>NC_070618.1:17632203-20233870 GCF_027172205.1 Podarcis raffonei
CAGTGGCTTGTGACACTCTGTAATGATTTCTAAGCATATTATATTGCATGGACAGGTGGAGCCGCCCCCCCCCCAACACCAGGCGACCCCCGAGTGGAATAATGACTAGACAACGTGCTATGGGATTCAAATTGGCCACAACTTTATTAAGTTTCAGGTGTAGGGAGACCTTGGCTCAGGCATTGGGTGTTTATCCTTCCCAGTCCCCAACCGGGGATCTGGGAGACATCAGGGTTATCTAGAATGTGTGGCTGGCTCTGAAGAACATATGTTCAAGCAGAGACCCCACGGTTTTGCCACCGTCGGAGGGGAGAACAATGACAACCACTCAGCGTATGGCCAATGCTTCCCCTCAAGACCCCTTCAACAGGGAACCCTGGGATCACCACCGCAAGGGGGGCGTGGGTCACTGCTTCACCCCCCCCCCATTTAGGAAGATAGATTAAAGGATTCTGCCCAAGGCCTGAAACCACCAAAGTTGTGACATTTTGCCACGGGAAAGGTAAAACCTGCCAATGCAGGAAAATTCCTTTCCTGCCCTTCAGCAGCGACCATGATGTAGCAGCACCTGTGTACCTGTGGAGAAGAGGTTAACCTGCAAAAGAAGACTTAACTGAGGGAGGGCAGGGTGGGAGAAGCTCTGGAGCTGACTGCCACTTCGCAGGTAAGATTCACGTGTTGTGTGGGCAGGGTGGTCCCTCCCCTTACCTGGCCTATCCCCTGGCAACGCCTCCCCAGGCAGGATTGGGTGATTGGCTGAAGTAGACGGAGACCTCCAGGTGTCCAGCCTGGGAAGGGTGAAGCCAGCCCAAACTACCAGGAGCCACACTGGGATCCGGGGGGGGGGGCTGCGCACAACCACACATTTGATGTGGGGAGCGGTCATTGTGGCCTCTCACTTCCCTGAGCTTTAAGGAATTTCCAGAGCACTGGGTTTGGGGACACAGACTTTTACCTGTGAGGAGAGAGTCTATGGAGCACTCGATGATTTTTGTAATATCTGATTAACTGGTGAATATTTGCTGGGATTTTTAACCTAGTATGTTGTGGTGGAAGTCCCACTGAGTTCCCACTTATGCCCTTCTTAGTAAGCATGCCCCAAATTGAACAGTTGCTTATTGCTAATGTGCTGCTTTTAAATTTGAACAGTGCATTGTTTATTCTGTTATTTAAATGTTTGCTGCCTTTATGGTTCCATTAGCAAGCTACTATGGAAACCTCTCAGTGTTATTAATAAATCTCACATGAGTGGACTTAGAAGGCTTTTGCTTATGTAGACAAGACAGCAGGAACCAAAGTCAAGAGAGGTGGTATCAGTGGTCTTGGGGGGAGCCCTAGGTGGGCAAAAGTACAGGTATTATTTTGTGGGGATACAGTCCAAGGGAGTAAAACCCTAAATGAGAATTGAGTGTACTCAGTGACCACATAATGCTGCTGTCTCTTGGGGGTCGGTGGCAATGGAAACGGAAAACAAAGAGGGAGGGTGGATGGAATGGTGTAGCTGGGATCTTGAATAGGAGTGCTCCATGCTTCAGCAATTTGTTGCAGGTCCCACTTGTGATTATTCTGTCTCATTATACATGCATCATGCCACATTGGCTGTTTGAACATTCCTCCTGTATGGCAGCACACACAATTAAGGCTGCTAACTTTATCAAACCAACCTTTTGCCTTTAAGGGCCAGTAGTTCTGCAGCAATTAGGAAGTGATGGTATTTATCTCCATTTATCTTGAAAAACATCAGGTGCTAATTCCTGCCAAACAGCAGGCCAGGCCATTTTCCCACCCCCAGAAACTTGGGCGGCCTACCCAAAAATCCTCCACCTGCTTCTACCACTACACTAAGGACAAATGAAGAGGAGTCAATTAATAAGCCAAGTTGAAGATACAAATTCCCAAATACAGTCGTGCCTGGTTCTCAAACAGAATCCCTTCCGGAAGTCTGTTTGACTTCTGAAAATGTTCAAAAACCAAGGCACGGCTTCTGGTTGGCTGCAGGGGTTTCCTGCACTCAATCAGAAGCTGCAGAAGCTGCGTTGGACGTTTAGCTTCCCAAAAAAGTTCCCAAACTGGAACACAAACTTCTGGGTTTGCGGCATTCGGGAGCCAAAATGTTTGAGTCACAAGGCGTTCGAGAACAAAGGTATGACCGTATTAGAATGGCACTGCAATTTTAAACACACTTACATAGCAGTAAGTCCTATCAAATTCAGTGGGGCTTACTTTTGAGTAAACACTCTTAGGATGGTGATGGTTTTGATTTATTTCCCACCCTTCCTCCCTGTCTCCTCTTGAGAAAACAGTTTTTCTCTGGCAAAATAATAAAATTCATTGAAAGTCAAGACTCTTGGCAATTGCTGTAAGCACCATAAAGACTGGAGCTGGACTGTCATTTTTTAAGAGCTGGTAATGTAACCGAGCCATCCTTCCCCATGGTGTACGGCTCGTTTTCCCATTTCCCTTTTGTTGTCTCTGATCAAATAGGTTTGTCTGGTTTCTGAACCATTATGAAATGCACCAAATCCGTACAGGGGCATCACACACACACACACACACACACACTATAGCGCTTCCAGCTTTCTGAAAAAGCATCAGCATACAAAGATGCAGTGAGATGAATAGAGAGCTAATGAAATCTAGGACTATAATTTGAGGATGGCATGGCATTTAGGCCATGTCTGCTTTGAATTATGTTAGTTTCCTGGAGACAGCGCAACCAACCCCCCAAAACCATTGTGCTTCCTCCCCCCCCCTTTTTGTATTACTGATAGCTGAAAGTTTTATTATCAGTTGTTATTGTTCTTAAAGCAACCATTAAAATACTCTAAATGTCAAAGCTTTGCAAAGAGAGCAGTCTTTTTCTTTAAGCTATATAATTTCAGGCCAAAGAATTATGTGCCAGTTAGACATTTATTACGCTCAGCTAACACAGTGGCTTGATTTATCAGAAAAACAGTAATTGTGGGATTTGCTTGAGAGCCTGGGTGTATAAAATGTGTGGGTGAAAGGAAGTTGGGGGGGAGGGAATGTGTGGGTGAAAGGAAGTTGGTTAGGTGGTCAAAGGGTATTCATTTGAAAAATAATAATGGAAAAGGGACATGCTGAACTCTTTGGATCCTATGCTGTAATTTTAAAATGAGAAAACACTCTTTAGTACTGACAAAATAGATTAGCCAGAATGCAGGTCTGTGCAACTACTTACATGTAACAACTAGTGGAGATGTTAAAACAGATATGGATGTCCCACCTGCCTGTATCAGCCAGTCCCATTGGCCCCAGGTATGCCTTGTCACGCAGATAGGGATGTGCAGCTGGATCACATACAAAGACAACAACTTGTATTCTAGTGTCAGGCTTCAGGGAGTTGGCTTCCTCCCCCTGCCCCCACTTTGGCAGTAGATAAGCAAAACAAAGAGAAATGAGTCTCTTACCAGCTAGAAATTTAATGAGAGAACAAAGAATCCATTTCTAGGAATGAAGGTGCTCCTAATTAAGGATACCACCCACTTCCCCCCTAGTCACCCATGTCCCTTCAGTGTCTTGCAATCTGATCTCACAACCATTAGGCTTTCTATGCAGCCACTTTATCTGCTCTCCTTGACTTTTGGGCTAAGTGGATGGACGCTTTCCAGTGAAAGTGAGTCTGTTAATTCTCTCTCTCCCAGTTCTTCTTCTCCTAGCTGTTCACCACCCAGTTCTTCCCAACTTCGGTCTTCTGAACTATGTCCCTCTGCAAACCACTGTTCCAAATCTATACTGCCCCACTGCTCCTGGAAAGATTCAGGATCCTGATCAGGAGCAGGGGGAGAGGGAAGCTCCCATGATCACTCCTCAGTGCAGCCCTCCCTGACACCTACTGTATTTTTTGCCCTATAGGACGCACTTTTTCCCCTCCAAAAATGAAGGGGAAATGTGTGTGCATCCTATGGGGCGAATGCAGGCTTTTGCTGAAGCCTGGAGAGTGAGAGGGGTCGGTGTGCACTGACCCCTCTCGCTCTCCAGGCTTCAGGAGAGCCGCAGCGCCAGCCCCACAAGGTCGGGGGACAGCGGGGAGGCGGAATGCCACCACCCCGCTGTCTCCCAATGTGGTTTGGAGGCTGAGGGCAGGGAGACGCGTGCTTCTCCCCGCCGCCAGCCCCGCAAGCTCCGGGGACAGTGGGGAGGTGCAGCGCGTCTTCCTGCTGTCCGCGGACCTGGTCTGCAGGCGGGCGGCGGGGAGAAGAGCGCTTCTCCCCACTGCCTGCCCCGCAAGCTCTGGGGACAGCTGGGAGGCGCAGCACGTCTTCCCACTGTCCCCGGACCTGGTCTGCAGGCGGGCGGCGGGGAGAAGAGCGCTTCTCCCCGCTGCCTGCCCCACAAGCTCCAGGGACAGCCGGCCCCACAAGCGCCTGGGGGGGAAATAAATTTTTTTATTTATTTCCCCCCAAAAAAACTTGGTGCGTCCTATGGGCCGGTGCGTCCTATGGGGCGAAAAATACGGTAGTTTTAGATTACAGAATACAGATTTCAGGTTACAGATTTCAGCACCTGGGCAGATGGAGATGTGGATTGCAGAACTGCAATGATAAAGACTTTTACACAGAGACTCACAACCACTGAGCCTTCTGAGTAGCAACCTTGTCAGCTCTCCTTGCCTTTGGAGATATAAGCTGGGCACTTTCCAGTGAAGGGGAGTAATCTCTCTCTCTTCCTGTTCTGCTCCTCCTAGCTGTTCCCCACTCAGCTCTGCCCAGCTGTTATTTTCCAAACTGTGTCTGTCTGCAAACCAAGTCTCTAAATCTATACTGCTCCATTGTTCCTGGGCAGCTTCAGAATCCCGGTCAGGAGCAGGAAGAGGGGGAGGTTTCCACCATTCCTCATCAGAGCTGTAATCCTCTATCTGGTCTCTGACATGCTGGGATTGATGGGAGTTATTGTCTAAAACATCTAGAAGGCACCAGATCAGGGAAGACTGCTCTAGAGATTTCATTTGCCCTTAGACATGAAGCCACACATGGGAAGAATTTTCGCTAGAACCATTTTTCTGTTTCTCAGACTTTCTCCATAGCAAGATAATTTTGTAGGGATGAATTTTGAGTTGTTCTTTATGTGCAGCAAATATTCAGTCAAATATGGTACACCTGAGTCAAATACCTGCCATCAAATATGGTACACCTGAGCAAGTGATTCATTTGGTGAGATGTTTGTCCATCACTTTTAACTGAGGGCCAAGCTAGCCGTGGTGTTAGTTGTGTGAATGCAAACAAACTTTGATCACCTTGTGTGGGGCACACAAATTCTTTGCTGTTCTTCAAAGTGCTGTTAGGTTACTATGAGGGCTGGCTCAAGAGTTTCAGCTGTCTGAGGCAGGGTACAGAATAGAGCCCTACTGCTTGCCAAGTCAAGGTGCATAGTCCTTAAGTTTGGCCAAGTGATTTTGGCACCTGAGATAGAAAAGTCCACCAGCAACTCTCCCTCAGAGTCCAAAAATACAGTAAACATAAAATTAAAAATTTGCAATTTGCTGCCTTTAATGACACCTAAGATCAGCTGCCTGAGGCAGCCAGCTCACACTGCCTAATGATAGGGCTGTCCCTGCTCCCAGCTTTTCCTTAGTTAAGGTATGCTTAGCATGGTCATTTTATCTTTCCTCCTTCTGAAAACAATCCCTTCCAACACTCAATAAGCATTGACCTTTTCCAGTCTCCTTTTCGTTTGACACTCTTTCTATCAACGAGATGCCGGCAATCAAATACAATCAGGACAGCAATGTCTTTATGAGTGCAGATGGATGAAAGGTTATCTCCCAGCACAGTAATTGGGGAAAAAAGGTCTGTTTATACTGTGCAAAACTTGGTGCTTCCACTCTCGGCTAATTGTACATCTTTCTATTCTTGTGAATGGGACCCCCTTGACATCACAAACAGTCCCCGTACAATTCATCTGCACAACTGCAGGGTCATTTTTCAGCCTGCAGAAAAGCAGTTCCTATTCTGCCCCAAAAAGGAATGAAAATTCTGTGCTTGGGCAATTCAAATGATGTGCCAATGAAATCTGGATTCTGCACGCTGAATAAATCATGCAAAGCAAATTGATTTACATAATTTCTCTTCCTTTGCATCATTTATTCTGCATGCTTTTATGTTTTGTTTATTCAGATTTTGCAAGTCATGGGAAGGGCAAGAAGTTATGCTGGATGGATGATGAAGGCCGGTGGAAATCTTATCCAGTCACCTCTTTGGCTGATGATTCCAGCAGGTGTTGCCCACTTTTTCTCCTGTACAGTGGTACCTTGGGTTACAGACGCTTCAGGTTACAGACACCGCTAACCCAGAAATAGTACCTCGGGTTAAGAACTTTGCTTCAAGATGAGAACAGAAATCGTGCAGCTATTAGCTAAAGTGGTACCTCAGGTTAAGAACAGTTTCAGGTTAAGAACAGACCTCCAGAACGAATTAAGTTCTTAACCTGAGGTACCACTGTATTTTATGGTAAAGAAGAGCTAGAAATGTGTGTGTGTGTGTTTAAGAAAGCTGAGACTGTAAGGAAGCTGACTTCTGTATAACCAAACTTACATATTTTGTACTTTTTGCTGAACTCTCATGAGAACATGTCACACATGCAGCCCTAAATAATACTTAGAAACCCAGAGCAACAACCATATGAAGAAATGTCTCTTCTGAAGAATCCGTTTCTTAAAAATCAGCCTTTGATAAACAACATTTTTATTATGGCTCAGGTAATGATGTCCTAAAAGGGAAGACAGTGAACTTACCCACAACAGATACATGACTTCAATGTGGTTTAGTGAACTTTGATAATGAATAATATTATTCACTTCAAAATATTCTTGAGGAATGAGCACTCACACTTTACCTTGTGGGTGCCCTTTGTGGGATTGCATGTGGTGCTACAGTTCCCAGGGAGCTTACTGGCAAACGGGGGCTGGCTTGCCTCTCAGTGTTAATTTTTGGAGGCCCACGCCCAGCCTCAGTAATCAAGTTTCTTGCTGGGAGATGGGGCCAGCCCCATTTATAAATAGGGGGTGGAGCCGACAATAGCCAAGCTCTGGAGATTCACCCTCCCTACCCTCCCTTTGTTTAATGTTTCTTGTTTGCAGGTTAACTTTTTCTTCCTGTTTAGTGGGCGCTGCTACAGACTTTGACTGGTTGTTGTTGAAGGACTGGGAAGAAATTTCCCTGCATTGGCAGGTTTTGTCTTCCCTGTAGCAATTCATCACAACTT
The DNA here is from genome assembly GCF_027172205.1 of Podarcis raffonei. NCBI lineage: Eukaryota > Metazoa > Chordata > Lepidosauria > Squamata > Lacertidae > Podarcis > Podarcis raffonei. The sequence continues at coordinate 17,639,428 of NC_070618.1, forward strand.
TGGTAGTTATGGCCTTGGGTGGAATCTTTTAGTCTTTTCTTCCGTGTGTGTGTGTGTGTGTGTGTGTGTGAAGTGGTGACTCACCCCCCTGCGGTGGCAATTCCAGGGTCCCCCTCTCAAAGGGGTTATATATATGGGTGTCACTGGCCATACACTGAAAGGTTGTCAGTGAACTACCCTGCGGGCGGGAATATGGGCTTGGCTGCCTGCTACACTTACGTCTCGCAGAGCACTCCCATATCCCATTTACCCTGATGAGCCCCAGTTCCCCCTGGCTGGGGGACTGGGAGGGATATATGCCCAAGGACTAAGCCAAGGTCTTCCTACATGCGGAAGTTTAATAAAGTTGTGGCCCAATTTTAATTCCATATAACGTTGTCAGAGTCTTCCTTCCTTCCTTATGATCCCTGGGGGCTGGGGCTGTCACTGCCTGGTCACGCAATCAAAGCCTCTGCTCATCTGTATAAACTAAGCTACTTCAAAATATAACTCTTAGGAGAAGATTGCCTGACTGCTGAGGAAGCCCTCTGTGAAAATGGCAGAATCTCCGTGCTCGCTTTGTTTGCTCAGATCTAGTGCTGATAAGATACCCTTCGATTAAACGGTCACTGGCTGTCCGCTTCTTCTGCTTTTCTGAGAAGACAGTAGTTCCATTTGTTCCATTTTGTTTCACTTAATGTGAAAGTTTATCTGAGGAACGGCAAGCAGGAAAGAAAGTGGCCTTTGCTGGCTTGTAGAGTTATATAGCATCATATTGGTCTGCCTCTGGCAGAGCTAAAGCAATCAAATGAATGGATTCCAAGGTGTTTTCTGTTCTGTTTGCAAACAGCATATCACAATGCTGGGGCAGGGAGCTTATTGTGCACTTAACTGCAATACTATTTCATTTCACCCACCATTTTGTCAATCTTAAGGACAACCTGGCAGAAGAAAACAACTGTATTTTATTCTTTGGTTCAATGGCTGAAGTTCCCATGCTACGGACTGGCGTTGCTGCTAACTCCCAACATTTTATTGGAACATCACAGAGCTGAACAGTGGAAACAGGGCAACTCTGAATCCAGTTGTTCTGATCTCCATTCCACCAGGTAGGGAGTTCCTTTTATAACCACATCCATACACATCAGCCTCATGGCTAAAGCATGCTGGGATCTGCAAAGTTATCCTGTCCTGCTATAACTTCATAAACTTTTTAAATTTGAAATAAAATGTAAAGGGACCCCTGACCATTAGATCCAGTCGTGGTCGACTCTGGGGTTGCGGCGCTCATCTCGCTTTTTACTGGCCGAGGGAGCCAGAGTACAGGTTCCAGGTCATGTGGCAAGCATGACCAAGCCACTTCTGGTGAACCAGAGCAGCGCACGGAAACGCCGTTTACCTTCCCGCTGGAGCAGTCCCTATTTATCTACTTGCACTTTGACGTGCTTTTGAACTGCTAGGTTGGCAGGAGCAGGGACCGAGCAGCAGGAGCTCACCCCGTCGCAGGGATTCGAACCGCCGACCTTCTGATTGGCAAGCCCTAGGCTCTGTGGTTTAACCCACAGCGCCACCAGAGTCCCAAATTACAGAACAACCACAGTTCTAAGATTATGCTACTTAGTTCATATGCTCCAACATTTCTCAGATGAAAATAGGGGTGTCCTAGTCAATAATAGTAGTAGTAGTAGTAATAATAATAATAATACCCTACCCATCTGATTGGGTTGCCCTAGCCACCCTGGGCGGCTTCCAACATACCCAAAGACATAATAAAACATTAAACATTTTAAAACTTCCCTATACATGTTTGCCTTCAGATGTCTTCTAAAGGTTGTATAGTTACTTAGCTCCTTGGCTCAAGGGTTGCATAACTCCATACCCACCAACATTTCCCTGATGAAAATAGGAACATCCTAAGGAAAAGTGGGATATATTCCAGGATCAAATAAGAAACTGAGACAGATTCTGTAAATCTGGGACTGTCCCTGGAAAATAGGGACACTTGGAGGGTCTGGGACTGCTTTAAGCTCTCCATGAACATCTGGCTACCTTGACCTTACAAGGGAATGTGCCACATTTATTGACAATTCTTAATGCATTTCCCAGTGCAGACACTCGTATGAAATAAACCCTATTGTACCACCACCATGCACATCCGAAAACATATCTGGATGCAAATCCTGAACCCAGTTCAGATGTTTAATTCTACTAGAATAAGTTGGCTTACTTATATACTACCCATCTGATTGGGTTGTTCCAGCCACTCTGGGCAGCTACCAGCAAATTAAAACATGAGGCCAGATTGCCTTCAGGCAGCCAGGTCCCAATCCTAGAGACATGGGCCCCTATAGCTCTGCAGCCTGCCCCACTCTTTATATTATCAACAGCAGAGGTGGGGAACCAGATGTTGTCAGGCTCCAACTTAAGGTTTGTCTACTGGCTTTTTGGTTTACAGAAGGGGCGGGGGAAGATTGTCAACTTATTAATTTTGAAATGTTATTGGGCTGCAGTTCCAATTGTTTTCATTTTCACACAGAGGGGCTTTGTTGGTTAATTGGGTTCCCACTAAGAACAATTCTGTGTTAGCGGAGACAGGAGTTAAGAGAATGAAATTAGTAAGGAAGCAATAATGCTGCTTGAGAATTAAATGGGTTGTTTCATTTTGCAGGCAAGGCAGAAGTGAATAGGTAGGAAGGCAGAGAGAGGGAGAGGTCTGGTCTGTTTCAGACATGGAGCAAATTGTGTTGAAAAATTGTTATCGAGCCGCACTATTTTAGATCATCGGTGCAGGATTGTGAATGCTCTCCCACAAGTAAAAAAAACCCCATGCGCACGTCTTTAGCCGGCGTGCCTGACATTTTAATATAGTTTATTCCTCTGAAACTGTGTTTTTAGGTTGTACACCACCTTAATACTTTTTGTAAGCTACGTTGAGGTTTTATTTTAATCAAGAGGTTTATAAAGGTTGTGAAATAAATAAAGAATGAAAGTGCAGCTTTTAAATAAATAAATAAATGTCAGGGAGCAGATTAAACAAGAATCTATCTCCCTGACACATGTGACTGGTTCATGTGTGCATTGTGTATGTAGGTACACCACTTGATTTCTTGACACTTGTTGTGAAAGGATTCGTTGAAGTGCATTGTATCTGAAGTGATATAATTGCAAGCTGTTTGTAACTAATAATACTCCGGGTGGTGTTGAATCAACACAGAACATCCAGAATGTAAATATAGATTAGGGTTGCCATATTTCAAAAAGTGAAAATCCAGACAAAAAAGTGAGCTGGGGGGGGGCAAAGTTGTTCAACATTGTTGTTGTTTTTTGGGGGGGGGACAAAGTTGAGCTTTTTTCAGTTTTGTCCAAAGCTGTTGACAAAATCTATTTAAAAAGAGAGTTTTTCAGCTATTTTTAACGAAATTTGCCAAATTCTACACTTCTGACATGAGCTGCCATACATCCAGATTTTTCCAGACATTTCAGTGATTTCTGCCTAGACACTGTTTACGAGGGCTGAATACCGTCTGTGTCTGGGAAATACATAAAAATACATTGTGGCTTACTCCCACAGTCTTAATCATACTATATGATAAATTTAAACTACAATTTTAAAATAGTGTCTGTCCATCATTCAAGCATCTATATAGTCATTGGTCAGAATGTTGAAAGATAGAACCATGTTGAATTCTTGTTCAGCAGCAGGCTAGAATATGGTTTCCACCTGTCCCCTTATAAGATTTTAAATTGAATTTTACAATTAAATGGACTACAGATTGTTGTTGTTGTTTTAAAAAAATAGAACTGAAAATTCAAGGGAAATTCAAGGGAAGAACCTAGCAAATCCTTCAGGGGGTCAGCCCCCTCTCCCATCATGTCTACAGCAATATATCAGAGAGATTTTTCCCAAGGATGATTTTTATTCTCTCTCTCTCTCTCTCTCTCTCTCTCTCTCTCTCCTTTTCTTTTTTAGCTTTCTGCTTTTCTTCAGAATGAGCTGCAGCAGGTTCCTAATCTGCTCAGTGCTGTTGTAAAATCAGATTGTAAAAGTCAAGTGCCTTCTCTCAAGTTTTATCATCCTTTCATCAATAAATTAATCTTTTTCCCCCTAACACTGATAGGTAGATGACTTTTCCCCCACCCCCATCTCTGCTTGAATAGATTTAAGTTCCAGTCGTGAAATATTAGCTTAAGGCTGACTTCTGATAAAGCTGCTGCCCTTGTCGATTGTGTGTGTGTCATCTATCAGTTCGATATTTTTAATCATGATGCTAGAAAAACCTGCATGCTGCACAGCCTCAGCTAAGTCTTGGGTGCCATCTCCTATCAAGCTTAAATGTAGCCCTGATCTACAAAGATACATCGAGGGTTGATGTTATTTTTCTAGGAGCTATTCTTGAGATCAAGTGAAGTATTTTACAGGTATAAATGTATGAAACTAAGAAAAGATAATGCGAGCGGAGCTGCCTAAATAGCTCTATGGTGGTAGAGTAGCAGGGGATATTTCCAGGCATAGTCCTGTCATAATCAAAAATTTCTGCCAATTAAGAGTTTGCTCCACCAAGAATTTTAACTTATGCTTGGTTTTAATAATTCTTGCCTGGCTTAGAGAAATGGTGGAGGAAGGAGTCAAATGCCCTTTATCACACCCATTACATACACTAACGTGTTGTTATAAAGGATGGAAAGCCCCCTAAACCCTAGAAATTAATAAATGCTAGGATTTTGATTATTTGGGACATGAAGGGAGAATGCAAGCTGCAGAGGAAATACAGTGGTTGAGCTGTGGCCATCAAGGAACAATTGAGAGCAATTGAAGGGCATTAACAATACAAGGAAAATCTTTCCCTCTTGCCCTGAGGTGTGAACAGAGACTGGGGTTTTGGAAGGTTGCCAAGGTAACTGCTCTGGGAGCAAGGGTAGCTGCGAGGAAGAAGAGCTGAGATCCATCTTGGGCAGGCTGGCTGAAGGATGCCTGCGCCTCCCTCCATGCAGACTGATGGTGTAAATAGCTGAATAAACCATATTTCTTAAAGCAACGACAATCTCAACCATGTCTTCCATACTCCAAAGGGACACAGACACTGTTTGTGCATCTCGGACCCCCAAGGGCTCTTGCTACCACTTGGCAGAGAGAGGGGAAGGCACCTGACTTTTGTAGCAATATTTAACACCACGTCCACTTTGGTCCATAGTGTATTCTTGACTAAGTCCACACAAACCATTTTTGTGTTTTTATCTTGTATTTCAATGTTACGAACGGCTCTGAGATCTACAGGTGAAGGGCCGTATACAAATATAATTAAGGATAATAATGATGATGATATTGTCTACACTGGCTGACAGTAGCTCATAAGGATTTCAGGCAGGGCTTTCTCCCACATCGATCTTGAGATACTGAGTATTGGACATGGGACCTAATGCATGCATAAGAGATGCTCTGCCACAGAACTGTGGCTCTGTCCCAAATAGAGCTGTTAAAACACACACAGGTAGTGTAACAGGTAAAAGACCCCTGGATGGTTAATTCCAGTCAAAGGTGACTATGGGGTGTGGTGTTCTTCTCGTTTTCAGGCCGACGGAGCCAGCATTTGTCCACGGACAGCTTTCTGGGTCATGTGGCCAGCATGACTAAACCGCTTCTGGCGCAGTGGGACACCGTGACAGAAACCAGAGCACACGGTAACACCATTTACCTTCCTGCTGCAGCGGTACCTATTTATCTACTTGCACTGGCGTGCTTTCGAACTGCTAGGTTGGCAGGAGATGGGACAGAGCAACAGGTGGCGCTGTAGTCTAAACCACTGAACCTCTTGGGCATGCCAATCAGAAGGTCGGCGGTTCGAATCCCCACAACAGGGTGAGCTCCTGTTGCTCTGTCCCAGTCATGCTGGCCACATGACCTGGAAAGCTGTTTGTGGACAAACACTGGCTCCCTTGGCCTGAAAGTGAGATGAGCGCCACAACCCCATAGTCACCTTTGACTGGACTTAACTGTCCAGGGGTCTTTTACCTTTTTTTTTTTTAACCACACATAGAACAGCTTATTGTTCATAGAACAGCATTTCAGCCATATTTCAGAGTTACGACTACAGAATGCTAGTGAGTAACTGGAAACAACTGGCCTTTTATGTAGCCTTCGTATAAGCATTTATGCACCTTATTATTTTAGAATAATTAGAAGCACATTAGAGAATGAAGCTTAGAAGAGAGGCCTAGCATGATATATACACACAGAACCATACACACAGAGAGAGAGAACATTTTGTAATCTGAGGATTATTTTAAATGGAATAATGACATTTCAAATACAAATGTAACTAAGAGTCCTGTTTTGACCTGGAAATTTATTTATGTGTAGAAGAGCAAAGATACATTTTTCTTTCCTAATGAAACTGCTAAAAAAAGAAGACGGTTTGTAGCCTGTTGTTTTCCATAAGTAAGAATTTGTCCCATTATGGCACGAATAGGAAAAAAAATGACTTTTAATGACCTCAGCAAGAGTTATTGAATTAATAAAACAAATACACTTTGGGAAATGGTTTTTATACATTGCCCTTATTATGGGTAAACTTATTTCTATGATATGATACAGTTTTTAGTGGGTGCATTAAATGGAATTTGAAATTTAGTCATTGAAGTGGTTCGTTTATGAATATTGTAGTGGTAACGGCAACTGCTACTGAGCCAGGTCCTTCCCCCAGCTCCACAAGCCTTTTTGGGTCTGTCCGCAACCCAAAAAGTACATAGGGAGAGGTGCCACTTCTGTGCACACACGTGGCGTGCAGAGCGCTTCTGCGTGTGCGCGCTCCGCGATACCCACAAGTATGCCGTGTTCTTAACCCGAAAGTTACATATCCAGAGCGGTACATAACTAGAGGGTCCACTCTATGAGAAAGAGTGAAGGACTGTGAATCTCAAAAAAAAGCAAACCTTTTCAAAATAAAATATGTACTGCGTGCAATATAGTTGAGCAACATCTTATTTAAATGCTAAACACGGTTTTTATGACAAAGAATGGAAAAGCCTTATCTAGGAGCAAGGTGCAGGTCAAGCGTTTTATCTGATTATTTCAGAATATATATTTTTTCCTCTCTTCTCCTCTTAAGATAAGCTCTTGTATTTTTTCACCTCAGTAAATCTTATTAAAGTCTCTCTCTTTTTTTCAGATTTCAGCCTTGAAAATCATGCTAAATGCCTCAAATGTGTCAGATTGGTGTTGCAGTTTTTAGATGATGATTATAGTAGCAGTAATAGCTCCAGGAAAATCTTACACGTGTTTCCAAAGAAATACGTCCTTTTGAGATCAATGGGATTTACTCAAAGACAACTGTGTATAGGATTGCAACCCTATTGTACACTATGCTTATAAAGAGTGCAGTGTGGTTTTTTCCAATGTTTAAGGAGATTTCAACCCTAGCCAGAGACATTTTTGTAGAAAGAACTTAATAGTTGTACATTGTACAAACTTAAGGCACAAGGACCTTTAAAAAGCATCTTACCCCATCTATGCCTACTCAACCACTTCAATCTGAGGAGTTGGCACCATTACAGGTACCACATAATCTCATTCTGCAGTGGCAAGAATGGATCTTTTAGTGTGGCAGAACCAACACTTTGAAACTCCTTGGCTATTGACAGAAGGCAGGTGCCTTAGCTTCACTTTTTCAGGCACCTGCTTAAATCATTTTTATTTAGGCCAGCTAGCCTATCCAGACATGTGGAAGTTACATCTGTTTTAATTTGTTTTTAGTCTGTTGTTGATCTTAATTATATTTCTTAATTATATTTCTGCTTTTTGAATGTTTGTTTTTAACTGCCTTTTATCAATAGTTTTCAAGTGTTTCTTTCTTAAATCACTTTGAGGTTTTATTACAATCAATACTTTAATAAGAAAAAGAAGTAGAAGGAGAAGATGATGATGAAGAAGAAAACTTTATTATTTATATAAGGTAGAAAAAGACTAAGAAGAGGTAAACGCCGAGGGAGCCGGCGTTTGTCCACAGACAGCTTTCCAGGTCTTGTGGCCAGCATGATTAAACTGCTTCTGGCACAGAAACCAGAGTGCACAGAAACACCATTTAACTTCCTGCCACAGTGGTACCTATTTATCTTCCTGCACTAGCATGTCTTCAGACTGCTAGGTTGGCAGAAGCTGAGACAGAGCAACGGGAGCTCACCCTATCACACAGATTCGAACCACCAACCCTCTGATAGGCAAGCCTAAAAGACTTAGTGATTTATTTATTTATTTATTTATTTCCCGCCCATCTGGCTGTGTAGCCTTATTAGACTTTACCGATTGGTGGGCTCTGCGTTGCTCCCGGACGGGAGGAAGGAAGTCAAATGACACCAAGGGTTGGTTCAGAGAAAGAGTTCTTTATTTCTGCTCTCCAGAGCAGCAGAAAGGCACTTGCGTGGTCAGTCCACAGCAAGTCCAAAGAAATGAGAAATTTCATGCAGTATATATATCCTCCAGGTACCCTCTCCTTCCTTCCCCAGGAATCCAGCCACGTCAGCTTGTACACACAGGTTGACATCACAGATGTTCCTGCTCTGGTATTCTCAACCATAAAAGGGTATTCCTTCCTGTACTTCTGACCATAAAAGGGTATTCCTGTTCCTATACTCTTATCTTGGAGCAAGAGGTCACCAACTCCAAGAACACACTCTGGCGCTGTTCCCGGACTAGGTCTGTGCGTCAGAGTGTGGTAAGATAAGACCCAGACATGTCATCCCTACTCCACTGGAACAGCCAAGGTCATCCTTGCCGTCACAAACTGATAAAGGAGAGGGCTCTGAGCACTTGTTTATACAGCCAGGTTTTTGTTTATACATTGATTCAGAGCTCAAGTTAATGGATTTTAGCTGAGGAAAAATAGGGATTTTTATGCCCGTTTCAAACTGCCTGCACAGTCATTTTTGGGTTTGGGAAATCCATGCGCAGCCACTCTGGGCAACTTCCAACAGAATATTATAAGCACAATATAACATCAAACATTAAAAACTTTCCTATATGTCTATAATGCCGGAGGTGCACTCCCATTGTCTCTCGAGACAGACAGATGCCAACAACATTGGTGCACTGCTCTTCTATTTTAACTCTTTTAATGGTTTTATTGGGAAGTGTTAGTTGAGCCAATTGTTTTATTTATAATTTGCCCTGTGACCATGGGATGGACATGCAGGATAAAAAAAGAAATGAATGAATGAAAACATACATAAATTCTGTTTGCATCAATGAATTAAGATTATTTATGAGACAACTCATCCAATAAGTTTTACTGTACCCAAGATAAAAAAGTATTGAATGCAACACAACAACCATACTACAATGAGATGGCCAGCATAAAAATCCAAATCCAAACCAGCCTAATAAAAAAAGATACCATATACAGCTTAAAACTGAAACAGACATCAAATACATCTGCAGTGCCACCAATACTTGGAGGTGTTAAGTACTGGAAAGGATTACCCTGCTAAACAGCTGAAGCTGAATTGATTTCTCCTATACCTATTTCAGGCCCTGTATGACAATGCAACTCCAGGGTCATTCTTGCATTTCAGCAGGTCTCCGCCGCCAGTATTTAGTTATGTGATCTGACTACAACCCAGGAATAAATGTTTTGTAATGAGATGATAGGCAGCAAGCTGCTACAGCTCTCTGTGGAATGTCCTCGGGATAAGCTGGGTAAGAGAGGGCTTGGGAAAACAGAGATATGATAGGATTTCCAACCCCCTTTTCCTTTCAAGAGCTCAAAGCTGCTTTCGTGCATAGCTGTCAACCGTCCCTTATTTGGCGGGAAAGTCCCTTATCCCAGTGCCGTGTCCCTCTGCTGTAGCTTATTGATGATGTCCCTTAAATTTCCCGGGTTTCAAAGGAAGCAGCTCCTCTCCCTCCCTCCCTGCCAGCCAGGGAGGAGGGAGGCTCCAACTGTGTTGCTTGGCTGCATTGCTCACCCAATAAGGAGTCTAAGAACAACTGGGGGATGGAGCTTGCATGCCTTGTGCCGATCAAATCGGTCACATTGCCTGGGGACTCATCTTTGCTCAGCTCTTCCCAGCGGAGAGGTGATGGTGGTTTTCCTTGCTGCATCCCCTTTGCAGGGTTGCTGTGCTGCGGGAACCACTGCTTGAGGCTTCATTTGGCTGCTGGCTGGGCTTTCTGCCTTTGGCTCGGAGGGGCTCAGGAGTTGAACATACCTGTGCTGGGAAAATCCCTTATTTTGGCTGCTGATCCCTTATTTTCAAGGCTGCTGGTCCCTTATTTTCAAATCTGTAAGTTGACAGCTATGGCTTCGTGGGGCTTCCAGCTTCTCTCCCATCCCTAACCAGTGACAAGGCTGTGATCGGATGAGCTTCAGCAACATCATGACATCTTGTACCCTCAGACCATCATACCCTCCAACGTTTCTCCAATGAAAATAGGGAAGACTCTCCTCCCTGCAAGAGAGGGGAGTGGTTGTGGCCGGGAGCCGGACTCCGCCTCAAGCAGGGGGCGTTTGCCCCCTGCCTCCCACTCACCTGGCTGGCGCCCACGCCCTCGGACAGGCACCCAACCAGGTGCCTTCAAGGGGGCGTGTACAGCAGCCTAAATTGCTGTGGTGCCAGCCTCCAGCCCTCACTTTCCACTCACTCCACGAGTGGGTGGAGTCAGCTGACGTAATCCAATGCCTAAGCCAATACCTTTTCACTTGCTGTAATCAATAAAGTTGTGGCCTTTTCTTGCCCATTAACCTTATATCACGTGTCCTTGTGTTTCATTCCACTGCGTGGGGTTCGGGTCCTCGAACCACAACGTCCTATTCTAATACAGTGGTACCTTGGTTCTCAAACTTAATCCGTTCCAGAAGTCTGTTCCAAAGCCGAAGCATTCCAAAACCAAGGTGTGCTTTCCCATAGAAAGTAATGCAAAACAAACTAATCCGTTCCAGACTTTTAAAAACAACCCCTAAAACATTTAGCATGGATTTTACTATCTAACGAGACCATTGATCCATAAAATGAAAGCAATTATCAATGTACTTTACTATAAAATAAATAAGACAGTATTGTAGATGATAAAAATGAAAAAAATAATTTCTTCCTTCCCTGCACTGATGATAGTCATTGTTTAGAGGGGGGGGGGGCTTTTATCCATGTCCGCAGTCACACAATCAATCAATCAATCAGTAGCTGAACTGAGTTCCACACAGTCACAAAAACAAATTAACCAAAAAAGCATGGAAACAAAAACACAAAATAAATAGCAAAAACAAAAGCACCAAACTTAATTCATTCCAGAAGTCCATTTGACTTCCAAAATGTTCGAAAACCAAGGCGCAGCTTCTGATTGCTGCAGGCGACCCAGAAACTATAGCCGACAGCCGTATCAGTCGTTCGGCTTCCAAAAATAGTTAAAAAACCGGAACACTTACTTTCAAGTTTTCGGAGTTTGAGAACCAAAGCATTTGAGAACCAAGGTACTACTGTATCCCTGACCACTGGCAGCACTGGTTAAGACTAATGGGAGTTGGTCCATCAGCCTCTGTAGCCCATCCCTAGTTTACAGGACTAGAAGGAATTTGCTGCTTCTCCCCACCTTCCTATAGGAACCAAATATCTCTGCATGTGGCATACCCTCCAACTTTTCTTTGATGAAAATAGGGATGTCCTATATTATTATTATTATTATTATTATTATTATTATTATTACTACTACTACTACTACTACTACTACTACTACTACTACTACTACTATTGTTGTTGTTATTATACCCCACCCATCAGAATGGTTTGCCCTAGCCACTCTGGGTTGCTTCCAACATATATAAAAACATAACGAAACATTAAACATTAAAAAACCCAAAAAAACTTCCCTATACAGGGCTGCCTTCACCTGTCTTCTAAAGGTTGCATAGTTACATATCTCCTTGGCTCAGGGATCACATAACTCCATACTCTCCAACATTTCTATGATGAAAACAGGGACATCCTAAGGAAAAGCAGGACATCCTGGGATCAAATCAGAAACCATGACAGCTTCTGTAAATCTGGTTGTCCCTGACAAATAAGGACACTTGGAGGGTCTAGACCATTGTTATGGCATTCTCCCTACTTATAAGGAAGTCTTGCAAAGATGGCAGACCTTGCGAATATTGTGTAGATACTGATTCCTTTATCCATTTCCACTTGAGACTGTCGGTGTACATTGCAAGAAATACTGATATTTTAAGAAGCATTTGTTTGAAAGGACAGATACAAGAATAAAATTAGTGAAAGACGAATACACAGCAATTACTGTGGGTTTTCAGGATGCAGGGTCAAATTAAATTATAAAGCGAAACAGTGCCAGTACCTGCTGGGCAAATAGCTTGCAAAATATTCTAGGATGACAAACACTCTAGTTTTTTTTTAAAAAGTGCAACTAACAATATCCAGCCAAGAGTCAGCTGCACAAAGAAGGTGTTGGCATTCACTCAAGTATATAGATTACAAAAGGGCTTTGTCATCAGGTTTGGAGTGGAAGCAACAAGAATGAGGCACCAGGAAAAAAAATCAATCTGCATTTATAACAGCTGAAGAACTTTTGCCCGGTGACAGGCCTATAGGCTCAAGAGGAAACATTTCACTGTATTAGGAAATGAGCAGCCAGCTGTGGCAGAAAAGCATTCTTTTGTACCTCAGTTGCCTGCCAGCTAGCATTAGCTCAGAACCTACATTTAGCGATGCTGATAGATAGGGGTGAAATAAAGCAGCAACAACACAAGCATCTAGGTGTCTCACACTTCAGCTTTAAAAAAAATGCACAGAAAACTTTCTAGGAAGAACAAGGTCACACGTTTTATATTTCCTATCCAATCTATGATTCAAGCATGAAGTCTTGATAGCAGAAAGCCAGCCTGAGTAGAGTTACCTAGAGGGAGCAGAATTTCCAAGTGTCCTTGTTTTCCAGGGACAGCCCCAGATTTACAGAAGCCATTTCTGATTTGATTCCGGAATGTCCCACTTTTCCTTGTTGTTGTTGTTTAGTCGTTTAGTCGTGTCCGACTCTTTGTGACCCCATGGACCAGAGCACGCCAGGCACTCTTGTCTTCCACTGCCTCCCGGAGTTTGGTCAAACTCATGCTTGTAGCTTTGAGAACACCATCCAACCATCTCGTCCTCTGTCGTCCCCTTCTCCTTGTGCTCTCCATCTTTCCCAACATCAGGGTCTTTTCCAGGGAGTCTTCTCTTCTCATGAGGTGCCAAAGTATTGGAGCCTCAGCTTCAGGATCTGTCCTTCCAGTGAGCACTCAGGGCTGATTTCCTTCAGAATGGATAGCTTTGATCTTCTTGCAGTCCATGGGACTCTCAAGAGTCTCCTCCAGCACCATAATTCAAAAGCATCAATTCTTCGGCGATCAGCCTTCTTTATGGTCCAGCTCTCACTTCCATACATCACTACTGGGAAAACCATAGCTTTTACTATACGAACCTTTGTTGGCAAGGTGATGTCTCTACTTTTTAAGATGCTGTCTAGGTTTGTCATTGCTTTTCTCCCAAGAAGCAGGTGTCTTTTAATTTTGTGGATGCTGTCACCATCTGCAGTGATCATGGAGCCCAAGAAAGTAAAATCTCTCACTGCCTTTTCCTTGGGGTGTCCCTATTTTCATTGGAAGCAATGAACATTCTCTATAGAATCTATGAATGCTCATACTTATAGTTTGCTGATTCCAACCTTGTGATGCGATCCATAGCTTGAAAGATTAAGGGTCAATACATTATATTTGCTTCTGTGGGATGTGACATAAGCAGTCAAGTACAACACTTCCTGTTTGCCCAGAGTGGACACGCAAGGGGTGTTACTCCACAGCCAGGAGGACTTCCTGTCACACTTGGTCTGGAGCTTCCTTTACCTGCATGTGACCAGGTATGTGGGTGTGGTCACGCAGCCATCTTCCTCTTTTGACCCTTCTTCCTCTTTGTGCCCTGCTGTCTTGATACTGATTTCTTTTGCTGTCTGCTGGCTCTCAGCCACCAGGACATAGGCTCATTCCCATATGGGATGAACTCAAACCCTTTTCTGTAACTCTAAGCTAAAGCTTGCCTTCAGGGATCCAACTGTGAACTGAATGTGAGTAAACTTCTTGTCAGGGCCGTCTTTACCCGGGGCTGCAAGGGGTGTAGGGCACCTGGGCACTGAATTCTGGGAGGCGCAAGGCACCCACTGCTGAAGTTGCCTAAGCTCTTAACTATCTACCTATTATAAAATAATAAATAATTTTGATCAAGCTAGAAAAACAAAATACATATGTACCTAGGTATTACCAAAATGTATACCTACTGTTTCAGTAAAGGACTTTCAACTTTGTGCACTCATTTATCAAAGACGTGCTGCACCAGCGGCAGTGTTTGTCATTCACAACAGCAGCACTTGTCATTCTCAATGGTGCCGTGGACATGAAATCAACTCTTAAATCATAATAAAAGTTCATTTGGGGGCTAAACTAAATTTGGGGATGCTGGGTGGATCTTTGCATCCTGGTGGCACATAAGCTAAAGACTGCACTACTTCTTGTTACTTTTAAAAGAAGTTTCTTGTGTCTTTATTCTTTTTAGGAGGGATAAAGGGGGACTTACCAGGGACAGAACCCAATTTGAACAAATCCAGATTGAATTGCTTAAGTAAAGAGATTCAAATGAATCTACCAACTAACTTCCTGTTATATATTGGGGAATGTCACTCTGCTGCTGACTCACAAGCGTGAGTGAGGAAGGATACTGTTAAATCAATATATCCTCTCCTAGTATCCCCAACATTCCCACAGCTTCAACCCAACCCTGCTATTGCTGTACCTAGAAGGTTAAGTCCACTGCTCATGTTGGGTATGAGAAAACTGAGAGGAAGGGCATAGAACGAAGTGAACAGAATGAAATTCTTGTTGCTATTGCAACAGAAGTAAATAAAATAATGAAATACTGACAAATAGCAGATGCTGCCATGATGGTTTATGCTTAAAGAGCCCGAGGAGTCTGTTCTAAAAATAAGTGATTTTGTCCCCTGCCTTACGTGCATCATGTGCCACAGTCTCTGGCTGTATACATATCCCTAAAACAAAGAGGCAGTTGAAGAAAGACCAGCTGAAATATGGAATTCTATAGCCCCCATTAGGACTTGTTGCTGGTTTTGTGGGTGCCAACACTGCAGTTTCCTTCATCTCCTTCCAAACTGTGGTCCTTTACAAAACACTGGGAATTAGTGGGATATATAAACCAAGATACTATTGGGTTTAGATCTCACCTTTGTCACGAATTTCTTAGCACCTTGTGTCAAACCACCCAACTCCCAATCACAGACCCCACCTGCAATTTGGGGATAATTATATTAAGTTACATTACAGTATTGCTATTAGAGTTACTGAGGTTTTGTATATAAAGGGATGTGTAGATGCAAAATATTATCATTATGCAATGTTGACTGATCCCTTCCACAATGCCAGACAGCAGATTCCATTGGCCAGGTGAAGCTTGGAAGAATAAAAACGACATGTGTTTACTAGGAGAACTTCTCTGGAAACAGCACTGCACAACTGAGGTGCCAACACCAAGAAGGCTTTCTCTCTGGTAGAAATCACCTCTCCACAAATTGTGGGGTACCTACAGGAGCCACACTGTTAAATTTCTGAACGTATAGGTAGGTACAGCATGAAGTCAGATGGTCCTCTAATTCATTGTATAAATATATATATAATAGTGAGCATTTTAGCATACAATTCAGCTGTTGTTTTTGAATTTATATAATGGCAATCTGAAAGAAGATGGGAGTTTGTGAAAGGGATAGTCATCTGCTTTTCCTGAGTCCTGGAAAGGGCTAGGTATACAAGAATGCATGTAATTTATACTGACAATGGCCTTTTATTCATCATCCTGTGGCGGTCTTTGGAAGCCAGGTTATTTTTCTTTCCTTTTCTTACTGCCGAATATCTTAAAAAATGTTTCCGAAATCACAAAAAATGGTTCCTCCGAGACAGCCCTTCAGACTTATTGTCCAAATTCCTCCAATCCAATTAGACAATTTGAATTGATGGCACATAAATTGTTAATATATTGCTGCATAAGTGAAGAAGAAGAAAAATACTTATCTCATTTTTCCAGCCCACTGGTTCAGTTTCTGCTCTTCGCAATCATTTGTTGCAAAATTTTCATTTTTTTCCATTACTTTTTATTGTTAGTAGAGAAATAAAATCCCATTAAGGGTGGATTTATGATGACAAGATAACTACAGCGTAGGAACGGAGAGGGTGTGCGTTTAATGACACACAAATAAAGTTTAATGAAATATTATGAAATGGAAATAATATTGAGACTGAATAAATCTCCGCAATAACTATGCATTATAATTATTGGGAGAGATTTGTAAAAGAAGAGCATGTTGTAAATATGAAATGGAATGAGAAGGAAGCAGAGCAACAGAAACATGGACACCGTTGGTCCTCCTTTTTATTTGGTAACTAAGCCCTTGTCAAGAAGTTGCTGGTGACCTTGAAAGTCCATTTATAAAAAACTTCTCATTGTAACAATAAACAAACAAAAAAGAATTCAGAAGAGAGATTTATGAAGAGAGATGTGTGTTGAATATTAACAATCTTTAAGGGTAAACACTGATGTAATAGGTCCCAGTGATTCCAAGATATCATTTGGACCCTGCAACATTTCTCCAATGAAAAAGGGACTTTCTCTTTAACATCTGGAAGCTTCTCCTGCATTTATCTCACCACACACATATAAGTCAGATACACATCTACATCTGTCACCTTGAGCAAAGTGCAACCTCTCAGCCTAACCTACCTCACAGGATTGTTGTAAAGAAAAAATGTGCGAGAGAAGGGATCATGTACCACACCTCCATCAAATAAACGGAATGAAATATAACTGTAGCTGCAAGCTGTCTTGAGTCAGGGGAAAAGGTGGGATACACTGCTAATAATGATTAGTAGTATGATCAGGAATATATTGTTTAGTCGTTTAGTCGTGTCTGACTCTTTGTGACCCCATGGACCAGAGCACACCAGGCACTCCTGTCTTCCACTGCCTCCCGCAGTTTGGTCAAACTCATGCTGGTAGCTTCAAGAACACTGTCCAGCCATCTCGTCCTCTGTTGTCCCCTTCTCAGGGACATACCAGAGAGTAAATCCTATTGAACTCAGTGAGACTTACTTCTGAGGGGAAATGCTTAGGATTGCAGTGTAAGGCTACCCAGTCTTTACTCAATTACCTAGGAGTTAGCTCCATTGAATACAGTGGGACTTACTTCTCACCACAGTGCAAGGCTCCATTTACAATTAAGAAATAAACATGCCACGCCTTTCCTTAAAAAAATGGCTGGCTGCGGAAGCACTGCAATGAAAGAATCTAAAGTAGATTGGCTACATTTTCCTTCATTGTCTTCTATGTGTTAGGAAACTTCCACATACAAGTTACTTCATTGCAGGAAACATCTATAGAACATGGAAGGGGAACAAATTAACAAATATAATTTCTACTTAGTTTGTAAGGAAACCACAACTGGATTAAAGCAGCATCTTAAAAGCCAAGCTTCTCAGACATAAATGGCTTCTTTTGCTAGTTTATTATAAGCGTTCATCTGAAGAAATTAGAACAACTCTCACATTCTACAGTTCTGATTGCTTGTGTCACCTTGCATGCCTATTAGCCGCAACAGCAGCTGATAAGCTCCAAAAGTGAAATAAAGTGGGGGGAAATTGCTAGCAATTGTAATGGCTATCATGGCAGAGCATTAAAGATGGCCAGGGATGAAGTCAGGAATCGGTATTTGGGGGCCTAGTTGTGCCACCCTCTCTTCCTCCTTGCTGTTGCAGGCTACTGACTGGTGCCACAGCCATGCCATACACTCAAAACATTATGCTGCCACTTTAAACAGTCATGGCTTCTTTCAAAGAATTATGGGAGCTGCAGTTGGTTAAGGATGAAGGTGTTTGTTAGGAGGCCCCTATTACCCTCCCAGAGCTTCCGTTCCTAGCGTGGTTTCACAGTCAATCACAGGGAAATCTGGGAATTTTAGCTCAAGGAGGAATATAGGTGAGTTAACAAACTATAACTCACAGAATTCTTTGGGGAAGCCATGGCTGTTTAAAGTGGTAGCATGGTGCTTTAAATATATCCTGTGAATGTGACCTGCATCTCTTCGCACATATGAGAGCAAACAAGATCTTTCCATTTGGCTTGCTTTCTTCTTTTTGATAGCGACAATGGTAAGGAGGCGGGGTCCATTCAGGAAATGGGAGTTGGTGGCGCTGTGGTCTAAACCACTGAGCCTCTTGGGCTTGCTGATTGGAAGGTCAGCAGTTTGAATCCCCACGACGGGGTCCCAGCTTCTGCCAACCTAGCAGTTCGAAAGCACGCCAATGCAAGTAGATAAATAGGTACCGCTGCAGCAGGAAGGTAAACGGCGTTTCCGTGTGCTCTGGTTTCTGTCACGGTGTCCCACTGTGCCAGAAGCGGTTTAGTCATGCTGGCCACATGAGATGAGCACCGCAACCCCATAGTCAAGTTTGACTGGACTTAACCATTCAGGGGTTCTTCACCTTTATCTTTTACTATTCAGGAAGAGGGCACCATTTGGGATATCTTGCCAAAGAGGTCCTCCACCGAACAAAACAAGGGGGGGGGCGGATCTGGAGCCTAGGCCAAAGATGGTGAGTATGTGGATCTGGGCTATTAATAAATCTGGGTCCAAAGTAGCACTCTCTACATGATCCGATCACTTTTTGCAGTCTGTGTGCTGACCGTTATGCCTCAGCATCTGTCCAGAATGGAAGGACTACAGGGTGAAGAAATAGGAATGAGGACAAGCAGTGAATGGAGAGACTTGGATATTTGGATGGGAAGAGAGGGGGGGAATACAGGAGAAGCAGAAAGTGAATTCAGCATATCAGATGAATGGCAGCAGAGGTCAAAAAGGAAGTTAATAGACATGCTGCTGAGGGTGAATATTTAGTGGAAGGTGTAATTATAGATGGTGAGTATAGAAGCTGACACAGAAGCCGTGCGAGAAGCTGAAAATGTTCTTTTTTATAAAAAAAAAGCACATGAGGAATATAACCACAACGGAACAGAAACCATTAAACAATGAGAATAAGTGTTTCAGTACTAAATGAAAGGGTCAGGTTAAAACAAAGAAAATGCCAAGTGGGCGCAGCTTGATAACGGATAGCTGCTAAAGGAAAAAATTCTGTAAATGAAAATAACTGAAGTCTGTAGTTGGGCTATTCAGTGTAGAAGAGGGAAGGGAACAAGAAGGGAAAGGCTGGAGGGGGACGTTGAAGGGGAAAGGACAGGCAGCATCCTTCATGGAAAATAGCAGAAGTAAGAAAAGAGCATCTAAGAAGGGGCGCACCATACTGTGGAGTAATTCTCTTCTCAGTACTCCCGAAATGTCAAAGCAGAGGAGAAGATGCTACAGGGGAATTCCTGAATTAATTTACTTCATGAAGATCATGCAGAGGTGGCTAGCGACTTTCTGAGTGTAATGGCTTACTCCTTTCATGAACCTAAGATTGCAAGCATGTAACTCTAATGAAGTTCAGAAAGTTTCCCTGCCAACTTCTGTTACGTGAAAATGGCCTCCAAAAATTCTCTTCATGCACTTTGCAGGTGGTAAAATTGTGTGGGCTGGGGGGGGGGTCTTGAATATTTATGAGAAGAGTGGTGTAATTCTCCCAACAGTTATTCCTCAGAAAACTCTCTTATGAGAAAGATCTGTGTGACTGAAGAAAGCAATGGCCCAAGAGAGAGAGGGACTGGGAAGAGGAGAGACCTCAACCCCATTCTGTCTTTCGACAATATTAAAAGAATATTAAACAACATCAGAATTGGATTCACAGTTGAACACACAATTCATGGGTGGTGAAACTGGGGAGACCATTGTGCCAAACATTCTCCATGGGTGGACTGATGTTCCTCAATATGTCAGAAGGAGGTTGAAAAATAAAATTTTTGAAGGCAAAACAAAACAGAGGATTCATGTCCAAGAAATGCTGGCTTAGTCCTAGCTGATACAGTCATACCTCAGGTTACGAACGCTGCGGGTTGCACGTTTTCGGGTTGCGGACCGCGCTGAACCCGGAAGTACTGGAACGGGTTTCTTCCAGGTTTTGGCGCTCATGCACAGGTATGTGCAGAAGTGCAAAATGATGTCACGCACATGCGCAGAAGCGCCAAATCGCATCACGCGTGTGCGCAGAGATGTGAATGCTGTGGGTTGTGAACGTGCCTCCCGCATGGATCACGTTCGCAACCAGAGGTATGACTGTACAGGTATCAGATCTCTCCATGCTAGGCTTGAGAATGACATGATGGCTGCCATCACACCAGATATTTTATTACAGCCTCCCCCCTTGTGTATATTCCTTTGGGCTCATCTGCAATACCATCTGTATCAGACATTTAACCAGTAAGGGCTTCCAGCTGGGAACTGTAGTTTTTTAAGGGTGCTGAGAGTTGTTAGGAGACCCCTGCTCCCCCTCACAGAGCTGCAATTCCCATAGTTCCCATAGAGCCATTGTGGTGTAGTGGTTAAGTCTCGTAATCTGGGGAACCGGGTTTGCGTCTCCGCTCCTCCACATGCAGCTGCTGGGTGACCTTGGGCCAGTCAGACTTCTCTGAAGTCTCTCAGCCCCACTCACCTCACAGAGTGTTTGTTGTGGGGGAGGAAGGGAAAGGGGAATGTTAGCCGCATTGAGACTCCTTAGGGTAGTGATAAAGCAGGATATCAAATCCAAACTCTTCTTCTCTTCTTCCTTGGGAAGAGGGATTGGCTCTTAAACCACTCTGACAATTGTAGGTCTGTGAGGGGGAATTTCATGCTTTTGCACATTCTTTTTACTAATCTCAGGACACTTTCCTGCAGCAGTGTAAATATCCAGCATCTGAGCTGGGGAGGGAACAGTAACAAAGACTGGGTGCAACTCAAATGTGAAGAGAATGGGCACAATCCTATGCGTGCCTACTCAAATGAAAGCCCCACTGAGTCAAATGGAACTTATTCCCAAGTGTCTATAGCAGCAGTGGAATATCTTTTTTTCAGCCCAAGGTTCAAATTCCCTTGGGGAAAACCTTCTGGGGACCATATGCAAACTAGAAGCAAAAGTGGATAGAGCAATTGATTTGACTCTGGATATGATTTTTCCAACCATGCAAAAGCCAGAGGGTTCTATGCATGCACAGACATGCACACCACTCCATGTTCTATCAGGAAAACAAGGGGCATTATTTCAACTCAAGTCAGTCAGAACCACTTGAGGGAACAGAGGGCTGGGAAGAGTCCTAAGGGAGTCTCAGAGAGTCTTGGAATGCCACAAATGGCCTGAGCTTCCCTACCTCTGGCATATAGAGTTATAGGCCAATTCTTTGGTCCACAGCCTCCAACTGCCACAATTTGGCCAGGACAATCATGGAAACACATGAGTAGTCATGGATTTGTCCCTTTGTCCAGTGGCAGAGGAAGGGGGGTGCAGTGGAGGCAGTCCGCCCCAGGTTTCTTCTCTGAGAGGGGTGACATTTGGTGTGCCACCCGCCCGCGACTCCCAAGCCCCCCCTGAGCCGTCGGGGTAAGGGGGGAGCTGTGCTGCTTAGCCAGCGGCATTCACCCCTTCCCCCTTCGTTTTGACAGCTTGGGGACTGCAGGCAGGCGGCACGTCAAATGTCTGCCATGGGTGGCTCGCCCCTCCCCTGGCTGCAGGGTGCATGCGCCGCTCTGTGCACCCAAGCGGCTATCCCATGCCTGGGAGGGTACCCTCCACACTCCTCAGGAGCATGCCCCCCTCCCAGGCGCGTGCCTGCCCTGGGCAGCTTGGGCATATGCTCCACTGCTGTCTTTGTCCTGAATGTCCTGAATTCTACTTGATTCTACACTTTTCTATCTCTATGGTCACTTTTCTATTTCTAGGGACTCTTAAGAGTCTATAGAGTCCATAGTGACAAGTCAAACCGGCGATACCCTTGATGTGGAAGAGGGAGGTCCCACTGGTTGAGCCCCCCCCCAGGGGGGAGGGGGTCCCCAGACCTCCTCCCCACCTTTGGCTACTTGCGCTTTGAGCCTAGCAATGGCAAAGCAACCATCTTCCACCTCCAACAAAGCATGCCGCATGCTGTTACTTGCTTCTCCAAAAGCAATCATGGTGGCAGCAGCTGCTTTGGGATGGGATCTGTGAGTGGCTTGGAGGAGCTGAGGGAAATCTTTTCCACTTCTTCCATTTACCATGTGTGGAGCTCCTGGAACCAAACTCCTCCCCAGCAGCAGAAACCCAGGTTTCAACCACCATATAGCAGACCCCACATCCCTGACTGGGCTCAGGCTTAGGAAGGAGAAAGGGCCGTCCCATGCAGCAGCAGGGCTTACTTCTGAGTAAGTGGGCATGGCCATGTTTTCCCCAGCTGTACTCCATGGGTGTTGCCACTGCAGCCTCAGCCTGGAGAAGATGTAAGCGAGGGGCATGGGGTGATTTTATGTGTGTTGAGAGGCCAGGTCATGTCCCGATTTTCATCACTGGGATATTGGAGCGCATGCAGTCTCTTTCTCTCTTTCGTTCAATAAGAGCATCTTCCTTGCTGCTGCAATAGCACAGCCCTAACAGATTCATGGGCCTCTGAATACCCAGCAAATCTCTTCCCTAATTCAGAGATGTACCTTGTGGCACACATTTTCAATTTGTGCTGCTAAGAATGTGTGTCCCCTGGAACCATCTTTAAATCTTTAAATGTGCCGTGCTTTTGTATTAAAAAGAGGAGTAGCAGGGGGGAGATGCTCTGTTCTAAATGTGCTTCTGTTGAGAGAAATCTCTTAAACAAACCTTATTGCTCTCAGCTTGTAAAGCTGGCTATGGAAATGTGGACCCTTCTCCCCTATTTTTATTCTCCCTTCTAAAGGATAAATTGATCGGATCTACTAGCCTGAATTCAGCTGTATGGCAACCTGCAAAGGGCAATATTGAATCCCAGCAGGCCCTGAATTCATCCTTTGGTGAGCATTTCAAGGACCCTCCCACCTTTGAAATCCAAAGGAAGCCTTTCCAGGTGGTTGCCTCTGAGCATTTAAAGGGACATGTTTCAAATAATATACACAATAGGCATTAGCACTCTTTGCCGCTTAAAACATGGGTGTATTTTGTTTTTCAGAAGTTTTGTATCACCGTTTTTGATGCCCGCTAAAAACTGAAGATGGCAGGGATTTAACCTGGGACTCTCGGCATGCTTTGCATTCTTCCACCCCGAGTTATGGCCCTTCCTCTGTTTGAGGACAAATAGCTTGTGATATTTCTGTTATAATTTGTACTGTGTTTGTCAGAAAATGTATTTTACAAAGAAGTCATTGTACCGGGAAGAAAGAAAACCTATGTACAGTCATTCCCTGTGTTACAAATACTGGAACATGTTACTTCCGGGTTTCGGTGCTCGCACATGCACAGAAGCACTAGATAGCACTTTGCGCATGCACAGAAACACCATGCGTGCACAGACATGGCGCTGCAGGTTGCGAATGCTACGGGTTGCGAATGTGCCTTCCGCACGGATCACGTTCGCAACCCGAGCACCCACTGTAATGTAACGTAACAGCTGCAAAATCTTGTGACTCCAATTAAGGTCACAGAAACTCTGAATTATTGCCTTGTCCATTTGTTAACTCCCTTTAAAAGTGAGTGAGTGAGTGAGTGAGTGAGTGAGTGAGTGTCTTAGATAGGAGGAGTGGGAGCTGGAGGTTTACCGGCTGCTTCACCGTTGTTTTGCCGAGTGTGCAAATTTTAAGTAGATGCTATGTCCAAAGGTGTTTGTGAGGACAAGCAAACAATGCACTGATAACTTACGCATTGATATGAAGGAGTTATGCTCTGGTTATCTCTCGCTTGGACTACTTGCAATGAGCTCTACGTGGGGCTACCTTTGAAGGTGACCCGGAAACTACAACTAATCCAGAATGCGGCAGCTAAACTGGCGACTGGGAGCTGCCACTGAGACCACATAACACCGGTCTTAGAATCATAGAATCATAGAATCATAGAATCATAGAATCATAGAATCATAGAGTTGGAAGAGACCACAAGGGCCATCGAGTCCAACCCCCTGCCAAGTAGGTCTTGGAAGACCTACATTGGCTCCCGGTACGTTTCTGAGTACAGTTAAAAGTGTTGGTGCTAACCTTTAAAGCCCTAAACGGCCTCGGCCCAATATACCTGAAGGAGCATCTGCACCCCCATTGTTCTGCCCGGACACTGAGGTCCAGTTCCGAGGGCCTTCTGGCAGTTCCCTCGCTGCGAGAAGCCAAGTTACAGGGAACCAGGCAGAGAGCCTTCTCGGTAGTAGCACCCGCCCTGTGGAACGCCCTCCCACCAGATGTCAAAGAGAAAAACAACCAGACTTTTAGAAAACATCTGAAGGCAGCCCTGTTTAGGGAAGCTTTTAAAGTTTGACGGACTACTGTATTTTAATATTTTGTTGGAAGCCGCCCAGACTGGCTGGGGAAACCCAGCCAGATGGGCTGGGTATTATTATCATTATTATCATTATTATCATTATTATTTGGAAACAAGAAGCAAGAAGACCCTCTCTTGGGCTCAAGGGCGATAAATGTGTTGTATTGGACTTGATATGCCTAAATACAACTGCTTGTTAATAGATGCCATCCTGCAAGTAAAGAGTAACCTTTAAAGTCTTGGGGGGGTCTAATTCATCACTGGGGCTTTGAGGGTGAAACTATTTCATCACTCTGCACGCCTCAGAAAAACAGACAACACTTTCATATTTGGCAAAAGCAAGAGAGTTCCGCAATGTCAACACATTCAAAGCACATGTTAAAAACCAAGCTTAATTTTTCATTGTGAACATTCTCACATCTGAAGGTTCACAGTTGCCCCACTGCTGCGGGCCATTTCCCCACCTCTGCAACCAAACCCAGCTTTTGGCATTTCCCAACTCCTAGTTCTGGCAAAGTGTGCAGGATTTGTGAGCCTGATTTCATCCCGCAAGGCAGTAAAAGCCCACAAACATATGCGAGTTGAACATTGTCATAGCAATGCTGCCAAAACAGATGCCCGTGATGGATTAGGAACTGCAGAGGATGGGTGTAAATTGTGTGTTCTGTCTGGCTTAGAATGTTGGCTGTTGTTATAGTCACATGAGGGTGTTTACGAGGGCATTTAAACTGCCTGCATTTCATATGCATGCCATAATATACATTCTCCTGAAAGCTAAACCATATCGAAGCGAGGGCCTGCATTCCCCCCTCTTCCTGGGTGATAAATAACACCATGCAGACTTCACAAGTGGAAAGAGGGTCCAAACACAAATGAAGCCACAATGCAGCTGCACAAAAGATTAAACGGCTGCTTCACTCTTCGTTACTTATGAGCAGGTAAGTTGGAAAAAAACTTTCTCCAGCAGTAAAAGAAGATGAAATGTAAAAGATCTCTTAGGGACGGGGGCAGTGTGCACTTAAAGGCAAACCTACCTAATTCACAAGTGCAGAAACAATACCACACTTAAAATTTAAACTTCTCCAGATCTTGTTGTTTTGCTCTCCAGCCAACCATTGTATACAGAAATGCACATACCTAGGCAAAGGTGGGATAAAGATGAATATATTTTTGAGAATAGAAAGGCATTATATTAGGGAACATTGCTTGCGAAAAATGTTAGGAGGAATTCACACTAAAATGGGGACTTAAAAAAACAATGCCAGCTGATGTTGGAAAGTGACTAGAAGATTGGGAAAATGAGAAATCAAGAGAAACCAAAACAGGCAGGTTTGCCATCCCTAATCTCATCATGTCAGCCCAAATGCAAAGAAACATAAGTTGCAATCTTATATGAACTGGTCTTGAGTCACCTTGAACTCAATGGGACTTCCTTCTGAGTTAGTATGTATAGGATTATGCTGTGTGAGTCATGCTAAAGTGTGACTGAAATTAAGAGGACATGAATCAGTCGCAGCTAACATGTCTTATACTTGATTTCAGTGTGACTTAAACACTGTTTCTCTGCTTTTGAGCCATTTGCTATCTGAATATGAGTCTCTTTTGAACGATATGAAGCCAATCAACATAGTAGTTAAAAAAAAAAGGCTTGTTGGATGGATTGTTTCATCATTAAGGATACTGCACATATTATTTTACACAAACACACACTCTTAAGTTACCTTAAAAGGTAATGTCATCCAAAATAAAAGGGGGGGGGGACTATTTTAACTCAAGTGCTATCCCTGTACTCAGGTCAACATCTGAGGCACAGTTCTGTTTTCTCCACCCTGCAGGAGAAAGTTGGGTGGGTACACAAAACAGAGCCTTCTTGGTCTTGACACCAAAATAGAATGTGTTCACAATAGAAGTTCCATCTGGCCCAGTCACTACTTGGCTTTCATGAAACAGTGAAGACACGGTTGTTTGTGAAGACTCTTGGAGGCAAACTCATAATTTGCTACTCTGTGGGACTTCAGGCAGGGATTTTTCCCAATCCTATCTGGAGACATCATGAATTGAATTTGGTACACTCTGCATGCAAAACTTGTATTCTGCTGAATAATGAATAATACTTTTCTCTTTTTTCTTTTCTTTTCTTTTCTTTTCTTTTCTTTTCTTTTCTTTTCTTTTAAGAATTACACCTCAAGAGGGAGATAGAAAGAAGGGCCATGCTACAAATTACTATCTTCTCTGGACAGCTCTGTAGGGAGCCTGAGTTTTTAAGGACTGGATCCTATGACTGAAGGGTCCCCTAGGGCCAACCAATTCTTTCTCGTAGATTGAATCTGCTAGCTTGATGTAGCTTCCTTGAGACTGATTCATTATAACTAAATGAGCTCTTCAGCTCTGCAGCAATTGTCCCACAAGGAGATACTTCACTCATCAATCATTAACTTGGAATATGAATTCCATCTTCTCCTCTGCAAAAGTTAATTCTGGGGAAATAATTTAATTATGTTCAGGGAGGATGTCAGAGCTTTTTTTGTAATTCCTAATGAACATGCTTTTTATATTTTTTAAAAAGTCAGTTGAGTTGCAATATGTAAAACAATTGGGGATGATGGGGTGATAAGGGGTTTCATTTACTTTTGATGCTCAGAATCAAACCAACATATTGCATAGCAAGAATAGTTATATCAGCTCACCTTAGATAGGACAATGCACTCCACTGCAAGGCCACCAACTTTTGATTTCAAAGGTACAGCAGTAGATCTGGGTGGGAAAGTGCCAGTGGATAAGGATAAGAAATATTTTCCTGTTCTTTTCTCTTATTGTTCCATTGGGTCATTTATCCTGCATACCACTTCTCCAGCCTTCCAGTTCAACTTGGAGTACAGTGGTACCTCGGGTTAAGAACTTAATTCGTTCTGGAGGTCCATTCTTAACCTGAAACTGTTCTCAGCCTGAGGTACCACTTTAGCTAATGGGGACTTCCGCTGCCGCTGCACCACCACCGTGCGATTTCTGTTCTCATCCTGAAGCAAAGTTCTTAACCCGAGGTACTAATTCTGGGTTAGTGGAGTGTGTAGCCTAAAGTGTCTGTAACCTGAAGCGTCTGTAACCAGAGGTACCGCTGTATTCAGAAACTTGATTGAAAGTCAGCATTTGTGGTTTGCTGAAGTATTCAATTCTCTCATGCCCACTAGTTAAATCGGAATGCCAAAAAACCCTCCAAAATAAAACTGTTTGAATCAAAAGGAAAAAGAAGAAGAAACAAAGAAATTGCACTGTGGATTAATGCTTGTGTCTACATCTAGTGTTGATAAAATAGAAGCAAAACTGAAAATTCCAGCACGTGTAGTGGTTTGAACAAGATCTAGAAATCAAAAACAGAAGAATGCTGAATCACTGGAACATTGGAACTACTGACACTCCCAAAATTAGGAGAGAAATTCGGATGTAGGGTATAGGTGCTGTTGTGAGAGCACAAGTCATTGAATGATGTTGGATTCTGCCCATAGTCTCCAGAATGGGTAAGGGAGCCTAGGATGTACAGCAGGATACAAACAGACTGAATAAATAAATAATCATTCAGAGAGGAAAAAGGAAAGCTGCTGTTTAAAGCATGGTGCTGGCGCTACTTGTGATCTAGGTTTTAAAGGCCTTAGAACAGCTGCAAAACCCTGGGAAATACCTGAGAGGGAAAACATGAAAAATAACTAAAGCCAAACACAGAAATAAACCAAAGGTAAATTGATTCTTTGCAAAAAGCACTTTATAGTCGATAGATCAGTCACATATATGTTTGAAAGAAAAACCAACCCGTTGTTACTGACCAAAGCTGAAATTAGTTGGCAAAATGAAAAGAGATTTAATAGTACATTGTTTTTGCTGAATTATTCAAGCCTGCAAGATAGATTGGGTTAATGCAACTGAAACTCTGGTGCAGCAGAACTGAGGCTCAGAAAAAGGATACCTCATCTCTCTGCTGAGCATGCAAAGAGGGAAGAAAGATGACATTAACCCAGCATTTTTACAGTCCGAACTGAGGCTTCCCTTTGAGCAGTTAAAATTGCATAGAAGAAATGCACCAACAAGGAGCTCTGTTGCCCATTGATTGGAACCAATTGTATGTTCAGTTGATTGTGAAGAGAGTCAGGGGTGGACTCATTAAGTAAAGACTTGCATCTGTCCTGTTCTATTGCGTTCTGCAAAATACCCCTTCAAAATAGACCTGTTTGTTTCCAGAAATTATTTTTAGATAAAATGCATTATTGAGCAGCTTGTATGAGTGGGGCAGTTTGTTTGCCTTTGTTTCTTTCTTCTTTTCTTTTCCAGCCCATTAGATTTCAAAACTTCCTTTTATCTGCCTAGGTCATTTATTGAAATGACAATAGATCATATGGGACTAGTTGCTTAGCAACTTATCACTGGCAGAATCTACTTAGAAACAAGTGCAATGCTCAACCCAGAGGTCAGAGAAATATATAATACAGGAAGCCAACCAGAAAATGTGTTTCAGCAATAAAGATTTCTTAAGAGAGTAGCAATAGCTGTTAGAGAGGATTGCAGATTTTCCACCAAGATATTTTCAGGCAAAATGGAGAGATGTGCCCAGAATTTTGTTTTGTTGACTGCTTCGCTCAACAATCGAAAGCAGAGAACAAGCCGACAGGCAAGAATTGGCTGGTTAGTACAAATCAATAGGAAATTAACCTATACAGGTGCCTATATATACACAATCTGCTTTTGGGCCATATAGCCCTCCTAGGGTTGCCAGTTCACAATGCCAGAAACTACAAATTTCTCCATCCAGATCTGTATTTGAGACCTAACACAGCCCTATAGCACCTTTCCTGCACAATCTGAAACACCCCCAAATTTCCTTGTTCTTTATGTCAATAGGGCACATTTCCTATCCGACTTTCTCTCCAGTTCCTCCCCCCACTCACTTCAATTTTACTCATTTATTACATTTATGTCCCACTTTCCCCCAAAGCATTTAAGGTAGCATACACAGCCCCTCACACTCCCCATTTCATCCTCAGAAAAAACTCTGGGTGACAGTGACTGGCACAAGTTAGCTTCATGAGGATTTGAATCCTGGTCTGCCAAGTCCTAGTTCAACACACTAACCACTGCACCACTCTGCCTCTTGACTGGCCTCACTAGAACACTTATTTCCCTTCCTCCAGAGTATGCAGCCCCTCCTCATCTCAGCACTGAAAGGCGTTTTCAGAACCCCTGTTCTAAATAGCTATTTCTTGCCTCCGTTATCTGTGTCATTTTTCTTAAGCTTCATTTTTCATGGGTTTGTTTTAAACTCAGCTTCTTCTTATCCAGACTCTTGTCTATTCTACATATTTCTTGCACCCTCCTTGCCTTTGAGTTGTCTCTCAGTTAAATTTCCAAAGCTTAGAGACCTCTTCCCAGCCCTGAGCCTGTCACTGTGTGAAGTTTTAAACCCAGCAAAACTGACACTTTCCCCTTACCTCACAGAATTTGGACCGCAAACTGAGCAACCGAACATACTGTGCCACGGCGCCAGCTCAGCTAATCTGAGACTTTACCATAAGGACTACACTTGATCTTAGCCAAAAGGCCAGGAAGCGATGATCATCTGGTTCATATGACAAGCACCAGCACAGCTGAGATTCTTTTCAACCATTTTCAGGTTGGCTCAAGTTTCAGTTTCACTCACACACCTGGGACTCAGCTGCAAATATAATGTTTTAAGTGTGTTTTAAGTGCATTATACAAATGTGACACTATATGGTGATGGTGAGCTTGTGGCAAATTCAATATATATATTTTTCAAAATGCTTTTTTAAAAAGCATTTTTACAGCATTTTTTATATGTGTCTAGATTCCACCCTCCCCTTCATGGATCACTGCCTTGTCATGGTGAAGGGGCTTGAATAACTTCAAGAAGCTATGAGCTATGCCGTCCAGGGCCACCCAAGATGGACAGGTGATAGCCGAGAGTTTAGACTAAATGTGATCCACCTGGAGAAGGAACTGGCAAACCATTCCAGTATTTTGCCAAGAAAACTCCATGGACATAAAAAAGGAGAAGCTTTGAGAAGAAATTGAGAGTTTCCAAGGCATGCTGTGGTTCATGGGGTCATGGAGAGTTGAACACGACTAAAACGACTAAAAAGATTCCACCCTAAAAAGTTTCCACACATTTTGAAACAGCAAATCCAGCTTTAGTGCAGAATTCTGAGGAGGCATTAGAATCCCTGAAGTGAGCACTCCCAATTGATATACAGAGCACAGAGGTGTTTGCATTGTCCCTGGCACAGATATATTGTTCAGTGCTGATGTTAAAATTCCCACACAGCTACGAAGCTCAGCAAGCCATTTGCTCAAGCCACCTCACAGGATTGTTGTGAGGATAAAATGGGGCTAGCTAATGGCTGCTGCTCTGGGCACCTTGGGAGAAGGATGGGGTGCAAGCAACTAAATGAGACACTTGAACTGCTGAAATCACCTGTTTCAAAATAGCCCCTGCTACTTGGTCAGTTAGATGACTGATTCACAGTCATTTGCTATGGCTATTAAGCTAGCTCATAACTTCCTCCCAAGACTGTCTTTTGCCTTCAGAGATGCCGGCCTCGGATAATAAAGATAACGACTACCCAGCTTTCAAACTTGCATCAGAGACTTTGACAGAGGTCTGGTGATATGACATACTATTGTAATATGTGCCAGAGTAGATAGATAATGTCGGCGAACAGGTTGATGGCCGGATAGAGTATAGCGTTTATATATCCATGTCAGCACCAAGCAGAAACACTGATATGATTCTATTACCAAAAATTGAGCTAAGCAATATATCTGATGGGTGTTATCGTAATAAGAAAAACAGCAGAGTAAGAACTGCAGCAGTGGGTTTGGTCCGTTGGTTGCTTTGCCCTGTACCAAGTCAAAGAGTCCTGCCTTTTAATCTCACACTTTTGCCCTGAGAAGAAAACATTACCGAATATGGGTAACCACAATACGTAACAGGGCAGGAGGGCAGGGATTAGCAGATTGAAGTATTTTAACTCTAAGACTGAGAGTCAACACATGATACATGGAAGGATCTAATGTATCCATTTCATTTTTGTAGGAAACATCAATGACGTTTGTTCAGTGCTATTTTTTAATAGAAAAAGAGGTGCCCAATCTCACAATGAATATCCCCCTTGTTCTCTTATAATGACAATGGCGCCCACCTGGAAAAAAAGCCTTGAGCTTGTGTATGGGTTTTCTCACTTCCTGTGCTGTTCTCTGTGAAAGACCTTATCCATATTTGTTTGTTCAAAATATCCTTGTGACATTTGTAGGTGGCATAAAACTTATCAAAACTGCAAACTCCTTGGATAACCTACCACAGCTTTTGAGAACTGATACAGCTTTAAAGACTAGCACAGCCTGGGTGCCTGTCTCATCTCCCATGTACACCTTGTATACTTGCAAATAAACAGATGCCACACAGGTTTCCAGAACTCAGACAGTGGCAGATCTTGGGGTCTCAAATTTCAGCGGTGCCATGTGCGAAACCAAAATTGGGCATCCCAGCCTCTTGTGCTCCAGTCTAAACTATACTTGTGGCATCCCCAAGGCTCTGCTCACAGAACTGGTTGCTCTCTCCTAAATCCACTTCTGATTTTGCCCTCAAGAGGGAACTCACCTTGTAACCAACTGCCCCTGTTATTTACACTTGCTCTAGGAATTATTTGCTCCAACAAAGTCTTCTCATTAGCACAAGAAGTTCCAGCAACACAACAGGACTTCTTCTCTCCATGCAAATTCACAATCTGTTCTAGGGTTTCCTCCAACCTCTGGAGGAGATTGGAGTGAAGAGAAAAGAGGGAGAGGGAGTCCCATGGCACAGCTGGAAGTCATTGCAGTAACAGGACAATTTTGTTGGGTACAATGCATAGCCTTACCATGAAAAACTACTGGATTCTCACTGTTTGGTATAGAATATCATTTTTCAGAATCCGTGGGACTGGTGCCACACCTCAAGTTGCCCTTGGCATGATCCTGTCAGTGCCCCCAATTGCCATAGCCTCCCCCCCCATTCTCTTATCTTCTTTTCAGTGGCAATACTCCTATCCTCCTCTTCTTCCCCTCTTCTTCCCCTTCCTTCCTTCCTTCCTTCCTTATCATTACCCCTGTGAAAGTGGTTGCACCCATGGCTTTCTTCAGCCGACAGTCACCAGAACTCACTTCTGGCACCTCTCAGGTGGGCGTCTCCCTATCTGAGTCTGTGCTAACCCTGTCACTCTCAACCTCTAACCCTGCCCTTGAAGTTCCTCTTCCTGACCCCCTCTTGATTGCTCAAACCTCCCAATTCTAGCATCTCCCAGCTTGTCCCTTCTACAGACTGCTCTTCAGTGTCCCACCTCCGTGATCCAGGGGTCTCAGTCGTCTTCTTCCATGTCCTCCTCAGAGGACTCCTGGGTGGGCATCTTCCACCATTCTTCCTCATCCGGCCACTCCCCAACACCCGGCTGCATGAAAAGTAGTGTCTGAATTGGGCTACCAAGCTCCATGTATTCACCGGGTCCTCTGGATCAAGGACAAGAGTCGAGAAACTAAAAATTAAGCATTTCTAAAAGAACAAAGCAAGAAGAGCTTCAGGTGGGATCCGTTTTGAATTGTCAGAGGCGTCTGGTTCAACAAGAAAAAGGACAGTTATGCCAAACAAAGCTCAAATAATATGAAACCTAAATACTTAATTAGATGGGATTGGGCTGTGTGTTATAATATTAGCATTTCAGAAAAGCTCTTTCTTTCTATGAAAAATCCCTTAAATGTCAGCTGAATCCCACTGCTCTGAGCAATACATACAGCTTTATAGAAGAATTTGGCATCATGGGGACGTGTGGGTCCCTCTCATAAAAGCACATTATTTTTCGACTGCTTGGGAATTTGACAAAGCTGCTGCAGCAGCAGCTACCGGCCAAGATATCATTAAGAGATTTCCTGTCACATTAGATATTTTCGACTCAGAGTTCCAATGAGCTTGTATAAATCCAAGAAATAATAGATTTTAATTTTTTATTAAGCCCCTAAACACTGGTTCTGAGAGAGATTTTAAGCAAATATAATACTAAACATAGATTTATTTATGCTCCGTTTGTCAATTTGCAGACAAATTGCCTGAACTGGGCCCTATTTAGTCCATTAAATCCATTGAATGGACTCTTATCAGGAGACCCCAGCTGATATTCCATCCACCTCATGACACTGGAGCCATGAGGCGTGGTGTAGTGGTTAAGAGCGGTAGACTTGTAATCTGGTGAACCGGGTTCATGTCTCTGCTCCTCCACATGCAACTGTTGGGTGACCTTGGGCTAGTCACACTTCTTTGAAGTCTCTCAGCCCCACTCACCTCACAGAGTGTTTGTTGTGGGGGAGGAAGGGAAAGGAGATTGTTAGCCGCTTTGAGATTCCTTAGGGTAGTGATAAAGCGGGATATCAAATCCAAACTCTTCTTCTTCTTCTTCTACTGGAGAAACGCCTCAGTGTCACCAGAAGACTCAAGGAGTGACCTGAGCTTCTGCCTGTTTCCTGTTGGGTAATACTGCCACCACTTCAGTTTACCAGAGAGGACTACTGAAATGACCAACTCTGTAGGGATCAGGTGACGCAGCGGACCAATAGGGTTTCCCCTGGCCCTACCATTAGGCTGAGTGAGGCACATGCCACAGATTCCGGTGTGGTGGCAATGTGTTGGAGGATAGAGCAGCCTTTTCCACATGACCTGCAATACACCTCTTGAGTTAGCCTGCTTTCCCCAGGCATGGTACAATGGAGGTTGCAACCCTATCACCAGGGCCAGGCCAGTCAGTTTCTATGTGTGGCAGTGGCATGGGGAGGCAGGTGCAAAATACTGAAGGGGGTACAACCAGCCACCCCCCCATGCACCCCTGACTTCTGCAGGATCCCTGTCCTGCCTGTCAGGAGAGTGGTGCCACCACTGCCCAGGCACTTCCTGGTAGGCCTTGTCCCTGGCCCCATGTCTTTCCTTGCCTGCCTGCCTGCCAGCCAGTCTCTGGGCTCCAGAGCCCAGCCTGGCCTCACTGCTGCATCTCTGGCAGAGGCCGGCAAACAGAGAGGCCCTTGCTCCTCACTCAGTGTGCCACATTCCCCGAACAGTGGCAGGAGCAGCCCAGGTCCACAATGAGCTGGTGCAGATGGAGGGAGGGAGGCAAGGAGTAGTCACAGTGTGGCCTGGCCCAGCCCTGCTCTCAGCTGGCATTGAGAGGATTCACCCACCCAGGTCACTGTTAGGAGAGTCCTACTCTCATGTAGGACCTTGGTAGAGACACATGCCCGACTGGCATGTTCTCTCCCTCCTGGTCAATCGTTCAGGAGCTTTCTTCAGCCCGAACATCACAGCGACTAATGCCAAAAGGCATTAGCACACTTAGGGATCCACAGAGTATTCACAGCTTGTGTAACAGAATCAATAGCACAGCATTTTGGCTAATCTACTTTATTTACATGTAATGCACTCGGAGCATTCTGACTTAGCTCCTGCCTCTTTCTCATCAGACAGCAAAGACAGAGAACAAAGGACAATAGTCCCACTTCACGGAACACAGTAACACAAACATCCTGTCTCCACACTTCCCACTCTGTAGAATGAAAACATACACCATCATGTGATAGACAACAATCCCATGACTGCAGACACGGGGAATGAATCTCCAACAGTCACATCAGACAGCTAGGCTCCCCCCTGCACGGACAGGCAGGTGGCACAGTGTGGCCCTGCATGACTCCAGTGGGGGGTCAGTCTGGTGGTGTCGGCACCTTGCCCGCCCTTGGTGTCAGCAACCCACGCTCCACCACTGTCAGGGACTGGACAGATGATGAGCGATGGTGAAGACGTTCACCCCAAGAGGCTTCTGGACAGGAGGAAGATGACAACAGTATGGACTTAGGTTCATGGTGTTGACGAACAGGACACACCTCAGAAGATGAAGCAAAGAGCTGGGAAATAATGGAGGATGGGGAACAGGAGCAAACTAGTAGATGCTCTAGCCCTGAACAGAAACAGAATCCAAAGTGGGAGAAGCAGTACAGCAGACAGTGAAAACTACGTCACTGGAAACTATGTCACCTGCTGTAACCTCCTCCTTCTCTGAGAACCAGGCACTCCTGGTTAGAGAAGAAAACCAAACAGAGACAGAAATATTCCTTTGCTGGCCACCATAGGCAGTAGGGGGTTTTTTTTGGAAGCTGTAGAAAGGGGGGGTGAAGCAGGTACCCTGAGCAACACCTCAAGACTGAGGGAGCATAATTAATAGTCTCTCTGTCATGTGGCAAAGGTATTTGAGAGCAGAAGCAGTACAGTGGAACCTCGAATTGCGGATGTAATCCGTCCCAGAGACATGTCCGCAACATGAAGCGTTCTCCTCCAGAAGTGCCGTGTCTGTGCACGCGTGCGGCACAATTTAGCGCTTCGGCGCATGCGCAAGTGACGAAACCCAGAGGTAACCGTTCCTGTACTTCTGGGTTGCCGTGGGACGCAACTTGAAAAGACGTAACCTGAAGCCAATGCAAAACGAGGTATGACTGTAAAGGGAAGCAGTAAAGCAGTGTAGAAATGTTGAGAAATGCTGTAAAGCTGCAGTCACTCTGAATCATGTGCCTTATCCTGAGGATGACTCATTCTCTGTATAAGCATTGTATCTGCCTGCAGGCAACTCAGTGTCTCCATATCTCAGTGTCTCTCTGTGTGTGGTGGAGCCTGTGCTCTGTGAAGCCTGTGCTCAAAGGAAACTCTGTGTATGCTCTGAAGCTAGTTTAATCTTCTGTTCACTATGGTGTTATTTGCAAACAAGTTTCTTTTAACTCAGTAAAGCTTGTACTGTATTCTTTTACTGAAGAAGACTCTGCATTATTAATTTACGCTGCACATCACTCTCTGTGCGTTCTGTTGATTTAAATAAAAGAACTGGAAGAAGCTCTCCATGTTTCTGATTTCTCTAGGCAGTTAGCCCGTAAATCGTCACAGCCAATGACAGGTGGTGTTGGGGGGAGCACAACTCTTCCCCTCAGCTAAGCAGCAAATGCCTTGGGTTGGCCCATAGTCTAAACAACTCATCACTCGAGCCAGATAGAGCCACTCTTGGAACGTCCATGAATTTTAATTGGTCCCCTCTAAATAAGTGGCATTCCATCTAAGTTTTACTCAGAGGAGACACATCAAAATGTCAGTGGGGCTACTCTGAGAAACACTTAGTAGGAGAGCACCCAGTGCCTTGTAAATCTGGCAGAGGAAGAAGACTGCTACAGCGATACAAGGGTGAAAGGTTGGAGGGAAGAGTTCCAAAAGAGAAAAGCAACAGACCACAGCTAATATCTACTGGTGGTAGTGCTCTGACTTTGAATAACTGGAGACATTACTATCTTTTGATCTTGTAGCATTTCAGAGATGGATTAACATTATTCAGATTGTGTGTGTGTGTGTGTTTTTCCCCCTTAGGCAGACTATATGGTAATTCTTTTCAGCAGGAAAACTGGCAATTTCTTAGGAATAATCCTTCATACGCAAAAAAGAGAAAAAAGAAAGGATGAAAAGCCATCACTGTAATGTTTCATCTTTTCAGCTTAGCTGGCATTCTGATAACTCTTACAGTGCTGTAAAAATAATATGACTACGGTGGGTGGAATAGTGTACACCAGGTAGTAAACACTGTTAAATGCAAGAGTCCATTTTCTCTTTCTGAAAACTTTATAGAAATAGAACAACGCAAAACAAACAAACAAACAAAAATTGCATTTGATATCGGTACAGAAGACATGCTGCTCACTGGTATATTTAAGTCAGGTTTTCACCTGAAACTTTCAAACCAGATAAGGGAGAGAGAGCTCTCCTTTTTAACCTGGCCAAAATATTTTGTCAATTCCAGAAACCTCTGTCCCCATTACTGTCTTCCATGCACTAGTGGGGGAATGTTTGTGAATTTTGATATAATAAAACCATCAAGAACTGCACTGCAACATTCAGAGGGGTGTGAAACTGTGGATAGTTTTGCTGGAAGATCTGTATTGTTTGCATTTTTAAAATCTCCAATTCCTTGGTCCTGAGCAAGTAATGTTGTTACTGACCATAATTCCCCCCCCCCCCTTCTCTTAACCACATCATTCCACTTTGGAAGAGTGCTGCTCCTTCGAGTATTTGGTACCATCGTCCCAAAGGCAACCCATTCATTTACGAAAGAGAAACTGACAGGATTGATTCTGAACTTGGAATGAAGGTTTTCAAAAAGGGAGGAAAGAGTTATGCACTATGTATGGCGGGTCTGAAACAAGCTTCTGCAATGGCATTAAGTTATATAACGGTAGCTGTCAAAAACAATAAAAAGGGAGACTGTACTGCATAAAATAAATGGCAATGGTTTCTTATTTCAAGGCTGCTTTCATCCAGAAAACTTGAGTGCACATGTTCATACATGCACATGCACACACGCATCAAGACACTCTCTGACCCTACACATTCTGGCAGCTGAGCATCAAACCCAGTGAGTCTCAGTTCAGCTTCTGGCAAATGATTCACAAGGAGATACATTAAAGTCAATGATCCATTTTTAAAAAAACTTGGCTTTTTAGAAGAAAGAGACAGGCAGGCAGACAGGCAGACAGACAGATAGAAAGAAACCCAACAACTTTTTTCTTTTTTTACAATTGTTCTTTCTTTCTTTCTTTCTCAAAAATCCCAGAAGCTTTTCTTCTGGGAATTACAGTATAGAAATTTATTCATGTACTGTATGTGACTACAGCGGCAAGAATGGAAAGAAGAAGTCCCTACGAAAAAAGAATGGATACAAAAACTTGTAGACTATGCAGAAATGGTGAAACTTACTAGAAAAGTAAGAAATCAAGACACCAAACTTTTTATAAAATAATGGAAATGGTTTATTGATTATGTACAAATTATGTAAACAGATAAGCACATTGGCAAGGTTATTGTAATAACCTGCAGTTTCATAAGAGTAGATAATTAAGGTAGAGGAATAAAAGAATAAAGGTAAAGGGTAAAGGGACCACTGACCAGTAGGTCCAGTTGTGACCGACTATGGGGTTGCGGCGCTCATCTTGCTTTATTGTCCGAGGGAGCCGGCGTACAGCTTCCGGGTCATGTGGCCAGCATGACTAAGCCGCTTCTGGCGAACCAGAGCAGCGCACGGAAATGCCGTTCACCTTCCCGCCGGAGCGGTACCTATTTATCTACTTGCACTTTGACATACTTTCAAACTGCCAGGTTGGCAGGAGCAGGGACCGAGCAACGGGAGCTCACCCCGTCGCGGAGATTCGAACTGCCGACCTTCTGATCGGCAAGTCCTAGGCTCTGTGGTTGATGATGAGCACCACAACCCCAGAGTCGGCCATGACTGGACCTAATGGCCAGGGGTCCCTTTACCTTTACCTTTACCTTTAAAGGAGGCTTAGCTCACGACTCAAGACTCAGACCCTCCAAGTGTCCCTATTTTCCAGGGAGAGTCCCAGAATGCCCCACATTTCCTTTGGACATTCCTATGTTCATTGAGAAATATGGGAGGGTGTGCAATTATCCAACCCCCAAGCCACCTGAAGGCAACCCTGTATAGGGAAGTTTTTAAATGTTTAATGATTTATTATGTTTTTGCCCCAGAGTGGCTGGGGGAAACCAGTACGATGGGCAGGGTATAAATGGTAAAATTGTTGTTGTTGAATAAGATGACCTTATTTTC
This sequence comes from Podarcis raffonei, assembly GCF_027172205.1. Taxonomy (NCBI): domain Eukaryota; kingdom Metazoa; phylum Chordata; class Lepidosauria; order Squamata; family Lacertidae; genus Podarcis; species Podarcis raffonei. The sequence goes on from NC_070618.1 coordinate 17,678,576, forward strand.
ATTGGAGAAATGTTGGAGGGTATGAAGACAGCCACTCGGTGCACCCTTTAATTGCCTCCTACCCAGATGATTACTTTTGGGAAATAGCATTGAATCAGAAGGCAAGGACTACCTGACTCCCAGTGGGCAGTTTAGCCTTCACCAACAGGGATCCCATGTGATTGTGTCCTAGAAGACTCTGAAACATAAGAAGAGTCCAGTAGGATCAGACCAAAGGCCCATCTTGTCCTGTCCCCACAGTGGCCAACCAGATGCCTATGGGGAAAACACTGTCCCCACACCCTGGGTGATACCTAGGGATTTCAGATATCCATCTGGTATTCAGTGCTTTTTTTTCTGTGGGGAAAGGTGGCGGAACTCACCACAAAGTTAGTTGGTTGGTTGGTTGGTTACAGGCCCAGTCATAGTGCCACACACACACACACACACACACACACACACGGGTAATGGCTAAATGCAAGATATGATTAATAAACTCAAGCAGACAATGATCTGGATTAGAAATGGCCACACCTTTATTGATTACAGATAGACACTGCTACCTTGGTTGTCAAACAGCTTGGCTCCCAAACAAATCGGCTCCCAAACGCCACAAACCTGGAAGTGAGTCTTCCGGTTTGCGAACGTTGTTTGGAAGCTGAATGTCTGACGTGGCTTCTGCAGCTTCCAACTGAGTGCCGGAAGCTCCTGCAGCCAATCAGAAGCCCGCCTTGGTTTTCAAATGGTTCTGGGAGTTGAACAGACTCCCAGAATGGATTAAGTTTGAGAACTAGGGTACCACTATACATGGGTTTTTGCCTCAAGCATTGGGTGTACATCCATTCCAAAATGGAAAAAAAACAAGTATTATTATTTAATTTTTATAAGGTAAGGGAACTCATTTCCCCCGAGTTCCTGCTGAAAGAAACCACGACTGGTACACATTTCATACCCATCATACAGGTGGCCATTTTGCTACTGAATTGCAACAAACAGACGTTCTTCATATCTACTGTTGTTGATTCTGGCAGCAGAGAAGGAAAATTCCAGGATTATTGGCCTGATCCTATAGAGAAGCAGGCTGAAAAACACTAGAGTCTGAATTTAGATTCTAGGAGAAGCATGTAAACTGCTGAACCTGCCTAAGGCAGGATCTTCGCCCATGCAGCTGTGAGGCAGGGTTTCAAGTATGTGTGTGTGTGGCAGGGGGATGCAGATCAGCCAGACAATGCCACTCTTCTCAATGCTGCAGCAGACAAAAGCGTTTCCCCTTCAGCTTGTGTTCGGTTCAATTCAAGGTTCTCTTGTTATTATAGCTATTAAATTACCAAGATTCTCCCACAGAAGCCCTTCCCCCTACGATGTCTGTTTAGGGGTTTGGGGAAGAAAACATGTGTGCAATGTTTTATGGCTGTAATAAACTGGAAATCTTGCAATGAACAAGAATGTTTCCATAGGTGGCGAAAGAGCAAGGACTCGGTATAAATAATGAAACACCACAAGTGATTTCCTCCATTTGTTGGGTGGGTGAATTGTCATTTCACATCCGCCAAGCACTCCCTCCCACTCAAAAGGAGGTGGAGCTACACAAATGCATAATGCTTACAAAATCCTTTCTATTTCTGCTTGATATGTTGCTTTGGAGAAATGTACTAATTTGAGATTGTTGGTTGTTGTTGTTGTTCTTTATACCCTGCCCATCTGGCTGGGTTTCCAGAGTCACTCTGGTTGGCTAACAACATAAATAAAAAGCATTGTTGTTGTTTAGTCGTTTAGTCGTGTCCGACTCTTTGTGACCCCATGGACCAGAGCACGCCAGGCACTCCTGTCTTCCAATGAGAACACTGTCCAACCATCTCGACTTCTGTCGTCCCCTTCTTCTTGTGCCCTCAATCTTTCCCAACATCAGGGTCTTTTCCAGGGAGTCTTCTCTTCTCATGAGGTGGCCAAAGTATTGGAGCCTCAGCTTCACGATCTGTCCTTCCAGTGAGCACTCAGGGCTGATTTCCTTCAGAATGGATAGGTTTGATCTTCTTGCAGTCCATGGGACTCTCCAGAGTCTCCTCCAGCACCAATAAAAAGCATAGAGAACTATTTAAAAAGCATCAAAGGTAAAGGTAAAGGACCCCTGACAGTTAAGTCCAGTCACGGACAACTCTGGGGTTGCAGTGCTCATCTCGCTTTACTGGCTGGCATTTGTCTGCAGACAGTTTTTCCGGGTCATGTGGCCAGCATGACTAAGCCGCTTCTGGCAAAGCCAGAGCAGTGCATGGAAACGCTGTTTACCTTCCCGCTGGAGCGGTACCTAGTTATCTCCTTGCACTTTTTGGCATGCTTTCCAACTGCTAGGTTGGCAGGAGCTGGGACCAAGCAACGGGAGCTCACTCCATCGTGGGGATTCGAACCGCCGACCTTCTGATTGGCAAGTCCAAGATGCTCAGTGGTTTAGACCATAGCGCCACCCGTGTCTATATATAAAGCATAGTAAAGTATAAAACATTGAAAACTTCCCAATACAGGACTGCCTTCAGATGTCTTCTTAACATTATGTAGTTCTTTATCTCCTTGACATCCAAAGGGAGGTTGTTCCACAGGGAGGGCGCCACTACTGAGAAGGCCTTCTGCTTTTGCCAGTGTTCTGTGGAAGTGCAGAAAACATGTTTGGTGTTGTATTGGGAGTAGAATTCAGTTTCCTCAACATTTCTTTAATTTTTAAAAAGATTAGTTTCTGGTCATTGAGACAGGTAGTACTGTGGTACCTTGGGTTAAGAACTTAATTCGTTCTGGAGGTCCGCTTTAGCAAATGGGACCTCCCGCTACCGCCGCACTGCTGCCACACAATTTCTGTTCTCATCCTGAAGCAAAGTTCTTAACCTGAGGTACTATTTCTGGGTTAGCAGAGTCTGTAACCTGAAGCGTCTGTAACCTGAAGCGTCTGTAACCCGAGGTACCACTGCATCTATATTGTTTGAAAATGCATGGACAATTGCTGATAAAATCTCAGAAGCAGGAAAGTGGGTTCAATAAGTTTCGCAGCTACTAGGGATGAGGCTCCAAACTCCTCATCTCTCCCTTGTAGAAAGAAGGGAGTAATTTGATTCCGTTTACATTTTAAAGAGTATCCTCATGCTAGCACACAACTGGCGAAGTATTAACATCTTGTTTATATGCAATTCAAGTTGGATCATGACTTCCGATACCGACAAAATCGAGGCGTTTTCTCCGAAGACCCATCTTAGTGAATGAATACAACCACAATCTTAGTATGACTAGCTAAAATGATATGATCATTTACCAATTGTGTCTGTCAGGCATGGTTCGTACAAAGAAACCCAATCATCTTAAGATGAAAATGGGTTTTTTATAAATACAAATATTAATGTCACCAAAGAATCTCGCAGCACACTGAAGATGAACAATTTTACTATGGCATAAGCTTTCATGGATTGAAGCATTTCATCAGATGCATTTAATGAAGTGGACTCCAGCTCATGCCGTAAGAAATGTGAATGTCTGTAAGGTGCTGCAGAGCACACAAAAATACAAGTATTTCGTAGATCATTTGTGAAGGGTAGACAGATAGATTTCCAAATTCCTTCTATGGTTCAAAAATTCTTAATTTCCCTTTTCCTTCTTGATGTAAAAAAAAATTAATCTGACTACAAATCTAACTTGAATGGCCACCATAACAGATCACTACAATTCATTTTTTACTGGCATTCTGCATTAGGGTGACATCTTCATTGAGCTGTCAGTAACCATGACTTTTCCTTCCCTCACCCCCACCCACCCCAGGACAACTGATTCAAAACTCATCGATGTATATTGTTAAATTAATTTGTTCCATCCCATTTGCATTATCTTGCAGCTGTCTCTGGAGAAAGTAATTTAGCTTCCTATTGCCTAATGATCTCATTCTGCCAAGTCCCATGAGCTCTCTACAATATCTTCTTAAGTAATTCTGTATCCTCAGCTATTTTGACCATGGGTTATAAATAAGATGAAAAATACTAGGACTAGGTTGAGGTATGATAAAACAATCAATTCAATAAATATTGTAACACCTTCTTCTGAAGCACCCTTGAGACTTGATGTTGCAAGCTGTAGCATGCTTAGCTAGGTAGATAACTGATCCAATATATCTTTGGTTTCCAAACTTAACTGAATGCATACTTTTAAAATTTATTTTATGCCCCCCCCAATAGATTTTCAGGAAGGATGTTGTTGTTGTTAGCATCCTATAAATATACAATACACTTATGAAATAGTAGTTTTTCTTTACTATGATATCCAAATAACCCTCCCCCCCCCACTTTAATTGCGTTGTTGAGAGGGATATTTTATTAAAAGGAGCTTGGCAAATAAAAGGAGAAGAGAAAATCCATATGTATGACAAATCACAAAAATACTGGAGTGTCCTGCGAATATGTGTGCAAATGATTCAGATTCAGGTGCAACATGTTCCAAGTCACATCTGTCAAATCCAGTTGCAGAAAGTCAGCAGACTTGGGCATACAATGTGCAGGCAGCCGTGGAAGGATGCACAAATAGTTTCCTTTGTTCTTTGGGTACCCCTAAACCTATTATTCCTAAAAGGAAATCTTGTGGGTTGGTGTGTTTTTTACAAATGTTATTTTCAGCTTTTTTCCCAACTCATTATATATCATTTCCCAGTATGCTTTTGCTAACTTGCAAGACCACCACATATGAAAAAAGGCACTCTCTTTCTCTGAGAGGCAGTGTGGTGTACTGGTTAAGAGTGGTGGACTCATAATCTGGTGAACCGGGTTCGCTTCCCCACTCCTCCTCCTCCACCACCTCCTCCTCCTCCTCCTCCTCCTCCTCCTCCTCCTCTTCTTCTTCTTCTTCTTCTTCTTCTTCTTCCTTACACTTCCAACAAGCACCCAATCCTGACTTACACATTTTTGCTAATTTACTCGGAGTCAGATGCCATCATTTTCATATCATTTTCTTTGATCTCATAACGTGCAGTGAATTTCATATCTCTTGTCATAGAATCATAGAATCATAGAGTTGGAAGAGACCACAAGGGCCATCGAGTCCAACCCCCTGCCAAGCAGGAAACACCATCAGAGCACTCCTGACATATCAGAGCACTCCTGACATAATTATGACCATATTATGACCAATATATTATGGTCATATGACCAATATCTATTATTATGACCAATATCTATTGGTCCAGTGTATCGCCAATGATTTCACCTGTTCATCTTTTGTACATGCATTTCTAAATGGGTTCTGTGGTTCTCCTCAGATGCACTCAGACATGGGGAACATTGAGTTAGTTTTCCTGGTTATAACACTATATTCCAACATTCCTTTCACGCTACAACACTTGCTGTGCTAAGGGGCTGTGGGCATTTTGACAGATACACAGGCATGCCCACAACTTGTGGATTTTCACTTTTTAAATATGGCAACCCTAATATAAGTCAGAAGTTAACCGTTAGGGAAACGTCAGGGAAATTGAATAAACTGTTGTGTGAATGCAGCCTTTTTGAAGCCTTGCCTCTTTTCTGTCCAGGACATACAGAGTCTCCCACTCTCCATCTTGATCCTAGTGCCACATTTTAGTTTCTACATATAATTGTGTATCTTGGAAGCAGTAGTCCCACCCCATTCAGCTCCCAAACTCTGCTACTTATGGCTGGGCACTAGTTATGTATGTCCTGCTCTCCTCCAACCCCACCCCCATCCCAAAATGCAGCAGTGGGAATAGATGGCAAGAAGCCTCGCTCACACCCTGTACTTTGCAGTTGCCAATATGCCACCAACAGAAAGCTAGCGGTCAATAGAAATTGCTTCTTTTCTCACCAAAGTACCCGGCTGGGTAATAAAGGCATCTGAGTGCTGTCAGATTATACAGCATGAATTTATTACAATGTGGGATTGTTTCTAGCACCTGAAGTGCAAACATGATAAGTAAAAATGGACATCATCAAGCTGTGGCATGAAATTGATTTTTCAAGGCTTACCATTTCCATACATAAAACAGCACTCATGTTTCGCACCAAAGCGTCTCACCTTGGTAACTACGCTGCTTGAGATTGATTCACTTTGCAGCTTGAAAGGACAAATCTTAATTTAGAGTCGTCAAATGAGAGAGTCTCTTTCTCTGGCAAATGGAGAGCAAGCTACCAGTGAGCAATTCCACCCCCCTTGTCCAATGAAGCTCATGCACACACCCCCATCTCCACATGACATAGCCGGAAGCATGATCCAGCAGAAGTGTATCAAGCATGGTGTTCAGGGTCCAATTTCCATTAAAGTTTTCTCATATGATGCACCCCGTTCTGAATTTGGCATCAACTTCTTGAATGGAACGGGTTGCCACCAGTAAAAGAGCTGTGCCAATGTAGAAGAGTTTAGATTTGATATCCCGCTTTATCACTACCCGAAGGAGTCTTAAAGCGGCTAACAATCTCCTTTCCCTTCCTCCTCCACAACAAACACTCTGTGAAGTGAGTGGGGCTGAGAGACTTCAGAGAAGTGCTAGCCCAAGGTCACCCAGCAGCTGCATGTGGAGGAGTGGGGAAGTGAACCCTGTTCACCAGATTCTGAGTCCACTGCATATTGGGTTCTAGCAGCTGCATGCCGTGTTTAGAGCACTGCTTTCCCATTCCATCACAAGCACCAATAAATGCACCTCTATCATTCCTGAACCATGGCATTGACACTTTTCACCAGGTCGAGATATCTACGTGCATTCAGCCATAAGGCAGGCATTAGTGCCCCCGGCTGGCACTATCCTGAACCGTGCAAGCATAGCCTTGCCCTCATGCTTCATTAGTAGCTCCCATGTGCCCTTGGTTAGAATGGGGTCCCCATTAAATGCATTTAGGTTAATCATCTTCTATGCGAAATAAATGGATCGGTCCAGCATTTCATTAAGAATAGGTTCAGGTATAATTGTAGCCTTCGCTTAGCAGCCGGAGGTCAACCACAGGAATTTCTTTCTTTCCCTGCAATCTCATTCTGAATGTGATAGTGTCCCAAGGTGTCACAACACTTAGGGAGGCAGTTTTTTTACAAATGTTTCCCATGCAAGTTTGCAGCTCATTTTTTCAGTGTCAGAAAGCTGCAGTCCATTGCATAGGTGCATTGCTTCTTTGCCTACTTCATTGAGAAAGAGCAGCTGCCATTTATGTTCTTCCACTAGCCAACAAACGAAAGGTTGGCTTAGTTTTTCTGCCACATTGTTGGAAAGACTTAGTTCAGTGATGAGTTATTAAATGCTCCATTCGAACTTCCTAGTTGGGGTCTTTTCTTTTCCAACTGCCCTACAGCACTTCTGGGGACATCCCACTCCAGGGACCATGTGACAATCTCAGCACTGGAGAAGGCAGATCCCAAAATACTCAGTACAGTGGTACCTCGGGTTACAGACGCTTCAGGTTACAGACTCCACTAACCCAGAAATAGTGCTTCAGGTTAAGAACTTTGCTTCAGGATAAGAACAGAAATCGGACTCCGGCAGCACGGCGGCAGCAGGAGGCCCCATTAGCTAAAGTGGTGCTTCAGGTTAAGAACAGTTTCAGGTTAAGAATGGACCTCTGGAACGAATTAAGTACTTAACCCGAGGTACCACTGTATAACATCCTTTATTTAACAATATAGTTTGGATATTTAGCAACATAAGAAGCTGCCTTATACTGAGTCAGACCATCAGTCCATCTTGCTCAGTATTGTAGACACTGAACGGCAGGGCATCTCCAAAGTTTCAGACAGGGAATCTTTTGTTGCAATGGAGCTTAATATAGGTAAAGGTAAAGGTAAAGGACAAGGACCGCTGGATGGTTAAGTCCAGTCAAAGGTGACTATGGGGTTGCAGCGCTCATCTTGCTTTCAGGCCGAGGGAGCCGGCGTTTGTCCACAGACAGCTTTCCAGCTCATGTGACTAAACCACTTCTGGCGCAACGGGACAGAAACCAGAGCACACGGAAACATCGTTTACCTTCCTGCCACAGCGGTACCTATTTATCTACTTGCACTGGCATGCTTTTGAAATGCTAGTTTGTCAGGAGCTGGGACAGAGCAACAGGAGCTTACCCCGTCGTGGGGATTCCAACCATCAACTTTCTGATTGGTGGGCCCAAGAGGCTCAGTGGTTTAGACCACAGCACCACCCACGTCTCTACGGCTTAATATGCCTATAGCAGGACAGAAGAGAATAACAAAAGCAGAAGTTAGAGCCAGGGTCATTTATTAAATTTAAGTCTCTTCTCTTCTGTGGCTTGGGCATATTATTAAGATTTGCAATGGCAGATTGTAGGTGATAGAAAATGAGAACTCTGTGAGTCATCAGTGTCCACACATTCCTGTGATCCTAATCTACAAGGGATTTGGTTTAGTTTAGTTGTTAGGATCCTGTATATAAAGCATTACAAGAAAGTGCATATTATAATTTGAAAAAGAGCTTGCTCAATAGTCTCTTGATGCACTTAGTGGTATTCAAGTTTCAATGGTTTTCTGCATTCTTTACAGTGCAATTCTGTGCATATCTACTCATAGTTAAGTCCCATTGAGTTAAACAGGGCTTAGGCCTAAGTAAATGAGTGTATTGCTGCCGCTGACTCTTCAAATGAGGTGTGGGGAAAATTCTGACTACATTTGCTGCAATTCCTATAAAATCACAAGTGCATTTTTATAGGCGTTGCAGGAGTGTTTCCAGTTTCTTTTTTAATATTTTAAAAGAAGCTGGAAAGTTACCTAGGATCCTATAAAAAAATCTGCCTACAGGCATCAAAGGCACTGGGGAAAATTATTAGCATTTCTATTCATGGCACTTGGTGTCAGTTTAATCACAAGGGGGAAATAGTTTGCACAAAGAAATCATTCTCTTCTATAGTCATAGGTCTGTTCTTGGACGTGTGCACCATGACCTGTTCCCCGAGACTAAACTAAATATAATTAGAACCTGGAGATTAATATGTGGTTGAAGATACTATTAACATAATAAAAAAGGAATAAGGGAGTGAGGCTTGTTTTGTCAGCAAGGGGGTTGGATGGGGGTGGGAAACAAGATTGGTACCAGAGACATTATTCAAATTTAGCATTCACCATGCAGATATAACTAGCAGCCACAGCCAGTGGCAATACTACAGTGTGCCAATGGGTGTTAATTAAATTTGAGAGGAAAGAGAAAAATAACTCAGCGACACGGGTTGTGATTTCTGCAAATGGGGCTGCATAAACCCAGACATCTAGGACTCCCTCCCTCCCTTTTTAGTTCTTTACATTCCAAAAGGGACCACTGTTCTTTTGCAAAACAGTGTTTTTCATCACTAAGAGCTCTCTGAGGGATGCCTTGCAAGGTAGTGGGGGTTCTGTGTCTCTGTGTGCATCTTTAAATGTTAAAAAGGGTATGGTCCTATTGTTTCAAAGAGGCCTCTAAAATCCTATCTGTGTCAGTTCCAAACAGTTTTATGCTTCAACACAACTTTTTAAACAAGCCAAGGTCAAGATCATGGGTAAGCAAACTAAGGCCTGGGGGCTGAATCTGGCTCAATTGCCTTCTCAATCCGGCCCGCGGACAGTCTGGGAATCAGCGTGTTTTTACATGAGTAGAATATGTCCTTTTATTTAAAATGTATCTCTGGGTTATTTGTGGGGCCTGCCTGGTGTTTTTACATGAGTAGAATGTGTGCTTTTATTTAAAATGCATCTCTGGGTTATTTGTGGGGCATAGGAATTCATTCACTCCCCCCCCCCAAATATAGTCCTGCCCCCCACAAGGTCTGAGGGACAGTGGACCGGCCCCCTGCTGAAGAAATTTGCTGACCCCTGGTCAAGATCTTTCCCTACATTCTATTGCTAACCAGAGAAGCAGAAAATGCCAGTCTAATTTCATAGCCTAAAGCACCCTATCCTAGCATACCCTCCAACATTTCTCTGATGAAAAAGAGACATCTTATTCCATAATAATAATAATGTTATTATTTATACCCTGCCCATCTAACTGGATTGCCCCAGCCACTCTGGGTAGATTCCAACATATATAAAAAACATAGTAAAAGATTAAACATTTAAAAAATCTTCCCTATACAGGGCTGCCTTCAAATGTCTTCGAAAGGTTGTATAGTTGCTTATCTCCCTGGCTCAGGGGCTCACATAACACCATCCCCTCCAACATTTCTCTGAGGAAAATAGGGCAGTCCTAAGGAAAAGTGGAAACCGGAATGGCTTCTGCAAATCTGGGACTGCGCCTGGAAAATAGGAACACTTGGAGGGTCTGTGCTTGTGCAATTGTTAGTGAGTTGCCTTTCCCTGCAACCTTGAGATGCATTAGCTACATCCAGTGCATTTTTTTTCTGGGGGGACTCAAGGATACGCATTACCGACACCTTTTTTTCTAGAAGAAAAGCAGTGGCTATACCTGTTTTTCATGACGCTAGACTCTAGAAGCAACAAAAAACCTAATATTCACAGCATGTACGGTCTTGAAAGAAAATGTAATGAAAATTATGTATAGATGGTATTTGACCCCAGTTAAATTGGCTAAAATGTATAGGATGAAAAACAAATTATGCTGGAAACGTAAGGAAAAGGATGGAGATTTTTACCATATGTAGTGGACTTGTGATAAGGTGAAAACTTTCTGGGAAATGGTCTATAATGAGTTTTAAAAGATGTTAAAATATACCTTCCCAATCCAGAAGCATTTTTGCTTGGGTTGATGGGAGAAGAGATTGCTAAAGTAGATCAAAGACTGTTTATGTATGCCACCACAGTGGCAAGAATCTTGTTAGCCCAAAGAAGGAAATTACAAGAATTACCAATGACTAAGGAGTGGCAGACGAAGATGATGGAATATGCAGAACTGGCCAAAATGACTGTGAGGATTCAGAACCAAGGCAATCAGAAATTCCAGAGATATTGGAGTAAATTTATTGACTATTTAAGAGATCATTGTAAAAATTTGAAGACACTAACAGGACTGACATAAATCCTGCAACATAGGGTAATAATTAGTATCTGACCATAAATAATAGAAGGATTTGATATGTATTAAAGGACAGAAACTGACATTAGAAAGGCGTGTATAACTTATGAGGAAACAGGAAACCAGTTGAAGGGAGGGAGGGAAGTCATGATCTGGGTGGAGCAAATGCATTTGATTGATTATTGCAACGTGGTTCTTTGTTATGTTTTATTAAAGAAAATAATAAAAATTATATTAAAAAAACAAGAAGAAGCAACAAGAACATACAACATGAAACAATCCTGTCAGCAGCAGTGCCAGTAGTGGCGGTGAGTGTAAGAGCTTCTCTCACAATACCGGTTACCTGGACGGGGCTGCAGTGGGCAGGGCAGTTGTGAGTCCATATGGCTGAACCAGCAGGAGTGCTGCTGCTGCTGCATCTGTGCAGCTCCTGCCTTGCCACTGCCCAACCTCATCCAAACAAGCAGCCACACTGATGTCGCAGGAGGGTAGCTCCCCACCACTGCGCAGGCCACTGCAGAATCCTATAAAATGGAAAAAAGCATATAAACTCAGCAGGCAGAAAAGCAGATCAATAAATCAGACCGTTAAGGCCTGTCTAAATCAAAACGTCTTTACCCAACGTCAGCTGACCACCGGGGAGTAGGCTAAATGGCCCCCCCGTGAGTTCTAGAAATGAATTGTGTGCTGCATGAAGTAATAGCTTCTTTTGTCAGTTCTGAATCCACTGGCAATTTCACTGAGAGGCTCCATGTTCGAATATATATGGGAGAGGAAAACGGCCATTTTACAACTAGGGATAGATAAATCTGTCAGTTCTGCTTTCTCTCGTTCTCATTTTTCCAGGCTTCAGCTGCATTTGCCACACTCCTGCATTAATTTAGGATATATATTTTTATGTCCTCACAAAGATTCATCAGCATTTTATTGCAGAATTCTCCTGGTACGCACATTTTTGTATGGAATATTTGCCTAACACAGAGACACATTTTCCCCCAAGCAATTTTCTCTAATATAATGCATGTTTTCACCGATATATGCTTTTTTATGCTGACTTTTCCCTAACACACACATTTGTTGTCTCTGGAGAACCACATTACAAAATTTCAGAAAAGTGTGAAGTTCGAAGGATAGTTGCTGCGTTCATGTTTGTGTATCATTTGGACGCGGGTGGCGCTGTGGTCTAAACCACAGGGCCTAGGGCTTGCCGATCGGAAGGTCGGCGGTTCGAATCCCTGCGACGGGGTGAGCTCCCATTACTCGGTCCCAACTCCTGCCAACCTAGCAGTTCAAAAGCACATCAAGTGCAAGTAGATAAATAGTTGCCCCTCCAGCGGGAAGGTAAACGGCGTTTCTGTGCACTGCTCTGGTTCACCAGAAGCGGCTTAGTCATGCTGGCCACATGACCCGGAAGTAGTCTGCGGACAAACGCTGGCTCTCTCGGTCTATAGAGCGAGATGAGCATGCAACCCCAGAGTCGTCTGCAACTGGACCTAATGGTCAGGGGTACCTTTACCTTTTTATCATTTGGGGAAGTGCAAATAAGATTGGTCAAAATGAACATGCAAACTGAATCCAATTTATGCTTCATCCCTATTTTAAATGCAGTCCTAACTCTTAACATGCTTAGATGTCGAATGGCTTTAAAAAGAGGGTTAGACAAATTCATGGAGCGTAAATCTCTTGATAGCTAGAGGCATAGTGGGGGGAAGGGCAGGGGGGCTGTGGTGCCAGGTGCACATTTTTGAAGAGGTGCAACCAGGCAACCCCACAACAGGCATGGAGCACTGGCAGCTATGGCGCAGCGGCAGGTGGGTTGGTCTTGTGAGCAGATGGATGGAGGCAGCAGGTGAGGAGCCTGTTGGAGGTGGGCTCCATTCACCCTCTGTGTGGGCTTCACTCCCCCCACCAGTGCACATCCCCACCCCAGCTGCCCTGTCCACCAGGGGCTACAACACTTGCCCCGGACACTGGAAACCCAAGCTACGCCACTGTGCTCTGCTTCCATGGTTGGAGGCAGGATGCTTCTGAACACCAGTCGCTTGGAACCACAGGAGGGGAGAAGGATCTTGTGCTCAAATCGTGCCTGCTGGTTTCCCATGGGCATCTGGTTGGCCACTGTGCAAACAGTACACACTGAAACCTTCCTACATATCTGGAAAGCACAGCTAACACTCTCTTCAGCTGCAATGCACCCCCCATTCTGAAAGAAAGAAGGAGAGAGAGAGAGAGAGAGAATCAAACATTCCAGCAAGACTCGCATTGCACTTGAGTTCAAATGAGATGTTACACTGAGAGGATAACAACATGGTATTAGCTGCAAGAAGCAAATAGAGAATCTGCTTTGTATTTCAGTGATTAATCCCAGTTTGCAGGGTACTGTACACATACAATAAAGCTACAGGAGCAGATCACACACAAAGCCCATCCGCATCGCTGCAGAGAATAGGCTCCCATATAAACCATCTGAAGAGCCATCTCCAAGTCCCCTCTCGAGACCCCGCGCTTCCAAATAAATTGGACACTACGTTATATCCTTTCCTTAGGAGAGCACAATAAATTAAGAAACAAACCAAAATTGGAGCCAGTGCACAAAAGAAAACAAAATCAAGAGGAAGGTGGATGGAGAGAATAATAATAATAATAATAATAATAATAATAATAATAATAATAATAATGTGTTCTGCCTTTGAAGATTCCCCTCTAGCTTCAGACATCTTGCAGAAGTTTATTAAAACAGCAATTCTGCAGAATTGAAAGTGAAGCCTTTTCTCCCTTCCTTCTATTCTCCCTCCACCCCTGTTCCAAAGTATAAATAGAAGAGGGTTTTGCTCCCAGGAGGGAGCTTCTTAATTCCACTCCAATATTCCTTTATCCATCAATTGTTTCAGAAGGATAAGAGCCCAATGACGCTCTTTGATGGCTCCACTAAATGTCTAGGGAATGGATCGGTCAGAAAACAACCAGAGTCATAAACAAACCAACACCATTACTAAAGACCCTCCAGCTCTGCAGTGTGAAGGCAACAAGTTTCTCTTTTGTCAGGCAGATAATGGGGCTGCACATCAAAAACTATTCCATTAGGCCATTTGCTTTTTTATTTGTTTTGTCAACAGTTCTGTGCAGCTGAGAGGGGAGGAGGGAGGGGAGGCAGTCTCAACAGGAAGCTCATTGTCTAGGGTGGAGGAACAACCATTTTTTAGTTAGGGTCACATTTCCTCAGGGATTCATCTGTCAGGGGCTGCTGGCTTATTATGGTTGAGGCTGAAGCCAGAGGCAGGTGGGGCCAGAGCAAAAAGTTGGTGAGCCACCCCTTTCCTTTCTCTCTGCTATGCCCTTTCCCCCACACTTTCTGCTGCCCTATGCTCTCCATTAGGATTTCAAGGTAGAGACAGACTGCTCGTAGCAAATGATCACTTGAAGAGGGCTTCTGGAATTACGTATGCCACATAAAATTAGGCCGAAGACTGCAGGTGGCCCTTGGGCTACTGGGAGCCCACCCATAGCCAATAGCAGGGATGGGAACTTCATTTACACCTGGAGGACCACACTTCCCAGTATCCCTGACCATTGGCAGCACTAGTTGAAATTAATGGAGAGCATCAGGTTCTCCATCCCTCGTCTGTAAGAATGAAGCTACTGGACTGGAAGAAACTTTGCTGCTTCTCTCCATCTCCCTCTAGGAAGCAGATATCTCTGCATCTGGCATACCTTCCAACATTTATCCAATGAAAATAGAGACATCCTATTCAATAATAATAATAATAATAATAATAATAATACCTTGTCCATCTAACTGGGTTGTCCCAGCTACTCTAGGTGGCTTCCAACATATATAAAAATATAATAAAACATTAAATATATATTTTTTAAACTTCCCTATACAGGGCTACCTCAGATGTCTTCTAAGGGATTGTCTAGTTACGTATCTCCTTGGCTTGGGTGTAGGATAACTCCATAGACACTTGGAAAGTCTGGTGTGGATGTTTGTGTTTATTCTTTGTTGGGCACTGTTTTTAAGAGAATGAACTAAAAAGTGAGGACTATCATTTCCGCCCATGCAATGGGACTTCCACTCTTCATCCTGCACCCCCAGCTGCTCCTGAGGGCTGGGGGAACCCCCAAAACAGACTGTGTAGCTGGGATGCACAGGGAGAGGAGAGGAAGAGGAAGTCCTGTTGTACAAGCAGATGTCCTTGAGCTAAATGGGATGACTTTGTTGGACACAACCCACAACTTGGAGGCAGTAAAAACAGAAGTAGAAACAGAAACTCACTTCAGTCTTTTGCATATCACTAGTGATAAGTACACATGTACAGCATACTGCTCCTGACTGTCATGCGCTCATTTTATTCTGGAGTGGTTTTCCCTACATTTGCTGTTTATTAAATAAGACATAAAAGAGACAAGAGTCAAGCTCAGAGACTCTGAGAGTTTTCCTAAAGGAAAGTGATTTGAATTCTTCCTAAAGAGTCTTATAATCCACAGTCAGCATATTCCCCAGACCCAAGCCTTGTTATTTCACTTTAAATCCTGCTTTCAAGCAAAGCTGCTTAGAAATGCAGTCTGATCATTTCAGAAGGCAAAGCACATGAAGAAATGTATGGAAATAGCAAAACTATTTGGGGACCGAGGGGAGGAGGAAATCTATTGTATATTGTCCACAGATAACTTTTGCCTTTCAGTTATATCCCATCATTTCATTTCAAGACTTCACAAACTTCAAATTTGCAGTAATTGCAGGACTATATATCGAAAAGGGACGCGGGTGGTGCTGTGGGTTAAACCACAGAGCCTAGAACTTGCTGATCAGAAGGTTGGCGGTTCGAATCCCCACGACGGGGTGAGCTTCCGTTGCTTGGTCCCTGCTCCTGCCAACCTAGCAGTTCGAAAGCACGTCAAAGTGCAAGTAGATAAATAGGTGGGAAGGCAAACAGCGTTTCCGTGTGCTGCCCTGGTTCACCAGAAGCAGCTTCATCATGCTGGCCACATGACCCGGAAGCTGTACACCGGCTCCCTCGGCCAGTAAAGCGAGATGAGCGCCGCAACCCCAGAGTCGGTCACGACTGGACCTAATGGTCAGGGGTCCCTTTCCCTTTCCCTTTCCCTTTATATATTGAAAACAAGCATTATGGGGAGCAGTTGAAGGAGCTGGGTATGTTTAGCCTGGAAAAGAAGAGACTTGAGAGGAGATATGATAGCCATCTTCAAATATCTTTTCCTGTTCTGGAGGGTAGGACTCGAACCAATGGCTTCAAATTACAAGAAAGGAGATTTCGACTAAACATACAGAAAAACTTTCTGACAGTAAGAGCTGTTCAACAGTGGAACTCTCTCACTCAGGAGGCTGTGGATTCTTCTTCCTTGAAGGTTTTTTAGCAGAGATTGGATGGCCATCTGTCATGGATGATTTAGTGGAGATTCCTGTATTGCAGGGGGTTGGACTAGATGACTCTTGGGGTCCCTTCCAACTACAATTCTATGGTTATTTACCATTTGTCCTCTTCTCATGCTGCCATATCTGCTGCACCATCAAGAATGCTCTTTGTGGAGAGTTGCTTCAATGACTGGGATTCCCATTATCTTGTTATGGAATTTGGAGGTGAGGTGGCTTGTATCTTTGGGTCTTCTGTGGCTTTGTATCCGTAAGCACTAGAAGGAACTGCTGAAGTGATCAAACCAGTCTCTTCGTTATGTCAATGAAACAGACAAACTGTTTACAACATCAAGTACTCAAGGTATACAGCTAGCCAAGGAGCAATGGCTAAGCCAAGCACAAGGAGAAAATAGGGAGGTTTTTCTTTTTATAAAAACAAAAGCCCTACAACTACAGTATAGAGAAAAAGTAGGGAGATTGTGAAAGATGCAGAAGAGTATCTGAAATTTGCAATGATTTTTCCTCTTTTCCCCTTCATGGCAAAGGGGTTTGAGTAACTCCAAGAAGCTGTGAGCTATGCCGTGCAGGGCCACCCAAGATGAACAGATCATAGCCGAGAGTTTAGACTAAATGTGATCTACCAGAAGAAGAAGAAGAGGAGTTTGGATTTGATATCGTGCTTTATCAGTACCCTAAGGAGTCTCAAAGGGGCAAACATTCTCCTTTCCCTTCCTCCCCCACAACAAACACTCGGTGAGGTGAGTGAGGCTGAGAGACTTCAGAGAAGTGTGACTAGCCCAAGGTCACCCAGCAGCTGCATGTGGAGGAGCAGGGACGCGAACCCAGTTCACCAGATTATGAGCCTACCTCTCTTAACCACTACACCACAATGGCTCTCCTCCTAGAGAAGGAGGCAAACCACTCCAGTATTTTGCCAAGAAAACTCCATGGACATAAAAAAGGAGAAGCTTTGAGAAGAAAGTGAGAGTTTCCAAGGCATGCTGTGGTTCATGGGGTCAAGGAGAGTCAAACACGACTAAACAACATCATCCTCTTTTAAGGATATAAATGAAGGGTTTTCTGTAACATGGCTTTTAGGAGAATTTATTCAACATGACTGGCTGCACCACTATGCATTTTATGTAAAGTTTAGTGATTTGTTATTATAATAAGCAGTATATTTTTTAAAAAATCACACAGACCAGATCACTACAGTGAACATGCACATGACCAGATCGTCTATTTGTGCTCTCCATTCCACTGTCAAAGGCATTACAGTGGTACCTTGAGTTAAGAACTTAATTCATTTTGGAGGTCCGTTCTTAACCTGAAACTGTTCTTAACCTGACGCCGCACCGCCGGAGCACAATTTCTGTTCTCATCCTGAAGCAAAGTTCTTAACCCGAGGTACTATTTCTGGGTTAGCGGAGTCTATAACCTGAAGCGTCTATAACCTGAAGCGTCTGTTACCCAAGGTACCACTGTATAGTTCTGAATTAGAGATGAGGGTGGCACTGTGGTCTAAACCACTGAGCCTCTTGGGCTTGCCGATCAAAAGATCGGTGGTTCAAATCCACACAACGGGGTTAGCTCCCGTTGCTCTGTCCCAGCTTCTGCCAACCTAGCAGTTCGAAAGCACACCGGTGCAAGTAGATAAATTGGTACTGCTGTGGTGGGAAGGTAAATGGGGTTTCTGTGTGCTCTGGTTTCCGTCAAGGTGTCCCGTTGCACCAGAAGCAGTTTAGTCATGACCCAGAAAGCTGTCTGCGGACAAATGCCAGCTCCCTCAGCCTAAAGCGAGATAAGCACTGCACTCCATAGTCGCATTTGACTGGACTTAACCATTCAGGGGTCCTTTACCTTTTTCTCTTTTTTTAACCTTAGTTCTGAATTCCAGTTGCTGGAAACCACAGGAGGGGAGAATGTTGCTGATTCCCATAGGTATCTAGTTGACCACTGTAAGAACAGGGTCCTGAAGAAGATGGCCACTGCTCCTGAACTAGTAGGCTCTTTTTATGTTTGTTGCATCATTCAATGCTGTTGAGCATTAGTCCAAGAGGCAGGATAGAGCCCTCATATTTCCAAGGTCCTGTTTTGCTAATTTTGCAAACTTCCATCTAATCCATAACTGGAAAGAGTGGCCATATTTCTTTTTCCAATGTTCCTTCAAACACACCACAGAAGAAGTTTTGTCACCTCAAGTTCTGCTTATAGGCAAACTTTTAAGCAGAAAAACCAACACCATGCACCCATCCTTATATGTTCTCGGTGCTGACCGCACAGTTCAGCTGTGTAAGAAAGACTCCTGTATTTGTTGCTGCTTTTGGTGAATGTCTAGAGCAAGCAAAAATTCATCAGGATCGAAGTCACTGACCTAAATGCAGAGTCCTCTATTACTGATTGCTGCAGCTCTCTCCTGCTGTCTCTTCCTTCAGCTGCCCAGGCTACTGCAGGGGAGAAGTCTCTCTGAAATCAATGTGGTGTTGCCTCCCATCAAATCAATACCATACAACTTTAATTTACCATTGCATCCTTCACACTGAGAGAGCCCTGCTCAAAGCAGAATTTAAAGGGATTCACTTTGCCCTCTAAAGAAAAGTGTTTTCACTGTGAAGATTTGAACACAAAATAAAGAAGACGACGAGGAGGAGGAAACTTTTCCGACTGTGTTCAACCTGCAGGTACAGGCTCTGGTTATGCCTGCGGCCTCTGTGACTCAATTTGGATCTGATAAAAAGGTGTGAAGCCAGCCACTAGTTTAGAACAGAAACGCCTCTGTGTGTGTGTGGCACACATACATATATGCATGTCGCTACAACAAAAGGTTATATTGAAGTGCATGTGTACAGAAGATGGATAGTTTGGATTTGCATGACAAATTCTTGGACTTTTGTTTATTTATGCCCTCCCCCTTTAAGCAAAAAGGCAGAAAAGTCATGCAATGATTTGCCAAAACCCTCAGCAAGTTTCAAGTGATGGGGGGGGGGGGGAGTTGAAGAGCCACAGGTTCAGGTAGTCCTAGACTCTTAGGACTATCCAAGTCCTTTCCAGACCCATTTTGAGTGTCAAACAAGTTCAGGGGGGGTCAAAATAGGGTTTATTTTACCAGACCCACCAAAGTCTTGATTCTTCACTGGCATCCTTATTCATTTCTAACAGAGTTGAGCAGTTGATTTTCATTTGCCCATTATCCACTCATGCCTTATATAAAAGCCCCACATTGAGCAAAATATTCTTCATGGACCCTTCCAACTCTACAATTGGATTCTGTGATTCCATGCTTTCCCCCACATGGTCGCAATTTAATGTCTCTGTGGGGTTCTGGAAAACCTCCACCGTAATTCTCTTCTAAAGTTACCCGGTTTTCATTTCTTTCTCTTTTTTTCTGGCAAAAAAAATGCTGCCCAACAGGCAAAATGTTAGTAATAAAGCTTTTTTCACAGAGCCAGGAAGTATTTCACCTGCCCATTGCTATGTGTCCAGGCAGGTGTTGAAGGCACCTACTGCCAAGAAAAAGCGCAAAGGTAGCCCAATTCCTTCCACACAGCTACACTTTGTAAAAAAATAAAATTCTACCCAAAGTACATGTTATACAGTCAGAATAAATTCTGCAGATTAAATGCTTTTGAGTCATTCCTTCATTTGAATAAATTGGCTGATTGGAGAAGCTGCCCTGACATTGAGTTGGGTTTGGAGAGTACTTGAAGCAGGCTTCTGTATCATAGGTTAGTTACATACAAGTTAGAAACTCATTATGCTATCATTTCAGTGTGCATTACTTGTTATTCTCTGCCCGTCAACAGAAGATGTGAATATGGTGTTATAGATGTGGGTAAAATTAATAAACATTAGGATCTGAACTGTGTCGGACAGGGAATTCAGGGAATTCCTGGCTGGCTTATGCAAACCAGCCTGTCTGGCTGGAGGAACAGCAGACCTATTAGCATTACAAAAAGGTGTTGAAGGTCCATTGAGGAATGCAATCCTTTAGCCTAGGGTTGAGATGTTACGAAGGTGATGCGGTTTGTGTTTGAGGAGACAGGAAATGGGAAGTTTGAAGCAAGGGTTTCTGGGCAGGAGGAGGAGGAAGCAGGGCTGAAATCAATACTTGTGGGAGAGGTTACCTGCAATGCTGTGGGCCATGCTGTAAGATCTGGATGTCCTCCATGCAAACTGAAGGTGCAAATAGGCGAATAAACCTTATTTCTTAAAGCACAACAGTCTCTGCCATGTCTTCTATCCTCCAAAGGGACACAGACTCTGTTTGGGTACCTGAGACCCCATGTACTCTTGTCCCTGCTTGGCGGAGAGAGGGACAAACGCCGGGCTTTTGTAACAACACTATGAGATATGTGCAATATAACAGGCATCAGCCTTTAACTTTTTAGAAGGAAAGACCCAAATGTTAGCACTCATTCATGGAATTATATCTCATTTTTGTGAATTCAGTTCCTCAGGTAATACATACAGAGCAAATTGCATAAATCAGTGAGCCAAAGGGGGGAAAAACTGACCATGTTTTTCCTCAGGAGTCATTTAATTCTAATGAATGTGATGTGAAACAGCCTAAATCCCATAAAGAAGAAACACTGGAAGAAAAAGGAGAAGTGATGAGCACAATTGCTTTCTTCTGGAAACAACATAAAATTGAAATAATTCACCATAATATTAGAGAGGAGGAAGAGAGATGCATTAGCCATGACGTTTCACACGGAATCAACTCTAGTAATGTACAAAAGAGGGTCTCCATTTATGTAAAATGCAGAAAAAAAATTATAGGAAGGCATCATCTGAAATGCTGATGGACAGCAGAGAACTTGAAGAGGAATAATGGAAAAGGGCTAATCTTAAGTTTCATAATTGCTTTGAGAACTTGGGAAAGATAGCAAAGAATTCCTTTTAGTTGATCCCCTTGGTGGACACCAATCTTCTAAGCAGTTGCTGTGCCACCACTCTAAAGGGAAGCAACTACTGGTGATTTGAATGAGTGGGGACAAAGAAGTGGGGCCAGTGACAAGCACTTCTGGTCTGCTCTTGTTAAAGTGCTGCACACATGCAAATGTCCATAGATGTGGAAGTGTAATATAAATGCAATGTAAGCACAGCTACCTAGTCAACCTACTGGGTTTAACAGACTGACACCTTTTTCAGCCAGCTGAAAACCTAAAACTTCCTCCTAACAAAAGCTCTAGCATTGCTTTCGGACTAACTGTCTCAGAGCTCCAGGTGAGGCTCTGCCCATCTGTCAGGTGACAAAGAGTCTCTTTCTTGCTGATGGCCCATCTCCCTGTCTTTGTTCTCAGCTGGTGACCGACCTCTTAAAGCGTGTTCTCCAATAAATGAGAGCACGTGTTGTGGTGTGGGCCACCGGGCCAGACCTCTTGTTGCCAGGCAGGTTAATAGTTGTTGTCTGGCATTGTGATTGGATAACCGGGTTGCTGGGGCAAATTGTATGTTGCAAATTGGGTGGGTGGGACCATAGTCTTTAAATATTGGTGCACTCTGGTTTCTCTTTCTCTTTGCAGAGTGCATCGGACCACCCGCCCGCCCGCCCTCTTTTCCGGTTGACCTTGCTTTGTCTGTCATGGGGTCGTCTGCCTTGGCGCAGGGGCCTAGTAGGAATTTTGCCATTTGGTGATTGGCTGTGCCATTTAGTTTTTGCCTACTACTCAGCAATTCGTCACAACTTGTAAGGTTGCGGTTAGGCATTGGTTATAATATGCTGGTGGTGGAGGGGTCAGGATAGGCTGTGCCTGCCCCTCCTATTGCGCTGAAGGGAATTCCGTTAAAGGAATCCTGGGGCTTGCCACAATTTTGTCCAATCCCTGTCATGGGACCAGGGCCGGCAAGCTTTCAGGGAGCTGCTGGGGTGAGCGGCGTGGGTCCGACGCTTAGCTCAAATGACCCCCAAGTTTGACTTTCCCTTCTACTGGCTACCAATCGGACCTCGGGATGTCAGGTCTGTCCCAGGCCGGGGGACAGATAGTCATAACCAATGTCTAAACAACCACTCCCTGATTTTGTATTTTAATAAAGTTGTGGCCAAAACAGTGCCCAAAAACCAAAACTAAAATTACGTGTTATGTGTGAAGTTATTTGAGGGGTGGCCTGGGGACCTACACACGCAAGTGATCTCAACACGGGATGTTCCAAGCATTGATTAAATTAAAACGCTTTACTAAATCCAGGAATTATGGGTGTGGTGCCTTGCACGCACAAACTCTGGCATCCAAACTCATAACAATATACAGCTCAATTTTCCTGGTGGTTATTCTTTAAATAATGGTTTTACAGTCTTTCTTTCTTTAGAATTAAAACAACCTTCTAAGATGCAAACGGGGGGGGGGGGGACAGGGAATCGCTCGGGGGATTTCATAAAAAGACTAGAAGGACATCTTAAAGCCTCTTCAGTGGAATAATTAAAGGCAGCTCTTCCATCTGTGGATTTGTCTGTCTCAACCTGCAAAGCGAAATGGTGTGTTTGAGTCTTCTTTTTTTAAAAAAAATAAAAATCAGTGGCTTAATCCAACATGAAGCCTTCTTCATAGTATTTTCGCACTCCTTACATCCCTCAATTAATCACAGCTTTGTTGAAAAGTTATCTTTCTCTTCTGGAGAGGTTAAACGGCAGTGTTTGAAGTCCCAGGAAGATTGGTAGCTAAGTCAAGATCTTTAGTGTGCTGTTTTCCAATCGCTGCAACAGTTCTTTCTGTTTGTGGATCGAGGGCCTGACCCCCGCTATGTGAAATAAACACACAAGGACACGTGATATAAGGTTAATGGGCAAGAAAAGGCCACAACTTTATTGATTACAGCAGTGAAAAGGTATTGGCTTAGGCATTGGATTACTATAGGAGGTGGGTTTATTCAACAGTAGGTGGAGCCTAACCTACCCACCAATACCACAAAAGTTGTGACGATTGGTACGAGGTAGGCGAAAAAACCAAAAAGCCTAATGCCAAATGGAAAAATTCCTACCAGGCCCCCCAGACAACTGGGGCGACCAACCTAAGGTCCATAGCAAGGCCAAAAAACCTAGACCCTGAGCTAAATGGGAGTGGAGGGTGGGTGACTCGCTGCGGGACGACGACGACTGAGGAGGAGACGGAGCTGAAGCCGCAGCATTAAGCTGCTAAACACGCCCCCCCCGGAGACACCTGGTTGGCTGCCTCCGGTGGGCGTGGGTGCCAGCCAGGTGAGGAGGGGCGGGGGCTAAGGCCCCTGGCCAGGGGCGGAGCTCGGGCTCCCGCCCACAACCACTCCCCTCTCTTCCAGGGAGGAGAGTCTTTGCATGGTCAAATATGGGAGGGCTATTAATAGGTTTAGCTGCTGACCTACCACCCATAAATTTAGCAGATGAGTTATCATCCAAAATGGACAGTTGATTGTTAAAGCTTCTGGGCACAAGGTATCAGAGAGATCCTTGGAGACCTCCCCTTTCCTCAAACCCATACCACCCCCTCTTGGTTCCACCCATTTACAATGAAATAAATTTTGTCCAATATGGCAACCTCTCTTGCTAAGGCAGGAAGCAGGTCTTCCAAGGCTCACAGCCAAAATGGTCCACATTGGGAGGGCAATACTATGTTTGCATTGACTAACCATCACTATATTTATTTATTAGATGTGCACCACACCTTCCCCCACCCCAGGAGATCAGTACAGTGTACAGAGGGTCATTTCATGTTATCATTTCAATTCAGTGGGGTTAGGTTTAGAGATGGTGATCTGTACAAAGCCGCCCAGGAGCTTTATGGCTCATGGGTAGTATAAACTGTTTTTTTCAGCTAAAAGTCCAGCCGTCCACTACATCACACCTGCTCACAGATGCAGGTGCTCCTGTATATGAGTTTGGTGATACTTTCTCCAACCCTAGAATAGTGTTAGGTTGCCCTGAAATATTTCCCAATGTTATTTTTCTAGTTAAATATTGCAATTTTGGAGGAGAGCAAAAAAAGGAAGAAGATATCCTTCAAAATAGTTTTAGTCTGTTGATGTTCATCTTTTAAAAATTCTATAAGGTGCCAGTTTTCTTCGTAATTTCAGCAATTCAGTGTCAACCTCCGCAAAAACACTACGGTAATTTGCAAGGGTGTATTATCCAGAGACATGTGGTCCTTTTGCAGCCATTTTATGTCTCGTATATCCTCACAACAACCATGTTCTCTTTTTGCTTATTAAAGTTATCAAACTACTTTGTGTGTGCACGCACTTTGCCAAGAGCTGTGAACCTGCATCTGCTCAGAGTATTATTATTTTTTGTACTCCTTGAAAGCTTATGTAAGGCTAAATTTAAGATACTTAAATATATTTTTTTCTGGTCCCTTATTTAATGTATTAGGTTTCCGGGGCAAGGGGGTTCTATTTTGGAAACTGCACCAAGACCCCCAACCACCTTAATTTGGCCTTGGGGTCATGTCACAGACAACAAAAGACAGAGACAGAGAAATTGTAGGCATTGGGGGGGGGGGAGAATAGGCAAACATTTTCTCAAGCGGTGCTGAAATGTTGTTGAAACCGGAGGTGCTTTTTTGACACTGCCAAAAATGCTCAGAAAAATAGTGACTACTTGTGGTTCGGCTCTAGTTACTGTCAAACCTGTGGTGCCTGAAAATTATCATGTATGAACTCACTCCATATGTAAGGCAAATAATTAGCAACTTTCAAACTCCACTTACTGAGCCAGTCAGATTTCTTTTAACAATAAGAAATGATTCCTACCTAACTTATCATTACCAGGCACAACTTTTATAATCAAGCTTAACAGGAAGCAGGATGATTAAAATTAAATAGTGAAGCCTCATCAGCATATCTGCATGAATGAATCCTAAGTGCATTTTTTTCTCTCTATAAAAAGTATAAACTTTTAGCTCTATAATATCTTCCTAGTAAAGCTATTGAGCTTCTATTAATCTGGTCAAAACCCCTGAGATGACTATGGATTATAAAGCCTGCAAACACTATCACAGGATTATTTGTAGCACAAATGTAGGTTTCTGGGACTTCCGACTTCAAAGACTTTGGCACTTTTTTGGAGGAGAGGGGGGGAAAACAACCTCCATACATTTCTTATCTTCTTCTTTGTTAAGGAAAACCAGTACTGTATTACCTCCGAGCTCCAGATTTACTTCAGTAATTCTTTAATTTAAACCTTCTCTGAAAATGCAAGTTTCATTCACCTCAATTACTCCTCTAATCATTTCTCTATGGACACATTGTACATGTAAAGATTACCATACTGGTCTCTACTCTTCTAGAGGGAAACATTCAGCATATTTTATTGCTGTGGCTGCAGTCATAGGGTCACACCTGAATCCCACATTATCCCCCAGAAGCACATCCATCTCCAGGAAACCCAGTGGCTGAGGCTTGGGCCTCGCTTAGAGAACTTTCTGGAACTTTCTGGAACCTCAGAAAGGAGTATACACCATATCTTAAAAGCACATTCAAAACACACGCACAGATACCAATTCTGAGCACTGAAGTTACACCCTCATTCCATTTCATGTCACTTTTAATTAGTATGCCCCCGTATATTGTAATTAGTATTTAATTACAATATACATGGCCATTTACAAGCTGAAGAAACAACAAAATAGACAGCAAAGATCACACATGAAATAACTGATGGAATATTCTAGAAGAAACTTGGCATTGGTTTCAGAACAAGTTGCTAGGCAACAGAAAATTTATCCAGCACAGGTGCCTTTATTAGGGCATGTGATCATCATCATCATCATCATTTTTAATTTGTATACCGTCTTTCTATCTTACAATACTCAAGGCGGTTTACAAGCTGAAAAAACAAAAAATCTTCTCCTTCTTCTTCTTCTTCTTCTTCTTCTTCTTCTTCTTCTTCTTCTTCTTTTATACCCCACCCATCTGGCTGGGTTTCCCAGCCACTCTTATAACAATCTAATGCAATACAAAAATGTGATAATAAAACAAAACTTTAAAATAAGCAACCTACATCAAAAAAGCAACATTCAACAATCATTAGAATAGTATAAAATAATAATATCAACATAGAAAAGTTAAACAGAAATCCACTCAACAGTTACAATAAATAATTTCTAAACTATAATCAATAAAACAACGGCAAGACACAGCACATAAACTAATACAATACAAATTGAGAAGCGGAGACTAGAGGGGGCAGCAAGGCAGGTGGAAGGAGGCCTTGCCTGACCAAGTCTCTCCCCTCAACTATGTCTGGGTCAGTCTAAATGAACATGTGAATGAGTCACCATTAGTTCTCTGGCAGGATAGCTAAAAAAAGAAAAAGATTATGTTGCTTTGTTTGTATGTTTGTTTATCAATGGCCAGTGTAAAGTTATGTAAATAATAAAGTCTCTGAGAAACAGAACAAATTAGTGTTTATTCCTGTAATGGGAATTTCACTAAGAGCTGGAATGCTGCTGCTGCTGTAAGGAAGTAAAATATACAGGAAAACTTTTCTGTAAAAGGAATTCTGCTGCAGGAAGAAATGAAATCCCAACAGTAGATGCACCAACAATAACAATCTGATCCAATATCAAAAAGTCACAACAACTTTTAAGCAAGCAACTTATATCAAATTAAGCAATATTCAATCATGCATTAGAATATAACAGTAAACGGTAAAATGAATTATCAGCAAATAATAATCAAACAGTTTACACTTATCAGTTACAATAAAGGATTACTATAATCAGTAAAAAAATAACGGCAAGTCAAAATGCATAAAATACCACAAAACATACAGAACCATGCAAAAGGATCATACTGAGAAACAAGGACAAACAACGTCACTTCTCCCAGCACCCTTAAAACAATTCTGGGAGAGTCTTGAGTATTTGATGTATTTGATTCTTGCGTTCACGAGCAGTTTTGATACACTTTGGGAATCCCACCATGAACAGAAACATTTGGATATTCCCCTCATGAGCCTTTGTTTGCCTCTAGCTATTTGTCACCAAAAAGTTTCTTGCATGTTTTATGTATTTTATTCTTTGTTTTGTTAAAACTATTGATGTCCTATGGCAGCAGGAAACGGCATCTCCCCCTTCCCTCACCTTTCCTCTGCCGTTCATCAAAGTGCTGACCTTTACGTTCTGACTCTCTCGGATGGATTTCACTTGTTTTCAGCTGAGATGCCACCGGAAATTTTGAATCTGAATTATATCTTCAGCCGCATTCCTCAGGAAGAAGAGATCGGGAGTGCCAGCTCAACCATTTGCATATTTATGAGTCTGATAAGAATCTGCTTCATTAGTGACTTGGAGGGAGGGGGGAAGAACAGACTAAGGAAATTATTCATTGACCTTATTTACTATAGGAAACATGTTCTACCTCTGCACCTCAGTTTTCATCAACGCTAAGAATGTTCCCTGGTGCAGAATGAAATATTGACGGTAATATGTAGTCCAGAATACAGACTGAGAAGTCAAACACAGAAGTGTGAGCATGTTAACAGGGTGGTCTATGTAAATCTTGCTAAAGAGACTGTTGATATACTATGCTGAAGATTCTGTATTTGAAGACTCAATGCCAAGACATTTTTTGAAAGATTTGACTCTTAAGAAAGTAATAGATTTCGGAAAATTGCTCTCTGCCCTAGTGGTCTTGTGTCAGGCTTTTGGGAATCAGCTTCCTCCCTTTTGGCAGTAATAAGCAGATCAAAAGAAAGGAAATTCTTACCAGTTAGTTTCTTTAAAAAACACAGCGAGGGACAAAAGAAAGCATCTCCGTAGAATAGCGGTGCTCCCAATTAAGGGACACTTCCCCCTCTGTCCCTATTAATCTACGTCACTCCTACGTCTTGTAATCTGAGCTTGAAACCTCCACACTTTCTGTTCTAACACTTTCTGAGCTCTCCGTGTCTTTGGGGATGGGGATTAAATGCTGTCCAGAGACTGTGAATCTGTTAACTCTCTTTGTTCTAGTGTTTCTTCTGCTAGCTGTTCTCCATCCAGTATTCCCCAGCTTCTGCCTTCTGAACTATGCCCCACTGCAAACCACTGTTCCAAATCTATACTGTCGTCCTCCTCTTGGGAAGATTCAGGATTGGGGAGGGGGGTGTCCCTCAACATTCCTCCTCAGTGCAGTCTCCCTCAGCACAGTCCTTGACATCTTGTGCCAATGCACAAGGGATGGGGAGCCTAATGCTCCCAAGTGTTGGACTACAACTCCCTTCAAAGTCATTCAGCATGGCCAGTGGTCAGGGTTGATGGGAGTTGTTGTCTAACATCAACAGAAGTATAGTGTCCAGATCAAGGGAAGTATTAGCACCACTCTATTCTGCCTTGGTTAGACCACACTTGGAATACTCTGTCCAATTTTGGGTAGCACAATTTAAGAAGGCTGTTGACAAGCCAGATGACAACCATGATGATCAAGGGTCTGGAAACCAAGCATTATGAGGAACAGCTGAAGGAGCTGGGTATGTTTAGCCTGGAAAAGAGGAGGCTGAAAGGAGATATGATAACCACCTTCAAATATCTCAAGGGCTGTCACATGGAAGAGGGAACAGGATTGTTTTCTCCTGCTCTGAAGGGTAGGGCTCACACGTCATGCCACTGAGGCCACTTGATCCTCAGGCAACAGAGGGGATCCAGAAGTATCCTCAAGTAGAACTCTTCCTGGTTGTCATCCTTTGTGGACATCAAATGTGCTGCTGCTCAATGAATAATGAATGTCTGAAGATCTTTGCGGTACACAGTTCATTCTGTGCAGCCTCTCTGGCATCATCCATCAATCCCCTACAGCCTTCCCATTCATTTTGATGGGTCATGTGGAACAGCAGTGCTGAAAGGATGGAGTCCATGGAGATTTCACTAGATTTGGGACTGTTGGCTAGAGCGCTCAGTAAAGGACACACGGGAGATACAATTGTGTGTTGCCTCTGCTGAACTCTCAGATAGATGATGAACTCTAGATAATTAATCATTACATTTCTCTATAGGCATAATTACCTTCATTCTCTCACTTTCCCCTCCCTCCCCATCACTTCTGCATAAACACAAATAATTCTTATGCATGTGTTTAAAGACCAATTAGCATCCCAAGGATGCTACGGCAAAAGGCAAAATAAATCTGTTTACCCTAATTAAAATAAACAAACCAAACCAAATGGGGAGATGGACGGAAGCTTATTTGGCTAGATCCAGGATGGGTTTCTGGTACTTTGAAAACTCCAGTGGATTAGTGCTCTGAGCCTGGCACAAAAGCTGTTGACTGTGTGAATGAGCACTGGCCCTGTGGGTCTGAAAGCAGTAAATAATTGAAAACAGGGGACATAAATCAGAAAATAATTTTACGTGTGACAGACAGAAGGATGAAAGCAAACCGCTGGAGAGCTGAAACATGCGCCACACTATTGTGACACTGAGGTCTCCTGACAGAATTCGAAAGAGTTCCTAAGGATTTCATCTCAATAGCAAATGATGTGCATCTTGCATGAGGACCACTGTCCCTCGCCTTTGTGCACTTCCTTCTTGAGTCTTGCAGTTGACTCCGAAGTACTCATGAAGGAGTGATCCAATCATTACAAACACCAGTTTTGCAGCAGTGTTATGAACTGTGTGTTGTGCCTCTGACTTCCTGCAATCACATATTACAAGCATGGTCTGAGGGCAAGGGTGCCAACTTGTATAAAATATGGGGAGGGGGGCAGGTAAGCCCCGCCCTGGTATGGTGCACAAGGTATGGTGCATTTGAATGGCAATTCCCATCAGTTTTGGGGGTCCCGGTCCCCTCAAATCTTTTATGGGGGGGCAAAGGGATCTCAGCCCCTAAGAGTTGGTTCCTATGCCTGAGAGTATGGTAGCATGAGGCTACCACCTCACTGAAGCAAGACAGGTATGGTTCTGGTCAGCACCTAGGTGGGTGAACACCTGGGAACTCTGTGTAAGTGGCTTTGAGTTCTATGATGGCTTTATATGAATGGAAGAAAATAACTCTCACGTCGTCTTCTTCTTCTTTTTAAAGGAATTAAATATCTTTCCCAAAGTGCCTTCTCAAAAACGCCATCTCATCAGCTGCCTTTCAAGTTCCTCTGCCTCTGAACTCATTTCTGCCAATTAGACTGATGTGAATAGGGGTGAAAATCCACAAGATGCAGTTCATCCTTTAACGCTTTGCATGCTGGCCTCGTTAGAAACTGAAGTGCTGGCATAAAAGGACCCTTAGTCTAATCCCACAGCACTCATTATCACACAGTTTTCTTTCTACGGCAAACCCCAGTAGAACCTTGCTGCTGTGTATATAATTCCTAGTGCCTCGGAGCTCATCGTCACCTGAGACCTGAAGGTGAGGTTTCCAGGTCAGGAGCAGACCCACAACTCATCTTTATTTATTTATTTATTTGACGGTAAAAATACTATTTTAGGATTGAAGAGAAATTGTTGTCTCCTGCTTTGTTTATCTGGCTGTCCGGCCTAACCAAGTTTGCCCAGTCCCTTTGGTATACGCTCATCATAGGAACGTATTCCACAGAGCATCGCTCTCACTTCAAAGGAACAGCAAAACGCAGTTTAGGACTGGAAAAGGCAGAAATGAAAGGGAGCCACAAGAAGGGAGATAAACAAAGAGATCCCCAGGAGATCCTTACTTTGAGAAAAGAGAAAACCTACCAGTGAACTCTCCTTCCCGGGAGGCCAAACACTGCTCCTGGGAAGTTATTGTGAGCACTCACTCCAGTTTATTAAAGCCTCCTGGGAATTGTTTACAGTTTTTTTTTCCAGAGTATAAAGAAATCACTTTAAGTACCAGCCATGAGAAAATAAGTGAGGGTGAATGATGCCAAGGATGCTCCACTCGAGGAAGCAAACTACTGCTGGGGCTACAATCCTTTGCATCGATCCTGTACCTAACTGGTGGCTTGCAACTCCTATCACCATTTTGGCAGGGGTTGATAGGATCTGGTGTCAGATAAACACCTTGAGAACCTCAGGTTAGCCCTCCTGCTGTACATGTTTACCTGGGAGTAAGCTCCATTGAACTCAGTGGGACTTACTTCTGAGATGCATAGGCCTGTGTTGTAAATTTATTTTCAGCAGTAGCTAATCTAGATCAGTGACCACTAACCCTGACGGAGATGTTCTACCTGTTCAGTCTGAAGCAGTGTGCTGTTGAATGTTAAGTATAATTGATTTAATTAACACAGAAATGAAAAATGTATGTATATTAATGAAGGTTTAAAATGGAAAATGGCTAACTGTGTATTGCTAACATTGGGGTTTTCTAAGTGGACTTTGAGCTCTTGCCAAGTTAATTAACTAACTATTGTTTTCTACTAGCTAACTTGTGAGTGTTGTAATTTTAGATCAGGTGACAAAGGTATTGAGTTGCAAATTTGCCATCTCGAAAGGGTGGTGGCTGTTAGTCTTTTACTGAAAGAGACAGAGAACAAAAGCACATGATAATAGTTCTCCAATAACTGGACAGCACAAGAAGCCCTATGAGTCTTTGGTGCTTATGTTCTGCCAGTAAAAGTTAGGATAATATTTTTATGGGTGTGGACAATGATTTCTTCCAAAAGGAGTCAGTTCTCATGCATCCAGTCACTACAAACTGCACAGTATTAATATCTGCAATACTGAATACCAGTTGCTAGAAACTGCAGGAGACCAGAGTGCTGTTGCATTCAGGTCCTGCATGTGTCAAATAAAATACAGTGGTACCTCGGGTTACAGACGCTTCAGGTTACAGACTCTGCTAACCCAGAAATAGTACCTCGGGTTAAGAACTTTGCTTCAGGATGAGAATAGAAATTGTGCAGTGGCGGTGC
Source organism: Podarcis raffonei (assembly GCF_027172205.1). NCBI lineage: Eukaryota > Metazoa > Chordata > Lepidosauria > Squamata > Lacertidae > Podarcis > Podarcis raffonei. The sequence goes on from NC_070618.1 coordinate 17,710,667, forward strand.
GGCGGCAGCGGGAGGCCCCATTAGCTAAAGTGGTGCTTCAGGTTAAGAACAGTTTCAGGTTAAGAACAGACCTCCAAAACGAATTAAGTTCTTAACCCGAGGTACCACTGTACATAAGATGCAATGTATCAATCAATCAAAACAAAATAGAACAGCATCAGAATGTGGGTTGGGATGGGGAATGGAGGAAAGTTGGAATTGTAGAAAGAGAGGAACATGTGGAAGAGGCCTGCCCACTGCTAGTATGCGGCCCCTGGCAGATAACCCCTGAGGGAATGTGGCCTTCAATAGAAGAAGAAGAAATGCTGCCCACCCTTGGTGCACTCTGTCAGATATGAAGCACAGCATGAGAGCTTATTTTCTCTGTGCATAACCTAAACAGAGCGTTCCTAACACTTTCTTGCTAAACACTGATTTGCTGCATTGCTGCTATACCGTGTTACTGGAATTCTCCTGATTTAAATTGCTATTTAGCAGAGGCATAAAGCACAGATAACACACACACACACACACACACACACAGGGGCAGCGTATACAATGTTCATTGCATTGCATTGTTGAATGACACACGCCAATTAGAGGATATAGGCAGTAAATACATTGCTGGTCCCCCCTCAGCACAATGACTGTTTCTGTTCAGATAATGCAGGAAAACTCACCCGCTGTGCTCTTAGGAAAGTTTTTTTTCTTAGCATTAGCATTTGAATAAATAAGTGGTTTTAACCATGGCATGTTGAACGAGAATTCATTCTAATAAGGAACCTGCTGCTTTATCTGAATATGCCAATAAAAATAATGGCCGGATAATGTTGTTGCTTTCTTTGATCATCACCATGCAGAAAAATCCTTATTTCTCTGCAGAATGTTATGTCGGCCTGATCCAAATGTAGCAAATTATCTCATTTACCCCTGCATTTAGCGACAGCCCATTTCCCAAAAGATAAAAATTGGCTGAAAGGCTCTAACTGATTACTTCTGTTTCTGAGTGAGATATCTAAGGGCCAGGCCCCATGGTTGACCCAATGCATGTTTTTTCCTTTGTTTACTAAATAAGCAGCCAGGAAGAGATCTGTATTGGGAACCAAGAGTCACAGCAGGGGAACCAACATAGTCTACTCAAGATGTTTCTGGACCACCCCTCCCATCACCTCCAACAATCAGAATAACCAGTGGTCAGGGATGGTGGAAATTGCAGCACAACAACATCCAGAAGGCACCATGTTGGGTACCAGTGGGTCACAATGACCTTCCCACCTTTACCACACAGTCTCAATCACCCCCCCATTACTACTCTCAGGGGTGTCTTACCCATAGAGGCTAGTGGCACAGGGCACCAGGGCGCCAAGTTCTGGAGGGTGCCAGAACTCGCCCGCCTCCGCCATGCCGCGCCAAAGCAGCACCGTGCCTGGAGCCTCCGTCTGCTGTGGCCACCGTGGCATGAAGTGGCCAGCTGAGCTGGGAGGCACTGCAGCCAGCCTCCATCTCTTCTCTACCAGAGGAGCCGCCGCCAGCTGCTACCCACCTCTTCCAGTCCCGCCGGCAGCGCCATCCTCCCTAAAAAACTCTGGGAAATGGGGGGTGGGCACCAGAGGGAGCTTGGCACCACAGCACCGGATATGCTTAAGACGGCCCTGACTACTCTTTGCAGGCCCTCCAAGGGTCTCTATTTGCCAGGGACAGTCCCAGATTTACAGAAGCCATCTTGGTTTCTGATTTGGTTTTCCTTAAGATGTCCCTGTTTTCATCGGAGAAATGTTGGAGTGCATTTTCTCAGGTAAAGAAAAGAATAAGCATGGAAAGGCCAATCACATGACGTCAGGAGCATCAAAACTATTCAGGTGTTATGCCTGAGCAGGAAGTCTGGTCACGTATAGGAGGCACGGGGCCCACACACATCAGCCCCACTCATAGTGACTGCAGGCCTGCAGTATCCGGGGCTCTCTGTCATGAAGAGGGTCCTCATCCTCAAGTGAAAACTTTGCTCTAAGCATGAGGAAGGTTGAGGGCTTGGCAGCATTTTTACCTAGCACTAAGTCCCACTGAGTTCAATAGGATTTACAGCGGTACCTCGGGTTACATACGCTTCAGGTTACAGACTCTGCTAGCCCAGAAATAGTACCTCGGGTTAAGAAGTTTGCTTCAGGATGAGAACAGAAATCGCGCGGTGGCGGTGCAGCAGCAGCAGGAGGAGGCCCCATTAGCTAAAGTGGTGCTTCAGGTTAAGAACAGTTTCAGGTTAAGAACGGACCTCCAGAACGAAGTAAGTACGTAACCAGAGGTACCACTGTACTCTCTGCTATGTTCCCAATCATTCTCACAGTGTCTGTTGTTGTTGTTGTTGTTGTTGTTTCCCGCTTTTTCCCTGTCAGGGAATCAAGGCAGCTTATACTACAATTGTATTTCATTCCATTTATCTGTTGAAGGTGTTGCACATGATTTCTTCCCTCACAATTTTCTTCTTTACAACAATCCTGTGAGGTAGGCTAGGCAGAGAGGTGGCAATTGGCTCTAGGTGACAGAAGTGGATGTGTTTATGATGCCTATGCATCAAGAGATCAAACGTGGGAGAAGCTTCCTGACATAGAATAGACTGTCCCTGTTTTCATTAGAGAAATGTTGGAGGGCATGTACTTAAAAGCAACTTGAAGTTAGACAGTCTTCTTATTTGCACAGCTAGGCTGGCAGGTAGAATGATGGCATTCTGGGGTCTGCTGCTGATGCTGCAAAGGCAGTTTGATGATGCTCACATATTTGCTGTGTCCGACATGGCTTGCTCTGCACACACTTTAGCATAAATGCAGATACAGGCTGTGATCCATCATGTTTTGTTTCGGCAAAGTCATGGAAATTGATGTGAGGGAAATTGCCGTAAATTAAATGTCCCCATCTCTATAGGCAGGAGGTGGAGGCTCTTATTTATTTTAGCTAAGACTGAGAACAGCAGCAGTAACAAAAACAAAACAATTATTTGCAGAAGATATTTGCTGGGAAATTACAATTAAAAATACTGTCACCAGCAATCCTGGGTCTTTCTTAGCCCAGAAGCTGCCTACTGAAGAAGACAAAGGGATATGTCTGCAACATTTTAGTATGCTTCAAAGACATACGGCAAAATCTCCTTCCATGTTTACCAGGAAATAATTCCAACTGTATTCGGGGGAACTTATTTATTTATACAAATATGTATATACCATTATATATACATTTACAACAATATAAAAACATAAACCAAAACAAGAAAATCATGAAAAAGTTAAAAACACATTAAAAGCAAAAATAAATTAAAAACAAACCTCAATAGACCATTGTGGGGGGTGCACTCTTATAGTAATTGCTTGAGATGGTGGAATAGAAATGTTTTCAGCAGGTATTTGAAAGCTGGCACAGAAGGTGCCCGCTAAATCTCTAGTGGCAGGGTGTTCCACAGGACTCGGCTGATGTTATGCTAAAGGGTCAAACTCCCAGGAAAGAGTGCTTAGGACTGCAACCTTATATACAGAAGGCTTTTTCATCAGTGGTGCCCCAGTTGTGGAATTGTTTCCCCAGGAATGTTCTTCAGGCACCTACATTGATGTATTTTCGGCACCAGACATTCTTATTCTCTCATGCGTTTTAAATGAAGTTATCATATTTCTAAGAGTGGGGAGGAAATTGTGTTGTAAGCACAAATCATCTATTCTGATGTCTTAATAGGTTTTGAAGTTATGGGGCACACCCCCGTTACAAGTCTTGAGTGGTACAGTCCAGGAATGCCTTTACCTGCTTGTGTGGACTAACTCTTTAATAAGCACAAAATGCCTTGAGCTTCTCACAGTGAATTATTGCAGTGCTGCTGCTAGAGTTTGATCTCATGATCCAGGGGTAAGCAAACTAAGGCCCAGGGACCAGATCTGGCCCAATTGCCTTCTCAATGCAGCCCGCGGACAGTCCGGGAATCAGCGTGTTTTCACATGAGCAGAATGTGTCCTTTTATTTAAAATGCATCTCTGGGTTATTTGTGGGGCCTGCCTGGTGTTTTTACATGAGTAGAATGTGTGTTTTTATTTAAAATGCATCTCTGGGTTATTTGTGGGGCATAGGAATTCGTTCATATTTTTTCCCCAAAATATAGTCCAGCCCACCACATGGTCTGAGGGTCAGTGGACTGGCCCATGGCTGAAAAAGGTTGCTTACCCCTGTCATGTTCCAATCATAAACTAAAGGTAAAAAGGCAAAGGTAAAGGACCCCTGGACAATTAAGTCCAGTCAAAGGAGTCTATGGGGTGCAGCACTCTTCTCACTTTCAGGCTGAGAGAGCCGGCGTTTGTCCATAGACAGCTTTCTGGATCATGTGAGCAGCATGACTGAACCATTTCTAGTGCAACAGAACACTGTGACGGAAACCAGAGTGCACAGAAACACTGTTAACCTTCCCGTCACAGCGGTACTTATTTATCTACTCGCACTGGTGTGCTTTTGAACTGCTAGGTTGGCAGGAGCTGAGACAGAGCAACGGGAGCTCACCCCATCACATGGACTCAAACTGCTGACCTTCTGATCTGCAAGCCCAAGAGGCTCAGTGGTTTAGACCACAGCGCCAACCGCGTCCCTGTTAATCATAGACTAATCTAGGGTTGTCAACCTGGTGTCTTCCAGATGTGATGGATTACAACTCCCATCATCCCTGAACATTGGTCATTTTGCCTGGAGTTGATGAAAGTTGGAATTTACATCATATTGAGAGCACCACAATGTCTACCCCTGCTCTACCCTTACTGTGTACTCCTGGAAGTTCCTTTTTTACTCAATAGATGAACTTGGAATTCTGATGAGGTCTTCTCTGGGTCTGCTTCCCTGACTGCTAAAGCAAGGCATCTGGTAACCTGGGAACAGTCTTTTTGTGTTTTGGAACCCAGCTTAAGAGATGCCTAGAGCCTACAGAAGTGGGCTCCAAGCAAAATCATTTTTATTTATCTAGGCATTTTAATCTAGGATGGTTGAGCTTTGCTGCTTTTGGTTTTGAACATCATTTTAACTGTTTTCAGGGGGGGAGTGTGTCTTAACTACCACAACTTGGAATTTACTTCTGAATAGACCTTACTTATATTATGCATCCATGAAGGAATCTGTGTTTCTGCATGAGTTCCCGTTCTCAGTATATTTCATGAGTGGAAGCAGTTTAGCCCAGAACAGTGACACACCCAGAGTTCCGGCATGCAAAATCTGGCCAGGATAAGCAATTCTGCTTTCCCTCTTGCCTAGATGAGCAACGTAAACAGCACTACTTTCTTAAGTGCCAGCAGAGTTGGCAGCTGTTGTAAACTCTGCCCTTGGCAGGAGAATTTAAACCATTTCTTACAGAAACATTAATTCGCTCCAGGAGGAGCCTCCATCAGTCAAGAAAGGTGCAAAATGAGAGAGGTGAAGCATGAAGCACGGATTCTAGAGGTGCCAACAGAGCCACATTTCCTATGACTCAACACTCCTTGTAGTATACAAATCATGGATTATGGGTGTTGGTGACTTCTCATGCACAGGGTTCAGTGAGCACTGCAGCAGCTTCCCTGATCCATATTGCAATGTTTTGTGCTTGGCTTCTGGTATTCCAAGTACAAAAATTGTACATTTTTTGGATCCCTGGGTCAAGTTTGTAGGAGAAATTTATTCACAAGGTGTGTCCCCCCCCCCCCAGCAGATGAGGAAGAATGGGTTAAAATCGAGGAAAAAGCAGAGATAAGAAATAAGGTAAGAAATGCTTGTAGTTTACAGGAGATTGGTCTGCTGTGATCAATGGAATTGCTGTCAGCTTCACCCATCAGAGTTTTTCTTATTAAAAAATAGAGGTATCCATGGATCCAGCACTGGTGTTTGAAAAGAAAATGGCAGAGATTGTCAATAATGTTTCCCCCACCTTTACTAGACAGGTCAGGCCATGATAAACTGATACATGCTCATTTCCAGGCTTGGTTACTATAATACATTACATGTGGGGCTGGCCTTGAAGACAGCTTGGAAGCTTCTGCTCAGGAAGAATGTTGCTGCATGTCTTAGGCAGGTTCTGGAAGCTGCAGCCGTATTAAACCCCGTTCATAAGTTGCCCTGTTTAGCAGTTTGCCTGCTTGTACTTCCCTTCTTTCTGTTTCTCAAGGGAGGGGGTCTGATCTGGGGGAGGGGGGAGATGTGTCCAGAGGGGATTGTTGTCCCCTCATTTATTTTGTCCAGCACACTGCTTCCTGCAGCAACCCACCAGTTCCCTGTGGTAAGCCCATAAGCAGGACATGAGACAATGGTTCCCCAGAAACTGGGGGCAATGGTTCTCCTGCAACTGGTATTCAGAGGCAGCCTGTATCTGCTCCTGCAGGTACTGTACAGCCATCATGGCTGGTAGCTATTGACAGCCTTATTCTCTATGAATGTTGCAGCCCTAACATTAGAATGAAATGTGACCTTGCACACATATATATCCCACAGAGATAAATAGCACCCCCTTTCTCTGATCTTAAATATGAAACTTGTTTTCAATGTATAGAGCCACGATTCTTCAGTGCTGTGTTCTCTTATCTGCTATTTGCAGTGTGTTTCCCCTCCTAGACACCTCCCTGTTTTCTGTGCCTTTGCAGCATGCCTGGGTTTCCTTCCCTGCGGGCTGCACTGCTGTGCCCACCCAGCGAGATAGATTGTGTTCCCTCCTTCAATGCCCTCTCCTCATCTACTTAATTGTAAATCAGAGGCTGATTGAAAAATCACTCATATCGGTGAAGAGGGTGATATAATTGCAGGAGGAGGTGAGGCAAAGCGGAACGTTTCACAAAGACATGGTGGTGTGGTCGTGGGTGGCTCATTGAACTTGGGAGGAGGAACAGTCAAGATCCTTGAGCAAAATAATAATAATAATAATAATAATAATAATAATAATAATAATAATAATTTATTATTTATACCCCGCCCATCTGGCTGGGCCTCCCCAGCCACTCTGGGCGGCTTCCATAAAAACCAAAAATACAGTAAAATATCACACGTTAAAAACTTCCCTGAACAGGGCTGCCTTAAGATGTCTTCTGAATGTCAGGTAGTTGTTTATCTCTTTGACATCTGCTGGAAGGGCGTTCCACAGGGCGGGCGCCACTACCGAGAAGGCCCTCTGCCTGGTTCCCTGTAGCTTTGCTTCTCGCAATGAGGGAACCGCCAGAAGGCCCTCGGCACTGGACCTCAGTGTCCGGGCAGAATGACGGGGGTGGAGACGCTCCTTCAGGTATACTGGACCGAGGCCGTTTAGGGCTTTAAAGGTCAGCACCAACACTTTGAATTGTGCTCGGAAACGTACTGGGAGCCAATGTAGGTCTTTCAAGACCGGTGTTATATGGTCTCGGCGGCCGCCCCCAGTCACCAGTCTAGCTGCTGCATTCTGGATTAGTTGTAGTTTCCGAGTCACCTTCAAAGGTAGCCCCACGTAGAGCGCATTGCAGTAGTCCAAGCGGGAGATAACCAGAGCATGCACCACTCTGGCGAGACAGTCCGCAGGCAGATAGGGTCTCAGCCTACGTACCAGATGGAGCTGGTAAACAGCTGCCCTGGACACAGATTTGACCTGTGCCTCCATGGACAGCTGTGAGTCCAAAATGACTCCCAGGCTGCGCACCTGGTCCTTCAGGGGCACAGTTACCCCATTCAGGACCAGGGAATCCTCCACACCTGCCCGCCTCCTGTCCCCCAAAAACAGTACTTCTGTCTTGTCAGGATTCAACCTCAATCTGTTAGCCGCCATCCATCCTCCAACCGCCTCCAGACACTCACACAGGACCTTCACCGCCCTCACTGGTTCTGATTTAAAAGAGAGGTAGAGCTGGGTATCATCCGCATACTGATGAACACCCAGCCCAAACCTCCTGATGATCTCTCCCAGCGGCTGCATGTAAATGTTGAAAAGCATGGGGGAGAGGACAGAACCCTGAGGCACCCCACAAGTGAGAGCCCAGGGGTCTGAACACTCATCCCCCACCACCACTTTCTGAACACGGCCCAGGAGGAAGGAGCGGAACCACTGTATGACAGTGCCCCCAGCTCCCAGCCCCTCAAGACGGTCCAGAAGGATGTTATGGTCGATGGTATCAAATGCCGCTGAGAGATCCAGCAGAACTAGGAAACAGCTCTCACCTTTGTCCCTAGCCCGCCGGAGATCATCAACCAGTGCGACCAAGGCAGTTTCAGTCCCATGATGAGGCCTGAATCCCGACTGGAAGGGATCCAAATGGTCCGCTTCTTCCAGGCGTGCCTGGAGTTGTTCGGCAACCGCTCGCTCAATCACCTTGCCCAAGAATGGAAGATTTGAGACTGGGCGATAGTTGGCCATCGTGGCCACATCTAAAGATGGTTTTTTAAGAAGCGGTTTAATAACCGCCTCTTTCAGCGGGTCTGGGAAGGCTCCCTCACGGAGGGAAGCATTCACCACCCCATGAAGCCCATCGCCCAGTCCTTCCCGGCTAGCTTTTATAAGCCAGGATGGGCAAGGATCCAGGAGACAGGTGGTTGGTTTCACTCGTCCAAGCAGCCTGTCCACATCCTCGGAGGTAACAGATTGGAATTGATCCCACTCAACTTGACTAGACAGAACTCTAGCACTCTCCCGCCCCGGCCCTGCTCCCACGGTGGAGTCTACTTCTTCCCGAATCTGAGCGATTTTATCTGCAAAAAACTTTGCAAAATCATTGCAGGATAACATGAGGCCCGTACTGGGCCCCGATGTTGCAGGTGGTTCCGCTAAATTGTGAACCACCTGAAAAAGTCTCCTGCTGCTGTTTTCTGCAGATGCAATAGAGGCGGCGAAGAAATTCTTCTTCGCCGTCGCTATCGCCACTTGGTAGGCTCGACGTTGAGCTCTAACCTGTGTCCGGTCAGATTCGGAATGAGTTATCCGCCACCGGCGCTCTAGCCGTCTCAACGATTGTTTCATTGCCCTCAGATCCGTGGAAAACCACGGGGCTGTCCGGGCTCCATGCAATCGGAGAGGGCGCTTCGGAGCCAAACAGTCAATAGCCCTGGTTAACTCCACATTCCAGCGGGCCACCAGGGAATCAGCTGAAAGGCCATCAACATGGGATAAAGCATCCCCTACCACTCTCTGGAAACCATTTGGATCCATTAAGTGGCGGGGGCGGACCATCCGAATTGGTCCCACCTCCCTGCAGAGGGGATGGGTCGCAGAGAAGTCCAGTTGCACCAGGAAGTGATCTGACCATGGCACTTCTTTCGTTTCGCTTTTACTTAGTGTCAGATCACCAACATCCATAGAGGTAAACACCAGGTCCAAGGCATGTCCGCAGCTATGGGTTGGGCCAAACTTATTCAGGGACAGCCCCATGGAGGCCATGCTTTCCACGAAGTCCCGAGCGGCCCCTTGTAAGGTCGTGTCGGCATGGATGTTAAAATCCCCTAGGACGACCAAGCTAGGTGTCTCCAGGAGAACATCCGCCACGACCTGAAGCAGCTCGGGCAGGGAATCCTTGGTGCAGCGGGGAGGTCGGTACACCAAAAGGAATCCTGTACTGCCCCTATTGCCCAACTTCCAGAACATGCACTCGGAAAACTGGGTCTTCCCAATAGGACGCCTGGTGCAAACTAATGACTTCCTAAAAATCACTGCAACCCCCCCTCCCCGCCCACATGACCTGGGTTGCTGTGCGTAAGAGAAACCTGGTGGACAAGCAGCGGCAAGGACAGGCCCATCTGCTTCATCCAACCAAGTCTCTGTTACACATGCCAGGTCAAGTCCTCCATCCATGATCAAGTCATGGATGGCAGTGGTCTTATGAATCATTGACCTGGCATTGCACAGCAGCACCTTCAGGTCATGTGGGTATCCCTTGCTGATTCCAGTATCCATCCGGTCAGGACCAGACCCGGAGGCAGGAATAGTCCTCAGACAACGACTAAACCTGCCCCCTCTGTAATGACGTGGTCTAGTCTTAGCGTAACTCCTCCTACCCATGATCACTGAGATCGGTTGTCCCAGTGCATCCCCCCCTGTGGAACATGCCCCAGCCATTTTGTGGGCTGGGGCCCACTCCCCGGCAGCCCTGACCCCTCCCCCTAAGAACAAAATAACACCTTAAACAAACAAACAAAACCAATAAAACAATACAAACAAACAAAAAATAATAATGTAAAAATTACAAAAACATCAAAATAAAAATAAAAAAATTCCCCAAGCCCAACCAAACATCAATCCCACCCCCACCCGCCACATACAAAAAATCCAAAAGAAAAAATTTAAAAACATTTTAAAAACACTCTAAAAACACTCTGTGCCCCCCTGGCAGTAACAACTGTCCTGGTGAGGCCTGTCAGGCCCTGCCCTGGGCCAGGTGGTAAGTGGCAGGAGCAGGGCCCTCAGGCACTCACACAGGGGAGTCCTCCTGGGCAGCAGGCAGCAAGCACCACGCAGTCCTTATGAGGCCCCAGGCCCCGCCCCAGGCCAGATGGTAAGTGGCAAGAGCAGGGCCCTCAGGCACTCACACAGGGGAGTCCTCCTGGGCAGCAGGCAGCAAGCACCACGCAGTTCTTATGAGGCTTCAGGCCCCGCCCCAGGCCAGATGGTAAGTGGCAAGAGCAGGGCCCTCAGGCACTCACACAGGGGAGTCCTCCTGTTAAAGCCTTGGCATGGAGATGTACGTGGGCCGCTAAGCTGCTGCTCTTCAAGTCCTAATTTCAGGACTGGACAGAGACCAGCGAGGAACATAAGGAGCTGTCTTACTGAATCAGATCATTGGTTCTTCTAGCTTACCATTGTCTGCACTGAGTGGGTGTGGCTCTCCGGGATTCCCAAAATGTATCTGCTTTTCATGCAGAAGGTCCCTGGTTCAATCCCTGGCACCACCAGAGGTGGTGGACCAAGGACCTTCTGCATGCAAATCAGATGCTCTACAACTGAGCGACCTCCCTTCCCATAGACAACAATCTGGGGTGCCAAAATCCCCAGCCATGGAGCATATTATTATTTTACCTTTTTTAAAATTCCAAATAGATACAGTTTGTTAGTTTGTATGGCACCCCTTGTATTCCAGAGGGCACAACCAAGAGCTTCCTTATCTTGATGTATCTGCCCAGAGTGTGGACTATGAGTGGCTAGTGTGTGGCCCTCCGAAAAGCCAAAAAATTCAAACCCCATCCTCCTCACCATTGACCATTCTGATGGGGGATGATGGGAGCTGGAGACCTGGTGGAGACTGCAGACTAGTCATGATGGCTATATATCATCTCCAGAATCAAAGGCAGTGTGCACTTGAGGACCAGTAGCTGGGCTTCATGAGATCAAGAGCGTGCTGCTGCGCACTTGTCTTGTTTGTTGCCTTCCTATATGTGTCTGGTTGGCTGCAGTGGCTAAAGAATGCTAGACTAGATGGCCCTTTGGTCTGATCCAGCAAGGCTCATCTTATTGCATAAAGGGTAAAGTCAAAGTAGAAAAACAAAGATGTGAACAAACATTCAGAACAAAAGTAAGAAAATCCTGCTCCAGTCTGCTCAACGTACAAGAACGCAACATAATGGAGGAATGACATATGAAAGTCACTGTGGCTGCAATATTCCACCCACTTATCTTTGAGTAAATCCCATTGAACTCTGCAGACTTGCTTTTGAGTAGTCATGGCTAGGATTATGCTATTGGAGCAGACCTGCCCTGCTCAGTTCTCATTCCTCCTCGCAGATGCAAAGGACTCCTGTACCTTTGCAGTTACACACAAGAGGAGATTTGTGACAGGTGCAATGCACTGTACAGCAACAAGAACATCTGGAAGGAAGGGGGAAATAGCTCTGCAGATTGACAGTTCCCAATGCATTTTTTTTTCTCTATTGGGGAAATTTCTTTGGTACAGCAACACAGAGCTTTTTCCAATATATTTTACACATCCAAATAAACTTCCCTTGATGAAGCAACTTTTTCTCTTTCCTTTTCAAAGTATGCATTGGGAACTACCAGTCTGCCTGAGCATCTGTCTTCATTGTTTTTTGGTGTTCTCCTTACAGCTGCATTTGTGCCCTTGTTCTTTTGTCTCTGAAAACAACAGCACTCTGCTAAATTTCCCTTTTCTACAAGCATACATTAACGGCTTAAAACACAGCAAGGCCGGTTCTCTTTACTACATTTCAAGTCACATCCCCCCCCCCCTGTACACACCAGAGAGGGGTTGGTCTGACGAAGAGAGAGGCCAGGAGGCTGGCGCGGCAGCAATTTGCGCTGCTGTACACGCCCCCTCGAAGGCACCTGGTTGGGTGCCTGTCAGTGGGCATGGGCGCCAGCCAGGTGAGTGGGACGCAGGGGGCTAATGCCCCCTGCTTGAGGCGGAGTCTGGCCCCGACCACAACCACTCCCCTCTTTGCAGGAGGAGAGTCTTTTTCACCTGATGCGCATTACCTGATCTGTTTCGTTTCATTCTGCAACCTCTCCCACCACTCCTAATCCATGAAGCTGTCGTCTACACATGTGCAACAGATCTGTACACCTCAGTGTAATGATGGGTTCTGATTTCAAATCAGATGGAGGCTGGTTTGAGGGGAACACATATCAAACAAGGGTATTTCTCAAAAAACTTCAGGCTACATATGGATTGAGGCTAACATCAGATGTTAGCCTCCATCTATATTACTCAGCTTCAAACACCCCTAGCTGGAATGAACTGGAGTCAGAGTAAGCAGTAATGTGTACACAGCCCTGGAAAAGTTTATGGATTCCTAGACCCATTCCTGCCACAGACAGCTAATGAGTGGCACAGAATTGCAATCTTATTTTAGTCATTATTGTTATATTCTGGCACTGGGCTTGTGTAGTTCTCTGCCTTAGACGCCTAAATGACTGTTACAGATTTGGGGGGAGCCCCCCCAAAACCCTAGAAATTAAAAAATGGTAGGATTTTGATTATTTGGGTTGTGAAGGAAGAAATACAAGCTGTTGTTCAGATACCTGATTATTGTCTTCCAAAGCAACTACTCTGTTCTGAACTTAAAAATGGAAAACATAATGCTGGTGGTCAACAAAAGAGGTTTAAAGACTGTCTCAAGGCAAATTTTAAAAATGTAGTATAAACACTGACAACTGGGAAGCACTGGCCTGCGAGTGCTCCAGTTGGATAACAGCCTTTACCAAAGGTGTCATGGGCTTTGAAGACACTCGAACTCAGGACGCAAGGGAGAAATGCGCTGAGAGGAAGGCACACTTGGCAAACGCTCACCGTGATCAACTCCTTTTTTTTACTTTTTTTCTTTTTTCTTCTTCTTTTTTCTTCTTTTTTTTTTTTAAAAAAGTTTCATTTCTTTTACCCCTGCCCGTACGGGCCAGTCTTGACAGACTCTAGGGTTGTGCGCCCATCTCACTTAAGACGCCGGGGGCCAGCACTGTCCGAAGACACTTCCGGGTTACATGGCCAGCGTGACAAAGCTGCATCTGGCGAGCCAGCACAGCACACGGAAACGCTGTTTACCTTCCCGCCAGTAAGCGGTCCCTATTTATCTACTTGCACCTGGGGGTGCTTTCGAACTGCTAGGTTGGCAGGCGCTGGGACCGAGCAACGGGAGCGCACCCCGCCGCGGGGATTTGAACCGCCGACCTTTCGATCGGCAAGCCCTAGGCGCTGAGGCTTTTACCCACAGAAACTGCCCAGAAACCAATGTCCTGTGGAAGGACGTGTGGATCCAAAATTGGCCTCCACAGTCATCTACGGACTCATTGTTAAAGCCATCTTTATGGAAGACACTCTTACTCAGCTACGAGTGATCGCCAAAGAAGAAGAAGACAAGCTGCAGAGGAATTCCTGAGCTAGACTGTGTAAAATGACCTGAAGCAATGGTCTGACACAAATTAAAGTGGCTTCTTACACTTGCACAGAAAGCAATACCCCACTCCTCTCTGGAGTATGCTCTGGGAAGGCTAGACCCCAGTGTTTCCTCACACCCTCCTGTAGGAAAGAGAGATGGCTTTGTGGAAGAGAAAAAAAGTCCAGTCTCCTGTATCTCCAGATAAGGCTGAAGTACTGCCCTGTCTGAAACCCTGGAAAGCCACTGTCAGTACACAGCATGGAGCTCAGTGGGTCCAGCTTACTATAAAATACAGTTTCCCTAGGGTTGGTTTTCTTTAGTACATACCACTCTCAAAGCCCTGACTTGCACAACTGTTCTTGGACTTCACCATTTTAGAGAGTGCAGCCTCCACACACAAAGAGAGCTTAGATTCTCCCTGAAAGTTGTGCAGCATGGAAATGAACAATCCCCACCCTGCAGTCTGGAGAGATACAATCCGGGAGCAGTTTTACTCCTGGGAACTTTCCAACATTTGTTCTTCAGGTTACAGTTTGACACCTATCAAACGCTCAACAGGGTCTGTCCATTTCTTTTATGATTATTATTTTACCTTGCCTTTACCTGCCAAATAAGATACTGGCAGGCTGGCGGTAGTTTAAACCCTCTCTTTTACAGCAGGGGGAAGAAAAAGAAAACATAAACCCAGAGGCTCAGAGGTGATTGGAGGATGGAGGAAGACAGTCTGTTTCTCTTTTCACTGGAGAAAGAATGCCATCTGGTGGAATCTAGCAAGGCCAGCTGCTCTGAGCTGGGCAGGAAGGGAAACCGGAAGGCGGAATTTCAGCATCCATGGTTTTTGTTTCTTTTTCTTAGGGAGAATCCAGCTTGTTTCCCTCCTAGGTAGCTGCCAGAGCAAGGAAGCCCAGCTGACCTTGCCTGCCTTGACAAATAAATACGGCACCGTGGAATAAATGTTGGCACATCAGTAGATGTGAATCTCAACAGCACAGAAGCTTTATTTAATTTGATCAGCTCACACGAGAGGTTTTTAATTGCCTTCAGCAAAGACGCAGCCATTCGCATACACACACATATATATTTGAAATCTAATGTTATTTGGTGGAGAGAGGAAAGAAGCTAACTAGGTTTCACACATTTAAATGAAATGAAATTGAATCTTTGGTGACCAAATGAGGAGAAAAGAGGGATGCAATCACCTTCCCCTTGAATTAGCTTTTGCTAAATTCTGTTGCACTGGGTTATTCATTTTTATTTTTTTTAAAAGGCAACGTTAAGGAAATGCCAAAAAATCATTATATTGGGGAATACTGCTTTGCAAAAACGTGTATTTTGGGAGGCATGTGCACTAAACTGCTGTTGAATTTTCATGAGGTCTTTAAACAAGTAATCACAAACCGATGTGGAAATGTGGGGGATTTAATTTGAGACTGGAAAAATGAGAAACCGAGAAAAAACAGCATTGACAGGTTTCTCCATCCTTACTCTGAGGTGTGAACCAGCTATGTTGATGCATTCTTCTGAGCTGTTACTGGTAATTTTAGTGTTGTATTATTGTGTTCCCCACCAAGATGTCCCCCCCCCCTAATCTTGGCGGTACAGACATTTTTTGCAAATAAATAATAATAATGCTCTCACTCTTCAGGGAATTGTAGGAAGGGAGACATTTCCAACTCAGAATTGCTATAACCTATGCCAAACAATGGATAGTTCGTAATTTGTGTCTGGGCTATATGACTCCATGAGAGCTTATGACTTTTCACATGCGCATAGATGTGCTCATGAAGCAAGTGGGAGGAAATGGGAATACACCCACTGGACTTGGCCCCAATGTCTCTGCACACAGTGTCCAGTAACCCAATAAGAAGAGCCTGCTGGATCAGGCCAGTGGCATCCTATTCTCACAATGACCAATCAGATGCCTGTGGGAAACCCTCCAGCAGGATCTGAGCATAAGAAGAGAAGAAGAAGAAGAGGAGCTTGGATTTGACATCCCACTTTATCACTACCCTAAGGTGCCTTAAAGCAGCTAACAATCTCCTTTCCCTTCCCCCACAACAAAAAACACTCTGTGAGGTGAGTGAGGCTGAGAGACTTCAGAGAAGTGTGACTAGCCCAAGGTCACCCAGCAGCTGCATGTGGAGGAGTGGGGACGCGAACCCGGTTCATCAGATTACGAGCCTACCGCTCTTAACCACTACACCACACTGGCCCTCTCTCCTCCTATAGGTCTCCAGCAAAAGGTATTTGGAAGTATTATTGCCTCCAGAGTATGCCACAAAAGCTAGTAGCCATCTATAGCAGGGGTCCTCAAACTTTTTCAGCAGGGGACCAGTTCACTGGCCCTCAGACCTTGCGGGGGGCCAGACTATATTTTGGGGGGAAATATGAACCGCCACGGGGGTGGGGAGAAGAGGAAGAAAGAGCCGGAGTCGGGAGCCCCTGCGGCCACACGCCCCGCTGTGGGAGGAGGGCCCAAGCACCGCCACCACTCCATGCTGGCCCCCTCGCTGCTCCCCCCCTTCCTCAGACCTCGGCAATGCCACAGGCCTCAGTCTGGGCAGGGACAGCAGCCGCTGCCAGCACCAAAGCTGCCCCCTCCTGGCCCGCTGGCCCAGGCTTGAAGAGGAAGGCACCCAGGCCCGCTGGCCCAGGCTTGAAGAGGAAGGCACCCAGGCCCGCTGGCCCAGGCTTGAAGAGGAAGGCACGCAGGCAGAGAGAAAGAGGGCTTCGGCCCGGCACCTCCGAAGCAGGCGAGCAGCAGGCAGTGAAGGGAGAAGGACCAACACTGGGGGTGGGGGGAGGTCTACCATCCGTCCGGGCACAGAGACCCCGCCTCCTCCTCTGCCTTCCCTCAGCCGGGAAGCAGCGACTCACCTGGATCCTGTCCCCCAGGCGAGAACAGTGACCAGAGCAGCAGCAGCTCCAGGAAGGAGCCAAGCAGCAGCACCACGCACAAGAGGAAGCCCAACTTCAGCTGCATCCTCAGCACCAGCCCCACGAGCTCGCCAAAGCCGCCGGCCCCCTCTCGCCTTGCTCTCTGCTCAGCCCCCCGCTGCTGTGGGAGCCATGGGTGGCTGCGTGTTGGCGGTGGCTCAATGAATGAAAGTCCACATCAGAGTTTACCTCAGTGCAGCGTGGGGACTGACCAATCAGTCCCTGCACTGCTGGAAAGCTGCATCAGAGATGCTTGCCGCCCTGCCCCGCATTGAGGTAAACGCCGACACAGCCTTTCAGCCTCGGGCACTTGGCAGGGGTTTTCAAATGGCCGTGCAGGCTGAATTCACGACCCTTTCGGGCCACATCCAGCCCCTGGACTGTAGTTTGCTGACCTCTGATCTATAGCCTTCAACCTCAGTTTGACAGGTTCCTATCGTTAGGGTCGCTCTGCTAATATTTCTTTGCAAAATGCAGCTCTGACAGTACAAAATGGCACGCAATGCGTTTTCCTGCCCCTTTCTCCTCTTGTCAGCGAAGCTCCTCTCATTTTCCAAATTTTGTATATAATGGGGAGCTGGAGAAGGGAATGATGTTTGTTGGGGGGGTTAATGCCTGGGGAGATTCCTGTCTTCAGCAAGCATGTACCTTAAAAAGAGGCAATGACTTTGTAAAGGGATAAAAGCTGCTTTTTTAGTTTTCTTACTGTTGAATTTGGGCCGCAGTGCTCTAAGCAGGGATAGTTTTGTCTATGGGGGAAGGTATTTACTGGTGATGGTGAAAGAGCTTTGTGATATGTGAACAGCTATCCCTGGTATGCATCACCTGGTATGTATTTAACTTAATTGGTGTTTACTCAGGACAGTATCAAGCCATAAACCATTTTAAGCCAATGTCACGGAAGACAAGTATTTCTAAAGGGTTGCCATCTGTCTGAAATTTCCCAGACATACCCGGAATACTGCAGTGTCCGGGCTGAAATCAGACAAATGTCTGGGAAAATCCGGACATACGGCAACACGTCGGTGGTGTCATTTTTGCCTATTTCCCTTAAAAATAACACCATCGTTTTTGTGATTTTGCCAAAAAAAAAGCTCAACAAGCTTTGTGTCCAGATCTTCACTTTTTGAAATATGGCAACCCTATATAAGCATGAGGTTGGTGTTGTTGGTTTAACTGGTTTGATTATTGTGAACAAATGTTCAGTGCCTTGAGAGTGTGCTCTTTCTTAATGTTTGTGGACCTGTGATGTGGTGGAAAGGGAGCATCTGAGCATGAACAATGGCATTGTGACAGATCTGGGGGAAACAATGTTGTTTTCAAAAACAGTGGAAGTCCATTTTTTTTGCTACCCTGTACAGATCAGTCATTGCTTCCATATCCTAGGATCCTAGGGGAACCTAATACCTGCAAGCAACTAGCAAAGGTGAATTCAGTTTATACTTGACATCTTCAGACAGACAGCATTCAGAATACTGGTACAAATAAAATAAAATAAAGAAATGAGAATTCCTGGATGCCAAGAGGGGCAAGTACTCTTTGTTGAGAGAACTCTAGCAAAGATTTAAAATCACAAAATAAGCAGCAAAGTAAAGTGAGGAAATATAGGCTGTAAAACTTTTAAGATATGACCTTAAAGATACGAGTTCAAAAATTGTCCCCTTTAAAAGTTCCTTCCATGGTTACCCCTTCCCATTTTTCCATCAAAAATGGTTTACTTACAAACTCCCCAAAGATCAGATTCATGTGCTTTTCATACATCAGTCAGCAAACTTGCACAGGCAGTAGAGCATAGCTTTGCTACAAAGTGGCAAAAATTCCTAAACTATTGGTATAAGAGCACAAAAGAAGCTGGCGGAAGCCATGCAGCTGAGCTAGAGGAACCAACCCAAAGTTCCTAACACACTGGATTCAAAGTGATACTGAATACAACAATAGGTTGATTACCTGTTTCCTCCCAAAATGAGGGAAAGTGACATAGCTAAGCCCAGCAGAACAGCTTACTCTATGGTATTAACCCTTTCATGCATTAATTAAGCATGTTGGTTATATGACACTGGTTGACCCAAACAGACAGCACTTTAGTTCAATTTCCTGATGTTTGTTTGCCTGATGATTCCCACATTTTATGTGATCTTTCACATAATGGAAAAGCCACTTATGGAAATCTAGTGGAAGCTTGGTGCTAATTTCCATGTTAATTATCTCCAAAAGAAATCAATTTGCAACCTCGTTAACTTGGACAATCGCTGGAGTTTTGCATTGTAATTTCATGTGATAAAATTGGGGGGTGTTATCTTGGCATACAGGGTGGGTTTTTTCCATGTCCTAGTGTGACATGATGGTATATTGATTTAAAAAGCCACAGTTCCAAAATGCAACAGGTACTGTAATGTAAAGGGATCTTCAGAAATCAGGACTGAGGCGTTGGCATTATAACCAGCAAAACTAATGCAATAATCTCATGTCAGAATCTAAATGTAGATGTCATGGTTTCGGCAACCTGCCTATTGTCTACTGTTTTTCCCCCAGTTCCACAACCCCTGCTCTGTGTAACATCTACTTACTAGATTTTCGCCTGATAAACAGTTGTAGAGAACTTGAAAACTGCTGCTCATTATTTTGTCACATAGTGGCTGCTCTTGCCCAACTGTGGATTTTGGAGTGTGTGCTTTTCCTTTCTTATATAGACCAACACAGCTGCCTTTGTTTTGTTTTTATACAGTAGCAGGGGCATTGATGGATCTTCCTGGCTGTGGCATGTGAATGAATTAACCGCTCTGTTTTCAAGCACAGAACTGGGAGCTGAAATTGGCCGACCATTTTGACAGGTGATATATTGAACGCCCTACATGGAATATTATGGGTGCAAAATCAGAGCTCTAATTGGGGTGAAAGGTATATGCCTTAATGAAATCCATGAGCCCCATTCACTGAATGCCCACAATTTTATCCCTCTCCTGTAACTTTTTAAACCATTATCTAAGGATCAGGATTGATAGAGAATTCTAAGAAGGATGTTGACAAGCTGGAACATGCACAGATGAGGGCAACCAAGATGATCAAGGGTCTGGAAACCAAGCCTTATGAGGAACAGTTGAGGGAGCTGGGTATGTTGAGCCTGGAAAAGAGGAGACTAAGAGGAGGTACAATAGCCATCTTCAAATGTCTCAAAGGCTGTCACATGGAAGATGGAGCATGCTTGTTTTCCTTCTGCTCTGGAGGGTAGAACTTGGAGCAATGTCTTCAAGTTACAAGAAATGAATTTCCAAATGAACATCAAGAAGAACTTTCTGACAGTAAGAGCCCTTCAACAGTGGAACAGACTTCCTTGAGTGGTTGTGGACTCTCCTTCCTTGGAGGTTTGTAAGCAGAGGTTGGGTGGTCATCTGTCATGGATACTTTAGTTGAGATTCCTGCATTGTAGGGAGTTGGACTAGATAACCCTTTGGCATTCCTTCCAACACTATAATTCTGTGATTCTTCGTTGCAGTGAAACAAATAGCCTAAATGCATGGTGTGGAATAATATAATGGTAACATACCGTATTTTTCGCCCCATAGGACGCACTTTTTCCCCTCCAAAAATGAAGGGGAAGTGTGTGTGCGTCCTATGGGGCGAATGCAGGCTTTCGCTGAAGCCTGGAGAGCGAGAGGCATCGGTGCGCACCGACCCCTCTCGCTCTCCAGGCTTCAGGAAGCTATCCGCAAGCCTTGCAAGCCCGGCGGGACCTCCCGCGGGCTCACAAGGCTTGCGGGCAGCAGCCTGCAGCCCCTGCGAGTGTCCGCAAGCCTTGCGCGCCCGGCGGGAGGTCCCGCGGAGCGCGTGAGGCTTCGGGCGGCAGTCTGTCGCCCGAAGCACGGGGAGCCCTCCGGAGGGCTCCCCGTGCTTCGGGCGAGTGTCCGCAAGCCTTGCGCGCCCGCGGGAGGTCCCGCCGAGTGCGTGAGGCTTGGGGCGGCAGCCTGTCGCCCAAAGCACAGGGAGCCCTCCGGAGGGCTCCTCGTGCTTCGGGCGAGTGTTCGCAAGCCTTGCGCGCCCGGCAGGAGGTCCCGCCGGGCGCGCAAGACTTGGGGCGGCAGCCTACAGCCCAAAGCATGCGGAGCCCTCCAGAGGGTGCCCCGTGCTTTGGGCAGGTGTGCGCAAGGCTTGGGGCAGCAGCCGCGGCTGGGGGGGAATAAATTTTTTTAATTCATTTCCCCCCCCCCAAAAAAAACCGAGGTGCGTCCTATGGGCCGGTGCGCCCTATAGGACGAAAAATACGGTAATTCATTATGTCTTTAGTTACATAAAATCCCACAGCAGCAGACAGCAAGCCAAATAACCTAGTGTTTGTCAGAATCCAAACTGCAGTTGAATGGAATCAACAGTGCATGCTGTACATAACAAATACAGGTAGGAACTGAAACTAATGCCCTCTTACATCCATACTGAGGGTACTATCATAAAAGGCAAGAATTCTAAGTTTCCTCTGCACTCCTTTAATGGGAAGAACTTTCCCAACCATGCTCAGAGGAGGTCTTCCTATCCATATATTGCTAGTCCCATCTATCTGATCAAACATGCTTTTAGCTGTCACGCAGAAATAACAGCCCTCCTCTTTCCAAGTCTGCGAACAGAGCAAAAAGACCAACATTAAGTTATAGAAGCAACTTGTGTTGGGCAACTATGAAAAGAAGGAGGAAAAACTCTTCCAAAACAATGTGATCAAAAACACATCAGAGAACAAGAGTGTCAAGTTACTCGAGTCTCTAAAATACTTAATCTGAAATGAACTTACGTAGACCTAGGAGATTAACTGGAGAAAGTGAAATAAACACAATGATTGCTAACTAACAGTGCCATTTACGTTTAGAACAGTTTTATTTCATTGTTAGGATTTCTCTAGACACCTGATCTCATATGCATTTAGCCTCCACTGTCAATTTAATCATCTCTTTTCAGAATTTGATTGCCGTTCTTTAGAACTTTTGCTTAGTCTGGTATGATAATTACAAAGCAGTTGAGAACACAAATAGGGTTTGCAGTCTCAGGCCTAACTGAGAAATGGGAAGATGAATTCAGAACAGCTGCTTTATTTGTGTATTACGTTAAGAACGCTGTCTTTTATTCCAAAGAATTCTCGTTGTCTTTACTAGAACTAGGGAAGAGCAAGTGCTTGAACACACCATACATTTGTCTCTTGGTTGCTGCACCAAGAAGTAACTTCTGCATGAGATTGTAGCCAAAATAAGGCCAGTGGGTCCCCATTGGATAAACTCTGTCTCATCTTATTTTAGGTTTTTTTTAAAGTAAGCAGCCCAGTTCTGATCCTTGGGCATCTTCCCAAATGAAGGGGGCTGGAAGTGCTGACAGACCATACTCATCTCCTGTGGAAGAAGAAGAGTTTGGATTTGATATCCCACTTTATCACTACCCGAAAGAGTCTCAAAGTGGCTAACATTCTCCTTTCCCTTCCTCCCCCACAACAAACACTCTGTGAGGTGAGTGAGGCTGAGAGACTTCAAAGAAGTGTGACTGGCCCAAGGTCACCCAGCAGCTGCATGTGGAGGAGCGGAGACGCGAACCTGGTTCCCCAGATTGTGAGTCTATCGCTCTTAACCACTACACCACATTGGAGTTGCTCAGTGATAACTCCGTTCTGAAGAACTCAGTTCTGAAGAAAGTTAAAAATCACCTTGATCCTAGCTAAGTTGTTTGTTTGAGACAGGAGATCTTTCTTGATAGGGCACACACCTGGCTATTGGAAATAGGGATGGAAGGAGGCAGCTGTTTCCATCCTATCCTATGTTCCTTGCAAACAGCTCTGTTTCTGTTCCACTACAGTTCGGCTTCCACTAAAACCCATCTAGTCTTCTCATGCTATCTATCCACTATGGCTGCAACTAATGTAATTAATTGTGTAATTAATTTTGATGAATTTCAATGGAATGGAAATGTCAGGAACAATGCAGAAAACAATATTAATTTGAGGACTACAAAAAGATAGCAAATTCTCTTCCTGGCCTTGGAAGAATGTGTGAATTGCAGCAATTCCCCTCTAGTTTTCATTTCCAACAGAATTCTCTGACATCCCCAGTTGGAGATTGGCAAAAGGATGGGGAAGCTGCCATGCTGACAGCTAAGCATCTAGGCTTGCCAGATGTTCATTCCAGTACCACTCCTAGCACCAGTTGCCTGTGAAGTCCCCTCCCCATATTAAATCACATTAAGACACATTTCACAA
The DNA here is from genome assembly GCF_027172205.1 of Podarcis raffonei. Lineage (NCBI taxonomy): Eukaryota > Metazoa > Chordata > Lepidosauria > Squamata > Lacertidae > Podarcis > Podarcis raffonei. The sequence continues at coordinate 17,733,612 of NC_070618.1, forward strand.
AATCTGACCAGTATCTTCTTAATCTATATATGGAATGGAATGAGCTAATGCTTGCACCACTTTGAGCATGATGGAAGCATGAGGTGTTCTTCCTTTATTCCTTTTAATTGTGTGTGTGTGTGTTTATTCCCTTTTCCTTCCTTTTCCCTATTACTTCTCTCTTTGTGACCAAAACTACAACAACTGAAAAGTTTAAAATAAGCAAATAATAAAATACAGATTTTTAAAAAGAACCTTTATGACACATCAGCTTCCTAATTCCTCTACCACAACCACCACCATCCCCATATTGATGCAATACCAAGCCATGAGTTTAATTGTGTGTGTAGTTTGTCTCTGAGAGAAGATCTGAATGCAGCCTTGATCTTAGGAATTTAAGTGAGTTAATTGCATGCCCAAATGATGCCAGCTTCCTCTCTCTTCTATTACTAAGGTATCAGAACTGTAGCTAGGTGATCTTGTGCCCCTGGCAGAACCATCCAGATTGTGCCCCCTAGCCATGGGCAAATTAGATCTTCTTTCCACCTCCAACGCCACGCCCCCCCCATTCAATTCCTCATGCACTTCACCTTGTAATGAATTCTTTCAAAGAAAACCCAATAGACATATTTATGGACATATTTTAGTCAACTTTGTGGCCCCTCCCACCTGCACCCCTGGTGGTGGCCTTCCTCACCACTCCCTATCTACAGCCCTGTAAGATATATCCCCAGTTTTCGTTGTTGTTGTTTAAAGCTACTTTCTACAGACACTAAAACGCAATTGCAAAATCATGGATAAAAGTTTGAACTGTTCAAGAAAGGATGCTGTTTTTGAGCCAAACATGTTTCTTCCTGGTGCTTCAGAGCTGATTTCTTGAAAACCGAACTACAAATGCAAATGCTTTGTGCTATTCTGGTTGTGCTCCTCAAGCGCCCAGGCATTTACTATTGCTACCTTCTCCTTTGCAAAATGAGGGGTCTTCTGTTTTGAACTATGTGGCGGAGCAATTGGATTCGTTGGATGGATTGGGGGTGGGGAGCAAGCCAGGAGAAAGAATGCCAAAGCTGTGATATGGAAAGCAGTGTTTCTACCACCATGGGTTTACAGGATTACTGTTCCTAGAGGGCCTCCTCACAGAGCTGTGTTTGGCTGCAGAGATAACAGAATTAAGAGAGGAAAATGACGGGAAGGAGCTAGCATATCTTTTGCCGTGCTCTGGCTATGAAGAGGCTGGGTTTCCTCTGTTCTGTAGGAGGATATCAAGTGAGAATTCATTATGTGCCAAAATGTTTTGAAGACTGAATTGATGATTTAACTGTGAAACTGCAGTGTGGCTTTTCAGGTGGAAATTTCAGGTGGCTGAAGTGTTATGGACTGCACTCTTTTCATGCGGCATTGGCAAAGGGATATCAAGAAGTCCAGGGGAGCCAACTTGAATAAAATACTGGGGTGGGGGGAGCAGCTAAGCCCCATCCTGCATAATTGATCACATGACATGGTGCACACACACCATTTGAATGGCAATGCCCATCAACTTTTGGGGGCCCAGCCCCCCTCAAATATTTTATTGTGGGGGCAAAGGGACTTTGGGGCAAAGGAGCCCTCAGAGTTGGCTCCTATGGAGAAGTCCACTTACCCAGTTCAGAGGCATTGTGGGCCAGCGCCACCTTCCCCTGCATGAACTGACACTACTCCTGGGTGCTGGGGCTGACCAGCTGGTGAGGAGACTTAATGTTCACCTCACCAGCTGGGAAGTGGCTCCAAAATGACTTACAGATTGTCCAATAACAGGCAGGCCTGGAGACAGGGTTCTCCTTGGGGGTGGACCTGACAGAGCACATAGGCTTCCCTCAGGTCTCAGGGTATTTAAGGCCTTCCGCCCTGGCTCCCTGCAGTCAGTTCTTCTTTGGATCACACACACACCCTTTTTCGTTTGTTTGTTTGTTTGTTTGTTTGTTTGTTTATACCGTGTTTTGGATAATTTGACCTTGCAATGGCTATGTTGGTCAGTGTATTTTGGGCTGGAGGACCACAGGTTCTTCATCCCTGCCCTAAATAAAGCTTTAAAAAAAGCTTTATATAGGGCTTTATTCCTTTCTTTAAAAAAAAAAGTTTACTTTTTTTTACTTTTTGACCTTTCAGCCTTTATGGCCACACCATTCAACTGCTGCTTGGATTTGGTTGTTTGCTTTGTCCTTTTGACAGTGTGTGGCTTTGTGTTCCTTTAGAAATATCACCAAACTCCCAAAGTTCCACGACGGGTGAAGAAACAAAAGAGATCATTTCCTCTCCTCCTCTGCCAGCTTAGGTCAGCCCCAGAAAACTGCAAGGAAGTCTTGTGGCAGCCACGTTCAAAGTAAAACGCCTCATTTGTATTCGCCTTTGCATCAGAAGGAAGTGTGAATAGCATCACAATAAATTTATAAAGGACAGTTTTAGAGGTACCCATAATGGAGTTTGCAGAAGTATGGCTGGGGAAAATATGAGGGGGAAATGCAAAACCATCCTTCTTGCTTGAGATAAACCTTAGACGGTCCAAAGCTCGGTTAATTATAGGAGAGACTCGCTGATATTGTTTGTTAGACTTTGCTTCCTGCAGGAATAGAAAAGGGCTGCCCCCTTATTAGCAGCACTTCCCTCTCAAAATCAACACTCTAGAGGTCATTAGAATGAAATTAATGGATCAAGCATCAAGCTTAGACCTCGGAGACCCAGGTTCAAATCTTCGCTTCCTTGTGGACTGACTGGGTGGCCTTGCTTAAATCACTGTCTCGGCTTTAATTCCCAAATCTGTACGACAGGAATGTTAATAACATGCCTCCTAGGATTGCTTGTGAGGATGAATGAAATAAAGGTTGGACAGCACTTTGCATGCAAAAAAATCCAAGTGCCATTCAATAAAAGGATTTGAGCCTGCAAGATATGCTCTGGGCTTCTATCTACCCTCCGCATATGTCAGAAATAACCTTAGAAAACAGAGTGTTTTTAATTGAAAAATAATCATTGCATTTTAATTATAGAGGAAAAAGAAAAGCTATAAATCAGTCGACATGGGTTGGAAATGAAAGCAGCTGGAGGTCGCCACCAATTCTGCTAAACACATGCATACATATCTACTGTATAGGTGTACGTAGATATACGAACTGGTTTTATTTATGTATCTGTGTATATAAGAGAAGAACATCATGTGAGCAGAGTCAAGAGCAACACAGCAAAAAGCTTTCTATAAAGAAAAGTCAACAGCAATCAAATAGAGGGGTGTTTTGTTTGTTTTCCCCCAAAATGTTCACCACAACCCTTTGTATCAGATGTCAGGAGCGGGGAGAGGGGATAAATTTGATGTAGTTCTCATTTAAAGCCAGATTTCTCAAATCCACACTTTCTGAAACAATAAGAGAACTGAAACACAGCCATCTTTCAAAACTTGCACTCGTCTGAATTTTGCAAGGCAGTGCTCCAATCAAGGAATGTTTACAAAAAAGGCATGTATGCATAAAAAATGAAGATACTAGTGAAAATAACATACAAAAAAGTATTGTATTAGGAGACACCGCTTTGCAAAAATGTGCATATTAGGCAAAATTGTGTATACAGCTGGGTCTATTAGGAAAAATTCACGCTAAATTGCGGATACATTTCCAGGTGGACGACTTTTTAAAAAACTGAACTGATATAGCTGCAGGGAGCTAGGAATTGTAGCTTTTTGAAGGGTCTTCTAAAAACTCTTAGTATCCTTCACAAACAACACTGCCCAGTATTCTTTGGGGGACACCATGAATGTTGAAGTGATACGAATGTGTGTGGGGAGGTCAACTACGTTTTACTCCTATTAAAAGTAAAGGGTAAAGGGAACCCTGACTGTTAGGTCCAGTCATGGCCGACTCTGGGGTTGCAGCGCTCATCTCGCTTTACTGGCCGAGGGAGCCGGCGTACAGCTTCCGGGGCATGTAGCCAGCATGACTAAGCCGCTTCTGGCAAACCAGAGCAGCACACGAAAATGCCCTTTACCTTCCCACCGGAGCAGTACCTATTTATCTACTTGCACTTTGACATGCTTTCGAACCGAGCAACGGGAGCTCACCCTGTCGCGGGGATTCGAACTGCCGACCTTCTGATTGGCAAGTCCTAGGCTCTGTGGTTTAACCCACAGCACCACCCACGTCCCTTTACTCCTATTAGACCTATTTAAATTAACTTCAATTGAATAAAACCTAGTTGAATGTTGCCCATGGTGTAAATGTGATGAAAGAAAATGGATATGGTAGAGACCAAGAGCAAAGTGAGTAGAACAAGAGGTGGAGGTGGTGGTGATTTGCATTAGAATTAGACACTAAGAACAACTTCCATTTCCAACATGTTTTTTCAGACTCTGGACTTGCACTTTGTTTTCTAGGGATTTTTCTGAGAGAGGAAAACAATAAGGGAGCCTCCCAAAAATGTAAGTCATCTTCGTTCTCCTTTTTAAAAAGCCCCCAATTTATTTATTTTTAAAATAAGACATAGTGTGCTCCGTTATTGGTAGCTAATTGCACCCAGCACCCAGCATCTTAGCATATCTGCCTGACCATATTGGTTTTTAATGGAATCTTGTGTTTATAAACACAAACTGGAAGTTGTCCAGAGCATCCAATCTACACTGCTAAGCTACTTACAATGACATGCACAGAATTCTTTGTTTTTGTTTTTTAGCCCTCTAGCTGAAATAACAGTGTTCCAGTAATAGCTCTCATTTGCTTACCTAGCTTTGGAGATATGATGTGTTCACATTGCGGTCAACCTCATTCTTTTAATGGAGTCCTTTATCAATATCATTATAATTCCCTCTGGCTTTCATCTGAGTAAATAACAGTCTGGATGAGGACAATCAAAATCTTTATAACTTTGGGAAGATGCCAGAGTTAATTCCTTTGGCATCAGCCAAGGTCATCAATCCTCAAATGAAAAAAATAATAATACAAAACCAAGCAACTTTTTGCCTGAAGTCTAATTCATGTTCCAACTTAGAGGACACATGAGCAAATCAGGACTGATTCTTCAGGACATTTTTATGTGAATAGAGGATAGGTCTATCAATGGCTATTAGCCATGATGGCTAATTGGAACCTCTGTGGTCAGAATAACATCTGAACAAACAATGGGAGACGGCTGTTGCCTTCAAGTCCAGTTTGCACACTTCCAAGAGGCATCCGGCTGGTCACTGCTGGACACAGGATACTAAATAAGATGGATTCTAGATCTGATCCAGAAGGGTCTTTTTTATATTCCTATGAAATTCAGGCTACATGCATCATGTATGAAGGTATTTTCAGGATCTAACTTCTGGAGTCAACAGTAGTAAAAGGTAGAGGACCCCTGGATGGTTAAGTCCACTCAAAGGCGACTATGGGGTGTGGCACTCATCTTGCTTTTCAGGCCGAGGGAGCCAGTCAATAAGGTCCCACCCACTGAAGATTGTTACATAGACAAATCACTGCTATTGGTTGAGTTAAGGGCAGGAATGGGCTCAAAGGAGTAAGATCTGACCTTTGGTACTAATCCCACCTCTAGTCCATTGGTTTGCAATGCCCCTCCTTATCTCTAAGCTATGTTGGAATATGCTCCTCTGATATTTAGCTATAGTTATATAGCTGGGATGCAGGTGGTGCTGTGAGTTAAACCACAGAGCCTAGGACTTACCAATCAGAAGGTTGGCAGTTCAAATCTCCGCGACGGGGTGAGCTCCCATTGCTCGGTCCCTGCTCCTGCCAACCTAGCAGTTCGAAAGCACATCAAAGTGCAAGTAGATAAATAGGTACCGCTCCTGCAGGAAGGTAAACGGCGTTTCTGTGTGCTGCTCTGGTTCACCAGAAGTGGCTTAGTCATGCTGGACACATGACGTGGAAGCTGTACACCAGCTCCCTTGGCCAATAAAGCGAGATGAGCGCCGCAACCCCAGAGTTGGCCACGACTGGACCTAATGGTCAGGGGTCCCGTTCCCTTTACCTTTATAGCTATAGCTATATACTGTGGAATTCTCTCCCATAATATGTAGTGCTAGCCACCAACTTGGATGGCTTTAAAAGAAGATTAAACCAATTATTGAAGGATAAAATTATCAATGGTTGTTAGCCATGATGTCTGTGTTCCACTTCTACTGTCAGAATAGCCTCTGAACACCAGTTGCTAGAAAACATAAGTGGGGAGAACCGTATTGCACTCAAGTTCTGCTTTCAGACTACCCATAGGCATATTTCTGACCACTGTGAGAACAGGATGCTGGACCAGATGAGACTTAGGCCTGATCTGGCAGGGTGCTTTTTATGTTGTTATATATAGGATTCCTTTTCTGTGCATCTGAGGCAGCAAACTGAGTAACATTGCCTTAAGCTGTTGACTCATATGACATCATTCACATTTTAGATGGGAAATGTGTGCTGTTAAGATATTTGACATTTCCAGAGGGGAGACCAAATAGATTGTTTTTCTTTTTAAAAAACAAAAACCCACAAGCCCTTTTGCTCTTCCCTCTTCTCCATACCCTCCTCTGCTCACTCGCTGGCTTCTTGACCTCCAGCGATGAGTAAAGACCTGATTAAGCTGTACTTTTGATGGGGTTTTAGCCACACGGAAGAGAAAGCCAGCAAGCAAGTATTGATCCTTGGAAGACTCTGACCCAGACAGAGGCTGAGCAGAATATAATTGGGCCATCAAATAATATTTGGCTGATTTATACTCCTGAAAAGTCTATTCATTTTAGCAATCTTTTAAAGATCTGTCTTCCAAGGTACTTAAGAAGCCATACGAAATATTTTCCCGCCAGCATCCTGCAGAATGAGTTCCTTTGTAACTTGCCCCATTTCATCCTGTTCAAACAATTACAAGCTTTAAATACACAGAGTGGAGTTAATGGTTGGCGGAACTCAAACTCTTTCCGCATTAAGCATTATGAGGTATCTGATCTGTCTTTATTAGCCTGTAGACCTTTCCACCTATGTATCTCATTATATAAGTGGAGTCATCAAAGCATCTGAAACTACACTGTAGTACTCCTGTCCACCCCAGAGCTACTTCTTCTGTGGAGCTGGCTCTCCAGAATCTCAGGCGAGAATGGTTCCTGGTTCCTGAGAGGCTTTTGTTTATTTATACATTTTTATCTTCCAAGGAGCTTGAGGTGCAATATTCAGTGGTGTAGCGGGGGCTCCCACTGGGGCACTTGCCCTGGGCGCAAAAAAATTCAGGGCACAAGTTGCTGAATGTATGCAAACTGTGAAAAAGATTTTCTTTTAACAGGAAGAAAGGCAGCAATTCAACTGACTGTTCAGTTGACTGGTATTCCAACCCTAGTCATATAGGCAACAATTTGAGTTTCTACCCTCAAGATTCCCAGGGACTGCAATCTGAAATTCTTCCCCCACCCAAAAAAGCAAATGGAGAATCATGGGTCTCTCCTATTATGAACTATAGCCTACATTTAGTCTTCTAGCACTGAGAGCAAGAAGATAGCAGTAGAAACTGTGGACTGACAAGGGGGGAATTGGTTCGGTAGGTCATTGATCACACCTGCAAAGGCCGTCCCTGAGATAAGATGTTCATTTCCGTCTGTCCCTGGGAGAGGATTCTGTCTGTGATATGACAGATGAAAGGGAGATTGCAGAAGATCAAAATGCCTTCCTTCCATCCATCTTCCCTTTAAGTGATGCTGAAGAGACAGCCACACCCAAACGATTCTTTGGAGGTGATAGATCAGGATGCCGAGACGAGTTGAAACATCCACTGAACAGGTTGAGAGCAAATGGATGGATGGTGCTTGGTCATTTAGATGGGAGGATATTCATCTGATGGGAGTCAGATTTGAAAGTACCAAGTCCTGGAACTGTACACCTGGCTTTGTCATTGATGTACTTCCATGTCCTGCTCTAAGGTAGAATAGCCTATAGCTTAAAGCACATCTGCCCAACTCATAACCTAACAAGCAAGACATAATAGTCCACAACTCATGTGCAGATAAATTTCCTGGTTTTGGTGCACACCTGGGAGGAGGGCCTGTTAACAAGGTCTGGGTAAGTCACAGTACATAGCTGTGTGCTGCTTGCTTGATTAACAAAGCTGCACTACTCACCCTAAAGCATTCCTCATGGAGGCTCAGTGCCTTAAACAGCTGCTTTCACCTGTGAGAGCACTGCAACATCAACAACCATGTCAAAATCTCTAGCATAGTTCAGGATGCTCATAAACTCTGAGGCCCAAACCAGGGAATTTTTTGTAATGTGCGTTTATGATTTGTGCTCATGATGGTATCAGAAATCACTGTTGCCTTTCCAATACCTTTTGACTTGCAAACGTTTTGGGGGTGGCCATTCTGCTTTGCTCCCAATCAGTGCATGTCCTGTAACTGCCCACTGAAATCTTTCACTTTTCATACCACAAATGGTTCCAGGATATTTATTTATTTAGGATCACGCTTTTGTTGTGCTCTGGCTCAAGAGTGAACCTCTAGGCAGCAATAGTACAAAAATGTTGGGGAAGCATTGCAAAACAACATGCAAAGCACAATGGTCATAGGTTTTTAGAACTGTAGAATTGCAGAGTTGGAAGGGAATGTGAGGGTCATCTAGTACAACCCTCTGCAATGCAGGAATATTTTTGCCCAACACAGGACTCGAATTCACAATCCTAAGATTAAGAGTCTCATGCTCTACTGACTGAGCTACGGTTAGTGGACAGTCCCCTATAAATCCACCACTTGTGCACTATTATTGTGTCAATGACATGGTGCAGAATATAGCCACACAAAGAAACCCATCAATCTGGAAATGCCCCTGGTAGATTTTCACCCATTAATATAATTTGAGATTGTTTTCGATCTTTTTTTCTAAGATCAAGTTGCAGGATGTGGGGTTGGGAGGGGGGGAGATCTGGCTTGAGACCACAGTGGGAGGCAAAGGTTTCAGTCTCCTTATACCTGCCCTTGTCCGGATGATACAATTGCTAGCTGCAGGAACTGTCTCACATTTTGTTTGGCTGTAAGAGCAGTGCTCTGCCATGCCCTTTCGAGAGCTCTTCCGCTTGAATTTTCGGATCCTCCTGGATTCAGCACTCTGTGAAATGACAGAGAAATGCACACAGGAAATACCTTGTGCTTTACTGCAACTTCCCAGTCGTAATTCAAATGCACCTGAGACAGGGCTCTGTAACCCCAGGGAAGAATCTTGCTCAATGTCAGTAGCTTCTCTGGGTAAACAAGTCTCTTGAGTTGCCCGTGTCATCAAGGTGGCTGCTCCGAGGCTCCATTTGCCAGCCTCAGCAGACAAGATTGTCTGTTTCAGATATTTGTGCAGACAGACCCTGAGCCTCCCACCCATCCCTGTACCTTATTTCCTTGCTGTTCAGAGAGGTCACGTGTGTGCTTTTGCTCAGGCCGCTAAGACTTAAAAAGAGCTTGCAGAGCTTTACAGGGCAATCTTGGCTGCTCTGGATTCCCAGAAAGATCCATTTAGAGAGGCCAGGAGATGAGAATTAAAGTAAAGCAAGAAGCGGGGAAGTTTAGAGTGAGGGAAGGAAGCCTCCTACTCCCATGATTAAAAAGTCAAGGCAAGTTTGTGAGCAAATCTAGCCACGGAGAATGCTGAGGTTGATCTGCCCTGCCCTTTCCAGCAACCCTGTTATCGCTGGAATGAGAAAGAGATTTTAAGCAGCTTTGTGGCTAGGGCGGTGGTGGAATTCAATCAGCCCAAAGTGCCAGTAACCGAACCAGAAAGGCCTCACTGGAAGATCTTCTGCTTTGTGTCTAACCCACCCGCCACCTCTTCTGACACACTCAGATTTAGGACAGGGGGATTAATTCCTGCCCCCCATCAGAGAATGGCTCTGCCATAGCGCTGATGAGATGTAAGCCAACATATGCAATGACTCAGACCCTGTGATCATCATTTGAGGCCCTTCTTTGAGAGGGTCAGAGGGTGGGAGCACAGAATCAGGCCTTTTTAGTGGTGCACCTCTGCCCCCACCCCACCCCAGTTTGTGGAATGCTCTCTCCAGAGAGGTGCATTGTCTGCCATCTTTATTGTTAGGCTGATGGCAAATAGTTTTCTCTTCGCCCAGCACTTCAAACCCTTAATTTGACGAGTGGCATTGCTTCCTCTTTCAGCAGAGTGGGATCGCTTAAGTTCTGCCTTTCAGCTGCGTTTTTAAGATTTCTATTGGATGTTCTTAATTAGTTCTGAGCTTTACTGTGCTGAATGTTTTAAAATTGTTGGAAGCTGCTCAGAGTGGCTAGGACAACCCAGTCAGATGGGTGGCATACAAATATTATTATTACAGTGGTACCTCGGTTTAAGTACTTAATTCGTTCCGGAGGTCCGTACTTAACCTGAAACTGTTCTTAACCTGAAGCACCACTTTAGTTAATGGGGCCTTCTGTTGCTGCCGTGCTGCCAGAGCCCGATTTCTGTTCTTATCCTGAAGCAAAGTTCTTAACCTGAAGCACTATTTCTGGGTTAGCGGAGTGTGTAACCTGAAGCATATGTAACCTGAAGCATATGTAACCACTGTATTATTATTATTATTATTATTATTATTATTATTATTATTAGGACACTTTGTGAGCAACACATACAGTAGAAGGTCTTTTTTCAGCTGGAACTCACCGGAACTCAGTTCCAGCACCTCTCAGGTGGGCACCATTCTAAGAGAATGAGGGAAATGTTTGTGATGAGTTCCAGCACCTCTTTTTCTAGAAAAATTGCACTGAGTAGTAGTACAGTGGTACCTTGGGTTAGAGACAAGGGTTCGCTTATTCGTCCCATGTCCAGAACAGAAGTCCATGTGGCAACTATGCTCAGTATTGGCTGTTGTTGCTGCCTTTGGTCCACAAACAATATAGAATTGATTACATTTCCCTTTCCCATTTGCCCTGGCTTTCCTTTGCTTTGAAATGAACAGATTGGGATAATGGGTTGATGTCATAACTTATGTATTGTACCTAATTGGCCAGGGCTATTTAGAGGGGTATGATATACACTTGAAAGGTATAGTTCAGGTGGGCCCCAAGTCTAAAATAAATGCAAATGAGGGTGAAATGTTTCTGCCAACAGCTGTTCCACATCGTCTTTTTCTCTTCCAAATGGCTTTCCAATATCAAGAGCATCCCATAAGTCAATTACGCCCATTTCCTCTTGGTAGCAGGAAACATGTCTCTGATCTTTACAATGTTTTCTTATGTCTCAGTGCTATTCAGTGCTCCTAAAGCATTGGCGTTTAGCATCATTTAAAATAGAAAAGCCTCTGCTAATGCACATGGGCTATTGACAAAGATGTAGCCGTAAAGCACCATATGTGGTTTCAAGGTGTGCTTTTGGATATCTTGCAGAAAAAGAAAATGTAGGTGTTAAGAGCATTTGATGGGGATGCTATGTTATACCTCGTAATAACCAGAGCAGCACAAATCTTTTAATCTATTTCTTCATCAAGGAAAATGATCTTTGGGCATGCATTACTAAAGCCAGTTTTATGGTTCATAATGGCTGCTTATCCACTTACAGAGGTGAGCAGCAGGCTCTGACCTCCCAGAAGCAACGCTGGGGCTAGGGGGCCAGCAGTTGGGAATTCCCTGGCCGGCTGCTTTAATTGGTGGACTTTCCCACCCTCTGAACTTTCAAATCCTGGACCAATCTGGCTGTGATGAGTGGGCGGCACTTGGGAACAGACAGGAGCAGACTTCACTCTGTTCCACCCCAAAATATAAAGGCCAGAAGTGCCTGACCCCAGGAACTGCAGTCAGCTGAAGAACATCCCTCCCAGCCCACCCTATTTAGCAATGATTTGAGTTTGTACGCTAACCTTTTCCTTCCTAGAGCTTTGTGTTATTGGCTTTCCTGTGGTCCTTTCATGGTTGCTGTATTCAGAGCTGGGAAGAAATTTGCCTGCAAACAGATTGGCCCCATCTGTAGGTTTTGCCTTCCTCATAGCAATAGTCACAACGTTGGCAGATAAGGCATTGCGTGTAATCCTGTTAGTCTGACACCAGGCAGGGGGTGAAGTTGTTCATCACCCTTCACCCATGAACAGTACACTATCAGGGTAATCTGTTAGAGTATGGGTAGGCAAACTAAGGCCCAATTGCCTTCTAAATCCGGCCCACGGACAGTCCAGGAATCAGCGTGTTTTTACATGAGTAGAACGTGTGCTTTTATTTAAAATGCACCTCTGGGTTATTTGTAGGGCATAGGAATTCGTTCATTCCCCCCCCAAAAAAAATATAGTCCGGACCCCCACACGGTCTGCAGGACAGTGGACCAGCCCGTGGCTGAAAAAGTTTGCTGACCCCTGTGTTAGAGAGGTCTAGTCGGAAGTCTCTGTCCAAAAGCCAAGGCGTGCAGCATATGGTCCATAGAGCTTCCTCCAGAGGCTTGGGCAGGCTATACAGTAGACCTGCATTTTGCAGATAACCTATTAACCCTATCCTCGAACTCTGTCATGCATCAGCCCTCCACGGGCAGAGGAGGCTGAAAAGGGATATACACCTAATTCCTGAGCCAAATCCTACCTCCATCTAGAATCAATAAAGTTGTGGCCAATTTTAAATCCCACAATGTTGTCCTTGTCCAGTTTGTTCACCTTTGCCAGCCTCTGGGCCTGGGGCTCTGCTACCACCCATGGCTCCTTGCAATGTCACACATGTGATGTCAGGACATTGCGTGACATTGCACATGTGACATCAGGACATCACACATGTGACAATCTTTTTCAGAAGATGGCACGCCTGGCATCCTTGGGGGTGATAAGGGGAAAACCTGAACCTCAGAGAACAGTTTCTGCACAGCCTGGGCTTAAACCTTTGCTTCACCACTTGCCCTTTGGCTTCTGTCCTTTGAACCACCTCCTCTCCTGTCGGCAATCACATAACATACTTGGGCAGCTGCACCAATTGCCGACATCAAAAAGGCATGTTGGGAGATTAGTCGGCACATTTTAAAACTCTTATTTTAATGGAATTGTACCATTTGTAGCTCATTTATCCCATTATGGGCCCCCTGATGAATGCTTACTATTCACCTCTGAGATCACAGCTCATTGCTCTATTGATGTTTCCTCTGTTTTAATATATGTGAGCAGCAGAGCATGAGGAACTTCTCGGCTGGCAATGAGATGAACCTTCCTGGATTTCTCATTGTTTCTACAGATCCATGACAGCATCTCTCCCACACACATACACCTTCCCACCCAGTTCATTATTATTTTTTCACTTGTTCTTTGGAGTAGAGTCAATAAGAAGAAATATGGAAGCCATCTTCAAATATTTGATGGAGCAAACTTGCTGTCTGTTGCTTCTGAGGGTAGTATTCAAGTACTGCATCATACAAGCTCAAGGCTTGCTGCTAACACAATGGGACTTCTTTCCCTCCTGCCCCTGTTCCCCATGCTGTCCTGAAATCTCCAGAAGCTCGGAGCAACCCCTTGAACATACTTGCAGGGGCGCAGGAGGTAGAGTCTGGGGAAACAGTTCCCCTGCACAAGCAGAAATCCTTGGACAGAAGCAACATTCAACTTAGCACAACATTGAATTCCATCCAGTGCATAGGCACCATCTAGGGGGGGACCAGGGGGCTGAGCCCCCCCAAAAAAAAAATCAAGCAGGGGGCTGGGCTCCCCAAAAAGTTGCAGCGGCCGCACACACATGCCGTGTGACATGCTTACCTTAATTGCCAAGCCCGCATGGTGTGTCACTCATGCATGCCCCATGGCATGCACGCGATACATCAGCACACCGTGCAATGTGTTCGCATGACATTGGCATGTTGCACAGTGTGCTAATGTCACTCATGGACGTCATTTGGTGCCAGCCTCCTCAATCGCAGGGGAAAGGCAGCATGCCCAGTCCAGTGGGTTCAACTGACTAGAAAAAGGGTTTCAGCTAAAGGGTTTCTTGGGCTCCATGATCACTGCAGATGGTGACAGCAGCCATGAAATTAAAAGACGCCTGCTTCTTGGGAGAAGGGCAATGACAGGCCTAGATAGCATCTTGAGAAGTAGAGACGTCACCTTGACAACAAAGGTCCGTATAGTTAAAGCCATGGTTTTCCCAGTAGTGATGTATGGAAGTGAGAGCTGGACCATAAAGAAGGCTGATCGCCGAAGAATTGATGCTTTTGAATTATGGTGCTGGAGGAGACTCTTGAGAGTCCCATGGACTGCAAGAAGATCAAACGCATCCATTCTTAAGGAAATCAGCCCTGAGTGCTCACTGGAAGGACAGATCGTGAAGCTGAGGCTCCAGTACTTTGGCCACCTCATGAGAAGAGAAGACTCCCTGGAGAAGACACTGATGCTGGGAAAGATGGAGGGCACAAGGAGAAGGGGGCGACAGAGGACGAGATGTTTGGATAGTGTTTTCGAGGTTACCAGCATGAGTTTGACCAAACTGCGGGAGGTAGTGGAGGACAGAGGTGCCTGGCGTGCTCTGGTCCATGGGGTCACGAAGAGTCGGACATGACTAAACGACTAAACAACAACAAAGGGCAGGAAGAATGTCCTGATGGTACAAGCTGTTTGACCATGAACAGACTGCCAAGGAATATGGTGGAGTCTCTTTCTTTAGAGGTTGTATAAGTTAGAAGGCCACCCAGACTGCATTCAGACATGGAGCTTATTGTGTTAGCATTCCTGGGTATAATACTAGTGCAATTATAACACACAATCTATTAAACATGGCTTCCATCCACCAGATTCTCATGGGACACTGTGGAATGACATTTTGTTTGATCTATTACGTTAAATCTTGATCCTTATCTTATTATTCCTTAACACTATCTCTGTACTTTCGGGAGAGAGTGGGTTGGAAATATTGTTATTGTTGTTTTTTTAGTTGTGCCTAATGCATGTTACGACCTTCGCACACATGTGAACAATGGACCTTCTTCCAATCTGGCCTGTGGCCACGTCAGATCTCTGGAAAATCGGCTGCCTCCTCATCTTAGCCCTTTTGGTGAGGATCCCAGCCATGGGGTATAATTGAACTGTATCTCAAGATGTAGGTACAGCTTTACGCCTCCACATGTTCGTGCACATTATTTATTATTAGGATTTTATGACGCTTTACCTCTGAATATGTCTCTCTTTTATGGAGTATAAAAATCGCAGGCCCGCTAGTTCAATGGAAGCAAAATTGAGGTCATAAAGCAAAAGAATCACTCATTCTGGCTTCCTCCACAGAAGGAAGTATCTGTCCCCGAATGCCACCCAAGAAGCAGTAACCCTTGCATGGCTTCATACTAAATAAAATAAAATAAATGTATTTTTTGAAAAGAACTATTGCGTTCATCTAGGTTGTTCCACAGCAAGGGGTTCCCTCAATGACCAAATACGAACAGGGCCATTGTTTGAAAACAGGCCATCGGCAGCCTAGATGATGTACCTGTTTGAACGAGTGGTGGTATGGGTCTCGTTATTAAACCCATTTCTCACTCTCCCTTTCAAGAAAGGAAGTGCCCCATGCCAGCAGTCTCACCGAAACAAAAGTATCTTCTCTGTCGTCATTAAAGCCTCCATTTCCCCTTCCCTTAACATCCTACTTCTCATTGTGTTGTTGTGGGGGGGGGGCTGAGTTTGATGCACGTTTCGTTTGTTTCGCTATGGGGGGTGGAAATGTTGGGAGTCATTTGCATGGGTAGAGGGAAGGAGCAGGGAGACTCTTGTCCCCCCCCCCACACACACCTCTTCAATTTATGAATGTAGGTGTATGTTATACAGAACATTACCTGCATTTGCTCGCCTGGCTATTAGGAGCATTTTCTAAATCAGGCTTATTTATCAGCCTTCGTTTTTGACAGTGATACTGTAGCAAAAGTAGGTGTAATGTACATCACCGACACCGCTCGAAAGCTTTATGGAGCAATTACCTATTAGCGGAGCGGAGCAAATAATTCAGAAAGGACTCGTTTATGCAAGAAATGGAGACACACATCCCCCCTTTTTCCTCCCTCTTTTTTCAGAGTGGAGGAGGTAGGTCATCATTTTTTCATGCTCATTCACTGCCCGGTAGCATTTACTGAAGAATTCCTATCACTAAAGCTTCCCACTAGCTTCCCATTTGAGGTGCATTTGATGTGTGATTTGGCTAATTAAACAGCCTAGCCCTATGGCCTTTTAAGCTGTGGGTGGGTGAGGTTTTTGTTTTGTTTGTTACTATGTTACATATTTTTGTGTTTTTATATTGTAAACCGCCCTGTAATCCCCGGATAAAAGGCAGTGTAGATAATTTACTAAATAATAATAATTTCTTCTTTGGCGATCACTCATAGCTGAGTAAGATTGTCTTCCGTAAACACAGTTTTAACAGTGAATCCATAAGTGACTGTGGAGGTCAATTCTGGATCCACACGTCCTTCCACAGTGGGGAGATTGGTTTCTGGGCAGGAGCTGATCACGGTGTGGATTTGCCAAGCATGCCTTCCTCTTAGCACATTTCTCCCTTGCGTCCTGAGTTCGAGTGTCTTCAAAGCCCATGACACCGTTGGTAAAGGCTGTTCTCCAACTGGAGCGCTCACAGGCCAGTGTTTCCCAATTATTGGTGTTTATACTACATTTTTTAAGATTTGCCTTGAGACAGTCTTTAAACCTCTTTTGTTGACCACCAGAATTACACTTTCCATTTTTAAGTTCGGAATAGAGTAGTTGCTTTGGAAGACGATCATCAGGCATCCGTACAACATGACCAGTCCAACGAAGTTGATGTTGAAGAATCATTGCCTGTTCTGCCATTGAGGACTTCTGGGATCATTCTTTGTCTGGCTCTTTCCCTTTGACCTTACCACCTTGGGTGACCCTGTTGGGAGTACGAGATTCCCGATGGCTTCGCTCACAAGGGTCATAGGAACATGCAAGCCCACTCACCACGACAAGGTGATGATCCAGTGAGTGGGAAATAATAATAACATGCCATGTATGACCTAGTTGAGATTCCTGCATCACAAGGGGTTGGACTAAATGACCCACAGGAATCCCTTCTGACTCTGCAATTATATGATTCCATTCCACAAAGCTACTCTTTGTTGATTATATTCAGTGACGGATTTACATATAAGCTAAACAGGCTATAGCTTAGGGCCCCACTCTCTTAGGGGCCCCCAAAAAACAAAGAAAAAACTGGATGTACATTTCCAAAATATAAGATAAAAACCAAATAAAATAAAACCTACATACAGCAACAGTGTTTTGTGTTGTGTAGGCTCCTAGGAGGTAAGTAGTGGGCCCTGCCTGCTAGTCTGCTCCCAGTGGTTTGCTCATTTCTATATATAGGCTGCCTGCATTCTGCATGTGCAAATGGCTTTAGATACCTATTAGGTCTATAAACTACTATATAGCATATATTCAACACAAACAACAGCGACAATTTGTTGTGGACAAAGGACAGCTGGACATATAAAGGGCCCCCTTAGCTTCAGTAGCTTAGGGCCTCATTAAACCTAAATCTGGCCCTGGTTATATTCTGATATTCTGCCATGATGTCAGGGACTGGGCAGAGGAGGTATGGGGAAGACCGCCTCCCCAGCTTGACCCTTCCAGGGAGGAGAAAGAGGAAGACGGTATAGATTTACAACAGTGGTTTGTGGGAAGTCACAGCTCAGAGGCAGATGTTGGGAAGAGTTGGGAAATAATGGGAGAGGAGGAGCAGATTGTCACTAGAATTCCCCCTAAATGTTTTTTGAATTCTGAATTTATTGTTATTCACGTTTTATACTGTATTTTATGCTGTTTTTTGTTGCATCAATTAAGTGTTTTAAATGTGTTGTTAGCCGCCCAGAGCCCAGTTTTTCTGAACCGGGAAGGGTGGGGTATAAATTATTATTATTATTATTATTATTATTATTATTAAGCATTCCAGAAGATTCCATCTCCCAGAAGCCGGCGAGCCTTAAAAGTAGGAGAGCAAAGAGCTCAAAGACAGAGGGCACTTAGTGGCACC
The DNA here is from genome assembly GCF_027172205.1 of Podarcis raffonei. Taxonomy (NCBI): domain Eukaryota; kingdom Metazoa; phylum Chordata; class Lepidosauria; order Squamata; family Lacertidae; genus Podarcis; species Podarcis raffonei. Next base: position 17,751,535 of record NC_070618.1, read on the forward strand.
CATAAAAGTGACAAATGAGGAAGTGGGAGAGTCGGGGGGTGGAGATTCACTCGGAACAATGCCATTATCCAAGAAGCTGGGTTCTATAGCCTCTCTCTGTAAAGTTTGAAACAAAAAAGGACTGTAAGAAACTTTCCCTTGTCTTTATACTTTCCTGGGCAACCAGTCAGGAGCCGCTGACAGCATGCTGACACATGCACAAGCTTAAAACCCTGCAATTATTTTTTTTTTAATTTTAAGTCCTCCGCCTTCCATGCATTTAATTTGTCTGATTTCAACTGGCCAGCTTTCAACCACAAAGCGGACAAATTAAATTAAAGACACAATCATACTGCATATTTTTGCTGTCGTGGTGGGGACACCATGTTGATTTTCTGACTCAGGTGCCTCAGTGCCTTCAGTCTTCTCTGGCTCACTTGGGTATTAGCTTCCATTTTTCGAAAAGACGTCTCCATAATCTGGGCACATGAGTCCCGATGCATTTGGAGTTGGTGTTGAAACACAGATCTCGAATGCTGTAGTGTAGACTGCGGTCTGTTATTAACGCTCAGGGCTATAAAAATAGACTGCTTTTATCTCAGAATAGATGAACTCCTTCATAACGCTGGCTGTGAAATTATATATCTGTCACGGGATTTACCTTGCCCTGCATCAAGGTCTGCTTGCTGCTGGGCTCTCTGCCAAATCCAGCACCTTTCACTGCAAAACCAAGGTTATGATCTATGTCACTAGATGACTGCTAATATTTGGTTTTCTGTATCCTGCATGATTGTATTTCTATAATATATGTCTGACACTAAGGATGTCCCCGATCTTTCTGCTTTGGGAAAAAAAATACACATGGGTTGCACTAGTTTCTTAAGGACTTAGAGAAAACTTGTTGAAAAACCAACCTTTCACCTACAGCATATATGAATTGTTAGACTCAGTGGTGAAGCAAGGTTAGGTGGTACCCGGTGCGGGAAATTTCTTGTCACCCCTCCCCCCCCCAATTGAAATTATTAAAAGATACACAGCCTCAAGTTCTGAAAATGCACTTCTGCAGAGAGACAAAGTATCAAAAGAGCAACGGTCTCATCTATTCATGTTACAGTCATCGGGCGAATCAGAATCAGAAGAAGCGACCGCGGAGCAGCGCGAGTTCCCGACAAACCGCAATCCTCCTTAAATAGCCAAAGGGATTCAAGTTCACTCTGAGCGCTGGATTTCCTGGGGTAAAATCCAACCTAAACTTTTTAACCCTCTTATTCTCAGAGACTCCGTCTTGGTGCTGCTGCTGCTACAGTTTCTGCTGGTGGATTGGGGCTGTAGGGGGGGGGAGAAACTGGATGGGGGGCTGGATGGATGGAATGCAGTAGGAGTTAAGGAGGAGGGGGGGTTGGTGAGACTTTTCCTTCCTTCGCTCGCACTCCCTTTGCACCACCACCTCTACCACTCTCTTCTTTCTCCCCGATCTGAAATCATTCTTGGAGAAACTGTCGCATGGAGGTTGATACACCACGGTACTGTCAAACCCCGTTGCCAAAGTTCAAGGTTGCAGCGGCGTAGTGGAGCAGGAAAGAAATCCCGGTGTGCGCAGTGATAGCAAGGCGAAAGTTTGCAAAGGGAGATCCCTGTGCGCTTGAGTGCCAGCCCAGGAATGTGTGCGCACACATGCCCCCCCAAGGCTGCAAAACACTTTGCAGCAGCAGCAGTGCGCAACCGCCAGGCTCCTTTTGCAGCAGCAGCCTGTTCCTCTCTCTCTCTCCTCCCTACTATCCACCTCCTTTCTCTGTGGATAATGTCCAGACTAGAGCCTGCTTTCCAAACGCCCACTGTAATAAAAAATGATTTCTTGGAAATACAAAATGATCAATCTCTCCCCACCCCCATTATTCTTCTTCCCATCGTCCTCCTCCTCCTCCCTCCTTCCCTTTCCCCCTCCCTATTTTTTTTGCCATTTTGTCACCCCGCTCCGTGATGACACCCGGGGCAGCCTGCACCCACCACACCCCCCTTCCTACGCCACTGGCTAGACTACAACTTCCATCACGCTTAATGGGAGTGCTGGCTGGGGCTGGTGGGAACCAGGAGAATCCAACAACATATGAAGGATCACATCTTCCCCACCCCTGATCTTCAGGCTGGTGCACATATTGTAGCTGCCATCTGGAAGCCATTTTGCATTGTTCCATATGGCGGCTCTTACTGTGTGGTTGGCCATTTGTATACAGTAGCCTGAGGGATTTTGCCAAGCTGCAGACTTTGTTCTTCTTCATTTTGGGGGGGAGGGGGGGTGTTTGGTTGTTTTTGGCAGCATGGAGGGAATCAGCTTCATGACATGGTGAACCTGTGTGGCTCCATGCAAAGCACTCTCTGTCCGAACGTGGAACGATTTCATGCGGCTTGCGCGTCGTGCTCACAATGTACGCTCCAGTTCTGTCCTAAGTTGTCTCTGTCAAATGACTCTGCACGGTGCTCGGATGCTTTGTTTCACAGCATGACAGGAGTCGCATCAAACAGCACAGATTCAATGAGGCAGGGGTGCTACAACAACACATTTACAAATGGTGAGCTGTGTCCGTGATGAGAGATTTTTGTTTTTCATAGCATGAATGAGCAAGCACAGTTCAGAAAAGATATTCCCCTTTGCTTTGTAACACTCGCCTGTTAGTTTGACCGTTATATAGCATATGTTGTCAGCATCATGCCTCTGGAGCAAGTTGTTGGACTCCACTTCCCATCAGTCCCAGCCAACATGGCCAGTAGTCAGTGATGAGAGTCCAGCAACACCTACAGACCCCAAAGCACACTTCGCTCTTCCAACTATTTCTCTTCTGCAGGATTATGAAAGACCCAAAATCAGACCAGGTGTTATGTGTGGCAAGCTGATACATCATAGGAAATTGCTTTGATTCACTTCTCATGCTTTTCCTGCCATTGCTTGCAAACAGGTAAAGAGAAGTGAATCTTAGAATCATAGACTCATAGAACTATAGAGTTCGAGAGACCTCAAGATTCGTCTAATACAACTCCCTGCAATGCAGGAATCTCAACTACAGCATCCACGACAGATGGCCATCCAACCTCTGCTGAAAAACCTCCAAGGAAGGAGAGTTCACAACCTCCTGAGGTAGACCATTCCACTGTCAAACAGCTCTTACAATCATAAAGTTTTTCCTGAAGTTTAGTCTGAATCTCCTTTCTTGTAACTTGAAGCCAGAGCAGGAGAAAACAAGCTTGTTTCCTCTTTCATGGGACAGCCCTTGAGATATTTGAAGATGACTATCATATCTCCTCTCATTCTCCTTTTTTTCCAGGCTAAGCATAACTAGCTCCTTCAACCGTTCCTCATATGACTTGGTTTCCAGACCCTTGATCATCTTGGTTGCCCTCCTCTGTATATGCTCCAGGTTGTCATCATCCTTACTTAAATTGTGATGACCAGAATTGGACACAGTATTCCAGTTGTGGTCTGACCAAAGCAGAACAGAGTAGTACTAGTACTTCCCTTGATCTGGATGGTATACTTCTGTTGACACAGAATAAAATATGAGAAATGCAAGAGATAATTAGTAAGAACATCAGGGGTTTTGATCCAGGCCAGATTTTGCTCTAAACTCTTCCACTCCAAATTTGTCTTGCTGAACCATTCCCCAGACAGACAGTAGACCTGCAATTTAGTCCACCTATCTCCACACACACATACGGCTCTTCTTTTCACCCAGGCAAGCCAAATGAATTATCAAAATTCAATGACACATTCCAGTCAGGCAAAAACACTTAAGGAGGGTGCACAGCAGGTTTCACTGAAGGGGGTGATTGCATATGGAGTGTGGCCAGGAGAAATCCCTGAAAGCCAGATAGAAAATCTTCGAAGACTGCATTCGGCCCACAGGCTTGAAGTTGCTCATGCCTGACCTCCACCCCAATAAAACCATTAAGTTCTCTCTCTCTCTCTGGTTTTTCAACTTAAAATTTTACAGAGCTATATCAAACATAAATCATAAAGACAAAATTCCAAGGTATCTCCTGGACTTCCACCATCCCCTTTGTGGGTCCTATTATTAATCAATTCCTCCCACATCTTTTATAATAATCCGAACCCTTTGTCCCTTCCATTATGTCCAGAATTCAATCTTGAACTACAAGTGATATTCCAACCCTACTAACAATTTTAACTGTTTACAATGGTCTTTAAGATAAGTTATACACTTTCCCCATTCCTTATTAAAATATTGGTCTTCCTGATTTCTAACTCTTCCGGTCATTTCAGCATAGTCCATTAACTTCATCTGCCATTCTGCTCTGGTAGAAACTTTATCTTCTTTCCATCTCTGGGTCAGTAAAATCCAGACAGCTGTGGTCACATACATAAATAGTCTTTTCTGCTCCTTTGGGATTTTGGCACCTAGAATTCCTAAAAGGAAGGCTTCAGTTTTTTAAATTGAAACCATTAAGTTCAGGCAGTGGTGGAATGTTGCCAACTGACCTCTGGGGCGGGTTGGCTTATGCCACATCATGGACCCCTGAGCATTGGACCTAAGCGGAGCTGTGCCACCTGCCCAGCCGTGAAGTGGGGAGCTCAGCCAGTCAACACAGGTGATGCTGGCCTGCTTTGAGGGTCACACTCACTGCACCTTGCAAGCCCAGTGTGAGTTGTTGCGTCCTTCTCAAGGCACCGTCCAGCTGGAGAGCAGTGTGAGAAGGACACAACAGCTCACAACATGGCAGAGCATCATGAGGAATGTGCCCCCCAAAAAACTGGCTTGGGGCAACACCCCCCCAGCCCCAGCCCCCCCATGCCACTGAGTTCAGGGTCTAAAGTTACTTAATACCACCACCTTAGCAGTCCTGGACATTTACACAGGAGGAAATGAGACATGCCTAATTCTTGGCCATTGCGATTAAGAGGCTTCCAACTTCTGGTCAGCCATTTTCTGCATTAGCAGAGTCGCCTCGGTGTTTTGGAAAAATGCATACACGGGGTGGTGGGGGAGAGAAATGAAAGAACAACTTGGAGAAACTGCTTCTAACAAGAATGCAACTTCCAGCACACTAACCGGCACATAACCTGCCGGGTTATGGTTTGTAAAAGAAACAATGAAATATTCATGGAGACATAAGGGCAGCAAATAGGCAGGGCAAAGAGGGGATACAAGGAGGGCACAGATCAAATTATTCTGCGTACCAATAAAAGAGCTGCAGCCTCTGGGAAACTACCAGATGAAGCAGTAGCCTTATGTTACATCTGCTAAGTTAAATTGGCTCTAAAACTTCCTCCCCCCTTTTTTTGTACTACATCAAATTACATCGCTTGCTTCAGCTCATTTCTCAGCCAAGGTGCCACTATCATTACGAGATCTACTACTGTCAGGAGAGACAGTGGACAATTATCTGTTCAGGTAAGTCTGCACAGAAGCTGGCTGACAGAACCAGCTCACTTGAAATGATAAATGTGTGTGTTTGTGTTGGGGAGATGAACATAGCAACATTTCCCCTCCTAGGATTCAGGGCCCCATCATCAGGTGGCAAATGTTGGGGTGCGTGGTGGGGAGCAGTGGGGTCATTGCCCTCTGTGGAGGACATTTTGCCTGCTGCCCTTGGCTGTGTTGTCTTGCATTGTCAGTGCTGGATATCCTCCAATGCCTTGACAGCAAAATCCAGAACACAATCTTGCCAGACTCTATTTTCCTGTGTGTGTTTTTCTCTCGTGAGAGAACAGCGGCCATTTTGAACACTGTGACCTCGCGTGATTTCACACCTTGATCCACCCCACCCCCACACACAAATAATTATTTTTCGGGTTCAGCACCCAAAAACGTGCATATTGGGGTGCTGTGCGCAGCTCCCAAAAACGTTTTTCAGGAAGAAATCACAGTGCAACATCACAGCCAAAAGTCACCCAGTAGCTCCAATATTAAGCCCCATCTAAAAGCGCCCAGCGAGAGAATCATATAACATTTCCTACAAGTCAAAACCTTAGATAATAGTATATATTCCTTGCGCAGCCAAACCATATAGCAGTTCCCATTAACATGTCCATTCACGCTACAGTGTGAAGGCAAATATATACCTATATATTTTTAAGCATCTCTCTTTCAACAGAGACATTATTTCTCAAGACTTACAGCTTATCTAATCAGAGTCAACTCTGCCACATCCATCCTTCTTCCTTATTTTGACTGCATTCCTGTTGGAATGCGTGAAGTTTTATCACAGCGCCTCTTTCATTCACTTGAGATCCCTCGAGATATTTTACTATAAGATTGCCACACTTAAGCTTGATGTTCCTAGGAAAGCACATCAACCTAACATTTCTGAAAGGCCAAGCTGTTTCCTATTGTCCCTCAGGAGCCGATATCAGCCCGTCCTATCGTTATTTAAATGTATCCAGCTCTTTCTGGCATTGCGCCTGAGCGAAGCTGTCAAGATTGTAAATTCAGGTTACAACCTCCAGAGCACTCCCCCATCTTGGCTTATCCCGAGTTGCCGAACATTGAAAGAAATATTGAGAAGGCAACCAACTTCATGAATCTCTGAGATGTGAAGTTTGCAGAAAACCCTGAAGTGACAGGGAGAGAAGGAGAAGGAGTGGGAGGAGGGGAAGAGAACAGCTCTTTGAAAGGTTCAATAAACCACAGCATCTCTCTTTTTTTCGCCGTCAGTTATCGGGAGCCAATATGTCTGTGGTTTTGCAGTCTCTCCCTCTCCACCCCCCTCCATCTCACTCAGAGGAAATAAAGTCACTTTGAAGGTCACTTTTACAAGCCATACATTGCAGCTCACACCTAACAGTTAAGTAGGGCCTCATCCACCCTTCTGTTTGCTCCACCGCCCCCCCCCCACTGAATTGGAATTTCCAGCAGTTTGCCATTTATAATAATTTGTATGGCGCCTTTCCACAGTTCAAAACAATGCTCAAGGCAGCTTGCAACATAAAAAAAATACATAACTACAGCATAACAAAAGTACAGTGGTACCTCGGGTTACACACGCTTCAGGTTACATACGCTTCAGGTTACAGACTCCGCTAACCCAGAAATAGTGCTTCAGGTTAAGAACTTTGCTTCAGGATGAGAACAGAAATCGGGCTCCGGTGGCGTGGCAGCAGCAGGAGGCCCCATTAGCTAAAGTGGTGCTTCAGGTTAAGAACAGTTTCAGGTTAAGTACAGACCTCCAGAATGAATTAAGTACTTGACCCGAGGTACCACTGTAGTCATGAACAATTAATAAAATAATTTCCACATAAATTACAATGTATAAAATAAAGAGACAAAAAACCAACAACAGCAACAACACACGCCCACACACAATGCCAACAACAACAACACCCCAAACAACACCTTAGTCCAGGAGTCTGTTCAGCAGCCTCAGCTGGAGTCCGTCAAAACCCCACCCTCCTTCCAAAGAGAGAGAGAAATATGAGCAGAGGCTCCTTGTTCCTGCATAGCTGATTGGTCAGAGCCAAATCCCCAATTTGATTTTTAAAGGGGACAATGGCCCTTTCAGCTTTCTCCACGTGAATAGGAGTTCACTTTTTGAGTAATAAGAATTATATGTCACAGGGGGTGGGGCATCAGGATTTTGGAGATGCTTAGGTGGGGTAAGGCCAAAAAAAGATTGGGGACCACTGGGTTACAGCCAACCAGTGAACAAGCAGTGATAGCAAGGAGGGGAGAAGGCAGGGTCAGGGTCAGGGCTTCCAGCAGTGGGCCCAATACTGTGGGCCTTGGGAGATACACCAGAATGCAACTCCTGATGTTTGCCCTGGTTTGCAGATACACAGATGGCTCTCCTCTTTCCCCTTCATATTGCTTGGACAGAAAGGGACATAATAGTATTGTAGATGCTAATTCTTTGGATTAGCGCTAAGGAGTGGGTTTTCTGGGAGAAAGCAGTGGGACTAAAGCAAAACCTCTCAGATTTGTGCCTAGAAAGAGCATGGGATGAGCATGAAACCCATGATTTCTAGTCACAGGACAAGCGAATGAGACCTAGGCATGATTCAGGCATTCGATTTCTGCGAATTCTGTGGTGAAACCATCAGATCTTTGCAGCAGCAGCAGCAGCCCCTTACTGAGTCTCATAATCAGAACATTATTGCTCTCTGGCTTTCTCACAGTGGAAGATGCTAGGTAAAGGTAAAGGTACCCCTGACCATAGGTCCAGTTGTGGATGACTCTGGGGTTGCGGCGCTCATCTCGCTTTACAGGCCAAGGGAGCCGGCGTTTGTCCACAGACAGCTTCCGAGTCATGTGGCCAGCATGACTAAGCCGCTTCTGGTGAACCAGAGCAGCACATGGAAACGCCGTTTACCTTCCCGCCAGAGCGGTACCTATTTAGTGACAGTGGTACCTCGGGTTACATACGCTTCAGGTTACGTATGCTTCAGGTTACATACTCCGCTAACCCAGAAATAGTGCTTCAGGTTAAGAACTTTGCTTCAGGATAAGAACAGAAATCGGGCTCCGGCGGCGCGGCAGCAGCAGGAGGCCCCATTAGCTAAAGTGGTGCTTCAGGTTAAGAACAGTTTCACGTTAAGAACGGACCTCCAGAACGAATTAAGTACTTAACCTGAGGTACCACTGTACTTGCACTTTGATGTGCTTTCAAACTGCTGTGGAAGATGCTTCCTTAGGGCAAATGGGGCACTTCCCCACCAACCCCATTCTGCCCTCAGCCCCCAAGTATTGCTGGGCTGGGGTGGAGGAGAGACACAAAATCTAGGCCGTATTGGACGTAGATTGCAATTCTTGTAACATGATCCCACTGAATGTATTTGTGTAAGTCGCCTAGATCTTTCTGAGGAACGGATAAGACACAGCAAATTAACTAACAAATAAAAGTCCTCTGTCACTGATTGTTGGGAACCAAGAGCTCTGCAAAAGGAAGGAAGGAAGGAAGGAAGGAAGGAAGGAAGGAAGGAACGAAGATTATTTCTCAGGGGCTGTATTCCTCCAAACCTATCCAAACTGACAAAGCAAAATCTGCGCACGAGTGCCCTTTAGAAAACTCACCCAGCTTCAGGATTTTGAGCAAGTATCATGGCTACCAGTCACAACACAGCTGCTGTCAGGGTGTGGCCTTACAGGAAATGCCTGCCATGTGGCATAATGGCTGCCACATCTAAGAGAGCAAAAAAAATGGGAGCATTTTGTGGCACACCAGTTTCTCCTTTTGCTTCTTTCCTTCTCTGAACTGCATCACGAAGTGTGAAAGTGTCACAAGCCCTGTGGAAGGGATTTTCAGATCCTGAGCAGGAGTGGGAGGATATCAGGAAACCATGTTGAGCAAGATGACCTGAGGGAGAGTCCCACAGGATGAGGGAGGCATATTTGGAGCCCCAAGAAATATCTGAGCTGTAGGAGGTGGCCAGTGATCAAGGAAGTCAGGAACTAGATCTCATGAAAGGGCAAGCAAGTTGATCAAGAGGTGTTTCAGCCTTGTTGTTGTCCCCCCCCCCCCTTTTATATGTATTTATTTATACTTTTCAAGTTTATACATTTCACTAATTTTACAATCATTTTGACATTTCAAAACTTGACTTCCTTCCCCCTCTTTCTGCGGTTCCTTAAATTTGTTTTTGATATCTTCTGCATATCCAAATTAACTTACTTTACTCATTTATTCATCTTCTTTAAATATATACTCTTTTAAACACTGCAGGTTAAACACACAGGCCAACCAGAGTATATTGAGAAGCAAAGCGGCTAGTAAGCCTGATCTTTATTAACTCTTGCAACAGGGTCCTCACTCACCACACTCAGGGGGGAGTAGAGAACCCAGAACAATGGTGTGCAAGCCCTTATATAGACTTTTGAAATTGTCCACCCTGTAGCCCAAGACCACCACCCCCAAAACATCATACATACATCATAGAAGGAGGCGGTCTACAGCAGAAATACATCACCAGAGGCGATCTACAGCAGAAATCCTGTCTCCCAGGATACCTATTAATGGTCATTGATTGCTTTACCTGGACAGTCTGGCCATTCTTTTGTGATGGTTAATAGTTTAGATCCTGAATCCAGGTCACAGGCTCACCCTGTTCATACACAAATACACCCTTAAGACAGGATTTGTAAGCAAAAGACAATGGGGAGGCTTTCCCATTTCCTTTCTCCTTGCAGAGAAATATTTGAGGTCAATTTGGGAGAGTCAAAATGGCTTCAGGATTGCTCTCCTGTACTATTTCAGATACAGGCTCATCACAGCTATCTGCCAATCACCCATTCCCACCACCCTTCTGAGTAATACCCCTCCCCACCTCCTCACTATATAGAGGGATCTGGCAACTTCTGTTTCAAGTGTATCTGAAGAAGTGTGCATGCACACGAAAGCTCATACCAAGAACTAACTTAGTTGGTCTTTAAGGTGCTACTGGAAGGAAAAATTTTTTTTGTTTTGACTATGGCAGACCAACACGGCTACCTTTCTGTAACTATTTCAGATACGTGGTTTATATACTTACGTATGTGTTTGCCTTGTACATTTATGAACATTTAATTTATATTTGAGACCTTAGAATTCTTGTAACATCTGGAACAGAAGTCAGTCCAGTGAATAAGATCTGTATTAGATGCTGTTGTTGTCAACCTGCAAACATCTTCTCCCAGTGACCAGCCAGATTCCCTCCTGGGGAAGCCCAAAAGCAGCACCCAAGCAGAAGCACACTGCCCCTCCCTGTGGTTTCCAGAAACTGCTATTCAGAAGCATTGTTGCCTCCAGCAATGAAGGTAGAAATGTTGTCATCTCTAGTAGCCTTCTCCTACATGAAAAGATAAATAATTGTTGGCTCCCCACCTCTTCCCACCCATTTCCATTCAGTTTCCTTTGCATTGAAATGAATGGTGTGTGGAGCACTGAATAATGCAGTATTTTTTCGGAAGCCAAACTGCAGTGATACGGAAATAGCACTGCATGCAGCAATGGGGAAAATTGATGCTTTCCTGGATCCCTAGTGGGGCATTTGACTTCTGTCCCAAAGACTTGTCCTGCTGGACCCCAGTGTCCTCTCCTTTCACCCCCTTGGCTCTGCTCCTGGTTCCTGCTACTTCACCTCTGACAGCTGCCTACAGCTCAGGTCTGAGATTTGGATAAGAAACTGTTGGAAATCGTTTCTGTTTTCTCTGTAGAGAAAACGACAGAGCCAGCCGCAGTTGTCTCAACTGCCACACTTTAAGCACATATGTAAGAAGACGAAAAGCTTTCTCACATTTAGCATGCTGGAAGTCGGTTGCTGTGTTTTCACCCAAAGCTCCCTGGATCTAAGAACTGCAAAGTCTAACCCATCATATTTCATTCATGAAGACTATGAATGAAAAATAAAAGCAGCGTGTGCCTTCCTGCCTGAAGTGGCACTTCCTAAAATATAGTGTGACTCCTAACGAAGAGACTAGCATCTATACCCAAGATGAATAAAAGCTCAGACTATAAAAGGGCGTTGGGTTGAAGAAATGCAAACATTATGATAGATCATTCACTCCATCTTGAGGCTTCTAGGAGAACTGCAGCCAAACTCTTGCTTTTCCCTCACTAAACCTTTACCAGCCCAGGCCTCATGTACAATGATTAGGCTACAGATAGGTAGCCGTGTTGGTCTGCCATAGTCAAAACAAAAAAAAATTTTTCCTTCCAGTAGTACCTTAAAGACCAACTAAGTTAGTTCTTGGTATGAGCTTTCGTGTGCATGCACACTTCTTCAGAACTAACTTAGTTGGTCTTTAAGGTGCTACTGGAAGGAAAAAAATGATTAGGCTGAGGGTGATCTATATAGTGCCATCGCTAAGCATGGAGGACAATCAAAGAAACATTTAGTCATTTCAGTGTGGTATTAATATAGTTCTTTTTATTTTCAGAATATGGCTAGATACAGTGCTTTTTCCCGGGGGGAAGCATAAAACATTTTGTGAATCTTTGTACTTTTGTCCATTTACTGTCTTTATTTTTCCCGATTGGAACTACAAAATGGTGATTTTCTTGAGTCAAAATGAGAGGACCCCTAAACATTTTTTTAGGGGGGAAAAGCACAGGATAGATATATTTTCAAAATGAGAGCAAGAGCATCAAGTGATACTGAGGTCAATGTTGGTTGTGATCCACAATTGCCATTCAAACAGAGCACTGGAGAAGACTTGTTTACAATTATATTTTGGGAATGATTCATGTCCTTATTTAGCAGCATTGTTTTGTGTTTCAGAATGTCCCGTGAACATATTATAAAGTAGTTGTGTCCTATGTTGTAAATCAAGCACTGCTAGGAGTTGTTTCTTTTTGTTTTCCAATGTATTTATTATCAGTTTTTAAAAATCAGTGCGGCGTGGGCAAGTTTTTCTTCTGAAAGTGTGGTCCAGAGTAAAAAGTTTGAGAACTACAGACCTAAGAGTTTCTCTGCCTCTCACCAGCCTCTCTACATCCGTATCCCCCATCTATGGTCCTGGCGATTCCAAGAACCTATGCCTTATTTCCCACTTTCTGCTGCATTCAAACCATTGAACTCCCCTAACTCCATGGAGCAGCTAAACCTGCTTGTGCTATATCTGCAGCATCCCTCCCAACCTTGTCTTCTACTCACCATCACAAGCATCTCTCGCCCCTGCCAATTGCCTCCTCTCCCAGCCAGCAGCTTTGCACCCTAAACCACTTTATCTCTGTCTCACACATACCGTACTTTTCCATGTATAACACGTCCCCGTGTATAAGACGCCCCCTGTTTTGGGGGACTCACTTTAAAGAAACTGGGGGGGAGAACTGCCCAGATAACACTAACCCGAATGAAAAACGCTCCTAATCGCTCGTGTCGCAGAAGCCAACAAGCGTCTGCCTGTTCGCAAATAGCAGCTGGAAATCGAACACCCAGTTGTCACAGTGGCAGCCAATCCAAGGGAGCCCTTGATCCAAGGGAACCAATCATCCAAACAATTAATGCAGGAGCAGCCAATCCAAAGCAGCCCTTGCCACAGCCAACCATCACCCACCAAATCGCCACTTACAAGCTGCAGCTCGCAGCTGCAACCAATCACGTGGTCCCACAATGCACTGCCCGTGTATAAGACGAGCCCTGTTTTTTAACATTATTTTGGAGTAAGGAAACCTCATCTTATACAGGGAAAAGTACGGTACTCACTACTGCCTCAGTGTCCCTACTCTACAACTGACCTTTTTAATGTTATTAGAAGGATATTAGATATATTGTTCTAAAATGTCACAGGGCATACTGGTCAATTAAAAACATTCCTTACCTTTAACAATGCAGTTTCCCTACCGCTGGTTCCTGAATGCTCTGTACCATCCCCTGGTGTCACATTTTAATAACGCATTATGAACGTTACAAGCAAAACGTAATGTGCCCATCTACATTATGGGAATTGTTCCTTAACCCTTCCTTAGTGTTACAAACCATGAGTGTAGATCCGCTCCTGATCTTCAAAGTTTTACCATCATTTAGTTCCTGACAATATTTTTTAGAAAATGTTTTCTCAGTACAAGCTTCTTCTTTTTTTAATAAACCATTTCTCAGTCTTGGAAGCACATCTCTTCCAACGATTTAATATATATATTAAAAAATCCGGCCAGTGAAGATTCCCTAAAGGTTTGTCAAGGGGAATCTCATTACAAGTTCCACGAGATGAGAATTTGGAAGCAACTTTGAACTTGAAAGAGGCTGCGGCATGAATAAGGCAGGCGGGGGGGGGGCGATGCAGGTTACACTCTGGAGGGGCAAAATATGTCTCTGGATTCACAAATGTAATAAATCAGTTTCCTCTTTCATCTGTAGCTTGCTCTCTCTTCCTGCACAGTAACCAAGAAAAAAAGGACTGTGGGAGCACAGTCCATTCATCTGTGTTTTAGAAATCCATTCACAGGTTAGCATTCACAATGCAGCCAGCATGGAATCATTCATGGAAAAGGAACCAGCATTTCATAAGCATTTATATTGGTGAGCCGCGCTGCACTTCTAAAGCTTAGTGTTCATACCAAAGCTTTCAGGTTTCATACCTCAGAGCCTTCCCCTATCGTGAGGCAGAGGGAGAATGGACAAGTCAGGTGACTGATGTGGGATACTATTCAAGGATGAATGAGCCAGTCTGAGCCCACCAATCCATGCCCGATCTCATGACATATGTTTTGAATCCATGGTGTGGATGTGATCATACTTTAAGAATGAAAGACTTCTGAGCCCAGAACTATAGTCTGCATAACAAAATGCAGCTGAGTTCACTGTGGCCTAGCAATAGATCCCAACCCACCTTCTGCCAACACCTGATATGCATGCAGGTAAGTGTACAACCTGCCTATTTGCATTCTGGTGAGGCTTGTTTCAATAACTGATCGTTTATATGATTATTTATGCTAAGTTGTGGGTGAACATATCAGACGACACAGTGATTCTTCAAACAACTCTTGTTTATTCACAGGCTAGAACAGAACTGAACTGAAGGGTTCAGCCAGCCTGCTTATATAGAGCTCCACTAGAACGCAATAGTAACCATTTTCTGTAACTATCCAATCACTGAACGTCACTTTCGTTCCCTTATTTGCATATGTGGACCTGAGTGAAAAGTATCCCCCTGCTGGCCCAGGGTGAGAAGTTCAGTACATAACAATTTACATAACAAGATTTATATACCACTGGATTAAAAAAAAATCTCTAAAAAGTTGACATAAAATAGTCATAAGAAAATAGCAATAAAATCAAGTCTTTGAAAACAAGTAGACATACTGTAGTAACTGTGTGTGTGTGTGTAAATATCCAATAGTTAAAAAACAAATATACATAATAATTTTACATGTCTTGGTAGACTGGGCTGAACAAAAATATTACCTACCTAATATTAGGCACTTAATATTAGGCACCTACCTAATATTAATAGGCAGGGAGTTCCAGAAAATTATTACAGGCAGCAGCTAATTTAGGAAAAGGTAAAGGGACCCCTAACCATTAGGTCCAGTCGTGACCGACTCTGGGGTTGCGGCGCTCATCCGTGTCACGTGGCCAGCATGACTAAGCCACTTCTGGTGAACCAGAGCAGCACACGGAAATGCCATTTACCTTCCCGCCAGAGCGGTACCTATTTATCTACTTGCACTTTGACATGCTTTCGAACTGCTAGGTTGGCAGGAGCAGGGACGGAGCAACGGAAGCTCACCCCGTTGTGGGGATTCGAACCGCCAACCTTCTGATCGGCAAGTCCTAGGCTCTGTGGTTTAACCCACAGCGCCACCCACATCCCTTCAGCAGCTAATTTACTTGTGTCCAATTGATGCTCAATCATGCAGCGCCAAACCTGGAAGTGGCCAGAAAATGTCACTAATAGATCACTAAAAGGCCAGAATGGGGGCGTTGGAACACTTTATGCAGACCCCACCAATGCATGCGGGGTTTCAGAACATAGCCCCCACACAAAACTAGGATTTTGATCTCCTGGTCGGTGGAAGAGATCCATGTTCTTCCCTTCTCCCCTCAACAGTTCACTTCCTGTCTCCTGGTCTACTGGCTTGGGAAAAATTCGGGTCAGTAGCTTCACCTGTCAAAGCAAAAATCCACATTCAGCCTTTCTTAGCTTTGTTGAGATACAGTGGTACCTCGGGTTCCAGACACTTCAAATTACAGACGCTTCAGGTTACAGACTCTGCTAACCCAGAAGTAGTACCTCGGGTTAAGAACTTTGCTTCAGGATGAGAACAGAAATCGTGTGGCGGCAGTGGGAGGCCCCATTAGCTAAAGTGGTACCTCAGGTTAAAAACAGTTTCAGGTTAAGAACGGACCTCCGGAACAAATTAAGTTCATAACCCAAGGTACCACTGTATATCCAAAGGAAAAAGGGATTAGAGACAGCATAAAAGAAAGCAAAATGGCTTAGCAAATCTTATCTAGGGGTCTAGCATGTTGTCAATTTCTGCATTCCTTCAAGAAATGGTTGTTTCATTACTGTTCATTTCCTGCATCACACACTACAATCCAACCCTTTGATAATAATAATAATAAAAAGGGCAGCACTTTACATGATCAATAACATTTCCTCCTAAACACCTCAGCTCTTCATTCAGAAAAAGTTGTTGCTCATCATGTAGATCATGTAGTCTAAAGATGAGTCAATATCTGGAAATGTTTGGGCTTAGGAAAGATTCCCTCCACCCCTAAATCTCCTCTTTATAGTTTCGTAATACTGAATGGCTTATCTTTAACTGTGAATCATCACGGCTTGCAGACAAACAGGCTCTTTGATCCTCATAGGGATCTCGGAGCTGCTGTGCTGCAGCTAAATTATGAATGGCTTCAAAATCTACAGCTTCCTTAATGATAACCAGGTTGCTAGCATGCGAGTTTTCCACGGCTTCTACAGCCACCATGAAATTCCTCAATATATACAACAAGATGTGGACGCCGAAGATCAGCAATTCAGTGAGATGTGTGAATTTCATTTTAAAAACCGCCGGAGGGCCTAAACCAGGCTTGTCTTGTGTTTGTTCGCTTTGACAAAGAAGTGAAAAATTTAGATCGTATATTATTGTTTTCCTTCCACCCATGTCTGTTAACACAGCCATGCAGAAAATAGGTCTAATGCTTGTCTTTGGCACCCCTGAGACAATTTCAATGGTGTTTTTTTCTTAAAAGTAAGTAAGAAGAAATAAAACTGAACATGAAATAACATTAATTGTCTGATGTGAAGCCGTGGAAATTGAGTTAGGATTTCCCCTTTCAAAAAAGACATCCTAATCTTGAGACATTCCTTAATAAATCCCTCTCTTATGGCTTTTGACTTTAGCATCTGGTGGATATTGCATCTCTTTATGTATACCTATCCAGGTCCTGAGATCATAAACTGAGACCTTTCCCAAGTGCCACAAGAGTCTGAAATATGGAGGTGACTACAAAAGAGAGGTCCCATCACCTCCTGGCAAATAGAAGGGGAAGAAATGGAGGCAGTGAGAGATTTTACTTTCTTGGGCTCCATGATCACTGCAGATGGTGACAGCAGCCACGAAATTAAAAGACGCCTGCTTCTTGGGAGAAGGGCAATGACAGGCCTAGATAGCATCTTGAGAAGTAGAGACGTCACCTTGACAACAAAGGTCCGTATAGTTAAAGCCATGATTTTCCCAGTAGTGATGTATGGAAGTGAGAGCTGGACCATAAAGAAGGCTGATCGCCAAAGAATTGATGCTTTTGAATTATGGTGCTGGAGAAGACTCTTGAGAGTCCCATGAACTGCAAGAAGATCAAACGCATCCATTCTTAAGGAAATCAGCCCTGAGTGCTCACTGGAAGGACAGATCGTGAAGCTGAGGCTCAAGTACTTTGGCCACCTCATGAGAAGAGAAGACTCCCTGGAGAAGACACTGATGCTGGGAAAGATGGAGGGCACAAGGAGAAGGGGGTGACAGAGGACGAGATGGCTGGATAGTGTTTTCGAGGTTACCAGCATGAGTTTGACCAAACTGCGGGAGGTAGTGGAGGACAGAGGTGCCTGGCGTGCTCTGGTCCATGGGGTCACGAAGAGTCGGACACGATTAAATGACTAAACAACAACAACACAAAAGAGAAGGCCTTTTCAATTATCTCCCCACCCCTATGTTATTCCAGCAGGTTTGTTTGGAAGCGTGCATCCGCAACAAGGTCATCTCCAACAAAAGTATCAAGAGGTATACTTAGGGCAGATCTACACTCATGGTTCTTAAAGGTTAAGGAAGGGTATTGATAACCATGTGGACACATGACATCCAACTTTTAACATTCATAATGTGTTATTAAAATGTGATACCAGAGGGCACTGCAGAGCAACAAGCAGTAGGGAAACAGGTAAAAATACTTCATTATACAAGTATGCCCTGTGACTTTTTGAACGATATATCTAATATCGTTCTAATAATGTTAAACAGGTAACTGTAGATCCAGCCATGGTCATGACATCCAGGTCTGTAGCAATGCAGCTGAGAACATATTTTGTAGACCCTTTTCACTAGTACAGTGGAATGTCGGTTCTCGAACATCTCCATTGATGGACGTTTTGGAATCTGAACGCCGAAAACCTGGAAATAACTGCTTCGGTTTTCAAACGATTTTTGGAAGCCGAACGTACCACACGGCTTCCATTTTGAGTTTCCCTGTTGTACTGAGGCTTCCTCTTTCAGTTTTCAGTTGTCAAACGTTTTGGAAGTTGAACGGTCTTCCGGAACGGATTATGTTAAAGGCAGCCTTCCTCCCCCCGCTTTCCTTTCAGCCACATTACCTTATGGGTTATTTTCCCAGCTGCATCCAACCTCTGTACACTTTTACATCATAGGTCTACTCCCACCTCTTATTATTGGTTTTCCCACCCAAAACTCTTGGGAAGTGTAGTTCCTAAAGGGTGCTAAGAGCTGTCAGGAGGCCCTGAACAAAAGTCAGTTTTTAGAATTCTCTGGAGGAAGCTATGACAGCCCAGAGGGGCTGGGGAAACCCAGTCAGAAAGGCAGCATATACTTCTTCTTCTTCTTCTTCTTCTTCTTCTTCTTCTTCTTCTTCTTCTTATTCTTATTCTTATTATTAGAATAAGAGTGCTTTAAAGGTGTGGATGTAACCCACAAGAGAGTTCTTGTGAGCCCTCCTAAACCTAGCTTCAGTGCAGAGAGGCTCCCCACATTCCCAACTCATCATATTGACATTAAGCAAAAGCGCTTAATCTCTATGTCTCCTTAAAGCCATGTTGATGGCTTTATTCTAGTGACTAAGTACCATACCTGCCATGAGCCTTTTACTCTCATCTAAATTAGAGGTGTCTCTTTATCTGTGTGTGTGTGTGTGTGTGTGTGTGTGTGTGTGTGTGTGTGTTTTATACTTCCTGGAGTTATCTGTTGGAGTAATCAATGGAGAGCACTGCATTGTTTCACACAAAGGGAGTTTTTTCTGTGGGACCAGGAGCTAAAGAAATGGGAGAGTTAGATTATGCTGCCCTCCAATACAGCAATTCAAAACAAGTTTGCAATCAGGTTGGAAATTATAATGCCTGCATAATTGCCTTGCAAACAGCGTGCTTGTCTCCTGCTGCACAATTCCTCATTTCAAATAGACAGTGTGAAGCTATTTTGGTGCTGAAACATAAGCAACTGGTATTATTACGAAGCACAAAAGCAACATGAAGGGTTGAATAGCCCTTTTGGTTTGTTTTTTTCATGGAGTGTTTTGCTCTCTGTGAAGAGTAGGGCCCATTGTAGCAATCTTTCCAGAGGCAGGCAAACAAGGACAGAAAGCTTGGCTTCCTTTTAACTGGCAACGGTCACTCAAAGGGAGTGAGTCCAAAGTGTGATCTACCCATTCTGGTCATGTATGTTTTACAGAAAGGAGGAGATGGGCTGCAGTTCTGCAATAAAATCTGAATCCCCACCACCCCAGGGGATTGTTTCCTACCCCTCAAAATGACACCTTTCACTGCAAATACAACAAAATGTTGGCACCCATGTTGTTCAACACATTGCCTATGGAACCTTTGAAAGCGATTATTCCGTTGAACAAATGCATGCTCAAGGCAGAGAAAAGAGTATTTGTTGCCCATAAACTCTGCATTTTTACTGCACAAGTGCAAAGAAAGTTGCAAAAGAGACCCAACAACCAGCTGGTACCCATGCAAACCATAGAACAGGAAGAAATGGAGGCAGTGAGAGATTTTACTTTCTTGGCCATCTGATCACTGCAGATGGTGACAGCAGCCATGAAATTAAAAGACGCCTGCTTCTTAGGAGAAAAGCAATGACAAACCTAGACAGCATCTTAAAAAGCAGAGACATCACCTTGCCAACAAAGGTCCGTATAGTTAAAGCTATGGTATTCCCAGTAGTGATGTATGGAAGTGAGAGCTGGACCATAAAGAAGGCTGATCGCCAAAGAATTGATGCTTTTGAATTATGGTGCTGGAGGAGACTCTTGAGAGTCCCATGGACTGCAAGAAGATCAAACCTATCCATTCTTAAGGTAATCAGCCCTGAGTGGTCACTGGAAGGACAGATCCTAAAGCTGAGACTCCAATACTTTGGCCACCACATGAGAAGAGAAGACTCCCTGGAAAAGACCCTGATGTTGGGAAAGATTGAGGGCACAAGAAGAAGGGGACGACAGAGGACGAGATGGTTGGATAGTGTTCTGGAAGCTACTAGCATGAGGTTGACCAAACTGCGGGAGGCAGTGGAAGACAGGAGTGCCTGGCGTGCTCTGGTACATGGGGTCACGAAGAGTTGGACACGACTAAACGACTAAACAACAACAACAAACCCATGCAAACCCCATGAAAATGCTTTGAAAGGGACCCGACAACCAGCTGATTGTCACATCTTGCCAAGTCCCTTGCAAAGCACTATCCTTTGGAGCAAGCTGCATAGGGCTTTGCCAAGACCCAACCATCAGCCGACAATTAAATCATGTGGAGTGCTTTGCAAGCAGCTTTGCAGGCACCTGCAAACCCCATTTCAGTTGAGCCAGGTTAGGTGTAACTTGGCTGAAAACAGCCTCATGGACCAAATTTGTGGGTCAGATTTGTCCTGTAGGGTGGAAGTTTCCTACCCCTAGTCTAAGTAACTGTGAAGGAAACCAAGGCTGGATCTACACTGATCTGTTTAATGTTATCAGAACGATATAGGATATATTGTTCTAAAACGTCACAGGGCATAAAATAAAGTGTTTCTTACCTCTGTTCTTTTTCACCAAAATGTCTATCTCCTTACTGCTGGTCACTGGTTGTTCTGCAATGCCCTCTGGCATCACATTTTAATAATGCATCATAAATATTAAAAGTACAATGCCATGTGCCGCTCCAGTTCATGAAAACCATTCCTTAATGTTAAAAACCATGAGTGTCAATTTGCCCCAAGAAGACAATGTCCAGTTTTCAAGTCAGACCAAGAGAAACGAAGAGAGACAAAGAAACAGAGAACTGTGTGTTGGTTCTATATGCTAGTAGCATTTTGATGTCGCTCTGTACAGATTTGATGATTTGGCTGTTGGAATGTTTCAGATATGCCTTCACCTACATTCAACCTGGATACTTGTAATTAAACTCATGTATTTTCAAATGCCAGTAAACTTTCTGTGATCTCCTACCAAAGGAAGCCAAACGCCTCACTCCTAGAACTTCTCATCACTCAGAGAAGTGAGCAATCACACCTCTTCAGTTATTCACCTCAATATTCTCTTGCTCGATCGCTGCCACCCCTCAGTAAATTCCTATGCATAGCAACCTTCTTGGCTGGAGTGATTTTTCTGAACTACACTTCTGCAAAAAAGCTAAAAAGCATGGAGCTTTCTTAAAAGGAAGCAACACGGACTTAACTGCAGAGGGACCTAGAATCACTGCAGCCTAACAGAATCCCCAGCTAAAGAACACAATAAAGAGCAGAAAGCCATTGTGTTGTCAGCATGCATTTGACTCACGCCTTTTTTGCACCCGTTACTTTTCCAGCATATCTTTGCTAGATTTAAAGTTATATTTCCTATTGCATCTTTACACATTCGTTGATGCCATGGATTTTTAACTTAGCCTGCTCTTAGAAATGCATCAGTCACTAGACAGACAGCTCCATTCATTTGCCTCTTCATAAGCAGCAGATTTTTAATAATAATAATAATAATAATAATAATAATAATAATAATAATAATTATAATTATTATTATTCCATGCTATTTAATGAGTCAGAGCAATTGAATTCCCAAGGCAGGCTGTGCAAAAAGCCAGCTTCCATTTTTAGCTATTCCTTCTCTGTCCACGTCTGTGCAGTCTGAACTTGTTTTAAAATGCAACAACTCTCTTTTCTTATGTCGTCCATGGGAGCAAAGATGATCAACAGCTGGAAGCAGCAACTCAAATGTACACAGTTGAAAGGAAGAACAGCAATACCTCCCTGCAGGGTTGTGCAAATCAAGACAGTTCAGTGGAATAATCTGCATTAAATGTGGGACCCTGTTTGCTTTCCATTAAGCACAATGAATAAAACATGACAGAAGCAATGCAAACGTTGAAAACCCTGGGATTTTTGTTTCAAACAGCTCCATCTCTCTCTCTCTCTCTCTCTCTCTCTCTCTCTCTCTCTCTCTCTCTCTCTCTCTTACACACACACACACACACACACACACACACACACTCTCATAGAGAGAGAGAGAGGCAGCCCACATCAGCTCCCGGCTAGCTAGCCCTCATTGCTAGTCAACCATTGCTCTGATGAATTACTGCAGATAGCTGTCAGTATCCTTGTCAGTATGATAAATGAGGCCACTAGCTACAACGTTCTCAAGCAATGTATTCAGCTCATCTTGCGTTGAAGCATGTAGCGCAACTCTCCCGAGGCTTTCCTCCGGCTCAGCAACAGCCTCTTTACTCTCACTCACTGGGAATTTCTCTCTCTCTCTCTCTCTCTCTCTCTCTCTCTCTCTCTCTCTGTGTGTGTGTGTGTGTGTCCCTCCTACGCTAAGTAACAATGTCAGGTTTGTCTTCTAATTTTCAGCGGCATATTTAACAGCTACCCTAAATGTTCCAAAAAGTGGGAGATAAATGGTACTGCCCTCAAGTGATTGTACCATCTTAGAATCATAGAATTATAAGGTTGGAAGTAAGAGCTTTGAAACATCCAGGAATCAGATATCTGCAACAAACCAACTAAGGAACCAGGAACGATGATGGCGTGGTGGGAAGTTGCCACAGAAGATCTCTATTATGAAACTATTAGTATATCTTTTTTATAATGTGTTAAAGTGTTTTGGTTGACAGTTTGTTTTCTTTTTGAAATCAATAGAGCAAATAAATAAAAAATAAAAAGATCTCTCTCCCTAGAGTTATAGAAAAGATTCAAAAATTTGGGGTAGTGGCAGGATTTAAATTAAACAGAAATAAATCTAAGTTATTAGTTAAAAACTTGAAGGAAGAAGAGAAATGAATTAGAGTCCATGGCAGGTTTTGAATAAACATACACAAATTTATTGAGGGTTAATATAGTAGGCAGATAATAAAAGGATATATACAATTTTACAGCATGCAGAGAATAACATGAGTTGAGAAATCAGAGAGAGGAGCTGAGAGAAGTCTTGGGGGGAGGGGGGAGGGTTCTTAGGGGAGGGAAATTGTTATGTTGAAATTGTTAATAAAAAACTTTTAAAAATAAAAATAAAAAGATAAACCTCCAAGAATCAGAGTGGAGGAGACAGGGGTGCTGACTTGCCCCCCACATTGAGGGGGTGTGGTCACATGACATGTCACATGACACATCACATGACGCTGCCTGGCATGTGCTAAGGAGGACACATGGAGGGTGATCTCCGTGTTTGCTTGTCCCAGTCCCTGCCCCAGCTCCTGGGCTTCCCGGCTGCTGGGTGGAGGCTGAGATGAGTGAAGCAAAGATCTCCCATGCCTGTCCCTGCTGCCACCTGGCTACTTGGCTGCTGGGCAGAGCCTGGGGCACACGGAGGGTCCCTAGCAGTGGCGGGGGATGGCGGCCCCCTCAATTTTGGGAGGTGCTGCCCCCTACCCAAAAATATTAGGGGAGCTGAAGCCCCCTCCACCCCCTATGTCGAGTGGAGATAATATATTTGAATGCCTCATATTAAAAGCCACCTGGATGTAGAAAGCTAGCATGTCAGGGTAAAGCTAGGCCAAAACTCCTCTCTCCCAGCTCACATCCATAAGTAGGGAATTTTGAACCATAGCTGTCAACCGTCCCTTATTTGGCGGGAAAGTCCCTTATCCCAGTGCTGTCTCCGATTGCTGTCCCTTATTGAGGATGTCCCTTAAATTTCCCGGGTTTCAAAGGAAGCAGCTCCTCTCCCTCCCTCCCTCCCTGCCAGCCAGGGAGGAGGGAGGCTCCAACTGTGTTGCTTGGCTGCATTGCTCACCCAATAAGCAGTCTAAGAATGATTGGTGAGGTGGAGCTTACATCCCTTGTGCCGATCAAATCGGCCACGTTGCCTGGGGACTCGCCTTTGCTCAGCGCTTCCCAGCGGAGAGGTGACGGTGGTTTTCCTTGCTGCATCCCCTTTACCAGGTTGCTGCGCTGTGGGAACCACCACTTGAGGTTTCGTTTGGCTGCTGGCTGGGCTTTCTGCCTTTGGCTTGGAGGGGCTCAGAAGTTGAACATACCTGTGCTGGGAAAATCCCTTATTTTGGCTGCTGGGCCCTTATTTTCAAATCTGTAAGTTGACAGCTATGATTCAGATCAGAGTTCATTCCCTCAATGGCACAGCTAATGGTATTTGCATGTTTGCTGCACCCCTCTGAAAAGTTTGTGCGTGCGTTTAAGAAGACATCTTTACTTTTAAATGTATGCAGTACTTTACTTCAGCTTTCTTCTTATCACCTGCATTTTAAGGCGTGGTTCACCCGTGCTTCCTTTGCACTTGATGACTGCAGCAATAAATAATGCCTTGCAAGTGTGAGTAAGTCATCACAGAGAGAGCTTTTTGTATCACCTCAAAGGCACAGTGCGGTTTCAATGGTGCGAGTGAATGAAGTGCCCATCAAATGGCAAAAAATGTGTGAACCACTCTGAAGCCACACTGAGTTCCACCTCGGCCTGAACTTGAAAAATGTGTTTCCATTTTCTCTTCGTGTCCCTCTGATGTCACTTTTCATCCATGCATATCAGCACATAACTTAAGGCACTTCTCACAGAATCCTTGACAAAGTCCCTTTAGATCAGCCAGATGTATGTCAGCTTTATATCAAGTCACTCTTGAGACATGCAGAAGCTCATCTGGGGAGACTAAAATCAATATGAAATATGAAATTGGCACGTGTCTAACAGCTCTAAAGTTACACTGAAATAATAAAAAGTAAAATTAAGTGACCCTTTTTTTGGGGGGGAGGACCCATGTAAGCACATGGAATAAAGCCTTGGAATAAGCTACTAGGACTGAGATAAAACTCAAGTTTCAACAATGTCAAAAAAGCATCATTTTTTTAAGCAGGTCTTTGGAAGGGGGAAGTTACTTGTTCTTCATATTGTCTTCACTTACCTTCACTAACAGCAATCTCTCTTATCTTGACAATTGGGATATGATTGGCTACAAAGTACTGAGATGTCATCCAATTCACTGAGCCATAAAGCCGCTTCCGCCCTTCGGAAGAGGTGGGGTTGCGGGCTTCACGACCCCTCCACACACGCAGTGGGTCGAGCCCAGCCCCCGCGCGATTGGGGGGATTCCTGGCCGCATCACCCCCTGGCCGGCCAATCGGCCGGCTCAGGGGATGTGGCCTGCCCTATAAAGGCAGGACGCGGCCGGGGATCTCCCAGCTGTTCTGTTTCCCACCCTCCCGCCCTATAAGGTTTTGTTCTTTGACCTTCCTATGGACCTTGGTTGGTCGCCATTGAAGGGCCTGGTAGGAATTTTTCCACTTGGCAAATTGGCACCAGCCACTTGGTTTTTGCCTACCTCGTAGCAAATTGTCACAACTTTCTGGGTATTGGCAGTTAGGCATTGATATAGTTCTGTAGGTGGAAAAGGGGAGGTAATGCCATCACCTGCCCCGCGTTATTTAAGGGTAGTCTGATAAAGGACTCCAGGGGTCGTGGCCCTCTCTGAAGCCTAGGGAGGTGAGGGCCTAAGGCACGCCTCTGAGCAGTAACCCCGGGGGAGTTCCTAGTCGATGTGCATCAGCAGGACTCCCTCTATTGTGGTTAACCCTTCCCGGACTTCAAGCGGATGGGCTGAAGCCAGATATAGTCAGTTAGAACCAATGCCTAAGCCAATACCACTCATCACCTGTAGCCAATAAAGTTGTGGCCTTTTTTAGCCCATTAACCTTAATAATTGTGTCATGTGTCTTTATTTCCACCTGGGGGGGGGGCAGGAACTCGCCATGCAACTGAACGAACTCTTCCATGTGACTAATCTGAAGAAGTAGCAGGGTTTTCAACGGTGGGAGGGGACACCTAAAAGGCAGACATGAGAAATAATGGCACCGTGCAGATTAGGGGGAAGTGACTATTCCCATGCTCAAACTGCTTTGCCGGATATATTGCACCAAAATTGCTAGTTTCTAGGAGTGGAGGATGGGTTGAGGAAAGTGCCCACTTGTTAGGGGGCTGTCAGGGGAGCACATTCATCAACAGGTCAGAAGGGAGACTCAAAGTAAAGTCAGCTGTTTTATTCAAGAAATTAGTAGACAAGAGAGATCACTCAGGCATGGCTGCCTCTGTGAAGACGTTGCCAAGACTGGCTCTGGGCACCTCCTCTTCCTCCTAACCCCCCTCTTCTGGACATCTTCCAAGCAGACGCAAACTCTGGCAGGGAGGAAGAATGCCCCCCCCCTTGGGCTTTCCTGGGCTTGGGTGCACGCAGGCTTCACACTGCCCAAACGGTCCGCCTGCTGCCTCCCCCCCAGCTCAGGGCGGCTGAGTAGGAGGAGGCAGGCAGACTCCAGAGGCCCCGTGGTGCACTTGCCTTAAATACCATTGTAAAGAGTTAAAATCCTTAGTAGGATTGGAATATCACTTGTAGTTTAAGGTTGAATTCAGGACATAATGGAAGAGGTAAAGGTTTTGGATTACCATAAAAGATGCGGGAGGAAAGGATTAATAATAGGACCCACAAAGGGGAGGATGGAAGTCCAGGAGATTCCTTGGAAGTCCAGGAGATTCCTTGGAATCTTGTCTTTATGATTTATGTTTGATATATCTCTGTAAATTTTTAATTTGAAAAAACAAATTTCATTTTAAAAAAGAGATTTTAAAATTTACCAGATCTAGCTTTTTTTTTTTAACAAGGTGTACATCAGCAGAAAGAGAAAAGGGCATCAATTCTCGCATCCAAAGCATCCAAACTAGCCCTCGAGGAAAATGTTTGGTATCCTGAGACACAGAATAAATGCATCCTTTCCACTGAAGCCTGGGAGGATGTGAAAGGTTAAAAAGAGTCCTGGCCATTCCACCACTGTCCCTGTTAAAGCTGACACCAGTGCTGATAGTTGCTGAGACATAGATGAATTAGTTCATTAATTCCTACACCGCCCTCAGTAACTGGTAGAAAAGATAGGCAGTCCAGTCCCCAGCTAATATAGACAGGCCAAACTCTGCTAGACTCAGCAGAGCCATACAAATTAATAACTGCCGGGAAGCTGACAAACCAGGAACTTCTTATTTTCTCCCAGCACCCTTTTCATCTCTTTTGTGTCATGCCCTCTGCCATTCCATAGGTGAATATTGAGCTTTATAAACCCTATTGGTGCAGCAAAGCCTTTCTGCCTCAGTCCCCAGTCCCTCACATGCAACACTATTTTACTCTGAAGGAGACCCTGGGGAAGGGTGATTGCTCAGGGGTGGAGCATCACCTCAACCTGCAAGAGTCACCAGCATCACCAGCCAGGTAGGGCTGGAAGGTTCCCCAGTTCAAACCCCTGGAGACAGACTGAATCAAAGCACAGCTATGCTTCAAAATACAGTATGCACATCTTTGGGTTTTGCAATGTAGCCGCCCAGCTGTAAGCTGTGTGTAGACTGTAGCTGGAGTCAGTTCAAGCTCCTCCCAGACCAGGTGGGAAAAGACCAGCAAGACAAGGAGCAGGTCTTCCAGGACTCACAGCCTGAAAAAAAAGACACAGAAATGTCGCCACCCAGCTGTAAGCTGTGTGTAGACTGTAGCTGGAGTCAGTTCAAGCTCCTCCCAGACCAGGTGGGAAAAGACCAGCAAGACAAGGAGCAGGTCTTCCAGGACTCACAGCCTGAAAAAAAAGACACAGAAATGTCGCCACCCAGCTGTAAGCTGTGTGTAGATTGTAGCTGGAGTCAGTCCAAGCTCCTCCCAGGCCAGGTGGGAAAAGATCAGCAAGACAAGGAGCAGGTAAAATGGAAAACAAGCAAGGTCCCAACCAAAGAAGAACAGCAACTTAAATTGGTAGATTATGTGCAGCTTGCAGATTTAACATATAGAATAAGAGAACAAGAAAAACATATGTTTAAAGAAGACTGGGAAATGTTTACTGAATATATGGGTGAAAACTATGTGCATTTAAAAACGCTGGTAGCATTAAGATAAATTCAACAGTGTAAATAAGTTTTGATGGTGTAACGGTGGATTACTGAACAGTTTAGTGCATGTAAAATATGCAGGGATGTATGGTATGCAAAATGAACCACGAAAAGAGAAGAAGGGAAGTCATGGATTTAAGGTTGTCTAAATGAATATTTTGGAATGTAAAATAAGCAAATGGTATTAACTACTTCCCAATTTTATTATCCCGGGAAAGCTTCTTCAATAAATGTTAATGATTAATCAGTTAAAAAGAAAAAGAAAGACAAGGAGCAGGTCTTCCAGGACTCATGGCCAAGATGAAAAAAATCAGATGAATTTCTGTGCTGGCTTAAAAAAAAAAGACGCAGAAATGGAATGAACTGAATTTAAGACTGCAAAAATGAGAAACTGAGAGAAACTGAAATTGGCATGCTCATCCGTATTTCAGTCTGGATAGATTGTCTAGTATGGACCAGGCTGGCTGAAGGGAGGCTGGGAGAGATGACTTGGAGTCCATGGCTGCACTACTCTGGTGACAAGCCCCTCTTGAAAGGACCATGCTATAAGATCTGGATTCCCTATGCAGTCTGAAGGTGTAAATAGGTGAATAAATAATATTTCTTAAAGCTATGACATTCTCTGCTGAGTCTCAGTTCTCCATAATGGAGAATTCTGGGTGAGTGCCTGGAACCCCCTAGGATCTTGCTATTGCTCAGCAGAGAATGGGGGGTACCACCCCACTTTTGTAACACTATGTTAAAATAGGATTTTTTAAAAAATACCATCAGGGATAAATCCAGGGTGGGATAGGTGGTCCCCTGCTTGTACAAGGCAAATAGGCCTGATCCAGGAGTCATAGCCAGAACCCAAAGGGTGAATCAAAGTAGACTGTGAACAGCCCTAGTAAAGAGACACTGGATTGTGCCGCAAAACTGCAACTCCAGACACATGTTGAAGCCATAAAGAAGCCCAGAGGGGTCATTTTGGGAGGCGAGGGAGAACAGGAAGTGAGGGAGCTGATACATCTTATCCCGGACATTTATTCCCACTCTGTGAATCTTGGCTTACATTTTCTTGCTTTTGCAATGCATCACTAGGGCTGCCTGCTTGTTTTGCAAAATCTTTCATGCTGACATCTCACCAAGCATCACACATCATTGCAAATTACTGTTTGTAAATGCAAACGGGAGTAATGTGCGGGGAAAGATAACACTATATCCTTAAGGTATCATTGGGAGTCATATCTGCTTAGATCACTGACAGTGGATGAGATATTTCTCGCTCCTACTGATGCATCCCCACCTTTGGTCTGAAAAATTAAACTGCTTTGAAAATCATTGTGAATAGTAATGAGCCTGAAATCAGAGCTTAAAGAAGTTTATTGATGGCCCAGTGTGCAGAATAGCTCCACCGCTCTATTTGTTTTACAGTTCTACATGTTATAGGGGGCGTAGTTGTTTGGTTGTTGCTTGGCTCCCTGTATGCTGAGGCCACAATCCATAACCCCTTTGCACTGAGCTAGGATGCCTGTGTATTGTATTGGGAGGAGTTCTTGCTCTGGCCAGCCCTGCCAGATGCACAAATATGAAATGGGAGACACCTGGCTTACTAGCAGTACGTGTGAAAAGGATCTAGGGGTCTTGGTGGACCACAAGCTCAACATGAGTCAACAGCGTGATGCAGTAGCAAAAAAGCTAATGCTACTCTAGGTAAAGGTAAAGGGACCCCTGACCCTTAGGTCCAGTCGCGGACGACTCTGGGGTTGCACTGCTCATCTCACTTTACTAGCCAAGGGAGCTGGCGTACAGATTCCAGGTCATGTGGCCAGCATGACTAAGCCGCTTCTGGCGAACCAGAGCAGTGCACGGAAACACCATTTACCTTCCCACCGGAGCAGTACCTATTTATCCACTTGTACTTTCATGTGCTTTCGAACTGCTAGGTGGGCAGGAGCAGGGACCGAGCAACGGGAGCTCTCCCCGTCGGCAAGCCCTAGGCTCTGTGGTTTAACCCACAGCACCACCCACATCCCTAATGCTACTTTAGGCTGTATCAATAGAAGTATAGTGTCCAGGTCAACGGAAGTAATAGTACCACTCTTTTCTGCCTTGGTCAGACCACACCTGGAATATTGTATCCAATTCTGGGCACCACAATTTAAGAAGGATGTTGATGAGCTGCAATGTGTACAGAGGAGGGCAACCAAGATGGACAAGGGTCTGGAAATCAAACCTTATGAGGATCAGTTGAGGGAGCTGGGTATGTTGAGCCTGGAAAAGAGGAGTCTGAGGGGAGATATGACAGCCATCTTCAAATATTTCAATAGCTATCAAATGGAAGATGGAGCAAGCTTGTTTTCTCCTGCTCTGGGGAGGAGGGGGGACTCAAACCAATAGCTTCAAGTTACAAGAAAAGAGATTCAGACTAAACTTCAGAGAAAACTTTCTGACAGTAAGAGCTGTTCAACAGTAGAGCTGTCTCTCTCTGGAGGTTGTGCTCCGAGCCCCGAAACCCATCCCCCATGGAAATAAAGACACAGTGGAGACAGAATTTAGTTTAAATGTTAATGGGCAAATTTTGGCCACAACTTTATTAAATACACAAATGTGACTGGTATTGACTTAGGCATTGGTATCAAAACTATAACTGGCTCCTGCCCACCCTGCAGGAAGCCTGGAAGGTCAAACAACCAGCAGGGGGAGCTCCATCAATGTATATTGACTGGTGTTCACCCCTGGGGTTCCCGGGGGTCCTGGCATGGCCCTAGCCCCTCTCCGGGCTTCGGATGAGATCCAGACCCCCGGATTCCTTTAATGGAATACCCTATTAATTGGAGGGGCAGGTGATGGCCGCACCTCCCCTCCCCACATTACCCTAATGCCTAACCGCCAAAACTTACAAAGTTGTGACGATTGCTAAGAGGTAGACAAAAACCAAGTGGCCACAGCCAATCTGCCACATTGGACAAAATTCCTACCCAGCCCTCGTTCCAAAACAGGCAACCAACTGAAGTCCAAAGCAAGGCCAAACACAACCTAATTAACAGGTGGGTGGGCAGGTGCTTGGCAGGAGGTCCCTACATCGCACTGCCAAATAAATACCCCCAACCTTGCCACGCTGCCGATTGGCTAAAGGCACCACCGGCTTGGAGCGGGGCAAGCCCCACCCACAAGCGGTTGGGGAAGAGTTCCAGGACCCAGCACAACATGGACCCTCTGTTAGGAGGATCCAACTTGTGGACTCTCCTTCCTTGGAAGTTTTGAAGCAGAGGTTGGGTGGCTATCTGTTATGGATGCTTTAGCTGATATTCCTGCATTGCAGGAGGTTGGACTAGATCATGAGGTCTCTTCCAACTCTATGATTCTGCTGGTAAATTTGAATATCTTTATGGGCCTGGCCAGTTATTATGCTTCCAGTCACTTCAAACTGCACTGTATTAGTGTCTGCCACAATAAAGCCCTGGCCTGTCAGTCTGAGCAACTCACCATTACAAAGAGCAGCCAATGGTGTATGCCTTGCCTTGCCTGTTTGAGAACACCTTGCCCAAACACTCAGCAATCCAGAGCAGACTCCAACTGGAGCCAAAGAGAGGTATAAAGAAAGCTCTTGACATTGCCTGCTCTTTTGCAATTTACTCTTGAACCGAGCACCAGCCTTTCAACTTCAGTGAAGTTCTTGTCCCCATCCTTACCAATATCTCTAATGGCCCTCCTGTTTGATTTGTACTCAGGCAGCACCAGGAGGGTTGACAGGTGAGGCAAGGCTGAGCCGCTTGCTCCAAGCTCTGAGTTTTCCTTTCAACCGTAACCTTAGATACTGGCTCATCTTCTGACAGTGCAGGAGGCTGGCTTCTTAGTATGGGCACGCTGGTGTTACGGACATCACAGAGAGGATAACATTTGAACGAAGTGACTTAAAAGAGCTTTGATGCCTGTTCTCAGCACCCGACTCCAGCTTCAGAGTAAATGATAGCTTCACGCCAGTCTTTCCCTTACTGTGTGGAGACAATTTGCATGAGCAGACGGAGATACTTGATTTGGGGTGCGGGGCGAATTCCTGCATAAGGCTGAGGTCTTTGTCACTGAAACCAAAGGGATAAAAGAAGCAAGGGGAATGGCTTTGGGAAAGATGAAATTCAGCTTGAGTTCAAGCACACGGTTAGCATACCCTCCAATGTCCCAATTTTCCAGGGACAGTCCAAGTATTATGGAAGCCACTCCAGTTTCTGATTTGATTCCGCGTTGTCCCTTCCCTCACCTTGGAGAACAATTAAAAGTGTCTCTGTGTGTGGTGCAAAAAATGGAGTCCTGTTGATACTGAAAATAAAGTTCCTGAACCAAATGAACATTTGAGTGTGCAATCTGTGTCAAACTAAGCACTCATACAGTTATTCATATGTAACATTCAATAGCTGCCATGTCTGATATTGGGGCAGGCTGGAGTTGAGAATATTGGGCAAGATGCGCAGTGGTCTGATTCAGCGTTTGGCAGCTTCGTATGATAATGTGCAGTAAACACAAGGAGCCTGGTGTGCTTCAAGGTTGTGCATGTGTGTGAGGGAAGAATAATCGTCTCGCCGACAAATCAGGCGACACACTTGTTCTAAAATTCTGCTAATGGCACAGCATGTTTCCTGCCTATACATTCAATCAACAAGCACAAAAAAGGCCAGATATTGAAATCAGACAGCAAGCAAAGAGATGCTAAAATGTGAATTGGAAGTAGATGTTAAAATAACTTTGTGATCACAATGCCCAATTCCTTCCTGTTCGCTCTGTGCTTTAAAAAGGGGGTGGGGGGAGTTGGTCATTACAAGATGGTTTTGTTATTTATTTAGTTCCCAAATTTCCATAAATTCTGTAAATAAACAAACAAGGAAATAAACAGCTGTCTGACTTTTAGAAGACATACACAGGGTGAGGATGATGATACAAGACGATGGGGCTGCCTATGCTGTAACCTTCCTTTTATAAATTTTGCTGTTGAAAGCCTTTAACTACATTGGTTTCCTTCCCTGTAACGCGCACACACACACACACACACACACACACACTATTAGGTAAATTTGTTTTCAGCCTTTCTGCAAACTTGCATTTTATGTTTTATGCTACCAGTCTTGATCGCAAGTAATGCAACAACAGCCCCACCTATTGATCAAAGCAGACTTGTGCCTTGGCTGCTCTGCGGCAGTGAAGCAACTGAAGCGCTCTGCAGTTTTCACTGACCGTTGTGAACAGGTTTTTGACAAGATTTTGTTTTGCACAATTAAGCAAGCCAACTACACCACAAAGGTGTTTTGCCAAATGCCTGCAGGATCGAGCAGCAGACGCAGAGGGCTGCCATCCTTTGCATGGGAAGTTTTCCTCCTGCTGGTCTACATATGTTCATTTTGTGAAATTGTGTGTATATTTAATGTTGTGACTTTAACACAGCCCTAAAAATAAGCACAGACACGTGCACTAAAACGGAAATCAAACTGCTGTAATGGATTTTTTAAAACAACAACAACCCAAGCCAAGCCAGTGCTTTCCAGCCATTTTAAAAATAATTACTTTGAAATTGATATCCCACCTTTCTTCCATATAGCTCAAGGTGG
Organism: Podarcis raffonei; assembly: GCF_027172205.1. Lineage (NCBI taxonomy): Eukaryota > Metazoa > Chordata > Lepidosauria > Squamata > Lacertidae > Podarcis > Podarcis raffonei. Next base: position 17,785,077 of record NC_070618.1, read on the forward strand.
CATATGTAGTCCTCCTCCCTCTCTTTTATGCTCACAACAACCCTGTGAGGTAGGCCACAACTGGACCTTGTTTACCTAGTCTTACGCAGTAACCCTGAAAACCAGATCATTGCGAACAATTGTAAAAGCGGAAGAAACAAAGCCTGATGAGCAGAGAAATGCTGTGTAGGTGAATCTGGAATATAACAAGCATTTGCCAGAGAAGTGGTTTTCGTCAGGCTTATGCATGGTGAAGAACGACAGTTGGGTTTTCCATTTTGGTAAAAATCAAAGCATTTCACAGTACAGGGGTACCTCGGGTTAAGTACTTAATTCATTCCGGAGGTCTGTACTTAACCTGAAACTGTTCTTAACCTGAAGCACCACTTTAGCTAATGGAGCCTCCTGCTGCTGCCGCGCCGCTGGAGCACGATTTCTGTTCTCATCCTGAAGCAAGGTTCTTAACCTGAAGCACTATTTCTGGGTTAGCGGAGTCTGTAAGCTGAAGTGTATGTAACCTGAAACTTATGTAACCTGAGGTACCACTGTATTGTATTTCTCAGGCAAATGATCTTCAAAAATATACTCCCCCACCCCACCCCCTGCACTGCACCAATTGGGGAAGGAGAAACTTTGCAGCTTTATATGCTGCTTAGTTGAAGAAGCAAGAAATGCTATTTTGATAGTGTTACTTAGGTCTACTGACCAGGGCCATAGCTTGGGGGTGGTAATGTGGGCCCCTGCCAGGGGCGCAGGCAATGGGGGAGGCACAAAATTGGCTTTAAAAAGTCCATAAATATAAATATTGATTATTGCCTCATAAGAAATGGTTTTAAATAGGTAAAGGTAAAGGACCTCTGGATGGTTAAGTCCAGTTAAAGGCAACTATGGGGTTCGGTACTCATCTCGCTTTGAGGCCAAGGGAGCCGGCGTTTGTCCACAGACAACTTTCTGGGTCATAAGGCCAGCATAACTAAACAACTTCTGGCACAACGGAACACCATGACGGAAACCAGAGTGCACAGAAACACTGTTTACCTTCCCGCCACAGTGGTACCTATTTTATCTACTCGCACTGGTGTGCTTTCGACCTGCTAGTTTGGCAGAAGCTGGGACAGAGCAACGGGAGCTCACCCCGTTGGGTGGATTAGAACCGCCGAACTTCTGATCGGCAAGCCCAAGAGGTTCAGTGGTTTAGACCATAGACAGTGGATTGAATGGGTGGAGGAGAAGTAGAAAGAAGAGCTAATTTGTCCACGGCTAGGGGGCACAATCTGGATGGTTCTGCCAGGGGCACAAGATCACCTAGCTACGGCTCTGCTACTGACTCTACAAATAGATTTGAAGGAGACCCTGAGGGAGGGTAATTGCTCACGGGTGGAGCATCACCTCAGCCTGCAAGAGTCACTAGCATTGCCAGCCAGGTAGGGCTGGGAGGTTCCCCGGTTCGAAACCCTGGCTACACATTGAATCAAAGCACAGCTATGCATCAAAATACGCAAGTCTTCAGATTTTCCAATGTAGCCTCCCAGCTGTAAGCTGCGTGTAGGTTGTAGCTGGAGTCAGTCCAAGCTCCTTCCAGGCCAGGAGGGAAAGACCAGCAAGACAAGGAACAGGTGTTCCAGGACTCACAGCCTGGAAAAAGAAGACTGCAAAAATGAAAAATTGAGTGAAACTGAAATTGGCATGCTCATCTGCATTTCAGTCTGAATGGATTGTCTAGTATGGACCAGGCTGGCTCAAGGGAGCCAAGGGAGAGACTTCATGGCTGCACTACTCTGGCAACAAGCCCCTCTTCAAATGACCATGCTGTAAGACAGCTGTCAGCAAACGTTTTCAGCAAGGGGCCAGTCCACTGTCCCCCAGACCTTGTGTGGGGATGGACTATATTTTGGAGAAGAAGAAGAAGAAGAAGAAGAAGAAGAAGAAGAAGAAGAAGAAGAAGAAGAAGAAGAAGAAGAAAACACGAATTCCTATGCCCCACAAATAACCCAGAGATGCATTTTAAATAAAAGCGCACATTCTACTCATTTAAAAACAGCAGGCAGGCCCCACAAATAAGCCAGAGATGCATTTTAAATAAAAGGACACATTCTACTCATGTAAAAACATGCTAATTTCGCAGGCCGGATTTAGAAGACGATAGGGCCAGATCCGGCCCCCAGGTCTTAGTTTGCCTACCCATGCTCTAAGATCTGGACTCCCTCTATGCAGTCTGAAGGTGTAAATAGGTAAATAAATCATATTTCTTAAAGCTATGATATTCTCTGCCGTGTCTCAGAAAACACAAGGAGCCTGGTGTGCTTTAAGGTTGTGCATGTGTGTGAGGGTAGGTGGGAAGAATAATCTTCCTGCCGACAAATCAGGAGACACACTTGTTCTAAAATTCTGCTAATGGCACAGCATGTTTCCTGCACATACATTCAATCAACAAGCAAAAAAAAAAAAAAGGCCAGATATTGAAATCAGACAACAGGCAAAGAGATGCTAAACTGTGAATTGTAAGTAGATGTTAAAATAACTTTGTAATCACAACGCCCAGTTTCTTCCTCTTCACTCTGTGCTTTAAAAGGGGGGTGGGGAGAGTTGGTCATTACAAGATGGTTTGGTTATTTATATCTTTATTAAATTTCTAGAAATTATGTAAATAAACAAACAAGGAAATAAACAACTATCTGACTTTTAGAAGATATCTGAAGGCAACCCTCTACCGGGAAAATTTTAATGTCTAATGTTTTACAATTTTTTATGTGCTGTAAGCTGCCCAGAATGGCTGGTGAAGCCTAGCCAGGTGGGCGGGGTGTAAATAATAAAATTATTATTATTATTTATTAATTATTACATTTCTATAGATGTTGAGCTTGCCATACAGTGTGGCTGATGCATCCTTCTCTAGCTCAATAGCCCCAGAAATTTCTCCATTCTACAGCAGAGGAGATAAAAATGAGGTGATAAAAAGATAAGAAGAGAGATAATAGATAAGATATGAGATCAGAGATGAGATCAAAGATCAGAGATAAGAAGCAATAAAGAAAAATGTGGGGCTGCTAGAAAGTCCTCTTGAAACCAACTCTGTGCTGTTCTTTGTTCCCTGTCCCTCCTTCTCCCCCATCCTAACCCAAAATAGTAGGAGCACCTGACTTGTGTATAAGCACCCCACCTCTGCACTTGGCAAGGGATCAATAGTTCAGTGTGGCCGCAGCCGCTCTTTGGAACTCAATGCTTATTGGCACCCAGCAAGTGCCTTCATCATGCTGTTTTCAGTGCCTGCTCACAAACTCTATTTTTATTTTACTGTTTAGCTCTCCTGGTAGGGGAAAGATTGCTTATTCCAAATGAAAGTCTGGTCTGTAGATTATTGGCAAGGGGAAGAGTGAGAAACAAACTGTGGGTATTTAACCCCTGCACGATATTTGCTGGACCTCTTTGCCTTCGTGCAGCGGATCACACACACACCCACTTACCCCCCCTTTATCTGGTGCATTGGCCTTGCTATGGACATTGTTGGTTGCCTGTTTTGCAATGGGGGCCTGGTTGGAAATTTTCCATCCGGAAGATTGGCAGAGCCATTTGGTTTTCCCCTACCACGTAGCAATCATCACAACTTTGTAAGGTTTGGCAGTTAGGCGTTGGATCAGCAATGTGTGGGGAGGGGAGGTGTGTCCATCACCTGCCCCTCCAAGCTCAAGGGTATTCCGTTGAAGGAATCAGGGGTGGGCCTGGGTCTTGTTGGAAACCCCACGGTAGGGGTAGGGCAGGGGTCAGCAACCTTTTTCAGCCGTGGGCTGGTCCACCGTCCCTCATACCATGTGGTGGGCCGGACTATATTTTGAAGGGGAAAAATGAACGAATTCCTATGCCCCACAAATAACCCAGAGATGCATTTTAAATAAAAGCACACATTCTACTCATGTAAAAACACCAGGCAGGCCCCACAAATAACCCAGGGGTGCATTTTAAATAAAAGAACATATTCTACTCATGTAAAAGCACGCTGATTCCCTGACCGTCTGTGGGCCGGATTGAGAAGGCGATTGGGCCGCATCCGGCCCCCGGGCCTGAGGTTGCCTACCCCTGGGCTAGGGCCATACAGGGGCACCGGGGCTGAGCTTGAGTCGGTTCGCATCTGCGGGGCTGCCTCTGGTGGTGTTTCACCATTTTATCAGATTCCCCACGAAGCAAGTGGGAGTCTGATCTAGTTTGGATGATTCCAGTGCCTAAGCCAATTCCACTCACATTCTGTATTCAATAAAGTTGTGGCTCAAATTTTGCCCCCTAACTTAAACTAGAATCCCGTTTCACTGTCTCTTCATTTTTTGGGTGGTGGTTGGGGGTCTTGAAGTGCAACCAATAACACGCACAATAGCTGCTGACAGCCTCGGCAACAACCAATCTAACGTCCACCCTATGCACCACGCATGTATAAGACGACCCCCACTTTTTAGCATGATTTTTAAAGAAATAAACATAGCCTTGTACACAGAAAGGTATGGTATCTCTACTCCCCTCCATAGATCGACAGCACAGCTACCTACAATTGGTGACCATTTTTGAGTGTCTCCACTTCTAAAACTGCTCTATAGAGGGCAGCAAAAACTTGCTATTGAGAAAGTGATCACATTCCTTTTCTGCTTTTCTTTTTAAAACATCTCATACGGTGTCCCAGCATGAGAAAAAGATGGAAAACATACCTTACAAGTGTTATAATAAACTAACAGGAATAAAACGCCATTATGCCTGGTCTCGAATTTGTGGTTTTTTGCAAAAAGTTTTGCCAAACCTCTAAAAAATGACTGTGCCAATAATCTGACTTTATGTCTGACTTTACATTTTTTAAATTTTACCTTCTGAAAATGTCAGGCAATATTACATTATAAATATAATATAATAAAAATAATTAATATAATATAATATAGCTGCAAGTACTTGACCATCATTTTTAATGATTTCCGTGCAATTTTACACACATTTTACTTACCAAGTGAAACTAAATTATATTAATTTAACTAAATTAATTTAACTAAAATATCTTTTGAATTGCCTGGTCATGTTACAACTTTTTATCAACGCTCATTTTGGGAATTAGAAAGTTGAAAATTTTCACTGAAACTGCTGCTGCCATGAGTCCTGGAAGGAAGACTGTGCATTTTTGTATCATAAACATTCATCATAAATAACAGAAGACAACAAATTGTGTTGGAAGATATGAGTTACTTATCACCTTTTAGGTTTTCTTTTAAAAAACTATTTTGTTTATTTAGTTCTCAAAAGTTTACATACTTTACTTTCAACAAATTAATCCATTGACTTCCCATCCACCCCATGTTTATCCTTTAATACTGCGTATTTTAACTTTTAACAGTCTATAATTAGCCATAATGTCTTTCAACTGTTGCTCATATTTCAAATCCTGCTCGCGTTTTCATGCAATTATAATAGTTCTTCAGATATTCTACAAAATGTGCATATTGCAATGACATGGATGTAGGGAAATGGTGTGTCCTCAAGGGACGTTCAAAAGAGCCCTAGATTCAGGTCTTTCCTGCTTGTGTTTTACTTCTTGATCACGAGCTCAGTGCTGTGCTTTAATTTCCACAGCAGGTGGCAACCTTCACAAAGTCAAACTGCTCTTGTCTGCTTTCTCCAAACTAAACCTTCATAAATTCCTGATGCAATTACCTCAGAAATGACCCTACTAAACATTTTCCAAGACAATAATGCCCATTTACACCACAAAGGACTCATAACCCACCTACTTTCAGCAGCCAGAAACATCATAACCAGACACTGGAGAGACCTGTCAGGAGTAAGAATGGACCAGTGGTACCAAATAGTATGGGAAACAGCCTTACTAGAAAAATTAACCAATAAACTGAAATTGACACGGGGACAAATAGAAGAAGATGCCTTCACCCCGGTATGGCTCCCCTTTATCAGCCCAACAAGACAATGACAAAAATCCACCAACAACATACAAATCAATATGGCTAACCTGATCCAAAACACCCACCCACCCCACTCACACATGAAAACAAAGATTACCACAGCCAGTCACAAACAAACAAGCACACCCAAGGCCAACCCCAACCTCTCTCACCACCAAAGGAACACAAGTGAATAGCAGAGAACCTGCACAAGCGACGCTGACACAAAAACCCACATATATTAAGTAAAATAGAAACATTGCCACCACTCCCCACCCCCACTCACCTTTCCCCCCTCCAACTCTTTCCCCCTTTTCTTCCTAATGTCTCAACAAATGAAACTGCTCTGTAAAAAAATGTTACGGGGGGGGGGAGAGAAAGAGAGATACATTGCACATACTTTTGTAAAGCAAGAAAATATTTAATAAAAATACATTAAAAAAATAAATTCCCCATGCTTGCTATTCTGAAAGGGTAACAGTTACTATTTCACCTATGGAGGAATGTGTTAATCTCTCTGACCCCTTTCCCTTTGCTCAGGATGAAGAGTTTTCTATTGGGAATTGCAGGAAAAGAGAACCCTTCGTACATTAAGCCCGCTGCCTTTTCTTTTTCTTTAAGCAGCATATTTACACTAATCCAAGCATAGGCAAACTCAGCCCTCCAGATGTTTTGGGACTACAACTCCCATCATCCCTAGCTAATAGGACCAGTGGACAGGGACGATGGGATTTGTAGTCTCAAAACATCTGGAGGGCTGAGTTTGCCTATGCCTGCACAAGGCACTTTTTTAAAAAACCCAATCCATAGGATCCCAATGTCAACTGGCACATGTGTTTGAACCTATACAGAGGCAATACTTGGATGACCATACAAATTAAATGACATTTAGGTTGTGGCATGAAAATATTGAGTGCCAATGTTCCTTACTGTCTGTACACTGCCCAGGTTTGAGAAGGAATAGTATATTCTTCAAGCTGCCACAGCCACTGGCTGGGTGTTTGGAGAACAGTGCTTAATTTGGGGTGCAGCTCAAAAATGGTGCTGACAAAATGGGAAGAATTCCCATGAAAGCTGTAACAATGAAGGGCATAGAGAAGTCTAATTGCACAAAGAAATACTGGCTGTGATTAGCTTGGAGGATGCAGGAGAATAGATCATACAGAAGAGGAATGAGGGAATGTGTGGTCCTCCCGTCGTTGTTGAACAACTGCCATCAGCCCCAACCAGTATAGCCTTTGGTAAGGAATGAGGGGAATTGCAGCACAGCAACCTCTGGTGGGGTATAAGTTCCCCATCTGTGATATAGAGGATGAAGCTATCAACAATGCTAAACTGACAGCTGAAAGCTCCATCGTCAAGAGGTAAGCATTGTATATTTTAAGTATGGGGTGACCTGTCCCACAACACATAGCCCAAACACATTTGAGTTTATTTTTTTTAATCAAATTTCTGTTTTATATTTCAGAATATTCACTTAAACAACCTTAAAATATCAATGACTTCCCTTCCTCTCCTTACATGGTTCATTTTGCACAGCATAAATCCCTGCATATTTTATATAAACTAAACCATTCAGTATTCCATTATTACAGCCATCAAAACTTATTTACACTGTTGAATTTATCTTAATACTGCCCACGTTTTCAAATACAGTGGATGCTCAGGTTGCAAACATGATCCGTGCGGGATGCACGTTGGCAACCCACAGTGTTTGCAACCCACCGTGGCATGTCTGCACATGCGCGGATTGCAATTTGGTGCTTCTGCACATGCGCAAAGCGCGATTTAGCACTTCTGCGCATGTGTGACCCCTGAAACCCAAATGTAACCCATTCCGGTACTTCCAGATTTCAGCGGGTCCGTAACCCAAAGAAACGCAACCTGAAGCGTCTGTAACCCAAGGTATGACTGTAAACGCAATTTCCTCCATATATTGAATCAACAATCTTCTTTAAGCATATGTTCTTCTTGTTCTCTTATACTGTATATGTTAGGTCCACAAGCTGTGCATATTCCATCAATTTAAGTTGCCAATCTTCTTTAGTTGGGACTTCGCTCCTTTTCCATGGCCCAAACACATTTTAGCCTTTGTAAGACAACATTCAGAAGTTCCTTTTCAATCGCAGTCTTCCATGTTTGCATACCAAATGAAGCTTATTGCACAGGCCTATAGCTGTAGTGTTCTTTGGACTCTTTGGTTTGCTTTGCCAGAATTACTCAAGGACCAGAAAGAGTTTGCACGGCGCCCCTGATTCACCTCCAGTAATGTGCAAATAGCAATACCTCTAAAAGGCCAGAGAGTTTTACAATGGAAGTCCATCATCATCTTCCAAGGTGCTATCAGGGTAGCAAGTAGACTGGAGTGCCTGTGACCAATGCATGAGAAACAAATTGTGCACTCCATAGTTTGCCTCACAAGGTTTAGGAAATCTATTTAAGCTAGGAATTGGACTAGATTCTCTGTTTTGATTCCCTCCTGCTTTGTGATTCTGTGAAAACAGAAAAAGAATGGTGAGTGCTGAGCATGAGGAAGCCAGGCTGCTGAAACAGCTGTTGCAGCTGCTGGGCCTAATTTTAAATTTATTTCACTTAAGACAAAAGGCCCCTCTGGCAGATCTTATTCACAGCTTTGAGCACATTCTTTGGTGGGGGTGGAATTCTAGTTCTGTGAGAAAGAGAGATGAGTCTTACTTTCTGTAAACCGGGAGGTTGTCTTGCCAAGTGTCCAATATTTAAAGGCTTTTTCTTTTCTTTTGTTTGTTTCACAACTCAAAACCTCAATGGGAAAAATAATGAACAGGTCCTGCAAACTCTGAGCTGTTTCCTTCAGTGTGCTTTGGTCTGGCACCCAAGCAAGAAAAACTCAAATGTGCAGAAATGAACAATGACAACTTGAAGACCTTTAAAGCCCTATACGGCCTAGGACCCTCGTACCTACGGGACCGCCTCTCCTGGTATGCCCCACAGAGAAACTTACGGTCTTCAAATAAAAACATCCTGAAGGTCCCAGGCCACAGAGAAGTTAGGCTGGCCTCAACTAGAGCCAGGGCTTTTTTGGCTGTGGCTCCGACCTGGTGGAACACTCTGTCACAACAGACTAGGGCCCTGCGGGACTTGACATCTTTCCGCAGGGCCTGCAAGACAGAGCTGTTCCACCAGGCTTTTGGCCAGGGCACAGCCTGACTCCCTCCCTCGGCAATCTTCGTGGATCTCTGGCCCAATGGTGGCCAGTGGCTTGAATTTAATTAATTTTATAATGAATGTTTTTAGAGTGTTGTTTGTGTTGTACTTTTGTATTGTTTTATTGTTGTTAGCCGCCCTGAGCCCAGCTTCGGCTGGGGAGGGCGGGATATAAATAAAATTTATTATTATTATTATTATTACTAAGTCGTGTAGGCAGCCTCTGTCCCTGTTTCTCATTTATTGATTGGCAACTGGATCTTTGTCCCATTTTTTGTATGTTTGCAGTTTCCCCCAGGCACTATGAGAAATAATCCTCGATATCTTGGGTGGAGGTTGTCTGTTTCCATTTTTGATGATGTGTTCTCAGATTAAAAACACTAAACAGGTTTCTCACCACATGTTATTTTTATTATCCACAGCCCCTAAGCCATTCACCACCACCACCAGGTGTGGCTGATCACATGCTGAAGACATACCTTTGGTAGCCAAGGTACATATTGTTGCACGCCACCCCAGACTCCAAACAGTGTGAGATTTCAGGGGTTCCTGACACTCACCCAGGGTTCAGTTTCTTCAGAATGAGGCACAGCAGAGACTTTAGGATATATGGTTTATTTATTTAGGATATATGGTTGAGAGCCAGTGTGGTGTAGTGGTTAAGAGCGGTAGTCTCGTAATCTGGGGAACCGGGTTCGTGTCTCCGCTCCTCCACATGCAGCTGCTGGGTGACCTTGGGCCAGTCACACTTCTTTGAAGTCTCTCAGCCCCACTCACCTCACAGAGTGTTTGTTGTGGTGGAGGAAGGGAAAGGAGAATGTTAGCCGCTTTGAGACTCCTGAAGGGGAGTGAAAGGTGGGATATCAAATCCAAACTCTTCTTCTTCTTCTTATACCTATATACAGCCTGATAGAGGAGTTCACAACATTAACACCCCAAGAAGGTATTTCTTCTCCCATAGCCGAAGCCTTGGATCCAAACAGAAATCAAGCATCGCTCTACATCTCCAGTTTCTGCCTGCTTCTAGTCTAGCTCACATACACTTAGACTCTGGTCTCAGGTACATTAGTCAAAAAACAGTGTTTTAAATGTGTTATAAACATGCAACACCGGATGGCGCTGTAGAGAACCAATCTTTTCTATGTGGTTTTACATAGAGGTTTTCTTTCTTTCTTTTGTTACAGTCAAACCACGGTTCCCGAATGCCTCAGTTCTGGAACGTTTCAGCTCCTGAACACCGAAAACCCAGCAGTCACTGCTCTGGTTTTTGAACAATTTTTGGAAGCCAAACGTGCTACGCAGCTTCCGTTTTGAGTTTCCCTATTGTATTGAGGCTTCCGCTTTCAGTTTTCGGTTGTTGGATGTTTTGGAAGTCGAAAGGTCTTCCAGAATGGATTACGTCGACTCCCAAGGTTTGACTGTATAATGATTTGATTTATAACGTATTCCCCACCCCCACCCCCCACCCCCCACCCCCCCATGTGTAGATCCACCCTCTTGCTTTTGTCCTCCTACCTACCAGGCCGTTGAGGGAGGGAATTTGAAATTTAACGGAATTTGATATTTGCCTCCCATTTCCACCCCTACCCCCGTTTTCTTCATTTTTAAAAAAAGAGCTGGATGGTATTTTCTGTATTATTACTGATGACATTACAACTTCGTTTTGTGTGTAGGAAAAAAGGAAACTGCTGAGGAGGGCGGATACTTCAAATGTCCATGCATTTTGCTGTGGGCAACAGTAGACATCACTGGGTCTAGGGAATGGGAAGCAGTAGTAAGTCTGATCTCTTACACTGTTTTCCAAAGGCAGCACAGTGGAACCACGGAACCATGAGAGCCAGTGGCTTAGCGTGGGGGGTGCAGGGGGTGCCGGCCGCACCGGGCGCAACATCTGGGGGTTAGGGTTAGGGGGCGCAAATCCACAGGTTAGGGGGCACAAATCCACGGGTTAGGGGGCGCAAATTACTTGCCTTGCCCCGGGTGCTGACAACCCACGCTACGCCACTGATGAGAGCCAGTGTGGTGTAGTGGTTAAGAGCAGTAGACTTGTAATCTGGGGAACCGGGTTCGCTTCCCCGCTCCTCCACATACAGCTGCTGGGTGACCTTGGGCTAGTCACACTTCTCTGAAGTCTCTCAGCCCCACTCACCTCACAGAGTGTTAGTTGTGGGGGAGGAAGGGAAAGGAGAATGTTAGCCGCTTTGAGACTCCTTCGGGTAGTGATAAAGCGGGATATCAAATCCAAACTCCTCCTCCTCCTCCTCTTCTTCTTCTTCTTCTTCTTCTTCTTCTCGAACTTAATCTGTTCCATGAGTCTATTCGACTCCTGAAACCATTTGAGAACCAAGGCGCAGCTTCCTATTGGCTGCAGGAGCTTCCTGCACTCAAGCAGAAACCACGTTGGATGTTTGGCTTCCGAAAAATGTTTGCAAACCGGAACACTCACTTCCAGGTTTGTGTCTGTGGAGGTAATGCTCTGCTTGTGCTGAGGCACACCTCGCACCCAGCATGCAACAGTGTGCCCAGGAGCCTTGCGCCCACACTCCCTGAACTTGTGCCTCTTGGCTAGCAAACAGGGTTTTCCCCCTGACCGTTTGTCCTCTCACAGATTTGGCTGCTAGACCTAACGCTTGGCTGGAGCATGACCGGGGACGCAGATGCAATCAAGTACCGGGGAAAATGTTTTAGAGAAACACCTGCTGACACGTGTATTTGATAATGCTGGAAATGTGCTTAGATAGAAATATGTCATGTTCAGGGTGATTTCACTACTGTTTCCAATTGTTGACTTCTGCTAATAAAAAGAGGCTCTGCAAAGCTTGCTCTTCAGCTTGCTCACGCACAGCTCACTTGCATCCAACCTCCTGTCATCCTCATTATTCCTACAGTGGCTTTCAGGGGCCAATTTATTCAGGAGCCAAGCTATTTGAGTACCAAGTACCAAGGTACCACTGTAGTTAATTTCTAGGCAGGTGGGCAGATGAGTAGTGTGAGCAAGTAGTGAGTTTCTGTGTGAGTTGTATGACGATCCGAGCACTATCTGACTCAGAACTGCTTCAAGGGATAGTAGACATTTGGCCCTGATGATTACAGTACACAACTGAGTGCTTATCTCTAGGCCCAGGCCCTTGCTGGTAGCATCACTCAGTGGAGAAAGCCAAAAGCATTCAGAAACTTGTTTAGAAACTACAGAGTGAAAGGATCCAACATGGGGACTACCCCATTTAAGTCCTGGTCTACGATTTTGTACTCATACAGCTTCTAGACATGTCTGTTGGTGCCTCAGCATAGGAGGAATCGGGGAATGCCAAGTCAGGATGAGCAATAGGTTTGGGGATTGGTTAAGAGAGCTTGAGCTGCCTTTATGAGTTTAGGATTCAGTAGATCTGACTTCATTGTCCTCTCCCAGAAAGCCAGCACAGCAAGTTTTTGATGCATCTGGAAACGAGCTTGTAATATAGACCACCAAGCAGGCTTCTTTCTGTCTCCAGTGGTTTTGACAAGGCTGCAATCAAGATCTCTTAATGCTCCGGTCTGAAACACTTTGAAATTCCATTGGGACCGAACCAGTTTTATTGCCAGTAAAAAGCCCCCTAAGGCCAGTCAAAATGTCGGTAATTTCTTGTGATGTTTTAGCTTATTAATTCTTCCATATGGCACATAGAATGTGCACACCAGCCACAAAAATCTGGTCTTTCGGAGCCCCCAGCTGATGTATTCAAATGTGTTTAAGGATAATGTAAAATGATGCATAGAATAGCATTCTCCCACAAGAACACAAGAAGTATCCTGCATGTTCAGACTGCCTAGTCCGCCATCTTGTTTAGCACAGTTGCCTGCCGCTGCCACCCGGTTACTTCTGGACAACAGGAAAGTAACAGTCATATCCTGTTGCCAACTCCCAGCAACATGTACTATCCTGTATTTTGAAGAGCAAAAAAGAAGATGCTATGACGACTCTCATCTTAAATATCCCTGCTATATGTAGGCGATAGAAGTTGTGATATATTGCTGAGGGAGGCGGGAAAAGAGAAGAGGAAAGCAAGTCTTCAGCCACCAGTTATGTCTATGTCTCATACCAGAAAGTATAGTCAGAGTTTTCAAAATCAGTTTTCAATCAATGTGCCATTCAAAGCAAATAAATGCAATTGTCCCAAATTCTACCCCTAAAAAAAGAGGATGTGTCCGGGAAAAAGAGGACTCATGGCAACCCTATTCTGTGTACTCACTCCTAGAGTTTTTTCCATATAACATTAGCAGGCCTACGGTCTGTGCACCTATGTACACAGTAGCTGAGTTTTACAAATCAACCACTTTCACATAAACGCAAGACAGCTTGTACCTGTGTATGTGTGAAGAAACCTATACCGTCACTGAATCTGTGTAGGAGCCACAGTGTAGTGGACTGGATTCAAGCCTTGCCCCAGCCAGGGGGGAAGTTGTGGGGAAGGGACAGGTTTTATTCAGATTATTCCAGTGTGCTCATGTTTGTCTTCCCTCTCTCCCACTCCCTGTTTTCCTCCCATTGGTTCTGAACTCCAGGGCTGGTGCAGTTTTCTTACTGTGTCAGGGGCATGGCAGAGAAATGAAAGGGCTTTGGGTCCTGTGTACTAGGACTGGGCGATACATCAATATATAATCCAAAACTGGATTGAAGTCCATCTTGTGATAATGGTTTCCTAATATTTGACCTGGCAATATGTCACGAATCATGAAGCGTGTTAGGGCTAGGCGATATATCATCCAAAACCAGTTTCAAGTCCTTATCATGATATTGATTTCCTTATTTTTGAGCTGGCAATATATTGCGAATTCATGATGTGTGTGCTATGCAAAAATTAAAACATGGAGGGAAACATGAAGCCAGCCAATGCTTCTGCATAGCTCCATCCTGATTTCAGACGTTGTGATATATCAGTATATTGTGATGTTTAGCTGGTGATATATCGAGAAGTTGAAAACCAGATATCGCCCAGCCCTACTGCGTGCTTTGGGCATTCAGTTTCATCTCAAAATCTCAGTGTTCAAGGGAGATAGTAGCCTGAGTCAGATGTAGCATTCCTGCCTGGTTTGTTCAATCACAGTTTTTCTGCGCTGTCAAACCCAGGAAACTGAAATTTAAGTGCTCCTTGCATGATTTAATCTTGGCAGATGAAAACATTAGAGTCCCTTCTGGGTCAGATCCTCTTACTTAGCCTCAGTCGGCTTCAGTCTAGATTTACACTACTGCTAAGTGACAAAGAATAGTTTTATTCCAAGGGTAGTTTGTGTGTCTGTGAGTAATTTATTGAATGTTGCATGGAACTCAAGTTATGGAACTTGCAGAGCCTTGCATATGGTGCGTCTTTGAACAACTGGAAGCCCCTGGGGGAGTTGAGCCCAGGGCTGCAGCTGCCTTCTGATTTGTCTTCCATCCATGACTGTCACATTGGTATCCCATCTTGAAGATAATTTTCTACTCCTTTCTCCCACATTGTTGAAAAATTCACAAGCATGTTTTTCTTTCATTAAAGAGTGTGTTAATACGGTGCTTAACAATTTTGCCTAATCTTGTGTGATATGTATGCTGTGGGAATATTCTCTCTTTCTCCCCAACCCCCAATATATTAAATTGTAACATCCAGGCTATTTTTCCAACAAATGCTCTATATAGCCTGATCTTATTTCAGTAGTGTTTCAGGTGAGAGGCAGGAGTCTTCAGTACAGCTGAGAACTATGTACAATGTGGTTGTCTTGATAATAGATCAATGGTGACAATCGCCATTATGTATCTGAAAATGCACAACCACAATCCAGCCAAAAGTTAAGTATCTAACATGTAACCCTAAGCATGTCTACTCAGATAAATTCCACTGAATTCAGTAAGATTTGCTCCTGCAGAGGCATGTATTGCAGCCTTAGTCCCATTTGTTCCAGTGGGAGAATTAAACACATCCAGAAACATTTCCCATTTAAATATACAGTATGGTTGGAACTTGAGAGTTTATATTTGGCTAGATTAAAGACAGGGAACCTGCAGCCCTGCAGATGTGGTTGGAGCACAACTCCTATAATCTCTTGTCATGCTAGCCAGGGCTATATCTTAATTTATTCTTCAGAGTTACTCTTATTTTGACATTTGCATAGTAAGGAGGGTCACTAGCCCATACTAAAGAGACTCTGGGTCCCTTTGATTTCAGCAAATAAATTAGTGTCAAATGTTGGATTCTGCATGAAATTTAAATTTCAGTTCTAGGTTTACAGTACAACTGCAGCTGTGAAGCCTACAGCACAACTCTACCAACTGAAAATCAATGTTTTTTTGGCCGGGGTGGGGTGGAGGGCTCTCTTCAAAATGTTATTCAGGAGCAGCCCCATTACTCATAGTTTGAGATTACATTTTGGCACTACACTTTAAAAAGTTAGTAAAGCTAGCCAGTTTAATACACTGGATACTTGTAATTGTTTTCACATGTCCACAGGATAGACATCCACACACATTTGCCTTTACCTTATTAGATTGGAGCTAAGAGAGTGAAAATAGCAAAGTCAGTACCGCTATTTATTGTTTCCCCCTCCTTCTCCTTAGAAATTTTCCAAAGGAACCAGAGACCCTCAGAGGTATGTGCATGTGTGTGCACACAGAGAGAGAGGTGGAGAGAGGGGGGGTTACTTATGAGCAAGATGACACACATGGTTCTCCTCCTCCCCATTTTATCATCACAACAACCCAGTGACAGATCCTGAGGGTGAATGACGGACCCAAGGTCATCCACTGAGCTTCATGGCCAAGTGAGGATTTGAACCCTGATCTCCCAGGTCCCAGTCCAACACTCTATCCACTGCTGTGACCCAGAGATCGGAGAAGAAATGAAACGCAAGAATTACAGACTGCAGCATGATTATCTGCCTGCCAACCAGGATACTATTTCATGCATCTGCTAAAGTGCACTCTAGTTAAATTAGTCCATGAAAACTTCGGATTACAACTCCCATCGTCTCTGACTATATGTTATGCTGGCTGAGGCTGATGGGAGTTGTAGTCCACAGCATTCGGAACACACTATGTTGGCTGTCCCATGCTTATGCCATCGTAAATGTCTTTAAGGTCCACAAGTTCTTTGCTGTTTTCACTTCCTGAGAGAGATTCAGAAAGTAGCTTCATGGAATTGTTTTCAAAAAATAGCAAGTTTACCCTATGAACACCAGGGGGGGAATTACTCCAGATCAGTTCCAACCTACTGTAAGCACCCGATACAGCATCTAAACCTATTGCATTTGCTCTGAGCATTTTATCTGTGTTGTTTTGAGTTGTTTCATACGACACATTCCCCCCTTTTAAACTTTTTTTGCCATACAGAACTTGCCCGAGGCTTGCTTTTTCTCCTTCCTGCTGCACACCCTCAGAGTTATTTATGCAACTAGAGTTACATGTTTTTCCTCTGGTCTTTAAGACAGATTACCAAATCAAAAACAATTGCCAGAAGGCCTGGGGGAGAGCTTTGTGGGTTAACTGTGCTTGGCTGCTGCATGTAAATCTGCTTTGGCTTTCATCTTCTGCCCACCTCCTTTCTGAAACTCCTTTGGGGAGCTGCCTTTATCAGTTACAGATGGTTCTATGGAAGGGACACAGTCAAGCTGGCAATTCTTGTTTCGCTTCTCAGGGGATAAATCAAGGCCCCCAAGACTACCTTATCAGTATGATGTTATGAATGTGCTTAGTGACACAGGACAAATTGCCTTCCTGCTTGGTAAGATAAACTGTGGGAAGTGATATAAACCTGATACGCCTCCTATAGTTCATGTTTTGGCTCTCTTGGGACTCCTTGTATAGAACAGAACTTGTAGATAAGTTATTAAGGAGGGTGAAATCCTTCAAAATGCTGATGCATGACTTTGTGTAAGTGGTCTGTGCCTGTTTCTGGGGACAAAATATAATGTATATTTACAATATTATTTTGGTAAGTACCGTATTTTTCCGTGTACAATGGTATCTCAGTCTACGAACTTAATCTGTTCTGGATTTACGTTCTTAAACCAAAGCCGTTCTTAAACTGAGGTGCTCTTTCCCTAATAAGGCCTCCTACCGCTGGTGCCCTTCCACCGTCCATTCATAGACCGAGGTAAAGTTCGCAAACTGCAGAGCTTGTATACCAAATAGTTTGTAAACAGGGCTGTTCTTAAACCGAGGTACCACTGTATAAGACAACCCCTATTTTTTTTAATCCAAAATTAAGAAATAGGACAAGAGTCCAAGCTCGAACCTGAAACCCACCACCAATGTATAAGACGAAACCCAATATTTGACTAAAAAAAAATAAACAAACAAAACAAAACAAAACAAAAACAAACAAAACAAAAAGCAAGACAGAAAAAATACGATTAACACCACATGATATGTTGGCATTAATGTGACAACCACACCGGTGAAAACAGTTTACAAATAATGAGGTCTAGAAAAAGGTTTAAAGATCAATTTGAAAATCTAGCCATAAAAAATTGAAAAATTATCAAATGTGTGTGGAAGCAAATGGGATTCCTGCATTACAAGAGAGTTGGACTAGATGTCCCTTGGGGTCCCTTCCAACTCTACAATCATAGCTGTCAACGTTTCCCTTTTTTAAGGGAAATTCCCTTATTCCGAATAGGATTCCTCGCAAGAAAAGGGAAAAGTTGACAGCTATGCTACAATTCTATGATTCCATGATTAAGCGATGTGTCTACCATTTAACTGTGGTCAGTTTCACCCATATCTTAACAGAAGGAACTGAACGAATCAAGAATCCCTTTGAAAACATCTCAAATGCACCATTTTGTAGATGTAATTTACTAATGGTTCCGTGCGATATTATCCAGAGGATGCTAAGAATGTAAACTTGTGTTTCTGTTTGTGCTTATCAGGGTGAGGCTGATTGTAACCATCTGTCACAAAATGGGATTAGAAAACCAGCTGACTCCTACAACTGCAAAGTCCCCCGACCACCTCCATATTTCCAGTGTTAGAAACACTATTATTTCTTTTCAGAGACTTTCTAGATATTTTTGAAGTAGTGAAGTGAGACCTATGAAGAAAATTAGAGTTCAAATAAACATTTAAAACCTTTACTGGACTACTTGATTGCAACCAGGAGTACCATTTCTGAATGGCATGTGCATGTTCACACATAACAGCGGAACAACCAAAATAGGGTTGAGTCATGCTGAGTCATGTTGTGAACTACCCTGTGGTCTTCAGGTGATTTACTAAATAATAATAATGATAAGCTATGTGCACAATGAGAGGAGTGGTGCTGTGGTCTAAACCACTGAGCCTCTTGGGCTTGCCGATCAGAAGGTTGGCGGTTCAAATCCCTGTGATGGGGTGAACTCCCGTTGTTCTGTCCCACCTCCTGCCAACCTAGCAGTTCGAAAGCACACAAGTGCAAGTAGATAAATAGGTACCACTGTGGCAGGAAGGTAAACGCCATTTCCATGTGCTCTGTTTTCCGTCATAGTGTCCTGTTGGGCCAGAAGCGGTTTTGTCATGCTGGCCACATGACCTGGAGAGCTGTCTGTGGCAAACGCTGGCTCCCTCAGCCTGAAAAGTGAGATGAGTGCTGCAACCTCATAGTCACATTTGACTGGACTTAACTGCCCAGGGGTTCTTTACCTTTACCTTTTTTTTACAATGGGAAATTTCTTTTCCATTGGCTTCAATGGAAGGTTTTTTTAAGAAATAAGAAAGACACAACAGCAACTCATCCCTTCCACCACCCACATTAATGACTGCTCTGTCCACATTATTATGACAGAGCCCTAGATATGCTTCAGCTTAGCACCCAGCCACAGCAAATCATACCAGTATATAAAGACTATGTTGAGTGGAATGAGGAAACCATCTTGTCATTTGACTCAAGCGGCAAAATGTATTGGGCCAGCCCTGCTCATCCGAGCCATTCCCTACTGTGGCTCGAAGTTGTTAGTGGAGTTAAAGTCAAGGTAAATGGACCCGTGACCGTTAGGTCCAGGCGCAGATGACTCTTGGGTTGCGGCGCTCATCTCGCTTTACTGGCCAAGGGAGCCAGGCTACAGCTTCTGGGTCATGTGGCCAGCATGACTAAGCCACTTCTGGTGAACCAGAGCAGCGCACGGAAATGCCGTTTACCTTCCCGCCGGAGCGGTACCTATTTATCTACTTGCACTTTGACGTGCTTTCAAACTGCTAGGTTGGCAGGAGCTGGGAACGAGGAACGGGATCTCACCCCGTCGTGGGGATTCAAACCTCCGACCTTCCAATCAGCAAGCCCTAGACTCAGTGGTTTAGACCACAGCGCCACCCGCGTCCCCTGTTAGTGGACTTATCACCCATTAATTTCTCGGTTTCCATGGTCGAAGCAATGGCTGTACCACACAGTCAACGTTTGATCAGGCTTTTCAATCTTGTTTACTGTCACTGTATTAAAAGTGTTTCCTCCCTCCTTCTCACAGGCTCAAAAAGTAATTAGTGGAATAACAAGGACCTAGAAGCAGTGAAACCCAGTATGCTCTAAAAAAGGTTGTGAGCCAAGATCATATCCATAGCCACACGTAAGGAGTCTTTGATACCGTCTGTGTAATTCTCTTCCATGTAATTACATACCTGACTTGAGTCCATGACTTAAAAGGATCAAACTACAGTCTTTGGCTAGACTCTTAATAGGGGTTTTGTTGTTGTCTAGATCAGGCAGAATTAATAAAGTTACTGGCTTGAACAATGAATACTTCAGTGAATTCCATGGGTGGGTTTGCCAAGTCGGGGGAGGGGGGGAAGGGTTAACTTATATTGGCACAAGCTTTGAACATGAACAGTGTGATCCTATGTGTTATTATTATAGGGTTTTTGTGGGGGTACTCGGGGGTATGCAATACTGGCACCTCCCCCCATGTTAAAAGTGTGTCACTTACTGTAACGACTTCATGGTGAGTACCAGCACCATTTTTACCTCAAAAGAAAGCATTGAGTATTATTTAATAATAATAATAATAATAATAATAATAATAATAATAATAATAATAATATTTCTATACTGCCCTTCACCCAAAGATCACAGAGCTGTTTACAATATAAAAACCCAAAAATGCATAGTAACATACAAAAACAATAACCCCTCACCTGCAGTTTAAAGTATGTCTGCTCAAAAGTAAATAATGCATATTTCAGTGGGACTCCCTCCCTAGCAAATAGAATCTCCAATTTGGAGGTACACATAATATGTACATGAACAGACACATTTCTAGCTATGAAATTGTACGTAACTTCTTTATAGTTAACTTTCATTTCAATGTATAATGGGGGTCCACAAAATTGTATGAACAGGCACCAGAGCTGTAAGCTGCCCAGAGTACCCAATAAACAACAACAACTTCTTCTTCTTCTTCTTCTTCTTCTTCTTCTTCTTCTTCTTCTTCTTCTTCTTCTTCTTCACCTCCACTTGCTGCCTGCCGATACGCTACTGTCTCCACCATCACTCCTCCTCTGTCCAGTCCCAAACAGCACTTGAAACCATCACCTTGTTGAAGTGAAGTACGCCTAAGTCTGGTAAGTGCCTAGATGGGCACCACATACTTCACTATAGGTTCCCTGGGGTAAGAATACTGGGGTATAAATGGAAGAGATCAAAAGAACAAAGATACATTTAGTCTGATCTCTTATTTCAGGAATGATCCACTGACCAGCCACTTAATTTCATAGAACTTTAGAGTTGGAAGGGACTTGAATAGCTTATGTCAGTGTGGGTCAGCTATTAGTTCCCTTTCTGATTCTGCGCCCAGAGTTAGACGTTGTTGTTGTTGTTGTTGTTGTTGTTGTTGTTGTTGTTGTTGTCAATATTGATTAAATTTACCTACCACTCTTCATCTGAAGAGCACTAACATTGAACTTACAGGATGGCTAATTACAAGCCCAAGAGATGTTGATTCCTTTTTTTATTTACTTACTTATTTATTGCTACTTATTAGTAACTATACAAAAAGTATCATTTTTTGTGATATACTAAGATAAAGCCGCTACTTAGTCTAAAGAAGAACAAAGTCAGAAAGAAGAAGAAAAGTGGGAAGAGAGAGAGTGGGATGGGATGGGAGAGAAAAGGGAAAGAAATAAAAAACTGAAGAGATTTTGATTCCTGATGCAAAAAAGCAAACTGCTTGTGCCCTTTCAGAAGAGCATCCTATTGTTGCAAGGATGCTGCTTGCCCAGAGCTGGAAATATGAGAAGGTAACTATGAGGGCAGACTGGGAGATGAAATTATTGGATTATGCAGCGATGGCAAGATTAACTGGGAAAATCAGAAACCAGCAGGATAAAAACTTCAGCAGAGAATGGGACAAATATAGATTGTATTTAAAAGACCACTGGAAACATTTGAACTCTTTGGCAAGCCTTAAATAACTCTTGCAATGATACATAGACTTTGGATATAATGGAGGATTGTAAACTAGATGGACTTACAATATGCAGTTGAAAAAGTTACCTAAAGAACCCACAGAGGGAAGGAGGGGAGTCCTAGGATTCAAAAGAATCTTGTGAAAAAAATTAATATTTGCAAGAATACTATTTCTGTGAATGAATATGTAAAACCAAATAAAAACTCACTCTCTCTCTCTTTCTCTGAGAGAGAATAACTTCCTATTGAAGCAGGGCTCTTGGGTCCCCTGTGCTGCCTTTAACAGACAGTACGCTGCATCTTATAAACCTAAAGGTAGCATTGCGCTAACTGTGTTAATAACATTAGGTTGCAGGCAAAAATAATCATTCCCTTTTGAGTCTGGGGAAAGGATCCCTGGCGTGAGGCAATGAAGGTGATCTAAACTTGTAAAAACTACGTTGATGTGATCTGGATTGGTTCACTTTTGTGCAAATGAACAAGTAGGACTTGGGGAGTTCTGAAAGTGCTTCCTCATTGTCTGGAGGTAGGCTTTTCTGACTTTAAATCTCAGGAGAGTCCTTCAATCTTCTCTAATTAAATTGTCGTCTTAATAAACTCTTGGCGAGGCACCAGGGTATGAGAATCCCTGGAAATTAATCTTTTTAGAGGCTTATGGTTGATTTAAGCTGCTTTGTTAGATTGGAAACTTCAGAATACCTCCCAAGCATCAAGGAGCCACTCTGGGTTTGGGAGAGCGTTATAAAGTGGCAGAGGCACTTTACAATTTCAGGATTGTCCTGAAAAGTCATAAAGAAATGAAAGGTCTTTCCTAACGTTTTGAAGTCCTTTGTAAATACATAAAGGAACACTTATACAGTCAAACCTCGTTCTGCGTCTGCCTCCACTTGCGTCCGCTTCAGTGAATGTCTGCGGCAAACCCGGAAGTACTGGAACGTACTTCCACTTGCACATGCACAGATGCAACGCTTCGATGTGCATCATTTTCGGGTTGCGGTGGGGTCTCCGGAATAGATCCCCGCTGTAACCCGAGGTTCCACTGTAGTTTATTTATTGCTTAAACTGAACCACATCACTCTTTTGGCCTGTTTAACTGTGATAATCAAATATAACATAAATCTCAAAGCAATAGTGATGCCATCTTCTTTCCTGGCAGAGATTCTGTGTCTTTTAAAAGCCTTGTGGATAAAAATTTGGACAGGTGCAGCCGATCAGAAGGTCGGTGGTTCAAATCCCCACGACGGGGTGAGCTCCGGTTGCTCGGTCCCAGCTCCTGCCAACCTAGCAGTTTGAAAGCACGTCAAAGTGCAAGTAGATAAATAGGTATCGCTCCGGCAGGAAGGTAAACGGCATTTCCGTGCACTGCTCTGGTTCACCAGAAGCGGCTTAGTCATGCTGGCCACATGACCCGGAAGCTGTACGCCGGCTCCCTCGGCCAATAAAGCGAGATGAGTGCCACAACCCCAGAGTCGGTCACGACTGGACCTAATGGTCAGGGGTCCCTTTACCTTTAAGAAACAAAGGTAAAGGGACCCCTGATCATTTCAGGGGTCCTGGATCAAATCAGAAACTGGATTCCAGGATCAAATCAGAAACTGGGGATGGCTTCTGTAAATCTGGGACTGTCCCTGGAAATGAGCACTCACACTATACATTGTGGGTGCCCTTTGCGGGATCGCGCATGGTGCTACAGTTTCCAGGGATCTTACTGGCAAACAGAGGCTGGCTTGCCTCTCAATGTTAATTTTTGGAGGCACACGCCCAGCCTCAGTAATCAAGTTTCTTGCTGGGACATGGGGCCAGCCCCATTTTTATATAGGGGATGGAGACAACAGTAGCCAGGCAGTCAGCTCTGGAGATTCACCCTCCCTATCCTCCCTTTGTTTAACGTTTCTTGTTTGCAGATTAACTTTTTCTTCCTGTTTAGCCGTTGCTGCTACGGTCTTTGACTGGTTGCTGTTGAAGAACTGGCAATAAATTTTCCTGCACTGGCAGGTTTTGTTTTCCCCATAGCAATTCGTCACAACTTGGGCAGTTTATGGCCTTGGGTGTAATCCTTTAGTCTTTTCTTCCCTATATGGGGAGGAGGGAACATGAAGTGGTGACTCACCCCCCTGCATTGGCGATTCCAGGATCCCCCTCTTAAATGAGTTATATTTTGGGTGTCACTGGCCATACACTGAAAGGTCATCAGTGAACTACCCTGCGTGTGGGGATATGGGCTTGGCTGCCTGCTACACTTACATCTCGCAGAACACCGCCATATCCCATTTACCCCGATGAGCCTCAGTTCCCCCCGGCTGGGGGGCTGGGAGGGATACACGCCCAATGCCTAAGCCAAGGTCTTCCTACATTTGGAAGTTTAATAAAGTTGTGGCCTAATTTTAATTCCATAAAATGTTGTCAGAGTCTTTATTCCTTTCTTCTGAAGCGTGGGGGCTGTGGCTGTCGCCACCTGGTAACACAAGCATTGTCCAACCCTGCGTGCCAATGTGACCAAAGATTGGGCGTGACTTTGCCACACTCCTGCATATAACATACACAAACATCACACACACAGAGCCACCTCCAACGTACACGGACGAACACGATCAAGCCTTGATTCAATGGGAGGAAATCTAGGCTGTAGACACACCATACATCTAAAGCACATGACCCAAAAGAATTCTGGGAGCTGTCGTTTACCCCTCACAGAGCTACCATTCCCAGCACACTTCACAAATTACAGCTCCCAGGATTCTTGGGATGGGGTGTGTGGTTTAAATGTATGGTATGTACACAGCCACATATCTGAATATGTTTTCTGTGTACATCTCTCCAGACCAAGTGCCTTGATTCAAGAATAAGTTTCAGTTACTGTCGCTCTACAAAACTGCCTAATATCTATTGAATGCTGGAGGGGGGCAGGGGAGGAGGTCTCAATTCGGTCACCCCAATCTCCCCCTCTTTGTTCCCCTTTTAGTTGGCCTTGCGTTATTGCCAAAACTCTGAATCTCCCTGACTTTTCAGCTCAAACAAATACACACTCAGCACCCTCATGTTGGACCAAGGTGTTAAAATTGAACATTTAACATTGGCACTAGATTCTACAATATTATATAGATCCTTAGTCTTTCTTCTGTGCTGGAGAATACAATTTCCTTGTTCCCTGAAACAGGCCTGCTATTACATTTTTTTCTTTTTAGTCCTATAAAGCAATAACACGTTTCTAGTTCTCTCCCAGTTGGCAAGGCCTTCGGGCAATGGAACTTTATAGCCACATTGTTTTTGTTAAATATATGTTGTTAAGAAGTCCTGTTAATTATCCACGAGCTGTTAAAAGGCTCAGCCCTTTAGAACACAAAGCTGGCAGCCAATTGCCTGGGGAATCTCCTTCCATCCCCAAAAGGAACTTCTAAGCAAGCTACATTTCTGTCTTTGCAACTCTTCAAAACAAAAGGCTGGTAGGGGCTTTTTGCAGCTTTTTGCTCTCTTCTCATCTTCCATGGGATTTGGGGAACAGGGGCCTATAGGGGCTTGCCTATGTTGAGTGTCAATGTATTGTCCATCATCTCTCTGACTGGGGTCGGCACAGGCTAGGCAGTGGCTTCCACTGCTAAGTGTTTGCATGTTTCAAATTTTACAAAAAGGGAACACGAGACATATCATCCAGGCATAAAATGGTCAGGAAGAGCACATATGGAAAAACAATTACGTAGCAGATGAATGCCACCTACGGTCATGTATATTCTATGGTGTTCCAAGCAAGACAGTCTATACATACAACACTACAGACTTACACAATCCTGTGCCACTTTCACAAGGACTTTTATGTTCTGTGTCAAATAATGCCAAGCTACAGTGCCAAGCTACAGGTTTGAGCCTCACATTGGGTGAAAGATTCCGGCATTTCAAGGGGTTGGACTAGATGACTCTTGTGGTCCCTTCCAACTCTACAATTCTATGATTCTCACAGTTTCTCCTTTTTCCTCCCTGATGACATACCCTGACAGCCCTGGGATGCCTGACTCACAGTGATCCAGGGCTGCCTCAACCCATCCTGACCCCCAAATTAGCCTGATTTGGTTTGGGCCCTGTTTGAAGTCTGCACACAACCCTATGTCTCATATCATGTAGGGCTGCATCACGGCAGTAAATGAAAGGGGTGTGCACAGGTCCCAGGTTGCACCTGAACTGAGACAAAAGAACCACTTAGTTGCGTTTTAAGTCAATAATGTATACACAGCCTGAAAACAAGCCCCACTGGAAACAGCAGGGATTACTTTTGAGTAATGTGTCTAGAATTGCAAGGTCAATCTGCTTAATTGTGGCTGAATCAGGCTCAAAGTAATTTTTAAAAGATGGATATATTAAACCTAATGTCTGTTTTTTTCTTCCCTCTTTCCTCGAAAACCAACAAGGCGGGGGGGATCACATACATATCCTGGCAGTGTGTTTCAGTGTTGAAAACTTCACTGGTCTCTGGCATGGCCTCTGTCAACGTGAATTGCATTAGATTGTTTGTTTTGTTTTTAACAAATGGTTAATATTTGGTTTTAGTTACCATATTATTGTTGCAACTTACCAACTACCTTCAGGGCCTTCTAGGATGCAAATAGGAAAATAAATACATACATAAATAAATAACATGAGCAGTGAGGGATTTAGAGCTTAAATGTGTATATTTAAACTGTCCCATCCAAGTTCATCATGGGCCATAGTAAAGTAGTAAATGCATTGCTTTTATGTTTTTTAATCACACAAATATGATCAGCCATTCAATTATTAGTGGTGCATTCATAACCGCCATCTTTTTAAAACATGTCATCCCAGACCCTCCAAGTGTCCCTATTTTTCAGGGACGGTCCCAGATTTACAGAAGCCGTCCCAGTTTCTGATTTGATCCCAGAATGCCCCGCTTTTCCTTAGGACGTCCCTATGTTCATTGGAGAAATATTGGAGGGTATGGAGTTATCTGACCCCTGAGCGAAGGAGATAAGTAACTATACAACCTTTAGAAGACATCTGAAGACAGTCCTGTACGGGGAAGCTTTTAAATGCTTAATATTTTATTATGTTTTTTATATATTGGAAGCCACGCAGAATGGAATTATTATGGAACAGGACGACCCTATTTTCATCAGAGAAATGTTGGAGAATATGTCATCCAGGTACATTGGTTGAGATCCAACACAGCATGAGCAGGTGTCTGCTGGGACCAACATCCGATTTTTGAGGGGGGTGCTGGAGGGAAGTGGGTTGTTGTACAAGTGAGAGGACATCACGGGGTGTTGCCCATTGTGATTAGCTGTTCAGCAAAAGAAATATGGCAGTTTCAATGTGTAGAAGTAGATTCTGCAGGCTGATAGTACACACACTCACTCTCTCTCTCACACACACTCAAAGACACACAATTTTTTACTCAGCTGGTCTTTGCTGAAGAATCAACCATAAGAGAACAGCTGGCTTCAGCCAAGTTGTAAATATTTTAATAATCAGCTTCACTATTTCTCATCAATCTTCCTTTCATTTGGTTTGTGTGCTTGTTTTGGCCACTCTCCCACTCTCCCTATATAAAATATAGCAGGAATAAAATCAGGAGCAATTAATCAGCAAAATCTCATTGCTTGCAAATCATGCAAATAGTTGTGTGATTACTATAGGACAGTGATGCTATTTCCTTAATGGCTGAAAAAGTGCCCAGAAACATTTTCATTACCTATTCCCTGGATTCTCTTGGAAAATTATGCCTCTTCACTGTGCATTTTATTAAATTTATTTAACAAAATGTATATACGACATGCCTTTACGCTGCTTTGCCATGTGGCTTAACCTCCCTGACTTGAATTAAATGAAACTGTGTTTTCTGCACACACTTCGGATGTGGGGATCGTTCTCTGCATTTGTCACATAATAAATATTATCACACGTATATGCCAAAAGGGCAGGCAGAGGAACTGAAATATAAAGGCTCCTGCTTATAGTGTGGTGAGTTTTTTGTTGCTTTGACAATGTGCTTCTTTAACAGTGCTAGGCCATTGCTTTTCCTCGATCAGCTGCAAGCAGAATTAAAATGGTGGCTTCATTTGGCACTTGGATTGGAATCCTATATAACCTTATTCAGGAGAAGGTCTCATTAAACTCAGTTGAGTTTACCTCTAAGTAGCCATGCATCGGGTTGCACAGCTAATGGAGTACTGTATTTCCTCTTTAAAAATCCAACAATGTCATTTGCCATATTTACTACTACATATTTACTAAAAATCAGAAGTAAGTTCTATTATGAAAATGGTTCAAATTCTCTGTGCCACTGGCCTTTTAGTTAGTAGTTTTCTCCTTGCCCCTTTCCTCTAAAACAGTTTCTTCCCCTGTTACTAGCTTCTTCCTGTCCATTGGTGGCTTTTCTTTAAGACAGGGGGCGCCAATGAGCATCTGCAGCCCTCATTGAGCCTATTTTCATGCAGGTGGCATGAAAATGGGGAAAAGGGGTGACAGAGAGAAAAATGGAGTATGCATGCTTTGCCTTTTGTCCTAGCTCCCCACTCATTGAGAGACCAAAAGGAGGTTCCTTTAACAAGGAAATCATGTGGTACTATATTTTGCAAGCTAGGCTGATCAACTCAAAATATGGAACTCTCCATTATTCCCAAAAGCAGACCCTCCAAATGTCCCTATTTTCCAGGGACGTCCCTGATTTAGAGAAGCTGGTCCAGTTTCTGATTTGATCCTGGAATGTCCCACTTTTCCTTAGGGTATTTTCATTGGAGAAATGTTGGAGGGTATGGAGTTATCCGACCCCTGAGCTGTCTGAAGGCAATCCTGTATAGGGAAGTTTTTAAAAATGTTTAATGTTTTATTATGTTTTTATATGTGTTGGAAGCTGCCCAAAGTGGTTGCGGCAAACCAATAAGTTGTGTGGGGTATAAATAGAAAAATTATCATTATGGAATGGGGCATCCCTATTTTCATTGGGGAAATGTTGAAGAGTATGCAAAAGTACATTTTGATTTGAAAATGGCATTAATATTTTGTGAGGCTGAAAAAACAAACCCTGCCCTGATGCATAAATTGTTGAAACTGTCAAAGTGTTAGGGTCTTTTCTAGGTCCCAGTGATCAACACGTTTGGCTACATTCAAGGTGATCTCTTTCTCTTTTACTCTATTTTGCTTTTTGCCTATTTTGAATTTCAAAAATCACAAAAATCACTAACATGCAGCATCACATAAAATAACAGTAAATCACAAATACATGAAACGTAAGAAAAAACAAATAGCATATATGAAAAAT
Organism: Podarcis raffonei; assembly: GCF_027172205.1. Taxonomy (NCBI): domain Eukaryota; kingdom Metazoa; phylum Chordata; class Lepidosauria; order Squamata; family Lacertidae; genus Podarcis; species Podarcis raffonei. The sequence continues at coordinate 17,813,810 of NC_070618.1, forward strand.
TACAAAAAATAAGCAGGAAAAACGTACTGTTATTTAACAGCAATGGCATAGGGGTGGGGGACACATGAACGGATATACTGAATCTTGAAATCTATTGTTCCAAAATGTAGCCACTTTGAATTTTGTGCTTAGGAGTTGGCTGGCATCAGATAATAAGCTATTAGCAGCCTTTCCTAGCAAAAACTGCCTTCCTTTCTTCCCCAGAGAAGAAAAGCATGCCTTTCTGTCTTCCTAATGGAAGTACACGCTTGTTAAAACTTCACTTTAGGTCACAGCTACATGCTTTTTCTTTTCTCAGAAAACAGGGCAGTTACGGACCATGAATTAAGAGGTCAATTGTTTTGTCACTGAAGCTGAAAATAACTCCCCCAAGGCTAGGTATTTGAAACAGAGCCTTTAAAATGTTTTTGGGTCTCCGTAACATTAAGCCTTTGAAAGGAATGTTTTCGATTCTTATCGAGGAAGAATCATCAGTGGTGCGTTGACGTACTGCTATCATTTGGTGTTCCTTCTTACCAAAGCTTCACTGTTATTTGTGAGCAGAAAGAATAGGTCTCCCCAGGATCCTTATCTGCTAACCAAAGAAAGATGAAAACCTTTCAACCAGGCCACATTAAGATAAAAATTTCCAGGAATCCTTTAGTGCCCCCCCAGTCCCACCACCAGCTGCAGAGATCAGATTTACTTGACTATGATCTGAAATAGATGCAAAATTAAAATTATTTAAAACACCAAACTCTCTTTTTCCCCACACAGAAATTCAAAATTATGATTGAAATCATACCCAAATAGAAGTTTCAAGGTGTTTGCAACCAAACAGCAAAAAGAGAATTGGTGGCTCATGTCCTCCTGGCTTGCACTCTATATAAAGATTTGAGAAGTGAGGTTATCACACCCCTCTATTATTGTCCATTCCGGGTCGCCCAGCCACTGTTACGGTGGCCTTTCTCTGGGCAGATCAAGATGAGCAGCTGACAGTAAAGGTCCAAGGTTTTTAGCCAGTGCAATTAGAATAAGATCCATTATTTGACTATTGATCCAAACCCCCAAAATGTATTTTGCATAATTGACTTTTTACCTTTATCCTCTGTATACTGCATTTTGCTTGTTTTATTGATATGGCTGGTGGCTGATGCAAATAAAGATTTCATTCATTCAAAAGCAAAAAGAGAGGATGTGTTTCCCCTTCTAGGGGGTCTTCATTTAACAGAACCGGGGTTACTTCTTTTTGACTCCTAGAACAACAGTAGGGGTGCTTCTTATGCATTCTATGGACTCTCAATAGAAATCACTCCAAATCAATATTTCCCAAACTTAGGTCTCCAGCTGTTTTTGGACTACAGTCTCCATAATCTCTGACTGCTGCTCCTGCTAGCTAGGGATGATGGGAGTTGTAGAAGAAGAGTTTGGATTTGATATCCCGCCTTTCACTCCCCTTCAGGAGTCTCAAAGCGGCTAACATTTTCCTTCGCCTTCCTCCCCCACAACAAACACTCTGTGAGGTGAGTGGGGCTGAGAGACTTCAAAGAAGTGTGACTGGCCCAAGGTCACCCAGCAGCTGCATGTGGAGGAGTGGAGATGCGAACCCGGTTCCCCAGATTACGAGACTACCGCTCTTAACCACTACACCACACTGGCCTCTTGGGCTTGTTGATCGGAAGGTCAGCAGTTCAAATCCCTGCGATGAGGTGAGCTCCCATTGCTCTGTCCCAGCTCCTGCCAACCTAGCAGTTCGAAAGCACACCAGTGCAAGTAGATAAATAGGTACCGCTACTGCAGGAAGGTAAACAGCATTTCTGTGTGCTCTGGTTTCCATCATGGTGTCTCGTTGCTCCAGAAGCGCTTTAGTCATGCTGGCCACATGACCCGGACAACTGTCTGTGGACAAATGTTGGCTCCTTGGCCTGAAAATGAGATGAGGGCTGCAACCCCATAGTCACCTTTGACTGGGCTTAGCCGTACAGGGGTCCTTTACCTTTACCTTTTTACCTGATGAATTAATAAGTTGGCATATGATATGTGGGATATTGAGGACATGAACACCCATGTCTAAGTTCCATTTAAGTATCCAACAATGAAGGAATATAGATAATAGAATCTAATCAAAACAAACAGAACTCCATATACAATGGAACTATAATATGCACTGAATGTCCCAATGCAATTAGTATTAGGACCATACCCTGAGTCCTTTATGTACACAGTCTTATCTACAAGATTTACTCCATAGTTGAACTCTTGAACTCTTGATGTCAGTTATTCTGAATAGCAATTTTCAAGACTGCATATATGTATCTCTACAGTATATTTAAGTTCCATTTAAGCCATTAGTTAATCACAACTTCAAGTTTCATAGCTTGCAGTGGCCCATGATCACAACTAACTTCAGTACGACTGGGAGCAATAAGTAAACTTCCTGCACTTATGAATATTGAACCTGGCAAGATGTGTCACTGTTGCTACTGCCTAAAAGTGATCTTCTAACTAGCAAATACAGTACGTGGGGCTTTTTGACAGCACACATGCTTATTGTTAAACAGACATAACCCAGATCCCAAGCATGGGAATGAATAATAGAGAGGGAGACCACCCATCAAAAGGATTTAGTTACAGGATATATGTGAATGTTGATTATGTCTGGCAGATTTAACACGTTAAAACGTTTTCGCAGCTCTGATGAGAAAGCTAGTCCACAAAATGCAGCAGTAAAACAGGAAGAGAGAATGTAGCATGCAGAAATAATGTATTGAATTTCATAAATATCAGGTCTATTTCTAAAATCTGAGACGTTATCCCTGCCTTGACAAACAGGTATGTACACATTAACACAGACATAAACTTTGGAGATTTATTAGCAGTACTCTGGTACATTTAAAGAGCTCCCCACCCCGCTACATGTAAGGTTTCCCTCCCCCATGTAGGAGCATTCAAAATATGCAATCTGAAGTGGTATGATCCAAGAAGAATTCTGCTATGTGATTTGGCTGAACATATACATTTGCTGAAAGTCTCATTTACATGGTCCCTTCTTCGGGATACCATCTAAATATGTTTACTAGGGAGTAAGTCTTGTTGTATACAGGGGGACTTACCTCTGAGTAAACGCAGGTAGATTGTGCTGTCAGCTGCTTCTTTTCTTTCAGCTTGCTTAGGATAAGTTATATGCCTGCACACAGAACACTGCTCTAACAACAGCCAGTGTCCATAAAGACAACTCAAGCAAGGAGCAAGTGCCTTGCACCTAGAAATGAATTTTTCTAATGAGTTAGTACAACATTTCCAGAAGTCTCCTTTTGTTTCCAGTTCTGTCACTTTTACAGTCCATTTGGGATCAACTTCCTTACCTCTCACATGAATGATATTTGGTTGTGGGGGCAAGCTGCAGGTTGTATACACAGGCCCTCCAAGCATCCTGATTTTCCAGGGACAGTCCCAGAATTACAAATGCCGTCCTGGCTTCTGATTTGATCCAGAATGTCCCTATTTTCCCTGCCAGTTTGCCCCCACTGAAATCGGGAAGGAGGAGGAGCCAGCACTTGTCCCAAGCGATAGTAGTAGCTGCGGGACTGAGGGAGCATCCCATTGCCTCTCCATGGCTGCTGCTGCCAGCCTCCTACCTTGGGCAGCTTGTAGCAGCTGGTGGAGAGCAGGCGAGGAGGAAGAGAGGCTGCAGCCCTCAGGGCCTAGCCCAGTGTGATGTGCCAGCTGTGAGGGGTTGGCAGAGGGCAGGGTCTCCCTGGGCATGAAGAAATGGGGAGTGAAGTGGAGCTCAAGGAGTCTTGGTGTTTTTAAGGAATTAAATGTTTTGTGTGTTCGCATCTAATCTTGCCCCTCTCTAAAATTTCTTTGTTGGTGTGTGTTTTTCTTTTTGTAAATCTACTAAAGAAAACAAATAACATACGGCAGAACCTTGGTTTCCAAACGTAATCCGTTCTGGAAGACCATTCAACTCCCAAAATGTTTGAAAACTGAAAGTGGAAGTCTCAGTGCAATGGGGAAACTCAAAACAGAAGCAACGTAGCACGTTCGGCTTCCAAAAATCGTTTGAAAACTGAAACAGTTACTTCCGGGTTTTCCAGGAACCAAAATGTACCACAGCAGAGGCGTCTTGACATCTGATTTTCCACTGTATAATAGGGATTAAGGAGTTTTCTCAGGGTGATGGAGGGTGGGGGACAAAAAATGATGGGTCAAGATGGGCCAGTTCTAGGGTGTGAGAAATGTCCCTATGAGGAATGCTGCAGGGCGTGCATTACATAGTTATGAGGAAGGCATGCATCTCAGGGGCACAACCTGTGTTTTGCATGCAAAAGCTGCCAGTTTCAATCCCTTGTCTCCCAGGCACTGCTGGAGAAAAGTGCCTGTCACCTTGGAGAGCTGGGTGGAATCTACAAATATTTTTTAAAAACGCTGTGAAAACGCTTTAAAAAAAGTTTTAAAAATAACATTGAATTTGCCATTAGCACACCATTGCCATCTAGTGTCACATTTGTATAATGTGATTAAAACGTTATATTTGCAGCTGTACAGTGGACGCTTGGGTTGCGAACGTGATCCATGCGGGAGGCACGTTCGCAACCCGCAGCATTCACAACCCGCAGTGCTGTGTCTGCGCACGTGCGGGTTGCGATTCGGCGCTTCTGAGCATGCGCAAAGCACGATTTAGCACTTCTGTGCATGTGCGAGCACCGAAACCCAGAAGTAACCCGTTCTGGTACTTCTGGGTTCGGCACGGTGCGCAACCCGAAAGCACGCAACCTGAAGCGTCTATAACCCGAGGTATGATTGTAGCTGAATACTTGCTGCCCATGTGCAATACTGAGCTACATGAACCAATGGCCTGACCTCCATATAAGGCAACCTCCTGTATTCCTATACCTTTCCTAATGAAAAATAAGAACATCTGCTTTGCTCTAATGAGCCGTTTTCTTTAAAGAGTTTCCTTTTGGTTTTGTGTGTGAGGCAATATGGAAAGGCAGGCATCTCAAGTCCAGTCAGGGCCTCCTTAACAAAGCCCAGAGGTAAGATGTCTGTCTTCAGAATAAGACATATTCTCTGTTTACACTTGCAGTGGGATTATAAGAGACTGTCCTCTCAACTTTTTCACATTGCTCTTCCATTTAGAGTTTAATTCTGAGGCCTTTCCTGTAAAAAAAAGTATCTTGGCCTGATGTCCTTTCGGATTCGCATCTGAAAGTTCAAGCCATCTGCAACCATGATATTAATCACAAGATTTTGATAAGAAACGTTGTGGGTACTTTGCGGCCAGCCTTTTAGGGATCACTCAGCATGGCTGAGTTGCCAAGTGGCAGCCAGGACATTCTCCTCAGTACTTTGAAATTTGCTGGCGAATCTCACGATGGCCTCAGAAACATGGGTGACAGACTGATGCAAGGGGTACAAAAGTAGCAGGGAGGTGGTGGTTGCGAGTGAACAGCATAGCCTCTTCGGCTCTGTGCGTGTGTGTGTCTTTGGCGTGTGTTTGTGTGGAGAGAGGCAGCTTCAGTGCAGTCAACTAGCAAGGAAGAAAATGGGAAGTTCTAGGGCTCTCTGCCAAAAAAATAATAGCTCAGTGTAAACACTTGAAGGCATCTTTAGAATGTCCTTATCGTAGAGAGCACTGGAGCTTTTGTATTCTGGAAGGTTTCAAGCCAGCAGCTGTCTTGCAGCCAGCTATCGCTGAAAGTCCTTTTTAATGTGGATGTTTAGTACAGGGCGGGGGGGGGGGAGGAGGATACAAGCAAGCTGACCAGAAAGACTGGAATTTCAGCTCCTCCACCCCACCTCCTTGGAGTTCTCCCTCTCCCTTTCCCTCTCTCTCATTCTGCAAGTCCTTTAAACCAGAGATTATTGGGTCAGTGACTCCTTATCCTTCCCAGGCTGTGCTGTCTTCTTGAGCTGGAGTTCTTCACGGACTACTGCTACCTGTAAGTACTCTTCCTCCCTCTTTCCTATCTGATAGCTGCACATATAAATGAATCGGTACGGGTTTCATGTTTGCAAGATAATGCATGGTGTGTGCTTGTGAATATTGTGAGGCTCACAGTGCTGTGTTTGCCATAGCATAGAGGCTTTCCTAAGTGATATAGTCGAAGAATATAATACTTGTTTAGGATGAGGTACCATTCTCACAAGTGAGCATTTTAAGTTCTAACAAGATCACCGAGAAATCAAATTCATCACTTGCACCCACTCTCTCTTCACGACGAGGCACGTAGTGAGATCTTCTGCTGCCTACATTCCAAATGGTTTCTATATAGAATCCCCAGAAACCTGGAAGAAGGAATACTCTTGCTTCTTTCTCCCAGGCATTCCATAAACGGGTGGGTGAGACTGAGAAATGCATTAGCACCCATATCCAACACTCTCAAGCAACACTGTATGTGTATGTCATGATAAAACCTAGTGAAAAACACTCTCTTTCCTCCCTCCTCCGCGTCAGAAGATTTTTGTATTGCAAAAGACAGACTTTTCAAAGGGGCTGTGTTAAATTTACATAAGATGACATGAAATGTATTTTAAGATGCCAAATTGCCTTAGCATTCTGGGGGCTGGGCTAGATGACCCATGAGGTCCCTTCCAACTCTGCAGATCTATAATTTTATGAAATATCTAATGAAGGAGCATGTCCTTCATTATTAAAGCAAGGTATGGGCTACAGTCCAGCATAACAGGCTGCTTAATGTCTCATAGAGTTTTAAACAGGATTTAGACTACAATCCTAAACTCAATAATTAAGGAGTAAGCTCTGTTGATTAACTGTTGAGTAAACCCACTTAGGACAGCAGACCCTCCAATTGTCTCTATTTTCCAGGGACCGTTCCAGATTTGCAAAACCCATCCCAGTTTCTGATTTGATCCTGGAATGTCCCGCTTTTCCTTAGGACATCCCTATTTTCATCAGAGAAATGTTGGAGGATATGGAGTTATCCCACCCCCCCAAGCCAAGGAGATAAGTAACTCTACAACCTTTAGAAGACATCTGAAGGCAGCTCTGTATAATGAACCATCCAGGCACTGTTGATCTGCTTAGCTTCAGCAAAATGTGCTCATCATGTGCCTTTATTTTAGATATGGGGCGGGGTTGAAAATTATGAATGCCCTGCATGAATGAATAAATGAACAAACAATTCTTGGGCGTTCTTTACCACTACCTTCCTTGATTTTTAGTGCAACCTTCACAATGACAATTCTATGTCCTCCTCCCCTCCCCATCTAGCTTCCTGCTGCAAGTCAGGGGCATAGTGTGTGTGGGGGGGGTGCTGTTGGGACAATGGTCCTGGGCACATTTTTCGGGGGGGGGGGCTGCTCACGCCACCCTGCCAGCCCCACACCACTTTGCAAGTCTGGGAACTGCTCTAAATGATCACATGGCAGCATGAGAACGATGCAACAGCCATGTGCCCTTCAATCCCAGCCTTGCCCTCTGAAGGGTGCATGACTGTTGTGTCCTTCTCATGCCCCCTTGCCAGACCTGAGTCGCTTTGTGAGGCTGGGATCTCAAAGTGACTTGGGGCTGGGGTCGCTCCGACAGCATCAGGAGTGAGGGCTGAGCTGGCACTGCAGGCTCTGTTCACCCTCCATGCCCGGCCTCCCTGGTGCCAGCAAACCGTGCTATGCCACTGCCTCTAGTGCTTACTGTAGTTAACTCTTCTAAGCCCAACCTGATGGTAGAAGTACAGTACCTTGTTCACAAATGGCAACATAAGCCTTCGCAAAGGATCTAGCAGCCCATTGTTCAGCTAAGTAAAAAGCCTGAATCGGCAACATTTAAGAGGCTTTAAAAAAACACTTCCTAACAAAGAATCTTAGTTAGCCTGCTCTTGTTGTAATGCCTGTGGCCGCCTTTCAAAGTGTTCCATAAAAGCTGGCTGTGAAGGTAAACGGATGCTGTGTTTCCTTTGATTTTCAGATAAACTTTAACTGCCTGAGTGCATGAAGTCACCGCAGGCAAGATAAGGCTATCAGTGCTCTTTCAGAATAGTTGAGTGTATAGAAAGCAAGCACAACATGGCCTGCTAAAGAGTTTACGAATAATGAGAGAGAGAGAGAGAGAGAGAGAGAGAGAGAGAGAGAGAGAGAGAGAGTCCTATAGTTAGGGACATGGTAAAAAATAAATAAATAGAGGAAAGTTTTTTAGCAGCAGGTCAGCATCATTCACATGCCATCTAATCTCCCATTTCATTATACTACCAGTATTGATATTTTATATAGCGCCATCAATGCACATGGTCTTTTACAGAGGAAAGGGGATAGGTTCCTGCCCCACAGATATTGCAATATACAATGAGACACAGGGAAGACAATAGAGTAAAGAGACTTCCTGGGACTGTGGCTGAGGGCATAGAGGATATGATAGATCACTTTCTTTGTTGGCAGAGACAGAGAGCCATAGGCAGAGGCTATGGCTGTGGAAAATTCTACTGCTTTATGAATGGCTATGCTCTAAGGGTTGTGGACCCAGAAACAGGGTGGGTCAGGTATGTTGTCTTAGGGGGTGATGGGGGACATCTTAGATCTCCTTTATTTCCCTGGCACACACACAAACACAGCCCCAAAGAATGAAAAAGTATGTAGGTCATGTTGGTGTCAACAGAAGGGGAAATGGAAGGGTTTTTTCTTAAAGATTGAACTGGGGATGGGAAGCGCCATTCCTCGCCAGTTTAGGATGGCTCTGGCCAGAATACTGAGACTCTTGATTGTATCAAATGTCCCACTTGCGCTTGCACAACTTCCCTGCTCATCACCTCTCCCCTGCAGCCCCCCTGTCCTCAAAACCTGCCCTAAAGGGTTGAGGGACCTTCTGGAGCAGATTTGGGGAGGGCAGAGTGAGAGGAGAGAAGGGGGAAATCCATTGCATGAGTGGTACACCTGTGGCGTGGCTTTGGGTGCAGCCTTCTGCCTTGCTCACAGTCTTCCAGAATTGTGAAGACCAGTTAGGGGCACGGCATGCATTTCCTCTAAGTCACTCAACCCCCCACTGTGAACTTATCGAAAGAAGCAGAGCATGCAGGTTCTTGGTTTCTTTTTATTGGGGGAATAAGAAAAGACAATCTCCCCCTTAATTAATAAGTAAAACTGCTCACTTTTAATTACTACAGGCAGGATTTGTATATGACAACTTAAGAAAGGGATGCAGGTAGCGCTGTGGTCTAAACCACTGAGCCTCTTGGGCTGGCCAATCAGAAGATTGGTGGTTCGAATCCGCACAACAAGATGAGCTCCTGTTGCTCTGTCCCAGCTCCTGCCTACCTAGCAGTTTGAAAGCACACCAGTGCAAGTAGATAAATAGGTACCGCTGTGGCAGAAAGGTAAACGGCGTTTCTGCGCGCTCTGGCTTCCGTCATAGTGTCCCGTTGCACCAAAAGCGGTTTAGTTCTGCTGGCCACATGACCCGGAAGGCTGTCTGTGGACAAACGCTGGTTCCATCAGCCTGAAAGCGAGATGAGCACTGCAACCCCATAGTCGCCTTTGACTGGACTTAACCGTCCAGGGATCCTTTACCTTTACCTCACTTAAGAAATGAAACAAAACTTATGCAGGGCTCAGCTGCCCGCCTATGATTAAATAAGATGCTCTGCGGACTATAGTCTTGATGGGGGGTGGTATTTGTTTTAACTGCATATAAAACTTGGAGTGTGGGATCAAAGCACATTTGCTTGATTACTATTATTGTATAATTAAAGACACTCCATGCCTTTCAAAGAGGATCTGCTTCATCTGTCTGCTGAGTGGGTGGTATGATGGAATTCATGGGAAAGTGTCTGCAGGGCACTGCCATAGACTAAACCAGACTTCACCAATCTTGTGTCCTTTAGCTGTTTGGGGCTACAGCTCCCATCAGCTTCAGTAGAGCTATTCTTAGGTTCTCTGCTGATCTGCACAGAACTGTGTGTTATAAAGAGGAGCATGGGTCAACCGTTAAGCGACAGTCTCCTGTTGAATTCCTCATTCCCCTCTTAGGATTGCCGTAATTTGAAGAGCAAAAAAAGGGGACACATTTGCTGACTGCTGCTTTTGATTGCTATGAGAACTCTACCCATTGAAAAGAGGGCATGTCCTGGAAAAAGAGGACATATGGCAACCCAACGTACAACTTAATTTATGGTGTGTACCATTGTGAATTTCCCTATGTACTCATACCCTCCAGCACTTCTCCAATGAAAATAAGGATGTCCTATACAACAACAACAACAGCAGCAACAACAACAACAACAACATTATTGTTTACATCCCACCCATCTGACTGGGCTGCCCCAGCCACTCTGGGTAGCTTCCAACATATATAAAAACCTAATAAAACATGGAATATTAAAAAAAAACCTGCCCTATTCAAGACTGCCGTCAGATGTCTTCTAAAGGTTGTATAGTTACTCATCTCCTTGGTTAGGGGGTTGCTTAACTGCCTACCCTCCAACATTTCTCTGATGAAAATAGGGGCGTCCTAAGCAAAAGCAGAAAAGGGACGCGGGTGGCGCTGTGGGTAAAAGCCTCAGCGCCTAGGGCTTGCCGATCGAAAGGTCGGCGGTTCGAATCCCCGCGGCGGGGTGCGCTCCCGTTGCTCGGTCCCAGCGCCTGCCAACCTAGCAGTTCGAAAGCACCCCCAGGTGCAAGTAGATAAATAGGGACCGCTTACTAGCGGGAAAGTGTTTCTGTGTGCTGCGCTGACTCGCCAGAGCAGCGATGTCACGCTGGCCACGTGACCCGGAAGTGTCTACGGACAGCGCTGGCCCCTGGCCTCTTAAGTGAGATGGGCGCACAACCCCAGAGTCTGTCAAGACTGGCCCGTACGGGCAGGGGTACCTTTACCTTTACCTTAAGCAAAAGCAGGACATTCTACGATCAAATCAGATAGTGGGATGGCTTCTGTAAATCAGGGGCTGTCCCTGGAAAATAGGGACACTTGGAGGGTCTGTAGAACTTTATGGGTGAACACTGATATGGGTGGAAAAGCTTTCCCTAGGACTATCTGATAAACGCATGAGATCCAGATTTGGAAAAAGCTTCCATATCTCCCAGTGGAAGCTGGTGACAGAACTGTATAATGAGGAAGTCTGAGTTGTTGATTATGATTATGACTATTGATCTCCGGTCCATAATCAGGTCTGGCTCTATTCACAGGCAGCATGAGATGACCTGCCTCAAGCAGAAAATATCAGGGTAACATTAAATGGCACCCAAATGCCTGGTTTTTGGTTTTGTTTTGTTAATTATATTATACCCTGTGATTTGGATTTTTCTACCTCAGGCACCAACATCAGTGCAATAGAACATTACCACCACCACAAAAAAGCCATCCCCTCAATCTGTTCTTGGGTTTCCCCCAACCCTCTGGAGCAGATTTGGTGGCAGGAGAGGGTTCAAGTCCCAAACTGCAAGCAGCAATCATTGTACTTTGGGGACATTTTGGTTGAAAATTGCCCAAAATATCTCAGGCCTTCCCAGCTTTGTGTAACATACACAAGACCAATGTTTTTTTTCTGGGGGTACTAAAGTACCAGCACCTTTTTTTCAAATGTTAAAAGTGTGTAACAACTTCATGGTGAGTACGGCACCTTTCCCCCCCTTTACACAAGATACCTGAATTGCTGCAGCCTGGTAACCCTGGTCTGAGCATGGGGGTGTAGATGGGGAGTTGTAGCAGCCTGGATAAAGCTCTTCAGCTGCCTGTCTCCCATCAACATAGCTCATTTGTTGTCTGAAATGAAATATGATTATGTGGGATGTCAAGGGATGATGTTCACTTGTAGCAACAGATGCAATGCATAGCACCTTCCTTTTCATTACTGTCATTCTCTGTCTGTCTGTCTGTCTGTCTCTCTCTCTCTTTTCCCCCTATCCCCTAGATTTTGGGGGGAAACCGTGTCCGTTGTTCTAAATGTTGGGATTGATCCATGAATTCATTTACCTGAGGATTCTTTAAAAGGGTTCCGTGTCCAGATTCCATTATGCAGGAAATATTCTTGATAAAGCACATGGAGGACACTGTAGCCTGATGCCCATGATCAGCTGGTGAAGCTTCCCAGGAAGGACTAAGAAAACAACCCCCTTTCCCTAAAGAGTTTTCTCCTTTGCTAACCACACTATGAAGGCTTTGGGGAACAGCTGGCTCCTTTTGGTCTTTGCACTTAATCTGAGAAGCATCCACTCCTCCTTTGTCAACGTCAACCGTGGGGCGAAAGTGATGAAGGGCCAGTCCATCTTCCTGTTGCAAGAGGACCTGCAGTTTTCCATTCCCCGAGAGAAGGACGCTTGCAAAGTGGAAGTTGTGATGAACGAGCCGATGACGCAGAGGGTTGGGAAACTAACCCCACAGGTATGTGAAATATCATGGCATGGCAATTTGGGGAACTGGGAAGAGGAGGAAAATGGACGACTTATTGGAAGTAACTGGACTTTGGAACGGCGGAATGGCCATTCTCAAACATAGCATTGGCTTCCATTGTAGTGTAGAGTAGTTTGGACTTGATATTCCGCTTTATCACTACCCGAAGGAGTCTCAAAGCGGCTAACAATCTCCTTTCCCTTCCTCGGCCACAACAAACACTCTGTGAGGTGAGTGAGGCTGAGAGACTTCAGAGAAGTGTGACTAGCCCAAGGTCACCCAGCAGCTGCATGTGAAGGAGCAGGGAATCAAACCCAGTTCACCAGATTACGAGTCCACTGCTCTTAACCACTACACCACACTGGCTCTCAGTGACTGGCTCTCAGTGGCTTTTCATTGTGAGTGAAGCTTGTTTGTTAGTTAAAAGCTTTTGATACATCTTTTCCCAAACTGAAGCAACTGCATACAGCCCCACCTATATATCGATGGGCAAAGCAGACTTATCTCTAATTTTTCTCCACTGCTGCTGAATGAAACAGCACTTTGCCCTCAAACGCTTCTAATTTGTGCTTGCTTTGGTTTTTTCAAAACTATTATTAAAAGCCACCAGGAGGTAAGTCAGCTGTTCATGTACATTTTAGATAAGACCCCCCCCCCCAGGGCAAAGCCCAGCACTGTACAGCTCTTAACCACAAGCAAGGGTTCCTTTTAATTGCTCCCCATGTAGTAATGGCGTGACTAAAATGTGAATGCACAGCATACCATGGGACTTGTTCAGTTCCCAAGAATTACCATCAACAGATGGTAAACATACAAAGGGGTTTTTTATGCTTCCTTTCCACATCAGACATATTTCCCATATCACCTTTCTTCTACTTTTGTCCCATCTGGGTTTACTTATGGGAACCTGTGTGGAGAAAGCAACGTTTTCTCGATCTGGTTACTAATACAAAATAGAATGGGATGCTTTGAGAGCAGTGTGGCTGGCACTGAGAGCGGTGATCATGTGTGTTTTCTTCCGCCACCCTGGTATTGGAAACATAAACGTGTCAGGTGCACAAAATTATACTTGGCTCCTCCTGCTGCTGGGTGGGGAAATGTCTGATTTGAGGACTATGTGCACACCAAACAGTTAAAGTAAACAGCTCCCCCCCCCCTCACAAGAATCCTAAGAACTGTAGTTCACACACAAAGAGAGCCTGAGGTTCAGCACCTTCAACAAACTACAGTTCCCAGGATTCTTTGGGGAAAGGCATGTAGTTTAAACATATGGTGTGTATGCAACCTATGCAGTCATGCAAATCCCATATGCCTAGTTTCGCTTTGGAATATCAGTGGGTAGGGGGAGTCTGCTGCCTGAATGCCTTGTTCATGAGCTTACTGGGGGCTACTGTGGGAACCTGATCCAGAGCTAGATGGACCTTTGTTCTGACTCCTCTGGGCTCTTTTTATATTCTTCTGGCTATGGCGATATGAAGTTTCACTCTTATGTAGTAAGCAGCCCATAAAAATGTGGCCAATTATCAACAGGAACATTGTTCTGGTCATTTTGCTTCAATGAATACTGCTCGTGCACCAACCAGTTGCGCCCTTTCTCAGAGATGCACCAAGCTCACCCCATATGTGGACTAATGCATGTTCACCATCTGCCTCATCAAATGATTGGATGAATATACTTTAGAGGAAGCCGAATATCTCTTACTTGTTGCTCTCTACACAAAGGAAGTCCTTCTAGTTACCTAGCAGAGGTGCAGCCCCCTACAACAGCTTTGGTGGCCAAATTTGATTTGGCATCGGCCAGCTCTCTAGGAGTGCATAAAGGTAAAGGTACCCCTGCCTGTACGGGCCAGTCTTGACAGACTCTAGGGTTGTGCGCTCATCTCACTCTAGAGGAGTGCATAGGCATGCCATATTTCAAAAATTAAAATTCCAGCCCTGCGCATTTCATCTGGCTGCACTCATTATGTTGCAGGAGGGGGACCCTCAAAGGCACCGGCTGCCTTTGGACAGGAAGATGACCGGCAGCAACAGAAGCATCTCTGCTTAAAATTCAATAATTCCCCCCAGACGCCATTTTAGGCATCCAATTTCCGTACATGTCCAGAATTTTCCAGACGTATGGCAAGCCTAGGAGTGTATGCCAGTGGTGGGTGCGGCCCAAAGTGGGCATGGCTACTCACATACATTTAAAAGAAATTAATTTCTGCAAACTAGCCCTAAGAACCAAATAGCAATCTAGGTGGAAACTTTGTTTGTCCCATTGTGGAGAAGAGGATGCTAGACTAAGTAGACCTCTTTTTTCTTTTTTGCTCCAGTAGGACTTGTATTCTTCATTTGTTAAGATGAAGCATTGTGTGGGGATGTTTTACTGTGAATAAAGCTGCCATGATGAAGAAACAAATATGACATTGGAAATTAGCAAGTGATTTTGGAACAATGACACACAGTATATCTGTAACCTCTGCTATCCTTCTAGTTTAGACATAGGGTTGTGGGGTTTGTTTGTTGTTTGCTTGTTTGTTTGTTTGTTTGTTTTTTGCATATCCCTATGCCTAATAGCGGGACATGGGTGGCGCTGTGGTCTAAACCACAGAGCCTCTTGGGCTTGCCGATCAGAAGGTCAGCAGTTCAAATCCCCGTGATGGGGTGAGCTCCCATTGCTTGGTCCCTGCTCCTGCCAACCTAGCAGTTTGAAAGTATGTCAAAGTGCAAGTAGATAAATAGGTACCGCTCCGGCGGGAAGGTGAACGGTGTTTCCGTGTGCTGCTCTGGTTTGCCAGAAGCAGCTTAGTCATGCTGGCCACATGACCTGGAAGCTGTCTGTGGACAAATGCTGGCTTCCTTGGCCAGTAAAGCGAGATGAGTGCCACAACCCCAGAGTCATCCGCGACTGGACTTAATCGTCAGGGGTCCCTTTACCTTTACCTATACCTAATAGCAATATGCAGTTATCATCAGGTAATAATGCTGATTGCCATGCCTTCAGTTCATTTTGAGCTGATGCTAATAGCATAGAAGCAGAACATGCTCTGGTCAGTTGGCAACTATTAACTGCCACCACACCCCCCCACACCCCGCCATGGCAGAACTTGCCCTTGTTTTGCTAAAGAGATTGTGCTTTTAACCAACAAACACTGCATTATGCAAGAACCTGTCCTATTATTTCCTTTGCTGTCGTTAAAGTGAGTAATGTGCTAGGAATGTGTGACAATTTAATTACAAATTGTAATTGAAAAGTAGTTGAAGTGGAAATAAAAGCAAAGCCAGACAGTAATTAGGAAAAGATTTAGCTCTCCTTTGTTTTACTTGTTAAATTTATAGACAATTATGGCTGCCTGTTCATATGAAAGAAAAACATATTAGGAAGCATAAAACAGCTGTTTCCCTTTAACAAAGCAGATTGTGTCTATTTTATAATCATTGTCTGTCTACGGCAAGAGTCATGTTGAGGAAAAAAGCTTTCATTATTTATCTCCCTCGTTATCAATTAAGTGGAGGAACTAATGATGTCTTCTGGAAAAACACAATTTATGACTATTATGGCCATAGTTCTCTGATGGATAGCATTGCCTGTACCATGTTGCAGCTCTCGTCTTCCATTAGAAGGAAGCTGAATTCTCAGGGCTAAGAGCATTTGGAGACGTGAGCCTTAAATTGCTTCTCTGACTTCCTAGCGCTCTTTCAGTGAGCACCTGATGTCATTTCCACATGCGGGGCTTAAATTAGCTCTTCGAAGAAATGTAAACCTGCATTGACTAAGAGGTGCATCTGGTTTCTCTCCTGCGTTGGCTGCATTTGTGAGACGAAAATGGCAAGAGGGACTCAGATGTGTTTCCTTGTGTCCCGTGTGGGGTCGGTGGGAATGCACTGCCCAACGTCAATGCAGGCGAGGCTGCCTTTACCATTAGGCAAGGTGATGCTGGCCCCGCCAGGTGACAGATATGGGGGAATAATTTAATGGTGACAAATTGTTTAGCTTCTTATGTCTTTGCCACCCTGTGAGTGTGTGTGATGGGGTATTATTATTATTTAGCTCAGTTACAAAAAATGCCTTGGACCATTTTTGGATACGGGGAAAATATAGTGAAAGCAAGGCAAGTGTAATATGAATGAGCATTCTGGCCAAAGCAGTCTGTCTGTGTTGTTGTTTAGTTGTTTAGTCGTGTCCGACTCTTTATGACCCCATGGACCAGAGCACGCCAGGCACTTTTATCTTGCACTGCCTCCCGCAGTTTGGCCAAACTCATGCTGGTAGCTTCGAGAACACTATCCAACCAACTCGTCCTCTGTCGTCCCCTTCTCCTTGTGCCCTCCATCTTTCCCAACATCAGGGTCTTTTCCAGGGAGTCTTCTCTTCTCATGAGGTGGCCAAAGTATTGGAGCCTCAGCTTCAGGATCTGTCCTTCCAGTGAGCACTCAGGGCTGATTCCCTTAAGAATGGATAGGTTTGATCTTCTTGCAGTCCAATCAGCCAGATGGACAAAATTCCTACCGGGCCCCTGCCCCAAGAGCAGATGACCCCATGACAGATATAGCAAGGTCAACGCGAACAACCCTGAATATAGGGAGGGAGGGACGGGCAATCCGATGCACAGAGCGAAAAGAGGAAGCTCTACGCTTCGTACAGGGCGTTTTAACATTTCTGGCTGTCAATCACAAAATGGCAACGTTAACTTCTTCCCAACAACAAGGGAAGTCCAATCACAACAGTGGCCAATGATCAATTAGCCCGCCTCACAACTTTGGAGTGTCCTGGAGGCCCCTACCGCAACACGTGCTCTCCATGAAGGAGAACACGCTATACCACAGGGTAATTATGTAAATCACTTCTGCATTGCAAAACGTTTTGTCGAGACAAACCAAAATGAGCCAAAGGGAAAATGTCTGAAATATGCTGCCTCCTCTTTAAACAAAGCCCATTTTTCAACAGGTGTTCGATTGCCATTTTCTTCCTAATGAAGTCAAGTACACTCACAACGGATGCCCAATTCTCAATGAAGACGTAGTCATGCTGAGGTTATACAGGTAAGCAGCACTGGGGTGATGTCTCAGGGAGTGTTTCTTATGAAAGAACAAGCATGTTTCTACCATTCACCTAATATTAAAAAGTAATGCTAAGTGAATGATCTCTTCTGAGTTTTCTTTTATATTGTGTCACAAAGAAAATAAAAAATCCATGATATAAGGATCCCTCTGATACCTTATATCATGTATGGTGGGGATGTGATAAAATTAAGAAATTTTGGAGAAATATACATGAGGAACTGGAAAAAATGTTTAAAACGACAATTGGTAAGAAACCGGAAACATTCCTTTTAGGAATTATAACAAATGACATCCCAAAAGACATGAAGAGAATCTTTTTGTATGCAACAGCTGCCGCAAGGTTATTGATTGCAAAAAAAATTGAAATTAGAAGAAGTACCAACATTGAAAGATTGGCAAAATAATTTTTTTGAAATGATTGAATTAGCAAAAATGACGGCAACAATTAGAATGCAATCTAATCAAAATCTCAAACAGGAATGGAAATGTGTAGAAGAATACATGACCAAAAGATGCTCCAACAAGAAAGTTAAGTCACAAAGTTAAGTTAAGCTAAGCTAAGCAGATATATAAGATTGAATGCTTAATTATTAAGATACAAAATTACAATCTCAATAATAAAGTTACCGGTACATAATAATAACAAGGAAGTCACGCACGGGTGGAGGGAAGACACAGGGCAAGAAATAAGAAATGGATAAATGTTGGTACATAATGACATGTGAAAATGTGAATTTACGAATATAATATATATGTATAAATATGTAAAGATTTCATATATGTATTGCAACATTAATAATAAATAAATTAAGTGCAAAAAAGAAGAAAATAAAAAATCCAAGGTGCCCATTGGTTGCAAAACCAAACGCATTAAACAAATTATGTACGTTCATCCTATTCCTTGGCCCATAATTAAAATTATGGATAATTTACTTAACACTGATTGTGCCTGTTGCTACTGTCAGCAGGGAAGAATTATGGTTCCAGTAATGAGATATCTCAAGATAGTGAACCCACCCCAGAGGGTTAGATTCACAACACAAACAGAGCTAAATCAGGCTTTGAGGGTTGTTGAAGGCCTTCCTACTCAAAAACAAAAAGATCCTCTCTTTAAAACCTCTCCAGCAGCAGAAGGGCTGGCCATTGTGGTGTTTGTCCACCTCTGTGAGTGCCGTTTTGTTGCCACGATTCTGTGGCATATAAATATCTAAATAAATGATTAAGCCAGTGAGGAGAAAAGTACTGGCTCACTGGCTCATTTGGTATTGCTCATACTTTCCAGTTTTCAAGGTTGCATTTCTGCTGTAGGATGTTGTTGATTAAATGAAATAATAGGTTTGCCTAACCATACACTTGGAACCATGCACTTAGGGATGCGGGTGGCGCTGTGGTCTAAACCACTGAACCTCTTGGGCTTCCTGATCAGAAGGTCAGCAGTTCGAATCCCCACAATGGGGTGAGCTCCCCTTGCTCTGTCCCAGCTCCTGCCAACCTAGCAATTCGAAAGCATACCAGTGCAAGTAGATAAATAGGTATTGCTGCAGCGGGAAGGTAAACGGCGTTTCCGTGTGCTCTGGTTTCCATCATGGTGTTCCGTTGCGCCAGAAGCGGTTTAGTCCTGCTGGCCACATGACCCGGAAAGCTGTCTGTGGACAAACGCTGGCTCCCTTGGCCTGAAAACGAGATGAGGGCTGCAACCCCATAGTCGCCTTTGACTGGGCTTAGCCGTACAGGGGTCCTTTACCGTTACCTTTTTACCTGATGAATTAATAAGTTGGCATAACTAGAGGGATGACTCTTGAAGTTTGAGACAGAACTTCATAAGAGTTCAGCCACCTCAATGCATAAATAGGTTTTCTGATTTTTGTGAGAACATGAGAGAACCTGCTGGATCAGGCCAAAGGCTCATATAGCCCAGCATTGTATTATCACAGTAGACAAGTCTTTGGGAAACCCACAAGCAGGTTCCAAGCTCAAGAGCCTAATTAAAATATACCAAATGTTGTACAGTGGTGCCTCGCAAGACGAAATTAATTCGTTCTGCAAGTTTTTTCTTCTTGCGAGTTTTTCGTCTTGCGAAGCACGGTTTCCCATAGGAATGCATTGAAAATCAATCAATGCGTTCCTATGGAAACAGCCTTCAGACCAGGTCCGGGGACAGTCTGTCCCCCGACCTCTTCTGAAGGCTGGGGGGGGGGGACAAGGGCTTTTCTTCCCACCGCCAGCCTTCAGAAGGCTGTTCTGAAGGCTGGCGGTGGGAAGAAAAGCCCTTCTCCCCACCTCCCACCCCGCAAGCTCCGGGGACAGGAGGGCTTTCCTCCCGACTGCCAGCATTTTAAAAGCCCCCAGGACAGCGGAGACTTCTCCGCTGTCCCGGGGGCTTTTAAAATGCTGGCGGGGGGTAGCGAAGGCTTCTCTGCCGCCCGCCAGCATTTTCAGATCGCCCGGGACAGCGGAGAAGTCTCCGCTGTCCCGGGGGCTTTTAAAATGCTGGCGGGCGGCAGAGAAGCCTTCGCTGCCGCCTGCCAGCATTTTCAGATCGCCCCGGGACAGCGGAGAAGTCTCCGCTGTCCCGGGAAGGCAGGCGGGGGGAGCAAAGACTTTTGCCCCCCGCCGGCCTTCAGAAGAGGTCCAGGACCTCTTCTGAAGGCCGGCGGAGATTTCCCTATGGGCTTTCTTCTTGCGAAGCAAGCCCATAGGGAAATTCATCTTGCGGAACGACTCAAAAACGGAAAACTCTTTCGTCTTGCGAGTTTTTCGTTTTGCGAGGCACCACTGTAGATTCCAAAATGTGCCCAACTCTTTTGCTTGCTAAAATTCAACTGTCTTTTTGCTTGCCCTTTGCAGATTTACGGAAACCGAGACATTTACCGAAATGGTTCCCTTCCTTGTAAAGTTACTTGAACCAGATTGTAATATTATCAAGATGAGCTCAAGTGCCCTACAAGTCGCTGGCTTTCATGGCTTGTCCAATGTAATTAACAAAAACGTAATTACTTTAGACTACAACAGGAAAATAAACTTGGATTGTACCATAAGCCTGATTTCTGTAGAAACTTTCCTACCAGCCCATGGGCAACTTGTCAGAGGATCAGAAGAAGAAGAACCACCTCGTGGAGATCAGCCTCATAGTTTCCCTCCCACAACCGGTATGTACACTTTGTTTCTCTGCACCTGTTATATCATCACAAATATCTTCATTCAGTGATGAGGTTGTACAGGGGCGCCAACTTGCCTCCACATTATGGGGAGGGGCATGACATGACACATCATGGAACATCATGGGAGGAGGAGCCAACAGCCATTAAAGCTGAATGGCCACTGTGTTTGGCTCTGCCCCAGCTCCTTCCAACCGACGTCCTGACGTCATGCATACAACATTAGTTCCCCCAATTGCCCTTGTAAGCTGCTGCCTCTGCCCAATAAATGATGTCAGCAATGTCTATGCAACACGATGACCATGTACATTGTTACATGAGCACAGTTCCACAGCATTTTATATTTTCATTTACATACATTCATTCGAAATAAGATGGGTTTATGAAGCAATTCTATATCCTCCCACCACACTGACGAAGAATTCTACGAAACAGTAGTCAATATCCGGAATCACTGTTCAGTGTTGGACATCATATTTGCTGAATACACAAAGCTTCACAGCTTGTCTTCTATCGTACAAAGTCTGGTACCTCGCTTCATTTAAAGATTTTCAGAAACTTTGAGACTGAAGATTTCATTTTGGACTTGTTATGGTTTGAAGGAATTCCCTAAAAGATTGTCCATTGCGTATGTACATGGTCATCGTGTTACGTAGACATTGCTGACATTCTCTTTGCAACACAGGTTTGTTTGGTTACTTATTGTTGTACCATGGCCAATAGAATGATGTGCCTTAACATGATGCCTAAAAAATAATAAGAGTGGACGCCAGGCAAGTGTCCTTGGTGGGCTTCTCTTGGAGTGCATTCTATGAACAGAGAGATACTCCATCTGATTCACACAGAACTTAGAACTGGAGCTCACTATTAAAATTATTCACAGGACATCTCATAGCCCCCTCATTCCTTCCCATAGGTGTTTCAGTGGTGAACTGTTCCTAGCTTCTGGTGTCTGGTTTGCATCTTCTGTCCATGTTTCTGTTGAGAGAGAAAAAACCCACTGTGATTTCCTTTGGGCCATTAGGACGTAGGAGAGGTGAAAACTGTCCATCTGGGAGCTGTGTTTCAGGCCTGAAGACCATACAGAACATTAAAGTGAGCTGTGAAGATTTTCTCCTGATGGGCCTAAGATACCAGCATTTGGACCCTCCTTCGCCCAACATTGATTACATTCCCATCAGGCTGGATCTCACAGACAGCAGAAGCAAGACCATCTACAAGGTAAAAGCCTTATACAGGGGTAGGCAACCTAAGGCCCAGGGGCCAGATGTGGCCCAATCGCCTTCTCAATCAATTCCCACAGGCAGTCTGGGAATCAGAGTGTTCTTACATGAGTAGAATATGTCCTTTTATTTAAAATGCATCTCTGGGTTATTTGTGGGGCCTGCCTGGGGTTTTTACATGATTAGAATGTGTTCTTTTATTTAAAATGCATCTCTGGGTTATTTCTGGGGCATAGGAATTTCTTCATATATATTTTTCAAAATATAGTCTGCCCCACCACATGGTCTGAGGGACGGTGGACCAGCCCATGGCTGAAAAAGGTTGCTGACCCCTGGCCTTATAGGAAGGAACTGTGGCATAGACAGATCCAGGCTTAGGTGAAGCCAGCCTTCGCCAACCTGGTGCCCTCCAGATGTTTTGGGCTACAAGTCCCATCAGCCTCAGACATGCCAGCTGGGACTTATGGGAATTGCAGTCCAAAATACCTGGATGGCACCACTGGGTTAGGCTGCCAGAAGAGCATTCAGCCATAATTAGATGCTTACTTTGTCACCTGCTTCTTCTTCCGCAGTCTGAGCATGCTTGGCTTCCCGTTCACATTGGAGGTGCGTTTCCTAACCAGCCGCCCCAAGCTGCCTTCATGGCTATGCAAATCCTAGAAGCAGACCAGTTCATTCTGAGCCTGTTGTCAACAACCATACTGGATGCCGAAGACAGTGAAACAGCCAAATCCCTGCTCGTTTTCAACATCACCAAACCACCCCAGGAAGGCTACATTACTCATCTGCAAGACCACACAAGACCCATCTCATCCTTCACCTGGAACAGCCTCAATGATATGCTTATTGCTTATCAGCCACCAAACAGCAGCCACACAGAGAGGAGAAATTATGAGGTAACCAAAGAGATTTTAATGAAGTCTCTCACAAGGTTTCAAAGCATTTATCAATATAGACTTTTTAAAAAACATAGACAGTTTCTTGATGAGTTCCTACTCCTACTGTCCTGATGTTTGTTTGTTATTCCTTTTTATTAGCTGTTTTATAATACACATATTTTTATTATCTAAACCCCGCTACCATCAAATATTTCAGTAATCCATTGCTTATACCAGGCATAGGCAAACTTGGCCCTCCAGATGTTTTGAGACTACAGTTCCCATCATCCCTGACCACTTGTCCTGTTAGCTATGGATGATGGGAGTTGTGGTCCCAAAACATCTGGAGGGCCAAGTTCACCTATGCCTGGCTTATACAGTCAAGCCATGGTTTCCAAACACCTCTGTTTTGGAATGTTTCAGCTCCCAAATGCCGAAAACCTGGAAGCAAATGCTCTGTTTTTTGAATGTTTTCGGAAGGCAGACATCCAATGCGGCTTCCGCTTAAGTGCAGGAAGCTCTTGCAGTCAATCGGAAGGTGCGCCTTGGTTGTCGAACTTTTTGGAAGCTGAAAGGGCTTCTGGAATGGATTGCATTTGACAACCAAGGTTTGACTGTATATCAAATCCTGCCTGCAACTTCATATATTGGTGATTGTTTGATAGATCAGTGGTCTCCATTACTCCTTAAAAACTTTGTCATCATGTCCTCTTTATGTCATTACGTTCCATCATTTTCACAAGCCATTCCTCCTTCGTTGGCAATCCTTTCTCTTTCCACTTCTGTTGTCGAATAGGGTACTTGGGAATTTCATTGCTGAGTACGTAAAGATAAAAGTAAAGAACCCCTGGACACTTAAGTCCAGTCAAAGGTGACTATGGGGTTGCAGCACTCATCTCGCTTTCAGGCCAAGGGAGCCGACATTTGTCCACAGACAGCTTTCCGGGTCACATGGCCAGCATGATTAAACTGCTTCTGGTGCAACGGGACACTGTGACGGAAACCAGAGTGCACAGAAACGCCGTTTACCTTCCTGCCACAGTGGTACCTATTTATCTACTTGCACTGGCGTGCTTTCGAACTGCTAGGTTGGCAGGAGCTGGGACAGAGCAATGGGAGCTCCCCCCCTTCGTGTGTCACAATGACTGGAGTGTTGGACTTGGGAGAACAGGGTTCAAATCCCCTCTCAGCTGTGTGAGTCACTGGGTGACCTTTGGCCAGTTGCCATCTCTTAGCCCAGCCTTTCTCAACCCAGGATGTCACAGATGTTCTTGAACTACAATTCCCATCATCCCTGATCATTCATTATATGCTGGCTAGGAATCATGGGAGTTATAGTCCAACATCATCTAGGGATCCAAGGCTGAGAAACGCAGCAGGAGGAGTACCATGCTGAGTATCATTGCCCAGAAACAGATCAGTGACTTCCAGTCATGGTGGTGGCAGTTAGGTAATTTTGGACTCTGGGCTTAATAGCTTTGTTAGACCCCATCTCTATAGACTGCAATGTGTGTTACTTCATTTCAGGACTGGGGGCTCCTGTTCAGTGGGACTCTGGACTTTTGACTCATTCTCTGGTTACATCACAGCACTTTTCAACAGAGTGATTTCACACATTGTATTACAGGTCATCAAATGTTAAGTTGTTAAATCATGAGGAATCGGGTGACCTGCATGCACATGTGAACCAACATGACATCTCAGTGTGTCACTAAAGTTTGTTCAACTGTCTTGGTTAATTTGTCAGAATCATGATGGCTATTTGCCCCTTAATAAACATGAAACCCACTTTCCTTATAAATTCCCAAGTTACTAAAAATGTGGATCACAGCATTTGAAAGTTATATAGTTGCTTTATGATCATTATGATTATTATTACCAATGTTTTTCATCCAATGCCGTCCTTTAATCCTTTCAGGGAATCTGTCGTGTTCTGTTGTGCATGTTGTGTGAGGAGTGGTTGATGTTGAGAGGCAATAAGATGAAAGAACTTATACATTTTAATAACATTAGAAAGGAATTATGAGATACATAAATGCTTATGAGAGCTTTAACAGAAAAGATAAATGTCACCTATGACTGGATTTTGTCATCTCTTTAAATTTTAGCAAATAGCAATGGCCGTGAGTATGGTTGGAACCAAGACATCAGTGCCCTTTCCTTAGTGAAAATGTGTTCCATAAGCTGCTATTTAGCCTATTTTTATCTATTACCTTAATTATTTCTGGTTTGGGTTTTTTTCTTTCAAAAAATGGTTAAAAGGGGGGAGATTTCTATTCTTTTAAAGAATCCCTAGCATTTTCATTTTCAATTGCAAAAATACCATGGAAGTATAATTAGTGCTCCCTCTTGTGGAAGTTAAAATGAATGTCTCACGTGTGAAACATTTTTAAAGAATTACCGTATATCACGGGTGTCAAACACAAGGTCCGCGGGCCGAATCCGGCCCGCCAGACCTTGTCATGTGGCCCGTGTAGCTGCCCTCGAGCGGCGCCGGCCGTTCTACACAGGAAACCTCCACTTTACATGCATTCAGGAAACCTCCACTTGTTTTTATATTGAGTGCATGCCATCCTGTGATGTGACAGATCCAACGGCTGCCTGAACCCTTCTCTCCTGTACTGTAAGTCCTACAGATACAACCGGCCCTTTGAGGGTGACCAAACTGCTGATGCGGCCCCCAATGAATTTGAGTTTGACACCCCTGCCGTATATTGTACAAACTGACTACAGGGAACAGCATTTTTTTAAAAAGGGGGGATATTGGAGATTATGGAGGAAAACATATGGTCTTTAAAACATTCTGGTTCCATTTAGCACTCTAAACCTCTCTGTGGTTGTTTTCCTATGTTATTTTGAGCTCAAAATCTTTCAAGATTTCTCGAGTTCAGAGGTTGGTAAACAATTGGCCCTCCAGATGTTGTTACACACCAAATCCCATTAACCCCAGACAGCATCCCCAATGGTCAGGGATGGCAGTAGCAACAGCCCAGCAACATTTGTAGGGCCACAGGTACTCCACTCTGCAATAGTCTCTTGTCAGCTGCTGTTTCATCTTCCCAGGTAATCTTTAGAAAATGCTGTTTCCATTTTTGTGTAACAGGTGGAGTTTGAAGTTCATGATTTGTACTTTGAAAGAAGTTCACCAATTACTATCTATATCTCTGTTAGAACGGCACACACAAATGCTCCTCGGGTCTCATGGAATACTGGTGAGAATTCATATTATGCTTGATAGTTTTCTTTAAAAGACAGGATGTGGCTGCAGAGGTCAAATGCAACAAACCAATATTCTTTCCGTAGGTTCTTTAGCCTTTTTAAATGAGAAGCCAAATGGGATTATGCTATTTTGTGGGGAAAGAAATCGTCCTTGAGTTTGTTTCTGTCATAGACTCGTTGACTCGTAGAATTGTAGAGTTGGAAGGGACCCTGAGGATAATCTAGTCCAACCGCCTGCAATGCAGGAACATGCAGCTACGGGGATCAAACCTGCAACCTTGGGGTTATTAGCACCACAACCTAGCTAACCAGGCTCAGTGTGACACTAGTTTTGTGCTGCCTCCTAGGAAGACCCAGGGGAGGTTCATGATATCAACTCATATCTGTATCATGTGTCCCTTGTTGAATCAAAACGAGCATGTGATCTGAAAGCTACTGCACACCCTCTGAAATTTCTCTGATGAAAATAGGGATGTCCTATTCCATTATTATTATTATTATTATTATCTCATCCATCTGACAGGGTTGCTCCAGCCACTCTAGGCAGCTTCCAACATACATAAAAACGTAATACAGTGGTGCCCCGCAAGACGAATGCCTCGCAAGACGAAAAACCCGCTAGATGAAAGGGTTTTCCGTTTTTCGATGCGCTTCGCAAGACGAATTTCCCTATGGGCTTGCTTCGCAAGACAAAAACGTCTTGCGAGTCTTGCGATTTTTTTTCGCTTCCCCCCCCCCTTTTTCTAAGCCACTAAGCCGCTAATAGCCTTTTAGCCGCTAAGCCGCTAAGCCTTTAATAGCCGCTAAGCCGCTAATAGCACTAATCCGCTAAGCTGCTAATAGGGTTGCTTCGCAAGACAAAAAAACCGCTAGACGAAGAGACTCGCGGAACGGATTATTTTCGTCTTGCGAGGCACCACTGTAAAACATTAAACATTAAATAGCTTCCCTATACAGGGCTGCCTTCAGATGGCTCGAGGTTCAGATAACTCCATACCATCCAACATTTCCCTGGTGAGAATAGGGACGCTCTGTGGAAAAGTAGGACATTTTGGGATCAAATCAGAAACCAGGATGGCTAAGCTGCTAATAGGGTTGCTTCGCAAGACAAAAAAACCGCTAGACGAAGAGACTCGCGGAACGGATTATTTTCGTCTTGCGAGGCACCACTGTAAAACATTAAACATTAAATAGCTTCCCTATACAGGGCTGCCTTCAGATGGCTCGAGGTTCAGATAACTCCATACCATCCAACATTTCCCTGGTGAGAATAGGGACGCTCTGTGGAAAAGTAGGACATTTTGGGATCAAATCAGAAACCAGGATGGCTTCTGTAAATCTGGGACTTTCCCTGGAAAATAGGGACAATTAGAGGGTCTGCCATTGTCCCCAGTGAAGTTTCTTGATGGGGTCAGTGCTAAATGAGGCTTCAAAGAGTTACCTCCAGAGCTCTATACAGATGAAATTAATTCCTTTCTTTAACAGACACCAATTACTTGCATGGGACCTTTGAGTAAATCATATGGTTGTTTGAATATGGTTTATGCAAAGGCCCCATGCAAGTGGTTGGCATTTGTTATAGAAAGGAATTCACCATTAGTGCTGGGTTGCACTTATTGTTCTTACTGTTCTGAATAAATTACAGGTTCAGGGTTTCTGTTCTAGGTCTTGATCTGCTGGAAGGACAGTCTCGCCCTATAACTTGGGAGCAGTTTCAGATTGTAGACAATGACGACATCAACGGTGTTCGCATAGTCACTGTTGATGGTCTACAGCATGGACAGCTCACTCTAAGAGGTATTGTGTCCTCCCTGATGTCTGTATACAGATGTTACTATTGGTCAGTGCAGTTCATGCAACAGTTCACCTTTTCAGCTGCCATGACAATGAGGACTTGAGGAGGAAGCCGCTAGTGGGCTCATGACAAGACTAGGGTTGCCATATTTTTCAAACAGTGAAAATTCAGACAGAAAAGTTGTTGAGCTTCTTCTGGACATTTGACCAATTTCTGTCCAGACACCAATTTCTGCCGATTGCAGTATTCTGGATATCTCCAGGTAATTCCAAGTGTATCGCAACCCTAGACAAGACAGCACTTGTGAGAACTACACAGCACCCTGGTGAGGCATGGTTTCTACAAATGCCTTTGTATGACTTCTGCACAGCTGTAAGTCTAGTACTGGCCCCACATGAAGTTACTAAAGACACATGCATGTATTTCTTAAACCTTTGGACCCTAAAGGTTAGGGGAAGAACTATAGCTTAGTGGTAGAACACATATTTTTGCATGCAGAAGGTTCCAAGCTCAGTCCCTGGTATCACAGTTTTAAAGAATTAGCTAGCCAGTGATGGGAAAGACTGAGTTGTATCCAACTAAGTGCTACTCAGAATAGACCCATTGAAATTAACAGTCCTAAATTAATTATGAAAATCAAGTTCAATGGGTCCACTCTGAGTATGGCTAACATTGGACATAACCCCCTGCTTGATACTAGGAATAGAGGAGAAATGTGTTTGGTCTGCATTTCGAAGCAAAGAAACCTAATTTGCAGGTCCCAAATTTATATGCAGATTGGAATGCAGCTGTCATTCTGATTATGTGTGTTTATGAATTTTCCAATGCAGTTTTTTTAAAACAACAACATAAAACAAAAACTTAAAATTCACTCACTGGGTCACCATTGGTGATCATCCCTCCATTTCAGGTGGGGGGAATGCATTGAAAAGTGTAAAACAAAACCCAAAAACAAACCATGTATTTTAGGGAACAAATATCTAATTTAAATGCACATTTTTCATGTACATTTTTTAAAAGCACACCAAAAAAAGGGATAGAATGTCAAATTGCACCCCATGTTATTTGTATAAAAAATTGTGGAAAATTGTTTGGTGCATTTTAATTGCCACATGTTGCAAAATTATTATTCTGCAATTTTGAGTGTGGGTAACTCATTAACTCTTCCAGATAATGTGCTCTTGTGACATGGAAGCCTATATGTTGTTGCATTCACAACATAGTTTGGATTCTGTTGCAATATGTTCTTGTTTGCTTCACTAACATTCCAGAGAAAAACGATGTTGTGTCTGTCACTCAGTGAACCAGCATTGATCCAGTAAGCAGTTCTGATGTTTGTAGTGAAGGAATCATATTCATTTAATGGTGGTTATTCTTTGGCCTGGCTAGTCTGGAAGCTTCTCTTCTATGTAACAAGATTGTTTTCTGCAATTCATGAGGAGGGATGATCACCAATGGTGACCCAGTGAGTGAATTTGTACAGGGCTGAAATCTTTTATGATTTCCTGGTCTTGGCCCTCCAATTTCTACCTCTTATAAACTTAATCATTTCTGTTCATAAGCTTCACACCTTCTAAAGTAGTATTACTTTTTTTAAAAGCATACACCCATTATGAATCATGTTCCTGCTGTTGTCTGACAGGAGGAAAGGGATTCATGTTCACAGTCTCAGACCTTAAGGATGGTCTTGTCCGTTACCATCACGATGACAGTGATTCCACAAAGGACTATATTGTCTTCAGGATCTTTGATAACCGACACAGAAGTCGCCACAAATTTCCAATCAACATTCTACCTAAAGATGACAGCCCTCCATTTCTCATCAGTAATGTTGAAATAGAAGTGCCTGAAGGACAGACAATTCTGATCCAAAGCTCAATGCTTCAAGCCTCCGACATGGACTCTAGCGATGACTACATACTCTTCAATATAACCAAAGCATCACAGGCAGGAGAAATCATGAAGAAACCTGGACCAGACCTAATTGGTAAAATGTTAGACAATCTGAAGGGGGGAGAGCATCTTTCTTTCTGCTTGTGTGTGTGTGTGTGTGCTATGTCTATGTCTTGCTTTCAGATATATTCCCATATCCATTTTTAACGCTTGAGATTTCAACTGTTTTCCAGGCCTTAGTAAACAGGCTGTGAGTTTCAGCTTTGGTTTGATTATGCAAGTTAAGCCACACCCTGCGTAATCGATCACAAGATGTGGTGTGCACACACGATTTAGTGGCAATGCGCATAAATTTGGGGGCACCCTGCATAATGAATTTGTTTAAGATGAGACTCTTGTCCAGGCAGGGCTGTCTTTACCCAGGGGTGCAAGGGGCGTGGGGCACCTGGGTACCAAATTCTGGGGGGCGCCAACCAGTCCCTCTTGATCAGTTGCAGTGAAAAGCAATGGAACAAAAGTCCCTAGCCCCCTCCTCCGTTGCTCTGTTACTCCGTAGTATCAAATATTCCTGATGAGTAAGGAAACAAAAGCAGCTTTTCTGCTGCGTTGATGGTCAACAACTTTGGGCTTCCCTCCTCCCCATAAAAGCTCAATAAAAGTTAATTTGGGGGCGCTGGGCAGATCTTTGCACTCTGATGGCACATATGTTAAAGACGGCCCTGGGTCGAGGGGTTGAGAGCCTTTTCAAGATTAAGAAACTCATTCCATTCTGGGCAGCATTCATGCCAGTGGGAGGCAGTGCAGCAAATGTAACTGTTACCTTTTTACAATAGGCTAGTTTCTCACAAATCCCCTCTATCTTGCATTCAGGCAAGCTAGATGCTATAGTCCTTTGTCTAATAATCCCTAGCCAATGAAGAAAACCAAAGTGTACACCTCAGTCATGCCCAAGACTGCTACTGAGTTGCTTTGAGTTTGGTTGGTAAAACTGCACAGCAAACGTTTCCTCATAAATGTTTATTTCTCAGGAGAAATTTCTTTTATTTGCTTTTCATTAAAAAGGACTTGGGCAGCCAAGGATATTTTCATGGTCCAAAGATCCCTGGCAGCTTTAAGAGAGAAGGTAATGCCAGAAGTGCTAAATGGAAGATAACTGAGGCCTGTGGCAGAGAGTTTGACCATTGTTTTTTTATTATAAAGGGTCATATTCTTCTCCATAGTGGAGGTATCAGTAAAATACTTGGGTTTTTTATTTTAGAAAAACCACAAAGCCTTCACAGGAGCACCATTATGGCATTAAATACAAGGCCCTAATTCTTATAGGTCTAAAATATATTTTCTTCTGTGATTCACCAGGTTATCCTGTCACTAAATTTCTTCAGAAAGATCTATTCAATGGGATCATTTACTACCACCACTTAGGAGGAGAAATATTTGAAGATTCCATTGAATTTGTTCTGTGTGACTGTAATGATCCTCCCAATCTTTCAGAAACTCAGGTATGTTATTGGGGGATATATTGCAAGGCCACGAGGGAGAACACAATGACACCTGTGTTTTATGAATGTCGTTTTATTGTTGACTTTTTATGCTTTTCACTTAATGTTGGCAGCATAGTTTGTTTGTTTTTGCAAATGAAACAAATCAATAAAATATATCTATAATCATGGACTGCACTCCTAAACATGCTCACTGTGGGATTTACTCCCAAGTAAACATACATAGGAGTGTACTGTAAAATGTGATAGACTACTTTTCCTTAAACCAGAAGAATTCAGCCCATTATATTACTAAAGTGCTTCACAAATTTCAAGTCTATGTATCAATTTTCAGGGAAGGGATTGCATAGCAGGCAAACAGAAAATCTGAAATTGCCTTAATATGGTGAATAATTAGACACAATCTGGATAACAGAAAATGCTGGGATTTATTTGTAATATCTGTCTGTCTGTCTGTTCTGTCTGTCTGGGTTTCAACAAATTGAACTTGTATGTACACATCTTTAAAAACAACAGTCATGGGCAGTTCTAGAACCCAAGTTTAAGATCTCATGAAAAAATACATTGTAAAGTTTTCAAATAGTGACTTTAACAGAAATCTATTGAATCACAGGACACTTGAGAAATATTTTAGCATCTTTTTCTGTCTTGTCATTTCTTCCAGCAGATGCTAAATGCTTATTGTCTAACACTGTCTAAACACCATGGCCTTTTTGCTGCACTATTTCCAATGACCTGGGTGTCCTGACCACCACCACTATATAATGGTTTTCTAAATCCTTACACTAGGAAGTCAGAGTGCACATAATTCCTTCAGATGATCAACTTCCCAAAGAAATTTCAGGGACGAGCCGCCATCTAATTGTCAAGGAAACTGAGATCGCCCATCTAACAAAGAAACATCTCAGTTATATCGACAGAGAAGCACAGGAAAGGGAGATCATCTATACTATAACTTCTCCCCCATTCTTCTCTTCTGTGCATAAGTAAGGCTTGTGTGAATGGTTACTTGTCATAAGAAAAAGGTGCATTTTCAGTATGTTGCATGGCAGAGCTGGTGATAACCTAGCAAAACTGTGATTAGTAATTAGCATTTGTATTTGTGTTCCTCGGATAGGGGAGTTAAGAATGTTTTCAAAGGAGTCTGACCAAAGCCCATTTCCCCTTCTTCTTCATTGCCCGCATGGTGCCAGTCTCGGTCTTGCTAGCTACCACTGTCATTTTCATCATCATCAAACCTTTTATTGGCATCACATACAAACATCCATAGCAAATCAATACAGAATTCCCACCTTCCCAGTGACACAAAACATTCGTCAACTGAAAGAGGCAAAGCAGTCTAACATGACATCTCTAGGTCTCCAGGGAGATCAGACGTCTTCAATGTGTTTCAACGACAAAAAAACAGGTAAAGATATTTAGCCACTAACTTGGTGAGCTCCTGATTATTCCCCAATAATAGATAATGTATGACCTCGAACTCTGGTTTCCAGTGGGGATGCAGAGTTGATCTAGGAACTGCTGGCGGAAATCAACATATAGTTTACATTTAAGAACCATATGTGTAAGAGTTTCCACCTGATGGTCTTCACATGGGCAAATTCCTTCTCCTTCCACCATTCCCAAGAACCTTCCATAGGAGGTTTGAAGGATTTGAATTAAACCTGGCAAGCGAAAATGCCCTTCTTTCTTGAGGACTAAGCAAAAATTCAAGATAATTGTGGTTAATTTCATATGCCCAAGAAAGTTGAAAGTTAAGTCATTTTCCATCCTTAATTTATGAACAGATGTAAAACAGTTAATGCACACAAACTAATATGGTGAAGCACAGCAGCGGTCAGAAGATAATGAGCCAGCAGAAAGCAAATCCCCCCCCCAAAAAAATTCAAATCTGCTTTGAGAAAAGATGTGAAAGTACAGTTCTGTAGGGTTGCCATTTTTAAAAAAAATAAATGAAAATTTGGACACAAAAGTTGTTGAGCTGTTTTTTGGGCCAAAGTTGTTGAGCTGTTTCTGCAACCTCCCCCCCCCCCCCATATTTTTACTCCAAAAAATCAACACTTCTGACATGGATTTCCATAAGCCTGGGTTTTCCTGGACATTTGTACCAATTTTCGGAAAACTCACCCAGATGCTACTTCCGACAGACGAATCCAAGGAAATCAGGAAATCTCAAACGTATAGCAGCCCTAGGTTCTGAGAATTGATGTCTCCTATTCGACTGCTCAGATCTTTTTTGAAGCAACAAGCACAGTCCAAACAAATGGATATAGACCACAAAGCATGAACCCTACAATCAGTTCACCATTCAAGGTTTTGCCTGTGTGACTTCACATAGCACTGATAGATGGATGAAATGACAGGAAATTAATCCTAATTGCATTTCATATTTTGCTTGCTTTGATTTCCCAATCCATTGTGAAATTATCTGAAACAGTAGAGATGGGGAGTAGGGTTATAACTTTTTTGCAACCTCATGTTCCTGTAGCTTAGTTAGATGAACATTTGCCTAAAAACAAAGGAATGAAGTGTCATTTCCAAATCTTTTGAAAAAAGGTCACCCCGAAATCAATAAATCGATTTTGAATATGCAACTCTATAATGTATTATGTAACATGCATAGTATGTATTATAATACAGGAAAAATAGAGCTTGCAAATTTTCTAATGCTTGTACAATGTTTCAAACATTGTGTATCACTTCTTATTGCTTAGAATAAACCGAGGTTCTTGTGTGACATTGTATATTGCCACTGAAACAAATATTAAAAGTTAAGTTTAGTTGTTTGCTCACAAAGCTTTCTATATAGACCAATATTTGGATTCTTCTTCTAGAAAGTTCAAAACAGTTTTAGGAAGTTCCAGAAAGCTGTAAAAGTTCAAAAGAGTTCCATAAAGTTTTTTGTGGGTTTTTTAAGTGCTAATATTTATGAGTAGTAATACAGTGATTCCAACTTTGCATTTCAGGGTGACCTTTTCACAACTGAGAAGAATTAGTCCCCTTTTCAGTGTTTCTAAGCAAAAGTCCATCCCTTTATGATACATGAAATAATTGTGTGAGGGGGTTGGGGCAGAATAAAAAATATATAACCCTAATGGGGAGATGGTGACTATTTCTGGTGAGAGAAAATAGTTTTGGGATGTACATTTGTATCTTCTTTTGCTATTTAAAAAGTTATATGATTCTGCATATGTGTTCTCTATTATGACAATACCATTCTGCACAGCCACATGGACGCTGGGAAACTGTTTATGGTTGACAGCATTCCTAAACTGATTAAGGATCCTGCTACTCCGTCACTGATATCATTCACACAGGTTAGTTATCAAGGTTAAAACCTGTCACCCAATAGCCTCACTTCATACAGTTGTACCTTGGTTGTCAAAACGCCTGAAACTTGAGCGTTTGGAAGTAATTGTTCCAGCTTATGAACGTTCTTTTGGAACCCGAACATCTGCAGCTTCTGATTGGCTGCAGGAGCTTCCTATAGCCAATCAGAAGCCGCAGTTTGGTTTTCTGATGATTTGGATTCCGTTTGACTTCCAAGGTACGACTGTATATGGGATCTTACTGTAATTATTATTATTATTATTATTATTATTTATTAAATTTGTATACAGTGGTACCTCGGGTTAAGTACTTAATTCGTTCTGGAGGTCCGTACTTAATCTGAAACTGTGCTTAACCTGAAGTACCACTTTAGCTAATGGGGCCTCCTGCTGCCACTGCGCCACCGGAGCACAATTTCTGTTCTCATCCTGAAGCAAAGTTCTTAACCTGAAGCATTATTTCTGGGTTAGCGGAGTCTGGAACCTGAAGCGTATGTAACCTGAAGCATATGTAACCTGAAGGGTATGTAACCCGAGGTACCACTGGTACCGCCATATACCTGCAAGTATATGATGATTAGAAAACCAGTGGAGTTTATTACTATACCCTTTATGTTTACCAGGAGTAGCACACTGTGGCCCTGTAGATGTAGTTAAACTACAGTTCCCATCATCCTTTGGCCAAGTGGCTGGGGCTGATGGAAGTTGTAGGTTCTCCAACCCTACTGTATTGAACACAAGGTATACTATGCCGTGGATAGTAATGCAAGTTTAGATTTGGGAATTGGGGGGTGAATATATCCCTTACATTTTGTTTGTTTTTTTGCTCCTAGCATGCCATAAACCACATGAAAGTTGCTTACATGCCGCCGTTGCAAGATATTGGCCCTGAGCCTCAGTATATCCATTTCACATTTTCAGTCAGCAATCGACATGGCAACACTTTGCAGGGGATCTGTTTTAACATTACCATTGTCCCAGTAGACAATCAAGCTCCAGAGGTATGACTGTAATGCTAACAGGAACAAGAGAAAATTAGATATTCGACATTGTTCAGGGTTGAACTTAGCTAAAAAAGAAGCTGTTGTTTGGGCTTGTGATTTTTTTTCCTTTTTGTTGTTTCAGCTCTTGAATGATGAAATCAAAGTATAATATTTTTAGCATTAGATCATGTCTTCCCTAAACACATTTAAGAAGGATAAGTTTTGCTTTCCATCCTGCTGTCTCAGAATAGAAACCACACATTATTTGGACAAACATGTGTTTCCCAAGCTTGTGGCTTTTCATTAATGTGAATACAGGGCAGATTGTATCATTTGCATGGAAATTCTGGTGGGCTGTAATGGGAGCGCTTACTCCCTCCTTTATAAAAAAATATATTTTATTGTTTCAACATTTTTAACATATGCAGTCAAAACACAGTTTTGTATTTTCTCTTATTTTTCCAACTTCCCACCTCTTTTTCCATGGAGTTGTTGTTTCTCTCCTTCTGCCACACCTGATCGTCTATCTATCAAATCATAACCACAATAATATACTCGAATTACTTCTATTGCCCATAGCTCAAATTCTGCTCACAAGTTCATCATACTACTGTATAATATTTCTTTAAATTTATGGGATCTCACTAACTCTAAATGTAGCCAAACAGGGGCAAATTTCACAAAACGCAACCAATATATGTGTGTTTATGTGTGTCGTTGGTTACCCTAGTTTCTTTCTTTTTCTAAAATCGTATTCCTGGCTTAATTACAATTGTATAAAGCTTGCACTGTGGCCGTCCTGCAAATACTGTAGGTAGATCATCTCCCCTTTTTCATCTGTGCAAAATGATGTGGTAAAAAAAAGATTACCTCAAGGTAAAAGGATCAACAAAAGCATCCTCTGAGAGGAACATTGGAACTTTTCTCTCTTTCCTTCTGTTCAGGTGTTCACAAACAACTTGAAAGTAGAAGAAGGGGAGTCATGTACCATTACAGAGGGTCACATTTTGATTTCAGATGTGGACACCAAACAGGAGAACATCCGCATCGATCTGCTAAGGCCACCTCTTCACGGAGCTGTTGAGCTGGCTGGGATTCCTATGAATCAGGGGGACTGGCTCACCTGTGAAGACCTGCACCTGTCCAAAGTCAGGTTAGAAGGCACTGAATATATATATGCCTGCTCTGTTCTTGATGTAGATTCTGCTAATTCAGCCCATGAATCAAAACAGTACTGAGAGCAGAAACAAATGACTGTGATGTAAGTTTTGATGAACTCCAGCAATTGACCTGTAGATTGAGGATCAAAGGTTGGAATCTCTCTCTCTCTCTCTCTCTCTCTCTCTCTCTCTCTCTCTCTCTCTCTCTCACACACACACACACACACACACACACACACACACACACACCCTGCAGCTACAAAGCTAGAATGCCAGTGAAGGCTGCTACAGAACATCGTCTCTGATATGCTTGTTTTGGTTGGTTGGTTGTGTTTGTTTTTTGAGACAGGGCCTTTTCCGCTCCACTGAAAAGCAGGAGAGGGCAGATTTCAGGCTTGTGGGACCTATTTTGTTTTGTTTTGTTTACATAAAAATACCACCGCTTTGAGATTTTTATTAAAAATATAAAGCAGTATAGAAATTGAAATAAATAAATAAATACCCAAATTTATTTTGCAGAACGATAAAAGTAGTAAGAAATTGGATTCTCAAGCATACAAATGCCAATCCCATCTATTCCAGGCACTAGGTTTTATTGCGAATCAAAAGACTCCTTGCTGAAATGCGCAGCGATGTTTTTCAGCAACTGGGCAAAAGGCAAGCTTGCCTCTGTTTCTGGCCTGGCAAGGGTTAGCAGACAAAACAACTGCTTGGTATCCCAGCTTCTCCTACAGGCGAAGTCCACCTGTACTCGAGAGATAATAATAATAATAATAATAATAATAATAA
This sequence comes from Podarcis raffonei, assembly GCF_027172205.1. Taxonomy (NCBI): domain Eukaryota; kingdom Metazoa; phylum Chordata; class Lepidosauria; order Squamata; family Lacertidae; genus Podarcis; species Podarcis raffonei. The sequence continues at coordinate 17,851,107 of NC_070618.1, forward strand.
TAATAATAATAATAATAATTTATTATTTGTACCCCGCCCATCTGGCTGGGTTTCCCCAGCCACTCTGGGTGGCTTCCACAGAGACCAAAAATAAACTAAAATGTCACACATTAAAAACTTCCCTGAACAGGGCTGCCTTAAGATGTCTTCTGAATGTCAGGTAGTTGTTTATCGTTTTGACATCTGATGGGAGGGCGTTCCACAGGGCGGGCGCCACTACCGAGAAGGCCCTCTGCCTGGTTCCCTGTAGCTTTGTTTCTCACAATGAGGGAACCGCCAGAAGGCCCTCGGCGCTGGACCTCAGTGTCCCTGTTGGACGTTGGGGGTGGAGACGCTCCTTCAGGTATGCTGGGCCAAGGCTGTTTAGGGCTTTAAAGGTCAGCACCAACACTTTGAATTGTGTTCGGAAACATACTGGGAGCCAATGTAGGTCTTTCAAGACCGGTATTATGTGGTCTCGGCAGCCGCCCCCAGTCACCAGTCTAGCTGCCGCATTCTGAATTAGTTGTAGTTTCCGGGTCACCTTCAAAGGTAGCCCTACGTAGAGCGCATTGCAGTAGTCCAAGTGGGAGATAACTAGAGCATGCACCATGAGGCCATAGTTCAGTGGTTTGCATGCAGAAGGTCTCAGGTTCCATCTTTGGCTTCTCCAGTTGGGACTAGGGGTGTCCGAAACCCTGAAGAACTGCTGCCACTCAATGTAAACAATGCTGAATTAGGTGAACCAATGTTCTGTCTCAGTATAAGGCATTTTCCTATGTTCCTTCCTAAGTTTTGATGCCCCATCCCCTTTCTTTGCCTTTCACCTCTATCTTTAACTACTAACGTAGATTCGTTAGATCTCTGGGCAAGGACTGTGAATTCCTATATATTGCACATTGTAATAGGTGTGTGGTGCTGATGGCAGCAGTGGTAACAATGCAAACATTTGAAATGAGTTCAGAATTTTATCCCTGCAGGTATCTTCACGACGGTTCTGAGGTTCTGCTGGACCGTATCCTGCTTGCAGCTACAGATGGTATCAATTCCTTCGAGTTCAATCTGCAAGTTCAGGTTAGTGTGAGATTCATCAGAATATTAGTTCTCTAGAAGATGACAATTTTCAGGGGCTTTGTGGTTGTTTTAGAAACTGGGAGGTCTTGGACGAGATAAGGATTCTTCTGCACTTTTGAGGATTATGTTATATGTGTTTGATGGGTACTATTGTAAGAGATACCTGCACCTTTCAGTTTTTCCTATACTGTCAGGGATGAATCCACTCAGAATTAAATGCTGAAAAATGCAATGCATCAGCAAAAGAGAGATGCTTTATTTTTACGTATGAATGTTTCATCCTTAAAGGACTTAAAACCACTTGCAAATAAACACTGTGCTGTGTTTTGTATAAATTTGGCTCTACCATTGTTTGCTAAAACTCCCTAGTTTATTAAAAGTCAAAAATCAGGTTGGATATATTGGGATGTTTTAGTCAAAGTAGCCACATGGAGATTAATGGGTGTGATTAACTTAGGTCCATTCAGTGCGTTGTTGTTGTTTTGTTGTTGTTGTTGTTGTTTGTGGGGGGGGGTAACTGAAGGGTACGTAGTACCGGCACTTCTTTTATCTATTTATTTTTTAAAATGTGACACTTACTGTAACAACTTCATGGTGAATACTGGCACCTATTTTTCTAGAAAAAAAGCACTGGGTCCATCCATTTCAGTAGGTTTACGTGGAATTGTATAAAGCCCATTATTTTAAAAATTAGGAAGATATCAGTACACTAGGGGTGTTTGCAGAGGGTTATGTTTCTACAGTTCTGGACCCTCAGTGAGACAAATAGGTGCTGCATCAAGTCAGTCAATCAGTTTTTTGCGTTTTAGCAAACAGCCAATATACACATAAGAAATAATAATACTATAATAATAGTAGTGATCTGCATTTATAGTCCTTAACCATTAAAGGATACATCATTTCCCATACCTCCTTTAAAATGTAGCATGGATCTGTAGAGCCTTAGCAAGAAATTCAGATATTCTGAATTTTTGCGTTAGACAGCAAAAAACACACACAAAAACCTGCATTGTTTTTTTAATAGCTGCATCAAAATTTATATATATTTTTTTAAGTGTACGTTTATGGGGTTATATCCAAATGCATGGGACACAGGTGGTGCTGTGGGTTAAACCACAGAGCCTAGGACTTGCTGATCAGAAGGTCAGCGGGTCGAATCCCCATGACGGGGTGAGCTTCCGTTGCTTGGTCCCTGCTTTTGAGTTAATATATGGGCTGGGAAAAGGTTAAACATCTCCTTCCCCCACCGTTCAATATCTGTCATTCCAAAGCTGCTTTTCTTTTCTTAATATATTATGTCAGTGCTCCCTTTCATGTTTGCACATGTGGAGATGTCACGCCTATATTTAGAAACATTGACAAATTTCCTACCATGAAATGCGAAGATCTGCCTTAGGATAGCCTATCTGTAAGCGAATACATGGGTTTTCACAATTTGTAGGCACAACTGTTGCCTATAACTTTTTTAAGGTAATGTTTTCTTTACCTGCTTTTTGTTAATCTGTCCTTTTTTTCCAAATTTCTATTCCTTAGTATTGGAAAGTTTTTAATGTTTGATGTTTTACAATGAATTTATATGTGTTGTGAGCTGCTCAGAGTGGCTAGAGAAACTCAGCCAGATGGGCTAGGCAATAATAATAATAATAATAATAGTAATAATAGTAATAATAGTAATAATAGTAATAATAGTAATAATAGTAATAATAGTAATAATAATAATAATAATAATAATAATAATAGAATAGGACATCCCTATTTTCAACAGCAGCGTCAGTAGCTGGTGTTCTGCTTAAAGGTAAAGGTAAAGGTACCCCTGCCCGTACGGGCGAGTCGTGACCGACTCTGGGGTTGCGCGCCCATCTCGCTTAAGAGGCCGGGGGCCAGCGCTGTCCGAAGACACTTCCGGGTCACGTGGCCAGCGTGACGAAGCTGCTCTGGCGAGCCAGCACCAGCACAGCACACGGAAACGCCGTTTACCTTCCCGCTATAAAGCGGTACCTATTTATCTACTTGCACTTAGGGGTGCTTTCGAACTGCTAGGTGGGCAGGAGCTGGGACCGAAAGATGGGAGCTCACCCCGCCGCGGGGATTCGAACCGCTGACCATACGATCGGCAAATCCTAGGCGCTGAGGTTTTACCCACAGCGCCACCTGCGTCCCTGGTGTTCTGCTTAACTGAACCCAAATCTACCAGCATTTACTCTTTGCTGTAAATAAAACATTCCCTTCATCCTATCATAGCTTCCCGTCTTTGCAACCATGCTTACACACAGAAATGAATGGCCAGCACAGTTTTGCTATCAAGCATATTTTTTCCAGGTGAATCCAGTAAATGATGAACCTCCTGTCATGAATGCTGACCTCATTCCCTCCATCGAATGCCCAGAGGGTCAGGCAGTGGCCATCACCTCGGAGAACCTTTATGCTACTGATGAAGACAGTGAAGACATGCAGCTGATGTTCATGCTCGCTCGAAATCCTAAATATGGGGTTGTGAAGAAAGATGGGATTGTGGTGGATCGCTTTCCACAAGTAGATGTTGTTTCTGGAGCAGTGGAATACGAACATACAAGTAAGTGTGAGCAATGCTCTGATCATATATCATAGGGTTGCCATATTTCAAAAAGTTTGGCCAACGTAGTTGAGCTTTCTTTGCAAAATCTCAAAAAAAGGTTTTGAGCTATTTTTAAATGAAATTCGCCAAAATCTATACTTCTTACATAGGCTGCCAAACGTCCAGATTTTCCCAGACATTTTTTTACCAATTTCCACCCTTACGCTGTTTACGAGGGCCGAATACCGGCTCTATCCGGAAAATTCTGGACGTATCGCAACCTTTATCTATCCAGGCCAAGTCTTTATTCCTGTTACATGAAATTCCATTATAAGTGGTTGCAACCCTATCTTGGGGATAAATGCTCCATTGTGTGTGGGGGGGTATTGGTTTTGTTTGTTATTATATTATGTAATTTTGCAGATACTTTTCAGGGAGCTGCTGGGGGCAGTTTGCAGGGTGAGAGAGAAATCAGCTTCCACCTGCCCACTTCTTCATGTCGATCTCTGGATCCAACCCTTATTGAATAATAATGGATGTTCCTTGGAAATTAAAATCTTTTGGTTCATATCTTGGAAATAAAAACTTACTGGCCATAGCCAAGCCAACTGGAAGCGCTTATCAGTTTCATTTATTTCTGTAAAAGAGATTGGAACATACCAATTTTAAGCAATGGGACTTCATAATCCTTGCCAATTGTTTCCCAAATGGTTATTGGGGAAAATACAGAAACATGAACATAGAATTGCTTTAACATTAATAATTCCTATATATGGCTTATCTCTTAAGTGATAGACATATGTATTGATTTCTAGATCATTAGATTAACATTTTTTCCTGGGGGTAGTCTTTTAATCTTATTTGTATGATACAGAAAAGATGTCTGTACAACCATGTGGATGTCTTTGTTATTGTTCCTTACAAGACAAGAATGGGGAACCTGCGGCTTTCCAGTTGTTTGCGTGGCGAGTACCCGTCTCCCCCCTTGGAAAATAAGACACAAGACACAGTGTTTAAGGTTAATGGGTGAAAAAAGGCCACAACTTTATTGATTGCAGGAATTGAGTGGTATTGGCTTAGGCATTGGTCCTATCGACTAACCGGCTTCAGCCTGATTGCTTGAATCAGAGTTAACCGCCAGTATGGGGAGTCCTGCTGATGTACATCAACTAGGAGCTCCCCGGGGTCACCGCTTAGGCCCACACCTCCATAGGCTTCGGACAGGGCAACGCCCCCCGGAATCCTTTACCGGACTACCCTTCGATTTGGGGGAAGGTGATGGCGCTTCCTTCCCCCCTTTCTCATCTGCATAACAATACCCTTACCAATGCGAGCAGCTGGAGCGTGGCCCTAAATAGCCCGGGCCACACCTCCCTAGCCAGCCGATTGGCTGGCCAGGGAGATGATGCATCTGAGGATTCCCCCAGTCTCACGGGGGCTGTGAGTCAGCCCCCGCGCACATGGGGAGGACATGGGGCCCACAACCCCACCTCCTCTCCAGCTCGGAAGTGGCTTTCTGGTCTACAACTTCCATCTTCCTGACCGTTGGCTGTGTTGATCATGGTGGATGGGAGGTGGAGTCCAACAAAATCTGGAGCACCACAGTTTAGCCATCATCGTTGGAAGGAATAAGTTACCATAATTGAGTAATTTTAGAAATGCCTCCCATTCTTCTTGTTTCTTCTTCATGACTATTGCTGAAAATATTTTGCACCTCGGCATTTTAAACAAATGTTTCTTGCATTGCAAAAATATCCTGTTTTATCTCTTGTTGTTTCTTTCTTTGTTTTCCCCAGGTGGAGAGATTGGCTTGACCCCTTTATTTGATATCCTTACCTTTGTTGTCTCGGATGATGAAGTTGGACCAACAAATGAGTGTTGTTATGACAAATCTCCTTTTCCTTCTGTTCCGCTCCATAAATCTTTTCCAGTATATGATATTAACATCACAATATTTCCTATAGACAACCAACCACCATCCATTGTTACTGGTAAAACATCTTTACATTTATTTTATTTTATTTTTTGTATGCCCAGCTGGCTTGTTGAGAATTTAAGATTATAATTCAGGACATGTTAGGACAATGCTGAACTGTCTATGCTAATTTATTTACAACGCACTTAAGGTTTTCAAGCCACTGTACAAAGTTTTATATATATATATATAAATTTGTTTTTCAGTTTTTAAAACTTTTTTACAAACATACAAATCCAATATTTCCCCAATAGACATATGTATATTTACCCCACCACTTTGTGGTTTCTTATATTTTTTAATTCTTCGCAATGCATTTTCCTCATTATTCCAATTATTAATTATTCCCTACTTTTCCTTTAACATTAATTTTAACTGCTTGGTTTTAAATTAATCCTGCCAATGAACTTAAATGTATACAATAACTTTTCAAATATTCCACAAATTTCCCCCATTCTTTAATAAAGTTTTTTTCTTCTTGGTTTCTTATTGCTCCAGTAAGTTTTACCATTTCAGCATAGTCCATTAATTTAATCTGCCACTCCTCCTTGGTTGGTACAGAATCTTCTTTCCATCTCTTTCTTTCTTTTAAGACGGTTTAAGATGGTTGTTCCATGCATGCTTAGCTTAAAAATGTTGAAGTAAGGGATTTCCATGAAAAAAAATCACATAACCTAAATGAGTCCTACATGCCTAGACCAGACATTACATCGATTCTCTGTGACAATTTCAATAGTTGTTTGTTTTTTATAACTGAGTGCCGTTATACGAAAGGCAGCTCTTTTGCCAGTAATGTGTGCATGTCCACTACTTTTCAATGAGGTATGTATGAGTAACTTTGTGATTTGCAGTCTATCACCTAAGCAATGTTCTGGAAATGAAGGATTGTCCCAGCAGGGAAATTAAGCACTGATGCATGAAAAATGGTTCATTATGAGCAATTTATAACAGCTCTCAGGCAATTAATGCTGTGACAAACAGAGGTAACAACCAATCTTGAGCACCGCATAAACCATACTGAATAGCTTATCAGCAGAATTGTTTTGCAAGTGTGGTCCCCCCCCCTCTTTCTCCCTCCTCATTCAATTGGTGAGGATGAAGAGTCATTGGTACGGCACAACTGGAAAACATTGCTATCAAGCAGATGAACGATGGCTTTTGCCACCAGTTATCTGAGACATTTCTTTAGCTTTGCAATTCCGGCTCCTTAAGTCACACAGTGCTTATCACTGAAGAAGTGTGCATGCACACGAAAGCTCATACCAATAACAAACTTAGTTGGTCTCTAAGGTGCTACTAGAAGGAATTTTTTTATTTTGTTTCGGCTACAGCAGACCAACACAGCTACCTACCTGTGACTAGTACTTATCACTGTATCATTTGTTTGCAGGTGCCATGTTTGTTGTGGACGAGGGCACCTCGGCTGCCATTACAATTAACCACTTGTCTGCCACTGATCCCGACACGAAAGCAGATGACTTACAGCTTGTTTTAGCTTCTCCTCCCCAATTTGGGTACATAGAGTATATATTGCCTTCCCCTGGCTTTGAGAAAAGCAATGTGGGAATAAGCATAGGTATGTGTTCTACAGGAAAAGGCAACTTGTATTTAAATCTAGGCACATTGCCAACACCTCTGCAGTCCATTTTGCCTTCCTGTGGTCAAATGTATGCAGGGGCCATTACCAGTGAAGAATCAAAAGAATTGTAGAGTTGGAAGGGACCACTAGGATAATCTAGCCCAGTGTTTCCCAATCTTGGGGCTCCAGCTGTTTTTGGACTACAGTTCCCATCATCCCTGACCACTGGTCCTGCTACTTAGGGATAATGGGAATTGTAGTCCCAAAAACAGAGACTTGAGTTTGGGGAACACTGATCTAGTCCCCCCCTGCAATGCAGGAATCCTTTGCCCAAAGTGGGGATCGAACCCACAATTCTAAGATTATGGGTCTCATGCTCTACCAGCTGAGCCACTCCACCACTGCAATGCTGCTGCCTTAAGACCCCACCTCTTCTGGTTTTCCAATGAATGCCAGGTGGATGCCATTGTGATGAAGAGAGTGATGCTAAGTCTCTTCGGGACAATGTGGGTAAATACAGAGTATGACAAGTTAACCCTCCTTTGTCATTGTCTGCCTTCATCGGTATGTCTGTCCCTCATTTCTGTACTTGCCAGAAATATATGGAGGAGGGGGCTGGGCTGCATGGTGCCAGTGCCGGATTTAGGTATAAGCTAAACAAGCTACAGCTTAGGGCCCCACTTCCTTTGGGGGCCCCAAAAAATTTAAAGGAAAAACACACCTGGATGTACATTTCCAAAATATAAGATAAAAAACAAATAAAATAAAACCTACATACAGCAACAGTGTTTTGTGTTGTGTAGGCTCCTATGATGTAAAGAATGCCCTGCCCCCCACTAGCCTGCTCCCTAGAATATCACTGGTTTGCTCATTTCTATATATAGGGTGCCTACATTCTGCATGGACTGGTTGCATGGCAACATGCGCAAATGGCTTTAGATACCTATTAGGTCCATAAATTACCATATAGCATATATTCAACACAAAAAACAGGGACAATTTGTTGTTGGCAAAGGACAGCTGGACATATAAAGGGCCCCATTACCTTCAGTAGCTTAGGGCCTCATCAAACCTAAATCCGGCCCTGCATGGTATAATGGGGGAGCATCAGAAGGCTTTATATTGAGCATCGTCTATTAAACTTGGAACCAACCTTGCCTGGAATAGTGAAAAAACTCTTGCTGGGGAGTTTTTGAATTTGAATGAGTCTCAGTGAGGCAGCCACCAACATTTCTGTCTGTGGCCATACAGCATCTCCTGGGCCTCTTAACCCATCCGCTGCCTTAAAGTATGTTGGTGGATTCCAACCCATCCTCAGTGTCGAAGCAAGTTTCAACTTGCCTTTTCAAAATGTGTTTTTTTTTTTCATTAGAAGTTGCCTTTTCTTTCCTATTATGCAGTTTTAATTTATGGTTATTGTTTCCATGTAAATGCTTTGTGAGGCTTTGTTGGCGAGTTTGGGACTACTGCTGAATAGTGGGGTAAAACAAAAGCAAAATCTGGGGACCCCTGAATTGGGAGCCCCTTCTAGTTGGTTTCCCACAGCCACTGGGTGTTAAAACTGTCCCAACGTTTTGAGGGGTTTGCTCCACCCCAGGTCTCAGAACACATTTTGTGTAAATATCATCCACAGAAGCATTTTAGAGCATATCCCTCCTCTTTTCTACAAACACCTGTAGCCCGAACGAGTGTACATGTTAGGGAATGGCAAGGTTATTTCAAAGAGGACAGGAGAAGATGCATATCCAGTATGAACTTGCATTTCTTTCATCTAGCCTCATTTCAGCTGAAAAACATAAAGGGTCTGCACATAAACTATGTCCAGAGCAGGCACAGGAGAATAGAACCAACCGCAGACCAGTTTATGGTTTATGCCACTGATGGGAAGCATCGTTCGATGGAGACACCGTTTTATGTATTGATCAACCCGATGAATGATGAAGTGCCAGAATTTGAAGCAAGGAATATTACAGTAAGGATTGAAATATAATGTGTTCCTCTGGTTGTTCCTTTCTCAAAGATAACATAGCTCGTCTTTACTTTCGCTTCCTCCCCACACAACTCTTCCAGCATATTCCATTTATTTGTTTCCTTGCATTTATATCCTGCCTTTTTTCCATCATGAAGCCCATCATGTCATTCCCAGGAGATCAGCTGTTTGGGCACTGATCAGATCAAGAGCTGCTTAGCTTCGGCAAGGTGGTGGCCTCATGTGCCTTCAGACCGTCCTCTGGGAACACCATCTTTTATGCCTGTGTATTCAGTCAACCCCAAGTAAACCAGTGCACTATGCATGATTCAAGATGTCTTAATCTGAGTTTCTGGTTTCCTTGCAGTCCTCATCAACCCACATCTGCCTCTCTATCCTCTACGCCAGGCATGGGAAGCCTCCAACTTCCCTCAGCCCCAGGCAGCATCACCAATGGAAGTTGTAGCCCAACAACACCTGGAGGGTCACAGTTTTCTCCAAGCTTGCTCTGGATTTATTCTGGCTCAAGACTCAGCTTCCCTACTCTTCATAGTCGCCATCCATCACTTAGCTCTTCTGCTCCTTGCTACCTGTCCTGGTCCCTAAACATCACCTGGGTGCTCTTTCTGCCTCTTGTTTCCATTTTCTTTAGCTGCCCAATCTCCTATCCCTTGGCTCACATGTTTTTTATTTGCATTTGTTTTTTAAAAAATAAATTTATTTATTTGGTTTTTCAACTTACAATTTTACAGAAATATAACAAACATAAATAATAAAAACAAGTTTTCAAGGAATCTCTTGGACTTTCATCCTCCCCTTTGTGGGTCCTATTATTAATCAATTCCTCCCACATCTTTTATGATAATCCAAACCCTTTACCTCTCCCATTATGTCCAGAATTCACCCTTGAACTACAAGTGATATTCCAATCCTACTAATGATTTTTAACAGTTTACAATGGTCTTTAAGATAAGTTATACATTTATTAAAATATTGGTCTTCCTTCTGACTCGTTCGCTCTTTTTAGCCATTTCAGCATAGTCCATTAACTTTATCTGCCACTCCCAAAATCCTTTTACTACCTTACAGTTCCACCATTTATTTGCATTTGTTTGCACAGCATTTTTAGAGGAATGGTGGCTGGAGCTGGGCAGTAGAGTTAGGAACATATGTCCAGGCAGACTAGTTCACTATTGTCTACAATGAATGATTTTTTAATTAAATATATATATATATATATATATATATTACCAACAACCAAAACACAAACAGTGAAACCCCCCCAGGCGGCTGATACATTGGGTATACATAATCAATAATAGCATATTCAAATCAACCATATGTACAATTCTATATACATTAACACTCCTCCCTCCACAAGGTTTATTTAACTTTTAACATTTTAATTGCCCCAAAGTGTTCAAACCTACCCAAATAATTCAATATCTTCTCAAACCAATCCTCCTCCTTCTCACTGACCTTAAACCATTTGATTTTATGTATCATCACAGATATTCTAAGATTATAATATTTTTCAGCCTTTTCCTCCATTGGTTCACCCCTAGCTCTTCTGCGTTTTTCCAATTACTCGCTATAACCTGTCTGGCTGCAATTACCATCAGTTTTACCTATTTACATTCCTCTTTTGTTTCTGGTTCGGTGCTACTCAGGCTAATAAGAACCATTAATTTAGATATTTCCACCTTCCTACCCACAATTCCCGATATTTCTATACCAATCTGTTTCCAGAATTCATTAACCAATGGACAATCCCACCACATATGACTGTACGTTCCCATCACTCCACATTTCCTCCAACAATTCCTCCAATAATTGTCTGCAATGAATGGTAGCCACTCTCCATGGTTTCAGACAGAGGTCTCTCCCAGCCTTACATGGAGAAGATAGGCATTGAGCCTGAGACCTTTGAGATGCATGCTTTAAAATACACCTTAACCTAAGATCAGGTGGACTTTTGAGCACCAGCAAAATTTAATGATGGCTTATTGGAACAGACTAGATGAGCATCAGCAAGCTTACAAATTCCATGTCTATATTATTCCCTCATTATGCAAAAGAATTCTGACTTCCTTTGACCATTCAGGTTCAGGAGGGTGAGATGAAGGAACTGGATCCATCTGTAATCAGTGCTGTTGATCTGGACATACCTCAAGATCCCCTGATCTTTACTGTCCTCCGGCAACCCCAGCACGGCTTCCTTGTTAATGGGAATCATGGCAATGACATCATCCGCTATAAACATGCAACTGACGGTCGCCAGCACCACGAACTTCCTATGCATGAGTTTTCCATGGAGCTTTTGAAAAACGGTAAATGCTCTCCCAGCCTGTTTGTCCTTCAGAACAGTTACAGCCAGATGGTGGGATAATAAGAAATATTCATGTTTTATTTCTGCACCTGGTTCAAAGGTTGTCTTTTATATATCTATGGTTGTGTACACATCTACCCTGCACCCAGTGTACTCCCACTGTTTGGGAAGTGATGTACACATGTTAGCCCTGTACTTTTCCTGTACATATAGTTAATGCATTTCCTATTTATACTGTCATTTCTTATGAAATGTTGTGTTTTTTAAAAAAATATTTTATTTTATTTTATTTTTTGAAATGCTGTGTTTTGATACTTTTTTCTCCAAACCAGCTTTGATCCGAATTGAGGAAAAGCTGTATTTTAAGTTGGCGATGTGTACACAGCATCTCTATGAGAAAATCATATTTAAACTACAGTACTATGCATATTTGCATGGGAATAAAGGTAAAGGTAAAGGGACCCCTAACCATAATTTGCTAGGGTTTTTTCTTTTCTTTGACTGAATAAAGGATGCTTGATAGGATCAGGCTACAAATCTGTTTAAGACATGTAAACAATTCAATCGTATGTTTACTCAGAGTAAAATACAGTAAATTCGGTGGGAATATGGCCCTCAAACTCAGTGAGTCTCACATTTCAGCAGACATGCATAAAACTACACTGTGAATGGCATTCAGGTCTTTCTGCAACCAAACGGATCAAGGGAGCTGGAGGACTTTTCTTGCAAGGCTACAGATGCTGGGAGTTAGTTTGGAAAATAGGTGGCTGAAGGCATTGTAATAATATGAAAGAATTGCTAGATGCAGCCTGAGTTGGCTGTGCAGAGGAAGGCCCTCTGCTTTTGGTTGTGAGAAGAGGAGTTGTCAAAAGACCAAGACTGCTCAATGAAACCATCAATCAACAAAGCTTCAACATTTCTTTATAAAGCACAGCCTGATTTATAAAATAATGCTTGGCATGGCGAAAGCGGGCAGAGACTATGCTGGGGAGTCACAAGAGCCAGAAAGGGAGGCAGGGCACTGACTTCTAGAGGCTGGACCCCTTTGCGCCCCCCAACATTTGTTAGCTGAGCCGTCGCAATGTTCATCTGGGCATTGGATGTGACATCACGAAGTTGGACGTGATGCCCAGGTGCAACACTGTTGTGTGTGACGCCAGGGACACGATGGATCCTCCTCCTCCTCCTTTTAACACAGAGGGGAAGCAGCCCCCAGCCTGTGGTGGTGGCAGGAGGAGCAGAAGGCAGACGAGCCACCAGCCACGGAGGCCAAGCTGTCACACGATGGCATCACATCTGTCGTCCATGCATCACGCACAATGTCAGCCCCCCCCTCCCCAATCTCCACCCCGAGTCATTGCATCTTCAGAAAGGTTTGTGTGCCTGAGCTTCACAACTTGTGTTCTAAAGTCAGGTCCACTGAGTTCGATGAAGCTTCCTCCCAATTAAGGTTAAAAAAAAAAAAGATAAAGGGCCCCTGGATGGTAAAGTCCAGTCAAAGGCAACTATGGGGTTGCAGCCAGCGTTTGTCCACAGACAGCTTTTATGGGTTATGTGGCCAGCATGACTAAACCGCTTCTGGAGCAATGGGACACTGTGATGGAAGCCAGAGCGAATGGAAACCTGTTTACCTTCCTGCCACAGCAATACCTATTTATCTACTTGCACTGGTGTGCTTTCGAACTGCTAGGTTGGCAGGAGCTGGGACAAAGCAATGGGAGCTCACCCTGTTATGCAGATTTGAACTGCCAAACTTTGGATCGGCAAGCCCAAGAGGCTCAGTGGTTTACACCACAGTCCTTTTGGTGTGTGGGAACCCCTTTGGTTTCTTCCCATACTGCATTGGCTAACTGGGAAGAGCCACAGTGGGGCACCTCCCAACATTTTTATCAAATCACACTAGAGTAGTTGAAATATGGTTTCTATATGCGCTCAAAAGGGAAGGTGAACATTTTTTAAATTTTACAGGGATGGATGAATGACAAAACAGATACATTCTTCTCTCTCTCTCTTTAAAAAAGCAGATTGTTTTCAAAGGAACATTATTAGTCAAGCAGGCCATGATATGTGTTTTTGAGTCAATGGTGTGCTGATGGATTAATGAACAGCTGCTGTATTCAAGGCTTGTCCCATGCTAGTTGAAGCAAGCTGGCTGTGACCAGCAGACTTGTGGGGGGCGGGGAGCAGGATGGAAACAGTGGGAAATGATGTGAGAGAGATTTTGAGGGAAACCGATTAATTTTTCTCCCCCCTCTCCTTCTCCCCTCTCCCTCTCTCTTGTTACTGTCCCCTTCATCCCACCTTCCAGGAATGAGGCTGATGTATATGCATGATGACTCCGACAGCCTAGCGGATGGCTTTTCAATCCAGCTATCAGATGGGAAACATAAAGTGTCAAAAACCATTTCGGTAGAGGTCATTCCAGTTAATGACGAGAAACCAGTGCTGAGCAAGTAAGCCACATGTTCATGTTCCAATTTGGTGCATGTGTTCTGACAAAGTGATTCAGCGGTGATCACAACAGCAAATTAGTGATTAATAGAGCTCATCTCTTGTAAATAACCACAGACTAATGCCAACAGCGCTCCACAAAAACAATCCTTGGTGAAGGACATTCAGTTATGATCAGAGAGAGCAAAGTAGCCAAATCTGAATCCGAGGTACCTACAAACAGAGATACACAGCTTGTATGCACAAAATAACGCACACATATACATATATTGTATACAAATCAAAGGCAACGAGTTTACAATGTTTGCACCCTCTGGTGGTCATTCCAAACTTTGGCTCAGACCTTTTCTCCGCTGTAGTTTTCTATCTGGGTTACTCTGACCATTTCAGTTTAAATCAGTTTCTCATTTAAAATTGAGTTCTCCACATTTGCAGGCAAATTTGTGTATTTTCCATTTTAGTGCAAACATCTCCCAATATAGGCATTTTTGCCTAATATATAACTTTTTGCAAAGCAACCTCAATATATGCATTTCAAGCATACTTTGCCACTGTGTATGCATTATTATTTTTACACATCACGTGACCAGGGAAGTGCAAATTTAGAAAGGTGACTGTGTTTCAGTTTGTGTATTGCTCTGGAAAGGGCAAATTATGTAGGTTCACCTTCAAATGCAATTGGATTTCTCCTCTATCCCTAACTCCTCATGCCATTGTATGAACTGGGCCATAATTTAGGATCTTAGTACTGCATTTGAAGACCTCGTTCTTCATCTATATTAACAGAATGACGCCTTGCATGCTTGAAATCTGTGTGGGGTGTGTGTGTTCTCTGAGTGATTCTTCCTCTCATTATTTTTGTAATTATCCTCCTTTTCAACAAATAACATGATGGATCCTTTGTTTGTTTGTTGCAGGAAGGGTAAGATAGAGGTGACTATGGGCGAAGCCCAAATTATTTCTAGTGCTGTTCTGTCAGCTGAAGATAAAGACACCCCAAGGGAACAAATTTATTATTTATTTGAGAGTGTCCCAGAAAATGGACATCTTCAGCTCAAGGTCAGTTTTTGTATTTCTACAAAAACCGAACAAAGTATTGCTTGGGGGAGAGGGGAAAGGAAGAACCCAGACTTATTGGGTTAGAATAGGAATCAGTGTAATCCTCCTGTTTCTTAATAGTCTCTCATGGCTTGAAACACATTGCAGTGCCTAAGATAATTTCCACTCTGATCCTTGGAACAATCCAGTAGTGGATGTTCTGTTCACATCAGTGGAACTTCTGCCAGCAGAATTGTTTCAGAGGAAGTTGATTATAGGAAGTGTGAAGAGCACGCACTGGGGCTCTTGTTCTTTTTAATTCTGTGTGTGCCAAATATGTAAAGGTAAAGGGACCCCTGACCATTAAGTCCAGTCGTGGACAACTCTGGGGTTGTGGTGCTCATCTCGCTTTACTGGCTGAAGGAGCCAGCGTTTGTTCACAGACAGCTTCCAGGTCATGTCACCAGCATGACTAAGCCGCTTCTGGCGAACCAAAGCCACGCATGGAAACGTCGTTTACCTTCCCGCTGGAGCGGTACCTATTTATCTACTTGCACTTGGATATGCTTTCGAACTGCTAGGTTGGCAGGAGCCAAATATGTACCCCTGCTTATATTTTCAGAACTATATAATTGCCATAGGCCACAGTGGCTATATGGAGGGTGGCACTATGGTCTAAACCACTGAGCCTCTTGGGCTTGCTGATCAGAAGGTTGGCATTTCGAATCCTCGCAATGGGGTGAGCTCCCTTTGCTCTGTCCCAGCTCCTGCCTACCTAGCAGTTCGAAAGCACGCCAGTGCAAGTAGATAAATAGGTACTGCTGTGGCGGGAAGGTAAACGGTGTTTCCGTGTGCTCTGATTTCCGTCACAGTGTCCCGCTGCAACAGAAGCAGTTTAGTCATGCTGGCCACATGACTGCAAAGCTGTCTGTGGACAAACACAGGCTCCCTTCGCCTGAAAGCAAGATGAGCACCGCAACCCCATAGTTGCCTTTGACTGGACGCAACTGTCCAGGGGTCATTTATCTTTTTTTACCTTTCTACAGTAGCTACGGACAACAGTAGGGTAAGCCAGTAAGGGGGGCTCCAGATATTGTGGACTACAGCTTCCATCATCCTTGAACACTGGCCGTGGTAGCTGATGAGAGTTGGCTACTCCTGGGCTATGCTTTATAAACTGGGGCAGAAAGTCTTTCATCCTGCTTCCCCTCAAGGGCAATTTATGTGGCACTGGGTGGGGCTGGAATCAATGCTAGGCAGGGTTAGAGCCAAAAGTGAGCAGGGCCACAGTCAAATGTGGACAGGACACCTACCCCTCCCCTTTGTTTTTCTTCCTTGTCATTCACATGAAATTAGGCCAAGGTGTTGTTGGTCCCTGACCCCTGGCTTATAAGCTCTCGTCACTAGCATTACACACAGTTGATCACTAAAATAGTATTTCTTTTGCTTAGTGACAGGGTTTTTTTTGTTTGGTTTTTTTAGGTAGGCCATGACTGGGAGACACTCCAAAATGGGATGAAGTGCACCCAGAATGACATAGACATGAACTCTGTGAGATACATACACACCGGAACAATTGGCTCAAAGGAGCAGGACAGTTTTGTGTTTCATCTGTGGGATGGAGGCAATAGATCACCAGAGGTGGTTTTCCCTATTACCATCAAGGACTTGGAAAAAGGTATATCTATATTTAATCTTCACATGTAAGGCAAGATTCCTCCTAGTATTTTTTTTCTCCTAAGGAGCAGCCCATACTTGATCTTGTATATGAGTATGTACAGGGCTTTTTTCCAGCCATAACTCAATTCCTGCAGATCTCAGATAAGTGCCATTGCTATTATAAGAGAACAAGAGTGGCATTCACGCTGAATTCCAGCACCTCTTTTTCCAGAAAAATGGCACTGGGTATGTATGAATTTAGGTCCAAGCAGGCCCTTGATAGCTTCACACATTCACAGTGATCTAATCCTATAGAGCTCATCACAAGGAGGTTGTACAGACTTTACGCTTATTACAAACAAGGTTGTAAGAAGGCATCAATTTCCATTCCAACCCATGTTCTTCACGAACAGTCCTGTTTCTGTTCTGCTGCAGTTCAGCTTCTAACAAAAACTAACATTATTCATCTCATCGTCTACGATAGCAGAATTTTACATACTGTAATTAAGTATTAGCTTACACTATTCATTTCAATGCACAGGAAACACACTGCATTTTGGGGTGGGGAGTTATCAATTATATATTGATAGCAGCAAATACCTTTCATATTCAGCAGATTGATTTCCATTCTGGTCATGGGGCAAATAAAGGAACACCCGCAATTTATGCTCCTCTTTCTATTTCCATCAGAATTATAGGGGGGGCAACCCTTCAGAATACATTTCAATGGGGAGGGTTAATCAATATAAGTCACATTCTTCCTTTTCTGCTCATGGGAACATCTTGTGAATGGAATTTCATTCAAGGAGCACTCCCACCAGCAGAAGCCTAGTAAGAATCCAAACCAAAAAATATCGTTAATATTTATGTTCCATGTGTCCTATAGGAAACATTGCAGTTTTCACAAAGCCGCTCACTGTGATGAAGGGCGACAGAGGCTACTTGATGACTGACGTCCTCCTTGCAGTCGATGGCACTGAGAAGTCAGAGGAGATCCTCTATGTGATAACCTCCCCACCTCAGTACGGGCAGCTTGAGTATGTCACCTATCCTGGAGTTGCCATTACAAGTTTCAGCCAAATGGATGTGGCAGGCCAGGCCGTCTGCTATGTCCACCATAGCAAGGCAGCTTCTCCAAGGGATACGTTCAGGTAAGCAGTGAAAAATCTATTGCTTTTCTTAATAAAAGTAGCATCAAGATTGGAAGTAGGAACAGTCAATGCATGGCAGGAGGTGGTACAGCATTCTCCTTCTGGGCATGGCATCTTCATGCAAAGAGATCCATGTTGGGTTGAAGAACTTCTGGCCCTCCATATATTCCATGTTAGCACTTCTCTCACACAAGACACGAAACACTGGCAGTTTTACAAGTTGAGGTTTATTAGCAATAACAGGCTTACAGCAATCCAAGCTTCCCACAACTCATTCCTCACTGTCGGCATCAGTTGACTCGACTGGCTTCCAGCCCTTCTTCCTGCTGGTCGTCCTTTGTTCTAATTGCTTGCTCCGCCTCCTACTTCTTTGAGATTCAGGCGCAGCCAATTCCTCCTCCTCTGGAGGGGGGCTTATCTCACCTTTGTTGTGTGAAAGAATCAAGTTTTCCTCTGCCTCTTCCTCCCCCTCTGCAGATTCCTCTCTGCCGGCCATGACTCTGACAATATGTTGTTTGACACCAGTTCCCATCAGCCTCAACCAATGTGACCAGGGGTCAGGGATGAGGGGAGCTGTAGTCTGAGGGGCCACCAGTTTCCCACTCCTCATCTAAAATAAGAATAGCACTTGAACAGTGCCCTGCACCGCATGGGAAATAGTTACCAATGTCTTTGTGGTCTAAGGAGTTGTCCATAATGGGAACGTGGTAGATACATAAATGGATTGTGTGTTAACATTTTAGTTGTCTCCTAAAAGCACACATTAAAAATATGGTATAACCGAGCTCATTTGGAACCTGCTTTCTAGGTTGTTAATTATTTTCATAGGTCGCCCATGAACCCTTTCTAGGGCATCAGCATTATTGCCCGTAAGTAAATGAAGTTTTACCTAGCTGCACCACTAATTTGGCTGCTCAGTTTCTGCACTCAGTTTTAAAGCTGGAAGAAAAATTCAGAATGTAACATAATGCTGGATCTCCTTAAACACCAAGACTTTGCAAATAAAGTTGGTGTGCATGCTCAGGGCAACATTTTGGGTGGTATTCAACTAAGTTTTACTGACAATAGACCCATTAAATTAATGGATGTGAGTAAGTTAGACCCATTTGTTTTTATGCATCTGCTCTGAGTAAAACTTAGTTGAATATCACCCACTGCCTTGCAAACTACTTATTTCCATATCTTGATTCAGGCAACACATTTAAGATTATTTTTTTGTGGTTTAAAGAGATATTTTAATTTAATATAGTGTAATGAGGTATTTTAACAATTTGAAATTCTTTACTTAAACTCGTTGATTAGGCGGTTAAAAAGCAGAGACATTGATTAATGAAACAAATTTGTATCTATCGGCAGTTCTGTGTCAATTTGCTGTCCTCATCTGGGATTTTGCTTTTTTTAATTAATTAGTAGACTGGGGAAAAGCCAGATTCTGGATTCACACCATTGTTTTTGTTCCAGTTTAACTAAGATGGTACATATTCATGTTCAGATGCATAGATGTAGCTACCAGTCTAACTATGTGTGTGTGTTTATTCGTGTGACATTGCTTATAGACATGCCCAGAGTGTTATGCCCAGACCAGACACACTTTGACGAGGTATTTTAATGAAATGAAGATATACGTGTCTGTTTCAATCACTCTAAAATGATGTTCCTGGCTGTTTGAATTTGGCCAAGCAGTTGGTTATATATTGAGATATAAATACTGTGGCAGATTATTAAAAAATAAAACACCAAGGGCTGGTGACATTTAATTAAATGAGGGTTTAAATGATCAGATTTTTACCGTCCGTTAAGGCACTTTATTTCATCGTAAACCTCACAGCATTGTTTGATGCTGCTGGCCTGGAAGAAGGATTTGGCAGTGCTTGTTTTGGACAGATGACTTCAAGTGATTAGCAATCTGACATCAGACGCTGGCAGCAGGATGCTAAAAGAACATGCTAATGTCCTCCATTTTGACACGGTGGATCAGTTTTGTAATAAGCTGGCACTATCTCCTGATTCCATTTTTATATTTTAAATGCCATGACAGATGGTAAGTCCTGCAGCCAGCTCTATTGCCATGAACTAGAGAAAGCCTTGAAAACCTTGGTAATGGTGAAATCAAGTCACGTGACTCAGCCTCCTAACTAAGCTCGAGAGTTATCCCCAAAAAAAATTTCATCAGAGTGATGAGAATGTTGGCTGCTTCCCATTCCTGAGGGAAACGTGGAACAGAACTAAACATGGAATAAACAACACGCTGGAAGAAAGGGGCATGGTGTTTCCTTGAAACAAACAACCTCATTGTCTGGGGGGACCTAGCAATGCACGCCATTTGCATGGCAATTACTAGCCTGCCTTTGAAAGTTGGACCACAGATAATCTATCCTCATGTGCTGAACTGTTTGCTAAGTCCTTTACCTTACTCTGGTTTGGGATTACTATATCTGTGGGCCTTTCTAAAGCAAGAATCTAATAAATCTTTAGTATTAATATTTTTGCATCATGAACGAGCACTATATGAGCCATATAGGCAATTCTTTGGGGCAGCAGAACTCTGAGGTCTCCAGACTGCTTAGGGGGTGTGTTCTGTGGCAAATTGCCACTGCAGTCCTTTAGGGCAACATGGTCTGAAGTATTTTATCCTAGTGTCAGCTCCTTTTTTATTCATTCCATTCAATTGAGTGGGCAAACTTCCATTTGTTTGCAGGGAATAGGAAAGTGCATCTTCAGTCAGGAAAACCTTTCAGGAGAAAGCACAGTTCATCCCTCTGCTTACAAGAACAGTGGGTGGAAGTAATTTTTGTTGATGGTAGGAAAGTCGCTTAACAATTTGGTCCGACGCTTGAGTATCATCTTCCCTCTTCACCCTCAAAATTCACAAAATGCCCTTACAGAGTGGTACATTGGTTCTCGAACTTAATTGGTTCGGCTCCCAAAGCATTCAAAAACCAAGGTGCGGCTTCCAATTGGCTGCAGGAACTTCCTGCACTCAAGTGGAAGCTGAGTCAGACGTTCGGCTTCCGAAAAACATTCGAAAACCGGAACACTTACTTCTGGATTTTTGGCATTCGGGAGCTGATTTGTTCAACAACTAAGCCGTTCGAGAACCAAAGTATGACTACATCCACATCATTGCTTTCATTCCAGCTGAAGCTGTGATATAACTAAACGGATGACAGGACATCCGTTTTACCGCTGGAACAAGCATTAGGTCAGTTCAGACAGCTGCTGCAGTTTTTCTCAGATGGGAATATATTTACCTTCAGTAAATATATTTCTTACTCTTATAAATCATCAAACCTGCCTGCTCGTTTCCCCATCCGTTTGATGGCATAATGCCTACACACGTTAGTCACCTCTGAATCATCAGTGGAAGTTTTCAGGGTAGTAACTTGAATATCAGCACTTTCTCAGGCCAAGAGGTCACAAACTCTACATCAAGAATCAGGCACACGACCCCAATGGTATCAAGGCTTTTCTGACCTCAAGAGTTCTAGCTCTGGCCTTTGACCTAGGGCTAAGGTGAAATAAGTGTTTCAAATATTCATTGGTTTGTATATATGAACAAAATGCCTGTGGCTCAATGCACACCCCAATTAAGAGTTGTTCCTGTCTCAGAGGCACTCAGATAGGAGAGCTGAGGAAGACCCCTGCCTGCTGTGACCTTGAAGGCCAGACAGCTTTTATTTTTATACAAAATAATAGTTCATTGGAGAGAGGAAACTTGGCTGACAGTGGTAGCAGACTTTAAATCAACAATATATATATATATATATATATATATATATATATATATATATATATATATAAATGTCCAGTAGCACCTGAGAGACCAACTAAGTTTGTTCTTAGTATAAGCCATGGGTAGGCAAAACTAAGGCCTGGGGACCGGATCCGGCCCAACCGCCTTCTAAATCTGGCCCACAGACGTTCCAGGAATCAGCATGTTTTTACATGAGTTGAATGTGTGCTTTTATTTAAAATGCATCTCTGGGTTATTTGTGGGGCCTGCCTGGTGTTTTTACATGAGTAGAATGTGTGCTTTTATTTAAAATGCATCTCTGGGTTATTTGTGGGGCATAGGAATTTGTTCAATATTTTTTTCAAAATATAGTCCAGCCCCCCACAACGTCTGAGGGACAGTGGACCGGCCCCCTGCTGAAAAAGTTTGCTGACCCCGGTATAAGCTTTCGTGTGCATACACACATCTTCAGATACACCAAGAAGTGTGCATGCACACAAAAGCTTATACCAAGAATAAACTTTGTTGGTCTCTAAGGTGCTACTGTGTGTGTGTGTACACAGTCCCAGAATTACAAAAGCCATATTGGCTTCCGATTTGATCCCGGAACGTCCTTGTTTTCCCCGCCAGTGCCATCTCTGCTGAGCTTGGGGTGGAGGATGAGCCGGCGCTTTTCCTGATTGGCAGCAGTGGCAGCAGCGGCTACCTCTCCATATTCTTTCCATGGCCATTGCTGCTGGCCTCCTCCCTTGGGCATCTCATAGCTGTGTTCGTTTATCAGTTACACTTTAACATTTTGAAACAAGAGTTGAACACCATAAAAGTGGCATGTCGATCCTTAAAGTAAACAAACACTTCCACGGCAATTTGGGGTCACTGAAAAGAAACATAACAGAATACTGAAACATGGGTGCAATGACGTATCTGCATCCTCATAACCATTCCCACAACTTGCAGTCCATTTATGCAGTTGGTTTGATCATAAATCATTTGAATGCTGTCTCTTAAGTTCACAGACTTTGTGTCTGCCACTCGTGAGTGTCATTCTTTCAGAGACTGGGGTCTTGATATGTTCTCAGAGTAACCGAGAGGCAAACCCTTTAGTAAAGGTGTCTGTTATATTTCATTTCAGTAGATGGTGAAACAGGAACACTTGCCTCTTTTTGCCAGATTCATCGTCAGCAATGGACTAAGGACAAAACACGGAGAGTTTGAGATCATCCTGGAGACAGTGGACCAAGCCTTACCCACAGTGGCCAAGAACAAAGGCTTGACCTTACTCGAAGGTGGCATTGCATTCCTTTCTCCAGACATTCTCCAGCTCTCGGACCCAGACACAGATCCGCAAAACCTCTCCTTTCTCCTAGCACAGCTCCCACAGTACGGCCAGCTCTTCAACAGAAAGTCTGGCCTATGGCAGCAAAGCTTCAGCCAACAAGATGTGGACAATCTGAACATTGCTTATAGACATGGAGGAGGGGACTCTCGGATTGACAGATTTACATTTGTGGCAACAGATGGAGTGAATGAAGGCTTCATAGTAAATAACAAGGTGCAACTAGAGCCCTTGGCGTTCAGTATCCAGGCAAGTTCCTGCACACACACACACACACACACACACACACACACACTATTGTCTTTAGCTTCATTTTGATGCAGGCTTTAGGATTCTATTGTGCTGTATTTTATTCTTTTTTTTTTATTATTAAAAAAACCATCCCAAAAGCACTACAGAATGTTGGTAGATAAGTTCTGTAGAATAAAGAAGTAAACTTAATATCCCAAGTTTTGACTGTTAGCTATTCCATTTCCATACTTCTTTATTAATTTGTTAAAATATTGGTATTGACAGTTTTTGAGATGAAATAAAATAAGAATCAAACTAGTCTACAGAACGAGAATATTTTTTAAAAAAAGAGAGAGAGAAAGAAAGAAAGAGAAAACAGAAAAAAAGAGGAAGAGGGAAGAAAATACCTGTAAGGCCCTTTACCATATTACATCATATATATCCTGTCATTTATCCACATACAGAGAGGTAGATTCTCCCATCTCCCACCTGGGAGCATCCATCATCTCCCAGTCTCTCACCCTGGGAGACCCTTTCTACCCTGCCTTTCATGCAGGGACTCCCCTCCTCCAACTGTCCCCTTCCTGTTTGTGTCCTCAGTCCAAGGAAAATGACTTCTTTCCCCCACCCAAATACCTACAATTGGCAGATAGAGATGTGCAAGTACATCTCTGTTTTTCCCTTCTTTGTTTTTCCTCCTTCTTTTATCCTTTTAACTTTGTCCTGTTTGTTCTCTTTCTCTCTTTTCTATTTCTCTTGTTTTCCCTTTGTATTTTTACTATTTTGTATTGGGAACATTCCTACTTCTCTATCAATGAGGATGTCTTGAACTGCTTGTATGCCAAATGAAGTGTTTTATGTTGCCTTGATTTTTGCTGTCTTCTTTAGCCCCCTTCATGTGTGAATTGCATAAAAGGGCGTCAATTGTAGATGGTGGTTAAGGGACTGTGCTTCTGTCTCTGCTCATTTCCCACTGCCCACACATTAGACATGGATGTTTAACATGAAAAGCCTGTGTGTGTAAACTTGAGGCATCCAAGCTCACAGTCATATAGGCTTCGAGAATGTGTGAAGAAATGGCACATCCACTTTTCCCCATGGTGACATATGGATGTTGGGGGAGGAACTGAGAAGCCACATGAATTGGGGCATGGGGCTAGAGACATAGGCTCTTTCTATGCCTCTTCACATGATTCTTGCATGAAGGGGGCTTTTCATCATAAACATACATACACAAAGTTGTAGTAATTTGCATACCTTAGATTGCATGTATCTCAAGTTTCAGTGTTCTGAGACTTATATAAGCTAATTCGTCAAACTGGTTTGGGTTTAAGACCCCTGTTTTGATGATATGTATGGCTTCAAAAGCAGAGCCTTGGCTATAATAGGGCAAGGGTAAGGGAGTGTGTTGCTCCTTCCTTCCTTCCTT
This sequence comes from Podarcis raffonei, assembly GCF_027172205.1. Taxonomy (NCBI): domain Eukaryota; kingdom Metazoa; phylum Chordata; class Lepidosauria; order Squamata; family Lacertidae; genus Podarcis; species Podarcis raffonei. The sequence continues at coordinate 17,875,594 of NC_070618.1, forward strand.
CCTTCCTTCCTCCCTCCCTCCCTTCCTTCCTTCCTTCCTTCCTTCCATCAATATCTAACCTTTGATCAGTGATAGTGAGCATTAATATTTGTTTTAGGTGGACAGCCCAGCCAAAACAGCACCAGAAATTGTCCACCTTTGTGCTGCTTCGGATGTAGAACTTCTGAAAAATGGCAATTTTGGTATTTACATTACTTCCCGGGCCCTGAAGGCATCAGATTGTGATGGAGATGATGAACAAATAATTTTCAAGATTTTGCGAGGACCTCGGTACGGCTACTTGCAAAATATAACAACAGGTATAGTATCATTTCCCCTTTCCACGTAGTTCACAAGATACATTGTGTTGGGTAGTATTGTAATTGATCCTTCTAAGCAGACTTGTTACAGAAGAAGTTTCCTGGAAACTTTATTTTGGGATGAAGTGTCAGAAAAGCAGACTGAAATAGACCTCTGCAGAAAAGTGTGTAGGACCCAAGTTTGTGGGAGTCATTGATTCTTTTCATAACCTAATTATTTCATTTTGCTGTATAACCCAGTTATATTCTATGAACTCAGAGCGGGACTCAGAAATTCATACGAAATTCATACGATTCCTTCCTAAAAAGAAACCACACTTGCAGTCTGTGTTGGCTTTTTAATCAAAGTAGTGTGGAACTTAAAAAAAAAACCAAAAGACCTCTTCAGATACAGTTACAAAAAAGTTACTACATGACGAAAAGGCAGCAGTGACAAGTGTGTTAGCTTCACACACAGCCTCTCGCCGTTTTTGTTGCCTTCTGCAAGTTGTAGTGCAACTACCAGCAGCAAGGAGCCTCTTGTATTTGTGGAGGCTCCCTGCGTGTTGTGGGACCCTGTAAAAATCAGGGCTCTCACTTGCGCATGGAGCCCTGAGGCTCTCTGTGGAAAGATGGTTGTCTTCCAACTCATGGAAGGCGCCAAAAACAGGAGCAGAGCTAGCACATTCACACAGACACACACACACACACATCATGTGGTAACTCACCAATTTTCATAACACCTGAAGAGCACTGACTTGCCACGCAACATGGTGCCATGTTGTGTGCAAGCCACGTGGCTTGCACGTGTGATGTGAGCATGCCATGCAGCATGCACGAGTGACGTCAGCACGTCGCATAGCATGCATGCCCAGTGTGCACACATCACCACAGAATATTGAAGGGCCCAGCCCCTTCCTTGAAAATTTTGAGGGACCTTCACCCCTCCCCCAATGTCACCCCTGATCATAAGGTACTAGTGGTAGGGAAGAAATGCTGTGAAGGCTTATGGAATTGTATGTGTTGGATGCACCTGAAGACTTCAGGTGCTGTGGCAGGGCCAGGCCTACCGTTAGACAGGGTGAGGTGGTTGCCAAAGGCGGGGATATCATGAAGGAGCAGGAAATGGTTAATCATTAAATTTATTGTTGTAGGGTGGGGGTTTTTTGCTGTCAGGCAGGGGATGGTGAGGCCTCAGGTGCTAAAATAATTTGAACGTCTTTAAGAACCATGCCTCTTGACTTGAGAGTGGGAGGAGCACTGTTTGCTCAGGTATCTCAGGCACCAAGATGGCTGGGGCCATCCTTGGGCAAAGGAAATAATAGGAAAACACCCAAACTCAGCTCAGTTGAAGATTAGCTGAAGATTTGCCTCAGTGCTTGATACAGTGAGAGTCAACTCCAATTCCTCAGGGCCCCTTAATATGGTGAGTTATATTTGACGTCACATTTCTTCATTTCCTCAGGTGGATTTATTCAGCATGAATTCAGTCAGAAGGATTTAAAGAGCAAAACCATACTTTATGTCATTGACCGTTACTGGGAGGGGAATTCAGAAGACCTGGAGATTCAAGTTACCGATCCTGAAGGAAACTCTGCAATGCCTCAGATGTAAGTTAGAGCTTCCTTTCTCTGAACACTTGCATTGCTCATAGCATTTGTTTGTTTCCTCCCTTAAGTCAGGTCACTTGCTGAAGGTTTTGAAGCAAAGACCTTTTACTGGGTCACAGGTTTGTGCGACAGGATTCTTTACAGGAGCTAGAAGGAAGCAGTTAGAAAAAATAATTGTAGGCCTTTAAAAAAAATCTAGAAAGAGAATTGTCTGGAGAGTTGGTGCTATGTTGGCTCTTAGTGATTATGTACATTATACTTAGGACTTTTACGACATTCAAAGTGTTCCACATACATTAACCTGTTATCCTTACAATCAATTCTGTGAGGATGCCAGGCTAGGAGAAAGCGGTGTGTTGCAGTAAAAGTTGTCAGAGAAAACATTTATGCGACTATAAATGGCAGAAAATAGGTAAATGCGACATTTTACTGTTGAAGTAAGATGAAGACTTTTGAAATACACGGAACTCTTGTTATCAGAGTTTACATACTTGTTCAAGAAAGTCTATCAGCTTTATGTATTTAGAAAAGTATTTGGCATTATCTAACATGGCCTTACACCTTCAACCTTGGAATCTGTTTTCATTACTGGAGATCGATCCTGAAACTTTGAAGGGATGATGAGAAGAATATCATTGGCCAGTCACAAATCATCTTTTCTGAATCATCTAAATTTCTGAGATTAAAGAGAAGGATTTCAGAATCAGATGATTTCACTTCTAGAAAGCATAGAATCATAGAATCATAGAACTGTAGAGTTGGAAGGGTTCCTTAGGATCATCTAGTCCAACCCCCTGCAATGCAGGAACATGCAGCTGGTCCATACAGGGATCGAACCTGCAACCTTGGTGTTATCAGCACCATGGTCTAACCAACTGAGCTATCCAGGCATTTCACATTTGTGAAAAGAGCCTGTACTTAAGTATACAGTGATATTTTCAGTTTGCACAAATATGCAATGGATTGTGGCATAACACCATCATGTTTTCTTTCTTTTTTTCATTTTCACAGTGTATATGCAAGCATTCAGATTTAGGAAGGTTTATCCTCTTTTCTTACTAAGTCAGTATTTGTTGACAAGACACACAGTCTTCATGGTAGCAGAGAAAGGCTGGCAAGCTATTTGCCCGCTGTGAAATATGACAGAAATAATACTAATGATGGCAATTATTAGTTATATATGTGCTTGTAAGATGTGAAGTTTGACTGTAAATTAAGCACATTCTGTTGCTAAATTGTGCATGCGAAAATTGCATCTAGATGCAGCCTTCTGCAGCTAGAGGTCACTCTAGATCTGGGTTGGTAACATGTCCCAAATATATGGAATAATTTTCAGTGAGTTTTTTAAAAACTTCACATAACAAAAGGGTATAAGCTATGTGTTGAAATATCCCTCCAAATTCTTTCTTCCCTCTAATAATGTTTAACTAACTGCTGCCTGCAAGTGCTCTGTTTATGACAAATAAAGAATAAAGAAGGTAGCCGTACAAATCCAATTGCAGCACAAGTAATTTGAGTGGGTGTGTAGAACAGCATGAATCTAAGAAAGAATCCTGCAGGTCCTGGGACATTTTGAGCTGCATTAGCGCCACATCTGGGGGAAGCTTGCTTGTTTAAATGTCCCCAATTTTCATTGTTCCAAGAAGGGCAATGCAACATCCATACCTGCTCAGAGTTAAGCTTGCTGCACATCTATTTGGTCTTGTGCTTTATTTTAAGTAGAGACAACTTTACAACCTCTTAGGCTGCTTTGGGTGCATTTCTATAAATACCGTTTACTCTCATTGGTTTATGCTGCACCGATACTATGGTAAGTATTAGACTCAGATGGTGGGGAGCCTCCTTCTTCCTGTGTTTAAAATCTGATATAAAGGTAAAGGTAAAGGTACCCCTGCCCATACGGGCCAGTCTTGCCAGACTCTAGGGTTGTGCGCTCATCTCACTATATAGGCCGGGAGCCAGCGCTGTCCACAGACACTTCCTGGTCACGTGGCCAGCGTGACAAGCTGCATCTGGCGAGCCAGCGCAGCACACGGAACGCCGTTTACCTTCCCGCTGGTAAGCGGTCCCTATTTATCTACTTGCACCCGGAGGTGCTTTCGAACTGCTAGGTTGGCAGGTGCTGGGACCTAACGACGGGAGCGCACCCTGCCGCGGGGATTCGAACGGCCGACCATGCGATCGGCAAGTCCTAGGCGCTGAGGTTTTACCCACAGCGCCACCCGCGTCCCAAAAATCTGATATACTTCCACTGAAACAAACAAAAAATTGGGCATGCAGTTCTGTTTTGTGTGCACAACTTTTTTACTTTTTTTCTTTTTGCTCTTTTTTTTTAAACTTGGAAGGCTTTTAAATCAGATCAGATCTTTTAGATACTAAATTTAGTGTAACCGAACCAAGCTTTCTGGAGGAGAAACCTTGATGGATATAACCAGGGCATTTTTTTCCAGCTGGAACTCAGTTCTGGCACCTCTCAGGTGGGTACCATTGCCATTTTAAGAAAACAAGGCAGGGGGTGTTCACGGTGAGTTCCGGCAACGCTTTTCCTAGGAAAACAGCAATCAAGCATTTGTTTTGGGGGCACATGGAAATGGTGTTGTGTAAAGAATTCGCTTCCGTTCTATAACTGGCCACTAGATGACTCTGCATTCAGCTTTTCAAAAAGGATTGCTAACCTATGAATGAGGAGTAGTGACTTTGCTCCAAACTGTTGAGATCTTACAGGCAGTTCCATATGTGGGGTGCAGGTGATATTTATGCCCCGGGTTTCATCCAACAGAAGTTGCTGCCCAGAAGCTTTTTAATCAATGGGAAGCTATAGATTCTGAGCAGCCTACTGGTGCCACAGGGAGTAGAATGATTGGAAACTGGACCAATCATCCATCAGTGTGTTAGGCGCTGTATTAGTAGTAGTAGTAGTAGTAGTAGTAGTAGTAGTAGTATTGTCTACACTGGGTGGCATTATCCCTTCCGCATTTCAGATAAAGGTAGCATGTGGCACTCTCATATGAGAGTAGGAAGGCCTTTGAGTCTGACTATGGCACATAATAATAATAATAATAATAATAATAATAATAATAATAAAATTTATTTATATCCCACCCTCCCCAGCCGAAGCCGGGCTCAGGGCGGCCAACAACAACAAAACAGTACAAAAGTACAACACAAACAACACTCTAAAATCATTCATTATAAAATTAATTAAATTCAAGCCACTGGCCACCATTGGGCCAGAGCTCCGCGAAGATTGCCGAGGGAGGGAGTCAGGCTGTGCCCTGGCCAAAGGCCTGGCGGAACAGCTCTGTCTTGCAGGCCCTGCGGAAAGATGTCAAGTCCCGCAGGGCCCTAGTCTCTTGTGGCAGAGTGTTCCACCAGGTCGGAGCCACAGCCGAAAAAGCCCTGGCTCTAGTTGAGGCCAGCCTAACTTCTCTGTGGCCTGGGACCTTCAAGATGTTTTTATTTGAAGACCGTAAGTTTCTCTGTGGGACATACCAGGAGAGGTGGTCCCATAGGTACGAGGGTCCTATGATGTATAGGGCTTTAAAGGTTAAAACCAGCACCTTAAACCTGATCCTGTACTCCACCGGGAGCCAGTGCAGTTGATATAGCACCGGATGAATGTGATCTCGCAGTGAAGACCCCGTAAGGAGTCTCGCTGCAGCATTCTGCACCCGCTGGAGTTTCTGGGTCAGTCTTAAGGGCAGCCCCACGTAGAGCGAGTTACAATAATCCAGTCTGGAGGTGACCGTCGCGTGGATCACAGTGGCTAGGTCAGGGCGAGAGAGGTAAGGAGCCAACTGCTTAGCTTGGCGGAGATGGGAAAATGCTGCCTACTTTTACAATGCTGCTCTCTTGCCTGTCTCAGCAGAGTGGAAATAATAATAATAATAATAATAATAATAATAATAATAATAATAATAAATTTTATTATTTATAGCCTGCCCATCTGGCTGGGTTTTTCTTGGGCGGCTCCCAACAGAATATTAAAAGCACAATAAAACACCAAACATTAAAAACTTCCCTAAACAGGGCTGCTTTCAGATGTCTTCTAAAAGTCAGGAGGCACCAGGGTCAACAGGAGGAGAACCCAGCCATAGAAGCTGTGGCTCCACACTCATCCTCCTCTGCCCCCTGAACATTGGGGGGAGGGTCTCTTCCTCAGCCAAATTATTAGCCAGGGGGCCCAAAAGAGCTCAGCAAGTTTGCGTGTTTGCCCTAAATGCCTTCTAAAAACATGGGAACCAGCTGTCACTACTTCACGGTGAGCGGAATGCATGTTCTGTGCATTCTCAAAGGCACTTCTGTTCCCGTGAATACACATTGCAATTTGAGGGCTGAGCCTTAAAGTGAAAGCACAACCAAGGTTTAACTCTGGTAAGCCTTTTATCAAATTAAGTCCTGTTTGCTTCTCTCTTAGGACCAGTTTCCTCCTGAGCACAGTGATACATTGGTAGAAAATGTATGTTTGCACAGACAGCAAGAAAGAAATGTCAGCTGTCTTGGATCCTGAACTATCAGGGACTTCACTTTTGGATTTTCTCTGCAAATTCCTCCTCTCCTGCATACAGTGTTTTCTTTTTCTCTCCCTTTGCCCCAATAGACTGGAACTGAAATGGTCAAAAATTGAAATGGAACAGGATGTTTATGAAGTTTGCGAAAATGTGGAGGTGCTGCCTTTGAGGATCACCCGATCAGGGTACATCACAGATTCTGCCTTTGTTGCAGTGAAGGTAACGTCGTCATAAAAGGAACTGAAAATAAAGCATAGTTTAAGGATGTTGAAGGATTTGCAAAGTGCTAGTTTGCAAAGTGCAGTCCTTCACAAGTCTTCTCAGAATAAGTCCAACTGACCTACCTTGTGTCGAAAGAACTACCCTGCTCAGGCTTTTGGGGTGCAGTTTTATCCCCTAAACCAAATGGTGGGTTGTTGTTTTTTGGCTGCTACCTACTTTAATGTTGGTCCCTGCCATTAAAACAAAATGAATTATTACGCTCGTCTCAAAAGCTTGGTAGCATTTATAACACACACAAAAGCAGTGGCGTAGCGTGGGGGGTGCAGGGGGGGCCGGCCACACCGGGCGCAAATCCACGGGTTAGGGGGCGCAAATCCACGGGTTAGGGGGCGCAAATTACTTGCCTTGCCCCGGGTGCTGACAACCCACGCTACGCCACTGCACACAAGAAAAATCACCCTTTGTGTAGCATGGGAGACTTACACCACTGGTTTTAAGGGAATAGTAATGCGCACATGCGCGCGCGCACACACACACACACACACACACACACAACTCCATGCCCTCCATCATTTCTAGGATGAAAATACGGACGTCCCATTCCATAAACCCCACACATTTCATTTGGTTGCTCTAGCCACTCTGGGCAGTTTCCAATATACAGTGGTACCTCGGGTTACATACGCTTCAGGTTACAGACTCCGCTAACCCAGAAATAGTGCTTCAGGTTAAGAACTTTGCTTCAGGATGAGAACAGAAATCGTGCTCCGGCAGCGCGGTAGCAGCAGGAGGCCCCATTAGCTAAAGTGGTGTTTCAGGTTAAGAACAGTTTCAGGTTAAGTACGGACCTCCGGAACGAATTAAGTACTTAACCAGAGGTACCACTGTATATAAAAACATAGCAAAATATTAAACGTTTTTTTAAAAAACCTTCCCTATACAGGATTGCCTGCAGACACTCTAGGGTTGGATAACTCCATCCCCTCCAACATTTCTCCGATGAAAATAGGGACATCCTAAGGAAAAGTGGGATCAAATTAGAAACTGGGATAGCTTCTCTAAATCAGGGACGTCCCTGGAAAATAGGTACACTTGGAGGGTCTGACACATTGGTATCACAGACAAGATACATTGCCCACAACAGTCATTGATTGAATACTACTGTATGCAAGAGGTTGTCACAACATTTTGGATTGCTTCATCAGCATATTAAATGTACATACAAACATGCATGAAAAACGAGGGGGGAAATTTCAACTCGTGTTAACTGTTTACCACTTCTAGCGCCCGCCGCATTCTTCACCCCATGTGGCATTTTATGTGTCACTTCTTGCATCTTGATGACTCAACGAAAAAATGCCCACCATTTTGAAACCTCTTTTAGAATCTCTAAACTCCATCTACTCTTCGGGTGCATAGAGGGAGGATTTTTTTGTGGGTTTGAACTGACCTTTAACTTGCTGTAATGAAACACTGTAGACAAATTGCATTGACTTAAGAATTTGTCTGGAGACTTTGTTGATAAAGACTTCTCTGCTAGACCATGGCATTAAGCATAATGGCATGCTTACCTTCCTAGGAAAAGTGTTTCCCCTTTCTGAGATAAGGTCTGGTCTTAGTTAGAAACTGGACAAATCTTTGGGATATTGCAGCCTCATATACTGTAACTATAGCATGTGTACTGCTTGTCAATGCATGAAGGAATTAATACCATAGATCTGTATTGCTAGACTCAACTAGGTCACACCCCTCACCTGGAAGGAACTCACTGAGATCGGACGTGCCTGAGGTTGCTTGCTACAATCTCCACTGCATGCTTAGAGCTATTTCACTATATTTTGTAGCCCAAGATTTCTGCCTGTGTTTACTTGCTGCTGCATGAATAAATGCATGAACTTGAATTTTGGAACTGTGTAAGTAAAGCATTTTTTAAACTTACTAAAGTATGTAGTCTGTTCAAGGGTAGAAACAGGGAAACTCCAGTCGCAGATTAAATGGGGCATTAAAAGTGTAACAGCCTAAATCCCCACACTACACTGCTGCTTGTTTTTGTGACTTTTTAACTCTGCCAGGGGCTCTCTCTGGCCAGAGAGTGCATTTAGGTGTGCTTTGGTTCTAGAGATCCAGCTAAGTCTTTGTTTCAGCCCCTCATACTGTGCATTTTCTGTCCATTTTCTACCTTAGATCAATGAAGTAACTGCTTCATCAGGAAAGGATTTTACTGCGGCTCCTTCTAAACTTATTCAGTTTGATCCAGGTAAGCTCTGCCTCGGAGGGCAGTAACTTGAAAATTTATTTATTGAAAGTGGTGAACAGGTAGTGTGATATAAACTGACATTCAGTGCAGACAAAACAGAGGTACTGTGGTGAGAGGTGGGTTTCACCCTGTCTTAATGAGGATGCAATGCCCTGTAAGAAGTGGATCCTCAAGCCATTAGAGCCAGTCTCCTGGCTTTTTATTGTATTCTATGTTGACATTTTTCAATAAAAATTGAATGCGGGTGGCGCTGTGGGTTAAACCACAGTCTAAGGCTTGCTGATCAGAAGGTCGGTGGTTCAAATCCCCGCGACAGGGTGAGCTCCCGTTGCTCGGTCCCAGCTCCTGCCAACCTAGCAGTTCAAAAGCACATCAAAGTGCAAGTAGATAAATAGGGACCGCTCCCGCGGGAAGGTAAACGGCGTTTCCGTGTGCTGCTCTGGTTCGCCAGAAGTGGCTTAGGCATGCTGGCCACATGACCCAGAAGCTGTACGCCGGCTCCCTTGGCCAATAAAGTGAGATGAGCGTCACAACCGCAGAGTCATCCATGACTGGACCTAATGGTCAGGGGTCCCTTTACCTTTACCTATGTTGACATTTTTCAAGAAAAATTGCTTACAAAAAAAAAAAGAAAATGTTTCTTGCCATTGAGTTTCTTAACTTTTCAATATCTTCTCATTTGTCCAGATGTTTAAATCATTATTGATATGTGTCTGTGTGTTCTTTACTGGCTGATTTTACGTGGTTTTAACATGTACCTCTTGTTAAGAGTTCTGCCATTTTAATGTTTTACCGTTGGTAACTGGTTGTTTTAATGAACTGTTTTTAACCACTTGCCGCTCTGGGAAGCATTCAGGGTTGGAGAGCAGGAGATATAATTAAAATTACAGCTTAGCTTATATATAAACCGTTCCATCCAAGGCTGTGCGCACCCACACATTTAAACTACAGTTCCCAGGATTCTTTGGGGGAAGTAATGTGCTTTTAAATACATGGTGTGGGTGCTGCCCTATACACAGGCTGAAATCATTGCATGTTCAAATTGTCTTAATGGGAAACAGGATCCCTGTATGTTCCTTTCATTTCTGTGACTGCCCACAAAGGGGGCCAACAGTCTTGTGGGAAGATTATTGTATGAACGGCTGCTGTAACACATATAAGTGATACTCCACACGAACCTGCTCCATGACATAGAACATCTGTGCCAGCTTAGCACCTTTCTGGAGCATGGGCACTGGAATTTGGTCTTTCCCTGTGGTCAGTCCATGCTCTGTAAAGGTAAAGGGACCCCTGACCATTAGGTCCAGGCGTGACCGACTCTGGGGTTGCGGTGTTCATCTCGCTTCATTGGCCAAGGGAGCCGGCATACAGCTTCCGGGTCATGTGGCCAGCATGACTAAGTCGCTTATGGCGAACCAGAGCAGCGCACAGAAACGCCGTTTACCTTCCCACCGGAGTGGTACCTATTTATCTACTTGCACTTGACGTGCTTTTGAACTGCTAGGTTGGCAGGAGCAGGGACCAAGCAATGGGAGCTCACCCCATCACGGGGATTCGAACCACTGACCTTCTGATCGGCAAGTCCTAGGCTCTGTGGTTCAACCCACAGCGCCACCCATGTCCACCATGCTCTGAGACATTCACAATAAACTATGGCACCTTTGCAGAGCCCAGTCAGGGTTTAATGGTCTAGGAGGGTGGTAAGCATTGTCCTTTGCTTTTAACTTCCAGAGCTGTAGCCTGCCAGCTTCTCCTTCAAGGTTGTGTGAGAAGTTTTGCCGCTCTCGCCAAGGCTCTTCCCCTCCCCCCCTTTTTTTGCTTCCTTTGAAATTCCTCTGATCTTTTGCCCAGGCGAGAACCTCAGAATTGGCTTTGCAATTTTGCACGTAGCGAAATTCAGTGGCGATCATGGTGTTATACCTTCCAACAGATGTTTGCTTCCATCAAAACTCCTTGGACCTTTTGCCCAACAGAAGCCTCCAGTTTTGCCTCAGTATTAGTGGCAACTCAGATTCCCATCTCAATCTTCCTCCTGTGTGATTTTCAGATGCAGCTTTATGCAGTACTAGTTACCTTAGTTCATAGACAGTGCGATGCCAACAAATTATGTGGTATTTGCAATGAAGACTCCGGCTTTGCAACAAAGTACTTGACACTGAAAACAGAACTAGTCGTGGATGATTGATAATGACAATATTTCAAAACAATAGTGGATTCTCTGTAATTAAGATTTCAAGATGAGGAGCACTTTTTATTTCTTTTTGAAATTTACGATCCGGCCCTTCCCCCTAAACTGCCTGCTATTATTTCCCACTCTATAGAAAACAGATCTTTGTTACTGTGTGAATGGAATCATCATTGCTCAGGAACAAATTTGGTCTCTAGTTAGTGTTATTTGGAAAAACCACAGGAGTCCAATCAGTGGGCAGGAGCACAATGGTACATACAAGCTAGTCTGTTGTAGCTGTAGACATGTTAATTAATATATTTCTTCGACACCTAGGTTGATTGAAAAAGCAATTAAAGTGTAATTAAAATGTTTACTTCTGGTAGGGATGTCAACCAAGATGTGGAATATAGCAATTACCTATGACGGATTAGAGGAAGACGATGAGGTCTTTGAAGTGGTTCTCATCTCTCCTGTGAATGCTGTTCTTGGCAGTAGGACAAAAGCTGCAGTGAAAATTTTGGACTCAAAAGGAGGTATTCTCTTTTGATCTTCTTAATAAAATCTGGACCAATCTTGGCTGATAAGCGACTTATTTTTCAACACATAAATGTTGTTGCTAACACTTACCTTCAGATCAAAATGCTTCGTGTTTTTATTTTAAAAAGAAAATAGCCTTGACAGTTTCAAACCTTTCCTCCTCTGGCAATGTCTATTCTTCTTCTGCTTAGGAAGCACAGCTTGAAGGAATCAACGAGAGCAAGAGGGAAAAACAGCACTCCCCCTCTTCCCCCCAAAAGAGCTTTTCCTAATGGATGAGTTTGATTTTTGGCTTGCAGCATTGCTTTCATGAGAAGCCCCTCTTGAGGAACTAGTGAAGCTTCCACACACACACACACACACACACACACACACACACACTTTTCTATTAACTATAGAACTTTTTCACTTCTTGGACAGGCTGTGTACTCAGGGGAAGTCCCTAATTACTATCATATCTTTCTAAAAGCCATATTGTTAATATAAAAAAACACATTTGCTTAATGTACTGGCTGATTTTTAAAAGAAGAATTGCTGGGACTCATCATGGTGTTGTTGTTTTTTAAAAAAGATCCTTAAATATTTGCACTCCGGTTGAGCAAGGGAGATCCAATGTCAATGTGCAGAAACAAGTGTCTGTAAACAGTTTCTTTTGCGTGGCTGGTAATCTTGATCTCGTATTGCATCTAATTGTGCATCTACATCATGTGAAGCATTTGAATGCAAGATGTGCGCTGTGGTTTCCATTTGCACTTCAGAGTGGGGACAGGGTTGTGTTGTGCCATCTGTATTTTAAGTGGGGTGGGAATGCAAATTCCTATCCACTGACTCAGACCTGTAGTTATGTACCCACAACTCTAGCAGGATTAGGGGCACATTAGCTGAAGCTCAGTAACTCTGAAGCATGGGCATTGTTTTGTGCATGAGGCTATATTATGGGCCCATTCCATCTCCTCGCCTGACTGAAGACCATTTGTCTACGGCAGAAGGAATCTGCCATACTCTTCCCTGAGATGTAGAAACCCCTTCCAAACTACAGTGGTACCTTGGCTTAAGAACTTAATTCATTTTGGAGGTCTGTTCTTAACCTGAAACTGTTCTTAACCTGAAGCACCACTTTAGCTAATGGGGCCTCCCGCTGCCGCCGCGCCACCACCATGTGTTTTCTGTTCTTATCCTGAAGCAAAGTTCTTAACCCAAGGTACTATTTCTGGGTTAGCAGTCTGTAACCTGAAGCGTTTGTAACCTGAAGCGTCTGTAACCTGAAGTACCACTGTATTTGTGAATGGCACCAGGAATGTAGGCTAGGGGTGAGGAACCTTTTCACGTTGCCTTTGGAGCAACCTTTTGAGAGTCGCATGCCAATGGTGAGCAGGGTTGGGGCAAAAATAGTCGAAACAACAAATGTAAATTTTAACTTTGTACAGCAGGCTAGTTCCCCCCCCCCCACAAACACACACACTCCTGCTTCCCTGACAAGGAGGAGGCATTGTTGGAATTCAAGGTCACATTCCAGCTAGACAAAACCATGGGGCAGGGCTGGTGAGGGGGTATGGCCAGGAGGAAGTGCCAAGCTCCAGACAGGGAGGCACAGAAACCTAGTTGTTCCAGGTCACCTTTCCTAACAGTAAAGCTAGCTTTGAGGCCCTGAACAGTTTCGGTGGATACCTTTATTGATAAGCTATTCTAAATATGTCTTAATGCATTTTTTATCTTGTTGTGTATACCACCTTGTAGATGCTATGCCCTAAAAAGCAGCCTTGACTATATGTAAACCCAGGTATTGCAGGTTCAGTTTGAAGAGAGAGTGTGGTGTCATGTTTAAAGGTACTTGGACTAAGACAGGGCTGGGGAACATCTGGTCCATGAGCCAAAATCACCAGGACAAGGCAGATAAGAAGAAGAAGAAGTTGTTTACTATTTGTACCCCACCCATCTGACTGGGTTGCCTCAGCCACTCTGGGAGGCTTCTAACAAATATAAAAGCATAATAAAACATCAAACATTAAAAAGCTTCCCTCTACAGGGCTGCTTTCAGATGTCTATGGAATGTCATATAATTATTGATCTCTTTGACATCTGATGGGAGGGCGTTCCATAGAGTAGGTGCCACTACTGAGAAGGGCCTCTGTAGCCTCACTTCTCACAATGAGGGAACCGCCAGAAGGCCCTCAGAGCTGGACCTCAGTGTCTGGGCTGAACAATGAGGGTGGAGATGCTCCTTCAGGTATACAGGGCCAAGACCATTTCAAAGGGCTTTAAAGGTCAGCACCAAGACATTGAATTGTGCTCGAAAACATACTGGGAGCCAGTGTACTGGGAGATCTTGGTTCAACTTCCTGCTGAGGCCATGGAGCTCACTGGATGACCTTGGATACATCAGACACTCTGAGCCTGACTTACCTCATAGGGTTTTCTAAGGATAAAATGGGGAGGGCAACCCCTGAGCAATTGATGTGCACAGTGGCCTTGCAGATGCCTGGCTCAAACAACGTCAAGTACACTCAGATGGAGAAGAATAAGTGGCCTTTGCTCCACCATGGAAACCTGATTCTGGTCTATGTGCGTATGCAATTTAAGAAATAAAGGATGTTGTTGTTGCTTAAAAATATCTTCCTTAGAACTTCTAAAATTCCTTTTAAGTTGGCAGATAAAGTTCAGAAACAAGGACTAGTTAAGAAAAGAAAAACAACAAATCAACATCAGATGAAAAATCATCTTACTCCTAATGACAAGCTGTTTCATCGCCCACATCAATGTGACCAGCTATCTGTTTTATATAAAAAGAACTGACCATCTGCCATCTTGTTTGCTTTCAGGTCAGTGCAGCTCATTCCACTCCTCAAGCCAAAACATTCACAACTTATGGATGAAAGGAACATTGCTTCCAGGCCCCTCTTCATCTTCCAGGCATGGCACTGTTCATTTGGAAGGGATCCCATTGCCTGCTTCCAAAGAGATGGTAGTGCAGAGAAGGGACAAATTACCAGAATTCAACTCGGTGAATCTTGGAAGGAGCCGGCTAAGAGCCCTTGGAAATGGCAAAATAGTAAGGATTGCTTCTCAAACAGTGGGAGGATACAATTATTCCAAAGTTGGGGTGTCTGTGTGTATGTACTTCTGTATGAATATCTCACATGATTTAATGATTCGTTTTGAACTGAGCACTGATTAGGTTGGCAACAGTCAGAGACGACAGTCAAGAGCAACAAAGGTTTTGTGACTAGGACACTCTTGGCCTTCGTGTACCCATTTATTTTGTCTTGCTACGGGTCAAACAGATGTTGCTGAAGTAGGGTTTTTTAAAAAAAGAATGGCAAAGTCTGAAAAACCGAAGATTTCAGTGCAATTGGCATGTACATCATATGACATGATGCTTCTGCCATGTCACCTTCATGTCTTTAGGAAATTTAAAGTCTTGTTGTGGGAAGAAAGAAGCTAGTGAGCAAAATCCATTCTAGATAAGGCTCTCTTCAAATTTTCTATGCAGATGTTTCCTGGGGTTTGGGGATCTACATAATGGCCACCTGGGGTCCAAATTTTTCCCCAACCTGGCATTGCATGGGAATTCTAAGAAATTTTGAAATCAGATGTGAAAATCAGTGCAGAATTTTGAAAGGTTCAGTCTGTCACCTTGATTCAAAGTGGCAACCTCGAATTGAGTTTGGCAACAATATATTGAGGGGCATCCAACCTATGGGGGCCAGACAGACAGACAAACCACTTTCAAAACTACAGTATATAGTAGATGTGTGGATTATTAAAAGCCTGCCTTTGCAATGAGAAATTGCTCCCAAGTGATAACAGATTATAAAACTAACCAAATTAGAGACAGGATGTTTAAGTGTTATGGAATTGTAAGAATCACTATCATCACCACCCCTGCTTTTGGAATTTGGAATGTTCCCTAGGACTGATTGGTTAATACCCAAACGAGGTTGAGTTTCTTACGTCTTACTTAACCTTTTACTTAACCTGGATGTGTTTGTTCTACAGGTATTTCTCTAGAGGGCTGCAAATAGTTGTGGCACAATTTGCCCTTCTTAGCTCTATAGGGAGCTATATGGGTAGAAGTTCTACTGTAGAACCTCCTGTGATCTATGGACTGGCTGGGTACCCTACCCCACCCCTCTTCCTTTTTGCATTATGTGAGGTAGATGAATTATTAGTCAGCCTTAGATAGATGATAGATGATGATAGATGATAGATAGATGGATAGATAGATAGATAGATAGATAGATAGATAGATAGATATAGATAGATAGATAGATAGATGATAGATGATAGATAGATGATATAGACACTCAGGTTGTCACCTCCACTCCCGCCATCTCACTAAAGTACAAAAAAATTGTATTTTGCTTTCTTTATTAAGAAATGCTGTGAACATTCGATCTTCTTTTCCTTCCAGGTTCGTCCTTCTTTCACTTTTAGAAATGGCACTGGTGTCTTTTTTAAGGTAAGAACATGATTTTGCAGCAACATACACCTTTAATCCTTCTTTTGTTATAGCTTACCTGTATATACAACCTGATTACTGATAGTAACTGAGTTTTTAAAGTTATATTCCATTTTAAAGTCATATTCCATTTTACCCTTTTCCCTTTTGGACTAAAATTGCACATGATGGTAATGTTTTTAAAGAGGCTCTGCCACTAATCATGTCTGAGACAAGATGGAGGTGAGAAGTGCAGCCCAGGTTTAGCTCCTTTAAGAGCAAACATGATATATTAGAAGGGCCGTTATTTTCTCTCCCCCCCCCAGCTCCTTTATCCAAACAACCCTTCCTTTTCCTGTGAAAAGTGAATATAGCTGACAGAAAAATGACGTCATGGTAGACCACCAGGGTGAGGAGTTTAGCAACTCCATTTGCATGCTCTTCTTAAAATTGGGCCCTCACTCCATTTTATACATGATTTGGGGCAAACCCAGTTTAAAGATGTGGTCAAACTGTTGTCATGTGTAATTTGAGCCTTAAAGACAGCTTGTATTTAAAAACTCTCTTTTTAGTTCTGTGACAAAGACAGCTTTGGAGCTGACTAGTGAGGAATTATCCTTTCTCTCTATCTGTTTTTGTTGTTTGTTTGTTTGTTTGTTTGTTTGTTTGTTTGTTTGTTTGTTGTTTGGTCATTCTTTCTCATCAAGTACCATGGGATGGCAGTGCTCAAAGTGGAGGATGACAACCCATTGCCTAACAAAAACAAAATGGCAGCCACGTCAGTAATTAACCAAAGAGAGCCAAGGAAAAATATGGCTCCCCTCGAGAAAATAGAAGTTCCGCAAGCGGACTCTAGCATTCCGGTATCTTCTATTCCCTGTTTGTTTATGCACAGTATTCTGAAAAAGTTAAAAACCCAAAAGATGAATATTTAAAGCAACATTAAACATATATAATGTATGTGTGTGTATCTTCTGAAAACAAATTGTTCAGCTTAAGAAAACAGTAAAAGCAATAAACTTGTGGAGACTATTCCAAGGATGTTCCTGAAAGACCTGAATCACAAATCTTCATTGATTTATTCAGGGATATCATATTTGAGATTGTACAAACATCTATCAGCAAAAATCTGTCCAGCACAATGTTTTTAAAAAGCTATGAAGAACATTAGCATTAGAAATGCAAGAGACTGGCTTGCAGTGCTGGAGACAGAGACTAAAAAAAAAAATAAAAAATTGATTGTTTTGTCTTTTTTTTGCCAAAAATCCATTTTTCTTTCAGATCCAGAGCCTTTCCTTTCCAAACAGATGCACGCCAGATTTGAAGGGTCTCTTGCATTTTGAAGGAATTGCTCAGAAGATGTTTCAGTGTGATGGTCATTCCTGGACTCTGTGGAGTAATGCAGACCAGGTAGAAATCTGCTGGACGAATGTTTATTTTCAAAAAATAAATAAAAGGAAAAGAAAATAAATAAAACACAAACTTTAAATTTGTCTCAAAATAGCCAGTTTTCAGCAAATCAAAAGCAGGATTGTAGAAGCAGACAGACATATATAAACTGATTTAATGGATCTGTTTGGTCATGTTTCCCTTGTCCCTCTGTTGTACTAGGGCTGCAAGCGCACCATACATTTAAAACACACAAACCCCACATAAAGACTCCTGACAACTGTAGTTTGTTAATGGTCCTGGGAATTGTAGCTCTGTGGTGGGTAAACTACAGTTCCCAAGATTCTTTGGGTGAATAAATGTTTGCCCAGCCTCAGTCTTGCTGTCGCCTACCTCACCCAAGTCCCATCCTGACAGCAGTTTCAGGAGGGCAATTTCATGGCTCTACCCCATGCAACGGTCACCTCCAGACTTGATTATTGTAACTCACTCTACGTGGGGCTGCCCGTGAGACTGACCCAGAAACTCCAGCGAGTGTAGAATGCTGCGGTGAGACTCCTTACGGGGTCCTTGCTGCTGGATCACATTCACCTGTGCTATACCAGCTGCACTGGCTCCCAGTGGAGTACAGGATCAGGTTTAAGGTGCTGGTTTTAACCTTTAAAGCCCTATATGGCCTAGGACCCTTGTACCTATGGGACCGCCTCTCCTGGTAGGACCTTACGGTCCTCAAACAAAAACATCTTGGGGGTCCCAGGCCGCAGGGAGGTTAGGCTGGACTCAACTAGAGCCAGGGCTTTTTCGGCTGTGGCCCTGATCTGGTGGAACGCTCTGTCACAAGAGACTAGGGCCCTGCAGGACTTGACATCTTTCCGCAGGGCCTGCAAGACAGAGCTGTTCCACCAGGCCTTTGGCCAAGGCGCAGTCTGACCCCCTCCTTTGGTAATCCTCACAGAACTCTAGCCCAATGGTTGACATTAATTTGATTTTGAATTGATTTTAGAATAAATTGATTTTAGAATGCTGTGTTACTTTTATTGTTGTTAGCCACTCTGAGCCCGGCTTCGGCTGGGGAGGGCGGGATATAAATAAAATTATTATTATTATTATTATTATTATTATTATTATTATTATTATTATCTCTAGGGTCACTGCTGCAGCATTCAAGAATATATTTCAGGGGGTTGGACTAGATGACCCTTGGTGTCCCTTTCAACTCTATGATTCTGTTGTTGTTACTTGGGAAAGCAAGCAGTGGTGCAGGACAGAGGGGCTCATGGCAAAAGCCGGAGGAGATTGAACCCTCCAGCTGATATCCAAATGCCATTGAGGGAACAGCCAGGGCCCAGATTTTCTGAATTCTCTGAGCTAGCTCAGCTTCCAAAGGACACTTCTTTCAGAAGGTGGGAACACGGAAGGAAATAATACTGAAATGAAACCATCTAATTCTAGGGTGTTAATGTGATTACCTGCCCTCCTGGTTGGACCCATCATGATGGAAGCTGCTACATCCTGATCAGCAATCCAAAAGTTACGTGGACCGTAGCTGCCCGGGATTGCAGGGAACAGTAAGGAGTAGTAGAAGAAGAAGAGTTTGGATTATATTGGTTCCCTGCTGTTTAATGTCGCATCCAGTGTGTTACTGTAGAAATTATACTCTTGCCAGTAAAAGTTAATACCAAAGTTAGATCTGTTTTTGCAAAGGTTTAGGGAGGATGTGAGGGATTTCAGTGTAGAGCGTAGGTGGTTAAACCCCTACTCCAAAGTTCTCTTTGCAGTTTGTTTGATCAAAGCCATTACATCTTAAGCATAGTTTCACACACACACACACACACACATACACACACACACACACACACACACACACACACCCTTTGTTTAACAAAATGTACCTCTGGATTGTAAATAGAACCTTATACAGTGGTACCTCAGGTTACAGACGCTTCAGGTTATAGACTCCGCTAACCCAGAAACAGTACCTCGGGTTAAGAACTTTGCTTCAGAATGAGAAAAGAAATTGTGCGGCGGCAGCAGGAGGCCCTATTAGCTAAAGTGGTACCTCAGGTTAAGAACAGTTTCAGGTTAAGAACGGACCTCCGGAACAAATTAAGTTCTTAACCCAAGGCACCACTGTAACATGTACATCACAGCTTGTCTCACAATACAGTGGAAGCTTGATTTTCAAACATAATCCATTCCGGAAGACCATTCGACTTCCAAAACGTTCAAAAACCAAAGCAGGCATTTCCGGAAGCATTTACATCCAGAAAACCCAATACGAAAGCCGCGTGGCACGTTCTGCTTCCGAAGAGCATTCAAAAACTGAAGCAGTTACTTCCGGGTTTTCGGCATTTGAAAGCCGAAACATTCGACTTCTGAGATGTCTGAAAACCGAGGTACCACTGTGTGTATCTTTTCTCAGCATGCTTTCCCAATATTTCCCCCCCCCCGAAAAAAAGGGTTTTAGTGACTCTCAGTTTTGACGTTCATTATCCATAAGCTCGTTGAGATATAGTAACCGTACATCGCCCCTTTATCGGCAGAACAGATGCTTCTTCTGGATAGCTCAGTTGGTTAGAGCATGGTGCTGATAATGCCAGGGTTGCAGGTTCAATCCCCATATGGGACAGCTGAATATTCCTGCAATGCAGGGGGTTGGGTTAGATGATCCTCAGGGTCCCAACTCTACAAGTCTATGATTCTGAATCTAAAAATCCCTCTCTTTTTTGCTGATCTTAGGTACCATGGCAGTTTAGTAAGTGTGGCTTCTAAAACACACATGCAGTGGCTGTGGGACTTCAGTGGAAGAAGACCCTTCTGGACAGGTAGGTATACAGTACAACAGGCTGTCTACTCTTCAGCCTCTGGCCCACATTTCCCTCAAAATATATAGCACCAAGTTTGACATTTTTTCCCTCTCCTGGTCTTTAGGATGATAATTTCCAAATACCATTCGGTCAAAACTGATTAAAACTACACTGCTTAAATTCTCTTTGCTGCTGTTGTGTAGAAGGTGAATTTCTGGTCTTCCAGGTTTCTGGCATTGAACTTCCCAGCTCGCCAGCTCTGTCCTTGGAGCTCTTCAATGGTTTGGCCTTTCTCCCAGCCAGCTTCATTCTTCTGGAGCTTTTCCCTCCTGCCCTAAGAGCTCATGGCTCAGCTTCATATGGCTCAGGATCTAACGGGGAGCAGGCCTTAACCAGATGGCATCACAGCCCTGGCCAAGGGTCAGTAGCTGGAGCCAGTTGTTGTAGTTCCCTATTACAGGTACTAAATCTACACTTAAAGCAACTTTGCCTGTCCTATTTCCCCTGCTAGTTTTACGTTTTAAATTGGAGTTTGTTTTTACAAGAAAGCACCCCCAATGTATAACCCGTTCTTTGGATTTGCAAGCACACCATACGTTTGAAACACATTCAGATTACCCATCCACCAAGAATTCTGGGAACTGTCGTTTATCCCCCAACAAAGCTACAATTCCCATCACCTTTAACAAATGTCCGTTCCCAGGATTCTGTGAATGTGCTTTAAATGTATGGTATGCATACCCTTCTACATTTCTCTGATGAAAATAGGGACATCCTATTTAATAATAATAATAATACCCCACCCATCTGCTGGCTTGCCCCAGCCACTCTGGGTGACTTCCAACATATATAAACCATAATAAAGCGTTAAATATTTTTTAAACCTTGTTTTTATAAAGGGCTGCCTTCAGATGTCTTCTAAAGGTTGTATAGGTCCTTATCTGCTTAGCTTGGGGGTCAAATAACTGCCCACCCTCCAACATTTCTCCAGTGAA
This sequence comes from Podarcis raffonei, assembly GCF_027172205.1. Classification (NCBI taxonomy): domain Eukaryota; kingdom Metazoa; phylum Chordata; class Lepidosauria; order Squamata; family Lacertidae; genus Podarcis; species Podarcis raffonei. The sequence continues at coordinate 17,896,808 of NC_070618.1, forward strand.
AATAGGAGCATCCTAAGGAAAAGCAAGACATTACAGGTTCAATTCAGAAACGGGGACAGTTTTTGTAAATCTGGGACTGTCCCTGGAAAACAGGGACACTTGGAGGGTCTGGGTATGTATGCAGCCTAATAATATTTGTGAGAGACTGGTCAAGTTGTTCTGAACACTTTGTCAATTATATGACTGTCAACTTGCACATCTGAATTTGTTACAGGCTTCAACGACAGAAGAAATCCAGGCCAGTTCAGATGGAACAATGGAGACCGTGTTGCTTTCACGAACTGGGTGAAAGAGCCGTCACGACTTTCAAAGAAAGGAAAGAACTGTGTTTTAGTACAGCAGAGGGGGAAATGGCAAAGAAAGAACTGCAGGAAGGGCAAAGGACACAATTATATATGCTCTAGGAAACTGTAAAGACAGCTGATGCAAACCTCACCATGTATAAAAATAGCTATATTTATTTATAGCCAGGGGTGCTGAAAGGGCATGAAGGTAGGGAGTCAGGTGACCTATTTGTAATAGGTTTTTATACGAAGGGATTAAAAAATGATAGGGGGAAATGTTACACTGTGACTGATCTCTTTCCAGGGTTTGTGGTATATTGAGTATGAGTGAAGAACAAGCCTTGTTCACCCCAGAGTTATTTTCTATCAAGTCTCTTCCAAGACATATAAAATATGAAACAGCTAGAGAAGTTGGCGGAGGTTGAGTTTTTTTATATTAAGCCATATGTTACTTGCCTTGTCGTTCCTGAACTCGGTACACTACCCCTCACAACACTGCAATTGTTTGGTTTTGAAAGGGAAAAAGCCATGGGCATAGCCAGGATTTTGGGGAGGGGGACAGAACCTCAAATTTGTATTGATTTTGATTAATTTTTCCCCCTCTTGGCTATGCCCATGGAAACAGCCAGCATTCTGTTGGTCAAAGTTTATAAAAGATGCATGATAGTGGCTACAGAAATTTTGGAGCTTTAAGTAAAAAAAAAAAAGAAATCAAAATTACTTCCCTTCCCCTTCAAACATTTTTATCGACACACAGAGAAGAAATATGGAAGTGGGAACATGGTGAACTCTTTCGAATGACGGTTTCATGTTGCTATGTTATGGTAATATGCCCAAAGCTGTAATACAGTGGTGCCTCGCAAGACGAAATTAATTCGTTCCGCGAATTTTTTCGTCTAGCGAATTTTTCGTCTTGCAAAGCACAAAATCCCATAGGAATGCATTGGAAATCAATTAATGCGTTCCTATGGTCAAAAAAAGTCCAAACAAAGCCAAATTTGGTACAACAAGAGTTTATTAAGTGCTCTTTAAAGTCACACATACTGTAAAGAGCATTTCAAAATTCAAACCCAGAATTTTTTTAAAAAAACAGCAGAGTGGCCCAATGGTCACAGAAAATCATAAAAATGCAGAAAAAAAACACAAGCTTCCAGATTCTTGCAAACCCCTCCCCAACTGTTCCCCCAGCCACCCAGCACACAGAAATTCAAATCCAGAAATTTTTTTAAAAAACAGCAGAGTGCCCCAATGGTCACAAAAAATAATAAAAATGCAGAAAAAAACACACAAGCTTCCAGATTCTTGCAAACCCCTCCCCAACACCAAGTCCTTGAATTCCAAACACCCCAACCCAAAATCCAAAACCCCCCAAAAAAGTTTTAAAAGCTTAACTTACCAAATGGCTGCAAAAGAAGTTTTGGAAAAGCTTCAAAAATCACCAAAGTCTTTAAAAACCTCAAAAAAGGCTACTATGTACACTGCGTTCTATGAGTTGCTCCTCAAAGTCAAGTCGCAACTGTATTAACGGTGTTAAGAAAAAGGAAACAAACTTGCAAGACGTTTTCGTCTTGCGAAGCAAGCCCATAGGGAAATTCGTCTTGCGAAGCAGCTCAAAAAACGGAAAACCCTTTCGTCTAGCGAGTTTTCCGTCTTGCGAGGCATTCGTCTTGCGGGGCACCACTGTAATTCTGTGAGATTTTAAAAGTTTACATTATGATGGTAACCGAAACTAAAGTACACACAGCCACTCTTCTGTTTCAAGTGGCACATGGTGACAACTCCAATGGTAAGCCAGCAATATCATTATAAGTAGGGACGCAGGTGGCACTGTGGTCTAAACCACTGAGCCTCTTGGGCTTGCTGATCAGAAGGTCGGCAGTTCGAATCCCCGCAATGGGGTGAGCTCCTGTTGCTCTGTCCCAGCTCCTGCCCAACCTAGCAGTTCAAAAGCACACCAGTGCAAGTAGATAAATAGGTACTGCTGTGGCGGGAAGGTAAACGGCGTTTCCATGCACTCTGGCTTCCGTCACAGTGTCCCGTTGCACCAGAAGTGATTTAGTCATGCTGGTCACATGACCCAGAAAGTTGTCTGTGGACAAACGCCAGCTCCCTCGACCTGAAAGCAAGATGAGCGCCACAACCCCAGAGTCGCCTTTGATTGGACTTAAACGTCCAGGGGTCCTTTACCTTTACCTTGTTTACCTATCATTATAAGTGTGACCTGTCAGCCAAGATGATTGCAGCATTAAAGAATTCCTAGAGAAATTGTATTTTTTTAAAAATAATCAGTGATATGCTACTCTAAGTAAGAACATAAGAAAAGCTGTGGTAGATCAGGGCAGTAGCTCACCTAGTCCAACATTCTGTTAGCACAGCATTCTCCCCATTCTGTAATTCCCAAATGTGCTCTCCCTCTGTGGTAGTAAAGGCAGCCATCATTAGCTTTACCCTCCGGTTTGCCGACGTTTTTCAGAAGCCAAATGTCTGATGCAGGAAACTCCTGCAGCCAACCGGAAGCCACGCCTTGGTTTTCGGTTTGGGGAGTCGAATGGACTCCTGGAATGGATTAAGTTCGAGAACCAAGGTACCACTGTAGTCTTACTTTTCAAGTGTGGGCCAGGGAAAACTGTTTCTTCAAGCTCTTTATTTTTCCTCTCTCTGAGCCATGTCAATAATGTGGACTGCAACAGAGAAGGGAATCGCCCCTGTAAGAAACACCAATTGAATTTGGAGGACGAAACCAGGGAAAACACCACCTCCCCAAGAGAGGTATGACATGTGTCAAACCCCTAAAGATGACATCATCCTGTTTAGTAGTAAGGACATTTTACCATGCATCAGCCGACCATGTGTTTTACGATGTGAAATAAAATGGTGATGTGTACAAGCAAGCCTTTAATATACAACATCTCAAAAAAGAATAATTTCCCAGATGGAATGATTTCCCAGAGGGAAGCGAAAAATGCCATGTTAAACTTTGACATAAATAAACATGTAATAAGAGTCATAAAATTACACGTAATCATAAATTTTGTGCACAATTGTTTCTCCTCTTAAGACCGTTGAAAAGAAAAATTGTGCACATTCTTTCCTGACTGCTCAAGAAAATGTTGTTTATCAACAATGTGGTTTGGTTTTATTTAATAAAAGGTGCTAATCAACTTTTATTCCCCTACACACAGCATGTGATATGTACCATAATTTACTGTAATACTTAGAGTGTTAATAAAAAAATGCTCTTATAAATGGATCTCGGCTATAGAGTTATAATCTTTCAACATTTCAGAGTACTGTAAATGCTGTTTTGATACAGAGTCCACTAAACCTATGAGGTGACACAATCACTGGCAAATGTGCTGCTGGAAACTGCAGCATCGCTGTAAAGTGAGAGGGATGAACAATTTGCAATGGGGGAAGGTGCTTAATCCTTCATCTACCAGTCATAGCCCCCCCAGCTGGGTTTTCTAGATGCATTATCACCTTGCCAAATGGACAAAGCAGCTTCATGGAAGTGGGGGGGGGGGAGGTTGTAGGGGAAAAAGGAGGGCAGAAAAAGTGCTAAGTTGTTGTTTAGTCGCGTCAGACTCTTCGTGACCCCCTGGACCAGAGCATGCCAGGCACTCCTGTCTTCCACTGCCTCCAGCAGTTTGGTCAAACTCATGCTGGTAGCTTCCAAGAACACTGTCCAGCCATCTCGTCCTCTGTCGTCCCCTTCTCCTTGTGCCCTCCATCTTTCCCAACATCAGGGTCTTTTCCAGGTTGGCCAAAGTATTGGAGCCTCAGCTTCACGATCTGTCCTTCCAGTGAGCACTCAGGGCTGATTTTCTTCAGAATGGATAGGTTTGAGCTTCTTGCAGAGTCCATGGGACTCTCAAGAGTCTCCTCCAGCACCATAATTCAAAAGCTAAGAACCTTAACACCCTCTTTTCCATCGCAAAGCCCCTGCTACATTGCAGTGTAGAAGAAGCAAGTGGTGTGTTCTCAGCCCTCTGTTTCCTACTCCTCTCCAGAGCATGCTCTCATATTCATAGAATTGTAGAATTCTAGAGTTGAAAGGGACAACAAAGGTCATCTAGTCCAGCCCTCGGAATGCAGGAATACAAGTTTTGGACTACAACCCTTAACAATGCAATCCTCTGTGGGTTTATTCAGAAATGACTCCCACTGTGCAAAGAACACAGGCAGAGTTCTGCATGGATCAAGTCAAAGGCCCATCTAGTCCTGCCTTCTATTCTCAACAGTGGCCAAGTAGATGCCTTAATGGTAAGCTCACATGCAACACCTGAGCACACGCCCTACTGGAAAAATTAACTAATAAACTGAAACTGACACGGGGACAAACAGAAGAAGACACCTTCACCCCGGTATGGCTCCCCTTTATCACATACACAGCCCAACAAGACAATGACAATAATCCACCAACAGCATACAAATCAATATGGCTAACCTGATCCAAAACACCCACCCACCTCACTCACACACGAAAACAAAGATCACCACAGCCAATCACAAACAAACAATCACACCCTACGCCAACCCCAAACTCTCTCACTACCAAAGGAACACAAGTGAACAACACAAACAACGCTGACACCAAACTCTACATACACTAAGCATAATAGAAACACTGCCACCCGACCCCACCCCCATCCATCTTCCCTCCCTCCACCCCCCCTTTCTCTTTTCTTTCTTTTTTCTTCTCCCCCAATGCCTCAACAAATGAAACGGATTTGTAAAAATGTTACATGGGGAAAAAAAAATACGAGGCATTACACTTCTGTAAAACAAGAAAATCCTAAATAAAATATTTAACAATGAAAAAAAAAAACACCTGAGCACACCAGCACTCATCCTGTTGTTGTTGTTGTTGTTGTTGTTGTTGTTGTTGTTGTTGTTACCCTGCCCATCTGGCTGGGTTTCCCCAGCCACTCTGGGTGGCTCCCAACAGAATATTAATAATAATAAAGCGATAAAACATCAAACATTAAAAACTTTCCTAAACAGAGCAGCCTTCAGATGTCTTCTAAAAGTCCTTGACATCAGATGGGAGGGCATCCACAGGGCGGGTGCCACTACTGAGAAGACCCTCTGCCTGGTTCCCTGTAACCTCGCTTCTTGTAGTGAGGGAACTGCCAGAAGGCCCTCGGAACTGGACCTCAGTGTCTGGGCTGAACAATGGGGGGTGGAGATGCTCCTTCAGATATTCTGGGCCGAGGCTGTTTAGGGCTTTAAGGGGCAGCACCAGCACTTTGAATTGTGCTCGAAAACATACTGGGAGCCAATGTAGGTCTTTCAGGACCAGTGTTATGTGGTCTCGGCAGCTGCTCCCAGTCACCAGTCTAGCTGCCACATTCTGGATTAGTTGTAGTTTCCAGGTTCACCTTCAAAGGTAGCCCCACATAGAGCACATTGCAGTAGTCCAAGTGGGAGATAACCAGAGCATGCACCACTCTGGTGAGACAGTCTGCGGGCAGGTAGGGTCTCAGCCTGCGTACCAGATGGAGCAGGTAGACAGCTGCCTACCTGTGATTCCCCAGCAACTGGTATTTGAAGGGATAGTGCCTCTGACAGGGGAGGTTGAACATAACCATTGTAGCTAGTAGCTATTGTTAGTTTTAGCCTTCTAAACTTGCTCTTCAGGTCATCCAAGTTGGTGAGCATCAATACCACTTGTGAGAGCAAATTTCACTGTTTATGAAGCACTTCCTTCTGAGTGTGGTGGGGCTTCGAGAAGTGCGAGGGATTGGACCTAAAAAGATATGCATGCACTTCTGTAGATGAGAGACACTGCTTCTCAAGCAGCCGGAACCTTGTAATCTGGTGCTCTTGTAACCCAAACGATGTCCATTAAGAAAGAGAAGAATCTGAAAAGGGGAGACTTTTATTTTTCCTTCAGATTGGAGGACTCAAACGGTTACCCCAAGTCAGGGTTTTCAAATGCTCCTTGAGGATTGAGATTTGGAGCACACATGCAGACAGTCCCAACATGCACTACTGTTTAGAAGAGTCAAGAGAGAGAGATTTGTAAGTTCTATGAAATGAGAGTGTAAGGTATGCCCTCAAATGGTTAAGGTATCTCCAGACCACCCAGAAAGATGGGATGTAGTGCACACATTGCTCAAGATAGGTTCGCCTTCTTCAGATGATCACTTGCCACCTTTGGTTCCACAAGCTGCCTTCTGCTTACACAAACATTAGATGCAATGTGTTTAAAATTGGTAATGGGTGTCTCTTTCGAAAATACAAGCTATAGTCGCATCCCCCCCTTTATGTTACATATATGAAGCTGCCTATGGGCAACAGTTTTTATATTTGTTTATTTCACATCCAACAGTGTTTTGAGCAATAAACTGAAGAGAGAGCACATTATTATTATTATTATTATTATCATCATTATTATTATTATTCCCTGTCTGGCTGGTTGGATTTCCCTAGCGACTCTGGATGGTCAACGGTACATATAAAACATATTAATGCATCAAACATTAAAAACAGGGCTGCCTTCAGATGTCTTCTAAAAGTCAGGTAGTTGTTCATTTCCTTGACATTTTTAAGAAAATGGAAGGAAAGTTCAAGGCACTCTGCTAGGCTAAAATATACTTTAAATCCAAACTAAGATGTATTATCCTTACTAATAACACTGCAAACCAAACCAAACACTAAGCATGCTTTTGAATCCAGCTGATTTTCCCCCCATTCAGCCTCCGAACTCATTTCCTTCCAGTCGCTGAAGTTGTAATCCCTGTGTAAACAGCTGTCTGTGTATTCCTGATGCCATTTGCTTTTCCCAAGCACCCGGCTTGCTTTCATTTTGCTTTCCTCCTAATGCGATCCACAATCCTGCTCACTCTTGCCAATCCACAATCCGATTCTACGGAGAGAATGCTTTCAGACAGTCAAGCAAACCCAAAATAAGGCAGGATATGGAAACCAGGCTACAGTCTGTCAGGGACGGCTGGGAGAAACTCTGCAAACCATCACAAACTTTTTCTCTATGTGCCACGCAGTGTGTGTGTGTGCGCGCGCGCGCGCGTGCCTGCCACATGTCTGTCTGCAAAGCAGGATACACTTTGAGCTCCTCAAAGTGTTGGGAAACTCGAGATATAAATGTTAACAACACCACCACTTCCGTTATCTTTCAAAGTGAGTTTCAGTCAATACAAAAATAAATAATAAAATGGTGACACAGGATTGTATTGTTTCCGTTAGAACGATAGGGAATAACTATGTTGGAATCAGTTACTTTAATTGCTTTTTGCATTTTTGTTGTCTTAGCTCCCAAAGTCAGGAAGCAAAAGAGTAGCTCACTCTGCCATTCACCCCCTGTAAATATATAAAGACTTCAGTTATGATCCCAGATCTCACGTGTATAGCAGCCAGGAGGTTCTTGCCCAATGCAACTCCCAATGGCACTGTAAATCAAGATGAAAATATATGGAGTTGAATAAGTGTCATGGGCATAGCCAAGGAGGGATAGAAGGGCACCTGCCCCCCCCCAACCCTCAAAAAAATATTGAAAAGCATTAAAAATACTCAATTAACTGAGGTTCTGCCCAGCAGAAGACTGCCCTCCCCCTCATAAGTCTACCCCTCATAATGTCATCTTGGGGGAGAATTTATAATGGTGATCTCACAAAAAAGCTCAACAACTTTTTGGGTGATCTCCCCCAAAAGCCCCCCCCCCAAGAAAGAAATCCTGTCTACACCCATGATAAGTATTGCATTAATATGGGAAGGTATCAAGACCTGAACTCCTGGGGGTTGCCATTCTAAATAAAAAAGACAGGAGGTGTACAAGTTATTGCCTGATATAGGTGTTTATGGTGTGATGCAAATTTGATCCTCATATGGATGACAGCTGCATGTTGGGTTGGGCTAGATGACCCTCAGGTTCCCTTCTAACTCTAAGATTCTGTGAATCTGTGAATAGTTGGATGAGATCTGTTGAAATTAAGGGACATGACTAATTTAGGTCCATTAATTTCAGTGGGTCTGTCCTGAACAGAACTTAGTTGGAACTTAGCCCATTGTGATTTCTGTGCTGATTGACACACCACTTTCAGTTTTTGCTTTTATTTTAAAAAGGAAGTGATGAGGAGTGTAAAGGACCTTGGCATAATATATGCAATACAGTGGTACCACGGGTTACAGACGCTTCAGGTTACAAATGCTTCAGGTTACAGATGCTTCAGGTTACAGACTCTGCTAACCCAGAAATAGTACCTCAGGTTAGGAACTTTGCTTCAGGATGAGAACAGAAATTGCACGGCGGCAGCGGGAGGCTCCATTAGCTTCAGATTAAGAACAGTTTCAGGTTAAGAACGGACCTCCAGAACGAATTAAGTTCTTAACCCGAGGTACCACTGTATATGGTGATGTGCACAATCCTGCAATTTATATTCTCTAGTGTATGTTTGAAAGGCACTACTAGCATATGGCTAGTTCTCCTGTAATATTTGTTAAATGTTGCACCCTAGAAAACTAAAATAACATAGGAAAGTAGTTTTCAGGCAAGTCCTCACTCATACGGCAAAAGCTACAACACTAATTAAGTACACCTTTACATGGAAGTGATTTCCTTAGTAATAAATAGAATCTACAATAGCTGAGGCACAAGAACAAGCCTGCCCCCTCCTCACAACTTGCATAAGTTGTATTTACCAGTGTGGTGTAGTTTTTAGCGTTTTAGAGTATGGCCTGGGAGACCAGGGTTCAAATTCCCACTCAGCAGTGAAGCTCACTGGACAACCTTGGGCCAGTCTCTCTCTCTCTCTCTCTCTCTCTTTGCCTATCCTACCTTGCAGGTTTGTGGTGAGGATAAAATAAGGAAAAGGAGAACTAGGTGCACCGTCTTGAGCTCCTTGAAGGAAAAATGGGGTAGAAATGCGATAAATAAATAATAAAATAACAAATAATAAAACATACCACTTAATCAAATAAATAAATCAAATATACCCGTGAGCTGGTCCAGATACCACATGGCAGCAGCATTGCATTTGACTCCCAAGGTCGGTTTTACAGTAAATGGGTGTGCTATATTGTGCTGTCGTGTGTACAAATTTATTACATTATATTTTGAGGTTCCTTAGGCACATGGTCTCAGCAATCCTGACAACGGATCTGAAAAACAGGCCGGTATAATCCCCACTCGGTGCAGAAGGTGATTTGCTTAGCGTCATCGAACAGCTCTCTCTCCCCCTCAAAAAACATACACCATTATTTTCAGACACATTCACTACCCTCCCAAGTAAAATTCCACTGTATAAATTTAACAATAAAGAGTGGTTTTTTGGGGTGGGGGGGGAGATTTCTGTGCTTACCTGCCAGGTAAGATTTAAGCCTACCTAGAAAGTTTATATCTAAGGACCAGTGCTGCTTTTCTGGGGGGACAAAAACCCCTAAACATTGTGTGAATCTTTGTACTTTTGTCCATTTACTGTATTTACTTTCCCCGATTTGAACTATAAAATGGTAATTTTCTTGAATCAAAATAAGAGTACCCCTAAACATTTTTTTGGGGGGGGCGGAACACTCCTGAGGACAGATTTGATCCTAACTCCCAGGAAGTTGCAACAACAATTGGGAATTTTATCTGGGGTGTGAGTCTGATCTGGATATGCAGGTGTGTCTACACAGAATAATTTGAAACTGATTTAGATGTGCTAATGGATCTCCCCAAAGCAAAATGTTTGCAGACATGGATTGCATATAATACCCAGCTGCGGGGAAAAAATCTAGCCCAGAAGCACGATAGCTAATTTTGAAGGTGGGACTGTGCTGAGGTGGGAAAGGGGGTGTTATCTCTACTTACAACAAAAAGCAGGGCTGGAAGAATTTTGGCCATGTTTGTTTTTCGTTGTTGTGGGGGTTTTTTTGTTAGCAGTAGTGACTGGACTGCTCCACACAGTATATGTTTTTTACAATGTTATTAGTTCTCTTTAACATGATAGCCACTTCATAAAGTCACAGAAATCACTCTCTGCGTAGCCGCATTAAATGCCACATTTAATGTCTCGCATTCCCCTCAGTATTAGCCACAGTGTGTGCACCTGAAGTAAAAAGGGGGGGCTGTCTGTTTGGCCATAAATGCCATTGGAATTTTACAAATACAGGCACATCGTGCTCAGAGAGATGATTTAACCTTGCTTTAACCTACACCTACAAATGTGGCAGTCTTCCTTTTGTTGTGTTGAGCGGCTACATTCCTTTGTTGTGCTCTCCTGAGATATTCAGCAGGGCAGAAAGAAGCTAATACACAAGTGGGAACTTTTCCACAGTTCCTAGACAGCAGCTAAACAATCAGTCCAAACATTTAAAATCACTCCCTGGCAGGGAAAACACATTTTATTGTAGATCCTAACTTTGAATACACATCCTCCAAGAGTGAAAAGGAAGGATAAGATGCCCTTGGCCTGGAGTTTGGGGTTAATGAGTGTTAATGGGTGTCACCTTCTTGGTCCCCTTTTTTTATCTCTTCCTCATGCCCCCCCCCCCACAATTTGGAGCAGCTGGAATCTAAAACTTCAGGCCCTGTGTATAAATATAGCAGTCTGCCTTCAGCCTTTTTTGAAACTGCAAGAAAGTGAGGAAGGGGAAAGCACGCCAGAATTTTTCTAAAAAGGTCATGTTTTTGTTGTTGCTCCATATGATGCTGCTTTCATGGCTTGGAACAACAGAGCAAATGGCTGTACTGCAGAAGAAAAGGAGATTTCTACACCTCCTGCCTCAAGACAGAGATACACTACTGAAATATCTAAGGGGCCAAGAAGGAACTCTGGCAGATACTGGTTTGTTTGGGACACACCTCTTGGCAGAAATGGAGGGCGAGAGGCAAAATGCGCCAGAAGTGCCTAGGTTTCTTTTGGCCTATAAAGATAGCCATGCCCCTCAAGATTTGGGAAACAGAACTTCTTCCGCAAGCGCATCTCCAGAGAGAACACAAAACGCTCCTTGCCACCCTCACAGGAAAAGGGAAGCAGAACTGCCCTTCAGGAAAGATGCCAAGAAGTTCTGGGACCTTTTCATGTTGAAAACCAAGTCACGGTCTGATGTGATTGTCCTTCCAATCAAGACAAATGAAATGTATCAGGACACCTGCAGCACCATCCCATTCTCTCAGGTAAAGTTAAATCTTAAAATCAGCACTTAACCCAACGCTCCTTCTATATACTTAGGAACATCCAGTGAAGCTACTATTTGCATTGCAATTTTAATTTGCAAAATCGATCACACACAAACACCCATAGTAACCCTGTGAGGCGGGCCATTGTTTTTCATATTTACAGAAGTGCGAGGGCTGATTTGCCCGTGGTCTTATCAGTGCAAAATTTGCTTATAGAAGCAAAAAACATTACAAGTGTCTGTGCCAGAGACAGCCTGTAGCTTTGGGCTGCTAAAAAGTTTTGTTGCAATAGCCTGTTTGTTTGTTTGTTCTAGTTAACAAGTAGGTAGCCGTGTTGGTCTGCCGTAGTCGAAACAAAATAAAAAAATTCCTTCCAGTAGCACCTTGGAGACCAACTAAGTTTGTAATTGGTATGAGCTTTCGTGTGCATGCACACTTCTTCATATTTGTTTGTTTTTATAAAAATTTACAAACACTTGGAAGCATGTCAATACTTCAGGTGCATGATTCCCATTTTATATGATGGAAGTTTCAGAAAACAATATACAGTGCTAGATTTTAGAATGCAGGAATGTATACTTCTGCCTTGAATTTATTTTCATTTTATTTATCTGGGCTATTTCTATACCACTTAATCCTAGACATTTCTAAGCAGTGTACACAAAGATGATTAAAAAAACCATACAGTGGATAAAATTATATATATATAAACAGAAACTCTCCTAAAATGCCTGTTGAAATAGAAAAAGGGTCCATTCCCACCCACCCCCAGTAATTGTAGCAGCAAATATAAAAAGTGACTTAATTTTTTTAAAAAAATGTAATTCTGTATTCAAGATAATGGTTTTATATGGAGCTGATGTAGCACACTAGTTGAGTGCCTGAGCCATGTGCTTACAAGCCCTGGCTCAAATCTGTTTAGCTGTGAACTCACTGGTAGTCAGATGCAAAGCCACTATTTCTCACTCCCCTATTTGTAATATGGAAATAATATTACTGGCCCACTGCAGAGCATTGATCTAAAGATTACTGAGATACGTTTTGAATAATGGCTTCATATATCAAAAGTATTCCATATGATTCCATTTCTTGTATTTATGTGCTATCTAATGAAGTGCCATAGAAGGTGCTTTAACAGCGGTGTGCTTTCTTTCAGAGCATTGCACATGAGAACTGCGAGGATCTGGTGGTGCAAAACAACTTGTGCTTCGGCAGGTGCAGCTCTTTTCACGTTCCCGGTCTTGAAGATCGCCTTTACACCTTTTGCTCGCACTGCTTGCCCACCAAGTTTTCCACGGAACGTTTGGAGATGAATTGCACAATCGCTGCTCCTGTAATCAAGGTCGTCATGATCGTCGAAGAATGCAAGTGTGAGGTTCAGAAAACAACAGATCCCAAAATGGGATTTCTGCACTCAGATCTGCATGCCAATGTGTATGAACAAAACTGAGCCTTTCAAAACGGACTTTTCTTAGTAGATTTTTATCACTGGCGAGAATAGCCAGGACTTCAGTTTAATGCCAACACAACATCTTGAAGAAGCCTCTGGTACAGTTTGTGCAAGTGTAAGAGTGTGTGAGAGTGAGTGAGTGAGTGAGTGAGAGATTCTCCACACATGAGATTAAAGAGCTGAGTTGATCTATTATCAGCTACTACTATAGGTGCCCTTTATCTGTTTTTAGGTGCACACCACAGTTTTTCATGTGTGTAATTGTGATTTCTGACTGAAATTATGTCCCTGTTTATTTATTAGGTGCACATATACCCAGTTAGTTCAGCTGCACTCTGGGCACAACAATGCAGGAATGTGTTCAGGATTGCCTCTTAACTGATGGAGCCACCTAATTAATTATCAAACTGAAAAAAGGGGGATTCTTTCTATGCAAATCTTTCTGAGCACTCATGGGCAATAATACCTTGTCAAGCCATTTATCCTTATGTCCTTAGTTCTCTGAATAAAGCAACCAGAACTCAGTTTTTCTAACCTTTCATTACCAAAAAAATCCCATCCGGATCAAAGGGAATTTTCAATACTGAGAACTTGACGGATTGGGCCCTAACTGTGAATATGCACCATTTAGAAAGGAGGTATAAAGAGGAAAACAGCAGCTGTAGTAATTGTTAATTAGATTAGTGCCTTAGCTTTTGGGGGTGAGTGTTTAATTAACCCAGCAATGATCAGCTGCATGTAATTAACACTGTATTCTGTTATATCAAGGATGTGTTAATTGGATCTGATTTTCAGAGTCAACTTCCATATTCAGAGCAAGTTGAGCCCAGGTGCTAACGGAATATTGCTCCAAAAAAAAAAAGGAAGGAAGAAAAAACAAATTCGAGCCAGAGGACAGTGGTCTTGTATACACCCCAGGGACTGTTAACTGTAGTCACATTTGAAACGTAGACAGGGTAACTGTTTCTGCAAAGTTCCCTTTGCTTTTAATTTGTCATAGTGTTCTATTTTATTTTACAGGATTTTCAGAGCTATTCCTAATTGCAGGGGGGGGGCAGTTTCCAATTATTGCAATGGTGCATCTTATACAGAGACTGTTAACTTTAAGACTTTTTAAATGAAGTTAATTGTCAGCCCCTAGAGTACACTTTTTCTCTGCTTTAGAATATCAGATTAATCACCACAAATACCTGCACAGTTTCAAAATGCCAGTAAAGTTTAATCAACACTTTGTTGCATGGGTTTTTTTTTTACTTTTGGTTGCTGATAGAAGAGGTTCAGTTGGAGACAACTGTAACACCTTGAAACTCAGCACAAAACCCTTTCAATGCCATTTAACTTTTATTTTAGCCATTGACACTGAAAGATCCACTGCTTGCAAGTTATTAAAAGAAGAATACTAGTAATATAATTATTCAGGCCTTTTTTTTTGATCAGCAACATATTAAAATTGACCATTTTGTCCATTATTAGATTTACCTGTTAATAGCTTCAAAGCATATACGATCTTGCTTTGTGAAAAAGTTGGTAACTATATGGTATTGCTTCTTTTAATGCATATATGTTAATAATTTAGGCTGCAGTCCTAGGAACTATTAGTCTAAATTCACGTGTATGTGACTCTAGTAACATGAGTGGCTAGTTGGCACCATGGATAGTGTTCTAATAAACCTCTAATAAAACTTAGGACATATTCACATGTACAGATGTATCATTGCATGTCTCATCACTTGATAGTTCTAAAGGGAAAGGGACCCCTGACCATTAGGTCCAGTTGTGACCGACTCTGGGGTTGCGGCGCTCATCTCACTTTATTGGCCAAGGGAGCCGGCATACAGCTTCCGGGTCATGTGGCCAGCATGACTAAGCTGCTTCTGGCGAACCAGAGCAGCGCACGGAAACACCATTTACCTTCCCACTGGAGCGGTACCTCTTGATCCACTTGTACTTTGATGTGCTTTCGAACTGCTAGGTTGGCAGGAGCAGGGACCGAGCAAAATGGGAGCTCACCCCATTGTGGGGATTCGAACTGCCAACCTTCTGATCAGCAAGTCCTAGGCTCTGTGGTTTAACCCACAGTGCCACCTGTAAAATGGCAAACTTGTGTCTCATCCGAACCATTTCAGATTACAGGTGAGTCTCACATATGACTGAATACCCTGCCATGAACAAGAAAAGTACCGGCAGTATGTCAGGGGAAAAGACAAACTTCTACCCTTATCCTTAACATCTAATTTTCTGCATACAAGGGTTCCTCAATATGTGGAACACCTTAACTGAAAAATACTGGTTAAGATAGCATGAGGTGGTTCTAGTTGTTGTTACAGATATTCAAGGAAGAACATAGTTGTTTGAGCTTGCTTTCCGTGATATGCTTTGAAAAGCCAGTATCCCTTGCCATCATTTCCACCTTACAGGATTGTTGTGAAGATAAAGATTTTAAAGCATATATTGTATGCACCATGTCGGTAGTAATATTAGTGCATCTTCTGAACAAAACCCAGTATTTTGTCATGAATATATAGGTAACAAAACAAAACAAACACAAATATATAGGTAATAAAACAAACTAAAATTTAATCATCCTCTCAATAAATTTCTCACAACGTAAGAATAGTTACCCACAGAGTGTTCTTATTCAACTGCCTAAATAATTCTTACTTATTTCAATGCTGCTATACAGTGGTACCTCGGGTTACATACGCTTCAGGTTACAGACTCTGCTAACCCAGAAATAGTACCTCGGGTTAAGAACTTTGCTTCAGGATAAGAACAGAAATTGTGCTCCGGCGGTGCGGCAGCAGCAGGAGGCCCCATTAGCTAAAGTGGTGCTTCAGGTTAAGAACAGTTTCAGGTTAAGTGCGGACCCCCGGAACGAATTAAGTACTTAACCTGAGGTACCACTGTATTCCAAATACATATGATTAGGATTGTAACCCAAAGCATGTGTCCAGTGTAATTTTCGGGGGAATAGATGATGGGTGTGCACAACTCTGCCTTGATGTGGAAAACCAACGTCATGTTAGTTCTGTTTCATTCATATCATTTGAAAGTGGGAAAATGTATCTGGCCCATCAGCATCAGAAAAGTTTGCTAAATGCGTATGTTTGGAGTGAAAAGCTCATGTGGAGGTATGCATATTAAAGTACGAAAAGGTGGAGATTCTGGTTTACAGATCATGCCTTAAATGCATTGGAAGGACCAAAATCTGCATTAGCATTGCAAAATATCCTTCTGGTGTAGGAGGCTTATAGAACAAAGTGCCATCCCTTCTCTTGCAGGCTGCCTCCATAAGAGAGCATCAGCTGCCGCTACACATGGCATGATTTTAGCATGCTGATTTAATATTTACAGAGTGCCAATAAAATTTTTATGACGACAGCTGGTGGTTCCTGTGGTAATTTATAAACAACAACATAACACAGACATCAGGGAACTCCCGAGGAAGGTTCTGCATGGCTGTACAATATTTAGGAATATCAGACACAAGGTTGTTTTTCCAAACACGGAAAGGGTTTTTGTTTTTTGTTTTTTTCTCCTTTGCTTTGCAGGTTTTTAAGGATCATTGCAGAATGCATTGCTGAAAGACTTTCTGCAGCTGAACTGCACAGTTCAAACTTAAGTTTGTAGCACTCAAAAGTCATAATACCTGGACGCTTTCTCTCTCGAGGGCTGAAACAGCAGATATGTTTTAAGAAACAACCTGTCTGTTGACTTACAGAATACAGAGTCTGTATTCTTCCTGTACTGTACCAGATTTTCACAGGCCTGTTTCTGTGGACCTGATATGCCTGCAATTTCACTGTGGTTGGACATTGCCGGATTTACATATAAGCTAAACAAGCTATAGCTTAGGACCCCACTCTCTTGGGGACCCCCAAAAAAATTAAAGGAAAAAACCTGGATGTACATTTCCAAAATATAAGAGAAAAAACAAATAAAATAAAACTTACATTCAGCAACAGTGTTTTGTGTTGTGTAGGCTCCTATGATGTAAGTAATGAGCCCCGCCTGCTAGCTTGCTCCCTAAAATATCACATATAAAGGGCCCCATTACCTTCAGTAGCTTAGGGCCTCATCAAACCTAAATCTGGCCCTGTGGTTGGAAGACCTATATTAAATCTTCCAGACAACTTAATTGCTTTCCAGGAGAAGCAGAATTTCTCAGCGCTCCAACTGGTAAACCCATTTGGGACTGAGTCTTGCTCCAGCAAGGGTCAATGTCACAAGTCCTTTCTCTTCCCAAGCCCTTTTTAAAATCAGCAGAATAAACGTTTTATTCTGTTGTATTTCAGCTCCCCGCCCCTTTGGAGGCCCCATTTATGACGCTGGGGTGCATGGCTCCTACAATTAACACCACATCACCCCCCACTGCCAACCCCCAAGCAGCATGGTTATTAGAGGGGACAAAGTTGTCACTTCATGTAACTAGTGCCAGGGAAGTGTGTGGAAAACAAGATTAAATCCTCTCATTCACAAAGAGAAGCTCATAGTCTGTCTAACCTTTCTGGTTCCTACTTTGTACTGAAGACCACCAGGCTCAACAAGATTGCAAACAGCCTGGGTATGAAGCATCTCATTATTATTATTATTATTATTATTATTATTATTATTATTATTATATCATTTAAAAGCACTATTCCACTATTTTTAAAAGCCAGCTTCACATTTCCCATTTTGTGAGACAAACATTTTTCTCCACAGCCATTGCAATATAGAATTCCTTCTGAAGTTGTAGCTTTTCCAGAAAGAAAGAAAAGTGAAATTTTCCAGTGTCCTAAATCAATAGAGATGTGATGAAGTGTGCTCCTTTCACTTGAATTTGGTGAAGAAATGTTTTTTTTAGATGCTAATTTTATATGAAGTGTAAATATCTGAAAAGTTATTCCATTAGGCAGAAGTCGTTGGACTGAAATATTTGATTCGGAAGGAGAGTCGATTAAAGTGTACAGTACTTAGTGTGATTTCGATGCCATGTTCAAACCAGTTCAAAGCTTGAAGCAAACTGCCAACGGACGAATTTTAACATGTCGTAAGAGCTGTGTAGGGAAGCGGATAGTGCTGTGGGTTAAACCACAGAGCCTAGGACTTGCTGATCAGAAGGTCGGTGGTTTGAATCCGCGCAACGGGGTGAGCTCCGTTGCTCGGTCCCTGCTCCTGGCAACCTAGCAGTTCGAAAGCACGTCAAAGTGCAAGTAGATAAATAGGTACCACTCCGGCAGGAAGGTAAACAGCGTTTCTGTCCACTGCACTGGTTTGCCAGAAGTGGCTTAATCATGCTGGCCACATGACCCGGAAGCTGTCTGCGGACAAACGTCGGCTCCCTTGACCAATAAAGCGAGATGAGCACCGCAACCCCAGAGTCAGTCACAACTGGACCTAATGGTCAGGGGTCCCTTTACCTTTTAAGAGCTGTGTACATGAGAAAGGGCCAGTCTAGCTGTGACATTCTGGATTAGTTGTAGTTTCTGAGTCACCCTCAAAGGTAGCCCCATGTTGAGCATTACAGTATTCCAAGCGGGAGATAACCAGGGCATGCACAACCAGGGACAGTGCACAGGCAGGGAGCCACAGAGAGGTTGTTTTCAGGAGCAGCATGTGACAAACGTAACATGCACACTATTCTCTATGAGCATAGAAGAGTTGCACCATAAGTGGAGTAACACCCAATCAGTTGGGCAGGGTACACCTATTATTATTATTACTGCTTTAGCTGTAGGTTTATAAATCATTTAATGTGTCAATACAAATGGAGGTCATTAATATTGCAATTGTTGTATAAGGAATTGTTATTTAGACTGGAGTGTAATTGAAATTAATAAAATTTTGGAACGCAGAAATAAAGTAAATCATCAAACCATCTATTCTAGCAGGCAAGGGGGCACCTAAATTATATAATTTGGCATTTGAATGATTGGTATTAATAACTGTACTGTATTACAGTTTGGCATTGTTATAATGCGGCTATTATTGTACCGTTGTACCGTAATTGAAAACTTGTTGTTGTTGTTGTTGTTGTCCTGCAGGATCAGGCCAGCCCGATGCTCCAAGCTGCACGAGCAAAAACAAAACCATTCCCTTTGGTTCCGCCTGTTAGCCTAGCTGGCGAAGAGAGCGAGTTCACTTCTACTCGCGCCCGACTTCCGTCACAAGCCGCAAGAGGGCGCTGTGCAACCAACCGTCGCCATGGAGACAGGGTCGCCGCGATCCTCTTTCTGGGTAGCCGGATGTTCTGCAAGCCCGGAGCGCATGCGTAGTTTGTCGTTGTGGGTTTCGAGAGAACTGGGTTGCCCATTAAGAAGAGGCGGTCCAGGGGCTGGGAGTGGACCCTGGCTGCTCCCATGGGCGTGGCCAAGAGGGGGGGGAACAGCTGTCCCTCCTAAATTCTCAAAAATTATTGAAAAGCATTAAAAAGACTCAATTAACTGAGGTTCTGCCCCCTCTCCAGCAGAAGCCTCCACCCCGCCCGTAATCTCCTCTTTTGGGGAGATTTTTACCGGTTATCCCCCCCAAAAAACCTCAACTGCCCCACCCCACCCCAAAATACTGGGCTGTGGGGGAGGGAGGTGAAGGGCATAGCTGTCAACTTTTCCCTTTTCTTACGAGGAATCCTATTCGGAATAAGGGACTTTCCCTTTAAAAAAGGGAAACGTTGACAGCTATGGTGAAGGGATTAACTGAAATTGTTAAAGATTGGTACAGTATTTAAGAAATTTAATTTTTTCTAAAGATTTTATAAGGAAAACAGAACGCAGCAAGAAATATCAAGTAAAGGTATTGGAGAGGAGATCAGTGTAAACGAAAACATGAGACTTACGGTTTTGTTACATATGATTTTATTTGGGAGTTGTCTGCTTATTTTGGAGTTGTTTGTTGTAAAGAATGTATATTATGTGAATAAGATAAAATAAAATAAAAATGTTATAAAAAATAAAAAAAATGGAAATGGAAAAAAAATCCTGGCTATGCCCATGGCCCCATAGAATTGCTGAGTTGGAAGGGAGCCCGGGGTCATCTATTCTAACCCCCCTGCAGTGCAGGCAACTTTCACCCAACATAGGGCTCAAATGACCCTGAGATTAAGAATCTCATGCTCTATCAACTGGGCTATCCCAGGATTGTTCTTAAGATAATACAAGACTCTTCATCGTTGTTGTTGTTTTACTGCACAATGCTATCCCTCTGGAAGTTTACACAGAGCAACTTAGGCAGAGGGGGGATGGGCATCTGTCATGGATGCTTTAGCTGAAATTCCTGCATTGCAGGGGGTTGGACTAGATAACTCTCATGGTCCCTTCCAACTCTACGATTCTATGATTTCCAAATTATTGGCCAGTCATATCTTACAAGCCTCCTTGCACCCCTTATGTTTCATAATAAAAATAGTTAAAGCAGCAGTCTGAGTTATGCTTGCCTGGGTGTAAGTCCCATTGAATTCACTTGGACTTACTTTTGAGTAGACACAGTTTAGATTGCACTGCTTAGTTGCTTTCCGATTACAGCCTCCCAGGTTCTGCCTTTTCAGAGCTGTATTGTCGTTCAGGATACACAGAATGCACGACTCCAGTAAATGCTGAAGCAGATATTACCAGGATCTGCCACTATATCTGCCCCAACCATTGCTTATTGTGCATTTCGTCATGCACTGCATGTGTAGTGAATGTGAGATTTGAAATTGTTCTAGTTTATTTCCAAACTTGAGTCTAATCCTACTAAAAGCATGTATATTACAGCACTCACAATTTATCCAATAAGTACTTTTTTATTTTTACCAAGTACATATCACAGTGCGTGGTGATAATCTTTAAACTACCCATTTCATCTATTACAATTTAGGATCTGCTTAGGACTTTTGCTGGAGGGCAGAAGTCAGACTAATTTAGAGTGGGCATCGTGCCACTCAGACAGATGGGGGGTGACTTTCCATAGCCAAGAGATTGTGTATGTGCATCAGTTATGGGTGCTCAAGGCATTATTCCCAGCTGGGAGCAGCGAAACTCCTGTCCATTCTGAGCTGCTTATGGCGACCAGCCATCGCTGATTTGTCTCAGGCCAGAATTCTCTTAAAATATTTCTGTTCCATAGTCACATAAGGGGAATTTGCTGGACTTGAATAATGTGCTGGCAAATTGTAGCTGACCTTATATTTGGCAATTTTTTGTCAGAAAATAACTTTACAGATGTGAAACGTGGGATACCCAACTTATTTGCATATTTCTGTTAGGACTCCCCCAAATATTTTGTGATCTGCAAAATGGATGGCAAGGATGCCCGCTGGAAAGAACGAGAGCCGGCTGAATGCTCGTAGGAAATAATGGGAGCTACAAATTCTAATTGGCACAACTGGGTTCCAATAAAATAAAATAAAGCTACAAATAAAGCAAGGAATAGATTCTTAGAAGGAACACATCAGTACACCCTCTAGAATTGGAATGATGGTACCTGGAACTGGGGTGGTCCTCACCCCACTCCAGTTCCTCAAGGTCTGTCCTTGCTAATACCAACTATTGCTCACTATCAAACCACAGAGCCTAGGGCTTGCCAATCAGAAGGTCGGCGGTGAGCTCCTGTTGCTCGGTCCCAGCTCCTGCCCACCTAGCAGTTCGAAAGCACGTCAAAGTGCAAGTAGATAAATAGGTACCACTCCGGCGGGAAGGTAAATGGCGTTTCCGTGCGCTGCTCTGTTTAGCCAGAAGCAGCTTAGTCATGACCCAGAAGCTGTACGCCAGCTCCCTTGGCCAGTAAAGTGAGATGAGCGCCGCTACCCCAGAGTCGTCCATGACTGGACCTAATGGTCAGGGGTCCCTTTACTTTTACCTTTATCAATGCGATTAATGATATGTTCCATTCCTGTGGCCCACTCCATCCCTTCTAAATATTATTTGTTTTATTCGTAGGTTATTCTTTTATTTGAGTCATATGCAATTGGCATTCACAGCTCTCAGGAACTTCCCATTGATTCCAGTGGGGTATTCTTAGCATTTCTGAGTCTCTAGTTGGAGGCATATTCCAGACTGCTTATCACAAGCGAATTGCCCCTTAAAATAAAATTATGTACTCTGCACCCCTGCCATTCTTCCAGTGTCCATTTATATGAAAGAAGTGGGACTGTAATTTCTATTAGGGAGGACATTTACTCCAGAGTAACAAGCATGATCTTCCGGTATCTTCTGACACTCTGTTGCACTCCTGATCAGTGTGTTCCAAATATTTCCCTCCTCCTCAAAATACATATTTATTCCTCCTAAATATATTTACTGCAGGAGTGCTGGCTTGGCCCCACGATTATGGGTGCCCGAGTCATGGGTGCCATGCAGCGTGCATGAAACTGGCGCCGAAATTTGTGGGTGCACAGCCCCTTCATGAGGAATTTTGCTCAGGCACTCAGGGAGCTGGCATCTATATCCCACAGAGTTCAGCAGTACTTATTTCCAGTGCTTTTTTTTTCTTTTTAAAAAAATGTTTAGGGGTACTCTCATTTTCACTCAAGAAAATTGCCATTTTATAGTTCAAATTGGGAAAAATAAATACAGCAAATGGGCAAAAGCACAAAGATTCACAAAATGTTTAGGGGTATGTGTACCCCTGTGTCACCCCAGAAAAAAAGCACAGCTTATTTCCTAAAAAGCTTGTTTAGGATTGCACCCAGAAACCCACACTGGTGGCTGCAAGCATGGAACCAGCTGACACTGTAACTCCGAATTTGTGGTAACAGTAATAACATTCAGCCTGCAGTTGTAACACCACGAAACAATAAGAGGCATGTAACTACAAATGGACCTTTAAGCAAATGTTCCCAGGCATGACACTAATGTGAGAAGTTAGCATTGGCTCACTTAAAAAACACCCAACTATTTTGGAGCAGTTTCAGGGCCGGATTTAGGTTTGATGAGGCCCTAAGCTACTGAAGGTAATGCTGTATGGCAATTTATGGACCTAATAGTTATCTAAAGCCATTTGCACATAACAAATAGGAGCCTACACTGCACAAAACAACATTGCTGTATGTAGGTTTTATTTTATTTGTTTTTTGTCTTATATTTTGGAAATGTACATCCAGTTTTTTTTCTCTTTAAATTTTTTGGGGGCTCCCAAGAGAGAGGGGCCCTAAGCTATAGCTTGTTTAGCTTATACGTAAATCCGGCACCGATTGCACCCAGTAACCCACACTGGTGGCTGCACCCACCTGACACTGTAATTCCGAATTCACTGTAACAGTAACATTCAGCCTGCAAATGTAATACCACGAGAAAGAGGCATGTAACTACAAAGGGCGCTTTAAACAAATGTTCCCAGGCATGACACTAACGTGAGAAGTTAGCATTGGATCACACTAGACAAGAGTTTCAAAAAGCATGCGGGAAATGCAGAGACTACTTCACAAGACAGTACCCTAAAATACATACCTGGACTTGTTTCGATTAATGTCTGCAGGAGACTGTGGATATTTAAGTTATAATTAGAAAAATCTTAATAATTATTCATAAAGGAAACAGTTTATAAGAAAATAAGGAGGGCAGATACAGGATAAAGGAAGTCTTTTATTTCGTTGTTTGTATTGTTGTATGTTATGCTCAATGTATGTTATGTTCATATTTAATGAGGGTGGATTGTGTATTGGGGGGGTTATGTTATGTTGTAAATAAAATTCCAATAAATAATATTTTTTTAAAAAGAGAGAGAGAGAAAGAAGTTAGCATTGGCTCGCTTAAAAAACACCCAACTATTTTGGAGCAGTTTGGATCAGCAATTGAAGCGCGCCGAGGCTGTTTGCAGGCGACGTCTCCCAGGTTTGCTCACAAGCAAGTCCCACCGGGGGCTTAATGCTCCCAAGGAAGTTTGCGCTGGGTTATTATGATGAGAGCTGCTTCTGCTCTGCTCGCCTGGGACACAGCAATTCCTCCACTTCCGTAGCTCCAGGCTTGCTCAAAGACTTCCAGCTCTGGGCCAGGGAGAAGCGAGCCCTGCGCCCGCGCTCCCGTTGCTAGGATGCCTGCAAAAGCGCCAGGAAGTCGCTTTGACAGCAAAGGAGGCGAAGGGCGGGAAGCGCGCCGTGCCCTTCCTCCGACTGAGAGAGCATTTTTTTTTTTGGCTTCCCCCTCGGTGCGCGTGCGCAGAACAGCAGCCGGAAGCCGGAGTACGGCCGAGTGCATGGGGTACATGAGGGTCGGCGGAGCTTCCCACCGGTGAGTGGATGGAAGGGGAGTGACGCCAGGGGCCGCAAGGGGGCGCTGTGGGCCGGTATGCTCCGGGCCCCCCTGCACTTGTGGGCAAGGGGAGGCAAAACTGGGAGGTGGTGGAAGGGAGGGAAGGGAGGAAGGGGAGGGGAGAGTGGTGTGGGGCCAGGTTCTCCCTCTCCTTCTCCCTCTCCCTCTTATTCTTCCTCTCCTCCCTCTCCCTCTCCTCCTCCCTGTCCCTCTTCTTCTTCCCCTTCCTCTTCCTCTTCCTCTCCTTCTCCTCCTTCCTCTTCTTCTTCCTCTTCCTCTTCCTCTCCTTCCCCTTCTTCCTCTCCTTCACATCTGGGCAAGGAGAAGTCTCGCTTTCCTCCACCACCAGGGCCATCTGCAAGCCCAGTGTCCCCCACCACCACCTCATGGTCCAAAGAACCATCAGACATGAACCCTTCTTCCCAAGCTTGGAGCTGGGAAGGGGTTGAGGAACACACACCCTTTTGACACCTCTATGGAGCTTGTTGGCTTGCAGTTGAGGAGATCCAGGTGTCTCGGCCAGGCAAGGACCAATAAAGCCCACCTGAAGGGGTTGCGCTGCCTCTGAAGGAGCGGGCACGTAGCTTGAGGGTGCTTCTGGCTCATCGCTGTCCCTTGACGCTCAGGTGGCCTCGGTGGTGGTGTGGAGTGCCTTCCATCAGCTTTGGCTGGTGGTTCAGCTGTGTCCCTATCTAGTCAGCCTAACTACCAGGTTAGATTACTGTAACACACTATTTGTTGTCCCTGTTTGTGAAGACAGCTCGGAAACTTAAGCTGGTGCAGAATTTGTGATTGCTCACTGGGGCAAGATGGTTTGAATATACAACGCCAATCCTGGCTTGACTGCACTGGCTACCAGCTAGTTTCCGGGGCCAATTCAAAGGGCTGGTTTTGACCTATAAAGCCTCAGACGGCTCAGGACTGCAATATCTCGGGGACCGCCTGTCCCTGTATGAGCCAATCTGCGCCTTGCAATCATGACCTGAGGCCCTTCTTTGTGTGCCTCCTCTGCGAGAGGTCTGGAGGGTGCCTACACGAGGACTGGCCTTTTTTTGGTAGCTCCCTGCTTGTGGAATGGTGTCCCCAGGTAGGTTCGGTTGGTGCCAAGCAAAAATGTTCCTCTTCTCCCAGGCCTTTGGCTAATTCAACAATCTGTGTCCATTTAAACTGGGGGGGAGGTTTTTATTGTTTTTGTTTGTTGCTATGTTATATATTTTTGCGTTTCTATATTGTAAACCGCCCTGTGCTGCTTGGCTGAAGGGGAGGTGTACAAATTAAATTAATAATAGTAATAATAATACTGTTGTGTTCCTGGCTTCTTGGTATCATACGTTTAAGAAAGCCCACTGTTTGTTCTCCTGGGAGGCAGGCCTGAGTCTTCCTGGCTCTCTCTATTGTTTTGGAACAGAAAAAGGTGGTGGTTGGCCAACCAGTTTGGCTAATACCTTTCTATTACATCTGCGATGTGTAGGACTGGTGCTAGGAAGCTGCCATCTCATAATGGGCGTAGCCAAGGGGGTGGGGCCTAGATCCACAAATATTATTGAAAATTGTTGCAAGTGCTCAATTATCTGAGATTTTGCCTCCCCCTTTGGCTGCTCCCCGCTAACAAAAATCCTGGCTACGCCCATTCATCTCATACCTCCAAAAATGCACTGCCTGTGTTGGGCATTACAATTTGGGAGATGAATGGTGGCGGCTGCCCAACTTGCATACAAAGGCACTGCCAGTGCCTAGTAAGCATGTTCATTGAGAGGGAATAACTGGCAGCACCAATACCAGGGCGGCCATCCCAGTGACTGGCAGTACCAGTGCCTGGTAGGGTCGGAGGTTGCAGTGCTGAGTGAACGAAGCAATCACCTGGGGCAGTTAAAAGGCAGTAATTATTTAATTGTTAGGGTTTTTTTAAGTAACCAAATTTATATACCGATTACTCAAACGAAAGGCTTCTGGCCCTCCTGTGGCATAGTGGGACAGTGCGTCTGGAAGGTTGGTGGTTCCAGGGCACCCAGGGACAGTTGTGGGCAGGATTCCTGTATTGGATTTGATGATCCTTGGGATCCCTTCAAATTCTACAACTCTATAACTCTAAGTGACTTAATTTGAAATATTAATTTAAGATACTGAAAAAGAAAACACAGGTTATACATAGTGTTGTATAAGTTAAGTTATTTTAAAAATAAAGATCTTTACCAAAATCACAGGTTGAAAATTGCATGCTAAAATTACATGCCTAGGAAAGCTTGCTGAAACAAAAGTGCCTCCAAGTTCTACTTCTTCAGGTGAATTGTATAGTCATTTGGTTCCTGCGGTCTGTCCCATGTATGCACCGTATTTTTCGCTCTATAAGACGCACCAGACCACAAGACGCACCTAGTTTTAGGAGGAGGAAAAGAAGAAAAAAAATATTCTGAATCTCAGAAGCCAGAACAGCAAGAGGGATCGCTGTGCAGTGAAAGCAGCAATCCCTCTTGCTGTTCTGGCTTCTGGGATAGCTGCGCAGCCTGCATTCGCTCCATAAGATGCACACACATTTCCCCTTACTTTTTAGGAGGGAGAAAGTGAGTCTTATAGAGCAAAAAATAACTCATTCCTTGAAGAGCTCACATTTATCACAGTTGATTCATAATCCACGTTCCTTCAGCCTCTTGAGAACATGTTCCAGATTCTTCATATGATCCTCATCACTAGGTGATGTCATCCAGATTGTATCTGTAACTGGTCATAGTATCAATGTCTACCAATTTGTGAGTGAAGGTGCTGCTCCAAATACCAATTGGTTACACTGGAACAAACCCTTTTCAGTGTTGATGGTGGTCAGAAACTTGACTCTTCTTCTTCTTCTTCTTCCATTTGGAGACGAACCTATGCCTTATCTGGTTTACTAAACTCCTTTCCTTCAGATAACAGTAAGAAAATATCCTCAGTTTGAGTCAGGGAGCCATTTCCCGCTCTTAGCAGTGGGTTAATGATCTCCATGAAGTCACCGCGGACCTGTTTCAGTTCATATTTTTTTTGCCCATAATTAGATCATAAAGTTCAAGCTACCCATTGAACTAATGGCTTTGAATTACTGGTTTGTGACTGTGAAGTGCCTGGATGCCAATATAAATGTTAAGTGATTGTTATATTACCTGGCAGAAAATGCAGAAAATTTTTAGAAAATATACCTAGTTTTAATAGTTATTTCTACCTTAACCACAGTTGTGCTCCATGTGTAAGCATGTACCAACCGATGTAGTAGGTCTGATGGGAATAATTTTTATTGGCTGTGTGAAAGCATGCTCTTTAGTTTTGGAGTTGGCTGAGATTAGCAATATTTGATATAGGTAGTACAACTGAAGGTGTGAAATGCCTGCTAAACGTTTGTGTGGCACACTGGGATTAGCTTTTAAAAAATAGATTATTTGTTTAATTAAATTATTTACAAATGGATACTTGTGCTAAAAGGGCTGGTTTACAGCAAGGTCACTTTGGAAACATGCATACACCAAAGAAAAGTTACCAGCACCCTGAAGTTCCCTTGGTTTGATTGCACATAAACTTGTTGAATTCATTTGTTTTTGAAATTAATGTGTTAATTGCCTCAAAGGCATTTTACAGATGTACCACAAAAATGGCTAAGAATAATTTCAAAAACAGTTTTAAAAAAAACAATGCTAAAAGCAAATAACTAAAGACAGGTTTAAAAACACTACAAAATTAACACTTAAGGCAGCTGGAGAAGTTTGTTGAAACAAAAATGTCTCCAACTGTTGCCAGAAACTACAGATAACCAAGTATTCCTCCTGTACAGTGGTACCTCAGGTTACATACGCTTCAGATTACATACGCTTCAGGTTACACACTCTGCTAACCCAGAAATAATGCTTCAGGTTAAGAACTTTGCTTCAGGATAAGAACAGAAATCGGGCTCTGGTGGTGAGGTGGCAGCAGGAGGCCCCATTAGCTAAACTGGTGCTTCAGGTTAAGAACAGTTTCATGTTAAGAACGGACCTCCGGAACGAATTAAGTACTTAACCCGAGGTACCACTGTATAGCACTTTGACAGCTATGCAAAGTTTGATAGCAGTATAGCAGTCTTTCCTCTGTAATGCTTGCATTTTTCTTGATTCTGTGGCACTTGGTTTCACAACTCATGCTCTTTTTATTACGTTAATTATTTGTCGGCTTAATCACTCTTGCTGTCACTAGGAGGCTAATTGGCAGAGTTCTGCTGATAGACAACTTGCAGCGTGTTCCCAACCATGCTTACTTTGAATTCAGTGGTACTTAATTTCCTGTTTAGGATCTTCACAGCCGTACAGGAGCCTACCTGAGTGTACCTTGGTGTGGAAAACCTGTGGGTGTCCAGATGCTGTTGTACTATAACTCCCATCATCCTTGGCCATTGGCCATGCTGGTTGAGGGTCGATGGGAGTTGGAGTCCAGCAATATTTGGACAGCTGCAGATTTCCCATCCCTGGTATGCCTAGCTGTTATGCTGTTCCTTCCAATTATTAATGGCAAAACTGCAATAATGCACCTAAGGACAGCAGTGGGCAAGATTCCTGTGTTACGGGGGATTGGACTAGATGACTCTCAGGGTCCCTTCCAACTCTACAGTTCTATGATTCTATGGTAGTAAAAATGAGAACCATAGCTGTTAACCGTCCCTTATTTGGCGGGAAAGTCCCTTATCCCAGCGCCGTGTCCCGCTGCTGTCCCTTATTGATGATGTCCCTTAAATTTCCCAGGTTTCAAAGGAAGCAGCTCCTCTCTCTCTCTTCCTCCCTCCCTGCTGGCCAGGGAGGAGGGAGGCTCCAACTCTGTTGCTTGGCTGCGTTGCTCACCCAATAAGGAGTCTAAGAATGACTGGGGGGTGGAGCTTGCATGCCTTGTGCCAATCAAATCGGCTGCATTGCCTGGGGACTCGCCTTTGCTCAGCGCTTCCCAGCGGAGAGGTGACGGTGGGTTTCCTTCCTGCATCCCCTTTGCTGGCTTGCTGCGCTGTGGGAACCACCACTTGAGGCTTCATTTGGCTGCTGGCTGGGCTTTCTGCCTTTGGCTCGGAGGGGCTCAGAAGTCGAACATACCTGTGCTCGCAAAATCCCTTATTTTGGCTGCTGATCCCTTATTTTTGAGGCTGCTGGTCCCTTATTTTCAAATCTGTAACTTGACAGGTATGATGAAAACAGATGAAGCAGTGATGCTGGCCTTTCCCACAACCTCCCTAGCAACATCTTTGCCATCTTACCCAAATGTAAGCAACTGCACTTAACATGTGGAACACCTTTGTAAAGAAAACTTTTTTAACTATGGCAAAAAAGAAAACACCTGTGCCAATTTTCTGATACGGCAGATATCATAAGGGATGCAAAATCTGTTCATCTGAGCAACACCACAATATGCTAAAACAGCACCTATTGTTGCACATGTTGATGAAATTCTCAGCACTTATGGCACAGTACAGGAAAATGTGTCGGGCAACCTGCTCTGTGTTTGGTTTCCTGTGCTTGATGGGGCTCACAGAATCAAAGGGGTTGCAATGGCTATTTAAAGCTAGTTGTGATGCGATGTAGAAGATTAAGAAAGGCTGTTCATGCAATCTGTGATATTCAAGGAAGAGAGGAATTTAGGTGGAGTTCAGTGGCAGTGTGTAGGTGTAGCAGAAGAAATGCAGTTTGACTTGTAGTAGTAGTAATAATAATAATGTATTACCCTGCCCATCTGGTGTAGGAGTTTAAATATGACTACCTGAATTCTTAATTGGATGCAGGTGCAGAATTTGTATAGGAGAAGTTTGGGGTTGCTTGAGAGAGATTTGAAACACATTTGGTTGGTCTGTACTTATGGTTTGGAGGCAAAGTGTGAAATTAGGAGTAGAGTAAAGCCACCGCTTAGATACACGTCCGATTTGTTTAAAGTTTTTGATCATGTACAGCCTGTTCCTAAACAAGTTGATCTAAACCTGTGGGAGTTTGATTCTATGTCACAATCGGATCATTTTCCAATGAAGTTTACACTGGCGGTAGTCTCCACAGGGATGATGGATCTATGAGTATTGTTTGGCTAATGGAATCCGAGGGATTTTTTTTAGTTTCCTTGCCAAGTTCTCTGTTTGGCAGAGCAAGTACTTCTGTGGAAAACCTAGTCCAGGAACGTTCATGTTTGCCTTGACTTAAATGCCTCCGTTTCTATAGCTCAGTCAAGGGAGATGTTGAGAACACCTGTTAGTCTGGTTTAGTAGAGCATAAGACTCTTAACCTTAGTGTCATGGGTTTGAGCCCCGTGTTGAGCAAAAAAAGATTCCTGCACTGGGCTAGTTCACCCTTGTGGTTCTTTCCAACTCTACAGTTCTATGATTCTCTGACCAGAAGATGTGGATGAGTTGCTTAGAGAGGCGCAGCAATAACATATCTTCCAGACCCTTTCCTGGCACGGCTGATACCAGGATGTGGATGTGGTTAATGCCTCTTTGCAAGAGTGGGTAATTCTGGCCAGCTTGGAAAAGCTGTTTGTGATATGATTCCTAACGAAACCTATACCAGACCCCCCCCCCCCCAAAAGCTATAACAAGACCTGGCCAGTTGCAAATATCTTGTTCTTAGGCAAAGTGATCAAGTAGATGGTGGCTGTGCAACTTTCACCTTTTTTAAGATAAATTATCTGTTCTATAGGAATGTTTCTTCGTTATTTTTATTAGGGAAATATTTGTAGAGAATGCTTTATGTCATAAAGCCCCCATCGCTAGTTGGCAGTAGAAACAGGATAATAAATCACCTAACTCTCTTTCTTTTTAAAGTCTGATTTCAGGTGAAGTTGCAGAAGTGCTGAATCAATGACTGGAATCAGTAATGGGCTTCATGAGAGCCAACAAACTGAAGCTTAATCCTGATAAGGTACAGGTTTTGTAGGTACGTAATATAGCTACACGGGTGGCGCTGTACGTAATATAGCTAAGTGGGTGGCGCTGTACGTAATATAGCTACATGGGTGGCGCTGTGGGTTAAACCACAGAGCCTAGGACTTGCCGATCAGAAGGTCGGCAGTTCAAATCCCTGCGACTGTTGTTCGGTCCCTGCTCCTGCCAACCTAGCAGTTCAAAAGCACGTCAAAGTGCAAGTAGATAAATACCGTATTTTTTGCACCATAACACTCACTTTTTTCCTCCTAGAAAGTAAGGGGAAATGTCTGTGCGTGTTATGGAGGGAATGCCTACGGGTGGCATGCCTACGGATTTTCCTCCTCTAAAAACTACGTGCGTGTTATGGTCGGGTGCGTGTTATAGAGCGAAAAATACGGTAGGTACCACTCCAGCGGGAAGTTAAACGGCGTTTCCGTGTGCTGCTCTGGTTCGCCAGAAGTGGCTTAGTCATGCTGGCCACATGACCCAGAAGCTGTACGCCGGCTCCCTTGGCCAATAAAACGAGATGAGCGCCACCACCCCAGAGTCGGTCACGACTGGACCTAATGGTCAGGGGTCCCTTTACCTTTAATATAGCTACCCTTCCCAGGTAGAATTGCCTGGCACCTATGTTCCTCTCTTATCAACACCAAGCAAAAAACCTTATTATTATAATTTCCCCCCAACTTTTGAAGCTTTCAGCTGTTGCCCTCTTTTTTTTTTAAAAAAAAAGATACTGTTTTATTGTTTATTTTATGATGATGCTTTTCTTAGTGTGTTTTACTGTCATCTGTTTTGTAAACCACTCCAGGAACTATGTGCTGAATGTAAAGCCCCTAAAAATAAATAAGTAAAAATAATGATAAGCAATGTTTGTCCAAAAGTAATTATTTTTTTGTTTCATGTGACTTGGTCCCAAGAAAGTGTGTATAGGATTTCAAACTTAGTGGACAACAAGAAATGGAGGCCTGGCAGCCTGTCTGGCTAAAGGTCATTCAGTGATGTGTGGAATCCTATTTGATTTCCTAGTGTGAACCCCGGAGTGGCATCTCTTTCATGAAAGGGTAGCTTCCTTGGCTTAACTTCTTCTTTTTCACCTACAGCTGAAGGTTGCTTCCTTCATGCGTGGTGCCATTCATTTGTGTGTTACTGACACAGCTTGGGAACTTTCATAAAATTGTTAAACTAATTAATGTTTTCCCCCCCTCCTTAGGCTTAGTCCCCCCCCCTTTCTGCGTGGAGCAAGCTGCCTTCAGATTATGTACAATGGGACTACGGATTCACTTTGTTGTTGATCCTCAGGGCTGGTTCTGTATGGGCCTGATTATCTTTGTTTGGCTTTTCAATACGCTCTTCGTTCCAAAAATTATCCTCTTTCCACACTATGAAGAGGAGCATATATCACTGGTTACACTACTGTGTAAGTCACATTTCTCGCTAGATCTTTTATTTCACTCGGACTGAGTGTGCCACTGCAGTCAGTTAAAAACTTTTAATTATTATCTGTTTGACTAATTGGGTAATTAGTTAAAAGCCAATCAAATGGACATATTACAGCAGTTAAATATATCGTATGCAGCTTTTTGCTTTTTTTGAGGCTTCTGAAGGAAAGAGTCAATTTCTTTTAATATCATGATTAAAGGAATAAAAAAAGTTCCCAATAACTGCAGGGGGGGGGAGATGGTGATCATAGCAATATTTTCATTGACTTTCATAAACAAATCCACAGTTATTGTAACTGTGTTCAGGTAAGCTAATTTGATACTTCCATAGCTTTTTTCCAATATGTTCTGCATTAACTTTGTGCACTGACTATATTCTCAAGACAGGAGGCATAGAAACCGGTTTAACAGATTGTATGGAGATACAAATGGGAGAAGAGAGTGAGAAGGGAGCTGGCAGTAGGTGAGCTTGTGCAGAACAGATGGAGATAAGAGAGAAAGAATAATCTGGACGGAGAGATGAATAGCTTTAAAAGTCAAGATCAGATGCTAAAGTTGCAATAAGTCCGGACAGAAAAGTTGTTGAGCTTTTTTCATACGTCCAGATTTTGCCAGACATTTTGCCGATATTCGCCTGACTACAGTATTCCAGATATGTCCGGGAATTTTCGGACACATGGCAACCCTAACTAAAGGAAAGGGTGATTGAGAGTGCTCTCCTGGTAATTCTGCCTGCAAACAAGTTTGGGAGTGCTTTCAAGAATATCAAAAGGTCACCCAAAACTTCTACATTGTACTCTTTTGCACATTTTCCCTTTCCTCTTCACAGCAACATCGTGTTTTTTGAGTGTGTGTCTCCCGCTGTGCTCCATCCACACATGGGCAGTGTTTATCCCTTCTGCTTTCCTCCCAAAAGAAGTAACTTTTAACCCTCTAAAGATGTACCGAGTGGTACCAGGGATGTATGATTTCACAAACAAGATTAGGCTTGACTGGGGTGTTTTGAGATTACTGATCCTAGAATGATACGTACAAGAAATATTGACTGACTCTCTGAGTAATCGATTTGCCATTTCCCATCAATGCCACTTGTACCTGTAAGATTATATTTTAACAAATATTTCACAAGTAAAAGTCCAGCGGTTGAAGTAGTACCTTATTATCGGCTGCAGTACCTCTGCAGCCCTTTAATATCTTGGAGTGGTTATACTCTTAGTCCACTGAGCTGGGGAGCAGTATGGGGTACAGGAGAGGAAGTTGGTAGCACAGACTAGACTCTCTGCCATCTGCCATGCCCATCAGTCTACTTATTCATAACCAGAAGTGCCACAAGTCCTCCCTGCTTCTGCCATTTGTGCGGCAGGTCAGTCCACCTGTAGGTTATATCATTGCTGTGTGTGTTGCAGCAAGACATATTCTGTATTCTCCCTATATTTTCTTTTGCTTCCAAAAAGTGGAGCAGTCTGCATTTGAACCTTCAGAGACGTGCATGTAATTCATTTTCTTCAGTAATTTGAGAAAAGCCCGTTAAAATTTCCGTTAAGAAGACTGCCGTTATATTTTACAGGTTACTACCTAGTTGCATTTTTCTGTGTTGTCTCATTACTGAGAGCCTCAGTAGCTGATCCAGGAAGACTACCTGAAAGCCCAAAGATACCAGTTACAGGTACAGTTTTGGT
Organism: Podarcis raffonei; assembly: GCF_027172205.1. Taxonomy (NCBI): domain Eukaryota; kingdom Metazoa; phylum Chordata; class Lepidosauria; order Squamata; family Lacertidae; genus Podarcis; species Podarcis raffonei. The sequence continues at coordinate 17,930,878 of NC_070618.1, forward strand.
TCGCCTTCCTTTATGTTGCTGGTGTTGTTGTTTTTCAAAAAGGTGCAGTTTTGAATGTATTCCAACTAAAGGAGGTTCTGCCTAAACATCAGAAAAAAACCTTCTGACAGTAGGAGCTGTCAGAATGGTCTCCCTCTGGAGGTTGTGGGCTCTCCTTCCTTGGAGGTTTTTAAGCAGAAGTTGGATGGCCATCTGTCATGGATGCTTTAGCTGAGATTCCTGCATTGCAGGGGCTGGACTAGATGACCCTTGGGGACCCTTCCGATTCTATGATTCTGTGATTTCAGTCTGAGTTTTTGCCAGGGTTTGGGGCAGATATTGCCTTGGTTACCCTTCGCAAGACATGTGCTTTGGTTGACTCTCCTAGATTTCTCAGCAGCTTCCAATGTGTTCACCACAATATCCATCCAGTTTTCAAGCTGCCTTCATGGACTGAGATCCGACAGTGCATTGGTGTGGTTCTGCTTTATCTTACAGTGAGGTTCCAGAATGTGGTGAAAGGAGAATTAAATGTTACGCAGTGGGTGTGAGGTTGTATGCAACCAAGTTTTACTCATAGCAAACCCATTGAAATTAATGGCCCTAAGATAGCCATGTTATTTTCAATGGGTCTACTTTGAGTAGAACTTACATCCATGGTGGTTGGAGTCTGTCTTATCTCCCCTGCTCTTTAATCTCGACATGAAACCACTTGATGTGGTTTGTCAAGGGATTTCAGTCATGGCGCTATCATTACGCTAATGGCATCAAGTTCTATTGCTCCTTTCTGTCTCTACCAGGTCTGATGGTAACATTTATTTAGCTGCAATAATATAAAATACTTTGTGCCCTGCTAGTTTTTAAATGAAATAGTGGTCATAGTTTTTGTATCTTATATGCTACTTAAACTACTTGGAGCAAAAATGGGGTTCATACATCAAAAGATAAATTTTAAAAATTGCAGCACACTAAACAACCTGGATCTTTATCAGGGAGATAGAAATGTGTGCTTTGATAAGATATGTAAAGGAATGAAGGGCATTAGAACTGTCATTTTGGGGGGCGTTTGGTCTTAATTGAATGAAAATTCAAAAATAGAATTGTCCTGTGTGTTTTTAAACTACTAAGTTATAGCGACAACACCAGGAAGTGTTATTGTAGTCATAGATATATGTTACTTCTACCCAGTGCTATTTTTCTAGAAAAAGAAGTTCATAACTCAGCATAAAACACTTCTCTTAGTGTCTTAGAATGGCAATGGCACCCACCTGAGAGGTGCCAAAACTGAGTTCCAGCTGAAAAAAACCCCTGTTCCTACCTAGGGGTAGGGGCCATGCATTGCCCATGTGTAGAGTTAAAATGGGTGGCTTGAGCTGATTGGAAGATGACTAATTAAGCAGCAAACTGTGTGTCTGTTCATTGGGTTGGGGGGAAGGATAGGAAGGGCAAAGGCTCTGGGGTGGGGGAATAGTCACAGGCTGAAAGCAACAATAATGCAAGACAGACAGAAAGGCGAGATAGGTGGGTGTTCAGTGTAGGCCCTATCAGAAGGAAACAGATTCTAAAACTGGGATACAATTATATAATTGCTAGAATTGCTGTAGCCAGGAGCAAAGTGTATTAGTCAGTAAGCTACTACAGTGGTACCTCGGGTTACATATGCTTCAGGTTACAAACTCCGCTAACCCAGAAATAGTGCTTCAGGTTAAGAACTTTGCTTCAAGATGAGTACAGAAATCGTGCTCTGGTGGCACGGTGGCAGCAGGAGGCCCCATTAGCTAAAGTGGTGCTTCAGGTTAAGACCAATTTCAGGTTAAGAACGGACCTCCGGAACGAATTAAGTACTTAACCCGAGGTACCACTGTATATATTTCTTTTAGGGGTTTAGCAGAAGCAAAGAAATGATTTTGAAGTCACTGGTCTTGCATCAGTACCACTAGAAATGGTTCCAAGTAACTTTGCGCCGACATATTTAAATCTATCAGATTTGCTTTCTGATAAAACATAATGTACTTCATGACTTCTTCTTTCTGGTATGCACATTCCTTTGGATTTTGCTGAATTAAAATCTTTAGGTACATACCTACATACATCATTTTACTTGTATGCCACTTTTCCACAGTTCGAACCATGCTCAAGGCAGCTTACAACTTGGGGTGGGGGGAGCATAACTACAACCTAACAAAAGTGGTCCTAAATGGTATACAAGACATTAAAAATACACAACCAAACTGAACAATTGCTACATAAATCATGGGATCTATAATAAAGATACAAAAAACAAACAAACAGCAAGAGCAACAATCCCCTCCAACGAAACCCAACCGACTCCACAAACTTTGTTGCAAAATAAAACTAAAGGAGCTTTGATTATTTTGTTATTTTGTATCTGTTAATTTAGACTGTTTTGTACCATTTCAGAGATAATTTTATCTTTGTTTCTGTATTATTGCACAAACTGGTATGGTCAGATTCATTTGTTGCCTGTTTTAAATCACATTGGAAAACTTGCCTTCTGTTAATGGTAACTCTCTTATTAAAGAGTAACACCTTTGTGACATTGGCTTTATGGGAACAGATTGAAAATCAGTTTCCCATCTGGCATTATTACTAGTTTAATGATCTTGAATATTGGGTTTCCATACTGCCAATGTGCAAATGATGTCATTTTTCAACGAGATGAGAAACATGGCAGCTCTCCGACTTAAAATTGAGCCTACATAAATAAATAAATATATAAATGTTTCCGTATAAGCAAATTCAATAAGAAATGGTTGAAAAACCCTATAAAACAATTCTATATATGACCTGTGTATTAGTGAGAAGCATACGACCATGCAAATGTCACCTTGCCTAATTCCATTTCCATTTCAGGGGTCACCTTTCCTTTTGTCATCCTCAAATATGAAAATCTAATTATGTCTCCTCTTCACTTAAAGCAAATAATCAAGCTTGTGGGTTGTCTCCTTCCAGAGGGGGAAGCCTTTGGATGAAAATCCGTTTCACTGCAAATGCACCTTTCCAAAACTAAATGCATTATCAGAAGCCAAATTAATTGTAAAATAGCTGTACATATACCGTATTTTTCGCTCTATAGGACACACCCGACCATAGGACACACCTCGTTTTAGAGGGGGAGAACAAGAAAAAAATATTCTCCCCCTTTCATTTCTCCTCCCGCTTGGCTGAAGGAGCGCTGCGCAGCTCTCCCACTCTGCTGAAGCCAGGAGAGTCTTGCTTTCCTGGCTTCAGCAAAAGGAACCTGAAGCTTCCGGAGTGCAGCGGGACCTCCCACTGCGCTCTGGAGGCTTCAGGTGGCTTTAGCGAAAGCAACGTGAACCCAAGGAGCGCGGAGGGAGCGCTCCCTCTGTGCTTCGGAGGCTTCGCGTTGCTATCGCTGAAGCCAAGGAGCCTGCATTTGCTCCATAGGATGCACAAACATTTCCCCTTAATTTTGGGAGGGGGAAAAGTGTGTCCTATAGAGCAAAAAATACGGTGCTATTTAGAGAGTGTTAGGTGCACCTTAGTTAATTTGAAATAAATGGGACTTAACAGTTTGCAATTCTGTTCTAGTGACCTAATGTACACCAAGAGTACCATTTAGAGGCTATTTTCATTGTAGTCACTTCACTAGTTTAATGAAGGCAGGTAGTTTGATCATGGCAGGTGTCATTATCCTTTTCACAAACCAGAGAAACTGTCATAGGCACCTCTCAAACAAGCACCCACCACAAAATATTGTTTTGGACACAACAGATTGCTTGATGGGCCATTGGTCTGACTCAGTATAAGACATCTTCTGATGTTTGTAAAATCTATAGACCGCATTACCTAAAATTCTGTGAGCTTTCCATTTTGCATGATGAAGAGTTCTGTGAAACTGAAAGCTTGTATATGCTTTGATTAAATTAAAGGGGGGGTTGTACTTTTTCTCTTTTGTAGCCATCACAGTGGTCTTCTAAAACACCTGGTGTGTTTTGGCTTATCGGGATGCAAACGAGGGACATTTTTATACGTTCCTTTCTTTTCCTGTAAAAACATCAACTACAGTAAGGCTTTATGGGTCTTAAAGAAGCAAAAACATAATGGCAATTCTGGGGAAGGGGAGAGTTTGTAGTAACCGACTCTGCATTTTCTTTCTTTAGAAAGAGACTTTTGGGAATTATGTAATAAATGTAATATGATGAGACCAAAGCGTTCCCACCATTGCAGTCGATGTGGACACTGTGTTAGGAAAATGGACCATCATTGCCCGTGGTAAGTTTATTGCCTCACCATATCCTAAATAGGCACACTGACTGCTAATGTAATCATTGTTTGACATTGTTTCCCAATAGTTGTGTATTTCACAGTAATGATATCACCATAAACATCAGGTCCCCCCCAAAAAAGTGACTTTAGGATTCAAGGTGTAAATGTTGGTTTTCAAAATTAAGCTTTGGAAATGGATTATTAATACTAGAATATAATTTTGTTTCAAAATACCGTGCCAAGATCCATATAAGCATTTGCTCATGTGCTCAACCTTTTCTCTTCTCCATTTACGTTAAACCAGCAACGAAACCCAGATGTTTCCAGTTAACCATGGCTTCCCATTTCATAGAGTCATAGAATTGTAGAGTTGGAACTGACATCGCTTGTAGGGTTACAAGAAGTTTTGTGAGGAGAATTATATAAATTACTGCAAAAGGCATTAAGTATGAGTTTATTTAGGATTTGGATCTAAAGCAATAATTATAGTAACAAAATGCAGAATTAGAAATGATTTTAGAAAATCATTAGACAGGGTTGAAGGAAGTCTTAGGCTGTGATAGCCAAAGATTTGATTTGAACCTGTCCTATGTGGTGATTCTAGTTACAAAAGCAAAGCAAAATTTAGTACAGAATCTTCACCCCCTACTTTTATACTAAGAATGTTAGATAAAGAGTGGAAGAATGTGTCTTCCTCAAATTCCCCTATTTACCAAAAGCCAAATTGCCTTTGCGTATAAAAAGCCAAGATGACTAATAGAACCGTACAGCTGAAGACTGTGGACAGAGGTAGATGAGGAATGAAAGTACAAAGAGATAAGTGGTGAACATTTTCCCTTCTGCCCTGTCCCCAACTGGTAGGTCATTGGTTTGGCTTGAAAGGCTTATTTCATTGTTAAAATTTAGAAAGCGACTAATGCTCCATTGTGTGTGTTTACACTTGTTTTCTGCAGGATTAATAACTGCGTTGGTGAAGATAATCACTGGCTGTTTTTGCAGCTGTGCTTCTACACAGAACTTCTCAGTTCTTACACGCTGCTACTTGATTTCTGCCACTGTTATTACTTTGAACCACTAAAAGAAGTTAATTGGGTAAGAAAAAAAATTATGCTTGCAAGATGTGGATAAATGTTAACATAATCACAGTTTATTATTCATAGTTAACTGTATGATAAGGGTGTGTGTGTGTGTTTTACCTGTTCTAGCATTCTAGGGTAGAGTTGTGAATTTGGTTTGACATATGTAAATGTATGGATTTGTTTCCATCGATCTAGCAACTAGGAAAATAAGGAGGGAGCCAAACACCCGACAATAGCTCTTACAAAACCAGAAAGTTGCTGCAAAATGCAAAGTCTTTTAAAGGAATCTATAGCGAATCTATAGGGAGAAAATAAAGCAACCTGGACCCTTGACATTGATTCTAACACCTGACAATTCTAAACTGCATTTAAACATAACAGTTTTGCTTATTTATATATGGTTATTTATATTATGCATTTCTGGTGCCACTCAGGACATTAGTGTTGGGCCAACTATCACATGTTTTCAGGAAATAGGATGGTTACATGTACACCAATGATACACATTATTCTTTTCCATACCAGCTTGGAGACATACTTGAGCACCTTTAAACACCTAGGTAACATAACATCAGGGCATACCAATGGTCAAGCTCTCCAGATGTGGCAACCTGGGTGTTTACACAGATCAAGTCTGTTGGGGGGGGGGTTGGCAGAATCTGAGTGTTAACACCATCTTTCACATGTGCAATGATCATAGTGTCCTACTGAATTAGGGCCTCTTCAGGAGACATGTACTTGCTCAGAGGCATATCAAGTATTAAGAGCCAAATGTTGAACCACCCTGATGTAGGATGTCATATACATGAAGAACCATGAACGTATATTCTCCCAGGAATGTACAATCTTTGGGGTTGTTATATTCCCCAGATAAAAATTGGTCTAGAAGTCAAACATGCAGGACTGGATTTACGTTTAAGTTAAACAAGCTATAGCTTAGAGCCCTACTCTCTTGTGGGCCCCCAAAAAAATTAAAGGGAAAAAACCCCTGGATGTACATTTCTAAAATATAAGATAAAAAACAAATAAAATTAAAAACAAATAAAATAAAACCTTCATACAGCAACACTGTTTTAATATAAAGGTAAAGGTACCCCTGCCCGTACGTGCCAGTCTTGACAGACTCTAGGGTTGTGTGCTCATCTCACTCTAGAGGCCGGGAGCCAGCGCAGTCCGAAGACACTTCCGGGTCACGTGGCCAGCGTGACGAAGCTGCAGCTGGCGAACCGGCACCAGAGCAGCACACGGAAACGCCGTTTACCTTCCCGCTATAAAGCGGTACCTATTTATCTACTTGCACTTAAGGGTGCTTTCAAACTGCTAGGTGGGCAGGAGCTGGGACCGAACGACGGGAGCTCACCCCGCCACGGGGATTCGAACCGCTGACCATGCGATCGGCAAGTCCTAGGCACTGAGGTTTTACCCACAGCGCCACCCGCGTCCCTCTGTTTTAATATACTTCTTCTTAATTGTATTTCAGTTCAACAATTACTTTGATAAAATACATATTTTGTTATATGCAAATGGCTTTAGATACCCATTAGGTCCATAAATTACCATATAGCATATATTCAACACAGAAAACAGGGACAATTTGTTGTTGACAAAGGACAGCTGGACATATAAAGGGCCCCATTACCTTCAGTAGCTTAGGGCCTCATCAAACCTAAATCTGGCCCTGCAGACTTGTATTTTTACAGGACCTTGGGCTTTGTCATAAAGGACCTCACAGATAAGGAGCACAGTGTAGGCATTGCGTACAAAATCGATAGAGAGGTGCAATATTAAAGAATGGAATATATCAGCTTTTGCAAACAATTTTTTATGTATAAGGAAAATGATCAAGGGAGAAATGTCATCTTTTAGAGATGGGAACACAGATAAGGGCCTCAGGTGATTAATGTGGTGTATTATCATAGCTATCAGCTTTTGGGCAAACCAGGATTTTAAACCAACTTAAAACCATGGTTTAAGATCCTGACTGTTTCCAAATCTGGTGGCCACACTTTTGCAGCTCAGAGTCTTGGGAAACTATGGTTTATTACATATTTATTGGTTTAATCATTGATCGTACAAAGGGAGAAACAGAGGGTCTGCATATGTGGGCAAAACTCTTGTTGATATCTCAACTTATTAAACTGATTATAGGTCCGAAATTATAGATTTGGATGTTTTGAGAGCCTCTTGCTTCAAAAAAAAATCACGCCTTTGGCATTCAGTGTTGTTTGCATATTGCAAATGATTTGGTTCAGATGATTTGATAGCCGCAATATAAAAAAAAAAAAATCTGCAGAATTGGTAGCTGAGTGGAAAATATATGGGAATTCAGCCAGATCTGCAGCTTCAGAAATGATAAGTGTACTATTTGGCTCATTTCTGACTGTGTAGCTGAGTATCCCCCATAAATGTGTGCCACCCAATCGCTCATTCTGCTGTTTGACACTAAGGGACACAAACAGCAAACAAAATCCATTTACCGTATTTTTCGCTCTATAACACGCACCAGACCATAACACGCACATAGTTTTTAGAGGAGGAAAACAAGAAAAAAAATATTCTAAACGAAATAGTGATATATGATTTTTGTGGTTCATGCTGTGGCCACAGACATGTGATCTGACAGTGAGTTTGGAGTAGCCCAATGCAAAAATCCTGAGGATCCATGTGGATCCATGCTTTGTAACCACGGAGGAGGGAAGGAAGGGGAACCATGGATCCTCTGCTCACAACTGCAGCAGATCCCCCCCGCCACCCCCAGGCATTCACTCCATAACACGCACAGACATTTCCCCTTACTTTCTAGGAGGAAAAAAGTGAGTGTTATGGTGCAAAAAATACGGTAATTGTCCTATAAAAATTACATACAATTTAAGACAATAGCTTAGTACGGTCAACGTTTTGCAGTAGAATATGTCCACTGCATTGAATAGATGTTTTTTGTGTCTTGTACATTTTCTAAGAATTTGATCCAAAGCAACTGCACTGCCGCAACTGCTTCTTGTGAATGTTTAGCTTCTCCGTAATGCTAATGATGACAGGAAGATGCAGAGGTACAAAGGTTGTCACAGATCCACATACTTACTCCAAGTTGTAGGATCACACTGTTAATGACTTATCTGCCGCCTTCTCATTAAAAACAAACAAACCTGAATGAAACTAGCATTTACCTGTATTGCAATTTGTGAAACGGCACTTAAATCTTCTCCAACTGATAGCCATAGGGCATTTCAGTTCCTTAAGACTTTTGTTATCTTTGTAAGCTACTGAATAAGATTTAATTTAATGAAAGAGATTGTTATTTGTATGATCCACAGGAACCTTCTGGGTTTTTTTTTGCAGGATAAAAACTTAAGTATTTAAAAATTGAAGTCCTTAAAAGTATAATATGTATTCTCTCATTCGTTTAGTAGGCTGCAGATAATGTACATTTTCCTCCAGTAGGAGGAGCAGTGTTACTGCAAGAGCTAAAAAGAAACTGCACAAATCTATTAAGGGACTGTTGGTTTTTGTGTCCTGGCCACTGTCAGAAAGGATTGCTTATTTCGTATCTGACAGGTATAACTTTTCCCAGGGAGTGTTGTGCTTTCCAGAAAGTATGAAAACAACATCATGTACTTGACCAGCTTACAGTAAGAGTGGCTAGCATGGGTCTTCATCTCTGTACATTTTGTGTCTTGTTACATCTGCTGGAATGATAATATGCCAAGTGGAGTCAGACCACTGTCTCATTTAGCTCTGGCAGAAGATTTCCAAGGTCTTGTTCAAAGCAGGATCTGCTGCTTTGGATCCTCTACATTGTAACTTGGGTTGTGCCCTGATGCTGGCCAGTTGAAGCAACTTTTAACTGTGCAGAAAAGCAAGTTGCGCCTGCACTCTTTCCCAAATATTTTTTGGTGTAGATCCATCCGTTCAGCGGGAGATGGCTTTGATTTGGCACCAGCAGCACTGCATGGATGAGCAGGAAAGAACCTCTGAAATCCTTGGGCTCACGCAGCCAGGAGGAGAGCTTCAGGAGAGTTTAGTGCAGATCAGGGACCCATGCTAGCACTGGTTAGCCGAACAAGGCAACTTCCTGACCCCTGGTTTGAATCTGACTTGCTGAGAAACTGACCAGATCTGGTTGTAAACCACAGCGTCTGGTTTGTAGGTTAAGACAAGCAGTGTGGTCATCCTGACTATATGGGAGGAAAATACGTTGATTTGGTTTGAGGAAGGCAATCTCTAATCCTAACCTTTACAAATACGAGGAACCCTTTCTAACTTCAGAAAATTTCATGGATCTCCATATGCTACTTGTCAGGGCTGGTGGAAGCCATAGTCCACACCAGGTTTACTCCTTTTCCAAATCCATTTAGACCAATCAACTAGATCATGTGAAAACATCACGGGTGTGCACATGAGTGTTTTTGTTTTTAAGCACCCTTCAAAGGGAAGTGTCCAATCTGGGATTTCAAGTGGTAACAGTTGAGAGCCCATGACTGTGGTCAGCTTCTTGTATTATATTTTGAGGATGTGATATATGTTTTTGAATTATTCCTTGGTTTGAATGTAGGTGATTCCACCACCACCCTTTTTTGCATGTTCACATGAGCAAACATATCTTGGAATATGTACAGCCATATGTTAGGGAAGATACATGAGTGCTTATACTCCCTTGTGATTGTATCTAGAAATTAGGGCATGTTTCTTCTTGTTAAATATCTAATAAATTAATGATTCATATTGCAATCCTTTTGGGTTAGGATGTACTGAGGAATCTAGATAACATTTATTTATAATCCACTTGTCTGCTTAAAAGTACTCAGACTGGGGGGGGGGGTGGCATCATCCCAGAGCTATATAGTACTAATAGAAACGCAAGTGCAACAATTTATAATATGATATAGCCAATGCTTAAAAATCTAAATGGTATGAAGAGTGTGCCTCCTGTTTTGACAATGCATGGGAGCTAAGGTGTGGCTTGGGGGTTTATGAATCTTGTGCTGCAAGAGAGCAGGAGCAGAGGTGGATTTAGGGCAGAGGGACCAGTTCTATGATGTCACAACTATGATGTAGTAGATTGATCAGAGGGCAAGAGGCAGGGGAGTACAGAATTTTGGCCTTGGAACGGGCGCTGCTGAAACTTGCAAAGTCTTCCTCTGGCAGGAGCAAGTGGTTGAGTAGGAGTGCATTATTCTTACTCATAGTAGTAGTGGTGGTAGTGGTATTTATTATTTATTGAATTCATACACCGCCCTATACCCAGGGGTCTCAGGGCGGTTCGCAGAATAGTAGTAGTAGCAGCAGTAGCAGTAGTATTACCAGCCTACCTTCACCAGTAGGTCCCAGGTTTAGTTGCAACAATTTAAAATTCAGAAACAGTAAAGTCACAGGAATAGGCTGAGTCCTGAAAATACACACCTCAGATGTCAAAGGCCAGGAGGTGTGCCTTCATTAGTACTTCTGACAGTGTGTCAATGTGACAGGGTGTTAAGACTGTGGTCTTAGCTTTGCAGTCCAGACAGCGACCATTTTGGGTGGGGGTTCCATTCCTGACCCCTGTGTGCATTGGTGGAACGTGCATAACCCTGCCCCATTTGGGGGCCACTTCCGAGTTGGCAGTGCCAAGCATGCATGTGATCACTCGTCAATCAGACCAGTGCAAATCGGTCACTCCCTGTATTCAGCCTGGGCAAATGTATTCTCATTGACTTGTACAGTGATACCTCGGGTTAAGAACATAATTCGTTCTGGAGGTCCATTCTTAACCTGAAACTGTTCTTAACCTGAAGCACCACTTTAGCTAATGGGGCTTCCCACTGCCGCCGCACCACAGCCACGCAATTTCTGTTCTTATCCTGAAGCAAAGTTCTTAACCCGAGGTACTAGTTCTGGGTTAGCAGAGTCTGTAACCTGAAGCATCTGTAAACCGAGGTACCACTGTACTTTGCTGTGGCAGATGAAGAGTAGTCAAGGTAGCCTGGTATATATGACTGATCTTGCCCTTAAGCTCTCAGTGATGTGCCACTTTTGGCTTGCTCCAATTTCTCTTTGTGGAATACTGTTCATCCAAAACTTTTCTTCTGCTATTTGCTACCTAGATTCCCTTTAAACACACAGCTGTATGGTGTGCATAAATTTTTGCTCATTCTCTGTAGGCGTCAGGGGGGTGAGTCATTCATTGAGAATGAATTGGGAATATAGAATCTGGAAGTGTAGAGCAGGTTGTACTTAACTGACATTCTGTAGCTTGAGAAGAGATGTTCGACAGTGGAATGGTCTCCGTCGGGAGGTGGTGGACTCCCCTTCCTTGGAGGTTTCTAAGCAGAGGTTGGATGGCCATCTGCCATGGATGCTTTAGCTGAGATTCTTGCATTGCAGGGGGTTGGACCTTGGGGTGGCTCTGTGGTCTAAACCACTGAGCCTCTTAGGCTTGCTAGCCAGAAGGTTGGCGGTTTGAATCCCCACAACAGGGTGAGCTAACCCTTGCTCTGTCCCAGCTCCTGCGAACCAAGCAGTTCGAAAGCATGCCAGTGCAAGTAGATAAATAGGTACCCCTGCAGTGGGAAGGTAAACAGCATTTCTGTGTGTTCTGGCTTCTGTCATGGTGTGCCATTGAAGCGGTTTGGTCATGCTGGCCACATGACTCGGAAAGCTGCCTGTGGACAAACACCTGCTCCCTTGGCCTGAAAGCGAGATGAGCGCTGCAACCCCATAGTCACCTTTGACTGTACTTAACAATCCAGGGGTCCTTTACCTTTACCTTCCAACCCTACAACTCTATGATTCTATAAGTGCCTCTTCCAGTGCCTGATTTTAACTGCAGCTTGTAGCCACAGTAGTTTTCTTAGGAAATTTGTTTTCCATCACTGGTCCACAAGCTAGTGGAGATTTATGCTGTTGATGTGAGGGACAGTCTGTTCTCTGCAGTCTTATAAACACAGTTCTCCATTATTCCATAAGTACAAAAAGCATGAGTCTGTCTGCATGGACCCTTTTAAAAGTGCATGTTTAGTATATATAGTTTAGTACACCTAGCTCATTCAAAGAGTGAGAAATACTCCCAGGTGATAATGCCCTACATATTGACATGACCTTTGCTTGCACAGCTGTGTATACTGGGCTTTGTAAAGCTATCATTTCCTTTCCACACCAGTAGTACCTGACTGGCAAATGTGGCTCTAGAAGGGCTTTGTTGGAAGAAAGAGAAAATTGAAATAGAAGAACAATTTGAACCTGAAGAGGACAGAACCCTTTTTTTTAACCCATCCATTTCTAACTTGCTAATCGTTTGATAGGCTGTAAATTTTGTGGAACGAATATGAGATCTGTTGTTTCAGATTTGAGATTGGGTGCCAATTCAAAGACTTCCTCTTGCATTAAGAGGCCAAACATTGTTATCCTTCATTGGTTTGTATATATTTAGAAAGTCTGATGCTGAGCAAAACAATACCCAACAAAAAAAGTATAATTTCACTTTAATTGTATTTCCTTGTATTTCTAATTGTCTTTTTTCTTTCCTTTTCATGTTTTGGAGATCCTTTCTTATATGCAAAAGACAGCTAAAAATTGTTTCTATTTTTCTTTATTTACAGGATATATTTGTATTTAGACATGAACTTGCCCTGATAAGAATATCTACCTTCATGGGTTTAATAATGCTGATTGGAATTACGGGACTCTTTTATACTCAATTGACTGGTATATTCAATGTAAGTATTTTATTCTTTCCTTCAGAATAACATTTCCCCCCTGTGCATGTTGTTGTGTAAGTGCTTAAAAGTATGCTAAGCTGTATATTGAATAAAAACATGTAATTCTTTACCAGGCACAATCTATAATGCAAAATATCAACAAATATAAGAACTTGAGGTACACTCAAAACACAACCAGACAAGATTATTGGAGATTTACAACTGGGTTTTTCTTTTTCTTTTTTCCATATGGCAAATGCAGCCACAGAGTGGGATGATGGAGCTGATTTGGATCAGAATTGTAGCAATGGGGAGTTGGGGGAAATTATAGTGTGGGGAGAGTGGGCAGTTTCAGCCAGGAAAATGGTATGAAGAGAAATGGCTTATGCCCTTCTGCAGTGACACAAGCCTGGTATATAAAATTGGCATTTTTGTTTTGTTTTGTTTTATTATTTTGTTTTGTTTTATTTTATTTTATTTATACCCTCCCTATCTGGCTAGGTTGCCCCAGCCACTCTGGGCGGCTTCCAACACACACACACACACACACACACACACACACACGCACGCACAATAATTAAATATCAAACATTCATAGTAACAATCAGATCCTAGATGAAAAGTCACAATAACTTTAAAATAAACAATCTATACCAAATAAAACAACATGCAATAATGCATTAGAATCCAATAGTAAACAGATGTGTGTGCATCTGCCGCTAAAATGGAAGTCAACAAATTTAAGCTGGGATCTCCCTTCATCTCATTTAACTGTCCTATCAGTTCTCCCTCAAATAGTCGTGGAAGTAAAATAAAAATGGTAATTGTGTGATTTTTAATGTTTGTGTAAGAAATGGGAAAGCTGCTCTTAAAAAAAAAGGTAGAAGAAAAAATAACTGGGGCCTAAATTTTAAAATATTCTTATTTCTCAAATTTATATACCGCCTTATACCCAGAGATTTCAAGGCAGTTTACGGAATAAAATCAAGCTATAAAACCACAAAATATATAATAAAAATAAAAACAACAACCCAATAGCTGCCCCCCCCAAAAAAAACATCTTAAAAGGGCATAGGATGTAAATCAGACCAACCAAAGGCCTGGTTTAAAAGAAACATTTTTGCCTGGCGCCTAAAGGTGTGTAATGAAGGCACCAGGTAAATTTCACTGGGGAGAGCATACCACAGATGGGGAGCCACTGCAGAGAACAGGGGATGGGAGAACATCCTGGGAAAGGGAAGACTGATGGAAAGTGCCGAGGAATGGAACTAGAAAGGAGCATGACTGCAATGAATAGTTTAAGGTGAGAACAGGGAGATAAAGAGTAGCAAAGTCTAGAATCAGTGGAAGAAAACCTTATTGTGAGGAGATGCCATAACTGTTGTGACACAGGAGTTAAACCAACATTCCTTTTCGAACAAAAATTAAAGCTGGGAAAAGTAGTAATATATATATTGCAATGATCCAAGTGGGGAAATGGCCTGATCCTCATGTCACACCAAGCCAACATGTGTTCCAGGAGAGGAGATCTAAACCACTTTTCTCCATCCTTGTCTTTCTGCTGCTAAGCTCGGCCAGTGACTTGGCTTAGTGCAGACATAGGCAAACTCGGCCCTCCAGATGTTTTGGGACTACATCTCCCATCATCACTGACCACTGGTCCTGTTAGCTAGGGATGATGGGAGTTGTAGTCCCAAAACATCTAGAGGGCCAAGTTTGCCTATGCCTGGCTTAGTGTGTCTTCTGAACAACAGGCTCATGGTTTTAGCTCTCTTGAGCTGTGTAAACCAGAGGACAAACTTGTATACAGCTTGTGGTAAGCCTGGATAGAGAGATAAACCACAAGCTTGCATTTGGACAACGTGCTAAGCAAAGTCACAGCTTAGCACAGTGCAGCAGCAGAAAGATTTGGGAGGAGCAAAAGTGACTGCAATCTCCTCCGGAGTACCCTTTGCAGTAAGCCATGGTTTGCCTTAGAACAACTAGCCGACTTGTTTGCTTTGCACCAAGCCATGGTTTGGCTTAGCATGACAAGCCTCCTATTTTGAGGAGCTGGACTAGTGCCCTGGTAGGACAACAGGAAATAGACTTATTTGTCTTAGATTTCACACAGAGAGATTTTGGAATAGAATGGTACTGAAAGAATTACACATAGGTGTCAAAGGTGACACGAAGACTCAGTATTTCGTTGAAAAAATGGAAATACTTGATTTAACATATAAAAAAATGATATTTAAACATAATAGGAGTATGTCTTAGGAAAACTCCAAATCCATACTCCTATTATCCATGTCCTGAAAAGATTTTGGAAACTAATATCAACCAAAGTGCATATGGGAATTTTGATGCATTCCCAAGACCCAATGGCTGCTTTATTGTTCCCTTTATTTTATTTTCATGCTTGTTTTGTTGGTTTGGTTAGATCCCTTGATCTGTATCTGGCAAACCTCATGCAGGTGGGTCAGTGAGAAACTTTCAAATGGAGTACATTTGCTTCTGATTTTTGGCATTTATGGCTGCTGAAATAATTTCCTAGTATGCTAACTTTCAGTTCTTGTTCTAAGCTCATCAATATATGTTACCATCATTCATCTGTGTTGAATTATTGTTTTGTATGAATATGTACATGCATCCATCATGTCATTCATTACTGACACACCTTCTAGTAACTTGAATTAAGTGAGTGATAATTTAGAATGGTAAACATGTACTATATTATGCAATCACAGAATGTGAGTTGTGCAAGATAACCTTTTTCTTTCAGGTGGCTGGAATTTAGGGTAATGCTCTTACTGTTTGATTTGCCAGTGGTTTGCAAACAGAATGTTTTCTTACCAAACTCTGGGTCTTGATTTGGACACACCATTTGTTTGGAGCATTTTGCCATTTCTCCGTGTGTACAAATGGAAAATCCAGCTTCCCAGTGGCTGCTGGAAGGTAACAGGATAATCACTTAAGCAGTGATCCTCTGATGTCATTGTGGGAGGCCAGTAAAAGCGGATTATCTGTGACCCAGATAAAATAATTAGAAATTACTTGGACACTTACAAATAACTGATCTACTAATCTCATTTCCAAAGTTAAAAAAGGTCTGTCTCTCAACATAACACTACCAGATGTTTCAGTTGAACTGCATCCTTTGAAGAGACTAATCTGAAGCCTAATTTTAAGGATTACCTTTGATTGTTTTTTATTTAAAATTCTAAACAGGATGCATTTTCATTTTTCCATATGCTCTTGCAAATGATTAATAGAGTTAAAGGATTTTTATAAATAAATTTAGCTCACACCCCGACATATTATTCAGTGAAAGACACAAACATAAATATGTCATTATGCAGGTGACATATTTTGCTTTTTGTACTGTTTACAATGTAATTTTCATTTCTCCATCTGCTAAAAAAAAAATTCCAAATACATTCTCATAGTTTTGTTTAATAGGTATTTTGCTATACCCTCAACTGATTGTGCACTGACATTAGTAATTTGATTAATGCTGCCGGGGCTCCTTGTTAATTAATTGTTTTAACTGTATATGATAATGTGATGGCACCATTGGAACATAAATACTGAACAGTTGCGTGGGAAGATAGAAAAGTTCACTTTGTTTATAATGGCTTGAGAAGGAAAATAATAACAATTAGTGGATGTAGAGGGCTCGTGTTTATATTGTGTATTGGTTATTTTTGTACACTATTGCTTGTATTTGACACAGTGCTATATATCATCTCCTTTTTTAATTTTGCATTGTTAATTTACACTTGCCTTAAAGCAAAATTGGTTAATCAATTTTGTAGGGTTCTTTTTCAAATGCTCAGGCTGAAATAAAACATGATACATTATCTGAATGTAATTCTCCTACATGTTGCATATTCCAGTTTGCTGCTCCAGTGTCTGTTACCCACAGATACAGATTGCCATACATTTAAATAATATACTGTATATAACTTATTTAAATTTTTGGAAAACCATAGGTAGGGATGTGGCTGTGTGGAAGAAGCAAAGCCACTATATATTTGATAGGTTAGGCGCTGTGGGTTAAACCACAGAGCCTAGGACTTGCCGATCAGAAGGTCGGCGGTGCGAATCCCCGCTACAGGGTGAGCTCCCGTTGCTCGGTCCCTGCTTCTGCCAACCTAGCAGTTCGAAAGCACGTCAAAGTGCAAGTAGTTAAATAGGTACCGCTCCAGCAGGAAGGTAAACGGCATTTCCGTGCACTGCTCTGGTTCGCCAGAAGCAGCTTAGTCATGCTGGCCACATGACCTGGAAGCTGTACGTCAGCTCCCTCAGCCAATAAAGCGAGATGAGCGCCACAACCCCAGAGTCGGTGACGACTGGACCTAATGATCAGGGGTCCCTTTACCTTTAACCATCAAAACCATGTGACGCAATTGGGGTGCCCAAACAGCAACCGCAACATTAACAAAAGAAAATAAATATTTACATATTGTAGCAACCCCTCCAGAATTCAACATTCTTTGTTACATATGCTTTTCTCTGGAGGGGTATGTGAAGAACACTATTTGGAAAGCTACCATATGGCTAATGAAATCAAACACATGGTCGCTTTCATGGAGAAGGGTGACTCTAGGTTTGGGGTTCAACTGGAGTCTATTCTTCTAAGGAGGGCTCCACATAAAGAATCATAGAATTGCAGAGTAGGAAGGGACAACAAGGGTCTTCTAGTCCAACTCTTGCAGTGGGGCTTGAATCCATGAACCATGCTCTACTGACTTAGGTACCAAGGAAGGTCATATGTGTGTCCCTTTTGGAAACACAGACTCAAGTCCTTGGATTGGATAGCAAAACATTTAATACTGACCATTTTCAAAGGTTGGAAAACATGGACTAGAATACTTACTCTCACTCTGTCACCTTTAATTTCTATAGCATAAAGGTAAAGGGACCCCTGACACTGCCGACCTTCTGACCGGCTAGCCCTAGGCTCTGTGGTTTAGACCACAGCGCCACCCACATCCCATTTCTATAGCCTATCGCCCTGCTAAATCTGGAGAGTTTACTTCTGTGCTCCAAATATATTTATAGGCTTCACTTGATGCTCCAAAGGTCTTTATAGACTTTGGGATTTCTGCAAGCGTAGTAGATTGCTCACTGTTGATGCATTGAAAAGAATATAGGACATAGTTTCTTCTACTTGGTTGTTCTGGGCTCAAGTACATTAATTTACATCAAAGCCAGCAATAAAGTAGGTTGCTACCAGACAATTAACACAGTTTGAAAAAGAAATCCTGGATTATGCTGGGATAACTAGGGGTCTGGCTTTCAGCATTTATAGCTGGGTCTAGGAATCAGTGACAGGCCCTAAAGATTTCACAAGACCTATGTGAGGAAAGGAATGGGATATTACACTTGAAATAGAGAACCGGAACTGGAGGTGGTACAAACAACATTATAAAAATATAAAGTGAAAGAGCAGTCCATAAATTTGATATATAAGGAAATTGTCCCTAATGTGTCCTGGAATATCTCCTGCATGTTGGCAGGGCTAGTAATAGACTGGGATGTATATATGCATGTATTGGACATTTCCTGAGTTCACACTTTTTGGGTACTGATGTTTCAGGAAGCCAGCTCTGTTACAGGTCAGTAGACCCACCCTTCTCCACAATTGGTGTGCATGCACACATAAACACACACCTTGATTCAGACTTGAATAATAGACACTGAGTCCACTAACAGCCACCACAAGGTCTGTGATAGTGTGTAACGGGGGGAAATCAAGGAGTGAATGTAGATCAGTGATACCAAAGGGTATGACAGATAGCGAAAAGCTAACAGAAAAGTTGCCTTTGGGCAGAAAAGAACACTTTTGAATCAGTTTGCTATATTTTTATTAACTTACTCAGCAGAGCATTGACAATCTCTACCACCAGCATGCACCCAACTCTGGACACAGTGAGTTGATTTTGAGGTCTGCTCTGGAAAGAAAAGAGCAGATTGTGACTGGAATTTTATGTCCTTTTTTCAGAGGCACTTAGCCTTCGGTATGGACAAATTTACCTTGGCCTTCCAATTTTGTCACGGAAATGTGCTTCGTTTAATGATCTAAACTGATGGAAAGGGGTTAAATAAACTTTGTTAAAATTATACATGCTCAGGACTGTCTTAAATAAATGCTGCACTGGGGTGCAGAGATCCGCCCTGTGCCCCCCCCCGGTTGCCCAGTCCCAGGCATGCAGGAGGGTGGAGCCAGCTGGCTGCATCAGTGTCTCGCTGGCTCAGTTGCCCCCGAACTCACGGCGCAGAGCCGCTCGCAGCAGAAGAGCCCGCCACGGCGCTCTGACCGATGGGCGGGCTCTTCCCTGGACTCAACTCTTGGGCCCCGGACTCTCAGACTGGCATCCCTGAGAGCCTGGCGCCCTGGGTGCCCTGCACCCCTAGCGCCTATGGGTAAGACGGCCCTGTACATGCTTAAAATTTTAGCTATATATTTCTAAATCTCTCTCTCTATCTATCTATCTCTCTCTCTATCTATCTATCATCTATTTATCTATATCTATCATCTATCCATCATCTATCTATCTATCTATCTATCATCTATCTATCTATCTATCTATCTATCATCTATCTATCTATCTATCTATCTATCTATCTATCTATCTATCATCTATCTATCTTTCTATCTATCTATGCTAATATACATGGAGCATTTACTAAACTGCTCTTGCACAACTTGAGTCCCCTTCAAATTTGCAAAGGATTCTGTCCTGTGTACCAAATGTCGAACCATTTACATTTTTGTTCTTTGCGGTATTTCTCTCATTGCCCACTCCCATTTCAGTGAATGACAGCGGTGAACAATGACTTGGTGCTTTCATTGTAATCAGCAGGACTACCTCCACACAGAGGAGCTTGGTGTGGATTGTAGTGTTTACTTTTAGGGCAACTGGGAAATTCTACTCCAGCTACAATCATAAAACAAGTTGCACATATAGTATTGCTGGAAGGTGTGGTTTCAAAACTTCTGCTTAAGTAGCCTTATCCTAAAAATCTCTCTTGCTAGATGCCTAATTGATTATTATCATAATTGTTGCTATTTATTAAATCACAAGGCCGTGTGCAATATAAAAACTCAAAAATACATACCACAGTTACAAACAAAAGTAATACCTCTCCCACTGTATGTTTAATTAGTCAAAGGCCTGGGAAAAGAGGAATGTTTTTGCCCGGCACCTGAAGATATGAAACAAAGGCACCAGGCAAAATATAAATTACGAATACAAAAATTGTCCTTAGAATATTAAAAATTGTATCATGTTTGGCTCAGTAAAATTTCTTTAAAGGAAAGATTGTGAAGAACAACTATTTAACATAAAACAAGTGACATCTGTAATTGGAAATAATATTCTGATCCCTGTTACATACAGTGTTGATTTCTTGGTCTGTAATAGATACCAAACATTTTCATATAAGAACATCAGACCAGAGCCTGGAACAGCCATATTGTAAAATACTTATTTATGGAGATGAAAAGCATCTTATTATAATTAAGCAAAATATTTTAATCATATGCTCAATCTGATAATCTATTAAATACTGTTTTGATTAGTTTAATAATTAGGGCTTTACTTGTTTTTTCAAACATGCTAGAAATGTAATCAAAGGCAGTATTAATCCTTATAATTAAGTTTTAGTAGAGCAACAATCAGGATCAGTGTAGGATGTCAGCATTCTTCTAAGACAATAATGGTCTACGTCTACATCTACTGAAATATAAAATAATTAAGTCATGTATGGTTTGTGTCAGATTTGCCCTATATTTTTCTTCATCGTGGAATTATAAGGCCTTTTTTTTTTTACCCTATTAGCTTTCTCAGCCTACTCTCGTTTAGCTCTTTTGAATTAGTTGATTATTTATTTACAGGCATATATACTACTCAATAAGCAATAATTTATCATTTGATAATTTAATTTAATCATTTATGTATTAACATTCTTTTACACGACTTTTCCAGCAAAGTGGGTAAATTAAAAAACACACAAATTTTAACAATTTATTTATTTGACTTGTGTGTTGTACCATCTCAGAGGCACTGTGTGACTTTCAGCTGTTTAAATTTCCAATTGAACTGAATGGACATTGTGAGGGCTAAATGATTTTATAAATTAAATTGTCAACTGGAATCACAATGTAGCCTTGAAATGGAATTGAGACATATTTGTTCCAAAGTGGGAAACTGATGTAAACCTACTAATTTTTTGCTTTGCATGAAAATAATGCTTGGCTTCAAATAGCTGGATATCTAAGAAATCTTAGTGATTCCAGACATCATGAAAGGCACGTATTGTACATTTATTACTAAAATCTTGATGCCCTATGTTGTCTATCTAGTCTGTGCTACAGTGCTTTTGTGGAACTCTTTTATGAATGAGGGATTCCCTGTTGCTTTTAATGTTAGATGCAGCTTTACTCATGAGAAGGGCCCAAGCTTCAACTGGGAACATGCATTTGCATCTATTGGTGTGCAAAGCAAACAATTTTCAGACACAACACTGCCATTCTTGATATGAGATTAACCATGCATGTCTACTCAGAAGTAAGCCTCACTGAAGTCCAGTGGGACCTAAAAGATAAAGGTAAAGGGACTCCTGACCATTAGGTCCAGTCGTGGCCGACTTTGGGGCTGCGGCGCTCATCTCGCTTTATTGGCCGAGGGAGCTGGCGTACAGCTTCCGGGTCATGTGGTCACATGACTAAGCCGCTTCTGGTGAACCAGAGTAGCGCACAGAAACACTGTTTACCTTCCCGCCAGAGCGGTCCCTATTTATCTACTTGCACTTTGATGTGCTTTCGAACTGCTAGGTTGGCAGGAGCAGGGACTGAGCAACGGGAGCTCACCCCGTCGCGGGGATTCGAACCGCCGACCTTCTGACCGGCAAGTCCTAGGCTCTGTGGTTTAACCCACAGAGCCACCCGTGACCCTTCAGTGGGACCTACACCTAGGTAAATGGCTATAACTATAAAGAAGCTGTAGCTCTAAAAAACAGCCACCAAAAGAATAACTTTGGCTCCTGTTGTTATTATTTATTAAATTTGTATACCATCCAAACCTGCAGATCTCAGTGGTTTGCAACATAAAATCACAATATAAAGAAAACACAAAATATATAATAAAAACAAAGACAACTCAACAATCCCCCCTTCCACAACACATTTTAAAAGGGCATAGGATGTAAATTGGATCAGTCAAAGGCCTGGTTAAAGAGGAACGTTTTTGCCTGGCATCTAAAGGTGTATAATGAAGGTGCCAGGTGAACTACCCTGGGAAGAGCATTTCACAGACGGGGAGCCACTACAGAGAAGGCCCATTCTTCTGTTGCCACCACCCAGACATCACGCAGAGGAGGCACATGAAGAAAGGCTGATCTCCGGGTCTGCGTAGATTCATATGGAGAGAAGCGATCCTCTTAAACAGCTCTTTGTAAGAATGTATCTTATGGGGTGGCAGGTTTTTGTTTTGTTTTAGCTTTTCAATCCAATACAGTGGTACCTCGGGTTACATATGCTTCAGGTTACATACGCTTCAGGTTACAGAAACCCAGAAATAGTGCTTCAGGTTAAGAACTTTGCTTCAGGATGAGAACAGAAATCGGGCTCCGGCGGAGCGGCGGCAGCAGGAGGCCCCATTAGCTAAAGTGGTGCTTCAGGTTAAGAACAGTTTCAGGTTAAGAACGGACCTCCGGAACGAATTAAGTACTTAACCTGAGGTACCACTGTAGAAGCTACAGATTCAAATACATATCGGGGTTTGGGCTCCCCCCCCCTTAAACTTATGTTACGATGGAGGGAGGAAACAAAGGACTCGTCCGTACTCTCCTTGTCATGCAGTGGTAATTGGGACTTGTAAATTGAGCTAGAAATTCTAGAAATATATTCTAGAATACATTTGGTTCAATGTGCATATTATTTTTCAAAAGTCCAGAAAATTCTAAAAACAGAACCCGATACACCTCCGTTGGCTTGGACATATTTTGAACTTTAAATTGTGCACTGCTAAACAAAGCTACAATGTTGTTGCTATTTGCTCCTAAATAATTGTAGCAGTGTATGAAGCAAAGCTAACATTGCACTTCTATCAGTGTGGAGAACCTTTGGCCCTCCAGATATTGCAGAATTGCAGCTACTATCTTCCCTGGCCATTGCCCATGCTTGCTGTGGTTCATGGGAGTTGTAATATAAGTCTGGAATATAAGGCTAAAATCCAATGCAGTTACTTGCGTGAGCTATATCAAAGTTTATTCCACCTAGAATGTGCCTGCAAAGCTATTTTAAGTTCTAGCTCTTCTCCATTTTTTTCTACCTTGTGAATATTTTTCTGTTGCCCAGAAATATGCTGGATGGGGCTTAAAAGTGCTAGGCTTTTATTTATTCAATGATTTTTTCTTATAGGAATATCCATCCTGGAACCCAAATCATATCCATGTGGGTTTATTGGGTAGTTATTCATGCAGGCACTGATCAGACCCAGATCTGCTTTGTGGCCTCAGTCTAGCAGTACTGTCGTACCTCGGAAGTCGAACGCCTTGCGAGTTGAACATTTTGGCTCCTGAATGCTGCAAACCCAGAAGTGAATGTTCCAGTTCATGAACGTTCTTTGGAACCTGGACGTCCATCGCGGTTTCTGCGGCTTCCGATTGGCTGCAGGAGATTCCTGCAGCCAATTGGAAGCTGTGCATTGGTTCCTGAATGTTTTGGAAATTAAATGAAGTTCCGGAATGGGATTCTGTTTGACTTCCGAGGTACGACTGTACTCGGTCTAGAGTACTGAAAGCAGAGTTGTTAACAAAACATAATTTGTTATATTGGGTATTTATCTATATAGCTCTATAAAGTACATGGAACTTTAGAGCTCCAGTCTCTGCTCATTTTCCAGCATAACGTTTACATCCTTCTTCCTGGCACCCAGTCTTTCACTTGTGCATTTATGAGTTCTAAATAAAAAAGCGTATTTTGTTTGCCAAGTACTCCTATTCTAGTACCCTGTTATCTGGGCTCTCCATTTTTCATTTTCGTCAATTGTAGATCTGAGTTTCCTCCTGACTCATTTGTAGAATATATTAAACAGCACTGGGCCCAGCACTGGTCCTTGAGGAAACCTGGTGGATGGCTCCTTCCTCTCTGACAGTTCATTCATTGCCATCTGGAGCTATTGAATCAACTTGGATCCATCCCATGAAATCTCTTCGGGTTCAGAATTCTCAAGCAAGCTGATGAGTCAATCACTTGAACTTTTTTTCAAAGCAGTTTTTGATAGTTGCCTGCTACCATATCCAATGCTTCATCTGGGAAAATCGGGCGGTAATGTTTTAGTCTTAACGATTCCTACTTTCAAATATTCCCGATTCATTGGTATAAGAGGCTCATTTAACAAGCCTTGAAGATCTAGGATTAATCAAGAATGTTTAAGTATTTAACTACTGACATTAAGATGAAAAGCAACTCGTCTACCAGGAAGTGCTCTTATTAAGTGAAAGAACAAGAATTCCCACTTGCCCACTTCAAGCTGTGATCTCCTGAGATGTACTGAGCTAAGCAAGGTCATTCTGGGTCACTATTTAGATACAAGATTGCTAGAGAAAGCTGAAACGCCACGGGACATATTGGCAATTCAGAAAGTGAAACATACCTTCTGAGCTGGTATTGAACCAATCAATATTGTTAAGGGCTGCTGTATAGCTGGGATGGGAGATATGAATGTAACATAGGCTTTGCCCATCTGTACCTTCTTACAAGTAGAGCTAAGCATCTAGACATCAAACTTTCCTCTTGTTCAGAATAATTGTTTAATTCTTACCTACATTTTCCATTTATTTTTCCCACGTTGTTCGAATTAACTTCACTTCCTGCCTTTAAGATGCATTTATGTCATATTGCTTCTAAAATGTTAAATGGCGAATGCTGGAGGAAAAAAATTCTTTTGGCAGGGATCTAAACATCCTGGGCATAAGCAGAAGCCATTTCTGTGCATGCGTTTGTGGCCATTGTTTCTTCTAATCCTATACTTGTTGCTGTTATTTATTAAATGTTCCCTCTGGAATGTCTCTCAGTCATCAAGGACAGCTTGTGGAAGGAAGAGTGAGGAGCTAAAGGATGAAAACTGGGTGGATTCTGGCATTCTGTATGCAACTGTTAGGATCCCAGTCTTCTTTAAAAAAAAAAAACCTGGACATTTTAACTTATATATTTCCTTAGACTCTGTGTGTAAATATATATTTCCTTTTTTCTCATACATAGGGTTTTTGAAATAATATTTTTTATTAGTTTTCAATCACAAACCAATAATAGCCTCATTATAACAATACCGATTTATAATACAATTATTAATAACAATCTTTCAAATACCGAATTATGCAATTTAGGTAAAGTGGCCTCCCACGTGCTAGATTTGATAAATTGATTATTTGCTTTATTTCTGCATTCCAAAATCTTATTGATTTCCACTGCATTCCAGTCATCATCATAACCCCCCATACAACAACTGCGATATTAATAACTTCTATTCGTGTTTTCACATTAAATGATTCATAAAATTGCAAGTGAGGAACTCAAACTATATCCTTGTTCTTCCTGTGTGTGGCAGTTACCGGTATTCTATCCGTGGTGTTTCTTCCTGTCCTTGTAAGATGTTATGGCCTTCTTTCCCATGGTTGTTGCTGTTATCCACCATGCCTTGGGCGGAGCTGATATCCCATTGTTGTTCCAGAAATTTATCCATTGCTCCGTGCTTCATTGTTTTTCAACTTTAACAACAGCTGCAAAAGTCACTCTGTCCCCAATGTGTGTAAATATATATTTCAACCGCTCCCCCCCCATGCCATATATATAATATATGCAGACAAAATTAAATCTCCCCATATCTGATTTCCAAGCCTTAGGATGACTGAGGATTGAAACTTGCCGTATTTTTCTGTGTATAAGACAAGGGTTTTTTATTTAAAAATATTGTTAAAAATTTGGGGTTGTCTTATACAGGGTAGTGCATGGGGGGGCGGGTGATTGTTGGCAGCCATGAGTAGGAGATATACAGTGGTGATTGGGCAGGTGACTGGTGTATGCGCCAAGGGCTGTTGTCGCGGCAATTGGGTGGGCGATTTCTGGCTGCTGTTGGCGATTGGGCAGACGATCGTTGTCTTCTGTGAGGCATGCGATTGGCAGCTGCGTTCAGGCGGGTGACCGATTGCCAAGCTCAACAAGTCTGGGCATTCCCCCATAAAAAAGCTGAATAACTCTGGGAAGTCTCCCACCATTTTCTTAATTTGAAGTCCCAAAAAATAGGGGGCGTGTTATACACAGAAAAATACGGTATTTCTTTTTGCCTTGAAAGCAACTTGAAAGGAATTGTGGTTGAACATTAAGTGGTGTTTCCCACAGCTGATTTTTGAAAGTTAACCGTGGTTAGCTATGGCTAGTAAACCATGACCTACAGTTTGGATCAAAGAACAAGCTGCTTTTAAGGGAAAACAAAAAGTCCTATTTCTATCTGCAGAGGAAGAGGAAGGGGAAGTATATGTTGCCATGGTTTGCTGTGGCTTGTGCTAAACCATGGTTTAGTGTGACAAATGAAGACTGCATAGAGTGCACTAGAGAACACCCTTTACTGTTAATGGTATCTGTTATGAAAATATAGGGCAGGAGAAATTTTAGCGCAGTTACAAGTTTTACACTTTATATAAAAGAAGACTGCACAAATTAAAACTAAACCGACACCGTATTCTGTACTTGCTGCTGATTTTTCTCTCGAATACTTACACATGGTCATAAACAAAACTGTGAATGGCAAAATCTTTCTATGATTTAGACTGTTTTACAAATCTAACTTTAAACAGCCCCTGTATTGTCATTGCAGCCCCCTCCCCCCACAGTGACCCTGGACTTAAGGTCCCAAATGATCAGGGCCTTCATATGGGTAAAAGCAACTTAAAAAGGGGAAAACCCTTTTAAGTTACCCATCCTTTGTGATGAGACACAAATGGGGAGGGGGGAGACATTCCACATTGGGGGGGGCTCTTTTAGGAATGATATTTCAATCCTTTTACTTCCAAATTACTGGCTTGACTTTCAGTTGCAGTCCAAAAAAAAAAAAATCACATAAGGTAAATTAGTTCGCTCCACATTGAAAGTAGATTTCGCCCATCTGCTTGGTAGGAGAACTTTGCAGGTGGATGAGAGACAAACTTGCTTTCATGTGTTCAGCTGTCTCCATATTTAACTTTCAAAGGGCAGTAGTTTCTTTTCTCCATCCCTCTATTCATGGTGTTCAGCTGAGGTTGCTGAGCAGCCTTTTTGAATATCAAATAGGCTATTGATAGTCCCATTCAGATTCCGAAAAGAAAAAAAAAGATATTACTGGAATAGGGAGGTATTTTAAAATAGAAGAAGTTCTGAATTAGCAAAATAGAGCAGCGTATCAGTTTGGCTTTGAAAATATGAGCATGTTTTATTGCAATTTATTGCAATTTGGTTTAATTCTCCCCACCCTAGCAATGTCGTCAAGCTTTTTTTTTGCTATTTGTACACATACCTCTTTATTTACAGTAGGAACACAATAGGATTATTGCAGTTATATTATGGAAATTATACTATCATGTATTGTTCTTTTTATCCATTTGGATATCTACCCTGTTGCCTTCTTGGGGCTCATGGAAGACCAAAATCTTCGCAGTACAATATCTGATAGAAAGAGCATGTGAACAATTGCACACCAGTTAGCTCTCTAATGCAGGCTTTGGGCCTGTCAGAGATAATCTATTTTTTACTAGAACCCCAAGATCTACCAGTGAGAGTCAGGTGCCAAAGATACATAGTTAGGATGGGAGAACAAGGTGTCTTTGAAGACTTCTTGAGCTTGGGAATTTCTTTTCAATACCAGAGCTGAACTGACCTTGCAATCTTTGCACACAAACATCTGCTCCTGGTGTGCTTTCTGTTCATTTGAGCAGCCTAATTTTGGTGGGGAAGTAATTTTGTTACTTTTGTTGCTTAAAAAGAAAAATGGGAGTCAGAAATCCTTGCTGCTTTACTACAAATCATCCCAAGAGCTACAGGTAGATTCCAATTTAACTTCTGCAACACCCCAGTTCTCATGTATTTCTAAACCTCTTCGCGCCACTTTACCAAATAAGTGATAAAATTCACTTGGGCTGTAATCATAGACAGCCTTATACAGAGACCGGGGAAGCACAAATGCAGACAGAAGTTTTTGCTTATGTTTATATGGTGTTTAATCTTCACCCACCTGAGCAGGCAAGCAATAAATGCTGATTTCTACTGGGTGATTGACATTCAAAACCACTTTAAGATTGTGACCTTTGCTATGGGAAACTTGTCTTACCACTGGTTTTAAGTGGTGCTATTCATATATCTCTTCTATAGGGGATGATAAGTTACATTCTTCAGGGGAGCAAGCTCTTACCTGACGGAATGCCTGGTTTTAATAATTATTTTAACTGCACGTTGAATCTAGCAGGAGTAAACACCCATCTGTATTTAGGTATTTGTAATTTTGAGAGAGATATTGCTGAGGTGAACCCTCTCCCATTGTCCTTTATTGCTAGGTGTTTTTTCATCTCACTCACGTGGCATTCATTTTATTTTTTTTGCACTGGCTTTGGCTACAGAATAATATCCATATTCATTCTGTAAGACGTGTTAAATATCTCTAATGCAATTAGAACAGGGGTCAGCAAACTTTTCCAGCAGGGGGCCAGTCCACTGTCCCTCAGACCTTGTGGAGGGCCGGACTATATTCTGAAGGGGAAAAAAGAATGAATTCCTATGCCCACAAATAACCCAGAGATGCATTTTAAATAAAAGGACACATTCTACTCATGTAAAAACACGCTGATTCCCGGATTGTCCGAGGGCTGGATTTAGAAGGTGATTGGGCCAGATCCGGCCCCCGGGCCTTAGTTTGCCTACCCATGAATTAGAACATTGTATGTATGTTCTTTTATATATGCATTTGCAGGAATAATTATTTTCCAATCTTCACTGTGCGAGGGAATGCTTAAGAATGTCTTCTCTATAACAGGACACTACAAGCATAGAAAAACTGGCAAACTGTTGCGAAGACATGTAAGTATCTCTGTTTTGATGTGCTAAAGGCTTAATGGGGGGGCCTATACAGTTAAAGGTTGTCTATTTAGGAAACTCTGAAGGCACCGATGAAAGCCTTGCATGCCCTGTTTTGCCGTGATTCGTATGACCCTTTAGCGAAAAACAACACCAGACTATTCTTTCCTATCTAAAGCCATCAAAACTGCCTTTTCAAAGCATGGGCTCTAGAGAAAGTTTCTGTTTTGTTGGCAAACACTGTGCGGATCACGAGGGCTGCCGTAGCTTTAAGGCTGCCTTTGGTTGATACAGATGCAGTGCGTGCTTCTCATAGTTAAATCTCATCTGCATGCTGCAGTGAAAGGAAAGCTGCTCTTGTAGTGGCTGGGATGCAATTCATCAGAGTCAAGTAATGGCTCCCCAGCCAACCTGCATTGTTCTCGTTGACTGAAGTGCACCATGGGAATGCTGTCTTTCACTAATAATGCTGTCGTCTGTAGATCGAGACCCCGAAAGCCATGGCAGCAGACCTTCTCAGAAGTTTTTGGCACTCGCTGGAAGATCCTGTGGTTTATTCCTTTCAGGCAAAGGCGACCACTGAGAGTTCCCCACCACTTTGCCAATCACGTCTAAACAGATGGATGGTGGGCACAGATGGGTCCTCCATGCTGGAAGTGTGTTGCAGGTTTTGTGATAATAGAACCATGACAGTCCTCAAGCCAATTAAAATCTACCCACCAATCTTAGACGTCACAATGTGCCCCAGGCTTTATTTTAATAATAATGATCTTGATTCCGTATTGGGATTAAATGCACATTTCTCTGTTTACTTTTAAAGTGTACTTACTTTCAAATTAGCTTTTTAGAGGAATTACTTTAATATTTGAGGTTAATAACAAACACAGCTGATGTACAAAGTTATGAACAAAATTGTTTTTATATTGGACAGTGTGATATGTTTTACATAGATGAATAGGTTTCAAAAGTGTCTTGTCTGCCTTGAATTTTTTCATTCTTTTTTTTTTTAATCAATAATACTTACTAGATTATGTGGCAAGACCCTTTTCCTGCTTACCTGGCTTAAAATCCACAAAGTTGTCTTTTATTTATGATGCATGATATCAGTTGAACAGTTCATCTCTAGAAAAGGGTGGCGTTTTAACACTGGGTTTTTTTTAAAGCAAGGGCAATTTTGTGTCTTATGTCCTCAGTTTTATATATTTAAAAAGTGTCTATTGTTCCTGTGTAAAGCAAAGCAGAAGAATTCAGCCCTAAGTCTAAAAGGAAGAAAAAGATTCTTTTCCTGATTTTTGTAAATGCAATAATTAGCCCTTTGTGGTAGATGTGTATTTTTTAAAATTAGGCATGATCGAGTCAAAGTTACGCATCTCTTCAATCCTAATTGGGGGGGGGGGCATGTGAGCCACCTGCCCATCGGTTTCCTGAATGGTAGCTGTGCTAGTCTGTTGCAGCAAAAATATCCAAAGGTCTTATAGCACCTTAATGACTAACAAATTTATTATGACATGTGTTTCTGTGGGTTTTCGCTGCAATCCTCAACACATTTACCTGGGGGGTAAGTCCCATTGAACTCAATAGGACTTACTTCCAAGCAGACTTGCAGAAGACTGCACTGCTTAATTTTGGCTGGATCATACCTATAGGTTTTTCTGATCGGTATAAAATATAGCTAATATAAACATATAAAATACTGTGTTGTCACTGAAATAATACTTGTTTTGTATAGTCACTGCTAGAAATATATAGAATTTAAATCACAAGCGTGCATAGGTTGGGTAATATATGTGGGATATATTTTTAAAAATAGTATTTATATATAGCAAATATGGATGTTAAAAAGATAAACAATAGTTAAGTGTGTATGAGATCGTAGTAATTTATTAAATTGCAGTTGGTGATTAAAAGCGAGATGAAGCAGGCATACCTATACGGCAATATTAGACCTGATCAAACGGTAATCCGAGTCAAAGATCTATGTTGGTGTTGATTTCAGGTTTATGTCAAGTACTAATCAGGAGGATGGGTAAATTCTTTAAAATAAAATAAAAATTAGCAAAATAGCTCCCCATTAAAAGGATCCTTCCTATTCAGAAGGCTGATCCAGAGAAACAGTTCTGAGAAATGTTGTGTAGATAGCAGCAGTGCACTAAATCAAGGACAGCATCACAGTTTGCAGCAAGAACCCTGGCTTAACCCCAGTTGTACTGCCGGTAAAGAAGCATTGCTGTCCTGGTGCTTTTCCGCCTTATCGTATCTATTTCCTTTCGAGTGCTGTTGTCAGCCAGTTCAAACCTTGTGTCGTAACCGTCCCGAGGTACAGCGTGTGTGCAGCTCTCCCTTCGGCGGCCCGCTTTTGAGCCTTTGTGCTGCTGATTGCTGCACGACCAGCCCTATCAGACATGAGTCAGGCAGGTGGCATTGGCAAAGGAAGCAAACGCCTTCTGGTTCTTCAAAAGTTGCCGCATGCCCAGATTTCAGCATAAGCGCTTTGCCCATGGAAGCATGATCTGTGCTCCACTTTTGCATATAAAAGGTGCTCACCTGTGCAAGCAGATTTTGCACCCTAGCAATCTTCAGCCTGCGTGGTACTGGGCAGGCAAATACTGCATGTGGTTAAAGTGACTCATGTCGGATAGGAGATCTGTCCTACAAAAACAGAACTAGACATCCTAAACTGTATCTCACAGAGATGTAACTTTATTATAAACTTGATTACATTGTGGTTGCTAGCAAATACTTCCAAGTAAGTAAGAAAGTGCAGTTTTAGTGCAAGCGAAGAAATGGCTAGTCCTTTCCTCAGCCCCCTTCCCCAGCTTCCAGCCTCTTCTAAAAATGGGATATTCTGGTAATTCTGCACGCATCGCCATAAAAATGACAGCAATTATTTCATGTTTTGAAATGTCCCTCTGGTCCTTTCATTTTGAGAAAGCCTGCTGTTAGGCTATTAGGAAAGTTTAAATAAGTGACTTAATATAAATGTTCCATGCAAATTGATTAAGAAAAGAGATGAGCTACCAGTCTTCCAAAAGTCACAGAAGCCATTCAGATTTTTGACAGAATCAGGGTATACATTTCCCTTTTAAGGAACACAGTTCTTAATTTCCTTTTTTCTTGTTTGTGTGCTGGTTTCCATAACTCCATTTTAGCACCTTTTAATATCAATTGGAACAGTTGCTCTATGCAGTTATGTTATTGCTATTATTTATTTAGAAAATCAAATTCGGGACAGAAGCAGTAATGATGTCTGTTAAATGCCTGTTGCATTCTACCGCCTAAGGTACTGTTATGAATGCATGCCTTTTGTGCAAAGTCTAAATCTAAGATAATTTTGAATGCATCAGAAAAACAGTCCCAGTCGTTCTAAAAGTTTCTATACATACTATTCGAGGTTGAGATATCCTTATTTCTCTTGTTCTCAAAGTGCCCTCTCTTGGTTGAATTATGTAATGACAATGGTATTCCACCCTCGAATAAAAATAATGTTCTAACTTCAGAAAACAAGATTCAGGGTATTTTTATGTGTCACTTTTTCATACTTGAATATTGAGATTTGTGCCAGAAAGTATGTTTAGATTCTGATGCATGATGGTGCAATAAATGTCTTATATTACTTGACTTGGAAAAACAGTCCCTGTGTATCCAGAAAAGAAAAGAAAAAACAAAGAGCTCATTCTGACACTCAGAGATTGGCAGGTTTTTTTGCTGACATATCTAGTAATAAACCTGCCTGGAGTGGTCAATATCTGTCCTTGCAACATCATCTGATGTATTAGGGATTGAACCTTTGTCAATTCTCAGGTGGTTAACTCCTGCCAGTTCTGCATATAGTGCTACGAAATCCAAGCAGACCACTGAAATGGTAAAAGTTCAATGAAATGTTGTAAGCGCTCTCTCTCTCTCTCTCTCTCTCTCTCTCTCTCTCTCTCTCTCTAATATTTAGTGTCCATCCCCTAGTAAAACGCTATGAAATTATCAGTTTAAAGGAACTGGACTAGCTATCTGCTCTGTAATATTACCTCCCATTTCATAATGATAGATAGTTCTGTGGAGTCACCTCATAACCACTAAACCCCAGATTTAAATCCTAGGAAATGCTTTTCCTGGTGGATCTAAAACATAACATTAGGATAATAAATTGAGAGATTAGTTGGAAATAAATGTGTTTTAATGACAAGGGCAGCTGCTTAGCTTTCTACTCTTATTTTGCATCTGTGCCGTTTGTTTATAATCTCTTAATTTTTGGATGTCTGAATTGAAGTAGTTGAAAAGTGCATAATGTTCATGCAATGCTAAGCATTAATAATTGTAAACGAGGCAGTTGGCGGGGGTGGGGAGGGAGTGCCTGTGATCTGGCACCTAAAATAATTAATGGCTATGTAAATGTATGTAATATAAGAATCAGACTTTAGGAAGAATTTATTCATTTATTTGATTAGAAAAAAAAATATATTTTAACACCTTTAATTTATCATTCCATTCCAATATCATTAGGGTAGTTACCAACTAGATTTCATGATGATGTGTCCTGTAGTTTTAACTCTTTTTTCCCTGACTGAAGCACACTTTTGCTTACAAAGGGTGATGCTAGGATGCCATAGAATCACAGAATTGTAGAGATGGAAGGGGGCACGAGGGTCATCTAGACCAACCCCCTGCAATTCAGGAATCTTTTGCGCGGTATGGGGCTTGAACCCACAACCCTGAGAGTAAGATTCTCAGGCTTTACTGACTGAGCTATCCCTAGGTTAACCAGTGAGTGAGGAGACTCAGGGAGGCCTAGTTCAGTTATTGGCAGCTGCCTAAAGGTGGGTGGGAAGGTTCACTGGGCAGATATAATGACAATGTTCAGCTGCAATGATTGCTGAGATTCCTGACCAGCATATTCATTAGGACCAAGTAAGAGAACAAAGTCTACAAACCTCACCTGTCGATGGAGACTGGGCACTGCAGCCATACCATCTGGGCCACAGCTCACATCAAGCCTAGAGATCTGCATGCGCCTCTGTTTCCCCTCTGGGCAGCCTGCAAGTTAGGCAACACTTTGGAGTAGGGTTCCAAATGTGTATTGCACATGCCTGTTGAATCAGGGATGCATGTAGCAGCTCCTACATGTGTGATTTGGTACACATGCACCCTGCGCAACATGCTTTCTGCACACATTTCACACATTTCACAGTCCTGTTGTACTCCGTGTTTACCTCACCATATCAGTGTGATAAATCTCCAGCTTCTCGAAAGATTCCATCAACGGTGTCTCCAAAAAATCTTACACATCACTTGGGAAGACAGGCGAACCAATATCAGTGTACTGGATGAAGCAAAGATCGTTGGACTGGTCATGTTGTGCGGATGCCTGATTATCGTCTTCCAAAGCAACTACTCTATTCCGAACTTAAAAATGGAAAGTGTAATGTTGGTGGGCAACAAAAGAGGTTTAAAGACAAGGCAAATCTTTAAAAATGTAATATAAACACCGACAACTGGGAAACACTGGCCTGCGAGCACTCCAGTTGGAGAACAGCCTTTACCAAAGGTGTCATGGACTTTGAAGACACTCGAACTCAGAATGCAAGGGAGAAAGGCAAATCCACACCGTGATCAACTCCCGCCTGGGAACCAATGTTCCCACTGTGGAAGGACATGTGGGTCCAGAATTGGCCTCCACAGTCCCTTACAGACTCATTGTTAAAATCCTGTTTATGGAAGACAATCTTACTCTGCTACGAGTGATCGCCAGAGAAGAAGAATCCAGGTTTAGGTGGAAGTTGTTGATGTAAGCATTGGCACCCACCATCCTTGAGCAACTTTTTAAGGGACCCAGCAATTCCCACACCTGGCACCATCTCCCAGGGGCTCCATTCCAGTGCTTCAGGGCATTGTGAAAAATGGAAAGGGTAGCTCGAGCCAATCACTCGGCACTACTTAGAATGCCTTTCCTACCATCGCCACTCCCCATGGCTAGGTCAGCCTAATAGGACCCACTGATGGAGGAGCAGACTCACCAGAGGGCACTTTGCCACAGGCCTATCACAAACCTGAGGCCAGCCCATTTGGGGGTTTGCCCCCCCAGCAAGTGTGTTTCATTTTTCATATACAGTATATATACTCCTCTCTACCTCACACAAAACAAGTTAAAGATTGGAAAACATTTTACCCAATAAGAGAGCTGTGTCCATTTTTTGTTTAATCATCACACGGTATCTCAGCAAACAGGTTAATGGCAAGATAGGTTGAAATGGCAGAGAAGACTTGATTGTGGAAAAGGCATGCCCAAAATATGTGCTGCAATTCTAATGCAAAATGGGATGTTTTGCTATAGTAAATCGGATAACCTATTCTCACACTAGCAATATTAATTTCAATTTCTGGGAATCAACAAATGTTTGCATACAGAGGCACCACACAGATGACCAAAGCAAGCTTGATGAAAGATCTGTAGAGTTTTGCAGTTAGAAAGTATTAGGTAATGGAAAAACCCGCAGCATTAAAACTTTTTGCTTCCAGTGATTTAAAATTACACAATCAGAAATGAAATGATTAAAAGATTTCACTTTTATAGCTAATAGCTTTGTATTGTGGATCAGCATTAAAATATGCCTCTGTTATAGTTCAGGAGGAAATAACTGTAATCTATGCTAGGAGTAGCAGAAAGCCGCTCTAAAGAGAAAATAACGTAGAATAAAAACTGGGTGTAGTTCAGCATCATTAAAACCAATGGGAGTTTGGCCATGTGAGCTGTATCTTTTGGGCTCAACCTTTGAACAAGTTATTTACTGTGCAGTCCTATACACATGGAGACTTATTCCCAGGTAAGTAAGAGAAATAAACAGTGCTGCAGTACAGGGCAAATAAAAGAGCGCTTATATCTAGCAAGAGATACTGGTTGCCCAAACCATTCCCCCATATATTTTTGGGGATGAGATTTCAACAAATTGAATTATACTTCTGTTTAGCCAACATCTGCCTCTGGCTGCTAAAATCCTATAACAGGAGGGACAAAAGCTGTTTCCTCTTACCTGACATACCCAAACTTAGATGGGATAGCTAAGATTTCCAGGTAAAGCAACTTTCTAAAGGGAATGTTTATAGTATTAGTAATTGTGGAACTTAAAGCAGCCAGCACCTGCTGGTCAGGGATTTGAATGGATCTGAAGGTCAAAAGTTTTGTTCTGGTTTATGGAAATGTGGTTATAGGTTCAAACCAAAAATTTCTCTGAGAAGAAGTAGCAGATGTTTTGGATCTGCAGAAAAAGCATGTCTTTACTTCCCTGTGTCAGTGAATATGAGAAACACGCGTGACAGCTTGATTTCTCATGAGCTGCTATGTTGTAGCTTAGAAATGTAATGTGTAAGAATTCCTTAGGATACTTCCAAATAATGTTTTTCCTCTAGGATTGCTACAGATCTATGATCCAACAATAATGGCCATTTGATTGCTGTGTTGTAATTACACACTGAAGCTTGATAAATCATTTTACAGTGGTACCTTGGTTCTCAAACTTAATCCGTTCTGGAAGTCCGTTCCAAAACCAAAGCATTCCAAAACCAAGGCACACTTTCCTATAGAAATTAATGCAAAATGGATTAATCCGTTCCAGACTTTTAAAAACAACCCCTAAAACAGCAATTTAACATGAATTTTACTATCTAACAAGACCATTGATCCATAAAATGAAAGCAATAAACAATGTACTGCAGTCACACAATCAATCAATCGGTAGCTGAACTGGGTTCCACTCAGTCACAAAAACAAAAACACAAAGTAAATAGCAAAAACAGACAGACCTCAGCGTAACACTCAAACCAGAAGTGTAACACTCAAAATGGAGAATGTTTGGCTTCCGAAAAAAAGTTCACAAACCAGAACACTTACTTCCAGGTTTGCAGTGTTTAGGTTCCAAGTTGTTTGAGAACCAAGGAGCTTGAGAACCAAGGTACCATTGTATCTATAACTAGAAGTATCTATGAAGTGGTTCTTCAGCAATAACTGCTCTTAACAGAAATGTAGAATGGAGCTGAAAACTGCTTGAAGGTACCCTAGGTATGGGATTTCCTACAACCTAGCCCTGTTAAAACTCAAATCATTTCCTTGTTGTGTCTAGCACAATCTCATTGCCTGCCATAGAGTCAAACACATGTAATTGTATACACATTATCAGGACACAATGTGAAAATGTTACGCCTGAGGTTTCCAGAGGGTTGGTATTGTGATAGCTGCTTGCTTGGTTTTTTTTGGCGGGGGGGAGGGGTAAAACAAACTTAGTACTTTCTGAATATACTTGAAGCAGCTTTTCATTCTCTGTTATACTAAAAGTCATATGGTATATCTCTTCTGACCAACTTCAACCAAAGTGCCATAATAAAGTATATTCTATTGTGGCGCATATAATGTTTTGTAACAAGGAATTCAGCATTTTAGAGCATATCTGAGTGCCATCTTGGTGGTTGTTGTTTTATCTGTTGTACCAAGACTGCTACAAAACAACACTGAAAAATTATTTACATTTGGCCTTGTAAAGCTGTCTAGTACTTGAATTTGACTAATAAAAGATTACTGGAGAATCATATTGTGCTATTACTGTATAGTGATATATGTGTCTTCTTTATAAACAACATTTTTGTATTTGTTTTCCTTCATGCAACATCCCCATTTTTCTTTACAAATTATGTTAGCAATTATTATTATTTACTTTTGTTAAGATGTCTTATGTACTGTATTTTGGGAAATCTTATTTTTTAAATAAACATAAACAATTGTATGTTAAATTTCTCTTTTAAAATCAGGACACTGCCTGTAGAAAAACACACACTATTTAGCTGATTTTGCAGTACTTTGATATGTTCAGATTTATGAATCTCTTGATGAAATAGTTAAGCAAGCATCCCAGATTCCTTGAAAAGTCACATCTACAATGCACACATTGCTAATTATTTGCTGTATTTTTGTACAATTCTTATATATACAAAATAACACATTTGTGGTTTCATTTGCAAAATATAATGGTGAAATAAACATGATGTAGTAGGTTTTTTTGTCACTCAGGTTTTTCTTTGTTAGAACCAGAGTGTATAATAAATAAAAGAGGGATGTCACACATAAATATTGTTTCCAAAGCACATAGGGCTGACTGCTGCTGGGGACTAAAGACTAGATTAGATCGCTTTAGCAAGGCACTTTTTATGTTCCTGTATTCCAATGTACTCTGCCATCACAATGACAATGTACACAGCAGTTCCCATGGCATATGTGAAATGTGTGATGATGTACAGAAGTTATAGAGATTCTGTTTAGAAATCCTTTTCATGTAAACAAGCTATGGAGCTGGCCTATAGAGTGCACATATTTGCTTTTGGTATTTTGGAATCCAAAGTATATTTTGCTAGGAATATGTTCCATATTCCCACTTGTCTGTCTACTGCATGGCTTCCACGGAAATCATTTGCAAGCTTGCTCTTCTTTTCATGTATTCCAACAGTATCTGGAGGTTGAAAATTCATTTTGAGAAGCTGCCAGGTAATACAGATGAACAAATGCATGCTAGCACTGCTGTAGGCTGACCAATTACCCATATGAGCAGCAATTATATTAGCGTGCAAGGGCAATTGGAAGGAAAATTGGACCCTCTGGACATCCAGCTGAGTAAACAGACTTGAGGAAGGATGGAGGATGTGTTCGTTTGGAATAAAACACAGCTAAGCAAATTTTAAATGGAAAGACTTCAACATATAAAAGACAGTGAGTTCTCTGAAAACTCATTTTAGAACATTCTCTGTTTAGCCGTATTTTTTCTCAAAACATCCCCTTTGCTAAAGCTTTGGTTTGTGATCAGTCATGGTCTCAACCCCAAAGTCACAAATGCAGATCTCCTTGTATACATTTGGGCCCCAGTGGCCAGCAATTGTGCAGCGTTTTGTGACCCTGGTACTAGTTCCCACTGTGAGCCTGACATGTACTTCACCTTCACAATCCCCACCCCCTTAAAATTAAAGAAACACTGTCTTTACCAAACTGTATGTGCAGTTCCCTGAGCATGGAGAACAATGATGGTTTGTGTAGCTTCAGTGATTTGACCAGAACATATACTGTGTTTTGGCGTGAGGAGTATGCAAGTTGAAATATAAATGTGCAGGTGCTGCAGGAAAATGAGCTCTCCAAGAAAAAGAAATAACAACTTGCCCCTTGATGTGGGATAGTTGTTTTGATACTAACAATGATGTGCTAGGGTGAACAGAATGTCATCTCTGTACAACATCCAACCATTTATTGCTGTCCAGGACTTGTCTCATAGGATATGGAAGAGCTGGCTTTTTTAAAGGAAGAAGACGACGATGACAAAATGTTATAATATCACAGAGAAGCTACAGAGCAGGAGAATCACGTTACAGCTCTTGCCAGATATTATCACTTCAGCTTTGCTTCCCCAAAGTTTAAATGCAAAGAAAATAGTGGCATGCTAGTTTTCTGTGTTCACATTTTTCTTTTAAAAGAATGGAAGAGGAAGGATTCATATATTTGCCCTTCCCTGTGTATAGTCTGAGGACTGTGTGATGCATGACACAGTTATAGATCCAAGGCAAAACTCCTGCGCACCCCGTCAAACATTGCGTGTCGAGGTCCCCAGGGCCACCCCAATAACTCGGACATCACACATAATTTTTTGTTTAA
This sequence comes from Podarcis raffonei, assembly GCF_027172205.1. Lineage (NCBI taxonomy): Eukaryota > Metazoa > Chordata > Lepidosauria > Squamata > Lacertidae > Podarcis > Podarcis raffonei. The sequence goes on from NC_070618.1 coordinate 17,970,622, forward strand.
GGTTTTTGGCATAATTTTGGCCACAACTTTATTAAACTACAAAAATGTGAGTGGTTGCTTAGGCATTGGTTGCGACTATCTGCCCCCACCATGGGGGACAGACTGACATTCCACACGATGTGAAAGTCAGAAAATGGGAATACACTTGGGGGTAGTGACGGAGCAGGGAACCTGCCCTCAGCCCTCCCCAAATGCAACCAGGAGCTCATTGCTATGGCCCAAGCCCCCTTGACAGAGTGGACAAGCAATAGTTAGCCCCTGATTCCTTAACAGAATCCCTTGCAGCAGCAGCATTAGAGGGACAGGCACAGCCAATCCATGCCCCTCAACCAAGCAAACCATAAACCAATGCCTAACTGCAACCTTACAAGTTGTGATGATTTGCTACGCAGTAGGCAAAAACCAAATGGCCCCAGCCAATCAGCCAGATGGACAAAATTCCTACCGGGCCCCTGCCCCAAGAGCAGACGATCCCATGACAGGCATAGCAAGGTCAAAGCGAACAACCCTAATTCTAGGGAGGGGGGGGACAGGCAATCCGATGCACGGGCGAAAAGAGGAAGCCCTAGCCTCGTGCAAGGCCTTTTAGTATTTCTGGCTGCCAATCAACAAATGGCAACATTAACTTCTTCCCAACAACAAGGGAAGCCCCAATCGCACCAGTGGCCAACAATCAATTAGCCCGCCCCCAACTTTGGAGTGTCCTGGCGGCCCCCACCGCAACACGTGCTCTCCATGAAGGAGAACACAGTTAGTGAAACTTAACTTCTAGGAAATATGCATAATAGGATTACATTATGATGTAGAAAATATTCTGTAATTTCCAAGACCCCCAACAACCTCCAGCAAATTTCATCAGGCCAACTCCCTTTTCAGGCAGCCACTGCATAGCTTAACACTACTGATCTTTCTGGCATTCTTCATTCTACTTGCATTATCGATCTGTGAGTTTGCAGGGTGGGTAACTTTTCTCATTCCAAGGATGTGTGTGATGGGGTAATAAATCGAGGACCACACACACATGTGCCCACAGACCTTCCATCTCTCACACATATGCACATCCTCTGCTTTTTAACACCATTCAATGCCCTCACATACATTCTGTTGGCTTTTGGGATATCATGGAATCATAGAATTGTATATTTGGAAGGGATCCTGAGAGTCATCTAGTCCAAGCCCCTGCAATGCAGGAATCTCAGCTAAAGCATCCATGGCAGATGGCCACCCAACTTCTGCCTAAAAACTGCCAAGGAAGGAGAGTTCACAACCTCCCGAGGGAGACAGTTCCACTGTCAAACAGCTCTTACTGTCAGAAAGTTCTTCCTGATGTTTGGTCAGAATCTCCTTTCTTGTAATTTGAAGCCACTGGTTCAAGTCCTACCCTCCAGAGCCGGAGAAAACAAGCTTGCTGCATCTTCCATGTGACAGCCCTTGAGATATTGGAAGATGGCTATCACATCTCTTCTCAGTCTCCTCTTCTCCAGGCTCCTTCAACTGCTCCTCATATGACTTGGTTTCCAGACCCTTGATCATCTGGGTTGCCCTCCTCTGCACACGTTCCAGCTTGGCAACATCCTTCCTAAATTGTGGTGCCCAGAATTGGATACAGCATGTGCCCCTTTGTGATAAACTTTTGGCAAAGCTCCCCTTCTTCTCAAACTTATGCCTAGCATAAAACATGATAACCAGACTTGTCAGTCATACTAAACTTTATAGACACATTAATATAGTTCACCCTCATTTATACTAACTTAACCCATTAGTGGGTGGTGCTGTGGTCTAAATCACAGAGCCTGGGGCTTGCTAATCAGAAGGTTGGCGGTTTGAATCCCCGCGACGGGGTGATCTCCCGTTGCTCCTGCCCACCTAGCAGTTTGAAAGCATGTCAAAGTGCAAGTAAATAAATAGGTATCGCTCCAGCGAGAAGGTAAACGGTGTTTCCGTGTGCTGATCTGGTGCGGCAGAAGTGGCTTAGGCATGCTGGCCACATGACCTGGAAGCTGTCTGCAGACAAACGCCAGCTCCCTTGGCCAGTAAAGCGAGGTGAGCACCGCAACCCCAGAGTCGTCCGTGACTGGACCTAATGGTCAGGGGTCTCTTTACCTTTTAACCCATTAGTCACTGATGTGCTTATGAAGTGCAGGCTCCAATTCAGCCCCAACTATATTGGGATAATCTCTGTGGCATTCTATTGCAGCAGCAGAACAAAAAACATAGATAAGAGCAGCCTTGATTTTGGCTGGACTCAGTAGCTGGTAAGGAGCAAATTTTTCTCCACTCAGTACTGTGCCTGGGCATGTCATGATGTAGGTGAGTGGTTGCTATTTGTTTGTATGATGAAAATTAAAGTACTGCTTTTGGGCCAAACCCAATCTCTATCATTGCTACTGGAGTGCATGACATATGCTGACATACTCTGTTTCCTTCCTGCCTACCTATTATAATGAAATCCATTCCCATTAAGATTTTTCAGTAAATGGTCAATGTTTGGACATTACCCTTAGATGCCATGTAAATGTTTGAAGAGAATCTCTAGCTTAAATGTTTTATGGCTGATTTCCTTTATTGAGGAATGCATGAGCACTGCAAAATCCATGGGAATTTACTCTCTCAAAACACATCTAACTTAATTCAAACCATAGCCTTTCCCCCTTTATCCTGCTCTGTTATTCTGTCCTAATATTTTCACGCACATAAGCAATGTAAACTATTTTTGGAACCCTTAGAAGCCATGAATATAAGGTTTTTTAAGAAAAGACATATATGCTTAGTGCAGTAGCTCTGTCACTAGATCCTAAGCTTTTTCAAAAAATAAAAAAGACATGATATTCAGAAGTAAACATGTGTGCATAGTATATTCTGACTGATGGCTATATTGATTGCAAAGGAAAGGAGGGGGAAAGTGACCGGGTGGGGGGGAGATAAATGTTGCTTTGATGAGGAGAAAGGCAAGTTTTTTTATCTAAAGAAGGGGCATTGTGCTCCTGCAAGCATGAAAACAATGGAAGCCTTATGCACTTCACCCCATCAGCAGCTCTAATACTAAAGCTTCAGTAAAAGGAGTAGAGGGGAAAGCCTTTGTACAAGAGAAAATAAAGAACAATTCATAAGTACAAGGAGTGGGAAGGTTTGCTGGCTGACAGGTATTTGCATTTCATTAAAGGAAAGGCAACCTGTTGGAAAGGAGGACCTCAGGGAGATTAAGGTTTACATTTGATGTGGAGTACCCAGGGATATCGTAGAGAACTGTGCCTATAACTTGAAAGCACTAGACAGGTGTGTGCCCAATATGCATCACACCAGGAAATGTTGCCTGTGTGTGTGTACAACATACTGTATTCCATAGCTTAACAAGCAAGCTTTTTGAGAAATGAATGAACAATACAAAAGTCGCTGGAAAAGAAATAGTTGAAATACTTCATTTTCTTGAGACTGAAAGTGCACTTCCTGTAGCACACTGATAACCTTGGCTTCCCATGCTAATCTTTGCTTAGTGGTGGGAACATGTATCAAGTCAGAACATTGCTTCATTTCTTGACACAGCTGCACTGGCTCCCAGTGCCTGTGGATCTCTGAGCTCCTCTCCATCGGCTGGTTTTTATCTAAAAAGAACCCTCATACCTTTTGGAATGCAGCTGCAATTGGGAATCCACCTAGACCCTTTGATCTTCATCTGCAGCCCTCGGCTAGGTCCTACCCATCCACCCCAAAGAAGTTTTGGAGGGTGGTGACAAAGAAGAGGGCCTTTTCAGTTGTGGCTCCCCATTTGTGGAATGCTCTCCTAGGCCTCCTTGCACCCTTAGCAGTGAGATAAATTGGTGCCACCAAAGCCGGGAGAGACCATGGAGCAGAAACTCAGAGTTTGCTTTTCATTGCCCTTTGCACTCTGCCAGTGACTTTCTTTGCAGCCATTGGCATTGGGTCTGCTCTGCTCCACCTCTCCGCTACCACCTGTCCACCTGCTTTCTTCCCTCCACTTGCTGCTTCCACTTCTGCCTCTCCCCCCCCCCTTCATTCTCCTCCTGCAACTCTCGCACCACCATCCGACTAGGGAGGCGACCCCACAGGGTTACTGTGATTGCCCATGCCAGCAACCAGATTCCTCTGCTAAGGCACCCAGAGGGAGCCTGCAAGCCTTGCCCGTGCGCCCAGAGCAGCAGAGGAGCAGCCTAGGGGGTGAACAGTCAGGTGGAGAGGCTCCTAGCCACTTCAAGCCAGAGTGGAGAGGGGGGAATTTTTGCACCCTCCTAGGCCTGCACCATTGGTGGGGGCCAAGCCCTGCTCCCTAGTGAGGTCCAGCAGGCACCATCATTAGTACGCTTTTGTGACCAGGTAAAAACCTCTTCTGATATTCTGATATTCACTCAAGGGTGGCACTCAAGAGTTTAAGGCAGGAGTCTTTGCCTTTCCTACCCAAACACCCCAGGGATTCAGGGCCGTCTTATCCATAGACGCTAGGGGTGCGGGGCACTCGGGCGCCGGGCTCTCAGGGGCACCAGGCCAAAAATCTGGGGCCCGAGAGCTGAGTCCGGGTAAGAGCCTGCCCGTTGGTCGGAGCACTGTGGTGGGCTCTTCTGCTGCGGGTGACTCTGTGCCACACGTTCAGGGGCAACCGAGCCAGCAAGAGGCTGAGGCGGCTGGCCGGCTCCACCCTTCTGTGTGCCTGGGACTGGATAATTTGGGGGAGGGGCCGCCAGGCGGATCTTTGCACCCCAGTGCTGCATATTCTTAAGACAGCCTTGCAGGGATTGCTGCCATTCTTATTCTGCAATCTGTATGGCAGCTGTGAGCCACTTTCCTTTCAAATTTCCTGCAATAACCCAGAACAATACTAGGTTGTGGGCAACTGAAAGTGAAGCAGCTCCCAGACATTTGTGCCAGGTGGGCACTACCAAGATCATCAAGCATCAACAGCTGCTCAAAGATGTACCCCTGAAAGTGCTCCACATACTTATCTCTTTCTGAGATTATTTCTCCCCATATTACAGATGAGAAGTGAGGCCCTGAGAAAAGCACTGCATTCATGGTAGTGCTGAGATTTGAACCAGGGACTTTCTTTAATGTAGCTCGTCATTCAGCCATTACAGCTCATTGTTACATTGCCATGTGCTTGGTGCCCGTACCCATCTACAGTTTGAAGCAGGAATTGTGGGCATGTGCCATGTTCCCTACCTTCCCTGGGAGCACAAGTGGTGCTGCAGTCTAAACCACTGAGCCTCTTGAGCTTGCCAACTGGAAGGTCGGCAGTTCAAATCCATGCAACAGGGTGAGCTCCCATTGCTTTGTCCCAGCTCCTGCCAACCTAGCAGTTCGAAAGCATACCAGTGCAAGTGGATAAATAGGTACTGCTGTGGCGGGAAGGTAAACAGTGTTTCCATGTGCTCTGGCATTCGTCACAGTGTCCTGTTGCACCAGAAGCAGTTTAGTCATGCTGGCCACATGACCAAGGAAATCTGTCTCTGGTCAAATGCTGGCTCCCTTGGCCTGAAAGCAGAGATGAGTGCCGCACTCCATAGTTGAATTTGACTGGACTTAACCGACTGGGGTCCTGTACTTTACCCCCCCTCATTCAATTTTCCCTAAGCAATTCCAGTTTACTTAAGTTTCAATTCACTCATTTCTCCCAATTTCTCTCTTGCAGAAGCATCACACATACACACCCTTCTTCACCTAGAAGCAACACCCAAACATATGTGTGTTCACTTACACATATACACCAACCATCGCAGGATCACCAGCCTCCAAACGCTATCAGGATCAGTCTCTCCCCCTCCCCTCCCCGCTCAGGATTGGCAAAACGTTCCCTTCTGAAGTTGTGAAAGCTGTTCTGTTTGTGAGAATAGCGCACTGCCCCACCAACCTGAGTCTGCCTTCACACTTAAAAACGGGTCAGAGGGTGGCTTTGCCTCTCATTGACTCTGGCTGCCCCTCCTGCCAGTCCCCATCAGTCTTAATGAACACCAGTCAAAAGTCACATTGCCTTATTATGCCAGTAGCTGCTGCCACAGGAGAGGAAAACCTCAGTAAGTTTTGAAACCACTGCTCAGAACTTCAGCAGAGCACTGGAGAATAAATAGCCTTCCTTGAGGAGCCCAAGTAAAGGAAATTGGTAGTTTTCACCAAACCTGGAAAGAAATCTATGCTATGCCTGTTTAAAAATGTCAGCATCAATTCCCATCACTTTTTCACTTGCTGCAGTTGGATTTGGCTCAGCTTGAAATCTGACACAAGTCGGGGACCTCATCAGGTAGTTTATGCCAAGTTCCAAGTTACTGGCTCGACAGGTGCACCATATTACCAAAGTCCGCCCCTGACTTCAGCCAAAGCATCTGACAAAATCAGCTTTTTGTTTCCAACCTTAATAGTCACCCTCTACATTTCATAATTCTTCACCCACTCATAGCCAGACTGGTGGGAAACATAGAATCAGAAATAATTTTAAAGTAATGTTTTAAGGATGTAGTTAAAACATATTTAAGAAGACTGTTTGCTTTGGTTTTATGCTCACAACGAAACAGGACATATTAAAAAAAAATTCCAGGATATAAGATGATGAGAAATATACCCTACAATTCATTTACCATTCTTATTATTATCATTGAGTCTTGAACAATGAAACTTACATCACAAGTAGATATTTTCCTTAGATACAAAACTTTTATTCAAATGTTAATGTTTTAGATAGATTTTAACGTGTGTGTGTGTGTGTGTGTGTGTATTGGGAAGCCCTGTTCTGAGTATGATTGTGTTTTTAACTGAACATTAAACTTGTAACATCTTTTCCACATTAGAACCCAAGCCCCCTTTCTCGCATTATTAATAACTTCCTCTTTCCTTTATTCAGCTTTCCCTAAATCCTCTGAAATACCTCCTATTGGAACTAAAGAAAACAGGCTTGCTCGCCAAAAAAAACTGTATTCCAGGTTTTTATTGCAGCCTAATTTAGTTACTGTAATACAACCACCCTCCAAACATCTTGCCCTTGGGCGTTCTTATTCGCCAAGATCAAAGTCTTCTTGATGCTGGCATGACTGACAACTGGTTTTGTCAAAGACCTGAGGTGGTCATTATTTTATTGTTTTATGACAGTTGGGAGGATTTTTAATTAGTGTAAATTTCTGCCTTTGTTATGTTCTACTAAATAAATATTTTTTATGCATGGCTGTTATTTGACAAGACAGTTGACCATGTCGGGGTTTTTTGTATGAGCTCCATGGTCAAGCCTACTTGCAAATCCTGCTAGAAATAATACATTAATTTCCATTTACAATGTCTTTACGGAAATGACATTTCAGTAAGTAGGATGGTCTGGCATTTCCTCTCCATGTTATGATGGCCTGTGTTGCTGTGTTGGCGGAGGGAGATCGTTAAAATGCTGAACTTTTGCTGGGCTAGAGAAAAGGCCTTTCTGTATTACTTGACGGTAACTTTGAAAAAACTACATAATTGTCAACTTGTATTCAGAACACTAAAAACAAAAAATAGAACAAAGCAGCATTGATTAGGTTCCCTCTACCCTTCCTTACTATATTCAGTGGGAAATGAGTCCATATAGGATGGGGAGGGGAGAATCGTCCTCAGCAGTAAACATTAGTCTTTGGCAGCAAAATGGCAATGAAATCAGACTGTAAAAGCCAAACAAAAAACCAAGCCAATCAATACCAATTATTGAAAAACAAAAGTAATACAAACATCCCACTCCCTAATCTAAAATGCAAAGGTTAATGGATAACCTTTTGCCAGAGATTGCCAGCAGTTGTAAACTAGGCTTATTCTTATTCCCATAAACAGTAAGTGCACACCAAATATCAATAAAATCATTTCGTTCCAGTTGTTTATTTATAGGCCCTAAATGCTTTATAAGTTTCTCTGTAAGAGCAATGGGCCAATTTTGTTGACTCCTCGCTGCCACCCATAGCACTTTAATAACTGTTAAGTAATTGTGCTAATCAAGTAAAAGATTGTCTTCTGAAATATTTTTTGAACATCGTCTAACTACTGCAAGTAGTAGGTTTCAGTCTGATGATATTTCTTCCAGTTGAGTTGTGAAGCTGGAAGGCTGATTTTACTACATATCATATGTATAATATGTATTGTGCCATAGAACTTTCTCCTCCTCTCCTCTGCCCTGCATGTCCCTGTGTATTCTGAGGACACGCAGGAAAAGGAGAGGAAGGAGATTGCATGAAGAAGAAGAAGAGGAGGAGTTTGGATTTGATATCCCGCTTTATCACTACCTGAAGGAGTCTCAAAGCGGCTAACAATCTCCTTTCCCTTCCTCCCCCACAACAAACACTCTGTGAGGTGAGTGGGGCTGAGAGACTGAGTGTGACTAGCCCAAGGTCACCCAGCAGCTGCATGTGGAGAAGTTGGGAATTGAACCCGGTTCACCAGATTACGAGTCCACCGCTCTTAACCACTATACCACACTGGCTCTTCCTGCATGTCCCTGTGTATTCTGAGGGCACGCAGGAAAAGGAGAGGAAGGAGATTGCATGAGTGAAATTCTGTGTGAGCAGAAATGAATACAACCCAAAGTATTTTTTGAAATAAATGGAAATCCTTTAAAAACCCCTCAAAATGTGACTTTTCATAAGCATACACTCATGCAGATTTTAACAACCCACTGCCACCTGCTCTTACTTATTTTAAACTCTCTATGTACGTGCCAAATGCTTTGCATTTAGAAACACTGATAATAAATAAGATGACTACTCATAACCATGTTAGGTATTTGTTCCCATTGTGTATTAGAACAGTTCACTGTTTGTGGTTTGCTACTACTCAGCTCACAGTAAGGTGGGCACTGGTAATGATGTAGGGAAACCTTAGCTTCTGCTCATGAGTAGAACTGGATGACGTTTTCACAGAAAGTGGACCACATGCAATTGGAACTAGCACAAACAGGATAGGGGTGTGATGGACCTATTTAAATTAATGTTGCTTTGCTTTCATTTGGTTGGTTCAGATGTAACAGTCCGATCTTCTGAATCATAGTTTGGAGGATTTGGAATATGCTTTGTGCTAGTAGTTTTGCTTCTCTAATCTCCATTTACTTCTGAAGTTTTTATTCTATCCAAATTAGTAAACCATAGCTCTTTTTACCCTCCAAACCAAGATGGGCAAGTGTCAGGATGCTGTCAGCGGCTCCCAGCTGTTTGCCCAGGAAAGTATAAAAACAAGGAAAAGTTTATTGCCTTCCTTTTCTATTTCAGTATTTACAGAGAAAGGCTATAGAATCCATCCTCTTGGATAATGGCGTTGTCCTGAGTGAATCTCCAACCCCCCATTACTTTTATGGGTGCTGTTACGTGCCCTCTGTCTTTGAGCTCTTTGCTCTCCTACTTTTAAGGCTTCCTGGGTTCTGGGAGATGGAATGTTTTCTAATGACACCATGTCAGCCAGCTGCAGCTCCACTTCTGCCTCCTCCTCTCTCATTATTTCCCAACTTCCCCTCATCTGCCCCTGAGCTGTGACCTCCCGCAAACCACTGTTGTAAATCTATACTGTCTTTCTCTTCCTCCTCCCTGGAAGGTTTTCCCAGTCCCTGCCAGCAAGTGGCTTCAAACCTTGGTTGCCAGTCCCGATTGTGCAAACCACAGCTTGCCAGTTGGGCTGCAATGGCAAACTCTGGTTAGCTGAACCACAAAGTAACCAATTGAATCTCAGCAGGTGGGAGGAGCCACATGGTTTGGAATGCTGTCTGTATTCAGTTGAATTTAATTATCAGTGTGAATGTTTTAGTTCTATCAGGTCCATTTTTTATTTTGCATATATTTGGAAACAATGCTTCTGCAGATGTAGGATGCTGAATATGTTGGCAAAACATATTCTTTTGCTTAGAACTTGTAGAGTTTGAGAGAGCTATGAAGAACTATGATCCTATATGTCTTGAACCTGCAGTGGATCAGTTTTAATATAACATGTAGTATTTTGGCTGTTGTAATCCTGTGCTTGTTGTCTCCAGTGGGGCTTACTCCTTAAGCAAACATGCTTAGAATTGCACCTCAGTGTGTTTACATGCTTCCATTATGACCAAACTTTTTTTATTTCTTTAAATTGTTATTATTTGAGACTATTTCCATTATGGTGCTGTGGTCTAAACCACAGAGCCTAGGGCGTGCCGATCAGAAGGTCGGCAGTTCGAATCCCCGTGACAGGGTGAGCTCCCGTTGCTTGGTCCAGCTCCTGCCCACCTAGCAGTTCAAAACACGTCAAAGTGCAAGTAGATAAATAGGTACCACTCTGTTGGGAAGATAAACGGCATTTCCGTGCGCTGCTCTGGTTCACCAGAAGCGGCTTGGTCATGCTGACCACATGACCCAGAAGCTGTCTGTGGACAAATGTCAGCTTCCTTGGCCTATAGAGCGAGATGAGCGCCACAACCCCAGAGTTGTCTGTGACTGGACCTAATGGTCAGGGGTACCTTTACCTTTATTTCCATTATGGGCCTAGTGTCCATGTAGAGAATATGCCCCACAGTTTTTAGCATATGTCTGGCTTTAGTTATATGCACAAAGAGAAACAAAAATTGGGTGTGTTAGTTTGACATACTCTCTATAAAACCATTGCATCAGCATTTCACTTGGAAAAGCCATATGTAATTGTGTGTGACATCTTCATGGATGATTAAGATGTTGCTGATAAACGGCCTTCATAACCAATCCACCAGATTAATATACATTTCTCGTAAATAGGGGACAATTTATCTATTAGAATATTACTGCAAGATGACTAATAATAATAGTAATAATAATAATAATTTATACCCTGCCTATCTGGCTGGGTTTCCCCAGCCACTCTGGGCAACTCCCAGCAGAATAATAATAATAATAATAATAATAGCGATAAAACATCAAACATTAAAAACTTCCCTATACAGGGCTGCCTTCAGATGTCTTCTAAAAGCCAAATAGTTGTTTATTTCCTTGACATCTGATGGGAGGGTGTTCCACAGGGCGGGTGCCACTACTGAGAAGGCCCTCTGCCTGGTTCCCTGTAACCTCACTTTTCACAATGAGAAGCCCCTCGGAGCTGGACCTCAGTGTCCAGGCTGAACATGCTCCTTCAAGTATACTAGTCTGAGGCCGTCTAGGGCTTTAAAGGTCAGCACCAACACTTTGAATTGAGCCCGGAAACATACTGGGAGCCAATGTAGGTCTTTCAGGACCGGTGTTATATGGTCTCAGCGGCCACTCCCATTCACCAGTCTAGCTGCCACATTCTATCTTCATTAATTAGAAAATTAGCTTCAGTACTTTAGAGCTTCAAAGCAATTGATTGGTTTGATTTCTATAGCGCTTAATATATTAAAAATATTTCTAAGTAGGGTACAAGAAACCAAAGCAGCAAAAGACAACAAACAAAGGATTACAAACATGAACAGTTACATATAAAAATGTAACATTAATACAAAGTTACTCTCTCATATATATATATATATATATATATATATACACACACACACACACACACACACACACACACATGTCTGGGTTAGCGGAGTCTGTAACCTGAAGCGTATGTAACCTGAAGTGTATGTAACCTGAGGTACCACTGTGTGTGTGTGTGTATACACACACACACATACATATATACACATCAGTTCATTTTCCTTCTGACACACACTCCCTCTCAGACCCTGGGTTCTCACCCAGGGTCCAAACTCAGCTCACCTTCAAAAGTTTCACAGTGAGAAGAGTTCCGGGGACAGTGAACATCACCCTTGTCTCTCACTCTAGACTTGCTTTTTCTGTCCAGGCCCAAGGTGGATGGTGCTTCCTGACCACAGCTGGATCCTATTTAGTTGTATTTTCCCTACCTAGTTCCAGGTGCAGCAGGTCTGTTGAGTTTCCCAGGTTGTCCAGAGGAAGGGGAAAGGAGGAGAGGATATAAGCAGCAATTTGCCAGGATGGTAGTTTGCTTCTTTCCCTTACTATGGAGCAAGCTGCTTGTTCTTTTATTGCTTTCAAAAAAGAGCAAACTTCCCAAGGAAAATGTTTGGACCTTGCAACTTCAGTCTTTCAGCTTGGTACGCGAGAAAACTTACTATCTTCACTCTCTGCTTCAAAGAGGATTTGAAAAGGTAGGAAAGAAAATGTAACTTGGTTTTAATTATATTGTAACACGCTCCCTACTTCCTTGAATTTTGTTTTCTTTAGATGTTGGATGTCAAAGCGCTGAAGACTAAAGGTATCTTTGTAACACCAAGTACAAACATTTACTAATTTATAAATATTATTTACCCATTAGTAACAAATTGGGAGAAAATAGGCAACTAAAAGACAGCAAATTGCTGGTTTTGCCTCCAACCTCAAAGTAACTATTTGGACCTTCATTCCAGTTCAGATGAATTCCAGCTTTAAAGCTCCCAACTGTTTCTCATTCTCTAAATTCAAAGTGAAAAATGGGTCTCAAACTGCTGATCACACACTTGCTCTCGCTGGAGGCTCTCGCCTTCCAAAGACTGGGAAGAGATTCCTTGCTCTCATGAAAATATTGTCCAAGAATATTGCAGGTTTATTTTGGATGTTTGCCCTACTGTGTCTGGTGGGGCTTGTCTTCAGAAAACTTCAGGTGTGCCTAGGATTCCACCTGAAATTCGCTTTGTTAAATCCCTAGTCGCTCACCAGCTGGCCATTCAGAATAACCAACAAAGCCAAGTTCACAACATTTTTGAATATTCTTGCACAGAGCAGTACCTTCAGCAAAGGAAACAAAGGCAACCTTATAACTTAAGTAACATATTTAAATTACAAAAAAGTGAATAGCACCTAGTGACAAATTAGGAATGGCTTAAGGGCTCCAATCTACATGATGCTGGTCTGAGACTCATAGAAAAGCAGAGTTGGAAGATCGAACAGTGGCATCTTACAACAAAGTATAAGATACAGTATAAAGTACACAGTACATTTTGGATAAAATTGCGAGAGCGCTGATTAAAAACTCAGCACTGGTAATGCAGTGAGGGCATCTAGCCGCCTCTACTCAACTCTTGATTTACACATACACAAAACCCACACAAGTGAGACTTAACTAGCTTTTGAAAACCTCTGTAATGACCTCTTCTGAAAACTGTACAACCAAGGTTTCCATGATGTGGGAATCAGGTGAGTGGAGAAGCCTGCTTATTAGTTCAGCTTTGGCTGCACCTATGTTCCTATTTGTTGTTGTTTAGTCATTTAGTCGTGTCCGACTCTTCGTGACCCCATGGACCAGAGCACGCCAGGCACTCCTGTCTTCCACCGCCTCCCACAGTTTGGTCAAACTCATGCTGGTAGCTTCGAGAACACTGTCCCACCATCTCGTCCTCTGTCGTCCCCTTCCTCTTGTGCCCTCAATCTTTCCCAACATCAGGGTCTTTTCCAGGGAGTTTTCTCTTCTCATGAGGTGGCCAAAGTATTGGAGCCTCAGCTTCACGATCTGTCCTTCCAGTGAGCACTCAGGGCTGATTTCCTTAAGAATGGATACGTTTGATCTTCTTGCAGTCCATGGGACTCTCAAGAGTCTCCTCCAGCACCATAATTCAAAAGCATCAATTCTTCGGCGATCAGCCTTCTTTATGGTCCAGCTCTTACTTCCATACATCACTACTGGGAAAACCATGACTTTAACTATACGGACCTTTGTTGGCAAGGTGATGTGTCTGCTTTTTAAGCTGCTGTCTATGTTTGCCATTGCCTTTCTCCCAAGGAGAACCAATTTGGAGAACTCCCCACTATAGTTCTTCACTGGTTAAAGCAGGCTTCCTCAACCTTGACCCTCCAGATGTTTTGAGACTACAATTCCCATCATCGCTGACCACTTGTCCTGCTAGCTAGGGATCATGGGAGTTGTGGGTCAAAAACATCTGGCGGGCAGAGTTTGAGGAAGCCTGGGTTAAAGAAATATTGTCCGGCATAATGAAGGCAGGAATCAAGTGTTGCTTAATTACCACCAGATTACTTTTACTACCACATTACTTGCATGGTGAGTTCTTGATAGGAATACACTAAATGCACTGCGGTCTTTACCAATTGATAGTCAGCTGTTTCCTGGCAGATAGCTGTCAAGGGGAATTTCATTCTTCTTTATTCACTGCTTTCTCTTGTGATTTCAGGTAAACTGTCAGGTTGCTTCAGATAATATTCAGGTCAACATATTGGATTTTGTCAGTGTGTTCTAAAATAGACAAAACGAGTGGAATCTGTTTTGAAATGATGTTTTCAACAGATTTAGCACAAATTCAGTTAGACTTCTGTATCTTGCAATATCTTGTGGCATTTATCATCTTTATTACTAATTTCACATATTAGGAATTTCTATTGGGACTTTCCCTGAAATGTGTACTTATTTTAATAAATCTTTCCTCTCCACCCTGAATAATGCAAAAATGTTCAGACCATTTAAGTCCTAATGCAGTGTAACAGTGGATTTGCAAGAATTTAAGAAATGACATATTTTAAAGATGACAAAACCCGTGGTCAAGTATAACTGTTAGTTTATTATTATTATTTAAAAAACACCAGTTGGGGCCTTTAAATGGAATAGTAGCTCAAAATGTCAGAAGGATGGCTCTACAAATAATATACTTATTTTAAAGAGGGAAATTGAAAAAACATTCTCCTTGAAGGCCAGAAAATGATAGAAAAAAATTATTTGTCAACGTGACATGCTAAAATCCTTACATGGATTGAAAAACCAGATTAACAGCAGCTTGCAAAAGATTCCATGCAGGGATCAGTAGTGTCAAAAGTGTGTGCAAATTGCAACATTAGTTTATACTGATATACTTAATACATAAAGTGATCTTCTATATTCTTGTGATTCTTTAATATAAAATATTGCACATGTGAATTTTCAACACTTAATCAAAGAAAGAGGGTGTGTTTGTGTTTGTTTGTTTGTTTGTTAACATAGCTTTCAACATGGCATTAGGAGATTATATGGCCCATGCTGAAACAAACATGATCTGTACCATAAAATTCTTCATATTTTTCTTGTGAACAGTAAGTCTGAAGTACAGCACAACAGAAATATTTATTCTACCTTTCGTCTTTTCTTCCAAGAATTCACTTTTCGTGTCTCTCTCTCATTTCATTGAACCTTTCGTTTCCTGGATGTTTCCAGCACAATGTGATCTTTCCTGTAATGCAACTAACAAATTCTTTAATGGAAAGAAGATATAAATCAAGGCTGTAATAATAAATCAAGCCTGCAAAAATATATACCAAAATTCTATGCCAGTAAATTTGTATACATTTGCATATTTTTCTAACTCTGTCCTGTTTCAGTTAGTTATGGGAATAGGCAAGGAAGTGAAGCCCTGTCACACAAAATGTGGACCAGCTGATTGCCTTTGTTGAAAGTTAACAGTTTAAGTTGTTATTAAAAATCTTTGCAGTTTACAATTGGAAGAAAAGTGGCACACGCTCTTTAACAGAAATAAAGATAACTTTTTCAGTGAATGCAAAGAGTGCTGCACAGATGATGAAAAGTAAGTGTTTTTTTTATAGAAAGAATGCTGAGGCTCATGTCTGTCTTGGAAATGACATTTTGTGCCTTCTAATATCATGGGATTATGGGTTAATCAGTGGTAATCAACACATGTTCAGAAGCACTGTGCTTGACTTCATTTGCTGCTATTGAAAACAGTGAAGCGCTTCTGAGCTCAGATTAAGCCCTGGAAATTGCCCGGGGCTGGGAGATGATATAAATGTATAAAGGGCCAAACAAAGCAAACAAACCTTTTCCTGGGCATATCTTTCATCGGACAGGACCTGTTTGGAATGAAGACAATGCAGCTTCATTATGAGCAGTTCAGGAGCTCTCGAGGAGGGAATGTGCAGGAACTCTTCACAGCCTGCCAGTGCCCTGCCCCTTCCCTAACTTGAAGTGTTGACTGCACCTCCTATCTTTATGCAGATTTATTTCAGTCCAGCCTGCTGGTCTCTTGTTTAAACATGGATCGCAAAGAGTTAAAACTGTTTCCATATGTCTAGCATGTTAATAGGGTTTGTAGCCTTTGGCAACTTCATCTGCAGCTACTACCTATGTCCCCCACACCCTGGGTGTGTGTGTGTGTGTGTGTGTGTGTCAGAGAGAGAGAGAGAGAGAGAGAGAGAGAGAGAGAGAGAGACTGGATATACATACACATTTGAACTGTGCTCTGATTGTGTGAATGAAACCTTTATGTCTTTGTTGGGGAGATATTAATTCTCAGCAGTTATAGCTCTCCCTCCCCCATCAATTTCTTTTGGTCTCAAAGCTAAGCATGGAGCATGTCAAACAATATACAACAGAAAAAGAATGCAAATAAACTTTAGCCTACATTGCCCAGCAAAGCATTTAGCCGCCCACTTGAAAAATACTTAAGTCTTGTACACATGATACACGAGGAATGTTCGCTCGTTTCACCGATCCCTTCAGACACACACACACACACACACACCCTAACACGCAAGCAACAAAACCTGATCCTTGTCTTTATATCTGTGAGGTTGGAGTTCTTGCGAATAAAGGAGCTTTTCCCATGATGCAGTGTGATAAGGATTGGCCTACATGTAGCCCTGCAAGCCACTGCTGATGTTTTCTTGATTAGGTATCTTATCTTCCATTGAGTTGCATCAGATGAAGGTTGCTGACAGCGTAATGGCAGGGAAGGCGTCGGACAGCTCCATAAAATGGCAGCTATGTTATGACATGTCAGCTAGGACTTGGTGGATGGTAAGTTGGCGTGATAACAATTTTTTTTCCTTCCCGAAAGGTTTTTTTTTTCCTCCCTTCTCTTTTTGAACTCCTCCTTCATTGTTGCAATGCACGTGTTTATAAAGTTCACATCCAGGCGCAGAAACTTCCAACTGCAAGTTGCAGTGCGTCTGCGGAGCCCTGAAGCATCATAGCATGTTAGATAAGGTTTCTCTTCTATTGTGGTTGGGGTCACAGGCAGCCTTTTTAGAAATACAGCGGGAGCAGGAGGAAGGGTTTAACCCCCGTTCCTTTTCTTTAAAGAAACTAAACAACAACAACAAAAATCCCCACAAAATGTCAATTTTACTTTGTACCCAGGCTGGCTGGGTGTGAGAATGTAGACCTAGAAGCAGTGACGGTGGGGAAAGAAAGCAACAATGTCATCATGTTCTTGACTAATTGTTCTTGAGTTGGTCCTAAAACAGAGCAATCTGCCTATTTATTCTGCTTCTTTCTGAATAATTCTTTGGAAAGTGCATTGTATCACGTTGCGAGCTGCTTTCCTAATCAGTATGCAATTGTCCCCCCCACACACTTCCCTTAATTTCCTCCTCCCTTTCAATGAATACAGTAACTAGAGCAACTACTGATTAATATGCCGCTTGGCATAATTAAATTTAGTTAATGAAGCTATGCATATTAAGTCCAATTCTTCTTTGTTTGGGCGAGCATGGCTTTTTTTAAAAAAATCATATTTGTACAGCTGCAACCGAAGGAAGGAAACAAAACAAAAAGAGAAGGGAGAATCCAGGGAGAGGCAACTTTTTAAATGTTACTGAGAGGAACCGTTTGAAAGTTTCTCTGAACAAAATACTGGGGACCAGCAACGGAGCACTTTGGGAAAGAAAAGCTTTTCTCTTCACCAGCGTTTTCATGAAATTTTATTCATATGCTCATTTTGTTGTCTAGACAATAGCCCCTTGTATGAAATAGCCATGCTATGAATGAAGACCTTCTGCTGGCAAAACCTTTCATTATGAATATTAATTTCATTCCTGAGTTGCTTTGTCTGTCCGTGTATTTTTTTATTCCTTTCATTCCCTCCTTGATTGCCTTTGCTTGTTTGTCTGGATAATTATTATGCTTACTGCATGGGCTGTTTTTTCACAATTAGTACAGTGCAGAGACAATAGACACTTTATTCATGGCCGGTGGGTATGAGGAGCGCCAATGGACAGCACGTCCCAGAGTCTGGACAGAAGGCAGCTCCCTGATTCCTAGTGCTTTCCTGCACCAAACCACTTTCCAAGGACTTTATGCTTCTTTTATTTATTTTTCCTCCCCCCAAAAGGTGATTCTTGCTATGTGCCTTCTGAGGAGGTTACATACTCAGGGAGTATTTTCATCTAAAGGATGTTTGCTGCGCGTTGTTGTTTTTTGTTTTTTGTTGTTGTTTTTTTGCTGTGAATTTTTCACAGAGGGAAGGGAACTATTTCGACTTGTTGAGCCCTTGTACGCTGAGTGATCACATCAATTTAGTTGCACAAAAGAAAGGGAGTCAGTGATTAAAAAGTGGTTTTGTGAGTCTGTTTTTTAATTTGGCATTACTACTTGGTGGTAACAGATTGCTGTTGTACGCTTTAATCAGAATTTGGTGCACGGTGCGTGTGTTCGCTCGTTATTTAAATGAGCCATTAAAGTAGTGCAACACTGTGCAGAGGATGGTATTATAAAATGTATGTTGTGACAGGTTTAATTAAATTACTGCATGTTCACAGATTTTATTGAAAAAGTAATATGCCTATGTTTTAAGAAAGGTTTCTTTAAGGACAGCTTTCCAGTAAGCTGGCATTGTTAAAAGAAAATCAATACTTTCACTCATGAGTATTTTATTAGTATAATCTTTAAAATACAGATAATTAATATAACTGTGCTTCCTTTAGTTTGTTATGCAAGGATATTGTAAAAAAAATAATTGGTATTGTAGGCTCAAGGCTTCTCTTCTTATCAGATATGTACATTTAAGTAATAAACTTTAAATGTGTTCCTTCTCTTCATGTATAAGGTTTATGTGTTAACTACTGAATCAGTGATGAAACTTTTGTAAATGCACCATCTTCCGTAAGTAGCAATTGCTCACGTTGAAAAGTTTAGGTATGTAATGTTCATGCAATGACTTATCAGGGTTATAAATAAACTGCACTGTATTTTCAGAGAACGCTTGAAATGTAGTGTTTTCCTGTGTGGCTTAGATTATTATCTTGTGGGAAATGAATAATTCTATGTTGGCTGCTTGGGAGGAAGTCTCATTGAAACGTTTTTGATTTATATTATTAGGGTGCAGTTTAAAGCTGTGATTGTAGGCAAATTTATTTGTTCCATTTGAAGCATTCACTTCCAAGTGAATGTGTTTAAAACAGACTTCCAGGGGGAGATTTGCTATTTGTTTACACTGATGTCATCCCATTGAATTCCATGGCACCATGCTTTAAATGTCTTTTAAGAAGTTACTTACATTTTTGAAGGGTCCATCAATGAATATGGACTCTGATGTTAAAGCGTACCACAGCCACATACTTGTTTGCGTATCTTTTGATATTTCGTATGCTTAAATTTTTCATTCTTTTTAGCTTCTCTCTGTTCATTTCAGGCTCCCTTCATATACATGTTTAGCTGGGGTTTATTTCCGAGTAGATAAGGTAGATAAGAATTGTCACTTTAAAGATAAAATTTACAGGATCGCTACAATGTTTACAACATCATTGCAATGTTTACAATTGTTTTTTCCTCCTTGTAAGCATTTCTGAGATGAAGAGTTTAGAAAAATATGTATGTTTTCTTCTATTAAAATATTGTTCATTTTTGAATAATGCAAATTGTAAGACTTGTAGAAAAGTCTAAAAAAGTGAGCACAAAGAAAAGGGACTTTAAATAATCTTTAAAAGTGCCTGTACTTTTAAGTAGATATTGAGGGAAATAATTTATTAAACCCTGGGCCACTACTTAATGATCAAATAGATTTCTAATCCTGTTGCAAAAATATTATATTTATGATCTGCATTCATCTAATGCTTTTATTCAGTTTGGTCTTAAATTGAAGAAAATATTTGAATGGTGTTTATTATGAACAGATTTTTTTTTGTACTTATGGTAATTTAGTTTATATAAGGAGGGAAGCTTAGGCACATTTGGGGTTTCAAGTTCAATATTTGCAAATTGGCTTGTGTAAAAAGTATGTCTTATTAATATTAAAAACTAGGTTATAATCAAAGTTAAGGTTCTGAAGCTGTAGTAAAGTATGGACAGTAATCTCTGAGATTAGGCTGTACCGCCTAATTTTCATTTTTTTCATTTAGTAAGCAAATGTTTTGAAAGAAATTGTGCCCATATTGGTCTTTCAGGCTTTAGTTATCAAAAATATAATGTAATCATACGCTGTGTTGTGGGCTGTTTGTGTTAATGCAACTTGTCATATGCTACATTCAACTTAATGAAATAAAGGAGAGTGCCTAAATATTTTGCCCAGATTAACTTTGATTTTTGCTTTCATGGAAATGCTAATAGCAGGAGTTCCAGCAGGCCACTTGTCTTGCAATATATCTCCACAGATTTCAACCGTTTGCTTGCTTTATTTTCAGAGCACCACAAGTCCAGCATTCACTGTGCTAACGAAACTTTTGTTTTCAATAGACTTGCGACATAATTGATTTAAAAGCAAATGGATATATAATGCTGAAGATACCATCAAGGAGGTTCTTCTGTAAATATAGAGGTTAGAAGGGGTAAACTATAGCAGTATTTGTGAGTTGCTCGTTAGCATCCCAAACATATCATATAATTTCCAAAAGAGGCATTTGTCTCTGTATAATAGAACTATTTCTACTTTTGTGTATCTGTCTTGATCAGAACGCTTGTTCCTGTTATAAACCACCATTAAGTAAATGAAATGGGTTTGGCATTTCAGATGCAGCGAATGCTTTTGTTTATTGAGGTTTATGATTTTTCTTCATTAACAACTGTACTTGGTTGCTTTGTAATCAGATTAGGGCAGCAATCCTGTACACACCAATGAGAGAGGAAGTACTTTGAACTCAGTGCGACTTACCTCCAAGTAAACCTGTGTTAGGCCGTAATACAACACCAACCAAAGGGGGTCTCCTTACATAGGAAAGTATATGTCTGTATGTACCTGTGGCATTCACAGATGTTCTTTAGACTTGGTTCTTGTAGACAGGTGGAATATCATAAATCAACTTTCATCCTTTCTGATGCAGAGCTACCTCTTGTTTTTAAGGTAATTTAGGAACTGAAGTCCTATGTCTCCTTGTATTTCTTGCTTCGTTAAGGAAATGGAATGTAGAAACTTTATGTTGCTACATTTGTCCAATTCCAACATAAAAACATGGACATGGTGGCTTCCGTGTTCGTTACGATTTTAAAATGTATGGGAACAATCCTGCCACAGTTAAGCATTTTTGTGCTTGATCATGTTTGATAGTGCTCGGAAGGACAAAAAAGTTATCTTCATAATTGGGTTTGTTTCAGTCTGCCCTTAGTCTACCAACATTGATGATACTTCTTGCTACAAATGTAAAAATTGGACTTTTTTCCAGTTTACTAATCACTTCAGTTAGCATATAGTATCTATTGGATGATACTGTCTGTTACAAATTTATACTGTCTTTTAAAAGTCTGCATATAGTTCTTAATTTTGCATAATACATGCTAAGTGAAAGTTTGGAAACGTATAATGTTAAACACAATTCATATGTTTTCAATTTGCTGATGAAAAATGGAAAACGAATGGCAAGTACTATGGTGAAAACTTATAATGCCTATCTTGTAACACCTTCTGAATGTGAGATACTTACTTAAAAGTCTTGAAAACCCAGAAGAAAGTTGGTGCAGATTTTTAAAATAATGTCAGTATTGCCATATTATTGTTTAACTAGCATTATATCTACAAATGAAGGACTATTCACACTGTTTCAGTAATTCAATCACTATGGTCTTGATTTCACACCTTTCGGGTGGATTTCTCAGATAAAAACTTCACATAGAGTTCACAGTTAATAATACAGCATTGCATTTGTTCACAGCACTGAAGCAGTCCTCCATTCAGTAGTACATCTTATACAAACAATCAAATCATAACTTAATATACAACTGAGCTCTGCACTTGGAAATATCCTAACAGCTCCTTTAGAATGTTTCCCTGGGCAACCCAATCCTATCTCCTGCTTTAATTGCAACCAAAGCTTGTACCGTAGCAGCTAAAACAGGATCCTGCTCCAAGTTCCTAGCTGCACACCTTGCCCTCCTTATCTTTAAACTGTTAGATCCTGTTACACCTTTATATATGGCAACAGCTCTGGTGCAATGTTGAAATACTTTATTGTCACTTTTACAACTTGTATACAGTGAGATTACACATGCACTCAGCTCTCTTAGTCTTAATTCCTCTCGTTTACTGACGCACACTCACCAAACCCAAAAGTCAGTTGCCCTGTTGTTATCTTTTCATTCAGCAGCCTAACAGCTCACGGATAGAAGCTGTTCTTTACCCTGTTGGTGCGACTAGTCATGCTTCTATATCTTCTGCCTGAGGGCAGGAGATCAAGAAAGTGCCAGCAAGGGTGTGAATCATCTCTGAGAATTTTCCTCACTCTCCTGAGGCAACGTTCTTCCGCTATTTCATCCAGCGGATTCACGGGACAGCTCATAATATCTTGTGCTGTATTCACCACACTTCCTACCAGTGGTTGTCAAACCAGCATACCACACAGTGATGCAGTATGAAAGGACACTTTCAATTGTTGAACGGTAGAAGGGTATCATCAAATGTTGATTGACATCGTTCTTCCGCAATACTCTGAGATGAAGTCTCTGTTGGGCTTTATTTCTTTGGGCTCTGTTTTGGAGCCCCTTTGAGTGTGGGACAACTGTGATGGTGGCCCTAGCCTCAGAAGATGTTGTGTCGCTTTGCCATGGAAGGGGTTGTAAGTCACATTGAGTTACTTGGTAAGAAAAACAACTAACAAATGCAAGAAATAATAATAATAATGACAATTTCCCAATGTGCTGATTCAGTGGTGTTGATGGATATGCTGAACATATCCCAACATAGGGATGGAAGGATGTACCGGCACAGATTTGGGCTGATGGGCCTGATCCTGAACCATGCTACTTCTCCTTCAGTAGCGCATAAGGTTTGGCTGCAGGTGCACCCTGCACCCTGTACAGCTTGCATACCAGAGGTTATGCTATGAAAAAAGTGACAGAGAAAGGATACATTGCCATGTAAGCTAGTAGGTTAGGAGTTACAAGCTGGCTGTGCCAAAAAATGTTTGGAGGTAAGTTTACCTTGGTGACATTTTTTTAATGAGAAGCTCCTACCACTATATAGTTGCATGTCAAATGTCCCTCATGGTTCTCTAGAGCAATATTCTTTCAGTTGCAAGTGAAAGCTGGAAAACCTTTAAAGAACTGCTAGACAATGGCATCTTGCCATTCACTTCAGTTGTATTACATAGTCTGGCAACAGTCCAGCGTACTCTTGTGTGTTTTTAACATCCTATTGTTATCAAAGGGCCGAAGTGCAGTGCAGAGAAATTGCCTTCCTTGTCCTTTTTTGTTTTGTTTTTTGCTTTCAGAAACTAGGCAAAAGTCTTGATTGAATTAATTTTAATAGGCTCTGTTAAAGTTTTCATTTCTCCAGAATGACCACAATCCAAAGGGCTACCTGCACACATTTTTGCTCCCCTTTCTTTTGATAGCTCAATGATGCCTGAAAAATCACTTTTGAAGGTTTGGGGAGATATCCCCCCAGAGCCACATCTGAGTGGGGGTGGGGATGCAGCTGGGGGGAAATTGGGGCTCATTCCCCATGTTTGTGGAAACCGCATTATTTCTTGACATGGCCAGAAGCCTCAGCAATCACAACACCAATCTACAGGGTTTGAGGATGGAATGATGTAATATGATCAATAACAAACACCAATTTTATGTTTCCATACGTATTAAGAGACACCGGTGGCACTGTGGTTTAAACCACTGAGCTGCTTGGACTTGCTGATCGGAAGGTCGGCGGTTCGAGGCCTGGCGACGGGGTGAGCTCCCATTGTTCAGTCCCAGCTCCTGCCAACCTAGCAGTTCAAAAGCACACCAGTGCAAGTAGATAAATCGGTGCTGCTCCAGCGGGAAGGTAAACGGCGTTTCTGTGCGCCGCTCTGCCTTCGCCAGAAGCGGCTTAGTCATGCTGGCCACATGACCCAGAAAAACTGTCTGTGGAAGCGGACAAATGCCAGCTCCCTCGGCCTGTAAAGCGAGATGAGTGCCGCAACCCCATAGTCATTTGTGACTGGACTTACCGTAACTGTCAGGTCCCTTTACCTTTACCATATGTATTAAGAACAATTGAACCTGACATTGCAAAACTGCCTTAATTTTTTCAGTACATTTGGCTGAAATGCAATAATGCAGCAATTTGGAAGCTAACTACCATCCCTGATATTCGTGGACTCCAACTTCCAACAGCCCCTGCCAACACTCAGAGATGTTGAGATTTATAGTCCAACAGAACAGAGACAGCCACACATTCTCCAACCTTGCAATAACAGGACAAAAGCTATGTTTTTCTCATTCATTTTGGTGGACTCTTGCTAGGTAAACAACCAGATTGTATTGTTCTCTCTCTCTCTCTCTCTCTCTCTCTCTCTCTCTCTCTCTCTCTCACACACACACACACACACACACACACACACACACACACACACACATTTAGTACAGCTTCATGACCTGGCCAGGTATGCCTGAAGTTACCAATATATGAAATTCTCTGATCAATGGTGCCTTTGTGTCTAAATCTAGTCTGCCTTGACCTCTCTCCATGCTGCTCAACCTTCTTTAGTATTCAGCCAACGACAGGGAGTCATTTTGCTTGTTTTGTGTTTTAAAAGTTCTAAACAGTTGGGATGCTAGATTTAATTTCATAGCGACTAATCTCTGCTGATACATATACATAAACATAGTCAACGTCTATGAAGACCTTCCTCAGATAGGTAGACTTTGGAAGATGACACAAGATCTCTGTGCAAGGATTTAATAAGTAGTCTGGGCTTGTTTTTGCATTTTTCTCAACATCAAAGTAAGCAAAATTCCAAGATATGGACCAGGATCGAAAGAATGGCGTAGCTACTTTTGCATGCCCAAGGAAACTCTGAACTTCCGTTGATGTAGCATCTACTCTCTGTGCATAGCTTTCAACTTTTCCTTTTTTTTAAGGGAAATTCCCTTATTCCGAATAGGACTCCTCGCAAGAAAAGGGAAAAGTTGACAGCTATGTCTCTGTGCTGCATGGCAAATGTCTTTTGAAATGTGAGGGGTTTTCAATAGGAGCTTGCAATGCGGCATGAGGGACTTGCTATTTAAGTGGGGTGTGTGAAAGCTGTTTGGGCTTGGCAAAAGTAGCACTGATTCACAAAAGTACATGGAGAAATGCCGCTGTGAATGGGATTGTAGAACTGTGGATCTGGCATCTGTTTTCATGATGTATCCCAGGATCTGAAATCATATTTCTGTGGGCATAGCCCCAGCCTGTTGAATTAGTGTATCGAGATAAACTGATCCATTGAAATGTCTGCTTCAGTCTTTTGTTTTAATGTTCTATATCCATTTCAGTTAGGGCTGGGTTAAATGCTCTGGGCCTTGTATGTTGATTTCTTGATACTTTTTCTTCTTCTCAGCTAGCATTGATTTCCAGGGCCAGTAATGAAAGTTCTTGGGTCTCTTCCTCCACCCCTGCCACACCAATTCTACTGTCCTCCTGAAACTTTCAGGGAGAGCCCTCTTTGGTCCTCGGATCAGGCTGCCAACATTTTTTTCTTGTGTGAACATGGCCGTTGCTCCCCTTCATGGTGTTTCATTTGCAGGAAATCTTAGGGAATGTAGCACAGCGGAATGAAGACTCTCACATTTCAAGTCCCCTAACTATACCATGGAAGAAGAAACTATTGGGCTAAGGCTTTACCATCTAGCTTACACAGTATAATAAGTAGTTCAGAAAGTAGCCATTAGAAAAATTTACATCTAGCTCTTTTGGGACATGTTGCTAACAGCCAAGGTGGAATTATTTATTGTTGCAGTGATGGCTTAAATAAAAAAAGCACAGTGTAATGATCTTTGGGTATATAAAGCATGTTTTTAAAAGCCACAGGTTTACATATTAACTTTATCCAGTGAACTGAATTATACATGTTAAAGGGTGCATATGTGAATAATGATGGCATGTGTTAGTTTTTAGTGACTGGAAGCCAAATTGGAATTCATTTATTCCATTGATCTTTGGAGTCCAAAATACAGATGTGAGATATGCTGGCTGGCATATAAACAAAGCAGTGCAGTACAGTAATATATTATTATTACTGTGCTTTCATAAGTAAGCTAGGCTAGCAAGACTTTTAGTTTGTACAGTCTTAAATGCTACATACAATGAGTAGAACAGGAATTCTTTTTAATGTGCTTGCCTTAATAGAACAGATACTCTCTTTGATTTTTCATTCTTTTCATGCTTTGCATATTGGGTTTTTTAACCAGGGGTCATAATGATAATAAAATTATACAAATAAATAGACCAGGTCTTCTCATGTTATTTGTACATCACAAAAATAGCACAATAAATTTGCAGTAATAATCTACAACATGTGGTTCATTATTAGTGGTCAACGTACAAGTTCTTGATTCATGGAGTGGTTTAAATAAAAACAATAACGATAGCAAAGGGGAAACGGGATAGAGCAGAGTTAACAGATAACATTCAACTGAGCACAGTTGAAACGTCTTATCAGAAGCGCTTTGCAGCTTCTGAGAGATCTGGTCACATTAGGCACTTCATACAACACACTTAGATCTAGTGAAAAGTGTTTTATGTAATTGCTTTTTAATGAGCAAGTTCACAGAGGAATACTAGGCAGATATCAAAATTCCATAAATGAAGGGAAGAATTTGTCATTTTTTATTTTAATTTTAGCAAACTTTTCAGAGTAATGAAGCTTTCAGAATGTTGCATTTGGGGTGGTTGAGTTTGATGCCTGATGTTCCTGAATTCCATATGAATATTTTCATTAACTTTAAAGCATATCAGCATGGCAGCATGTTCTGGTCCTCATTTGATGCTATGGCACAAAACGGGAAGTGTAACTAACAGTATCTGGGCAGGAAAAGGCATAACAGGCTATTAGAATGTTACTAAAAGAGAACCAACATGTGAAAATTAGAAGATAGCTTGAATTGTGAGAAAGCAGCAAGTGTCTTTCTTCCCTGGTCACGAAAAATTAAAATTACAAGAAGCAGAATATATAAATTATGATTCCTGATAGCCTACTAAGTCCTCAAATTAAATCAGACTGATTTGTTGTTGTATTCCTGAAGTTGCTACCGCTGAAGTTGCCTTTTGAAAAGTCACAAACTATTTAGCTTGTTCTCCTGTTTGCTTCCCTGTGCTAAAATCTGCCTCGTGGTTTATTAAATTCCTCCACAGGTGGGACTTCTGCTCCTTTGCAGCACTTCAGATATTCGGCACTTTAAAAAAAGAAAAGATTTGATACATTTCTGAATAGGAGCTGCCATATTAAAATAAAAAGTGTTCTAAAGTTTCGCTTCTTTGTTTTGCTGCCCTTGTTCAACATGTGCTGTGAGATTTATCAGCCTTTAACTGTTCTGTAGTCTGCGGATTGATTTGCATTTAACTTTTTTACTGATATCTCACAAACAGAGTGTCTGGATGTACAATGACAAAAAGACTGGGAAGGACAGAGGGCTTTCTTTCCCTATCAGCGTCCTACATTTTACTAGCAGTAATGAGCTGTCACAGTGTGAGTTCTGCAGATGAGATTAGCGCATGGAAGAATGAGTAGACCTGTACACAGGAAAAATAATTAAATCAAGCAGAAAATAACAACAGGCATGTTACTGGTGTTCAATATGAAACCAGGGCAGGATTGAATCAGGCTGTTGAACAGTAAATGGATAGTGCAAAAAAAAAGAAAAAAAGGCCACACATGTGTTTAGAAGTATTTGTGTTAAATTCTAAAAAGTGTTTACTATTTGTTTAATACTTACTGAGATGACCAAGGATTCTGCATATGTAAACTGCACATAATTTCTGTAGGACGAAGAGTTTGCATTTTATCCAGTGCTGCGTTCTGCAGGCTCCTTGCTAAAAGGGCTTTTAGGTGTAAGTTAGACATCCCCATGTATACTGTTTATTAGTGACATTCCTTCTCTGACAAATGGCAGGAATTCGCAAGTGCACAGGTGTAACGGCCAACAGGTAGGTATGTAATCTGTTCCTGTGTAATAAGAGGAGAAGAGTGATTGGTTCCTTCCTTAAAATATTCACTACTATATTCTCTGTGTTCCACAGAGCAGTTGAAGGGAGAAATTCAAGATTTAGCAGTGGCCCTCAGAGTGATGATTGCTTTGTAATGGAACAAATTCAATTACATGAAATATTAGACTCTTCTCTCGCTGCCTTAGCACACTTCAATCTATTTAGAGAAGTCAGGGGAAAAAAGAAGCCTATTAACAGATGCCTGGCTGCCTCGGCACAGAGAGGAAAACCATAATTTGTATGTAATCCCTAATGCAAACAGTTGTTCATTAAGAAACAAAACTAATGTAATCTTGATTATTTGCTTGGATTTCTACTCTATCATGTTGTTCTGTACAGCTGGCAGGCTAATGTAATTTTACTAAGAAACCCAAAGCAATCTGGTACTCAGACAACACCATGCAGATTTAGGTAAATTCTGGACCCAGATTAGCATAATACTAACTAATCACGAATATCATTTGCATTAATTAGAGTATTGAGACAAGATTTTTTTTTTAATGGAAGAAAATTGAAAGAAAGATTAAGGACAAGAGCTTATGAGCCCAGTTTTTCTGGATGCAAGCATCCAACAGATGATTTATTCCATAATGCCTAATATTTTAATGTTTAAGTATTAATTAAAGTATTGGGGAAAGATTGTTTCTAATTGGAAGGAAACTGAAAGAGAGATTAAGGGCAAAGATTATGAACTGCTTTTGCTTAAGGCAAGTGTGTAGCAGATGATTTCTCCTATAATGACAAAGAGCTTAAAATGTGTAAAAGATAGGGTGACTAATACACTAAGGAGTTTAGACAATGTAAAGGTTTTCTTAAGTGTACATTTTTCTCAACATACAATTTCCTATGCTTAAGGAAATAGCCACAAAGTTAACTTGAATCAATCTCCCCCCCCCAAAGGTGCTTACTAGGTATAACTCATCCCTCATCAAAACTGAATGAAAACATTATAAATCATTAAGTTTGTAAAATTACCAATATAAAAAAACAGCATAAAAGGCAAAATTACACTTCATGTTAACTAACGCAAACTCATTTGCTGGTCCCCTAATGTTTGCGCCAGCATAGCAAACACTTGAGGGGTAAAGTAATGACTTGCATGAGTTGAAATAGCTATCAGATCAAATATACCACTGGCTGAAGTTTCATATACTCTCAGATGTAATATTTCCCCATTCTGGCAGTTCACACATTTAGCAGCAAATCAGTACAGCCTGTGCAGGCATTAGCAAAATAGTCCTTAACTGTAGTCCCAAATGTCTGATTCAGTCTTCTCATGGTTAACTGTTGCCTGGAACAACTAAAGTGAATCAAGGAACGATACATAGCTTGACACCGATGACCCTCTGTTCTTGGCAGTGGAGGCAATAAGATGGCACACCAGATTTTTCAGTATAAGGACAACCATAAACCTTGTGGAAATATACATATATTTTTATAAGAGACATAGAACTCCTATAGCAGAGTTATCAGAAGCTGGTAGCAATGTGCTAGCAATTTTGACCCAGTCAAGACACCCAGTTGAAAGAAGATGTTCCTAGAGGAAGAGGCCAAATTTTCCTTGGCAATATCCCATCTAGCACCATCTGCTGAAGAGTGTGTAATTGTTTCTGGTGAGAAATACTTTCTGCTTCTTATTACACTGCACCAGACCTTGTTGCAGGAACAAAATCCAGAGCAAACTGCATGAACTGGAGTTCTTGTATGCATTGGCCGGCAGAGTGATCTCAAAAACACATACCAAGCCAGGGGAAGGAGTGGATTAAGTAGGTCAGAGGAACAGACTAGCACGAAAAATTCATAAAGCACTTCCAGTGTCAGAGAGGCATGGACTTCTAATGCAAAGCCTTTGTAGTTTTCACAGGTTCTTTGCTGAACAGCCCAGAAGGCTCTCTGCCTGGTTCCCTGGGACTTTACTTCTTGCAGTGAGGGACTCAGAGCTGGACCTCAGTGTCCAGGCTGGACAATAGGGATGGAGAGGCTCCTTCAGGTATATAGGGCCAAGGCCATTTAGGGCTTTAAAGGTCAGCACCAACACTTTGAATTGTGCTCAGAAACGTACTGGGAAGCCAATGTAGGTCTTTCAGGACCAGTGTTATATGGTTCCAGTGGCCACTCACAGTTTTCCTGCTGCGTTCTGGATTAGTTGTAGTTTCCAAGTAACCTTTAAAGGTAGCCCCACCTACAGTGCATTGCATTAGTCCAAGCAGGAGATAACCTGCTGGAGAGACAGTGGGCAGGCAGGGAGGGTCTCAGCCAGTGTACCAGATGAAGCTGGTAAACAGCTGCCTGGACACAGAATTAAGTTGCACCTCAATGGACAGCAGTGAGTCCAAAATGGCCCCAAGGCTGCACACCGGAAGCATGGATGAGCCCTTTGTGGCATGTCACAGAACCAGACCTCAGCTGTAAGACCGGCTCTGTTCTTCTCCTCTAGTTTTAGAACCAATGGCTTCATGTTACAAGGAAGGAGATTCTGACTAAACATCAGAAAGAACTTTCTGACAGTAAGAGCTTTTTGGCAGTGGAACGGTCTCCCTTGGGAGGGAGGTTTTGGAGGTTTTAAAGCAGAGGTTGAACAGCCATCTGTCATGGATGCTATATCTGATTTCCTGCACTGCAGAGAAGAAGAAGAGGAGGAGGAGGAGTTTGGATTTGATATCCCACTTTATCACTATCCTAAGGAGCCTCAAAGCGGCTAACAATCTCCTTTCCCTTTGTCCCCCACAACAAACACTCTGTGAGGTGAGTGGGGCTGAGAGACTTCAGAGAAGTGTGACTAGCTCAAGGTCACCCAGCAGCTGCATGTGGAGGAGCCGGGAAGCGAACCCGCTTCACCAGATTATGAGTCTACTGCTCTTAACCACTACACCATACTGGCTCTCCTCTTGGAGAGAGTTGGATTCAATGATGCCCAGGGTCGCTTCCAGCTATACAATTCTATAATTCTTTTGAGCTTGAATCTTCGTAGCCCTAGCTCAAATTCAAGTCAGAGTAGATGAGAAAAAGCCAGAGCACACCTAGAGCATATTCCTGGAGCAACTTCCTTTGACGTTTGAGGCACTTGATGCCATATGGTGACAGTTGATGGACAGGTAGCCAGGTTGGCCCACCCGCCTGTCAAAACTGGCTTGCAGAGTGTAGGCCAGGTCCAATTCCCTACCCCTGGTGTAGGGACATGAATTGTCATCTCTGTTAAACAAGTACAATACATGTACAAAACTTGTACAAGTACAATACTTGTACAAAACAAGTACCAATACTTTAGCAATGTTGGTGAATATAAGCAGGACACATATATTGGATTTCTAGAAATGTAAATGAAAAGAAATAAATTTCTGGGCCCTTCACAGAGATAAACATCTTAATATTCAATATGACAGCTATTTTAGAAATTCTCAGCTGCGAGTAATTCAAAATCCCAATGGCATGTTGCATCATACTATGCAGAAACTTTTATTCCTCAAATACTGATCTTTCTGCAGAGAAAGCACTTTTAAAAATAGGCCCAGAGAAGTTACTTCTCTAATTAATATGAAACATGAACTAGCATCAGGCAAGCGGAGTGATAACTTGCAGAGACAATGGTTCTTCCTCTCCAATTCCAACTCATGTGCAGGTCAGTAGTATTAATGTAATGGAACAGCTTGTTTTACTCTGGAACATTTTCTCAGTACTCTGAAATGCCTCTTCATACTTCTAAAATAAATCTTTAAAATGTGTGGGCCCCTACAGCTATACCAAATGAAGACAGATTTTGACAGCAGGTTAAATCTTCTGTGTTCAAGTAAGCTGTAGAGTTGGTAGTCATGGTACGACTGTGGAAACCGCAAATTCTAATTTTAAAATGACACTTTGTGGAAGGCATTGTGTGTTCTAATAAGAGGACTTAGTAATAAGAGGACCTATTGTGCAAGAAGTACATTTTTTAACCTAGCACGGCCTCCACCCCACCCCAGAAATATTTGCTGGAGATTGCCTTCGTAGCCTTTAGACAACCTATCTTGTTCATTGGATACTTAAGACTGAGTTTGGCTAGAGTGTTATTTACTCCAGAGTGGACAAGCAGTAATTGTTCAAAGTACATGAAGCATTTGTTTCTTTTCTTTTTAACTTACTTGCTGTTGAGCTAGTATATTCTGAAATATACTATTATATTCTGAAATGTACTGTAATGTTATGGTACACTGTCCTGTAACTGTATTAAAGATAGTCCAGAATTATTAAAGTCCAGAAGTATTAAAGATAGTCCAGAACTTAAAGATAGTCCAGAACTTAAAGTATTAAAGATAGTCCAGAAGTATTAAAGATAGTCCAGAACTATTTCTAAAATCTGAGGCTTTTTCAGCCATGGAAACAAACTCCATAATGACTAGTTCAACCATGGGAATGAGTACATATGGGCACATATGGATTCTGTTAGGGCACTTTAGATATAGATCCTGTTGAAAAGAAGCTTAATTAGATGATTTTTGATATCTCGTCCAATACTTTTTATAGATTTTGAGCAAAAAGTTGAGTTAAGGCGTCTTTCACTTGAATAGGCCTGGATTAAGAATACATATAAAATTTGCTTATGGGCTTAACTTGGGGAGTTTTCTTTCTCGATTCTCCAAGATATTGACTACTTTCTCAGTTTTCTCCCTAATTTAAAAAGGAGGTTATAAGGCCTGTTTACTTCTCTGCACCTTTGAAAAGGATTAGAAGCTCTCAATCCTTTGATTATTTCTAAGGGAATGACTAACAGTATGTAGAATTTTCTCGAAGTCATTATTTTACAATAAAATGTCAGTAAATTTTATTTTGTCCTCACTTATTCCCTGTTTTAGGCGAAAGCCTATATTGTTGCATAGCCAGTGGCGTAGCGTGGGGGGTGCAGGGGGGGCCGGCCGCACCGGGCGCAACATCTGGAGTTAGGGCAAATCCATGGGTTAGGGGGCGCAAATTACTTGCCTTGCCCCGGGTGCTGACAACCCACGCTACGCCACTGTGCATAGCTACCTAAATTCATTATGCTGTTAGTTTGGCATTATGCCATTTGTTAGTCTATAAGACTATTTCTTGGTTTTGCTGTGATTAACTAACCTGTCAATGCTTGGGGGGCAGGGAGTCACTGCCTACTCTTAGACCCAATTCACACGTAACATTAAGTCAAATCATGGCTTAGTACAAAATAGGAAACGAGTGGATCCTCAGAGAGAAGATAATGGTGCTTTGCCTGTCCTTTGGTCTTGCTGCTGGCATGCGGTCTAAATTCAGGCTCGTGGTTTGTTTCACTCCAGACAAATCATAAGCTGTGCTGTAGTCAAGGATTCTTCCGTGGCTTACAGTTTATGGTATGTCTAGGGGACGTAAATAACAAACCCAGGTTTTGATGCAATGCTAAGCCAAGCCATGAGTTGTCTCACAGCAGTGCAGCAGCTCTGGCACCAGGGAAGGAGCAAAGAGCTTTCGGTGTCTCTGTACTTTGCTTGTTCCTATGGGTTGCCATAAACGGGACGCGGGTGGTGCTGTGGGTTAAACCACAGAGCCTAGGACTTGCCGATCAGAAGGTCGGCGGTTCGAATCCCCGCAACGGGGTGAGCTCCCATTGCTCAGTCCCAGCTCCTGCCAACTTAGCAGTTCGAAAGCACATCAAAGTGCAAGTAGATAAATAGGTACCGCTCCAGCAGGAAGATAAACAGTGTTTCCGTGTGCTGCTCTGGTTCACCAGAAGCAGCTTAGTCATGCTGGCCACATGACCCGGAAGCTGTACGCCAGCTCCCTCGGCCAATAAAGCGAGATGAGCGCCGCAACCCCAGAGTCAGTCACGACTGGACCTAATGGTCAGGGGTCCCTTTACCTTTACCTTTTATTGGTTGCCATATTTCAAAAATTAAAAACCAGGACACCCTGAAATTTCTTGAGCGTTTTTTAGGAAGACCCCAAAAGATCAGCTCTACCTTTGAAATCCTGATAATGTATGGCTAAATTTCATGCTAACTTTGTGTTACATGTGAAGTGAGCTTTAGGATTGTGTCTGGCTATTCCTGGCGCCAAGGCATTCATAATTATTTCACAGTCTTGATTAATGATTGCGATGATCTTACACAGGGATTTTTCACTGTAAGTACATAGAATTGTAGGGTTGGAGTAATCATTTGGTGATATTACGGCAGTGGACAAAGCTGTATTGTAACTTTTGAATAAATGTGTTTTAATTTTTTAAAAAACAAAGAATTGTAGGGTTGGAAGGGAACCCGGGGGTCTTCTATCCCAACCCCCCGCAATGCAGGAATCTCAACTCAAGCATCCATGACAGATTGATTGGGAAGCCACAGCCAATCACTGTTTCCCAGCATGTATCTGCCACAAGCTCCGCATAGAAAATCAGCATGTGTTATGATGCTGTCAGATTTTGAGGGGCATGATAATAGGGTTCAGGTGTGAGACTCTACCTAAGTTAGGCACTTTTAAATTTATCTGATTTCAGTGAGAGTATCATAGGCACCAGCTCTAGGGAGTCCTGCGTGCCAGAGCACCCACAAAAATTATTTTTGTGCTTAGCACCCACAACACAGTTTCTACGGGGAGTCATGTCGGAGCCCCGACACAATCTTCCAGACAACATCCAAAGCTCTGTGAAGCCTTGGAAGTGATTTCCAGAAGAAACCAGAAGTCATGTTGGAGATCTCGCGAGGCCTCCCAGGCATCTGCTGTGCCTCAACCTTCCCAATGGGAGCCCAGTGGAAACACCTGGAACCCCTGGAATCTTGTACCACTCATGGAGATGAGATGTAACAGTATTGACACATGCTTAACAATGGGTCAAGTGTCCCTATTTTCCAGGGACAGTCCCGGATTTACAGAAGCTGTCCCAGTTTCTGATTTGATCCTTAGGATGTCCCTATTTTCATCGGAGAATGTCAGAGGGTATGGAGTTATGTGACCCCCAAGCCAAGGAGATAACTAACTATACTACCTTTAGAAGACATCTGAAGGCAGCCCTGTATAATAATAAGGACTTTTAAAATGTTTTATTGCGTTTTTATATATGTTGGAAGCTGCCCAGAATGCCTGGGGCAACCCAGTCAGATGGACAGGGTATAAATAATAAAATTATTATTATTATTAGTTTGGTATAGGATGTCCTAATTTTCATTGGCAAAACGTTGGAGGGTATGCTGTAAAAGCTTCACCTGGCGTTAATTATTTCCCCAAATCCGTGAGTCCTTCAGCTTTCAGGGCTCACTATTCCCTTTGTTATAATGTTCTACAGCTTAGGTGTGTGATTATGTAGTGGAATTATGACCACAAAGTACCAGGAAGTGTCAGAGACAGGATAAAGTTCTATTCAAGACATTATCCTGATCCTATCACTGGTCTGATCCGCAATGATAATTCTTACATTCTAAATCTTACTTTCCAGTTTAACCTGTGGCTTCACGATGATGACCCAGTTTTTTTGTTTGTTGCCTTTCTTGCTAGCATTAAGACCCCTGGTTTTTGCCCTGTCTTTCCTGAAATTCATCTGATAAAAGCTATTATTGTAAGTTCACTTGCCTTCTCTTTTTATTCACTGAAGCATAACAAATTATTATTATTATTAATTCCCCTTCCTTCACACCAAGTTCCAGGGCAAGTTAAAGCAATTAAAACACAACAGTAAAAACAGTTTTTAGAAACTTACAGTCATAAAATAAGGTGAGTCCTAAAAGTATACTTCTCAAGTGTCAAAAACCAGGGTCAGTCGTGTTGCCAGCTGTATAATATAGCAAAGTACGATCTCCAGCTTAATTTTGTATCATTCTGAGACCTTCAGACTTGTATTGGCATATATTTCCGCTTATTGGTGTAAGCAAGCTCAGTTTTCATATTGAATACAGGCTTCTTTCAGCCTGAAATTTCTAATACCTAAGGTATTTCTAATACCCAAACTCTGCACTCTTAGAGTGTGTGAAGCTGCAATCCTAAACACATTGACCATAGTGAGACTTGTTTCTTAATAAACATAAACAGGATTGCAATGCTTGGGGTGGGGTGGAGAAATGCAATTGCATGTGTTTCTACTCAGAACTAAGCCCCATTGACTTCTATGGGTAAGAGTGTATTAGACAGCAGCCTAAGTGTACAGGAGGCACAAAGGTCCTCTTCAGATTTCTGCAGTATCCAAATTTCATAGATAAAGAGTGTGTTCAGACCTCAGGTTTGTTAATGCATGATCAACAGGTGAGTGAGAGTTGAAGGAGTCAATAGCACCTAGCCATGCAAAGAGATCTTGACTTTTGACCTCTGTTTACAATAGCAAGATTCTTAACCAACGGGAATGTAATTCATGGTTTCATAGAGAAACACAGTGACCTGTGAATTACCTCAAGTTATAGCTTGTAGACAAACACAGAATTCCTTGGTGTTTCAGATAGGGCTTCATATCTCAGATAATGATATTGGATAACTAGCTAAGAAAATTATGTGTGAATCTTGACTTTATAAACAAACTTCTCAAACATTCAAGCATTGCAAGGCTTCTTAACGTTAAAGTGCTGTTCAGTTGCTCTAGTATATATTTGAGTCCTAATGCAAGCATTGGCTCCCTGTTTCCATAAGGGAAAAGCTTATCAAGGAGCATCCATTTCAGTTTGATTCTAGCATGGTTAACTTAACCAGTTCCCCACCCTCCACTTGACAAGGCTGAGGGTTCTGTGTCAAAGTACTATTGCGTCCCTCTTGGTATGAAAAGTTGGACCCCTCTGGCCTAGTGCCTCACTTCATGTCACTCCACATAGGCATAGGTGAGCCATTCTCTTTTGTGGCCCATACCGCCCCAGGGATACTTCAGCAAAAGTAAGTTTAAATGAAGATCACCCTGGGATTGCACACAGTGGTACCTTGGCTTCCAAATGGCTTGGCTCCCAAAGAAATTGGCTCCCGAACGCCACAAACCCATAAGTGAGTGTTCCGGTTTGTGAACGTTTTTCGGAATCTGAACAT
The DNA here is from genome assembly GCF_027172205.1 of Podarcis raffonei. Classification (NCBI taxonomy): domain Eukaryota; kingdom Metazoa; phylum Chordata; class Lepidosauria; order Squamata; family Lacertidae; genus Podarcis; species Podarcis raffonei. The sequence goes on from NC_070618.1 coordinate 18,007,649, forward strand.
CCAACACAGCTCCTGTGGTTTCCAATTGAGTGCAGGAAGCTCCTGCAGGCAATTGGAAGCTACGCCTTGGTTTTCAAACCATTTTGGGAGTTGAACAGATACCTGGAAAGGATTAAGTTTGAGAACCAAGGTACCACTGTACTCTGGCCTCTGCCCTTGGCCAGGGGAAGATGGTGCTTCCTGATTCCATGGAAGATCATGGCGAGGGGAAGATCAGCCTGGCCACACATACTGGTTGTAGAAGGAGCTTCTGTGCCAGGAAGAACATGGCCTGCAGAACTGGAAGAACATGCTTTCCACCATTGGCCAGAGTGTGCTACAGGCTACCGAGTTGTGTTTGCATGTGTGCTCAAGTACACCTGTCCACTTCAGGGGATAACTGCTGAGATTATATAACCGGGAAGATTGGTACCTGAATTTACTTGCATTCCTGTTCCCTCCCCCATTCTCTTTTGTATCACGTCTGTCAGATTGTGAGCCTGAGGGTGAGGATCAGCTTTTCTTTTAATCTCTCTACGTCTCTCTTAAAATAAAATAAAATAAAATAAAATAGTGCTTTATAAGTTATTAATGAACTTCACCGAGGATGTTAAGCAGAGAGAGGTTGCTTCTGTTTGACAAACTTACAACTCCTTGCCCTGTGTGAAAAATCAAGGAGACCTTTCATTGTTAAGTTAGGGAGGGGTGGAAGGAATTTCAGAGCCTGCAACCACCACCACCACCACCTCCCTAGAGAAAATGCTATTCATGCACATAGCACAAAAGGAACAGTGAGAAACAAAGGTATTATTCACTCTTGCTGCTGTATCGCATGCCCTTAGTTCAGGTATCGGTTGATTTTATGAGCAAGCTATTCTGTGATAAAATCAGGAGGGTTTCTCATCATTATTTGCACTACTGCTTTCTTATCAACATGCTAGACAGGATGTAATTATCTTGTCCTTTGTTCACAGAACAACAGCGCAAGTGTGTAGCCATTGTGTGCACGGACCACATTTCCCCTTCTGAAGCCCTGGTGTGGATGGGCCTTGTGGCTCCTCTGTTTAGAAGGGGAAGAGATAAGCCTAATGTTTATGGATAAATGGCCCTTACCCGTTAGACTTGTTGAAGTAAGGGGTATTCTTCTGGAAATCAGCGTTTGACACTGTTTTAATGTTTTAGGGATGCATTTAAAAAATTCTTTCTCGCTCTACTTGCTCCTGCATGAAGGAATTTCTGTGTGGCTTCGGTGTCTTTTCTGAGGAAATTCAGTGCTCCTTTCCAAAAGTGTGGCAGCTGCAGGGACCACTGGATACTCCCACATACATTTGTACATAACTTTTCGAGTGGTGAGGGGCTTCTTCATTTCTAGCTGGAGCCAAGATGGAAATATTTTTCTGATCTTAACAGTGAGGCAGCAGCTGGCTGTTATCTGCAGTTCCAGACCTGAACTTGGTAGGGGGGTTGCCTGTCCCAACAGCACTGGAGGGGAAAGCTAGAGCAAGCTTTGGCCCAAACAATAAGTGGTGGTGTTGGAGGCCATAGGAACTAACTTCTAGGGGCTGAGATCCCTTTGGTGCCCCCAATAAAATATTTTAGCCTTCCCCCGCTCCCAGTTAGGGTTGCCATATTTCAAAAAGTGAAAATCTGGAAACAAAAGTTGTTTTGTTTTGGTTGAGTTGTTTGTTTTGTTTTGCAAAATCTACAAAAAAAGGAAATCTATTTTGGAGGGAAATTCACCAAAATATCAACACCTCCGATATGGGCTGCCATACACCCAGATTTTACCAAGACAATTTTACCCGGTTTCTGAAAATTCCGCCCTGACGCTACCGTACTTTTCCGTGAATAAGACTAGATTTTTTTTACTCTAAAATAATGTTTAAAAATGGGGGGGAGTGTTATACATGGGAGTCATCTTCCCCCATTTTCATAAATTTGAGTCCCCCAAAATAGGGGGCGTGTTATACACGGGGGAGTGTTATACACAGAAAAATACGGTATTTTCAGCAGACGGGTCTCAGATATGTCCAGGAAATTCCAGACATACGGCAGCCCTGCCCCCAGTTGATGGGCATTGCCATTCAAATGGTGTGAGTGCACCATATCATGTGATTGATTATGTGGGGTGGAGTTTACTTGTCTCCTCCCCCCAATATTTATTTCAGGTTCCCCCTCCCCTGCCCACTGGAGTCTCATCAGGACATATGGGGTAGTGTCTACCAACCTCATTCTGCCCTCAGCCAGCTCAAACCTTGTTGCCTTAAGTACATTTGGTCCAGAGGATAGCTTTTTAGCTTCTTCCTCCTTCGTCTCGGTGTTACCCTGGTAGATCACAGCAGGGAGGGTAATGGAGGCAAAGCTAGAATTAGGTGGCTCTGCTTGCAAATGGCTCATCCTCCATCTCCCGTTGGCTTCCTAGCTTTCTACCCTGTGAGTCTCATTTGTCATCAGGCGCCCCTGAGTGATGATGCCAGAACTATGTCTTTCAACAGAAGCCTGTCCCAGCTGATGATGAATCGCAGAATTCCCAACCCCTGCCACAATTCTCTCTTTCTCTTTCCATTTCTTTTCAACTCCACTATTTTCCTTTGTTCGGGCAGCATGGGGTTGGCGTACTGAGAGTGTAGAAGACCATTTGATGAGGACTTATAGTTCTTTGAGAAATGGCTGGGTTGGAGAAGGGAAGGGCTAAAATCATAACAGACCATTTTTGCAATACATGTTAGGCTGTTGTACAGTGGTACCTTGGTTTAGGAGCAGTCCAGTTTAAGAACGATTTGGTTTACAAACTCCACAAAACCGGAAATAGTGTCTTGGTTTGAGAACTTTACCTCAGTCTAAGAACGGAATCCGAATGGTGGAAGGGCACTGGCGGTGGGAGGCCTCATTAGGGAAAACGCGCCTCGGTTTAAGAACAGTTTTGGTTTAAGAACGGACTTCCGGAATGGATTAAGTTCGTAAACCGAGGTACCACTGTAGTTATAATTGGTTTTTAAAAAACGGAGTAACATAGATTTCATGGCATGGAGGAAGATTTCTAGTGAATGAAATTTTGCATTGTCTCTGTAGATTCTCTGACCTTTAGATAAAAGCCAGAAACAAGTAAGTTCAGTGGTACCTCGGGTTACATATGCTTCAGGTTACATACGCTTCAGGTTACAGACTCCGCTAACCCAGAAATATTACCTTGGGTTTAGAACTTTGCTTCAGGATGAGAACAGAAATTGTGCTCCGGCGGCATGGCAGCAGCAGAAGGCCCCATTAGCTAAAGTGGTGCTTCAGGTTAAGAACAGTTTCAGGTTAAGAACGGACCTCCGGAACGAATTAAGTACTTAACCCGAGGTACCACTGTACATGGAAGTGGCTTTTAAACAAATATTCAGCTATGCTTGCCAGCATTCCAGGTAGATCCCTGCTTAGCCCGAGACCCAACTCTTCAGGCCTCCAGGCCAGCTGTCCAATCTCTGTGTCACCAGCTGTCCCACCATGGGAGAGTTGGGGAGGTAGGAAGGTGAATGGGCACCATGCCAATCAGCCTCTTCCTTTTCCTTTTCCAAGTTGGCTTGGAAGGAGACAGAGGCAGTGTGGTCAAGGGGGGAGAGTTGTGTGCAAGCTGCAGCGCCACCTTTGCTTGCTCATCTGCCTGTGTGGCATGGACTGGCTGGATATACAGAGGAGTGGTGGAAGGTACCAGCCAGGGAACCCCCAGGGGAACCAGGCTCATGTAGCTATGTATTTTTTAAAAAACATGAATCTAGCACACAGCCAGGCTTTTCCAAAGGCCATTAAAAAGCATTATGTATCTGGAGTTGAATTTAAAACTAGACATTTAGTCTATAGAATGGTGGGGCATCATTTTGTCCTTTGCCGCAGGCCACTTCTGATCTAATATCATTATATCTTGCAGACCTTGCTCATTTCTTTGAGACATGTTTGTTTTTTTCTTAATTAAGGTTTTGCCATACTAACAATCTGGAATATCATCTAAGAGCTAATCAGAAAGCACCGACACCAATATGACTGAAGATTAATTAGAATATGGGGGCATTTGTGCACTACAACTTCCACATTTGTGTGTGGGATATATATCTATATATATAGATAGATATATATAAAGATATAGATAGAATTTCATATGCATCCTTGACCATGTTTATAAAAATATTTATATACTGCTGTATCATAAAAGCATATCATAGTGGTTTACAACAATATAAAATCATACAATAAAATAATAAAACCTGGTTTTATTATTAATGTCTTTTCCTATTAGGGTGTTATCCCTGGCTCTGTAAAGAAAAAATTACACTGCTTCACATATTTGTCCTTTCTATTAGTGCTGAGTAGATATAAAGGCTTGTATCTTTAAAATCTTAGGGCTAGGAAAACCTACTTCAGCCTGAAAAAGAAGTTTTGTGACCCAAAGGTCAGATAATTGAGACTATTTTGGACTATGTTCTGAATGTCTGATTCAGCTACGGCTGTGCAATCTTCACCTTCCTAGAAAACTGTGTTAAGGAAATAAAAATTCAGACACGATGATGAGTTTGCATTTTTTTGAGTAAATTGAAGCTTTGCAAATGTATCTGTCACCCTTGGCCACAAATAATTTCATATGAAATGAAGTCCATATAGCATGTAGAGTATGTGTACACTGATGAATAGGCTAAAATATATGAGCAAATGGATGTTGTTTATCCGGCTTGTGTGGCAGACTCTTTGGAGAATATGGCATGCCATGAAATGGAGATGTCTGATCCCTGTCACTCTAGCTGTTAAAGCTTTGTTTACTCAGTGAAAGGTTAACAAGCAAATATATTCACATGCGCAACTGTCTGGATTAAATTACTCTACCACGTTTGATTAAAAGACTTTGGGCAGCTTTATTTCATACCATAAACAGATATTATTATGAAACAGCTTGGAGCAAATAGTTAATTGAAAGCTTTTATTCCACATTTATCCAACTTGTTTTGAGACCTTGTGTGACAGGATAAGTAACAAAAAAGTACAGAGGGCAGTGAGGTTGAAATTATGTAAAGTTATCTTTTATTTTCTGGTCATAAACCACTGCCTTAAAATGACTTGCTCCTGATGCCTTTGGACTTTATAATAATGAAAGCTCTCTGTTGTCACCATTTGGACAAAACAAGTATAGCCTCCTCCCATGTTTCCAGATTGTGTTGGGGTGCACATTCAAAAGGAACATCTCTGAGAGCAGGTGGTTTGTCTTCACTGCATTGGCATCAGTGGAATCTGTATTTTCACATACATCCCAATGCATATTTCGTTGACATCAGTGCATGCAGATGTGTATTCCAGGTAATCCACATCCAATTCTGGACTGGACTGGACTGGACTGGAGCAAAATCATGCATCTTCCTCCACTTTTTGTTGTTGCTGCTATTAGGATCCCTAACAAACAAACTGGAGCATGTGCAGGCAGAGAGTTGGTTTAACTATGCTGCTCTCCACCCACCTCTCTCTCTCTCTCTCTCTCTCTCTCTCTCTCTCTCTCTCTCTCTCTCTCCTTCTTCTCTCTTTCACACCCCTCCCCATCCAGGCCAATGTACCTTGAAAATAAAAATGATGCCCTCCCTGTTCCACTGATGGAAGCCTTTTCATGACACTCTGAATGTTTTAAAGGTGTTTTAATTACTATAGTTATACAGTGGTACCTCAGGTTAAGTACTTAATTCGTTCCAGAGGTGCGTACCTAACCTGAAACTGTTCTTAACCTGAAGCACCACTTTAGCTAATGGGGCCTCCTGCTGCTGCCGCACCGCCCGAGTCCGATTTCTGTTCTCATCCTGAAGTAAAGTTCTTAACCTGAAGCACTATTTCTGGTTTAGCGGAGTCTGTAACCTGAAGCGTATGTAACCTGAGGTACCACTGTACCTGATCTGAGCATTGAATGAGCTTGTTTTTAAATGAAGAATGAAATGACTGAAGACTCACACTGATAAACAAATGTGTATGGGTGAAATTACTGAACCGCTTGCAAAATCAATAAATAGACCAAGAATTCTGAAATCCAAGAATTCCTTTACTAGTTTCTGTAAGGCAAATCCTTATGATAGTGCCTAATAATAGCAATGCTTTTTAATCCATTCCTTTTTTCATAAGCTATATCCTGTGCACTATTTATACTGATTCTAAGAGCAATCCTCTTGGATCAGACCAAATGCCCCTCAACTCCAGCATCACAGTGACCAACTAGAAGCCTGTGGAAAGCCTGCAAGCAATACTTTCTTGTGATTTTATGTGGGAAGGGTTATTGTAAGGGCAGGGTCCAGAATCATTTCCCCACTGGTTCCAAATCACCCCTTCTAGCCTCTCTTTTTTTCTTCTTCTGTGGAGTTCCAAGTGCCTGTTTTCCCTTGCTAAAAGGAAAGCAACTTCATTTTATGCATTTCGTTTCCTGTTTTGTGTGAGAAACAGAAGAAGCTTAGGTGCCCTCAAGTGGTGGTTTTTTACCACTGCAGAAGAGAAATGCAGGTGGAAAATGCAGTTTTTTTAAAAAATGCACCAGAATAATTGAAGTGAATTTGAGATCATTTTTCAGATTATTGAAGAAAGCATGCTCATAATTTGTAGTATATTTTGTTGCAAATTATGCACTTCTGAAAGGCTTTGAAATTCATCCTTCTTTTGATAAATTGTGGTATTTAATCAGCATAACAGAACAACCTGGTAATTTTAAGAATGGTATAATATTTTAAACCTAAATGTATTCATGTAAATAATTTATTTCTGAATCATTTAGTATGCAGTTCATTGCCCAGTAATCTTGTCAGTAACCGGAAGATGTTGCCTCATTCCAATTTAACCCTAAACATTTTTACTTTGGAAGTAGTGTTTGAAACTCCCATTTTTTAAGGGTCATTTTGTGACAGGGAATTTCATTAAGACGAGCAGTTTCTGAGCTCTGGGTACAACACTGTGCCTAAGATTTCAAATTAAAACTGCAGAGTGGAAGGAAAGGAGGACCTTTTTCTGCCTCCCAACTTCCAGCTACTCTCTGAAGACTGGAGAAGAGACCCTCTTAAGAATATTAGGGAGGTGGGCAGGGGAAGAACTAGACCACGTGAAAAATGAACATAATATATTAGCTGCAGTTCATTCTTGTTATTAAAAAGTGCACCTAGGCATTCCGTAACCCAGGTTTAAGGTGTCATTTAGCTTCTAGCTTTCATATCTCTGTTTCTAACACTGCTTGGAAGCAATACCAACTAAATTCAAGGGGACTGAATAGTGCATGTTTACAGCCAAGGCCTGCACGACAGAGAATTAACCTTGCTAACCAGAACCATTACCTTTTTACTGTCCTCTGTAATGTTTTCGTTCTGAAACAGAAAGTGTAGGATGCTGTGTTGGTCCATTACAGGGGGGAGCGGGGAGTCCACAGTTGGGCAATGTCTTTCTTAGGATCAACCCAATTGTTACAAAATAGTTATACATCTACTATGAAGAATTTGAGGGATTGCTCGCTGTTTTATGATGTTTTTGGTGATGCTTTTAATATTGTCTTTATAAATGGACAAGACCTTGTTTTGTGGCTGCTTGATCTACATTCTGAGCAATGAAGAGGATGACTAGCAGGCCATGGGCCAGAAGTGATTTCACCCTTTGTGGCCCTAGAATAATGGTATGTCTCCCTCATGGATTTTGTCTGCGATATGAACATGTTCATACCTCTGTGTAATTATATTTATATTTATTTTAAAACATTTATGTGCTCTTCTTCCGGACATTTTTAATGGCTCGCAAATAAAAGACTATGAAAGCAATTACCGTTATTTGCGTATAAAACCATATAAAAATGAAAAACCCAGAACCATAGCTATTGATAATATGGTTGCAGCTTGCCAGGCCAGATGATGCATGGTTTAGCCAAAACAACAACAACAACAAGAACAACAACAAACCCTTATAAAAGACTTGAACATGTGAATACTGTATCTGCGAAGTCTTTGCAGATGTTGTCATCCTCATTGTGCAGACAAATATTGTTGGGCTCCACATCACTCTCTGGAAAACAGAGTAGTCCCAGAGAATGCAAAGGTTGTTCACTGTCTGCTCTAGAAAAGTAAGTTGTGGATGGATTTCACAAGTGGATATCCTTGACCTTTTTCTTTCTTTCCCTTTTTGAAACTACTGAACTGCATTGCCTTGAGGAAACAGAATACAATAGTTCGAATTGTGCTCTAAGTTGTAATTTGATGTTCCGCAATGCTTGTTTTAAAAAATGTAGAAGAACCTTTTTTGTCTCTTTGATCCAGTGGAGTGGAAATGGAAGAGGAGCTTTCTGCGATTTCCTCATTTTTCCTGCAATCCCCTGGGCTATGTCTCATGCTGCTTCAAAGTGTTCCCCAAACCTCTGCAATAGATTTGGAGAGGCACAGGGAACTGCAGAGGCAGTGGCAGAGGAAGGGGGGTGCGGTGGGGTGTCACCACTGGGGAGGGTGACAAAATACCAGGCAGCACTCACCAGTGCGGGAGCCAGTGTGGTGTAGTGGTTAAGAGCAGTAGACTTGTAATCTGGTGAACCAGGTTCGCGTCTCCGCTCCTCCACATGCAGCTGCTGGGTGACCTTGGGCTGGTCACACTTCTCTGAAGTCTCTCAGCCCCACTCACCTCACAGAGTGTTTGTTGTGGGGGAGGAAGGGAAAGGAGATGGTTAGCTGCTTTAAGTCACCTTAGGGTAGTGATAAAGCGGGATATCAAATCCAAACTCCTCCTCTTCTTCTTCTCACTGCAGGGCCTTCAGCACCCCCACAGGCTCCACGCTGCCCCAAACGGTCCACCAGCCACCTCCCCCTCAGCTGTAGGGCGGCTGAGTGGGAGGAGGCTCCTCAAAAGCCCCACGGAGCGTCCTGCCCCAGCTAGCCTTGCCCCACAGGTGGCTGGCCCCACCCCCATGGACTGCTGGTCCTGCCCCTGGGCACAAGGCACCTGCACTGCCCCAGGCGCCCAATTGGCTTGCTCCGCCCCTGTGCAGAGGGAAGGGGAGATTCAGTAAAAAAATGTACCTCCCTTTTCACTCACAGGACTGTTGGAATGAACAGTAATCAGCTGAGGGAACCAAAGGCATACAGTATAAAAAAATAAATTAGAAGTCCTATCTTATTAATATACAATGAGAAATAGTTTGATAACAGACTTAAATTCATACATGCTTCTCTTTTCTTGAATCCGTCTTTTGGGGAGAATGGAATTAACAGGATCCTGGCTTAAAACTGTTTTTGTATTTTTTCAAAGTCCCAAACTTCCAAGATTAATTTCAGCCAAGCCCTCTGAATCCCTGTTTTGCTTTCTGCTAGTTAGGTTTTGTTAAACGCACACTTGTTGCCCTTACAACATTAACATCTAAACACATTACGTGTAATTAATGCGCTTAGGATCTGGGTGCCAGTATGCTGGCTAAAGGCTGACTTCTGTCTGGAAGAAGATAGGCTCACTGATAACTTCAGGCTACAACTGCTGTCAGCTGAAGTCACTGATTTTGTTACTGATTCTGTCTGAGTGTTTTATGTCACCGATTAGCTGAAGGCCATTGAGGGCACTAGAAATGTTGCCTTAGTCAATGTATTTTTTTTTTCCAAAGCTGTTCGCAGAAGTTAAGGAACATTAATCTGCTGATTTCTGTTAACATTGGGTTTTGGTTAACTAAGTCTGAACTATTTTTAAAAAACATTTCCGCTTTTTAAAAAAGATGTTATTTACAGATGAATATAAGGCATAAATTACATTGGGGGTGAAACTGAATGAATGAACAGGGAAGTGCATTAATATCCCAGCTTGCAATTATTAGACTATTTCCACTTTCTTAAGGAGGTCTTACTCTCAATTATTTGCTAGCGAATAAATGACTAAACTAATAATATTGCTGGGTCTTAAGTCCTGCTTCCATAATAGGTGGCTCAGAAGAGATCCTTTGTAATTCAGTCTCGATACCATATGTCTCTGACATTAACATGCTTAGTTCCAAATGAGTTGGCTTCATTCAAGCATCTTAATTCAAGAGTGGATGATTAGATCTTAAGCTGAAAACCTATTAGGAGGTAAGCACTTATGTTGCTGCAAGTTATTAAAGGGACATCATCGTGCACTGGAAGATAAATCCTTTTGTATCTAGTACTGGTTAGTTAAGTGAGGGTTGCTCGTCATACAATATTAAAAGCCAACCTAAATGTTTGTTCAGAGTTGACCACATTCCAAGAAATTATCTAACTGAATGTAATGCAGCCAAATACTTTTTTGTCTTCAAAGTAAGAACCGAGACCCAAACTCTATGTTGATGGCAGGCGCGTGGGATTCTTCCAACGTGTGCTTCCGAAGGAGAGGTGTGAAAAACCATGTGACGTGTGACATCATCACAGTAGCATTTCCCCCATGCAGATTTGCAGCCAATGAAGCCAAGCAGGGCAGAGGGAATCACCTAATACAAGGGCGTCACATTATGCTATGATTTAGTTAGTTATCTAGTACATTTATATGTGGTTTGAAACAAAATGCAAATAGTAAAATCAGCACAGTGATGCAAAATGAGAGCAATTCTAATAACTAAATGAAAGCAACAGTCAGAACTTGTTAAAATGCAGAAGCCCGAGGGAACAAAAAAATTATTTCCCTGGTGCTAAAATAAATAGCAGAGTAGGCACCAGGGGAGACTCCTTAGGCAGAGGGTGCCACCACTAAAAAGGCCTTTCACCTGCCTCACCTGAGGATGATGGGAAGAGTCTCTGATAGGCTCAGGCCGGTTGATGTGCAGTTGGGCATCAGATCTCAAATGGTGCAGGGCTTCACTGGTGAGCTTTAAAATTCAGCTATAAAAATGGACCAGAAGACAATGCAGTCTTCCAGCTACACATTACAGGGGAGATAAGAGGGGACATGGATTGGTGGAGTCCTTTAATCTATAGTTTGGGATCTAGGAGGTGAACTAAAAAAAAAAAAAATGTAACCAGACATTAGTGAGGATGTGGTTATTCTGAACTAGTCATATGACTCAGATTCAACCGCCATGTGTGAAATAGGAATACAGTGGACACTCGGGTTGCGAACGTGATCCGTGCGGGAGGCATATTCGCAACCCACAGCACTGCGTCTGTGCACGCGTGGGTCACGATTCAGTGCTTCTGTGCATGCGCAAAGCGTGATTTATTGTTTCTGCGCATGCGCAAGCGCCGAAACCCGGAAGTAACCCATTCCGGTACTTCCGGGTTCGGCATGGTGCAGAACCCAAAAACATGCAACCTGAAGCATCTGTAACCCGAGGTATGACTGTAATAATAGTTTTAGACTAATACTGCTTTGTTTCTACTTTGCTTTCACTTTCCCTAAAGTATAATAAATATGCCGTTTGGGTCCTATCTTTTGTTCAGTGCTTGGAAATGTGCAGCCCCTACACTCAGGTTCAGGATATGATTACACCAAGCACCGTTCTTTAACATTTCTTGATTTATGTATGCTTTTTTGTACCCAACTCTCCTCCAAGGAACTCAGTGTGGCATGCAAGGCTCTTCCCACATCCATATTATTCTCACAACAACCTTGTGAGGTAATTTAGGCTGAGAGATGCCCTCCCCAAATCTGTAACAATACCATGGTGAACATCCTGGTAGATTTACACTTATTTTTTTCTTATTATTTAGTCACACGGTAAAAAAAAAGAGCCCAACTTGTGCAGAGAAAGCAGGATGCCCATGGCTCCTTGCTCTTTGAACACAGATCCTCTTGCTGACATGAACTTTGAAAATGCATCTGTCCTGTACCAGTAAAAGTGAAGCAAGACCAATGCCTTTATTGCTCTCACACTGAACACTGTATCGGGTATGTGTAAGAGACACTCTCCTTAAGTGCAACTTGATGTAACATTTACATTATTCATGGCGCCTCTATTGAAAAGCACTGCCCAAGCAGCACACCAGGTCTGGTGGCACCAAGGAAGTGTTGAAAGGCTATGGCACTTTTGTTTGTCTCCGCTTAGTGACAGCCACTCTCACACATATGGTTTGTGGCAGAGTTGGGTCTGCACAGTCGGTCAGCACAATTGGTCAAGCAGGGCTTTCTTGAGTATATTTACTTCAAAATATTGTTATAGATTTGGGGGCGAACCCCCAAAACCCTAGAAATTAATTATTGGTAGGATCTTGATTATTTGGGATGTGAAGGGAGAAATACCAGCTGCAGTGGAATTCCTGGGCTAGCAAAATGATCAAGCCAGGCTAGGACCATTAAGGAACAAAACAGAGCCATTGAGGGCCATTGGCAGTGCAAGAGAACTGTCCTTCTCCCGGGTCCTAAGGTTTCAGTCCCTTTTTATGTTTCTTGAAGCTCTTCAAGAAGGCGACACCATAGCCTTCCAATTCACTATCCTATTTTCTGACTTGACTTCTAGACTATATTTTTAATAACCCCTCCCAACCTTGCAGCTAATCAGGGGAGTAGAATCCTGGTTAATTTTCTATTTCCAGGTTCTTATGATGAAACTTTGACCCTTCTCTTCACAGTATCCCCTTGTACCACATTTCCTGAGCAAAGCATGCCCTTTTACTTTTGCTTTATTTCTGTTAACTTTTGACTCTCCTGTTAGAGAAAACCTTCAAACCAAGAAGCAAATATTTTAGCAACCCAAATCTGGTTGAAAGCATTTTCCCTTCACAGCTGCTCTCAGGTGAGTAGATATAGGATTGAAAGCTCAGGTAATAAGCCCCATTGACTACGGTAGGATGTAAAGGTAAAGGTAAAGGGACCCCTGACCATTAGGTCCAGTCGTGGCCGACTCTGGGGTTGCGGCGTTCATCTTGCTTTATTGGCTGAGGGAGCCGGCGTACAGCTTCCAGGTCATGTGGCCAGCATGACTAAGCCACTTCTGGCGAACCAGAGCAGCGCACGGAAACGCCATTTACCTTCCCGCCAGAGTGGTACCTATTTATTTACTTGCACTTTGACATGCTTTCGAACTGCTAGGTTGGCAGGAGCAGGGACCGAGCAACGGGAGCTCACCCCTTCGCTGGGATTCGAACCACCGACCTTCTGATCGGCAAGTCCTAGGCTCTGTGGTTTAACCCACAGTGTACTTCTGAGTAAATACCAGAGGTACCAACTTAAATAAAATATTGGGGAAGGCCAGATATGCCCCGCCCTCTATAATCAATCACAAGACATGGCACATGCACACCATTTGAATGGCAATGCCCATCAACTTTGGGGTAGCCCCCTCAAATATTTTATTGGGTGAGCCGAAGGGACTTCAAACCCTAGATTTGGTTCCTATGGTAAGCATACATTGAGATCAAGGGTTATTGTCTCAAAACTGAATCAGGAATGGAAAACCATTTTCAGTGTTGTGCTATGTATGGGAGAAATGCTAGGTTTTAATGAATGTTTTGCTCTTGGGGCAGGTACAGTGGTACCTCAGGTTACATATGCTTCAGGTTACAGACTCCGCTAACCCAGAAATATTACCTTGGGTTAAGAACTTTGCTTCAGGATGAGAACAGAAATCGTGCAGTGGCAGCGCAGCGACAGCAGGAGGCCCCATTAGCTAAAGTGGTGCTTCAGGTTAAGAACAGTTTCAGGTTAAGAACAGACCTCCAGAACGAATTAAGTTCTTAACCCGAGGTACCACTGTACTGGACAGAATTATCTGATGGGATTTAGCAGTTTCCCCCCCTTTTGTGTCTATGTCTTTTACTGCTTCCATCTTTGTACGAAACATAACTGGGCAGTCCTGGCAATGAAGTCCATTTCGTTATTTTGTATATTAGTCTCAAATCCAAGCTTTAAATGTTAGTTCCATTTCTGATGTTGTTGTTGTTGTTAAATTTGTATACTGCTTTACATGCCAAAGCGGAACATGCCAAACTGGAGCATGCACAATCTGTAGTGAAGCTCAGCTTCACTCCTGTTGTATGATACCTCCAAATATTGTCTCTGTGATGTATTATGACTGACAACCCTGCTTGTACAACATATTTAACTGTGGGCTGTAATTAGCTGGGGTGAAATGTGTCTGACTGCGCTGCAAACTCCAACTGCAAAATTTATACCTTCAGCTGTGATCTCAAGATATAGCAGTTATCAAAATAGCCTTAATTGCTGTGCCATTGTTTGATGTTCTCGCGTGATTGATGCTACACTAAAGAAAATTGAAGGGTATAATTTGTTTTAATAAAATGGTATGGTTTCATTTCATTACAGTTGCCTAATGAGTGCAAATCCATTTTGTTATACCAAGAATTGTCTCTGTTGGAATCTTTGTGAGATATTTAGCATGTTTCCTGGCACCATTTGACATCTACTCTGCATAATTCTTTATTCTACAAGGGCCCATTTTCTCCCTTGAAATATATGTAGAAATCTTATTAGGAATACTGACACATTGCTATCAGAACTTATAAAAGAGAAACCATGATTGCTATAATTCCTGAGGCTTGTGTAACATAATGAAAGGGTGCTGTGTTGTTATCTATGGATAACGATGATGCGCTTTTCCAATTTTAGATAATGCAAAATGTTGCTATGTATCAACAAGGGAGCGTGGCAGTTTCTTTTCCCATATCCTTTCATACTAATTTAGGATGGTGTTACAGGTGCTGGTGGCTGGGCCATCGTCTTGTTAGTCTGATAGCTTGTAGTTTGAGATGATCACTTGATGTTTCTTTTTCTTTTTTAATAGGTTTTTATTGAGTTTTACAATTTTATATTCAATATAGTCATCATCAACACAAGAAAAAAATATATGTATAAATCCAAATCTCCTCTTTCCCTCACTCCCATGACTTCCCTCAACCTCCTCTTCTGGTTCTTTAGTTATTCACTTCTTCTGCTAATTTTGTTTTACCTTAATTTTAAATTCTTTTGACTACATGTTCTCATATCCTTAGCATTTTTATACCATATATTTGAAATCCCATCTTACATTTTATTATTTTCCCAATTATTGCTCCTTAACTTTTACAGTTGATTTCTTTTGTAAGTGTTTACTCAAACCCTGCTAGTGGGTCCACTTCTTTACAGTATTTCTGTAAATGCATCATAAACGGTTCCCAGTCTTCTTTAAATGCTCTCTCGTCTCTGTCCTTAAGTTTCCCTGTAAGCTTCGCCATTTCAGCATATTCCATGAGTTTTGCTTGCCATTCTTCTGCCATTGGTATCTTGTCATCCTTCCATTTTTGGGCTAGCAAAATTCTGGCCGCTGTTGTGGCATACATGAATAACTTCTTCTCTTCTTCTGGCAAGTCCTGTCCTGTAATACCTAACAAAAAAAGCTTCTGGGGTTTTTTTTTTTTAAGCAAATGTTGTCTTAAACATCTTTTTCATTTCATTGTAAATCATTTCCCAATAATTTTTGATTGTTTTACACTTCCACCACATATGATAAAAAGTGCCTTCTGATCACTTGATGTTTCAGTAGCTGAAGCTAATGGCAGGTGTTCTCCTGATAGCTGGGCACCCCTCTCCAGATTATAGAATATAGTGCTCTTTGTCATTTGGGTAAGGGTTTCTCCAGGCCAGGGGGCCCCCAAAATGGACTTTGAACATGCCTGCTCTAGGCAGTAGGAAAGGGAGAAAGAAACAGTTGGAAGATCAACAATATGGAGCTAAAGAGCTTTGATTTGACTTCCTGCTGAAGCCTATGCATCTTCAGTGTGTGGGATAAGTGATAGGAACCTTCTCAGTATATTCTGCTTGTAGGTTTATTGTTATGTACTGAGTTGAATAGGATCCAAACTGCAGCAGTCTGATTGGTCCTAGAACAATAGGATCCAAAATGCAGCGGTCTGATTGGTCCTAGAACAATAGGATTCAGAATGCAGCAGTCTGATTGGTCCTAGAACAATGCAGCAGTATGATTGATTGGCAGGAACCACCCAATCATGCTCCAGATAGAAGTGAATCCACAACCTGATTGGCTTACAGTAGAATTCCGGAATTAGCCAATCATGTGCAGCCCATTGTGTAAATAATGTATATAAAGCAGATACTTTGAGGGGACATTCATTCATTCCTCCTCACCACTATGAGCTGAATAAAGAGCATGAAATCACTTTGCAACTCTGAGTATATTTCATTTATAAATCAAACAAATATTACAGAGACACCACAAATCTCAAGTGTTCCATCATCCTTAGGAAACAGAATCCAGTTGTGCTGTCTCTTGAGGTACAGGGATCACACAACAATGTTTTGGGTGGTGGAAGCTGCTGAGGTTGTCCTTCAAGGAATGTGGTATCATTTTCTTTCCAGGGTTACATGCGAGAAACAAAGGAAGAAAACCTAGGGTGCGTCCTTCATTGCTCCCATGCAATGGGATACCAAACCTGAATCTTTTTGTTTGTTTTTCATTTGCTGCCCTTTTATGTTGAAAAAGGTTGCTTTTTGAAGTGTGACATGAAAGGACTGTTGACTTCTGAGAGCACGGCATGGAGATTTTTAGTACGGTGCTATATTTTTATTTTATAAAATAATTCTGCATTATGGTTATAGTTACGCTGTGCTATTAATAATATAGTATTGCAAAACAAATTTTAAATTAAATGGAACCATGTTATTCCCCAAGGATCAAGTCACTTTATTCCTTGTGACGCAGCTATTCTAAAACCACCAGGCAGTAAGAGTTTTGTCTCCATTTTATTATTATTTATAATGCCACTCAGGGGGGAGGAACTCTTCTTTCTATAATTCATTCCATGCTTTGTATGTGCTTTAAACATATATATATATACAATGGGCAATTCTTTTTATTGCACAAACCCTGCATTCTTTCAATGGAAGAGGGACTGGCTGCAAACTTTGATCTCTCTTCTATCTTTGCTGCAGAAAAGAAAATCCTTTGTTAGAAACTTCTGTCTCGTGGAACCATTAGAATATGGCTGCATTGGTCTATGCACACACAAAATGGGTACATGGGGAAATTGTATTTGAAAAGTCTGGATGGTTTTCAGTTGTTTTCACTGGGGTGAGTTGTATTTCTTTCAAGCTGCAACGAGACAACTCTTAAATCTGTATATTAGCCAGTAGGTGGTGCAATTTGTACAGATGTCATCATCTAGTTTAGAAGGGGGGAAAAGCAACGCGACTTTCAATTCCTTCGTAGCTTGCCGTGATCGTATAGTGGTTAGTACTCTGCGTTGTGGCCGCAGCAACCTCGGTTCGAATCCGAGTCACGGCAGAAAGGAATGTGCATGTTTTTTAAAAGCCTAAAATCAAGTGCTTTGCAATACTGTATCACTCAAAGCTTGCTCTTTTAAAACAATTGTGAAAAATAGCTTTAGCATGAGGACTGATACTTGTATAATGTTGAATACAGTAGTTCCATTCCATGCATGCTTTTGATCTAATTGCTATTCGTTGATTATAGTATGTTTATACTTTGGCACTATCAATATTTAGCTTTATAGTAAATAATAATTGCAATTAATAATAATTTATTTATACCCCACCCATCTGGCTGGGTTTCCCCAGCCACTCTGGGCGGCTTCCAACAAAATATTAAAATACAATAAAAATAAAATAAAATATCACTTTAGAATCCAATCTTTTAACTCAGAGGACTATATTCATGTTTATCGTCTGTAAATTTTAATCCTCATCCATGTCTGTGTATATTTTAATTCCCCCACCCCAATCTTTGAACAAATAAAATAAAGACACAGTTTTAAATAACCCACACCAGTTTAATGAGATAGAATAGGTGAATGCATACAAACTGACATTATACTTTCAGAAGTACTTGAAATCTGGAAGAATTGGGGAGTTTACTTGTGTGTGCATTTAAAAAAATGTTCTAATACAAGAATTTCGAGGTTTGTTGGGATATATATGCCTTCCGTGCAAAATCTGTGGGCTTTTCTGCATCTCTAGTGCTTTCTATCTAGGATGCAAAACACAGAAAACATTAATTTTGTGCTATGTCTAGAATGTAGTGCATCAGAAACTTAGCCCTACACACATATATGGTCTTTTTGTATGGAACATATTGATGCTGGCAGAATATGAATTGTTATTATTTTTTAAGAGCAAATAAATTTTCTTCCCTTCTGCCGTGACTCGGATTCGAACCGAGGTTGCTGCGGCCACAACGCAGAGTACTAACCACTATACGATCACGGCAAGCTACTGGAGAAGTTGTTGCAAGAAACTTGGTTGGTATTTTCCTTTAAAGAGCTGTGAGAATATTGCCACCTAGCGTCTGTTGGCTAGGAAGGCTCATAAATCCAATAGCACTTCTATGAGACAAAAAAGCAAGGTTTGTGTGAGTGTGTTTATGCCGGAGCTTTTGATTTTGTTAGAATTGTTGCTACAGGGTTCCCAGCATTGTTCATTGCATCTTCATCTTCATCATGACAGTCAAATAATCTTTGCTTCCGAGATGGAATATACAGTATTATGGAAAAGCATTATTTTCTGTTTGTTAGGTTTCCATCTCCTTTGTAAACAATGTTTGTAAGTGGACAATTAAAGCGTGCGGTGCTGAAACAACTTATTTTCTCATTTCTTAGCTGGGAAAGTCAGGACTTTTTTATTTTTAAAAGATATAATGCACACTACTACACAAATGCACTTACCACTGGTGAGCTGCTTTTTTTCTCTGTAAAGAGAAAAGCTCAATACAGTTGTACCTCAGATTACAGACGCTTCAGGTTGCAGACGCTTCAGGTTACAGAATCCGCTAACCCAGAAACAGTACCTCAGGTTAAGAACTTTGCTTCAGGATGAGAACAGAAATCGCACAGCGGCGGCAGCAGGAGGCCCCATTAGCTAAAGTGGTGCTTCAGGTTAAGAACAGTTTCAGGTTAAGAACGGACCTCCGGAACGAATTAAGTTCTTAACCTTAGGTACCACTGTACCATCAAATCTTGGAAAGCCCTTTATTTCCGCCCAAGTTGAGATGAGAGCAGTGGTAAGAATCATAGAATTGTAGAGTTGCAAGGGACCCCAAGGGTCATCTAATTAATCAACTCCCCCCCCCCCCGCAATTCAAGAATTGTAACTAAAACATCCACGGCAGATAGCCAACCAACATCTGCTTAGAAACCTCAAAGGAAGGAGAGTCCACCACCTCCTGAGTGAGACTGAGACAGCGAGACAGAAAGTTCTTCCTGATGTTTAGTTGGAATCTCCTTTCTTGGGACATGAAGCCATTGGTACAAGTCCTGGCCTACAGAGCAGGAGAAAACAAGCTTGCTCCATCTTCCATGTAACAGCCCTTGAGATATTTGAAGATGGCTATCATAGCCCCTCTGTTTCCCCTTATGCAGGCTAAACATACCCAGCTCCCTCAACCGTTCCTCATATGACTTGGTTTCCAGACCCTTGATCATCTTGGTCTCCCTCCCCTGCACAATTTCCAGCTTCTCAACATCCTTCTTAAAACGTGTTGCCCAGAACTGGACACATTATTCCTGGTGGAGTCTGTCCAAGGCAGACCCATATGTCATGCTGAGACTTGAAGACACTTAAGAAGCTTTGAGATCTTTCTTAGTATTGTCCAAGTATCTCCCGCTGACCTCAGGGACAAAGCTCTGCTTTTGCAAATTGGGGAGGACAGGTTCCTGCTTGCTACCAAGGACCAGCCAAAAGTGACAGACTTGGGGGAAATTCGTTGATAAGAGCATAAGTGATAACTTAAGGACTTCACGTGACATTTGTCTACATAAAGAAATGCTGGCTTCATCAGAAGCATAAACCCCTGCTGGGGCAGGAAGACTGTCTGCATCATACAAAGTGAGGTTCAGAAATAAATAAACTGAACGCAGAGAGATCATCATAAATGAATCAATCACTTAGTGTAGATTTGGCCAACCTGTTCTATGCATGTCTGACATGTAAATAACCCCCAGAAAAAAACTCCCCCAGTCCCCCAGTTGATAATGGGACTCATAGTTGGTTTTTTTCTGGTGCCCTTTGACATGAAAAAGCTTCCCCACTTTGGTCTAGGTGCGAGGTCCTAGCAGGGAAAGTTACCTGTTCTGGTGTCTGTATTGCAGGATTGTGATATTGCTCTAATAGGGCTGAAAAGGGTGGCTGGGAGAAGTTGGGTGCTAAATTTCACATAATGTTTTGGACTAATCAGACAGTTCTTTGGTTGCAGGCTTCTAGGATTGTTTCATTTTTTTATGAGTTTTTTAAGAATGTGATTTCCAGATCTTATTCTTCTGTACAGTATTGAGGGTGTTGGCTCTAAAAATAGGCGACTCGAGTTTTGCCTTTTGATTCACTAGCAATTTTAAGGGTGATCTAGCTATTTGGACATCCAGCGAGATGATAGCGGTATATAATAACAGTTATTGTTTAATATATCCTCATTAAATCCAAACTAACTTGCAATCTCAGGCAAGGTAAGTCTCTGAAAATCTAGAAAACCTGATTTTCGCATCCTTATTTGAAAGTCTGTCCTGCTCCCAACCATTTTATGGGGCGTGCACCTGGGAATACGGAGATTCTCTTTGAATGCCAATTCTCATGCAACTCGCTTCTTTGTACATCAGTCTGCTAGGTATAAAAATGCCAACAAATAAATAGCATGGTCTGTTCATGACCTGGAAGCTGTATTTTTTATTTCTGAAAATTAATCCAACTCAGAGCTGGATTAGAGATGGCACATCCTTCAACAACAGGCTTGTGGGATCAAAGCAGGCAGTCATTCTACCTTGGCAGGAAATCCCTGTTTTTTATGCGTAGATCTGATTCATATCCATAGATGGCTACAATCACAACCATCTGTTTTGAATTAATATCAGTAAATCATCTTGCATCTGAGTCAATCATACCTTGAAACATCATAGGGTAAGTGGATCAAGCAAGCCTAGGCTTTGTTTGGCAACTCATAATGCAATATTGTACAATTTCCATGCAGTTTTGAAATTGCATTTGAGTGCTGCTGAAGCTATTCACAACATTTGTGCTGATTACTCTGTGGACAATAGTCTGCATAAAGGCAGCAGTTGATTGGTAAGAAGGTAAATAGAGCATTATTCAGTGATGCTTAATAAAACAGGACAGGGGTGTCCAACTTCCAAGAGACTGCGATTTACTCCCACTAAAAAAAACTGGCAGTGATCACGATCGACCTGTTGGACATCCCTAAAATAGGACATGTGGGAGTCCTTAGCTTATTGGATACAATGCTGTGTGTATTGAGCATATTTTCATCACACCACTGCAAATGATTGCATTAGCACTCAGCAATCCATGTGGCGACTCACCATATTGCAACAACTTCCACATTTAATGAGTTATGGGCAATTTGTCATGGATGCTGTGTGTGGTATCGTCAGTTTTATCCAGGGTGGCCCTTAGTAGTAGTAGCAGTAGTATTTTATTTATACCCCGCCCACCTGGCTGGGTTGTCCCAGCCACTCTGCGCGGCTTCCAACACACACAAAATTAAATAATAAAACATCAAACATTAATAGTAACAATCAGATCCTATATAACAGGCACGTCCAACAGGTAGATCGTGATCTACAGGTAGACCACTGGATAGCTGTGGTAGATCACTGGTAGATCACTGTCTCCCCCCAAAGAAGCTCAACAAATTTGGCTCCCCTAAAAAAAGCTTGACATTTTTGCCCGGCACCCCAAAAAATGGGGCTTTCCTCCTCCCTAGAAAAAAGCACCCCTGCTATATAAAAAGTCATAATAACTTTAAAATAAACAACTTATAACCAAATAAAGCAATATGCAATAATGCATTAGAATACAATAGTAAACACTAAAATTAAACATAAGCAAAAAAAAATTAGACAGTTTACACTTATCAATTACAATAAAGAATTACTCATCTATAATCAATAAAAATAGCAGCAAATCACAATACATAAGATACCACAAATCATACAGAATGACGCAAAAAGATTAAATTAAGAAACACAGACACACAACTTATAAAATTATTTAAAACAAAACAAAACTATCCCTGAACTTTCCTCCCAGCTGCCTCTGCTGTTCTCAAAGTCATGGTTCGGGAAAGAGAAAAAAAAATTAAGGATCTAGGTTTATTTTGCAAAAGAGGAGATAACACTAACACAGCATTTTCCCCCAAAAAATAAAGGGTTAGTTCATACAAAAAAACACAACAGTCTTTCTTAGGTATAGTTTTATCAATATCAAATTAGCATAACATGGCACAGAATGACCTTCTGTGGGGGGGATGTTAGCAAATGTTTTGTTATTACCACAACTCTAAATTTCAGTCTCTGTTGTGAAGTATTGTGGAATGAGCCTCAACCGTGGCTTCTCTCCTTCCTTTGAAAACCTCCAGGATGTGATAGATGGGTTTCCAAAATCTTCTTCTTTGTTGCCTTCTCAGAATCTTCTTCCTTTGTACTATCAGCAGCAACATGCTGCCTGCCAGCTGTATCACATTATTACTCATGTACAGCACAACAAAATCCTGCCTATAAAAACTTGACTCTCCGCCAGATTTGCAGTGGTGCTTCCATTCCATGATTAAAACTCAAGAAGTGTGAGGGCTACAGAGAGATGATTCCTGCCTGCGACGGTGTCTTTGTTTTGCCGCTGCAAATGTTTACTATAAAGCCGTATGGCCACTCAGCTTACCTATGGCTATCTGCTCCTGGCAAACTGTTTTTGTAAGAATGTTTAGCTATTACTGCTGTGCTCAGTTGGTGTTTATCCCATATTACCAGGTTTTGTGTTGTGTTGTTGCTAGAAAAAAATATCATTAATATCATAAACATCTGGAGATGGAAGAGATAGCAAACAGAGAAGTGGGCTTACTCATAAGGGGCCTAATCAAAAGCCTAATAAAAATGTTTGAAACTCTGCCATGGAAATTGATGGTTCTTAGTCCAAGGCAAGTAGAGTTGAGTGTAACCTACTGGGTTCACAAGAGACTTACCTGAAGGTTGTTCATTCATGCTATAAAATGGTCAAAGAATTAGGAAGTCCAGTGGCTCACAGCAGAAACTTTACTCTTTGATCTTAGATGTGTTGTCCTAATGGTGTTGTGGGTGTTGTTGTGGGGGGGGGTTGGGGGTGTTAAAGATTATCACAATCTTCTTAGTGAAACCAGCATTGTTCACCTCACTTTGAGGAATTACAAGGTGTGACTGAAAAGTTCGGTCACAGAAATCGGACAGCGAGAAATATTTGAACATACATGCCTTACAGGCCTTCAAAGTAGGTCCCCTCTGATACAATGCACCACTGACAACATTTGTAGAACTGTTGGAAACTTCTGGAGAAGTCCTTGTTTCGTACTGCTTTCCGTTCCCTCATCACAGCAGCTTGGACATGTGAAATGTTGGAAAATATGTGCCCTTTCAGTGCAGATTTCAGTTTTGGAAAAATAAAGAAATCCGGTGGGGCCAGATTGGGAGAATATGGAGGGTGGGACAACTCAGTAACCTCGGTAACGATTTCACACAGAATATGCAATTCTTCCGCCATCATTCGGGCAGACAAACGCCTATCCCACATCAATAACTCACATACTCTGTTGATGGTCCGCCAGACCGAGGGTCATCGTCGATGGTTTTCTGCCCTTCACAGAAACGCTTAAACTACTCATACACTGTCTTTTGAGTTACAGCTTCATCTCCATACACAATTGTGAGCATTTCGTGGGTTTCTGATGCCAATTGTATGTTCAAATATTTCTCGCTGTCCGATTTCTGTGACCATGCACCGAACTTTCCGGTCACACCTTGTATTATTTTATGCTACTGTGGAAGAGGCACCAGTCGCCTTTCTGTGAGCACCCACCCACCAGTCATTGGCTTAATGGTGGCGCTGTCACAGGCTGTGCATTAAAAAAATTCCTGGTGAAGGAAAAAGGTCAGTTGTAGGATATTCAAAATCAGTACAGAGGCTGTGAAATATTTGTTTTTTAAAAATCTCACAGGAACCAAAGTTGGACGAACAAAGCAACAGAACTGAAGAGATGGAAGTCAGGAGAACTGAGGAACCAAATAAGGAAAAGTCAAGAAAGTGTCTAGGGAGAGGATTGTTTGAATACTGCATGGAGACACAGGAATCAGAATTTGAGTCAGAATCCTATTGGGAAAGAGGGACAAGGAGGCAGTAGGGAAATGCAAGGGGTTGGAAACCTCAAAGAAGGCCTAAGGGTTTGTACGATGACACATACCTTCATGCAGAATCAGAAAAATTATTGGCTATAGGTCTCTGTATCCTGTCATATCCCAAAGGCTTAGAAGCAGGTTGCATGTTCAATCATAATTTTAATACTCACAGTGGGACATAGGAGAGGAGGTCATATATTAGCTGTGGGGGTCCAAATACATCCCTTACAAAAATTCCTCTTAGATTGTGAGGCACCAAAACTTTCAGTTCTCATTATGTTTAACAGTTGCGTTTTAGAAGTTTATTGTTTAGAACATCTGAACAAAACTTCAGAAATGCCTTAATTCAAATAACTGGGTAATGACAAACTTAGCTATTCTAACATTTCCAGCGGAAGCAAGCAGGTAACATTGGGTGTTTCCAGATGAACGTGTTACAGCATTTTCCCCAATTTCTTAATGGACATCTTAATTTCCAATTTCTTAATGGGACATCTCCATGGTATCGCCATCCTTTTGAAATTATCCTGTGCTTTTCTTCTTTTCATCCACTTATTTTCTGATAACGTGGGGAAAAAACAGTTTTAATAAGATCTGGAACAGCAACACACACACACGCACAAAACCAGCAGTGTTTGCGTCTGTAATTTTAGCTGTCAGGTTTAGGTGATTGTGGTTTTGTATGCCAGTAGTGACTTTCTACACCTTCTCTCTTCTAGTTCTTCCTCACCAAATCACACCGAGGCCATATTGTTTCAATCCATCATTACTGCCATCCATGCTTTTGCTTTTATCTGTACAAGCAATTGTGTTGTAGAGCTCTTTCCTCAGGAACTCCCCACATTTTGTTGTTTTCCATTAAAAATAAATAAAAATGGATATGCTCCTGAATTCTAGTATCTCTTTATAATGAGCTACTGTAATAAGCAGCCCTGATCTTTAATACAAGGAGGAGTCTGCTAGTTACATTTTTACCAGTGTCACCTTATGCGTTCCATTGTGCAATGCAAATTACAGCGTGTATATCTCCATAGGAAATGAATGTCTTTTTGCAGCAAACTGAAACTTACCTTCACTTTCTGTTTATCTAAGGCAATTTGCTAGGAGGACCAACAGGATTAGAAACGGAAGTATGGTTTAGAAAGGAAAGCAAATGCTAATGTACTTTTAAAAGAAGCAGCACATGCAGGTCTGCCAAACACCTGTGCTCATGCTCAACGAGCATAATTAGTTACATGGAAGGAATAGGGAAGCTCAATCCAGGAACATCTCATCACGCGCCATTGAGAGATGTGGACAAGTATGGGTGCAATCAAACAACAGCAGCGTTTGATGATGTGGGTGGTCTGTTGCTGTTCTGCAATAATGGAAAAGCAACGGTCCACTTCATACCCTATGTTCCTCCTCACCACTAACTTACAGCCAACTTACAACTGGTGCACATTTAACTTTTGTGATCACAGCTTTATGTGCTTGGCAGCCAGCCAGCTTAAATTGCACAACCCCAGTGCAAGGTGCAAGTCAACTTTATACAAAGTGGCTCAGAAAAGACTGTAACTTGGTGGCAGGGCTGGAAATTGTTGTTGTTGTTGTTTATTGCTTATACCCCACCCATCTGGCCAGGCCTCCCCAGCCACTCTGGGCGGCTTCCAACAGACTATTAAAAACACGCTAAAACATTAAAAACTTCCCTAAACAGGGCTGTTTTCAGATGTCTTCTAAAAGTCAGATAGTTGTTTATTTCCTTGACATCTGGTGGATGTCGGAATCAAGCCTTAGTCAAAGGAATTTGCCACTCTCCAGGCACCTGGCTTGAGTTCCTTGTTGACCTCCCCGTCTGCGACTCCCGGCAAGATCAGGTGAGATCTCAATCGGCGATCCTCCTCTAACGTGAGAAGAACACACCACTCCTCCCCTGCCATCCCCAGGGAGGGGAGAGAGACAGACAGAAATGTATTTACATGCCTTTATTTCTGTCCTTCCAGCAGTACAGAGAAACGTGTCTGCACTCTCTTAACACCAACAGCAGAGAGAGAATAACTCCTCCCCTGCACTTCCAGTACAGGTCAGGTGACACTCTGAGCTAACATCCTGTGCTCAGTACAGTGAATAGACTGTCCCTTTGTTCCCACGGAACAATCCCAAACATCAACATCCTGTTTGGCTTTCCAGCCATCTGGAGCACGCTGCTGCATTGCTCCTTTTTCGTAACATCGGGGGGGGGGTGTTCCACAGGGCGGGCGCCACTACTGAGAAGGCCCTCTGCCTGGTTCCCTGTAACTTGGCTTCTTGCAGCAAGGGAACTGCCAGAAGGCCCTCAGAGCTGGACCTCAGTGTCCGGGCAGAGCGATGGGGGTGGAGTTTCTCTTTCAGGTATACTGGGCTGAGGCCTCTCTCTGATTGGCAGCAGCTCTCTAGGCTTTCGTAGATGGACCAATAGTCTGACTCAGCAAGAGACAGCGTTCTGTATGCAGAACTGATATCGCATGGATGTCACTGTAGGCAGAATCACTTGTGGAAGTCAAAAGAGGGTCTACCCAGTGGGCTTAGATTTCATTATTCTTCCTTGCACTGATATAGCTGATTCTTCCAAGTCAACAAAATGGCACACTTCTGGGAGTAAGCGCCATGGAACAGGATGGGACTTAGTTCTGATTAGGGTAGGATTGCCCTACGTGATATTTGAAAGCTGGGCTTCAGGCCCCTTCACCATTTGAGGTACAGCATGGAATGAACTGTGACATGGCCTTTTCTGCAGTGGCACCAAGGTTCTACAATAAGGTTAGCAGACGTCTCCATTTCCTGGGGATAGTCCCCAGATTTACAAATCAGTCTCCTGACAAAATCCTATCATTCCGACTCTTCAAATGAAAATTTCTCACTGTATTTATTTATTGAAATAAAATAATCAGGTATACTTTGTTTCATTTCAGAATTTTTGTATTTAAGTTTTCACATGCCCACATTAAAAGATTCTCCCTTGGTGTGTATGATTTGAATGGCTATCAGATCAGCGCCTCTATATGTTTTCTTGCTTTCATTAAGACAATAACAAATGTTCTTAACATCCTAGACGGCATGTGACTGCTTTTAATAATATAAAATGTCATTTTTTTTCATAAATTGACTCAACTTTCACCTTTTTTTAAAAAAAAAATCTGTTCTATATGAAAAATGTTTTTTTCATTATTTTTATTAGAAAAATATTTGTAGAGAATACTTTATGTCACAAAGCCCCTATCGCTAGTTGGCAGTAGAAACAGGTTAATAAATGGCTGTGTGTTACCACATTATAAATCAATCAAGGGTTCCATGTGAAATCATACAGGAAACCTCAAAAGTAAAGCACAAGCACTTATTAATAACATCTGATTCCTGAGATTAATCTACAGTATAGCGTAGAATCACAGAGCTGGAAAGAGACTGAAAAAAACCTGAAGTAAATTGTGTCATTCCTGCCTGATGATGCTGAACATGGAGGAGTGATTATTTTAATTATGATCTTCAGCGGGATAAAGCAATAATCAGTTTTAGAATGGTTTGGACAAGTCCTTGGGGGGGGGAGGTGGAATAAAAGAAATCCCTTCCTTAGATTAATGGGTCAAGGTAACATGGAAAAGAAAAATTAAAATATGCTGAAATTCCAGGATCAGCTTTATTCCTTATTAAGTGCAGGCAGTGTGTTTATGACACCCACTTCCAACATAATGATTGTGTACACTGATTAGCTGGAATGCATGCATGCCAAGTCTGCCGGTTCCTCAGACTGTTGGAAAAGAAAACAACATGCTCGATTTTTGATCAAGACACAAGAATAGAGATCAGATCGATCTGGTGCGTCGATGGCTTCACCTAGGTTGGCAGTGTGGAGCTATGGGGAAGTGGTAGAGAAGGTAAATATAGAATAGTACAGGGGCATAATGTCACTCCTCTTTCCCAAACTATATGTGGTACACCAGGTTAAATATTGCACTCTACCAAGTGTTTATTAAGTTCATTCCCTTTGCCCTAATCTTTGCACCTCCTAAACTTGGGGTTTGTCAAGTCTGTCAAACACCTCACAGTTTGCCAGACATAATACATGCCCTGATGTACTGCAAGTGTGTTAGGAACTTGGGTTGCAGACCTAGGGTGGATCTACACACAGGAAAAACTCTGCTATAAATAAGTCAGAAATTAAATCATTATAACAAAAGAAAAAAAACACTATGGAAAACCGCAAAGATTTTTTTTTTTTGCTCTCCAGCACCATCTGCTGTTGCATGTTTACAACACATCCAAAACGCTGGTTTTTGACTAATGTAGCTGAGTCCCCAACGTAAGAAGCCCTAGGGGGAGTTCCCATTCTTCTTCTAGTGCTGTATAGTATGAGCAAACCTCCTCAACAGACAAATCTTTCCAAATCCACACATCCTAGGAGTCTTGTGAATTGGCATCTTTAGACAGCGGCAATAGCATGTCTTGGCAGATTTACTCAGTAACCGGCCCTCACACAGGTCTTAAAAATTGGAATATTTATTGAACACACAGAGAGAGAGAGGGAGAGGGAGAGGGAGAGGGAGAGGGAGAGAGAGAATCAAAATAGTCACATTTAATATTTCAACAAGGAACAGCTCAGCAACAATGTGTATCTATCAAGAGGGCTTTTTTGCAATGGGAACTCGCCAGGACTCAGTTCCGGCACCTCTCAAGTGGGTGCCATTGCCAAGGTGGTCAAGGTGTTAGGATTTTCTCGTGCAGACAAAGGTGGTGGGATTCATTACTTCGACCAGAACTGGATTTGAACAGGCTCCTCTCCTGAGGGCCAAAATGTTCCAATTATTTTCAGATTGCACGGATTGGATTACCCAAGGTCATGACTGGTGATGTCACTTCCATGGAGATGACCAGTTTAATTCCGTAGGCCATTTCCCCCATCAGGTCTCAAGCAGCCCCCTTACAAAGTGAATCAAACTCAACCCATTTTTTAAGTCTGACTGTAGCCAGCCTGCCAACAACAGGAAAGCAAATTCTGTTTCTAACTTGGCTCAGTTTGCATCATCTTATGGCCTTGAAACAAATGCCTCTGGAATGAATAGTCTAAGGACTGTGGCAGGATGTCTTAATTTAGAGATAATTAAATTATATTATCCATGATCCATAAATGATGGTTGACTTTGGAGTGCAGTATCAGCAGCATGTGGGAGAGAAGGGAATGGGGTGAAGCTTGGGCCACGGCTGAGAGTGACTGGCTGGTGGCATGACGACGAAAATAGGAATCTAAAGGAGACTCTTCTTCTGGGCTTCTAGAGGTATAGGACCAGGCAACATGGATGAGGAGAAGCTGCCAAAACCAGGTGCTTCAAAATCTGGAGCATCAATTTTGTAATTTGACTAATGTTCTGAAATCTTTCAATCCATTGTGTGAAAGAAAGAAAGAAAGAAAGAAAGAAAGAAAGAAGGAAAGAAAGAAAGAAAGAAGGAAAGAAAGAAAGAAAGAAAGAAAGAAAGAAAGAAAGAAAGAGTGGGGGAACTCACCGGAACTCAGTTCTGGCACTTCTCAGGTGGGTTCCAGAAAACCATTGCACTGGATATAGTGCTATTTTCCTAGAAAAAGAGGTGCCGGAACTCACCATGAATGCCTCCCTCTATCTCTTACAATGGCAATGGTGCCTACCTTAGAGGTGCCAGAACTGAGTTGCAGTGAGTTCCAGCTGAAAAAAAAACCCTGGGCAGATAGACAGACATACATATAGTCAAACCTTGGTTCTCGAATGACTTAGTTGACAAACAAATCGGCTCCTGAATGCCGCAAACCTAGAAGTAAGTGTTCCCGTTTGTGAACGTTTTTCTGAAGCTAACGTCCGACGCAGTTTCCGCTTGAGTGCAGGAAGCTCCTGCAGCCAATCAGAAGCCGCGTCTTGGTTTTCAAATGGTTTCAGGAGTTGAACGGACTTTCGGAACAGATTAAGTTTGAGAACCAAGGTTCCACTGTATAGATAGACAGACAGACTTCAGAAAAGACAAAGCGCCTTGTGATAGCATTCAGTTTTTCTCACTTGTATTGACTTAGGATGTTGAACATTCCCACTCCAGTATTAGACTAGTTTGTGTTATCAGCGGCAGAGGAAGCTGCTCAGATGCCTGGGACAGGACGCCCAGGGGCAGGGCAAGCCGCCCATAGGAGCAGGGCATACCACGGGGGCCCCGGGGGCTGCCTGCCTCCTCCCACTCAGCCGCCCTACAGCTGGGGGGGAGGCAGTGGAAGGACCATTTGGGCAGCGCAGAGCCTGCACGCGCCCAAGCAACCGCGTCTCTCCCAGGCCCCTGCCATTTTGTCACCCTCCTCAGTGGTGACACCCGGGGTGGCCCACACCCACCACACACCCCTTCCCCCCCCTCCGTGTGTTATATGGCCATAATATGAAGTATTAGGAGACTTCCAACTGCCCATTGCCACCAAATGTAAACTACTTCCATCATGGGTGGAATGATGGAATCATTCCTTGGATTGATCCAGCCCTCGCCCTTGCCCAACCCTTGCCTTAGAGGATTTTGGTGGAAGCTACTGCCTGGTGTAGGGACGTGGGTGGCGCTGTGGGTTAAACCACAGAGCCTAGGACTTGCCGATCAGAAGGTCGGCAGTTTGAATCCCTGCGACGGGGTGAGCTCCCATTGCTTGGTCCCTGCTCCTGCCAACCTAGCAGTTCGAAAGCACATCAAAGTGCAAGTAGATAAATAGGGACCGTTCTGGCGGGAAGGTAAACGGCGTTTCCGTGTGCTGCTCTGGTTCGCCAGAAGCGGCTTAGTCATGCTGGCCACATGACCTGGAAACTGTCTGCAGACAAACGCCAGCTCCCTCGGTCAATAAAGCGAGATGAGGGCCGCAACCCCAGAGTCGGTCACGACTGGACCTAATGGTCAGGGGCCCCTTTACCTTTACCTTTTTTTACTGCCTGGTGTGATACCAAGGAAGGACAAGGGCAGGAAATTCGACTAGAGAAATCTTTATTGGACACCATATAATTTATGTTCCTCTACTAGACTCGATGTTCTTTTAAAAGTAGCTCTAAGAGGCTCTTGTAGGTGTAAATTTGAACACAAGTATTCAAAATAAAGAAATAGTGATCTATTTTACACAGTTGCTATTAAGGATTACTAAGGAAATGCACACTAGAAAAAATATTAAGTATTATATTGATGGGTAATTATGAAATTATTCCCCAAACTTAGAAGAACAAAGGAAAAGGTCAATACAGAATTTGAGCAATGGGGTCCTGTGGAAGAACATTCACCACCCCGACAAACACTTTCTTCTGCAAAGGGCTGAGTTCTAGATGGGCATTTCAGTAGAAGCTGGCTCTGTGCACAATACTGATTGGCTGTAACCTGCAAAATCCCAAAACAAATCTTTTCAACCCCCGCCTCCTATAAGCAGCTTTTCAAATACTGTATAATTGATACTGCTTTTAAAAACACACAAAAGAAATAAGATGACAACTGCACATTTAATTGGATCTGTGTACATGTGGCACATTTAAACATAAAGGCTGGAACAGGGAGATAAAGTATGACAGATGATCAAATCGTTCAAATTGCTGGTATCTATCATTCACATTGGACGCAGGTGGTGCTGTGGTTTAAACCACTGTGCCACTTGGGATTGCCGATCAAATGGTCAGCAGTTCAAATCCCCGTGACAGGGTGAGCTCCCGTTGCTTGGTTCCAGCTCCTGCCAACCTAGCAGAAAACACAACAAAGTGCAAGTAGATAAATAGGTATCGCTCTGGTGGGAAGGTAAACAACATTTCCTTACGCTACTCTGGCTTTGCCAGAAGCAGCTTAGTCATGTTGGCCACATGACCTGGAAAAAACTGTCTGCGGAAGTGGACAAACGCCGGCTCCCTCGGCGTTTAAAGCGAGATGAGCACCGCAACCCCAGAGTCATTCACGACTGGACTTAATTGTCAGGGGTCCCTTTACCTTTACTGTCATTCACATTGCAAAGGCAAAGAAATTCTGGCCACATATAGGAAAAATATATGATGTTTCCTGTTTTAAGGCAGGTTCTTTGCAACAACCACAAATCCAACATACCAAAAGTGGAAGCCGAGAAAGAAGTACAGTGGTACCTCTGGTTACATACTTAATTGGTTCCAGAGGTCTGTTCTTAACCTGAAACTGTTCTTAACCTGAAGCACCACTTTAGCTAATGGGGCCTCCGGCTGCTGCCGCGCCGCCACCATGCGATTTCTGTTCTTATCCTGAAGCAAAGTTCTTAACCCAAGGTACTATTTCTGGGTTAGTGGAGTCTGTAACTTGAAGTGTATGTTACCCGAGGTACCACTGTATTCAGAGAAAGAATCTAGAGGCTCAGTTTGAACTAAGGGTATGTTTAGCTGTCTGTCTGACTGACTGCTTCTCAGTGGTCCACCTTTTTTTTAAGATAGAGAAACTTTTTCCCTTTCACGCCATCCTGCTCCACAGAGGCAAACGAATGTCAGCAGGGCATGTTGTGTCTCCCTGCTTAAGAATCCTTCTGCATGAGCAGCTTGAATTCTGAGTTGTGTGACCTTCTTGTGACACGATTGCAAAGTCAGTTTGGCTGTACACTTTCCTTGCTGGAATTTCAAAGACGTGGCTCTGGCAGGGAACTTTCTTTCCTTCCCTGCTTTTAAATTAAAAACAAATAAAGACTTCTCCCTAATGGCTTTTTAGGCGTAGTGACTGCAGAGTGAATCACTTCTCTGCTGCTGCTTAACCGCAAGTTCTCAGAATGAGCCACAATTTTGTATCTCAGAAGAAGACAGAAAATACCAGCTAAACACATTTCTGTTGACAAGGGTTCAGCTCAGGCATAGTGCCTGCAGAGTGATTAACTTCTTCTGCTGTTTGACTGCATTCTGACCCACACAAAATTGGATTTAAGGGCTTTTAGCCAGTGAATGAATTTGAAAATCTTCATAGATACTTAGGAAAATGGAGCTACTCAATGAGGGCTCACCCACACTATCACAAAACTCTCCCTGTACCTTGCCTGTTCCTGATTTTTTGGGCTACGAATCACATGGCATTTACTGTGTCCTGTTGACAACCCAAATGTCCTTTTTTTAAAAAAAAAAATAATAATAATTTTTATTGAATTTCCAATTGACAAACCAATCATATCACATTAGTTCCAAATTATACCAATACATAATAAACTCCAAATATTTCCAAATATTTAGCCGAATTTTAAATTTTTGTTGGGGGTACCCATGCTTCGAGTTCAGAAAGGGCCCAATGCTCTCATATTTCTGCTGCTTTGATGTTCGACAACCCAAATGTCCTGAAGCAAAACCCCACTTTTTTAACAGGTAGTGATGTGGAAAGGTTTTGGGCCCCCTCAATATTGAGTGGTAACGTCACACGCCACACCAGCACGTTGTAGAAGAAGAAGAAGAGTTTGGATTTGATATCCCGCCTTTCACTCCCCTTCAGGAGTCTCAAAGCAGCTAACAATCTCCTTTCCCTTCCTCCCCCACAACAAACACTCTGTGAGGTGAGTGGGGCTGAGAGACTTCAGAGAAGTGGGACTAGCCCAAGGTCACCCAGCAGCTGCATGTGGAGGAGCAGAGACGCGAACCCGGTTCCCCAGATTACGTGACTACCGCTCTTAACCACTACACCACACTGGCTCTGTGTGTGATGTCAGCACTTTGTGCGATGTCAGCCCCCTCAATAGCGGGGAGAAGCCAGCAGGGGCGGAGGAAGGGGCGGTGGGGGCAGGATGCCCCGGGTGTCATCACTGAGGGGGCTGACATTTGGTGCGCTGCCCACCCACGACTCCCAAGCCTACCCTGAGCCATTGGGGGAAGGGGGAGACTTGGGAGTTGTGGGTGGGCGGTGCACCATAGCGCCCCGTTCCCAGGCTGCTTCCTGGGGGGGGGAGGCTCCCCTGAGCTGTCAAAAGGAAGATGGAAGGGAGGAGGCTGCTGGCAAAGCGGCGCTCTTCACCATCTCAGTCAGAAGTGACAGGATATAGAGTTTATGCTTCTGATTTGTTTGAGTATATGTGAATGTTATGGCCAAAAATAAAAAATCAGTGATTAGGATCTCCTACTTGGTGAATTTTTGTTTTTATTTCTTACTTCAAATATTTTTTTTATTATCCTGCTTCTGGTCAAACACTAAAGGTGACTTTCAACAATAATTAAAATGGTAAGAATACAATATAAGGTAGCTAGAAGCAGCAAAAAGCAGCAGTTAAGAGCAAGCCATTAAGATTCAGCAGAACAAATAATCAAAGCTTATTGACCCATTTACAGATAATTAGAAAGCTGCTGTATTTAAAAAAAAAAAAAGCTGCTGTATGGAACTGCTACTATGATTGAGGAAGTTGTGCTGGCGCTGAGCGAAGGGTGCATGGCCCCTTTCTCCTGTTGCTGTTTCTCTGGTGTAAAGAACAACTGTAAACCACCTTTGGAATTTGTTTAAGGGTGGAGTATGAATCCTTGAACTGAATCAAGGAATGAAAGCTTGAAGGCGGCAGAGAGGTACAGATAGCATGGGACCACTTCCCCAATCAAATTATCAGGCAAGTGTTGTTTGTTTTGTTCTAAATGACACCATGGGATATCTTTGAGTATAGCTATCTTGCAACACATATGGTCCAGCTCTTGATGAGGCATGACAAGTAGAAGACAAGTCAAATTTAAATCACACGTGCATGCTAAATGTTTAAGGTTTGATGCTTAAATTACATAAAAGTCAAATGCGACACCCAGTTTGAGCTCACTGGCGATTTTTGGGGGGGTGGAGTGGGGGGTGTTGTCCTATCTGTGATTGTTATGCAAGATAACAAGGAGATTTTTGGAACAGCATTCACCAGTAGGTGTCTCTACAAGCCTCCCTAGCTATTTGCTTTAAAATACCTCATTTCGCATATACAAGTGAGCACTAGCAAATCCCAGATGTTTCTGTCTTCTAATATAGAAAGAGCAAGCATGCTTGCCCCCACCCGACAACAACCAGACAACATATTTAATTTTCAAATGAAACAACTGTTTTGTTTTGAAACAGGATCTTTGTTTAATTCTCCCTTCAAAACTGGGCATGGGAAACTGCATGGGGTTGTTGTTGTTTTTTAAGGAAGAAGGTTAATAGTCCATTTAATCTGCACATAGCAAGAATCCAAAAAGTCTAATAAATACCTGGAAACCATTGCTACATCCAGTATATACGGTATATATTTTTAAATGCAGGTTTGCTCTATTGGTGTTAAATGTCCAAGGATGCATGCTAGTTCAAGGTCCCTACTCCCTTTCACACTCACAGCCCTTAGTCAGCTCCTTGAAAGCAGATGTAAGGGGTTGGCGTGCAGTTATCAGCAAACGTCTCACCATGTCCTTCACCTTGTTGTAAACATCTGGACATGGATTTATGGACCTCTCATGAATTTGTCAGCAAGCTGGTTTTTGTGAAGCACACGTGTGTCTATGCGTGTGTGTTTTCTTATTGAACAAATTATGCATTTAAATACACATCAAACACATTTTTAGCTCTCTTTCTCTCCCCCGCCCCCCGCTCCTGGCTCTCAGTCAAAAAAGATGGTCCATTTCCTCAAATAAAGCAAGCATCATAAATGCAGGAGTCTGGAAGTGATTACGACATATTTAGAAGTTAAAAGGTAATCATAATGAAATCTTGCAGACAATGGTCTCCATTCTCACCAAGTGATCGACAGGGCTATTGTTATGGAGGAAATTCCCCACCCCTCCTGTTCAGTGATACAATACGAAACAAAGAGGTGTGAATCTTGCAGCATTTAGAATGTGGTGAAGAGCCTGTGGCCCTCCTAGATGTTTCTGGACTTGAACTCACATCAGCTCCCCGTGGACACAGAAGAAGAAGAAGAAGAGTTTGGATTTGATATCCCGCTTTTTCACTACCCGAAGGAGTCTCAAAGCGGCTAACAATCTCCTTTCCCTTCCTCCCCCACAACAAACACTCTGTGAGGTGAGTGGGGCTGAGAGACTTCAGAGAAGTGTGACTAGCCCAAGGTCACCCAGCAGCTGCATGTGGAGGAGCGGGGAATCGAACCCCGTTCACCAGATTACAAGTCTACCGCTCTTAACCACTACACCACAGGGAGGATGGAAGCTGTAGTCCAACAATATCTAAAAGGCCACAGGTTTCCATGTCTGCCTTAAAATTATTATGCAACAAATGTTAGGTAAAAGGTAAAGGTAAAGGACTCCCAGGTGGTTAAGTCTAGTCCAAAGCGACTATGGGGTAGCGGCGCTCATCTCACTTTAGACTGAAGGAGCCACTGTTTGTCCACAGACAGCTTTCCGGGTCATGTGGCCAGCAGGACTAAACCGCTTCTGGAGCAACGGAACACAGTGACGGAAACCAGAGCACACAGAAACGTCATTTCCCTTCCCACCATAGTGGTACCTGTTTATCTACTTGCAGTGGCGTGCTTTCGAACTGCTAGGTTGGCAGCAGCTAGAACAGAGCAATAGAAGCTCACAGGGATTCGAACTGCTGACCTTCTGATTGGCAAGCCCAAGAGGCTCAGTGGTTTAGACCACAGCGCCACCCACCACAAATGTATGCCCATGAAATAAGGGGCAGGACAAGAGGCAGGGATTTTGTTACCCTTTTCGCTTCCGTCCACACCAAGCTTTCTGGTTTCATGGAGGTGGCTCTGACAACAGCACACCTCTAATAGGTTTCCCAGATGCATATGTCTGCAGGCAGTAGGAAAGACAATTCAGGAAGCTGCCAAAGCCCAGAAGCTTGGGACGGTACTGCTGACTGGCAGACAGCCAATGGCAATGCTGTGCAAGATGGACCAGTGAGGATGCTGTGGTCCTTTAAGCTAACCCTTCTGACACACACACACACACACTTAAGCTTGTTGTGTGTGTGTGTGTGTGTGTGTGTGAGTTAGGGAGGGTCAGTTCTGGACACTTATTAAATATTTGGGCTTGTAGGGCATGTGATCATAAAAAGCACCACTAGCAGGAAATCAGGTGCTTGAGGAAAGATTTATTTCAGGCCTGACATGTTTTGGCCTAATGTATGGAGTTGCTACAGGGTTCCACGCAATTGATGGAAACAGCTTATGCAAAATGTGTCCCCAAAGAAGGATTAGTCTGAAATGTGTTGCACTTGAAATAAATCTTTCCCCTTGCCTCATAGAACATGGGCCTAAGGGCTCGAGCAAGTTGCCCTCCTTTGGACTTCAGGCTAAAGAGAAGGGCTGCTTCCATTCAGCCTAGGTGTTCATCCCGGCTGGATAGGTGCTTAGGAATGTGTGCTGCTGTCTGCTGCCAAGGATCTCAAGAGTCAAAGTTGACCTCAGCCTTTTGAGAGTTTGAGGTGGTGTCAAATTATGGCTGTTTCTTAAAACCACAATTTCCCTAAATCATTATCTCTTCCCGTGTGTCGGGATGCAAGAAGACCGCCTTGAAAATAAGGGGGGCGGGGGGGTTCACCAGCCATTCATATGGTATTTTGTTTTCTTTTAGTCTCAACTATGCAAAATGTCACCAACACTGATATTGACATAGGGCTAGATTAATGCCTGGAGGCGCAGGTCCTCAGCTTACGCCCAGTAACAGAAAAAAGCAGAAACTGAGTTATTTCATTAATCACCACCATGCCACCTTTTCATAGTTCTTTTGAGAAGTAGATAAAAAGACATCTTGTTACTAGTGTTGGATGAACTCCAAAATCCAGCCATTTTTCATCAGTTTTTTATAAATAAATCCCCTTTATTTCAGTGTGTCTTGCACTTGCATACCTGCATGCAGGATTGTAGCAAAGACCAGCAGTGCTTGCACAAACAGAGCAGCTCCCACCAAACTAATTTTGTTGGTTGGTTTTTTTCCTGGCACCTTTTTATTTACATTCAAAATTGGGGTATGTAATTATATTGTCTCACTGTTCTATAAGTAAATAAATCCAAGGTGGTTTCCAGTAACAATAAAACACAATAAAATAATAGTCAGTTAAAAAAATGCACCATAAAATATATCAAAGCTGCTCTTCAGATCTCCAGAAAGAAGAAAGAGGAAAAGTTCTAGAGTCTTGACACCATCATAGAGCAAACCTTGCTCTGTTCTGTAACTGTTCTTCCTCCTCCTGTTATTTTCGTTGCAGATGGAATCCTGGGAAAGGCATCTCTTGAAAAACTCAGCAAGTGGAAGTGGGATTATTCAGGGGAGAGGCATATTATGAATACAAGCCCAGCTGAAATCCATGAGAATGGTGTCAGCCCCAAGTCCAATAAGACAGAAATGCATTTTTCTAATTGGCTGGTACACTTTAAATCTCTATGCACTGCAACAGATGCTTGCATACTTCAGGTATATAGCCAAACATAAGGTAAAGCAGTGTGTCTCCACTCACACTGTTTGGGCAAGTATCCATGGACTGGAAATATTCTTATCTGTTAGCTGAACTTGCAGAAAAAAAGTAAATAGGCTCAGAAAAGAAGCTCTTAGGTTTCTATCCCACTTCAGGTTGGGAACGGGTGTTCCAGGCAACAGACAAAACAGACAGCACAAGTTTTAACAAGTTCCCAAATAAAATGAATGAAAGAACCAAAAATCTAGACATGCATCCCATCTTCACTCACCATGTGCTGAGTCCTGCAAACTTGGTTTCAAATCTATCATCTGCCTCATTTGCAACCCCGCACATGCAGCAGCATCTTGTTTCCTTGTGTGCAGATGCCAACTGCAATGTGGCTCTCCCTTGCACTGGATATTTCTGGGTGACTGTGAGTTTTTGGGGATGGTCAAGAGCCAATGGCAAGAAGTCATGACACTTAACAAGTTTGCATTTTCACTGTTGCAACTGCCATTGGTGATGTTTCTTATTGAACTTTTTTTGCTTTCTAATAAGGTCAAGGGTGAAACAAACAAACAAACAAAAACCATGGTTCACGCAGAGCTGTTCATGGGGGAAAGATGCAAGGAAACTACAATGAATATGGGCTGGAACTGATGGGTACGGAGTACGGAAAACATTATGGAATTCCAGCAAAGCATGTTTTTTAGATTCAATATTAGCCTTAGAATGCAGCAGTATATCATCATGGCATGGTAGTTCTGGAAAAAACACCACATACTCTGGTTTTATCACTGGAAGGAAAGCAGCGCATGGTGGTCACATAGCAGTGACTGGGCATTCTTCCAGGCAACCATTTGGAGCTGCCAAGAGAAGTGATGCCAGATGGAATATTATTATTCTGCCCAACTCCCTGTATTGATCTGGGCACTCACTACTAATGGGAACATTCTGGCAGAGGGCATTACTCATGGCATTAGAGACAGATGATTGATAGATAGATAGATAGATAGATAGATAGATAGATAGATGATAGATAGATATAGATAGATTAGATAGATAGATAGATAGATAGATAGATAGATAGATAATAGATAGATAGATAGATAGATAGATAGATAGATGATAGATAGATAGATAGATAGATAGATAGATAGATAGATGATAGATAGATAGATAGATAGATGATAGATGATAGATAGATAGATAGATGATAGAGATAGATGATAGATAGATATATAGATAGATGATAGATAGATAGATAGATGATAGATAGATGATAGATAGATGATAGATAGATAGATAGATAGATAGATAGATAGATAGATAGAGATAGATAGAGATATGATCTGTGGTGGCAAATTGTCCTCTTTAGCAGAAATAAAGGATTTTGGAGTGTGGCACAAGGGTGTGAAAAATAAAGATTCAGGACTGGCTAGTCAGCCTTCTCCTCTCCAGCTGATCTGTGCTGAAAATGCACCTTATTTCCCTTTCTCCTCTTTGCTCCTCAAATTACTGATCTGATGATCAGGGAGGGCAATTTGCCTCCCCATCAGTGCACTAACCTTCAAGCAACCCAGGGTTGCATAGATCTGGCTTTTTTGCTGCTGCTGCTGCTGCTGCCACCAGAACTGGTTAGTCTCAGGGGTGCTGGATATATGGGGCACAAGGGGCTTCATCCTGCTCAATAGTTTGGGGCTGGGGGCAGAGCACCCACAATATTGATGGGGCCGCCATCCCCTGCTGCCCCAGGTGAGAGCCAGTGTGCTGGGCAAGAACCTTGGAGGGCGATTTTTGCTTTCCTCTCCCCCCCCCCCAGTGATTGCCAGAGCGCTGGCCCACTAGGTGGGGTGGGAGACTTGGAGGGTAATTTTCGCCCCCCGCCACCACCACCCCACGATCGGCAGAGCATCCTGGCAGGCATGGCCCATTGTAGCGCCCAACTTGGCACTCCTAGTTGCAGGCTGGAGGAAGACAAATATACTTAGAGGGTTTTTTAGGGCCCTGATCCGGGGATTAGCCATCCTTCATACAAACACATGATTCATCATTATTTATTTTATTGTTGATTAAGATACTATGGTACCTCGGGTTACAGACTCTGTTAACCCAGAAATAGTACCTCGGGTTAAGAACTTTGCTTCAGGATGAGAACAGAAATCGCATGGCAGTGGCACAGTGGCAGTGGGAGGCCCCATTAGCTAAAGTGGTACCTCAGGTTAAGAACAGTTTCAGGTTAAGAACAGACCTCCGGAATGAATTAAGTTCTTAACCAGAGGTACCACTGTATTCTACAACAGTCTCACGGCACCGTTCATAATTAAAAATAGAATGCATCAACAAAGACACAGTTCCATATGCAATAAATGCAGCTGAAAACAGGGAAGGAGGCTATACAGGTAGGTCACAAACTCAAGCATTCCTGGATCGCATGTGGACAGAGTGCTGTTGCTCTCATGTGCAGCCTGCAAGCTACCCTCAGGCATCTGTGTGGCCACAGTGAGAACAGGATCCTGGAGCAGGTGGGCCATTGGCCTGATCCTGCAGGCTCATCTCATGTTCTTACAAAAAGCATAGGTAGTGCAGTTACACACTTAGATCCCAACCTCACACTGAGAGCCAGTGTGGTGTAGTGGTTAAGAGCGGTAGACTTGTAATCTGGTGAACCGGGTTCGATTCCCCGCTCCTCCACATGCAGCTGCTGGGTGACCTTGGGCTAGTCACACTTCTTTGAAGTCTCTCAGCCCCACTCACCTCACAGAGTGTTTGTTGTGAGGGAGGAAGGGAAAGGAGAATGTTAGCTGCTTTGAGACTCCTTAGGGTAGTGATAAAGCGGGATATCAAATCCAAACTCTTCTTCTTCTTCTCCTTTTTGTGCTGTTGATGCGAGAGCCTGTTCTGAATAAAGAACAGATAAAACCCTCAACGTAAAATGTGTGGGTCTCTACAAGGCATGCCTGCTATACTTCCATTGGGCCTTCAGGTAGGTGGGTGGCTCCTTCGAGAACGATGGGTACCATTTGCAACACTGGAGTCACGGGAGAAATCCAGGGGCTGTGCAGATTTCACACATTCTTTCTGCATGTACTGTAATCATTTGGCTCCTCCATGATAATATGACAGCAACAACTGCAGATAACAATGGCTCTCAAAGTGAACCATTCACAGTGGGATCAGGTGTTAAACAGGGTTGTGTTATTGCCCCAACTCTATTCATTATTTTCATTGCCATGATCCTACACTTTGTCAAAGGGAAACTCCCCACCGGTGTAGAAATCATATATTGAACAGATGGAAAGCTCTTCAATCTGAGCAGGCTGAAAGCAAAGAGTAAGGTTACCATAACTTCCATCACAGAGCTTCAGTATGCTGATGACAACATAGTGTGCGCACGCTCAGAGGATGATCTCCAAACCATCCTAAATAGACTGTAATCATACTTGGTGTAGCATTGGCAAAAACATTGTGCATGCCTAGCTGCTAACAGTGGGAATGTTGCACTTTAATCTGTAGGAGACTTAGTTTTAAAGTTTACCCTAATTTGGGACACAGGCATAATCACGTGTATCACCTCTTGAATTAGGAACTGGGATCATAAACCAGATGCATATTCAAATACATATGTGTTAATGATACAGACCACCAGTACCCTATAGCTTGGGGTAGAATGGGCCCCATTCATGGTCTAGCACAACTGGTCCTATGGTATCATATTGTTTGTGCGTAAATAGAGTTGGCTTGAGATCAGTGTATTTCATGGGCCATGGCAGTTTAGGACTCATTTCTAGTACTGCACTTATCAAGTGATAGTCTTGATAAGATGATTGCAAAAGAGGCTGCCTTAGAAACAAGAGACATTTAAAAAAGAACTTCAAATTATTTATGTGTGTTTTTTTCTAAATCTCTTAATTCCTGGAGGGCATTTTATTAGGCTGAAATTCCTACATGCACATATCTCTTTAGCTGGGTTAGAGCAATATTATGCATTAGAATCAGAAGGTGTGAAGGTCTCTGAGGCCCTTTTTCAGCTGAGGAAAGGTCACATGGCTTCCAAATCGTCTAGATTTTTATACACGTCTCGATAGCATGAAAGGGGGGTCGACTAGGCTGCCTTTCTCAGAAGGCAGTCCTCCACTTTTTCTTCGCTGCAAATAAAATGGAGGGCCTCAGATTTTGTGCTGCCTTTTCTGGTATGTAATATTGAGAGTAGATCTAAATGTTTGGGTGAGTGCCCAGTTTCAGATGTCTAAAGCCTCTGTTGAAAGCGATGGAGACTGCATGCTGCCCAGGTTTTTATGTAGGCAACTGCAGATTGATTATCTAATGGCAGTGCTAGACTTTGATCATGAGCATCTAAAGGGAGACATATCAGTAGACGCCCCCTGTCCTCCGCATCCCCACACTCCC
This sequence comes from Podarcis raffonei, assembly GCF_027172205.1. Classification (NCBI taxonomy): domain Eukaryota; kingdom Metazoa; phylum Chordata; class Lepidosauria; order Squamata; family Lacertidae; genus Podarcis; species Podarcis raffonei. The sequence goes on from NC_070618.1 coordinate 18,050,419, forward strand.
CATCCATAATTCCAATATGTTTATATATACAGTTCTTTTTGCTTGCCACAGAGCTTTCACTACTAATGGCAGCAAGATATGAAGGGCCCTCCCCTATCATCCCCTATTTCTTTTATGCACTGGGAGAGAGAATCACTGCTAGAGGAAATTGAGCAGTAAAACATATTAACCATTTACGACATAGTTGACTTCTTTTTTTCAGATGGGTTTGAAGACAAAGATTTCCTTTATTGATCTCTCTGTCATTAGTAGGTCATAGTGCTTTTTGGGCTCCAAATGAGACAGAACATTTTTTACTGGATGTGAGACTTTTCTGTCATTTTGTGTTCTTTGTTTGGGCACATGTGTTTGTGCATATGCCGTGGGATTATTGCAGAAGACACAATATGTTGTTTCTTCTCTGTGTGATAGTTTGTTCCGATGACAAATTGAGGTATCATCTACAGCTGCGTTGGGTCTCCCTTAGCAAGTTGAGACCGCTTGCCAAAAGAGGCTCAGATTCTTCTCTCAAACGCTCATCCCTTGCAGAATGTATCATGAGTCTTCCTTATCCACATGGGAAGCCGCTTCAGAATGTGGGAATGTTCAGGGAGGCAGGAGAGGATATATTGTTTATTAATATCCTTCCTAACTTGTGTTAGCATGTTCCTTTACTTAGCAGAGTTTACATTCCCCTTTTTACATGCACAGCAGATAGCTGGTTGCAGGCTTGTGTAAGCCTCTCACTATTATACAATTCAGTCTGTCTTAGACTGAATTGTATGTTCCTGGTAAGTTCCATTAAATCCCTCTTAAAAGAATAAAGGCACCACAATCTTATTCAAAGTCAATAAAAGAAGTTTACTTACATCAGGCAGAGAACAATATGATCCCTGAAGGCAGACTTAGTTACACATATGTACATGTGGATCTACCCCATATAGAGGAATGATCCCAGTGTCCTCTGTTGGCTGGAAGCCAACAGAGCATCTCTAGCGAAAAGCTGCTCCAACAACGGAGGAAGTCAAAGAGAGAGAGAGAGAGAACTATGTGCCTTGTCCCTTTTGTTACCTGGACAGGTAAGGTCACACCCACCTCTAGTCGCATGCAAAAGAAGTATGCATGCAAAAGAAGAAAACAGGAAGTTTTCAACTGGCTAGACCAAACATTCCCCTGCATGTCCACTCTAGGAAAACAAGAAATGTTGTACTTGACTGCTACTTATGTATCACATCCCACACAGAATGTGACACTTCATGTCCCCACTGTAATCTCTAGTGCGGTCGGCCACTCTTTCTAAAATAGTGTCAGGCACTGGTACAAAAAACCTTCTATGCATATGAGAAGATCCATATACCAGGCCATGCTAAATGTTACAATTGAACACTGCAGATCACCATGGGAAGCCTCTGCCTCATAGATAAGTTTAAACAGAGCAGCCTTCAGAGCCTTGACTCCTAATGTTGAATGTGATGTCCCTATTTCTATTAGAGAAATGCTGGACAGTTTGGAGTTATGCGACCCCTGAGCCAAGGAGATACGTAACCGCTATAAAACTTATAGAAGACATCTGAAGGCAGCCCTGTAAAGGGAAGTTTTTAAATGTTTTATTCTGTTTTCATTTATGTTTGAAGCCACCCAGAGTGGCTGGCGCAACCCAGTCAGATGGGCAGGGTATAAATGTTGTTGTTGTTATCGACGTCCCTATTTTTATGAGAGAAATGTTGGAGGGTATGGTGCGGGTGGTGCTGTGGTCTAAACCACTGAGACTCTTGGGCTTGCTGATTGGAAGGTTAGCGGTTCAAATTCCTGCAGTGGAGTGAGCTCCTATTGCTCTGTCCCAGCTCCTGCCAGCCTAGCAGTTCAAAAGCACACCAGTGTGAGTAGATAAATAGGTACCACCGTGGCAGGAAGGTAAACAGTGTTTCTGTGCCCTCTGGCTTCTGTCATGGTGTCCCATTGTGCCAGAAGCTGTTTAGTCATGCTGGCCACATGACCCGGAAAGCTGTCTATGAACAAATGCTGGCTCCCTCAGCCTGAAAGCGAGATGAGCTCCGCAACCCCAGAGACTCCTTTGACTGCACTTAACCATCCAGGGGTCTGTTACCTTTTATCATGCTGTGGCAGGGCCTTCTCAATTTTATTGTTGTATAGCACATAGCTATTTGCATAGCAAAAAACAACAACAACCAAACAACCTGTATTAAAATGACTAGGATACTTATGATTCCAAACCTTTGATATTTTGAATGATTGATAGGAAAATCATGCATATAGGTTCCTGAGAAGTGTTTGATATGTTAGGAGCTGGAGCAGAAAGGATGTTGTATGTTGTGAATAAGAAAGACATCCACAATAGAAGAATGGGAAAATAAGATGCACAGGTATGCTATTTAATGTATTTTGTAAGAACGAAAGAAGGTGGACTAACATTTGTTCATTGCAATGAAAACCGGCTTAGCAAAGAACACTCTTCCAGCAGTGTTATTCTTGTATTCCATTTGGTATAAAGCAGCCAATTCGTATATTTAATACATTATTTTGGATATTCTTGATAGATAAATAACTAAATATGGTTTTATATTAGTACTGAAAGTGTTAAGGACCAAAGGTGCAAGCCTTTCCCTCCAGCAGTTTTTTTCTTCAGGCTCTTTAATACAGGCTCATGTAACCCAACACCACTTTCTACTTTCCTTTTTATTAAACCTCCTTGTTCCCAAGTTGGGAAGAAAATGGGCTTGCAGATTTAACCCTCTGTTTGATTGTTGTTGTTTTTCTTGGAGACTTTACAGTGCAATCTGGTACTCCACTTAAGCTAGCTAGAGGGGTAAAGGGTACCAATCGGCGGTTCTCTTACGCTGATGGATCCTGATGGATACACTGATGTGAGAATGTTCAGGGAGGGAGAAGAGGATATACTGTTTATTAATACCCTTCCTAACTTGCACTAGCAAGTTCTAAAAATTAGCAGAGTTTTACCATTCCCCTTTCAAGTGCACAGTGGGTAGCTGGTTGCAGGCTTGTTTAAGCTTTTCAGTATAGATTCCTGGTAAGATCCCTTATTTCCCTCTTGAAAGAATAAACATGCCACAATCTTATTTAAGATATATAAAAGTAGTTTACTCACAGCATTATCAGTTCACATATGGATCCCTGAAGGCAGACTTAGTTACAGATATATATACCAGTGAGTCTATCCCATATGAAGATACAGTGGTAACTCGGGTGAAGAACTTAATGCATTCTGGAGGTCCATTCTTAACCTGAAACTGTTCTTAACCTGAAGTACCACTTTAGCTAATGGGGCCTCCCACTGCCACTGCCGCACGATTTCTGTTCTCATCCTGAAGCAAAGTTCTTAATCCGAAGTACTATTTCTGGGTTAGCGGAGTCTGTAACCTGAAGCTTCTGTAACCCGAGGTACCACTGTAGTCTCTTTGTCCTCTGTTGGCTAAAAGCCAACAGGATATCTCTAGCTAAAAAGCTACTGGTCCAACAATGAAGTCCAAAAGGAAAAGAGAGATGCTGCGTTTCCAGTGCTTTTGTTACCTGCACAGGTAAAGCCATGCCCACCTCTAGTCACATGCAAAAGGAAGTGTGTCCCAGCCCAGGAGGAAACAGGAAGTTCCGACTGGCTGCACCAAACATCCCCTTGCATGTCCACTCTAGGAAAACAGGGAATGTTGTATTTGACTGCTACTTATGTATCACATCCCACAGATGTCAGGGATCTAAGCCGGGATAACAGGGTGATGCTGATGCAATGTTACCATTCACCCACCTCTACCATTCACAGGGGCCAGAACGGAGCAATGTCAAATCTATGGTTGGGGCGGGGGGAGTAGGACTTTCTTGAGATCTTATACTCACTTGGACTTTAGTCCTGCCGCTAGTTCTGGCATGCAGTATCAACAATGCCTGCTTCTCACCTGCTTTGTTGTCGGTCACCTCGCTGGTACTGACTCCCCTTTGGTTCTAACGCTTCTCCTACCACCTGTGACACCACTAGCGATGGTGATGCCTCTTTTCTCCTGGCTACTGATGCACAGGGTATATAGCTTTTCTTTGGGGTGGGGGCAGGCAGTTCAGAGACCAGGGGCAACAGCTGTGGCTGCCCAGAGCACTCCTAAGGAGAGGGGAGAAGATAGGAGGCTGAGGGAACACCCCACAAGGGAGGGTGTTTGAGAAAGCATGAGAGGCTGCCAGCTCTGCAAGCAAGGGGGGACATAACTGGGCTCCTGAGCCCCACAGTGGTGTCACAGAAAGAATGTAATTAGCCTGGGGGGGGGCATGGACTCCAAAAGTTGGAAACCTCTGTCTTAGATGTATTGCATTTAGGGCCTGGCAATATATGGATATGCCATCCAAAACTGGTCCATATTGTGATATCGGTTTCAGCATTTTTGACCTGGCAATATTGTGATTTGTATGTGTGCACTATGTAAAAATCATAATGTGGAGAAAACTGTGATGCCAGCCAATGCTTCTACCTAGCTCCATCCTTATTTCAGACATCATGTTACAAAAGAATCATTTTCTTTTTCTTCTTCTTCTTCTTCTTCTTCTTCTTCTTCTTCTTCTTCTTCTTCTTCGGTGATCACTCGTAGCCGAGTAAGATTGTCTTCCATAAACACAGTTTTAACAATGAGTTCGTAAGTGACTGTGGAGGCCAATTCTGGATCCACACGTCCTTCCACAGTGGGGACATTGGTTTCCGGGCAGGAGTTGATCACTGTGAGGGTTTGCCAAGCATGCCTTCTTCTTAGCACATTTCTCCCTTGTGTCCTGAGTTCGAGTGTCTTCAAATCCCATGACACCTTTGGTAAAGGCTGTTCTCCAATTGGAGCACTCACAGGCAAGTGTTTCCCAATGATGTTTAATGATGGAGACCAAAATCCTTTCTCTCCTACAGGAGCTATTTCTCTAGAGGCATTGTTCCCAATGGAACTTTCTCCTTGTTAAGCCATGGAACTGGTTGGGTATTACATTCAGGTGCCCACCTGCCCTTTCCTGTGTGTTTTCTTGCAAGCTGTGTGTGATATAATGGTATTCCTCCAACTTCAGGGATTCCCAGGGTGCAGGCATAAATTTTCACCTTAAGGTGGATTGTTGGATAACAAGAAACTCACTACCATGATGTGATACTTAGAAAATTATTGTGAGAACTGGCTTATATTTTTTTGTGATAATTCAGTCTGAAGAGACAGTTCAAACAAACTCCAGTGCTCTTGGCCATGCTGAGATCCTAGAAAATAGTTACTTGTTGCCAGAATTGGACCCATTAGGAATTAGCACACACAACTAACCTTTACTTGAACCCCTCTGGATAGATAAAATGTGTGTTTGTGTAATGAAATATTGCAATACTAATGGAGTGCTTTTTTAAAAAAATGGACCTGACAATTACAGATGTTTGTGTTTCTGAAGGGAAAAATATTTCTGGTCCAAAGACTGCATAAAAGAGCAGCACAATTATGAATGTAGATGCAAATTTATATTTTTAAAAAATCATTTGAGAGCAGGAAGACCATGATACAGACTCTCTTCCCAAGGCAGGGTATTGTTTCACACTCTCCCTTCACCAAACAATGGGAAGTTCAAGGGTCAATGACATTTGGAGGAGAGAGTGCTGGAGTTTTGGGGTGACTTTGCAGTAATTTGTTTCTCTGCAAAAGTATTGGCTGAGCAGATATTACACACTTGTGAAACCAGAGGCAGGAAATATTAGTCCCCCTCAAAATTTTCAAGTCAGTTATCAGTCAGATTTTAATTATTGCTATTGCAGACTCTGCTGGTGGATTTGATGAGCATTCTTCAAACACAGTGGCTTTTTCCATGTGTTTTGGATTACAGCTCTCATCAGCCACAGCCAGCATGGCCAATGGTCAGGGATGGTGGGAGTTGTAGTTCAAAGCATCTGCAGGACACCAGATTAGGGATTGCTCAAAGTGGGTAACAGTGGTGGCTGTTGCCCATTGTGACCGGTAGGGCAGAAGGCAGGGAAGTCAACAGTAGAGGGGCATCAGAGCCAACTACAGGTGAAGCCAACAAATTCTAGTTTTATACTCATCCTGCTCTACGCTGAGCTTTGCAAGAGCAATACTGCAACTCAGGAGGAGGACACCGACAGGCAGTGCCACCCCCTAGGCTGGCTGTATGTAAGACGGCAAGCAGGTGGGACCAACTGAGAAGAGACTGAGGCTGTGTGGTCATCATTTGAGGCTCTTCTTTTTTTTTTTTTTTAATATAAATTTTTATTGGTTTTTTCCACACATAATACAAGACAATACAACACAATACAAGACATACAAACATATAAACACGTATAATTTCTTAACCTTTCATTTCTTAAGCCTTCTTTCAGCGACTTCCCCATACCTCCCCTTTCTGCATCCCTGTTATCAATCTTTTCAGCATCCCCTAATTTCAATATAATACTTTCTTTAGATCTTATTTCTCATATCCAATTGCTAATCACTGCAATTCTTTTTTGCATTACCCAAAACATTTTAGCATTCATTAATTTTACAACAGTTCTTGAGATAAATTTTAAACTTCTTCCAATCTTCTTCCACCGTCTCTTTCCCTTGGTCACGGATTCTGCCGGTCATCTCAGCCAGTCCCATATAGTCTATTACCTTAGTCTGCCATTCTTCCAGTGTGGGTAGTTCTTGTGTCTTCCAATACTTCGCTAATAGTACTCTTGCTGCTGTTCATTTGAGGCTCTTCTTTGTGCGCTTCCCCCATGAGACGTTTGGAGGGCGACAAGTCAAAAACGAGCCTTTTCTGTGGTGGCTCCCCATTTGTGGAACACTCTCCCCAGCGAGGCTCACCTGGAGCCTTCATTACATATATTTAGGCACCAGGCAAAAATGTCTCTCTGTAACTAGGCTTTGGGTAGATTAAAATTCTATGGCCTTTTAAATGTGTTTGTGGGAGGGGGGGCTACTGGTTTGTTTTTGTTTAGTTTTGATATGTATTTGGTGTTCTCATTTTGTATTTTTATGTTGTGAACCGCCCTGTGATCTTCGGATGATGAGCAGTATATTATTATTATTATTATTATTATTATTATTATTATTATTATTATTATTTCCAGAGAATTGAAAAGCCAGCTGCCCTCTAGTGGCTACTGTCGCCCATGATTTTCCAGGCCATGCCAATAGTGGGAACAGAGTCATCTCTCCACTTTGCCAAACACAATAGCATGACTCACAGTTTATGAACCTTGTATGTGTTGGTGATAATTTACAACAATAACAGTGCCATTAGTAATAAGCTAAGGCAGAAATCCAAAACACACAAATGAGGATATATGTTTCATTAAAGTCAATGGGACCTAATTCAAAAGAAATGCTTTTAAGACTGGGACACTACGATTCGCAGTCCTGCTTTTATTTTTTCAAGGTAAAGTGACTCCCTTCAAACACAACTCAATAAGCCTCTTATTTGCCTTTCTATTAAATCCAGAATTTCAACAAGCGGGGAAATAGAAGCTTTTGCAGTAAAATCCCTTACACATTTACTCAGAAGAAAATCCCATTGTTTTCAGTGGGCCTTACTCCTATGTAACTATGCATAGGATGCCAGCCTTGGTGTGATGGGCAACATTACAATCTTATGATCATTCTGGAATATATTAAAGCGGGCTCCTATACTTTCAGGAGGCAGAGGAGGGGAGAATCTCAGGGGCTTGTTGTGAGGATAAAATGGGGGAGAGGGAGGGGGAAAGGCCACATTTGCCACCTTGAGCTCTTTGGGGGGAAAGGTGGGATATAAATAATATAACCCCAAAATAATTCAGTTGTTGGTTTCTGCTTGCTCAAGGGGGTTTGCTCGCTGTTTTTCTAAAAAAAAACTAAAAAAAAACCACCATAAATGCTGTTACCACAGAATCCATATTCTTCAGTTGAAATTAATTGCACAGTTGGAGTAAATTTATATAAAACGTTTGCATGATTTCCTCCCTTTGACCGGTTTCCTTTGCATACTTGTGGGGGAGAAGGGGCTCTAGGAAAGTTTGGAGCTTTGTGCTTCGTTTGCTTTAACAGGGGCTGAGAAAAGAGGGTTTGGTCTTCGGGGTGGGGGAGGCAGCAGGATAGAGAGAAAATCTGCACAGGTAGAGAGACGTGCATTTTCGGGGTGCAGATCTGGCACCTTAAAACAGCAATTTCCATCCCATTCCCCCGTTGCAATCTACATGGTGGTTTGTTTGTTTTTTAATGAAAACGGCTAGCCTGCCTTCACATTTTCTTGCCTAGCTTGCCAGTATGTCTCAGGCCGTCCCCGAGCTTCTGGACTGCGTGTGAAACGTCGGTGATTTGTTTGTTTGAATTCCTCGGGAGGGAAACGCGCCGCTTCCCTGTTGCGCGGCCGCCCCGAGCACTTGCAATTCTCCGACACCAGGGGGCGGGGGTCCCTTTCCCTAGGCCTGCAAGAGAACCAGTGCGCGGTAGCTGGCCCAAACCTTGACCTTCGGGGGTTCCCAGACGGGGTCCCCGCGGCCGCCTCCTTGCAGAGGCACCTTCTTCCCGCTTGCTGCCTGTGCCACCTTCCGGAGTTTAGCAAAAGCCCCGGTGGTCCCTCGACGCCGGGCAGAGAGAGAAAGGGGCGCCTACGCTGCTGCTTCTCTGCTGCAGGCATCCTTCTCTCTTCCAGGATAACTTTTGCCTCTTCCCTCGACTTTGAGCGACTCCCAAACTGGCCGTGCTAAACTGGTAAAGGGATGGGGGGGTGAGGAAGCTTTCCATCAAGAATATGGTGTGAAATATGGCAAGAGAGCAGCAGGGAGAAGACGGGGTGGGGGCTGCCCGGTTTTGTTTTGTTTTTCCCCTTATTCTTTCTAGGATCTCCCTTGGAAAGTCAGGCGCTCTCTGGAAGAAAAGGAGACGCACTCAAAAAACTTCGCTCGCGGTTGTGGATCGCTTGGGCGCAATCATTTGCAAGACGGCTCTGTGCTGGGGAGAGAGCGACGTCCCAAGAGGTTTAAATGCCACCCCTTTCTTGACGGAGAAGCGGGACGGTTTTCACTTTCGAGGACAGCCCCCTTTTGGATACCGCGGGGAGGGGATCCGCAGGGCTATTTCCTTCCCCGGTTCGCCTGCCTTCAGCACACAAACTGTTGTGTGTTGGTTAGCTCCAGTATACTGTACCAACTTCGTGCACGCCCTTCGGATATTCGGATGAGAACGTGCCCATGTCCAAGCACGGCACCTGAAACCCCGAAATCATGGGGTGGCAAGGGAACCCAAGGATCATCTAGTCCAACCCCCTAAAATGCAGGGATGTGGAACCTAGTCCTATGCGTTATCAGGAACACGTTCTAACCTACCCAGCGTCTCGCATACAAAGGGAGAATGTCAACGTGCCTAAACATATTTATCTCCTACGGAACTGTGATTTGGAATAATAATAATAATAATAATAATAATAATAATAATAATAATAATAAAAAAAAAAAACAACAAACCACATGCATCCTCTTTCTCTTCCGAGGCTGAGAGATTATTTCACTAGCTAAACTTTGTGAAATCTTTCTCTCGTGAACTAAAATAGGGTCGCTACAGGGCAGGGGTGCCAACTTGAATAAAATATTGGGGGGTGCCCAGGTAAGCCCTGTTCCGCATAATCGACCATATAAGGTGGTGCACGTACACCGTTTGAATGGCAATGCCCATCAATATTTTATTGTGCGGGGAGGAGACCTCTCAACCCTTAGGAGTTGGCTCTTATGCTCCAGTGGTTTGACGTGCAGTATGCGTGCCCCCCGACGGTGCTGCCTGCTGCTGCCCCAGGACGGTTGGTAAAGGGCACCCTCCAAAGGCAGGCTCGCCACGAATGCCAGGCTGCTGGGGAAGCCTTCGCCCAGGGAAGGCTCCGCTCGCCCTCTCCGTTTCTGGCGAATAAATACCGGCGGCCTGGACGGGGGACGAGGCTCTTTTTCCTGGCAGGCGAGCCTAAGAGAAAGACGGCTGCCCCGTAGGCCACGCGAGACTCCCAGGCTGACGTTGCGGACAGGCTGCCAAGGGAGCAGGCACGCACCGGCTCCAGTTTGTGACCCAAAACTACAAGGCTCTGGGGACAACGAGATGCGGGACCTGGGCATGGCTGCAGCGCGGGGGTCCTATGCCCTGGGCGCAGGAGGGAGGCTTCTGTTGAGCCCCCCGAGGACAGAGTTGCTTTGGGCAAAAGCTTCTCGGTTTATCCCCCTGCTAAAGCCCACTAAGTCTGCGGGATCCCCGCGGCTTAAGCGCCTCTCTCCTGCTTGCCTCGGAGGCCGTCCTGCCCGGGCTGCAGCCTTGGGAAACGCCGCGGCCGAGCAGGCCCCCGCCAGAGGCGTTTGCGCGCTGCTGGACGGGACGCAGCCGGACCGAAAGCGAGCCATCCTAAAGGCTCCCGAATGCTTCTCGCCGACGTGCGGTTTCCACGGAGGGTGAGGCGGCCGTCTGCCTCGCCAAGTGGGAGCCACGGGCCTGATCTAGCAGGGCTCTCCTTGCCCGTGGCTCCTGTTCTTGCAGAGAACGCATTCCCGTGGCGCGTCTCTACCACAGAGGTAGAGCAAACGGCACAGACCCGTCCGTCTCCATTCGTTTAGGAGCAGACAGGCGGCAAGGCTACAGCAGCCTCCGTGGACGCCTGCTTTCTCTGAAATCAGGCGGGCTCCCTCAAGGCTTCGCAGCCCGCAACTGTGATTCGCACCCAAGCCCCAAAGGCAGAGCGGCTGGATGGCCTTGCTGCGAGAAAGAGACGGGACTCGACGGCTTCGCCCCTAGGGAGTCAATGCCTCCTGGCGCCCTTGTGGCTTACTCCCGAGTAAACATGTTGGGTTCTTCCAGCTAGATCCTACGCGTTGAGTTGTTGGGGGGTAGGGGGGGCCTTACTCCCAAGTCCGTGTGCGCGGAGTTGCAACCTCGGGCGGTCTTTCTCGAGGGGGAAAGTGGCGTCGAAGAAGTGGCGCTTCCCTTTCGGAGATCTTGCTTGCTTCTTTTCCCTACGCCGAGCGACGGGACGAGGAAGCTGGGGGAATCGCAGGAGCCAAGCGGCGGCCGATGCTGACCCGGCCGCGGCGAGACCTCCGACTGCCAAGCAAGGGACCCGGGGGCCTCGCTTCCCACCGACGTCGCGTCGCGGGTGTGGGTGACCGGATGGGAGGTGTCCGAAGGATCCTGCCACCCTGCAGGCGTGGCCTTTTGACCTCGAAGCTGATCGCCCGCCACTTAAAAGCGAGAGTCAATGGCAAGTTGTGCTGAACTCCATCCACGCGCGTGGGATACCGCGCATCACGTGGAATAAGGCTGTGTAAACTCACTAAGCAAATCTGTGAAATATGCCCCGTTCGATTCATTGATACCTTCCCCCGGGTGAACTTACTGAGAAGCAGGTTGTAAGGCAGAAATCTTGGTAACACACCTTAAAAAACCCTTTCATTCCCTTCTGTGGGATTTATCCCTGGGATTTCAACAAATTACCGTGAAAACAACGGTCCTTTTTTTTCCAAGCACGGGGTCTTGGGCTGCGACCCTCAGGACGGGTAGACTTAATTGGAAGTCATTCCCAGCCCCCTCTAAAAATGTTCATGAGCGCAAACTCCACGGAAACTTACAGCGCTTACTTCGAAGTTATCGAGCAAGTCGTGTAAAAGCGTCGCTAGTATGATTCTGGCTTAAGTGGGCTGCGGATCCGGACGTCTTAATGTCCTTTTTTCCATTTGGGCGAGATATTTAGGGCTCCCAACTAGTATCCTTGCGGAATAGTTTGTTTCCAGGAACACACAATGTCTCAAAATGTGTCCAGTGCATATCTGCATATGACAAATATATATATATATAATAATCGAATTCCCGGAGTGGGGGACGAGAAATGTTTACTCCAACTTACTCCAATGTGGGATTTGGTGAAAAAAAAACGAGGGGAGATGTATTATTGCTTAAAAGGGAGGGGGCACCCAGTTTACCGGAAATATTTAATTGACGGTGACTGCCTAGTTTGAGGGGGGGAGGGGAAGCTCCACGGGGAGGTTGTAGAGTAGACGATCACCGAGACGGGTGCCGTTTTCAGGCGGGAATAATACAATGATCCGCTGAGATCTCGTCACAGACATGGAGCCCTGTGCAAAACCCAACCCCGGCCCCTCTTTAAAACCGACGGCAGCTGATGCGAGAGAGACGAGTTTATTATTATTATTTTTGACAAGGTACAACGCCAATCAAAGTTCCCTTCTTGTGACAGCCACCCCTCCCTTCCCACGCAGATTCCCTTTTATTCTCTCCCCCCCCCCCAAATAAATTAGTTGTCAGGCCATCGGGCTATTGCCTCGACGACAGGCCAAACCTGCAGTCCTTAAATATCCGGAGCCGGGGCAGGCAGGCGGGAGCGGCGGCGGGAGCAGCAGCAGCGGAGAAGTTGCTGGGGAAACATTTTGTCCCGGCTAAAAATAGGCGCCGCCCTCCCTCTCCCTCAGCCCCGTCGAGCGAGCACGCCTCGACGGGCGACCCGCGCCCAGAGCCTGGTTCGTGGCCTCTCCGTCTCCCGTCAAGACATGGAAGAGGGTCAGGGCACGAGCGCGGATCCCGAAGCAAGAAGCTGGTCGGAGGAGGCTGTGCCCCAGTCGCAGCCCTCCCCGTCCCATGAAGGGGGGCGGATGTCTGTCTGTCTGTCTGTCCTTTCTCTGGGACTCGTCCCCGAGTTATGGGGCCGAAGAGAACAACGCCAGGCTAAGCGTGGGAAAGAGCCTCGGGTCTCCCTCGCCAAGCTCCCCTCCTCCCCTCCCGCCGCTACCTGGAAGTAAAACTACGAGCTGAAATAGTCCAACTCGGCTCAGCGAGTGACTTTGCTGTAGTCAAGAAGATCCGAAGCGGCGGGGCGGGGTTGAGAAGGAACATCCCGCTGCTAAGGCAGCTCTCTCTGCCCGCCTGGAAGGAAGCCCCCCGCCCTTGACCCCCGCCCCTGGAATTTACTCCCAAATAAACGTGTTGGGGCTCCTTGGCGTCTTTCTGCTTCAAGTTGTTTCCCCAGGCAGAGCGTCTCCTCGAGCTTCCCTGGGGGAGGCATTTCCTTGGGAATGAAACGGGACTTGCTCCCGTGTAAACACGGTTGGGATCGGAGTGCTAGAGAGCTGGGGGTTGGGGGCGACACGGCAGGGAAGCCTCGCTGGAGACAAGCTGAAAGAAACACACCCTGTATGCAGCTAGCGGGGAGCACCCCTCCTCGCCTATCTTGTTTTCGCAGGGCGACAAAGGGGCGCCCCTTCGCCGCCTCGGTTACCTACAGGACTCCTTCGGCCTGCCTTTGCCAAGTCTCACAGGAGAAAGAGTAGCCAAGGGCGACCCAAGCGGCCTCTCCACTCCGCTTAAGCGCAGACGCACGGGGAGTTGTCTTCGTTCACTTCCTCGCCATTTGTTACTTCCAAGGCCAAACGCCTCCCCCGTTTCCTTTATGCACCATTAACATGTTTTAAATTGCGCCTCTTCTACTACTACTACTACTACTATTATTATTATTATTATTATTATTATTATTATTCCACCTGCTTGGAGGGCCATCTTAAACCTTACTTTAGAGTAACCCTCGGCGGTCTGAGTAGCGGGGATCAGCCTGCGTCGGCGGGCAGAGAAGGATTAGCCCAAGAAGATGCTCTGCTCGGCTTGCTTCGGCCGAGGCGCCCCTGCGAAGTTTCCCCAGCCCTCGCCCTTTTCGCCAGCCTGAGTCTCGCCCGGCACCCATTCCCACGTGCGGGGGAAGCGCATCTCCGGCTCTGGCGCCCCTCCTGCGGCCCCTCCAGCCGCTCTAGGGACCGTGCGAGTTGTGGGCCGTTGCTTAGGCAGCTTCGCCCCCCTCCCTGCGCGCCCCACTTCCCCGCGTCTCGCTCGGGCTGTTGGGGAACGTGCCTGTCTAAGTTGCTGTCTAGCTGGTTCGCACGGAGCCGCCGGCGGAGCTTGGGCTCTCTTTTACGCTTCATTTTCCTGAGAAAAGAACACTTTCACCAGGTGATGTCTGGGGTTCCCTTTTGGCCCTGCACAGTCGCTTCCTCGTGGCCACGGCAAGCACCTTGTGCGCCTGCAGGGGGGCGACCTGTCTCCCCCTGCCCTGCGTCCCCCCCCCTTCTCCATCTCCATCTCCATCTCCAGGAGCGAAGGCGGCAGGAGCTGAAGCCTCGCAAGGCAGCAACCAACCGCCCAGGAGGAGCAAGAGGAGGACGCCTCTCGAGGGTCCTCTTTCCCTGCGGAGGCACCGCCACCCACTGCCCTCGCTCGCCTGCTCTGCACCAGGGACCCGCAGGCCAGCCAGCCAGGGGACCCCTCCATGGATGGCCACGGCTGGGATGCGCTTGGCGAGCGGAGAGGCCGAAGCAGGGCCCTGCGAGCGGCTCCTCCTGGCAAAAGATAGGCGGCGGCGGCAGCAGCAACAGCAGCGCAGGCCGAAGAGGCCCAGAGGCAGCGCCGGCTCTCGCCTTCGAGGGGCTCCTCGGAGGAAAGGCTGCTGCATTTCTGCTTCGCGCAGACTGTGGACCGTGGCATCCAAACAGCCATCCGGGGCTCGCTCTCAGCTGCTCGCTGAGGCGGCCCCCCAAAGAGCATAGCCCGCTCCCCAAACTAGCAGGGGAGCCAACTTGAGTAACATATTGGGGGGCCCAGGTAAGCCCCGTCGCACATAATCGATCACAAGATGCGGCACACGGGCACAATTTTAATTGCAATAGCCTCCAACTTTTTGGGGGAGCGGGTAGGCCCCCTCAAGTGTTTTATAGGTTGCGGGGGCGAAGGGACCAGCAAGGGGAACTTCAGGTCCTCCTTTCCCGCCTCTGGCCCTTCCCTACCCCGCCGCAACTGCGTTTGCATCTCGTCTGTTACGCGTTGGGCACCTGCGTCGGCATTCAGAACTGGGGTGCGACGTGGGTGTGCGCTTGGGCAGCCCTCCCTTCAGTGGCAAGGGGGCAGGACCCCAAGGGCTTCCCGGAGGCGTAGGCTGGCCCCGTGGCTCCCCACCCCAAAACATTGCAGAGCCCGATCCGATGCACGTTTAGTTAGGGGGAGAAAGTCCCGCTGAGTCCAGTGGGGCTTGCTCCCGCGCCAGAGCGCGCAGGGACCGCAGCAGCCTGTGAGTCGAAAGGAAATCTCAGGCAAATGAATGGGGCTGAATTTGGCTTTGGGGCTGCTGCGGAGTCACTCCGCATTGGGGGCCCAAATTTCTCCACTCTCACACGGTTCTGTGTGACCTTTAACGGAACTTGAACTTGGTGGGATAAAATGGCACTTAAAGAGCAAAGAGGAAATGAAAAAGCGGCTCTGCTCGGGCTTTGCAGCGGCCTCAGAGTCTTTGCTGCCGGCTCCTTTTTGCCTGAAGCCGAGGTTTCAGCGAGCTGGATGCGGCTTTTCCTTTTCTGCAAGGCCCTGGGAAAGGCATTTGCTGGAAGAGACGGAGGGTCGCCGTGTGGCGTGGCAAAGGATTCCTGATCCGTGGTCTTGGAGTATCAGGGAGAGGAGAGGAGGGGGGAAGTGTTAAAATGACCCCCCTCTACACACATACACCACATTGAGGCTCCTGAAGGGAGGAGTTTCGCCGCGCTGATCCCCAAACTGCTGCATTTTGCAGCCAACCTCAGCAGATCCCCGCACTAGGCAGCCTGCTGCCTGTCCGAAGTGAGGCAGATCCCTCGCTAGCCTGAAGCTGGGGAGAGAGCCATGCCGGTGCCAAGCGGGGCAAAGCGAAGGAGAACAGGACGATGGGACGGAGAGGTCTAGGGCGTCCAGAAGAGGAGGAGGAAGAAGAAGAGGAAGAAGAGGAGGAAAAGGCTGTTGCAGTTTGCCCTCTTCGCGGCCCTATGGGGAGGGAGGAAGAAGGGCTTCCCCCGCTGGAAGAGTTTCTTGAGGCTCAAGTTGCGTTCGTGGGGGGTTCGGAGGAGCCCCACCAATCTCCCCCTAGCTCCTGCTGAGCCTCTTTCTGACTGAACTGGGCGTCCTGCCCCCTAAAGCCTCCTTCCCTATGGAATCTTCTCCCTATAGGGCTCAGGTCTACCCACAGGCAGGAGGGTCTCCAGCCCCGAGCCTCGTTTCCTTTGGGGCTGCTCCTCTCTTCCTTGGGGCGGGATCGGGCTCTCTGGTGGTGTCACACAGGGGACAGGTGAGTGCCGCCTTTTTCGTTTTTGTGCACGTGATGGCGCCTGGTCTTGCTTAGGCCGGAGGACTTCAGGAAACTGTTCGGTGTGGGCAGAAGACACCAGACCATCGCATCACCTCGCGTTCCCCTCACAGCCCATAGTCGCTTTAAACCTTTTCCCGACGGCATTCCCTCTTCCCTCCCTCTCCATACACGCTCATGGGCTGCCACCGTTTATCGACGACAGGTTTCCGGCAAGAGAAATGGGAGTTCCAGGAGGTGGATCAAATAACAAAGAACCAGCAAACGGAGCTCTTGCCAGTATTTTGTTAGTCTATGATAAGGGGGTGGTGACTACACACACACACACACACACACACACACACACACACACACACACATTTGGGAAATGCTCTTAAGAAATTGTTGAGCTGCAGTTTAGGGTTCCATAAAATGGAAGGGAGAAATTATACTTTGCAGTGGCCCAGAGATCATACCCGATCTTAGGAGGGGATTTAACGCATGTGAGAATGGCAAGAAGTGCAAACTTGTCTGTTGTTAGTCTCTCCCTTTGGGGGCAGCATTTTCAAAGTACAAGGAACAGGCGAGAACAAATATACCTTAAGAAAAAGGGAAAAGCAGCTCTTCTTTGCTCCCATAACAATAGAGCTTGCAGCACCCTTCAGCCTGTCCTCTTCATATGCATGGGGAGTTTAGCAGCTTGCTTCTAAACATCCTTTCCCATTAGGGGATCGATCTGCCAGCAGCTTGCGTCCCTTGGTAGCCATTGCAGCATTTTAAAGTCACTGCAAGCCTGCCGAAGTTGCCGGTTCATGGCAAAGTTCAACTTGGCTGCAGCAGTGCATCTCAAATTTGCATGCAGTGCAGTGGGGCAGATCTCTCTCTCTCTCTCTCTCTCTGTGTGTGTGTGTGTGTGGAAAGAGAGCAATATATCCTACAGAGTCTGCAGCCTGCCTGCGGTGGGGGGAGGAAGGAGGCGATGGAGGGTGGGGAGAGACAGCCAAGCAAACAGGACATCCCCAACAGCCGCGGCGTGTGCATGGAAACCGAGCCTTGTGTGCCAGCAGCAGCCCATTCCTTCCACACGTCTGTAGGAACAAGCCCTTTTGTTGTAACATCTCCCGCCACATCTGCATCTGCTCCTCAGACATTGGCATGTTTGGCAGGCTTTGGGCAGCAGGTGTCAGGCAGGAAAAGGGAGATACTGCCAGGGACCAATGGGATTGATCTGCAGTGATTCCCAAAGTCTTTCGCCTTCTGTGAGAGTTCCAGCTACTGCGCCGTTTGGAGTGCAGGCCAGCGGGGAAGAGAGTTACTATCCAATAGCTGGAGATGTCAGGTTTTCAAAAATAAACAACAGAGGGAGATGACTGACTGTCCTAGAATCTGCACTTTGCTCTCATGTTTTGCAAAGTGGCATTCTGCAGAGCAGAAGTGTGGAGGAAATGAAGGCCTCTGGATTCAAGCCTAAGGTGTTGCTGTGGTCTGGATCAAGAAATGTGGCAAGTTCTTTCCTTTGTGGTCTTTGGCATTCCCTTTTTCATGGAGAGGCCTGCCTAGAATTGATGATCACTCCAACCAATGAGAATTTTGTTGCTGGAAGCAATGCATCAATAGGGCTTCTGCCAATACTTTGATAGCCTGTTGGACTGTGGATACATTATTTCGGGTTGGGCTATCTGTTCAGTGTGCAGGATTGAATGCAGTGCCCTTATACTGCAATTCAATTCTGTATTATTATTTTTATCTTTGTTTGATATTGTATACGGATGCTAGCTTCTAGTAAGTTACTTGCTCCAACAGTGCCCACATACCATCAGTAATCACTGTGATGACATAAGGTGTTTAAGTAGGAGGTTTTTGTCCTGTTTTTCTTTCAAAAAAATTTAAACCACAGATTTCAGCACAGATTTCAAAATGCCTGCAGGTGCCTACTGCAGGACAAAGTTTTTAAATGCAAAATCGGTGCAAATTTGTTTAATGCAAAATTGTATACTGTGCATTCATTGCTATTGCTACAATAGTTTCATCTTATCCATGCTATCCTAAACAAACAAACAAAAACTTTTAAAAACAATATTCTGTTTTTTAAAAAACAAACAAACACACAAATTTTTTCCCCAGCACACATTTGATACTCAGAAGTGAGAATGTACACATAGGGGTTAATGGATAATAGTCCTTGTCTGAATTCTTAGTGCACTGTAATCATTTTAATGAGATCTTTTGTTTAGTTTTCCAGAATTAAAATTGTGATAATACATCATCATCTTGCAAAGCATGTGAGGAAAAGCACGATTACACATTTACATTTCAAATCCTACTCAAAAAGGGGGGAAAGGCATGGCTGCACTAAGCAATAGAAAAATGAAAATAGAGCAAACTTCTGAACATTTGTTGAATACTTTCCCTTTAAGATTATTTATATAAATGGGACGGGGAGGTTCTTTTATTGGGAAAAACTCCAAAACCTTTCAATAATAATAAAAAAGAGATTATTTATATATGTGTGCTTCTTGTTTACATAAGATGTTTGGGGACAGTTTCCCAATCCTACATACATACATACATACATACATACATACATACATAGCCTTCTTCTAAATTTCACTTTGGAAAAATAGAAGTATCTTTTCTAGTTTTCCTTGATCACAATTCAGACCCCAGACTGACACAGTTTTCCTTTGGTTGACCCAGCCTGACCTTTGGCTGATGGTTCTGAACTCTTCCCCACGCTGCCTTTTGCTGTGTTGACTGCTTGATGATAACAAGATGCAAGAACAGATGCATGTTACAGCTTATCATGTGACAGTCTATTACAAAATTAGGGCTGTTAACATATTAGCCAGCCTCCCTGTGTGTAGCAAATTAAGATTGCATCACCTTACTTTATCTGCTCGGTTCTTTCTGGAAATGTGGCCTTTGGGGCTGACACACTTTATGTCAGATTAAGAACTGTCTTGCTCTAGGAAATCATCAAAGAAGACCATATAAAGGTGCAGATAGCTTTAATAGGAAACTGGGGGGGAAATGAACCTGGAGTATTAAAGCGCCTCGGGGTACCCTGTCCTCAAAGGTTTCACATGTGTCTGCCTGCATTTTATCTGTGTAGATTTTTATCTCTCCAATTCAAGAGAAGTCTACTCTGAATCAGCTACAAGACAATCAGCACATACAATCACCAGGTAGTTTGCCTCAACCACTATGACCTACTGGGCAGTTACCCAGTGCCAGAAATATAACTGAATTTTGGGGTCGCTCCATTTCTCCAGTACAGGAGAGCAGAGGAGTGAAAATTCTCAGCTATGGCCATACAGTGGGGCCATCAGGATCTGCAATTTTACAGAGAAGAAAGTCAGAGGACAAAATTATTAAACTTGTGTGATTTCCCAGTCTCTTTCCTTTGTTTTCTTTTGTGAAGTTCATCATAATGGTGCTCTGCTGATCACCTGACGTGATAATAAAATGTTGCCAGGTAAAGCCAGTTACAAAAATATTA
Organism: Podarcis raffonei; assembly: GCF_027172205.1. Lineage (NCBI taxonomy): Eukaryota > Metazoa > Chordata > Lepidosauria > Squamata > Lacertidae > Podarcis > Podarcis raffonei. The sequence goes on from NC_070618.1 coordinate 18,070,013, forward strand.
ACCTATTGTCCTGCCTCTTTTGGTGAGATGTGAGCCTAAATAGTCACTTTAAATACCCTCCTTTAATGTTAAAGGCATTTCCCAGCTCTTAAATCCTTAATTGCAACCATAAAAAGTGCCCAGGCTCTCCACAATTGAGATATTCGGACTCTTTAGAAGATTTTTCTTTTTTTCTAGGCCGGTTTATATATAGACATGTAGAGACTGAATTCCAGCTGTCTTAACTTGCTATAGTTTTTAACATGTCCTTTATCTATTTTGATGTAAATTATTTCCTATATGGGTTTTAATGTCATTAATTCAAAACAAGTCCTTGGGAATGTTCGAAGGGATCTCTGCAGCTGAGAACATAGTTCCTAGGAAGAAGTGGGGGAGGGGAGATGGCAACCATGTATTAAACAATATAGGCCTTTGTACATTAAATCAAACACTTTGAATGTAATGTAAAACCAAAGCAACCTCAGATGTGCTAACGTGTCCTATAAAACAAAAGGAGTTTTAGTGGTATAAGTTTCACGTTGTGCCACTTAAGATTCCAAGTGAAAATTAAAGGTCAGGCTGTAAAAAGATCATATTAAATAACAACAGTCTAAAATTTGTTTGTTTGTTTCTGTGAAGCATTACAGACCATTAGAACCTGCTTGAAAATGACAATAATGGTTTGATGAAGTGAAGTTGCTATCCTGTGCTCTGTTTACCTGGGAGTAAGCCCCCTTGAACTTAGTGGGACTTACCTCTGAGCAGACAAGCAAAGGCTTGCATTGTAAATTGACAAACAGGTTTCAGCTCAGTAATACTATGTATTTTTCAAGTTAACAGCAGGTGAAAAAAAGAAGTTTAGAACAACCCTCCTGGACAAAAGAGGTTCCTTCTAATTACCTACGTTTGTCCATTTTGTACCTTCTCTCTGTAGTAGCCCTGTGTTCACTGCCGTTGATTCCATAAGAGACATTTCACTGTGCGGAGTACACAAGTTTACTCCAATCTATTGTCTGATTTAGTGCAGGAAAGAAATTGCTAGCATATTTGCAAAGCGAAGCAGGGTCTGATATGGCTTCAAATTGGACGGGGGACCATGTGCTGAGATTCCTGCATTGCAAGGGGTTGGACTAGATGACATTCAGGGTCCCTTCAGACTCTATTATTCTGTGACACACAGAAGAAAACCCAGTTCAGATTAATGGGGTGTAAAAGGTGTATAGGATTGCAACCTCAATTTCTCTATTTCGGAGAGTGCTGCCCTTATTGAAGCGATGGTTGAGGTGGGGGAAATTAAATTTGTTGATGTGAATATTTGTTGTTTTTGAATGTGAAATTCTGGAAGGTTGTGTGGAAGCACAGTTAAGTAGATTTAACTGAAATTTAAAATTACAAACTGGCTGCTTCGTTCTCCGGATCATTTATTCTGAAGATACTCCCATAATACGAAATACATTTCTGAAGTCTGCAGCGTACATATCAATAACCTCACTATAATCTGTTTAATTTTTTTTAAAGCACAAGGAAGTAGTGTACATTTGTCCGCATCAAAGCTCATTCTTCTCAGGGTGGCAAGTTGAATGATATAAGAAGGAGAATTTTTCTGATCGCATTGTTTAAATATTTAATTTCACTCTGCAACTGCATTATTTTTTCATTCAACTCAAATGCATGGCCCTGGGTTTATAGGCTTCTTGCACACGAATGCTATGAAATTCAGGAATCTGGATGCCAAAATTAGGGTCATGGCATGAAACTGTTTTTTTTTTTTTTAAAAAAAAGACTCTTGGTAAAATGATATATAAATGCAAGCTTGCATTTATTCTGGGCTTGAAGAATGAAAGTCTCTCTCTTTGATGTGCCTGTGTCCTTTTAGTCCATGCTGTTAGTGCATTACTAGGCCAGGTTACATGAATACAAGGTCACCATATATCATACTCATCAATGTTCCCCCTTTTGACTTGCAGGATTCTTATCACTGATGAGGTTTCAGACTTTGCCTTAAAAAAAAAAAAAAGTCATAAAGCCCCAAATCTCTGTAACGTATTTGCAGTCATTTTAATAAAGTGTGCTATATAATGTGCAGCATTCTTTGTCTGTGGCTTTTTAACTTCTATAAACCAGGGGAGAAAACCACAGGTCCCCCCTGACATGGAAAAAGGCCTGCAAACCAGATAATTGACTGGATGTTATGTAGTTTGCAAAGTCCATGGCACAGACCGCCTGAGCAATCACTTTCACTAAACAAAGGGAATGCAAACACTGTACAGTGCAAATTCCCTGCCCTCCCCCGGCAGATATTTTTAATGTGGGTGGCTGGGGGGAGGAATAAGACCCAAGCAATTTTCTGAGTATTTCAAGCTGCTCTCCGCCCCCCACCCCCCATGTTTTGCTAATTAACTGTTCATGTGAACACTCATAATTTTTTAGAAGTTTAGTTTAAATTAATAACCAAAGGGTTGTATCCAGCTACGCTACGCTCAGATTAGAATCGCTGGAGTTAATTGACCAAAGTTAGTCGTGGCCATTTATTTCAGTGAGTCTCCTCTGAGTATAACGTTGGATAAATTGATTGTAAGGTCATGTGCTACGCTGACAGTATTTGCCCATTTCACAAATAATTTTCAACAGTAAAAAAAAAAAAAACCCACCCCAAGATATTCAGCCAGTTTAATTTGAAAGGCGAAGCCTCTGAAGTCATTGTGACTAAGCTAATGCATGAGCATCTGGATATTTTATATTATTGCTTATAATAATATAAGTTGATAGCTTTAAAAGGAGCATTTTATTCCACTGTTGTCTATGCAGTTCCATAGGCCGTGCTCCAGCCTAAAAAGTTTTTTTAAATGGTGCAAGAAGAAATTTATTATTCAAATATCCCTTTATATTACAGCTCAATATTTATCGCTTGAAACATTTGCAATGAGAAAATACATTGTTATAATTTGGGTTTTTTTAATCATTGTTTCTCTCTTTCATTTTATAATATTACAATGTATGCCCCCAGTGTGTTGAAACTGATACATTTGTCTTTTAGGCAATCCTACCTTCCTTTCCCTTTTCCCTTTGGCTTTGACCCGGCTGATTTTTTTTGCTGGAAAGAACATATTCATACAGTTCTACTCAAATGAAATATGTTGGAAACCAAAGATAGGTCAAGTAAAGCTATTAAACTATGCCAGACTGCTAGAAAGGAGGAAACATAAAATGCAATTGTTAGTTTGCTTTTTTAAAAAATTGGATGCCTTTAGAGGTTTGCCTCTTGTTTCCAAATTTAACTACGTAAATGAATTGGCAGTTTGCAAAAGCTCTGGCTGGGTGTATTTCTACAATGAGGCTAATTCTGTATTCCTTGCACATCTGATATTTCCATTAACTTAGCTAGGAGGTGGGTGACCCAGACTCTTACAGACAGGTACTAGTTTCACGAATGCTAAATTAGTGTCAGCTCACCACTGGCCATTCATGTTTTTAAGATTATGGGAAGTGACGCTGCAAACTCAATGCTATGTTGTTGTTGTTGTTGTTGTTGTTGTTATTAATATCAGAGACTGTGTTAAGTTTAATTTAAACAATTAAAGAAGGGGGGAAGAGATAACTATGTGTTATTGTTTAAAAGTACTACTACAAAAAAAAACCCAAACCCCCTATTTATTCAAAGATGGATTTTTTGTTTTTTCCTTGCCATTCTCATTTTCTGTTTAGAGCAGGCGTTGTTCTGCTGTTATCAAGTAATCAGGTTTTTAACAAATACTGTGTTCTGCACCCCCACAAAGCAATATTGGGATTTAACGTAATTTAACTTTTAGGAGATGGGAAAATGCCTCGGTTCTTTTTTCTCTCTCCAGCAAGCGCGCCCCCGTTTGCGCGCGTGCACACGCGCACACACACACTTTTGTTTAAGAGTCTGTAGACTTCTTTGACATGCGGTGATTTCAGGGTCTCTGACCTGTCTGGAACGGCATACTTTATTGCGGGTCCCCGGCTCCGGCTCTCCCGGCGCTGATTGGCTGCTGGGATATGAATATGCAAAAAAAGCTCTCCCATGCCCTCCCTTTTCTTCTCCCTTCCCTCCCTCGGTCGGTTTCATGCAGCCGCCAGGCGGAAGCGAAGAGCCGCTGCTTCCCACGGGTTCCGAAGGAGGGAGGAGGGGAGGAAAGGAAGGCGGGAGGAGGAGGCGAAAGGCAGCTTGAGTGGGCGGTGCTTCAGGGGAAGCCGCCGCGGCGCTGGCCAATAGGAGCGCGGTGGAAGGAGGCCAAGTACGCAACTCCCTTCTGCAGAGCCAGACGCGCAAGGAGGGGGGGGGGGAGAGAAGGGGAGAAAGAGGCAGCAACACACGCACAGGCGCACACACAAACACACACACATGCACACACACATAGAGACCAGCCCCGCTGGAAAAAAAAAGGGCTCAGCCTCTCCTGGACCACGTTCAACTCAGCAACCACAGCCTACTCTCTCCAGCCTTGCAACTCAAAAGAGGAAGGAAGATTGAAAAAGAGGGAAAGGAGGAGGAGGAGGAGGAGGGGGCCGTTCACTGCCTGTAGACTTTTTTTTCATCTCTCTCTTTTTTTTGCCTTGGCTGCTTCTCCTCTCTACCTACCCCCCGCAAAAAACCTCATCTAATCAAGATTTTTCTTCTTCCCTCTCTCCGATTGCCTTAAAAAACAAATACTTCTCTTTCTTCGATTTTTCTAATTTTTAATTTTTTAAAAAATCTCTTGTCGATTTACCTATCCATACATTAAAAAAAAAAAAAAAGACAGGCGGTTTTACTCTGGGAAAATCCAAACAAAACAAACAAACCTTTTTTAAAAAAGCACCCCTTGAGAAACGCAGCCCATTTGTCCACTGAGAAATGTGAAGCCAACGGTCCCGTGTTGTGTTACAGAATTCAGGATCCCATACGTTTAATGCAATACAGTACAATGGTATGTGGCATTGGAAACGATACTGTGTTTCTTTTTTTTTTCCTTTTTCCTTCCGAAGTTGCTTGTTGGCTGTTCTCCTTTCCCCTCCCCCTCTCCCCTCCCCAACCCCTTTGAGATGATTGTGTCTTTTTGGTTTGCAAAGTGGTGGCCGTATATTCGCCCCCTTTTGTCAACGTAGATCATTTCTGGGTTTCTAGGATGAGCTCTAAAAGTAGTTGTGTTGTGTGTTGTGTTTTGCTGCTCCCCCTTATCTCCTCCCCCCCCCCACTTCCAAGTCTTGGCAGCTTTTGTGTGTGGGTCACACTTTGAAACTGTCGGTGAGAGTTTTGTGTCCAAAAGTGCTGAACTTGGTATCATTTCCTGCTTCCAACTTTCTCCCCTCCCTCCTTTCGCTGACGGGTCTCCGTTAAACACTTGGAAAGATTAAACACGAATTGTGGGTTTGCTTCATTTTGCAGCTCGGTAGTCCGTTTTGCTTGTTGTAGATGTGTGCCTTTGCGTCCTTTTGCTAATCTGGTCTTTGCTACCCATGGCGTGTGTCTCTCCCCCCCACCCCCCCAAAAAATTAATACAAACGTAGCTTGTTATTAGCAAATGCATGCATGCATCTGCATTTTGTTTGATTGCAAACTAATATGGAGATATCCAACAGTATTGTTTATTTTGCAGCTCTGAAATAATATTTATTTTGTGTGTGTATGTTTGTGTGTGGCTTTGCTCGTTGTTTTCCTCCGCAGTTCTCAACTGTTGTTGCTGGGTTTTGTTTTGTTTTTTCCCTGGGAGGTTGTGCATTTTCCTTTTATGCTTTTCCTTCCTATTCCCCGGGTCTGTGCCTGCCTCTTCCCGCTTGTCGTCTCTCCGCCTGTGTCTGGGCCACATTTTAATGCACAATATCCCATCCATTAAGTTGTGGTTGAATGCGGAGTGTGTGAAGACTTGGCAGCTCTTGGCTTGAAGGGGGCGGGGAAGCCAGTTCGACTTTGACACAAGATGCCGATGTGGCGTGATCTGAATTATTATGAGGGCTGCGAACATGGCCATCTTTTCCTCCTCCTCCTGCTGCGGAAATGCTGCCATTGAACTTGAGACGGGACAGACAAGATCTCTCGGATCTCCCCCCCCCGCCCCGCCCCGCTTGCAGTGCAGTAGCTTGCAGAGGAAAAGGCGCCAAAATACACAAGATTAACGCGAGCAATTCTTTGAAGCGATCCTGAGCAACTTTTAACTAGGAAGCCCACGAATGAGAAAAAAAGCAACTACAATTAAAGACTTTTTTAAAAAAAAATATGCAGCAGTTTTAGAAAAATGTTATAGCTGGTTCTTTAGGTAGTTTCGGATCAGTACATTAGGGTTTCCTTTGTTCTACTTGGTGAAAGTGAGGGTTGACTGAACCTGACCTTTTTTTGCAGCCAGGGCAGAAACTTCTTAAGTTGTGTAACGTAAGACGTTGTGGTTTTCAGTTTTATATTTGAGGTCTGATGTTTGCATTTTCTGGTCTGCGAAATAGAGGAAGCTCGGTTATTAAGAGACACCATCAAACCATATGTGGACAGAGGTCAAGCACACAGGCTGTGAGGGAGATATGTGTGCGCACACCACAGACATTTAAATAGCTGCGTACTCAGAAGTATGCATGAATTATGTGCACACATTTCTTTGACTAGGAAAACTTTTACTAAGCAAGGACATTAATTCACAGCTTCGTAGCCAGAGTGCAGTTTCGCTCAGTGGCGTTTTTTAAATAAAATAAAATAAAAAGAGTAGCGCCGAAATGTAAACGCATAAAAATCTGATGTGCGTTTAGAAATTGTGGCAATTCCATTTATTTTTTCCCCAATTGCAGTCATTTTCTAATTAAGGTTAAAATTAAAATCCATTTTGCTGAACAGGTGAGCACATGTGTGCTTGCACATGCAAAAACACACCCATACCCAGAGAAACAGTTCGGCAAAGATTTGTAGCACAGTATTTAACTTGCTTTTTATTTTATTGTTCCAAGGAACACTGACTGTGTTACTGATTTAAAATGTACACTATTGCTGTATTATGAATCTTCACGGTGTGAAACTACAATGCTTGTAAATCTTTTTAAACACACTTTAAGTTTAGTTGGAAGACTGATTCCTCACACAGGAGTAGCTTTAGAACACAATAAAGAGTTTCGAACAAGATACAGAATTTTTTTTTTTTAAGTATCAGGAGTGAATGGTAGTCTCATCCTAATGGTATATTGGGATAATAACAGTAGTATGTAAATAGGAACAAACTAAAATGCAATATATGTTTTAATGTATGGAGGAGAGGAAACACATCTTTAAGTAATAGAACTTGCTGAGATAATGTATGTATTCATATTGCATCTGGGTTTTACAGTGCTGTTATAAATAAAGTAGACCTTTCTCACACAATGGACAGACTCCTATGTTATCAGTGATCCAGACATAGGGCTTTCCCTTTCTGCTTTCTCTGCCCTCTTAGAAATATAATTGCCAAAGCACTTTGGAATGCGTATGCAAAGTTTTGCAGCATCGTGCGTTAAGGCAGAAAGAATAAGAGCATTTGTTTCTGAGCCCAATAGAATGAAACACTGAATCGCCGTCTAATAGTGGCTGGGGTGTGGGGTGGAGAAAGCTAACCCGACCTTTCAGAGTTTCTAGTTTTTGATTAAGCATACAGTTGAGCTGGCTAACCTCGTATGTTGCACTGAAATCAGTGCTGCTTGCTCGGTGAGTTTCAACTGTACATATGCTTGAAATCTAGGCAGACAGATTGGTATGCGACGTCTTTAATAACTGTGCATGTTTATACCGGCAGTAGCATAATTAACATTGTAATTTCTTAACTTAATGTTGTCCCCCAAGACAAATATAAATATATACATATGTCTGGGATGTCGGGAGCAGGGGTGAAGAGCAAGTCTAAGTAGCCCAGTATTCTCTGCTATCTAGACATATAATTAGAGAAAAATAAGGTATGTGGCTATATTAAAAAGGTACTTTTTGTACTATGGAAAGCTCTCTGTGGCCTATTTTAACTTTTGTTTCCTTTTCTTATTCACAAATGTCTAATCCTTCCCATTGCAGGAAGACTGGAGGTGTTCCACTGTAGTGCAGGCAATACAAGACTCTTAATTGGGTTTTCTCTCTCACAGTATTCTGTGCTGTCTGATTCTTGGGTTCTGAGGACATACTTTCAAGTACTATTTAAGACAATGCTATATGTTTCATTCTCAAACGGACCAGCTAACTGACTGCTTATATCCCTCCACAGCAGTCAAAATTAAAACTTGTTATCAGAAACCATTATAGAATTGTGGACATGAGGGAAACAGTTGCAGGGTTTTCATGTGTTTTGAGCACCATCAAAAGATAAATATTCCGAAACGGATGTGCATAAGAAAAGGAAATGTACTGAGAGCTACACAATTGGTTTCTTTAAGTCATATGGTACATTTGTGTAGAATTAAAGGAGGACTTGTTCTACATTTTCTGGCAGTGTATTCCTCATATTTGTCTTGCCTTCCTGTGTTGAATTATGCATACTTAAGTGCAATTTGCTATGTTTTGCCTTCTGCAGAGGAGCTATCTCTCACAAAACCTATTGCGTTAATTCAGCAAATGACACTCTACAGTAAAATATCCTCCAGGAGCATGTTTGGGGTTGGCATGTGTGTGTTACCTGTTTATGCTTCTGTATATTCTTAAGTAATTACTGTACTTTGTATCCTCGGGAGAAACTTTCTAGAGCTGGTGAATGTTGCTAGCATGTGGTTATTATGCTTAGATTATTAAAGATGGGCATTCATTTTGATGAATCACAACAGAATTTCCCCTCCCTTCTGAAGGATGTCTTTATGGAATGGGCTTGGTTGCTCTTTGCTTTCAGTCTTGTTCCTGGAAAAGCCTGCAGTCGCACTGCTGTCTGTTAAGCTCGTATTGCTGGTTTGTTGGTGTGTCAGTGAGCGAATCTGTATCTGTCGGGCACCTGAGGACAGACATACAGTCATACTATAGTTTTCAGGAGGCTCCCCATCCCTGCACCAGACGTCACTGAGCTCGTCTCCTACTTTATTTCCTCTTATGGGAAATGAAGATTGGTTATCTGTGTTTTCACAGCTTCCTTACACTATGAATATGTGTGTGTGTGTATATATATATATAAAAGGATCACTTCCATAGGTGACTCTCCTCCCTTTTTTGTATTGTGATAAAGCCAGCAGCTGTGCACCTATCAGCTGTGCGCCATAGCAATTAGCTTATTTAATTTACTTCTCTTGACATGAACGAAAACATGCTATGGATGCTGTTCTTGCCACTGGTGGCATTTGGTTCTTGTGTATGTAGCATCTTTGGTGATTACAGACCAGAACACATGTTGCTGTCACCACTGTGATATCTGTGAAAATGGCCTATCCCTAGGTTATAACAGTTTGAATGACTTAACCTATACAGCCTTCATGTTACAAAGCTGTGCACCCTCTCTAAGTGTCCAGCAGGGATGAGGAGCTGGGCTATGATAGTTGAGTACAACACCTCAAGTGCTTCTAAGTTGTGCAGGAAAACTGGGCGAAGTTGTCACAGAGTGACCAGTGCTACAATAACAACAGTCTGGGTGCTCCAGGCCTTGGAAAGGATCAAACTAGCCAATGCAGTGTGATATACAATTGTAGATGGGACTGATCCAGTGCAAGTCTGGATATTTAATGTCAAAACGAAGTGAAGCTTTCAATTTAGTTTCTATGTTGCGATGTTTTCTGTTTGTTAGCGGTTTGAGATCTCCCTTCAAAATCAGTTTTGTACTGATTCACAATAGTTTTGGACAGTTTGGATAGGTATGATCACCATCTTCAAATATCTCAATGGCTGTTGCATGGAAGAGGGAACAAGCTTCTTTTCTTCTGCTCTAGAGGGTAGGACTTGAACCAATGGCTTCACGTTACAAGAAAGGAGATTCTGGCTAAACATACAGAAGAACTTTCTGACAATTAAGAGCTGTTCGACAGTGGAACTGACTCCCACAAGAGGAGGTGGATTCTCCTCCCTTAGAGGTTTTTGAGCAGAGGTTGGATGGCCATCTGTCATGGATGCTTTAGCTGAGATTCCTGCATTGCAGGGGGTTGGACAAGGTAACTCTCATGGTCCCTTCCAACTCTATGATTCCATGTACTGTCATACCTCGGGTTCCAGATGCTTCAGGTTGCGTGTTTTTGGATTGTGCAATGTGCTGAACCTGGAAGAACCAGAACAGGTTACTTCCGGGTTTCAGTGCTTGCGCAGATGTGTTAAATTGAGCTTTGCGCATGCCCAGAAGACCAAATCACGACCCGCGCAGACGAGGCACTGCAGGTTGTGAATGTGCTTCCTACATGGATCACGTTTGCAACCCGAGCATCCACTGTACCATGATGTTCACATTGAGAACGTAATTCTAAGATTGAAAACTACCTTGATCCACCACCCGCTTTCAGAGATGAAAGGAAGAAGACATTTAAAATGTATTCATTGTTATTACACAAAACTGATGGACTTGCTGCCAAAGTTCAGTTACATGGAAAAACAGAATTCTGTGCACATGGTGCATGTGAGGTGGTAATTATGAAACAATGGAACCATGTAAATGGAAGTACTCTGCCCCTGCCCCCGTTAGGTGATCAAAAAATTATGGGGCTGTGCTGCTGGCCCTTGCAGTCCTGTGATCTCCATTGACCCTGACATTCACATGTTAGGTGTAGACATCTGTACAGGTGAAGGCTATGCCTACATGCATAGAGCTTCCCAGGAGCTGGAACCCTGACTGCGCAGAGGTATTATGAAGACCTTCACTTAGACCCTCTGTGTCTTAGCACATGTGTCAGATGTGGGGCCTGTTCAGCCTTGAGGGTGAGGACATCTGCACAGCCCTACTTCCCCTTGATCGCACGGAGACTCCTAAATGTGAGTAATGTGTGAGCAAAGAGCACTTCAGACTACCCAAAAGTTATTCTCATTACAACAGTCTTTCCAACAACACTGTAAGGAGCTAAGTCAGCAGTATTGTCCAAGGCCACCGAAAAGTTCATAGCTTGAAAGGTATGCTACAACCTGAGACTTTTGCAGGTTGATCGTGTTTACTTGGGTTCCCAACAGGCACCTGGTTGGCTACCATAAGAACAGGGTGATGGATTAGATGGGCCATTGGGCTGGTCCAGGAGGGTCTCTTATGCTTTTATGGAATATCAGTTCCAATGAAACCCATTTGTCTTAGTCTGGGTTCAGGCCTGACCATGGGACTCAGTCAGCCTTGGTTGCCCTAATGGATGACCGTTACAGAGAGGGTTGGGGGAGTGTGACCAATCTTCTGCTTCTTGATCTCTCTTCAGCTTTCCATACCATTGACCGTGGTACCCTCCCCGACCAGCTCTGGCGAATGGAAATGGGGAGCACTGTAATACAGAGTAGTTCCTTCTGATCCTACCTTTGGGTCAGTTTCCAGAGAGCAGCATTGGGAGAATGCTTTTCAGCCCCCTGGTAGCTACGTTATGGGGTGCTGCAGGTCACTATTTTATCTCCAGTGCTATTAAACAGATATATAAAGATTTTGGCTGCTTTGTGTGTGTGAGTGTGTGTGTGTGTGTGTGTATACACATACATACATATAATCTGGATCATTCACAAAATTGCCATGTCTATAGTTCAGTGGTTTGTTTGTGTGTGTGTGTTTTAGGAAGACTCTTGTTGTTCAAGAGTCCCAACAGCTGAAAAAAGGTACGTTCAAGTATGTTGGTGAATTTGTCTTTTATGGCAGTTTAATGGAGGACATGCTGAATGTTTATTCACAAGGAAAACTTCAGGTCTTTAAACCAGAATTGTCACCCCCTCCCCACCCTGTAGACCTTAGAACATTTTCTGATATTTTTTAAAAATTGTGTGTGATTCACCCCGAAATAACTTTATCACATCTTATATTAGTGCAAAGCACTCTAAAGTGAAGTACTCTAAAGTGGTCCCTTTACAGCACTCCTTAATAAGAGAGAAAAAGTGTTATTTCTATGGGTTTACACGGATGGGAAGTGCACCTACAGTTGAGGTGGGCTGCCTTTGAAGGGTTAATCTGTTGGCCATAGCCATTTGCTTTGACATTACCTGCTTTGTACCAACCCCTCTCTCGTTTCCTCCCCCTCCCTCTGGCTTGTAAATTTATGGCAATTGCAGCTGCTCGACTTGGCAAGCTCCCCTCATTAAGAGACCCCTTTGAGAATGGGTTGTGTTTGAGTATTTCCCTAATGAGGACAGGACGGGGTTAAAAAGTGACCATTTCATGGTTGACTTGAACCTGCCTGCTTCTCTTGATGTGTCCTTGTGAAATGCCTGACGTGAATAAATCCCACTTTGCAAAAAAAAAGGGAAAAAGGAAAAGTCACTGGTCCCTTCAGGACAGTTTACACAGCGGGGGAAGGGGCTGGAGGGAGAGGCCAAGGAGGAAAGTTTACCTGAGGCAGGAGGCAGGCAGGCGCTGGCCTGGTGGAAGAGTCTCGCTTTTGCCTGTTTTGGTTCATCAGGTCAAAGTCTGCAGAATTTGAGGCAGGGCAAGCGTTGGGCGCGTTTAAGCAAAGGAGTGCCCCTTATACAGCTGCAATGTTCTGGTGCAATAAGTTGGCAAATAAATTCCCCAGTTGGCAACCTAAGAAGGCTGTCCTTTTGCAACCTTTATGTTGTCAACCCGCGAGGGGGGTTCCTTCGAGTCTGTTGCAGGAAAACAGCCAAGAGCCTTGCAGCACCTTAAATGCAAAAAATAATAATCCTATGGCACACAAGCTTTCATGGACTAGACTACACCATGCATGGGGCAGCTGTCCTCAGGAGTTTATATATATATAGGGATACAGAATGAAAAGGGAGACGGGAGACGTTCCCAAAAGTATATTCCCGGATCTTCGCACCGTGTGAGAACCTGGTCGGCCTGCGTTGTTTTAATTCGCTTGCATTCCTTGAAGCGAAAAAAGGCTGCAACCCGCCCGCGCGCGCGCGAACTCTTTTCAGTTCCCTGGCACGAGCTGGCTGGCGAGATTGAAAGCAGACTAGTATGTTGCTACCGCGGGCTTTTTTTCCTTTCCTCCCCCCTCAGGAGGAACCCGCCACCCATTCCCTCCCTGAGCTGAGCTGAGGGGGGGGGGGAAAGCCCGCCGGAGAGGGACGGGAAAGCAGCCTATCCGAGCAGCGCACACGCGTGTGAGCGCGGCGGCTCCTCTGCTGCCGGGCGGGGGATAGGGGCCACGTGGAAGGGGCTCCCCGGGAGGAGGGCGTCTCCTCTCCTCCCCCCTCCCAACTCCGTTCCGTCACAGGGTCTCTGCAAGAGCACGCCCAGCCCCATATTGCAACGGGGAGAGAGCGAGAGAGACCCCCTCCCCACTTTGCCCCCCCCCCCCCCAGCACTAGCTACACAATGCAGTGACCTTGGCTCCACATGCAAGGCGACAGGGTAGCGAGGTTTGCAGACGCTGCCCGTGCTGGGAATGCCTCTGCAAAGAAAGACCCCCCCGGCGCACATTTCCTTCCCCCCCACCCCTCTCCATTCTTGTTTGGCTAATTAGTGGCGAGCTGGCAAAGTTTCCGGCCTTGTAGACCCCCGCACGCCTCCCCCGCAACTGCTAGATCGAATGTCCACAGAGCGGCGGACTATTTTGTTTAAGGGGGGGGTTGCTTTCCCTTGCACTTTCCCTTTTTTTTGGTTCCCTCCTCCTCCTCCCCACTTTTTTTCTGTGCGGGAATTTTCCAGCGGGAGCTTTTCAGGAGCGAAGTTGGGCTGTTCCCTTCTTTTGGCGCTCTCGGGGAACTTGCGCTTTGCAAATAATCTCTCTCTTCCCCGCCGCCGTCCACCCCCCCCCTCTCACCAGTGTGCGTCCTCCTCTCCCAAACCCAGACGCACCCCCCTCCTCTCTCCTTTCCCCCAGCACAGAGTTCCCCCTAACGGTTAACCATGGGGTGGGGGGGGGAAGGGGAGGGCGAGAGCGGGAGAAAGTGCAAAAGCATGTTTGCGAAATGGGCAGCAGCCGAGCTCTCGTACAGTGCGAGATGATGATTAATAAAGAGGAAAAAGGCACGGCGCGGGGAGGGGGCTCAGAAAGGAATGTGTTTGCAGCGGCAGCAGCTGGGGGAGGAGGAGGAGGAGGGCGAGCGTCGATGGTGTAATGAAATAATAAACCGAAATCCTGAAGTCTTAAGGGGGGGAGCAGAGCTTGAGCGGTGGGGGGGGGACGGGACGGACCCGAAGAAGTGCGCTCGGTGCAATGCAAAAAACCCCCAAAACACGCACATGGACACCCCCTCCCTCCCCTTCTTGAACGTCCAGGTCTTGCAGAAAGGAGATCATAAAGGAGGGAGGGGGAAGGGGAAGGAGGGAGGAGGAGGAGGAGGACGGGAAGAAGAAGAAGGGGGGGGAGAAAGAAAGAGATTGATCGTTTTGAATTTTCAAGAGATCATTTTTATTACAGTGGGCGTTTGGAAAGCAGGCTCTGAACATTATCCACAGAGAAAGGGGGTGGAGGGGAGGGAGGGGAGAGAGAGAGAGAGAGGCACAGGCTGCTGCTGCTGCTGCGAGAGAAGCCCGGCGGTTGCGCGCTGCTGCTGCTGCTGCGAAGTGTTTTGCAGCCTTGGGGGGACGCGCGCGCGCACACTCCCGGGCTGGCGCTCGAGCGCACAGGGCTCTCTCTTCCTTTGCAAACTTTCGCCTTGCCATCACCGCGCGCGCCAGGATTTCTTTCCTGCTCCGCTCCGCCGCCGCCGCCGCCGCCGCAGCAACCTTGAACTTTGGCAACGGGGTTTGACAGTACCGTGGTGTATCAACCCCCGCGCCGCGACAGCTTCTCCAAGAGCGATTGCAGATCCGGGAAAGAAAGAAGTGGGGGTGGTGGTAGTATTAGTAAGTGGTGGTGGTGCAAAAGGCAGCGCGAGCGAGGGAAGGGAAAAGTCTCGCCAACCCCCCCTCCTCCTCCTTAACTCCTGCTGCATTCCATCCATCCAGCCCCCCCCCCCACCATCCGGTTTCTCTCCGCGCCCCCCCCCCGCAGCCCCAATCCACCAGCAGCAACAGCAGCAGCAGCAGCAGCACCAAGACGGAGTCTCCGAGAACAAGAGGGTTAAAAAGTGTAGATTGGATTTCACCCCGGGAAATCCAGCGCTCGGAGTGAACTTGAATCTCTTTGGCTATTTAAGGAGGACTGGGGTTTGTCGGGAACTCGCGGCGCTCCGCGGTCGCTCCTTCTGATTCCGATTTCGCCCGATGACTGTAACATGAACAGATGAGACCGTTGCGCTTTTGATACTTTTTCTCTCCGCAGAAGTGCATTCTCAGAGCGAAGTCATGATGTATTCTCCCATCTGTCTCACTCAGGTAGATATTAATCGCCTTTTCTTACCAATCCAAAAACACCACGAAACTTGCGCTCGGCAAGCGGGTGGGTTTGTAAGAGTTGCAAACTGTTCGAGCCGCTCGGACTTTATTTGGGGGGGGGGGGCGGGAGAACCTCAACTGTATTGCATGTGTTTTGTTAAGTTGTGTAAATCTTAACTATTCGAGTCGTGTGCGGGAAGGACGCGGGGCGGAAGAAGGAATGCAACATTTTATCTTATTTAAATGCCGGTGATGTTGCTAAATATTGTTAAATTGTTTCTGGAGGAAATAAATCCCAGTGGTTAAATATTAGAAATGTCTATAATGAAAATGTAGGTATGAATCGTATTGATCTAGACCGGAAAATACTATTGCTGCTACCATCGTTTCAGCTCTTCTGTTTAGGTATCTGAGTGACAAAAGGAAAAAGTGTTCCATTATTTTTAATTAAGCATTGACAGTGGAAACATAATATGATCCCATGCTGAATTTTATCATATACTGTATAGCCTTTCCAGTAATGTGAGGTTCGTTTGAAAATAAAAGAAAAGAAAAAGTCTCTGAGCAGTAGAAGTTCTCATTTGGTTTTCAAGTACATTTTTCCTGCTTTACTTCGGTTTTTGTAACTTTATAAAGTCGACGTCCAAGGTCAAAAACAAAATTAAACTTTTGCTGTCACTTTTGGCCTGCAGGCTTGCATATTCTTTAGAACGTTAGAAAGAGTTATTTTATGTACTGCATATACATTCTACTACTTGGTAGAGCATTTGGACAAATAATGTTACAAAAAGATTTAACTGCAAATAGCTTTGATGCAAAGAAGGTATTTATAGTTTTAACATATGGTGAGTCTTTTGTGATGATTGGCAGGATAAAAGCTTCAGAATAAATAAATAAAAGAAACGGATTGCAGATTCTGATCCAATATAAATTGCAGCATAGCGCCATGTGAGATGTGAAGGGTCTATAGCGTGCAAGATTAGTAACATTTATCGTGAAGTGGTCAGAGTATATTTCAGGTAAAATGTGAATCTCTAGGTCAGTTCTGAACAGTTCTAGTTAAAATCTTAGCAGGGTGCAATTTGAATGGTTTAATCTGCAATTATATGACTAATAGGTGTGGAAAGAACGAAGGCTCCGAGTTGTTTAATATTTCTGTGGCATACATTGCGATATAGTTAAATAATTAAGATTTCATTTGACAATTAGAAGCCATTGTGGTTCCAAAGGACTGAGGCATTCACAGCATTGTGAATGAAGATTTAAACAATGATAAGGCTTATTCAGTGATTGGATACAGTCATGTAGCTTTTTGGCTGACACGTTTTTTATTGTTTATATTTTGTTTGGCATCAAAGTGTGATTAACTTGGGGATCTTTTCAGCAAGTGAACGTAAACTTCACTGGTGCAAAACAGGTGGGAAAAGGTGTTGCAAGATATTTGAAACATGTCAAAAAAAGAAGTCAATATCCCGGCATATAGGTATATTGTAATAGACTTAGACATACAGCATTACCATATTTTTTTCATTCACTAGGTACTTTGCTGCGTGCAAAATTTGATACTTCCACCTCCATATTGGGAACATTTACATAGAAATAAGTTTGGCTAGTTTAAGTGGCATTTGCTTACAAATACATGAACGCTGCCTTGATTTCATTATCTGCTACTCTGTGCTGATACAAGATATGTATCATAATTTACCTTCAAAGTTGAAACTTTAAGAGGCACCTCCAGTTGTTACGTGTATGTTATGGTCTGTTGTTATTTCCTGCCTATTTGCCTCCTTTCCTGTGCGTTTTTTAAAAAATACAATATTTTCACAAAAGCTCTTGAGTGAGTTCTATCAGTTGTTTGCCATATGTATGGTTAAATATCACTTTTGGTTTATGCAAGATAAGTAGTTTGTTCAGGTTCAGTTTGTATACAACTCACTGCTCCAAACAGTTTCATGACAAACCTAGCGACACATAATTTTAATACTTCTTGAGTGGTTTTAAGACATGCATCCAAGTTTTGAAATGAAGTTTTGTACGTCCAGTGTTTTTCTAAGTCCTATTTGCTCTGTCAATTTGCAAGTCACTAATTTCTGAATACTGAATGGCATATAGCTGTGCTGTATATACATTTGTGGGAGAAAACAAATCTAGCAAAATTAAACCCCAAAGCTGCCGTTCTCCCCACACTTGCACAGCAATTGATGTTTGTTGTGGTTGTGGTCCTGACAGTGCTTTATAAAATATCTGTGCACAGAAATCTTAGGAGACATTGGAGTAAAAAGAATTCAGTACGCCTGACTTTTCCTCTTTTTCTTTGAAGTGGAAATGTTACTGTATTTTAAGATTGTGATCCGAAGCACACTAACTTGGGATCACACTCAGCTACACTCAGTAGGACAGAACAGTAAGTGAGATGTCAGCTGGAATTTCGTACCTATGAGATCTATATTTGTTATGCAGAATGGAGGATTAGTAATAGAATACTTCCCTCCTCAGTTTTGTACAATTAATAAAAGCTTTTCTTTGCTGACATCTGTGGCATAGATGTTAGATCCTTTTTAATGCTCAGATTCTAAGAAACTTTTTAGTAGTTTGGCTGCAGAAGTAGTCCAGCAAACCTAAAGGTTTTGCTATAATTTATTTCTCCCCTACATTGCTTTTGATTCAGTTTAGAACAGAAAAAGTCAATTAAAGCAGCTTGCATACCTTTAAACATATTGTTATGGAGTCATCTTTTTGTGTGTGTGTGTGGGGGGGGGAATAGTCTTCTACATCTACTAGAAAATGAATCGATGGGAAGGACAGAAGGTGTTATGTGAAAATACTTTTCCATGTTCCTATTCTGGAGAGGAAACTTGACCATTTTATACTACGGTTGCAGAATAGATATAAACCATTTTAAATAAACAATTTTTGTACAAATTGTCCATGCATACAAATTGGCGTACAATGAACAAATTGCCAATGCACGTTAGAACATTTGAAAAGCTTTTTCTAACTGTAGCTTGGTTGCAAAATGCAATTATGATTGCTGATTATTCATGTTAATTCTTGCCACATGCAATTGCAACATGCATCTTTATTTGCAGTGTTTTGTCTGTCAGTACTCTCCGCAAAATATCATCTTTTATAAATGACCCTTTAAACAGTTTTGAGGAGAATGTCTGTGATGTCAGGTCTCAGCTAGAATAAACTAGCTGAGCTGTTTATTTTCAAGCATTTTTTTTTTAAATATCCCAGGTGTATATTGAAGATTATAGAGTTATCCTATGCTACAGCAAAATGGCAGGGTTTGGTATTAGGGTTTAATTTTTATTTTATTTAAAAAATATATGTTCCATGTTTAAATAACATCTGTTCTTATTTCCACTTTCATGGCAGTAGATATGTTTCTTCATAGCTTTGCATCCGTTATGCTCCTGATTTTAGCAGGTCCTTACATAGCTAAAATATGCAAAATTTAGGTGTATTATCTGGACTGAATTAGTAAGTTCCATTGAATTGGATGGGGCTTACTTAAACATGCTTAGAAATGGTGCTTTATGACAGTATTTGGTGCATGCCTAAAAGTAATGCTGAAGTCCGAGGCTTCACAATTTTCTTGGTAAGATCCACAATACTGTACTTGGACTATATCACTGACAGAATAGGGCATCAGTGTTATCTATTTTGCACAGTAATTTTAAAACTACCAGATACCACCACTTCACTCATTTCTTGCAAATCGGCCTGCTTTGCCACTTTCCTTCTATATGCATTATTAAAGTCCAGAGTTCTGGAATAGCTGTTTTGCACGGTCAATTCTTTTCTGAAGGAAAGAAATAAACTGTAGTAGTTAACAACAAAAAAAATAGCATTGAGATAAGGAAGTCTTATCATGGGCTGTGGTTGCTCTGAACTGTGCTGCCTTCCCACACAAAGAGCAGATTGTGGTTTAACTCTTTCCATGGTGTAGCCCTCAAAGTGACAGAAATCTTCAAAACACTACTGATCACTTTACTTAATGATTCTTTTGCCACTTTGCTTCACTTTATATTGTAATGATTTTGAGTTTCATACTATCCATTCTATTTTAGTTCATTTCCCTCTCTATAGAAGGGGAAGGTTTATGTTTAAAAACCAAACCTGCAGTAATTCTGAAGACCTCTATTTTCTTTACTTCTAAAAATGCAAGGCTTAATATACAGAACATTAGGTAACAAAAATACAAGCGTAGCTTTATTTGTTAAGTACTGACTCCTTGGGTCGAAAACCAGCAGCTTGCACAATCTATGCAGTAATTATAAAAGCAATAAAATATACTCAATCTTTTAATCTAATGTGCACCTCCATCCTAAATATATATTGTATATAAAATAGTTCATTTAAATCAGTTTGACCTGCTTTCAAATTTAACACGTGTTACTATCAGTGTGTATTAACATTTTGCCCGCCTGAAAAATACAGTTTGAATTTCTAAGGGAAATTGTAGCAT
The DNA here is from genome assembly GCF_027172205.1 of Podarcis raffonei. NCBI lineage: Eukaryota > Metazoa > Chordata > Lepidosauria > Squamata > Lacertidae > Podarcis > Podarcis raffonei. The sequence goes on from NC_070618.1 coordinate 18,089,765, forward strand.
CAGCATTATATTCCTTGTAACATGACTTCGACGTTTAGTTTGAAAGTACATGGAGTGATTTTTTTAAAATTAAAAAGCCCCAGTTAAAAACAGTCTAAGAAGAAAAAATTAACTTTAGAACCACTCAGAAATGCATATGCCAAAGGTTGGGAAGCAACAATAGTGCTCTTATTTTGGCACAGTTTTCTTTCAAAACCATACATTAACTTGCCATGTGTGTTTAGGCTGTTTTGGTTACAAAATAATTATGTATGTGACAGAAAGAAATGTCTGTAAGATGAAACCTTAAGGTGAGCATCTTCCGCTTCACAAAGTAACATAATTGCCAAAAGTAATGAATAGAATCTAAATTGCAATAAATATCAAAATTAGGAAAATAATATATGAATCTTCAGGAATAGCCTGATGATAGGAAGAGCTCTCTAGAACTATAAATAAATAACACGTATTTTAGAAAAGCAGGATTTACCCAACGATGCAGTGGTAATGTCACTCTGCCACAGACAGCTGAAGCACAAAGAATGCAAAGTTTGTGCCAAGTTGTCCATTTTCATTGTATGCCTGAGATAGATTTTTTTTTTTTGTGGGGGGTGCCCAAATAGTTGCCACATATTCGTAACCAGCTAACAAATTAACTAACACTGTAAGGCATTGAACCCCCCACAGTAGAGTGGAGCAAAATTGCTGGGACAGCAATAATGATGCGATTTTAATTCTTGAGTGCGTAAAGTTTTGTTTCACAAAGTTATGAAAGGAAAGGTAGAATTGTGCGGTGCATAAAACTTAGGTGGTTTGGCTCTTGTTGTACATCATGTTCCTTTTTGCCTCCTTTCCTTAACTTCCCCATGCTTTCCGAAGGCATCATCAGCGCTGGAATGACCCTGTTTCAGCACTGGAATGTTGGGCGATTGATAAGAGAAATGGATCAAATTTTATGAGCGCATGCTCTTTGCTGAGCTGTCAGTCTCTCGCTGACAGCGTGCTCCAAAAGTGGGAACTGTATAGCACCGCACTTATCACACATATGCTTTGTGTTTCTGTGCCACGGGGAAGAGAAATGCGTCGTGCAATTCACACCTACCTTCTTAAGTGTTCTGCTGGGATGTCTTAGCAAAAATGGTACTGTAGCTTGTTGCACATCTGAACTGCAAATGTTAGAAGCCACTTATTGCTCTTATTTTAAGAAGCAGTTATATTTGAGTTGTCATTTGGGGGCCAAAGACAAAGGGCTCTGTCTGTGTGTGTGTGTGGGGCCCGAATCTGATGCAAACCAAAACTCCATACGAATTCAAGAAATTAAATGTGGAAGTATTTTTAGAGCAGTTATTTATATTTTTTTTGGAAGTAGAAACTGTGGTTAAATAAAATGAAAAGCACCTAGTGCTCATGGTATTAAAGCCTTATATATATATATATATATATTCATTTTTTACTTTAGAAATGGAGGGGGGGACTGTTGCTCTTGCCTTCACCATGCAAACAGAACTGATCTTTTAATTTTTTCTCTCCCCCCCCACCCCACCCTGTTTCTTCTCCTAACAGGATGAATTTCACCCATTCATTGAGGCACTTCTCCCACATGTCCGTGCAATCGCCTACACTTGGTTCAACCTTCAGGCTCGAAAACGCAAGTACTTTAAGAAACATGAAAAGCGAATGTCAAAGGACGAGGAAAGAGCAGTCAAGGATGAGCTACTTAGTGAAAAGCCTGAAATTAAACAGAAGTGGGCTTCCAGGCTTCTCGCCAAACTGCGCAAAGATATCCGCCAAGAGTACCGGGAGGATTTTGTGCTAACTGTTACCGGGAAGAAGCACCCGTGCTGTGTGTTGTCCAATCCTGACCAGAAGGGTAAGATTAGGAGAATCGACTGCCTGCGACAGGCAGACAAAGTCTGGCGTCTGGATCTAGTCATGGTGATCCTCTTTAAAGGTATCCCTTTGGAAAGTACGGACGGAGAGCGGCTCATGAAATCCCCCCATTGCACAAATCCAGCACTTTGTGTTCAGCCACATCACATAACAGTATCAGTCAAGGAGCTTGATTTGTTTCTGGCGTACTACGTGCAGGATCAAGGTAGGTTACTTGCCTTGTATGAATATGTTGAACCCCCTTTAGACCTTTCTCCTTTAAGCCAAAGAATATGCATATCTATTTCCCTGCATACATGTACACAGGTGCATGCTAATTTGCATATTTGTACATTTAAGTGACATGTATTTCTGAGAATGCACGCCAAGCTTTTGTTCCAAAAGGGAAGTTCAAAATATTGGGGAAGCTTTCAGCGTGTGTTGCAGAGCAGAAGTTTTAAAATATTGGTAAATCTATTGATACGAGCAAGTGAGCAAAAGCTATATGCACTTACTTAAACAGATTCATATCTGTTTATATCAAATCTTGCCTCCTATTTCTTTCATGGTTTTAGCAAGGAAACGCTCTAACCCCTACAAAAAAGATTCAGTTTTAGAGTATGGCCTATGTAGCATCTGGATATTAATATGCACTAAGTGCTCGTTGTATGAACATCTCGTGTTGTTCAAGGCACAATTGGTGTTCATAGCTTGATCTTTCTCCAAATATTTCTGCAAATTATAATTTCCGTAACATACACAAACTTTAAAAATGTTGCTTCAATATGGAAATGTGACATTACCTTAAAATGTAACAAAACACATAAGCAGTCACTATCGGAACTGTTTGTATACTTAGATTATTGCTTTCCATTTTATGTATTTTTGGTACTAAATCCCAGGTAAATGAATGTTTTGTTTTCAAGTCATACAACAAACATGTTTCGAGAAGTGAACTTACATCCCATAATGTTTGGAGTTGGTGGCTTTTTGCATAAATCGGCCTGGTGTTGGAAGGTAGTTAAAAGAAAGACAGGAGGTCATATTTTTGGTCCAAGTATAAAAGAAGCATATGTTATGTAACTTAATGATGAAATTAAAAGTAAAATGGGTGGTGGTTTGGTTTGTGATTTTCACCTACAATTTAAAATACTTTGAAAGTTGAATGTTCTGGTTCAGTTTACATGATTCCATCCTTGTTTGCCATGCTTAGTCCTAACTTCACATGGAATCGTTATATAATACAATATGACTAAGTATCTATTGTAGTATTAATATATACTAATGAAAATACTTTCCTGTTCTCATTTCTAGCAGTAAGAAACATAAACAGAATTAAGGGCCCCAATTCAGAGCAACTTCAATTGATAAAAATCTCAACTGGACTTAAGTTACTACCGATTTCAACCTCTTTGGTTTCAATGCGATTTAAAGACAGTTAGCTTCCTTCCAGTTGCGGCCCAGCTGTTTTGCTGTGATTTTCATCTGAAAATTATGATACATGACTCTTAAAACTGCAATCCTATGCAGGGTTGTGAAAGGGTAAACATCTTTAGGATTGTGCTGCAAATTAATCTTGGAAGAAGGAGGAAATAAGCTATGGTGTTTTCATATGCATTTTGTTATGTATATGCTAACACAAATGCATTGTGTTCAAAATGAATTATTATTATTTTTTGCACCTCAAAGTGTTTTTAAGGAAGGCTATATCCAGGTGATGTGTGCATCATGCAAACCGGAAAGTCAAATGCAGATGAAAACAACATAGCTATAGCATCTCTTGTACCTGCCTAACTGTTCTTCTTAAGATGCTGTGCTTTGAAGTTGATACATATTCCACTTGAACTGAGAGCAGGGCTGAGATGGAGAACACCGTTTTGCTAGTGATACCTAGTGGATGTTTTCAGTTTTTGCTGAATCAGCCTGAATCATGCAATCATTCCGAATTTTTCAGCCTTTCTGCAGTTACTGCGAAAAATAACTGGATGTAAAGTTGGTACATATCTTTGTACCAAGTCACCTTTGAGAGAACCTTCCATTTATTGCATACTATGCGTCCTCTTTGTATGCTATCAGGGTTTTTTTTTGTGTGGGAGAAGGTGAAATCTGCTAAACGACTAGTATTTCTATGCTTGAAATAATATGTCCTTGGCTGTTTTCCTTTATATATAAAAAAGGATTCTTTTTTTTTCCTTTTAAAAATGGAATAGTCCGCGCTCTCAATCTCATTTTTGTGTTTTGGCAGGCAAGGCACCAAGGGTTGCTAGGCTTGCAAAAGGTAGAAGCACAATGTCAGTCAGAGTAATGATCTCTTTTATAGCGGATTGGTCTTCTATTTTGGTATATGAAAAATCTATTTGGTAATGCCTCATCAATAAGGCGTAGTAATCTAATCAGTTATTGGACAAGGTGGGGGATTTTTTAAAAAGGACAAAGTTCTTAAATGAATGAAAGGATAAAATAAGGCGCATGTTTAAACGTTGGCGAAAAGCATGTGGAAGAACAGTTTGAGTGCCAGTAATGGTTGCCAGTGGCACCAGGATTGGCATCGGACCCTCTTTGTTTAGCCTAGAATGCCTGTGATTTGTTGGTTGGCATCCGCATTGCAGAGCAGAGAGCAATGTTACAATATATTGAGAATTTCCTGATCTAGAAATGTCAGTCCTTTTTTTGTGCTTTGACAAAGAGGATTTCTTCTACTTGCTTCCCAGATCTGTACTGGAAGAAGAAATATAGACCAGTCTATCAAGTTTTTGTTGACAAGCTTTATCTGACTCTCCTTCCCAGCCATTCCCCTCAAAACTCTCCCTGTCTCTCCTTCACTTCCTTTTTCGTTTTTGTTTTTTTTTGCTACGGGTCTACTCTTAGAATTTGCAGGACACAAGCGAAATTAAAGGTTACTTGATACGCTTGCTTGCGTTCGTACCACTTTTATGGGGAAACAAATTAGGATAAAATGATTTCCTAGTCCACAGGTGTTCGAAACACGCAGCACAGAATAAATACTTTTTTAAAAAGGGAAGAAAGAAAGGTTTTCCTCCTTGTTCCAGTGTTTCTTGGATTCATCTTAATGTTAAATGTTGTGAAAGCTATACATCGCTTGAAGGAAACAGGTTTCGTGGGCTTGTTTCTGATGTTTGGTTCAAGCTGTGTTTCAGTCCATAAAATCATTTGGTAGTATTTGATTCAATCAGTGCAGCTCTTGTGCTGTGTTCCGTTTCTACAAGAACCGCCATTTTGTTTGTCAAGTGCCGGCAGAGTGGGGGAGGATAAAGCAGACAATGTGCTTGATGCCAATAATGGTTGCCAGTGGCACCGAGGTTGGCATCAAACCCTCTTTGTCTAGTTGCTGAATGCCTTTGATTCGTTGGTTGGCATCTGCATTGCAGTGGGCACATTGGAAAGTTTTTTTGACAATCGCTGAATGAAAGCTGTTGTATTTGTTTGCCGCAGTAGAACTTCAGATAATAGAAATCCTTCGTCTAATAGATAACTTTTTTTTCAAGTTCTGTAGTAGCAGATTGTTAAAGTTCCAATTCTTTCTCCCCCGAAGCACACTTTTTTGTTTGTATTTCTCTTCTACAGAATTTAATTCTTCCATTCTCTGCTATACTTTTGACACTCAAAAGACATTGTATGGCATTATTATACATACTGTAAGCTGTATTGTACAGCTCAAAATTATGGATGTGTTCAGTTTATCTTTTGTTGGTCTGTGACCGAAATAAAGTTTGATACTGATACTGATCACTAAAAAGGCAATAACAACAATGACATCATCTATCTATCTATCTATCATCTATCAATCTAAGCTTGTGTAGGTCTTGGTACGTGTCACATAATTGCCACATGCTTTTAATTCTGGTTATATTACACTGTTCCTATTTTTGCACATTGTTTAAAAGTAAGATATTAAGAGAGTTGTGAAAAAGCTTTCAATTCCAAACCAAGAGTTCAGCAGAAACTCACCAGACTTTCCAGCAAATAGAAGCAGTTCTGCCAAGTGTGCTTACTTCTGATGCACTTGAATGTCCAGATTTTAAAACATCTAAATACCTTTCTGTTTAGCTGGATGGGTTGGCTACCGGAGACCAGTGAAAAGGCCAAGTCATTTCTGTTGATGTTTCCTAGATGGTTACCATTAATACTGTTTTCTGACTAACCACCATTATCTTGTTAATTAGTAAGATGGATTAGCAGTTCTACCCAAAGGGCTGCACTAAAGGAAGTCTGGCTTGCATGAGCCCCTGAATCGCCAGACTGTGTCCTGTCTGGTATTAAAAAAGGGAGGGGAAGAGGGTGATTGCTGGAGGGGGGGGAATGGTGGACGAGGAACTGCTCTGTCCCTAGAAAAAAAAAGCAAGGACTGCACATGAGAAAAACTTGATTATCACAACTCGCTAAGAAATGCATAGATAGCAGCTCTTCTGTGTTGGCAAGCCACATAACCTCAACATCTTGTAGTTTACGTGATGCTTACTGGTATGTGTATTATTTTGGAGGAGTGGCAGTACCTGACAGCATAAAGGCATTTTTTCCTGACCATTTTACTCAGAGCTGAAGTTTCAGCGGCATTCAAGTTTTGCATTAACTCACACTTCACTGGTATTCAGCCTTGCTTATTCAGCAGTGCTTATTTGAAACTTAACTAACTCTGAGTTTAATGAGATTTGCTTCCAGGTGCTGTGGTCTAAACCACTGAGCCTCTTGGGCTTGCCGATCAGAAGGTCGGCGGTTCGAATCTCTGTGACGGGGGTGAGCTCCCGTTGCTCAGTCCCAGCTCCTGCCAACCTAGCAGTTCGAAAGCATGCCAAAAAAGTGCAAGTAGATAAATAGATACCACTCCGGTGGGAAGGTAAACAGCATTTCTGTGTGCTGCTCTGGTTTCGGTGTTCCGTTGTGCCAGAAGCGGCTAAGTTCTACTGGCCACATGACCCAGAAAAACTGTCTGCGAACAAACGCAGTTTGTTCTTTGACTGGACTTAACCGTCCAGGGGTCCTACACCTTTTACCTTTACTTCCCATCCTCAGGAGTGGTGGCTGAGACCAGATCAGATGGTGATCTAGGCATGTCAGCTTTGCCTTCAACCCCAAGAACACTGTGATGATAGTGACAGCAGAAGCAGTCTCAGCCCACTGACAGAAATGCTTACTTGCTTGCCTAGTCCTGTGGCTCAGGACAACAAGTGCATGAACAATTTAGCCCACCCAGCTCTTCAGATATGGAGCACAGGGGAATATCAGTGGCTGGGCCAACATCTTGGTCCATATCTACCCATGCAGCTTACTCTGTTGTGAGCTTCTGAAATGTGTAATCTGATCTATGTTTGGGCATTGTAGTAAAGTTTGGAATCCAGCCTTTTACAAGTGTTCAAGTACTGTGTCTACAAGTGGGAGGGAGGAAGCCTATGGTCTTCCAGGTTGGAATCAGCCCTGACTTGCATGGACAATGGTCACGGAAAACGAGCGCTGCAGTATAACAACATTCTGAGAGCCATAGGTTACCCCCCGCTGTTTAGAAGACTGCATTGGGTTTTTAAAGTTCTGTTCGCTTCACACTCATTGTCAAGCCTAATTTATTTTTTAAAATGCGATTCCCGAAAAGAAATGCCCAAAACAAAACAAAAACAAACTGGATTGCCTGTGTTTTCCAAAGATGTTGCCAATTTTGCTGCAATCTACTGGTCACTTAAAAAGGATCCCTGACAGTTAAGTCCAGTCGCAGACGACTCTGGGGTTGCGGCGCTCATCTCGCTTTACAGGCCGAGGGAGCCAGCGTTTGTCCACAGACAGCTTCCTGGGTCATGTGGGCAGCATGACTAAACCGCATCTGGTGCAACAGAACACCGTGATGGAACCCAGAGCGCACAGAAACACCGTTTACCTTTCCACCGGAACAGTACCTATTTATCTACTTGCACTGGTGTGCTTTCGAACTGCTAGGTTGGCAGGAGCTGGGACAGAGCAACGAGAGCTCATCCTGTCGCGGGGATTCGAACTGCCGACCTTCTGATCTGCAAGCCCAAGAGGCTCAGTGGTTTAGACCACAGCGCCACCCACGTTCCATAGGATGGCAAGTACTTCACTGATGGGAGGTGGTGCTGGAGTCATGTCTGGTGGCTCTGCTATCACATTAAGGTCATCTGATGACAGGACTATCTCCAGACAACCTACTTGGCCCTTCCCCAGCACCCAAATCACTGCCTTCTAGACAGCTGGCCCCCTCACCATAATCCAACTTCATACTTTCTTCCTAATCCTCTTCCTACTCTGACCAGCTCTGCCAAGAAGCCTTCACGGGGCTCTTGACGATAGGTTTCCCATCCCTACTTTAAAATTACACTCACCTTTGCATTATAGTATGCCTAAGAAGGATATGTAGTAATAATTCTTTTTAATGCATCAGAAGCCATCTTTTTCAGCTGTGAAAACACTTAAGGTATAAGCTTCTTGCTTTGGATTCATCTTTTTGTCTTTATTAGGAAATTATTAGTGTTACTCAGGTTTAGTGGTTTTAACAGCATAACCTGTTACTGCTTACTAATGCAGCTATTATAGTATCAGGTCTGCATCCCCACCACTGCAACTTTAAGTAGGCCCATTTAAGATACTAAAAGGATGATACCGAATTAATAATCTCGCCCATGGAAAAATACCAGTGGAGGAATGAATACATTTGAAAGACTGTATGAATTCAATATCTATGTTGTATTATGCAACAACAGTTGAGTATTTGTTTTTGGTCTGTTGACTGTAAAGTTGATATTATTTGTACCATTTTTATCCCACTCCTCATCCAAAATAGGCTCCCTGAGTAGCTTATAAATGTCAGTGATAAGACAGTCCCTGCCCTTAGGTGTAGAATCTAAAAGACATGACACAAAAGGAAAAGGTGTGGAGAGCGATGATAGAAAAAAGCAAACCCAGACACTGTTTCTTATTTTATTTATTTAAAAGCACGCAATGCAACATGGAAACAATAAACAGTATAATTAAAACAAAACATAAAACCAGTTAAACAGTAGCACAAAGCCATATCAAAGCAGGAATCTAGAGAATTCAAACAAATAAAAACAGGGAACCGTCTCATGAGTCAGGGAAGACCTGGACTAGATGATATATCGTTACAAGATGTGTAATGGAACTGATGATTGCTGATTCATGTATGGCAAAAGGAAGGTCATTCCAAAATATGGGGAAAAGTGGGAAATGCTCACGTTGGGTCACTGCCCTATGATATTTTGTAGGATGCAGTAGCAGGACCAGAATATTCCCCCAGATGATCTAAGCGGCCTTGCAGGTCAGTACAGGGTAGTGACCAGTTTGAATGGAAAGATTTCGAGATTATCTTGCCAGAGTGGTGCATCCTTTGGTTATCTCCTCCTTGGACTACTGCAGTGCGCTCTACATGGGGCTACCTTTGAAGGTGATTCGGAAACTGCAACTGATCCAGAATGCAGGAGCTAGACTGGTGACTGGGAGTGGCTGCCGGGCAGCGGCGTAGCGTGGGTTGTCAGCACCCGGGGCAAGGCAAGTAATTTGCGCCCCCTAACCCGGGGCAAGGCAAGTAATTTGCGCCCCCTAACCCGTGGATTTGCGCCCCCTAACCCTACAAATCTATGCCTATGAATGATGGTCCCTCTCTCTCTCTCTTTCTCATATTCCAATTGATTCCCATTTCCGCCGATCAATCCCCGAAGCTCTCACCCAGCGAAATTCGTGCGTAATTACGCTTCGCCATCCCTAATCCTGCCGCTTCCACCGGGAAATCATGACGGTGCGTTTCTCCTCTCCAAACTTTCCCTGGCCCTTTGCCGGCCGGTGCAGCCCTTTTGGCTACGAGCTCCCCTCCTTCTCTGCCCGCTTCCGACCCCACCTCCCCGTCCAGCCTCCCTACCTCCTGAAAAAAGGCGCTGGCGCCGAGCAGGACACCCCCGCGGCCATCGGAGAGAGGCGGGGCCGAGGGAGGCAAGCCAATGGGCGAGGCGGGGGTAGGTGGCCACGGGGGCGGGCGCTGCCGCAGTCCTCGGGTGGGCAAGGTAGGAGCAGGCGGAGGCTGGCCGGCCGCTCTGACAATAGGGGCGGGCCGAGGGCACGACGCGGCTGGGCCCTCTGGACTCGCGCCCCCCCCAGATGTTGCGCCCGGTGCGGCCGGCACCCCTGGCACCCCCCACGCTACGCCACTGCTGCCGGGACCATATAACACCAGTCCTAAATGATCTTCTTTGGCTCCTGATGTTTCGAAAAACAATTCAAAGTCTTGGTGCTGACCTTTAAAGCCCTAAACGGCCTTGGCTCTGCATACCTGAAGGTGCGTCTCCACCCCCATTGCTCAGCCTGGACACTGAGGTCTTCATCCGAGGGTTTTCTGCTGCTTCCCTCCCTGCGAGAAGCTGTTACAGGGAACCAGGCAGAAGGCCTTCTTGGTAGTGGCACCCTCCCTGTGAAACTCCCTCCTGTCAAGTGTCAAGGAGATAAACTACACAACTTTTGGAAGACATCTGAAGGCAGCCCTGCATTGGGAAGTTTTTAATGCTTGATGTTTTACTAGGTTTTTATATATGCTGTAAGTTGCCCAGCCAGATGGGTGGGGTATAAATAATAAAATAATAATAATAATAATTATTATTATTATTATTATTATTATTATTATTATTAGGAGAAACCAAAAGTTGAAGGTCATTCACCATGGTGAATAGAGAGACCCTGCGGTTCCATCTCTGGTAGCCTGATTGAGTGATGGCTGATGACAATTGAGAGAGGAGTCTAATGGAGCTGGTCTTTCAGCAACTAAGAAATATGCATTTTCAAGGAACATATATTGATTTTGCTTCCTGCCCCAGAGGACTCTTAGGGTCAAACTACACATAACGTTAAATGCATCTGCATGCAGATTTTTTTATATAAAAAAATGCAAATTGCATCCGCAGTGGGGGGGTAGGGGGGCTGATAATTAGTAGGATCAGGGAAGGCACAGAGAGGGAACTTGGCACCAGTGCCAAATTTGCTCTCAATACAAATAAGGGGAGGGGAGGGTTAAATTTCATGCCTGCTCTGATGCTGTTAATTATCAGCTCCTCCATGCTGATGCAATTTGCATTTAAAAACAAAAAAACCCCCTGTATGTTAAATGAAAATATGTCTTTAAAGCATCCAGTTTGGCCCTTAGTTCTTGAGATATCTAACGGTGTCAGTCCAATCAACTCCTTAGACAAGATGCATCTTATTCCCTTTGCATTTGAAATACGATGTGTGCCACACAGTTGCATTCTGGATAATTTTATAATTTTTAGAATGCTGCCTAACTTTTTTTTTTCAAAAATGGGAAGCGTGAGATGATGGTGAACACACAGATAGGGAGTTGCGGCCCACACTAGATCACTTGTGCCATGCACACATATGCACACATATCTGCGAGCATGCACCATTAGTATTTTATGCATACATCTAAGAAAAACAACAACAAATTGGTCCCAAATACCGGTAACTGTGACAAGGCATTTCAGGGATGACCTGGCTCTTTCGAGATCTGCATTTGCAGAAAGTTCAAGGCACCCCCTCTACTATGAATAGGGGCACGCACGTGCGGATTTCTTAATTTGGAGGAGGGACTAGACAATACTGATTGTTGGACAGTAATACAATACTGCGAATTTTGAAAAATTCACATTTTTTTATGTTAGCAAGCTTGCATAGTCTGAATACAATCCTATGCTCATTCCATGTACTTAAAGACAGTGGGGCTAAACAGACATAACTGTAAGTGGGTGAAGGTTTTAAGGCTTCATTAGGCAAGTCAGTATGTCATCTTTAGTGGCTTGAAAGCTATAATACGAAGAAACAATTTGCATAATTGTGTTTTGAAAGGAAGAAGACTGTTTATACGGAATGGCTTAGATCCAGAGATGTCTTGCATGAGTGGAATAGTACTTCTGCTTGTGCAGGATGTAGCCCCATTTAATTCTTCTGATGTTCCAATCCTGCTGTAGACCCCTGGGCCCCTTTCCATGCTTTTCCAGAGGGGTACAGTGGGGTTTAGCGGAAAAGCCCGTTGCAGAGGTTGAATTCTACCTCTTCTTCTCTGGGTTCAGCCTAATGCACTTCCTTGTGTGAGGACAGTAAGAATTTTGATGGGTAGCAGAAACGGCACACGTACTAAGAAGTAAATCTAACTGAATTCAGTGGAGCTTACTTTTGAGAAGATATGCACTGTTAACACTATAATCCGAAAATATCTATTAGTTAGTAAGCACTACCTGACATAATGGGACTTATTTTAGAGCAGGCATAGGCAAACTCTGGCCCTCCAGATGTTTGGGACTACAATTCCCATCATCCCTAGCTAACAGGACCAGTGGTCAGGGATGATGGGAATTGTAGTCCCAAACATCTGGAGGGCTGGAGTTTGCTTCTGCCTCTTTTAGGGTAAACTTGCATAGGATTGTGGCCATATTTTATCTGAGTTCTTACTTTGGGTGTTGGGATTAATGGCAGATCTCCACCTAATTCTGCCAACCCTCCACATGATTTTGTTGCATATTAAGACTTTACACAGAACTGAATTGAAATAATTGCATTTTAATTATTATTTAAGTAAGTGGGAGGGAGGAATGTCGGAGGTATAGCACTGATATCTGATGTTTAGTCTGTTCTTTCGAAGTTTAGTAATAAAATTCTTTTTTTTTTAATGAAGTATGTGAGGCATTAAATTTAATTGATTCATGCCTGGGAGAAAAACAGTTCAATAAAAGTTACCGAAAGTAATCTCAATAATTGAGAGGCATTTCTGCCAACAAATATATTTTAATATATGATAAATTACCAAGCTATATCTATCAGATCGATCTTCTGTTCAAACATAACGGGACGGAAACCTGTCATTAACTAGTTCGTAGGTAAAAAGAAGTTTTGCTTTGCTTCATATATGGGTCGAATTCTTGTTCAATGCAATTGGGGAGGGTGAGGTCCCTGCTCAGTTCTTTTGAGATTAAAAAGTGTGAAAACCATTCTTAGTCAGGGCAACTTGCATTTCATCATGTTGACATCTGCAGTTTCTGGATGGATTACCTTAGATTTGTTATGCCATGTTAAAAGCCTTGTTTTACGAGGCCAGTCTCAGTTCCTGGCCTCAGTGTCAGGAACCCTGCTATGTGATGCAACATGTCGCGTTAGGTTTAATTGACCAAAGCTGATTTGTTAAAACAATTCATTTGAGCAAGTAACTTATGCCCAGACCAAATTGCTACCTGAATCTTTTGACCTTGACTTGTCTGGGTCACGAAATGGCTACGAACTCCTTGACCTTTCCGTTTGTGTGGAAGTGTCGCTATTTCTTCTGCTTCTTTTATGGTAATAGCTGACAAGAAGACTTCAGCCCTGACTTCACACCCCAGTGGGCTTCAAGGCAGCCTCTGGTATTGCTATGTCTTCTATTTGATGCGGTCTGGCTGCAGCCTTTAAGTTTGCTTTTGTCTGCTGACAATGATGGGGACAAATTGGCAGCCCTTGTTTGTGCAGAAGGGATAGGAAAAGGACATTCTTCCTCCTGGAGGGAAGTGGCCGTCGCTTTGTCCCCCCGCCCCCAGCCTACAATCTGGCACAATTTTAAGATGTGCATTTTTGTGTCTGGGAGGGAAGCAGTTAGGTGTTTTGAATTCTCTTTTGTGTACATTATCATAATCATCTGTGTTTAATAACTGCGCAATGAAATATGGTCAGAAACGAGTCAAATCTTCAAAAAGATTCCATCTTTTAAAGGCTTCCGCTTCCTTTAATACGCAAGTGTTCGCATCACTTCAAGTTTAGCAGGCAAATGAATTTGGGATTAGTGTATAAGGTAATTATCAAATACAGAGCTAGTAATTAGAGCTTCATGGGACGTTGGCTTGGGGAAAAATGACGGAACGCTTTAAAAATGATACCTAAACTTAGCTGTGGTGATACCAGTTAAGGTAGCATCAAATGGGGAAGTTTAGGTCATGAATATTCTTACACAATTTCAAACAAACTTGAATTTTCTTATATTGGATTTCATATTAGTGACCACCATTAATATATTCCAGCCCTTGTTTGAAATCTATAGAAAGGTGTAGGCAGTATTTATTTTCCTGCCTTTGAAGTCTTCTCAAATAGCTGGTTTCTGGCACGCTATGGCAGATGCATGCATCTTCTTCTTTGCCATTCTAAGGAACTCCCAAAAAAGACCTTGAGACTCTGTGCAAAGCAGAGAATCCACATAAGTGGTGCTGCATCAGGGGTGCATCTTAACCCTCTGGAGCCCATGTTCTAGCAGTGAGTGTGGCCACCATATACTGTCACATGGCCAGGACACACGCAGCCTTCAAAATCCACCAGGAGCTAATGCACATTGTGCACCTGGCTATCAGCCACTCGCGACCAAGTGAAGATGCCCGGGCGCCAGGATGCCACCTGATGTCTCCACCATCTGGAGATGCCTGAGGGTCCTCGGATCTTGACACCCACCAGCAACACATCTTGTTATATTTTGTCTGTGCAATCAGAATGAATTTCAGGGACCAAAAAGCCGCATTTGAGCCACCTGGCTCCAAAATGGCAACTAGGCCTTCTTGTTTTAGCGACTATAACCCTGGTTTAAGGAGCCATTTGGTGCCTAGCTTATACATCTGAGTTTCTAAAACTGAACACACACAGAGCTCTTTGCTCACTGCAGTTCTCTGCCTATTGTTTACTTTGGGCAGATTGCCTCTGTCAAAATCTGTCTGGCGTTGAGAGTGGGGCAGAAAAAAATTGATTATGGGGCCCAACGAGGCCCCTGCGCTAGGGGTTAGTCACCCTTCTGCTACATGTTGAATCTGTTTAACGGGTTGGAGAATCTGTGTATGCTCTTGGCAGAAGGGTTTACATGGAGACTGCATAGTTAAATTATTATTTCCTACATTCAATCAAACATGCCTGTCTCTTCCTTTGGCCCATGACAGTAAAGATGATCTTGTTGCCACCATTGCAGTCTAAATGCACAAGACATGTGCCTTTTCTTTTGCACTGTGTGTTAAGATCCCAAGACCTCCCCAATGAATAAAGACACAATTGACACGGAATTTAGTTTAAGGTTATTGGTATAATTTTGGCCACAACTTTATTGATTACAGATCGTGAGTGGTTTGCTTAGGCATTGGTTCCTTGACTAGCTGCACCTGACCTCAGCAGGGCAGCACTGATGCCTGGACTCCGACAGACGTCAGTAAGGGAAAACATCCTGGGGGAGCATTGGACCAGGCTCAGACTCAAGCTCACCCCAAATGCTCCCAGGGACTCTGGTGTGGCCCTAACCCCTGGAAGGGGATTGGACAAAAGCAAGGAGAGCCCCTGGATTCCTTTAACGGAGTACCCTAGCATTGGAGGGGCAGGCACAGCCTATCCGTCTCCCCTCCACCACCATTGAACCAATGCCTAACCACCAAACCTTACAAAGTTGTGACAATTTGCTACACGGCAGGTGAAACCCAAGTAGCACCAGCCAGTCAGCCCCTGCCCCAAAAGCAGACAACCCACAACTACATAGCAAGGTTATAAAGAACCATAAATATAGGGAGGGTGGGTGGGTGATCCGATGCACAAAGTGAAAAAGAGGAAGCTCAACACAAAGTGCAGCGGTATATATGGGCCCCTTTGTTAATGCATGAAAACAATCCCATTGGCCCGATTTACCCCAGCAACCGAGAGACCACCAATCGGGTTGTTGTGGCTATCCAATCGCTCCCATCCACGACAGCAGTGAGGTCAGTCTTGAGGATCTCACTGCAACACGTGCTCTCTGGGAGGAGGACACAATTTAATGTTGTAGCAGCTTTTAAACAGGATGAGAGAAGGAGAGAAATGGATCTGCAGTCTGAAATGGATGACACGGTAGCTGGGTATTTGTACCCTTAAGTGCAAAGTGAAGAAACCCAAATTGCCAAGGTGGCTCCCTTATCTGGATTCAGACCCTGTTGTGAGGTTAGCGGGGCACTTTTACCTCCTCCAACAACTTACAGCCTCATTTTAGAAAGGTCCCTGCATGTTTTGCAATTTGCGCTGGGAAAATCTCCCATGGAAGGGACAACCTGGCAGCCCTCAGCCAGTTGGCACCATCAGTGAGCTACTTTTGCAAAGGAACAATTTAGAACTCACTTTAAGCTCCTGAATTGTTCCTTTGTAGCCGCAGGTGGGCATGGCTTAGGGAACAAACCTTTTGGGCCAACTCACGGCCTGTGCTGGGCTTGGCAGGTGCCTTCTGTGCCAGCTTTTAAATGCCTGATGAAAACTTTTCTGCCAGGTGTACACAGGCAATTAAGAACACGTATTTCCAATGTTTAATAGGTGTCCATTTCTAACTTTATTATATGATTTTTATTGTACTGGTTTATGTTTCCTTTCCTTAAACCACTTTTATTTTTATTTATTTTTAAAAACGACAGAGAGAAGTATAAATGCTTCTCGTGAATAAATATTTTTACAAACCTCCGGCAGGCTGGAGATTTCCCACCCCTGATTTAAGAGTTCAGATATGTAACTTACACATTGTATTGTTTGTCACTAATCTTGGTTCTGTTTAAGAATTATTTAGTATTACCTCAGTGCTGCCCTTCTAGGCAGGCTGTGGCTTCCACTGGGCAGAAGAGGTGGCTGTATCCTGAACCACTTGAGCACCTGATTGAGCTCTGTGCTACTAACAGATTACAACTGAGATATATACGTGCTTCACTGCTTGTTTCAGTCTTTTGCTTTATAACAGAAGTACTTAACTACTTTGGACCCCTTTCCTGTTTGCCAGTCTTCTGAGGGTAATTGCTGAAGAGCAGAAGCAGTACTTTGTTTGTTTGTTTGTTTATATTAAAAGTATAAGATGCTTAATAGTTTGGAAATCTCTAAGCAGTGTACATTCTGAAAAACAAGTATATCGTTAAAACAAAAACAGAACTTAAAACCAATAAAACAGTAGGATAAAAACACATACAGTGGTACCTCAGAACTTGAAGGGCTCCCTTCTTGAACATTTTGGCTCCCAAATGCCAAAAACCCAGAAGTGCTTCGGTTTTCGGCCATTCCTGGAACACAAACGTCCGACATGGCTTCTGCTGTGCAAAATCCTAGCTGTCGGCCAATCGGAAGCTGCGCCTCGGAACTCGAACGTTTTGGAAGTTGAACAGTCTTCGTGGAATGGATTACGTTCGATTTCCAAGGTAGCACTGTATAAGCGTATGAAAGCAAATAACATTGAAATTTAGAGGAGTCAAACACCTTGTGTGACACGCCTTGTGTGTCAGAGGAAGCCTGGTCAAAAAGACACATCTTCATATGGCGTCTTAGCCTGATGCCGAACTGATGATTGCTATTCCATGTGTGACTGAGGGAATGCCATTTCACAGTACAGAGTAATATCAATAAATTAAATTAAATTAAATTTAAAAAATGCCCATTTTGGGGTCACTGTCCTATGATTTTCTGTAGAGTACAGTGCAATGAGTAGAATTTGCCCAGATGATCTAAGTGATCCTTCAGGGGCAGGCAGTCTTTCAGGTAACGTGGTCCTGAGTTGTTCAGGACTTTCTTTGTTAACAAGACCTTGAACATGCCCAGTAGCTGACAGGCAGCCCACTATAGCACTGAGCTGGGAGGAGATCATACCCTCCGACATTTCTCTGATGAAAACAGGGAGGTCCTATTCCATAATAATAATAATAATATTTATAACCTTCCCTTCCAACTGGGTTGCCCCAACCACTCTGGGTTGCTTCCAACATATATAGAAACATAACAAAGCATTAAACCTTAAAAATCTTACCTATACAGAGCTGCCTTCGGATGTCTTCTAAAGGTTGTATAGTTACTTCTCTTCTTGGCTTGGGGGTTGCATAACTCCACACCCTCTATCATTTCTCTGATAAAAACAGGGACATTCTAAGGAAAAGCGGGACATTCTGGGATCACGTCAGAAACCAGGACGGCCTCTGTAAATCCGGGACTGTCCCTGGAAAATAAGGGACACCTGGAGGGTTTGGATCTCTTCTTAATGCCCCTTGCTATGATAGGGAGATAAAGCACTTTCCCTGCCCTTTAGAGAGTGATTTCTGGAGAGTAAAGAGAGCGCGTTAGCTTTCCATCACAACAGTGTGCATGGAGAGCTATTTCCGAGGAGAGTTATTCCCCGCCATTGCATATTGGGAGAGTCACTTCTCCCCACAGCCCTGTGCAAAACCCTCTTCTTCCTTTGCAAAGTGGGTGGGAAGAAGAATGTTTGCAAGAGGAAGAGACAATTTTACTGATTTTTCCAGAGACTGGTGGTCACTTTAAGATGCTGGCCAGGCCTGATTTTCCCCACAGGCTCACCCCCCCTTGCTTTTGCAAACCCTTAAAGCTAGGAAAGTGAGAGTACCTACCCAGGGAACCCCAACCCCCAGTTTATACAGTTTGCTATTTAAGCGCTTGCCTGAGAGCAGTTGACGCTTGCTTCAGGCTAGTGGCAAACTGCAAGCCTGCAATAAAAGAGTCATTGAGTGATGAAGGTGTCATGTATGCCTGGTGGAATTAGTTGTTGGCACTATTCCTAAGCGATCCATGCAGAGATGACTGGGCAACTCAATGCCCAGAGATAGGGAGTCTAACTTCTCTGGTTGTCCTCCCAGCCCTTGATTGCTTTTTAATAGCATTGTGAAACCTGTGGTGGGCTGCTTTGCCCCGTCTAATGGCTCTGATCTTATGAGATAGCTAGTGAACATTGGAGGGTAGGACGTCCCTATTTTCATTGGAGAAATGTTGGAGGGTATGGAGTTATCCGGCCCCCGAGCCACCTGCAGACAGCCCTGTATGGGCTTTCTAGCTTTTTGAACTGCTACAAATATTTAACTTTCATTAAATAGTTGCTAAATTCTCTGAGTGGCTGGGGCAACGCAGTTAGATGGACGGGGTATAAATAGTAAAAAAAATATTATGATGGTGATGGAATAGGATGTCAGTATTTTCATCAGGAAATTACTGTGGGTAGTCACCTGTGCTCTGCTGGTCCCGATTCTGGAGATCATGCAATATTGATTCCCCACCCCACCCCATACGCAATGATGCTGTATACCAGGAAAATATGCAAGGCATATACACACCACACTTTCTGTCTTGCACACACACAAACAGCATATGTACACACGGAAAGGTGTTTCAAAAGACGTTTACCTTCTGAAGGCTATTTGAAGCTCTACTGGGCATGCCTAAACTAGCTATTGCATCATGCCCCATAGCTAGAAATCCCAAGTAAAGGATACATTTGGTTGCTGCAATTCACAATTTGATAGACTTTTAGTAAGCAGCTGTGAAACTTCTTACAGCTTTAGGATCTGGGTGTTGTACTTTGCTGTTGGGCTTTGCTAACAGGAATTCGTCCCCCCCCCCGTCTTCTCCAGCAAATAAATTAATAATAAGAATTGGAAGTGAAACAAAAGCCTCTAATTAGGAACTTGAACCGTGGGGGCTTGGGCCATTTGGCTTCTTTCTCCTCTAACTCCTCCCTTTTAATTATTTCCTCCAAAAAATGTTTTGGGATTCTTAATAAGCTAATGTGTGAAAGCTCAAAAAAAGATATAAGTAATAAATACACACACATGTTGCAATGGGACCTTCTTTCCGTTCCTTTCATTGCTTTATCAGAACTGCTTCTGTTCAGTTAGTTGCAGCCAAAGAGTTAATGTGAAAAATTATGCCATTGTTTTCTTGGTAGTTAAAGAGTAACTTGCACTGTTCAGAAAACAGAATTTGAATAGTTATTTGGCTTCCTGGATGAAGCCACAACTGTTTAAATAATTTGTATAATTTCCTCACTCCCCCCCCATCAGAAACAAGTTTTAATCCTGCAATCTGATTGGTATATTTGTGTGATTAAAGTATACATTGTAGAAATATTTAGGGAAAGTATATAAATTAATTACAGTGTTACCTCAGGTTACATATGCTTGTACCAGAATTGTTATCATGGTAACCAAAGGATGCAACTTAGTCTTTGTGCAACCTATTGATTCTTAATTGTTCTTAGGCTTGCAGTTGAAATCATGAATAAAGGATGCAAATGTAACATTATTACAAGTTTGAACTATGTAGCTTAAGTAGCATTTCTGCAGAATACTCACATCTCATATCTGTTACCATATACAATTATTTGTAAGTGACGTTTAACCTAGATTCTTTTTTTTCCTTTTTACATGATCTATAGTTATGCCTAAACAATTTTTTGCTCTATTTATAGACACTACATAAAGGGGAAAGCTGCTTATAGTAATATGAGGATCACTGGTCTCTCAGTAATTAAATAGACTTGTTATACTGCATTAATCCTTTTTGGAACATTTGGAATGACTTCTTAGCACTAACAGGCACGGTATTAGGGCCTTCAATTAATCTCTCTTTCTCCTTCAACATTTGTCTAATACGAAACAGGAACCCGGGAAGCCATACTTGGAGATCAGATCAAAATTTAAACTGCCACACAGAGCTATTGACTACTATGAGTTGCAGAATGGGCAGGGGAATGTTCAGATTATGGTAAATAACGAAGTGCAGAGTGTGAAAACCTTATCTATCAGTTGTTTACCAGTTTGCGTTAGGAGAATAGGTTTGACAGCAGTCTTACGGTTCCAAGTGCACCAACGACTGAGGATGTCGGTGGAACATAGTTGGATTCTTACGGACTCTTAGCATCAAAATGCTGTCAATTTAAACTACAAAACACAGCAACTCCAAGATGCACTCCCCAACACCATTGACTTCCTCCAATCGTCTGAGCAGTTTGCCAAGGACACCCCTATTATTAGCTATGCAGGTTCAGAAGCTTCAGCTGCTGCAGAATTTGGCAGCCAAGTTGCTCACTGGGTCAAGACGGTTTGAGTACAATGGTACCTCATGTTAAGAACTTAATTCGTTCTGGAGGTCTGTTCTTAACCTGAAACTGTTCTTAACCTGAAGCACCACTTTAGCTAATGGGGCCTCCCGCTGCTGCACGATTTCATCCTGAAGCAAAGTTCTTAACCCGAGGTACTATTTCTGGGTTAGCAGAGTCTGTAACCTGAAGCATCTGTAAGTCAAGGTACCACTGTATATTGCACCGGTCTGGGCCCAATTCAAAGTGCCGGTTTTGATTGTTACAGCTTGAAACGGGTCAGGACTGCAGTACTTCAAGGACTGCCTCTTCTCCCTATATGAACTGATGTGGATCCTGAAATAATCTTTTGCAGCCCTTTTTTGTGTGCCTTCTCTGTGAGAAATCTGGAGGATGGCAACACAAGTACCAGCCTTTCCTGTGGCTCCTCACTTGTGGGATGCTCTTCCCAGGGAGGCTCGCCCGGCGCCTTCGTTACATATCTTTAGGTGCCCGGGGAAAAACATTCCTTTCCTCCCAGGCCTTTGAGGTTTTGCATTTGGTTTGTTACTATGGTACGTGTTTTTGTATTTTTATGTTGCAAACCTGCCTCTGATTCTCGAATGAAGGGTGGTATAGAAATGTAATTAATATTAATAAAAGGGAAAAGGGAAAGGACCCCTGGACAGTTAAGTCCAGTTAAAGGCGACTATGGGATGCGGCACTCATGTTGCTTTCAGGCCGAAGGAGAAGCTAGTGTTTGTCTGCAGACAGCTTTCCGGGTCATGTGGCCAGCTTGACTAAACCGCTTCTGGTGCAAAGGAACACCGGAGAGAAAACCAGAGAGCACGGAAACACGGTTTACCTTCCCAACACAGCGATACCTATTTATCTACTTGCGCTGGTGTGCTTTCGAACTGCTAGGTTGGCAGGAGCTGGGACAGAGCAATGGGAGCTCACCCCGTTGCGGGGTTTTGAACCGTCAACCTTCTGATCAGCAAGCCCAAGAGGCTCAGTGGTGTAGACCACAGTGCCACCTGTGTCCTATATTAATATTAATAATAATAAGATGAAAAATAAAAGCATAAAAACACAGAAAATGAAAAGTATCTTAAAAATAATGCATTTAAACACCTGGAGAGGAAAAGAAGATACAATTGCATATTGAATGTCAGGGTGCAGAAGTAATATGCCACTGAGTACCAGCTGGTGGAAAGCAATGATGGATGAAGTCTACTGGCTTCATGTCTTTTTATGTGTTCATTGGCCAGTGTGGGGAAACAGGATGCTAGGCAAGGTTTAGTCATTTATTACACTTCACCTTGCCTTTTCTCCAATGAGCTCCCCCTTGTCTTATCTTCACAACAACCCTATGAGATTGGCAAGGCTGACATAGAGTGTCCCCCAATGAGCTTCATGGGTGGAGCAGGAATTTGAATCTGGATCACCCTGATGCTAGCCTGACACTCTCAGTCACAACATTACACTGGACATTGGGTCGCTTCTAGCAAGTTGTATTATTCTCGGTGATGCTGGAACTGATCCTTGATGTCATTATTATCTGCTGCATGCACAAGACACACCCTGAAGGACACAAGGATACCCTCAGCAGTGGGGAAAAAAGACATGGTGGTGAACCCACTGATTGGTTAGCAGATGACATG
Source organism: Podarcis raffonei (assembly GCF_027172205.1). Taxonomy (NCBI): domain Eukaryota; kingdom Metazoa; phylum Chordata; class Lepidosauria; order Squamata; family Lacertidae; genus Podarcis; species Podarcis raffonei. The sequence continues at coordinate 18,112,136 of NC_070618.1, forward strand.
CTTCAAAAATCCTTGTGGACAGGCGTTTGCATCACTTCGTATCACAAATGCACCCAACCCTTAAAATATCTGCTCTTTTCACTCATTTACAGCTACGGGATGAAGGAGGGGCAATACAGAATAGCAGTACTTCCCTTGAAATGACCCCTGTTTGAGGAACACACAGACCATTCCCTTGAATAAAGCAAAACCCAGCTAAGGTGAAGGAGCCTTTTGCAAGAAAAAGCTTTTTGCCAGGCAGGAAAAGGGAGGAAACGGCGAGGGAAGCCATAACTGCACACTCACAAGACCGAGCTCCATCAGCTTATTCCGTAGACTGACATGGGTTTGGGAAACAGGAAATGCAAGTTGAGTTAAACAATAGTTAGCCTCTGAAACACATAGTTCAGATGCTCAGTAGGGAATGAATGAGGAAGTATTCTACCTTCTAGATGCTTTCCCAGTGCCCTCGTCTTTGCCTCCCCGCCCCCTGTTGTGAGTAGAGAGCCTAATCGCTTGCAGTGGAGCTGTGCTTCTCAATTGTTGGTTCTTCTGCATGTGCCTAGGCCATGATCTTGCAAAGCAAAAGAGATAATGAGTGTTAGGAGTCGGTAATTGTTTTAATGGCGTGCCTGACATTCACCAACAGTGTCCCTGCATGTGGGGTCCACAATGCAGGCTTCCCTGTCTGCAGAGCACATATTTACCCTCTGTTCAAGACCCTGCTACTACTAGTTTGGGACAGAGGAAGGATTAGTTAGCAAGAAGCTTGTACACATTGCATGGGGGCACGGGAGACATTTGCATCAGACATATTTCGAGGCACGAGTTTCCCCTTCCTTGGCATATCTGTGTTGGAAGTTTTGTCCCTGCATCTTCAGTTGCAGGAGTGAAGTTGAGGGTCCTGTTGGAGTCCTGAGATGCATGATCTGTATGGTTTGAAGAATTTTCAACTTTTCTTGAAAGTGAGCAAGTAACCAGTGGCAAGAATCGGGATTTGTCATGGTTCCATCTCCCCCACCCTGGAATATGTTGCTGGTGTGGTGCAAACACATTCCTCGTTTGACTGACCAGGGACGATTTAGTATGAGTTTTACATGAGCATGAAAGGAAATGAACTTTAATCTGGTGGGTATAATGAGAGTTCAAGCATTTTACATTTAAAATCCTCTTCTTTCTTTATTCGTACTCTCCTTGGTGTCGACAGATATCCTTAAAACCAAGTTGCGACCATGTAATTGTTTTGGATCTTGTTTTAGACATTGGCAGCATGTGCGTCTTCCCCCTAATCAGTTGTAATGCTGTTCTGTTTGGAAGAGTTTGATACTATTTTAATTTTTTAAAATAATTTTCATTTATATACGCTACAAGAATTATTTTACCAAGTTTTAACATTTTCAATTTCGACTCTCTTCCCCCCCCTTTCTGCGGTTCCTTGCATTTATTTTTGTCCTTTCCTGCATACTCCAAATCGCCTTAACTTATTCTTTTAATTGTCCATTCTCGTATATATATAATATATATACATTTAAAACTACAGGTTTCTTATACTAATCCTGCCAGTGTCTTGATCTGTTTACAGCTTGTTTGTAAATACTCAGTAAACCTCCTCCTTTCCTTTCTAAATGTTTGATACTATTTTAGGCCATGTTCCTGGGACCAGTCTGCACAGCCAGAAGCAACGCTGTAAGGGAATTGACTTGGATCATGCAAATGAGACTACTGAATAGTAATAGTTATGGGCAATATTTTGGAAAACACCAATTTAGTGACAGTTTTATTGCTGCAAATGTATGTCTGAAGTCCCTTGATTTCATTGTAATGCACTGGAAACAGATGTCAAAGTGTCCCAAACTGAATTTAATAGTTAATCTACATATCACAAAGAAACTACAAACAAACCATTTAGAATTTGGTTGTTTAATCCTGTTAGAGGCTCTGAAAAGACACCCCGTAGAGTAAAACCATTTTATACTCCTCTTGGCTTTTTTTTTTATGAGAGCAGGACAAGATGCTCATGATAAATAGTAATTTAATTTGTAAGCATTTTGAATTCAGACAGTGCAGCAGTTTCCCATTCATTGCTTCACTGAAGTCAAGCCTCAGGGCTGAATCTTTTGTTTTTCAAAAAGAATATTGGACAGGAACTGGAGAGGGCAGATTTAGGGTTAGGATATCATATCTCAGGACAAGGGTTGGGCTTGATCATTCACTAGAGTCTCGTTCTATGGCATGGCTCAAGCATCACATTAAACCATAGCTATAGCTCAGAGAAGCTATGGTTTAATGTGAATGTCCAGGGTGCATGCTTGTGCATGCTGTTGAAAAGTTGTTGCTCTTTTCCTGCCACTGCTGAAGCACGAAGAAGCAAGCCATTATGTCCAAATCTGGTTTTGTGGTTTATTTCCCTCAAACAAACTGTAAGCATCAAGCCTAGAACAAACCTTGATTTGTCACCAGCGGTTTGTTGTTGAAAGGTCAAAAAAGCTTTCCCTCTATTCTCCGTTTCCTGCATATATTGTATTTTAAGCATCTACCCAGTGTTAGAAACTGAGATATGAAAGTTAGGAGCTAAATGGCACCTTAAACCTAGGTTATGGGCGCAACAAGGGAATGTCTAGGCACACTTTTAAATAGCAAGAATACAAAGCTGAAAATGAATGAACTGCAGCTAAAATCTTACATCTGAAGACTGCAAAAAAACAACAAAAAAAAACAACCAGGCCATTCTCCCCCCTGCCCAGCCCCCTAATATTTTTAAGAGGGTCCCTTCTCCAGTCTTCAAAGAGGGGCTGGAAGTGGGGAGGCAGAAAAAGGTCCTCTTTTCCTTCCACTCTGCAGTTTGAATCTGAAATCTTAGGCCCAGCACTGCGCCCAAAGCTCAGAAACGGCTCGCGCAAATGAAAGTCCCTGTTGCAAAACGCTCCTAGAACAATGGGAATTTCGAACGCTGCATCTACTACCTCTGCAGCCAGTTTTCTTTTTGTGGGGAAAATAAGACTGTATTCTAGTGATCCCTGTTGGTCCTTCCTATTGGTTAGGCTCTGTTATAGAGGACCTATAAGTCTGAGGGATTTTTAATAGGTGATTTGGAGAGAAGTCTCATTTTAATGGTTTCTTTAAGAAACGAACGAGTGTGTTATTGCCGGTTCCACAAATCTTGGCTTGACTTTGTAGCCGGATATTATTTGTGGAAGCAGCGTCATCTGTGTGTACCAAAAAACTTGGAGTGGAGAGGAAGGCTGTTTTGCTTCATGCTGATTTGGCAGAAGGCTAGAACAGCAAGCTTATGCAAAAGCACTGTGCAAAACAGAATGCCCCAGCCCCAGCCTGGCGGGTGCACAGGACCTGAGGGAGGGGTGCAGTCTTGTTTCACCTTGTGCAGAGTTCTGAATAAAAAACAACAACCCTGCTCAAGTCTTTTTCATCACCTTCCTCTTGTGTTCTGGGATATCTGAACTGCTTTCCTTTCCACTTGATTCCTATTTATAATTTCTAGGCAAGGCCAAATACAGTGGTACCTCAGGTAAAGAACTTAATTCGTTCTGGAGGTCCACTCTTAACCTGAAGCTGTTCTTAACTTGAAGCACCACTTTAGCTAATGGGGCTTCCTGCTGCTGCCGCGCCGCAGCCGCGTGATTTCTGTTCTCATCCTGAGGTAAAGTTCTTAACCCGAGGTACTATTTCTGGGTTAGCGGAGTCTGTAACCTGAAGCGTCTGTAACCTGAAGCATCTGTAACCCTATACAGGGTATATACCTTTCACCCTGTATATGGCTCTTTTTTCTTTCTTATGCAATACAACCCCAGGCTTGGCCCAAATGCTTAGAAAGCACAAAAATACTGTTGCATGTGAAGACCCCCAAGACCTCCCAGATAAAGACACAGTTGACACCAATATTAGTTTAAGGTTATTGGCATAATTTTGGCCACAGCTTTATTGATATGAGTGGTTTGCTTAGGCATTGGTTGAACTAGCTGCACCTGACCTCAGCAGGGCAGTGCTGACAACTGGAAACCCGCAGAAGTCAGTAAGGGTAAACATCCTGGGGGAGCATTGGTCCAATCACAGATGCAACCTCACCCCAACATGCTCCCAGGTGCTCTGGCATAGCCCTAACCCCTGGAAGGGGATCGGACAAAAGCATGACGAGCACCTGGATTCCTTTAACGGAATACCCTATGCACACTAGGGGGGGGGCAGGTGTGACAACCTCCCTTCCACCACACCTTGAACGAATGCCTAACCGCCAAACCTTACAAAGTTGTGACAATTTGCTACATGGCAGGTGGACCCCAAGTGGCACCAGCCAATCATCCAAATGGGAAAATTCCTACTGGGCCCCTGCCCCAAAAGCAGACATCCCACGATGGCATAGCAAGGTCAAAGCAAGACACTAAATATAGGGAGGGTGGGCAGGTGATCCAATGCACGAGGCACTAAGAAGAAGCTTGACGCAACATGCAGTGGTATAAATAGGTCCCCCGGCTGCCAATTTTCTCAACCTCATTGGCCACATTTACCCCAGCAACTGAGGGACCACCAATCGGGTTGTTGTGGCTATCCAAATGTTCCCACCCACAAACAGTGAGGTCATTCTTGGTGATCTCACCGCAACACGTGCTCTCTATGATGAGGACAAAGAAAAACGGGTGGGGGGGAAACACATGCAAAATTGTCAAACCAAAAGCAAGGCAAATCGCAAATCTCTTTTATCCAAAGTGGAGTGCAAAATTAATCTAAGCCCCCCTGAGATTTGATTGCATTCCTCTGGAGAATGCATCGCAGAGGGACCTGTTTTTAGTGTCGCACCTCATATTAGTACCAAATATTGTCAGCACTGCAATAAGTACTAACTGGCTTTCTAAAAGTGTTCCTATGCATTTGTTTCAACTATAATTTGAATGCAAAACTTGTATGGACCTAGGGTGACTTCGGAATTCACCCATCTCTAGAGACGGTGATGTTGACTCAGAAATACTATGAGCAACATGGCCTTAACAATCCTGGGGTGCAACAATGAAGAGAGGGAGAAAGAGATAGATGGACATCACTCATTATTAAGAAGAATCTCCAGTCCTACTGCTGCAGCTGAGGTTACTGGCAGTGTTCAGGAAGCAAAAGCATCCAAACCCAAAATTACAAATCTAGTGCCAAATGCTTAAATTGCTCTGCTTTTTGAAAAGAATGTTTCTTGGACCACAGATCTTTGCCTCCTTTAACACGAATGTTTAGTCTGACTCTGTAGATCTAATGGAAAAGGCCCGTTCTCCGAAGCAGTTGACTCACCAGCCATTGCCCACTTTCCATCCAATCAACAGCCATTGTTCGCTCCCCATCCGCAGGGGGCTAAGGGAATTTGAGCCACGCCTCCTGCCCTGATTGGCTACCACAGTAGCTTGGAGGAACTAGCCAAGAGGATAAATTTGGAGCCAGCTAGCAAAGGAACCGACTTGCCCAGCAGGCTCCTCTTATGCTCTTAAGACTCTAAGAGCCGAAATACAATGTTTGCTTAATTAGCAGCATAATGTAGTTGTTTCTTAGACAATTTGATACATTTGTAGAAGTTCCAGATTGCACTATTTAATTATTTTACAGAATTATATATACTGCTTAAAATAGAATCTCAAAATGGAACACCCCCTACAATATACAATCACTAAAAGCTCAGCATATAATATTATTAATATAATAATAATAATAATAATAATAATAATAATAATAATAATAATAATAATTTATTAAAATTGTATGCTGCCCTATACCTGCAGGGTCTCAGTAAATAATAGTAATAGTAATATTTTTTTTAATTAAATTTGTATGTCTCAGGGCAGTTCACAGGGTAAAACCACAACCTAAAATCACAAAATAAAAACAAGAACAACCCAATAACCCTCACCCCATCACATTTTTTTTAAAAAATAATATTTTATTAAGTTTAACAATAAAAAAGTAGAACAATAAAAACACAAAGAAAATATAAAACACAACAATACAAACTTTCACGATACATAAAATACAAACATTTAACAAGAAAACAAAAAAAGACAATCAACACTCAAAAAGTAGAATAAGAAAAACACAGATCACTCTTTTCCAATTATTCATCTTCAATTAACTTATTTTCCTGACTTCCTCACGCCTCCCTTTTTTATATCCCTTTTTAACAATTAGTTCAGCAAATTCGTATCCTACTACTTTATCCTTATTTATTTTACCTCCCAAATTTCAAATTTTTATCTCTTATTACTAGAACCCCTTCATTTTAATTCAATGTCATCAGCATTCATACATTTTACAATACTTCTGTAAATAAGTTTTAAATTTCCTCCAATCTTCTTCCACCAACTCTTCTCCCTGGTCTTGGATTCTGCCAGTCCCCCCATCACATTTTAAAAGGGCATTGTATGTGATTGAGCCAAAGGCATAGTTAAAGTGGAACGTTTTTGCCCGGTGCCTAAAGGTATATAATGGAGGTGTCAGGCAAACCTCCCTGGGGAGAGCATTCCACCGATGAGGAGCCACTGCAGAGAAGGCCCGTTCTCGTGTTGCCACTCTCTGGACTTCTCATAGAGGAGGTACATGAAGAAGGGTTTCAAAAGATGATCTCAGGGTCCAGGTAGGTTCATATGGAAAGACACAATCCTTGAGGTACTGAGGTCCTGAGCCATTTAAGTAGGGCTGCCATATTGCAATCCAGACAGAAAAGTTGTTGAACTTTTTTTGGGCAAAATCGCAAATAATAATAATAATAATAATGCTGGACATACGGCAATAGCAACCCTAGGTATGGTTTTGTAGGTCAAAACCAGCACTTTGAATTGGGCCAGGAACAGTAATTAATATAAGTAGCTGGAGCCATATTGTGGGAAATGCCTGAATGTACAGAAAACTTCGGAGCAGGCTTCTGAAAACGGCCACTGAAGGAGGCTCTGCAATGCGACATGCCCTGCTCCTGTCAACCGCAGAGTGGACATTGGGAATGTAAGGCGGCACCACCAAGATTGCCTCCAACAATGACCAGAGTTACTGGGCTGGAACATAAGGGTCAAGGTGATGCCTGAGTTAAACTGGACCCAGGTTTTTTAGGACTTTCTATACCAACAGACCCTTAAATTTGGTCTGGCAGCTGGTGCAGCTCCTTCAGCCAAGGTTCTAGTAGGCTGTTCCAGCCAGTAGCCCAGCAACATCATTCTACAGCAGATGCAGTTTTTGGACTAACCTTAAAGTAGCCCAACGTAGAGAGCGTTGCAGAAATCTAGCCTTGATGTTACCAGTTCCTAAACATACATTGCAAAGTTATCCCAAACCAAAAGCAACAAAGCTGATAAAAGTTGCTCCTAGCCCCTGGTGTCACCTGAGCTTCCAGTGGAAAAAACGGATCCAGGAGCACCCCCCAGATTTGTTCCTTTTAGAGCAGTGTTTTCCAAACTTGGGTCTCCATCTGTTTTTGGACTATACTTCCCATCATCCTTGACCACCAGTCCTGTTTCCAGATATAGGAAGCACAGAACGTCTGTCTTGACAGGCCAACTTGCTGTTGAGGTTCTGTGGCTCTTGTTATTGTTGATGACAGCTGACTTTAACAATTGTGTGTTCACATAAGAAGCTGCCTAGGTCCAGACAGGCCCATATTTTCTGGAATTGTTAGTGGCTCTTGAGTGACTTGGGCAAAACTCTTTTCAGCCTTTTCACCTGAAATTTAACCTTCAAATTTGTCCATTCAAAACGTGTTCTGTACTCCTTTTGGTTTTGTTGCTAATGGACTGAAGTGGTTACACGCAGGTAAGCACATGATTTTGCCTGAAGTAACTGAACATTTAAAAGTACCATTTCAAAAATATTTTTCCAGAACTCCACATAATAATTACTTTTTAATTTTTTAAAAAATGCATCTTTGGACCATGGAAATCAACATAAGCCTTTTGTTAATCTTCCTAGCTGTGCTATTCAAGCTGTTATAATTCCATGTTCATAAATAACCCTTCCATATATCTTCATGCAGCAACACCACTATAATTAGAAAGTCTATAATAGAAAGTTACTTTATATTCTGGAAGATGTTTTCAGTGATAATTTCATAAACCAGTATTTGTGTTTTAATTCCTTCTGGAGCTCTGAAATCATTACATCAAATATAGTAGATATGTGTAAATACCTTTAAAGTCTGGGACTTTATGCCTGTTAATACTAGAAATAGTAATAATTGGGCCTTTTTTAGGGTTTCCTGCTCTCAGTTTTTTCCCCAGGCAGTGGTAACACCACATCCATTTTCAGTAATAGCATTTAGCAGCTGGTATTTAATAAAAGTTAAATATTAGTAGCAGTTCAAAAAGCTAGAAAGCCCACATTTAGGGTTGGCCCTGACCATGCCATCTGTACCAACTATTTGAGAAGCAGTGAATGACAGTTGGTTTCATAAATGAAACATTTCCCAGGATATTGTTACATGCATAGAATAGAGGTCTTGGTGGCAAGATAGACATTTGTTTGTTTTAATATGCAGAATTACTGGCCTTTAAGAGCAGTCTGGCCTTTAACTGTGCCCCAGTTGAAATTGGCCCGCCTACTTGGAATTGGCACCCATTCTCTAAAACCATGCTCACCCTAAGCTGATTCCATGCTGATAATCTATGCAACCTGTTTTTCAGGAAACTAATGCATGGTCAGTTACATGGGTTGAAGCCAGCTTCCATTGACTAGCTTCACGGTTTCTTCGTGCATCGTGGTTTTTGCATAGTGTATTCACACACGCACACACGCACACACGCACTCACACAATTCGTGATATATTGCCAGCTCAAAAACTACCAAACCGATATCACAATATGGACTTCAGACCGGCTTTGGACAATATATCAATATATCGCCAAGCCCTAGAAGTGTCTCACAATGTCAAAATGACCAACTGAGTACCCTTTACAGTGCCCATGTTGGAATTATATGATTTGATGCGTAGGTTGGTGGAAGCTTCTTTGAATGTCTTTGATAAGTAAGAAACTATTTTGCAGATAAGTCCAGAATAGGTAACAATAAAAACCGACCTTTGATTCTGTATGTATTTTTAAAGTCAAAAACTAACAGCCTTAATCCTATTGATGCTTACGTAATAGTAAGCTTTTGCATAAAATGGAACTTGCCCATGACAAGTGAGCCTAAACAGGAATTAAAAAGTGTGTGTGCACTTAGGAAGAGTGGAATCCCCTTGGTCACAGCCGCAATTGACCTGGTATGCCTGTAGCTATATCCAAGTTTTCCCTCCTCATTATGTTTGTTGCATCTTTTACCTATAATGTCAAAACACAATTATTGAGATTGGGTATGCTTACTAATAGCAGTTTATCTTTGCCTGCCTTGCAGACAGTTTAAAAGCCAACAACTATAATTATATCCATGTTTTTTAACGTAGTAGCGAGCTAAGAAAAAAGAAGTTGTCGTAAGCAGTCGGTGCCGTATATTCAATCTGAATTACAGGGCAGAATTCTCCCAACGCATTCTTTTGGTTTTGCAATGATTGTAACTTAAATTTGGTTTTGAGGATTTTACTACTGCCTGTTGTGTTTATATGACCACATAAAGAGCAGTTAAGTCCTGTCATTCTGGACTGCTTTCCCTTTCTATATTGATGTATGTATGTTTGAATCTTTACCCTCTCATTCCTAACCATGTGATTCAGCAAAGACATGAAATGCAGATTTTGGGCTGGCTGCAGTCCTCAAACTACTCCTGAGTAGACTTCCATAGGATTGCACTGTATGCTATGTATAATATAATGAACACCTATAGTTGAAGACTTTTTTTGTCTGTGTGTGTTTTTATGCAATGAAAGGAGATAACATTGTGTTATCTATCACTGTGGTAGTGTCGTCACTGGGATGAAAATGTATTATTTTGTGAGACGGAGATGCAGTTAAAAGTATAATGGAAATTACTATTCAGCTGCTCTATCCAAACATTGCAAACAGTGAAAGAAATAATTTAAATGCTTTGTGAAGTTTTGCATATGGTGGGATACCTTTTTGGCAAATCTTCAGTGTTTAATCCACTAAAAAACTGTTAGCAGACCAATACCTTGGGGGGGGGGTGAATCACTGATGAAGGAAGGAGTTGTGCAAAACACAAACAAAAGAGATGAATAATGAATTAGAATAATATGAACTACTGAGTAGGAGTGAAGGGAAAATATCCAGGTTGCTAAATGAATTAATTTATAGTACACAGGCTGTTTAAAATGAAATCTGTGGATGCAGTATTGGCCGGAATCCAAGGTGCTGTGTGTAGCATTCTGCATGTACACAGTGATGTAGCATAGGTTGCCAGTGCCCGGGGCCATGCGGAGCAGTGGGAGGGAAATGGACGGAGTATGCATGTGCATTCAACTGCCTAATGACATCCACATCACCCAGGAGATTGCAGCTGCTGAGATGAGAGAAGGAGAGTTGTTCCGTTGTTTGGAGAGGTCACTTCCGGTTTTGCATCGAGAAGCCATTCTCAATGGAGGCCAGAGACTGAAATGCACAACTGTATTGAGGCAGTACTGGGTGTTGAAATTCTGAAGATGTGAAGAGCATAAAGGGCTTGAATTCTAAATCCCACAGAATCAGTACTGTCCACACTGTCGAACCTGTTTTGCATTCTTGCTGAATTCATTGTCATGCTAGTGAGAAAAACAAATTCAACTCTCAATAAGACAATTATTTTCTATTAACACATGCCCCGGAATTGAGTAATGGTCATTCTGTTCCGTGTTCTAAAAGAATGCCAAGATTTACCACATGTACCTTTTTAGCAGCGCCATGACAAATAGCAGCAGCTGTATAAACTAATTTTTCTGTAGCTTTCACACATGGGAGTCAATTAACAATAGACCATTGTCAGTGTTGTTCCAACTTACAAAAAGGCTTCTAGATCTATTGCACTTTTTCCGCGTGTAACATTATTATCCACGAAGCATCTTAAAATGCATTTTAAGATTTCAAAATGAAAAGCCTGTGATTTGCAGGTGGCGCAGCAACACCTGTATCTAAAATCAGTTCCCTTTAGAAATGCATATAGAGCTCCCTCTTTAAAAGACTGTGACTATCCCTTGAGGCAAAAGACAGGAATGGATGCATGTTCTGCAAATGCTGGCTAGGGTGGCAAATGTGGACAGGGCTCTCTTTCAGAAGGTAAAGCTGTGCATGACAAGCTACACCTGCTGAATGTCTGTCTTCTACACAGCTCTTAAAGGTACAGGATCCCTGTCCTCTCTTGGATTTGACAAGTCTGGTGCAGCCCTAATGGACCTTTTAAATCCCTGGTATGTATTCAGTTCCATAGCTGTCAAGAAGTAGAGGGCATACCATAAATTCCTTGAGGGTTATGGTTCTTAAAGTAACACTGAATGTAAAGGTTGTGTGCAGTTTAAATGCACCATATTTTTCCATATATAAGACGAAGCTTTTTGCTAAAAAAAAAAAAGGCAAAAATTGGGCATCGTCTTATAAACGGATAGTGAATTCAGAGGGTGGACATGCGATTAATGGCAGCAGCAAGAGGGAGATTGGCAGCCGCAATTGGGTGGGTGATTGGTGGCTGTGGCAAGGCCTGCTGGTGATTGGCTGTGGCAATTGGGCAGGCGATTGGTGGCTGTGGCAAGTGGGTGGGTGGGCTGTGGGTGGCGGCGAGCAGGCAGACAATTGGCGGCTGTGGCAAGTTGTGCGATCGGCAGTGGCTGTGGCAAGCGATCGGCAGTTGCAGGCAGGCGGGTTAGTGATTGGTGGACGTGACCTCCCCCACCCCCAAAAAAGCTAAACAACTTAATTTCTTAATTTTGGGTTAAAAAAAATAGGGGTCGTCTTATACATGCGGGGTCTTATACACGGAAAAATGCAGTACTTCATATCTGAGTCTTTGTCAGGGAACTGATTCAGTAGTACCAATCGAAGACACTTGAAAATTCAGTGGTTTCTGATCTGTGGGTGATAAATAGTGGATGACGGGCTGATATACAGCCCAGATAAGTTACTCTTAATTATTTCACCTAGTAAGTCTCATGAAAAACTTTAATTACCAAACTCAGACTAGACCATTGTCACCACTTGCCAAATCTGCCATCCTCGCACATCTGTCTAATCCGCATTCGAATGCCAAAAACAGAAGCACATAATATGGCACAACACCAAAAACATGTCTTGGCACACTTCTGGAGATTCTTCTAAATGACTGTGTTGTGTGTGTGTGTGTGTACATGTGCATACATGTGAGCCTGAGTAGATTTTAAAACGGTTATGCCAAAAAATTACGTGTGGCGATGTATGTTTGAACTTGTGATTTGATCATTTTGATAGTGATTTTGCAAGTCGCTACTGGGTTAATTTCACTGCATAGCTTTCTCTTGTACTACTCAGTGATGTAAAACTTGGTACCTTAAAATTACAAACAAACAAACAAACAAACACGGAATACGCTAATGTTGTATGGTCAATGCCTGTCTACTAGTTCACGTGATTTTCATCAAGCACAAAATACACAATGCATATATCACAAACTCCCACAGTCAGAGCAATGGTTTTTCTTCTTAATTACAGCCATTAATTGTTACTCCCATCCATTTTTGATGTATTCACATGGAAGGCCATGAATCCCAAGGGCTCTTGGATACACTTATCTCACTCTGCAATGAACTTAACAATAAATTCCTTCTTTGTGATGTGGCTCTCTGCCCTAAAGGTATACCGCTTCTTGAATATTTCTCCTCTCTCCAAGGAATGTTTGTGTAAATACTTAACACGGGCAAAGGACCCCCAGCAGGTTAGAAGACATCCATTCCCAATCTTTGCAAAAATTTGCCTGCAATTTACCCATTCAAGAGGCGCATTGTCCAGAGGCTTGCTTTTAGCATAAACAGACATACAGTTATTACGATATACTTGAAACGGTTTAGGCCTTTAAATTCATTCAAGCATACCTAGCATATAGAGACACATAATATATTGCGAAAGACATCCAGGGTTGTATTTCAAAGAGGTCTTGAACTTGGCCTGTGTCGCGGCAAGTGCAATTTTATTCTTTCTGTGCTCCGCCCTTTGGTGCAAAAACAAAACTAACCAGGCAAGAATTCAAAGGTTGCCCATGTGCATTGCAATTGTATTTCTCCCATGTGTAAATTATGTGCATGAGGTCCACACATTGGCTCGATAGGTCCTCCTCTTTTATCGTCAGCAATTACAGGAGCCTATGGCATATCTAAGCTATCTGGATCTGCCTAAATATTGTAGGGCATTCATCCTGGCTCGTTGCTATGCTCTCCCCTCTGCTGTTCTTGAAGGTCGCTTTAGAAAAATCCCATATCTGGAGAGATGCTCTACCTGTGACTTCGGCCAAATTGAAACTGTAGAACACATGCTCCACCAATGCTCGTTTTACAGAGGTCTACACTCTGGCCTTATTTTGCTTATACTCCAGAAATATACAGTCGTGCCTTGGTTCGCGAACATTTTGGCTCCTGAACGGTGCAAACCTGGAAGTGAGTGTTCCGGTTTGCGAACGTTCTTTGGAACCCAAACACCTGACGCGGCTTCCAATTGGCTGCAGGAGCTTCCCGCATCCTATTGAAAGCTGTGCTTTGGTTTCCGAACGTTTTGGAAGTCGGACGGACTTCCAGAATGGATTCGGTTTGACTTCTGAGGTACGACTGTGCTGGGAGTCCTGAACAGTTTCTTGCTTCTCTGCTGCTCTTAGATAATAACATATAAGGTGGCCAAATGCTGCATAGCAGCAATTAAAGTGCGACATATAATGGCTAGTAGGAGTAGTATATATCGACGGATGGTCATCTCTAGATCAAAAGCGTTTCCCCTCTGATGGATAAATGACCAACTAGAACTGCTTTTTTAAGTATATGTAATTTTATTTATTTTAATCTGTTCTGTGATTTTAAACTTTGTAATTGGTGGTTTTATCCTGATATTGGTCGTTGACTGCAATAAGATGACTTACTTACTATGGCTTGATAGTAGATATTGGCCACAACCTAATTTGGTCTGAGAGATTTAATTCCCTCTGTTCAACATTTTCTGCTAATCCCTTGCTATTACACATTCAGAAGTGAAATATACTTTTGTATATTGCAGACCTTAAATCTGCTTTAACTACTTTCTGCGCATTAAAAATGCATGGCAGCTTATATCACAAGCTTCTCAGAAATGTCCTAAGTTATATTCTGCTGCACATATGGATTTCCCATACATTTTGTAATTAAATTTTTATGCGCAGCATTTCTTTACCCCCCCCCCCCCCAGTCTTTTACTTTGCGTACCAATCTTGCACTACCTCTGCAATGGCTGGTTTTATTTCTGGTTTTTAATGTCCACGTTGTCTCAAAAGACTTTGTTTTGCTGGTTTTGCGTGTACACAGTATAATTCCCTCTCCGTACAAAATATGTACATGCTTTTGGTGTTCAGAACCCTTTGTTTGCAGATAACATCTGTAGTTCATGGTCTTATCTGCTGAATGTCATCAAAGGTGAAAAAAGGGCTGTTTCCCCCATGGTTAATTGTGGTGAATTGCGACGTTATATTTTACTGCATTTAACAGCTCCAGGGCGCCAAGATCATGTAGCTCTCCCCCTTGGGAATGGGACTTTTCCTCTTTAGCTTAGCTCCAGGAAACTTGAACATTTGTGTTTTCAAGCCTGCATACCATTGGGAAGGAAGCAGGGGTGGAGATGTGTACTGAGATTAAGTGGATATGAGAATAAGTTTGTTGTGTGTGATCTAGGATCTGCAGAATTTTATGAAACACTCGCTCCTTCTGGCATGCATTCTGGTTTCTTAAAAAGTATGCCGACAATAGCTGCAAAGTGATTCATCTTAAAAGAGGGAGAGAGTATAATCTATCTAAAGATGCCTTAGCATTCATGCGCGCTAGCACACACACACACACATACCAGCATTACACATAGCCAAAATAGAAAGCAAGAAATAAAGAATCGATTAGAAGGTAATCTTTATTGCATCAACTAATCACATAGTTGAAAGATTTCAGCGTACGGTTTCTCTAAAGCCAGCATAGCCCACAACCATCCCTACACGCTAGCATCTTTTAATTTTTCTGAATGATGTTTAGAGAGGTAAACTGTATAATAAAAACATTTCCCCTCCTGTATGTAGAGCTACATGTGGTAGTACCAGACCACTGTGTCTGCAAATATACCAACAGCAGGTTGTGGGTGCTGAATCCTTTTCATGCTCACTGTTTTTGCCCTTCATAATCCCTTCAGTCAGACTTGGAAAAAATGTGAAATTGCTATCCATATGAGAAAGGGGTCCCCTCCCTTCAAATGATATCTATTGTCAGCTTGTCAGAGACCCAAAGTGCAGGCATAGGAAGGGCTAGAAGCTGAGAAATTCTCCTTGATTTTTTTCCTGTGCACTACATAGTTGTCATAAACCATTGTGAAAGAATTCAATAATTTGTGGGAATCAGCCGTTAAAAAGACTTTAAAAATATTTTGAAGGGTGTAACAGTTATTCTTCCTACACCCCCAACTGTGTTTAAAAGTGGGAGTCCTATTTTATAGTTAAGGCACATGAATTCTGCACATATGGTTTACTTTGATGAATAATTTTAAGGGGGGGGGGAGAATTAAGAACTTTATAAGTTGATACTTGTGACCTCTTGCCATTATGAATATTATAGCATTATGGGAACAAGGGGAGATTGTGCGCTGGAAATGGATTCCAGATTTATCATGCAGGTTGGAGCATGACCGTCTGATTTCTAAAGGCTTCAAGAATTTTGAGGGTTGTTTCGGAGATAAACTTAGGGTTTCCGTCCCAAGCAACAAGCTGACCTTTAAACCGATTGCTCAAACTAGCAGTTCCAGGACGCACCATTTTTGTTTGCCTCTTCATTTTTCTCGATATCTTAGGTGCTTAGTGCGAATTACACACAACTTTTTTTTACCACTTTTCAACAAAATTCCATGTACATTTGTACTTTGTAACAGGACTGCTTTTTTGTTTAGCTCCTGTTTTTAGACCTAGAACTTGTGAGATTTCTAAACCAGAGAAGAAATCAAACGCAACTGATGCTTTTACCACTAAAATAGGTAATTTTGTGCTTGGTTTTGCTTTCTGCATTTTATAATGTGTGAGACCCAGTGCCCAAATGTTACCCTCGGCAGTTTTCCACCGCAGACCCATTCCTCATAGCCAACTCCTATGTTGCATTGGTTGTGCAGAGGTATCCTGCAAAATTTGGGTAGCTTGCATCATGCTCACTTTGCCGGTCTATATCAGAACAGCTGGTACTGGCATGAAAACATCCATGCAACCCTGATATAAAATTGCTTTGGGTTGAGACTACTGCTAGTGCAAGCGGAACAGAGTCTCATGCAAGGAAATTCCATAGCCCCTCTTGCATTCTGCTACATCTCCGGAAAGACTTTCTGAACCCAGCAGCTCCCGTTGCCCCATCCTAAACCACATGAAATGCAGTTGAGGAGGGTGCAGAACAGATAAGGAATGCAGCTTGGGATAAAAAGTCTGGAAACTTGCATTCAGCTCCCGGTGTCCCAAGGTTTGTCCCTTACTGTACAGCAAAACAGACACACAAGCATGCTTTCGTTCTAGCAGTGCTTTGAATGAGCAATTGCCGCAAAGTTTCATTTTACAGGACAGCAACGGCTGCTTACCCAAATTTCTCACATGGGGAATTGTGCACGAATGACTCTTGCATGAATGATGTGTGCTCCAAACAGCATATATCTATAAACGAGCTGACCGAAAGGTGAAATATTCCAAAGAAAAGTAAACTTTACTAAACAAGCATGGCTTTCCGTTGCAGCAAGCTATACTCTGGTTATAACAGTTTCAGAGCTTTGAATTTGGTTGTGTTTTAAAGTCAAAGCGCCGGTACGCCTGAGGCTTGCTTTATTTTGACGTGAAAAATTAGACGCACGATGCACATATCACAATTCAGATCTGCAGAATGAAAGGAGTAATAATAATAATAATAATAATAATAATAATAATAATAATAAATTTTATTTATATCCCGCCCTCCCCAGCCAAAGCCGGGCTCAGGGCAGCTAACAACAATAAAACAGTACAACAACACAACACGCTAAAATCATTCATTATAAAATTAATGAATATATACGGCTTTTATATATTAAAAAACCTTAATCAAAGTATACTAGAAATTTAGATACCTAGAGTAAACTTAAGTTCTAAAAAGGATAGTCTCGTCTGACTTTTTTTGTGGGGGAGATAGCTTAGGAAAAACATATGGATATGTATTTTGGTTTTAATTTTCATGTGCATATGTCTTAACACTCCTTTTTGTTTGGGAATCACATGCTCATATCATTCAGAAAGCACAAGGGAAAACTATACGGAGCTTAAGGACATCTATTATTGGTGTAGTTTTTGCACTAGATTCCCCCAAAGTGGATATTAATATATGCACTGCTGTGGTTAAAGCAATGGTGTTGATCATTTTCCGTTCTTCCTCTTAAAGTTTCACAGTGCTATAATGGAGATTCAGATTCTCCCACCCTCTCTCTTTCACCGTGGTTTCATTGGAAAATAAATGAACAACCAGATTATTATTAATCTGGAAGGTCATTGTCCCCTGCTGGCTTTATAGCCTGGTTGTAATTTCTTTTTGGGGTTGCAATGTACAGTATGTTTATTCCTGCATGTGACAAGCCTTCAGTCGTGTGTTCTCTCTGAGTTATAATGACTCAGATGTCATAATTAATTTGATGAGCAGGTGGGGGTTATTAGCCTTGTGCTTCACTTGCTAATAGCTGCACAGCTTTTCTAAAGTACTCTTTCAACTAAAGAGGCATTTCTCCACACAGAATAAACACTGCAGCACAAAAGCCTCAGTTAGATAACTATCCATGGGTTTGAAAAGCTGCCAAGCAGATGTTGTTATTGGAGCTGGCCCAGAAGAGATTGGGCAAGGCAGATGCGAGGTGGGGGGTGGGGGGGGGAGAGAGAAGAGGTTACTTATAACCGAGACACTTTCTTTCCAGTGGTTAAATAATTTTTGTGGAAATGGGAGGTGTCGTCCCACAAACCAAATCCATAGTTAGCCGGCCTCATGCTCACTCTCGAAGATCCGCCCTTCAACTGTAAATAAATGAGATGGGAAAAAGCTCGCTCTTCCCCCAGCCCCCCAGCATATCCATATGGGAATGAATCTGAACGTTCACCCAGCAGCCAGAGACTTCTGGTTTGCATTAAATCGGCTATGTGCAATTTTTGAAAGGCCTACAGAGACTTAGCTTCATACCTATCAACATATGTAATGAGTGCTGCTGCTCTGACATTTACCAGAACTCATAGGTTCTGTTGTATTACTATAAATTAGGTTGTGCAAATTCAAGACAAAATTGTGTTATGTTTCCTGTCACCTCTTGCTTTATTTTTATTTTTTTTTCTGTCGAGGCTTTTCTTCCTTATTAAGATATGACAAATATCAAGTGTTAGACTAATTTGTTACGGTTGGACAGCTGGAGGTCGGAAGAGTGAGTGGGATTGCATGGAAGAGACAAATAGACCGGGCTGAAAATGAAGCTGATCTGTTACTGGTCTCTGCACATTGTCCCCTCTGTGTGCTTTCAGGTTAAAAAGCACTCCTCTCGCTCTCTTTTCCTTCATTTCTATAATATCATTTGTCAGGGAATTTTAAATGCAGGTTGAATGTTGCGGAGATCTGCTGGATCCTAACTTACTCATCCTGGAGATCTTGGGTTTGGGTTGCTCCCTTATTTGATGACCAGTAAATTCATACCCTCCAATATTTCTCTGATGAACACAGGGACGTCCTATTCAATCATGATGATGGGGGAGATTATCATCATCATCATCTGCCCATCTCACTGGGTTGCCCCAGCTACTCTGGCTTCCAACGTGTATAAAAATAATAATATAACATTCAATGCTAGAAGCTTCCCTATACAGGGTTGCCTTCAGATGTCTTCTAAAGGTTGTATAGATACTTGTCTCCTTGGCTTGGGGGTCGCATAGCTCCATATCCTCCAACATTTATCCAATGTAAATAGGGACATCCTAAGGAAAAGGAGGACATCCCAGGATTAAATCAGAAACTGGGACGGCTTCTGTAATTCCTTCACTGTCCGTAGAAAATAGGGACACTTGAAGGGTTTATCAATTGTTTTAAGTTGTTTTATTGAATTTCATAACAGTTTTCTTTGTTACAATGTGATATTATAGAGGTATCTATTTCTAGAATATAAAAAATGTCAGAAGTTCTGTTGACAATAACAGGAGAAACCAGTAAAACCCCACTTAATGTTCAGAGAGACGCCACTACCTTGCTGAAGCTAAGGAGTTCTGGGTCTGATCATTCATGAGCTTGGTAGCCACAACTGAAAAGGTCCTGGTCTTGGTGGAAATCAGCTACAGGAGAAATTTTTTGGCAGATATTGAAGCCTTGGGAAGTTCATACAGGAGATAGTTCTCCTAGCAATAGGGACCAGGCAATATACAGTGGAACCTTCGTTCTTGAACTTAATCTGTTTCAGAAGTCCGTTTGACTCCCGAAACGTTCAAAAAACAAGCAGAGGCTTCCAATTGGCGCAGGTGCCCCAGAAACAATAGCCGACAGGCGTATCAGACATCTGGCTTCCAAAAAACATGCGAAAACCGTAACACTTCTGGGTTTTCTGTGTCCGGGAGCCGATCTGTTCGTCAACTAAGCCATTTGAGAACCAAGGTCCCACTGTTTTGGATATTGAAAAAAACTGGAGGGAGACTAGAGAAAGGACAGTGTTGTGGGTATGTTATGTTGTTATGTTTGAGGAAGAGGTGTTGGTGGTTGCAGTGTATGTGTGTAGTTGCTGGGGTGGGAAACTGGATCTGGCCAGTGGGCCAAATCATTATCTCCACCACCCGTCATGGGCCAAGACTGAGAGGCGGGCAGAGCCACTCAGCTGTCAATCGCCTAATATCACAATGATTTTCTTTTTCTTGCACGGCTCTTGCAGAGTACTTTGCAAAGTGAAGTGCAACAGAATGCTTCGCAAGGGTCTTTTCAGGACCTGACAGTCATCTGATTGTTGGGCTTTGAGAAGCGCCTTTCAAACTGCTGTCTTGTGCAGGGCTTTGGAAGGGGCAGTCAGCAAGACCTGAGACTCAGCGGTGAGTCTACAGATCCTTTCTCCCTCCTTCACTGTAGTGCAGTGGTTAAAAAAGGCAAGCAACGCATGCCATGCTGTTGCATGTTCAAGCCACAGCCTAGATGAGAGGAAACACATACGTAACTGCTTATATTCTCTCTGCTCTACTTTGTGGGATGAATCTGCAGTTCCCAATTTTGGGGTAGATTTGCCTTCTTTCAGAAGGTCTGCTTTGTTCATAGAACCCATTCTGCTTCCAAGGTGATTGACGTGTGGGCACTTGAGTTGGGGGCTCCTACATAAAAATGTTGCGGTACTTCCTCACCTCATAGCAGCGGTGCTGTTGTTCAAGTTTCCAACCAGCCATCCATTTTCAATGCTACCAGACCATCCACACTCATACCAGTTACCAGCTCTTCTGTTCCAATTGGTACTCATCATTCTGTGGCTGTTGGGCACCCTCAGTTTTTATTGGTCTGTCTTTTTGGTGTCTTTTGCCCCCTTAGTCTTTTAAACCTTGTGGTTCCCCCTAGAATGCTGATATCTCTTGGTGTCAGTGACCACGTATCGGTTCTAGTCCCATTGCTACTCACCACCTGAGCTCAGTCTCAGAGGACATGGTGATGTTTCTGCTTACCTCTACCTGACAATTGGTGGTATTTTGCACCAGCTGAAGTTTCAAAAACTGCAGTATTTGGAATATACCACCAGGGTATGAGCAGCAGTGTCTTTCTTCTAACACTGAATCTGTCATAATGCAGAAAAGTCACCTGGTCTCCTTATTGTGGCTCAGTAGATGAAGCGCCTCTTAGATCTTACAGATCATGAGCAAATAGTTTAAATTAAGAGGGGGAAATAAGATAAATTTCCAGATATCAGACAGAACTTCCTACAACTCACTGTAGACAGAGGAATAGAATAGGAGTTCCTCATCCACCTGTCTACACCATCAACATAGGGTTTTGTTTCTCCTTTTCTTTGTCACCCCCCATTTCCCCATTTCAATCTTTTTGTATTGTTCAATTTATTACTCGAATAGACAAATCGGTATATGAGTAAGCAAAGGGTGCAGGAATTGCAGACTCATGGAGTTTCCCCTCCCAGCCTGCAGGGGGCGATACTGCTATGTGGGAACCAGCGGGTGGGGGTTTGTAGCTGGGAAGGAAAGTGTTAACCTTCCCCAGTTCTGTGATCTGCCCCAAAATCTCCCTCCACATCAATTTGGCTAAAAAAAAAAAGGGGCGGAGCTTCCACTGGTGGCAATGGAAGCGTTTACAAGGAGGGAGGGAACTGGGAACAGTAAGAGAGAAAAGGGAGAGAAATGAATAGATGCTTTTATAATTTTATGATTGTATAATTATAACTCAGTGGAGGAGAATTTCAGGAACCTTTTAGGAAACAACCTATAACAAAAAATAAAATAAAATTGGACTTTGGTATAACTGAGTTGGTTTTTTTTTTTAAGGTAAAAAGCTCTACCAGTTGTGAATTGGGTCATCACTCATCTCGACCAGATAGAATCATTTTTAGGAAATCCCTAGGAGATGTTTCCTGAATTGTTACTCTAGAGCTGTTACGTTACAAGCGCTAGGATTGGTTGCTTGTGGGTGATTCTATGAATCTATTGTTCCTTGGGCGTTGCAGAACGTGCTAGTGGAGACTTGCTTTGCTTTTCAAGTATGGAGGAATCAAATTCAAGCCGTTTTTTAAAAATCAGATAAATGAAGTATACATGAATTAAAATAAATCTTATTTCTTTTCTTTTTTTAAGACCAGCGCGCCTGATGCTTAAGCAATATGGTAGCATTCAGAAATGCACATTTCTGGAAGGCCTTGGGAAAAAAAGTTGTGGCAGGACCCCCAGTGTTTAACAGTTTGAGACCCTTGACCTATGAACAGTTTTAACAGATGTTTCGTTGAAGAGATATGTGTTGACACTGTAATCCCCCCCCCCCTGGAAGTGCATTTCTGGAATATCAGGAGAACCCATTTATTTAACAACAACAATTTGTTAATCTACAAATTAGATCTAACAATTTGTTAATTTAGTTCATCTACAGCCATTCATAACTCTCCCAGAGCCAGTGATCAGGAAGTCCTTTGCAGGTTTCATGGCATGGGCTGTGGAGACTTACTCTCCCCTCAAGATACACTTTAATTTTAATTTTAATGTGAGATATCTTGATTTGAGAAGTGTGGCTTTCTAGGCCAGCCGACAGAATGCAGAGGGGGGAAAACGAGGATTTCTAATTGAGCTGGCTCCGACTTCTCGAGACTTACCTAACTGCTGTGCTATTCTGAACTCCAGCCTCCCCCCCCCTCAAAACCCTCCCTCTCCCCATCAGCTTTGATCCTGGCAACTAAAGTTCATTCCATAACTCAGGTCAGACAGAAATGATGCATTGCATCACAGCTGCTTTTATGAAAGTGTTTATTTCATATCTGAAATGTTTTTAATATACATTTGCTTTGCTATGACTTGCAGGAGGAGAAAGAGAGCAGTTTTACTGGAGGCGAAACAGGCCACCTGTGAAAACTAATTGCAGAGGTTGCATTGTGTCGGTATCTGTAGGAACAATCCGGCAGGAAGAAAGTAAATGTTCTTAATCGGGAAGCAAGATTACCTGCATGACAAAATGTCCTCCTTAAGTAATACAGTGATTTGAAATGGCCCCCTGTGAGGATGAGGGTGGAGGAGAGTTCATTCAGAAACAGGCTTCTTATCCCACTAAAACCGCACAAAAAAAGAGATTAATTATTTGATTGAAGATTGCATTTCGGTACATTTGCGAGAGTGTAATTTGAACGGAGAAAAATTGCTGCCAGTTCTGATCCCCACCATTGTTGGTAATTTCAGTCGGCAGAGCACGAGACTCTTAATCTCAAGGGTGTGGATTCGAGCCCCACATTGTGCAAATGATTCCTGCATTGCATGGGGTTGGACTAGATGACCCTCGAGGTCCCTTCCAACTATACAGTTCTATGATTTTATGAATCACAAAACTTGGTTGGAAAGGTTTGTGGAAGAATGCTCAGAACTACTAGGAGTTTCAGACAGGATATCTTGTGGTATAGTGGTTAAGAGCAGTAGTCTTGTAATCTGGTGAACCGGGTTCGCTTCCCCGCTCCTCCACATGCAACTGCTGGGTGACCTTGGGCCAGTCACACTTCTTTGAAGTCTCTCTGCCTCACTCACCTCACAGAATGTTTGTTGTGGGGGAGGAAGGGAAAGGAGAATGTTAGCCGCTTTGAGACTCCTTAGGGTAGTGATAAAGCGGGATATCAAATCTTCTTCTTCTTCTTCATGCATACACCCAACATGTGGAGGAGGAAAACCCCATACACATATCATGTTTTACGTAAACTTAAACCAAAATTACCTTTCAGCATGAAGTTATTTACTTGGGGACGGGCTTGGGGGCCTCGGGGCGCAAATGGCACCCTCTTTAACGAGGGTCCTGGTTGCGCACTGGCCCCTGAGACAACTCCGGTCAGGTTGAAGGTGCTGGGCGTGGCCCAGGCCTTGTCTGTATGGCCCCACAATCACACCAGGCCATTTGAGCCAATCAGTGCAGGTGATGTGATTGGTGGGGGCCTATAAAAGCGGCAGCGTGACGTGGCTGAGGCACTTGCTTCGCACTGCCGAACACCCACCCTCCCGTCCCTATTTGTAGGTGTTGCTGCTTTGGCCTTGCTTCGGATGTTGGTCGGTCACCTGTTTTGGAACAGGGGCCGGCTAGGAATTTTTCCATTTGGCAAATTGGCAGTGGTCACTTGGTTTTCACTTACCCCTTTAGCAATCACCATAATTTTGTAAGGTTTGGCAGTTAGGCATTGGCTTAGTGAAGTGTGTGGGAGGGGAGGTGTGGCCATCACCTGCCCCTCCATGAATAATGCTGTTCCGGTAAAGGTCCCTTTCCGCACTGCAATTCTATGATTCTGTGAAGCTATACGGAGCAAGCATAGTCCCTAGGCAAACAAAAGCCAACTCAGTTAATGCAGCAGCTCCCATTTTGCTGGAGTGACACAAGCAGCCAGCCTTAAATTGAAATCCAGGGCTGTTGCTCGCCCTTGCTTTCCTCATGCGCACAATGAATTGCATCCTTGGACCACTTTGCGTGGGCCACTACACAGGTGTAGTTTGTTCTGCTGCCACCATCACAGAAAAATGCTGCTGTTTCTTGGATCTGACAGAGGGGCAATTCTGCTGTGGCATTCCTCATATCCACACAGTTCTGCATGTGGGAAATGGTAGGAGGGGTTACCTGGAGAAAAGAAGTGGCCTGGTTGTAAAGATAAAAAGGTAAAGGACCCCTGGACGGTTAAGTCCAGTCAAAGGCGACTACGGGGTTGCGGCGCTCATCTCACTTTCAGGCCGAAGGAGCCAGCGTTTGTCCACAGACAGCTTTCTGGGTCATGTGGTCAGCATGACTCTAAACTGCTTCTGGTGCAACGGGACACCGTGACGAGTACCAGAGCGCACAGAAACACTGTTTATCTTCCTGCCTCACCGGTACCTATTTATCTACTTGCACTGGCATGCTTTCAAACTGTTAGGTTGGCAGGAGCTGGGACAGAGCAATGGGAGCTCACTCCATCACGGGGATTCGAACCGCCGACCTTCCGAATGGCAAGCCCAAGAGGCTCAGTGGTTTAGACCACAGCGCTACCCGTGTCCCAGTTGTATGTGTAAACTGGCTGTTAGTATTGGGGTATGATGCTTCTGCTAATACAATTGCTTCCGTGCAGATGCTTTTCTAAAGCGCTGCTTCCTTCTTAATACTGCTGCATGTTCAGCTTGAGATATGTCATTACACCTCTCAGTTCTTTTCATTATTATTTGCAGTTCAGCTGCCCAGATGGCTTCTTCAGGCCTGTGTTGATGAATTTGCTTTCCTTTTCCTTTTCCTCATACTTTACACATGTATTTCATTTCATCTTTTGTGACTGTGGACAGTTTACACAGATTTTAATAACACGGGGTTGTTGTTGTTTTTGCCACATTTTCTTTCTTGATGGTTGTGTTTTTGTCACATTCTCTTTTTGCTCCTTAGATTACTGTGTTTCATACTAGGTTTCCTGGGGCACTTAGTACACTGTCTGGCACAAAGTTGTCCAGCTCCTTTCTGGAGTCTGTGGGTGGTATTGTTATGTACAAGCTAAATAGTCAAAAGTCTTGTGCTATGTTATAATAAGCTACCATGCAACAGAACAAATGTATCCCTTGATCCAGTCGTTTCATTATTCCAAGGTCACTTGAGTTTTGCTTTCTCTGATTTGCTGTTCCTGAGGGAGTGACCAGCCTGAGATTTCATGGCCTTGCCTTTAACTAATTGGAAACTTTCAGTTTTGTGTGTCGTCTTGGGAAAATTATGCAGAATGTGCATATTGGCTTTCCCCCTCTTTTCTCTTGTAGGTTGGACAAAACTTTTCTGGAAATTATATTTCTCTGAGCAATACCTATTGTATCACTAATGTTTAGTTCTTGCCTTAGGTATTGTTACGTTCCAGCCACTGAGCTGCAATTAATTACTAGCACAATGCTTAGGGTTAATTCCTAAGTGACAAATACCAATTTCTTGGACATCTCATCTTTCCTGGTAGATCACATGACAATTGTTGTTTTCTGCAAATATAATTTCCAGAAAAGTATCCTCCAAATTGTATTTTGACAAAGCTACAAGCATTGATTAGTTGTAGAAAACAACAATTGTCATGTGTCCAAGAAATTGGTTCTTCCAGGGCTGAGACCATTTTGTGTTATCGAAACTATAGTGTCTTTAGGAGAAAACCTGTTTAACACCTTCCTTTGATGTATAAGAGTTGGATTGTTATCACTAGATGTCATAAAAATATTTTTATTGTTCATAGGTTGTAATGACAGGTAGATAGCAAATGCTATTTGTCACTTACGAATTAACCCTAAGCATTATGCTAGTAATTAATTGCAGCTCAGTGGCTGGCACCTAACAATACCTAAGGCAAGAACCAAACGTTAGTGATACACTAGGTATTGCTCAGAGAACTAATTGATGCTTGTAGTTTTGTCAGAATAAATGAGAATCATGACAATGCTCCATATCAGCTACATTCCTATGGCCGCTGTAATAAAATATATGAAAAATGAGAAACATGATAAATAATCTTACACACGGCAAGGTGTCTTTGGCAAAACAAGAAACTTTACCCCAAAGTCCTAAATATTGTTTTTGAACTTTGCACACGTTAAGTAACTGCTGTGTTCAGTGTGTGGCTGCCCATCATTATGTGTTTTGTATTTTTATATGAATTGTAAGCGGCTTTGTGGAACATGTTCTCAAAAAGCAGATTAGAAAATCTTTTAAATAAATAAAACCTGGACTTGCCACTGACTTTATACTCAGCGGAGTGTCACACAGATAATATGGTCCCCAAATTAATGTATCAATATGATCCAGGTATTTAAGCAGACATAAGAACCAGGCTTCCTCAACCAGATTCCTTTGAGATGCTGTTGGACCACAATTTCCATCACTCTTATCATTGGCCTCACTAGGGCTGATGAACATTGTAACTCAGTAACTTCTGGGGAAAAAACAAGTTGGAGAAGGTTGAAACTATCATGTGTATGTTTTTAAAAAAGATTGTTTGTGAAGAAATCCTTTGTGAATTGTTGAGATGTACCTGGGCAAGTTAGTTAACTAGAGAATTCATGTGTTCTCATAAGAACATGGCATTTTGGGAAAGCAAGTGATTGCTACTTTACGATGGCTCTTGCTGGTTGCACTCGACTTATTGGAAATTAGGAGTCCTGTACAAGCATATATCTGTGGACATCCAGCCTGATTCACATAAACCAGATAAATTTGCACATGTGTTCATTCAGAGCTGGGTTTGTTTGTTTTTTAGTATTATTGTTATCCAACTCACATAAGAAGCAATACAATTGTTTTAGAATCCTTTGAGACTGGGTAACTTCAGAATGCAGTCGTACCTTGGAAGTCGAACGGAATCCGTTCTGGAAGTCCGCTCGACTTCCAAAATGTTCGTAAACCAAAGTGCGGCTTCTGATTGGCTCCTGCAGCCAACTGGAAGCCGTGGAAGCCTCGTCGGATGTTCAGCTTCCAAAAATAGTTCACAAACTGGAACAGTCACTTCTGGGTTTGCAGTGTTCGGGAGCCAAAATGTTCGAGAATTAAGCTGTTCGAAAACCAAGGTATGGCTGTATAGGTTTCAGTTTTTGTGTTTGACCCATGCATAATTGCTGTCTTGAATGCTCCTCATGTTAAAAAAAAAGAAGCAAAAAATGAGCTTTCTGCAGGTAGAAAAATAGCACATTGGTGCAAAGAATAGGCTCATTCTCCCTGATAGGCTTCCAGGTTTTATGGATACAGGACACACTCTAAAGCGAAATAGGCTCAGGAGGTTCATATAAATTTTGCTTCAGATGGACTATAGATACTGCTGCATCCAATGGGTTGTGTCCAACACTGATTTAGGAGAAAGTGCTTCTGCTCATGCAAGTTGGAGCCTTAAGTTTCCACCCTTCTCCCTACCTGCTATTTCAGAGAGTTTCCCAACCCACATGAACAGCTTTTCAGAAACTTCATGTACCCTTCCCAAACTTTGTGTTCTCCAGACATTTTGGATCCAAAATATTTGGAAGTCACCAGGTTGTGAAAACCCACAGCTGTAGGAGATCAGTGAAAACCAGCTGTCCTGCCTTGCCCAAGTAGAACTGTATTGCACTTGGTGCAATTTTTAGTTTGGATCAAACTGAATGCGTTTGGACCTGTAACGTCTCATTAACCGACTTCTAGCCTATGCCTTAGAATCTATTTCTACAACTTTGGAATTTTTGTTCTAGGCTTTCCCAAGTTCCTTCCTCTGACAATGTGGTTAGAGCCAGCTACACCAGCCGTTTGCCAACTGGGGATTCCCCTGCATAATAATGATCACTCATCTGGCTCAGTCACATAAGACAATGGCATGTAGCTTGAGATAAATTACCCACTATAGTTTACACAGGGGTCAACAAACTTTTTCAGCAGGGGGCCGTTCCACTGTCCCTCAGACCTTGTGGGGGGCCGGACTATATTTTGAAGAGAAAAAAAAAGAACGAATTCCTATGCCCCACAAATAACCCAGAGATGCATTTTGAATAAAAGCACATATTCTACTCATGTGAAAACACCAGGCAGGCCCCACAAATAACCCAGAGGTGCATTTTAAATACAGTGGACCCTCCGGATACGAACTTAATTCATCCCAGGGGGTCTGTACTTGCCACAAAAAGTCCATATCCAGAGGCACCGCTTCTGCGCATGCACGCGGGACGAAACGCGGAAGTATACACTTCCGGGTTTGCCATGTTTGTAACTCAAAATTACATTACCCGAAGGTAACGTAACCCAAGGTACCACTGTAAAAGGGCACATTCTACTCATGTAAAAACACCCTGATTCCCAGACCGTCCGCGGGCTAGATTTAGAAGGTGATTGGGCTGGATCCGGCCCCCGGGCCTCAGTTTGCCTACCCCTGGTTTACAGACTTCAGCCAAGTTCTGTCAATTGGCATAGTGGTTATGAGTCAGGGAAGCGCCTTCAAACTGTCACTTCCAAGATTTTTAAGGAGGGGAAAACACACACACAAAACTGTTTAGATAACCAAGTCTTAGAGTTATAGGGATAAAAGAACGTAACTTGGATTGTCAGCATTCAAAGATAGATAAAAGAAAAGAGTAGGAACATCAGGGACGTAGTGGGTTCTAAATTCTTGCTGTGTAGAACTGGCAGAGAAATAAAAAGCCCATGGGACATTTCTTCCTGATGCATGCCAGTCAGATAAACTGGTAACACATCTGTTCATATTTCCCTTCATTTCACTTTTGATTTGTATACTGCCTTTCTATATTACTATAAAATTACCATTGAAGTTGTTAGCCGGTAGTGCTCAGTCAGACTTCCCCTCCTTCACTGTTATTGCACATTGATCTGAGGTGGAGACCCAGAGAAGTGTAAGACTTTACGAGGAAAATCCACCTGCATTTAGAGAATTGTGTGTTTTGATGCAGCTCGTCGTGTTGCAGTGGGTTTCTTTTGTTTTGCTTTTTAAAAAAGTTACCTACTTAATGAGAATTTGGCTGCAACCACCTGCAGGTGTTCTTGCTAATGTTTATTAAAGAGAGGCATTTTATGGGATCTTTGCAGTTTGACATTTTATGGGACTTTCTGATCCCTCGCAGATTGCAAAATCCCTTGAGCATCGGAAGAAAGTACTTTCTAGGACAACATAGAAATGTGGCTCCCTTCTGCACAGATATCTGTGTCTGTTAGCACTTGACATATAGAGTCTAATCTTGCAGAGGTGTCACTGTGAGTATTGTACTTGCTCCCAGGTAAGCCTGCACAGGACAGAAGCCTAGTTTTATTTGTTTCCCGGCTCTTCCCATGCTAAAATGCTTGCCCGATCGTTTATAATGCGATCCTTCAAACCATAGGGATATGTGTGTGTTTTTTTCCAGTAGCTGGATTCATTTGCAATTTTCGTCCTGTTAGGGTAAGCCTAGATAAGTACTAAGGAGGCTTCAAGAGACTTCCTCCCTTCCCCAAGTAAACTGGATGGAGGGGGAAAAAGTACGCAGCAGCACCTTTTGTGTGTGTAACCTCTTGAAGTTAAGCACAAGGCTTGTTGATCTGATAGGTTGTTTGCATATCATTTGCTGAAACCTGAATGACTGGTTATTCTGGTCAGGAGAAAATAGCACTGACATCATGTGATTCTGGCAGAATAAAAGCCACATTGGAACTTAGCCTCCAGATACCCAAGGGGTCTGGCAGCAGTCTCAGGGGTTGGCTGTGAGCCCCATTGAGCTCACTAGTATAATCAGTTAACTGCTGAGCTGGACAAGCTACCCTGTTTTATTTATTTTTTTCCTTTTTACAAGCTCTGTCTAAAAGAATGACGGGCAGTGAGCCACTAGTATTCTTCCTAGAGCAGTTGCTGGAGATTAACTGTTTAGCTGCTTCTCCTCCTAAACAAAGGAAATACTGTGAAATGGAAAAAAAGTCTTTCCCCCTCCTGTCACTTCTTGACTGACTTTATCTTAATCAAATATATTTAATAACATTAGGTTAGAACTTCTGGCTGATTCCTTTCTCTGAAGTTTCTTTTATATTTTTTAAAACCGCTGTTGTCGTTTAATATTTAAATCTTGCAATCTGCTCATTGCTCAGGCATGTACATTTGCATTTTATATTTCATAGAATTGCAGAGTTGAGATGGGACTGTGAGGATCTTCTAGTCCATGGGTAGGCATACAAAGGCCTGGGGGCTGGATCCGGCCCAGTCACCTTCTAAATCTGGCCTGCGGACAGTCTGGAAATCAGCATGTTTTTACATGAGTAGAATGCGTCCTTTTATTTAAAATGCACCTCTGGATTATTTGTGGGGCCTGCCTGGTGTTTTCACATGAGTAGAATGTGTGCTTTTACTTAAAAGGCACCTCTGGGTTATTTGTGGGGCATAGGAATTTGTTCATCCCTCCCCCCCCAAAAAAATAGTCCAGCCCCCCCACAAGGTCTGAGGGACAGTGGATCGGCCCCCTGCTGAAAAAGTTTGCTGACCCCTGATCTAGTCCAACCCCCTGCAATGCAGGAACCTTTCCCCCCAAAGTGAGGCTTGAACCCACAACCCTCACATTAAGTGTCTCATGTTTTACCGGCTGATTTGGCTCACACCTTTTCAACTGAGACTCTGTGAGACAAATGACATTAAAAACCAAGCGAATAATAAAGCAGCAACTGAAACTTCAATCTTGGGGGCAACCTGGCACCTTTGCCCAGCAGTGTACCAGGGAAGGAGGTATCTTCCAACTCAGAGAGCCTCAAATGTGCTGTGTGGAACATTCAGCAAAATTAACTGCGATGAGGTAAGATGTACTCCTCCAGAAGAGAGCTCTATCTGCTGATGGATGGCCACACCGACTCGGCCCCGAACACACTGACCAGATGCTTGGATGCTGTGGCTGGATGGTTTCGTGGGAGCCGATTGAAACTAAATCCTTTGAAGACAGAGGTCCTATGGCTAGGTCGGGATGGCATGGGGATGAGGGACCAACTCCCTTCTCTTGCGGGGGACCAGTTAGTGCCATTGCCTTCCGTTAAGAGTTTGGGTGTAATCCTTGACGCCTCCCTTTCCATGGAGGCGCAAGTTACAGCAACAGCCAAGGCGACATTTTTCCACCTTCGCCGCATCAAGCAGTTGGTTCCTTACCTTTCCCGCCCTGACCTGGCCACAGTGATCCATGCGACGGTCATCTCCAGGCTTGACTACTGTAATTCGCTCTACACGGGGCTGCCCTTGAAGCTGTCCCAGAAACTCCAGCGGGTACAGAATGCTGCAGCGAGGCTCCTCACGGGGTCTCTGCCATGGGAGCATATTCACCCAGTGCTTTTCAAGCTGCACTGGCTCCCGGTGGAGTACAGGGTCAGATTTAAGGTGCTGCTTTTGACCTTTAAAGCCCTTCACGGCCTAGGACCCTCGTACCTACGGGACCGCCTCTCCTGGTATGCCCCACGGAGAGCCTCAAGGTCCATAAATAACAACACCCTAGTGGTCCCAGGCCCTAAGGAAGTTAGATTGGCTTCAACCAGAGCCAGGGCCTTTTCAACTCTGGCTCCGGCCTGGTTTAATGCTCTGTCTCATGAGACCAGGGCCCTGCAGGATCTGATTTCTTTCCGCAGGGCCTGTAAGACAGAGTTGTTCCGCCTGGCCTTTGGCTTGGAGCCAATTTGATTCCCTCCCTCTCTTTCTTTTTTCTTTTCCTTCTCCTCCTGCGATGAGGCTACATTTTAATATTTTAATGTTCCATTATTCTAATGTTGTATTTTATTTTTGTTTTTAAGTTGTAATCATTCATCTTGTTTTTATTATTGCTTGTAAGCAGCACTGAGCCCGGCCTTGGCTGGGGAGGGCGGGGTATAAATAAAAAATAATAATAATAATAATTATTATTATTATTATTATTATTAGCACCTGTGGCCCAGTTGAGAAGACTCCATCTGGTCTACTTCATACACTCAGGTGATCCAGAGCAGGGTCTCTGAGGATGATTGCGGAGTGAGGATAATGTTCATATAAGGGGAGGTGATCCTTTAGATTAGCTTTCACTAGGATGTTCTCATCAGCCCCAGCCAACGTGGCCTTCCTGGCTTGGGCTGTTTGGGCTTGTAAGCCAGAACACTTGGAAGCTTTCTGATTTAATGAAGGCTGCTTTAGACACTCTTGAAAGTTTCAAAACAGTTTCCCCCCCTGAACTGCTTAAGACAAACGGTGTGATATGGTATGATATATCCACCAGGTAGCTTAAACCGCTCCTTTTCTATCTTGAACTCCATCCTTAACTTTTCCTCAGTGTTGTTGACTAGATATTGTGATACAATAATGCTCGAAGTAAATCTTGCTTGGCGGTTATGTTTTTTTATTTCTCTGGTATAGGGATACAATGGTACCTTGGTTGTTGGATCTAATCCATTCTGGGAGTCCGTTCGACTCCTGGAACCATTCGAAAACCAAGGTGTGACTTCCAGTTGTCTGCAGGAGCTTCCTTCACTTAATCGGAAGCCGCGTCGGATGTTCAGCTTCCAAAAAACGTTTGCAAACTGGAACACTCACTTCTGGGTTTGCGGCGTTTGGGAGCTGATTTGTTTGGTAGCGAAGCCGTTTGAGAACCAAGATACCACTGTGCTAGGTTAGATGGACTGATGGTTTGACTCAGTATGTGGTGGCTTCTTAGGTTTCTATATTCTTATTGACAAGTGTTTTTTCTCTCATGAAAATCATGCTATGGGGAGTACTTTTAATGTTCCGCCTCTGTATTTGCACAGGGGGCAAATCTGTTGGTAGAAGGTGCTGGTTTTAACCTTTAAAGCCCTATACGGCCTAGGACCCTCGTACCTATGGGACCGCCTCTCCTGGTATGCCCCACAGAGAAACTTACGGTCTTCAAATAAAAACATCTTGAAGGTCCCAGGCCACAGAGAAGTTAGGCTGGCCTCAACTAGAGCCAGGGCTTTTTCGGCTGTGGCTCCGACCTGGTGGAACACTCTGTCACAAGAGACTAGGGCCCTGCGGGACTTGACATCTTTCCACAGGGCCTGCAAGACAGAGCTGTTCCACCAGGCCTTTGGCCAGGGTACAGCCTGACTCCCTCCCTCGGCAATCTTCGCAGAGCTCTGGCCCAATGGTGGCCAGTGGCTTGAATTTAATTAATTTTATAATGAATGATTTTAGAGTGTTGTTTGTGTTGTACTTTTGTATTGTTTTATTGTTGTTAGCCGCCCTGAGCCCGGCTTCGGCTGGGGAGGGCGGGATATAAATAAATTTTTTTTTTTATTATTATTATTATTATTATTATTATTATTATTATTAGAAAGCATCATTTTGAGGCACCAACCCAGCTCGTTCTTTCGATAGTCTTGTCATCTCTGATTTTTAGCTACTGGGTTTTAAAAACTGACAGCTACCTTTTATTTCCTCATTACTTGATATTGTTTGCAGCATGTTGTTTTGAATCGTAAATGGCACAACTTGTCTGTTTGTAGGCTTGGATGCTAACTGTTCACTCCATTTACAAAAAAGAAGTGCTGTGGTCAAGAAGGCTTATATAAATGCCACACTCCTTCTCTGAATGGAAATTCTCATTGGAATGAAATGATTTCATATAGTAATCTTACATCGTTCTTTTGGCAAGTTCTGCCTTTGCAGAGTCACAATAATTCATCAATAGGGGGCAATCATTTTGGATTATTCCCCATGTTATAGCAATTATTTATTTTCTGGCTACTTATTTCCCTTATTTAACTTTGCACCCCATTAGTTTTATATATATAAATATAAAAAGTCGAGCACTTTGGAATAGAAGAGAAAATCTGAGCCCATAGTACTAGAATAGAACTACGATTTGTTTCCAAAGCATTTCTAGACTTGACGTGGCACTTTCTTGACTTGTGCATACATGCACACACGTGTGCCAGTGATTCATTATTTGCTGAGCAGAAAAGAAAGCCTTGCTATTTGCATGCAAATTATTTTTGGAGATTACTTAAGGGATGAAAGCGGCGAAAATTATTGGAAATATTTGGAGCAAATCCTGTTAGTTGGCTCCAGATCTTTTGCACCTGCAAAGCCAGATAATGAGCAGTTTGCCTCCTGGTGTTGTGAAGGTGGCCTCCTTGCCAGACTTTAACAAATCCTGGGATACTCTTCCCCGCTTCCTTCTCAGTCCTCACAACAGCGATGCCGTTGTCACATTGCGCAGCTACTAGAATGGAAGATGAGTAGGTACAGAACGCAGCAAACGGCAAATGGTCAGATCACCTTAGAATCCCATGGAGACTGAATAGTGATTTAGAATTTTGTCCCTACCAGAGAAAAATGGCAAACCAAGCTGATGGACTATGCTGAAATGGCAAAACTGACCAGAAAACTCAGAAACCAAGAGGACAAAAACTTTATTAAAGAATGGAAAATTTTTATAAGTTATTCAGGTGACCACTGTAAGCAGATGGAAACAAGAGCAGGATTCTGAATGACTTGTAGTGTAAAAATTACTAGGGATAATAAGTTTTGATATAAAATTTGGAGCATGGATGAATCTGCCATTGTAGATGTTTAAACTGAGATTTTATGGGGGTGGGTTGGGGGGAAGTCCCGAGATTCGGGCAATCTCTCTATGTAGATATGTAAATATTAGTTTGTTTATTTACCCTTTGTCTTTGTAAAATAAACAAACAAAAATTCATTAAAAAATTAGTGATTTAGAGTTTTGTGACTTGTGAAAAGTGAGAGAGTAGATAGGCCACCTTATATACTATAATTAAATTACCATAAATCTCAAATCTGGGTTAATTTGCAATAAACCTGGAAAACTAAGTCCTGTTAATGCATTCATGTGTGTTTCATGCCATATGAATGTGATAAAGACCACCCTCAGTTTTGCATGGGATTTACGTCCAGGACCCCTGCACATGTCTCAGTTCTGCCCCTTTTCATGACATCTTTATGGAGTCTTGGGATCACTCCTGGATCCAACACCATGCGTGCTTGCGACAGCATGTCATTTGGACATGCCTAAATCAGTTGTTGCCTGTACATTTGGAAAACAGGTTAAATCAGTTGTGAGATTCGGTGAACTGTCATTCTCATGTTTTGTATTTTTTGACGGGGGGGGGGGGAGTTAAGAGAATTACATTATAATTATTGATTAGCTACCACTGTGGGATTGCTATATTCTTCTAAATGTGCTTTTGCTTATCATTGGGTGAAAAAATGTATGCCCTGTGCTCAATTAATGTTTGTGTGTTTGAGAGCGTTCTTCCATCCCTATCACCTGAACCAGAGCCTATCCACAACCATACAAGTTGTGATGATTTGCTACGTGGCAGGCAAAACCCAAACGGCAACAGCCAATCAGCCAATTGGGGAAAATTCCTGCCATGCCCCTGTCCCAACGACAGAAGACACAGGATGGCATAGTAAGGTCAAGCGCAACAAGCCCTAAAATTAGGGAGAGGTGGGCGGGTGTTCCGAATGCACTCGCCGAAAGAGGAAGCTCTGGGTCATGTGCATGGGCATAAATAGGTCCCTCGAACCATTTGGACTGTGTCCCATTGGCCAGATTGCACCCAGCTTTGAGGGACCTACCAATCGGGTGTTGTGGCTGACCAATCGTACCCACCCACAATGCAGGGTGTTGGTTATCCAGGTTTCAACACCATACGTGCCCTCCTTAAGGGAGGACCCAATTTATGGCTACATCTTTTCAGTCCCTCTGCATTGTTTCTGTCAGAATCATTGGGAAATAATGTCAAAGAATACTTTGAACGGTTCCTTAAAACTTCTAAATATGATTTTTGTTCAAGTCTCTCAACATTTTATGTAAACCAAATTCTCATAGAAACTGTAAGTTGTACAGTCTGTGACTAATAATGAAGAAATGCTTTGTTGATTGTATACCAATGCACGATAAAGGCATAACTAGAAATCTGGTACAGAAATATAAATAATACTTATCTTTAAGACAGCATCTGTCATCTGCCTCAGCAGACAGCATTTCTTTCATTCTGCAAAAAAGAAGAAGCTGAAATATTTGAGTGGCTTTGTTTTGTGCTCCATGAGGCTTAATCAGTTTTTATTAAATTCTAAATTAAAATTTGGCTTTCATAGTCTCTGCCCCTCCCCTTAGTTGTTCTCTGAAATATGGAACCGGAAGAAGGATCACGATGGCTTCAAAAGTATAAACAGAGGTGGCAGAGTCCTGCTAAATTTTATTTCGGCGGGACTTCAGTCATTTTTCAGGAGCTCCTTTGAAATGTCTGTTTGTGTTGCAGCGTATCAAAGAGCAGTTAAAATACTGTTGGTAAATAATTTCCCCTGAGAACCTCCTTTTAAGTGTTGCTTAAAAATAACAGTCCTGAAAAGGCTTTTTACGGGCATTCATAATGTGCGGTTGTACTAATTAGAGCTTTGTGGTAGCTTTAAGCATGAACTCGTCTTCATATCTTCCTTGGAGTTGTGCAAACCATACTCTCTAAAATGCAGGGAACTTTGGGTTGGCAGTTTAGCCAAGGGCACATGACCAGTAAGTTGCAAAGTGTGAAGTTTAAAAATGCATCAAATTGAGATCTGGTATGGTTCTAATCTAACCAATATAAGGACTTGTAACCAGATAGCATAGTTAAGCTCATGTGTATGGAAAAGATTGTTTTTTTGTTGTTGCACCCATGTATATGCTTACGAGGGAGTAAGCCTCACTGCATACAATGGGGTTTACTTCTGAGTCAACCTGTATTGCATTTCCTCATATGCCTCAGACTCCCCTTGCAGCAAGGCTATTCATCCTCCCTGTTCCATGTGGTCTGGAGGACTTTTCTTGCCTTTGAATCTAGACTAGCACAACAGTTGGGATAGCTCAGTTGGGAGACCATGGGACTCTTAATTTTGAAGTTGTGGGTTCGAGACCTACAGCGGGCAAAAGAGTTCTGCATTGGTTTAGAGGACCCTTGAAATCCCTTCCAATTTTATGAGTCTATGTTCTGCAAAAGCTAAATTGTAGTAGGCACACATGGTTGACTGATCTTCTAAGTTGAGCTGTAACTTTTCTACGGGTTGTTTCTTAAAGTGAGAGTTTACATTGTTTTTCCTCAATGCACCCAAATTCTGTGGCGAATGGATTTTTAGTATTCCTCTTGTATCCCCTTCACGGCCTAGGACCCTCGTACCTACAGGACCGCCTCTCCCGGTATGCCCCACGGAGAGCCTCAAGGTCCATAAATAGCAACACCCTAGTGGTCCCGGGCCCTAAGGAAGTTAGATTAGCTTCAACAAGAGCCAGGGCATTTTCAATTCTGGCTCCGGCCTGGTGGAACCCTCTGCCACATGAGACCAGGGCCCTGCAGGATCTGATTTCTTTCCGCAGGGCCTGTAAGACAGAGTTGTTCCGCCTGGCCTTTGGCTTGGAGCCAATTTGATTCCCTCCCCCTCTTTCTTTTTTCTTTTCCTTTCTCCTCCTGCGATGAGGCTGCATTTTAATATTTTAATGTTTCAATATTTTAATGTTGTATTTTAATTTTGTTTTTTAAGTTGTATTCATTCAACTTGTTTTTATTATTGCTTGTTAGCCGTCCTGAGCCCGGCCTTGGCTGGGGAGGGCGGGGTATAAATAAAAATTATTATTATTATTACTCTTATGTGATCGTATAATATAGTTCTAATAAGGTTGGTGCGTATTTTAGTATGGAGATGTCTGAGTTTTTTGAAACTCTCTCCAAACTGGGGGTGATGTT
The DNA here is from genome assembly GCF_027172205.1 of Podarcis raffonei. NCBI lineage: Eukaryota > Metazoa > Chordata > Lepidosauria > Squamata > Lacertidae > Podarcis > Podarcis raffonei. The sequence continues at coordinate 18,150,078 of NC_070618.1, forward strand.
GGCTAAAGAGCCTTGAAGTTTGGAGGGGTGTGTTCCTGGCAGGTGGGCAGTACATATTGTATCAGCGTTTGACAATACTGCCTTAGACATACTGCCAAGCATTTGTAACAAGATAGCACTGTTACTGTATTTGGTTTTTCAACTTTCCTTTTGCATACTCTACATTTCTTTCCTATTCTATAAACAATGTGTTGCATGCTTTTTGTACTTGTGTAAACAATTCAAAGTTGTAACTTGAGAGGGACCCAAAGTCCTCCGTGAGCTGCTTCCATGTGATGCTTTTATTTCAAAGCAGTTCTCCTGCACAGCACTCCCCAGAGTAAAAATGAAGTAGAGATTTGTGCAAAACTTCTGTGTATCTCATAAAAGAGAGAGAGATTTATTGCTTTGTGCAATTGCAATCACGGCAAACAGACATTTCTATTACGTCAGTGTAAAAGAACTCAGGCTTCCACTCATTATTTTAGGTCAATATTGATTAACAGCAGCCTGAGCAGGAGCAGTGAACAACATTATAGTTACAGTGGTACCTCAGGTTAAGTACTTAATTCGTTCCGGAGGTCTGTACTTAACCTGAAACTCTTCTTTAATCTGAAGCACCACTTTAGCTAATGGGGCCTCCTGCTGCTGCCGCGCTGCCGGAGCACGATTTCTGTTCTTATCCTGAAGCAAAGTTCTTAACCTGAAGCACTATTTCTGGGTTAGCGGAGTCTGTAACCTGAAGCGTATGTAACCCGAGGTACCACTGTAATGGTTGCAGCTTGACTTCACTTACCCCACCCTACTGCCCTGCTCACAGTTGTGAAGAATATTCCAAATTATGAATAGTCCCTGTCACCGTTAAGAAAGGTAGGAATAGGCCAATGTATATATTTGGACTGTTCCTGCTTCAAGTGACCTTTCTTCTTGGAAGTTCTGAAAGTTCTTAACCTAGCCCAAGGTTGTCATCTGAACTAGTCAGATTGAACTAGTCAGACTGAGAATCAGTCACAGTCCATCAGTTGAAATATGAGACGTTAGAGCTGTCTTGCCCCAAAACGGCAACTAGACATTCCCTTTTGGCGACTGAAACTTTGGTTCAAGGAGCCATTTGGCTCCTAGCTTTTATATCTGACTATCTATCTATCTATCTATCTATCTATCTATCTATCTATCTATCATCTATCATCTATCTATCATCTATCTATCTATCTATCTATCTATCTATCTATCTATCATCATCTATCTAATCTATCTATCATCTATCTCTTTAATCTATCTCTCTGTCCTCTATCATCTATCTATCTGTATCTATGATTTTTCAAATATTTTCACAAAATACTTCAAATCCAATGTTACATTGTTAACTTCCCACCCTCAGCTACACAGTGTTTTTATACTCAAACCTTTTCCACTGCATTGTATCTTTATTACGAAAAGTTTCTCCATTACAATTATTTTACCTTTTTTCTTTTTTCTTGAAATCCTGCCCGTGTTTTCATTTGACTGTAATTTTTTTGGAAAAAAATAGTCCACGAAACACCTCCATTCTTCTATAAAGCTCATCATTTTGATCTCTTAATTTCGCTGTCACAGCGCTAACTTGAACAATTCCGTTCTAATTTATGGTGTGGAGGAGATTGTGGCTTGTTCGCAGAACTCAGGGTTTACATGTTTCGTTTTGTTTTAAAACAGGAAAAGCTCACCATGAGTGGAGAAATCCTGGTTAGTTCTTGATTACTTCTTTCTTTCAATAGTCTCTCCCACATGATGAAAGAGATATGTGCTGTTACATAAGATTCTGTTAACATTTAGTGAAAGAATTTCACATAGTTAACCAAACTCGGATACTGAACTTAAAAGGAATGCTGGCAGCGTGGTTGTTTCTGTAATATCACCTCACATAAATAAAACTTTAAGTTAACAAATGTGTAGTATGCACAATTAAAATTACTTCTGGAAAAGTTTAACCCGTTTCTTTGAATATCAGATGTAGGTTGTATTTACTGAATTTTTAATCTTTTGAAATAAATAATTGGATCTAGCAGTGATAACTTAAATCGTTAAAGATGTCATGATACCTTTCACAAGGTGAAATTGCATTAATTAAAAAGATTCTTAGCTACCCAGTTTTGGCTATATGTCAATTAGATAATTATATTCTGTCAACATTAATTATCTTGCTGTGTTAGTTAAATGTGATATTCTTAACTTCCTGTCCTAAGTACCCATGCCAATTTCCTCTGCGAATCTAAAACCCTTGCATATTTTACCTCAGGAAAACTGCATTTTAGGTGTGTGGGGGATTTTTATTTTTTAGAAATGATAAAACAATACGATGTTTGTATAATAACTATCTATGTCCATATCCATATATCATTACATCTAATTCTGAGCTCAGGGGGAAAGTGCTGATGGGATTGCATAACTGACTAATCAGAGGTATGTATAGACCTGCTCAGGGAGTCCCTGAGGTTTTCGGTTGTTCAGTGAATATTTAAAAAACAAAAACAAAACCTTATGTGGTAAATAAATTCCCAAGCTTTCCAAAATAGCTAAATGAAGACTGAGCATTCTCAGTAAACCAGGCATGTCCAAAGTCTGTTTTGGGGGCCTAATCTGGCCCGCCAGACAGTTTTATCTGGCCCCTCTGGCAGTTTATTTCCTGGGGTAAAATCCTAAAAAAAACCTCAGCAACTTCAATCCTTCAATCCCCCCCAAAAGCTAACAACTTTGGTTGGCCCTTTGGTCGGCCCTCACAGCCCTTCACTTCATCAAATCTGGCCCTCTTAGAAAATTTTGGACACCACTGCAGTAAACCATGAACTTGAGTGTTAACTGGAAAAGAAAACCAGAAGATATATGTTTACAAAGGGGTATCCTAGACTGGTTGGAACCTCAAAGAGGAATATTCATGTTAGGAGGTGAGTGTATTGCCATGAGTCTTAATTTCTCTCTTTCTCCTCCCATCTCTGCCACCTGAAGTGATAACTAGAAATAACCACATGAATCCATGTGGGTTTTGATATGCATTGAGCACCACTGCTAAGCTGTGGTTTGTTAAAAAAAACACCATGGTTTATTGAGCAAACCACGAGTTGCCTCACAGACAAGCAAAGAAGCCACAGCTTACTTCTTCAAAGCTTGGTTTGTTTTCCAGATGCTCTTGCCTTGTGTCTTGGTTGCTTGTTGAGTGTTTGCAGCTGGGCGGCCAGCCAAACCGTAGTTTACCAAGGCTGTTTGGTTCAGACGTAACACCAAGCCATAGTTAAAACAAGCTATGGTTTTGTAAGCCAACAACAAACTGTGGTTTCACATCATTGTTTCGTTTCTGCGAAACGAGCCTCAGTCAGCCTTCTGGACTGAGTTCAGATTTAAACAAAGAAAGAAATTTCACTAATTAACCCTGGCTTAGCATTAGGTTCGGATCTGGTCGGTGTGTATCATATTGCCTAGATACGCCTGTTGGGTCCTTAATTCCCCAAAAAGGACCAAAGGGAAAAGGGTATAGTAAGGGCAGGGGTGAATCTGGGTGAGTCTCAAGAGCGAAGTGAGAAGAATCGTAGCAGTAGGAAATGGAGGAACACCCACCTCACCCAACTTAAGGAATTTCATGGGCAGTTCAGAGAAAAACAGCCTCTCAGATAACAAATCATTCCGTTGCAGGATATATTTGCAGCAAATCTGTATTTTTTAATTTAGATTTCTTCCCTGCCCTGTCTCGGAGGCCTGGAGCTTATGATAATATTACTGTATCTCGTTTTATCCTCCAAATAACCTTATGAGTTAGATTATGCTTCATAAATGGTGAGGCACATTCCAGTGAGCTTAGTGGCTGCGTAGGGCTTTGAAAACAGGCCTCTTGGCATTCTGTCCCACATCATATTCCAGATGTGGGGATAAGGGCTGAGTGACAGGGCCATGTCTATCAGCACATTGTGTGTTGATGGCTGGGCTAGGATTTTAACTGGGGACTCCCCAATCTTGCAGCTTCTGGCTCCTAAGCACACTCTCTTCATGACAGCAGCGAAAAATAAAGGCTGGAAAAGCTTTGGAGCTAAGGCTTTATCTCAATAGCCGGTGGTGTTTATCAGCTTTTTTCTTTTTTCTTTTTTGAGTGAGGAATAGAGATGTAGTTCCAAGGCACTGACTCATGTGGCCACAGCAAAGTACTAGGGATACAGCCATTTCCTACTTTTGTTTCAAAATGAACTCACTGCGCCTGGCGGATGCAAGTTCTCAGCTGCAGGGCTTTGCGGAAGGAAATGCTTTTCGTCTTTATCGATTACTGAATACTATTTACTCAGTATTTTGTGCCTGTAAGTGGTAAACAATGCACTGCATTGCTTTCGGTGTGCGTGCATGGATATTGCAGTAACCTGTGGTGATCAGAAGGTGATCAGAAAAGCAAAGCTTATTTTGGGATGGCAGTAGTACAGTGTATTTCTCCAGGAGAATTTCAGGCAGATCTGGACATACTAAGCAGCCTAGATACGTACAACTCAAGTAAATCACAAAGAAGCATTTTTGCTAAAATTCTAGCACGCTAGTTTCTTTTTAAGCTGTTCTCTGCCAACCTCTTTTCCCTCTCTGCTCCATAATTTGTTCTTTCTTACCTTCCATTCTGCCTGCCACTGCAGATCTGTGTGTGGACCCCATTCTCCACTCTGCAGTCCAGAATGCAATCTTTTTGTTTGTTTGTTCTCTGCACAAAGAATAATAGAACTGTAGAATAGGAAGGGACCCAGAGGTTCTCTATTCCAACTCCCTGCAATGAAGGAATCAAAGCTAATGGAATCACATGTGCTCTTTCTTTCTTTATTTATTTGTGCAACCTATCACTACACTTATGTTGCACGCTCCCTTTCTCTTGGCATTGTGTAGCATTTTCTTTTGCACCTTTTTCTACCACCATATCTGACTCTGCATTCCAATCTCTGTTACACCTCAGTTTCTTTTTCCCCACTACACATGGCTCTGCAAGGCTATTCCTTAGCTGTCCCCCTTTTTAATATCTCCCTGCCCACAGCTCTCTCTTTACCAAATTGTTCCTCTTCTTCTCCTAACCCACCAGCCTCTCTGTTGTGGTTATTTCTTATAGTTACCCTGTTTTCTTCCTTCAGTTTCTTTTTCTTTTTTTGTCGTCCATTTGTCTCTGTGGACTTAACTTCTGCTAAGTTCAGTGGCAAGAGCATTCATGGCTTTCATTCAAAGTACCTTAAGAGCTTATTTGCTTGTTTACTTTTCTTTAAAAAAAGTTTCAAACTTGTGATAATATAGCCAACCTAATTAAGACATAAAAAGCAAGTTTTTTTAAAAAACAACAGCAACCCGCATCATAGCTTTTATTTCCTAACCACACAGCTAATAGTGTAAATTGTGCTATATTCGTGTTGTGTAAATCCAAAGTAAGTTACCAGTACTTATTATAAAATTATTATTTAATAGGGTGTGTGGAAGAGGATAAAACAAAGTTGTAAGCATAGATCTGGAAGCCATGCAGTGAAGAGCAAGGAAGCTACTAAGGAACGAAAGCTCCTGTTTTGAATGTATAATGCCAAATTGTCCTTCCCCACCCACTTTTTTCTTTTTGCTTTCTGTCTGGCTTTCACCCCCCTCTTAAGCCAAAATTAAACACAGTGGAGTTTACTGTTTTCTAATCGCCATGTGTTTACGTTCCCTTCCAAAACTTTAAGTTGCCAACCAATACATTTCCTACCCGGCGCTATGAATCTGTCCAAATAAACATGGGAAGTCGTGAAACAATGACACTATAAGAAAATACATCCTCATTCATGAAAGTGTACCAAGATTTTCATGCAATTTGGTTGTGAAAGCTGAATGTCAGGCCGGTTCATAGGAGGGGAAAATGGATATGTTATGATCTGTAGTTGTGAAAGACGTGAGCATTCATTACTTTGTAACCCGTTAACCTCTTTTTTGTTCCAATGAAACAGCCCTTTCAGATGATCTTTTTAGTGTCCAGTTGTGAGGAGCTTGCCCAATGTCGCTTCTCATTTCCTACCTCTGTTTTACTAGTTTGTCAGTGTCTCCTTCAGCTTGAAGAGTCATTTGCAGGAAAAAATGGCTGAACTTGCCATCCAAATTACCTGCTTTGCAGTGTTCGAGTTCTGGATTTTGGCGATGTGAATGGGGAAGGTGTCATACCATTCTCTCTTATTTTTGAAGTTCTATGGTGACTTGAGGCAGGGCAAATCCACCCCTTTCCTTTGCATCCGTTAATATCTTAAATTTTATTCTAGGCTTCTTGCCCTGCCAGACAAATCTGGAAATATCTTTCTGCCACTTCTTGAAACAATCCATCTTGTCCACAATTTGCAATGTTTGAAATAAAAACAACATTCTAGGCAATACATTCATCTTTATAGCTTCGATTCGGCCCAACAAGGAAAGCTTCAAATTTGACCAAATTTCTAAATCTTTTTTCACTTCCGTCCAACATTTTTCATAGTTATCTTTAAACAAGTTCCCATTTTTTGCTGTCATATTAATCCCCAAATATTTCACCTTCTTAACCACAGTCAGACCTGTTTCATTCTGGAACCTCTCTCTTTCAATCAATGTTAGATTTTTCTCTAACACCTTAGTTTTTGCCTTATTCAGTTTAAATCCTGCCACCTGACCAAACTCTTGAATTAGTTCCAAAACCCTTTTAGTACTAGATTCTGGCTCCTGTAACGTTAAGACTAAGTCATCTGCAAAAGCTCTCACTTTGTACTGTTTGGCTCCGACCTGTATACCTTTAACCAGCCGGTCCCTTCTAGAGGACCAAGCTTATTTAGTGCCAAGAAATAACGATTGACTGGTGGGTGAATTTGGGAGGAAATAGGAAGGTGTATTCTAGAAAAGGGCATGGCTGACTCACTGGAACAATGATTAGGATGGGGATGATTTATAAAATTTGTATACTGCCCTTCATCCAAAGATCACAGGATGGAAAAACTGCAGTTTAGACTGTGTATAAACAATTGGTGCAATACATGCAATATTTAGTATTCTGGTATCAGAACCCTAGCAACACAATTTAGCCTTTGCCCATCTTTTTGAGACTCTTCTGGGTATACAGTACATAGTCTGTGAATGGTCACATGGTAGTAACTAAGGGAGAACATTTTGTCTTGTGGTCCCTAGCTTCTGCAGTCATCTCTCCCCTGAAATAAGATGGGCACCAACTCTGCTGTGTTTTAGTGCTCTCTGAAAATGTACCCATTCACCTAGGCCATCGCTGATTGTGGATACTAAGTCACTGAGAATCATTTGGCTACTGTTTCTGTTTTGCATTGCAAATGCCTGTGAAATTTTAAATGAAGGGAAGTATAAAAATGTTTTAAATAAACAAAACAGGGGTGGTTAACTCATGGCCCTGAGAGGTTGTAGGACTCCAGTTCCCATCATCCATGGCAATTCACTATCATGGGCGTAGCCAGGATTTATGTTAGGGGGTGACAGGACACCCACTTGCTGTCATCTGTCTGGTTCTAGATTTGGAATAAAATGTCTCCCCAGTCATCATCGACATTAGCCAGGTCTTAACTCTCTTCAAGATACCAAATGACTGCTCTAGGGTGCAAGTGGTGCATGGCTGAGTGAGAGAGATGCTCAGAGTCTCTTTTTTTGCAGCAGGGCAAAAGATTTCTGCCTCTTTTACTAGGTCTGCTATTAAAAAATTGTTCCGTAGCACTTTAGAGACCAACTAAGTGTATCTGAAGAAGTGTGCATGCACACGAAAGCTTATACACCGAGTTGGTCTCTAAGGTGCTACTGGACAATTGGTTATTTTATTTATTTATTTCGACTGCGTCAGATCAACACGGCTACCTACCTGAATCTAGGTTGGCTATGTTCAGCTCTTTAAATTGCTCTTTGCTGAGCTTCTTCTCCTTACACACTGTGTTCAGCTTGGGGCAGCTGCCCCTGGCTACGCCCACGTTCACAAGGATCACTGCCACTGATGTGACTCAAAGTTCAACAACATCTTACCACCAAGAGCATAAACGGTTGCCTTGCTCGTGAAACATACATTAGTACTCATGGACCCCATTTGCCTGAAGTCCAAAAGTTGAGAAAATATGAAATATTTGTTGATTTCTCAAAGCCACTACCTTTCAAGGAGCAGAAGGAATGCAGTGCAACTCAGATAATTGTGACCTGTCTTAATTAGGTAAGGTAAAGGGACCCCTGAACATTAGGTCCAGTCGTGGCCGACTCTGGGGTTGCGGTGCTCATCTCGCTTTATTGGCCGAGGGAGCCGGCGTACAGCTTCCGGGTCATGTGGCCAGCATGACTAAGCCACTTCTGGCGAATCAGAGCAGCGCACGGAAACACCGTTTACCTTCCTGCCGGAGCGGTACCTATTTATCTACTTGCACTTTGATGTGCTTTCGAACTGCTAGGTTGGCAGGAGCAGGGACTGAGCAACGGGAGCTCACCCCATTACAGGGATTCAAAGTGCCGACCTTCTGATTGGCAAGTCCTAGGCTCTGTGGTTTAACCCACAGTGCCACCCACGTCCTAATCTCACTTTCTTTTTCTTTATTCCGACTGCTTAATAAGCTCATTCCAAAGAGCAGGGAATGTTTCTGAGTCTCAGCACCGTTATAGTTAAACAACAAACTTTGCCTTGACCCATGTGCTTGGGAAATACGGCAAGCACAGAGTTAAACAGAAAATTGGTTCATGTTGATCTTGCCATTCAGAGCTGTAGGGTCTCTAATCCCAGGCAGATGCCTTCACAACTGTCTCATTATAGTTCAGAAGTGGTCCAGGTGCGAGAGAATTCAGCCAAGCAGAAGCAGCCCAAACTTCCTTACAACTGACTGTGGAAAAGGGTCCGGTCTATCCTTAACTTCAAAATTATGTGCATCTAGATTTCGTACCCACGGAAACCTGAAAATATAATGTTTCTTCTCAAGAAGGTGATGTCTTACTGGAGTAGCTATTTAGTTTCACAGCAGGCTTCGTGATGATATTTTGACACAGCTTATTTGAAAAAAACCAAAGATGGGTAAAACTTTGATACAGCTTTCAGGCATATCCCAGCATTTAAAAAAAAAGCACTTACGTTCCTGTAATACTATATTTAGTGAGTAATAAAAGGGAAGAGAATTTAGTTGTTTGCTTTTGTTAACTCCATTTATTTTCTTCTTTTTTTTGTTCATGGTAGAAATAGAATAGGGTTTTGTTAACATGAACGGAAGATCTGCCGCCTTCTAGAGCATAGCTTCTTAATGTGCAAGAGATTAAGTTGTCAGTTTATATACCCTGCTTTTATGCATATAGCTCTCCTGTATGCACCTTCACACGGCTTGTCATAAAACATATAATTAGCTGTATTTCACCACCAGCAGTCATTCTTTAGTTGCAACCAGTTGTAAAGCTCTTACCAATTTACGCAGGGGAATCATACAAAGAAGATGGAAAACACACCTTTGGGGTGGGGAAACAAAAAGCATTTTAATTAATTTTTGCATTGCACAATTGAGTAAATTGAGTATATTTGAAAATACAAATAAAAACACGAAAGGATGCCGAAGGCAAGTCATTTCCAGACAATTCAAATAGCCTAGAGGAAGAATTCAGGATATAACAAGCATATTTTGCTCCTTGTTAAGGTTTACCTTAGTAATGCAGGTAAGTATCTTTTTAAAAATACTCAGTGAGACTGAGGCAGTCTCCCACCATATGTACCTATGTCCATAGATATTACCAAAGGAAAGTGGGTTAGTTTGCACCACACCTTGCAAAACTTTGTGGTCAGCTTAACCTAGCCAGCCCTTCTCAGTAAAGGAGGGCCGATACCTCCATCAGCAACCAGTTTCCAGGTGGCTTCAGTCTGAAGAAATACTACCAGACCTTTTGGGCAGATATTGTCCTGCATATCTTGGAAGGTAGACAAAAAGGCCAGGAGCTAATGGTCGCCCTTATAATTCAGCAAAATGAGTACAGATGTACCTTGGAAGTCGAATGGAATCTGTTCCAGAAGTCCGTTTCACTTCTAAAACTTTCGGAAACTGAAGCATGGCTTCTGATTGGCTGCAGGAAGCTCTTGCAGCCAGTCGGAAGCTGCAGAAGGCCTGTCGGACGACTCTGGGGTTGTGGCGCTCATCTCTCTTTACTGTCCGAGGGAGCCGGCGTTTGTCTGCAGACATCTTCCGGGTCATGTGACTAGCATGACTAAGCCACTTCTGGTGAACCAGAGCAGCACACGGAAATGCCGTTTACCTTCCCGCCAGAGTGGTACCTATTTATCTACTTGCACTTTGACATGCTTTCGAACTGCTAGGTTGGCAGGAGCTGGGACTGAGCAATGGGAGCTCACCCCGTCGCAGGGATTCAAACCGCCAACAGCAATTGAAAGCAAGCACACTCTTTAGCCTGTGCTTGTTAGCACTGTGATGAGTTAATGAAATGGGAAGAAATGTGTAAGTTCAGTAATCACATGATTTAAGGTGGTCCGAATTGTGTGTGAACTTGCTTTGAGTATTTGGCAGAATATTTAGGAGACGAGCACAACTAAATCGCAGGACTCCCTTAATCATTAGAGGGTGGGCCACCTCACATTCTCCAGATTTAGATCAGCAATGCTTCTATTCTGTTGAAGCATAGTTGTGTTTTCAAAAACTCCTCTAACCCGCCCACCCCAACCACAGCAAATTCCCTTTTGCCAGGTTTACAATGGTGACCTGCTTAGTTCTGAAGGCTTCTATGAAACCATTTTGGTTAGCTTAGCTTAGGTGACATGATACCATTGAAAACTGGATGCACACAGAAAGCAACTCGGGTGAGTAAATTTTGAACATGGTTTTCTGCATGGCCTGGCCTCATGATACATAAATCCAAGAGTGAATTCTCTGTTCCATTTTTTTTAAAAAAATTGTAAGTTTGTGTCCCTCTGCTGATGGAAGCTGCATTTATCCAGGGGAGGTTTTTGTCAGCAGAACAGAGAGGGAGGCTATATTTGCTTATTTCTCCTCCCCGCAGCCCCAATCTGCTCTAGGGAAACCATTTCAGAAGAGCGTGGGAGCTGCTTTGGGGTGGGGGCTACAGGAGGGAGGGAGAATCTGTGAAAAATTCATCCTTCCAGATTCCACCAAAAGTAGCTTCAAAGTATTAGTGGAAGAGGGACCTCATTGGATTCAACCTATAAACACTTGGAACTTCATTTCACCTTACAGATAATGGGAAGATATAGCTTGCATAGCTATAATGATGTCCTTTTGAATTTCTTGAATGAAAATGGTAAATTGCCCTTACCCAGAGGCTGTGTTGCCTATTGGGCTAAGTCGTGAATAACACTAATTTATTCTGAGCTTTACTGTATACTTGTGTTGAAAGGTTCAAAATAAATTAGTGCTTGCCGAAGTCATGCTCTCAAAACTCAAACACAAAGTGAGCCAAACCACAAGCCTTTATAACATCTGTATCTTAAGACATAAGCTTCAGCTGGAATGTTGCCCATAGCAAGAGTATGGCTAAAAGCAATGCACACATACACGTTCTCAGCCATTTTCCACTTATGCAGATAGTTGTATCATTTTAACCAACTCAAATTTGCAGCTCAAAAAGGAATGCAAGCATACATTTGGAACTTTAACTTAATTCAAAAAAATTGTGAAATTTGTGCATGAAATTTTAGATGGGTTTATTCATGGCTTCAGTGCAGGCTGACATATGTCTGCTTAGAGCAGAAACTCGAGTTCTGCAGAGGAAGGTTGCTCTAGATCCCCCCTTCAGTTCTTTCTTGAGAATTGTTCTTCCCACGGCACCCCAGCACCCCACATTCCAGGGCTTTCATGAGCACCCCCCAAATTTGCCTCACATGAAAGCTGCACTGGATAAATATTGAAATTGCCAGTAGATAGAATTTTTACATTTTTAAATGAAATCACACCTATAATTCAGGTCATAAAGGTGAATGATCAGTATTGTGTGCCACTTTATAAGGTCTTCTGTCGTTTTAACTATGTTCTTAGTTTTGAAAATGCACTTTTTCAGATTTGTATGACACAATATTACATTACATTACACTGGGGGGTGGCAGGAAAATTGTGTGAACAATTTTATCATTTAACCTTTCCACTCATCAAAATGCTTTGCTATCCTTTATTATATTGTGATAAGAGATCTATAATTTTTTTGGGGGGGCGGGGGGGGGGTATTAAATCTAGACCCGGCTGTGCCTTTGTCTATGTAAAGTTCCATTCGGTGTTGCCTTTTCACTTAAAGGACCCAAAACACAGAATCCATTTTCCAAAGGGAGATATTTCTAATGTCATGAAACAAATTAGGAGAGAGAGAGCAGATGGTATTATAAAGCTATGGGGGAAAGTATAGCACTTTAATACAAATTGTTAGCCAAATGTAAAGACAGCCACTTAGCTACCAATTGTTGAAATTATTTATGTCTTCGTAATAAGACTATCGCAGAAAGGTAGGATTCACTTAAAAAAAACAACAACCACCAAAAAGGGGGGGGGGAGAAAGTGCATTGTTTTGCATTTAAAGTAGGCTTAGTGTAGCTTAAGCAGTTGTAGCAAAACAGTTTGTAATCATTGAAAATGCATTGTGTAATTTCTGGTTCTCGCAGTGGGCAAGTTAACGCAGATGCAGCGCGACAGCCTATTAGCGAAATAAACAGGTCTTCATTACTTGGAATCTTTTTGCCGTTTCTCCTTCCACTTTGAACTACATTAGTTTTGCAAAGCATCAGGGTTTTAGATTGTGATTCAATGCGGTTCAACTTATCCCGATCGTGCTTTGACTGAGCATCAACGCATCCGTTACCAGTTCCCTATCCAAAGTGACGTTTCCATACAGGCGGCCTGCTGTTTCATTCTTAACCACAAAGCAGCCTGAAATGACTTTACTTCTTTTTACAACTTGCAAGGAGTTAATGGACTGTGCTGGCCCCCCGCCAAAGCTTTTAAGAAACTTTATTAATGTATTATGAGGCCGGGACACCATAGTGGGGGATTTAATTTGATTATTCATCTTAATGAATAAAAATATGTGTGTACAATTAAAGTCGTATTATCAAGTAGTTGCCTTCTAGTAAATGTTTGGTCTGCCATGGTCCTTGGCCTGTTGTTCCATTTGCAGCTCAAGCTTTTGTCTTTGTCCCAAAGATGTGCATGCTATTTTAAAGGGAAGTCTTCAACTTTTTTTTATATTTGAGATAGATCTTTTGAGTACTTGTACTGAAAACCACTGTTAAGAGTCTTAGCAGCGTTGTGTAGGAAACAGACACAGCAAAGTTCACGTCGGGTGACAAAATGTAAGACAAATGTTTGGCATTTGTCTGTTTCTCACCCCTTCAGCACAATGGCATGACAAGTGAAACCACCTAACTTTCCCTCTTCTTTACACCAGTAGGGGCATAGCAGGAATCCTTGTTTGCATCTGGCACATGGAAATTTTTAACTATCATCCGCATTATTGACAATATTCCTAGGTCCTTTCTTTGCAATGTCTGCTGGCAACTTTTTAAAACGGAAGGTTGAGATAAGTTAAAGATGTCCCTTTCCTTTCCCACACAAGGAAAGATGACCTTTTAATGTAGCATTTGTCGGATTTTCCTCGACACCTTTTTCTTGGAAGCTTTCAGGGTTCTAGAAACTTCAAACAGACCTCTCTGAAATGTTGCTTATTCTCGATAGAAGCTCCCAGTTGCTCCTCGTGCTTGGAATGGTCTCAGGGTTTTGAAATGGTTGCATTTTGTAAAGGCAGGGACGACGATGCGTTTGCAAGGAATATGAAGAGCACATCTGTTGCATTTGGACATTGAGCTAGCCTTTGCCAGCTTGGTGCTCTCAGATGCTTCAGACTGTATTCCATCATCATCATCATCATTTATTTATACCCCACCCATCTGGCTGGGTTTCCCCAGCCACTCTGGGCAGCTCCCAATTGAATATTAGAAACACGATAAAACATCAGTCATTAAAAACTTCCCTAAACAGGGCTGCCTTCAGATGTCTTCTAAACGTCAGATAGTTGTTTGTTTCCTTGACATCTGATGGGAGGGCGTTCCACAGGGCGGGGGCCACTACCGAGAAGGCCCCTGCAACCTCACTTCTTGAAGGAAAGGAACTGCCAGAAGGTCCTCGGAGCTGGACCTCAGTGTCTTGGCTGGACGATGGGGGTAGAGGTGCTCCTTCAGGTCTACTGGGCTGAGGCCATCTAGGGCTTTAAAGGTCAGCATCAACATTTTGAATTGTGCTCGGAAACATATTGGGAGCCAACGTTGGTATTTTAGGACTGGTGTTATATGGTCTTGGCGGCCGCTCCCAGTCACCAGTCTAGCTGGAGGGCACCAAGTCAGAGAAGGCTGCACTAAACCCTTGTCTGCTTTTACCGTTGCTTAACCATAGCTTGTTGAAGAAGCCATGATCCTGCTTATGCTGTAGTTGTCAGCTAATGCTAGCCAGTTGACTCTTCTTTGACCATCCAGCTGCTATACTGAACTGCTTGGCGGCAGTTGTGGTAGGGCAAAGAGTCAGCATCTTACCAGTTTCCTTGCCATTGGACAGCTGCAGAACTAGAGCAGGGAACTGGGGCATCCTCAGAGATCTTTGGCAGCTCTTGAGAAGCCCCTAGGCAAAAGAAAAACACACTTGTTTTTATGAAACCCTCCTTCCCCAACCAGCTCAAGAAAAGGTCATTCCTGCTGTGGCCACTTTTCAACAATATAGGATCTTTAAGATAGAGAAGGGAATGGTAAGATGAGAACCAAGACAGTATTTAGTGTGAAGGGAACTGTTGGTGGTGGTAGTAGTTTTGGGGGGAATCTATTAGATCGAATGGGGCTTGCTAAGAGAGAAAGTGCAGCCAAGTTAGATATGAGTAAAATTGCCCATCTCTCTTTACAACTTAGTTTTGCCATTAGGCTTCCGTGAAGCTAGGCCAGTAGGCTGGCTTATGATTAATTCTGATAATGATTTTTCAATGTAATGTTTCTCACTTATTTTTGTACGTAGATATGGTTGTACTGAATACAGGATGGTTTTGTAGGAACCCTTTGTAGGAGCAAGACACAATTATGAATGATGGTTTGAATGAAATCTTCAACACTGAGAACATGGCTGACATTCTCCAAGGTCATAATTCATTGAAATAAATTGGCATGCATAAACGTATATAATTGCAATCTCAGGGACATGTGTCTTTCTGTTTCTGTAAAATGGACATATTCTTAGAAATGTGATTTTTTTGGTTGCTGATAACCATTTATTTTTAACAGAGAAACTGCATCTGGGTGCACCAGCCAGATAGAATTGTCTGTCCTATCTGTGCACCCCAAAATGATGTGATATAACTGGAGATGCAACCATGTTTAATATTTGAACATGCAAAAGGCAGCATAGTGTGATGCCACAGAAAATATGCAGCCGTAAAGCAGTTTTTGCTAAAGGAACTTTTCACTAATCTTGTTGATACTTTCTAAATGGCAAGAGATCATTTGAAGTCCACTCGATAAGATGAACACTTAAAATTTTACAGTTCTGGTTAGTTTATAGATGGAGACCGATTACAGATTAGCAGGCTGTTTTTAATGGATGTCAGCGATAAAAAGCAAAAGTTACTCAGCATATCTAACTGATAAGGCTGCTGTTGAGATAAAAAATGTGATTGGTTGCATTTTAGAGGTGGGGAAGAGGAGGGGAAAGAATGCTTATTAACGATTAATGAAGAATACTAGAAGGAATTTGGGAACAACGAAACCCTGCACTCTGTGGGACTTTAACTCCAGGTCACCAGTCACTTACTTTACAAGGACAGTGAAGTTGGATAGCTCTGTGACTTTGAACCCGATTACTAATCAAACAGAGGGTTAAAGTCCCTTTATACAAATAATTGTCTTGATTGGACCATCACTCTGCAGCAGAATGCTTTATGGGGCAAATAACCTTAGTTTACAGAGTGCTGGATTCTATTTTTTTTTGGGGGGGTTGTTGTTTTTTTGAAAACCAATAGAAGGTAAACTAGTTTCTGCGACCAGAAGACTGAGAATGTGATATTTTTAAAAAGCCATGAATTTATGAAACTCCCTTATATTGAGTCATAACATTTGCCAACCTAGTCCAGTTCTTTCTCTGTAACTCTCCAAAGACCTCAGGCAGAGAACTCTTCCCAGCTTTTGCTACTTTTGATCCTTTATCTGAAGATGCCAGGATTGTATCCTAAGAGTCACACTAACATTTGAAATTATAGTCCAAAAGTTCTTCAGCAATGCATTCGAGATAATTAATGCTGGTCCACATTGGTGGTTCTACCCAAATTGCATGCATTTATTAATCTCCATATGATAATAGCCAGATGGGAAGGAGGAGCTGGAGTGTACAATCTTAATGTTACTCAAAACAACAAATTGGTAAATGTTTCTATACTGTTTGTTACACACCCTGTGCTCATCTATTGTAATGTGGGAATATTCCTAACGGCTCCAGTGCAGCTGCAGTAATTTCTAAATCAATTGTTATCTAAAAGACAAATCAGATTGTCAACATCTCTGGGATCATAGGGCCAAGCATTTATTCCTCCTCCAAAAGTATTTGCCTTACAAGGAATGAAAATACATATTGAAATCCCATCTAATCCTAATCTCGATGCTCATTTTGATTTGCTTGCCTGTTCAACTCCAGGAGTAAACATTGCAAACTGAACATTCCAAACGCTGCAGAAATTACCTAAGAAACTGTTCATTAATCCATAAGGAAAAGGGTTTGAGCTGCACATTCTGTATCATTTGCTTTTACCGAACACAGATAAGAGTCTAAAAATCATTGCTTTGAAGCTCTGTCAATTTATACGCTAAAGTTATGATACAGTGATTCCATATGGGTAGAATAATTGCTTTATTACAATGTGGAAGGAAATGGGTTCATAAGAAAGAGAATAGCAGTTTCTCACTGAAATGAATAATTCGTTAAAAATCTTAAATCGTGTGCTTTCCTGTGATTTCGATATTGGGTGTTTTGGTAATGATTTCAAAGATACGTGCCATTTAAACAGAATAAAGGGTATGTGTCAAAAATGTCCAGCTGCTATAAACTGAAAGGCTGTTTGTCTTAAGTGATTTCCAAAAACAGGTTTTAAAATGGTGTATTCCAGATTACTGTTGTGTAAATCTAATGGAAAGTAGTACAGTGGTTCAGTTTCCGAGCAGTACAATTCAGGTTCTGTTTAGGAAATTCTTCTTCTTCTTTTTACAACTCGTAACTTTTTAAACTATATTTATTATATTACAGTGCATCAGAATCATTTCCCTCTTTTCTTCCTTTCTGCAGAAGCAGGGTTTCCCAACGTGATTCCGTACAATCAACACAGCTTTAAAATTAGGTTTGGCTTTTGCCCTTTGCTCAGGACGACACACTAGGTCGACGACATTTCAGGATAAACTCTTTGGCAGCCATTTTAGATGCAGCCTGCGCTGAGAGCACGCCGGCTGCCAAAAATTGCAGACGCTCTGTGCCAAAATACTCTTGGCAGTAGAGATAAACTTTGTCGAGATACACAGTCCAGAAATATCTTATAATTACAAAGCACAGGGGGCAGAATGTTTTTACAATACAGCTGTGCTAATGTAAACATTTAATTTGGCAGCCTCCTCCACCCACTTTTCAATTAACCGGGTTTATGCAGATACTTTAGGTCTGTAATAAACTTTATTGCTACTTCTCTTGGAGTACAGTTTATGAAACACAGATTTGAGGAGATGGGGGGTGAGTGGGTTCTGTTCGTTCTGCAGAGCAGGTTGAACATGTTACGATGCCCATAAAGGGGAAACGTGTATCCCTGCTTCGAAATGCCATAAGGTTTGGCATCGCTAAAAGGCTCGGCATTGAAAAAAGCGGGGGTTGTCTCCCTTTGGTTTCTCCCAAGGAAAACAAAAGGATATTATTAGAAAGAGGTGAAATCAATCGGAGTTGCCAAAGATCGCTTTGTATCAGGGATTGTTGCAAGAGACAAAGTGCCCTGCATTGCATAAGGGTATTTGCAGTGCAAAGTTTTCGTTAATGGTTCTTCCCCTGTTGTAAATTATAATAATTCTGCAATAGCCAGTGCCGGATTTAAGTATAAGCTAAACAAGCTATAGTTTAGGGCTCCCTCTCTTGAGGGCCCCCCAAAAAATTGAAAGGAAAAACAACAACTGGGTGTACATTTCCAAAATATAAGATAAAGAACAAGTAAAACAAAACCTACATTCGGCAACAATGTTTTGTGTTGTGTATGGACCTATTAGGTCCATAAATTACCATATAGCATATATTCAACACAAAAAATAGCAACAATTTGTTGTTGACAAAGGACAGCTGGACATATAAAGGGCCCCATTACCTTCAGTAGCTTAGGGCCTCATCAAACCTAAACCTGGCCCTGGCGATAGCTGTGATAATTTATACTACATAGCAAAAGCAATACTGCTTCTTAATTTGTGGGGCAGTCCACATGTCTTTTTTTATATTCCAAATTCTAAATGCAGAAGATTTTGGAAACCTTGCACAACCAATTGTTCAAATAAATACTTTGAGTAACTTCCTCCCCAACATTACATGCTGACTAGAACAAGTCATTTTTTTAAAAAAAAAGTGTGTGTTTTTTTTTTGGGGGGGGAGATGTGGTTAAAACTGAGGAGGATATGTTGGGATTGTAGAGACTTGGGGCTTCTTGCGTTGCCATTATTTCTCAGCTGACCATATGATGTTCTCCTGCAGTTACGGTCTTCCCACACTTTCCCCTCCTCAGCCCCAAATTTCTCACACCAGTGATACTCCAAAAAAAGGAAAGGAAGATTCCTTACGAATCACTGTTAAGGAAGGATCACGGTTTGCCTTGCCCCACTGATGCTGGTAGTCTCCTTCCATGCTTCGTGCTTCTGCTGGCTTCCCACTTACACGGCTGCCATTGATTTCCAGCTGGCTAGTGATGGCTGCGGGCTAATTTATTTATTTCAGCTGGTGGACAGCCGATTGGTTGCAGCCGCGAGCCGGAGCTTGTCAGCAGCAATTGGGTGGGTTATTGGTGGCTGTGGCAACGGTTGCTGTGGACTGCCGGCTGCGACGGCAATTGGGCATGCGATTGGGTCAGTGATTTTTGGAACACCCCCCCAAAGAAGCTGAACAACTCTGGGCAGCCCTTCCCCCCAAAAGCTCAACAACTCTGGGCCATCTCCCCCATTTTCTTAAATCGGAGTCCCCCAAAATAGGGGTCGTCTTATACACAGAAAAATACGGTACGTACATAAGAGTTGCAGATTGTAAAGCAGCCAATATGCTATAAATAAAAAACAATGACCAGAAAGATATAGGCTCCTAGGCAGTATGCCCCATGGAGAAATTCATGACGACTTATCTGTACATAACACACATGCCAAGATTCTTAGTTTCGGAAGTGATAATTACTTCAGCGATGTAAATCTTAAACATGCTGTTGATGCTACAACATGCCTTTTCCTTCCTTGACCCAAAGAAGTCACGATAGTCAAACTAGATAGCAAGGCATCAACAGAAGTCTCCTCCTGTTTTGATAGGTTTATTTCTATACATGTATGAATTAATGCAATTTATTTGAATGTGAAAGCTTCTTAGCATATGATGAAACTTGACCCGTGCTTCGGAACAAACACCTCTATTTGCTGTGATTCATGCCAGATTCAAAATGATAGCTCTATTCTGTAAGGCAACTCAACTTTAGAAAAGAAAAGATGAGGGAAGTTAAATGCGGCCATTTTAAGGAAACGGGTGTCATTCAGAGTAGATAGCTGTTTTGAAATTTCACATGGGCAGTAATTTTGGGGAGGTCATCCAAGAATCTGGTTGTGTACATTTTGCAAAAAATTACTATGGGTTTCAGAATTGAGGCGGAATACTGGCCTTAGCTTTTGGAAACTCCCTGTAATTTCATGTTGCAAAAGGTTTATATCTGTATTTGTGTGTGTACCTTCCTCCACACACACACACACACACACACTGCATATGCTTTAGGGATTGCAGAGTTTGTCATTTTAGTCTAGTTGAAGTAAAAGAATTATTCTGCACTTTGTAGACCTGGATAAACCAGTATTGTTGGTTGATACCTACCACCAAAATGCCCAATTTGTTCATAGGTTCATAAGGATGATGAGAGTATTGGATTAAAAAAAAGAAAAAGGAACACCAACAATGCTTGCTGAAACAATATAACTACCCTAGTTCTTTTCATTTAGTTCATTGTTTTGTGTTTAAAAAATTGAGATTTGATACCAGATTTTGATTAAAGGGTGCCAGCAAGTGTCAGCTGTTGAAAAATAATAATACATGCATGTAATTTGGGCCCGTGTTTGAGTGATCACACCAATAAAAATACAATGTCCTTGTAGTAGGAACTGTAATTGGGCTTTAAGCAAATTAAGTCTTACCTTGAAGATCTCGCCTTTTGGTCTCCCAAATTCAGCATCCTCGGAAGCTGATGGATCTAATGGGTTTCCAGACAGCTCTGGGGGTTTTTTCTGATTGATATGACTGGTGCTTCTGTTCAGCCCCTGGCCAACCTCTGGAACATCCAGCTAGGCTTGGTGTTGACACAATCACCCCAAACACCCTCTTCTGCTTTGTGAAGCCCATTTGGCATCCTGGCATATTCCAGAACTTAGGGAGGCAGCTTGAATGCGAGTGGAGGAAAACTCTGGTGGATTGCAGTCACCATCAACACTACCTAATGGAAATGAAGGTAGCAAAGAAGGCATACTTTGCTGCCTCCATTGCGTCCTCATTGTGCCCTCTTGCAGAGCTTTTCTGGGTAGTACGAGGCCTCTTCTAGTCTGACCTTAAGGAGGTGTAAGCTTGCTGTGATCTGTTTGCAAAGCATTTTGAGGATAAATGCACTGGGCTCTTGACTCCACTGTTACAGCAGATGGATCTCTAAGGGTGCCCACAGCACTGTCTAGTCTTGCTGTGTTGGATGAGTTTCATTTCGTAAGGCTCAAAGGTGAGGATAAGGCGCTTGGACCCCTCTTGGCTGATAAAAACTAGCAAGGAGGGGATGGTGGGCTGGGCCAGGGAGGTGATTAATGCCTCCCTCCCAGAAGGTGTGCTCCCATCCTGCTTGAAAGAGGCAATGGTAAAACTGCTCCTCAAGAAACCCTTCCCTAGATTCAGAAAATCTCAGTAACTACTGGCCAGTCAACAGTCTCCTCTTGGACAGGGTTCTTGAGTCGAAGACCAGATCCAGGTACTCTTGGAGGAAACTGATTTTCTACATCTGTTTCAATTGGGGTTTAGACATGGATTTGGTCACCCTGTATGATGAGAGAGACAGGGGAAATGTGTCCCTGTTATTTCTCCTTGACCTCTCAGCAGTTTTTGATACCACCAACCATGGTATCCTTCTGGAGTGGTTGTCTGAGTTAGGGGTAGTTGCCACCTAACTTTGCAGTGGTTCCAGTCCTACTTGGACGGTCATTTCCAGAAGGTGATGTTTGGGGAGTGCTCTTTGGCCCTGTGAAGCCTTCAGTGTAGGGTTCCTCAGGGTTCAATTTTATCCCCTATGCTCCTTTAACATCCACATGAAACTGCTGAGTGGAGTTATCCAGAGTTTTGGAGTACGTTGTCAGCAATATGCTGCTCTGCTTGTCCTTTACACCTGCTAGTTTGGTGGTGGATGTGCTGTACCGTTGTCTTGCCTCGCCAATGGACTGGATGAGAGCCAACAAGAGGAAACTCAGTCCAGATAAGACTGAGGACCTGTTAGTTGATGGTTCCCTAGAGTGGATGGATTGGAGGCTGCCTGCTTCTTGAGGAGGTTACCCTGCCTCCGAAGGAGTGGCCACGTAACTTGGGGATACAGTCGTACCTTGGAAGTTGACTTCCAAAACGTTCGAAAACCAAGTCGTGGCTTCTGATTCGCTGGAGGAAGCTCCTGCTGTCACTAGAGGCTCAGGTGGCCTCAGTAGCACAGAGTGCCTTCCATCAGCTTTGGCTGGTGGCCCAGCTGTCCCACTATCTGGATAGGGATAGTCTAACTTATGTCCTGTATGCTCTGGTAACCTCAAGCGGTGGCTCTCTTGTTTATGGACTGCTCTTCCCAGTCTGGCCTGCCTGGCGCCTTCATTACATATCTTTAGGAGCCAGGTGAAAACATTTCTCTGTACTCAGGTCTTTGGCTGATTACCATTCTATAGCTGTTTAAATGTGTTTGTTGGGGAGGGCGTTATTGGTTCGTTTTTGTTTTATTATGCATGTTGTATACTCATTTTTATGTTGTGGACCATATTGTGATCTTCAGATGAAGGGCAGTATACAAATTTAACGACTAATAATAATAATAATAATAATAATAATAATAATAATAATTTGTTGGGGAATACACAGCATTTGAAACTGAAAGTCTGGCCCGTATTCTGAGAGCGCAGCATGGTTTGGTGCAAATTAGTTTTCCTTCTTCCTTGTATCTAATGCTAAAAATGCTGCTGTGTTCTTCCTTTTGAAAACACATAATAAGTAAGGATGAATTAAGTACTCCATGGTACAGTAGTATATGGTTTAAACAGATTAGGGTTTGGCATAGCATTCAGGTTTATCAGGCATTTAGAATTTCGGATGTACAATTCATCAGTCTTTTTCTTGGCAATTATATGGGCTTCCCCCACAGTTTTTGGTTTGGCAGTGAGATAGCTGGTTCACCCTGTTGCAGAATTGCCTGCCAAGGAGACGTGGCCAGCTCTCTACTTCCTGTCTTCCTCTTTGTCCTGGCCTCGCCTTTGCTGAAACTGCCAAGTCATAAATGCCAAAAAGCTTCTTGCAGAAAGGTCAAACTACTAGTTTGGAATCACCTGTGCCAATATTTGCAGTTCTTTTTTATCTTTTTTATGTTTAGTGTAATGAAAAAAGTACAAAACAGTTGCCAGAAGAGTATCTAGGACTTTTTGGATAGTGTTTGCATGCTGCACCATTGCCAACTATTTAGGGTTAGTCAGCATAAGGTGTTTGAAGTTAGACTTCTACTTAAAACAGTGCCAGATGCAGAAAAAACTTTTAGTCTTCATTATGCAGAGTCGTAGCAGAGGTTCGCTGAAATAGTAAAGTGATGCAAAAAATGTCTGTCCCCCCCCCAGTAGGCTACAGTAAAATGTAACAAAAGTTCTGGTGTGTGCAGATACGTTGTCATAACTAAGTAGAAGTCACATTAATAGGGAGTAGTGTTCTTGAGGCTATCATATGCTTGATGTACTGAGATTAAATTTTGTATTTAGGAAGGGATATAGATTGACAGACATGCATTGTTTTTGTTGAACTGTACCAAGTTGAACTGTACAGTTCAAGATTCAGGTAGGTAGCCATTTTGGTCTGATGCAGTCAATATATATATATATATATATATATATATATATATATATATATATATATATATATATAAATTAAAAAATTGTCCAGCAGCACCTTAGAGACCAACTAAGTTTGTTCTTGGTATAAGCTTTTGTGTGTGTGCGCACTTCTTCAGATACGATTCAAGGTGAAACAGTTCAAGGTGAAACAACCCTTCCTTCAATAGATACCTATGCTCAAACCAGTATAATCTATGCCATTTTAAGAAGGCAGTGTGCTTCTGAATACCAGTTGCTGAAAAATCACAGGAGGAGAGAATGCTTTTGCATTTAGTGTGCATGCACACAAAAGCTTATACCCAGAACAAACTTAGTTGGTTTCTAAGGTGCTACTGGACAATTTTTTAATTTTTTAGGCCCTGCTTTTAGACTTCCCATGGGCATCTGAGAAAAGAATGCTGAGGTAAATGAGTCACTGGCCTGATCCAGGGAGGTTCTCCTTATGTTCCTGCTTTCTTTTCTTTTCTTTTTCAAATTTTATTTATATTTTTCAAGTTTATACATTTCACTCATTTTATACATTTCACACATTTTACAATCATTTTAACATTTCAAATGGTTTTTCAAAAGACACTGTCCTTGTGACTTTGGGACGTCTTCGGTTGAAACTTTTGAAAAACTATTGAGAAAACTTTACTTTTTCAGACTTTTGAGACGTCTTCTGTTGAAACCTTTGAATAACCATTGTGAGACTGACCTTTGACGCCTATCTTGAACACATGGCTTGACGTTCTGCGCCATTAGTCTGTTACATTGTACATATGAACTCTAACAGATTTATTTCTACCTTTTGAATGATATAATTATTCTATATCTATTCTATATGCTTTAACAGTTATTAGCCTACGTGTTGTGTCTATATTTCTGTGATTTATTAGGACTCAGCCTTGTTGATTTCAGATTTTAAGACTGGAATGCTTCCATGCTGATGCTCTCATTTTAAACACCTGAGTTATGTTCATTCTAGATTATACGGTGGAATGGATGGGTATGACTATGGACAGTGGGCATTTGTCCTGAGGGTCTTCAGCCTTGGTATGCAATCAAAGCATGTCCAAACAAAGAATTGGCGTGCTCCAAGCAAGCACACACAAAATATTTATGGTTGCCTTTAAGGAACTTCTGGGCTTTTCTGAGGGTAGCGTCTTTCTCCCTGATACAGAAAATCCAAAAGCAAAGCCTAAAATATTGCCAGCTGAACCATTGCTTCAGCCAGAAGAATGTTCCAGTCATGTAGCCATTTATAAGCCCACAGTGAAGGAGTGAGGATGGCGAAAGATGGATAGCCTACGTTGGACAGGGAGCTTGTATTGGCGCCATCTTGAGGTGGGATGAAAGACTAAAACCCCAGCACTAACCAGGAGGGGGAAGTGTTGGAAACTCCTGAGGCTGACCAGAGTGCCCCCCAAGACAGTTCAAATGAGAGACTGAGGAGGAAAGCATGCACATAAATTCTGTGGGATTTTATTGTGTGAAAATAGTTTTAAAATGCATTTTTTAAAAATCCTAATACTAAGTATTAGCAAGCCAAGCCTGGGCGGTGTGTATGGAGGTCTTGGGCTGCCCAGATGACAGGACCCCCTCTCAGCCTTGCTGATGTGGTCCAAAGGAAAGCAAAGCAATACATTTGGCACCAGCTTGGCTGCAGGAGTTGCCGGAAGTTGCCATTACCCTCATCTCTTGACGGATGCCTCCTCAAAGGAATTAGACTGGCCTCGATTAGAAGCAGAATTCTGGATTAGTTGGACTATTGGTCTGATCTGGCAAGGCTGTTCCAAAGTTGTGGCGATTGTAACTTCTGAAATGTCAGTTGGAACCAGTGCCTAGTCCAGTGATTCAACAGAAAGAGAAGTGAGATATAAACATATACAGTGGTACCTTGGTTACAACCATAATCCGTTCCGGAGGTCCGTTTGTAAACCAAAACAGGTTGTAACCCAAGGCACACTTTCGCCAATGGGGTCTAAAAATAATTGTTCGTAATCCAAAAAAATAAATAAAAATGGGTTGTAATCCAAAAAAAGGTTGCAAACCAAGACACGCACTTCCGAGTTTGACGTGTTTGTAATCCAAAACGTATGCAAACCAAGACGCATGCAAACCAAGGTACCACTGCATGAAATTTGTTGGGTGAGAGGGAAACAGAGGGTAGTGTGTTGATAAAACTTTTGCAAGAGGACATTTGTTTGTAAAGCCCAAAATTGATGCTGATATTGCTTGTGCATTTTGCAGTCTTAATATATGGACAAAGGTGGCTAACTGCCATGGCTGAGTCAGCCATATATGTTCACCCCTTTAATTCCTGTACATAGTATTACTTTCAATATACCATGTGGGCAGACTGAATTTGTGGAAATGCAGTCTCTGTTACAGTGTGAGATTCATAAGAGCTGTGCCATGTGTTTTAGATTTCACAAGATGCCAAACTCATTTTATTGCATACTTGAGGAAATATCTTTCTGGGAACATGTGCTCTCATCTTGATTATAGTTTTTTCTTTATTATTGTGCTACTGACTCATCTGACTAATCCTGCCTGCAAGTGTTAACTGACTTGCAGAAGTTGAAAGTGTGAGAAGAACATAACTCAGTGCAAGATCACTTTTTCCCCCAGCCAGTAATTTCATGGAAGATTTAGTAATAAATTTTTAAGCGGTGTGGATTGCATATGTCTACATAGATGCATGACTAACGAGAGTGCTTAGTTTCTTTTCAGGGTACCCACAGGTTGATGTCACCCTCACAGGGCTGTTTTGCTCATGGAGCTAGACCTTGGGCCCAGAACGTTGATAGACTCCGATTCACATTGCTATGTCAGCCATCATGGAGGGGCTGAAAAGGTGGTTGGGGGTGACATTTTTAGCAGTTGAGAAAGCTAGGTTCTGATGTTAATCCTGCTTTGATTGCACCACTTCCATGGGATGATAAAGCCTGATTTTTTATTTTTTTATTTAATAAACATATCTCTTGTCCCATCATTGACCATATTCGTTGCATCTCTTCTCTTAAAGAGCGAGATGAATTCTCATAACAAATGAGATGAACGGCTGCTCAGTATGTTATGTTGCATCTTTGGTACATAAGGAGATGTGCAGCTTCACTTGGCATTGGTATAAAGTTTGAGCTGTGTTTTTTTTTGGGGGGGGGGAATAACCAAGAAGATCTGTGTATCATATGTGTTTTATTATTTTGAAATATTTAGGGTGGACTTCTTGTGCGGTGCCTTGTGATCTTCATCCAGATTTAATCTCTGGCTGAGGTTGTTGAGCCTGCTAGAGAAGAAGCAATTGCCAATTTGTACTAGCACTTTTTAAAGCTTCTTTTTGCCCCCCTCCCCTGTCTCTTAAATGTGTTAAAGGCGAACACACTTAATAGAATGTATGGGTTGGTTGTTACAATCTGCTGGCATGCATGTTGGCATGCTCTCTGCAAAAGGATCCATGCACTTTAGTTGTTCAAGAGGCACACAGCTGTGATACTTCCCCCCAGTGGTTCTTTTTCTAGGGGAAAATGTGCCAGAACTCATTGTCTCAGTCGCCAATGCAGGCGCCATCTTGAAACCAAAATCATGTGACCAAATGCCAGGCTACATCCAGTGGCGGACAGCAGGCGGGGGCGGGGCTGGTGCGCGCTGCCCGCAGGGGTGTGGCGCCCAGCACAGGCAGGGGGTAGCCATGATGGCACCCTACTGGGATCTTGGTGCCGGGGGCGGTGCCCTCCCCCCCCACTCCTCTTCCTCCACCACTGGCTACATCTTACAGGGAGATTCAGATTGTCCCTCCCCCAGCGCCTTCACTCATTAACAGGGAGCAAGGCGCACATGTACTCTTCTGGGCTGCAACTTGAAATCCTGTTGTTTTATACCCTTGTTCCTTTGCGGCCGACTTACAGTGCAAAGCCTTTGAAGCAGAGGTACTTGGTGGTCACAGCCATGCAGTGCAGACCCCCCACATTGCACGTGGCCATGGCAGCAGCCAGGCACGACCTCCTTCATCCTCCAACCTCTGAGCATGCACCCCTGTGTCATCCTGGCCCACCCTGCGCAGGCACCCCCGGAAGGGCAAGCCTCAGCTGTTAGCTCCCTGCATCACAGTGCAACTGGGGTGACCAGCATGCGTTGTTCCTTGGCTCTCGCTGACCGCTTGGAGACTGACCGTGGTTTTTGCGGACGAGCAACAGCATCATTGTCAGTAGACCTGCTCTCAATGGCGCCCAGCTGAGAGGTGTTAGAGTGTTTTTCACAGCAACCCCCCCCCCCCGAATCTCTCTCTCTCTCTCTCTCTTTGATAACAATTGGTATTAGATTTCAACTACAACAATCCAATAATAGCCTCATTATATCAATACCAAATTGCAATACAATTCCCAATATCAATCATTCAGATACCTAATTGCATAATTTAGGTGGCCCCACACATGCTAGAATTGATGGTTCGATGATTTACTTTATTTCTGCATTCCAAAATCATACTGATTTCAATTGCATTCCTGCCATAATAGTAATCCCTTATACAACAGCTGCAATATTTATAGCTTCTATTTGTATTGACACATTTGATGATTTGTAAGTCTACAAAAGAAGATCTGTATCCTTGATCTTCCTCTTCACAGCAATTGAGCCAGGCCCAGCGTATCAACTGGTTGCCTGCATGTATGAACGAACCACCATCCTTAAATGCCATTGAAAAGCATTTTGTATCACCTGATGTTACCAACAATGAGAATAGTCATGAAACGTTCCTCACAATAGCCGTTTGTGCATGTGTTACCTTGAATCTGGACAATAAATGTCACCTACATGGATAAAAAGTGAAAAGTCCCCAAAGTGCTACTGTGAATTCGTCCTCAAATTATACTTGCTGGTTTGACAATCCCACATTGCAGGTTTCATATCCACTAAAGCAGGGGTCAGTGAACTTTTTCAGCAGGGGGCCAGTCCGCTGTCCCTCAGACCTTGTTGGGGGGCTGGACTATATTTTGAAAATAAAAATAAAAATGAATGAATTCCTATGCCCCACAAATAACCCAGAGATGCATTTCAAATAAAAGGACACATTCTACTCATGTAAAAACACACTGATGTAAAAACACACCGGACTGTCCGTAGGCCAGATTTAGAAGGCGATTGGGCCGGATCCGGCCCCCAGGCCTTAATTTACCTACCCATGGACTAAAGGGACACTCTATTTGCTGATATACGGTTCCTCTGGGGATGTGCTTCATGGCTTTCCCTTACTGTTTTTATTGTCTTCATTTCTTGATCCCTGACACTCTGTGTTTATATTTACATGAGGATGATACTTGATTTACTGACAGGGTGAGAGGAAAATGGCATGACAAATATCCCTCTTTCCAGGAGGAAACAAAAAGTGTTTCCATAGTCTCTTTATACAAACAAGTGATACGTGGTGGGGGCAGCTGGACGAAATCTCTGCACTTAGTTTCTACATTTTATTCCCGTAAATATTGTGTTTTGAACAGACAAATGGAAATGTATCTGAAGATTGATACTAATGCTCTAGAGTTAAGACATATTATACAACAAAATGTGATTCATAAGATAGAAATTCACTGTAGATCCCAACAGCTGACTTATCTTGCCTGGGAATCTAGCACATCTCTTAAAATGTTCCCCTTTTAAAGGATGGGACTTGAACACTTTGACCTAGAAAATATCATGTTTTGCCACTAAAGCTAGGTTCCATCTTCTTCATGCTTGTTCATTTCGCTGTACATTGTTGCTTTCGTTTGTCAGGGAAATTATTAGAAATACTTTGCGCAGAATTTCCACTCCAGCCGATTTAGGGGTACAATGCAGCACTTGTGAGGGGCAGCAGTTGCATGTGGTAACGTGCCCTCATAGCTCCGCACATTAGGTAACCCCTTTTGTGGGCACAGTAGGAATGGGTTCGAAGAGGGGCTGGTCCATCATTTTTGCAGCAATTACATAGCCAAGAGAATTGAGAGAGTTGCGATCTTTCATATCATAGAATTGTAGAGTTGGAAGGAGCCAAATGGTCATCTAGTCCGACCCCCTGCCATGCAGGAATCTCAGCTAAAGCATCCATGACAGATGGCCATCCAACCTCTGTTTAAAAATCTCCAAGGAAGGAGAGTCCACAACCTCATGAAGGACACCGCTCCATTGTCAAACAGCTCTTTACTGTCAGAAAATGCTTCCTGATTTTTAGTCAGAATCTCCTTTCTTGTAACTTGAAGCCATTGGTTCAAGTCCTACCCTCCAGAGCAGGAGACTACAAGTTTGTTCCCTCTTCCATGTGACAGCCCTTGAGATATTTGAAGAGGGCTATCATATCCTTTCAGTCTCCTCTTTTCCAGGCTAAACATACCCAGCTCCTTCAACTGTTTCTCATCAGGCTTGGTTTCCAGACCTTTGATCATTTTGGCTGCCCTCCTCTGCACACGTTCCAGCTTGTCAAAAACCTTCTTAAATTGTGGTGCCCAGAATTGGACACAGTGCTGCAGGTGGGGTCTAACCAAGGCAGAATAGAATGGTACTCTTACTTCCCTTGACCTGGACAGTATACTTCTGTTGATACAGCCTAGAATAGTGTTTTTTGGTGTGTGGGTTTTGTTTTTTTTTTTGCAAGAACTCATTGCTGTGCACATTCACAAACAACCAGTAGGCACCTGCTTTGTTAGTGTTGAAATGCTTCTTATGTTACAAAATATGGACATGTGAATATTCACTTCCACGCCTGATAATCAGATGTTTGAAGACAACATGAACATATCTTGCTCAGAGTACGGTGCTGATGCCTCTAGGCTCCCAGAGAATGTAAGATTGATAAAGACAAAGAGCTTTACATTTTTAGCCTTTGTCCCAGTGGCCATGAACACCTGTAGTTTCACAGAACCATATTCTTCATTACAGTGGCACCTTGGTTCTCAAACTTAAACTGTTCCAGAAGTCTTGTTCCAAAACCAAAGCGTTCCAAAAGCAAGGTGTGCTTTCCTGTAGAAAGTAAGGCAAAATGGATTAATCCATTCCAGACTTTTAAAAACAACCCCTAAAACAGCAATTGAACATGAATTTTACTATCTAATGAGACCATCGATAAATAAATAGCAAAAATAGACAGACCTCAGTGTAACACTCAAAACGGAAGCGTAACACTCAAAATGGAGCACGTTCGGCTTCCAAAAAAAAGTTCACAAACTGGAACACTTCCGGGTTTGCAGTGTTTGGGTTCCAAGTTGTTTGAGTACCAAGGCATTTGAAAACCAAGGTACCACTGTATAGCCACCCAAAAACTTGCGATGAGTATAGCAACATATTAGGAGAGGAAATGTTCTCCATGTTGGGAATGCATGATCTGCTCCCAGAGCAGGGCAGACTGCCAGAATGCTTTGCACAAGTTCTCCATTGTTCATATTGTACAGCTAGACCATTTTCAGTTCTTTCTTACAGTTCAATAATAGCAGCCAATACATTTCCCTCTTAATGACCTGGAATCGAGGTTTTGCTGGGATTTCCCTGTCCCCACCACCACACAGCAGAGTTTTGAAGCAGCATATTACTGAAAGAAGCAAGGGGAGGCTTCATCACAGAGGATAAGGGCAGGGTGCGATGTCGGGAATGAAGTTTCTTTTTCTCCCTCCAGGGTTCTTAAGTCTGGAGTATTTTGTTCCTTCCACCTGTGGGGTGTGTCTAAAAGAATCTCTATTGTGTGTCACACCCATTGGATTGAGAAACATTGCTCTAAGCTACCAACCTGTCAAAGTTGTTGTTCTCATCTACTTCCCTCCTCCCCCCCCCCCCACTTAATTTCTGGATTATTTTCTTAGTTCGTTTTCTTCCTGTAGCAGCTGCTGATGCTCAAAACCCAACATTACATTTTCAAAATAAAATTGTAAATACAGGATCTCTATTTAAGGTGCCGGGAGGTTCTCTATCACGTCAATGGCTAGGAGGTTGAAAATTTTTAAACAGATTTGCCACTTCTTTTTCACTTTAAGGACTTGGTAAAGTAAGAAATTGGTAAAGTCCATTGTCAGGCAGAGAAGAATACAGTGAGGGGGGGAAGTATAATATGCCCCCCTCCATGTTTGATGGTGGGGACGGTGTTCTTGGGGTTGTAGGCAGCATTCCTCCTCCTCCAAACACGGCGAGTTGAGTTGATGCCAAAGAGCTCGATTTTGGTCTCATTTGACCACACTTTCACCCAGTTCTCCTCTGGGTCATTCAGATGTGCATTGACAAACTGCAGACGGGCCTGTATATGTGCTGTCTTGAGCAAGGGGACCTTACAGGCTCTGCAAGATCTCAGTCCTTCACAGCGTAGTGTGTTACCAACTGTTTTCATGGTGACTATGGTCCCAGCTGCCCTGAGATCATTGACAAGTTCCCCCCGTGCAGTTCTGGGCTGCTTCATCACCGTTCTCATGATCATTGCAACTCCACAAGATGAGATCTTGCATGGAGCCCCAGACCGAGGGAGATTGACAGTTATTTTGTGTTTCTTCCATTTGTGAATTATTGCACAAACTGTTGTCACATTCTCACCAAGCTGCTTGGCAATAGTCTTGTAGCCCAGTCCAGCCTTGTGCAGGTCTACAATCTTGTCCCTGACATCCTTGGACAGCTCTTTGGTTTTGGTCATGGTGGCTACTTTGGAATCTGCTGGATTGATTGCTTTTGTCTACAGGTGTCTTTTGTACAGGTACTGTAACAAGCTGGGATTACAAGTAAGACCTCTCCTTTGCATCAGGTGCTTCTAATCTCAGCTCGTTACATACAGTGAAGATACCAGGTAGCCTGACATCTGGCTGGTTGATAGGGCATCAAATACTTATTTCAGTCATTATAATGCACATCAATCTCTGACTTTTGTCTGCTGGGTTTCTGGGGTTTTTCCTGTTGTTATTCTGTCTCTCACAGCTACAGTAAACCTACCATTAAAATTGTGGCCTGGTCATTTCTTCATCATTGGGCAAACGGGCAAATTTAGCAGGGGATCAAATACTTTCCCCCCTCACTGTAGATGGAGGCAGGATCCAGAGCAAGAATGGAGGATCTTTATTTTTTGATTGCAACAGAGTTCCCCCCATTGCAAAGGGGTGAGAACCCAGAGCAAAGGTGTGAAAGAACATTTAAAGATTTCAGAAATTGCCCAGCCCCTTAGCCAAAGGCCACCCCAAAAGCATTATACATACATCACAGAAAGAGGCGGTCTACAACAGAAATTTGAGAGTGTGGCTTGTTTCCAGGCTGACAAGATACCAGATAATGGTCACTGATCACATTACCTGGGCAGTCTGGCCATTATTTTGAGATGGTAAATACTTTAGTTCTTGAATCCAGGTCACTAGCATACCCAATTCATACCAAAAATATGCCCTTAAGACAGGATTTAAAGAATTTGTAAATGAAAGAACTATTGGGAAAGGTTTCTCCAAGATATTTCCTTCTGCAGAGGAAATATTTAGAGTCATTAGGAGAGCCAAGATGGCTTGGGGGATTGTTCTGTGTGCTAGTATAAAGTGTAATTTTCAAAGGGAATATTTCCTAAATTTTGAAGGGCAAAGGATTGATTTCCTGCGGAGTGTGTGTCTCCTATGTGTGTGCACCTTAATTTTATAACAGTGGGTGACAAAAGAAGGTGACAGATTCAAAAAGCACCCAATTCAAGCCAGAAAGGATGAGCTGGGACCACACTTAAGAGTACAGTCCCAATTCTTCCTTTGCAGCTGTGGCTTGAGTTAAAGCTAAGACAGCAAAACAGGAAGGAAGGGTTTACATTTTAATCACCTGATGTCACATGTCATCAGGCCCTACATCTGTCAAACTGGTCTACCTTCCATTCCCCTCCCCTGGTTAATAAACACAAGAGGCTATTGTTTCACATGTGTTTCCCTATTATCTCACATAATTCATCTCAGTTGATATCAGTAACTTTCAGGAAGAGAGATTCTACTTGGATCAGATCATGCACTGTTTGAGAGACTGCTGGAAGTACAACTGCCCTGGGTTCCTAGCCTGCATATCAGTGACTGTTCCAGCAAACTGAGAAGTAGCCCCAGGTTGGTGAAGAAGTATAGGGAGGCAGAAAGCAGTCAGGACAACAAATATGCAGCCGCTGTGAAAGGAAGCAAAAACCTGAGATTCCTTCTGTGAGAACAGGGTGAATTAGAAGTAGAATGCATGTGTCATAAGGGAGGGGATGTGAAGACTTGTAACTGAAGCCGAACTGTCACCTGGTACGAGTTCTGCCATAAAAAAAAGGTGTGGCAGAATTACAAGTAAGAGGACTACTAATTCCAGTTTCAGACACATACGCCTCTGTATCTTAGTTGCTGGTAGTCATAGGAACATAGGAAGCTACAGAGTCAGACCATTGCGTTCAGCTGGCTTAGTATTGTCCATGCTGACCATCAGTGGCTTTCTGGGGTTTCAGAAAGGGTTGTCTCCCTTCCACACTGGATAATAATAATAATAATAATAATAATAATAATAATAATAATAATATATTATTTATACCCCGCCCATCTGGCTGAGTTTCCCCAGCCACTCTGGGCGGCTTCCAATCAAGTGTTAAAAACAATACAGCATTAAATATTAAAAACTTCCCTAAACAGGGCTGCCTTCAGATATCTTTTAAAGAGAAGATAGCTGCTTATTTCCTTCACATCTTAAGGGAGGGCGTTCCACAGGGCGGGCCCTCTGCCTGGTTCCCTGTAACCTCACTTCTCACAATGAGGGAACTGCCAGAAGGCCCTCGGTGCTGGATCTCACGATGGGGGTGGAGACGCTCCTTCAGGTATACAGGACCAAGGCCTTTTAGGGCTTCAAAGGTCAGCACCAGCACTTTGAATTGTGCTCAGAAGCGTACTGGGAGCCAATGCAGATCTCTCAGAACCGGTGTTATGTGGTCCCGGCGGCCACTCCCAGTCACCAGTCTAGCTGCCACATTCTGGATTAATTGCAGTTTCCGGGTCACCTTCAAAGGTGGCCCCATGTAGAAAAGTGTTGTTGTACTCAGGTCTTGTTTGTGGGCTTCCCATAGGCATTTAGTTGGCCCCTGTGCGAACAAAATGTTGGCCTGGAAGATATCGTGGTCTGATTGAGCAGGGCTGTTTTTATGTTCTTAAATGTACAGGGATCTTGCCCTATGAACCAGTGACTATCTTATTCTCTATTCTCATATCTCTTCTGCTAGCTGATACTTAGAACCACATGAGAAAAGCCAGCTTTTAATTTCTCCTTTTGTATTTTGCCTCAGTGGAGAGGAGCAAAATCTAGTAGGTGGTATGGGAGAGTTTTTGTAGGGGAAAAAAGCTGGGCCACATTCCAGTGTCAGTATTCTAGTATATTCCGTGAAAGAGAGATCCCAACTTTATAAGATGACACATTAGATGGTAGCAATAACATATTCCCAAATATACACAAGTGAATTCAAAAGTAATTGCATCTTTAGACTAGGTTTCCCACGTAGGCTAGGAAGACTGTATGGCTATTTTGTTTTTGCCATGCAATTATTCCGTTTCTTCCTCCCCCAATCCAGTTGTCCTTGCCATATTTAACAAACTCCCTTTGGTTTATTATAATTGCATACAAAGTGCTGTGTGGTTAACTTGAAGGGACTTTAAAGGAAAAAGCTCAACTATGATGGGTTCTGTCTTGCTGGAAGCAGCAATTCTTTGTATTATTCTTTTTTCCACATCAAAGAGTTCTGCAGATGGAGATGCCCTTGCTAGAGTTCACCAGGAATTAAAAACCCTACTGGTGGCAGCATGAGAGGATGTTTTTCAGGAGAGAGCAAGAAGAATTTTACTCATACTTTACTCATACTTGGTGAGAGGGCAATGGCCTAACTGAGTCCATTTAGCAATACAACCCTCTGGTGCTTATCCCCTTCATGTGTGAACTAGCGGTTGTGCGTAGTTATATTTGACTGCAATATCCCACGTAATCTAGGAACTTTTTACCTTGTAACTAAACTAAGGATTATTGCCTGTGCAACTTTTCTGACTGATGTATGGGAACACACATGAATCTGACCTTTGGAGAGTTTGTAAGTAGACTGCAGGGTGGTTCATAATGTGTATTTTTAACTTAACCAAACTTGTGGGGTTTTTTTTTTCTATGCTAGGGGAAGTGGGAAATTTTGGAAGGAATTTTAAAAGGCACGTTTTAAGGTTTTACAGCTTATGTCTACATGCTTTCATTGCTGCATATTTTGTGACTTTAAAATCTCTGCTTGTTTTTTCTCACCAAAGAGTACTTGCCCACAACCTGGATCTTGGTATCCAGGGAATTCTCCTTTTATACCATTTTCCCCCCTTGAACCAACAAAGATATTCCGGACCCATGTTGTTCAGAGCTTTGTATATCAACACAAGAACCTTGCAGTTGGCCCGACAGTATAGCCTGGTATAGGTTGGCCACCTGTTTCAGTCTGCTAAATGGAAAAGAGGATTTTACCACACTATATGTGCAGATGTCAAGTGGAAAGTGTGAAAACAACACAGATATCTATGTGACCCCTCTTTCTATCTTGATTTTGAAGCCTCTTGGCACTTCTTCTCCTGTCTCTCCTGTTGCATAAAGATCTAGTAACATTGCCACCCTTTTTCTACAAGCAGTTTCTGTACTTGTCTATCCAAAGGAAATAAGGTTATGCTAAGGTCAAAAGCAGTTTCAGGAAACAGGAAGTAATGTCATGGAGAAAGAGAAAGAAATGAGAGAGGGTTGCTTTCCTAAGCAGCTTAGATTTTAAATTGTTGGGGGGTCATCTTGTTTTTTTGTATTTATTTAAGCAAAGAACTAAAGGCAGTTCACAACAAATATGAAACGAAATATTCACAATTTGAAATATTCATAACAAATCACTACTAAAATTCATTTGGTCAGGTATTTGAGAATCCATGTCTGGTATCCTGTGCCTTTCATAATAGGGACAATAAAGAAAGGAATTAAAAGTGTTAAGGGAAGAAAGCAGTGTGAGGCTAAATGAAACTGACGCCACAATCTGAATTCTAGTTTAGGAGGATGCAGATTATTCATTACAATTCAAATTGTAGTACAATATGAGAATTAAAAGAAGCAATAAAATATAATGAAAAACCATTCAGCATCTAGCACAATGTATTACAATTTCTACAAAAAGGTAGAGAAAACCCCGTGTGGGGTGCCATCAAATCAACCGAACAACTCACTAATGAGTTGTTGTTCTTAAAAATCCAATATAGTCCACTTGTTGTCCCCCACCGCCCCAAAGTACATTAATCTGAACTATGGGAGTGAAGAGACATATAAAAGAGCTACAAATTAAAGTAGTAAGCTGACACTGGGGGGGGGGGACTGTGTCTCACCATTGACCCATCAACTATATTCCATACATGCAATCTTTTAGCGATAGACGTTTATCTCATTTGCAATACATGGCGACATTGCAAAATACTTTGAATTATTATTTGAAAAAGATAACCACGGAAAAAGCTCGTGGCAATGTGAAAATGTATTGTGGCACATGCCTTTATCAACTAAAGGCCAAACTACACACATATTAAGCATGGGCTTGCTTTTAATAATTACCTTTTAATGCTAAAAAGGGCATATGGGGGGTTGGGAGTTGAACTTGTGTCCTCCCCTTCCAGACCCCGCAGTCTCTGTTGCTTTCAGAATTCTCCCCACCAACCATTCCCCCAGTGCCAGAGGGGAGTCTGTCCCATTGAACTGAATAGGCTTACTTCTGAGTAGACCCATATCATATTGAGCAGTAATAAGCAGGTATGTGTCAAGTTTAGTCCCCAAACAATAGTTGGTAGTGCTACCACAAGACTTGTGGTTTTTGTTGCATCAGACTAATACAGCTAAAATAAAAGGATTTTTGCAGATCTTTTACAAAGGTCCTTTGGTAGAAAATACAATTTCTTACTCATAATTTCACTTCCTTTCTGACAGGGTACAGACTGTTGCAAGAAAACATACTTAATCGTTATAAAGAAAGGCATGGATCTGGAGTTTGCATGTACATGAGCCGCTTGTGCAACAAGGCTCCCTTGTCTTTCTCCTCTGCTCTGAGGTGCCCTTTGCACCCTGAAATCTGTTCCTAAGGGTCAGAGAAACTTAGGGGAGTGGTCATAACTCACTGATACAGAAGGTGTTGTCTCGCCAGAATGGTGCATGCTCTATTTATCTCCTGCTAGGATTACTGCAATGCACTCTACGTGGGGCTACCTTTGAAGGTGACTTGGAAACTGCAATTAATCCAGAATGCGGCAGCTAGACTGGTGACTGGGAGCGGCTGCCGAGACCACATAACATAGGTCTTGAAAGACCTACATTGGCTCCCAGTGCGTTCGCGAGCACAATTCAAAGTGTTGGTGCTGACCTTGGAAGCTGTAAATGGACTCAGCCCAGTATAGCTGAAGGAGCATCTCCACCCCCATTGTTCAGCCTGGACACTGAGGTCCAGCTCTGAGGGCCTTCTGGTAGTTCTCTCCCTGTCATAAGTGAGGTTACAGGGAACCGGGCAGAGGGCCTTCTCGGTGGCAGCACCTGACCTGTGGAACAGCCTCCCATCAGATATCAAGGAAATAAACAACTATCTGACATTTAGAAGACATCTGAAGGCAGCCCTGTTTAGGGAAGTTTTTAATGTTTTATTCTGTTTTTATTGTTCTGTTGGGAGCCACCCAGAGTGGCTGGGGAAACCCTATACCTGGAGGTCTCAGGGCGGTTCACAGAACTGCAGTGCGATTGTAAACATGCATTACTCAGAAGTAGACCCTACTAAGTACAATAGGGCTGATACCCTATTGTAGGTCAGGGAATAGGAATCTGTGGTCTTCCAGGTGATGTTGAAATCCAGCTGCCATCAGCCCCAGCCAGCATGGCCAATGTCCAGGCATGATGGGACTTGTCACCCAATGAAATCTGGAGGGCCAAAGGTTCCCCATCACACTCACAGGCAGTGTGCTTGGAACTTCAGCTTCATCCACTGTGGAGCACTTGAGCTCTGTTCAGCAGTTCCTAAATAGCACCCATAGTGCAACACTGGGGCCCTGCATGTTCCCCCTGCCTTCTCCACTCCTGATTTTTCCATGTTGAATGGCATGGTCTAAAAGGGGATTAGAAGCATCTCAAGGCAGGGCTGTGAACGTCCCCTGGTTTAATCCCTGGAATCTGTCAGTCAGTGCGGCCAGTAATGAGCTAAGTGGCCAACTGGGCTGATTTGTCTTGTGCCCCTGAGTTCAGGAAAGGAATGGGATGTGTCATGGGGATGTAGTGAGAATCCAAGAAACTTGCCTATTGCAGCATAGTACAAATGCTTCCGCAAGCAGTAATGTATGTGTTTTCAGAACAGTGCTACAGTGGTACCTTGGTTCTCAAACTTAATCCGTTCTGGAAGTCTTGTTCCAAAACCAAAGCGTTCCAAAAGCAAGGCATGCTTTCCCATAGAAAGTAATGCAAAGTGGTTTAATCCATTCCAGACTTTTAAAAACAACCCCTAAACCAGCAGTTTAATATGAATTTTACTATGTAATGAGACCATTGATCCATAAAATGAAAGCAATAATCAATCAATCAACCAGTAGCTGAACTGGGTTCCATGCAGTCGCAAAAACAAAAGAGTTACAAAAACAAAAACGCAAAATAAATAGCAAAAGCAGACAGACCTCAGCGTAACACTCAAAATGGAAGTGTGGCATTCAAAACGGAATGCGTTTGGCTTCCAAAAAAAGTTCGCAAACTGGAACACAAACTGGAACAAGGCATTTGAGAACCAAGGTACTACTGCATTTGATTTTTACATTATTCATTCATAATTATTAACGTTATTTGTTCCACTTATGCCCTTCCTTTCTGTCATCATAGAACCCAAGGCAGCATTCATATGATTCCCACCCAGGTACTAACCAGACTTAGACCTGCTTAGCTTCTGCAAGGCAGTGTCCTTACTTGCCTCCAGACTAGATCCTGGAATCTTCTACTCATGGATCTTTGGATCCAGCTCAAAGAATTAAAGCATAATTGCTTAACCAACACAAGTAACAATAAGCCCTCTAATGATGTAGTGGTTCTATAGCAATTCGCTCTTATGCACAAGTGGGAGAAAGTTTTGGGCATAAGATTTTGCTTTTCTGATCCGGTGCCCAAATAAGAAGATGTAATGCCATTCTTCTGTGAGTGAAGAGGTCTTCTTGTATGGGAAAGTGCCCTTTTGAATCCAGATTCTTGTTTCCAACAATATGCAAGGACTTGTTTTTGATGGAACTATTTGCAATTAAATTCCAGACATTATTTTGGTTCAGCTCCATTTCTCGATTCTATATCTGATAAATTTATGTGCTCTTTGAGTTTCTAGCCATTTACTTCCTCTCTCCTAATTAAATCTTTCAGTACGATAGCATTCCAGGTCTCCCTTTCTAAAAAACATTTCACAAATTTGAATAGAAAAGATTGCTTACTTTCCAAGAGGCCATAGATCAGGCCATAGTAGAAACTATGTGATATTTCTCAGATGGTCAAGATTAAACATCAATCACCCATTTTCCTTCGGATTCTAGCAAGTTTTGCAAACAAACTTTATTCTTTCACATCTTTTCACATGTAGTAGGAGACCTGTGTAAATCTTTCCTTAAGCCCCATGTAAGAGAAGAGATCATCTAATGTTACATGAGATTTGAAGTTTATTTCAGTCCCCAGAAAAACGTATACATTTCCTTAAGTTCAGAGTTTTACCAGTTGCAAGAAACCATGGCGAGGGAAGAGTTATCGTGCTTAGATTCTGCTTGCTAGTGTAAGAACAGTTTACTGGACTGAGTGGACCATTCCTACCAGGCTATTTTTATTATCTTAAAAAAACAAAACGTATCTTAGTCGAAATGTATCCCATTAAAACCCAGCAACACAACGTAGCACAGACACTATTTTAAAATTAACAAGCAAGGATTAACACTTCAACAAACCCCATAAATGGCGCTCAACACTGAAAAGTTTGCTTTGTGGGGTATGAATTCTAATAAGCTTTTGTAGTTCCATTAATTTCTTTTCATGTATATGAAAACTGAATTTACTCCCACTGCTCTGCTTCTCCTTAAGTAGGGCAGTTAAAAAACTAAGCAAGGGCTGAGTCAGTTAATTAATTTAAATGAGATTACATAATGTTGATTTACATTACATAATGTTGATTTAATTGCCACTTTTATTTACTTAATTAAAAGCACTCTGTAGAAAAGTGAACAGTTTTGACAATGGCTAGCCTGGCAAATGGCATAAGGAGAATAAGCTGCCGCTGTGGAAGCTGTTGGTGGAACTCCAGAAGAGATGTGGCCAGAAGTGTTTTAAAACCATTGAGCTTCAAATACACACAAAAAAACCCCAGAGTCACTTTGGTTTTCAGTGAATAGCATAAGATCCAGGTTACTCTTTTGAGGTTGCAGCTCTGAAAATGGTAGGCAGCAACACAGTGACTTGACACAAGCGTGGTTAGATGCTTGGTGGCTTCTGTCAAATGGACTTCCAGCAGGAGGGTTTATGATGGGAGATTAAAATGAGAGAGAGAGAACATCTGGAATCCCTTCTCTAAAGCTCAACACTGTTTAAATTAAAAATACTTGGAATAAAATAAGTCCTAAGCATGGCTTTTTGCTGGAACTCGTTGTTGTTTAGTCGTTTAGTCATGTCCAACTCTTCATGACCCCATGGACCACAGCATGCCAGGCACTTCTGTCTTCCACTGCCTCCCGCAGTTTGGTCAAACTCATGCTGGTAGCTTCGAGAACACTATCCAACTATCTCATCCTCTGTCGTCCCCTTCTCCTTGTGCCCTCAATCTTTCCCAACATCAGGGTCCCACCAGGGAGTCTTCTCTTCTCATGAGGTGGCCAAAGTATTAGAGCCTCAGTTTCAGGATCTGTGCTTCCAGTGAGCACTCAGGGCTGATTTCCTTAAGAATGGAGAGGTTTGATCTTCTTGCAGTCCATGGGACTCTCAAAAGTCTCCTCCAGCACCATAATTCAAAAGCATCAATTCTTCGGCAATCAGCCTTCTTTATGGTCCAGCTCTCGCTTCCATACATCACTACTGGGAAAACCATAGCTTTAACTATACGGACCTTTGCTGGAACTCACCGGAGCTCAGTTCTGGCACCTTTCAGGTGGGTGCCATTGTCATTCTAAGAGAACAAGGAAGAAGTTCGTGGTGAGCTCTGGCACCTCTCTCAAAAAATAGCACTGGTCCTAAGTATTTTGAAGAATCCAATAAGGGAGACAGGTAGCTAGCATATCTCAGTATTTTTGTATGTTAGAGGAAATTCAGTTTTACCTAGGTATTTTCAGTTCTCCCCAAAGGTCTAGTTGAAATGATGTGTCTTCAGACTGTGTCATAAATCACATACCTTCTTGGCACTATAAGATCGAATTTTCCCAAAGGATGGTGCCTGGATTTTGGGGCCTGGGAAGATTTGCATGTGATACAACTCACAGCAGTGAGATCGCATTAGGTGTTGCCACCCTGGGAGATGGAAGGAAGATACCGTCCCAAGCAAGGAAGAGTGGCATGCCAAACTAATAGAATACGCAGAAATGGCAAAACTTACGGGAAGAATAAGAAATCAAGTAGATTATTTAAAGAATCATTGTAAACAACTAAACACATTGGCAGGATTAATTTGAAATCAAGAGCTAAAAGGTTATCTTGGGGGGGAGGGAGTAGAACCAAGAAAAGAGTTGTTAAGGTGGTGTTGCAGTTTAATTAAACAAATTTCATTATGTAACCAGAGAAGGAGAGGGGGAGGAGGGAAGTCGAAATTAGGGATGATTATTGTTGTTAAATTGAAAACTGAAAAAAAGGTGTTTCCACCTTGGGTTCCGCTGGAGGGGAGGGTATAAATTTAATAAATAAATCTATGAAGGTGTTTCAGAAAGCAACAGCAATGTTTGGCATACAGTGTGGGCAACTATTACTTTCTGAAACACATTTGTCTAGTGTTGCAGAAGGGTTGTTTCCCACTTGAAACAGAACTGAACAATGGTGAATGGTCTTACTTATATAAGTACAGACCTGCTGCTGAATAAAAATGATGAGGTTCCTATTTCTGGGTCAGAAATAAAGCAAAGGAGTGTTAGTGGAGTTGGATTCTGAGAGCATACCTTTCTGTAAGTTCAGTCTCTGAACTCCTTTGCCCCCCCCCCCCAGCTGGGCTTAAGTGTTGGATGAAAACCCAACTGGGGGAAAGAGCCTGTAATGGCAAAGTGTGGAGAGGTAAGCAACGGGAAGGAACAGGCTCTTTCTCCCTAATCTGTGCATCCTTTTGATTTTCTCAGTTGGAACACCTTTCCTCTACTTGATATATGATCAAGGGAGTCCCAGGTTTAAGCAGATGGGTCTATAGTCATGTCTAGCTTTAGCCAAGAAGCCAAAAACTTGGCATGCTCTGGATCACACCTGGCTACAAGAAAAAAAAATTGGCTAATGCATTCACAGACCTTTGACAGACCATGGTGAGCTAATATATAAAAACCTGCTAAAGTCCTATACCTGTTCGGATGGCTAGTATAGAGAATTGACATTAAATGTGAATTATTTGGGTTCAGCTTATATATGTAGTTATGTTTAAGTGTAGAAATGTTTTTAGTAAGGTAACAGATGGAATCTAATGCAGTTGAAATAATCATGAGCACCCATTGCTCCCTGAATTAAGATCCAAAGTGACTTCCTAACTTTAGTATTCATCCTCTCAATTGTATCAAAAGCCACTTTTGAGAACACTCCTTCTGCCCTCCTCTTGATGAAGATCATCCATGTCCATTCAGTCTCATAACCAGACCTGAACTCTGGCTGAAATTGGTCAAGATAATCTGGTAGCATGATTACTTCAGGTGCACTAGCAAAAAATAACCAAGCTTGTATGGTAATTTGCAATGAACACATGCAGGGCTGTATCCTTGGACTGTAAAATTTGACACCTTCCATAGTAAATCTGTATCATGAGGCTTGAT
The DNA here is from genome assembly GCF_027172205.1 of Podarcis raffonei. NCBI lineage: Eukaryota > Metazoa > Chordata > Lepidosauria > Squamata > Lacertidae > Podarcis > Podarcis raffonei. The sequence continues at coordinate 18,193,407 of NC_070618.1, forward strand.
CACACATTAAGACATTAAATGTGTTGCCCATGATGAGACTGCAGATAGTGTTTAATGCAGCTTTTGACAATTTTCTGTTTTGCATTATAATTAGGTCAAACTTAAATAAAGATTTCCTTTGTGTTTTTAATTATCTAACATTTGAGTTGCCTCCTTTTATAAATAAGCAGGTCCCCACAACATCCTTCTACCTTGGATGAAGTGTGGTTTAACTCATTGTTTAAAGAAAGTACAAAATTGGGTGAAAGCTCACTGGTTTGTTGATTTCTAAATTCATACAGTGGAAGGGGAGTTGCACTGGCATATTTTTGGTTACTTTATAAATTTAGTATGTAGTGAGTATGCAGTCTTCATCATGCCTGATACAGTAGTTGGAAATTTGAAATCTATAGTTGATTTACCGGTATTATACTGGATTCTTGTCTTTTATTTATTTATTTATTTATTGCCCTTAAATTTTAATTTGGGCAGGTCAGTCTGTTACTGGGCTGTCTCTAGATATCAGTTGGAAACATATTTTAGTGGAGGGTAACTTTGAGAGATTGTCCTGTCCTTTTCTCAGACTGCCAACAGCTCCCTTTGTCACAGCCACAAGTATCTCTCAGATGGCTGTTGGGAGTGGCAAATACAAGGGGTCATACTTGGCCTGAAACCTCTAGATAGGCCCAAACTAGATGCAAGGTTTTCCTGAATGCAATTAATATGCATGCTTTTCTTGTGTAATTAGCAGTGTAAGGGAAGACTGGGCAGCCTTGGAGCCATGCAGTGGGAGGTGGGTAAGGAAAGTTGAATTATTTCTCTTCCTGCCATGGTTCTGACAAAATCCATTCTCCAGTGCTGGTGCTTGCCATTCCAGAAACATCTCCACAGTCAGATGCCTGATGCTCATATCCCATTAAATCATAGTTCTTATGCAAACCATATTTTATTTGAAATCAGAAGTATGCAACTCCTTTGGCGCATCTCTCTCTCTCCTGCTGTGTTGTGGACGAAACAATCCAGGGCCTGACTTCTTAGGTCACCAGAACCTGGACTTGTGATTTGTTTTCTCCAAACAAGCCATGGGTTGTTCTTGGCTTAAGGCTTGGTTTGTTTTGTTTGTTTGGAGGAAACAAACCAGTCGACAGGGTTTGAATGGCACAACAAAACAGATTCTTGCTTGTTTCTCTGCAGTGTGGCAGGAATGGGCGAGGAATGCCATAAGAACGTTTGAGCAATGTGCACCACCACATTTCTTAAACCATGGCTCATTTCAAAGTATGTTTAATATGAGGTGTGAACTGAACCAGTGTGATGTAGCCAGACATGGACTAAGAAGATCCAGGTTCAGATATCTATTCAGCAGTGAAGTTCACTGGGTGACCTTGGGCAAGTCACTATCTCTCAGCTTCGCTTATCTCACAGGGTTGTTGTTGTGAGACTAAAAAAAATTAAAAGAGGGAAAGTGGGATATAAATGTGATAAATAAAATTCTCGTTCCAATATTTAGTTTCTTACACCACAATCCTATGCATATCTCCTCGGAAAGTTACTTTCATTTAGATTAATGGTGCTAACTTCAAGACCAGCATGTATAGGATTGCAGCCTGAAAATATCTGGAATGTGGAACAATAGTTCTAAACTCTATCAAATGCTGTGGTTTCTTTTCTTCCTCTCTTCAACAAAGTTGCTGGGATTCTTTCTTTTAATTGGGGAGTTTTCAATAAGAATATTTTCTTTAATGAGATTTGCACCAAAAAACAAACCAAAAAAACAAAAAAACCCAACCCATTGTAAGTGTTTTAAAGATTTGTAGAATGCATATGTGGCTAACTATGCAGAATTATCGCAGAGCATGCCAACAGATTGCTGTTTGCGGAAAGGGGTGTGAATGAGCTCTTTAAAATGCAAATCATACAGATCGTGTTGGTTCAAAGAAAACTAACCCAGGACAAATCAGTAGCAAGTTGCTGATATGTTTCTTCAATTTCTTTTCAGATTCTGGACAATCAGGAAGTCCAAGCCACAATGATCCTGCCAAGAATCCACCAGGTAAAAATGAGTTCTAGGCCGTTTTGCAATTGAACATTGTTTGAGAACAAAGATCGTACTGTTAATGGTTAAGAGTGTATAATTGGTCGGTAACCTATTTTGTTCTGGCAAGCGCAGTTGTGTTTAGGGTAAGGTGCAGTTTCAATGAGTTCTTGTGGAGTAGCATATGCCTCAGTCATAGTTTCATCGAGATTCTGGTTCATGGAAGCTTGTTTGCTATTGGAGAAGGGGTTTGTTATTTTGGAAAACTTGTATTAAATTCTGCCATGTTTGTTTGCCAAATGAGAATGAAACATGAGGTAACACTTAAGGTGAATGTTTGTTCCGTCATTGAAATGATTTATTCTTGCACACAAGGGACTGTTCTCGCACCACCACGGCACCCTCCCTAGATGTGTTTTACGTGTTCCCCTAACCAGTGCTTTTTTTCTAGAAAAAAAGGTGCTGGAACTCGCCATGAATGCCTCCCTTATTCCCTGAGTGGTGCTGGAACTGAGTTCCGGCTGGAAAGAAAGGTTTGCCCCATACCCTCTGTAGCAGATGTGAGAATGGCACAGGGCACAGAGAGGGAGAAAGCCCCATTATGGAAGGGAAAGTTGTTCCACTTGCACAGTAATTTAGTTGGCTACCCCAGATTGCTATTTCCTCGTTTGTGACCAGGACCCTCCAACCTTATTTTGTCCATTATTAACCAAATTTACACACGTTCAGTTTTTGTTGAGCAGAATAATCCGAAAGCTCTGAAATTAATATTTTCCTTTCTCCCTTAAAATAAAAGTTTCTAGTCAAACAATAAGAATAAAGGGGTCAGAACCAGCCTTCCTGTGTTCTTTAGGCAAAATAGCGTTGCTTCTTAAATGCAATTATGGCAGGTTTGAAAACTGCTGTTTGGAACATTTGAAGTAAACATATTCAACACTTTTACAGGGGGTCAGACATTTGTTTTGTCTAGTGTAGTGCAATCTATGGAACTACTGGCAGTGGCTCTCTGAATCTAGATTTACATGCAATCCATTAATTGCTTGTGCTTAAGTGCAGTACAGTGAGTTTGTTCCTTCGCCCCCTCATACCACAGAACTGAATGAATGTTGTTATTTTATTTTGCTGGGGGTGGGGTGGTTAGGCAGAAGTTTTAATGGCATTTCAAACTATAGTACTTTGTTTGAAATGAACTCAGTTAATTTCACATAGACCACCTACCAAGAACGATAGGTTTGTGCAAAAAAATCAATTTGTAGACTTCAGAGCTTTTTTCCTTTTCCTTTTGGTTTGTAAAGCTGAAGTGTGAACTCCGACAAATTGGAAAGAGAATCGTGCTTGTGTGAGTCTCTTGGTCAGTGCACCTTCTGCCCATGGTTCAGACAATAAAACTTGCAAAACTGGCTAAGTTTAAGTTGCTGTGTACTATTTTTTCCACCTTGCATGTACACATTGAAATTACCTTCTGTACCCATGTGTGCAAATGTGACCTCCTGTTATGCAGCTGTAACACAGATATCTGCTATTGCTCAAGATGCCTCATCAACTTATAGAAACAGAGGGAAGTTTTTGGCTAGTCAGAAGAGGCAAGGCTTAAAGCAGTAAAGCAAAATATTGTTGATGTTTATCTTGTTCTACAAAGAGAACCAAAGAATCCTGTGGCATCTTAGAGACTAACAGTTTCACCTTATACAGTCGTACCTTGGTTCTTGTATTTAATCCGTTCCGGGAGTCCTTTCAACTCCTGAAATGGTTCAAAAACCAAGGCATGGCTTTTGATTGGCTGCAGGAGCTTCCTGCAGCCAATTGGAAGCTGCGGAAGCCCTGTCAGACGTTCGGCTTCAAAAAAAAGTTTGCAAACTGGAACACTCACTTCCGGTTTTGCAACGTCCGGGAGCCGATTTGTTCAACAACTAAGGCATTCGACTACCAAGGTACCACTGTACAGTATGGCCCCATTTTATGTGGGGGTTACGTTTCGGGGATGGCGCGTGACCCCCTTGGAGCCACTTCTGTGTGACCATCCCTAACCCTCCAGCTCTTTTCATGCCAGGTAACTAAAGTGGACCCATCTTGAAAAGACCCCTTTACCTTTGGAGGCAAGGTCCTCTTAGTGTGCTGGTTTTGGGATGCTCTCATGAGATCTCATGGGGCTGTCTTGAGTTCCCGCAAGATCTCATGTGTGTATCCCTAGCCTTCCAGAGCTGGCATGCTGAGAGGTCCTTGCATGGCAAGCAAGGCAGAGAGATTAAAATCTCTCTTGGATAAACTTTGGGGCTGTTCTGAAGGCCATCTTAAGGGCTTAAAGCAGTAACCGTTGCAGTTAGATTTTTAAATGGGACAAGGCAGGAAAGAGAGTTTGGTGCCAATGTTGTTGGTGGAAGATGGTGTAATTAAGAAATGTGTGATGGGCTTTCAGAGATTGGGTGTGTGAGAAAGATGGCAGTGGGAGCTTGGACACAAGTATTTTAGTGATTGGGTATGGAGCATGGGTAGGCAAACTAAGGCCCGGGGGCCAGATCTGGCCCAATCGCCTTCTAAATCCGGCCCGCAGGTGGTCTGGGAATCAGCATGTTTTTACATGAGTAGAATTTGTGCTTTTATTTAAAATGCATCTCTGCGTTATTTGTGGGGCATAGGAATTTGTTCACCTCCCCCAAAAAAATATAGTCTTGCCCCCCACAAGGTCTGAGGGACAGTGGACTGGCCCCCCGCTGAAAAAGTTTGCTGATCCCTGGTATGGAGAAATGGTGGCGTTAGCAGTTTGGGCTGGAGTTACACTGATGGTTTTTGGATGTTGGTAGATAGTGAGTAAGAAATAGGGGCTTCTGTTTTGGTGATGCGATTGCGAAAGATGGTGGAGGGAGAACTGGGTTGGTAATTTTTCTGGTCATGTTCATGATATCGTGCTTTTTATACACTATTTAAGAAAAAGCAACTCTTTCCATGTTGCCTCAGTTTTCCAAAGCTGTCTGGTTGCTGTGAACTCTCTAATCAGAATAAGCAACAACATTCTCTCAAAGAGGTGAAGGAACTATAGTTTAAAGATGTACAAGCTGTATCTGTTCACTTGTATGCTGATGCATTTCTAAAGATGTTCTGGGACGAAAACCAATCCAGCACATATTTTTGGTATTCACTGAGGTTGTTTTCATCCACAAATGGTGCATAATGGATGCTCACCGCTTCCCCGGGGGGCATCTGTTGCGGACCCTCACTCTCCACCGCTAGCGAGACCCGTGTGGTCACCGGCTGATGGGGAATTCCCCTCGGCCATCATGACCACCAGGGCATTACCTCCCTGCCAGTAAGCCAGGTTCAAATGGGCCAGTCAGGGCCCGGGTCTTGAGGAGACCCTCAGCTGGGCATTGCCCACATTGTGTTTCCTTTGCATTGAAAGGAATGGTGTGAAATAACAATGTAATGAGTTACATAAAATGACATTAAAAAATAAAAAAATTACTCAGCTGCTGCTGAGGGTGGAACCTGTTTTCCCACTTTCTCAGGCTGTTCAGGTTTGCCATTTAAAAAATGAGCGAAAAATTAGCCGTTAGAATTTTTGTAAGGAGCATTTGCAAAGTTACGGAAGAGAAAGCACAAATCTTGAGTTGTGCTTAGGAGGATAGAAAACACCTTGCCTTGAGAGAGTTCTCCAGATTGGATACACTCCAGAATAGGGTGCCAATTCATTCAAAGCTTCTGCAGGGTGGAGCTTGTAGGCTCTTCAAAGGCCCTACTGGAGAGTAAGATCAGTTGTACTGATGGTCTCTCCCCCACTGGTCTGTTCCTATCCTAATGGTTCAAGAGCCAGCTAGTTGTAGGGCAGGTATTTTACCTTAAAAGGAGCCTCTCTGATAGTGTGATCATCTTGGTCCAGCAGAAGATGCTGACATTGTTCTAGTGCTGCCACCATGACTTGGTTGTCCACCTGGTAAGAAAAGAGGAACAGCTATTGCCTGAATGGGTAGCAACAGCCTTTGATAGGTGTTGAGGGCAGAGGTGTCTGAGAGTCTCTCTTCATTGGCATTTACATCTCATCATGAACATCTTCTTCCTTGTCCACCACCACCGAACAATCAGGAGATGCCGCGAATATTCTTCTTTCCTATTCCTACTGGCATTTAAAAATGAGAGAGTGCTCAACTGTAGTCACTTTAAATTTCTCTAAACAAATTTCAGCAATGGCTGTCTGTCTCATGAGGGGAAGGTTATAAGGGAAGAATGGAATTGGGATAGCAGCCTGTTGACAAGCAGGGCTAGAATTCAGTTCTTCAGGAAAAGCACCAGCAAGAGCCACTTCATATTGAGATCAGTTTTGTTTTTTTGTACCACACTTAAAACATGAGTCTGTAGTTTGGTGAGCATCTGAGCTGGAGCAGGCAAACAGTGGATAGTTAACAAACCACCCTGAATTCGCACATAATGGCAAGCCATCTGTAGAACAAGTCTAGTTACATAAGCCAAAACCAAACCGTGGCTTATGATCATGGTTAGCTGGAAATAAACAAAGCATGGCTTAGCTATTGGGCTGGGTCCCACAAGGTAGAACAAAGCATGGTTAAGCTAAACAAAACATGGCTCAACACTGTGCACATACCAGGCCATAATTTCCTTGTGGGGGCATGGGTTTCCTTATTATTTATTGCTTAAGACAGGGAAATACAAAGAAGGAATGCATGAATGTTAAACACCATGTGGCCACTGGTCTGACAGGCCACAGAGATTATTAGATGAAAGTTTTGGATTCCCCTCCACCTCCCTCCATCTCTGATGGTAGGCAGGCAACCTCGTCTCCCAGCAGGACCACTTCTGTGCCATGCTTTGATCTGCATTCTGATTATGAAGGAGCCAGTATGTTGGCAGAAAAATTTTGCTTGAGTTTTGGATGCCATCACCTTCTCAAGGGCTTTGCCAAGGGGGAGGGGGAAAAGGAGAGCCTGGAAACTGTGTAGTTGTTGGCAAGGCTGCTGGCACTGAAAGTTGGTTTCTCTATGTTTGGCTAGACTTCTGCATTCTTTAGGATGTCTGGTAATTTGCCTTCTTAACTAAGGAGGGGAGGGCAGCTGACTTTGCCAAACAAAAGAACATTAGGTACAGCTGCTAAAATTTTCTTGTAATGTATTCCCGAAATTACCCAGTGTTGTATTGGTAATACCAATATAGCACTGAGAAAGTATAGCAGACAGTGGGTGTGATTGTAATACTTTTATGGTAGAGTACTCCCCACTGCTTTTCATCTGTTGTTATTGAATTGAATGACATTTATTCCTCAAAAGTTTATTTGCAAGTCCCCCTCCTTTTAATCATTTGTTGAAGTTTCACGCAATAGGAACTGGCTGAGTCTGTTACTTAGGTGGTCCTTGTATTTAGAACGAATACTTCTTCAGTATTAGGCGATTCGGGCTGGGCGATATCTGGCTTTCAACATCGTGATATATCACCAGCTAAACATTGCAATATACTGATATATCGCAATGTCTGAAATAAGGATGGAGCTTTGTGGTTTTTCCTGCATCGTGATTTTTGCATAGAGCACACATAAATCACAATATCAAATCTTCGGAGGCTCTTCTCCTTCGTGTGCCTCCTCCTTGAGAGGTCCGGAGGGTGGCAACACGAGAACAGGGCCTTCTCTACAGTGGCTCCCCATCTGTGGAATGCTCTCCCCAGGGAAGTTCACCTGGCGCTTTCATTATACACCTTTAGGCACCAGGCAAAAACGTTCCTTTTTAACCAGGCCTTTGGTTGACCGGATCGGAATCCTATACCCTTTTAAAATGTGACTCCTTTTGGGGGGGGTTGCTATTGAGTTATTGCTCTTATTTTGATTTTATTTACGTATTGTGATATTTTCTGTAAACCACTCTGAGACTTCAGGGTATAGGCTGGTACATGAATTCAATAAATAAATAAATATTCCCAGGTCAAAAATTATTAAACCGATATCACAATATGGACTTCAAACCGGTTTTGGATGGCATATCCATATATCGCCAACCCCTAAATGCAATAGATCTAAGAGAGAGGTTTACAACCTTTGGGGTCCATGCCCCCCCAACCAACTACATTCTTTCTGCGGCACCCTTTCGAGGCTCAGGAGCCCAGTTATGTACTCCCTTGCTTGCAGAGCTGGCAGCTTCTCATGCTTTCTCAAACACCCTCCCTTATGGGGTGTTCCCTCAGCATCCTAACTTCTCCCCTCTCCTCAGGAGTGCTCTGGGTAGCCACAGCTTCTGCCCCTGATCTCTAACCTCCCCCCAACCCCTGCCCCAAAGAAAGGTGCCTCCTCTCACTGCCCTCTTAGGCCAGCCCCCCCTGGCCAGCCCCAGAGGCACCATTCCCCTGGGGAGCTTGTAGCCAGGGCTGCTGCAACAAACAGCTCTGCAAGCCTTTGGGAGGCAGAGACATGAGAAGGCATCAGAGGAAAGAGGGATGGAGGCCAGTGTTGCCTGTGGCACCCCTGACCACCATTCAAGGCACCCTGGTTGAAAACCACTGGACTAAGATGTTTTAAGTCTGGACCTTGGTGACTGATGCTCGGTAATGTCTGAAAACGTCGATTTTGAGATGCTATGTAAATGCTGAACATGTGGTTGTTATCTTTTTCTTTAAAAAAATAAAATAAATACTGAGGTTCTGTACCTTTTCAAAAACACCATGAGAATAACCTTTCTTGGCTTGCAGTCAATAAAGAAAAAAAGAACAAAAGAACTCTAAACTACTTTTCTTTATCCTGGAAATCAGCACCAAGGACAAGCAGAAGGCCAATTTCCCATCAAGTAAAGAGGTGCCATATAGCATGGGTGGGGGAGGGGGAGGGATAGGAACAATCAGCGCTGCTTAGGAACAATACTTGCTGCAAAATCCTTCTCTTTAGAAGGACTCCTGCTCTCTCTCTCTCTCTCTCTCTCTCTCTACACCCCCACTCGCCTCTTTCTTTCTTTCTTTCTTTCTTTCTTTCTTTCTTTCTTGTAATTTCTAGGTTCTGAGCAACCATGTTTCCATGCTGGGAAAATAATAATAATAATAATAATAATAATAATAATAATAATAATAATAATAATAATAATATATTATTTATACCCCACCCATATGGCTGGGTCCCCCCAGCCACTCTGGGCGGCTTCCAACAAAACACTAAAATACAATAGCCTATTAAACATTAAAAGCTTCCCTAAACAGGGCTGCATTTAATAATAATAATAATAATAAATTAATTAATAAACTTTATTTATACTCAGCCCTCCCCGGCCACGACCGGGCTCAGGACGGCTAACACCAGGTATAAAACCAATTGATTAAAATACAACTTAAAATGCAGCCTCATTTCAGTGGAAGCCCAGATCAAAAACCGTTTGGGGGGAGAAAATATCAAATCTTCACCAAGGCCAACTATCCAGACTGGTCCTATGAAACCTTTGAAAATGCCTTGCTTCTATCTATTCCGTTTAAAGCTATACTCTGGCTGAATTAACATATTGGATAATATTAGTGTTCTAGAGTAGTGTAGGTCATGTAACAAAGTGAGAATATAACACCAGGTTCTGGAAATGTAGTAGAAAGCTATTCCCCTGTTTTTATTTAAGACTTACAGAAAGCTGAAGCTGAATTAGTTTTCAAGCACATTTTGGAAGTGTTTCTTTAAAAAGGGAAGTTTGCTAACCAGCTTCAAGTGCTAGTTAATTCTGGTTAAACAGGGAAACCTGATAATCCTTAGTGTTAGATAATGTGCTTCTTCTTTGGTGATCACTCTTAGCCGAGTAAGATTGTCTTCCATGAACACAGTTTTAACAGTGAGTCCATAAGTGACCATGGAAGCCAATTCTGGATCCGTACGTCCTTCCACAGTGGGGACATTGGTTTTCAGGCAGGAGTTGATTGCGGTGTGGATTTGCCAAACATGTCTTCCTCTTAACTCGTTTCTTCCTTTCGTTCTGAATTTGTGCTTCTTCATGATGATTTTGGTGGAGGCGGGTGGTGCTGTGGTCTAAACCACTGAGCCTTGGGCTTGCCGATCGGAAGGTCGGTGGTTCAAATCCCTGCGACGGGGTGAGCTCCTGTTGCTCAGTCCCAGCTCCTGCCAACCTAGCAGTTCGAAAGCATGTCAAAGTGCAAGTAGGTAAATAGGTACTGCTCCAGCAGGAGGGTAAACATTGTTTCCATGCACTGCTCTGGTTCACCAGAAGCAGCTTAGTCATGCTGGCCACATGACCCAGAAGCTGTCTGCGGACAAATGCTGGCTCCCTTGGCCAGTAAAGCGAGATGAGCGCCACAACCCTAGAGTTGTCTGCGACTGGACTTAATGGCCAGGGATCCCTTTACCTTTATTCTCCAATTAGAGCTCTCTCAGGCCACTGTTTCTCAGTTATCTGTGCTTATACTGCATTTTTTATAATTTGCCCTGAGAGCATCTTTAAACCTCTTTTGTTGTCCACCGGCATTGTGCTTTCCATTAAGTATGGAATAGAGTAGTTGCTTTGGAAGATGATAATGAGGTATCCAAACCACATGACCAGTCTAACAAAGTTTATGTTGAAGAATCATTGCTTTGACACTGGTTATCTTTGCTTCTTCCTTTTTTTAAAAAAAAAAAAATTATTAAAATTTTACAGACAAAAGAGAATTACAGAATAAGAAAAGAAAAAGAAAAAAGATACAAAAATGCAAAGAAAAATACAAAATACATGAGGAAATAAAAAACAATTAGAAAAACAAATCAATCTTTTCATATCTTATATTTCAGTTACTTGTTTCCTGACCTCCTCACACCTCCATTTTTTGTATTCCAATTCACATGGTTAATTCAGCAAATCCTTTCCCTCTTTGTATTTATCTTAATTCTATATCTTAACATATTATAACTTTGTATTTTCATCTAATTATCAGTCCATTTTTACATATTCTTTTTAACCTTATTGCTAAAGCCACTTCATTTCAATCCAACATCATTTTAGCATTCATTAATTTTACAATGTTTCTTCTTCCACTACACTGACATTAGTTCGCCTGTCTTCCCCCAGTGACATGTAATTTTTTTTTGGAGATACCATTGATAGAATCTTTTGAGGAGTTGGAGATGGTGTTTATAAGTAGTCCGTGTTTCACAAGCATACAGTAAGGGTTGGTAGTACAATAGCTTTTTAAACAAGCATTTTGCTTTCCTTGTGAATGTACTGGTCCTCAAACACTCTGCACTTCAAACAGGAGAAAGCTGCACTCGCAGAGCTCAGGCAATGCTGGATTTCGACATTGATGTTGGCCCTTGTGGATGCTTGGAGGGTCTGGCCCACTCTCAAACTTTTAATTGTGGCTACAAGATGGACCCCAATAAATGCATCCCATGGTGTCCAGCGTGTCAAATCATTTGCTGAAACTAAGCAGAGGGGAAGAAAAAGCATTCACTTCCTCGAAATAGCTTGTGTTTGCCTTGGAAGTAGAATGCCTCTTCTGGCTGGGGATCCGAGGGATCTATCATAATACTCTGATAGATGTGGTCAGCAGCCTTGGAAGAGCTACGTACCCTTAGGCCTGGCTATACACGCTATGTAATGGTTTTCTGTTAGCTGTTTAGGGCGGGACGAGCATTAACATGGCTCCAGAATTAATCTTTTAGTCGTAATAGGTGGTCTTTATCTTTATAGCTCTTCTGAAAATATAATTAGTAGTTTTTCATTGAGTTGCATGTGTTTTGAGCATGGATGGCTATATTATTTTACTGCACTATAACTTACCCTCTTGTCGACAGGGAACTAACCTGTATGGCAAGAAGGGTAGAAAAGTTATGGCCTAAAAGTCCCTTGCCTCTCTTCTGCTTAAGCAGCTTCAGCGTGTTGAATGATATAATACTGAAAACACTTGGGAACAATGTTTTTGTAAATAACAAATGGACCAGAATCTATTTGTATAGATTTTCTTGCAGTGTTGCCCTTGCATGCTCCCTCTGGTATGGATTCTTGGAGCAGTGGTGCTCCTTCCAAGTCTGTTAGTCTTGAATTAAGAGAAGTGTCTCATACTTATAGTGCCGTTGGATTATGGTGTCAGTTAAGGCACTGGCATTTTGTTATTTTACAAGCAACCCTTGTTGTCCCCTCCCCGCACACAATAAACTTTTACAATTTCCTTTCGTGATTCTTGCTGTTTCAGTTATTCTGGCTATTTTATATGGAGTTTTTTTTAAAAAAAGTTACAATTACAAAATTACAAATGAACTGTGGTTAATTCCTATGTTTGCTTGGGCAGATGGATCTGTAAAATTCCAGTGGCATGTTCAAATGTGTTTTTTTCTACATCACTACTTGTTTATTCAATGGTTGGGGTTTTTTTGCATTTCTAAGAAGTAACTGATCTTCCAGTTCTGCAGAATTAGGTGTTAAACTCATGTCTCTCGTGTGGGGAAATTGAACACAAGTTTAGAGATCCTGCACTAGTTAGTTTGTTAATGAACTTCAAAAATTTACTAACTTCAGTAGCACAAAATCTACACAACTCCTGTAGTACTAGGCAGAGAATCTGTTCCTGCATAAGCTATTCCCAATCCTACACAATACTTTTTTTCTTGCAACACTCAGCATACCATTTTCTGTGGTTTCAGGTTTTTCTTTGTGCCCGTGTTTAGTGTCTAAAAGCAGATTTTCTCGTTGTAGGGAGAAGCTTGAAATCTTAACAGTCCCACAAATTTTAATGGGCTACTTAGCTCACTCTTAAGGTTCAGCCAGTAGTGGGAAGACAAACCAATGCTTCATGAAAATGAAATGTCACACACGTCAGTCGCCGATCTCATAATCTTTGTTGCACCATGAAGAAGCTGGAAATCCGTATCAGCCATCACACACAAACCATTGGTATCCCTAAAGCTTTCATAAATTAATTAAATGAACTTTGGTGCTGTTGCCCATGACACCTGATTAACAGATGGACCAACACTTTCAGTAGGCAGAGAAACCCATTGATTGGAAGTTGCATGGCTTTTGGACCAAGAAGCTCCCAGTTTCTATTGACCTGTTTTTAAACATATTGGCTGCAGTTGGTAAATCTCCATTTGAGAGAAGGTTCTGTGTGTGTGTGTGTGTGTGTGTATGTGTGTTGCTGCAGGGCAAGAACTCTGATGGCACAGTTCCATATTCAATTATAAACTGAGCTGTTCCTTCCTGGAATGATTGCAACATATGAGGAATTTGTTGTTATTCAGTTACCGTTGATAGGCAGGTGCTACATTTTACAAGATCCTACATGCGAATTGATTATACATAACACATGTATTAGTTGGGGAACCCAGTTTCACCAACTTATTGTAGCACAGCTGGAATCACATGACATCATTTCATTGCCTGTGCAAGTCGGGGAGGCTATAGCAAGGGGGTATAAGGAGCACTCGAGTTGTGCAACATCACAACTTTGCGGTGGTACAGCTGCAGCATCCACATACAGTACTACAGGCCCAGTGGCCAAGCAGAGGTTTTTGCCCCTTTCCTTGCCTAGCACCTTCAACAAGTTCTCATCAAAACACATAGACATCCAAAAAGCTTTCCTAGTTAACATTGCCACCACCTCAAGTATCCCAAACCATTAAATATGCCCCAGATTCTTGTACTAACTTCCTTCTCGACCCTCCCAGATCTGTTTATCAGTGTTAGGAATTCCCCAGGTGCCAGGCACATTTTTAGACTGGCACAGGTCCAATTGCAGCCAGGTGGAGATCTCTGGATGCCAGGCTGGTTAAAGACATCTCAATCTGGCTGGCTCCCTCCAGCTTTCCGAAACAGGTAAGCAGAAGGGCTTATTTGTGCCCCACCTTTTCCTCCAAGGAGTACATGGTTCAGACCCCCTCCTCAGTCAATCCCTACACAGACTCTGTGAGGTAGGTTAAGAGGTTAAGAGGGTCACCCAGTGAGCTTCAGGACTGAGTGGGGATTTGAACCCTGATCTCCCAAGTCCTAGTCTAAACACTACACCACACTGATGATTTAATGTGTTGTAAACCACTTTGAGATTTCTTCAGAATATAAAGCAGGGTAGTGTTCTTTCTGAATGGGAAGGGATGTTGGCAGAGATCACAGTGTTCTTCCCTTCGCTTAAAATATAATGATTTGTTTGTTTGGATTTGCAGTGTGCCATGTGCAAGAGACATGCAGGAAGTTACTAAAACTAAAGTGAAATGTGTTTATTCTTCCATGTTTACATTTCTGGCTTTCTTTTTCACAAAAACAGTAATAATAAAATCTGAAGTAGCCAGCAGATGTTGTCTGCAACACAGTTGGCCTTACCAATTGGCAAATGGAAGAGGTTTCACTGTCCCTGCCTTTGAGATGCAAGGTTGCTGGAAGTTCTCTCTTTTCTAAAATAAATAGAGCAAACAAAAATAAGCGTTGGTGTGCTTGTTAGCTATTTGTGATAAAATAGACACCTTATACAAGACTTGAAGGTAAATCCTTACTTGTGAGGTTGGCAACTCCTCCAGCCAGCGTTTGCTTGAAGTTTCTACACTCCCATGTTCACTGAGAGTCAACAAACAGAATAACCAACCAGTTGCCAACTGTCACCTCCTTCCCCTAATACCATTTATTCTTTGTGAAATACATTTACAATGCATAGACAGTATAATGACTAACGATACTTCACCTTGGCTATTAAGGCCCCCTCAAACAAAACTTCCTCGGAATTAATTCAGATAAGCAGAAACACAATTTTAAGTGCTATCTGATTCCCACCCGCATTCAAAACCTGTACATATGGCAAGCTAACACAAGGCTAAAAGAAAAACACTTCTATATGACGTTTGAATGTTCCTTTTGCCGCAAGCTTTTGGTGCGATTCCAGAGATATGAAGCTTCAGAGATGTGATTCCCACCTGGATTCTGAAGTGATACAATCTCACAGGGAGTACGTTACGTACGTTATGTTTAAGTTACATCTGCTATGGTGCTGATAAATCTCATGATGCAAGGAGCTCCTAATGGTGTAGTACTTTCTAAGAGTACTTGCTGCGTGTCCTTGTTTGAACTTGATAGAAAGGATTGTTCAAAGGATGCTGATAGTTGATGTTAGGGATATTCACTATTTGCCCATTGCACATCCGCCTTTATAATTTTTGTTTTTAATAATAGCTGTTTCTTGGCTTTATCTCTAAGTTGAGTTCATTTTTGATTGTGTGTGTGTGTGTGTTTGTGTGTGTAAGTAAAACTGTTGGCTGACCCTATTGTTCTATAATAAAAGCCAAAGAGACAAGCCATTCAGTAGTGACTGAATAATTCACATTTATAGAAACCTTGCACCTTACTATACCAATTATTTGCCATTTTAAAAAGTTATGTTCTATAGTTCCCAAGTCCATTCTCAGTGCCTGCTGTGCTGTTTCACCTTGTTGTTGAGAGGATTACAAGTCCCAGCCTTGGACAATTGTATTTCTGCCGGGCTCTGAACACCTCAGAAATACAGCATGACATATGTTCCCAGATGAGGAATTGCTCCAGAAGTTCCTCAGGGCACCTTTGATCTTCCATCAATTTTCCAGCAGTCTCTCTAGCTCCAAAGCTTGCAGTTGGAAAGGGAGCAGGGGATTATTACCTTGTGCTTAGTTTTGGAGGCATAACACAATGTTGGGAACGAGTCCCTGCTAGTTGAGGGAGAAAAAGGGACCTGATAAACATAGCCTTTTTTGGGGTGGCTACAAAGCCCAATCAAAATGTATGAATCCCTTCATAGTCAGCATGTGCCAAACCTGTGATAATTAAAGCATCATTTTCTTCTGATCAAGTTAAAAATGATTGAACTTTCCTTGATTACATTTGACTGGTCAATTGGCCAGATTTTTCCCCCTTTTTTTCTTTTTACTAGTTGGATGCCCAGATCTTGAACTTGTATTAGGTGGTATCTGAGCACAATTTGATTACTTCTTTCTTCATGATGAGTCCAGTATCAAGACATAGTCTGATGAGCTGTAAATAGTGTTCATTGAGAGCAGAAGGCAATTCTAGTCTTTGAAATAAAAAACAACAACCAGTATAGCTTTATTCATAAATTTATAATTAAACTGAAAGATCCTTAATGCACTGAATGAAGATTTGTAAATACCAGACCAGGTATTTTAAGTATCTGTAGAACTAGGCCCTTTAACACAAGTTGCCGTTGTGATTTAAATGGTCTGAAAGAGGTAGTTCTTGGTAGGATGAAATATTTTATATCATAAACCTTCAAGATTTACAGCTAGTAATTTGGTGTGTTTGAATGGAGGAAAATCCATTTTTAAGCACTAGCTTGCATTTTGAAAGTCCACATAGCCTTCAGGTACTTCTTTTTTTCACAGGCTGTGTTATGACAACTTGCTCCAAACTTGTCTTTTAAGAGATGGGTGCACACAGTACTTGGGTCTTTGCCCGGTATTCACAATGACACCAGCCTCATAATTGTAGTATTAAAGTAGGGGTTTTCACATCTCCTTAAAAAAGAAGAAAGCAATTAACCTCTCCAGCTCTTTGGTCTTTAAATACGGAGGCATCTCCTTTGATGATAACAAATGGCATTGTTCAGATTTTTGCAGGAAGAGCTTTTCCTCCACCAGATTTAAAAGTTAGCAGTGATAAAAATTAGTGAATTATACTATTCCACATGACATTATCTCTTGGGCAAAATGAGTCTTTAGTCAGTGATGCTGCTAGATCCTTATATTAGTGTCAGGGAACTGCCATCGGAGCCAAGAGTGGAGGTAAGGCTCCCCAACGATGCAGGAGAAGGGACTAGCAGGGAGAGAGAGAACACCTCCTTTGGGGAAGGAAATCGGTGTGACACCTGGAAGAAAGGGGAGCAGGGAAGGACTTCGGAGAGATGGCTCCAAGACTCTTCCACAGAGACCAGCGGGGAGAGCCCAGGACCTCCGCTGGCCACGCCTACTCTGCTCAGAAGACTTCCGCGCAGGGAGGCTAGGCGGAGACTTGGCGTCAAAGAGCTTTTATGTTGGAAGAAGTTCAGGAAACGCCCACTGATGGATTCTGCCAGTGACTGAGACAGCCACGGAGAAAGGGCTGTCCAGCCAGGGAAAGGTTTAGCCAGACAACGTTGCCTAGAGCAGCAGCCCCCTTACGCACGAGCAACCCCAATTCCCTTTACAATTAGGTTTAAGTGCTGTGAAATCTGGCCACCAGACAGGGAGTAAATGAGAAATATATGCCAAGAAGTTCTATTAAAATGTATATTATGAGTTAATGCAGGAATTACTTAGGTTGCAGTCCCGTGATAGAGCCTGTTGAACTCAGTAGGACTTATTTCTGAGTAGGCACGCATAGCACAGCATTTTTGAAGTTAAAGCACCATGCAATGTGGGAGGGAAATTCTTTCTTTTCCCTTGAACAAACTGTGATGATATGATAGAAAAATGAAATGTTCTTTTCAACAGAGGTTAGCATCTAGCCATTGTGCATGCATACATAACAATAGCTTCTTCTTTTTTTCAAAGTTTGGTAAGAACTTTCTGCTGCTTACTTTTTGCCGCCTCTGCAACAAAATCACAGCAGATTGCAAATATAGAGTGATTTTCCATCATAGCAGATTGCAAATATAGAATTATTTTCTATCACACAGCTGGAAGTCAAGTACCCAGCCACAGTGGATTTGCTAACTAGATATCCTCACCAAATCCTCTTGGTGCTAGAACATATTGTGTTTACCTTCCTGTACTCAAAGGCACCTTTGGAATGCAACTTGCAGAGCAGAGTGCTTGGGGATGATGCGTAATGCAGCATGGCGCCAGCTATGTGGTTCCTCTCATTTAAGCTCTTAAACACTCATTTAATATTTTAAATAGAAACTGTGGGTCTGCTGCGTTTTCAGAGCTGGTTTTACTCTCAATATTGCTTTGTCTGTGTAATGAAAAAGGGGGGGGGGTGCTTAGGCTGCTTCCTTTTTCCAGGTCAAGGAATATACAAAAGCTATGTAAAAGGGAGAAACTTTTTTTTTTTAACGCTGCTCAAAGAGAAGAAAGGTTTTCAATTTCCTTTTCATTGCTAAGATGAAGTTAATTGCTATTTATTTAATGGTGGGCAGAGTATCCCCTCTTCTTCTAACTTGGTTCTCCAGACGTCCCCATTTCCCGGGGACAGTTCCTGGATTTACAAATTAGTCCCCATACAAAATCCATTGAAGTTGAAAAGTGTCCCTGCATTCATTGAAAAAAATCTGGTAACCTTACTCCAGATTGCATGCGGTGGAAATTAAACATGTAGGCAAGTATCTTCCAGCGACTTCTTGCCCTTATCTACTAAATCCACTGGCCAATAGATGCAATTTTGTTTTCTGGTGGGGGCTGCTGAAGCACGGAAAATGGATGCTAAACAATGTTTAATACTCCTGTTCTCTAAGCTCAGCTATTTTTTCTAGTTTAGGGTTCCACATGCGAGTTTAAAGTGGATTAAAAGCGCTCTCTCTCTCTCTCTCTCTCTCTCTCTCTCTCTCTCTCGGTGTACATATGATGTCCTCATTCAAGGGGCAGCTTCCCCTTTTTCTGCCAGCTGACTGGGATTTTTCCAACCCACAGATAACCCTATAAAGGAAGAGAATCTAATTTCAAATTGCACATTACGCAACTGTAAATACATTAAGGTGCATTGTTTGGGCAGGGCTTTACGTTTGTGGTGACGTTTCCTCGAGTGCTGTCTATCACCTTACTTCTGCTTTCTTGAGCACAACCTTGCCATTTTGTTTCCTCAGCCCAAAGGGAAGCATGCAGTGTGTTTATTTTCACTGCTTGTTGCTAAAGGCAACTCCATGGCACAGTTTCTTAAATGTTTTAAACAGCTGTTCCGTGCGAAACCTCTTCACTGCAAAATCGCTGTATTAAAAAAAAATAAAAATTTGGCTGTTCCGGGGGGGGGGGGGGGCGAGAATCAGCAGGTACAGGAGATAAGAAGGAAAATGGAAAAGAAAAATAGCAGCACTTGTCCACTCTTTAAACACTCCTCCTCTCAAATCGCTTTCCCTATCCTGCAATTGCCACATGCCTCGTCAATTTTATTTGCAATGCATTTGAACGTATTTACAAGCCGAGTTGCACCTCTGTTTTGTGCGTCAGGAGGAGGGTCTGGAGATTAAAGGACCTTGTATCCTGCATGACCATTTCTTGCTGTGTTGCAGTGCTTTTTGGTGGGCTGCTAAATCTCAAATCTCACCTGGCTGGGTGCTCTGCTACCAATAAGGGGAAATAGATATTCACTCCACTTCCCTGTGGGGAGGAGTTGCGGTGGACCACATGGCCATCCACTCCCGTCTGGGGGTGGGGAGCGGAGTCACGCATCTCCCAGAGGTCCCCGCCCACGTCATTGTTCCAACCAGCCAATCCACTGGCTGGGGGGGCGTGGCCGGGCCCCATTTAAATGGTGGCGCAAGCCAGAGAGCTTCCTTCTGGCTCTCTTCCTTGATCTCCTGCCCGCCCTCCCTATTTTCAGGTTTCAATATTGGCCTTGCTATGGACCTCAGTTGGTCACCGTTGAGGGGTCTGGCAGGAATTTTTCCACTTGGCAAATTGGCATGGGCCATTTGGATTTTGCCTACCTCATAGCAATCATCACAACTTTGTAAGGTTTGGCAGTTAGGCATTGGTTGATCTTATGATGGGGGAGGTGAGGTGTGGCCATCGCCTGCCCCTCCAAGCTTAAGGGTATTCCATTAAAGCAGCGGTTCAAAACCTGTGGGTCCCCAGATGTTGTTGGACTACAACTCCCATCATCCCTGAGCTCAGGCCTTGCTAGCTAGGGGTGATGGGAGTTGTAGTTCAACAACATCTGGGGATCCACTGGTTGAGAAAGGCTGCCTTAAATGAATCCAGGGGTGTTGATCATGTCCGAAGTCCGGGGCAGGGTTAGGGCCATGCCACGACCCCGTCGGGAACCCAGGGGGAGCTTGAGTTGTTTTGTATTGACGGGGCTTCCCCCTACTGGTGGTGGACCCTTATAGGACTCCCTGCATGATGGGCAGGAGTCAGATATAGTCAGGTCAATTCCAATGCCTAAGCCAATACCGCTCATAATCTGTAACCAATAAAGTTGTGGCCTCAATTTGCCCAATAACCATTAACCTAATATCCGTGTCCTTGTGTCTTATGCATCAACTAGGGGGTGGCTATGGAGTCTCGAAACACAACAGGTGGTACCTCTCCGTTGCCACTCATGCACACACATTTTAAGGGGCATCTTGTCTGGCCTCCTGCAATGCAGGAATCTCAGCTAAAGCATGCATGGCAGATGGCCATCCAACCTCTGCTTAAAAACCTCCAAGGAAGGAGAGCCCACAACAGACCATTCAACAGTCGAACAGCTCTTACCGTCAGAAAGTTCTTCCTGATGTTTTTTATTATTATTATTATTGTTGTTATTATTATTATTATTATTATTATACCACCCATCATCTGAGAAACACAGGGCAGTTTACAGCATCAAGACACAAAAATATGTAACATAATAACAAAATAATAACAATTTTTAAAAATCTATTTGAGTAAAAGGTTTGCCATTTTAGCCACTGTGAAACATACTTGAAACATTTGCTTGTGTGCAAGTTTGGTGTGGCCCGGTTCCATTGGGGGGGAACAGTTTTCCAAAATAGAAAACCGATCGAGAAAGCAATTATATGCTATTTATTTGCAGTAATCTACCAATGTAGAAAGTCTCATAATAATTGATACATTCTGACAATTTAGTTTTGTAGCATTTGAGTGGCCATTTGAATTTATGAATGTCTTTTTCATCCCAATGTAACTAATTGTCTTCATGTTTTCCCTTCCAGTGTATCTTGAGGATAGTTTTGTAAAATCTGGAGTCTTCAATGTATCGGAACTGGTGCGGGTGTCAAGAAGTAAGTTTTTCTTCTTTTAACTTATAGTTTTGTGTATTACAATGTTTCTGGCTAAGAATCTGAACTCCAAACCACAGGAAACCTTAACATTTGAAGTCCCTGGAACCCTAGACACGTGCTATAGTGAAATCTTCTTCTCCCTTGGCCTCCCATTGTTGAATTGGCATATTCTGACAGACCATGTGCTTTTAAAAATACAGGCTGTTTTTGTGGGGTTATACGCATTGTTTAGTGTTTATACAGTAGGATCTGATTATATATCTGATTAGTGAACCCTATGAACGTCACCAAATGACTTGGAGCAAGCTGCTAACACTCTGACTTGCCCTGTAGATAAGTTACATGTCTATAGAGTATATTTAATAAATTAATCCCATTCAACGAGGTCCACCAAATATATATGATTATGGCTGCAAACATATGGACACTTCCTTAGGAATAAGTGCCATCAAATTAATTTCTGAATAAACCTGCATAGGATTGGGCTGCAAGCCTTTGGTTGAAAGAGCAGAGCGAGATTGTCATTAAATTAATAGTTTCAGTTCTATACTATTAGCTTTGTTTTAATGAAGTATCAGGTTGATCTGTTCAGACATTTTTATTTTCTACAAAGGTTTGCATACCAAGTTTAGTTTATACTGAAGATTGCGAGGAATTTTTTTTTATAAGCATGGAAATCAGTTAAACAAGGAACAAGCTTTCTTATGCCAGCAAGGAAGAAATGTTATAAATAGGAAGCTTAATTTTAGTTCAGAATAGTTAATAAATACATTAGAAACATTTCTTTATCTGTCATGAGAATAATACATACAGTGAGCATCCTATATTTAGATAATAGCCTGAGCTAAGATTATTCATCATGGCTTTCGAATATACTTGCATGGTAAAGTGGTTGGTTGAATAGAAAAATGTGTTAATGTACAGCACTCGTGCATGTTTACCCAGGAGTCAATTCCACTGTATTCCCTAGCACTTACTTTCAGGTAAATGGGCACACAATTGCAGCCTTTAGTATTCTAAATTGCATTAAAGTCATTCAAAAATATGCAGCAACAGTGAAAACTTCCAAAATCAGGTGTATTTGAGATTATTAAACTGTGACATGAAACAATTAGTTTAACGTTCTGGGCCCTTCCAATTAGCAAGTAAATTGTATGTAAACTACCCCAAGAATTTGATTGAAGGGCACCAAGAAATAATAAATACACACATTTGTTGTAAATCAGGAATGTAATGCATGCTAGTATTCATGAAAGTGAAAATAATGCATGGAGCATATTAATGTATGTAAAATAAGAGTTTATTTTCCAATAGATATTCTGTTTCACCAACTGAAACAAGCATGTGTTTATGCTGCATTTAAAATAATCCCATTTTTGTGTTGTTGCGTCCAGAATAAATACATTTTAAATTATATAACAGAAGTATTGTACTTCTGACAGTAATTTTCACTTTTTTCATTAAATGTTGAGGGAACGGGAGAACTCAAGGAACTAGTTAATCACATAACTGTCTAGCTTTTCCCTGGTTATGGGTTAATTTTTCCTCAAGTTATACAACTAGGAAAATTAATTTCCTCTTGCTTCTCATTAGACAAAAATAGAGAGAGAACTTCGTTTAAGGGTGTGCTTTTGTTAGTATTAAATTGTTGTTTAAAGACTGGTGTGACTATCTTAATGCTGTGTTCTTTAGCGCCTATAACCCAGGGAGCTGGAGTGAACTTCCCCATTGGAGAACTTCCAAGTCAACCATACTACCATGACATGAACTCGGGTGTAAACTTACAGAGGTCACTATCCTCTCCACCAACCAGGTGAGCATATCATTTTAAAAAAGATCTAGCTATCATTAGGGTGTTTGTTGTTGCTGCTGCTGCTATTTTTTGTATTTTTATTTTTATATCTTATGCTTTATGTGGAAATTGTTCAATTCAGCAGTGTACTTATTGATGTGCTTTATTTACAGTTTAAGACTACCATTGTTATCTTTTGTAATCATGCAATGCTTTTTATGTCGCAAGCCTCCTTCAGCGTAGTTTTTAACGGCGGAAAGGCGGCGTGTAAATAAAATGACAATGAGGTGCAATATTGTACTTCTTAATTATGTGTAGACAAGTAACAGTTAAATATTTCCAATGCTTTCTATTAAAATGGAAAAATCAAGTAGGTGTGGTGATACATTTTACATTATCAAGAAAGTCAGCAAAATAGAGTGGAAGCTTTCAAAGCGATCATTTTTTCAAACAATAGTAACAGCAACAACAGCAAATACTGGTGATGTAAGAAGTGTGAATAATAATAATAATAATAATAATAATAATAATAATAATAATAATAATTTATTCATAGCCCACCCATCTGGCTGGGTTTCTCCAGCCACTCTGGGCAGCTCCCAACAGAATAAAAGCACGATAAAACATCAGTCATTAAAAACTTCCCTATACAGGGCTGCCTTCAGATGTCATTTAAAATCAGATAGTTGTTTATTTCTTTGACATCTGATGGGAAGGCGTTCCACAGGGCAGGTGCCACCACCGAAAAGGCCCTCTTCCCTGGTTCCCTGTAACCTCACCTTTCACAGTGAGGGAACTGCCAGAAGGCCCTTGGAGTTGGACCTCAGTATCCAGGCTGAACAATGGAGGTGGAGAGATGCTCCTTGTAAATCTAGTGAGATCCTATGTGAGCAATAGGTTTTTGGATCTGGAAACATGAGATCAGAGTTTGGTTTAACCCAAGAAGAGTTTTAGGCTTGACACATGCCATCTGGATCAAAAGAGCTGCCTGTTGTTACTTTTAATACACATAAAGGCAGTTAAATTAACGCTTCTTCTTATATATTCACAGTAAGAGACCCAAAACTATATCCATAGATGAGAATATGGAACCAAGCCCAACAGGGGACTTTTATCCTTCCCCCAATTCACCAGCTGCTGGGAGCAGGACATGGCATGAAAGAGATCAAGGTGAGTAAATCCATGACTTTATAGTGCTTCAGACACATTATCATTTATGGAATTTTGTTTTACCTCATAAATACATTCATGCTTTGCAATTTGAAATGGAGATTCAAATCTAAATCTACTACTAGGCTGAAGTATGTTCCTAGACTTTTCAAACTTACAAAGTAGTGTCCATTAGTCATCATTAACCTTACCATCATCGTTTTTTTTATTTTTACACCCAGATATTGTGAATATGCATACCAATCCTTTTACTAAAACAACAGTTTTCACTGGAAGCTAAACCTGTCAAATTAGAGGGTCGGGATAGATATTAATTTATTCATCTGACTCTCTGGCTAGCGGAATCTAGCAACGCCGGTAAATAATTGAATAAATTATTAAGCTTTCACCGTATATTTTATAAGAAAATGAATAAACATTCTGCCTTTTTTCTGGCCTTGTTTCTGTGCCTTTAATAGCAAGCTGATGTGAAAGCATTAAGAAAGTAAAGCTGCCTGTGGTATGAAGAAAAAGAAATGGCTTCACTTGTTTTATTTCCCCATGTTGGTTTGCTAATAGAGATTCGGAAGCAGGTCCAGAAAAGATCTAATAGCCTTAACCCTGGTGATTTGCCTTCCTATTGTATGCTCCCTAATGTCTTGAAATTTTCATTTTGCTTGGTTCTTAAATTATTTCTGTTTATCTATACATATAAGCCAATGAACATACTAGTTTACCCTCTACTGCCCAGTAACTGCTACCCTGAAAGTTATAGACATTTAGCCAGCAATCATGCTGCTCACTGTTCTTGCACGTAAGAAACATAACAAAGTGCACCTTCCGTTTATTATTCATTATTTTTATTTCTTTAAGGCATTCATATAAAGCTTGCATAAAAAAACAAACCAGGCAGCAAATAAAATAAAAATTCACCTTAAAACCAAATAGAAACTTGAATACTTCCTAATTTCTTTATTACTTTTAATTATCATTAACTAGTAGTTCTTTTCATAGTCTTCTTTGCAATATTTCACATAATTCTCCTTACAGAACTTCTTGCAGTCCTACTAGCATAATCTGTTTATTACAATTGCTTTTTAAATAATTCAGATATTTACTCCAGTCTTCTAAGAATCTCTGGTCCCGCAGGTTTCGAATCCTGTAGAATATGAGTTGGGAGGAAGTTCCACAATGCTAAATACATGGCTTCTAATAGTTCAGTTGTAAGGAGGAATAACTCACCGCCTTGGTAGTCAGCCAGCCCTGACATGGCCAGTCATTTAGAGTATCTTTTAAGAGCAGACAGATTGGGAAGTCTTGGTGGCATTCTTTGCAGGGGTAACCAAACTTTTTTTTCAAATAGGGCCAGATTTGATGAAGTGAACATGCGTGAGCGCCAACCAAAGTTGCTGAGCTGGATTAGGCCCCTGAAACAGACTTTGGACATGCCTGGTTTAGTGGCACAGATCCAGGCAGAGGCTTAGCCACCCCTGTTGTAAAGGAACATTTTTAATTGGTTCTATCAACCAGTTCCTTTCCCACCTTCCCTTATGTAAGAAGTATCTGAAATATAAATGGGGTACTTGAATAAAACAGTTCTTTACATTTGACTTTCTGTTGATACAAGTGATACGCCATATTACCAGCTAAGTGGCAATAGTAATAAGGCCTGATTGAGTTCCACCTCCTCAGCCCCACTGTCTTGCCTTAGAGGACATCAGTGGCAGCTGTTTTCTTGCAACTCCCAGCAAAGAAGGGTTTTCCTGCACCATGGGCTGAGTGAGATCAAACTGCTGAGCACCTATGCCTTGTCTTAGATGACATCAGCGAGAGCCGTTGCCTATGTTGGTGGCAAGTCTTTCACTGATGTCCTCTGACATCAGTGCATGGAAGTGGGGTTGAGGAGCTGAAACTTACCTAGAACATAACAGAGGCAAGCGAAGCATATCCGATCAGCAAAAATCAAACTTCCTTAGTTCTGGCCAATTGTCTCTGCCAGGATTTCATGCCCTTGTTTGCTATTTGAAAGACCTGCAATATTATACAGAAAAGTGCACGGGTTACTAGAATTAGGTATTTTGTGGTAAAAGGATATAACTTCTCCTGAGCCAGTGAAAGCTACCCATTCTCAGAAGATACTTATCTTTCATCTCATCACCTCATGATTTTATCCAGTTTCCCAGTTGCAATTAATAGCTTTTTCTAGCTTACACGTAAAAATGAATTACATATTGTATATGGTATGCAATAGTCTTTGTTTCCGATTTATATGGATCATGGGTTTTTTGGCTCGTTTCTTTTTAACATAGCATTAAGAAGATGATTTTTGTGCAGGGTTTTTACTTAAAGGGAATGTTACACTCTTTGGAGCAGTTGTGGTACCAATCATAAAAGTTCCATTTTAGTATTCCCCAAATATTTATGTCTCTCAGCCCCTTTGCACCTCAGACAGTATCCCCCGTTCCCCCAAATGATCTTTTTACAGCATGTTAAAATAATATTTTATTTGGGTCAGTTTTTACATTTTCCCCACTTACTGCAAAATATCAATTTGGAATGTACTCCCCCCACCAACTTTCTATAAATAATGCAAGTTTTATTTGTATCTTTTTGTACATATATTTGCAAACATGGGGATATAGGATTGGGCTTAAAAAAAAAAGACTCGCCTGTTGGTTGGTGGTATTATTATTATTATTATTATTATTATTATTATTATTATTATTATCAACATCTGTTGGGCTGCTCAGACATTGCTCTTTATTCATCTCCCAAAGAGTGACATCAAAATTGATCCTCAATTATTTATTTTTAATTCTCCTCAGTTACCCTCACCACATGCAGAAGTGGTCGTCTGTACTAGGAACCTTCACAACTATTTAAGGAGGATTCTCGTTTACCCTAGTTATTGATATTTAGAGTGATTCCCATACCCAGAATAAGATGCAATCCCGTGCTCCCATTTGTGTGATCACTTCTGTACACCACGAGGGGAACAGGAAGGGGAAATGCAATGAGTGATGGGAGCACCATCTGAACAGATGCTCTGTTTTGTTGTCGTTGATTTTTGGTACTGATTTCATGAAAAGTCACCCAATTCTTAAAACTTGAATGCTTGTATCAAGAAGGATAATCTTTTAAGTTCCTTTGCATGGTGGTCTCTGCATAATTCTAGTTGTGGAGTGCAGAGTTCTGTGGTGCTTAAGCTTTGGTGACCTGCAGTTAAGGAAAAAAAAAATTGTGTCTAAACGGATTCATGGTAAAAACCGGTCATTTAAGGGGCCAGGGTTATGGAGTGGCATAAGTTCCTGTGCCCCTCCCCTTTCCTTATTTGGCAATTTTAAGTATAGTCAACAATTTTAACTGAGGTGTAGGAAAACATATCTGGGCGTTAAATCTTTTTTTCCGTTTCTCGTAGTACTTGAGGCATTGAGAAAAGCAACCTATGTTATTTGTTTAGGATCTTAGTTCCATTGCTTTAGTCCTGCTCCTGTAATAGATGTTGATAGGAAAGACATCGCTGGTGGCTATTGCCACGTGAATTACACAAAAGACATAGGCTAAAATGGGAAAGAAAATGGGTAAACATCATGTGCTTATGTCTGCAGCGGCAATTTTCAAAAATGGTCATTGTCCACCCTCTTGCAGCTCCTTTATCATGAACTATGGTGTATCAGGAATAATTTTCCCATGCAGATTTATTATAGGGACTGGACTGTTTTACTTTTTTGCAGTCTAACCTTTGACTGATAATTCATATTAGTTTATAGTAATTATAGTGCTGCATGGATGTGTTTGGAGTGTTATTAGCCGATTCCTTGCTATGCGTTCTAAATGGTTACTGAATTGATTCCTATCCTTTCTCTTTAGTTGTAAGAGATGTTTGTCATGTCACTTTGCCTCTCAAACACTTAAATACTTACAACTTCCGTTGATGTGCTTCAGTGATAAGCACAGCCTTCCATTGTAAACTAAACTGTCAGGCTTCGCATATCCTGAATGTGCAAACACAAATGTGTTTCCAACTTAGAATAAGGTTGGTTTGGGATAGGCAGCATGATCAATCTTTCAGGGGAAACCTTTGACACATTCTAGGTTCCTCTCCGAGGCCCTGGTCCTTGGAGTTAACTAGTTCACTCAATCCACTAAGCCCAGACTTCCAGTAGTGGTTGTCAAAATACCTGTCATCACCTACTCAATTCTAGAGAGCAATAGGATTCTTTATTGTATACATTCACACAAGACATGTGGTTTGAGAATCCTACCAGAATACAAAACACTCATTTTCTCCCTCATTGCACCCCCTTCACTCCCTGCTCAGCTCCACTCTTTTTTACACCCCTTTTATCCATCAAAGTCAACTCTGACGTTCTATATCTGGGGCTCGCTTCACTCAGAATTCCATCGCACTCACCTGTTGTCCATCATTCTTTACCCAAGACATTGTTACGTTGCGTTATCAAAAAATACTTTTCCGGTCTCCTGAAATTCAGGGGCAGATGTGTCTCTTACCATGAATTGGCACATTTGAGGTCTGGTTTTGTGGCAACTTCAGCACCGAGAACTATGGTTTTGATGTTCAGAGTTGGTAAGTACCAAGGGACCTGGTACAGTTCATCCCCAGGGTCTCCATACGAGAGGACTCGGGTCACGTCACAAAGGAAAAAGAAGAAACACTATTGGCCAAATTGCTGCTTTCATAAGATTCTGAGGCTAGTGGCAGAAGATGAGATTATTTGTAACCTCAGTTCCCAACATCCAGTTGCCATAAGAGTACGGTCATGCACTAATGGCAGGCACAGCTTTTCTAGAAGGTTCCTGAAGCTCAGCAGCACCTGAGATCTTTGCTCCACAAGTATGAATATGCAGAACCACAGTTACTGGTAAGTAATTCTTCTTTTCAAAAAAATAAAAAATGATGACAATTTTATCACAGTGTAAGAAAAGAGAATTTTTTGGGTTAAATATATATATATGTTTCACCGTTTATTAAAGATTATTAAGTTAAAGTCAGTGGTTAATATGTTATTTTATCTCTTGAGCCATGCTACTTTTTTACACATTCTCTCACACATATATAAAGATGGCATCTGATATGTTAATTACTTTAACATAACCCCCCCATTTATTCATTTACCAGTAACTACTTTGCAGATTAATTTGAAATAGTAAATGTAAGTACATGTCAGGAGCGCAAGAGCTCAGTGCGCGTGCATTCTTCATGAAGTGCTCAAAAATTAGCACGGGGACTTTGCAGTTCATTTAATTGGAAGGGAATGTGCAAAGCACTGACACAAAATAAAAGTTCAAAAGCACAATAATTTCACAGTAATAGACTCTGATCCAGTGCTGTTTCTGCCCGTGAGGTGCCTTGCCTGGCTTGAGCCAAGCTGAATCTCTTGGAGATGAAAGGGCACTTAAAGCAATCTGTCAAAGCATGACACACATTTTGGCCAGGATCCCAGAAGCTGCTTGGGGAGTAGTGGGGTACCTGAAGGTGCCTGGAATTTCAGATTAGAAATCCTGGCAACCAGAACCAAGCACATCACTCCCGAATCACCATAATGGTTTGCCAGAAAAGAGGGAGATGTTCTCTCCTCTGCTCAGGCGCCACCGATGCAGCTGGCTATTTGCTAATTCTGCAACTTCTAACCTAACTCTTGTCAAGTGACACAAGTTGTTCTATAAACCCCCTAGAGTCTGGCTGCCTTTGCTAAGTAATTTGTCCCATGTTTGCTCAGGGATGGTGGGCTTGGTCCTAGACAGGCAACCCTGATTTCCAATTGCAATGAACTGCCAAGGCATTCCGAAACCAAAAGACACCTTTTGGGTTGGACACTGATATAGTGCAGGGAGTTGCAGACAGAGAATGGAAAGGCAAGTCCCTGTCTGTACACATACAAAATGGCGTTTCTTGAAAGCACTATTCAAAGCTAGGAGGTGATATGAAAATGAATAGTCATTCCATGGTTGCAATTGGTATGCAATACGGCATTTCCTTTCCATCCTTACCCAGTTTTATGAAGTAATGAAATGATAGTTGATATTGCTTACCGTGGGAAATGAATGCATTCCCCTCCCCTCTTTCTTTCTAAAAAATAAAATTAAAAAATCCCTTTGATGGGAAGAGGATCTTGCTTAGAAAGGGGGATAATTTAAAATGCAACAGGATGCAAGAACATTTGCCATGAAAGGACTCTATGAAAAGAACTGGCATGGGTTAAGAAGAAGCCCCCATACCATATATATATATAATAAAATTTGTCCCTGGGAAAACAGCAGCAGTTTCTCTTGCACGGCTCAACAGCAGTTAAACTCATTCTTAACGTTAGACTAAGACAACATATTTACTCAGGCGTGGAAAGTAGTAGGATGTTATGGTGTGTTCCTAGAGCATTGAATACAGATATAAAGATTTATTTGAAATTGTACATTAGGGTGTACAATTAAATACATTTTAATTTTACAGTTTCTTCATCATGCTCACTTTCCTATGGTTCTCCTGCGTTCAGCAACAGCAAACTAGTACAACCCCAGCTTTCCATTAAAACAGAAGCGCTTGGATCCCCTTCGCCTGTTCTTCACCTTCCCCCTGCCGGACTTCCTTGTGATGAGGAACAAGTATCTTCTGCAGAATATCCTCCTCCTGGACCTCTGCCATCTTTTGCTATCTCCCCATCTTCTGGACTTGCTTTCCCTGGAATTCCTTTAAATATGGGGCCATCTCCTGATGGACCTTTCCTTATTAGACCCCCGTCTCACGGTTTTTCTAAAATGGAAATCTTAATTTCAGAACTTAGAGAATTAAAAGGGGAGGTACGTAGTGCTGTTCAGGAGCTGAAAACCATAACTGGACAGCTAGGCCAGTTGCTCACCTACACAGGACAGAAAAATCCAACTCCTAAGGCACACACTGAAGGTTAAGCCCTATTTTTTCTCCCCTGGAGAAACATTCTTTACCTGGAAAATGCATTTATTCAGTAAGGGTTCCTTTACAGGATGCCCATTTGATTGTGTTAACTGTGTATTCTGTCCTAACGAAAGCATGACCAAAAGCTTCTTTTAAGAGAGTTATATATCTATATTCCAGTAGCAATTTGTTGTACTGTTGTAAATATTTAACATCTTACAATATATCCTAATAAATGTATACATGCATTATACACCAGCCTTTATTGTGTTTTTATTTCAAGTTCTTACCTTCAGTTCTTGCTTTCCTAAGACGAATCCCTGCAAAGGAGCAGGTATATGCTGGGAGGGCTGGAAGTAGCATTGTTGTCTATTTTTTAAGAAAAATCTTCCTGTAACTTGATTGTGTGTTTTTTTCCTATTTTGTTTACAACATAAAACAAAACAGAGCAGGGGATAACAGAAGGGACTGAGAGGGAAGAGATCTATAATAAGTACTGTATACAAAGCATTCCAAATCATTTGTCCATTGCAGAGTTTGTAATCAGAGTCTTTGTAATCATGACCTGACAGGTAGATGCCTTCCGTATACCTCTAGCTAAAAAAAACAACCAACCAGGTAGGGCCGTAAGATATTCTGGCCGTTGCTTTTACTGGAAGGTCAGTTCGCCCAATACTGGGAGGCTAGTTGTTACAAGAGCTCTGTATGTAACAACCGGTGCCTGAGTTACCTTTCCATCCTCTTCCATCCCAATCCCTTTTCCTTTTGTGTTGCGTCTTTTTAAATGGTAAGCCTGAGCGCAGGAATTGTCTTATTACGGATATTTGTAAGCCGTTCCGGGAGCCTTCCCCCTCACCCCCCCAACTAAAGAAAAGAGTAAAATCCTTTCAACAAACCCGTGTAAGAGGTTCCATGTTGCTGGAATATAGTTCAAAAATATGTTCATATCAGATAGCCAGGTCAGTAGCTAGTTATCCAGATATAAACCTCAGTTGGGGAAAAAAAGGCACAGGTAGGCATTAACTGTTTTCCTGCTGCTTTGAATTTAAGGCAATGGACACTTCTGATCATCCTCAGCAATGTCTGTTGCCCCTGGAGAGCTTTGGGAATGCAATTTTCCTCTGCCTCTCAGTTCATTGGATTCAGATGCAAAGCACTGTGAATACTTTCCCCGTCTCATCTCGCTTTATTGGCCGAGGGAGCCAGCGTACAGCTTCCAGGTCATGTGGCCAGCATGACTAAGCCTCTTCAGGCGAACCAGAGCAGCGCACGGAAACACCGTTCACCTTCCCGCCGGAGCGGTACCTATTTATCTACTTGCACTTTGACGTGCTTTCAAACTGCTAGGTTGGCAGGAGCAGGGACCGAGCAACGGGAGCTCACCCCGTCGCGGGGCTTCGAGCCACCGACCTTCTGATCAGCAAGTCCTAAGCTCTGTGGTTTAACCCACAGCGCCACCCTCCTCAAAATACAATATCTCAATTTATCTGATCGCAAAAGCTGCTGCTTTAAAGTCAAACCTACAATCAACCGCCCTGAGATCTTCTGATGAAAGGCAGTATTAACTAACTAACAACAACAGCAATAATTATAATAATAATAGCCAGGACTTTTTTCCAGCCAGAACTTGCTGGAACTCAGTTCCGGCCCCTCTCAGGTGGGCGCCATTGCCATTGTAAATGAATAAGTGAAGCGTTCGTGGAGAGTTCCGGCACTTCTTTTTCTAGAAAAATAGCACTGATAATAGCCTAATACTCAGTTCAACAATGGCTTTCTAGGGTCTCAGCCAGAGGTCTTTGTCCATTATGTCACCTGAGGACCAAACTAGATATGACATGGGAGATCTGTTATCAGAATATCCTGTGATTTTTAGGGATTTTTAAGCTAGGGGCAACTGCATATTTCCTGTCATAGACTTAGATTAGGAAGCAGCATGGGAGGAAAGCAATAAATATCCCTCCCGCAACATCACTTCAAAGCAGCCATACGGGGAAGCTACTTTATAGGCAAGTAAAGAAATTGCTGCAAATAATAATAATAATTTAAAAATCGCCCTACATTTGTCACTCAGTTTCTGAACATAAATTTATATCTTGATTCTGTAATATTTACTACCGTATTTACTCAAATGTAATGCACATCTTTTTGGGCCTAATTAACGTCGCGAAAATTAGGGTGTGTGTTAGATTTGGTGGTGCATTACATCCGAGTAAATATGGCAATTCGCAGACACTGAAGACATGACTTGCTCAGGGCAGTCATATGTTTATTCCCAAGGGGGAAGCAGTTTGGGATTTGGAAGGAATATCTATAATCTGATTTAGCCAAAGGAAATGTTATCTTGATGTATGAAATTAAAATTGATCGCAATAATGTAAGCATGCTTAAGTTTAAATCTGGTCTTTTCTCCTTTTCTCTCCTGTTTTATGTCTGTCGCTGTACTACAGTTTCCAACAATTCAAACATGTTGACCCAGATTGGTTTTTTTAAAAAAACCTATGAATATAAGATTTTTTTTAATGCTAACAGAACATTGTGCCCCCAATCTACATATGAGCCCATAGTTTTTAGTAGCCTTAAATGTCCTTAATTGTACTGGATTTCAAGCTGTGTCTAAATGTGCTGCTTTAAAATTCATTTCAGTTCCTCAAAGGGATCTCCTAAAATGGAAAATTCAACAGCAATCCAATCCACACTTACTTGGGAGTAAGTCCTATATAACTCCATAGGGCTGTATTCTGCTGTTAGTAGTTTTTCAAACTGGCTAACACCAGGACTAGAAAATACTGATCTTACTTGATTGATTTGTGCTGTAGACCAATATTTCTTAGATTCTTAATACACTGCACTCAGTAGCTTTTTTGTTTAGTTTTTTTTTTACCCTAGAGGCATTATGAACCTCAGTGATACGCCAGTTCTTAATGGACAAACAACATATTAGCCAGTATCAAGTGCAATATGTTTGGCTTTTACAATTAAATTTCCTCACAGCCACCAAGGCTTTACTTTTGCTTTTAAATTTCTGCCTCTGTCGGTTATGAAATTATCTGAAGAAATGACCTAGATGATGTAATCCACAACATTTTTCTGTAGTGTATAAATCTAATAGCCTGTTGTTAGTTTTAGGTAGGATTTTGTAATCGGGTCTTCTTAACATTGCAGAGTGATCTTGCTAGTACAGTTGTATTATACGTATATTCTCCAGCATATTGATCCTTCTAATTTTTGGAGAACATTAGGAAAGAGCTCATCATCATGACAGACAGGATGAGGAGGCTGCCCAAGTGAAGGCCTGTGTGATTCAAGGATCTCTTGGAACTGTATTACACCTGTGTGCACTTTGTGGTGCTGTGGTCTAAACCACTGAGCCTCTTGGGCTTGCTCATTGGAAGGTCGGCAGTTCGAATCCCCATGACAGGGTGAGCTCCCATTGCTCTGTCCCAGTTCCTGCCAACCTAGCAGTTTGAAAGCACACCAGTTCAAGTAGATAAATAGGTACCACTGTGGCGGGAAGGTAAACGGTGTTTCCATGCACTCTGGCTTCCATCACAGTGTTCTGTTGCACCAGAAGCGGTTTAGTCATGCTGGCCACATGACCCAGAAAGCTGTCTGTGGACAAACGCCAGCTCCCTCGGCCTGAAAGCAAGATGAGCGCCACAAAGCTGCTGTAGCCTTTAACTGGACTTAACTGTCCAGGGGTCCTTTACCTTTTACCATACTTTGGTAATGGATTCATAATGCTCCTTTTTAGCGGATGGTTATTGAGGTCAGCTTTGCCTGCATAATGATTGTTTCTCCAAGTGCAGCTTATATGCGGGGAGTGAGGAGGGAATTAAGGGACAATTTTGAATCCAAACCTGTCTCCCAGTTTGGGCAAAGTAACTTTCCTGCCCATGTATAAGCTCTGTACTCTGTACTAACAAACTTACATCAAATTAAGGTAGTCCATCTCTTTCCTAGACATATATGAAGATGACGTCTTTTACTGTTCATAGGGAAATTAATCTGCTGGCAACTCACCAGTGCTTTATCCAGCACCTGAAAATGCTAAAATACAACCCAATTTGTAACGACCTGTACTTGGAGTTTTAAGTCAGCGAGGGGTTGTTTTTTATGTATTTAGAGTCAGATACTAATCTGCTTTCCCCCCCCTTTAAAGAGTTTTCTTAGGTGTAAAAATGAATGCTCCCTTCCTGCTTAAATCAGGGAAGACTGAAAAGGAATAAATATTTCAGTTAGGCTGGCATTGCCTGAAAGAGTTGGGTCCATTTGCAGAAGGTGTAACACGTGTTGTTGTTTTTTAAGTATTACTTTTGCACTACTTGAGAATTGCACAAAAAAAGTGAAAATAAATCGATAGATGATGTTCTGATTGCATAAGACCATGCACATCCTTTTATGCAAGAGGAAACAGAAGAACCGTGATAGGGCGTGCTTATTACAGCACTTTGAACTCTTGCACAAATGTTTGTGGAATAACTCCTATCTATAGTCCTTCTACTTATTGTTCTTTGGCTTCAATATAGTGCTCCTCGCAGAGAAAGATTTCATTTAATTAAGTAGCTTGAAGCTGCGACTAAATGGAGGTGGATTTGGGAATTAAACCGGGCTGGCTGCAGTAGATGCAAAACTATTTATTCTGCGCCTCTGCCCCTATTCCTTGGTGGCTCTCCTCCTGTAGATTCATGGGAAAGTGAACATGTTGTGTTACTGCCTGTGAAAGCCGAGCAGGTGTCCAATGCAGGCAGGTGGATCCTTGAACTCTGCCTCTCTCACAAGTTGACTCCAGGAATGTTCCATTAACAGGTGGCTCACTGATTGGGGCACCATGTGACATTTATCGAGGGAGCTCCTGGGATGGCAGACAGCTCCGTGCAGAGGCAGAGGGTCTGTGCTTTTGATGAGGAAATTGCTGAAACTCATGTCTCATTAGTGTTTCCTAAGGTTCTTTGGAAGCAAACAACAGTTTAATTAAAGTCTGACGTAAACACATTTCTGCACTCCTTCCCCGCAGCATTTTATCACATTAGAATTGATCAAAATAGTTGCCTTGGGCTGACTTGAGCAGATATACATCTGGAGCGCCATTTGTGCAAGCTGCCGTTGAGCTGGCTACATACATTATGCTTCACAGCAACTCTCTCTCTTGCCTTCCTTTGTAGATGGAATTACCTTGTTGGGAGATGAGTTGATCTAATGTTCTCCCCCCCCCCCAATTTGCATAAGCCTTTATCTCTTTGATGTGCTAGTGTTTTAAATTTATAACATAACGCGGTCCAGACATGCATATTCTTTACCTTTATAGTATTATGCAAGAATAACTTCCAAGCTTTTAATCTAGCCATACCTCCATTTAATTCCACCACCAACTCACACCAGTTTTATTCAGAGACATGTATGGGTGTTATGATCTTGTGTTGTATTAGCATAATGATCATTTCTAATTGGTGTCAGCTAGAGATGCCAGCACTTAAAATCCTGTAGAGAAGCATTAATTGTTTATCTCTCCACCACCCCAAATGAAGGAGATATATATGTGGTTCCCATTTTCTAGTCTTCTTGACACAGTCCTGTTGCATATTCTTTTTCAGTTACTCTGTATTATCAATATATATATTAAACCGAAGATGTAGAATGGATTGTTACATTTTAACAGAGCATCAAAAAGATACTGCAAGAAATGTAATTTACAGAACATTAGTTGATAAAACCAGTGCTGAAATAAAAATTGTAAATTGAACAAATGCTGCGGCTGGTTGTGTAATATCTCAGTACTTAAAGACTTGGTGAAAAGAATAAGTCTTGAGCCTATGGAAAGAATAACATTGTAGATGCCTCAATCTTCAGTGAGGAGGGCATTCCACATTTGAGGCACCAAGAAAACCTGTTCTCCTAATGGTCTATACTTGGATTTGGGACATCCTTCAGAACTTAACAGCTGGGCAGGTTTTCCTTCAGATATCTGGGTCTCAGGTTGCATAGAGCTTTGTACATCAACAGTATAAACAACATCTGGTTGGCCACTGTGAGAAAAGGATGTTGGACCAGATGGGCCATTGACCCAATCCAGCAGGCTCTTCTTACGTTCTGAAGAACATCAGCGTGTTGAATTGGGCCTGGAAGTCCATTGCAAATCCCGTGGAATTGCAGTAATACGATTCCAGCTGGCTAACCCGCTAACCTGGCCACCGCATTTTGCCGCTTCTGGGTCATCAGTGAGGGCAGCGCCAAGTAGAGTACATGCAAAAAGCAAGATTTACAGTAATCTAGGGAGGTTACCATTTTAGTGCTTTTTGCCCTCAAGGTGGCAGTTGGGTGAGGAGCTTGCATCACCCCCCTCGCAGACCATTTTAACGGAATGTCTTCTTAGCGCTGAGATTATATAAGTATGAAAAAGTCGCCTTGCCAAAAGCAAATATTTATTTAATTTTATGAAGCAAATGTTTATAATGGCTTTTGTGCTGGAGTAGAAAGAGTGTTGTTGTCTAGCAAAACGAAAAGGCGCTAACCAAAGAAGAAGGGCGCTGCTATTTACAACTCTTGTAGATGCAAGTTTATGTTATTAGATACTGATTTCAGTTATATATTACAATGAATATTCATTTTTTCAGTATTTTGTCTCACTCTTCCATGTATTTCAGGGCCATTGTGCTCACATCAGCTTGGAGAAGTCAGTTAGGCTGAGAAAGAGCCCCATGTTCTCTTAATCCACAACTCCTTAAAATTTACACAAGGCCAATTAATACTTAGTTTGTAAAATGGCTTTTTATAGAGGTTTTCCTCTATATCTTTTGATACGTGCAGGTGTTTTTTCTGGAATAATATTGGAGACACACTTCAAACTACACTCAAAAACATTTGTACGTCTACTTCTCTGTCTACTCCCAGCAAGTGGATGGGTAGGCGGTCTCTGAAAACTGATCATGGGAAGCGTTCCTCCAGCTTGCTTCCTGCTCATTTGCTTCACATTTCTAAGATTTCTCAGAAAATTCTTGGAGTCTTTCCAAGAGTTTTCTGAGGTCACTTCCAGATGAATTGTATATTGAGCAGGCGTTCGGATTCGCTTTTGCAAAATTGTGGAGGTTTATACGCTGTTGTTGTCTAGTGGTTGTTATGCTCTACTTTTCTTACCACAAAAAGTCTGGATCGTGCTGGAAGTTGCTTTATCTCAATGAACACACCACTTATCTTTGCTGTGGGCTATGAAGGTGCACTCTTATTCTTCAAATGGCGTGTGTTGGCATCTACCTAATTGTGTGAAAGATTCACGTCAAAGTTCAACATTCTGGAAGCGGCCTTAGAGAGAACTGGAAAAGACGCTTGAGTCTTTGGCAGCTTTCTGCCAGCCCCCAAGTTCTCCATAATCAGTCTGCCTTCTCCCCCAAAATCTGCTCAGTTTACAGAGGCGGCGAGTGATTGCAGGATCATTTTTTAAGACTGAAGTGTTTCCAGCAACAATGAAGGATTCTGAGCATACTTAGAAACTTCTGTTACTGCCAGGAACCTTGGGAGTGGTGCTATCCATTCTTCCTGTTTGGGTGTACTGAACAAGGATAAACTGAAAATTTTGGTTTTCAGGGCCACAGCGGAAATGGATGGCTTAAGAGTGAAGCTTAATGTTGCCGCAAGTCCCCCCTCAACACACACAGACACATACCCCACAACACACACCCCACAAGGTTAATTTTAGGAAAGGGGCAGTCAGTGGATTCATCCTATTGCAAGCCAGACTGAAATTTGCTAGGGGTCTGGGCTCATCTCAAAATTGGCTTTGTCAGTGGAGTAGAACCACTTGAGGTTTATAACCCCCTGCTTTTGTGTCAGGCTCACCCCAGTAAAGTCTGCCTGGTGCCAATCATTAACACTGCATTTGTTCCAGGCAAAAACTTAACACTTTTCTGAGACGTTTGATGAATTAAGATGATTTTTCTGCCCACTAATGGTACATTTTCATTGCTGAAGTTTTTACTGCTGTTTTGTTGGGTTTTATTTGGGTCACTCTATGGCTTTAAATATAATGCAATGTTCTTCTCTTTTTATTTTATAACATTGCTCGGAGTCCCTTCGTGTGCCGGGTGACTGATAAATAAGAATGATGCTATGTGATCTCTGGGCTAACATATCTATTATGTCATGTCGTCACTGCAGATATGTCTTCTCCTACAATGAAGAAACCCGAAAAGCCTTTGTTTAGCACTACATCTCCCCAGGATTCTTCACCAAGACTGACCACTTTCCAGCATCACCATCCAGGGATCCCGGGAGTTACACACAGTGGTGAGGATGCAAGAGGGATGGAAAAACTCTGAACCCCGAGCTAGTCTTTCCCCAGCCACAACAACAGCCCTTTAATTGACTTAATGCTCAATTTAACGTTCAGCACAAAGTTATATGAAGGAAGAGATCCTGAGAATTTCAGCATGCTTTAGCTAGAATAAATCTCTTGAAACCAGGGGGTGGGGGATGGGGGACGGACTTTCACAATCCCACCCCACCCCAACATATCTATATTATATGTCACAGAAGTTTATTCACTGCTATATGATATAGTTTCCTGGGATGACAAATAATCTCAAAATGGATGTGAATCTGTAATTCTATGTTACCTGTTAGATATTGTTCCTCCCGTGTTGAAATTAATTATCATAATGACATTCTAGTGATAAAGAGATTTACATGCAGAACTTGAGTAAAATTATTTCCTTGAAAATAAGTTCAGAATATGAATGAATGAATAAACTTTATTACAGTCACAGACCAGCATAAGAGAAACATATGAGTAAAATAGCAGTTAGGATTTAAACAGGTAATTGTTAAAGCAAATAAGAACAAAGAAACAAGCATAGGATAAAACATGTGAATAGAGTACAAGATTAAACACAGATAATTGATGAATAAGAACTGATAATTAAAACAGATAAGGACTAAAAGACACGCGGTTCAGAATAAAAATAAGGGAATGCTTAGGTTATGAATCACAAAGGCTTATAGTATTGATAACTTCCTGAATTTAATATTTCCTTTTCCAAGGGTCTTTCCATTAGTAAGCCGTAGAATGCATTCCATAGGTGCAATATTAAATTAATAGCACAATCTCTTGCATATTTTCTTGGAAATAAGTCTCATTTTGTCCACCCATGTAAATGTGTGTAGGATTGCAGCCAAAGACATAGCATGCAATTTGAACAGGTTTATTTCAAAGCCTTAAAAAAGGGTGTTCTGAAAGGGTGAACTATAAATAGGAAAATGATTTCTCTTCAACACAGATTTCCTTAGTTGATAGCAAAATAGTTCCTCTCTGTTTCCTTGCTACTGATGTAAACGCAAAACATGGAAGGATTATTATTATTATTTTCTTAAACAACTATCCCTTAGTGTCGCATATTTAACCGCCACCTTCTTTACTAAGAGAGATCCCAGAAGGACCTAACAACCATCCGA
Source organism: Podarcis raffonei (assembly GCF_027172205.1). Taxonomy (NCBI): domain Eukaryota; kingdom Metazoa; phylum Chordata; class Lepidosauria; order Squamata; family Lacertidae; genus Podarcis; species Podarcis raffonei. The sequence goes on from NC_070618.1 coordinate 18,233,547, forward strand.
ATCTTCTCCTTTGGGCACATAATACCCCGAATAACTGCACTGAAAAAATAATGAATGGGATCTAGAGGAAAGATTTGTATCTTTTTAAAAAATAATAATTGAAAGCATCTCCTTGAAATTGCTTCCAAGCTTTCTCCCTGTGTTCTACGAAACAAGCATAATTGATAGTTTAAAAAATCTTTAGTATTTTAAAACTGACTCTGCCACATAACTTACAGGGACTTAGGCTATGTACACAGCAAGGTGTCCCCTCTGACCCATGTTTAAAGCCTCTTATTTATGCTACTGTTCACACTACAAAGGGAACAGGGTGCCAATACACTGAAGCTGACACACATGTGTTGTCATCAGCGCATGTGCCACAGCTTCCTGAAATGCACACACCTCAGCCTAACTGCAGCTTCTGTTTTCCAAGTGGATGGAAGCTCGTTTGAGGCACAGAACATTGACCAGAAGTATTTTCCAGGAAATACATCTGCATTGTGGCCAACAGCATGTGCACTTGACTTCAAAGACCAGCGGTGGGAGGTGTGCTGGAGCCAGTGTCAGCAGTAATGTGCACACAGCATTAGTATCAACTTTGTCTTTAACTGAAATGCTGAAGACAGATTGTTGCACTTAGGAGAGCATCATCATAAAGTTTTAAAGCAAAGCACTTAATATCTCATTAGCTGCTGGAGTTTTGATGCAGCTATGCGCTTGGGAAATCTATAGATACCATGGACCACTTTCTCCCTTTTGTGTAACATTCCACAAGGGTTGTCTAGTCCAAGCCCCTTGCAATGCAGGAATCTTTTAGTCTCATGCTTGACCAGCTGAGCTATCCTTCACACATTATCCCCTTATATAAATAGAATGTGATTATTGTGTACAATAATTGTGTACAATAATCACATTGTGGACGCGGGTGGCGCTGTGGGTAAAACTTCAGCGCCTAGGACTTGCCGATCGTATGGTCAGCGGTTCGAATCCCCGCGGCGGGGTGAGCTCCCGTCGTTCGGTCCCAGCTCCTGCCCACCTAGCAGTTCGAAAGCACTCTTAAGTGCAAGTAGATTTATAGTGGGAAGGTAAACGGCGTTTCCGTGTGCTGCGCTGGTGCTGGATCGCCAGCTGCAGCTTCGTCACGCTGGCCACGTGACCCGGAAGTATCTTCGGACGGTGCCGGCTCACGGCCTCTAGGGCGAGATGAGCACGCAACCCTAGAGTCGGACACGACTGGCCCGTACGGGCAGGGGTACCTTTACCTTTACCTATTGTGTACATGCTCTGGTCCATGGGGTCACGAAGAGTCGGACATGACTAAACGACTAAACAACAACAACAAAGAGACATAATTTCCATGCCTGGTGCAACAACTCTGTAGTAACCAGATATGATGTATTACAGTGGTTTTAGACATTACATACAATCTTGATAGATAAATTTGTAGGGCACAAGAGAATTCAAGAAAAAAATTATGTGTAATATACAATACTATACATACTTTTTTTCTTGAATTCTCCTGCACCCTACACATTTCTCTATCAAGAGTGTATGTAATGTCTAAAACCACTGTAATACATAATATCTGGTTAGATAATATCTCATCAGAAGGTCAGCGGTTCGAATCCCCGTGACGGGGTGAGCTCCCGTTGCTCGGTCCCTGCTTGTGCCCACCTAGCAGTTTGAAAGCACTTCGAAAGTGCAAGTAGATAAATAGGTACCACTCCGGTGGGAAGGTAAACGGTGTTTCCGTGTGCTGCTCTGGTTTGCCAGAAGCAGCTTAGTCATGCTGGCCACATGACCAGGAAGCTGTACGCCGGCTCCCTTGGCCAATAAAGTGAGATGAGCGCCACAACCCCAGAGTCGTCCATGACTGGACCTAATGGTCAGGGGTCCCTTTACCTTTTTAATATACGATACTATTTTTGTTCAGTACAGTTATTGCCATTGGGCAAGGTATTTTCCTCAGCCCGAAGTTGAATATTCATTAGTATTTTCACAATGGGGTGCTAATTATTCATAGTGTTATTGTTTAGTAATGCTTCCCCTACCCCCAACATACTGTATTGGCCTGAATATAAGCCACACATTTCCCCCCAAATTCTGATTGTGAAAAGTTTATATTTGCGACTTTATGCCGCCGGCAAAATGGCACGGCTCCCCCCCTCAGGAAGCAGCCCGGGAGTGTGGAGCAACAGTGCGCAGGCCGCCCACTGCTTGAAGCCTCTCTTACATCAGATGAGAGAAGGGGGAAGGGGGGCGAGACCACCGGCAAAGCAGCACGGCTCCCCCCCAGAAAACAGCCCGGGAGCGAGGGGCAACGGCGCCCGTCCTGTCCAATGCTCCCAAACCTCCCCCAAGCTGCCAAACTTTGCGGGCGCAGCTTATATTTGGGTCAATACGATACATTAGCAGGGGCATAGTACAAAACATTGTGGAATCATTTGCTAACTCTTAGGACTCTTTGTTTCCCCCCCCCCCGAAAATTATTTTGGGCCATACTTGATAACTAAAATACGTTTTCTGTAGGACAATAATTTCTATATTTAAAGAAAAGTTTGAATAAAGTATGTGAAATGTGATTATTTGGCCTTTTATGCCTTTAGAAAACAGCAATGGTATATTTAATTAACAAAATTTATAGAACACTTGATTTTAAGAAAACAAAATGTTGTGATCAAATGTTTTTGAGCAACATGAGAACTAGCCTTTTCTGCAGTGGCACCTCATTTGTGGATTGCTTGGCGCCTTCATTACATAGCTTTGGCACCAAAAACATTCCTCTTCTCCCAGACCTTTGGTTAATTAAGCAATCTGCAGCCTTTTAAACTGTGTGAGTGGTTGTTAGTTACTGTGGTATGTATTTTTGTGTTTTTATATTGTAAACCACACCATGATCCTCAGATGAAAGGTGGTATAGAAATTTAATAAAGAATGATGATGATGGTGGTGGTGGTGGTAATGGTGATTTTAAGATGTTGCAGATGAAACCTGTGAAGAAGGCAAGAAAATGGATCATTATTATTATTTGTCTGATATGGGTTTCTCTTGCCATGTCATGGGTGCAAAGTTTTACCGTAACGAAAGGTCCTTAACAAATTCTGTTTTTCTTATCTCTTCCAGTCATCTCAACTAGAACTCCTCCTCCACCTTCACCATTGCCATTTCCACCACAAGCTATTCTTCCTCCTGCGCCATCTAGCTACTTCTCTCACCCAACAATCCGGTATCCTCCTCACCTGAATCCTCAGGATACTCTGAAGAATTACTCTTATGACCCGTCCAGTCCGCAAACCAGCCAGGTACTGTAGCGCGCACGCACACACACAAAAATAAATCTGTGAGTAATCTTAGGAGGAATGTGTTCTATGAAAGTTCTTTTTTAGATCTGATTGTTGCACCTGTGGTCTACAAGCTGAGTCTTGCAGCATAATTAGTTCAGCATCCTTTTAAAATTAACTATGGATGGATAAAAGTGGAACGATCACTTGTAGTCCTATTCCAACCACTCTTGCTTTTGTGGATCACAAATTATTATATTTGAATGACGAATAGAGGATAGTCCTACATTTGTTTTTTCCCCCCACCCCAGGAGTTCTGAACTCAGAATTATGACATGGTTTTAGTCTTGTGAAATGATAACTGTGGGGAAACGACAAGGGAATCATTTGTGTACCTCGTCCGTAGTTGACTATGTGAACTTTGGTTGTATACAAGGTTTTCAAGCCTGTGGCTGGTAGAGTGTTCTTACTTTGTGTTTAAGTCGCAACCGTTTATGGCAGTTAATGTGGGTGAAACATAGGGATGAAGTGCTTGCTTCAGGGAGAAACAAGGAATGTGCTAATGTAAACCCCACTAGAGAGAGCAAGCAATCCTATTTATAGACTAGCCAGTGTTAGATAAAATCCTATTGAGTTGCATGCAGCTTTGCAGTGATTTGCATGCATTCGGCAAATCTTTGAACTAGTGGTGGTGGGGAAGTTAAGTTAATAAGCATTGCACAAAAACGGAAGACTACATTTCTAGTTGTTGTTGTTTTTATAAAAAATAAATGTGGAGCAGTTCACATGTGTTTCCAAAGCAGCAGTGAAGTCATTTGTAACGGACTTGTGTACAGCTGTGCGCAACAGCATCAGAACATGTCATATGCAATATAGTCGGACTGAAATATCTGCAGTGTGTGTTATTACAAAGTTCAGTTTCTGGTTTCGCTGTCTTTTCCTCAGTGCTCCTGTCAAGTCCCATAGTTCACATTGGGTGTATTTTAGGTGAATTGCCAGCAGGTATTCTCCATAACGGATAGTAAAGCACATGAAAATGTATTTTAATTTCCTCTTTCCATTATAGTTTGAAATTGTGTTAATTCTGTTTTTAGCACTTCAGTTCGTAAGCTACTTTGCGGTTCCAAAAGATGCGTACAAGAAAAGTTAGAGAGATACAATTAATAAAACAAGAACCTAGATACAGCATTTAATTCAAGGCAGCATAACATAAGTATCGGCCGGGGGGAACCAACAGCTTGACAGCCTGGCAGAATAAAAATATTATGGCTGCTCTCCTAAAGATTACTGGAGTTGGAAGTGTTTCCCCAGGAAGAGAGCTTTGCCAAACTGCAGCTAGCACTCAGAACGCACTAGTGAATTCTTAGAAGTATCCTAAAATACTATCCTTGAGTTTCAGTTCTACTGTAGCAGGCAGATTCACTATTCCCTGTGCTTTTCAGCCTTCAGGAATGACTAACGCTGTCTTGCCAGAATTGAATTTTAGTTTATTCATTCTCATGCTATCCATTCTTGAATTCAGACTGGTGCTCAAGGATTTAACCATTACACCTGGGTTGTCTGAAAAAGAAGCAGAAATGAGTATGAACCACATATTGATGATACCTTATCCCATAAGTTTAATGTAGACCTTATTCAGCTTACAGATAAGATGGAACTCTGTGCAACAGACCTGCCAAAGTTCAACAGCAATATCCCAGCACCACTTTTGGCAATAGACCTAGGATATAATAGCAGAAATGCCTATTTACTGTTTTGATTGTAAATCTGTTACTTGCAGATGTGAAAAGACAGAGCATGTGATTTGTATGCTATAGCAATAGAATTTGAGAAAGAAAGAAACTTTTCTGTATTCAATGAAAACTTGCTTCCTTTGGACAGTTCCAAAAGCCGTTGTAGCTATTGGACTTCAATGATGGAACATTCTCATCCCATCCCACAGTAAATGTACGCTCTTACATGCAAATAAAAAGTATTAATAGCCTGATCCTAAATATACTTGGAATTAAGTCTCTCAAATTTCTTTGGAATTTACTTTCAAGTGTGTGGATTGTGTTACAGCCCAAACAATGCAGAGAGTTGTTTCCCTTAGAGTATTAATCCTAATTCTAAATGCTGAATGTCACATTTTAGTTACAAATTGATGTCAGTGTCTGGATTAAATCTCCCGCAGTCTCATTCATATACGCCCACCTATTTTTTTGCTTAGACTGAAACGGAATTGGGACACGTAGAAACTGATTTTATTTTGTGCAAAGTTTCCATGAATAATAAAATCTAATTAAGGCATCCATTAGAAATCCTTAATGTTAATTCAGTGTGGAAAATCTAAGAGTTCTATTGTTATTGTTTTCCAAACTGATGTCTCAATTAGACATTATTAAGCAAAAATGTGCAAATTAAAATTGGTCTTTCAGTGTTGTACATTTTTCAACTGTTTAGTGATTGCTTTACTTACATTTCAGTTTTGTAGATAATCTTTTAAACCTATCACATATTAGTAAAGTGATAATACTTAAGATTTTCAAGAAAACTTTCAACTTTATAATTGATTTCATACCCTTTTGATGTTCTGCTGACAGCAGCTGATCCCTCTTTAATACTGGGAAACATATATAATTAAGGGGATAACGCTCAAGCACCATTGTGTTTTGAGAGGAAGCATCTCAAATTAAAATAATGATTTACTAATAACTTAAAACAGAATTTACTTTGGAGAGCGGCAGCTTTCTTCCTGTATAATATCAAGATCCCCTGCTTTCAAGTTTTTCAAAAAAGTTTTCATTATAAAGACACATTAGAAGAAGATGGCAAGGGCAAAACTAGCCATTCTGAATGTCAAGCAAACTGGCCCATTGCTACTTTATTGGAATGTTAGCATCTTTTCTCTATTACAATTTTTTGTTCAATAACTGCTAAGTTCTTGCTCGTTGGTTTCATGTAATCTAGATTCCACCCCTCTCCAATATATGCAAGAGTTTCATATTTACCTGTTACTCGGGTCTTCCAATACAGTCCATTGTCCACCTAGCTGCTCGATTCTAGCACATCCCTTACAGTTGTAAGCGCTCTGTGCAGTGCGGTTGTGAAAGTGTCGTAGTGATGCGACATTGCTAGTAATGCATGAAAAGGTCTCCAAAGCAAATGTTTCACTGTAATTTTTAATAGCTATCCAATTTTAATCACTATACCAGTTAAAAGTGCTCCGCTGCTGACAGCGACAGAACAAGCCGATTGGGCGCCTGGGGTGGCTCGCATGGTGGGGCCAGCCAGGGCAGGACGCTCCACAGGGCCCCCAGGGAGTCTGCCTGTCTCCTCCCCCTCAGCCGCCCCACAGCTGAGGGGCAGGCGGCAGGCGGACTGTTTGGGGCAGTGCAGAGCCTGCGGGCACCCAAGCCACCATGTCACTCCCAGGAGAGATGCGTGGCTCATGCACACTGCAGACCCCACGGTGAGTGCCGCCCGGCATTTTGTCACCCCCCTCAGTGGTGACACCCGGGGCGGACTGCCCCACCGCACCCCCTTCCTCTGCCCCTGCCTGCTGACCACATCAGTATAAGGAGCCTATAGACCTTTGCAAAATAGAGTAGTAAATTGGCCTAGCTGTTACCCGAGCAATTCCCCACCATTGTTGAACCATTTGCTTTAGATGTTAGAAGCATTGCTGTTCTCACCTGGATCTCACAGTTTAAAATATCACATCTGTTCAACCACAGCAAATGCCATATACACTTACTAACTCATTACAACACTGGTTACCACGCTGTTGTCTTTGATTTGGGATTTGGGGCAGCAACAGAGCATGTCTTCATGGCTCCCAAGGTGGGCACATGCATGCCAGGTATGCCAGCCCAGTCCTCGCCACAACACCAGCCCGTTCCGCTTTGCAAGGCTGGCATCGAAGGGCACATAGCTGTTGCGTCCTCCTCATGCCGCTCTGCCAGCGCCCCCCAGATAAATGGCCCCGGGGCTATGGCCCTGGCAGCCCCCCTCACACACTACGCCCCAGATTTGCGTAACGGTTGTTTCAAAACTACAGCCCAGTGGTACACGTGCCCACTAACCAGTTGGGTAATCACAAAAGGAAAAGAAATCTATCCCATTTTAATACCATTGTCCTCTTGAAAACATGAGCCAAATTCATTGGCAAGTGTTGGGCTGGACATTCTATCCATCGACGGACGGAGTGTCTGTTCATGAAAAAGAAATTCCATGAGCAGAAGCTCCTTCTGCTTATGCAATTGAGTGTTTGGATCCAACGAGACAGTTTTTACATAGAGGAAAGGCATACTTACTCTAGTGAATCTCAGACTGTTGATGAACTCTACACTGTTACCTTTGATATTTTTCTGAATTTTGATAAGTTTGGAGACTGGATGAATAGAGATCGGTATTTTAAACATTGGGAAGGACAGACTTCAGGCTTGTGAGATTTGTTTTGTGTTTTACTTATTCTCTGAGATTTACCCACAAAAGAAATATACTTAGAATTTTCTTTTTTCAGTGGTGCCTCTGAGCAGCTGCTGATCTTAGAAGATCAGAGCTGAGTTGCGCAAACAGTACTTTCACACATAAATCCATTACTGGTTACTCCCAAATTTTCTTAATTTCAGCATTCTGATTTACGTTAAGGGAGTCACTTGTCATTGCAGTAGTTAAACTGAGTGGCAGAAATTGCTGTTGATCTACCAGTAGATTCCAATCTGCTTTCTGCCCACCCTTATATTTCTGAGTGCATTGGAGTTATATTCTGCAAGATTGGCATCAGCATGTAAAGTCCTTCGGCACACAATGATGCTAGGAGTTCATTCTGTAGGCTGTAGAATTGAAAGAATTCTTTTTTCTTTGTTCAAAAAGAAAAGAAAAACCACATAGGACGTTTCAGTAACCAAAGGGAATTGTTCTATGGAGTTGTATGCTTTCAGCCAGACAACTGCACGTCATTACATGTAACATACAGATTTTTCTTTAAATAAATTTGGTTATCATAGCTTATAAAAACAGCATCTGTACAAATGTAATTTCAAATTCAGTTATACTCTTCCCACTTCAAAGCATATTCATTCACTTGGTTTTCAGGGATGTATTGTGATAATAGTACTATTTTTCGGGTAACAAAGAACCTAGCAGTATTTACGGTATCTAAAATTGAATTTTCCCTCCTCAACATTTTTTGGTATCACTCTAATTTAGATTAAGATGACCATTCAAGGTGCATCACATTGCCCACAGGAATTTTGAAACTAATTGCTTTACCACTGCACTGATTATACAGTGGTACCTTGGTTCTCAAACTTAATTTGTTCCGGCAGTCCGTTCGACTCCCTAAACCATTCGAAAACCAAGGCACGGCTTCCGATTGGCTGCAGGAGCTTCCAAAAAATGTTCAGCTTCTGAAAAACGTTCACAAACCGGAACACTTACTTCCGGGTTTGGAAGCCAAGCCGTTCGAGTACCAAGGTACCACTGTTGTGAGACAATCACAGTATTCAGTTGGATATTTTAAGTGAAATCAGTTTAAAGATGCAGAACTAGATGGGGGACTGAGGCCGAGAGAATGGCAGAGAGAGTGGTACTAGGAGCTGGTAGCAACTTCCTTACGTAAGAGGTGCTTTTTGAATTTAGTGAAATTATTTTATTACATGTTATTATGTTGTAAGTTTTAAGACAGCAGCTTTGTGTCAATTCCCACGTAGCAAAGTGGATGACCGCAGTAAACTTTATATTAATTTTTTAAGGTTACAATCATGATATAAGAATCAAAGCTTGTTAACAGAGTTAAAGAGCTGTGTATTAAATATTTTTTTTATAAGATATTTATTAAGATTTTTTAAGGTATTACAATAAAGTGAAAAAAGAGAAAAAAGATAAATAACAAAAATACAAAATAAAAATAATTAAAAACACATAAATTTTCCATTGCTTATTTTCCTTTAACTTGTTTCCCGGACCTCCTCATACCTCCCTTTTTTGTATTCCACCACAAATTGTTGGTTCAGCAAATCCTTACCATTATATTATTACCTATTTATAATCCTTTTTTTTCATATTCTCTTAAAGCATTACAGCTGGAAACCACTTAATTTCAATCCAACATCATTCTAGCATTCATTAATTTTACAATATTTCTGTAGATAGTCTTTAAATTTCTTCCAATCTTCTTCCACCGACTCTTCTCCCTGGTCTCGGATTCTGCCAGTCATTTCTGCCAATCCCATATAGTCCATCACCTTCATCTGCCATTCTTCCAAAGTGGGTAGATCTTGTGTCTTCCAATACTTTGCAATAAGTATTCTTGCTGCTGTTGTAGCGTACATAAAAAAAATTCTGTCCTTCTTTGGCACCAATTGGCCAACAATGCCCAGAAGAAAGGCCTCTGGTTTCTTCAGGAAGCTATATTTAAATACCTTTTTCATTTCATTATAGATCATTTCCCAGAAAGCCTTAATTCTTGGGCACGTCCACCAAAGGTGAAAGAATGTACCTTCAGTTTCTTTGCATTTCCAACATTTATTATCGGGCAAATGATATATTTTTGCAAGCTTGACTGGGGTCATGTACCACCTGTATATCATTTTCATAATATTCTCTCTTAAGGCATTGCATGCCGTAAATTTCATACCTGTGGTCCACAACTGTTCCCAGTCAGCAAACATAATGTTATGTCCAACATCTTGTGCCCATTTAATCATAGCAGATTTCACCGTTTCATCCTGAGTATTCCATTTCAACAGCAAGTTATACATCCTTGACAAAATCTTAGTTTTGGGTTCTAACAGTTCTGTTTCTAATTTTGATTTTTCCACCTGGAAGCCAATTTTCTTGTCCAAATTATATGCCTCCATTATCTGATAATAATGAAGCCAATCTCGCACTTAATATTTTGAATGTCTTGAAGCACTGGAATTCTTAGATATTGTAAGCAGTAATTACTGTATTCAAGCCGTATAGAAGTTTCAGATCCTATTTGTTTGAAAGCAGCAGCTGTTGTGAAATGGGTGACCAAATCAGTAGTAGGCTCTAAAAGTGGTTCGGTTCAGCCATTTAGAGGGTTAATTTTCTTGGTGTGCCTGGAAAGGGCCAGGGTCCATATGAGCCATTCAATTTCTGTTCACTATAATCATTTGGGAACAGTAAAAGGTGATACATTGTTTCAGATAGTGTGGGCCTCCAGCTGTGTCTATTTAATTAATTTGAGCTTGCTTTTTTGGTAACAGAATGCTTAAGGAAGCAGTTGATTCTGTCACTGTTAACCCTTGTGTTCCTTGAAACATTCTTTGTTTTTTATATTTTTTAAAAAATATGTTTTGCAAAGGAAATCCTAGTGGATGTTTTGGAGTAACAAAACGTTCCGTGAATACACAGAGCACATAGCAATGCTGCAATTAGGAAAAGACTTCTAGCACAGTTACCAAACTTTTCCAGAGCACAGGTACCATAAATTTATATGTATAATGTATAAATGTATATACACAGTTGTGAAGGTAAAGAAAACAAGGTACTCACAGCCATTCCAGCTAACAGCACAAGCAATCCCCCCATTTAAAACTGTAACCACCTTGAATTATTGCACTTTAATATTTTTATCAGTAGCACAATTTAGAGTCACAATCCTTGGTCCAAGAGGCAGTGGAATAGTCTGTTCTCAGCAGGGTTTCACTCCCTTTGAAGGAAAAAGTCCACAGTCTTGGAAGAATCATCTTGGGTTCTGGAGGCTCAAGCAGTAAGACTGGGCAATACCAGCTTTTCAACATCGTGATGTAACACCAGACAAACATTGTGATATAGTGATACATCACGATGTTGAAAACTGGAGGGAGGAACAAACTTTCTTCTTTGGCAATCACTCGTAGCCAAGTAAGATTGTCTTCCATGAACATGGTCTTAACAGTGAGTCCGTAAGTGACTGTGGAGGCCAATTCTGGATCCACATGTCCTTCCACAGTGGGGACATTGGTTTCCGGGCGGGAGTGGATCATGCTGAGGGTTTGCCAAATGTGCCTTCCTCTTAGCATGTGTATCCTTTTCATCCTGAGTTCAAGCATCTTCAAAGTCCATGACACCTTTGGTAAAGGCTGTTCTCCAATTGGAGCGCTCACAGGTCAGTGTTTCCCAATTGTCGGTGTTTATACTACTTTTTTATAGATTTGCCTTGAGAGAGTCTTTAAACCTCTTTTGTTGACCACCAGTATTACACTTTCAGAATAGAGTAGTTGCTTTGGAAGACGATAATCAGGCATCCGTACAACATGACCAGTCCAACAAAGTTGATGTTGAAGAATCATTGCTTCGACACTGGTGATCTTTGCTTCTTCCAGTACACTGGCATTAGTTCGCCTGTCTTCCCAAGTGATGTGAAAATTTTTTCGGAGACACTGTTAATGGAATTTTTTGAGGAGCTGGAGATGCCGTTTATAAGTGGTCCATGTTTCACAATCATACAGTAAGCGTTGGTAGTATAATGGCTTTGTAAACAAGCATTTTGCTTTCCCTGCGTATGTCCTGGTCCCCAAGCACTCTGTGCTTCAAATGGGAAAAAGCCGCACTCGCAGAACTCAGGCGATGCTGCATTTCAGCATCAATGTCAGCATCACTGACCTGGATTTGTGGCACTGCAGAGGGGTTATTTTGCACTTCTTGGTGCAGCACTTTGGTTTTTTTGGATGTTGAGCGATATGCCAAGCTTTTCATAAGCTTTGCAAAGTGTAGTACCATGGCAATGAAAATAATAGAACTGGGGTGATAACACAACCCTGTTTAACACCTGATCCCACTGTGATAGTTCGCTTTGAGAGCCATTGTTATCTGTGATTGTTGCTGTCATATTATAATGGAGGAGCCAAAGGATGTTTACAAATTTATCTGGGCAGCCAATATTCAAAAGGACAGTCTACAGGGCATTATCATTTAGTGTGTTGAAGGCCTAAGCACCATATACAGGGCATAGCTGTCAACGTTTCCCTTTTTTAAAAGGAAATTCTCTTATTCCGAATAGGATTCTTCGCAAGAAAAGGGAAAAGTTGACAGCTATGATACAGGGTTTGCTTTTGCTTTCTGCATTTTTCTTGAAGCTGTCAACCAGTGACTTCCGGGTTAGCGCCATCGGCTAATGGCGGATTCTCTCCGAGCTCCGGAGGGAATCGGCTCCGCAGGATCTGGGTCTTGCCGCTGCGGTGACACGGGGACCCTCAGAAATCACAGGCGCTGAAGCCTGTGAACCTGGTGACTCGGCGGGCACCATTTGCGCCCCCCGACCCGCGAAGTAGCCTTTTTAAAGGCTTCGGAACGGGGGACAGGGTGAGCTGCGCGGTGCTGAGAGTCGACTGCTTCTCCTGCGGAGTGAAGCCGCATGCCATGGTTGGAGAGCGCTGACTTCTTCTTGTGAACAATTGGACTCTAAAAGCAACAACCCGTGAGTAATACAGAAATTGGATTTGTAAAGAATTTTTTTTTTTTTTTAATTAGGCACGATCGGGGAAGGCGCAAACAGGAAGTCTGTCTCCCCGTCTTATAAATAATCTAAAGCAAGGACTAGCTAACTAAGGTCGAGAGAATTTCTTCTTCTTTATTGGGTAAAAGACATTAATTTCACGATTTGGCAGTATAAGTAATTTCACTGGAGGATAAGAGCTAATTTTGAGAGCTGAAGTGCCACCCCCCTGGAACCGGGAGTGATCCGCGATAGAGCCTGTTGAGGAGATATAGAAGAGTTTGACAGCTGTCAAATTAGCTGTCAAGAAGGAAAAAGAGAACTTTGTTTCTGCTATCTCTGCTGGATATACTTGCTATAATTTGGTTATATTTTGTTGAAAACAAGGAAGAACTGATACAAACTAACTTGATTATTGGATTTGAACTGGAAGGAAGATAAAGTAACCAAAATCCCTCTAGAGGGGATTTTGGGACATTACAAGAATGGCTGAAGGAGGAAAAATTCAAGCTAAATTGGACAGAGTGTTTCTTCTCTTGGGAAAGTTACACGGCCAAATTGATGTTTTGGCTACAAATGTTGCAACTCTGGACTTAACAGTAAACAAATCCATTGAATTTGACAAGGACTTGACTCATGAAGTCCATGCAGCTGGACAAGAAGAGAAACTTGAAAGATTTGAGAGTGTGGAGAAAGAGATATATGTTGTTTCTGAGGAAAAGGAAGGAGGAGATGTAATGTTGCAGATGACAAAGGAGAGCCAGAGGCCTGACATGATGGCTACAAAGGAAAATAAGTACTGGATGAAGAAAATCTGTTTTGAATTGAAGATTGAAGAATGGAGAGATCTCCTTATGTGGAGATCTGAAGACCTACGGATTACAAATTTGATTAAGGTGAAAGCTGGAGCTTTTGGGACATTTGGACTTAAAAGGAGTAAGAAACAAGATTCAGGCTCCACTTTTAAGTATGGAGGTCTGGCTGGAAGAAATATGGACCCTATCGGGATAGAGCTTCTCCGAGATCTGGTGTTTAATATTAAGGACTACCAAAAAAACCGGCAGAGAGGAATTAAGAGCCTCGGACGTGAGGTCTCCAGGCTGATAGTAGACTAAGACTGATGGACATATGTTGGGGATTGAAACCGGGAAAGGGTGGGGTGGGGTTTGGGAATCCAAAGGGTGCAGAATAATAATCTGTTTTTTTATTTTGTTTTGTTATTAGTATGAAAATTGGGGAATTCGTGGAAGGGAAGTTGGGTTGACTTTAGAAAAAAGTTTTAAGAATGAGCACTGATGTTTAAATACTGATGTTTATAAGTTAAAATTGGTTTTTTTTTAAATGAATTAAATATAAAAAGGTCAAAAATTGGGGACAAGAACTTGTTGAATTAACAATTTGAATTGGAATATAAGAAGGGGAGGTGTGGGGAAGTCAGGGAAATATGTTATTGAAAATAAGGATTGTAAACCTTATGTGTTTTTACCTTTTTGGTTTTTGGTTTTTGAATTTTTAATGTATAAAGGTGGAAAAACTCAATAAATATCTTTTAAAAAAGAAAAGAAAATCATGTCCACTGTCCCCCTAGAATAGCCTTTCTCAAGCTTGGTTCCCCAGATGTTGTTGAACTACAACTCCCATCATCCCTAGCTAGCAAGGCCAGAGCTCAGGGGTGATGGGAGTTGTAGTCCAACAACATCTGGGGACCCAAGGTTGAGAAACACTGTCCTAGAAGGTCAAAAACCATTTGGGGATTCAGGAAGAGTAGCCTTGGATATTGTCAGGAGACGGTTTGCTAAGGTCCTTCCAAGAATTTTGCTGGCTGCAGCTAATAAAGAGATGCCTCAATTGTTTCCATAATCCATTCTATCACCTTTTTTTTTTTAAAGAGATTGATAATTTTGGCATCCCTAAAGTCTGCTGGGATCTCCTCTCTCTCCCAGATTTTTTTTTATCAGCTTGTGAAGTTGTTGTGTAGGTTCAATTCTGCCCACTTTGAAGACTTCGGCAGGTATCGTTGGCTTTGTTGTTTTTCATTTGGTTAATAGCTGTACACAACTCTCACAGATTTGGAAATACTGCAAGCCCATCTTTAATTTGTTTTTGCAGAATTTGTGAGAGGACCTCAGTAGCCACAGGGGAGTTGTGGTTAAGGAGATGCTGGTAATGTTCTCTCCAGTGTGGTGCAATAGCTTATTTATCTTTTAATTGTGGTACCATCTGTTGAGCGTAGGGGGCATATGTCATGATTTATTGGCCCATAGATGGGTTTTTTGGCTTTAAAGAAACTCTGTGCATAATCAGCATCGGCTAAGTGCTGGATCTGTTGAGCTTTTTTATCATCCAGGTGTTCTTTAGTTTTCTGGTTCTTCTTTGAACCAGTCTTAGCATTGGCATAGGGTTTTTTTTTTTTCTTAGTGGTGCAGTTTCTATCTCTTTGCCAGATCTGAAAGGCCTTCCTTTTCTTGTCAATAATGCGTTCAATCTCATCAAACCATTCCTGGTGTTTCTAGGTTTGGTATCCAATAGTTTGTTCAGAGGCTGCAATAATGGATGTTTTTAGCTTGGTCCAGTGTTCCTTGATGTTCTCAGGACACTCCAAAAGCATATGGTCCTTAAGAGTCATTTGGAAGCAATCCCGCTTAATGGGATCTTGAAGGGCTTGAGTGTTCATTTTGCACCTTGGTTTCCTTCCTTGAAGCCTGCATTGAGGTATAATCTTGATATCCATTATGGAACATATTAATCAGTGATCTGTTCGGCACTCATCATAGCTCCGGTAAGGAGCACATTACGGCAGTCTTAAGGTTGGACAATTACATATTCTAAGAGGTGCCAGTGATTCAATGAAGGGTGCCTCCATGATGTTTTTAATTTATTGTTGTCGAAAGAGTGTGTTGGTAATAACAAGGTTGTGAGCTGCACATATAGTCAAAAGTAAGATTCTGTTCTGGTTGCTGTTGCCAATTCCTTCTTTCCCAATAGTCCCAGACCACGGATCAAAATCTCACCCAACTCTTGCATTAAAATCACCCAGAGACTGGTAGATTCTTATCTGCTGTGGCCTTCATCCACCTTCACAGCTGTTATAACATACCTCTTGTTATCTACCACCTGTTCTGCCATTGAGGACTTCTTGGATCATTCTTTGTCTAGCTCCTTCCCTTTGACCTTACCGCCTTGGGTGACCCTTCTGGGAGTACGAGACTCCCAACGGCTTCACTCACAAGGGTCATAGGAATGTGCAAGCCTACTCACCATGACAAGGTGATGATCCAGCAAGTGAGACTAACCCAATTAACAGAAGATGTGCCTGCCTTACACACTTCAGTAATGCTGTTTTCATCACTGTTTTGCTTGCTGTAGCTTTGCAATGATGCTCTGAAAATATCCCATGTTGCTGTTTTATTCAGTAACAAATACTGTAAATTCAAAAACTACGTATACCCAAGATTTCATTCTAATAATATTCAGTTGCAACAAGGCATGGGGCCTCCATACCATAGCACCTCTCACTGTTCCATTTTCTGTGTCTCATCATAACCTCTGCAGTCAATACACAACCTGTTTGTGTTGCTGTTTTGACGCTAAGTTCATAAATCAAACATGTGCAGACAGGTGGCTTGGTGGCTGCTCACCAACTTTGGGATAAATTTATTCCCAAGGGACACCAGTTCCTGATGCTTTTTCCAAGATACAAGTGATTTGTTTATTTATTTTAAACTTGAGGTGAACACTTCGCATCTGTGAATATGGATTGGTTTGTTTTTGCTGTACTTTTCAGCCCCCACTGTCATTAATACTTTTCACTAAAGTCACTTCCTTTTACCATTGTGTTTCTGTTACAGTCATACCTCGGGTTACAGACGCTTCAGGTTGCGTTTTTTCGGGCTACGGACCACCGAAACCTGGAAGTACTGGAACAGGTTACTTCCAGGTTTTGGCGGTCGCACATGCACAGAAGTGCTAAATTGCACTTTGCGTTTGCGCAGAAGCACCGAATCGCAACCCGCACAGATCACGTTCGCAACCTGAGCGTCCACTGTATATTAGTAAGAATATACTAATATGTTTTCATTTTCTGGAACTTTCACCGAGAAAACGCTGCGAGTACCTAGATTTAGATTGCTCCAAACATTTGGGAACAGCTAATTAAAGCCTTAGAAATCACCAAAATAGTTATACTGTCGTACCTTGGAAGTCAAACGGAATCCGTTTGGAAAACATTTGGAAACCAAAGCGCGGCTTCAGATTGGCTACAGGAAGCTCTCCTGTAGCCAACTGGAAGCCGCAGAAGTCGCGTCGCACATTTGGCTTCCAAAAATAGTTCGCAAACCAGAACAGCCACTTCTGGGTTTATGGCATTCGGGAGCCAAAACATTTGAGAACTAAGCTGTTTGAAAACCAAGGTATGGCTATATTAACTAATGCATTAAATTAAGGAAAAGGCCATAGCTCAGTGGGAGAGCCATCTGTGTTTCATGCAGAAGTCACCTCTAGGAATATCTTATGCCTGAAATCCTGGACAGCTGCTGCTTTCCAGTACTAAACTAGATAGATCAGTGGTCCATCGCAGTGGAAGGCATTTTCTAATTTAAGGGTATGGCAAGTGTGACACCTTGCCACTGCAATTGAGAGGGCCGTGGCCGTGTGATGTCAGCATGCCCCACGACATGCTTGTGCCATGCACATATGACGTGAGAACACCCCACAGTGTACATGTATGTCTGCCAGGGAATTTTGAGGGGGCTTGGTCCCCTCCTTGATAATTTTTGGGGGGCCCTCAGCCCCGCCCAGCCCTCCCTAGATCGTGGGCCTGGGGTGTGGTGTATTTGTCTCAGCAAATTTAGCAGTAAAATATTAGTATGCATTGCAACTTCTTCTTCTTCTTCTTCTTCTTCTTCTTCTTCTTCTTCTTCTTCTTAAAGTAATTTGGATTCGGTTTTGTTTTCTAAGTGCTTTGTTGGGGGAAAATGTTTAGATGGCAACCCATAGCAAATAAAGAGAAACTGGATGTTTATAACCAACAGCATGAACTGTGGGGCTACTCCTATTGTGGAGAAAGCTTAAATGTGACTTGCAAATAGTCTGTTGTTGTGTCCAAGAAAAAGAAGACAGTTAAACTGTGTGCATGAAATTCTGTGTATGTGCGCACTCACATATGTGTGCATGTGTTTATTTATAAATGATCTCTCTTCCAGCTGGTAGCAGAAATGGGCTTAGGTTTTCTGCAGCGACTTCTTCCCATCAGGATTATGTTTGCTCGTATCTGGTTCCTGTGTCATGTCCAGTCATTATATACAGTTCTTGATCTAGCCACTTTTCTGCTTCCTGAACGCAACTTGATTAGTTAGTGCATTTTCCAGTGAGCTATCTAGGTTTTAGGCATTTTACAATTATATTTCAGTAACCTTTTGATGCAAATAGCTGAAGCAATCAGTTATGAAATTGGTCTGATTACCAGAGAAGTGAAAAGAAGTTGGAGGGCAGAGGAAGCAGTGTGTTCATTTTATATCAGAATTGTTTCGGCTTTTTGCTACAGAGCAAAATAAGCATGCTGATTTCCACCTTCCAACCACTCTCTAGTTATCAGACCAATTTTAGTTTCAGACCTGTTTCCTTTTCCACTTAATGAATTTATGTTTAGTTAATCTAGAGGGCACTTCTAGACAACCTGCATATTGAGCATTCATCCTGATTTGTTTGCAGGGAGATCAGATGAAAGTTGTCTCTTTAATGAGCACTGTTATGTTTTCAGACAAGTTAGATTATGTTGTGTTAAGGCAAATGTTATCCCACAGTTTTGAGTGCATTTTCCTGCCACTTCCCTTATTGCAAAAAGTTAAATCTTTTTTGGGGGCGGGGGGGGGGAGTAGATTTATTGCGCAAGGCCTCCCAATCAACCCAAATTGCACCATCTGAATTTGCCAACGTTTGACTGAATCCTACTCCAAAATAGTGGGAGTCTGGAAGCACCTCTAGAATTTTACTATTGCCGTTGCATATCTAAACATAGGTAATATTTGATACTTACTCAGGATCACTTGCCGTGATCTGAATAAAAAGGGTGCGAGGAATTATTAAACTCACAATCTGCACTGTTTAATTTCAAATACATTGTTAGAGGCATTTTGGGGGAATGTCTAAATTACATATTAAGGGAATTCTTTGTGATGCCCACCACCCCATGCTAGATAAATAAATAAACAAATAAATAAATATGTGTGGCCTCCTTAAACCCTTTAGAATTATCCAGGCATGAAGTATAACAGGGGGAAATATTTGTTTATTTAGATTCATCTACTGTTCTTCAGCTTAAGATTTCAGGGCAGTTCACAGAATAAAATACAGGATAAAAACAAGTACATAAGTAAAGCAAAATGGGGGTGGGGGACAATAACCCTCCCTTCCCACAGACACATTTAAAAGGCTGAAGAATATTAATCAGCCAAAGGTCTGGAACATTTCTACCTGTCGCCCAAAAATATATAATGAAGGGACCAAGCAAACATCCCTGGGGAGAGCATTCCACAAACGGGGTGCCACGATAGAGAAGGCCCTGTTCTTGTGTTGCCACCCTCTAGACCTCAATTTGTACTGTTTTTTTAAAATAATAATAATAATAATAATAATAAAAAAATAATAAAAGCATTAGTAGCACGTCAGTCAGATAGAATAATGGCCTTCACTAGTGAGTTTTTTTTTGGTAAATAGGCTCTTGGAAATATTACCTTCCTGAGGATCACAAATCCCTAAATCTTCAGAGATAAGAATAAGAATAATTACTATTGCTTATACCCCAACAGAATTTAAAGCACAATCAAACATTAAAAACTTCCCTGAACAGGACTGCCTTCAGATGTCTTCTAAAAGTCAGGTAGTTGTTTATTTCCTTGACATCTGATGGGAGGGCGTTCCACAGGGCGGGCGCCACCACCGAGAAGGCCCTTCTGCCTGGTTCCCTGTAACCTAGCTTTTCTCAGGGAGGGAACCACCAGAAGGCCCTTGGCGCTGGATATAGATACCAAAGTGACACACGACAGCATCGGGGTTCTGGAAAACCCTAAAGTAGATCGCTCTCTTGAGCATTACATGTATATTTCACAAGGCGTTCTTCTGGTTTTGTTTTGTAGCCTAACAGCAGTGGTCAAGTAGTAGGGAAAATGCCTGGCCATTTTACTCCAGTTTTGGCACCCTCTCCCCATCACAGTACGGTGCGGCCTGTGACCCTGACCATGACAGACACTAAACCCATCATTACATCCACTGAAGGTGAGGCATCTTCACCTACAGCAACCAGTAAGTATTTTTCTAGGAAACAAACACTGTCCATCAAAAATAAATCAATCAAAACCATTTCAAGTTAAGGCCAATATAGGTGCCTTTTCCTGCTATTTGACCAGGCAGATGCTCAAAGTCTGATAATAAAGGACATTGACAAGACATTTACTCCGTACAGTTATAATAACTCAAGTTACTGTATGACATTTGTGACACGGCAATCACAATCTCAGGGCAGGAAATCAAATTAATCCGAGCATCAATTGCCAGGAGAGAATGAAAGCTTGATTATTAATTTAAAGATGGACATTCTCGTGACATTGAGAAGCATACTCGGATTGGAAGCTTTTTAAATTTGCCAACACCTGGAATCCAAAAAGGGAGCGAGACAGACAGGAAAAAAAGAGATTCATCTGATTCCTCCCAAGTGAGCTTTCATCCAAAACATACTTAATCAGACACATGATCCTCAATTAACCTAAGCATTTTAATTCATTAGAGCTGATACTGAAAAATCTATGTGGGTTAACTATATTTAACGAGAGTTTGAAAGTTTTGCATTTGCTAATTCACTATGTTGAGTACCGTGGGTTGTATCCAGCTACACAACTGCACACACGGAACAACTTTCACATGTGCAGTGGAAACTTCCCTCCTCATGCACCCCCTCCAGTTGCTCTGGGGGTTCTCCCAAACCTCTGGAGCAGATGTTGGAGGGTATGCGCGAAAGTGAGGTGAGTAGAAGTTCCACACGTGTAATGATTTAGTTGAATACAAGCCCATATAATTACCCTATAGCCTTCAATGGAATTGCAGACATAGACATGCAGGCCTATCAACTGTTAGAGCCACTTCTCAGGAATACAGCAGCCACAAGGAGAGGCCTGGGAAGTTCTATATGCCATGGTAGCCACCCAGTTGCTGCAATTAAGTGGTCGCCAGTTAGGTTGTCCCCATTGAATGAAATGCTCCTGGCACCAGTGTCCGCCAGGAATGTGTGGTTAGTGGCATGAGAATTTTGCACACAGGCCAAGCCATGCATTATTTACTTACATTATGGATGTCACATGAAGACCCCACTACCTCAAAGTGTATCTTGGCAGTTTCCATGTTACTGTTCTAACACATCGTGGTTCTACATTAACCTCCACGTTAGTCTGAAATTCAACATTGCAGCTGTAATAAAAACACCCCACAGACAGACACATACATACCCTCTCACTAACTGAAAAGTATTGTTGCAATCATGTAATGACAAGTGACTTCTTTACATAGATACTGGTTTCAAATTAAAATTTTGTAAATGTTAATATCCCACATATAGTTAAAAACGTATGGTTCCATCTACATACGATGTTAGGACAGTAGCAAAATTTCTATTAGCTTAGATAAATCTAGACTGCTGCCCTTTTGTATAATGTCCATTTCGTCTGACCACATCAAGACAGAGCAGAGTATAAAATAATGGAGGCTATAATCCTGTATAGGGAGGTATATAAATTCAATAAAAAATAAAAAATAAAATTTACCTGGTATTAAATCCCATTGAACTCAGCAGGGCTTTTGAGTGGACTTTCATCAGATTGCACTGTTAGCAGAAGCAGAAGTCATTACCCTACTAATTAATGAATTACCGTATTTTTCCGTGTATAAGACTAGGTTTTTTTACCCAAAAATTAGGGTTAAAATTGGGGCTCGTCTTATACACGAGTAGTGCTAAGGGGTGTTTTCTTAATTTGGAGTCCCCAAAAATAGGGGGTGTCTTATACATGGGAGCGTCTTATACACGGAAAAATATGGCAATTAATAGTGTTGTAATCTCTTCTGATTTCTTAAGTGTGCACAATTCCTGAACAGTAAAGAAGTTTTTAATGATCTATTCTTATTCTACCCTTAAGAATGGAATGAGACTAGAGCTTCAGATTTGACTCTGAGTATTAGTTGTTTCATCATATCTCATGTGCCTTCCAAGCAATATGGCACTAGTTAAGCATTCACGAAATATTAAAAGCTTAAATAGTGTTTAAGGACGCAAAGGAACCCATCACACACACATCGCAGGTGCATTTCTTTGAGGATCCTACTTTAGGTCTTTGAGAAAGGATATGATTAACACATGGTGAACATTGTGTTAGCAACATTCCCTTTGTGCATAAAGAGCAAAGGTATGCACAAATGGATTCCATTTGTGCATGAAAATTGCATTTATTTCAACATTAAATATTAAAGGAGTTTTACATATCTAAAATGTATTACTTGCAGTGAATAGATGGTTCTTTAATCTTAACATTTCACCAGGAAAAAATTGTAAAAGATTTGACCACTTCTATTTAAGCCTTGTTAAAAACTACATAGAATAATACGCACAATGGAGGAATTTCTTCTATGCATCAGGGATTGGCTGATCTATAATACTTTCCAAAGAGATGCTTTCAATTTTATTTCTAATGAATTAGAATTGGCCAAAAGATAAAAGTGTCACCAAAATGTGACATTAAGATAATTCACAGTGCTGTTACCTATTCCTAGTTGTATATCTTTATCCTGATCAGTGCGTACCAAAGCTGATTTAAATGGCTTTACACAGCATTTCACAAGTAAAAACTACTTTTGCTGAAATTATATGGAATAACACGTGTTCCTCCTTCATAGAAATATCACTTTACATGTAAACATGTAATCCATTTTTACGGTGGTTTTTCAGTAAAATGTTCTTTTAAAAGGAAATAGACGCCATTTGTTTGTTTGTTTGAAATAGAAATATAATACCATTTAAATCGATCCTTTAGTGCTTATCTATTTGTTCTTTATGCCATTGGCAGTAGGAAGTTAAGATCACCTTACTATGAAATTGATTCAGGTAATGTAGATATTTTCAAACTAGGAGTCAGAGTAAAACAACCCACTTCTTTTGACACAATCAGAAGTTAATGACTTTCAGTCAACACACAACTATTTTCAATTCAAAAGGTAACCCACAGGGCAAAGGTGAATCATTCCATTAACCACACACGGGGAAAAAATGTTTTAGGAGCTTCTACATTATAGGTCAGTTTTCTAGAACTTACACTAACTACATTTGCTCCACAGTTTTCCTGTGTACAAAGCACGAACATTTTAAATACAGTATTCATATAATAATTAGATGCTGCTTATATTAACTTCCAGAAGAGGGATTCCTAGATCTCCCTTTAGAAAAGGGGGGGCACCTTTTATGCCTCATTTTAAAAAATAGCCTTAGCCAGGGCTTTTAAACAGCTGGAACTCACGGGAACTCAGTTCCGGCACCTCTCAGGTGGGAGCTATTGCCATTCTAAGAGAACAAGGGAGACATTCCCTCTTTTTCTAGGAAAAATAGCACTGGCCTTAGCTCGGTTATGTTCTAAATCTGAGTGGTACTACGAATAAACCTCATTCTACTGTAGCAAATTGTTAGTCTCTGAATTTTGTTGTTTATATGACTGCATTGAATGAGCAGCTGGCTGCACATCCCTTAAAGTGAGCTGGTAAAAAAACCCCACAACTTGTATCATGTAGAGAAATTGTCACTGGCAAGGAAGGTGGCCCTGCCTTCATTCAGATTCCATTGAAGTCCATAGGTGTTATAAAACTCTATCCCTTAGTCAAATTTGTTCTTCGTAACTCTGAATTTCTCATGTTTAAATTATGCAGGGTAGAAATGGATAGGTGTCTATCTTCATCAATCTGTTTTGTTCTTCCTTAATCAGCCTACACAGCCTCAGGCACATCCCAAGCCAATCGATATGTGGGACTAAGTCCAAGAGACCCTTCTTTTCTACACCAACAACAGGTGGGCAAGTTTCACATAGGTATAAACAGTAAAAAGACGAGTATTTGCAATAAGTCCCTGAATCCATGTTTCCATTGACCTTAAAACTAGAACAGGATGAGTACCCTTAAACAAAACCTATTTGTATTTCAATATTTGGATAGCTACAAGATGCTTCTGTAGGGTTCTGTAAAGGCTTTTCCACGGTGAATCTTTCAGTTACGTTATTTCTAAACTGCTGGAAGTTGAATATATATGAATGCCTCTGTGAAGAAGCAGTACTACTAGTCAGAATTAAGTAGGATTAAGCAATACAATAGTTGATTCTCCAGCTATTTGATATCGTTTGATATTTGAACGTATACATTTATAGTTCCGAAAGAATAGCAATACAATAAAATTCAATTGCAGAACATCATCATTCCTAGATTAATACATTCGGAGTGTATTGTTGATTTTACTGTGACGCAAGCTCCTTTTTGTTCCAATTTCTTTTACATCATTTACATTTTGAGTAGCATTTTAGATTTCACACCTCATTGATGCTATAAATTTAATGAAAATAAATTGTTCGTCCAAAATGACAGCTGAGATTAATAGTGGCTAATAAAACAACCCAACCCACCATCAATTAATAGTAGGGGCATGCAATACTGTCATACTGCTAGTTAGGCATAGAAGAAAACTAAATTCTGAAGTGTCAGAATTAAAATGTGCTTCATGATGATGCAAGAGGCTGTTTTTACAACTTACACAGTTCTGAAGCCTAATGTTGCCTATGCATACATTCTCTGTATGGTGATATAGTTAGACTGCTGCATCTGGAAATTGCATCTTAACCACGAGGCCCGAGTGGTGTTATACATATACCTTATGCAGAATTCAGTGAAACTTCACTCAAAATAGCTGATGCACAACAAAGGCTTTCTTGTTCTTTACCAGTGAGACTTCACTGAAAACATCTGCAAAGAGAAAATACCAAATAATGATTGGCTATTTCAAACCAACTATTTAAAGTTTCTGATATTATGCTTATAATTCGACCCGTATGCAGTCACTTGATTTTAAGTACATACTTTCCTTTCTAAACAAAAAAAAACACACTCTTTCCTACACTGGATTTAAGAAATCTCATGGAACTGCAGTATTGACTTTCTTTAAGCTATGTTAGGCTGCAGTCCAAAGCCCTGATCTTTGCTGCTTGAGAGGATTAGAGATTTTGCTTGCTACCAGCACCAGAGTTCATGCTGGCAGAATGAAGCATAAGACCCCCTCAAACAGAATGTTAGTAGGGGCAGCCATGTATGTATCTTCTGGGTCTTGAGTCAGTTAGTTCTTCGGAGACCATTTGGGCTCGCTTTGCTGCGCCAGCTTCTGGATGGCGCAGCAAAACTGAAGAAGAAAAACCACACACCCAAATTTTGCACCCTATGTGGCACAAGCTGGCAGCGCTCCAATATGTCCCAGTCCCTCATTAGCCCTTCCATCTATTAAGAAAGGTAGCAAAACGATTCCACATTCCTTGGTACTCTCTAGCAATCTTAACAATATATGCAAATAAGCTCGTCGCAGATTGGCAGTCCTCATGCTGCAAACTCCATGTTTGTTTTCTGATTTATTTATTTATTTTGAAAATTTGTCTTTTTGATAGATTGGGTTGTATACGACTGTGTCCCTCTATCAGTGGAA
The DNA here is from genome assembly GCF_027172205.1 of Podarcis raffonei. Classification (NCBI taxonomy): domain Eukaryota; kingdom Metazoa; phylum Chordata; class Lepidosauria; order Squamata; family Lacertidae; genus Podarcis; species Podarcis raffonei. Next base: position 18,259,000 of record NC_070618.1, read on the forward strand.
GGCTCTTTGACCAAGCATTACTTTTGTTGGCTTTCATAAACAGAAAGGGTGTGTATGTGTGATGTGTGTGATTTTTGCATATCACGCTTTTGTAAATGCAAATTGCAGAGCCAGCAGTACCCCAGCTCTCCAGTGCAGATTTTGGGGTTCAGCAGGAGGTTGCAGAGGGCATGTGGTATTAACAAAAATAGTATCCCACCCCTTTCCACTCAAGTGAAATTTTGCCCGATAAAAAAGAATTCCACTGGTAGAGGCACACAACGAGATACAATCCAATATCAAGACATTAAGAAAATGCTATAAATGTGTCTGTATCTTTTTCATGCAGAAATATATTCCAGTAAGGTAAGGAGAGGAGAAAGAGCTGGAGAGTTTCATAAAGTATTACTCTTTAATGGGTATGAACTTGTTGAGAGTTGAAAAAGCCCATTACAGTGGTACCTTGGCTTCCGAACAAATTGGCTCCCGAATGCCGCAAACCCGGAAGTAAGTGTTCCGGTTTGCGAATGTTTTTCAGAACCTGAATGTCCAACACAGCTTCCATGGCTTCTGATTGAATGCAGAAAGCTTCTGCAGCCAATCGGAAGCCATGCCTTGGTTTTTCCAATGGTTTCAGGAGTCAAACGGACTCCCAGAATGGATTAAGTTCGAGAACCAAGGTTCCACTGTATAGATCATAGACCCAGGCAGTCATGTATTTGCACAGTACAGGAATAGGCTCCCTGTTTTACCTTCCACCAGGCTCCTAAAATAGCTTGTGACGTGAACATGCCACTTGGAATCCCATATGCGCAATGGTCTGATTTTTACCATCTCTTTAAGGAGGGATAAATGTGCAGATTAGAGGTTTTATGTAAGAAACTGGTCACATCACATTAGGTGCATATAGGTGGAGGGGCCCCTGTTCCCACTCTACCACACAGATGGATCATCAAGTAAGTATGTGAACTGGGGCAATAGCCCCCTGCAATCCCAAATATGTGTCTTCATTGTGTAGAATGAGAGCTTGGAATATTTTCTTTTTATTATTATTTAAATGTAACTGCAGCTGGAGAGGAGATGTGAGGTACTAAAAAAAAATAGTGAAAAGGTATTTTGCCATTTCCTCCCCTCCCCCCATTCTGTAATTAATTATATGTTTAGGTGTACTTTTGTGTACAACTTTTTGCCCCAGTATATGATAATGGCCACAAACTCAGTGACTATATAGGAATAAACAAATGCATGGATGATAGGTCTATCAAGAGCTGCTGTTCAGAAGCAGTTTAGTACTGAGTACTAGAGGCTGTCAACAAACTATAGGGAACAAGGATGCCAACTCTATGGAGCTGAGGTGTCTTCTCCCCCGCCCCCCAAAAAATCTGCTGGGAGGGGCCTGGGCCATCTCATTGTTAAGGGGCTGAGTTCAGTGGCCGGCTCCTCCTGAGCGCAAGAGAGGAGGAGCTGCTGGCAATTGAAATTGCTGCCCTGGGCTCCGTGCTCAGCCTCCTCCCGGCGCATGATGTCACACACCCATGGCAAGCACCCGTGAAAGAGAATGACCTTGGCTATCCTGACTTCTTTGCGAGTTTCAGGTTGAACACTGCTAAATGCAACAAGTGAAAGGACCATGGTCTAATCCACGAAAACACTGTATTTTTCTGTGTATAAGATGCCCCCATGTATAAGATACCCCCTACTTTTGGGGACCCCAAATTTAGAAAATGGGCACATGCACTATCCGTGTATAAGCTGCACCCAGATCTTTAACCTTATTTTAAAGTAAAAAACAAAACCTGGTCTTATACACGGAAAAGTATGGTAATTTTTGGGTTCTTAAAGATACTTAATTAGGAAATAGGTTACATTTGTGGCTGCTTTGTAGAAATAAGATGCTATAATTAGAAAGCTTATGAGGCATATTAAAAAAATAGGATTTCCAACTGCAGTCGTACCTTGGATCCCGAACGCCTTGCGAGTCGAACGTTTTGGCTCCCAAACGCTGCAAACCCAGGAGTGAGTTCCGGTTTGCAATATTTCTTTGGAACCCAGACATCTAATGCAGCTTCTGATTGGCTGCAGGAGCTTCCTGCATCCAATTGGAAGCCACCGCTTGGTTTCCAAATGTTTTGGAAGTTGAACGGACTTCTAGAACGGATTCCGTTCAGCTTCCGAGGTATGACTGTACTTATTTGATATATGGCTCTTACTCCTAAAAATGTCTCGGAAATGACAATGCATATAATGTTATTGTCTTGTGTGTGATGGGGCAAGGCGAAGCACACATGCAGAAATTGCCTAAATTACTTGGACAGAGTAAAGGTTATGCTTTGGTAAGGCAGAAATAAGATTGATTTACTATGTCCTTTCATTACTTTACAACAATTTAAAAGAGACCACTTTTCCTGTGGCAGGTCCTAAATGCATTTGGTTTAAAGTAGGCCATGATGAATGAAAAGAAAAATCAAGGGGTACATGAAATAAAGGCAATCAATCATTTTATATTAGTTGAGAGAAATTCTAAATTAGAAAGCCAATGGTTTTAGTTCCAGAGAGGTGTTTTAAACATTCACCATTCCTTTTAATATACTTTGACCCCTTAGGAATAAATATTGTCACAGGTACATTCTGTGTTTCACAGGAGGAGCCATTGGAGAGATTTATTCTCTCAGGTTATGAGAGGTATTGACGTTTATTCTTGAGTGCTTTTTTATTATTAAGTAACATAACATAGCCTATATAAATTGTAGTAATGACCATAAATTTAGGCTGCTTGTATAGTTGATGATTCTCCTTAAAAATAGTCTCTTCAAAAAAAAATAATAGTTTGGTGGAATTTCCAATGAAGCAATTTATTACTGAAAGTTGCTGGAATGTTTCCATCGATGGGAGCATTATAAATATAATTTTGAGAGCTCATGTGCATGGGGAAGCAATATGACATATAGATTTTAATTTACAGACCAGGACACTATGAGATGCATGTTATTAAACATGTAACTTAATATGCGGATAGCTGCAAAGTCAAGGTTATTATTAGGAATCATAAATCTAACCAATCCTTTTTCTGTGGTGGTCACACATTGGCTCCTAGCTACTTTAAATTGCTAAATATTTCCATGCTAAAGCAACAATAGCATAATAAATCTTTTAAAAAAAATTAAACAGAGATTTATTTTTTTAATGCTGTTAGGCCTATGCAGCTGCTGGTTTTTTTATTTATTTATTGAGTAGCCAGTCATAGAATTGTAGAGTTGGAAGGGACCTCGAGGGTTGTCTAGTCAAACCCCCTGCCATGCAGGAATTTGTTTTCCAACGTGGGGCTCAAACCCACAACCTTCAGATTAAGAGTCCATTTCAATAATTGCTGTGCATTGCTTTTAACCATTTTTTTTAAAAAAAATAAAAATTGCTATACACTGCCCTGGTGTTTTGTGAGAGGGCTGCATGTAAATACTTCTATAACTAAATAATGTAGACGACCACTTTGAGTCAATTGTGGCGCAGATGAAATTGTTAATATTGGTAATCAATGGATTACTCTGGATTCATTTCCTTCACTTTGTTTTCTTCTTTGTTCATGGTTAAAGAGCAAAGATTCTTAGTTCTTAGTTTTGCCACCAGACCTTGATGTGGTTAATCAAAGAGTAATGCATCAAGGAGCTTCTGGTTCTATAGAAGCTTCAAAGGGTTCCATAATGAGATGATTGGCAGATACCTTGTCTGCCTTTTCTTAGCTTTCCTAAGGCAGCCTTCCTCAAATGGGCACGCTCCTGAAGTCTTCACTGCAAGTCCCATCAGCCCCAGCCAACATCACCATTGCTCTGAGATGATAGTTGCACTCTAACAACAATTGGTGGGCACGAAACAGGAAGGGTGGTTCTATGGTACACTTTGTGTAGGGCACGCACGTCCAACTTTGACCTGAACCCCCCCAAAAACAGGGACAGGGCATTCCTTCCTAAAAAAAAAGCTCAACAACTTTGACCTGAACCCCTGAAAAGGGGGTAGATCACTGCCAGCTTTTAACTCTGTGAGTAGATCGCAGTGTCTTGGGAGTTGGCCACCCCTGGTGTAGGGCAATGGTTGAGCTCAACATGACTTGTTGTCAACTTGTTGTAAATAAAGATTTATAGAATCATAGAATCATAGAATCATAGAGTTGGAAGAGACCACAAGGGCCATCGAGTCCAACCCCCTGCCAAGCAGCACTCCTGACATATGGTTGTCAAGCCTCTGCTTAAAGACCTCCAAAGAAGGAGACTCCACCACACTCCTTGGCAGCAAATTCCACTGTCGAACAGCTCTTACTGTCAGGAAGTTCTTCCTAATGTTTAGGTGGAATCTTCTATACCTCGGAGCTTATCTCAGAATCTCCTACAAAGGTAGAAAAGGTTTCGCGGCAGACAGATCATTGCAGAAAGAGTTCTGGGGTCGGGGGCTGAACTTTTAATGATCTGAAGTGAAACTTTTGCTAATGAACAGGCTCTTTTCCAACCCATACCATTGGCTGGAGTTATAGCCAGGATTTCAAATTTTTATTAGTTTGTAAAAAAGAAACTGGAATCGTATTTTCCCCTGATTTATCAACTGCTGTTGTTTTTTTTTAAAAAAACTTTTCGCTAGTATGGGCCAGGAAATGACGTGAAACTTAAATATTTATTAAAGTTTTAAAATGCTTTGTAATAGATCACCTTTCCACCAAGGCAAGTGCATTTTCACGACCTAAATGTTATAATTCTAATTTCTTATGGGCAGGATGATTTTACAGAGACAATATACCTAATTAAAAAGCTGGGGAAGTGAAAGCAGAAGAGAAGTTATTTATCATATTTAAAATGTTAGTCTTCTATGTGCTGGTGTTGGACCAGTTACTGATACATTCTTAATACCAGAGCACTAGGTATGGGTTTTTACCAGTGCTTGGACTCTGAGTGTGTAGATATATATAGGAGTACATAGAATTACCTTTAGGCAGACTTATTTCCCTCCCCCCTTTGCTCCAGCCCAACAATGTGAGATGTAGTTAAAGAAAACTACAAATCTCACACGCGCGATTGGCATTTCACAGCAGCCATTCCAGCAGGAAGTTGTAGCTCAAGACACATCTTTTGGCTTTTACATGATTCCATTAATAGTGGAATAAATCTTCTTTATTCAAATCATATACAAGGAAGCTGAAACCATAATTGCAGACACTGTCTACGGACTTAATATTGTCAGGCAAAGACTGAAAAGGCACTAGAGATTTTTCTCCAACAAAGCTTTAATAGATTTAGGAAACAAGTTATCGACGCTTAGGCTGTTCGCATTGTGTCTCTTATCATAATTGACAGTTTGACGTAAAACCTAGTCACATGACTGTCAGAGACACATGCAAATGGATAAGAGGTCACATTTCACATACTCTTGTTGGAAAGGAAACACATTTAAAGGAAGTTTCACTCAAAACAATGACAATATGCATATGTTTATAGCCTTCCTCAGTCAACAAAAAGCAAAGCTTGGTCTCATATCACTTGCTGCCTTTTCCATATATATATTTACCTAAGCTGCTGAACAAAGTGGTGTGGAAGGAATATTAACCTTAGAAACTTTGTTAAGACATGGGAAAATAATATTAAACGATACATGATGTATTTAAGAAAATTAGTTGTAGGTTTGTAATTTTTTAAAAAATACAATACTAAAAATGGGGTGGGTGAGTTTCAATTAAGGTTACCAGACGTCCCTGTTTCCCGGGGACAGTCCCGGATTTACAAATCAGTCCCCATACAAAATCCACTGAAGTTGAAAAGTGTCTGGTAACCTTAGTTTAAATAGCATTATATGAAAAATAGATTGGGATCCAATGAGTTGCCTGCTGCCCAACTCCCAGCTCCCCTGCAGCCCAATAGTATCCAACTTAATATGCTTGTGTCTTGATCCAGCAAGAGAAATGCAGCTTATCATTGTTTCTGGTACTTGGGACTGTGATTGCAATTCCCAATGTTGCATTAGGAATCAACATGTGCAGCTCAGTTCCTGCAATCCTGTATATAGGGAGTTAGCCCTATAAAATGGCCCTTCACAATGGTGACCATCATTTTTTTAAAAAAATCACATCTGTTATATGCTGAATGAATAGGTGCCAGTTGGTGCATATGTGCATAAATTTAGTATAGCAATTTACGTGCAGGCAAGTTATTGCTGCATGTGTATCTTTGGATTAGGTCCTCTGTGGCTGTGTATGTATAATTTTTATATTCTTAGGTTAAGGTGGCCGTCTTACTGGCGTGTGTGCAATTGCACATTTATTTTTATATTAAAAAGTATTTGTATGCAAAGTATACTGGTGGCAAATATTACAAGCTTTGCAGTTTTCTTAAATTACCATAGGCATTCAGATCCTATTACACATGTAGTTCTTGGTAAGAGGATTTGAAATTATTTAATAAGGCCAGTATATTGACACACTTTCTAATCAATATAAAGGTTTTGTAGTAGTTTCTAAAGTTTTGACTTAAAAGCTTTTGACATACTTAGTTAAGAGTCTAGTCATATTTTGTGCCAACCCCCCCCCCCAAACTATAATTCAGAACACAAAGCATGGCTTGAGTTTTCAGCTATCAGGCTAACCATGATTTCAGATTTCTCACCTATTTTTATTTCGGTTTGCTCAGCATTCTTAGCTACAGAAGCAGAACAACAGTTGCGTGTTGAGGTCCCCAAGCCACCCTCAAATAAAACACAATTCATACAGAATTTTTGTTTAAGGTTTTTGGCATAATTTTTTGGCCACAACTTTATTGATTACAAAATGTGAGTGGTTGCTTAGGCATTGCTTCGCGACTATCTCTTCCCACCTAGAGGTAGGAACAGAACTGACACCTGCAAGCCTGCGAAAGTCAAGAAGGGGAAACATTTTGGGGAGAGAACAGAGCTGGGTGCCAGGCCCTCTCCCCAAATGCTCCCAGGGACTCTTGTGTGGCCCTAGCCCCTTGACAGGGGTTCAGACAAGAGCATAGCGAGCCCCTGGATTCCTTTAACAGAGTACCCTTGCAGCAGCAGCATTGGAGGGGCAGGCACAGCCAACCGTACCCCCTCCACCAACCAAATTTAACCAATGCCTAACCGCAACCTTACAAGTTGTGACGATTTGCTATGCAATAGGCAAAAAACCAAATGGCACCGGCCAATTAGCCAAATGGCAAAATTCCTACCAGGCCCCTTCCCCAAAGCAGACAACCCCATGACAGGCATAGAAAGGTCAACGCAAACAGCCCTAAATATAGGGAGGGTGGGAGGGTGATCCGATGCGCGCAGCAAAAAGAGGCAGCTCAACGCTGCGCACAGGGAATAAATAGCCCCTTGGCTGTCAATCATAAATTGCAACATCAAATTCTCCCCAATGACCAAGTGGTGCCCAATAAGATTCGTGGCCATCCAAACTAACCTGCTCAGCAACAGAGGGATGTCTTGTGTGCCTCCACCGCAACATGTGCTCTCCATGAAGGAGAACATGCTCTATAGCTCTTGTTTTTCAGTTCAGATATAATTCCCAACCATAACTGGCACTCATCATAGCTTACAAACCCAATTTTCAAACCAAGGTTTCTGATTCTGGTTTGCTGATCAATTACAAACCATCGTTTGTCAATTCAGACAGCACGGGGTACGATTTCTGTGACTGAATCTGAATTGAGCCTGGTTAGGTTTAATAGATGATTGCACACAAATATTGCAGATGCAACTTTTATAGTTAAAACGCTGCCCCCTAAAATTTAACCATTAAACTTCCAGTCGAAAGAAGATGTGTAATACATGTTGCCCCCCGCCCAAGTTTGGCTCCACATCTACACCAGTGTGCTACTTAAGATCATTGAAGTTCAGTGAGTTCCTTCAAGCTCACAGTCTGATTCATTCTGAAAAACGCTGTCTGTAGAAAATTTTATAGCAGACACCCACTGTCCTCCAGGCATAATCTCTGGTACTGTAGCAGTACTTGAGAATTATTCTGGGCAGGAATGTGCCTCTTTCTGGTTGATTTTCCTGGTCATTTTCCCCCTCCCCACCCAATTTTTTTAAAAAAGATCACACTGAATTCTTCAGATAACGAATAAGAAAACAGTCAGGGAAGGTCCTTTTCCATTTCTGAAGACTCAACGGCAGGAAAAGCAAGAGGGTAGCAGTCAGACAGGGTCAAGGCATGGATATTATCTTGTCCTCAGCATATATGTTTTTCAGGAAAGGACTATAATAAATTGAGCTGCTGTGAAAGTCATTGCTCTAACTTTTAGAGGCACTTAAGGCTTTCCATTGGGGGATGGGAGGAAGAACAGCTTTTAGGTACAATTAATTACAGCATTCGTGTTATCTTAATTGAATTTGAAAGTGTGATTTGGTACTTTTAAAATAGTATTTTTATAGTATCGGTGAGTAGGGATTGAAATCATACTTTTCCTAGGCTTTCTTCATTAGACTAGATGGGGCTTATTTGCTCAAACATAAATATAATCACTGCATCTTTTCAGGAAATCTGCTAGCACTGTAGGGCAGCTGCCAGATAAATGGCTGTATAGGGTTACATGAATAATTAGTGAAGAGCAGCGCTGATGATTTGGTGATCTGGGAAGAATTTGTTTCAGCTTACATGTAATGCATTCTCCACTTTAAAGTCTTTTAAATGGTATTATTTTGCTTCTAGAGCTAGATTAGATTATTTTACCACTGCATGTTAAGTGATGCCATATTCAGTAACACTAAATTAATCAACCTCTATTACAAATGCCTCCACCCTTCTTGAACAGTAAGATAAGGTCATTATGTAATTTTGGATCCTCTTTCCTTTAAATTGCATGTCATCTGTGTATCACCAAATGCATGCTTTCAAGATATTGATTTTTTTTCCCTCCCCCTGTCCTTTCCCCCCTAGTACATTGAATAATTTTAAGTGGTTTTGCTTTGCTTTTCTTTTTTGTTTTTAAATTCACTATTGAACATTAACATTTCTTTTTTTTCCCCCAGCTCAGTTTATAATATAATTAATTGCTAAATACCGGTTATTCTTTTATGCTTTTATTAATGGAGAAACACATCCAAGTAGCATTTTCTTAATGTGAGGAAAAAGTAGGATTTTGTTTTGCACAAGATGTGTTACGGTTTTATTTTTGAAATTGTTTTTGTTTTTTTACACTAGTACTACTACTACTTGGGGATGTAAGGTTTGTGCCATGTAAAGTACTAGTTTGCATGCATTCATTTAAATACTAAAAACTGTAGTACTGCTCGATCCATATCTGACTGCTAGGTTTCAATTGACAGCTGAGGATTTGTGACTGGACCTTGAATCAAAACGGCAGGCATTTATACCCCAGTGGCAATGAGGATACATTGGGAATTACTTGGCAAAGGTAAAATTTTAATTATTTCCAAACCTAAACTCTCTTGGGTTCTTCATTATCTGTTTCAGGTGGCCTTCGGGATTATATTTGTCAAGATCTTAACTATAATATATATATATTTTGTAACGTCTCTTGAATTACATGTTTTAGATTAGCTGAAATGATGCAAATTGAACTTTTATCGGTTAAAGCACTTGGGATACGAAATGTTGGCTGTCAAGTATAAAAGTTTGTGGAAGAATCAAATTTATGGCTGCATGTTTTGAGGCTTGCAAGTTCATAATCGGAGATTATATGGGTTTAAAAAAATAACAAAAAGGAACTGGTACAAGAGTTTAGACAACATACTCAGAAAAAAACGTTGATCTGAATTTCAAACATTAGTATGTTTACTGAGGTAAGTTAGAAGTCACATGTCTTAAAACTAGCTTTTGCTTTCATTTTTACTCTTTGCAGGTGAGAAAAAAAACCTATTTCTACAAAAGAGAGGATTTTCTAAAAGGTCGTTTATTTAATCATGGCTTTAGCATTATGTGTGAACAAGTTAAGCTGTTTAACGATGGTTTGCTTACTGCCAACAAACAATGATATGAAACCCTTGTTTCTTATAATTTTGGCATGGCATTTCATGTGAACTCAGCTCAGGGATTGTTTTGTTGTTCTCGTTCACACATCTTGGCAAAGAGTATATTAAGGTATGCCAGCCTTGTCTTGATGATCCTCCTTGTGGAGATCACACAACTGATTCCCCACCCCCACCCTATACAATAATGTTGGTATTATCTAACAACAAGAATCACTCCCCGGTTCTTGGAAAACCATACAAGGTGCTAGTCCACACTTCCTATTGCATAGGCACATTTAGCACACATATTCACTCACCATACACACAAGACATACATGTTTCTCTCTCACACACAATCATGTATACATAGCCAACATATTTCTCCCTATTTGTGTGTCTGCAGGGGAAGGTAGGTTTTGGGGACCCCACATTGAAGGCACCCTGGTGTCAAAAAACACTCCCCAAGCATCACCTGCTGAAGACGGCCGTCCAAGTAGGACCAGAACCACTGCAAAGCATTGCCGCCCACCCCAAACTCAGATTGCCTCTCCATGAGGATACAGTAGATGGTATCAAGAGCCGCTGAGAGATCAAGGAAGATTAACAGGGACACATTGCCCCTGTCTCTCTTCCTACAGCGGTTGATATTATTTCCTAACTTTTTCTTTAGATTATATTATCTTACAGTCTTACCTTGGTTTTCGAACAGCTTGGTTCTCGAACGTTTTGGCTCCCGAATGCCACAAATGAGGAAGTGACTGTTCTGGTTTGCAAACTATTTTTGGAAGCTGAACATCCAACGGGGCTTCCATGGCTTCCAATTGGCTGCAGGAGCTTCCTGCAGCCAATCAGAAGCTGCGCTTTGGTTTCCAAACGTTTTGGAAGTCGAACGGACTTCCGGAACAGATTCCGTTTGGCTTCCAAGGTACGACTGTATTTCAAAATAAATCACTTATTAAGAAGAAGAAAAAGAAGAGTTTGGATTTGATATCCCGCTTTATCAGTACCCTAAGGAGTCTCAAAGCGGCTAACATTCTCCTTTCCCTTCCTGCCCCACAACAAACACTCTGTGAGGTGAGTGGGGCTGAGAGACTTCAAAGAAGTGTGACTGGCCCAAGGTCACCCAACAGCTGCATGTGGAGGAGCAGAGACGCGAACCCGGTTCCCCAGATTATGAGTCTACCGTTCTTAAGCACTACACCACACTGGCTCTCTTGATATAGACCACTTTTAAGCATTGCAAACGTCGCCCAAATATATACAGAGATAGACTTTAGTTTTCTATGGTTTATGGTTCTGTCACATTGTACAATTTAATTAAGTGAAAAACAATAAATTTCCTTCACACACACACACACACACACACACACCCTCCAAAAATATAAGTAACATCCCCCATATATTAAAAATGCCCAATTTTAAGAATACAAGACTTGAAGGAGTTTTAAGTCTTGTATTTCTTCAGTAAGTGAAAACACAGCGGAATGCATGTGGAACTGTTGTTGAAGAGAGGTTCCAAGTGCACAGAATCTTGGATATACATTTGTGTTCACCATGGGGTCAGAAAGATGCTCTCTGCATGTATCAGTTCATTGAACCGAGTCTTTAGAAATGTTTGACAAGAAGTATGAGCTATGACTTGATATGAGAATTTCAGTGGCTGCCCTCGAGAGTCACACAGTGGTCCCGTCAAGGACCAGCTGGGTGAGGAAGAGTGGCCAGAGGCTGTCTCCCAAGAGCCCCCAGGGAGGGCTCCAAAGATGACAAGTTACAGCCCAGAGCCTGGTGGGACACTGAGAAACAGCCAGCAGAAGGGACGAACTGGGAGCTGACAGAAACAGGAGACTTGAGGGGACTCAGGAAATGGAAGGGCCTTCCAGGAAGCACGTATGCAGTCAGTCCCAGTCCTGCTGACTCTCCTTCTCCTCTGACCCCACACTCCAGGAGGGTCTTGCATGTTGCTGAGCAACGTGCCAGACAGACCCAGAGGAGGAGCTCACCCCCTCAACGCAGCCTTCGCCTGCTTGGGAGGGAGGGAACCAGAGTAGGAGGCTAGAGGGGAGGGACATGCCTAGAGCTTAGCAACAGCAACACCTTCATTGAGTTAAGACGAACCAGGGACATTGCTGTGTTGTTGTTTTTCTGATAATAAAAAACTAATTGCGTTCTATGCTTTCTGTCTGTGTGCCAGCCCTGTGGATGACCTGGCTCCTTGACAGGTCCTAGAATGCTAATAATTTGAGCTTGCAGCTACCCTACCTCCCAATCAGTCTTGGCTGCACTGTTTTTGGTTGCCACAGAGTTTGATCTCTGTAAATAAGGCATAACACCCTAGATCATTGTTGTACCATTGAAGGGTCCAGCACAGGACAGCTTGCAGTATTTAAGCTTTTCTTAATTGGCAGTGGCTCATGAGCTGGCTCAGCACTGTGGTAGTTCAGGCAAGCTATAGGAACAGGGCCGTCTTTACTTAGGGATGCAAGGGCTGTGGGGCACCCGGGCGCCGAATGCTGGGGGGCCCCCCAAATGTATACCTACTGTATACCATTCCTCTCGATTGGCGGCAGTGAAAAGCAATGGCATGAAAGTCCCTGTCCCCCTCCTCTGTCGCTCTGCTACTTCGTAGCGTCAAATATTTCTGACGAGTCAGGAAATGAAAGCATTTTTCTTCGCTGGTTCGTTGTTACTGGTGAGCGATTCCCCCCCTAAAAAGGTCAACTTTGGCTTCCCCCCTCCCAAAAAACTCAATAAAAGTTAATTTGGGGGCAGCTAAACTAAATTTGGGAGCACTGGGCAGATATTTGCACCCTGGCGGCACATATGCTAAAGACGGCCCTGTATAGCAACACCAGTTTTGGAAGGGAGACTCTGCAGTGCTACCGAACCACATAAGCCTTTGCTGCCCTTAACATCAAGACTTGTCTTGGACCAGCGGTCGGCAAGGTTTACCTCGCCTGGGCCAGTTAACTCCAGCAGAGATCCCTCCGTGGGCTGGATTGCACGCAGCTGCGATTTCCAGCATCTGCGTCTGCACAGACACGTTTTTCGGCATCTGCGCAGATGTGATTTTCAGCGCCTGAGCATTCGCAGATGCGATTTCCAGCACTGCGGGCAGCTCGGTTCAGGGGCCAGTTAAACGACCCTCGTGGGCCACTTGTGGCCCATGGGCCTTAGGTTGCCTACCCCTGTCTTGGACAAATACTTCTGTATTAGACAAACAATGCCCATATGGAAACATAGTGAGTGCATCAGAGAAGTTTTTCCATGCTTTATCCACCCTCACAGTAGGACTGACCTCCTGAAGCCCCGCCCAGGCACAGTTGGATTTCCTTCTTTAATTGTGAACAATTTCACTTCCCAAGAAAACAAAGCACTCAGTTAACAACCGAAAATATATTTGGTGCCCTGGCTTCTTTGCACCCCTAGTGCAGAAGACATATAAGGATGTTCAAACAAACTCCTAATTCATTCCGTACCTATATGTGTCCATGTTGGGTGGTAGCGTTGTTTGAACACCTCATTGTTTGAAGGCAAGATGCAGAAAGCAAGATGGTTTCTTTTTGGCAGTGTGCAAACCAGATTCTTTATCAGAAAAATGTCCTCAGCTGAAAAAAGCCATAGGAATTGCTGCACTGTTACAAAATTCAAGCCAATTGTGCAAATAGAGAACCAAAACTGAATTTAAAAATCCAGGAGTGCCTCAACAAAAGCGTTTGTATGCTCCTGCTCAAATAATCCGAACCACGTGGAAATCAGCTTTGCACAAGTAGGGTCCAGTGTAGACTAGTGTTCACGAGGCTCAATTTTTCAGCAGCTACTAAGCTGCTATTATTGCAGGGCTGGGTCGTTAGCAGTTTTGAACTTTGGCTGTTTTCTGCCAAGTCTTTCAAAAACGGTAACAGTGTTAAGGCGCTCATTGTCAAGGTATTGTAATTTATATTTCAAAAAGCAAACCTTTTTCGGTCCTTTTTTTGAAGGGATAGCTGCTAATTTAACATTACTTTTGCTGTGCCCAGGCATTTCCTGCTTTCACTTTGTTATCTCGAGACAGAAGTACAGTACAACAGCTGGTTTGTTCTTAGAGCTCCTGAGGAGAGCCTTATTCTCAGAGTGCTGAATTTCCTTTTCAGCTGTAGCCGTAGGGGTGTTCTTAATGTTCAACTTTTTAGAGCGGCATTCTTTGCCCCCCAACCCCTCTAAAGAGCTGTGATGCTGATAAGGCAGTGAGATGGAATAAGCTTTGGCATGTGGGGGAAGGGAGGATGAGAATAGCCCTGCAGATTTCGGATTCTAACAAAACAGGCAAACTTTCAAAGAACTTAATCAAAATCAAGTAACGTTGTAGTTGTAGTAGTAGTTGTTGTTGTTAAAGTTTGTGCTGCAGTTAGCCAGGGGGTTACTTTCTGTATAATGTATTTGCTTGCTTGGGACAAAAATGCAAACTCAACTTTTGCAAATAAAAACAATGAAACGAAAACATTGCTGATAAAATCATTAGCGGTGGGGAAAGCTGGAAGGATTTGGGTTTTTTTATCAGTTTGTCACTATCTCTGTTACACTTTCCACCCAACTCCCTAATAAAACAAGATGTGCAGAGAATTATGTTTCCTTTCCATCTAAGCAAACATCTTCGGAACACTTCCTAAGAAATTAATTGTATTCCAGCCAGACTTGCATGCTGCCATCCCACAGGAAATGGGTCAGCAATCCATTAAGATGCCATTAGATAATCTAATTTGGAACTTAATCTCTAAATTAACCATGCTCCATACTTGAAGCATACTTGAGAGAGAGAGAAAGAAAGAGAGGGAGTGAGAGAGAGAGAGAGAGAAGTTTGTTTGAATCGATAGGGGAGCCGAAGCGTGAAGAAGCCTGTTTGTTTTTTCTGTAGCTGTGGTCACGTCTCAAGCCGTCTGGTAACCAGGAGAAACCAGACATGATGTAATTCCAGATTGAACTTGAACTTCAGGGACTCAGAATGGAGGAACAATGGACCATAGGAATCAATAATGTCCATTTTCCACATGATTATGTTTGAAGCTTTAAGTTAACCTTTATGGAAGAATCGGCAAAAAACAAAAACAAAACAAAAACAAAACCCTACAATGTGACTAAAATGAGGGGAATCCACAGAGAAAATGTTCGAAAGAAAGCAACTCCCCCTCCCAGCTGTACTTTGAGAGTTGCACTGCAGATTCCAGCAGGATTAGAAAAGTTCCCGCGCTGCAGTAAACCAGTTGCTTGTTCTAAGCGCTCTTTGTTCAGTTAGGTAGGATAAACTTAATCTTATGTTTCCTGTCAGATGATTTTAGCAGTGTTCTTAGAGAAGGATGAGTATGATTTTTTGGGTTTTTTTAGAAGTGGTAAGAGCACCATTATCCCCTTGATGATTTCAGAATATCACTTTTAAAATGTGTGTGTGTGTGTGTGTGTGTGTGTGTGTGTGTAGTGTCTTCTTCAACCGTGAAACTTTTTTTATACTGTGATTTGTCCTTTCTGTGAGTGTTCGGCATGTTTATTGAGCAAACAAAAATAAAATGCTAATTCTTATTTATATTAAGTGCACATTTTAATGAACCGCTGTGCAAAATTTATTTAAAAGGTTGCAGAAAATAGGGGGGGCAGATAGTCAGTGCTTGTGTGATTCTTGCCAACTTTAAAAATAACTTTTGAAAAAGATCGAGTTAAGGTTCTGTCACAGAAATGGGAATCGGCACCCTGGAAGCTGAAATGCTTTGAGGTTAACCTCTTCTGTGCTATTACGTATGTGAACTGCAAAACATTTATCAGTGCAGCTTACTTTGTTTTAGTACTGTCTCATTTCAAGCAAACTAAATAACAGAGATTTTTGCCCTGAAACCATCACGGTTAGATGTGCTTACGTATCCCTAAATCTGTGTTGGAATTAGACCACAATTTATTTTTGCCTTATACCTAAAACTACAACGTAACCTTAGGTGTCTTCCCTCTAACAACAAAACAAAACATTGCAAAAAAAAATGCATATATGGCCCAAGTCGCTGTGAAAAAAGAAATCACAGGAATACAGTATATATCCATTCTTGGTGAACTGGTAATAGAAATTTTGCTAACTTTTGACATAAATATGTGTGGCACTGCCCACATAAAGACAATGAAAAGTAGGCTTAAGATGACCTACACTTCTGAGGAATATTGTGATAGAAGTTTGTAGGCAGGGGTGAATGAAGGCTAACACCTGGGGCGGGGCAAACGCCGGCTGCGCATGCGTTGCGCTGCTACGTAGGGCACATGTGTGGCATCGCCACATACAGCGCATGCGTGTGACACTGCGCATGCGCCCTACATAGCAGTTTGCTGCTGGTGCCGCCCAAGTGCCGTATGGACAGCACTGGCGGCAAACCGCTATGTACAGCGCATGTGCGGCGTCGCTACATACAGCTCTTGCATGCGACACCGTGCATGTGTTGTACATAGCGGTTTGCCGCCAGCGCTGCTCGAATGCCGTATAGACGTTGGCGGGATCCTCTGCTCGTGGCTGCAGCCACGAATGGAGGATCCTCCACATACGGTGGCACAATGGCCGCTCGTGTCACTGTGCCCAGGGATGGCAGGGCGAGCACCCCGCGGGGTGCCTTCTTGTCACCCCTCCAGACATGGCACCTGGGGCAAACCACCCCCCCTTGCGACGCCACTGTTTGTAGGTTCCTATTTTCAGTTGATTGCCAAGTAACCATGTACAGTGGTACCTCGGGTTACATACGCTTCAGGTTACAGTCTCCACTAACCCAGAAATCATGCTTCAGGTTAAGAACTTTGCTTCAGGATGAGAACAGAAATTGTGCTCCGGCGGCAGCGGGAGGCCCCTTTAGCTAAAGTGGTGCTTCAGGTTAAGAACAGTTTCAGGTTAAGAACGGACCTCCGGAACGAATTAACTACTTAACCCGAGGTACCACTGTACTTGCATATCTAAAGATAACCAAGATAAGGATCAGGGGATTCAAATCACTGTACAATTCTAATTTCATGTTTCTTCACAACAGCGACCCCATAAGGAGGGAAAGTTGGTGGGAAGAACATTTAGGAGCTCACTGCATTGGTGCAAGCATTTCTGCCTGTCTGTTGGAATGATCTCCCCTCTCCTCCTCTCACATGCTGTCTGGGGATTCTCCTGACACCCCCAAGCCTGGGTTGTTGGGGCACATGGGGGAAAGAAACCGAGGAAGCCCTGCCGAGCTAGCACAAGTCCTGACACAGGCTTCCGCCAGCGGTTGAATGTGGCTCAGTGTTTGAAGAGGAAACTCCAAGACTCGTAGTTTGAGAAAGTGGGAGATGCATGCCTTCTGTGTTACAGACTCTCTCATAGTGCCAGTGTCAAAGTTCCTTAGTTTGTGCTAGCATTTGCTATGCTTGGGAACTGGGATCCAATGGCAGCTGACTGGCAGGAGGAGGAAGGCGCAAGCACTATATTAATCAGGAATAGTAAGATCCCGCAACAACAGCAGCCAGTGTGCTGGAAGAGAAGCCAAGTTACAGAGAACAGGCAGAGGCAGAGGGCCTTCTCGGTAGTGGCACCCACCCTGTGGAATGCCCTCCCACCAGATGTCAAAGAGAACAACAACTACCAGACTTTTAGAAGACATCTGAAGGCAGCCCTGTTTAGGGAAGCTTTTAATGTTTGATACATTACTGTATTTTAAGATTTTGTTGGAAGATGCCCAGAGTGGCTGGGGAAGCCCAGCCAGATGGGTGGGTATAAATAATAAATTATTATTATTATTATTATTATTATTATTATTATTATTATTATTATTATTATTACAAGGCCCAGCATGTATGAGCTCAGCTTCTGGTCTCTAGAATGTATAGAAAAATCTGCGCTAGATCTGAAGTGGGGTCTAAAGGACATTCATGCATGATTAATATACATACCGCCACACGGCTATAAGTGCAAATTGGGCTGCCAGAAACATAAGGCACTTCCCAAAGAGGCTGAAGGATACAAATCAATCGTCCAGTTTTTTAAAACAGAGGGAGTTTTGGGAGGGAGGGTAGAGAAAGTGATGGGGCTGTATTGCAGGTTTTTGCTAGGTTACTAGCTCTGTGCATAAGCAGAAAGCTTTGCTAAACAAGACAGTCAAAATGGTGGATACCTAAACAATATGTTCACTTTAAATTCTATTCTCTTCCCTTATGCAATGAAAATATATGAATAGCAGCAGAAGTTGAAGTTGCCATCAGATAATTTGAAGTAATTCTGGGGTATCCTTTTTATGGAAGGCACAATTTTCAAATCAGACATTTTTTGTGTCTCTTAGACAATGTTCAAATGCCCTAAGCAGAGCTGAGTATTCCTGAGTATTATACTTATATTCTCCATGTTCTATCTGCTGTTCTCCTATTTCCTCAGAAGTGACCTTTTGTTAGTGGAAGGAGAGGACATTAAGTAGCATTATGCCAATAGGTTATTATCAATACTTCCGTTAGTACTTTTCAGTGAATAGAGTTCTGTACAGTTACCTCTTTTCTCATGAATTTTAATAGGTGTATTTTATAAACACTGCTCAAAAATTTATGCCTACCTCTATAGCATTAGGGAACCACTTTACTGAACATTTTATTAACTGGGCAGTAACTCTGGACAAAATAGCACAGATATTGTGTTTGCTGAACTGTCCCATTGGCGATCTTGGTGATATAACCAGGAAGCATTCAGAAGAGAAATAATTCTAGAGCTGTTTACATGTTACATTTCTCATGAGATTCCATCCAAAAAGCTTCCCAATCAGAAATGATATGTGCCTTATATATAATGCTTGCCTTGGCTGCTTTAAGACTGTCTTACAAACCATGGCTTAAGAGACTTACAAGTGAGCCTACTACTCACTCCCTTCTTCATTTAGTGCTTTACTTTTTGCGTGGATCAAACCTTAGTTTGCTGTTGCACTCGAACGCAACAAACTGTGGTCTGATGAGAACAATGTTTACGCACAAAACATAGATGGTGGTTTGTGGACCCTGAGTTGTAAGTGAGCTTGCTTGTAAGTGAGCCTGTCTCAGTAGTTCAGGTACAACATCAAATGATGGTTTGACCAAACTGGGAAGTTCTGAATCAAGCCATGTGCATAAAGGAAGAAGGGAGGAGCTCTTAAGCCTAGGGCTTGTTCCCAATTGTACCGGCTTGGAGGGCCGCCTACACGCAGGTGCTGCTGTCAGCATTACATTATAATTCTCATTTTTCTTTGTGGACTCTGTGCAGTCCCACCTGGGCATCTGTGCAGAGCAACACTAAGGACTACTTGAAGAACTATGCTTGTAAGCAGCCAAGCTGTCTATATGCCATGTAAAGGTAAAGGTAAAGGGACCCCTGACCATTAGGTCCGGTTGTGGCTGACTCTGGGGTTGCAGCGCTCATCTTGCTTTATTGGCCAAGGGAGCCGGCGTACAGCTTCCGGGTCATGTGGCCAGCATGACTAAGCCTCTTCTGGCAAACCAGAGCAGCACACGGAAATGCCGTTTACCTTCCCGCCGGAGCAGTACCTATTTATCTACTTGCACTTTGACGTGCTTTCGAACTGCTAGGTGGGCAGGAGCAGGGACCAAGCAACGGGAGCTCAACCCATCACGGGGATTTGAACCGCTGACCTTCTGATCGGCAAGTCCTTGGCTCTGTGGTTTAACCCACAGCGCCACCCATGTCCCTCAAAATGTGCGCTTCTCCCCATCGGGGAATCGAACTCCAGTCTCCTGCATGACAGGCGGGGATACTTATCACTATACTAACGAGGACTTCATAATGAATATGGCCACAATTCCATCAGTGGCCGCTATAAATATCCAGCAGGGCCAGGGAGGACCGTGCAGATTGTGATGACTACACATGAAGGTAGGAATCACTCACTAGAGGGAAGCTGCTTTTGGTGGAACCTCCATGACTGCACTCATGATCCATGGGCTATTGCCTCAAAAATAATGGATGAATTTTATGTGTGTCATAATTAACTAAATATATAAAATAAAATAAAAAAAATTGTCCAGTAGCATCTTAGAGACCAACTAAGTTTGCTCTTGGTATAAGCTTTTGTGTGCATGCACA
The DNA here is from genome assembly GCF_027172205.1 of Podarcis raffonei. Taxonomy (NCBI): domain Eukaryota; kingdom Metazoa; phylum Chordata; class Lepidosauria; order Squamata; family Lacertidae; genus Podarcis; species Podarcis raffonei. The sequence continues at coordinate 18,279,002 of NC_070618.1, forward strand.
CTTCTTCAGATAATTAACTAAGTTCTACTCAAGAGTAGACCCATGGAAATTAATGGGCCCATGTTAGGCATGTCTCTTTATTTCAGTGTGTCTAACTTGTGGCAACTCTATGCTTTGTCTTTAATGTGCTTCAGGGCTCTAATCTAGAACTATTCTTTTAATTTAAGCATCTCAGCTGCTACTGCTTTGACATTTTAAAGCACCATTTCCTTAAGGCTAATCTCCCCAGCCTGGTACTATTTCTGAAAAGTGCTAACTTTTTCCTAAGGAAGGCCTATGCTGCGCAACACACTTCTGGTCAGAGGGTTGTAAAATTCTTGTGGTATCTGCACAGTGTTAACGTACGAGAGTTATCCTTCCCTCGGGATTCATAAACAATATTGACAAATATATTGCATGGTGCATTTCTAAGAGTCATAAGTTGGGAAGTTTGAGAGGTTTAGATAAACATCTAAATTAAATTTATTAGTCATGCTGCAACAACAATCCTGTTTGTCACCACGATAATTTATTTGCGTTGAATATTCCTGTCTCCCCCAAAAAACACACACACACACACACAACAAACATAAAAAGATCTGACTGTTTTGCACTCAAGCACTAGATGTGAAAGGTGTTGCAAATGCTACTTTGTTTTTTTTGTCCACAAAAATATTGTTGAACATTAGAAAGTTATGAGCCTTAAGAAAACAAAAACCCAGATAAGTTCACAACTTTACTCCTAAAAAGCAACTCAGGGAGGTGGTTTCTGACAGCCAGTTTTTCCACTCACTCGAACTTGAATTTCTGTCAAAGCATGATCCACTTTCCAATGGGTGCTTTTCAAATACGATTTATTCAGAGTAGGCTTATTACAGTTAACGATGAGCATGGCTAAGTTAGGTACATTCATTTCAGTGGGTCTACTCTGACTAAACCTTAGACCACCCAATAAGTAAATAATTAAATATTGGCAGTGACCTATCTGCCTGTTAACCGGCATAATATTCTCCGCCGTGAGAATAACAATGCAATCCTATACATGTCTATGCAGAAACAGGGCCTGTTTTGTTCGGTGGGATTTACAATCAGGTAACTTTGTTTATTGGATTGCAAGACTGCTATGGTGCTAGTTTTAGGATCGGTCAATTAGCATATTGTAGCATATTGTATCTGGATATTTAAAGTTCATCTGTGAAAATTGATGCACTGTTAGAAGAATTGTTAGAATATGGAGCTGGGTGGTGTTCCAATCTTAATTCTTCTTCTTTTTTTAGGTTATTGCTGCTACCATATTCTAAACGATTATTCTGCTCTCTCTTCTCTTTTCCCTCAACAGTCCTGGTACCTGGGCTAGCTTGGTCCCTTTTCAAGTATCAAACAGGACACCAATCCTGCCGACAAGCGTCCAAAATTATGGTTTGAACCTAATTGGAGAACCTTTCCTTCAAGCAGAAACAAGCAACTGAGGGAGATTGAAACTGAACAAAATACTATAAAAGAAAGGAAGACGGGACAAAAAAAAAAAGAAGAAGAAGAAGAAGAAAGAAGAACCTGAAGAAAGAAGAAACATAGACCAGCAATTGCAGCACTTACAATCACTAATTCCCTTAAGGTTGAAACTGTAACGATGTTTAAAAAAAAAAAAAAGGGTCGACGATATTTCACTGATGAGTAGAAAGATGTTCCTCCTAAGTAGCCTTTGTTCTATGAAATCCACTGGGAAATAGATGTTCTGTCTCTGACAATATATTTTAACTGACTTTCTAGATGCCTTAATATTTGCATGATAAGCTAGTTTATTGGTTTAGTATTCTTGGTGTTTACGCATGGGATCACTATTCCTAGTTAGCTCTCAAAACAAAGGCTAGGAGACATCCACCAGAGTTGCAGGAGAATTGGGGCCAGTGAGCCAGCTTTTCTCAGCACTCTTAATTTCTAAAAGTTTTTTTTTCTCTAATGAAAGAAACAAACAATTTAGCCTTTAATGATCAATCCAAATTTGTTTAACTTTGGCCCTTATAACCCAGCCTTTTCCTACTGCGTTACCTAGTTTGAAATGTTCAGGAAGTCATTTAAACACACAGGCATTTTATAGAATTGATGCCTCACTTTAGGTTTAAATAATGTGTTATCTTCTCATATGACCGTAAAAACAAAAAAGAGGAAGACACGAAAAATAATTCCCCCCCCACTAAGGAAAACACTTAGAGGCAAGTGCAATTTTTAAAAAGTATATCTAAAGGGGATCATTGTTATAAGTCCTTTAGCCCTTGGACTCTAAATTGAGGGGATTAAAAAAAACAAGAAGAATTTCAAAGGTATTTTGAACAAATCTATTTTCCCCTCAGTTTTGAAGGGGGGGCATTAAAAGGCATTAATTAAATCAAGACAAATCATGTACTTGAGAAAAAGAAATTGATTGAAACACAGCACTTATGTTGATTTTAGCTTCTGCCTCTTTGAGGTATTTTATTTATTTAAAGTTACTGGTTGCATCAAGAAGAATCCCTAGAGAATGGGAAAGGTTCTATAAAACCTTCATCACAGAGACGGGAGAGAGGTAAATTCACATCATAGGGACAAAGCTTACAGTTTACAAACTGGGAACGCCAGGTTGTTGGGTTGGGTGGGTGGGGGGTGAAATATATTTTTTAAAAATGCACTCTTTTAGAAAGTCTAATAACAGGGTGCTGAAATCTTTGCATGGTGCTCTCAGAAATTAGCCTTGTTCGACACATTTCTCATATTGACAGGAACGTGCATGGGCGGATACATTTTGCCTCTATGTCTCTATAAAAAAAAAATTAATTAAAACTACTTTATCCAGTAATCCTAATTTGCACGAAGTTATAATGTCCACATAACGTGCCTTGCCTTGAAATCTAAAAAAAAAAAAGTGACATCACTACACTTGTTTTGCTGCATTTATTATCATTTTAAATCTTTACCATTTTTATGACAAAATATTTTGTACTCCAAGATGGGAAAACGAAAAAAAAAAATTGACATCATGGATTTTTTAAGCAGTTATAACTTTATCTCACATTTATAAAGCATATCATGGCTGTGTATAGTTGCCGCTTGAAAATTGTAATCGACCAGCAATATTTTCAGTATTTTGGTGTTTTTTCTATTAATCTTTCATGTTTTTCATCTTCCAATTAATATTGGGGGGAGGGGATTCAAATTTATACGAATTATGCAATACCAAGTTTTGCCTATGTAGGTAGTGCTTTTTAGCTGTATTGGTTATTCTAGGTAAGTACACAGATTTAAAAGACAAAAGATTAATGTATGCTTTTTCGTTTGTTCGTTTGTTCGTTTGTTTGTTTTAATTGACCAAAGTGGGTACTGCTATTTTTGCAGTGTGATGAGGTCCTTTTGTGTACTGAGAGATGGGCAGGGGTTTTTTTGTTTTTGTTTATACATACATATATCTATCTATTCTGGGTGGGTGGGAAGGATTTGTGAACAGTGTAGCTGTGAAGCAGTGCACCATTCGCCCGGTGAGGGCTACAAAGCGACTCTTCTGCCTACTGTGATAAAAAAAAAATCTCAACAAGGTGTCCTCTTTTTAACTTTCCACCTGGGGTGCAAGCTGAACTCATTTCTGGTTTTAAAATAACAGTGGTAAATAATGACGATGATAAATACTAATAATGGATTCCGTTGGAGGCAGACTTGACTTGAAGAAAAAAAACCTCTCAATTTTTTTTCCAAGACCCACAGAGAGCAGCAGCCTGTTAAAATTTTTACAAAATATATTGCCCCATGCTATGGCATGATTAAAAGCATATTTTGAGGTAGGAATCAGATAAACAATAACATACCAATAAAACTTTTTTCTTCTCCAAAGTCAGCTTATTACGCTATGTTTTGTATTGCACACAGATACCCAAGCGCAAAATACAGAATCATACAGACTCCAACATTTCATGAAAATAGGACTAATAATAATAATAATAATAATAATAATAATAATAATAATAGTATTATTTATACCCCACCCATCTGAGTGGGTTGCCCCAGTCACTCTGGGTGGCTTCCAACATATATTAAAACATTAATTAACTTCCCTATACAGGGCTACCTTCAGATGTCACCTAAAGGTTGTTTAGCTGCTTATCTCCTTGGCTCGGGCTTGCATTACTCCATACCCTCCCAACGTTTCTCCGATGGAAACAGGGATGTCCTAAGGAAAAGGGGGACTTTCTGGGATCAAAACAGAGACCAAGACGGTTTCTGTAAATCCGGGGCTGTCCTTCGTAAATAGGGACCCTTGGAAAGTCTAGCCACTGTAACCTAGTGTAGTCCTTCTGTTTGAGAGCTTGGTTATTCATGACATCTCATATTGAGAGCAGTTGCTTCTGGCAGTGGTATACCTGGTAGGTATTCCCCAGTAGGACTCTTTTCCTTTGGCGAAGGAGCCACTGCTGTTAAATTTGTGATATGGAACCCTCTTTTTGCATTGTGTTCTTAGCACAGGCAGGCAAGGGGCAAACCAGTGCTTCTAAAGAGGCAAAACTGACTTCTTCCCATGCAGCTTGTCTAAAGGGACTCTAAGATTGGGCCCTGTTTCCCTGTATTCTACCGGGGAGGACGTTAGCCCTGTGCAGATTGTAGTATTCTGTGTGTGACAGCTGATCAAGATGGCGCCAGCCAGCCTAGCCTACTGTCCTCATTGCACATTATGCATCAAGAGGGGGCTGAGTAGTATGTGTCAAACTCTTCTCCCCTCCACTCCCCGTAGAAAACCAGTATCTAGACAGGGCTAACGTGTGTGTTCTTCACAACTGACATGATATTTTGACATGTATTTTGTCCTTCGGTACTTATTATACCTGAATACCAAACATAATCTGAAAAGCTGCTCCAAGGTGTACTGTATTTTTCCATGTATAAGACTAGGTTTTTTTCCTTAAAAAATAGTGTCCAAAATTTGGGGGCGTCTTATACACAGATAGATCTTCCCCCATTTTCTTAAATCGGATTCCCCCAGTCTTATATGTGGGGGTGTCTTATAAACGGAAAAATACAGTATATACCCAATACCCATGTTTCTTTATCTGCCATTGGCTTTGTACGGGCAGGCAATTTTATCTACTATAGTAAAATTACCAAAAAATGTTATCCATTTCAAAAAAGTTTCCCAACCTGTCTTTTTTCTAGAACTGACAGACACTGCACACAGAGGATGAACACTATGACAGGGTGACATTTCCCTTCAGAATAGGAAGGAGAATAGTTTGGGAGAATATAACATTCTGCAACTGAAAAGCGCTCAGAGCCACTGTGAACCCTTTTGCTGCTCCTTGCAGGATATGCCCATGAATAATAGTTTGTCACTTTCCCCCTTCTTCACAGCAGCTTCCTTACGCTGCATTGGAAACCAGTGTAAAAATCACCTTGAATCTAGAAGTCCCACTTTACTTATGGGGTTACCTATGTGGCTTTTTGGATCACAGGCTACATTTCGACCAATTTGCCCATTAATCGCCACCAATGGTGAATGTTGCACTTGCTGTTGTGTTCTCCCTTTCGGATTCTCTTTAAAATGGTGATGAGCATGACAACAGCAGCTATTGAACGTGGGCTTTTTCCAGAGTTATCTTGACTTCCAGTTTTGAGGCAGCGTCAGCTGAAACATTTTTAAATAGACTTCTATCGGCAAAGACGAATGACTGTGGCAAAGCTGGTTTATTTTTTAAAAAAAACAATACAATTTTTAAAAATGTAAGCTTCATATTTTGCTGAATCAAGAATTAATTCACTAAATATATAGCTATCTGAAATAACTGAAAATAACTGAAAAGTACAAGGTTTCCCTGAAATCCCTTAGGCTATGGCCCCATAAAATAGGTCATTATTGTTTTCTTGGCTTATCAGTTAACAATGAGCAGGTATGGACCATGCAGGACACTTCGTAAACCCAGAACAGTGAAGCTGACTGAAACATATATTTCAGACTTTAAAGTGCAATAATTCAATTAATTCTGATTTCCGTGGACTCAAATGAACTCCCGAACAATTGTTGCATCAATGAAACAAATTGATAACAATAGGGAAGATCATCTTATTTATAGAAGGCTAACTTGCTCTGCGAAAACAATATATTCCCATTGAATATTTTTGGTATCCAACCCCATCATTCCTAACAACACTTAATGTGCAAGTTTAGTAATCTCAGGGCTGTGATCTCTGTGGGTTTTTTTCTGCCTTCCTTTTTAACAATACAGCCGTACCTTGGTTTTCGAACAGCTTAGTTCTCAAACGTTTTGGCTCCTGAACGCCACAAACCCGGAAGTGACTATTCCGGTTTGCGAACTATTTTTGGAAGCCGAATGTACGACGGGGCTTCCGCGGCTACCGGTTGGCTGTTGGAGCTTTCTGCAGCCAATCGGAAGCCGTGCTTTGGTTTCCAAATGTTTTGGAAGTCGAATTCCAGAACTTCTGGAATGGATTCCATACGACTTCCAAGGTACGACTGTACCCATCAAAAACATACTATCTATTCTTAAATTTCCTTAAAGCTGAGAATTCAATTGTTCAACGAAATGTTGCGAACTCAAATCTAGTCTGAGCCTCCTTCCTTCATCAGGAACTATGACTAAATCAAGTCACCCTGTTCTATGTGCACTGTTCTGCCTTTTATTCAGTTGCTTTGGAGCCCTGGCCTGTTGGCAGTGCCACTGAAGTGTGTTTTCCCCTAGAGTGACGTGAACGTTTGAGGCTTGACTAAGGGGTGGGGGAAAGGCAGCGAAGGAGACTGTACATAAAGACATGGCAAAATATTAAATATAGCAATATAGGTGTGTTCAGGTGGGCAGCTCCATTTAAAATATGTGAATGAACCTGTGAAGCTGCAGTTCGAGAAGAATGGATAATCTTCTTAATGGACCCACCTACCTTGTAGACAGTAATTTGTACACTGTATAGTTTTGTTAAGATTTTCTTTCTTTTTTTAAAGCACCCTCGTTTGTAAAGCTAATTTTTAGCAATTATAATGGAAATGTGTGCCATTTCCGCTTTTAAAGTAAACAAGAATATTCCTTGTTTGGAAGCTGGACTTGAGTTAAAACTCTCCAGCTTCTTAATTTATGTATTAAAACGGGAAAAAAATAAAATAAAGAAATCTGTCCATGTTAGGAGATATTTCGCTATGCTTGAAAAGCATAGGCTACTAATCCTTTTAAAAGAAATTGTAAATGGAGAAAAGTTATATTTTATGAAGGTTATTTTGTTGTATTTAGTATTGGAAAAGTTGGGTTTTGGAGCATTTCAGAATGTTGGAAGCACCACTGTCTTTTTTTTTTAATTTTTATTAGTATATATGGCCTTTAGCAAAAGTTTTTGTGATTGTTACATGATGGTATTTAAAGAGTAGGTTCACAGAGCATTCAGGACAGGCAGAAAACTAAGACAGTACTTATGTCTCACATAGCTGTGTCCTCAGGGAGCAGAAGTTTGGATTTGCAACTAGGACATTCGTAAGGACTTAAATGGATGAGATTGCACAAGAACAGACTGAGCTTTGTCAGCAGAGTTTGTGTCCTGTCCCTAAAAAAAAAAACCCCTCTAAATTTTGTGTACTGTGTGAGATGGCGAAGGCTGCAGAGAGCTATCCCGTATTCGATGTACAGTATTGACTTTTTCAAAGAAACGACTCTTACAACATTGCTGGCAGTTAATGCCTTAAAAAAGCATGACATTGAATATAGTTTACATGTTCCTTTCAAGGTCTTTTGTTAACATTTACCAGCTGCATGCTTCCTAGGCTTTTTATTTTTTATTGGGTTTCTATAGAAAATGCTTAAAAATGAATAAATAAATGAAACAAAATACAATGCAGGCTAATCACGTTGAACAGTGAAAGCTCATAATTGAATGTCCTCTATGCCGAAGGAGCTGAAACCTGCCTCCTTCTTATTTGCACTTTCTGATAGTCCCCCCTGTTTTCCCCCCCCTATTTCCTCAAAATTGTGTGGGTGTGCTGGAGCACCGCAGTTGGAGGACAACATGGACCACTGGGTTTGCCCTTTGACCCTGCACAATGACCTTTGCATCAGCCAAACTTATTGCCATGACAACTCTTGTACTGTTTCCATGCCACAGCTCTAATGGTCACATTTGTTAATAGTAAAAAGGGGACAAAGTAGGAGATGGTCAATTTATACATTATTTTTGTTGTTGTTATTGTTGTCGTTGCATTTTTTCCCCTCTTCTCCTCTTTCAATGGTTGTAAGTAGTTTTTTTTATATATATAATAAAAAGGGTTCCGTAGTTATTACTCTTAGGAATATCTGTGTGTTGAAATTCAAATGTATGTTGAATTTGTAAAAGGAGCTTCAGTGCCACTAGCAAATCCAAGCCTTTGACACTTCTATTGCATGATTCAATTCCAGGACAACAACGACAAAAAACCCCGAAACAGAACAAGAACGTGGCCTCTGTAAATGGAAAACAAAATGTGAGCTAGTGACACTAAAGCTGGACTTTGTATTACTGTATTTTTGACAGAATGGTTTCGAAAACTGTGCTACAGGGACTGATGTGGCAAATGTGTATCTATATGCAGAAGGACTTTTTTTAAAAGAGGAAAAAAAAGAAGTATGGCTTATTATGCATTCTTCATAAGAGGGCATTGAAGTTGCATGAACTATTAAAAGTTGATGCAAAATGAGAGCGAGAGAGAGAGAGAGAGAGAGAGAGAGAGACAAAAAAACCAGCAAAAATGTTTACCAAAAACAAAAAAAGAAAGAGAGAGAGAGAGAGAGGGAGGGAGGGGAAAAAGAAGAAAATAAAAAAAAAACAAAAAACAAAAAAAACAAATGACCAGTGCCTGTTCAGTTTCACAGTCTCTGTTGAGTTCAGTTGTAAATATGTTTCAGATAACATTTACTTCAAAAAAGAAAAAAAAAAGAAAAAAACTACAACATTGTAGAATGTGAGGGGTTACTCCATCCCAGGCTTAGGCTTCTCAAAAGCTACATTAGATTATGTCTTCATCAAGCTGTTAATTTGTGCTTATATCATATAGGACTTTAGTGAACTGGGAAGAAACGCCCCAAATCTCAATGATATTTCTCTGAGAACAACCTTTGTAGGGCTGTGTGTTTCTTTAGATACATTTAGTACAACTGTAGGTGACGAGTAGTCAGTTATTGCTTGCTAGCTACACACCAGGGTTGACCCATTTTAAAACTTTTGGCATTCCCGCCCCCCACCCCCAGTCTCAACCTCTCCTCCCCACATTGCCAGAGGCCCCATATACTGACAGCTGTACTTCTGGGTTTTTTTTGTTTTGTTTTTCAGTTTGTTTGTTTTGTTCTCTTTTTTAAAAAAAGCATGCACAATCTTGGTGTAATGACATTTTACCCTAGGATGTATTTACACTCTACAAACTTAACTTTTAGAACTGGGGCCTCAGGCAACCAGAGCCCTCTTATGAGCCAAAAGGTTTGCAAGCCAGGGTTGTCCGGGAGGAGAGTTCTGCCTGTTTTGGAGGACAGGAGTTTTCGTTGGGGTACTTTTTCTGTAGGTTGCAAAAACTCAGCTGCCGCAAGTTTTAAACTGGTGTAAATCAAGCTTGAGTTAATGTGATTTACTGTTATATCCAGCCTATACTGCTAGCAGCTGCTCATACTGCAGTCAATTACTGGAAGCAGATATATTTCCTATGCAAAAACTGTTTAAACAATAAAATGAGCTATGCTACAGCCCTCTCGCCACTTGTGTGTTTTCTTTACTCTCCCTCTAAGAGTAATAATTGGTTGGTAATATTTTGGAAATCGCCCTTAATCTCTGGTTCCTCAGAGTGCAGAATCAAGCTTTACAAAGTCTCATTCTTTTCCTTAGTTGAATATGTACACACCCCCAATTAAGGCCCAATTTAAAATGCAGGATTACACAAAACACCTTGGTGTAATGACTAAAAAGAACCAAATCTCTTTTTACAGGACTCTGGGTTTTGGGATGAGTGTATTTCATTTTTATTAGTAATCTTTCCGATTTTTTTATTTTTGGTCCTCTACCACCAAAACCTCTGGTTTCAGGGCAATTTGCAAAGTTTGGGAACCTGAGCTGAGATCTGGCAATAATGTGAAGAGACGCGCTGCCTTGCAGCAGCTTTAAAATATAACATTACCTTGAGAGAAAGAAAAATCAACTTTCAATAATTAAATTTATAGTTGCCCCTGGCAAAAATATTTGTGGGTCCATGACTATTGGACTCTCTCATTTTATCCTAAGCGGTTACACATTAAAGCTGGCAGAATTATGCTGCTGTGTCAGTGTCTGTTAACCACCTGAAGCATTTCCCAAAGGAAAATGAGAAGGAGGTTCTCAATCGTACATGTTTTAATAAAATAGTAAAATGGGTATTATTTACTGGTTTGGGAAATACTGGGCATGATCCAGTCAGAGTAAAGTACTTAACAGTGCCATCCTATACAAATCTACTTAGAAGTAAGTCCCATTCAATTGTATAGCTTGCATCCAAAGCCTCATTGATATATCTGGCTTGTTTTGAAGCTATTCACCACAGTTATGGGTTCATAATTCTGAGTTAACTGTGAGTGGACAAAGCTTATGTCTATCATTTGAACCTCAAGCTGTAATTGATTAGGCCTCGAAAACATTACCATAGCCAAAAAGTTTAGCAGGGTTTTTATTCCACAAAACAACTTATTTCTGTTAAGGCTTTTCCATGTAATCTTAGTAGCTTAATAAAAGAATACGTAGCCCACTCCTCAAAATAAGACTAAAAAAATATTAAAACATCTAATTCAATCCAACTATGTTCCAAATTAAAAGAGCTAAAGCATATAACATGCATGAATATGAGCTCTCTGTCTGCTGCCAGGACCCACAGAATTATCCCACATGGAAAGGGGTTTGAGGCTACAAGCAAGAAAGTCTTGCACAATCCTGCTTGGAAAAGCCTAATTCCTTTGCACTCCTGACACCACTAGGAACAGCTTCAAGGTCCTCCTATATCTCTCCCTTCTTGCTACAAGATAAATTCAGATATATGCATGGGGGAAAACCCAACCATGATAATTAAATGATGTTGCATGTCAATGGTTGGTTTATAAGGTACCTTACTTGCTCTCCCCTGAAAGGTCCCAGTCTGGGTTACAGCAGCATAATCATATAATTACAAACGAGTAAAAGAAGTCAAGCAGTTTATATGCAATTATAAAAATGAGTAAAGCAATTCCAAGCAAACGCAGCATAGTACAGATTGAACAAAAGACAACTGGGAACTAACAGGATGCCTTTTGCCTCCATCGTCACTTACGTGGAAGCAATATTTCAACTTGATGGACCTTTTTGACCAAACATGACAATTTAATTTTATATTTCCAGTATTCTCACAATTCTGGAATTGCAGGAAAAGCCTTTGTCAACATTCTGATTTACATCATGCTTTCTTAAAGTTGAGTTTCAGGCCTCTCACTCACCCACATGATTGAGGCGGTTTTCTGTTCGGGATAAGCTGAGAGCCTTTTCACACATGACACTGAAAACATTTTCCATCTGTTTGCGGATATGTAATGCACATGGGAAAAGTTGTATCCTAAATTACATTGATCAGCTTGTGCAATTGAGCTGCCTTGCCAATCTTCCCCACTGCTGCTCTCTGTGCTCTCTAACCTGCACACACACATTCACAAAAGCATCTTTTGGTGGTCAAACAGTCTTTTCCAGAAGCTGGGGTATATGTGCATGTGTAGACTTCCCTTTGCATCATTTGAATCAAAGCGAATAATTTTCCCAAATAGTCAAGAGACTGAGGAACACCTTTGGAACTAGACAAAAGAAGAGACATTTTCATAGACAAATCTGAAAATGCGAATGGTTGGCTTCAAAAGCCTTGAATAAATGTTTGCATTTTATTTTAAATTTTATGCCTGTTAGCTCAGATGGGCTAGTGACAATTGGAAACATGGATAGGATTAAAATCTTCTTTTAAAAATAGTCAATGGGGACGTGTGGCCACAGCCACAGCCAACATTCATCAGTTGCTTTTCCCTGGGATTTTGTGGGTGAACAGACACATCATGTGACGTCATTGTGTTTAGCATTTCCCTGTCCCCCCATAGCTGGCATACAGTAGAATTTGGGGGAACACTGAAAACAACCATGTACCTAGCTTTCCCAAAGATACATTGCTAATGAGAAACAGCAGTAGACTTGGGTTGATGACTGCCATGCTCAGTTCTGTAGCATGTTGTTGGCCTTGAGAAAACGCTCTGACAAGCATTCTTAGACTTCTGGATAAAGGACATTGCACAGCGGAACAACAACAAACAAGTACCTTTTTCCTGATCAGAGCTTATGCCCAAACGGTTCATGCAACCAAGCCATCACAAGAGATCTACAAACTAACTTTACAATTCTCTGATTCTATAAAAGGATACTAACCAGGAGGAAGGCCCTAAGGTAAGTAAAACACTATTTGTTTCCACTGTAACTATCATGAACAAATTTCAATTAATTAACTTCAATTAGTTAATTAACACAGACAGGTTTTGTTACTGAGTTAAGGAATTAAGTCGCTTCAGCTTCCCTGGGTGTTAACATATGCACATTCAGGTAACGTGCATGTGGACAGCAAATGAATAATTTAATATCATGAATTTTTTAATAAATTGTGAAATCAATTTTTAAGCAATTTTTAATTGTCAAAAGCTCTGAAATGGTATTTATTTCTATAAAACATTATTATGATTTATTTGTTTTTTAAAACTCCACCAGTACATCAAATTTAGACTACGAGAGTGGCAAACGAAAGATGGGGAAATAATAAATGTCTGGATATTGACTGTGGGTTAATATTGATATTGAGGGGCTCATCTGAAGAACAACTAAAATGTGGCCTAAACAGTCCTTCATATCTGAGTTCATGGGGGGAGATTACTAGTATTTCATTGCATCAAAATTGGGGTTGGCAGAAAAAGCAAATACAACTTTAAGAGAATATTTTTTAAAAAATCTAAATCAGGGAACAGACATTAATATAGTTTGGGATGCAGGAAAAGCAGTAATGCAAGGTTTTTTCATCCAACAAAACATAATCCAAAGGAAAGAAAGAGGAGAGAAATTAGAGAATCTTTTGAAGGAGATAAGAAAACATGGAGGGGAGGATGGACTTTGATAAGTGGAATGCATAAAGGAGGAGGAGAGAACGGGGTGAAGAAAGAGCTGTGAGTCAACAGGGACTCATTCTTCATCCACTGGACCTCCTGTGAATCTCAACAAACCTGCTCACCTGGAACTGGGTATGGAAAGGGCAGCCGAATGAGACCCAGTTGTGGTCAGCCTGAGGAAGCACCATCCACCTTGGTGTTTCACACAGAAAGCAAGTCTACAATGAGAGACTAGAGTGATGTCCACTGTTTCCAGGAACTCTTCTCATTGGAAGACTTTTGTGGCTGCATTTGTTTGGACCCTTGCTGAGAACCCAGAGGCTGAGATGCAGGGTTTGTCAGAAGGAAAATGATTTGTTTTATATAAAGTGGTACCTCGGTTTTTGAACGTAATCCATTCCGGAAGACCTTTTGAGTTCCCAAAAGTTTGAAAACTGAAAACTCGGTATGCAAGCCTCAATATGGAAAACTCAGTACGGAAACCGTGTGGAATGTTTGAATTCTAAGGTGAGTTCGAAAACCGAAGCATTTACTTCTGGGTTTACGGCATTCGAAAACCGAAATGTTCGAAAACAGAGATGTTCGAAAACTGAGCTATCACTGTATACAGTTGTGTGTGTGTGTAACTTTGTATTAATGTAACAATTAATGTATTTTTGTAATATTTTGTTTAAGATGTCTGCTGCTGCTGCTTCAGTTTATTTGTACACCACTTGGAGATATTTTTAAACATATTAAGTGTTATTGATTATTTAATCAATGGTTGCATTTGAACCCTAGTTTTGAAGCTTTACCTTCATATAGGCATTCCAGTCAGCATGAGGTCTATCTGATGCTGTTGGATTCAGGTAGGCAGCCATGTTGGTGTGACACAGTCCAGTAGCACCTTAGAGACCAACTAAGTTTGTTCTTGGTATAAGCTTTTGTGCGCATGCAAACTTGTTGTTGTTGTTTAGTCGTTTAGTCGTGTCCAACTCTTCGTGACCCCATGGACCAGAGCACACCAGGCACTCCTGTCTTCCACTGCCTCCCACAGTTTGGTCAGACTCATGTTTGTAGCTTCGAGAACACTGTCCAACCATCTCGTCCTCTGTCATCCCCTTCTTCTTGTGCCCTCAATCTTTCCCAGCATCAGGGTCTTTTCCAGGGAGTCTTTTCTTCTCATGAGGTGACCAAAGTATTGGAGCCTCAGCTTCACGATCTGTCCTTCCAGTGAGCACTCAGGGCTGATTTCCTTAAGAATGGATAGGTTTGATCTTCTTGCAGTCCATGGGACTCTCAAGAGTCTCCTCCAGCACCATAGTTCAAAAGCATAAATTCTTCGGCAATCAGCCTTGTTTATGGTCCAGCTCTCGCTTCCATACATCACTACTGGGAAAACCATGGCTTTTACTATACGGACCTTTGTTGGCAAGGTGATGTCTCTGCTTTTTAAGACGCTGTCTAGGTTTGCCATTGCCTTTCTCCCAAGGAGCAGGCGTCTTTTAATTTCGTGACTGCTATCACCATCTGCAGTGATCATGGAGCCCAAGAAAGTAAAGTCTCTCACTGCCTCCATTTCTTCCCCTTCTATTTGCCAGGAGGTGATGGGACCAGTGGCCATGATCTTCGTTTTTTTGATGTTGAGCTTCAGACCATATTTTGCGCTCTCCTCTTTCACCCTCATTAAAAGGTTCTTTAATTCCTCCTCACTTTCTGCCATCAAGGTTGTGTCATCTGCATATCTGAGGTTGTTGATATTTCTTCCGGCAATCTTAATTCCGGCTTGGGATTCATCCAGCCCAGCCTTTCGCATGATGAATTCTGTATATAAGTTAAATAAGCAGGGAGACCATATACAGCCTTGCCTTACTCCTTTCCCAATTTTGAACCAATCAGTTGTTCCATATCCAATTCTAACTGTAGCTTCTTGTCCCACATAGAGATTTCTCAGGAGACAGATGAGGTGATCAGGCACTCCCATTTCTTTAAGAACTTGCCATAGTTTGCTGTGGTCGACACAGTCAAATGCTTTTGCATAGTCAATGAAGCAGAAGTAGATGTCTTTCTGGAACTCTCTAGCTTTCTCCATAATCCAGCGCATGTTTGCAATTTGGTCTCTGGTTCCTCTGCCCCTTCGAAATCCAGCTTGCACTTCTGGGAGTTCTCGGTCCACATACTGCTTAAGCCTGCCTTGTAGAATTTTAAGCATAACCTTGCTAGCGTGTGAAATGAGTGCAATTGTGCGGTAGTTGGAGCATTCTTTAGCACTGCCCTTCTTTGGGATTGGGATGTAGACTGATCTTCTCCAATCCTCTGGCCACTGCTGAGTTTTCCAAATTTGCTGGCATATTGAGTGTAGCACCTTAACAGCATCATCTTTTAAAATTTTAAATAGTTCAGCTGGAATATCATCACTTCCACTGGCCTTGTTATTAGCAGTGCTTTCTAAGGCCCATTTGACTTCACTCTCCAGGATGTCTGGCTCAAGGTCAGCAACCACACTACCTGGGGTATACGAGGCATCCATTTCTTTCTGGTATAGTTCCTCTGTGTATTCTTGCCACCTCTTCTTGATGTCTTCTGCTTCTGTTAGGTCCTTTCCACTTTTGTCTTTTATTATGGTAATCTTTGTACGAAATGTTCCTTTCATATCTCCAATTTTCTTGAACAGATCTCTGGTTTTTCCCATTCTATTGTTTTCCTCTATTTCTTTGCATTGCTCATTTAAGAAGGCCTTCTTGTCTCTCCTTGCTATTTTTTGGAAATCTGCATTCAATTTCTTGTATCTTTCACTATCTCCCTCACATTTTGCTTGCCTTCTCTCCCCTGCTATTTGTAAGGCATCATTGGACAGCCACTTTGCTTTCTTGCATTTCCTGTTCATTGGGATGGTTTTAGTTGCTGCCTCCTGTATAATGTTACGAGCCTCCATCCATAGTTCTTCAGGCACTCTGTCCACCAAATCTAAATCCTTAAACCTGTTCCTCACTTCCACTGTGTATTCATAAGGGATTTGACTTAGATTGTATCTTACTGGCCCAGTGGTTTTCCCTACTTTCTTCAGTTTAAGCTTGAATTTTGCTATAAGAAGCTGATGATCTGAGCCACAGTCAGCTCCAGGTCTTGTCTTTGCTGACTGTATAGAGCTTCTCCATCTTTGGCTGCAGAGAATATAATCAATCTGATTTCGATGCTGCCCATCTGGTGATGTCCATGTGTAGAGTCGTCTCTTGTGTTGTTGGAAAAGCGTGTTTGTGATGACCAGCTTGTTCTCTTGGCAGAACTCTATTAGCCTTTGCCCTGCTTCGTTTTGAACTCCAAGGCCAAACTTGCCAGTTGTTCCTTTTATCTCTTGACTCCCTACTTTAGCATTCCAATCCCCTATAATGAGAAGAACATCCTTCTTTGGTGTCATTTCTAGAAGGTGCTGTAAGTCTTCATAGAATTGGTCAATTTCAGTTTCTTCAGCACCAGTGGTTGGTGCATAAACTTGGATTACTGTGATATTAAAAGGTCTGCCTTGGATTCGTATCGAGATCATTCTATCATTTTTGAGATTGCATCCCAGTACAGCTTTTGCCACTCTTTTGTTGACTATGAGGGCCACTCCATTTCTTTTACGGGATTCTTGCCCACAGTAGTAGGTATGATGGCTATCTGAACTGAATTCACCCATTCCTGTCCATTTTAGTTCACTGATGCCCAGGATGTCAATATTTATGCTTGCCATCTCATTTTTGACCACATCCAACTTACCAAGGTTCACGGTTCTTACATTCCAGATTCCTATGCAATATTTTTCTTTCCAGCATTGGACTTTCCTTTCGCTTCCAGGCATATCCGCAACTGAGTGTCCTTTCGGCTTTGGCCCAGCCGCTTCATCAGCTCTGAATCTACTTGTACTTGTCCTCTGCTCTTCCTCAGTAGCATGTTGGACGCCTTCCGACCTGAGGGGCTCATCTTCCAGCGTCATAACTTTTATATGCCTGTTGTCTTTGTCCATGGAGTTTTCTTGGCAGGGATACTGGAGTGGCTTGCCGGCTCCTGCTCCAGGTGGATCACGTTTGGTCAAAACTCTCCACTATGACCTGTCCATCTTGGGTGGCCCTGCACAGCATAGCTCATAGCTTCTCTGAGTTATTCAAGCCCCTTCACCACGGCAAGGCAGTGATCCATGAAGGGGCATGCAAACTTAGCTGGTCTCTAAGTTGCTACTGGACAATTTATTTTTATTTTTTATATATTCTGATACTGTTGGAGTTCAGTTGTCATGAATGTGAGCACTGTTGGTTGGGGCTGATGGGAATTTCAGTCCAACAACATCTCGTAGAACCATAGAATTTCAGAGGTGGAAGGGACCATGAGCCCCACCAGAGGGACTTAATCCCAGCTGGGGGAAGTCCCAATTGAAGTCCGTGATGGCTGCCTCTTTGTGGACAGAATAGGTGACATAATCCATGGGCAAGGATGGCCTTCTTCGAAACCACCTTGCATTATCCCTTTAGCCAGAAGGCCTGGACTGTAAATATCGAAGCTCTGGCTTTAAGTCTGGGCTTTCTGCCAGTTCATATACTGATCTTCCATAGCTGAAGGCCTCTTTTGGAGGCTAAGATTAAATTCGTTTTTCAGATGCAGAACCACAAGAGCTCCTTTGCCACAAGGTATGAGTGGACGCTGAATTAGCCTAGGCCACAAACGGGGAGCCTCCTTATTTATTAAAAGTCAGGGAGGCTTATAATATTTCAAAACATAATGAAACAAGTTAATCACTTAACAAAAAAGGCCTTTTGGTTTAACATTTTGTGTTAACGGTTTTCCATTTTGCCGACACGTGGAATCTATGTGACTGAAACTACCCATCCTACATTGCAAGTCCCCCAAACTGGCAAGCAATACCACATCCACAAAGAGCGATAAAAAAAAAGTTGGTAGGGACTTTGGAAAATCAGATTTCTGAAAAAAGCTCCTCCCCACAACCCCATTTCACATGTGAAGTTTATATGGAAATATAAGAGTGCCCCAGGAGGGCTTCTGAGTTTGGGGGCTGAATGGTAAAAATGCCTAGTTTTCAGGCTTTTTTGGGGGGGGGGAGGGTATTGTCAAATGCATCCAGTAACAACTACTAAATTC
This sequence comes from Podarcis raffonei, assembly GCF_027172205.1. Classification (NCBI taxonomy): domain Eukaryota; kingdom Metazoa; phylum Chordata; class Lepidosauria; order Squamata; family Lacertidae; genus Podarcis; species Podarcis raffonei. The sequence goes on from NC_070618.1 coordinate 18,297,247, forward strand.
TTGGGGCTCCAGACCATGTGGGAATACCTCAGCAATTCTGTTAACTCTGTGAGTCAGCCTTTCAGTGGATTTTAAGGATCTTCGGCGCATGCACACGGTTGAAGTCCTTGTGTGTATGCATGTACACAGGCTTTGTCCTACTGTCTGTCCTTATCTCTGCCTTTTCTACCTGTCATTTCCATGTGTGCTTATGTCTTTGCTTCCCAACCTATCTTTTGTGTCCATTCTTTCCAGTTTTATTCCTCCCCTTAGACCAGGGGTCAGCAAACTTTTTCAGCAGGGGGCCAGTCCACTGTCCCTCAGACCTTGTGGAGGGCCAGACTATATTTTGAAGAAGAAGAAAAAGAACAAATTCCTATGCCCCACACATAACCCAGAGATGCATTTTAAATAAAAGGACACATTCAACTCATGTAAAAACCCACTTATTCCAAGACCGTCCGCTGGATTGAGAAGGCGATTGGGCCAGATCCGGCACCCGGGCCTTAGTTTGCCTAACCATGACTTAGACATTCTCTCTCTCTCTCTCTCTCTCTCTCTGTTTCTTTCTTTCTTTCTTTCTTTCTTTCTTTCTTTCTTTCTTTCTTTCTTCCTTTCTCTCTCTCTCTCTCTCTCTCTCTCTCTCTCTCTCACACACACACACACACACACCAAGAAACTTATTGTGGCAAAACTAGGGAATTTCTGCTTTGAGTCAGGTATCCTATTGCGAGTCTCCAGGTCCTAAACATCCTGTGTGTTTTATGGTGATTGCCTGGCTATGGGAGGAACAGCTCAGAGGAGATCGCTACGGTTTCTCCCCACCATACTGTGTAGCAAAACAATGGGCTCCATTGATTGTGTTTAGTGGCATTGCAGGCTGCCAAACCCCTTTTGCACATTACTGTGGGCAAGCAAGCAAGGAAACTTAATGCGCAACAGGACCAAGGTAGGGATAAAATGAATTAGATTGCCTCAGCTCCGAGGCAACCTGCCAGCTGCAGCATTACGGAGCTGGAGCTATACCAGTTGTACCTAAGTCATATTCAAAACTGCACAGATCATAATTGGCAGTGGATTGGGGACATGGGGTCTCATTGCTGAGCTATGTTCGGGGGTCCGTAGTTCTCTGATTCGCATACGTATTCCTGCCTGCGGTCGGCGCTTAGAAAGCAATCGTACACGCACACTGGGAAATTGCTTCCCCTTGCATGTGGAAGCCCACAATGGAGTATTTCATGCCAGTCAGGTTACTGAGATTTCAGAAATCCCTGTGGCTGAAAACATAGCCACGGGTATTCTGCCATGGGGTGAGGAAACAACCAGTGTTTTTAGCTGTGGTTTTATATATGCATACATACAATATATCTATATATCTAGAGCTATATCTATATATGCACAAGCCTGATAGAACCACCGTCCACAAAGATTTGTGTACTAGCAATGGAGAGATAAAAATATTATTATTATTTTGGCTTTGTACTCAGATACATTTTCTACTCATTTCAGCAGGACAACAGTCTGGCTGGGTTCCACCTCAAGCATGATGAATCTAGCCCTGTACAAAATTATCATGTATATTAAAAGATACAGCAGTGGTTTGTATTTGTGAAATCAACAAAGACAACCATTTTGGTTCTTGAAGCAATTTTTTCAGCGAAGTCAGAATGGGTTCAGAAATATTTAAGTCCACACATGCTTTAGTCAGGTCGAACTGAAACCTAATACAGAGCTTTAATAACCACTATATTTAGTCAAAGTAAATTTGTAAATGTGCCAGTGGCAGAGCCATAGCTAGGCAATCTTGTGCCCCTGGCAGAACCATCCAGATTGTGCCCCCTAGCCATGGACAAATTAGCTCTCTTTACACCACTCCTCCAACCCCCCCTCTACCCATTCAATTCACCCTCTATTTAAAACCTTTTCTTACGAGGCAATAATTTATATTTTAATTTATAGACATATTTAAGGACATATCTTTAAGCCAATTTTGTGCCCCTGGCGGGCACAACCCAATGGTTGAAGTGGGAATCAAAGACCATTGTAAGGGGGAGGGAAGGCGCCCATTCTGAATCATGCCAGGTGGGTGCAGAGATCAGGAGACCCCAGAGTAAGGTGGGCCGGCCCTGCAAAGGCACATACTCTTTTCTTGTAGCTGGTGCCACCACTTGACGTCCACAGGCAGCTGCTGTGATTCCAGCTCTCTGGTAGTTCACCTGTCCTGGACTCTCCTAAAATGCACACACACATATACAAACACAAGGCCCATAGTGGCTTCAGTTGGTGGCCTTCTTTAGTTTAGACTTCTGGAACTCTGTGGCGAAGAAACATGCCTGCCACATAGAGCTGCCATTTGCAAGGAAAGGAAGCCCCTCTCCCAGGACTGTCCACAACAACAGCAGAATGGTGGCACACCACTTGGCAATTTGATAGCAGCTCTCACGAACCCCTGAGTCACTGTGCAACCATACCTGTGTGCCCTGAGGGAAGAGAGACGCAAGGGAGCCCAGCCCTGGGAGCTTGTGACCTCAGCTCCTAGTTGTCTTGAAAGGGCTCTGGCATGCTACATTTTATATAATGTATTTTTAAAGTATTTTAACACACATGATATAAAATTGTAAATCAATTTGTGTGCCTTGGCGGAAAGGCAGTATATACATCCAACAGATAAATAAGTAAAATATTACTGAACCAGCAACTCTGATCACTGCCTGCACTAGGTGGGGCAAAATGTGTTGCAGTCTCCAACAAGATTTGGAAGCTGCCATGTTGTCTGTAGTAAAGCAAACTGAGAAAAGCACTGAGACCTGAAGGACCAATACTTTAAAAAACCAAGAATGCCAGTTAAAGTTTTCTTTTTTCTTTTTCCCAGTTGCAAGCAAGATCAATAAACCACTGTGTTTAATAAACTCATCATTTTTATTTTTATTTCTGGAGTATTGTGCTGAAATCACTGCTTTGGCTCTCTCTTTTTAATTACAGCTTGTTTGTAACCCTGATATATATAGGACACCAGGGAGAACTCTGAGACTTTAATTTTGTATCCCCCTTCCCTCCCATCCTCTATGCCAAAAAAGCATTTTATGAAGATTGAAATTTTAGCATCCACATAAACAATAAAAAACAATAGCTGTTATGTCAAACTTCAAGGCATCTGTTACTGTATTTTGCAAATTTGGCATTAATCCTGTGTCATTCTTAATTACAGTACGGCATGGTTTGCATTGTCATTTCACCTTTTACCGTATAGAGATCTTCTGGACTTTTCAGAGCAAGAGATAAAACTGAAGAAATTAGAAGACGTCAACAACATAGCGACGGACTGGTGACAATGCCACCAACTGAATGAAGTGTTTAAATTGGGTAAGCAAAATGGATTTGTGAGTTCTCGATTTGGAAGAGAACTCAGAAGATACAGAAAAACTAATTTCCAGAATGTATAAGCTATTATTAGAGTGGGGAAACAGAGGTCTCCAGCTGTTTTTGGACTACAATGCCCATTGTCCCTAGCTAGCAGGACCAGTGGTCAGGGATGATGGGAACTGTAGTCCAAAAATAGCTGGAGACCCAAGTTTGGGAAGCACTGCTCTACAGAGAAGTGAGAATGCTGCAGAGGAAACTAAGGACATTGCTAGGCAGGCATTGTTTGTTTGTTTGTTTGTTTGTTTGATTTATATACCGCCCTGCATCCCCGGATCACAAGGCAGTTTACAATATAAAGCAATTGCACAGAGTGATGGCCCTCCCTTTATGGCCTTGGCTGGCTTCTCTTTGGGCCCCTGTGGGTCTGACTGGGCCACAGGTGGTTGTACCACAGAGCTGCTTAGAATGGAAAAGGGGAAACGAGTAGCTGAAGAAATACGAGGCAATGGCTTACTTGCCTATGTGCTTTATCTAGCATTTGGTAAGCTTTTGAGGGCAGGGGCCACCTCATTGTGTATCTTCATGATGTCTACTTTAATGAACCTAGTGCCTTCGCTGGTGATTCCAGATGTAACTTTAATAGATATAATAACTGGGGAGGTCTGCTCAAAAGGCCCTAAAAAGTGGTGTTTATGAGACAGACAACCTGAGAGGCTTGCGGAGAGGAAATTGACTCTGATTATTTGAATACAGTGCAATGTTTGCAGCATCTGGAAGTCTACAGTAAAAAAGCAAGACTTTTCTTATTTTCCCCTCCTAATGTGGATGTTTATTGCCCAACTCTTGTATAAATGGAGGTGCTCTGCGTGATCCAGGCTGTGCAATATTTGTTGGGGAAAGCACCACAATTCTGAGGAAATCAGATTGGCTCCCCGACTTGGCACATGAAAGTGTTCATTGTGTAAGTTTCTCAGCAGGGCACCATAGAGCCAAATTCTGGGCTCGGCACATCTGCATGGTTATATGAGTTATATTGAGAAGCAAGTGCCATCTATCTGGTCCCTAAATTCCTAACTGGTTCTTTAAATTCTGGTTCTGCACAAGATAAATTAACTAAGGTTCTGTACTCGCTAGCAAAATACAAGAGTGCTCAGGATAATTTTTAAGGCCTTTTAGCAAATGGTCCTAGTGCCAAGCTGAAATTTATCAGAAGACAAAACCTTTAAAAAAATAAAAAATTCTCCTCCTACTGGAGAAGTTCAATGAAATGTTCTCCCTAATTTCTCAGTCCACAAATAAGGTAGAAAATTTTGAGATGCCATTTGGGCCCAGCTGCCCTATGAATGGCCATTATAGATATGGATGACTGTAATCAACTAAATTTTACTCAGAGTTGAGCCACTGGAATTAATAAAAATAAGCTAGACATGGCTGCTAATTTCAATGGGTATACTCTGAGTAAAAGTCAGTTGCATAGAACTTGGAATAGCTGAGTAGTTGCTTATGATTGGAACCCTTACTATGGAATGAAACCGCTATTCCGTCAGAGAAAATGACCTTGTCCGTCCGTCCGTCCTAGAGTTAAATCTGTTTGAGACCTGGAATGGAGGGGGTGGGGAAGACCTATAAATAGGATTTTATTTATGAAGGCTGGCGAGTGTGTGAGATCACATCTGCTTCCCATATTGGACTTGTATGAGTCTAAGTAATATGGAATATGGAATAAAAACGAGAGTCACCACTTATATGGAATTCACTGCATTTGTAGGGTCAGCTGGCTAGCTAATTTGTGGAGATAAAGCTGTTGTTACCTGCTGACTGGCATCCAGGTTCAGAAGTTAGGCTGTGACACCTGTTCACAGCCAATGGTTAAAGAACCACGGAAACACTTGTGCAATCTTTTCACAGCTATTCTGGCTTGTTTAGAATTGCAAGCTTCCTTGCCACACACTGCCACTTCCTGGCGAGGCAAAAGAAGAACTCTGTGATACACATCAACACTGTCTTCAAAAAACCATTACCTTTCCTCTCTTTCTGACCTTGTATCTCCCTTTACACTTGAGAGAAAAAGCTGACACTGCAATTTATGAGGTGGAGATGAACTCCTCTTCAGGCCTCTAACACACCAGCCTAAGAAGAAAGCTCTCCCAGAATGACAAGATTCTGGGTCTGCTTCCACTGACACAGAAAGAGCAACCCCCCCCCCCCCCGGGACAAACATCACTTTACTTCTCTGCAAACAACAGAAATCACTCCCTTTGTTCCTGGAGATTTAACAGCTATGTGCTGAACTGTACTCAAAACTGACTGCACACCTTGCAGTTTCTGCAATTCCATACCAAGGTCCAGCTCCGAGGGCCTTCAGGCGGTTCCCTCCCTGCGAGAAGTGAGATTACAGGGGACTAGGCATACGTCCTTCTTGGTGGTGGCACCATCCCATCAAGGAAATAAACAACTATCAGACTTTTAGAAGACATCTGAAGGCAGCCCTGTTTAGTTTTTAATGTTTGATGTTTTATCGTGTTTTTAACATTCTGTTGGGAGCCGCCCAGAGTGGCTGGGGAAACCCAGCCAGATGGGCAGGGTACAAATAATAAAATCATCATCATCATCCTACTCCTGTAAAGGTAAAGGTAAAGGGGTCCCTGACCATTAAGTCCAGTCACAGACGACTCTGAGGTTGTGGCGCTCATCTTGCTTTACTGGCCGAGGGAGCCGGCGTTTGTCCGCAGACAGCTTCCGGGTCATGCGGCCAACATGACTAAGCCGCTGCTGGCCAACCAGAGCAGCGCACGGAAACGCCATTTACCTATCCGCCAGAGCAGTACCTATTTATCTACTTGCACTTTGGGGTGTGGTTTTGAGCTGCTAGGTTGGCAGGAACAGGGACCGAACAATGGGAGCTCACCCTGTCGTGGGGATTCAAACCGCTGACCTTCTGATCGGCAAGCCCATGGCTCTGTGATTTAGACCATAGCACCACCCACGTCCCCTACTACTTCTGTAGGGATAGGAAATTAGGGATGGCTGGTTGGGGAATGTGAGGTGCTCCTTCGTACTCGTGGGCAAGGTTGGAGCAAATGGGGGAGAGCTACCAGGACTGTGTCCCATCTCTGCCTTGCACAGCACAGACCACATCTTTTTCACCAGCACACATGTGACCAATACTCAGGGAAGGAAAGATAATGAGGAGACCTCCATCTGTGCTGTGCGGGAACTAAGCTATATAGAAGTTTCCAGGTGAAACACATCATTGTCCTCTATTGTCAGGCTTAGTACAATGGGGGAAAGGTCTGCAATACATTTACTGCCTCTCTTCAGTCACTTCTCTTGGGTGGAATGCAGCAGGGTAAATTCTGTGGTCCATCTAGGTGTATGCATGAGCTGGATTAATTCCAACAACACATAGAAACTAATGTGTCAGAGAAAACTGGAGAACAAAAACAAACTTTAGTCGCACAAATAACATTGGAAGATATAACTAAAGCAACCAAGAAACTTAAACCACATATGTACATACTTTATTTGCGTTAGCCACTAGCCACAGCAATAAAATAAAACACAATATACTGAGGACAGAGCTAAATGCTTAGCTATACACAAAATATGCTCTAGAGGTTTACATCTATACAATTTGATACATAATCCACATAAAGCACCAGCCATGGATGATTTACCTGGATATTTCTATAAAAAATTATTGGAGATGCTATTGCTCCATTTGCAAAGATTGTTTAACAGTGTATTGGCTGGCAAGCCACTTCCTAAGTCATGGAATTGTAGTGATATTAAAAATGGGTAAAAATCCAGGAAATCAAGAATCATACAGGCCTATTTAATAAATTGGACAAGATGGGAGAAAAATCACTGGCATATTGCTGGATAAAATGGCAAAAATATTACCAAACGTAATCCACACTGATCCAGCAGGATTTGTTAAAAAATAGACACATAGCAGATCAGATCCTAGTATAGGCAAAACGCTGAATGCAGGGTACTATGGAAAAGCCTGAGGAACAGTGTGTGCAGTAACATCGCTAGATGTCCACAAAGCTTTTGAAAAAGATCATTGGAAGTATTTGTTCCAAACTTTATTTATTCTAAAATGAACTTCTGAAATAACCTTATATTAATTTTAAAAAATCTGTACAGCAATAGCAGGGCAGTAATACAGGTGAATGGTCAAGGCTCTGAATACAAAGAGGCACAAAACAAGGGTGCACTGTATAACCTCTATTATTTGCAGGAACCACTGACGAATGCATTCAGAACTAATAAAAAAAGGAATATTAATAAATGGATGTAGAATATTATTGAACCTCTTTGCAGATGCTATTGCCCTGATGGTCTGTTGGACCAGGAGACAACGCTATCTGATGTCATCAGGGAAATCGAAGCATTTAGGAAAATAGCTAGATTGTCTATCAATGAAACTAAATCAGAACTATTATGCCTGAATGTCCCATCAGAAATGCAAGCAGAAACACAAACTAAAACACATTTGCTCACAGTGTATTAAATATTTGGAAATCAACATTACAAAATCATGGACCCAATTATTTAAAGACAAATTTTAAACAATGGTGAAAAAGGTTTAAAAAGACCCCAAAAGACCTAATTCCTGAATGGGCAGAATAGTGTCAACTAATATGACAACACTCGAAACATTTTCATTTTTGTTTTAAACTCTCCAAGTATTTCAGCAAAGACCCTAAAGAAATGGCAAAAACTGATTGTAAGCTTTATACATCAGGGCAAAAGATCCAAGACTGCAATTAACTGAATTGTTTCAACATTCCCAGAGAGGGGATACAGGTTTACCACATCTGCAAAGATATTATGATGCAGCCCATATACAAAATGTTATTAGTATGATACACAACGTAAAAGAGAAGGTTTAGATACAATTGGAGTTTGGTGAATCTGAGCAACATAGAAGACCAGGTATCCCATTTTTCATTTGCAACAAAACTATCCTAGAAATACCAACAAATTTATTTGCAAAAGCAGAATGATAGATTTGGCTATCCTGGATATCAAAATTAACACCTATGTCATCATTAGGGGCGTGGATGGCGCTGTGGTCTAAACCCCAGAGCCTCGGGCTTGCCGATCAGAAGGTTGGCAGTTCGAATCACCGCGACAGGGTGAGCTCCCATTGTTTGGTCCCAGCTCCTGCCCACCTAGCAGTTCGAAAGCAAGTGCAAGTAGATAAATAGGTACCGCTCTGGCGGGAAGGTAAACGGCATTTCCGTGTACTGCTCTGGTTCGCCAGAAGCGGCTTAGTCATGCTGGCCACATGATCCAGAAGCTATTTGTGGACAAACACTGGCTCTCTCGGCCTATAGAGTGAGATGAGCGCGCAACCCCAGAGTCGTCCACGACTTGGCCTAATGGTCAGGGGTACCTTTACCTTTACCTTTATGTCATCATTGATTTCCTTTGAATTGCTCCCCTCCTTCTACACATCTGATAGAGAGCACCAACCACAGATTTTTCTATACAGTTCAACTAGAGCAGGATTGCACCCTTGGCCCCCGGTTTCTGGAGCCCTGAGCAAAAACTGTAGAACCAGCACACAGAAAGAACAACAATGCAGGTTGTACTTAATGAAAGCAATTTTAAGCTATTAAATATAACATTTTTTCTGTCTCAATTTACTGATTGCAGAGCAAATAATATCCCAAATATTTACAGGATGTCATTACCTTTGCAAACAGAGCAATTTTAAGCACTTAAGAGGGAAGTCTTGCTGTTGTATTAATTGGCTGCAACTAAAACACCAGCGTTTATTCAGACTGTTTGAATAGCTCTTGTTGAATCACAGGTCTGAATCAATGGTTATTAATCTAAAAAGCGAAATGCCTTTTGTTTGTATCAGATAAACGCTGCGCTACTAATTGTGGCATAAACAGATGCATTAAAGCAAATCAATATATGAGAGGCTAATAATAATAATAAATAATGAGTTCACATTAAACACTTCTTTACAGCATCCTTTGCGTTGCAATAAACCATATATTCTGAATGTGTGAATGAGCCTGTGAAATGAAAACAATGGAAAACAACTGAATGGACCCGTGAGATAAAATTGCTGCTACAGAGTCATCATTACCATGCTAGCATTTATCAACTTGGTGCAGCCAGCAAACACATCTGGTTTTAATAGACATCTACACTGTAGGATTTTTGACTCTTCCTTTGTCCTACATACTTTCCCTCCTCTTTATCCTTGTCTGTTGTCAGTGATTTGATGAAGTTAAAATAGACTCCACTTGATTCCACTAATGGACCTTAAATGAAGGGAGAGCTTTCCCCATAGCTTTCAAAGCAAGTTTAAATGGAGCTACTATTGGCCTCATCCATTTGCACAGCCCAAGAATTAACTTGGTGAAGGAAATGGCCCTGATGCCTTTTGCAAGCCTTTATAAAGGGAAGGGGCCAACCCCCCCCCCAAAAAAGTACAGATGCAATGCATTTTTGTAAAAAGCTTCCCCTGAGAATGGTGCATTGCCAGTAGCATCCTGGTCCCATTCCTGTGAATTGCAGGCAAGATGAAAATACAGTGGTACCTTGGCTCTCAAACTTAATTCGTTCCAGAAATCCATTCCAAACCAAAGTGTTCTGAAACCAAGGTGCGCCTATCCATAGAAAGTAATGCAAAATGGATTAATACGTTCCAGACTTTTAAAAAGAACCCCTAAAACAGCAATTTAACATGAATTTTACTATCTAACGAGACCATTGATCCATAAAATGAAAGCAAAATGTACTGCAGTCACAAAGTCAATCAATCAATCAATCAATCAATCAGTAGCTGAACTGGGTTCCACACAGTCACAAAAACAAAACAAAAAAAGCAGGAAAAACAAAAATGCAAAATAAATAGCAAAAACAGACAGACCACAGCGTAACATTCAAAACCCATGAATGGCACTCAAATTGGAAGTGTAACACTCAAAATGGAGCATGTTCAGCTTCAGAAGAAAGTTCGCAAACCAGAACACTTACTTCTGGGTTTGCAGTGTTTGGGTTCCAAGCTGTTTGAGTACCAAGGCATTTGAGAACCAAGGTACTGCTGTAGAGCCCACACTCTGCCAAGGGCCCTGAAGCTAACCTCCAGGGGATGTATGTTGATATTACAAGCCCACCTCCTCCAAGTCCATTAGACGTGGTTTGGCACAGCTGGTGATGTATATTCAGAACCGAGTGAAGATGGAGATTAAATTCACACCTCATCCCATCCCATATAAAGAGAGAGGTTTCAAGGTCAGTGTTTTAGGTGAATGAATGGAGCAGCGTTTGGCAAAAAGGCCTTGTGCTTACTTTGCCATTCTCCCTGAATGCAGCTGCTGCCTCCAGGCCTTCACAGTTGTTGTTTTTAATCACTAAGATGCACGACTATGACTAAAACAACAACAACAAGGAACCATCCATATGCTGTGGGACTGAGTTTGTTTTCAATCTCCAAATTGGTCCCCTTATACGCATGATGGGTGCGTGTGTGGGGGGTGATCTTAAAGTTAATCAGTTTGGTGGCCGGCAACAGCACCACAGAAAATTAATAGAGAGAAAAAAGTGACAATATCCAAAGATATTTGATAAATCCAAATAACAGGATGGTAAAAGGGTATTGGCTTTTCATGATGATGATGGTGGTGGTGATTTTGGGAAGTTTTTTTTTAATGTTTGATGTTTTATTATGTTTTTATACGTGTTGGAAGCTGCCCAGAGTGGCTGGGGCAACCCAGCCAGATGGGCAGGGTATAAACAACACAATTATTAAATTGGTGTGGTGGTTTTTTTAAAAAAAATGTTGTGTGGCTGAAGGCAATTCAGATAAAAACACCAGAGACAGTCATGGAAACAAGCCACTCTATTTACTATGTGAGTCAAACTCAAAAGTAGGGTTATTTTTATTTTATTTTATGTCCCTCAGTGTGGGCAAGGATTATTTTAATCTGCCAAAACCTAAACAGAATAATCAGAGTTGCACTAAACTATCACAAGGAGCTGAGCTGAAAGGAGACATCAGCACCAGATTTTTGCTGCTATGGTGGTGGCAGGCATTTTTGGTTTCAGTTCAAATGAAGGGGGCCTAGTGATGTAACAGAGTCTCCTTGGATAACGCCTCCCTTTCACTGTGGTCCAACTCCAAGGGCCTTCTGGCAGTTCCCTCACTGTGAAAAGTGAGGTTACAGGGAACCAGGAAGAGGGCTTTCTCGGTGATGGCGCCTTCCCGGTAGAACACCCTCCCATCAGATGTCAAGGAAATAAACAACTATCTGACTTTTAGAAGACACCTGAAGGCAGCCCTGTTTAGGGAAGTTTTTAATGTTTGATGTTTTATCGTGCTTTTACTATTCTGTTGGGAGCCACCCAGAGTGGCTGGGGAAACCCAGCCAGATGGGCAGGATATAAATAAGTTGTTGTTGTTGTTTCAGATGGTTCTTCTGTCTTTGGCTTCTTGGTTTTTTGTTTTTTTTTAAATCAAACAAGTCCATATTGTGATATCAGTTTCATAACTTTTGACCTGACAATATATCACAAGTCATTGTGTGTGTGTGTGTGAGAGTGAGTGAATGTGCTATGCAAAAATCACAATGTGGGGAAAACCGCCAATGTGGTGTAGAGGTTAAGAGCGGTAGACTCGTAATCTGGTGACCCAGGTTCGCGTCTCCGCTCCTCCACATTCAGCTGCTGGGTGACCTTGGGCTAGTCACACTTCTCTGAAGTCTCTCAGCCTCACTCACCTCACAGAGTGTTTGTTGTGGGGCAGGAAGGGAAAGGAGATTGTTAGCTTCATTGAGACTCCTTTGGGTAGTGATAAAGCGGAATATCAAATCTAAACTCTTCTTCTATGTATCACAATGCTGAAACCCAGATATCGCCCAGATGGCTGAAGGAAGATTTGGTAGCATAGGTGCTTCTGTGCCCAGGACAATCCTTTTCTGTGTTTGCATGTGCGTTTGGGGCTGGGGAGTGTGCTAAACAGTGATTTAGGCAAGCCAGGAACATTATGTCTAAATTGGGCTGCTAGTTTAGGGCAGTCAGGTGAGTTTACAGCCAGTCTGAGGTTTGGATTGGGGACTTGACAACATGCACCTCATAACTCAGCCACTATGCTAGCCCAAATCTTGTATTATTAAAGATCTTCTCCATCAAGCCCAAATAAAAGGAAGCCCTAAAAATAATCAGAAATTCTATTCTCAGATGCCTCTGATAGTTTGGATGCTCTTGCCGACTCATTTGTCATTGTGACAGGAAGCCGAGAGATGCAACTGACAATATGCAAATAGCTCTAATAATACACAAAACAAAATTAAATGTGTGGAACATTTGCTCACATCCCACCCTGTTTCCTCCATTTTGAACCTTCAGCGGGATTACTTGTGCCAAGAGCTTTGTCTGGCAAATCCAAATGTTGAGACTTTAACCAAATTTATTTGTACAAACTCTTTACAATGAAATTATAAACTCAGTACTGCTTGGAGGACCAGGAACGCTTAAAAAAGGTTACTGTTGGATGGCCGTGGTTTTAAACATATGGGCGCCTGTTCGAATACACAGCTGTGTGTTCCCTCATGGATTGTTTAGGTCCCGTGTGCCAGCCTGCAAAATGCTTTAATCTGGATTCTGTTTATCGGGCTATTATAAATTCCTCCTACTTCCTAATTTCTGCCAAGCATCTCTGCCCTGTGCTGCCCTAATTCAACATTTCCTGACAGCCAAAGAGAGATTGCTTTCAGTCACATTTTTCCAGGGTGGGGGTTCATTGTATGGGAAACAAAATTGCTGGTTGAGTGTTCACCATCTCATCATCAAATGGGGCTTGCCTGATCAATTTCATTTCCTCTCTTATATTGAGTGGGGGTGGGGGACACAAACCAGCAATTCCAGCTAATGTTGACCAAAGTTATTACCAAAAAATTGTTCACCCTGCCAAATGTTCATGCGGTTTAGACGCACCATTTCACTCTTTCATCCCTTGGGCTTCTTCTTCTTCTTCTCCTCAGCACCATGTTTGTCCACCATTCAGTTGAATCAGATTGGCTTAGCCAAGTCTGCTTATGGGTTTCTATTGATATCACTGAATCATCAGTTGTATTATCATGCTGACATCATTAACCAAATCTAAGTAATCTAGGTAAATAGGATGACAGATGAGCAGTGGGTATATGAGGCTGAGAACTGTGAGGCCAAAGAAGGAAAGGGGAGAGTACAGCCTTGAAATACTACAAGTGCAAAAATGGATCACACTTTTTCGACATTCATGAAAAAGAACACAAAACAAAGTACAGTGGTACCCTGGTTCTCAAATGCTTTGGTACTCAAACAACTTTGCAACCCAAACACTGCAAATCCGGAAGTAGGTGTTCTGGTTTGCGAACCTTTTTCAGAAGCCGAATGTGCTCCATTTTGAGTGTGACACTTCTGTTTTTAGTGTTAATCTGAGGTCTGTCTGTTTTTGCTATTTATTTTCCATTTATGTTTTTGCGGCTTTTTTGTTTTGTTTTTGTGACTGTGTAGAACCCAGTTCAGCTACTGATTGATTGATTGTGTGTGTGACTGCAGTACATTGTTTATTGCTGTTTATGAAACTCATATTTTAGCTTTCCTATACCAAAAACATGCATGCCAGCTCAACTTCATATCGTGGTCTTCCAAATCTAAAATGTGTGCATCCTCCAGTACAATCCATTCCCTTAGCCAACATAATCAAGCTGCCTCATAGTACCATTGTAGGTCTGGCAGGGCAAAGCCTTCTCTTCCTTTGTGTCAATCAAAATATTATTCTCCTTAAAAAAGAAAAGTGTGAGGAACCAGAGAAGCAAAGATTTCATCCCACCATGGATGTCTGTGGCAAAACAGAAGCTACAGAACAAAAGAAAAAAACAAAACCCTTATGCAAATTGTTAGTAAACTCCCATATACATCATTGTGACTCAGGCTCCATCTGTGCAATACAATTAAAACAGTATCATACCACTTTAAACAGTCGTGGCTTCCCCCATGTTAAGAGTCCTGAGAGTTGTTAGGAGACAACAATTGCCTCATGGAGTTACAAATCACAGTTCCAGTGGAAGAGAGATTGACTGTTAAACCAGTATGAGAAATGTAGCTCTGTGGTGTCTGGATAAATAGGACTAGCTTAGTGTCTTTCCCTCCAAACTAGGTACTAGCCCTGTGTTTTAACACTTCTGCTGTATCGTAGCATGACCTTGTGATCATTACATTATGTAAGTATTACATTATTTTTCTGAATTGCAGCTTGTGATTAATTGCTTTCCTTCCCAAAAGGTTACAGTAAGTTCCTCAGCTGAATGGAGTCCACATCCAGTAAAAAAAAAAAAAAGGGTGTGTGTGTGTGATAATTTGTGTAAAATTGATGCCCTCCCCCAAATGTGTGATAACGAAAGATGGGCCAGCCTTGCAGATGTTTTCAACTCATGTGTAGAATGCAACTTATCACATTCCTGGTTCAAGCATTTTTCAAGATTCGGAAAAAACAGATCCTTGGGGTTTACTTTAAATGGTTATGAAAAGCCGTTCTGAATAAGAAAAGGATTAAAAGGTACCAAAGAGTTAAATGTTATGGTAGTTACCCAACTGTTTTAAGCAGCCTAATATGATTGGGTGCCTTAGGTTTCTTCCTTTCCCCCTGCCCCCCACTTTACGGAGAGAACCTCAAGGTTTATAGTTCCCTGGCTTATTAAGTGTGTTTGCATCTTACAGAACCTTGAACCATATGGAGAAAACAGCTTTTTATTTTATATATCATAATATATATAATTGTGTGTGTGTGTGTGTGTGTGTGTGTACCAGGAAGTAGTAAAATGTTTTGAGATGCTATTAAGTCTTCCAATTACAAACCCTATATTCCACCTTAAAAAATGTTCCATACTGTACATTGCGTAGCCTGGGGTGCTGACTAGCTGCCAAATATCTATCAGAAAGTGATTTATGATATATGATACGTTCCTCAGCCCAAGTGGAGACCGTTTAGTTGAAACATGAGAAAGGAGAGGCCTTGTGCTCTCAAAAACCACGATGACAACTCTCTGTTTGGTTTGCTGAGGGAACATACAGTACAAACCGTGCCACATTTTGCAACGCTAAAAACTTATGTAAAGAACAGGACTAAATTAAGCCAAAGGCCTTTGAGTTGCATGTTTTTTTTAAAACAAAACACGCTTCTTCATATTTTCTCTACACAGATGTTTTGTTTTATTGTCCCTGCTAATTGGTGTAGCTTCCGAAATGTAAACCCAACAGTCCAGTACTGACAATAGAAAACAACACCTCGCCCTTGCCCTCCCCGCCTCACTTGCAGTATGAACATATTTTAAAGATGAGATTTCATATTTGCAGCTTAAAATCAAACACGTGCCTTCCTTTGAGCTGTGGGTCAGGCACACACACACACACACACACACACACACACACACACACTGGTTTCTTTCAGCTTTAAGGCTTTGAGCATTTTCTTTCATTTTGTAAAGCAGTTTGCTTTGCAGCTGGAAAGTAGTTTCTCCCATATGGCTTTTGGGGGTATGCAGTAAATCATGCTTTCGTAGCACAATATGGACAGTGACCTCCAGGGTCTCCGAGAATAAAATCCCTTGAGGCACAGAGACAAAAAGCTGCCTTCTCTATTATTTTGAAGGGAGCATGTAGAGCTGTAATCACTGTAGCTTGCCTGAGTCCAAAATATTCTGTATGGGGGGAAAAATGGAGGTTATAATACGGACCAGGCTTTCTAGCATTATGAATGTCTATTGCCTCATTAGTTGCCAAATAGTTTAGGTCAGAAAGAATACTTCTGCTGATTGTTCAGAATTGTGTGTTCCTCTTCAACCCAGCCTACACTTTATAGGAACTTTGTATTGTTTTGGTTAATTTTCAATAGTACCGGTTTTAAGTTATTTTTTTGGTGCATCCAGGTTGGGAGAGTTAATGGGTTTTTTATCATCGTTCTTCTTGTTAAAAAAAAAAAGTAATGTAAAGTGCTTTGGAATCCAGCGTATGCAATATATGCTTGCATGTTGGAGAACCATATATTTTTTTAAAATGAAAAATAAATAACTAAGGATGTCTGGAAGGGCCCTGGTATTCTGGGTGTTCTTTTGTAACCTTTGTGGCTTTTAAGAGATTGAGTCCTCTATAGCTTAAAGACTGCCATGTTGCTCAGGGTGAAGCTGAAAACAGCACCTCTGTATTGCATTACCCTCCCCCCCCAAACCCCATGTAAAGTTTAGTTAACACATCCTGGGATCGTCATATTGTGGGAAATCACAGTCAAATATAACAAGCAAGCTTGGGGCTAGTTAATGCATGGAGGGGTTAGGACTATAAAACTGTATTGCTAGACTCAGGTCACACCTTCTTCCAGTGAAGAAGGAAGTAAAGCTTCCCTGTTCACTCCCTTTGACCATGTGAAGCCGACCAGGCAATACTGGGTTCTCAGAAGCATTTTTCTGCATTTTGTGACCCGGAAATTTTCTACCTGTGCTCGACTTGCTGTTGCATGGAATAACACATGAACCTGACCTTTGGAGTTTGTAAAGCATTTAAACTTACTAACTGTGGGATCTGTTCATTGTGAGGGAGGTGGAAAGTGGGAAGTGCTGCAAATGGACTAAATGGGATATTAAAATGGTCTTAAGAGCCTATATTCCTTATGCTTCACTGTTGCTACACATTTTGTGACTTTTGAACTCTGCCTGGGCTCTCTTACTGGAGAGTGGATTTAGTCCTGGGCTCTGAATCTAGGGATCCAGCCAAGTCTTTTATTAATTACCCAACATGCAATCTATAATTCCCCCCACCCACACACACACATATTGGGTGTGTTTGCCCATTTCCACGCCACATCTTTTAAAAGCTCTGGCAGTGAAACACACAACATGGTGGTAAAGGTAAAGGTAAAGGTACCCCTGACCATTAGGTCCAGTCGTGACCGACTCTGGGGTTGCGGCGCTCATCTCGCTTTATTGGCCGAGGGAGCCGGCGTACAGCTTCCGGGTCATGTGGCCAGCATGACTAAGCCGCTTCTGGCAAACCAGAGCAGCGCACAGAAACACCGTTTACCTTCCCGCCGGAGCGGTACCTATTTACCTACTTGCACTTTGACGTGCTTTCGAACTGTTAGGTTGGCAGGAGCAGGGACCGAGAAACGGGAGCTCACCCCATCACGGGGATTCGAACCACCGACCTTCTGATCAGCAAGTCCTAGGCTCTGTGGTTTAACTCACAGCACCACCCGCGTCCCCATAACATGGTGGTAGTGATGTATTTATCCATTTATATTCCACCCTTCATCCCAAAGCAGTCAGGGACCTGTTTTCAGGACACAGAATTCCTTTTTCCTAGATGTTACAGAAGTGCAGCTTGACTCGAGGAACTTGGTGGCATCCCAGCATTTCTTGGGACAATTAGCTCAGGCCTTAGTGACAGTACATAATATTAGAGATTACCTGGAGATAAGGTTTGGGATTTAGGTAGAGATTTATTAGAGATTACCTGGAGACAGGTTTGGGATTTAGGTACTCCTGAAAGCTGCAGGCACAGTCCCTGCTCTTCAGCTGTCCCAGAAGGTAGCAAGTCCACAGAACTGAGATAAGCTGTTGCTATTTTAGAATAAAAACAACAGCCATTAAAGCGCTCTAAGACAACTTTTTCCAACCATTTTTCTGACGCTTGGACGTTCCACACCAGTATTAAGCACCAAGCTTTACAATTTGAGCAGGCAGCTTCAGCAAACATCCTGTCTGAGGAACCTGGCACTCTGTGTTCCAGGATGATTGGCAGGAAACCCTTTGTTTGGGGAAGGGGAAGATGGACATTTATAAAAGTAATACTCTCTTTGTCAAAACAATGGCGGGATAGAAAAATCACAGCCGCTATTTAATTAGAGCTAGAGGGTGGGGGGGGTTGTTCTTTCAGGGATGGAGTGGGGGGTCACAGACATTTCTGGGAGCAGCCGAAAATATAACTGCAGCTAGCAACACAGACGCCTTGAATGTGCACATGGGAAACAGCAGCAGTTCAAGCAACTGCAAGGAGTGCATTGGAGGCAGAACTAAATGGAAGCGATATGGTGGGGGCTGCCATTTGTATGCACTTTCCCCCCAGTGTGATTTTTGCCCACATGCCAAGGCAAACTGTGAACAAAGGCAGGCTTGCATTGGCATGACTGAAGCCACCAGGACTGTGTGGAGAGTAATTTTGCCCAATTTTGCTCCTAAATCTGGAGCTGTTTCTCAGCAGCTGCATTTCGAGGGTCCACCAGCAAGGCAGGTTATGTGGCTAAATCAAAGCACAATTCACTGTGTTCTGTATTACTTCTATAATATGTGATGGACCCGCTGAGCCAAGGAGCACTTCTTTTCCAGACTGCTTTGGTTCTACAGTGCTTGAATGTTCAGTGCCCATCTGCGGGCACCATTTCTCGCAAGTACCTCCACATATGTGCTGCCTGGCAGCAGACTCTGTGGCAGTGCATGTGTGCTGCTGAGAATCATGCAGAGAAAGCTATGTTTACTGACCCTGCGACAGCTGAGCATGATGATTCCTTCTTCGCATTCTGAAGAGCCACCTAAAATGGAAGCCTTCTAGGACAGGCATAGGCAAACTCGGCTCTCCAGATGTTTTGGGACTACAGTTCCCATCATCCCTGACCACTGGTCCTGCTAGCTAGAGATCATGGGAGTTGTAGCCCCAAAGCATCTGGAGGGCCGAGTTTGCCTATGCCTGATCTAGGACAGGCTTCCTCAACCTCGGCCCTCCAGATGTTTTGGGACTACAATTCCCATCATCCCTGACCACTGGTCCTGTTAGTTAGGGATCATGGGAGTTGTAGTCCCAAAACATCTGGATGGCCAAGTTTGCCTATGCCTGATCTAGGGTGTGGTAAACTGTGGATCTCATTATGTACTCACCCTCAGATGAATAGCATTCACTGTATAGCAGTGATAAGTGAGCATTGTTTTCACTCTGTGGTGACTGGTGTTACTTTTAATTTAGTAATCTGGCCCACTTCTGGGAAGTCTGGCCGACTTGTTACCTCCCCATGTCGGACATACAGTGGTACCTCTGGTTACGTACTTAATTTGTTCCGGAGGTCCGTTCTTAACCTGAAACTGTTATTAACCTGAGACACCACTTTAGCTAATGGGGCCTCCCACTGCTGCCGCGCCACCGCTGCGCGATTTCTGTTCTCATCCTGAAGCAAAGTTCTTAACCCGAGGTACTATTTCTGGATTAGTGGAGTCTGTAACCTGAAGCATCTGTAACCTGATGCGTATGTAACCCGAGGCACCACTGTAATAGGTTGCCCATTGTAAAAGTGTGTGGTACCTGAATGCTGCCTCTGGATTCCTGTGGGCTCAACCACTGCATTATTTGTTTAGGTAAAAATGTTCCTTGTCCTTTTGCCAAGGAAGCTAAATTGACCTTGCTTGACCATACCTATGTCACGCTTTGTCCAAGATTTGCTTGCTTTCTGCTCACCTTTCGGTGAGGATCTTGTGACACAACCTTGCTTGTGTGTTCAATACTGGTCATATAGAACAGCAATGAAGCTACGGTTGCTGTGTAAGCACCGGTCCCATAGATGTCAAAGCCCAAATGCCCTCAGTTGAATCCATTTAGCAGCATCTTAGGAAGCCCCAAGCCTTTGGCCTATGTGCTGAGTGGTGACACAGGACTTACAAAATCATTGTTGAAACTTACAAGATGGTGTCATGAGGGGGGAACGGTTGCTGCTATGGCAAACGTAATTATGCCAACAGTAGGTTTAGTGGAGGCTTTAAGAGAGTGATAAATAGTACCATTTAACTGCAAAACCCACGAGGCAGGTGCTTAGGCGTATTTAAAGTAAGTAATAATTACAGAATTGACAAAAAGATTTTCCAATCCAGAATCTCTGCTCTTTAACCTAGCATCGAAAAGTGGATATAAGCCCAACCACATTCTGCTGTTTTACTTTAGGCCGAAGAGAACAAATGATCTGGCATGTGTATGGGGACATTTAGGTTTCCCTGCTTTATATGCAGGTCTGGGAGAAAGGGACCAGCATGAGATGAAACAAGATATTGATTAATTTCATGCTGATTGCTGGGTAATGAAAGTTCTTCCTGGTGTTATGAAAAGGCTATGAACCTAATAGCATCTTTAATGTACATGGGATGGATCTATATTGTTATGCGATTCCAGCTGGCATATTAGCATCAGGATATTGGCAGTGGCGACACCCCGTAAGGAAGGAAGGGGAAGAAAGAAGTAGCAAGAACACTGGTGTCAGTGATAAAAATGGGGTTCACATACGCTATGTCTTATGTGCATTGCTGTTCCTGGTCTTATTTGAAAATTTGGCTCGTTCACAAATGATATAAATCAACATAAATCTTAACTGCACATATATTGAGATTCTGACAGCCGCCGTTGAGCAGTAAAGTTGCATGTTATTCCTCAATCATTACATCATTTCCCATCAGATTGTTATTTTTATAACTGTGAACAAAGTCAGATCACAAAAGCATCCATTTTGTTTTTGAAATAAGTATTGGATTGATTAAAGTGAAATTATTTGGGGTCTTGTTTATTTGTTTCTAGGTTTCCTCATCCAGGCTGGTGACAGGTTTTGTTTTAAAAGAAAATTGCATCACAACAGCAAAGAGTAACAGATCCTTAACCTTGGTTCGTAAGCCAAACTATCTGCATTCAAAATTCTTACTAAATTAATGCTCGTAATCATTTATTTAGTCTCCGAATCGCCCTCCCTTTCCAGTAACTCAGATCTGTAGATAATTTATTTCACTTCATTTATGAATCGCTTCCCATAAAACACCCCAAAGCAATTTAACTATAAAAACATCAACAATAACATATATAAAAACAATTTGAAGTCCAGTGCAGATGCAGACTGAGATACAAAAAAAAAAAAAAAAAAATCTATTTAAGAGACTTATTGGAAAAAGATATTCAACAGGCGCCGAAAAGAAAATACAGATGTGCCTGTCTGATATATGATGGGAAGGAATTCCAAAGGGTTAAGTGCCATCATGCTAAAGGCCTGATTCTTACATTGGATGGAGTGGACCTCCTGACGAGATGGTATCTGTCCAGTGGCTTTAAGGGGTTAGATGATATAATTTCTGGCTCTTTCTAGTCTTTGCTTGACAACATGTGAAAGTCACATAATATCTATGAATGTGTATGCTTTGCGTGGCAAGGTCCCAAACCCTGATCCTCAACAGCGCCCTACGGCTATTTTCTGGAAGCTGGGAATCAGTGGCGCTCAAGGGGATAGGCTGTGATCACTGCATGCTGTTCCACACTGAAGAAGGAGGCCAATGGAAGCCTCAGCGACCCAGGGAAACAACAGGAGCTCTACGGAGCAGATCCAAAGAACTGCCCAAGCAGGGAGAAAACAGGGGCGAGACCTCAGCCGCGGGCAGTTTAAATAGCCTAAGCCACGCCCCCGGACTGTCCTGATTGGACGGCCTAAGGGTGATGTGGCCGAGGACCATCCAATGGTGCAGGGGCTATCCCACCCCATGCATGTGGGGAGGGCTTGCTCCCAGCCCGCAACAACATCTCCCCGGCTACGGGAAATGCCTTTATCCCCAGCAATAAGCAATACAATAGACTGAATCCCCAAACTCATTTTTCTAGTATATAAAGTAAAAGAAGAAGCAGTTATTTTTGTTTTTTTGTATTCCACTTTACTATTAAGAATACTGCCAGGGTTGCCATATTTTGAAGAGCAAAAAAAAGAGGACGCTATGATGACTCTCATTTTAAATACCCTCACTATATGTAGCCTATAGAAACTGTGATATATTGCTGAGGGGGGCAGGAGAAGAGAAGAGGGAAGTGAGTCTTCCACCACCAGTTATGTCTACATCTCATCCAGAAAGTATAGCCAGAGACATTTTGGCAAATTTTTAAAAATCTACCCGGACAGAATTTTTACCCCTTAAAACGAGGACGTGTCCGGAAAAAGAGGACGCATAGCAACCCTGCTTTCTTCTCCTTTACCCAAGCTTTGTGATTTTCTGGCACTTGTTCTTTGGGGTTTTGTTTTTTAAAAAATAGTCTAGTAATAAAGAAAAAATGAGCTGTCCAGGCAGATGGTCATTAGGTAAGCCGTACGGAATGAGCATGTGAAGCTGAGGTCATCTTGCTACAGATCTTCCTCCAACTGCATTAAATTTTATGGGACTGGAAGGTGTTGGGCATGGTGTTTTTTTACGGCAAACTTTCAGGGCTGCCCACTTAAGAGCATCTAGAATCGTAGAATTGGAAGGGAACTCCAAGGGCCATCTAGTCCACCCCCTGCAATGCAGGAATCTCAGCTAAAGCATCCATGACAGATGGCCATCCAACCTCTGTTTAAAAACCTCCAAGGAAGGAGAGTCTGCAACCCTCTGAGGGAGAGCGCTCCACTGTCGAACAGCTCTTACTGTCAGAAAATACTTCCTGATGTTTAGTCAGAATCTCCTTTCTTGCAGCTTGAAGGCATTGGTTTGAGTCCTACCCTCCAGAGCAGGAGAAAACAAGCATTCTTATTCCTCTATGTGACAACGGTCATATCTCCTCTCAGGATCCAGGCTAAACATACCCACCTCCTTCAAACACTTCTCATAAGTCTTAGTTTCCAGACCCTTGACCATCTTAGTTGCCTTTCTCTGTACACATTCCAGCTTCTAAACATCCTTCTTAAACTGTGGTGCCCAGAACTGGATACAGTAAATCTGGCTGAGTCTGGAATAACCTTGTGAAGTGAAAGGATAAGAAAGAGGGATTCATATCTAGATGTTAGGATAGAGATGATAAGGAAAATAGGAAAACAGGAAGACGCAACGAGAGGTAAAGGAGGTGCTGTGGGATTGCCAGAAGTCAATGTTTGTTTTTCTTGTTGTTGTTGTTGTTTAGTCGTTTAGTCGTGTCTGACTCTTCGTGACCCCATGGACCAGAGCACGCCAGGCACTCCTATCTTCCACTGCCTCCCGCAGTTTGGTCAAACTCATGCTTGTAGCTTCGAGAACACTATCCATCCATCTCGTCCTCTGTCGTCTCCTTCTCCTTGTGCCCTCCATCTTTCCCAACATCAGGGTCTTTTACAGGGAGTCTTCTCTTATTAACTCTTAAGATTTGGATTTGGGTTTTTTTGCATGCTTGTTTTTGTGTTTTGTGTATTGTTATTTTTTCGTTATGTTTTGTTGTTGTGTGGAAAATACTAATACAATTTATTATTTAAAAATTATTATTATTATTATTATTATTATTATTATTATTATTAAAAAGCAAACAAACAACAGAATTGGATACAGTATTTGAAGTGTGGTCTGACCAAGGCAGAAAAGAGTGGTGCTATTACTTCCTTTAATCTGGACACTATACTTCTGTTGATGCAGCCTAGAATAGCATTAGCTTTTTTTCTTTTTTGCTGCTGCATCACACTGTTGACTCATGTTAAGCTTGTGGTCCACCAAGACCCCTAGATTCTTTTCACACGTACTGCTAATAAGCCTGGTGTCTCCCATCCTATATTTGTGCATCTGGTTCTTCCTACCTAAGTGCAGGACTTTACATTTGTCCATGTTGATATCCATGTTGTTAGCGTGCACCCAGTTCTCCAGTCTGTTAAGGTCATTTTGAATTCTGATTCTGTCTTCTGCATAAGAACTAGATTTTCCATCTATTCACTGGTTAAGAAGCGACTTCCATTTGCACAAAGACAACTAGGGTGCAATGCGGCACTTACTGAGAGCAGGAATCCATCTGTATAACACAGAGCAAGACAAAAGAGGGCCGTTGGCACTTAAGGGCACCTTGATGCAACCACTCAACTTGACCATTTTATTAATTACACCATCTAGCAAGTGAGAACACTCTGACATAGGCTTGCACCATTGCTTGCTCTTAAATCCTTTAGTCTGCTTCCTATTGGTTCCACATGTGTTTGTATTTGTTCTCAGTAGGCAAGGATTCTATGGAGGGGGGTGGGAATGAATGAAGTGCTTCAGATCAATTGCACTATCGGTCATGTGGAAGTCATTGGAAAACATGTTGCTTTGTTTGGTTCTAATGTTAAGAAACCAAGGGAAGAAAAACAGCTCTTGTGAACGAACCAAATATTTGTTATCAAAAGCTCCCCCCCTTCCTTTGCCAGTCCAGGAACATCGGTTCTTACCGCAAGGCTGGGCAAATTATGGGCAAACCAAATGCTTATTTTAGCTTTTGGGGGAGCTTATTCTGCAGCTCTGAGGAAAAAGTGGTCACTCCGTATAGCATAAATAAATAGGACTCTATGTGTTGCGATCCTAAGTACAAGTGTGGGATTGCGATAGGCAGGGGCAGCATTCAGCATAATCAGAATTTTTTGTTGTTGTTTGTTTTTAAGCTTGAAAGTTTGGTGAAATTGTGTACGTGTAGCTCGGCTAATCTGATCTGAGCAGGGTTTCC
Source organism: Podarcis raffonei (assembly GCF_027172205.1). Lineage (NCBI taxonomy): Eukaryota > Metazoa > Chordata > Lepidosauria > Squamata > Lacertidae > Podarcis > Podarcis raffonei. Next base: position 18,322,063 of record NC_070618.1, read on the forward strand.
ATGAGTCCGGTTTCCAAATACAGTGGTACCTCTGGTTACGAACTTAATTCGTTCCAGAGGTCCGTTCTTAACCTGAAACTGTTCTTAACCTGAGGTACCACTTTAGCTAATGGGGCCTCCTGCTGCAGCCCCTGCACGATTTCTGTTCTCATCCAGGGGCAAAGTAACCCGAGGTGTTTGTAACCCAAGGTACCACTGTAATTCTTTGTCTCTCCCCAGCACAAGTGGAAGCGGAAATATGCAAATATATGGAAATTTTCTGGCTTTGCATACTTTAGCCGGATTGTATAACTCTTTCTTTCTTGTTTTTGAAAAAGTGTTTGCGTTTATGCTCTTGTTAGATAGTTGGAAGCTGCAAAATGCAGCATTCATTGGGCAACTAATCAGTAGAAATACTGAAGAGGGTAATAGGCCTGAAGTCCTCTGAGTAATATAGTTAATATTATCTGGGTGGTGCCACTTTTGTGCTTTCAAATCCCTTCTCAAATGCATCTTTTGCATGAAACGTTTGACGTAATGTTTTATTGCTCACCCCTGACAGAAAATAAACCCATGTATTAACTGCACTTCCACATATGCTCTCTCTGTTATCTTTGCCTCTTTATTTCCTCCCCTCCAATTCCTCTGTCAAAAGAGATTATAAACTCCTTGGGGCAGGGATATGTCTGTTTGCCTTGACTAACTATGAAAAGTGCTAGGTGCACTGATGGGATGAGAAAAATAAATGATCATGCGAAACATTTTAATGTCTACTGAAGTGCCAAACTTCCTAGTCAACCCTTAGTCATTTTCTCCTGTTCATGCTTCCATAATGGTTACCGTTGCTGTTCTAAAATGCCTGATTTTGCTGAAATGAAATGCTTGGGCATACTGAATTCCTCACAGGATTTTGAACTGTGCATGGGTGATGGGAGGGAGGGAGGTCCTGAATCTTTGTGAATGGCCTGGTTTGCCCAACATGGTAATCCCAATTACATTTTTCTAGACAGTGGCATAGTGTTGGGGCGGGTGTTAGAGGGGCTTCTTTGGTTGCAAAATTCAAACACCTGGTGGTGCCTCAATACAGCTGTGCATTTCCGTAACTGGGCTCCATTGAAAATGGCTTCTCCATACAAACTGGAACGTGTCCTCTCCAGACAACAGAATAACTCTTCTTTTATTATCTCTGCAGCTGCTGGGTGGCGTGGACACTGTTAGGTAGTTGAATGCACATGCAAACTCCATCTGTTTAACCACCATGCAGTCCTGGGTCCTGGCAACCCACGCTATGTCACTTTTTCTAGGACCATGAAAATGTGTGGGTAGGAGAAGTTCACAACTAATTTGCTCCTCCTGGTCTTTTTTACTCCCATGCCATGCTAAACTAAAACCCAAGTTTGGCTTAGCATGTCACCTGAGCCAGGTCAAGCATGTTCTCTTTAATAACCATGAACTATAGCCAAGTGTCTGTTCTTGGGTACAACTTGTGGTGAAGAAGCAGAGAGCTTATCCACAAGCCCAGGTTAGGACAACATCAGCTTAACTCTGGCTTAGCTGCCACACCGCAGTGAGCTAAAAGGAGTCAAGCAGCTTCAGGCTCCTCTCCAGGAGACCACTGTGGGAGTTTATGCAATCTTGGTAAGCCATAGTTTGGCTTGCCATGACATGTGGACAAACCCAGTGTCTGTTTACTTCTTTAATGTTCCGGTTTGCAAATTCTAATGCAACAGTCAACCTTGCACTCCACAGATATTGCAAAGTAGGGCACCGAATAATGCCTGTCTTTACAGCCACGGTGCACCGCATGACCCTACCCATCATGTTAGATGGATGACAAAATTATAAAACAAGCTGCAAAGCTTTTAGCGGACCTTTAGATTACCCTGCAGTCTCTTAATGTAAGTGAAGCTATAAAGATAAAAACATACAAGCAGAACCTCAGCCTCCTTGCTACCCTTTGCTCTTCATTAGTGTAACACCACTGATTTGGATAAAGTTATTTATGGCCAGCACATTTTCAGTTCTCCAAGCATCCCTGTCACACTGAAATGTAACAATGGCTTGAGAGCAAACACAGTGGCATACAATTGCTGACTGGGTGGGTGGCGATTAAAGGGATGGAAACGGAGGCCTTGAAGAATCAGCAAGAGTTCACAATTTTGAGAGACACACCTTGGTCCAGAATACAACTAGACAGAACAGTCCAAGGCATGTTTTCCTTTAGGGGACTTACACCTTTGTAAGTGTGCATGGGATTTCAACAAGTGCCTTAAAAGTCTGTTATTTTAATATGGGGCCCCTTACAGGCAGAGAGCATTTTAGGTGTGTCCAATGTCTGGGACCACACACACATGCATCGTGCCAAACCCAGAAGTGATTCGAAAATGTCACCAAAAAGGGTCTTTGCAGGTTTTTCCAATGGGTGTTCTGATTATATGTGGTTTCAAACAAGTGATCTCTCTCTCTCTCTCTCTCTCTCTCTCTCTCTCTCTCTCTCTCTCTCTTTTAAATTAAATGTTCTAATTTACATTTCAAAGTATTCATTTAAATAACCTTAAATCAATGACTCCTCTTCTTCTATTTCTGTGATTAATTCTGCATACCATACATCCCTGTATATTTTACATGAACTAAACCATTCGATAATCCATTGTTACATCCACCAAAAGTTATTTACACCGTTGAATTTATCTTAATGCTACCAGCATTTTTAAATAAACACAATTTTCACCCATATATTCAGTAAACATTTTCGAGTATTCTTTAAATGTACATTCTTCTTGTTCTCTTATTCTATAAGTTAAATCTGTGAGCTGTGCATATTCCATCAGTTTAAGTTGCCATTCTTCTTTAGTTGGGACTTTGCTCGTTTTCCATTTTGGGGCTAACAAAACACGGGCCGCAGTTGTAGCATACATATGTTACATATATGCTACTTGAAGTGATCTCTATTACCTCACGTTGCTGTTGTTAATTTTGGGATTGTAACCAATGTAGTATTAAGTGAATGTTCCATCAGCACGATGAATTCTGTTTTCCCCAATACACTCACTAAATCTTTCCTAAGGATTCTGCCAAGCTTCTGCAGCAGATTTAGGGATGGTGTGAGGGTGAGAGGAGTTCTGTTGCACAAGCAAAAATCCTTGCACTAATAGTACATGTTCATTAACAACCTCCTGTTGTTGTAATTAACAACAACAACAACGTTTCTGTGTTCTGGACTGGACCTATACATTTTGCAAGCACACAGGCCAAATAGAGCACACCAGCTCATGCACTGTGGTCTACAAAAAGATAATTACAATAAAACCGAGAGACAGAACCAAAGTGGGACAAAACCATACCAGGAAAACATCAGACTGGAAAATGGACTGCACCAGTATAGGAGCCTTAAGATACATACAGTATCTCACAATAGAAGGCCATGTGCATGAATGTGCAAGTAGAACATGTGTGGTTCCACCCCCCCCCCAGCCTCTGCTCCTCCACAGCCAGCATATTGAGCAAGGACATTTTGGAAGCCAAACAGATTCCTTATGTATGAACAAAACCCATTTCAGAATTGCCGTATTTTCTTCAAGGGAGAGGCCTGCTGAAGTACATTCGCCGCAACAGGCATTTTTGAGTTTAGATGGTCTGAATTATAAAAGCTCATTACAGGTCTGCCGTTGCCCGACTGCCTTTCTTTTTCTCCTTAAGAATACGCCTTTGCTGAAAGATCTCAGGGTCAGCCAAGCATGAAAGCTTGCAGGTATGCATGAAAGGCATGTGAGATAACCAACTGTTATGGGGCCCCCTGACAAAAGACCATATGTGGCTCTGCCTCACAAAGCAGGGAGGGAAGTTTGCTATTCTTTTTGCAGATTCAGTTTTGATTCTAAAGCAGTTTGGATTAGGGGTGTGCAATATAATTTCCCCCTCCCCTCCCCAGCACTATGTACACATGTTCAGACTGAGCAGAATATTCGTTAGAATTCTATCGCAGACTTCAGATTGGGAATAAAAAACACATACGTGTTGGATTCCTCAAGCCGCCACTGGAAGTAAATGGAAAGCTCAGGCTGCAAACCGAGATGGCTTGCTTAACTTGACTTTGCAGAGTAAGCATGTTTACCTGCTGATTAGATTATGGCCTGCTACAGGCCATAATCTTGCTGTGTGCTTAGAGAGCACTTTTCAGGCCATAAAAAAGCCTGTTGGATCAGGCGAATGACCTGTCTACATCAGCATCCTGTTCTTACAGTGGTCAATTAGATGTCCATGGTAAGTCCGTATGCAGGGCAAGGCTATTCTCCTGCAGAGTCAAGAAACTAAGATTTAGAAGCATTGTTGTTGTTTAGTCATTTAGTCGTGTCCAACTCTTCGTGACCCCATGGACCAGAGCACTCCAGGCACTCCTGTCTTCCACTGCCTCCCGCAGTTTAGTCAAACTCATGCTAGTAGCTTCAAGAACACTGTCCAACCATCTCGTCCTCTGTCGTCCCCTTCTCCTTGTGCCCTCCATCTTTCCCAACATCAGGGTCTTTTCCAGGGAGTCTTCTCTTCTCATGAGGTGGCCAAAGTATTGGAGCCTCAGCTTCAGGATCTGTCCTTCCAGTGAGCACTCAGGGCTGATTTCCTTCAGAATGGATAGGTTTGATCTTCTTGCAGTCAATGGGACTCTCAAGAGTCTCCTCCAGCACCATAATTCAAAAGCATCAATTCTTCGGCGATCAGCCTTCTTTATGGTCCAGCTCTCACTTCCATACATCACTACTGGGAAAACCATAGCTTTAACTATACAAACCTTTGTTGGCAAGGTGATGTCTCTGCTTTTAAGATGCTGTCTAGGTTTGTCATTGCTTTTCTCCCAAGAAGCAGGCGTCTTTTAATTTCGTGAATGTGGCACCATCTGCAGTGATCATGGAGCCCAGGAAAGTAAAATCTCTCACTGCCTCCATTTCTTCCCCTTCTATTTGCCAGGAGGTGATGGGACCAGTGGCCATGATCTTCGTTTTTTTGATGTTGAGCTTCAAATCATATTTTGTGCTCTCCTCTTTCACCCTCATTAGAAGCATACAACCTCCTAATGGGGAAGCAGAGCATAGCAGACCCTCCAATTGTCCCTATTCTCCAGGGAAAGTCCTGGATTTACAGAAGCAGTCCCAGTTTCTGATTTGATCCTGGAATGTCCTGCTTTTCCTCAAGAAGTTCCTACTTTTTTGGAGATGTTGGAGGATATGGAGTCATGGAACCCCCAAACCAAGGAGACAAGTATCTATACAACCTTTAAAGACATCTGAAGGCAGCCCTATATAGGGAAATACTGTATTGTCATCTTTAATGTTTTCTTATGCTTTTATATATATTGAGAGCTGTCCGGAGTGGATCAAAGTTTGTGGTGTGGTTTATGGTGATGGTTTGCAGATTTCCCCCCCTGCTAGTCCAGATGATTTGGACTCCAGTTCCCATCAGCTGCAGTCAGTATGGCCAATGATCAGGGATTATGGGAATTCTACTCTAGGTTGGGAAAGGCTGTACTAATGAGTAGGGGGTTAAACTAGAGTTGAGGCCCATCTCTCACTGAGTGGAAAATAGGATGATAATGTATCCCATGCAAGCTCTTTTCCTCCAGTGAAATTGCTAACATAGCCTTGATCTCAGCATCCTCATCAGGAAGGTACAATAAATTACTTGCCTTCCTGTTGACCAATTGGACCCTTTTACCTCCCACAATTTCAATTACAAACATATCACTGCAGCCTCACTCAACGAAAATAGAATGTTGCAGGCACGCTACAGGGGTGTATTGATAATTAAGATTCCTTTCTAATGCTCTATTCCTAACAAAATAATTTCAGCATAATCACTAATTTGACAGAATGTTTTAAAATGATTTACAATTAAGAGTTAATGTCCATGGAACAGAACATTGCCATAGGTTAATGGTCTCCTGCTGCTGCATAAATGCAAGAACGTTTATTTTCCAAGTGGGAGGCATTGATCCTCTGACAGTGTTCTATTGCAATGACATTATTTCCATTATACCTAATGTCTGGTGCAGGATGAACCATTATCTGATACAAGCCAGTGTGGCAGATTGACACAGTTGCTGTGTTATACTGTGTGTTGACCTAGTTGCTCTTGCAGATGGGCGATTGAGCTTAAAGACCAGAGCCCAATTGAAGTGTCTAGCCTTACTTTATTTTTATTTCACTCCTTCTACCATCCAGGCCTACTTTACCTTCTTATTAGGTCCACTTTGAACTCCAGCTTCACTCCGCTTTTCAATTTCAGTTAAGAACCCAAATGATGTTTTCATGCATCCGAGATTTGGTCGAAGTTACACTGCATGATGGGTTTTATAGTCTTGGATGCACAAACAGTTTACACACACACACACACACACACACACACACACACACACACACTATAGTGATTATATACATAGTTAGGCTTCTGCTGACTAGGAGCCAGGAAGCATTTATTTATATCTGTATTTAACAGATATATATAGCATGCTTCACATGCGCTATGAATCAGAGCTAGAGCAGACACAGGAGAGAGGGTTTGTGTCTATTTGTGTCAAGAAGTAAGTATAATATTACTGCAACACGGATGCAAATAACTGAATGCATGCTCTCTACTTTTGCTGCTGTATCTGTTTACCAACAAACTCAAGCACAGACACGCTATTAAAGCACCCAGCATTTTTAAATATCAAAAGCCTATGTTTAATTCTCACATTTTCTAGAACGGTTATCACTTAACGGCATCCAGTCACTGTGCTAGCAAGGGTTTGCATGGGAAATTGCCTCATGTTCTCAGTACTTTCCTCAAACTCTTTCTTTCCTATGAAAGCAGGTTCTTCTTGTTATCTTTGTGAGCATTTTCAAGAATGATGTACTAAGTGCCTTGGCATTCCTGGTGTTTATCTCTGCATCCCCCCTCCAAAATACTAAAAATACTTACCTTGTCAACTTAAATCCCACCATATAACTGTGATATTGATAATTTAAATGGAAATACATCCTTAAAGCAATACAATGGATTCTAGTTACCAGTGATTGCCAAATCTGAATAATTATAGTTGATCACGTGAAAGAACCTTGAATCACTGTCAGCCTACTTCACCAACCAGGTGTTCCCCAGATGTTTTGGACTACATTATCCATCCCATCCCACACAGCTGTGTGGCCGGGGGCTGATGGCATCATCAATGCAATAGCGTTGAGTAATACAGGCCAAATGCAAAGCAAAAATTAGTAAGCCTGCCTTAAAGAGTATTAAAAAAATAGAAGGGCTTTGGAGTTTGCCTTTGTGCAATCTAGGTTTTAATTAAAGGCTACAATAGAAGCTGTGTACTATGGCAATCAAGATAAGCAGCCTCTCTCACGCTTTGGACATATAAATGTGGTTATACTGCCATGCATTCATTTTCAAAATGTAAAAGAAAAACAAACAACCTGCTTCTTCTCAGCCATTTAAGCAAGTCAGCAGTAAGTTTTCCAGACAATACCATCAAGGTAATATGCACTTATGAAGAAGCAAACTGGAGATACCGAGGTGTATTTATAATCCTTATCTGTCTGTTCTGCATCTGGAAATGTCTGACCATTTAGTGAGCAGAGTGGTTCTGTGATTCAAAATGGCTGGCCAAAGAATGAATTTACTTAGCTTGCTCTCTTTTTTTAGTCACTTGGGGATTCCGGTCCATGAACCGACATTATTATTATTATTATTATTATTATTATTTCAATTTATATACCGCCCTGTATCAAAAGATCTCAGGGAGGTGTGCAACATTAGAAACGCATTACAAAACATCACTGATAAAAATAATAATAGAAACATAGTAAACAGCATACTGGCAGACAGCCTGATGGTAAAATAATCATCATAAAAACAGTCCTCTCCCCCACACTTTCACAGGCCATTGATTATTTAATAGCCATAGATAGGCCTGGGTAAAGAGGAATGCTTTTGCCTGGCATCTAAAGCAGTGGCATGCGGTCAGTGGACTAGGGGACTAGGCTAGGGGAACTGGTTCTAGCTAGCTTTGTGCCTGATGTCCTAGCAACAGAGAGGTGTTTTATGTTGGGAAGTTGTCCAGTATGATCCTACCTGGAACCTGAAATGGTTGTTGTTGTTGTTGTTTAGTCGTTTAGTCGTGTCCGACTCTTCATGACCCCATGGACCAGAGCACGCCAGGCACTCTTGTCTTCCACTGCCTCCCGCAGTTTGGTCAAACTCATGCTGGTAGCTTCGCGAACACTATCCAACCATCTCGTCCTCTGTTGTCCCCTTCTCCTTGTGCCCTCCATCTTTCCAAAACATCAGGGTCTTTTCCAGGGAGTCTTCTCTTCTCATGAGGTGGCCAAAGTATTGGAGCCTCAGCTTCACAATCTGTCCTTCCAGGGAGCACTCAGAAATTCTTCTCTCTGTGCAATTTGGTTCATACCATGCAGGTGTTAGCAAATCCGTCATTGGGAAGCTGGTAAAGGTAACATGCTGACCAATATACTGCTCTTGTGTATATATATATATACGTGTGTGTGATTTCCTTTGCGTGACCAGGTGGCGACAGCTGCAGTCCCCAGGGATCACAAGGAAGGAATAAATACTCTGATGTTATATGAATTAAAATTAGGCCACAACTTTATTAAACTTCCGAATGTAGGAAGACCTTGACTTAGGCCTTGGACGTGTATCCCTCCCAGCCCCCCAGGCAGGGGGGACTGGGGCTCATCAGGGTAAATGGGATATGGGAGTTCTCTACGAGACGTAAGTGTAGCAGGCAGCCCAGCCCATATCCCTGCATGCAGGGTAGTTCACCGACGACCTTTCAGTGTATGGCCAGTGACACTCATATATATAACCCCTTTAAGAGGGGGGTGAGTCACACACCCCCATATAGGGAAGAAAAGACTAAAGGATTCCACCCAAGGCCATAACCACAAAAATTGTGACAAATTGCTACGGGGAAGACAAAACCTGCCAATGAAGGAAAATTCCTTCCCAGTCCTTCAACAGCAACCAGTCAAAGACCGTAGCAGCGCCGGCTAAACAGGAAGAAAAAGTTAACTTGCAAACAAGAAACAAGAAACTTAAGGGAGGGTGAATCTCCAGAGCCTACTGCCTGGCTATTGTCGGCTCCACCCCCTATTTATAAACGGGGCTGGCCCCACCTCCCAGAAAGAAACTTGATTACTGAGGCTGGGCATGAACCTCCAAAAATTAACATTGAGAGGCAAGCCAGCCCCTGTTTGCCAGTAAGCTCCCTGGGAACTGTAGCACCACATGCGATCCTGCAAAGGGCACCCACAATGTAAAGTGTGAGTGCTCATTATCTGAACTGCAAGCAAGCAATAATGGGATGAAATATCTCTGTTTGCAGCTGAAGAGCTAGTATTTTATAACTGCGAAAGCCTCATCAGCCTCCAGCTTCATCTGTGTGGGGACTCTGCTGCGCAGGATTATCCGGTGCAAACAATCCGAGTGTGAAATATGGGTAAACCACATACCAAACTGGTACTGCAGATCCAGCAGCACAATAGTTTAATTACATTGTGGTTGCTTTCAAAGCCTTCGGTGCAAAGTGCTGTGGCTGCTTCCTTTTAGTGTGCGGTTTTGGAGCCAGGCAGAGGGTGGAATGGAAAACTGCCCAGTGTGCTCCAACAGACATATAATTAAAGCCTATGAGGCATGATAGGACATGTGCTAAAAGGAAGTAGCTGCTTTCTGTGCCACCGGCACCAACTTAAAATGAAAGGCCCCAATTCTACGATGCTTGCAGGCAGTTATTAAAATTTTGCAGAAACTTATTGGGCCCTTTATTTATTCAGATTGTGCAAGACATCAAGTATTATACAGCAGGAGAATGCCAGTGTGGTGCAGTACAGGGTTTCCCAATTTTGGGTGTCCAGCCATTTTTGGACTACAACTCCCATAATCCCTAGCTAGCAGGACCCCAATGGTCAGGAATGATGGGAATTGTAGTCCAAAAAAAACCCACCAGCTGGAGATCCAAGTTTGGGAAACCCTGGTTTAGAGTGTTGGTCCAGGAGAACCAGGGAGACCAGAGTTCTAATTCCCCATCCAGCCACAAAGCAGCACTGGGGGGTCTTTGGTCAGTGTTACTGCCTTTCAACCTAACCTGCTTCTCAGAGTTGCTGTGCAAATAAATGGGAAATGATTATATTTGGTAGGGCAGAAACATCAAGAATAAGGTCCTAGGAATATAGCCAGGTGGCAGCCTACAGCTTTGCAGACTCTCCAATTGTCCCTATTTTCCAGGGACAGCCCTGGATTTACAGAAGCCATCCCGATTTCTGATTTGATCCCGGAATGTCCCACTTTTCCTTAGGACGTCCTGTTTTCATCAGAGAAATGTTGGATGATATGATAGGATGTCCCTATTTTTTTTTTGAGGAATGTTGGAGGGTGTGGAGTTTTGTGACCCCTCCAAGCCAAGGAGATAAGTAACTATACAACCTTTAGAAGAGATCTGAAGACAGCCCTGTATTACGGAAGTTTTTTCCATGTTGAATGTTTTCTTATCTTTTTATATATGTTGGAATCCGCCTAGAGTGGCCCCAGTCAAGATTGACAAGGTATAAAACAATAATACAGTTGTACCTTGGAAGTTGAACGGAATCCGTTCTGGAAGTCCGTTCGACTTCCAAAAAGTTCGGAAGCCAAAGTGCGGCTTCTGATTGGCTGCAGGAAGCTTCTATAGCCAATTGGAAGCTGCAGAAGCCCTGTTGGACGTTCGGCTTCCAAAAATAGTTCACAAACTGGAACAGTCACTTCCGGGTTTGCGGCATTCAGGAGCCAAATGTCCAAGAGCAAAGCGGTTCAAAAAATAAGATACAACAACAACAACAATGGAATAGAATGTCCCTATTTTCATTGGGGAAATGTTGGAGGGTATTTGCTTGGTGTACCATTTACAGCCTAAAGGCCATGTTCCCTGCAGGGCAAATTTCCATGGCCTACATGCCAGTGGTACAGAGGCAGAAGTGGCTAGAGCAATGGATATAAATATTATCTTCATACGGAGGCCTAGTTTCTACACACTTCAGCCAGGCAAGCCTTCTATCCAGGCAAGCAAGAATCACAACGACACATTTCTGCCAGTCAAAAACACTCAAGGAGAGCTTGAAGCTAGAGGTGTGGTTGGATGGGGGATGTGTCCTGGATCCAAAATAACTCAATAAAGCAGATTGGGATTTATTTTTATTTCTTTGCATGAAAAACTCTTACCTGCCAAATCCCCCCTTTTATAGCACTGTGTCAAGATCCCGGAATCTCACCTCCCTACTCCAGTCCTAAAACTTTTCCTTGTGTTTCCTTTCTGTATGGAGGGCGGAACCGACTTTCAGATCCAAACAGCCTACCTGAGTATGAGAAGTGGAAGTACCAGAGAAATGAATGGGATGTTATTATTTGTTGGGTAGTGGTTGTTGTTTTTTTGGGGTGTTTTTTTTAAATGCAGCATTCCAGAAAATATAACCAGTGGCACACATCCAGTTCCTATTCTGAAAGCAGAGAAGTGGATGCAGCTGTTTTTTGTGTCTGGTTGGTGCCAGTTTGATAGTGTGTAATCATATTTGCATAAAGATAAAAAGGAAGGTGTTATAGAACAGAGTAGAGCCTATGGTTTCACCATGCATTAAAGGTAATTTTAGACTAATTAGGTATAATTTGTTAAGGAATTCTTCCTGGCAATCACGACTCTGATTTTGTAATTATAGGACAATGCTTACTGTGGCTTTCAAAGGCAGCACAAAGTGCCCCCAAGGGGGTCGTGTCCCACACTAGGCAGATCTAATGGTGCCACAAAAGACAGGTGTTTTGTCAGATTTCAGCCACACACTTTCACACCTGCAACGCATTAACTATAACAGTGACGTTAATGAAAACCAGGTGCTTGTTCCATAGCCTAAATGAGGAGCTGGCATTGAGGCTTTTGGTTTGCTACCTGGAGACTCCCCCATCTCTCTGTGGAAAAGTTTTGAAAGCTGTCATCCAATTTCTCTCTCTCTCTTCATTTCAAACTTTTCTCTCTTTTTTTTGGTTCAGGAGGAAACCCAGGCGTGTGAGGAAGCTTGCTCTAACGTTCTCCTGTGCTTTGGTCTGTGTCGTCTTCTTTGAGCACCCCCAGCATTGTAAGAGTTAAATACAGGTTTGATGCTCTGATCCAGAGGTGCCCAGGATTTGGTGGGCAAATGGAGGGGGAAGCAAAACCCCTGGTTTTATTTGCTCAGTTTCAGGAATCTTGTGTGCAAAGCTGAATGTCCATTGAAAATTCCTAGCCCAACGAAATTTGCAGGATGGCGTACCGAGATGCAGAGTGTGAGCAGCTGCTGCTACCGCGCATGATCCAACCGAAGGGCCTTTAGTTGTTTCAGACTTGGAAGGGCTGCAGTCTAATGCGGAAATGAGTAATGGATGCCTTAAGCAAGGGCTCTTTATAATAAAGCACAAGTTTTTCATTGTGAATGGGGCCGATGTCATTTTAATGTTTTGTTATGAACTGCAAAACTCAAAGAAAGCTCCCCTTTTCATATAGAAGTCTATTTCTAGTCTATTCCACCCTTTTCTTTTCTTTTCTTTTCTTTTTCTTTTCTCGATTCAGAGTTATCCATTCACTCCTAAACAGTTAAGCAAACGTTAATAATGGCTCGGCAAACCTGCCCTCCATTCTCAGCGGGAGGCTGGTTAATTATTTGACTTCTCCCTAGCACATGACACTACCTCGACAAAAACAATTAATGTTCCCACACTGAGGGGGCAAGAAGGTGGAGGACCCGAATGGTGGTGCTGTAGGTGACACTCAACTGCGAAGCCTTAATTAAGAGACAAAACGTGTGCGCTGGACTTTCCTAATCAAGGCTGCAGGTGGTGGTTGATGGTGACGAAACATTCAGATGTTCTCTTGTGTAAGCAGCTACTTACTCATTCAAAACTAGCAAGGTAGGAAGAGGAAGGTTGGTCTGTAAAATTGGGACGGGAAACCGGTGAATATCCAGATGTTGCAATGCAGCCTCTTCAGGCCCTACAGGGATGGGGATCATGGGCTCCTCTGGTGCTGGGACTCCTGAGGGGGCTGGGACATCAAAATATTGCCCTCGGCTGTACTTGAGGGACAATTCCAACAGATTCCACATGAAAACGCTTATGTCCCTGTGGAGATGGCAGTACCGAATCGGTGGCACATGCCCTTCTGGCTTGCACTCTTTATAAAGACTTGAGGAATGAGATTATCACCCCTCTTTTATTGTCCATTCCGGGTCGCCCAACCACTGCCACAGTGCCCTTTCTCTTGGCAGTTCAAGATGAGCAGGTGACAGCAAAGGTTGCAAGGTTTTTAGCTGGGGCAATCAGAATAAGATCCACTATTTGACTATTGATTCAAAACCCTAAAATGTATTTTATATAATTGACTTTTTATTTCTATTCTTTGTATATCATATTGTTGTTTTATTGATATGGCCGATGGTTGAAGCAAATAAAGATTCGTTCATTCATTCATTCATTCATTTATTCATCAAAGTCGGGTTCTGAGAGCAATTCCTTTTTCTGGTCCAAGATGTTGTCTGAATCCATGGCTTTCCTCCCTGAAGGTATGGAGTCAAAGGCCTAGGTCATGATGATACCTTATCCCTCTCTAGTTCTCCTTGCAGCTTCCCTCTTCAAGCTATTTCAACGACTGTCCTGCATTGCTGCTTGGCCACAACCCCCATCTCTGGCTACAGCTGCTGTCCTAGCCATCTGTCAGACCAGCTAGGCACCAATGTTTGAGGTCACTGGTGAATATTGGGTTCACCGATGGCCCCACTTTACACTCACCACAGTTGAGAGCAAGGAGGGTAAGCAGGTGAGCCCTGGTGGTCAGCTACAAATACTAAACTGATGGACTCCTCTATTCATTGCCACAGAGGTTATGCTGGGCAGCTTTTAGTGACCCACTCAGAAGGGGAATTCATAGCCCTTGTCACTGATTGACTATCATTCATACCTGGCTCAGAGTACATGCCTACGTGCACCTATATTCATATGCCCACTGACGGGATATGTTAAGGAATTGTACACAATCAACATTAGGTTCACAAATAACCTTCCTCTTAGCCCCTAATTTTCTGTGGTATTTTCAGTTCTTAAAGTTATGGGAAGAAGATCTGTTCATTTGTTATTTGTGAGTGCAGGTTGTTATGTGTGTGTAGGGCCGTGGGTGGTGCTGTGGTCTCAACCACTGAACCTCTTGGGCTTGCCAATCGGAAGGTCGGCGGTTCGAATCCCCATGATGAGGTGAGCTCCCATTGCTCTGTCCCTGCCAACCACACAGTTTGAAAGCATGCAAATGCAAGTAGATAAATAGGTACTGCTGTGGCGGGAAGGTAAACGGCGTTTCCGTGTGCTCTGGCTTACGTCACGGTGTTCCATTGCACCAGAAGCAGTTTAGTCATGCTGATCAAATGACCCGGAAAGCTGTCTGTGGACAAACACCAGCTCCCTTGGCCTCAAAGCGAAATGAGTGCCCCAACCCCATAGTCACCTTTGACTGGATTTTACCATCCAGGGATCCTTTACTTTTTACCTCTGTGTGTGTGTGTGTGTGTGTGTTTTAATCTTTAATACAGTGGTACCTCGGGTTACAGATGCTTCAGGTTACAGATGCTTCAGGTTACAGACTCCGCTAACCCAAAAATAGTACCTCGAGTTAAGAACTTTGCTTCAGGGTGAGAACAGAAATCACACAGAGGTGGCGTGGCAGCAGTGGGAGGCCCCATTAGCTAAAGTGGTGCTTCAGGTTAGGAACAGTTTCAGGTTAAGAACAGACGTCCAGAACGAATTAAGTTCTTAACCTGAGGTACCACTGTATGTAACTCAACTTTGTTTCCAAAACCAGTAATTGGAGCCCTCCATGCCTTGGCCTTCTGCCTCCCCACAGCATGCTTTAGCATTGAAGAACACGACTGAAATGTGCTGTCTTCAATGCGCATCATGTGTGGCCCTTGGACTGTGTAGTGGACAGCAATCTGAGTGCTGTCTTTCTAAGCACACAATTATTTTTAATTACCCTTCCACTGAAGCCAAACAGAAGCCCAGCCAGGTCATCCTGAACAACATGGCTCATAAGTTTTATGAACCCTGTTGCATGGCACAATGCTGTGCTACACAGCCACCTTTCACGGAGCAGCCATCTACCCGTCAGCCAAGAACACACATTGCTTTTGCTGATGTGCTACATCTCCTCTCTCAAAAGGCTTGTCATATAAGTTTGACATCGACTATTAAAATGGTTAGTGTTGGACTCGATAAATCTCTCATTACTATGCCCTTGCCTCTGAATTTCAAGCAGATGGTGGCACTTGTTATTGAGGGCGTATGTGTATCAGGTCTTTCCAGGCTGGTTTAATGGCCTCTTGTTAGTGTAGGATAACTCATTATCCGGCTCTGCCACAAACTGAGAAGACACAGAATTTCCTTCTTCTTACCTTTACCTGCTCACATTTTAATGTTCTGGTCAGACAGTTTCCAATGATGGAGTCTTTTTTGTGGTGGAGAAAGACAAAAACAATCCTTGCGAAGATGGGATGTGGAGCTATATCAAGAAGAAGATATGAATGACTGCAAATTTCATTCTGCCTAACATTCATTTCTGTCCATATACAAGTGACTGGGGGTGGGAGAGGGAGTTCTAGCTGAACCAAACATAGGCTACACACAGTTTTTGTTATTCTAATGAATTCTGCTGCTCCAGGTGTTGTAGCCTGAAGAGACAAAAGCCCAATTCATGTGTTCCACAACACACCAGTGGGTTTAAACTGGGAAGACACAGTGGATATGCACATGCTAGCCCCACCCCTTTTCACACTTTTCACACCCACAAATGGAGCTTGTAGGCACATTTGGCGGAATGTAATTCCAAGTCTCCCTGCAATGCAAGCCTGTGGGAAGGATTGTTGGCACTTTCAACCAATTGCCTCAGACCTTGCCCCCTCAGACCTTCGTGCTCAAGGTGGGAAGGTCCGGGGAGAGGGGGCACACCTGCTCCCACTAACCTGTTTAAAGCCTCACGTTTTCTTTCAAAAAGGGCTAAAGTGTCGCTTGGAGGAACGCCCCCCCATGCGGTTGGTGTTAAATTGCAGCAAGATTTGCTTTCCGTGACACTGATACGGAAGCGACTTGCAGTTACAAACCCAAACAATTTCGGCCAAGTCCTATAGTTTAAGGTTACCAGATTTTATTTCAATGAATCCAGCGACACTTTTCAACTTCCTACTAAATACAGTGGTACCTCTGGTTATGAACTTGATTTGTTCCGGAGGTCTGTTCTTAACCTGAAACCATTCTTAACCTGAGGTACCACTTTAGCTAATGGGGCCTCCTGCTGCCGCCGTGCCACCACTACGCAATTTCTGTTCTCATTCTGAAGCAAAATTCTTAACCCGAGGTACTACTTCTGGGTTAGCGGAGCCTGTAACCCGAAGTGTTTGTAACCCGAGGTGTTTGTAACCTGAGGTACCACTGTAGATGGATTTTGTCAGGGGGCTGATTTGTAAATCTGGGCACTGTCCCCAGGAAACGGGGATGTCTGGTAACCTTACTGTAGTTGCAGCAGGACCAGCAGTGTGACTGTCACAAAATTTCTCCCTAACTTCTTTCAACTTTTGCGTGAAAAGGGGTGATGCCCATTAACTCCACATACTAGGGGCTGCGTCTCCTCAACTTTTTTGGGGAGGTGGAGCAAAAGTGTGCAGCAAATAAGTATATGAACAGATTATAATCTTGATGTTGTGTACTTCTACCTTTTCTCCCAGCTTTGACCCGGCGTATGAGAGAGGAGGCAGGGGGGATTCCTGAACGTGGGAGATTCAAGTTCTGTGATCTGCTGTTCGATAAAATTTGAGGTTAAACAGCAAAAAGTGTATTTTAAGACCATTCCTAGGGATCTTTTTCTTTAATACCCACAGTAACGGCAGTCACTCCCTCCTTTGGTTGGGGGAAGCCAAGAGATTTGTGGCTTTGGCAAGCATCCTAGAGCACATACACGCTGAATTGTTGATAGCAGTAATCACTCAAGGTTTGGGGGGCAGGATTTAATACTCATTTCTACCCCAGAGCCAAGCCCTGGTAATAATATATTTGATACTCCTTGGGTAATCTCTTACCTCTCATTATTCTGCCACCAGTCAGAAGTGTGTGTGTGTGTGTGTGTGTGTGTGTGTGTGTGTGTGAAAGAGAGAGAGAGAGAGAGAGAGAGAGAGAGAGATTACTTGATATTACTTGATCCTAAGGGATTTATTGATATTCGTGTAAGAAAAGGGTAAGGGTCTGACAAGAAAGCAAAAGAATGAAGCAGGAATGACAGAAAAGCCCTGGGGAGGACATCAACATGGGGGTAGGATTGGGGAAGAGTGTTTTGAGTCTGTCTCCCAAATCAGTAAATGCAGGATGCTGACCTTTTACTGTAACCAATGTCATCTGCAAGTTGTAACCTCATGCCATTAATTATAACCTAGCATATCTCTAGAGTGTTTCTGGACTATTTCTCCTGTTGGCATTAAAATTTCCTCCTACTCTCCCTCCCATGCTGTCTCTCCTTTCCATTCCCAAACCCTCTAAAGAGATCAGGTTTCACACTGCACTCTGAAATGAAATAAAAGGGAGGGTGGGGAAAACTGCTCTGGAAGCGAAGAACACGCCAGTCGATTTGTATGTACTTTTTAGACATGGGGCCTCATTTGGAGGGACGGCTTAGCTGTTTGAGAGAAACTTACTGCTGAGACTCCATCTGATTTATTTAGAACTATATGAAACAAGGAACAGGAATACATCAAGAAATTCCGATTAAAGCTGCACTCTTGTGTTCCCTTACTGCATGGAGTATCTCCATTAAACAAATAGGGCTGACTTATCAGTAAATGTCTACAAGACTGCACCATCATGTGTTTGCGTCTCTCACGGAGCAGAGCAGCACTCCAGCTATATTCATTTGCATATTTTAATTCTTTCTGATACATGTTCATTTAAAAGCCTTCTTTCCTAGCACCACAGAGCAGCAAATATGCAAAATAAATAAATAAATCCCAAACAAACTGTGTTAAAGCAGACTGAATTAGAATTCAGCTGAGTAAAATTTGTTTGCCTCTTTTGAGATTTTGGATTAGCCAATTAGATTTCAGACCTTCAAGTTCAATTTTCTGCCCAAGGAATAATTACCTTGTGCAGTTTCCTGTAGTTTTCTGGCTGGGCTGGTGCACTGCAGCATCAGGAAATCTGACTCTCAGGTTGTAGGTAGGTATGATTGCTGGAAGAAATATCAACAACCTCAGATATGCAGATGACACAACCTTGATGGCAGAAAGTGAGGAGGAATTAAAGAACCTTTTATTGAGGGTGAAAGAGGTGAGTGCAAAATATGGTCTGCAGCTCAACATCAAAAAAACGAAGATCATGGCCACTGGTCCCATCACCTCCTGGCAAATAGAAGGGGAAGAAATGGAGGCAGTGAGAGACTTTACTTTCTTGGGCTCCACGATCACTGCAGGTGGTGACAGCAGCCACGAAATTAAAAGACGCCTGCTTCTTGGAAGAAAAGCAATGACAAACCTAGCCAGCATCTTAAAAAGCAGAGACCTTGCTAACAAAGGTCCGTATAGTTAAAGCTATGGTTTTCCCAGTAGTGATGTATGGAAGTGAGAGCTGGACCATAAAGAAGGCTGATCGCCGAAGAATTGATGCTTTTGAATTATGGTGCTGGAGGAGACCCTTGAGAGTCCCATGGACTGCAAGAAGATCAAACCTATCCATTCTTAAGGAAATCAGCCCTGAGTGCTCACTGGAAGGACAGATTGTGAAGCTGAGGCTTCAATACTTTTTCCACCTCATGAGAGGAGAAGACTCCCTGGAAAAGACCCTGATGTTGGGAAAGATGGAGGGCACAAGGAGAAGGGGACAACAGAGGAAAAGATGGTTGGATGGTGTTCTTGAAGCTACCAGCATGAGTTTGACCAAACTGCGGGAGGTAGTGGAGGACAGAAGTGTCTGGCGTGCTCTGGTCCATGGGGTCACGAAGAGTTGGACACAACTAAACGACTAAACAACAGCGTGATGATCAGAACTATTTGATGAAGAACTACCAAGCACCTCAAAACAAGAGCACCAGAGCATGAGATGGTTTGATGGCCTCTGATCGCCACACAAAACTCCTTGAACATTGGAAAGATGCAGAGGAATTATTCATACATAGAAACTTATGCAGTGTCGACAAGCACACTGAATCCTATTTGTTGAGGGGTTTTTAATCTCCCCTTTCTCAAAGGCTCAAGGCAAATCTTATCACCTGCAACAAAATAATCTCTGAACCCAAACCAGGAATACTGAGATAAGATGCTGCTCTCCAACAGAATTACATTCTGGTTTATGTGTATTAGAAAACCTGAAAATGCATGTGACAAGCTATGTATATGATAGAAATAAGGGGTGGAGGGTCAACCACCTCAGGTGTGGTCACCAATGCTCATACGTGGAGTATTGGTGATATCCTGACCCAGGATGTTCGTCTTCATCAGGTTGATGGGCAAAATGGACCTACATTGGCTCCCAGTACGTTCCCGAGCACAATTCAAAGTGTTGGTGCTGACCTTTAAAGCCCTAAACAGCCTCGGCCCAGTATACCTGAGGGAGCACCTCCACCCCCATCATTCTGCCCGGACGCTGATGTCCAGCGCCAAGGGTCTTCACTGCAAGAAGTGAACCTACAGTGAACCAGGCAGAGGACCTTCTTGGTAGTGGCACCCACCCTGTGGAAAGCCCTGCCTTCAGATGTCAAGGAAAGAAACAACTATCTGACTTTTAGAAGACATCTGAAGGCAGCCCTGTTTAGGGAAGTTTTTAATGTTTGATGTTTTGTTGCTTTTTTATATATTCTGTTGGGACCTGCATAGACTGGCTGGGGAAACCCAGCCAGATGGGCGGGGTATGTATGTATGTATGTATGTATGTATGTATGTATAAATAAATAAATAAAATCTTTTGGATAAGGATCCACCACACTTTTGTCTTGGTGCAGAGATGGGCCAGGTTGAACAGATCCCTGTCGCTCCTTGAAGGAATATTCAACTTCAGGAATATTCAGCTCTGTATTGATGGTATCTTGCCACGCAGGGCTCCTTTGGGAGGAAGAGCAGGATATAAATTGAATTATTATTATTATAATTACTATTATTAATTCAGTGGAAAACTCCAGAAGGGAAACACAAACACCCCCCACTCTTTTTTATAAATGTAAACTAAGGTGTATTTCTTGCCCCAAGGAAGCATGTTAAAAGTCAAACTTTGCTCCAAAGAAGTCACCATAGCTAATTATTCCGTTTGAAATGGAAATATGAGAAAGAGGAATTAGAAGCAATGGAAACCAATGCCTTTATAGATGAGTTCATCTTATATGATCACTTAGAAATCACCTTGATGATTAGACAGTATAGAAAATTAAATTGATAATAATAATATCGCCCTGCAAGATCTTGGCAATTTGAGGTCGGAAAATGTAAATGATGAAAAATCCCAGAGAATTAAAATACTTCCACATTTTCAAGATGGGGGGAGGGGGGCTTGGGGTTCAAATGTACAGACAACCAGCTCTTTCGTGTCAATTAAAAATCTCACTGTCCTGAGCTGGCACCAGAAAAGGAAACAGTAATGAACAGCCCAGTAGAATGGGCCAAAAAGTAGTACCCTACTGGGAACTGCAATAGGACTGTCATGCTGGCAAGCATTGCCGCAAAACTGTGTTGCCCAGTGATGTTTAGTGAAGCAACATTCAGATTTCCCTATTTCGGGATCTTTTCCTGGCTTGCCGGCTGGTTTAGCGCAGAGGATTTGCAGAAGGATGTTTTGTGTGGCAAGCATTCAGATGGTAAGAAAACCATTTAGAAGTCGTAATTCAGCGTTCTGGCATCTGCCGCAGGCCCACAGCCCGTCTAAACGAATAACAGCCCTGCATCTCGTGGAGATTCGGTGCCGCCTGTAATTCCTCTCCAACAAATTAGAATAGCCTTGCTGTTATTAAATGTTTCTAAGGATACAAATCTCTTTTCCATGCTCTAAACCCCAAGCTGAAAGTAACAACTGACAATGATGTAAGTGTTCATTTTTAGGTAGATTAGAGTCCCTCCTGGGCACCTCCAAACAATTTCCTGTGCTGGATTTTTTGGGATCCAAATCTTTCGCTCTTTGGCTTAAATACGGTGTCCAAAAGGCTCACTGAGAAAGCTGGGATTGCAAATATATATGTGCCTGCATTTCATCACCCCACTTACACTCACTGTGTGCACATCATCAGCCCGTTGTGAATAACATTCAAGGAATATTGATCTGGGCACCATTGCTTTATCATATATAGAAATAACAAACTCAATTCTCCTAGTGTGGATTTGTATGTATGTGAACTGGCATAGGGCTAATTCTGCATCCAGGGCAGCTGTATGCTTACTGGATGCTTGTGAAACATGGACCACTTATAAACGCCATCTCCAACTCCTCAAAAGATTCCATCAACGGTGTCTCCAAAAATTTTTACACATCACTTGGGAAGACAGGCAAACTAATATCAGTGTACTGGAAGAAGCAAAGATCGCCAGTGTTGAAGCAATGATTCTTTAGCATCAACTTGGACTAGTCATGTTGTGTGGACGCCTGATTATTGTCTTCCAAAGCAACCGCTCTATTCCAAACTTAAAAATGGAAAGTGTAACAAAAGAGGTTTAAAGACTGTCTCAAGGCAAGTCTAAAAAAAATGTAGTATAAACACTGACAACTGGGAAACACTTGCCTGTGAGCGCTCCAGTTGGAGAACA
Organism: Podarcis raffonei; assembly: GCF_027172205.1. Lineage (NCBI taxonomy): Eukaryota > Metazoa > Chordata > Lepidosauria > Squamata > Lacertidae > Podarcis > Podarcis raffonei. Next base: position 18,343,890 of record NC_070618.1, read on the forward strand.
GCCTTTACCAAAGGTGTCATGGGCTTTGAAGACACTCGAACTCAGGTCGCAAGGGAGAAATGTGCTAAGAGGAAGACATGCTTGGCAAATCCACACCGTGATCGGCTCCCGCCCGGAAACCAATGTCCCCACTGTGGAAGGACGTGTGGATCCAGAATTGGCCTCCACAGTCACCTATGGACTCACTGTTAAAACCATGTTTATGGAAGACAATCTTACTGGGCTACGAGTGATTGCCAAAGAAGAAGGAAGAAAAAGCCAGATGAGACCCTACCTGCCTGCACACTGTCTCTCCAGAGTGGTCCATGCCCTAGTTATCTGCCGCTTGTACAACTGGAATCCGATCTACATGGGGCTACCTCTGAAGCGGACTCAGAAACTAAACCTAATCCAGAATGCAGCACCTACGCAGCCACCAGGAACATATCACACCAGCCCTGAAATACCTATATAGAATGGACACCCCCCCCCCAAGGCATGGCTGACTAACTGAACCCTGAACAGGAGTACTGCATATTGCTCCACTTTAAAAATTCCACCTTCTAAGCAGTACTCCATCTTTACCTCTTGCTAAGCAAACTTATCTATGTGCACATGTGTTTACAGACTTACACATTCCTTTATACTTGAATAGCATATAAACAGATTATATATAGATGGTGTAGTGTTTAGGGGCAGGGATCCTTTTATGTATGACCTATGCTTTATTTCTAAGAACTCCCTCACAACCAAAGCCAAACATTAAGCCCTGTGTGCTTGGAAGTTCTGTCCCCATACTCAGTGTTGTTTAATTTGGCTGTAAATGTTCAGTAGATTTTTTTTTTTTAAAAAAAAGGTTCTGTGATGATAGGCCATGCAAGATCTTGCTCATATTAATTCAGTGTAGGTTCCGATGAACAAGATTTAATAGTCAACTGGCTTTAATAAAAGCAACAAAAAGTTCTATGTCATTTTAAAGAATATTAATTGAACTTCCATGAGCTGGAGTCTACTTTGTCATACTTTTTTTTTAAATAATCAGCTTTATTTTCAAATAAGTGCATTTCCCCCTGCTTTCCTATTCTAAAGAGTATAATTTGTTTTGGTAAAATAAATTTCTAGATAAAATGATCAAAAGTATTGTACGTGTTGGGGAGGTACCCTTTTGATTCATTCCAAGTCTGCAAATGATGTACTGGAGACATGAATGACTGATTCGGGGTGGATCTAGACACAGGGGGAAAAACGCTATAAATAAGTCAGAAATTAGATCGTTATAACAAAAGAAAAAAATCTCTATGTAAAATCGCGTTTCTAAATTTCCTGCTCTCTGGTGCCATCTGGTGTTGCATGTTTATAGTGCATTCAAATCACTGTTTACTAAGGTAGCAGTGCTGCGAGAGTATTTCACTCAGATTACCATGTTTTTCAGGGGATGCTCTGGAGTTTTTCAGTGCTCATTCCAAGCATCCTCTCCTTCAGGACTCCCTGCCCCCCACTAGAACTTGCCAGAACTCAGTTCCAGCACCTCTCAGGTGGGGTGCCACTGTCATTCTGTGTGTTTGGTAGAAATTGCATTGTATTTTTATTGTTACTTTATAGCTACTTACCTGATCATCTGTAGCTGGTAAAATGATTTCCAAGTTATTGGTCAATGTGAAGTTTTTGTAAAACTGGAAGATTTGGGTTTTTCAATTATTTGGTATTCTGCAAAATATTCTGATGGCCATGCATTGGCAGGTGGATTAATAAAAATGTTTATGGACTTGCTTGCATACAGCTGGCTATTTTTCAGGAACTTATCTCTAGGCGCCAGGCAAAAGCATTCCTCTTCTCCCAAGCCTTTGGCTAATTAAACAATCTATGGCCTTTAAAACTGGGGGAGGGGAAGGGGGCTGTTGTTTTTCCTTTGTTATTATGGTATGTTTTTTGTGTTTTTATATTGTGATGAAGGGCTGTATGAAAAGTTGATAAATAAAAATAAAATAAATATATATTAAGATGTTGTTTTTTTAAAAAAATCTAACTTTTATTCCATTGAAGCTGTACTTTTAAGCTGTAATTATGCTACGTTGAGAGAGTTTTTCCACAGAAAGGCTGTCAATAAATATTTTAAAATAAATAAATAAAACTAAAACCCTTTTGCAGGTTCGTTAAACCAAGGATAACCATAACAACTCAGCTGGAGTTATAACGATTCCTGAGCGAAGCTGCTTGCCTTAGTTCTCAGAATCATACAGGCCCCGGATTAGGGGCTTGCCTTAAAACTGTGGCTTTGCTCAATTTGTTCTCTAGGCACTGCTGGGAGACTCCCCCTAACCCCAAGCTGTGATTTGGCTTCGTTCTGAGCTGTTCATGTTTTCCCCTTGTGCCCGTCACGGCTCCCCTGCTCCGCCTGTTTTCAGAAGCAAAGCTGAGCTTGCAAGCTGTACTCGTGTGTGCAGAGGTGTAATACAATAACTCCAGAAGTAGCATGGATTTTGTGTAACGTGACTGCTATTAAAAAAAAAATCGAAATCAAAATAAAACCTGTGTCCAAGCCTGCCTTGCTAGAGTCCCTGAAGCCGGCCAGGTGATAATATTAAAAATTCCAAAGGCAATTTAAAGTAACCGCTTGCATTCCGTCCCCCTCCCTGCTTTCCTAAACTGTTATTTTAGATCCTCTTGGTGGATCAAAAGCTGAAGAGCCCTACAAGCAGTTCTAGATCTTCTGTGTCCCCTTGCTGTTTGTCAGTGTTTGGAACCTTAGCAATCTATATATCCCTACCAAGGGTTTGTAACCAAGAGACCATTGGGATTCCTTAACTGCAGGGACGTGGTAACAGATGTGTACAGCTCTGTTCTCATGAATTGCCCTAATCCTTCTCAGTTTTGAAGTGTGGAGGTGGGGAAAAAGGTACGAGGGAAAGAAAATAAAGTGGTTAATTCCCCCTCACCCCCCCACCCTCTGGAGCTATTAAATTGCAACTGTTCATACCGATCCACATTGCTGTGCATAGCTGAAATCCTCATAATTGGCCTGAATATGATTAAAGAAATCCCTCACCCTGGAGGCTTTTGACTCCGAATAAGTTCAGTTCATTTTGCTGACTGATAAGCGTTGTCACGTTTGATCTAACATCAAAAGTCTAAAGAGAGGGAAAGCAACCTAAAGTTTAGAATTTGCAGGAGGAGGGGAAGGAGAGGGAGAAACCGAGAAGAAAATGTGCTAAAGTTATGTGAGACCAAACAATTATACCTTTTCACACTGTACTCATTGACTAAATAGCAATGGTTTTATTCCGGGGATTTTTTTGTTGATCATTGTTTGCCAGTAAAGAGGGAGGGATGGAGGGGGATTTCTCAGATGGTCAGTCCAATTCCATAAAAAGTATATAGCCTATACTTAAAGCAGAAGCACACTGATATGTACAGTGATTTATCTTTAATTGTGAGGTGCTTCATTTCCCCACACTTCAATGCAGCTTAAGTACTGGTGGGAAAACAAACACATCTCACAATCAAGATCTTTCCTGCCTTAAAGTGTTATTTCTAAACGCGGCAAATAATTGAAACCGACTATGTGATTCTGAAAGTTTCAAAGACAAATTCCTGCAGTAGGGAGAATAATGTTGTTTGCATTCGCTCTGGATGTTCCTGATGTGCCACGGTGCATAAAAAGATATGAAATGCAATGTAACAACTTTAAAAAGTTATGTTTTTGGTAAATTTGTATTTTCAAAAGTGTACTCTTAAAAAATAAAATAAAACATTTTTCAAAAGGGGTGGCGAACTTGATGGCTGCTGTAAAATCTGTACTGCTTCATAGCTGACAAAAACAACAACTTCTAAACATGTCCCACAGTATTTTTCTGATTCATGCTACTAATATGTGTGTGTATCCAGTTTATAATCGAATCGTGGAAACGCAAGCAATTTCCATGAAATAGTCTATCTAGCTGTGCAGCAGATCCAACCCTGCTGGCTGTGGGAAGCTTGAGGGGGAGAACTGGGGCAAGCCTGAGCCATCTCATTATCTCTTTTAATGTGAGTTGGGGCTAGAGCAAGGAATCTGGAGTTTTCCAGTTGTTGCTTGGATGCCATCTTCCATCAGTTCCAGTCAGCAAGGAATGATGTGTGTCGTAGTCCAGCAACATCTGGAGCCAGGTCTATGGGGCTGAGGATAGCTCAGCACCCCCCAAAGTATGCGGCGACAGGGCTGAGCCCCCCCAAAGTCTTGAGGGCCCAGACCCCCAGGACCTCCCTGCTGTGGTGGAGGACCATGTCAGGCCTCCTTGTGCTGCCAGTGGGCCCCGCCAGGCCTTCCCTCTGTGGCAGAGGGCCTCACAGCCTCCTTCTGAGGCATGTGACATCACACGTGTGTCACACATGTGACATCATGCACATTTGACAGACCCCCAGTGCCTCTGATCTGGAGGGCCACAGGTTGTCCACCCTGAGTCTAGGGCATTTTACATAAAGGATTTCTTTGAAGAAGACCAGTGAGTATAGCCAAAGGTTGTGGCTGCTATCTCTGGAGACACAAAAAGAAGCAACCTCTGTCCCCTCTTACTGAGACTGTTTGTCTCTGCCTTCATGGAACAGCTTACTGACCCTTAAACTGACCGGGTGGTACTGCTTGCATGAAAAGTGTGAGCCCAATGGTGCTTCTGATAAAACATGGAAGGGTCTTGGGAAATGACACTGAGGACTAAAAAAACAAGAAACGGCGGGGGCCTTGATTTTTTAAAAATGAGTGTGCCAAGGAAAATTTCCTTTGCCAGTAAGCATTCACATTTAACATGAGATACAAGAAGGGCGATAACAAAAGAATTGTTACCAGCTGAAGTGAAAACGATCCTAACAGCAACATCTTTTTATATACAGATGGCATAGTCTTCGTGATTTCTCCTAACAGTTCCTAAATCTGTATTTGGCAGTTTTCACTAGTCATCACTTGAAAAAGAAAAAAAGAAAGAAAGAAAAGCTTTGGTGTTTGCTTCTCCAGCACAATCATCTAGGATGTTGTTATTTGGCATCAATACATAATTGTTTCTTTCTCCTTTAGCTTTTTTTCTCCATCCATTTGGATTGCAAGTTAGGAAGGAGTTTCACATGACGCATTAAAATTTGTGTAGGGATGGCAGGATGTTTTTACAAGGAGGGAGGGAGCCTGGGTTAGAGCAAAACAAATTATAGCAGGTGACTATATAAAAGCTGCCCTGTGATTACAGGAAAAGTGAGGCAAAAACTGAGCTTGAAACTCCACCACTATTCCTGCAAAATATTTTCGTGGCGGGAAAATCCTCCACATTCACAGCCCCAAAGTGCTCGCCATTAGTACTTTTAGACCAATGAATACCGTGTCTTTCCAATAAATGTGAAGTGTCTTCACAATAAACAGCAGTTGCCTCATCCCTGAGGACTCCTGCTCAGGAGCAAGCCCCAGTGGAAACACTCAGTCCTCAGGAACCATACTAGGATTGTTCTGTAACTTTTCTGAGATATGACTTTTAACTTTCCTGAGATGGGACCTTGGCCTAGTCCCTGCCTCTCTCCATCTAGTCTACCTCACAGGGTTCTTGCTGGCAGCAGCGGAGGAAGCCACTCAGGTGCCTGGGCGGTGTGCCCAGGGGCGGGGCGAGCTGCCCATAGGGGCGGGGCACACCGTAGGGCCCCCGGAGTCTCCTTGCTTCCTCCCACACAGCCGCCCTACACTTGGGGGGGGGGGGAGAGACAGCAGGCAGACTGTTTGGGCAGTGAGGAGCCTGTGGGTGCCCAAGCTACCGTGTCACTCCCAGGAGAGACGCTTGGCTCGGGCACGCTGCAGGCCCTGCAGTGAGTGCCGCCTGGCATTTTGTCACCCCCCTCAGTGGTGGCACCTGGGGTGGACTGCACCCACCACACCCAGCTTCTTCCGCCCCTGGTTGGGATTGAATGACGAGGGGGAGAACAATGTACGCCACCTTGAGCAACTAGGAGAGAAAGGTAGGGTGTACATGCAGCCAACCAACCAACCAACCAATAAAATAAGGGTCTGTGGAGAATTTGCTTTGCATGCCAATTGTCCCAGCTTAGGTCTGCAGCATCTCAAGGTAGGGCTGGGAAAGACTTGAAACCCTGGAGAGCCACTGCCAGTCAGTGTGGGAGGGGAATGCTATGCTAGATGGAGCAGCAGTGCCATTCAATAGAAGGCAAACTCCCATTGTTGTTGTTATTAAATTATTATTTAAATTTGTATACCGCCCTATACCTGCACGTCTTAGGGCAGTTCACAAGATAAAACCTATATATATATATATATACAAAATCAAAACAAAAACAACCCAAGAGAAGAAGAAGAAGAAGAAGAAGAAGAAGAAGAAGAAGAAGAAGAAGAAGAAGAAGAGTTTGGATTGGATATCCCACTTTATCACAACCCTAAGGTGTCTTTTGTTTGCCTGGCTGACCAGAGTGTTTTCTTTGAAGCACCAGGTATTTTTTTTAGCGGGATATTAATTGTCCTGCTAATTATGCAGCTGGCTGCTTGCTCTGCTGCTGCTTTCAACTTCCCGGATTCTTTCACATTTTGGTCTTATGAGAGCCTCACAGCAAGATTTGATCAACAGGCAGTGATAGAAATCTGTTTTAGTGGATGAATGCATGCATAGCATTAACTATGCCTGAAGAAGGAGGAGGAGGAGGAGGAGGAGGAGGAGGAGGAGGAGGAAGGAGAAGAGTTTGGATTTGATATCCCGCTTTATCACTACCCTAAGGTGTCTCAAAGCAGCTAACAATCTCCTTTCCCTTCCTCCCCCACAAAAAACACTCTGTGAGGTGAGTGAGGCTGAGAGACTTCAGAGAAGTGTGACTAGCCCAAGGTCACCCAGCAGCTGCATGTGGAGGAGTGGGGAAGCGAACCCGGTTCACCAGATTACGAGTCCACCGCTCTTAACCACTACACCACACTAACTCCGTCCCTCCCCAACACATTTTAAAAGGGCATCACACGTCAATCAGGCCTGGTTAAAGAGGAACATTTTTGCCTGGTGCCTAAAGGTGTATGATGAAGATACCAGGTGAACCTCCTTGGGGAGAGCATTCTGCAGACAGGGAGCCACTGCAGAAAAGACCCGTTCTCATGTAACCACTTTCTGGACCATGGAGGCACACGAAGAAGGGCCTCAGCAGTTGATCTCAGGGTCTGGGTAGATTCATATGGAAAGAGGCAGTCCTTGAGGTATGGTGGTCCTGAGCCGTTTAAGGATTTAAAGGTCAAAACCAGCACTTTGAATTGGCCCCGGAAACTGCCAGTGCAGTTGGACCAGGATTGGTGCAATACACTCAAACTGTCTTGCGCCGGTTAGCAACTTGGCCACTGAATTCTGCACTAGCTGAAGTTTCCCAAACTGAAGGATATAACTGTTGCATAGATGTTCCGTGTTTTGGGGGAGTTAAAGTGACTAGAAGCATCTCTGGAAGCCCTGTTTATACATCAAGATTCATGGAAAGCTTTTTGAACCCAGAAACCCTCTTCTAATGCTCTGCCTGTATGCTCACTGAGTGCATGGATGGGATCACTGCCCTGGCCCCACCTCCACCAAGTCAATGGAAGATATAACCGTTTATGTGCAATGTCTTTTTGCGATGACGTTTGGTTTTCGCAAGTACAATGCAGACTAGCCAAAATAAAATTGGATCACAATATAACAGGAAATGGTCTGCTTTTGATATGCAGTAGGAAAGAGTACAGCTTCTCAGTGAATTTAGAGAACAAGGCAGCAGTATAAGCTTTCGTGTGCATGCACACTTCTTCAGATACTTAGTTGGTCTCTAAGGTGCTGCTGGACAATTTTCTTGTTTTTTTTATTTTTATTTTAACTGCGTCAGACCAACATGGCTACCTACCTAAAGGCAGCAGTAATCCAGGTAAAGCTGGGATCATTTTCTGTGCATCACTTCAGCAAGATGAATTTCTGCAAAAGTATGGCTCATTATCTCATAATTTCCCTTTGTAGCTGAAATATGTCAAAGCTGATTAGATTCCTCAGGGGCTTTTTGCAGTGAAGTTTAACTGAGGGGGGAACATCTTTCCCATACTTTCCATAGCTGATTTAGTTACGTGCGTGTGTGTGTTTTAAAAAATAAGTAAATAACTAACTTATGAAAGTTATTTATACCTCAGTACTGACTGTCCTGAAAATGCCTGTCCCTTTGGAAATATGATTCAGATGCTCTGAACCGAAGAAGCATTTTCCTTTTTCCTGTGTTAAATATGAAACAAAAGACAACTGCAAAACACCTCATTAAAAAGTATTCCTTTGTTTCCCCCACTCTGCATGTTTGACAAAATAAATTATACAGTCATGGCAGTTTTTCCTATGTAGGTGGTCCATTTTATGAGCTGGCCTTATCATGACCTCCCAAATACATCAACATTTATTTGATCAGTTCCTTTAAAAATAAAAAATAAAAAGTTAGACGGGGGAGTGTCCATGCTGTTGCATTATCAGCAATTTCAGCATGTCTGTTTAAAAAAGATTACATGTCCCATAGCTAAATGCTTCCCCTCAAGGGGGCGGAGAGTTCATTTGGTTAAAGCTAATTCTGCATGCCTCTTTGGCACCCAGGTTTTGTGCTGATGAGCCTATTGTGCAATTCTGCTTCCATAATGTCCCCTTCTAACAAGAGTGTCCATGCCTATTGCTGACTTTGCACATACATCCCTTTCCCACATTCAGCTGAATGCCCTGCTATTGATGGACATGGCTGGAGGTGGCATGCCAATGGCTAGGGGCTTGGCTGGCCACTCTGGCCCCGCCAATTCAATGAGTAAATGGGCGCTTCATCAGGAGCAGCCTTAAGTATTTGATCAAGCAAGCATTTCTTTAGTCAATGACTGATAGTTTGTATATGCTAGTATTTGGTACTGTATTTGTGAGAAAATGAATTTTATAAAGAATAAATTGTATGGGGGGGAACCCAGTGGCGGAGCTTCATGCTCCGGTATTGGGGGTGGAGAGCAGGCGGGGGCATGGCTAGAGCGCATCCTGGGGGCGTGGTGCATGTCTTGGGGCATGGCATGCCGCCTGCAGGGGCGTGGCACCCAGCACGCGCAGGGGCAGCCACAATGGCACCCCACCAGTATCGTGGTCCCAGGGGCAGTGCGCCCCCCTCTTCCTCTGCCAGTGGGGAAACCTATGTCATGTAAAGCAACAGTTGCAAAACCTTGTGACTCCAATTGAGGTCCCAGAAAGACTGAATTAAATTTGTTAACTCCCTTTAAAAGTGAGTGTCTCTGTGTCTTAGAGAGGACAGGTGGAAGTTGGAGGTTGACTGGTCGTTTTGCTGTTGTTTGCTGAGTGTGGACAGTTTGTGAGGACAGGCAAGGAATGGACTGATAACTTCATCCCTGCTACGAAGGAGGCTTTGAAGCAAGAAGCAAAAAAAGACCAGCTCTTGGGCTCAAGGGAGAAAAATGCATTGTATTGGACTTGATATGCATAAATACTACTGCTTGTTAAGAGCTGCCATCCTGCAAGCAGCGAGTCATCTTGAAAGTCTTGTGTGTGGAGTCTACTTCATCACTCAGCCTTTGAGTGTGAAACCTTTGCATCACTCTGCAAGACTCAGAGAAATAGCTAACATTGTGTATACAAACGAGCCACCAAAGCTGATTCGCCATAGATGATGCTTCCATGTTACCCAGTGTTTACAATTGCACTTTCAGCTGCAATTCTGTATATTAATTCACAGATCAACATTGGTACCGCCAGCTTGTCAGTGCAAGCACCATCACTCAAACCTCCCCTGTTTTCCCACCCCACCTGTTTGATTATTTGCAATAGTCCACTGGCTTCTGAAGTGGGGAATGCTAGTAAACTGATATTGCCAGCTTCCTCTTTGGAAATTTTTTTCAGTACAGACTTGGATATTACAGTGGATGTGATTACAGCTACAGGAAGGCTGCAACTCAGACTACCTGGGCAGGAGATGCTGGGGAAGATGAAGGGGAAGCAATACATTGGCATTTCGTATCCAAAGTTGCACACTGATGTCCATGTGCACTGGTGGCATGATCCCCACCTCAAATACTACATTTAATATCTAGAGCTCCTGGGAGAGGGAGAAATCTATTAGGTAAACATTTCAAAAGTCCCTGAAAGACAAAATAGGCACAGTGTTTTGCCACTCGTAGGGCTGTTGAATAGGAATAGTTGGAGGATATGCAAGGGTCAGTTGAGTACAACAAATTTCCCTAGTGCAACTGTTGCATTGAATTGCTTTGTTGGATAGAGAATGCTGGATACAACCAAATCCTTTTAACAGTATGTTTTTAATATTCCTTATTGTCTGCTTGAATTTTGTTTGTGTTCGTTTTCCTCTTCTCGTTCTCTAAAGGAAACCACCTTGCCTCTAATAGCTTCCTTGAATCTGCTCCTTGAAACTTATTGGCATCCTCTTGGTACATTTCCTGATCTGCGATACATATTCCAGCCAAACTTCTATTATTGTGGCTTTGAATAACCCCCCCAATTTTTGGCTTTCAGTTTTAAACAGTTTCCATATAGCCAGCGGCGTGGCCCTATACCGAGAAGATGGTGCGCATCTTTCCAATCAGAGAAACAATGTGTGGTTGGCCAACGTGATTGAGGGTATTAGGAATTGGTTGCAGGAGTGAGGGTATTGGCGGCAAGCATTTGGCTCGAGTGGCGGTTAGGCATTGGAGTATTAGGTTGAAGGTGAGGGGAGGTAATGGCCATCGCTTACCCCTCATAATTCAAGGGTATTCCATTAAAGGAATCTGGGGGGGAGTGGTCTCCATCCCAAGCCCCAGATGGGGGGCTAGGGCCATGGCACGACCCCTAGCGGTGACCCTGGGGGAGTTCCTAGTTGATGTACATCAGCAGGGCTCCCCCTACTGGTGGTTAACCCTTCCAAGACTCCTGCAGACAGGCAGGAGTCAGATATAGTCATGTGGTTTCCAGTGCCTAAGCCAATACCACTCACATAATGTAACCAATAAAATTGTGGCCTTTTTCGCCCATTAACCAAAAATACTATTTCTTGTGTCTTTATTCCACTTCCTGGGAGTGTTTGGGACCTTGCCACGCAATTATTGTGGCTTTGAATAACCCCCAAACCTTTGGCTTTCAGTTTTAACCAGTCTCCATATATTTTGTTCGACGTTTCCTCTTTTGATGTCAAATGTGACTTGACACATTTCCACTTAAATATATGTTGGATTTGATGGGATCGTGGCCATTGTTTTCAATCAGTTCAACAATACATCTCACTGAACCAGCCTCTGTCTGTATCAGCCAACCATACCTGTGCCCTAGGTGTGATATTAGAGTGTGAAAAACCTTGGCAATTGTCTCTAATATGTATAGGATATTATTTTAAAGATAACTATACAACATATTAGTCTTTAGCTTATATGTAATTAACCAAGGTCTTTCTCTGCTTCTCTGCTGTATCAGATAAATCTAAAGAATGCACCTCAGTGGGTCTGTTGCTGATCATTCTTTTCAGGTTCAGTGATTCTAGAGCAACATTACCTCCCCTTTTAAGTCTTGAAATTCAGGAATGTGGTTTAGGGGGAGTCTGTTCCTAGGGTATGTGTTTGTAGGGAAACCTCAGTTCTGTAGCATGGATTCTGTGCAGGTGTAAACCAGCATAGCTGCACTGAGAGTCAATGCTTTTTACATCAGCAGAAAATTCAGCTTGTAATAGTTCTTTTTTCTTCCTGTTATTAAAGAGGAACCATCTTTATAGGCTTTTAAAAAGTGTTTCATATCCTCGAGTTTCAAGAGAGCAATTCAACACTTGAGTACACTGGAGCACTTAAAACAAAGTAAAGGAACGATGCTTGATAATAGACATGAAAAATGTTTGCAAGGAGAAAACAGAATGTTCAGATTGACACAAAATATTGAAATGCCTCCAAGTGAGGGAGGGAGAATAACTGGGCTGTTTTTATGTTCCAATTGAAAGCAGAAGAATTCATATTCCACTTTCTAACTCTCCCCAACTGTCACTATTCATGCTATGATAATGTTGTGGGAGGAGAACTGTGCCGACTTTGGCCTTCATGTGATCTGCAAAGACTACTGGGGCTGTCATTGCCCAATGATGTAATTTCGCTTGTTCATGGTAAAATTCTGGCCTTGTGATGGAGTGCTGTAATTCAGTTAGCTCCATCGTGCTCATTCAGAGAAGTGATTTTGAATTTTTGATAGCATAAGCTGCATGGAACTAATTTGGGTTGGCTTATTTTGAGTTTGTGCCCACGCAACCAGATTTGTTTCTTTAAAGGCGAGCCAGAGGTCAGCCCACAATTCTGATGAAGCTGAATGTGATGTGCCCTGACTTGCAACTGGGCTTCCTCAGAGTAAATGAAGCTACTCATCCACTACTTGTTGAGTACTGTGGGCTCTGCGTATGTTTGGTTTCGGACATCGCCAGAACTCTACGCAGGGCCAATTTGCGTGAGTTGCGAAATAATCTCAAGAGCAACAATGGACTCATTTATTAATGAAATATTACGAGGCCAGGAATCTGCAACACTCAAAGCCAATCTCTGCAATGTTGCTACAGGTGGGATAAATTATAATAATCACATGACTCATGCAAACGTTTGATTATATGATTTAACAAAACCTGTCATATTTATATGCTTATTAATTTCCATGGGTGAGGTGTTGGTGGTTTTCTGGAAGGGGGTGAGGTTCCAACTCATTCCTTAACCTTTGACCTTTCCCTGCCTTTTCACCTCAACATGCATTTCCCTTGCTTCAGCCCTCGCCCAGTTTCTCTCATCAAATTCTTAAAAAGGTAAAAGTACCCCTGCCCGTACGGGCCAGTCGTGTCCGACTCTAGGGTTGTGCGCCCATCTCACTTAAGAGGCCAGGGGCCAGCGCTGTCCGGAGACACTTCCGGGTCACGTGGCCAGCGTGACGAAGCTGCTCTGGCGAGCCAGCACCAGCGCAGCACACAGAAACGCCGTTTACCTTCCCGCTATAAAGCGGTACCTATTTATCTACTTGCACTTAGGGGTACTTTCGAACTGCTAGGTGGGCAGGAGCTGGGACCGAACGATGGGAGCTCACCCCGCCGCAGGGATTCGAACCACCGACCATGCGATCGGCAAGCCCTAGGCGCTGAGGTTTTACCCACAGCGCCACCCGTGTCCCTCATCAAATTCTTAGTGCCTATCAATACAAAACCACCTCTTTTCATTCTTCCCCCACCTCTCTGCCATCCCATCCACCACTGCTGTGGCACAGCAAGGGTGTGCAGTGAATTTTTTTGTGGGGGAGCCATTAGGGCCAGAAGGCACCAGCTTGCAAGGGCAATTGGGTGGGCATGTCGTGCACATAATGTTGCACACATGAGCATTGTGCCTCTCTCAGTAAGCAGGGCAGAAGCTGCCCGGATTTGGGAAGGAGACACCAGGGGAACATTTAGGGGACAAGTCTGGTTCCCCATGTCCAATGACTGCATGCCACTGCCAGCTAGCACCAGCCTTGGACTGTCCCAAGCTGCCCCAAGTGGCAAATGCAGTGATATAAAAAAGGGGTGTGAGTGTGACAGGAGTGAGCTTGATAATGATCCCCTTTCTCCATCTTTCCAGAGCCTCTTCCAGCCTGAAAGGCTGCTCATGGATTGGAGAGATGGGACATCAGAAGTGCCTCATTCTTTCCCTCTTTTTGCTCCCTAAGCTAGGTCCCTGGAAGAAGGTGGAAGCAAAGTGCTTTCTGAAATGGTTGAAGTAATGGCAGTTCATTGGGAGTTACCCAAGCTGGACAGTGTCCTCTGCCGTACGTGCAAATTGATATATCAGGTGAGATTAAGGAGGGATGGAGACATTAGCAGGCAACAGGTGGGAGCAGATTGTCAGGAGCAGGAGTCATATGGGGAATAATACAAACTGGGGTCTCGTCTTGATGGCATAACCACTTCTTTTCCCTCCAGATCTCCTCTTGTTGGGCAGTAGCAGCCACATGTTTTACATTTTAAAAACTATATTTCCACAAATGCAGACTAGAAACGGTACTGAGCTAACCTTCTGCAGATGTTTCTGTTTTGTTGCTGTGGCTTCATATTATTATTATTATTAATAATAATAATAATAATAATAATAATAATAATATTAGTAGTATTAGTATTAGTAGTATTAGTATTAGTATTACTTGCTGGTTGGTTTATAAACTGTTTTCAAAATTGCTTTTCTTTTGATGTTTCTCTCTCTCTCTTTCTCTCTCTATATATATTCATATAATGTTTCCAAATTTAAATTTATTGTAAGCTGTCCTGGGTTTTTAGACCCAAAGATTGAATTTGCTCCAGTATACCTGAAGGAGCATCTCCACTCCCATCGTTCAGCCCAAACACTGAGGTCCAGCTCCGAGGGTCTTCTGGCAGTTCCCTCACTTTGAGAATTGAGGTTACAGGGAACCAGGCAGAGGGCCTTCTCGATAGTGGCACCCGCCCTGTGGAACGCCCTCCCACCAGATGTCAAAGAGAAAAACAACTACCAAACTTTTAGAAGACATCTGAAGGCAGCCCTGTTTAGGGAAGTTTTTAATGTTTGACAGACTATTGTATTTTAATATTTTGCTGGAAGCCGCCCAGAGTGGCTGGGGAAACCCAGCCAGATGGGCAGGGTATAAATAATAAATTATTATTATTATGTTTGTCTTAGCTTAGCGTCCGTAAGCTTTGTTCATTGTGAAAAGAAGATGTTTTGAAATGGTGAAGCTCCGTGAAATTGTGTATGAGCAGCAGAGTAAGTAAGAACACATTGGGATAAAACGAGGAAGCAAGAGTCTGTGATTGCATCCTACCTGTCACCAAGGCAATGTTGTTTTCTGGGCTCCAACCAGGGACCATATTAACAATGGATCACCTTCCCAGTCTTTGTGTCTCTCACTCATCACGTTTCGTCCGGCAATTTATATCGGTCCTTGCAACACTCAGCACTACTTCTGGGCAGGATCAAGTCCACTGTATTAAATTGTGCAACACTGTATCCTGTTGCACACATGAACTGGGGGTTTCACTATTTTGCTTCGGCTAAATTGGAATCCCTAATTGTAAAATGTTTTCCCATTGGGAAGGCTTTTTCATAAACATGACTTGTAAAATGTGACTCACCATTCAGTATAAATGCTGTAACAGTTACACTATGGTCTAATATGCATTTTGTTTAACTTTATGTGACACAGTATAGCTGTTAGGATGTATGTTTAATTTAGGTTCCCAAAAGCGTATTAATTACAATGGTTATTTCGTCTTATATAAATAACGCAAGGCTATTAAAATGTGTTTAATGAGGACAGGCAATATTATAAAAGACATGGCATATAAACTACAACACTGTGTAAGACCAATAAATAAATGCCAACCAATTCTAAAATATATAATTATGGGAGGTTAGCCACTATGTAATTGACAATGGTTAATCTTTAGGTAGGTTTTAATAATCACTTGATAATTATTCAACCTACAATTATACTGCAGATCAAGTCTAAATTCTGGTTCCTTTTCCCCACTTGATATTTTGCACATTAACCATACTATAGGGAGTTGTGCAGCTAAAGTGTTGAGACTTATATAATCTGAATAGGCGCCTTAATTAACTGTGTTTTCCTTGGCATTGGAAGGAAGAAACACAGTGTCATGGATCTGAACAGAAGCCCCCAAAGTTTATTGACAAATGAAAAAGCAGGCAGGTTCATGAACCGTTCCTGGCTGTTTTTGCTGGCACAGAGTACAGCTGTTGTGATTAGAATTAGAATATTCTGGATGGAAGGAGGCCTGCAAAGAGAACACTCTGCTTTCTAGAAGAACACATTGGGGTAAAAAGAAGCAGAAAGAGTCTATGAGTATATATTCTACGTGTATTACTGGTTAGGTTCCATCTCATGCATCTTGTTGCATATCACACTTCACCTCTTTCAATATACTCCATTTCTGAATACCATTTTATGGCTTATGTGTATTAACACTTTAACTTCTAAACGTTTGAATATCTGGGCTGCTTGTCATGTATAGGGTACTGGGTGGTGCTGTGGTTTAAACCACTGAGCCTCTTGGGCTTGCCGATTGGAAGGTTGGCGGTTCGAATCCCTGTGACGAGGTGAGTTCCCCTTGGTCTGTCCCAGCTCCTGCCAACCTAGCAGTTTGAAAACACACCAGTGCAAGTAGATAAATAGGTACTGCTGTGGCAGGAAGGTAAACAGCGTTTCCCTGTGCTCTGGTTTCCGTCATGGTGTTCCGTTGCATCAGAAGCAGTTTAGTCATGCTGGCCATATGACCTGGAAAGCTGTCTGTGGACAAACGCCGGCTTCCTTGACCTAAAGTGAGATGAGTGCTGCACCCCATAGTCAACTTTGACTGGACTTAGCCATCCAGGGGTACTTTACCTTTTTACCTTACTTGTGTTACAGACATCAGTGTTGCGTCCAGCTAGAATCATCCCTCCAATGACGCTAGCACTAAACCAGAAAGGGTGGAGAGGAGAGACCATTCGTATGGATTTAGATTGTGGATCGGAAGGTCGGTGGTTCGAATCCCCACGATGCGGTAAGCTCCCATTGCTCTGTCCCAGCTCCTGCCAACCTAGCAGTTTGAAAGCACACCAGTGCAAGTAGATAAATAGGTACCACTGTGACGGGAAGGTAAATGGCGTTTCCGTGCGCTCTGGTGTCCATCCCGGTGTTCCATTGCACCAGAAGCGGTTTAGTCATGCTGGCCACATGACGTGTCTAGGCGTCCTTTACCGTTTTACCTTTACCTCAATATATAAAAACTACATAAAGCAGCCTACCGCCATGGCCTCTCATGCGTCCCACGCTATAGTTCTTTTTTAAATACTAAAAGTGCAGTTGGTCTCCACTTCCATAGGGCCAAGACTGTAGCCCAGCTGTTATTTGGAGTTGCTATTTGGGGATGGGGGTGGGACTGACCAAGGTACAAGGGGCTTTTCTGACAAGAACCCATCCACGCCATATGGGACAGCTGCATATTCCTGCATTGTCGGGGGTTGGACCAAGATGATCCTCAGGGACCCAACTCTACAATTCTATGTTTCTATTTAATGCACATGGCTTCCATTAAAGAACCCCGAAAACTGTGGTTTGTTAAGGGGGCTGGGAATTGTAGCCGTGTGATGGGTAAACGACAGTTCCCATGATGGTTTGGTGGAAGCCAAGGGCTTTAAATATATGGTGCGGAGGCGACTGACATTTTGGAATGCTTAAATGGGTAGGGGCACTAGCGGAGGAAGGGGGGTGCGGTGGGTGCGGTCAGCCGCGGGTGTCATCCCTGTTAGAATTCCTGCTCCGTGATTGCAGTCATAAGATTTTTGTCTATCACATGACGGTGTATGTTTTGACTCCACAGAGTGGGAAGTGACGGAGACAGGATGTTTGTGTTACTGTGTTCCGTGAAGTGGGACAATTGTCCTTTGTTCTTTTTCTCTTTGCTGTCTGATGCTAGAGAGAGAGGGAGCCATGTTGCAGTGCTCTCTGTGTGTTTATATGCAAATAAAGTTGATTAGCCAAAATGCTGAGTTGCTGAGGTCTGTCACGTGCATGAGGCGAAAACTCTGCGGATCTCTAAGTGTGCCAGAGCAGCTAGTTCCGCCTCTGGGTAGGGGAGGGCACTTCCAAATCTTGAGGCAGATTTGAGCATTTATCTGGTAGACTGATAGGTGTTCTGTTGTAATTCTGCATGAAAGGAAAGGATGAGTCTGTTACTAGAAGGGTAGCCTTTAATTTTTTAAAAAATGTAATCGAAACAAGAGCACAGATCATCCCAGAGTGAGTTTGGGCTGGATGTATAATTTTGTACATCTTGTATTATGCTTCATGCTATCTGTAGCATTCCATCTTGTTTGGGGTCTGTTACCCATTTCAGAGAGGGATTTTCTATGACCATATAAATAAATCTGATAAAGTCTGATCTTCAACTTTAATTATTCCTCACCATGGGATTGTAACTTAATCTAAGATATTTCATAGCAGCAAGTGCCACAATCATTTTGGGGAGGGGAGGAAAACACAAACAGATATAATAGTAACTTATCCACAGATGGGTGAAACAGTCTGTTCTTAGTCTGCATCGCTTTCACATGTGTCGATCCATAAATCTGTTCTGTCCTGTTTCTACATTAGACTGATTATATATATATATATATATATATATATCACACAGAAGAATGTGCACTTTAATAAACATGTTTGAAATGCATTTCCTTTTCAAAATAACACAGCTTAAATATGTTTCAATGCAAGTTTTGAACCAAGAAATGTATTTCTTTGCCAAATAAAATAATAATGCTTCTGTCCTGCTATCCTTGCATGGCACAACCCACCCCCCAAAAATAATAATTCTGGTTTATGGACTGATTGAGGAAAAATTCTTACATCATTAGCCCGTGAGAATGACTGCTGGTGTTTAAAATAAAATGTTTGTCAACCAAATAAGATCACTGGATTTTAAAAGTAACACGGGGGGTGGGGGGTGGGAGAGAGAGAGAGAGCGCACATGAAACCCTGCAAATGGTTATAGTCCAAATTGTGCTGGGATGATTGCCAGGGGTTACATTAGCACATGAAGAAACACTATACCTTAGTCCAGGAAGTGCAGTGCAGGTCAGATCATCTGGTATCAGAACGTACAAAGGACGTATTTTTCAAGCATCCTTCAACCCACCATGATCGTGCATATGTGGGAATGACAAAAACCAATATGCCATTACATGCCAGGACTGTATCAAACCAGGACTGAGAAGAGCCGGGTTCAGATCCACACTAACCTATGAAACTCCCTGGGTGACCTTGGAGCAGTCACTACCTCTCAACCAGGGGCGCCAACTGTAAGGGGCCCTGGGTGCTCAGCACCCACACTGTAGGGCTCCCGACACAACTTCTGTTGCCTCGCAAAGCATCGGAATTGACGTCTGAGGCCTCGCGAGCCCTTGGAACCTGACTTCTGTGCCACCAGAAGAAGAAGAAGAAGAAGAAGAAGAAGAGGAGGAGGAGGAGGAGGAAGAGGAGGAGGAGGAGTTTGGATTTGATATCCTGCTTTACTCTCCACACAGCACTTAGGAAACAGCAGGTGCTTTAAGAGTAATCATCATCATAACAGGACAACCCAAATATCACAGAATAGTGAGCAATCTGTTAAGTCCAGAAGTCACAAAGATCAGCCTGGATGATGAGAAAATAGAAATGGGGGATCAGGAGTGGGAGAGAAAGCCTGCCTTGATACTAACCGAAGCAACAAGTCTACATTTAGTCACAGCCTTAAAGTGAAGTACATGAGAAGTTGCTGACTTAATTGCATTACGCTCTGCTAGGGGCTATGCAGGTTGCGCTTAGGGCTGCTAGAGACAAAGAGGTCAGTAATGACTGATCCCCCATTTTTTGAAATTATAAAGTCCAGCAGTTACCCAAATCTGAATCCAGCTTTAAGCAACAGTTCCCTTCTGAGGTAGGTAACAAAAATAAAGAGAAACATGACACTATTTATATTACCAAAACTTAATTTTATGTGGTGTAAGTTGTTGCTTTAAAAAACAACAACAACAGAAGGGGAAAATAGATAGCATTACACAGTGGTTGGGGGATGTACCATAACTTTCAAAAACTGAAACCCCATCTTCATATGATAGAAGGCCATCTTCCTCCAGTTTGAGGATTCTGTTCTCCCCTTCTATATATGTAAAGGTAAAGGACCCCTGGACTATGGGATACGGCTCTCATCTCGCTTTCAGGCCGAGGGAACCGGTGTTTGTCTACAGACAGCTTTCCAGGTCATGTGGCCAGCATGACTAAACCGCTTCTGGTGCAATGGGACACTGTGATGGAAACCAGAGCACACAGAAACACCGTTCACCTTCCCACCACAGCAGTATATATTTATCTACTTGCACTGGCATGCTTTCGAACTGCTAGGTTGGCAGGAGCTAGGATAGAGCAATGGGAGCGGGGATTAGAACCACTGACCTTTTGATTGGCAAGCCCAAGAGGCTCAGTGGTATAGACCACAGCGCCACCCACATCCCTTTACCTTTTTATATATTAAGGGGGAGTGAAAAATAATTTCCAAGTACTGCAGGGCTCTCACTTGTTCTAACAGATAACCATCCGCCTACCACTTGGAAATGGATCTGCATCTGGAGAAAGCCAAGTTTTTAGGTTCATCATAATTTATAGTCTACTTTTCACTGTTGTAGCGTAAAGACGATTGCTTTAAAGCCAGTCTAAGACTAACTTTTACTGTAGATAACAATACAGCGTCTTCTGCACACACAAATATACTAATGGATGTGCTTCCTAGTTTAGGGTCATGAATCTCAGCTGAATGTGATCTTGAATACCAGATCATGCATGAGCATATCAAACAAAGGAGGAGTCGGTAAGAACATCCTACACAGAGAGACCGATGCACACCGATGCAACAATATTCTTTGTAAGCTGACCTCTTGGGCCACATCTGAGTCGCAAAGATGTCGTTGCGTAGAAGCACCTTATCAGAAACAGCAGGTATTTTCCATTTGTCAGCCCTCTCTAGTTTCTTCCACAAACAATCACATGGGACTATGTAAAAGACTGGCTTTAAATCAGCAAAAGCTAAAATTCACCTCTAGGCAACTTACAACCCAGTTGTAAGAGGAAGTGGCAAGGCTTTGACTACCAATTGACCTCTGCCAGGAGAGATAAATTGAGGCAATGGAGGTTCCTTCCTTAAGAACGACCTGTTCCAAACCCAGGATATTTGAGTTGAGTCTTCAGTCTAATTGTTTAATTTATGACTTGTGTGTATATAGCATAAATCTTACTAATTACTGATTATAAGTGAATTGGCTGATAATTACCAGGTTTCACCCAGTTTCCGTAAATATGAATTATTTTAGGTTTACTCCAGCTTACCAGTATTCTTCATTGGTTTTTCATAGCTGTCAACCAGTAGAGGGGCTCAGTGTGAGTTGACCATTAGCACTTCAGGAAGGAGACCTTTGAATTCTGGTTCTTTTCCTGACTTTAAATATTTTATCAGATTTTAAATGTCCATAGCTGTAACAGTGGGGATACAGGTGAGTATAGCTGAACATCAATGAAATTTATCTCGAGCTGTGGAAAGCCAGAAAGTGGCTGAACTACCACAGTGTGACTTCTGCTATTAGAAATTCTCAATATTTGCTAGTCCTGTGTTCAACGTGGGCAACAGGAATAGGTGACAGCAGCAGGAACAGGCAGGCCAGGCTACCAACCAGAATGTGTTGATTGATTGGATAGATAGATACATTCAATGGATATTTTGCTCTACCCTTCAAATTTGCTACTTTAAAGGCAATTTTAAAAATGTTATACCATCACAAGTGCCATAAAAAGAGGGCCAGGATCCAAAGAGCTGCTTTCAAGTTTTACATGAGAAGTTTTCCCCGCCTTGGTGGAACGCTCTGTCACAAGAGACTAGGGCCCTGCGGGACTTGACATCTTTCGGCAGGGCCTGCAAGTCAGAGCTGTTCTGCCTGGCCTTTGGTTTGGACTCAGTCTGACCCTTATATTTCCCTTCCCTTATGGTTTTGATCTATGGGCTACTATTAAAATGAGGCTGCATTTTAAATTGTATTTTTAACCTGTATTTTAAATTGCCCCCCCCATTATGTTTTTATTGTATTTTTACTGGTGTTAGCCGCCCTGAGCCCGGCTCTGGCTGGGGAGGGCGGGGTATAAATTAATTAATTAATTAATTAATTAATTAATAATAATTACTACTACATATCCAATGGTAGGTATTATCCTCCTTTCTAAATACACAAACACGGATGATCAAGAGCCAATCACCTTGGAAGCAAAATCACACAGGGAGCTATCATATGCAGTGGCGGAGAGCAGGTGGGGGTGGGGCTGGCGTGCATCCCGGGGGCGTGGCGCCCAGTGCCGGGGGGGGGCAGCCGCAATGGCACCCCACCGGGATTGCACTGCTGGAGGTGGTGCGCTCCCCCCAGCCACTCCTCTTCCTCCGCCAGTGATCTTATGTTGGCCCATCTAGTTCAGTATCAGGCCCACTGGCTAAATTCAGCCTGCCAAGCTTCGCCCATTTGGCCCATGAAGCTCTCCCCCCCAAAAAAACCCCACACCCACCTGCTCTGCACCTGATGTCATATGTGACGTCGCGTATGGGTGTGTAGAGATGCAGTTGAATCCCGCGGCTGGAGAACAGGATACAGTTCCCTGAACACCAGCTGATTGCTGGGAAGTTCAATTCTGATTTGGGTGTGTTAGAGCTAAGTAAGGATGATTGGGGGGAAGTCGAGCGCCGCATTACTGGCAGGGAAAACGGAGGCTTCCTTGCTGCTTGGCTAGTCCCCCCCCCCCCCCCAGTAACATTAGACACCTGTCCTTTCAGAAGGCCTTTCCTGCCTTGGCAAGTTCTAGAGCTGGTATGAATTCTTTTTTTAAAAGAAGAGTGGATATTAGTTAACACTGTTAAATTAAATCTGATTTAGAAAAGAGAGGCTGTCATCATGTGCACGGTGGAGAAAATAGGAAATAAAGGAATGCAGACCAATTTGAGGGCATGTCTGAACTTCCCGGGAAGGCACTGCCATCCCACTCGTCAGGTGGGAAAGCGCAGCAGATGAAAAGATGATCTTTGTTTCCACATTCCGCGGTTGGCAACGGGTGTTTGGAGGCATGTCTCCAAATGCATTTGTGTATTGTGGAAACTTGTTGCTGTCCTTTCTTTTAAAAAATCCATTTCTTTCTTTCTTTCTTTCTTTCTTTCTTTCTTTCTTTCTTTCTTTCTTTCACTCTCTCTCTCTCTCTCTCTCTCTCTTTCTTTCTTTCTCTCTCTCTCTTTCTTTCTTTCTTTCTTTCTTTTTCTTTCTTTCTAGAATGATATGCCTGTTCCAGTCCACCCTTTAAAATATCATAACAGACTTCTTTAAACATTAGCATTCAAAAGTCTTTGGCTGGAACAATAGGAAAAGTTCAAAGTTCATCCCATAATCATAAGCAGACATCTTTCTCACTCCCTCCTCCCTCCTCCCACTCCCCTTTCTTCCCTATCTTTGCAGAGGACAGACTTAAGTATCTCCCCCCGCTCCTCAACCCCGCTCACTCCTCTTCCTCAAGATGATCTCTCATTTCACAATGCATTGTTTTGTCCGCAGCTAACAACTTTTGGTTAGGTTTCTGACATTCCTTAAAAAAAGAAAAAAGAAAAGAAAAATTAAAGCAAGAGATTTAGAAGCTCAGACTTCGAACGCTCCAGCTTACTCAAAGCATATGTTAGCTTGTGGGGACCTCACAACCACACTCCGAGGCGAAACTCTTGCCAAATCACGTTATGCTACTAGAGCTGCTTATTTGAATTTTCCCAGTGAGGCTCATGCAGTGTGCTGTGTGCTGTGTGCTGTGCAGAGAACGAGAGGAGCTCGTAAGACTCTGTCCCTTCCACCACACAAAGCCCTGCCCACTCTTTCTTTTGCAAAACCAAACATTCCTTCTTGTAATCCGCAGTTTGATATCTGCTCACCTAACACCATTGTGTTGGGTTGTGTGTGTTTTTTAACAGTGTGCTTTCCTGATGAAATCAGTCCCCGTTTCCAAAAACAAAACAAAACAAAAAAGTTTGAGGCACGCAACAACATTGGACTGCAGGTACAGCTGACTTGCATCGAGCTACGTGGCTTTGCTTTCGGAGGCGGCATAGACAGCCGCACGCTGTGCCTGTAAATCTGCAGTTTGAAATCCGAGCACAGTAGCCTTCAGAGACCAGAGCTATGCTAAACTAACTCTCCATGCTTTGGTTCTCAGGCAATGGAATGTTAGTACTTTCTCTGCTCCATTTCCCCCCACCCCTTTCATTTTACTGCTTATTAGCAAATAGGCGTATTATGAATACCAGCAAAAAAGGGCTTCTTCATCCTTGTTTTAAACCAATTTTTACATTGAAACGTGTGTGTGTGTGTGTGTGTGTGTGTGTGCATGCATGCTTTTAAAAAAGAAAAGATCTGTAACAGGAAAGTAACATCTTGAAAAGGCATTTGATCGAGCATACATGCCTGAATCTAAGCAGTCCAGGGAGCATGTATGGGAAAAGGGATTAAAAGGCAAGAGATGGAGCGGGAAGCCAGGGCAATTGCTTTTTCAAGTTCTAGGCATTAGAGGGCAGTTCAAACACTCCAATCAGTTATTTTTGGGATGTGGTAGGGCAGCAGAGTGGAGTTCCCTTTAGTTCCTATGCCTTTTGATTATTGCAAAGTGAGTGGCACACATGTACATGCACACATATATACAGACATACATGTGCCTAATTCAGCGAATTAGAGAAAGCTTGTGCAAAAACACTGACATGTGCAGATCTGCCACGTCAACAACATGTTAAGCTGCTCCATTCTGGGGTGGGGGTGGCCTGCATCTGTCCACTGAATGCTCTTTTGCAGTGAATGTATAGGCTTGCTTCGCGCCCATCTCTTACGATTGCTATCAGAAATGCCTCATCCAGTCGGGTGGGTGGAGCTGCAATGCTATCTTCCCAGTCAGCGGTGGAGCGTCTCTTAACGGGGGGGGGCATGCCATAGGAGCCACCCCTCACCCACTGCTGCAAAGCGGGGTGCGCTCACGGCAAGACTTGCAAAAAAGGCGAATGAGGAAGTGGGAGAAAATGTGAGGGCGGAGATTCACTCTGGACAATCTGTCAGGGTGATGTCAACGGCTCCCAGCTGGTTGCCCAGCAAAGTATAAAGACAAGGAAAAGTTTCTTACAGTCCTTTTTTTATTTCAGTCTTTACAGAGAGAGGCTATGGAACGCAGCCTCTTGGATAATGGCGTCCTGAGTGAATCTCCACCACCGTCTCTCCCATTCCTCATTCGCCACTAAGTGCCCTCTGTCTTTGAGCAATTCGCTCTCCTACTTTTAAGGCTTACTGGGTTCTGGGACATAGAGGTTCTGGAATACTTTCTAGTGACAACGTGTCAGCCGACTGCTGCTCTGGCTCTGCTTGCTCCTCCTTTCCCATTATTTCTTACAGTCCTTCTTTATTTAAAACTTTACAGAGAGAGGCCATAGAACCCAGCCTTCTGACGTTTCAGTCACTGCAAGAAGTGGGGTTACAGGGAACCAGGCAGAGGGCCTTCTGTGTAGTGGCCCTGTGGAATGCCCTCCCATCCGATGTCAAGGAAATAAAGAACTATCTGACTTTTAGAAGACATCTGAAGGCAGCCCTGTTTAGGGAAGTATTTATTGTTTGATGTTTTATCACATGATGATGACGATGGTGGTGGTGATAATAATGATAATGATGATGATGTTGGGAGCCACCCATATTGGCTGGGGAAACTCAGCCAGGTGGGTGGGGTATAAACTAATAATAATAAGAAGAAGAATAAGAAGAATACTAATAATTCCCAACTTTTCCCCTCATCTACCTCTGAGCTGTGACGTTCCACAAACCCTTGTTGTAAATCTATACTGTCTTTCTCTTCCTCCTCCCTGGAAGGGTCAGGATTGGGAGGCGGTCTCCACCACTTCTCCTCCCTGACACTATTTCACTTTAGGTCAGGATTAGGAAGCCTGTGGCTCTTCAGTAACTGGCCTACAACTGCCATGACCATTGACCATGTTGGTTGGGGTTGATGGGAGCTCAACAGCACCTGAAGGTTCCCCACTTTTGCTTTAGATGAACTGCTGGCCATTAATGTAGGTAACAAGGCCCTCCTTTGTGTTCATTGGATCTAAGTTAAGGAATTTTCATTTTAATCCAATCATGTTTTTAATGGATATCTTTGTTGGTTTTGCTTTTATATGTTGTATGCCACCTTCTTATGGTACTTTTAATGAAAGCGCAGCTCATAAATTTTGTAAATAAAATAAACAAGTATAAACTATTTCACCTCGGCTAAGACTTATCCACACTTACCTTTCCTTCGCTCTTTCCAGGCACAGTCTGCAGTTTAAAGCTCTGTGGCTGAGCACCCTTTCTTTCGTTCCAGAGCTTTTCCTGCGGGAACCCGCTCTTTAAAGCTGAATCGGAGCAAACGTCAATCCACCGAAAAAACAAATTGATGTTTGCTCCGATTCAGCTTTAAAGAGCAGGTTCCCACAGGAAAAGCTCTGGCAAATTCTTGGGCGCAGAACATTAAAGCATAGACCTCTGGTTGGAAAGAGCAGGGCAAAACGTAAATGTGGATAAAATAAGCCCTGACAAAAGGCTACCCACACTGCAGATTGGGTGGGGGAAATTCTCCTGGACTGTACCACTTCATGCTAAAGGTAGAGGCAGTGCTTTTTTCCTTTAAAAAAATGTTAAGGGGAACTTTCATTTTGACTCAAGAAAATCACCATTTTATAGTTCAAATCGTGAAAACAATAAATACAGTAAATGGACAAAAGTACAAAGAGTCACAAAATGCTTAGGGGTATGCGTACTCCTGCGTCCCCCCCAGAAAAAAAGCACTGGGTAGAGGAATACAATTTGTGTTAACTGATTTTAATATTGTCTTTTTAAATTGTTGTAACCTGCCCTGGGACCTTGTGGTGAAAGGCAGGGAAGAAACAAACAAACAGAACTATACAAAGAAATGGTAAATCTCTGCATAAAAAATCTGATGGGTGCTTTGGGAGAAAGAATGAGGAAGATTCCACTATAAAAGAAGATTCAGAAATGAATCCATAGTGCCCCCCCAAGTTCTCTCAAGTTTGTGACTGTGAAAGCTAGAAGGCTGGAGTTCTTCCACAGAGCCATGCATGAAATATTGAAATGCAGCTTGCTGAGAATATGGGGGCCAATGAAATCCAGTCACGCTGCAACACCCATGAAAAACCACAAGTAACAGAGCAGAGTGAAAGTGAATGCATTTTAACATTGGCCTGTATTTGTGGAAAATATCTTTTTTTCTGTAGATTACATGCATCTCTAGCTGTTACGGAATGTAAACATTTGCTGTAGGAGAGCAAGGTCACCTTGTTCCGAACAGTGAAACATCGAGACTCTGAAATATTCCAACGTATGGTATTAAAGTCAATACCAAAACAAGGCAAATGTTTGCCTTTTTTGTGTCAACAGCTGTGTGTGTTCTATTGAAATCTTTCTAAGGGTGTAGTTACCCTATAAATGCGCATAGCAACTTGTGACAAATTGGTTAAGTAAAGAATCAGAATCAAGAATTGGAATGATGTATTGTTGATTAACATTTTGTCATTGCAATTTAGAAAAGAGCAGAGATAATAATGAGACCTTCTCAGCAGGATCTGGTTAAGAAACAACTGCATCCAGACTCTATATTACAGAAGGATGAATGCTAAATGTAGCCAACCTCCCTCCCTCCTTCTCCCTCTCTCTCTCTCACACAGAATTCATTTCCTTTCTCTGGACACAATTGATTCTTACACTGATACTTTAAGAGTACATTCTGCATCTTGAGGGAGGGTTCATTGTTGCAAGGAATTTTATTAAATAATGCAGGGAGGAAAATCATTTTGAGTCTCTCAAGATGTAACTAATGTGAATCACAAAGAGATGGCTGATTGCTCTAATTCACATCCAAGGACTCTTCCGTTTTTTATCCTCACAACAGCTGTCACTAAGGTGGGTCAATCTGTGGGAGATGGTGAATTGGCCAAGGCTGTCTGATTAGCTTCATGCCCGAGTAAGAATTTAGCTCTGAGATGCCATAGTCTACCTTCAAATCGACTCACTGCACTACAGTCCAGGAAAGGAGGCTGGGCCCGTGAACACTGCCTCAACACTACTGGCACATGATATATATTTAATTATTTCATGAAAATTATACATTGTTTGATTGTTGTTGTTGTTTTGAAAAAAAAAAACCTCTCCAAGCGGTTTACAATGACAAAACCCAATGAAATCACTATTAAAATAATTTAAAACAACTATTTAAAACATTCAACAAACTTAAAACCAACCATAAGCTTTAAAAAAAGTTCAAATACACATCAGTGTTCTACGTATCTTGCTTGGAGAAAAATGTTTTTAGTAGCTGCTGAAAATAGCAGCTGACGAAGAGCAGGCATTCTTTCTAAGGAATATGTTCTTAAAATCTTTAGTTATGTCTACAGACAGCTATACAATTTGAGATCATCTGTGTTCTGAGGTTCATATTTTATAATAGCAGTATGTCTAGTTATAGAATGTCCAGTGTCAAAACAACTCCGTTAAATGCAGAGGTAAGCTGAAAAACTCCAAAAACAACGAGATAATGTTGGGCATTCCACATGTTATGTAGAAGCAAACCCAGGTTTTCTACAAGTGTTCATTTGACAGGGCGCTGCAGTTAGCACTGACTCATATACTCATATAAGAGTATATTTGCAATTGGTCTCATTCACACATTACATTTTAATTTTTACATTTAGGAAACCTTAGGTTTGCACCTAAAAGTGAGATGTTAATGACATGACCCCAGAGACAATTCCTGCCAACCTTTGGTAGTATCAGCACTGTGCTACAACACGTGGAAGAAATGACAGAAATCTTTCTCTCCAACACATATTTCATTTTCAGACACACCAAAATTGAAGGTCATTATGAAATGAAATGAGGTGCCGATCAGGTCATTTAGTACAGGAATTAGCAAAGATCGGATTTTTCCCAACATCCCTAGCAAACCACTGTAAAACCCGTTCATTTTAGCAGGGATGTACAAGATAACTTCCCTTGTAATTTATGCCCAAAGTTAGTGTAGTGCAAAAGAAAAGAACTGGCTTCTGCTCAATCACTTGGCATTTTAAATTTGCTAAAAAATGCAGCAGGATTTTATTTGGCAACTTCTGTTTTTACCTTTCATTTCAAAATCTCTGTCAAAAACCGAGGAGGCCATTGACACTCAACTGGCTCAACTCCCAAACAATCATTTCTATATTGAGGCTTAAAAAAAGAAAGAAAGTAACTGAAAAACATGATGATAGGCTGTAGAACAATTCTCAGTGTGAAGAAAACTGTTAACAAATGTCCAGAACACATTGCAGAAGCTAAGAATGCACAGCTGGAGAAGTGTACTTGTCTCCAAGCTGTATATTCATAATTTGTGAATTTGGAAAGCATTGCAATGGCTGAGATTTGCTAGCAGCTGATATGTGCCAGCTTTGCATGTATTTCTCTCCATTCATTGCTGAGAGTTACAGATGTTCTCTCCCGCATGAATCACACCTGCAAGCCTTAAAACAAGTTTTTTGTTTTATATATAAAAATGGAGTAGCAGATGCACCAGGCTTGAAGGCTCATGAAAAACTGATAGAAAAACATGCCTTAATTCCACCCTCCCCCCGGTTCCAGACATTATTCTTGTGATACCATTGCAATGACCGCCAAAGTTTAAAAGTTTTAGCTAATTTTATATTTTAATACAGGCCAGTCCCTTGAGACGAATGGGGGGTTGTTGAACATGTTATGGCTGCTGAGTGGAAGCTGCATTAAATTGTTCCATGTAGCCAGCCATTTGTTTGTTCTGACTAGAGCTCAGCCAACATTTCTCATAGGAAATTTTCGGGGGGGGGGGAGGAATGCCTAGGATTCTTTTTTTCTTACCTTAAATAACAAAGAAGGCTACTTCATAGAATTTTCTCTGAATATGCCCCATCTTTTGTAGCTGCTGTCAATTCCCTGCCCCCCAAAACTAATATGCGGTGCCTCAAAATGGTGCCAAGGTATGGTCTGTGGTGGAGGACACAAAATGGTGGCTAGGATGCCAAAGCAGTTTAGGCTTATGCGGCAGCACACACAAAGTCCTTAGGGGAAAAGAGGCTTGCTACTACCACTGCGAATGGTGCACCCCATCCCTGAGAAATCCTCGGGATAATTTCTTCTCCCCGTGAGAAATTTGGTAAAATGGTTCTCTCAGCTTTCTTCTCACAACAGGGTGGAACATCTCAATATGCTATTTGTGCAGAGAAGTACAGATTTTCCATGCCAAACGCCCTTTTCCAAAATCCCGCAAAGCACGCAAGCAGCCCATGTGTCATGGCCCAGGAGTCAGCTTCGCCTGCTGAACAGCAGCCTGAAGGGGGAGAAAGCAGAGGGACTCTTCCTCAGCTGATCAGCCTCCACAGAGGAGAAGGCACTGCGGAGAACTAGCTGGCACTGATGAGAACCAGCAGCGGAGCAAGCTGATCTGGTGCCTGGGACGGCACACATGCCCTGCGCCCAGGGGCGGGGCCAGCCACCCATGGGAGCGGGACCAGTCAGAGCAGGATGCTCTGTGGGGCCTCCAAGGGGTCTGCCTGCCTCTTCCCATTCAACCACCCTACAGCAGAGGGGGAGGCACCGGTGGACCGTTTGGGGCAGCATGGAGCCTGTGGGCACCCAAGCCACCCCATCACTCCTAGAAGAGCTGCATGGCTCGGGCACGCTGCAGTGAGTGCCACCCAGCATTTTATCACCCCCTTCGGCAGTGACACCCAGGTCATACCGCCCCCACCACACTCCCCTTTCTCCACCCCGATGAGGACCAGCTGGCTCTGCGCATCTTTTTTTTTTAAAAAAAATTATTAGAAATTTCAACACAGCAATTTATCACAAATACATCCTCATCCCCCCCATTTTTCCCTCCCTCCTCCCCAAGAAAAGAAGACCCCCCCTCCATCCCAGACTTCCCTCAGCTCCTCTCTCTGGTTTCTTGGCACATGTTATTCTCTGCATATTATAAAATTGTAAAGGTCCTTAACTTATCTATCTGTATATTACCAATGAAAAGTTTGTGAATGTTTATTCAAAGCCTGCCAAGGAGTCCAATTCATTTTGTTGTTTCTTTAAGTACTTTGTAAAAGGTTCCCATTCTTCTTTAAAGTCACAGTTGTCCTTATCACATAGTTTGTGTGTCAACTTCGCCAATTCCACATAGTCCATCAATTTATCTTGCCACAGTTCTTTAGTCGGGATTTCCTCGTTTTTCCATCCTTGTGCTATTGAGACTCTTGCCGCCATTGTCGCATACATAAAGATATTTTTCAGTTTCCTTGGCAGGTCTTTTCCTACAGAGCTCTCAGCAGCAGTCAGATGCTGGAATCATTGCCTATGGTTCCTGGCCCAACCTTGCTGCTGCCTGCTCTCCATCTGGACCCTTGGCTCTGTGGCCATCCAGATTCCCTGAACTCTGGGCTGGATCCTTGGCTCTGTGAACATCCGGATTCCCTGACCTCTAGACTGTCTGAATTCGTATTCAGATTCTGCTCTCAGGCACATGTTCCTCAGAGGTTCCTAGCCGCTGCTTGCTCGGCAATGGGAATTGGGCAGGGCTGTGACACCTTGTGGCAAAGTTATCTGCATGCATGGATAACATAAGACCACAAGAAGAGTCTGTGGGACTAGGCCAATGGCCCATCCTGTTCTTACAGTCACTAACAAGATGCCAAGCAGAACCCAAGCACAAGAACACACTCCCCTTCTGGGTGGATTTGAAATGGGAGATGGCGGCAGCATATGTTGTGTTGCTCTTATGATTCAGTACATGGGTTTACTCATGACTGCTATTTCACTATGCCCGTGATGACGACTAAGAAGTTAGGTAGTCCAATGGGAAAGAAAATACTTGCAGTCGGGCCTGTTGGCACCAATCCAAAGCAGACCATTTGAAAAGTGGCCCAAACCACCACAAATCTTGCATTTCAGAAATGGAGCACACTCGTTCAATGTCTTCATTACAAATTTAAACAACCGTTTCAAAACTGGTTTAGCTGCCTTAACTCCCCAGGTAGCCAAAACAGTACTGCAGAGGGGCTAGGAATCTCTAATCGGAAACCAATGAGAATGTCACAGAACTGCATGTCTTAATGTTCTTGTAGGGAGGGGACAATTAAATCAGTTTTGAGTTTGTGGTGTTGATTTTTTTTTTTTTTTTTTGCCTTGCCTTGGAACAAGGAGTCATCACCTCACATCTGACAGAGAGAGGGAGAGAGAGATCTGCTTCTGTGTGGTCTAGAACCCGGCTCATCAGAAAGGGAAGAGTGTGGCTCGGCAGCTGCTAATTTATTTATTTATTCTTGTGTACATATTCCCTCTTCCCCCTTTTCTTTGGTCCACCAGGAGCTCTCAAAGCAGCTTGAGGCCTTAATGGAGTGACTGAGTACGTCATATGTTTTGCTTACCAGGGAACCTCATTATACCTTCTTCCTTTAGCAGCTGAGCAAAAGCAGCTTCTCTTGCCGCTTGCATGCTCCCAGTTTGTCTCTTGTTTCAATGCGAACTTTGAAAAGATAAACCAAGGTATGCCACTGCAGAGCTCACAAAACCATGTGCATACAGGGGCTTCTCTGTTAAGGGCAGAGCCTGGGGATTCTCTGCATGTGAAGACTCTTAACACACTGGGATTTCCTGCAAGACAACGAGCAGGGAATGTGTTGTGCACTTTGAGAATGCATACCTTCGAACATTTCTCTGATGAAAATAGGGATGTTCTATTCCAATAATAATAATAATAATAATAATAATAATAATAATAATAATACCCCACAGATCTGACTGAGTTGCTCAAGTCACTCTGGGTGGCTTCCAACATATAGAAAGCACACAATAAAACATTTACAAACTTCCCTATACAGGGCTGTCTTCAGGTGTCTCCTAAAGGTTGTATAGCTCCTTATATCCTTGGCTCAGGGGTTGCATAACTCCATATCCTCCAACTTTTCTCCAGTGAAAATAGTCCTAAGGAAAAGCAGGACATTCTGGGATCAAATCAGAAACCGGGACAGCTTCTGTAAATCTGTGACTGTCCCTTTGAAAATAAGGGAAACTTGGAGGGTCTGAGAATGGTTTGCAGTGTTGGCATGAAAGCAGGAATGACTTTAGTGCAGAGATTTCCTTTGACGTTACCTTCTCTCCTGCAGTGGGAACTCGGGGCTTATCTGTACTACAAACATTACTCCATAAGCACAAGCATTTCTGCTTTCCTAGTGGGATGATCTGCCCTCATCTCCCCCTGCATGCTCTTCTGAGGGTTTTCCCCAACAAACACACCCAAACACAAGCCAGTTGTGGAAGAGGGGATACGTGGAGGGAGGAGAGAGGCAGGAAGTGGAAGTCACTCCACTGGCTTCTGCTGCTGGAACCAGTTAGTTCATCCTTCCCTTGTATTGGCTTCTGACTGCAAAAGTGTCATGTCTCTCCTCAAAGAATCCTGGGAAGAGTGGCTTGTGGTGCTAAAAATTCTCTGTTCTCTGTAGGACAGAAGAAGGAATGACTGTTAAACTAGTTTAAGTCTGTGCGGATTGCTCCTCCAAACTTAACCACAGTCTCCAACATTTTCTCCATAAAAATAGGGATGCCCCATTCCATTATGATAATTTTACTATTTATACCCCACACTGGGCTGCCCCAACCACTCTGGGCAATGTCCAATATATAAAAAAATAATAAAACATTAAACTTTTTTTTCCCAAAACTTCCCTATACAGGATTGCCTTCAGACAGCTCAGGGGTCAGATAACTCCATATGCGCCAACATTTCTGCAATAAAAATAGGGACATCCTAAGGAAAAGCAGGACATTCTGGGATCAAATCAGAAACCAGGACAGCTTCTCTAAATCAGGGACGTCCCTGGAAAATAGGGACACTTGGAGGGTCTGACAATAGATATTTCATGTCACTTCCTGTCTCCGAAGCCATTATAGTTCAACAGGACTGCTCCTTTGTCCGCCTGCCTGCCCTTATTACCTACCTTACGGATGCCTGAAATGAAACGAAACAGGACAAAGCTGAGAGTTATTCATGGGATAGATAAGAACATACTCTCAGCAGAGGCAGGCTGTGAAAGAAACAAGGGGTGAACTTATCTGTCAGAAACAGGAAGTTCTGCTTCATGTCTTTTCAGTGCATTTGAGGGAGTGAACTTCTTTTCCTTAAAAAAAACGAGGAAAAAACAATATAAGTATGCACTCTTAGTTCAGGGGGTGTAGTATATTGTGGTGTGGTTTGAGACTGGTCATGCAAGCCCAGCAAGCAAAATACGCCTTCAAGCTTAGCTGAGGGAAAAGTGATTATCATTAGGGCAGCCAACTTGCAGCAGAAGCAGTTTTGCCCTGTCTGGGCACAAGACTCTGGGTACAATTCAATACAGTGGTACCTCGGGTTAAGAACTTAATTCATTCTGGAGGTCCATTCTTAACCTGAGGTACCATTTTAACTAATGGGGCTTCCTGCTGCCACCATGCCACCGCTGCACAATTTCTGTTCTCATCCTGAAGCAAAGTTCTTAACCCAAGGTACTATTTCTGGGTTAGCAGAGTCTATAACCTGAAGCGTCTGTAACCCGAGGTACCACTGTATAGCAGACTCTCCAAGTGCCCCCATTTACCAGGGGCAGTCCTGGATTTACAGAAGCCGTCCCGGTTTCTGATTTGATCCCAGAATGCCCTGGGTTTTCCTTGGGATGTCATGTCTCTGTTTAAATTGGAGAATTATTGGAGGGTATGGAGCTAAGGAGATAAGTAACTGTGCAACCTTTAGAGGACATCTGAAGACTGCCCTGTATAGGGAAGTTTTTAAATGTTCCATGTTTTATTATGTTTTTATGTATGTTAGCGTTGGCAGTAACATACATGTATGTTGTGTATGGTGGTTGCTGCTCTTGTCCTCTTCGGTAGGGGGAAGTTTATTCTTCTTGATTTGCTGTGTGTTAGGTCCTTTGCCATTTTATTGCTCTGCTACCCTGTCATGTTCTCACTTGGTGCTCTCATGATTTTAGAAACTCTGCAGATGTCTGTCGCCATTTGCAAACTCAGCTCAGATTCTCTTAACGCTGGTTCCTTTTGTTTTAATCAGCCACAAACTGAAAACAAATCAGATTGTCAACATGTGATCCTCACTGTTCTCCAATCCACAATTTCTTAACTTGGGTTTTTTTTTAAGAATATTTTTATTTAAACAAGACAGGCAAAAGGAAAAAAGATTGCACCACTATTAACAGAGTCTCAGACAACAACAACAACAATTTTAGTATTTATACCTCGCCCATCTGGCTGGGTTTCCCCAGCCACTCTGGGCAGCTTACAGCACATATAAAAACATAATAAAAGCATGAAAAACCTCCCAATACAGGGCTGCCTTCAGATGTCTTCTAAAAGCCGTATAATTCTTTATCTCCTTGACATCTGAAGGGTGGACGTTCCACAGGGAGGGCGCCACTGCTGAGAAGGCCCCTCACCACAAAACCTCTCACCACAGAGGGGAGAGGGGTGAGGGGAACCTGGAATGCAGAACACATCAATCCAGAGATTTAGATACAATATGAATGTTCTTACGGGGGGGGGGGAGTGGGGAACATAGATTGTTGTGTTATAGGAATTCTATATATATAACATATATGTTCAGAAATGTACAAGGCAAACACATACATAAGTATGTAAACCACATGTCTGAAATAGTACATGATCCTGAAGCCATTTTGACTCTCCCAAATTGACCTCAAATATTTCTCTACAAGGAGGAAGGAAATGGAAAAAGCTTTCCAATTGTCTTTGGACTGTAGGGGCTCACACCTCCCTGTAAATACAGTCTGGCAAGTATCTGTTAAGCTGAGCACACTATCAATATGCGTAAGAGATTCAGGAACTAAGTATTTACCATCTCAAAGGAATGGCCAGGCAACCCAGAAAAGGCAGTCAGATAAGGCATTATCAGGTATCCTGGCAGACAGGAGAGAAGCAACACACTCAAATTTCTGCTGGGGACCACCTCTTTCTGTGAAGTATGGATGATGTTTTTGGGGGGTGGTCTTGATCTACAGGGCAGGCAATTTCAAAAGTCTATATAAGAGCTTGGACATCAATGTTCTGGGTTCCTCTCCTCCCTCCATGTGTGGGGGAGTGGGGGGCCATGTTGCAACAGTTTAATAAAGATCATGCTTACTAGTTGCTTTGCTTCTCAATATGCTCTGGTTGGTCTCTGTTATTTTCTCCTACCGATAGAGAACCTACTTAAGGACTCTATACTCTATACTTAAGGGCTCTTAGATACCCCATAAGGGAAAGGGAGCAGTATTTTCCTTATAACTGTCACACACTGCCCCTATCTGCACCACCCCAATCTCTGAGCAATGTGAGGTTCCAGGGGTTCCAGGCAGGTGACCCAGGGACAGCAGAGACTGTGTTGTCCTTATGATATATGGTTTATATACACATATATGCAACCTGAGCCCACGATGGAGGAGCTCACATTAACACCGCAGAACAGGGGTAACCAACCTAAGGCCCATGGACCGGAAGCAGCCCGCAGAGGTTGTTTGACCAGCCCACAAGCTGCCCCTGAGTTGCCTGCTCGTGTGCTGCGCTAAACTGGTGCAGTGCAGGGACTCGCTTCCCTGGCGCCGAAAATCACACCTGCGTCTGCGCAGATGCCGAAAATCTCATCTTCACACGTGCAGATGCCGAAAATCACAGGTGCGTACACTCCGTGGGACCGATTTAGCCCAAGCAAGATAAACCTTGCTGCTGTAGAAGGTCTTGTTTCTCTCATCAGCACAGCCTTGGATTCAAGCATAAATCAAGCATGGCTCTCACTTCCTATCTTCTGCCTGCTTCTAGCCCAGTTCTCTTACAAACCCAGCTCTGGCTTTTGTCCTTCTAGTTTCCGGCCAGGTGAGGGAGGGAGCCCATCCACTTGCCCTCTGGTACAGAGCAGCTTCCCTTTCTTATATTAATGACCGATACTTAGGGGCCGTTATGGCTCTTGCCTGGCTACTTGAACAGTGGGATTCTCCATTAACCCTGGCTGGATCCAGAAATTAGAAGGGACTCATGCAGCCTAGCCCACCAAACACACAACACAATTTATATTTATCTCACTACGTAAATAATATAATATATGAGTACCCCTCACTTGTTCAGGGAGAGGGGGGCTAGTTATTTCTTGCTTTCTAACACGTTTGAGTGTTAGATGAGGGTGAGACCAGAACACCTCTTTCTAAAAAAATAACCACACCTCCGAATGTGTGCCACCCATATTGCCTTACAAGGGAAACACAAGTTGATGAAGATTCTCTGGCTGGTCATATGGATTTATTCCCATTATTCTGAAACCAAATAATTGGTTCATTGAAAGGACCCAGACACAATCCTAGGCACCAGCTCTTTACAACAAACACAACTTTTTCTTTAAATATATCATTTCTTCTATTCTCTTCCCCCCCCCTTTTTAGCCTCCACCCACATTTTGCTCCAGTCAACGAATCTGAGACGCATCAGATCTTGAGCGTTTGCTGGGATCACGCCAACATTCATAAAGTCAGACCGTGCCTGCCTCAATATGACTAACATATGGTCTTAACAAATTTCAACAGCACTGTATATAAAAAGAGAGCTGATCCAGAAACTCTTTCTGGTGTGTGTGTTGTTTTAAATCTCTTTTTCCCCTCCCCCGCTTCCACCCGTCCCCCCTGCTGGCTTTCCGTGTGGCACTGATTGTTGCTAGGATTTGGTCTTCTTTGAAACCGCTAGAGTAAATGCTTATTATTTCTCCAAAATGAAGATTTTTTTATTTGCAGATTTATGTCTTTACTGTTAGATTTTGTGTCATTGTCTCCCAGAAACAGGCTCTGCACATCTTTGTGGTGATTATAGAAAATGCAGTCATGCTTTTTTCCTTATGTGAAAAGGAGCTATAATATACTCTTGGCTCTGAGTCTTTTCAAAAACATTTTCCAGTAATAAAAACCCTGTAGCAATATCCACAGAAAAGCACTCAACTTCTATTTAAACATGAACCCTACATAATTCTCTCTCTCTCATATATATTGCTTAAATCCATTTTTATCCAGAAAGGTACACTATTTTGTAGGGAAAATGAGTTGCAAATGTTGTTGCAGTGGGTAGATTAAGTTGTTTAAATAGTGGTTCACATATATTCTCTTGCACTCTTTTGAATAACCAGAGCTACATCTCTGTCTGTACATACCACTACTTCATAAAAAGCACTTCTGTTCATTAACTTAAGTCCTACCAGACAGCCTCTAGTTTTAAAAGCCATCTGGTGACTGATAAGAAATGTAAATACTTATCTCCCTTCCTAAGGCCAGTGGATCATAGCCAAATGGAGGATGAAAGCTTTAAACATGCTACCATCTTGGTTGTAATCTGCTGTTACACTGGAAGCGAGATTAATAATGCAATGGGGTGGGGGGGTGGGGGAGATGTCCAATTATCTTTCCTATTCAGCCTTTTGAAAAACTTCTGGATTGGAGAACCTGTAGTCTTAAGGCAAATGCATGCTTTCCCTCTGTGCCCCTGTGTTTACTGATAACGACTAATTATACCTGCACAAACAGAATATGTAAACAGTGCTCGGAAATTAAACATTTTTCAAACAGCATATTCTGCAGTATGCAAAATATGTGGAGGTTCCCTGCTTTCTGCCAAGGGGTGGGGTGGGGGGGTGGTATCAGGTGCTGCTTGTTTCTAGGATTAGACTGATGATTGTTTAGCAGACCAGGAGTGGATTTTTATGTGTGGAAGGAATAGACTGTTGACTTCTGGAAATCCTGTACAAATGAGTGTCCAAGTTAGTTTTCATGGTTGGGGACTGGGTGATAAATCAATATATTGTTCAAAAGGGGTTTGAAGCCCATATCATGAGGTTGGTTTCATAATTTTTGACCTGGCAATATATTGCAAATCATGCGCTCTCTCTCTCTCTCTCTCTCTCTCTCTCTCTCTCTCTCTCTGTGCTATTTTCACAATGTGGGAAAAACTGAAGCCAGCCAGTGCCTTTACATAGCTCTATCCAGTGATATTTTTCTGGGGATACGCAGGGGTACGCATACCCCTAAACATTTTGTGAATCTAACAGGAGAAGAAACTAATTTTTTTAAAAAAATATTTAATTTCTTCTCTAGCATGGTTAATTGTCAGTTCCATTGCTACCCCTGATGGCGGCCTCATTTCCTGTCACGGTGTTTCCTAATTCTCTGACGGAGGTGAGCGTTTAATGTGTGAAGCAGTGTGGAATGTGGATGTGTGGTGAAAGTTACTGATGAAAGTTTTTGTGAGCTGCCAGCTGTGTAATATGACGTAATTCATGTTCTTTGTACTTTTGTCCATTTACTGTATTTATTTTCCCCCAATTTGAACTATAAAATGGTGATTTTCTTGAGTCAAAATGAGAGGACCCCTAAACATTTTTATCTATCCTTATTTCAGACATCATGATATATCATGATGTTTACCTGGTGATATAACACAATGTTGAAAACCAGATATTGCTCGGCCCTACTAGGGACTTCAGCAGGTAAATTTTCTCTCTCCCGTTGTGGTCCATTTTCTCTCCCACCAGTTGGCCCCTAACTAACATCTCCTGGTCAGCTGCTTGACTTGTTCTCTTAGACTTTATTCCCCCTGCTGTGAGACAGAAACAAGACAGTAATACAGTGGTACCACCAGTTACTAATGGGATCCGTTCCGGAGGCCTGGCCGTATCCCGAAATCTTCATAACCGGAGGCACCCTTCTGCGCAAACGCATGGCGCACAGAGCACTTCTACCCATGCACACGCGGTGAAACCTGGAAGTATACAGTTCTGGGTTTGCCACATTCAGAACCCGAAAGTTACGATACCCAAAGGTAATGTAACCCAAGGGTCCACTGTACAGGGTTTAGATGTAGAAAAAACAAAAGGCAGCAGGAGTTGCCTGAATGAGGCTTACAATGCACCATTCAACTGTCTTAGGTACTCCACTCTTGATTTCTGTAGTGTTTACTCCTCATCCTTTTTTTCTCCTAAAGATATCCCACCAGGCAGCACAGGTTTGGCACCAGAGTTTTCCCTCTTCCTGATGGGCTCCCTTCCCAGGTTGACAAGGTCAACCCACTAGAGCCCATCTTCGCATGCATGGGAAGTCACTAACTCAATGAGGGTTTAAGGTCCCTGAGCTACCCCCACCTGGTTTAGCTGACTGGTCAAAGCTGTTTTCCGGGGTATGGCTGCTGCCACATGCTGGCAGTTTCTAGGAGCCACAGAGAAGTGAGTGCAGGATGGGGACCAAAGGTGGACAAACTACCCCTGAAGGAGCACAATGGGTCCCACACCAGAGGACCTATAAACACCCTATGAACTCCCAAGCTGACTTTACAACAATAAAACCAGTACACATGTGAAGTGTGTTCACAATCCGCATTAAGATAGCTAATTAAAGTATAACTAGATAAATGCATTTACATGGAACAAAAGCATCTTAGCTGCCACCTAAAACCAAACATTCTGTGCCAATCACTCTCTACGTATTTAATCTTTTGACATTTTACTTTCTGTTGTTGGCTTTGCAATTAATTACCTTGAAGTGTGTTTACTTCCACTCCAAGATTATTAGTGGTTGCAATAAAACCAAAAAGGTGCTGTACGTTTCTTGCTGCTGTTTGCTTCCCAGTCCATTTATGGTTCTTATCTTATGATCACATGTCCTTCCAAAGAAGGAAATTTTTCAAGTAGGCTTCTGATAATCCTAACCTATGTACACAATGTCAACAGCAATGGTCTCATCTGGAATCAAAGATTCTGCACAGCTTTTCTCATATCATGTGTCCAAAGCTGAATCAAGTTTGATTGTTTCCCAAAACTGTTCCCTAAAACCTGTCCTATTTTTTTTTTACATTCTGAATTACTGTTATTTTTAAGGTTACTGTTCCTTAGTTTGCTTCAACCTTGTAAGTTGGTTATTTATTTTCGTAATCCAGGGATAAACTGAAAAGCATTTTTGCCACTCGTTTTTACCTTGGGCTAACAAACAGTGTCTTGGATTTTAAAAAATGTGAACAGAACTCTGCTTGTGAAACAGGGCTTCCCCACCTCTCCCCTCTGAAAAGTTGAGAGTGATGGTCAAGGAACTCTCTTGATAGATACTGGATGTAGTGTAGAGAGCTGCATGGGGGGAAGGATAATTGATGGAATTTAAGAGAGTGCACCTGGCTCATGCAGAAGTGCCGTCTTGCAGACCACCTTTGGGCAAATGGATTCCCCATCCATATCAAACACTGATAGTGAAGGCTATGGCTTACAGGTTTCAGCTCACAACTTCTGAGTAGATCATTGTAGCAGGAAAGGTGAAACCTCCTGAATATCTGTAGAACACATTTATAGGGTGTGTATATGTGGTTGATTGGGTAAGAGAGAGAGAAAGAGAATGAGAATCCTTAATTCATCAACAGCCTTGGCCCTGTATACCTGAAGGAGCATCTCCACTCCCAACATGCAGCCTGGGCACTTGAGATCCAGCTCTGAAAGCCTTCTGGCTGTTCCCTCATTGTGAGAAGTGAAGTTATAAGCAGAAGGCCTTCTTAGCAGTGGTGCCCGTCCTGTGGAACAACCTCCTGTCTGATGTCAAAGAGCTAAACAACTATACGACCTTCTGTAGACATCTGAAGGCAGCCCCGCATCAGAAATTTTTAAATGTTTGATGCTTTATTGTGTTTTTATATGCGTTGGTAAAAACAATAAAATTGTTGTGGTTGCTGCTGCTGCTAATTTTAGTAGTGGAGCTTTTAATATTTTGCTATAACTCTCCATGGATAAATTGCTAACTTACAATTAACATTTTTTGCTGTTACAAATTATACCTATGGCACCTTTTTCTTTTGATTCCTTTATTTCAAATTTGTAATAACAACAGCAGCCAAAATAGCAATGAGTTTGTACTATCATACTCAGAGTATTCTATTGAAATTAATGGGCATGTCTAACTTGCATCCATTAATTTCAAGAGGTATGCTCTGAAAAGCATTTAGTTGGAAACACTGAACCACACAGTTATTTCTCAAACCTTATGGGTATAGTTTATGAATCGTGAGTAGTTTCTAAGCTTTTTTTTTGCTGTGTCCTACAGCAGGGAGGAATGATTCCTATAAAGAACTAGTCAGCTTCACCAAAATGCTAAGAACATGCAACGACAGTACAGCTCGCTGGGTCTGAATCTGCAAACAATGATAAGTTGGGGAGAGGAGGGGGGAAACCCCAGACACCACAGACCCCGTGACAGGTTGAGGAGACATTTATTTATAATGACTGAGAGGCTCTCATTAAAATGGAACCTCTCACCATCTGGGTTTGGGTTTTCCTGATGTGGGGTCAGGATCCTTTCAGAGCTCGAGATGAATAGCGAAGCGTAATTTGCGTTGGATATTGTGGCCAAACTGCAAACATTTTGTAGTTACATTTGCAAGAAAACCAACTCTAACCACAGTCCCAGGGCACAACAATGAGCAAACTCTCTCCAGCTGCACTACTGTCTGCAGTAACCCATCTGAGCGGAGCACTGACAATCTTGCCACTTTAATTCTCAGTCTTGTCTCGTTGCTGGACGGCTGCCATTAGAAACAGCAGTGTAACTTCATCTGCAGGAAAATGTTTCCCTCTGCCATATGGGGGAAACACACAGAATCAGATGAGGAAGAGCCTTTGGAGGGCGGGGAGAGGAGGAAATCAACAAGGTGGGGGTGGGGAATAAGGGGAGAGAGGGTGGTAAATTTGTCCAGATTGAGAAAGGAATCAAGACTGACTTCAGAATTTTTCATGTTATGCTACTGAGAAAGGGCTTCTGCTTCAGCAGAACTGTCTGAGGTGCAATTCATATATTACTGCAGAGGGAGCCTAAGAATGTTTAGATGGAAGAAACTTTGAGACCTTCCCAGCTGCTGAGAGATGTAATGTTTCTATGGGAGGAATCTGTGCTATTCAGCACCCCATGATTCCTTTATTGAGACAAAGAGTGCACAAAGTGTGACCTTCAAGCTGAGTGTTGCATCCGCCAGTCATATATTGTGGCTCACTTCCTGATTCCAAGACCAAAAAAGAGAGGAGCAGTAATAGGTTGTGCACCTGGGTCAGCTACAATACCTGCCTGCTAGGCTGCATTCAGATTGCTGAATGGAGGTCCAGGACTGATCTAGGTAAGACTGGAGTGAGGTGGGGGGAAATAATGGGGCAGTTGCTCCCATACTGCTGTCGTCAGGTTGCAGGATGGCTGGAAGGGGCTTCTGACACTTTAAGTCACTTGGTTCTTTGCATTTCCATTTGTCAAGAAGCAAATCTTCTTCTCTTCTTTGGCAATCACTCGTAGCCCAGTAAGATTGTCTTCCATAAACATGGTTTTAACAATGAGTCCATAAGTGAATGTGGAGGCCAATTCTGGATCCACATGTCCTTCCACAGTGGGGGCATTGGTTTCCGGGAGTTGATCATGGTGTGGATTTGCCAAGTGTGCCTTCCTCTTAGCCAATTTCTCCCTTGCGTCCTGAGTTGGAGTGTCTTCAAAGCTCATGACACTTTTGGTAAAGGCTGTTCTCCAGTTGGAGCGCTCACAGGTGAGTGTTTCCCAATTGTTGGTGTTTATACTACATTTTTTAAAATTTGCCCTCAGACAGTCTTTAAACCTCTGTTGTTGACCACCAGTATTACGCTTGCCATTTTTAAATTGGGAATAGAGTAGTTGCTTTGGAAGATGATAATCAGGCATCCGCACAACATGACCAGTCCAACGAAGCTGATGCTGAAGAATCATTGCTTCAACACTGGTGATCTTTGCTTCTTCCAGTACACTGGTATAAGTTCGCCTGTCTTCCCAAGTGGTGTGTAAAAATTTTCAGAGACACCGTTGATGGAATCTTCTGAGGAGTTGGAGATGGCGTTTATAAGTGGTCCACATTTCACAACCATAAAGTAAGGGTAAATAAAAAGATAGAAAAATGTGCAAGCTTGATAGTGTCAGGAGCTGTGATGGTGCCTAGGCAGCTGCCCTTTATGGTCAGTTACTGAACTCGAAGTAGCAGTGTCTCAATGAAAGTTCCATGGATCCAGATGTCAGGGCCTGGACTGAGGAGGAATGGTGGAGACTGCCCTGCCTCTTTCTGCATTTTCCGGAGAAGAGGGAGACAGTACAGATCAGGAGTCGGCAAGGCTTATCTTGTCTGGGCTGGTTCACTGCTACGGAGCCCCCTCCATGAGTCGGATTGCGGGCATGCAAGAGCGAGCGTGCTGGTGATTTCTGGTATCTGTGCAGACGCAATTCCTGGTGCCACGAAAGTGAGTCCCCACTGGTTCAGTGCAGCGCACAGGGACTCGCCAAGTGGGTGGCTCAGTTTGGATGCGGCTTGTGGGCTGGTAAAACGACTCCCATGGGCCACTTGTGGCTCATGGGCCCTAGGTTGCTGACCCCTGGTACAGATTTCCAACAGCGATTTGCAGAAGGTCACAATTCAGAGGCTGCAGAGGGGAGAAGCTGGGAAATATTTGGAGAGGAGCAGGAAGAAGAAGAAGCACCAGGGGAGAGACAGCTGACAGACTCCTCTCCCAGGACCCGGTGGGCATTGAAAGTA
This sequence comes from Podarcis raffonei, assembly GCF_027172205.1. Taxonomy (NCBI): domain Eukaryota; kingdom Metazoa; phylum Chordata; class Lepidosauria; order Squamata; family Lacertidae; genus Podarcis; species Podarcis raffonei. Next base: position 18,388,159 of record NC_070618.1, read on the forward strand.
GGAGAACAGAAAGATCAGAGGCAGAAAGCACAGATCAGCCAACGTAGGGATGACGTATAATGGGAAAGACAGAGGGGGTGAGGCTTTACTTGGAGTAACACCATTATCCAAGAGAGACGACATTTCTATGTCTCTCTGTGAATATTGAATAAAAGACATTGGTAAGAGCTTCTTGTATTTCCGTTACTGGCAGACTGCTGTGAGGAAGGAAGATCGGATTCCCTGAAACCTGACACCAATGGGCCCTCTTGGACAGGAAGGAGTGTCAAAGGTCTTCCTGTTTCAAGTTGAGCCTTGCTTAAGGATGGGCAAATATGTCCATTTCAATTTCTCTCATTTTCTCCTGAACTTCAGTTCTCCTGAACTCATTTCTACATCAATTTGCATTTTTTCCCCCGTGAAAAAATTCCTCATGAAAATTATTTAGGATTTCGGTGCAGATTTCTCTTACTGTATACAATTTTATGTACAATGCTGCCTAATGCATACATCATTTTTCCAAAGTAGTTTTTCCTAACAGGAAGCATTTTTCTATGGTATTTTCACAAACGTATGCGTTTCTATGCAATACTTTACCATAGCATTAGCATTTTTGTTTATATTGCCACATTGCAAAATTCAGACAAGTATGAATATCAAAGGACAGCTATGTTTCGGTTCGCATATTGTTTCAGAAAATGCGAATTTGATAAGCTGGCCTTGGGCAATGTTACTCCTAATTCTACATTCTAGCATCTACATTCCTGCATCTGTTTTCCAGATGGGCATTTATCTTCTTCTTTCCTTTTGACACTATTATGTTGTAATCTGTTGGGCCTACTTGTCACGGTACCTTAAACAGTCCCTGCCATTTTACTAATGTTTTGCTGTTGGGAGTGGTGGGCCGCTGCAACACCTTACTTTAAATATTAAATAATACCACCTGATCTCTGTCCAAGTTCTTATCCCAAAATTGATCCCCTGGTTTCTCTCCTTTCAAAAATTCATCTCTTCAGATTAAACACAAATTAATTTCCCTCTTTACTGCTTACTCTCAAATTTGTCAAAGCAGAAAAAGGGGGAAATTCCCCCCTTTGGTTTCCAAAGAGAAGATACCAAAGAAAGTTATTTTAAAACAATTAATGCCATCAATTCTATTTCTTTTCAACCTGATCGGTAAGTTTGACTCTTCTGCATCATGCAGAATAAAATGTACATATTCTATACATAATTTTGCTAAATATACAGTTCTTTGCAAGCCATTTTACCTAAAGTAATGCATTTTTGTATGTTACTTCCTCTACATGCATTTTCCCCTAATACAGAAGTTGCAAACCTTTTTCAATTTACAAATTGCTGCATTTTTTGTATGTATATTGGCTCAGGACGTGGGTGCCCATGAGGTGAGAAGGCGTTGTAAGAAGGCATCAGTTTCAATTCCTCCCTGTATTCATCACCTGAAGTACAGTTTCTGTTCATTTTATTATTATCATGGAAGCACTGTTTCTGTTCTGCTGCAGTTCATCTGCTAAAAACATGATTTGTTTTGCTGTCTGCTGTGGTGAAATTACGTAACTTATGTAATTTACATAACTAATTATGCAAACTACACAATTTATGTCACTGTTACATTATTCCACACTGTTTCAATGCGGAGGAAACACAATGCAAGTGTGGGGAGGCGGGGAGGTAATAAAATATGTTTTGTTTGTGTACTGATGTCAAGGAAATAAACAACTATCTGACTTTTAGAAGACATTTGAAGGCAGCCCTTTATAGAGAAGTTTTTAATATTTGATGTTTTACTGTGCTTAATGCTTTTATTTACTGAAAGCCACCCAGAGTGGCTGAGGCAACTCCGTCAGATGGGTGGCATATAAACAATAGATGATGATGATGATGATGATGATGATGATGATGATGATGATGAAAGCAACAACAACAGTGAATACTGACCATACTCATTGGGTTGTTTTCCATCCTGAAGAAGTAATTTGCAATTTCCGCTGCTGTTTCCATTTTGGTCAGATTTCTTGGTTATCCCTAATTAGTTGGTTGCACAATAAAATGCAAATTGAGCAAATTGTTCTCTTCCCCCATTCCTAGTTGCAACTGGTAGCCTTGTGACTAGATTAGACTAGATGTCCCTGTTGAGCCCCACATATCTATGATTAGTTGGTACAAGCACAAGTCAGGGGGTGGGGCTTGTTGAACAGTTAGTCGTAAGGTGGCAAAGGTGTTATTTTCAGAACAGTCCAAAGACCAGATCCTACATTCATTGCTAAATTACGGAACAAGAAGCATGCTCTGCAAGGATTCGTTATGCTGGTTTTTGTATCTCTTCATAAATATAGTAGCATTACCCCAACAGCCGACCTGTAACGATCTTTTCAATTTTTAAAGCCATAAGCATTGAAAATTATGTTTGCCAGTCTGTTTCCCCTTGTTTAATGGCATTTTCTCTTACCTTAAAAGGTAAAGGACCCCTGACAGTTAAGTCCAGTTGCAGACGACCCTGGGGTTGCGGCGCTCATCTCGCTTTACAAGCCAATGGAGCCGTGGTTTGTCCGCAGGCAGTTTTTCCAGGCCATGTGGCCAGCATGACTAAGCTGCTTCTGGCGCAGCAGAACACCAAAACCAGAGCAGCATACAGAAACACTGTTTACCTTCCCGCCAGAGAGGTACCTATTTATCTACTTGCATTTTTTGGCATGCTTTTGAACTGCTAGGTTGGCAGGAGCTGGGACCGAGCAACGGGAGCTCACCCCGTCACAGGGATTTGAATTGCCAACCTTCTGATCGGCAAGCCCAAGAGGCTCAGTGGTTTAGACCACAGTACCACCCGCGTCCCTTTTTCTCTTACCTAGTGCCATTTTACTGTTCAGTTTATTACATGGCAATAATATGCTCACAGGAAATACAGATTTAGGTTCATTCCTTCCCATGGCAGCAAAAATAGAGCTTGCAGAGGGGAAGGGGAAGTCTAATAAAATCCCATTGGTGAATCAATGGCTGCACAAAGCGTGGGAGCTCCCTGACACAAACTCTCGCATCAAACCGAACCAAAAGAAACAGTGGGCCTTACCAATTTGGACATGGACTATTTTTCTAGTCTACAGACAAACTAATAACACACTGTCTGGTAAACCCCTAATTTTGGCTCTGTATTTATGAATAGAAACCCCACCCCCATATAAAATTTATAGCGAGGTGACTAAACCTTTTTGGTGCTAGAGTCATGTTGACCTAATGTAAATCCTCCTAGTTTGCAGGATGAAAAATGTGTGAGGCCAAAGTGATTGGCATCATCCATAATAAAGCACAACCGCTCCCATCCTGTAAGATACTTGAAGCAGAGATTATATACAGTACAAGCAGGCCACACATGCATGCCCAAACTACCACATGCTAGTCTGAGGTGGAATTGCAGGAGGTTGGACTAGAGTACCCTTGTGATCCCTTCCAACTCTACAATTCTACCATCGTAAGAGTAAAAGGTAAAGGACACCTTGACGGTTAAGTCCAGACAAAGGCAACTATGGAGTTGAGGTACTCATCTCGCTTTCAGGCCAGGGGACCCGGTGTTTGTCCACAGACAGCTTTCTGGTCATGTGGCCAGCATGACTACACCGCTTCTGGCACAACAGGACACCATGATGGAAACCAGAGCGCACAGAAACACCGTTTACCTTCCCACCGCAGCGGTGCCTATTTACCTACTTGTACTGATATGATTTCGAACTGCTAGGTTGGCAGGAGCTGGAACAGAGCGACAGGAGCTCAGCCCGTCATGGGGATTTGAACCACCAACCTTCTGATTGGCAAGCCCAAGGGGCTCAGTGGTTTAGACCACAGCGCCACTTGCATCCCTTTCCATTGTAAGAGTGTACCTTGTGAGGTGTTGGTGTGTCTTTGCCTTTTCTGTCTTGAAAGCCACAGAAGCCAGGAAACAGTAGAGCTGACTGAAGCTTTGTTTTCTGTTTCCTGAGTGCATCAAGAAGCTCCTCAAATGGCAGAAATAGCAGCATTGCAGCCACAGTCTGTTCTGGTATTGTTTTGCCTCTGCCAAATTCTTGGTGGATCTTGCAGGGACAGTTAAATATCACTTGTGGGGCTGAATCAGGCCCATATGCTGGAGGTTCACCACCCTGATCCATGGGCTGATCTTAAATCAGTGACATAAAGCTATTATATATTGTTCATATTTTATATGAATAAAAGCTTAGCAGACAAGCAGCGACCATTTTACACAAGTCTGATTGAAGTGTAATCACACAGACTGGTCATTGCCGACCTGGAAGTGGCCTGAAAACAGGGTTTGTTTCTCTTGGACAGAAAGCCATAACTACTGATGTATTCCAGTAGTGGAACAATTTTGGCCCTCCAGATGTGGGAGTATGGCTAACTGTCAAGGAAGACTGAAGCTGTAGTCAAACATCTGGAGGGCTGCAGGTTCTCCACCTCTGTAGGTGGTTGGGCACAAAGCTAGGACACAAAATGAACCATACATACATTGCTGAGTAAACTGGGATGAGTCAAACTCACCTATGGAGTCTTCTCTGTTTTCCCCCCTGAAGGACTACAACATTGGCTGCAATAAATTGACTGTCTCTTTCATCATTCATAGCAATAGGAAATGGTAGCAAAGATACATAACAGGAAGACACTAACAGAACTCTGTGCCTGTTTGCATAGAAAGGGTGGGCTTCAAATATCCTGCTTTACCTCACATAGGAGAAAGTGACTGCAGTGCCTAGAAACTGAGGAATTCCTTGGAGCAAGAGATGGTGGAAAGGACCATACAGGAAATCCTAGGAGCCAGGACAGCCTCTATTTTCTTTAAGTACAGTGGTACCTTGGTTCTCAAATGCCTTGGTACTCAAACGCCTTGGTTCTCAAACCCCCAAAACCCAGAAGTAAGTGTTCTGGTTTTTTAATGATTTCCAGAAGCCAAACGTCTGATGCGGCTGTCGGCTATTGTTTCCAGGGCACCTGCACCAATCAGAAGCTGTGCCTTGGTTTTTGAACATTTCAGAAGTCAAACGGACTTCCGGAACAGATTAAGTTTAGCGCTTTTGTTTTTGCTATTTATTTTGTGTTTTTATTTTTGATGCTTTTTCGGTTAATTTGTTTTTGTGACTGTGTAAAATCCTAAAATCCAGTTCAGCTACTGAGTGATTGATTGTGTGATTGCGGAAATGGATAAGAGCTCCACCATCCAAACAATGACTATCATGAGTGCAGATAAGAACAAAATTTAATTTTTAGTTTTATCATCTACAGTACTGTCTTATTTATTTTATAGTACAGTACTTTGATTATTGCTTTCATTTTATGGATCAATGGTCTCGTTAGACAGTAAAATTCATGTTAAATTGCTGTTTTAGGGGTTGTTTTTAAACGTCCATTTTGCATTACTTTCTATGGGAAAGTACGCCTTGGTTTTGGAACGCTTTGGTTTTGGAACCAACTTCCAGAACGGATTAAGTTTGAGAACCAAGGCACCACTGTACTAGGCTAACCAATGAAAGTATAAAGGAAGGGCAGATTAACATTTTAAGTATCATACCACACTGATTTTTATAATCCTAAACATCTTGGCTGGTGAGGATGTGCACTACGCTCTTTTTAAAAAATTATACTGCTGACAAATAACTCAGGGAGGTTGTGGAAAAATGCAGTAATTAAAATGCTGTAGGTGATTCAGGTCCCTGAATCATAAATTCTTCAGAGAAAAAGCCACAGTGGAAACCTCCCCCTATTCACTTTTTTCCCCCACAATGTCCCAGTGGATACCACAAAAATTAAGTTTATATGTTTACACAGCCAACCGTAATGACTCATCTCAATGCAATTTATGCACCTATTAGCAACTGTCAGAATATTTACTCACACAAAGGGGTGATTATGCCTAACGCAGCTTTCCTGGAGTCCACAGTAGGCTGTGAGGACCATCCTGCCAAAAAGGAAAAATAAAAGTTGGAAGATCAAGATGAGTGATTATGAATTATAGGCTCCTTTCAGACATATACACATGAGCTAGACCGAAGATGAAAACTTTTGTAGTTTTTCAGCTCATTTAATTTGAATGGCCCACATGCTGGGTTACATAGCCAAAGTTAACATCTGCACTTTAGCTGGTACATGCTTTTGGAATTGGCATTTACCCTGTGACCACAGTGGCTTCTATTGCTCAGCTATTATAATGGCTTGGCACCTCTCTCCTTCCCTCAGGCTTCAGGGGTACAACAAGAGGACAATCCACACAGGCCACGAGGAAAGTCATCTTAATGAATGACACATTATGAGCTTCGTGAAAGTTATTTGGATGACTCCACAGGGTTGTTGGCCAAACTATCCTCAAACTCAAATTTCTCAGGTTAAATCCAGCATTTCAATCCATATATATCTGTGCTTGTGGGCCCCACACAACAACATTAATTTCTCATTGGGGGTAATGCTTTCTGTAGTTTTGTCTACCTATGTTATATACCTTTGTCCCTATTGAAATTTGTTTTGTTAGCTTGGGCCCAGTTCTGCAATCTGTTAAGGCCATTTTGAATTCTGATTCTATCTTCTACAACATTAGCTACCCCTCCCAGTTTGTTGTCATGTACAAATTTGATGAGCATCCCTTCAATTCAATTTATAAAGATGTTGAACAACAACAGGCCCAGGACAGAACCCTGCGGCACCCCACATGTCACATTTTTTCCACGATGACGGGGAACCATTAATGAAAAATCTTACTTCTCCAACCCCTGAAAGCCTGTTCTCACTTCTTTTTATGTTTTCCCCTGTCTTTATTAATAATATTGCAATACATTACATATATATAAAACAACTCATAAAATAAATTTAAATTTCAGTCATATACAGTGGTACCTCAGGTTAAGAACTTAATTCGTTCTGGAGGTCCGTTCTTAACCTGAAACTGTTCTTAACCTGAAGCACCACTTTAGGTAATGGGGCCTCCTGCTGCTGCTGCACCGCCGCTGCATGATTTCTGTTCTCATCCTGAAGCAAAGTTCTTAACCCGAGGTAATATTTCTGGGTTAGCAGAGTCTGTAACCTGAAGCGTATGTAACCCGAGGTACCACTGTACATAAAAAAGAGAAAAACAAAACAAAAACATACACGTATCTTTTCTTATGCCTGTTCTCACTTCTAACCATCCCTAATCATAGCACATCAGCAAGCAAGTTATTAAATACAATTTGATACTTGCCAACCTCTTCAGGGCCCTCGTAGCTGCAATATTTCCTTTACCCAAAAAGCAACTTCATACGTTATGTTTTTGGGTGTCCATTTGGTGTTTTTTTTTAAAAAAGTGTACAGCCATACATATTTTCAGACATGAAGCCTGGCTTAGCTGTGGCTCCCTATTGAACAATGTACATGGTTTGAAGCAGGAATTTGTTCCTGGGTAATGAATGGGTGGAAAAACTCTCAGTGGTCTTGTTTGCTTTCCTTTCCAGCTTGATTGCTAAGTGGTCCCAAACATTTCAGCAAGAATTCCCCCTCCTAGACGTGCCTACTGCAGTCTACAGATTTTGCAGTGGTATTCTGCAATATCCATTTGCCATCTCTTGGGCCTTGGTGATAGACAATCCAAAATGGGAGTGCATCTTCAAGCACCATGTTATGTATGATGTAACACTATCTAGCAGGTCACGGAAAGCAACAGTATAACAGAAGCAGCAGAATTTGCCAACAGTTCTATGTGTGAGAGAAGAGATCATGTAGGGTCTCTTTGGCCTTTGGAAAAGATACTCCCCTTGGCAAGCACTAGAATAAGAGTAAAACTCTTACTAGCTCTCAAATTATTTCAATTGCACTTTCAAAAATAAAATAAAAATGCAGCGTTATTAAAAAATTAAACCGTACACAAAGTATAAACCACTGAAACGTGAAGGAATAAATATTTTTTGCTGTTCTGCACACATACAAGGAAACTGAACTAAGACATATGGTCACCATCAGCCTGGATGATTAATTTTGAGATGATGCACTTATTAATCCATGTGGAAAGGGGGAAGCTACCATAGAACTGGTTGCAATTAGCTAACCGCAAATAACCTGCTCCAGCTCCAAACCCAAAGCCAAAAAAATGGCATTTTGGAATGATTACATCCCACAAGGGCTTGCATTTTGTGATGAGTCCCCCAAGGTTAAGATCCACACCACAGTGTAAAACCAACCCTCAATTATACTTTTTTTTTTCTTTCCGGAGAGGGGAAGATCAGTAGCAGGTGGCGCCTGCTATAAAAGCCTCATTAAAACACCTTCTGGTTGAAATTCACAAAAGAAAACCACCAGATGGGTGCCCATCTCTACATGGTCACCTTACCACCAAATGAGTTTCACCTGACACAAGAGGAAAGTGCAGTCAAACGCCACCCCCGCTTCACCCCCCCCCAAGAATCTTAGGTTCAAAAGAGGATGTATTAGGATTAATAGCACTTGATTACTAATCCATTGCTGTACCATATGCTAGCGGAGTTGTTCATTGTTAAGCCTCAAGACAGGTAACCCCACCCTGTCAGTAAAGGATACCCCCTCCCCCATTTCCACGGAGCTAATCTAATTCCATCTCCTCCCAGACCTCGGATTCCAGTAAAAGATATTTAGCTCTTCCTGCGTTGCCTCTTGATGCATTTTTGAATGGAAGCAAATCTGATATAGAAGCTAATGATGCTGAAACTTGCTGACAAATTGGAAACTGTTTCCCCCCCCTCCCCGCTTGCCTCCTCCTGCACTGTCTGATAACTAGATGAGCCAAGTGTGCGAAAGGAGTGTTTACTACATGTGGGTGCTGAGCACATGGATCCCAAAGGAGAGAGAGATTGACTTTTCACACCTCCTCTTTTTTACTTGTCCCCCTAGCACTTTGGTAGAAGTTGTGATTTACAGCGGGAGAACAAATTGGCAAGCCGGGAAGTGTAAGCAAAGTTTATGTTTTTGAGAGGAGGCTTTGTCACCTTCTGCAACCCCTGCGAGTGGGAGCGTTTTTTCAGTGGCTTGGCTTTGGGCTGGATCCAAATCATTAAGTGCCAAACAGTGCAACCGGAGCGGTCCCCCCCCCATTTCATTTTTTTACGGTTCTGTTGTGTATTTTGTGTTAAGCTACTTTAAGAAGAAGAAGGAATACCACCCACGAAGTCTGTTTCTCAAATCAAGAAGGGGTCATGCTTATTTAATGTTGAGTAGGAGAGAGAGAAAAAGAAGTTACAAAAATAAAACCCTTACACAGAAACACATTGGAGAAATCAACCGCAAATGGAGGTTGTTTGTAGATCCAAATTTTATGTGACCGGGAAGGATTTTTCTCCCCCTTTCCTGGCCACCAACATTCCTGTCAAAATCCCCACTAGCTCCCCACACATTGTACCTCCCCTTTGGTTGAAAACTTCATTCTGAAGTTTCCCTAATGGACCGATGGGTGCATTGATTCTGATTTGCTGAGAAACTGGGGTACTAAGGTGCATGAAGAAATACCTGAAGTACAAGGAATAAATGGGAATAATATACGGGGGGGTGGGCAGAGAATTAATCAAGTTGTTCTAGTTTTTTATTTTTATTATGTATCTTGTGTTTTTATCTTGTGATTTTATGTTATGAACCAGCTTGAGACCTGCGGGTATAGGGCTGCCTACAAATTTAATAAAATAATAATAAATAACTGGACTTTGTAGAGCACTTTTGGAGGATTGTGGAGACGACGGCAAATATTATTCTGTTTGCCTGTCTGTCTGTCTCTCCCCCACCCCCATTGTGTCTGATCAGAGTTATCCAGCTAAGCTGCTCTGGGTGCTAAAAGGGTCTACTGGAATCTGAATATCATACTCAGAATATCTGCAGCCTGCTGCGAATTATTTGTGTGGTGCTTTCCGGATAAAGTCCCTAACATCTGATCCTACTTAGACTCTATAGTTAGAACAGAGACCATGCTGAGGAGTCATTAGTGAACTTCTGTTGGGGTTTGCTTGTATCAGTTTCAGATGACTTCTGTGCGAGGAGGCATACACAACCACATGCATGGCAAATACATAGCACATACAATCATGCTGGTTGGTAGGGGCCGTCCGGGGTGGGGAGGAACTAGGAGGAATCATGAACTCATGAGCGAGTGTGTGTGTGTGTGTGTGTGCGCACATTCACTTAATGGAAGTGAATAATTGCTTCTGGTTTTTTATCTTTCATTTTGGAGCAATGAAACTTGAGCATGTGGCTGATCCTCGGTTCCAAATGGCTCTTGGTCATGCAATTAAAAACAATCCTTTCCAGTCCGCCTGCCAGCTTGGATGGAAGCCCATTCCACAGCCACCTCAGACTTTGGCACTTGAGAGTCCCCCACCCCCACCCCAAGTCATCTTGTACAGACTTTTGGTACAAAGTCACTAGGTGGAAGTAGCCATGTAACAACAGAATAGCTTCTCCAGAATTCAACATGGATTGGATTTTACCCTTTGCTTGCTTTTTTGGGGTGGGGTTGGGGGGCCAACAACGGGAGTTCAATTGGAATGGCGGTGCTCTTGTGTCTCATATCGCGTGAAGAGCATGTCACCACTGTGGCCAAAGATGGAGCTTGGATGGCTGGTGGCTACTTCTTAATGAACATGGCCCAGCCATGCTTGTGAAGAAAGCAGCTTGGACATATGAACGTAGCCAGCAAAAGAGACAGAAGGCTCGAGTCTTTGCAGATGGCAAGAAGAATCCTTGGCAAGGGCTGCCAATGGGGGCTGCTGCTTCAGGGGAACGAAAGCTGCTTTGAAGACAAACACTGTCTCTGCGTGTGTCTGGCTTTCCCCTTCAGGTTGTAATTCTGTAATTAAACAGGTATTACACGAGCAACATACGTTTCAAACATTCTCTTTCCACAAAGCAAATTGCCTTTTAAAAGGCTGCCTCCGAATAGAACTCCATTCTGTTCAAGAAAGCGGGGAGCGTGAAATATGGATGAATGCAAAAACCTTATGCGCACGCATTTCCACGCATATTGATTGGCATTTACATGTCCACCTTGACTGGCTCAGCCTCTCGCTCGACCATCATAATCTTTCCTGAACATGACAGTTCAGGAAAAACCCCGCAGCAGCGGGAGGGACCAATGAAGCCCACTGCAGCAAAGTACTGAGGGGATCAGGGCCCCTCTTTGAAATTTTTGGGGATGCCTTGGCCCCCATGGTCCCGCATGGATGGCGACCCTGAATGTACATATTTACTGTACAGTGGTACCTGGGGTTAAGAACTGAATTCATTCTGGAGGTCCATTCTTAACCTGAAACTGTTCTTAACCTGAGGTACCACTTTAGCTAATGGGGCCTCCCGCTGCCACCACGTGATTTCTGTTCTCATCCTGAAGCAAAGTTCTTAACCCGAGGTACTATTTCTGTGTTAGCGGAACCTGAAGCATCTGTAACCTGAAGCATCTGTAACCCGAGGTACCACTGTATTGTGTTTAGTGGTCCCCACCAGTGCAAAACATTCTACAGCCTGAGCCTGAGGCTTCCTCCCACACCACCCAGAAACACTATTCTCTTCTTCCTTGCAGCTTTTGCTTTTGCCACTGCATTCTCAGTTCCAGTGCAGGCATGCCAAGGGCTCTCTAAGGGACCCTAGGGAAGGTGCCCCTTAACAGTGCCTCCAACTCCTGCTGCTTTGCCACATGGGCAGCAAATACTGTCCGAAGGTTAAGAACAGTAAACAGTTAAAGACTTTAAAGTTAATTGAATTTCCTACTTTGTGAAGGGAGCAAGAACGGGAACAAGGTGATTTCTTGCCACTGATCTCTAACTGCCTCATGGTTTGCCAAGCTAAGCTAAGTCCAATCAAAGGCGACTATGGGGTTGCAGCACTCATCTCGCTTTCAGGCCAAGGGAGCTGGTGTTTGTCCACAGACAGCTTTCCGGGTCATGTGGCCAGCAGGACTAAACCGCTTCTGGCACAATGGAACACTGTGACGGAAACCAGAGCGCACGGAAATGTCGTTTACCTTCTTGCCACAGCTGTACCTATTTATCTACTTGCACCAGCATGCTTTTGAACTGCTAGGTTGGCAGGAGCTGGGACAGAGGAACGGGAGCTCACCCCGTTGTGGGGATTCGAACCACCAACCTTCTGATCGGCAAGCCCAAGAGGCTCAGGTGGCAGTCTGCCAAGCTATAGGAGCAGCTAGGGTGGGAATAGCATTTCTATGAGCCTTTGAGCTGCAACATGTTTCTTTATCCAACATTTTGCTAACTCTGTGCCATGTTTCACTTGCTTCCAGGAAGGGGCTTCCCATTATAGGCTCTGGTTGTTCCCTTCGAAGCTGGATTCTCACTTCCCCACAGGGTTCACCCAGTTCCAGCATGAGCACTCTGCTTTATCACACTGTTCATTTCTACAATACGCAACTGGCCAGCTGCCTGACTGCACACGCTCAGCAAAAATGCCTTGCTGGGTCTCCATGATTCGTTATCGTCCTGCCTCGTACAATGGTCAGGGGAGGGGGGTAAATCACTGTTCTGTTAGATTTGGGCTGTTTTGTGTCATGTTGATTGCATTTCAACATGTGGTTTGAAACCACAAATGAAAGCAAAATCAATAATAGACCTGGAGAGTAGACTCCCTAGAGGAGTGGAAGCTACACAGAAGGGGCTTGATGGCTCTGTCTCACAGCCAACCACTTTCTGATTGTTTTAATGGTTGACTATTCTATATAAATCACCTTCCCTTTATTAACGTAAGTACATAGACTCAGGTGTTGTGACCTCAAACAGTTCCCCCCACCCCAAGAAGTTCTATAAACAGGTTTTTTTGAAAGGGTTTTAAACTCAGAGATCATTTGCCCCACTCCTAACATATTGACTGTCTCTGTGTAGTAGAGCTGTCTTTTAAAAATTCATTGTGAAAGTGATGAGACAGGACCCAGCGATCCTGGTCAAGCCGGGTAAAAATGTTTGAGTTGTGAAGGTGGGTGTGTAACATGGCTGAAGGATGCACTGAGAGACTTCCATTTTCACTGCATTTGTCTTCAGCCCAGCAGCGGGGAAGATAACAGGTGTGGAAAAAGAGAAAAGAGGGAGGGCTGGAATAGCAAGGGGTGGATGCAAGTGAATGCAGTAGTGCATATTTAGGTTTCCTTAGGGTCAGCTTGTGTCTGCTGTGCTTGGAGAAGGGCTGTAGCGTAATGGTAGAACATTTACCTTGTATGGTGAGGGCCCCAAGTTGGAAACCTGGCATCTCCAGGCAGGTAGGGATGAGAAGGCCCCTTGTCTGAAATCCTGGAGAGAGCTGCTTCTTGTTAGTGTGTGCAGTACTCAGCTAGATGGATCAATATTCTGACTCAGTATGAGATAGCCCAATGTGTGTGTGTGTGTGATCTACAAGGTGTGACCAGAAATTTCGGTGCATGGTCACAGAAATCGGACAGTGAGAAATATTTAAACATACAATTGGCATCGGAAACCCATGAAATGCTCACAATTGGAGATGAAGCTATAACTTGAAAGGCAGTGTATGAGTGGTTTAAGGTTTTCTGTGAAAGGCGGCAAACCATTGAAGATGACCCTTGATCTGGTAGACGGTCGACGAGCAGAACTGCGGCAAATGTCGACAGAATTCGTGAGTTATTGATGTGGGATCAGCGTTTGTCTGTCCGAATGATGGCAGAAGAATTGCATATTCCACGTGAAATCATTACTGAGGTTACTACATTGTCCCACCCTCTATATTCTCCCAATCTGACCCCACTGGATTTCTTTCTTTTTCCAAAACTGAAATATGCACTGAAAGGGCACAGATTTTCCAACATTTCACACATCCAAGCTGATGTGACGAGGGAACTGAAAGCAGTACGAAAAGAGGACTTCTTCAGAAGTTTCCAACAGTTCTACAAATGTTGTCAGTTGTATCAGAGGGGACCTACTTTGAAGGCCTGTAAGGTGTATATGTTTGAATATTTCTTGCTGTCTGATTTCTTTTTTTTTTTTTACTTCAGATTTCTTTCTATTAGCTTTTTCAAAAAGGCAAAGTAATTTCAGAAGTAAACAATAAATCTATGTAAATTTACAGCAGGATCACCTGTGTCTTTTAGACCTGAATTACAGACAGGATTTCCGTAGCTAAAACTTTCCCCATCTTGATACCAGGAAAAAACAACAACTGCAGCTAATGCAATTCCCAACTGTAATGCAACTATGAGAGACACAAGAGCCCTGCCTGGAAAAAGTTGGCAATTCTAAATCTTTTCAAACTTTACTCCACCTTATTTTTTCTCCTGCTCCTTTCATCCTCATTTGCTGTCTGATTTCTGTGACTGTTCACCGAACTTTCCAGTCTCACTTTCTATATATAACTTGATAAAAGGGTGCCAGTGCAAAATGGCTGGTATAGTCATTGGTGATAGTCTGTTCTGGTGAGTATTGGCTCAAGAAAAGCAGTGGAGTTGGTCACCACTGGTATTGCAGCCTCTGAAAGATTACACCTGAGGGAAGGTGTTCCTCAGAAGGGGTGGGAAAGGTTCTCTAGCAGTAACCTAGAATTTCTGCTCTGATTTTAGCAAGACGATGCTGGAAACTGCTATCATATCCTCAAATTAAGAAAGAAAACCATTTCAGGACAAAATGGTTTTGTCCTGAGGCTCATTTTCATTTATTAGGGTGTTAGTCCCAAGGACAGAGTAGGGCTTTCTTCCAAGAAACCCAAGAAAACACACACAGAAGTTCTCTGTAAGAAGTGAAGGAGTGTTGTTATGAAATATAGAGGAATGGAAACATACAGTGACCGAACTCTTTAGAGACACTTGGGAAAGATGCCACACCCTCTTCTCATTATTTGCTGGAATCCCACCCAAACACAAGAACAAACACACATTGTTTTGCCTAAGATCTATTATTATTTGCTTTTTAAAAACTATTTCGCCTTCCCTCAAAATTCCTCAGATTTATTTAGTTTTTTGCCCGAAGAGAAAAACTCACATTGGAATTGATTATAGGATAGTTTATTTTGGTGGTAACATTAACCTGATAGGTGCAGAACCCTGCTGAAGATTTTTTTTTTTTTTATTATTATTATTATTATTATTATTATTATTATTATTATTATTATTACTAGAGTTATCAAAACATTTTTCTTCTCTCAAAATTCCTTAGAATATTTCCTCACCTGAATATTCAACAACATTTCTCTTAAGGTGAAATTCTGTAGCAACTGCAGACCCAATTTTATCAGTTTTGTTCAGTATATGAATATTTTTTTTCCAAAAGCCCTAGACTTTCAACAGAACTTCTGGTGCTGATGAGAATCACAGGACACCGGTAGCACAGCAAGGCTATCAAAGTGCAACAGCACTTTCTGTGGTCAGAATATGCAGAAATTCTCTGACACAGAATCACAATGTTTTCCTGAGAAAAGAATTAACCTTGAAATGTCACTGTTGATGGAATTTGGATGTAGCTCTAAATCAAGACTCCCCTTCTACTAATCTTTCCTTCGTGTACTCTTCCTGACCAATTTCCTTGCTGTTGGAAAAGGATTCATTTAATTCTGGGACCATGAGTAGATATACACAGATATTTAAAAACGCTGTGAAAATGCTTTTTAAAAAAAAGTTGTAAAATATATGTGGAATTTGCCATTAGCTCATCAGAGACATCTAGAGTCACATTTGTATAATGCACTTAAAACGCTATATTTGCAGCTGTATAGCTGAGTCCCATGCCATTGCTCCAAACTCCCCAAATGTATGGCTTTTTCCCTACGATGCGGGGGAAAGGAAAGTTTTGGAACTCAGAAGGGAATGTTTTAAAGATCTAACTGCCTATATTTCCATGCTTAGCTTCGCTGCATATTTTGTGATTTTAAATCTTTGCCGGGGTTCTCCCACCAAATAGTACTTGCCCCCAGCCTGGATCTTGGCATCTAAGGAATTCTCCTTTTATACCTTTACTCCCTCTCATTCACCAACAAAAAACATCAACTACTTGCAATAGATTGGTGGCCTTCGCTGACTTCTCTTTTCATTTGTTTTGTGTGCCTTTACTGGGTTTGTTGCTAACTACTCTCTGATGTTTGCAGTTCTTGGAAATCTGTGTCTTTGTTATTTATGTTAACAGTGATATGATCGAGGTCTGCGTCAGAAACGTTCCAAATGTTCTCAGGTCCTCAGTTATTAATTATGCAAATGAACAGATTGCAGAAACTTTCCCCCCTTATGGTTACATTCTGGAGAGCTGCTTCTTTTTCAAAGATGAAATTAGTGTTGCAGTTAACTGGCTGGGTCTTCTAACATTTTTTTACGTGTGTGATGTTTTACAAATGTTGACATTACTGATCCCATTAATGGGAAATAGAACAAGGTAAAATCTAGTCGCTGGATCTTTAGGAAATGACACAGCTACAATAGGAAGTTAAGGATAGATGAGCTTAAGCTGAGCAATTCTAAAGTTAGACTAGTCACCAGATGACATTCAATTCTCCCAGAGGATCTGGAGCTTTCATTGTTAATGAGCCAAAGTAGTTATTAGTGTAATTCCGATGATGTCATTAAATTTACAGTGTATGCCAGAAATGGGTTTTGTCTACCATGGTAAGAAGATACTTTGGCCTACTTCTCATTGAGGTGATAAAAACCTGATTCTGGGTTGTTCCATTTCTTAGTGCTGTTGGGGTGGTGACAAAAGGGATTTTTCACCATCAACAACAACAACTTCCCTTCATCTACATGTCAGGGAGAATTCTTTCTCCTGACGTACAGTCTTCTATATGAAGGGAATTTTCTTGCGTGGTTGAGTATTCAATTATGTGAACTTCAACCTCTAGTAGAAAGTGGTACGGCCCAAATAAAAGTTTACCACATCAGTGAGAATAATTGGTTTGAGCACTGGGTAGAATATTGACTCTGGAAACTGGTTCTACTGACTCTTATATACTCAGTTCCTAAACATTTTTTTCTTAAAATCCATACCACTGATTTTATCATGAGGTTATTGTGAAGATGGATAAGGATGGGGGTGGGGTGGGGATGCTTTGTATATCGAAATGGCTCTGTAAAGAGTCATAGGAATCAATCTGATTTAGAAAGCAGGCTGGATGCTGCCGTTTGATAGGATAATTGAATCATGTATTGATGGCATTAATTTCTGATGGACTTCTTAGGAAGCCATTTGATTAATGCTAATCTGATGTGAAATTATGCTATCAAAATTGCAGTTACTGAGCTTTGAAGGCAAAATTTGCCTAGCTTGTAATGTTCAGAAATAGTAGAAATGTTTCTGGGCTACAGTCCCCAATATGCCGAACACGCTGGCTATTGTCACTGATTGGAGTTGGAGTCTAACAACAACTTGAGGGCCTCGGATCCCCAACACTGTAAACTAAATATATAAAATATATAAATATATTTTAAAAGCAAGTGCATTTTGACTATAACTTGCCCTCCCTAATCTTTTAATTGCTTTCTTATTTATTTTCAAAGGTAAAGGTAAAGGACCCCTGGATGGTTAAGTCCAGTCAAAGGCGACTATGGGGTTGCAGCACTCATATCTGCTTTCAGGCTGAGGGAGCCAGCATTTGTCCACAGACAGCTTTCTGGGTCATGTGGCCAGCATGGCTAAACCGCTTCTGGCGCAATGGAACACCATGATGGAAACCAGAGCACACGGAAATGCTGTTTGCATGGACAGGCGGAATCCCCCAAACCCTGGGCGCCCCTCCCATGTGGAATAACGTCTCAAGACGTGCTATGGGATTAAAATTGGCCACAACTTTATTATATTTCAGATGTGAGTAGACCTTGGCTCAGGCATTGGGCGTTTATCCCTCCCAGTCCCCAGCCGGGGATCCGGGGAACATCAGGGTTATCCAGTGTGTGTGGGGGATGGGCCAGCTCTGGAGAACATATGTTCAAGCAGAGAGAGCCGCCCCAGTTACGCCGCTGTCGCAGGGGAGAGCAATGACGACCTCTCGGCATATGGTCAAAGCCTCCCCTCAAAAACCCCTTTAATGGGGAACCCTGGTATCATTGCCGCAAAGAGGAAGGGGGCGTGGGTCATCGCTGCATGCCCCCCCCCCATTCTGGGAAGATAGACGAAAGGATTCCGCCCAAGGCCTGATACCGCCAAAGTTGTGACGTTTTGCTACGGGAAAGGCAAAACCTGCCAATGCAGGGGAATTCCTTTCCGGCCCTTCAACAGCGACCTTGATGTAGCAGCGCCCGTGTACCTGTGAAGAAGAGGTTAACTAGCAAAATAAGTCTTAAATAGGGTGGGAGAAGCTCTGGAGCCAACTGAAGATTCCCAGGGAAGATCTTCCCTCTATTGTGTGGGCAGGTAGTCCCTCCCCTACCTGGCCTGGTCACCTTGACAACGCTTCCCCAGGCGGGATTGGACAACTGACTGAGGTAGGCGGAGACATCCAGGAATCCCACCTGGGGGAAGGTGAAGCTAAGCCTCTGCTAATGGAGCCACACAGGTTCCAGGGGCTGCATGCGACCACGCAAAGGGCGCCACAGTGGTACCTATTTATCTACTTGCACTGGTGTGCTTTTGAACTGCTAGGTTGGCAGGAGCTGGGACAGAGCAAGGGGAGCTCACCCAATCGCACAGATTCACACTGCCGACCTTCCAATCGGCAAGTCCAAGAGGCTCAGTGGTTTAGACCACAGGGCCACCCGCGTCCCCTACTTTTCACCTGCTGTCTGACAACATACAAATAAATTTATAGACTTCCACTCAAACCACTCCATGGTCTACATCAGGCTTCCTCAACCTCGGCCCTCCAGATGTTTTGAGACTAGAATTCCCATCATTCCTGACCACTGGTCCTGCTAGCTAGGGATCATGGGAGTTGTAGGCCAAAAACATCTGGAGGGCTGAGGTTGAGGAAGCCTGGTCTACATAAAGTCTATGTGTAGCCAAAGGACCATTTTCTCCCCGACTGTTTCTTTGCTCCAAGTCTCCTCCCCATGGCTTCCCCCCTCCCCGGAATTTCAAGTGCTTGTTCACACATGTTTTGAACCTGGGCACCATGAAGCTATGGAAAGGAGCCTTGTTAGGAGTGGATAAATTAGCGTGTGGAGAAAGTGAGATGGAGACAGCATTCAGCACCACTTCTCCATTATAAATTTGGTCACCACTCTGAAACCAAATCTGTGTTTTATTTTGTTTTTAAATGGTATTGGGGAAGTATTGTATGTGTAAGTGTGTAATGTGTACAGACCCTCCAAGTGCCCCTATGGTTTGCCAGGGACAGTCCTGGCTTTACAGAAGCCGTCCCGGTTTCTGATTTGATCCCGGAATGTCCCGCTTTTCCGTAGGACACCCCTATTTTCATTGGATAAATGTTGGAGGTTGGAGGTTATGGTAGGGCATCCCTAGTTTCATTGGATAAATGTTGGAAGTTATGGAACAGGACATAGTTATTAACATTGGAGACATTTTGGAATGTCTCTATTTTCATTGGAGAAATGTTGGAGGTTATGGAATAGGACACCCCTATTTTCATCAGAGAAAAGTTGGAGGGTATGTGTGTAGCTAGCTTCCTAGACCTAAGTCATATGTAGGTGGAAAGCTAGGTCTTGTAGCTTGAGAACAGTTTCTTAATAAGGAAAATCAGGCACTGAGTTACTCTAGTCCAACTTTGGGATGGCATGTGTGTAAGTAAAATGGCGAGGAGGCCCATAATTGTTGTAGATATTTATGTGTTCTTTTGCCTTAAAGTTGAATTGTGCACTTCAACTATTAACATTTTAAACAGCTCAATCATATTTTCTTTTCTTTTCTTTTACAGGCTCCTTCCACTCCCAGGTGCCAAGCCAATGTAGTCACACATCAAAGGGATGAAGCACATTCTGTGGAAAAAGTACAGAGAATGTAAATACCACTTCTGTAAAGGTAAATATGGATTAAGTAGGGGACAAAATGTGTCTTTCATGAGTGGAAAGAGCAAGATTTAAAATGAAAAAGATTTATGAGGTTATAGGAGTGCATTTTATGAGCGTTTCAGAAAAGATATATTTTGCACTGACGTGGTGAGTAGGGAGGGGGTGTAACTTTTAATTCTGCTTTCTGGTGCTCAGGCTTTGTGGAACTTGAGGGAGGTGCATCATTTTTCTGTTTCAAAGTTGAACTTTTGAAAAAGTTTGAAGTTGCAATGATTCCTTCTGAAGGGACGTGGCTTGGATAGGTGCCAAACTCTAACCAAAATAGCACTTGAACAGCTTCACCTACATTAGTCTCCATGGCTGCTCTTCTCAGGAAGAGATGGGAGGTGAAAGGAACCCAGAAAACATGTTCTTAGCAGTGTTTGCAGATGGATCAGAAAGGAAAGAACAGGAATCTCACGTTTTAAGGAATGATTATTAGGAGATTTCCATTTCACCGTTGCACACTCAAGAGGTCAAGGAGGGGATAATCTCTCAGCCATATTAAACTTTTGATTTGGCCATCATTGTGGGACGGTGGAGATCCTTTGGTTATTAAGGGCCTACCAGGATTCGGAAGAGAAAGAATCATACAAAAGCAATTTGCAGTTTGATTCCACTCTCTCTTTCCTAAGGCCTCCCATGTGGATGCATATCTTATATAAGAAGTCACCACGAAAGAATATGATCTGAGTTCCCTCTTGGGGGGGGGGCAAAATAATAAATACTGTACATGCTACACAGAGGGTGTGTGCTATAAAGAATGAAAACCTGTACAGTTCTGTTACGACTCATCCAGAATCTAACAAAGGGGAGTGCTAGATTTATTTATTTTTTTGCCCAGCAAGTCTATGTACTAACATGAATTTGCAGCTCAGTTCTCATCAGACAGATCTGTGCATTTAGGAATGGAGTAATAAGTGCCAAGAATTAGTTGTGCATCTGGTGCGAGTTTGCATAGCTAAAGGTTGGTCCGCTGTGCCATACCTGAGTTTGTAGTGCGTCAGGTTCAATGCCTGTTCTGCACTGACCGGTGTCTTTTTATTCCATGTTCTGTTTCACAATAATTTATAAGCTTAAAGGGACCACATGCACCATACTTTAAAACGGTTCCCCGTTGCACCCTCACATAACAGCTCCACTAGATTAGGCTGCATACTTGCTGCTTACAAAGAAATGATGGGAAATGATGGTCCTTAATCCACGCTGCCAGATTTTGATTTTGCACTCAGTAGATAAATAACATGTTTACGGTTAGGTTTGGCATCTTTGTTCTCAGAGTAAAACACCTACATAAGTGCAAGCGCTGTTCAGAACCTCCTAAATTGCCCCCCACAAAATCCAGCTACTTTATTATGTCTAATTTGACTAAAACTGAACCTTTGGGAAGGGATATATGTGTTTTATAAATACATAGTGGAATTAGTAAAGTCTTCAACGTTTAGAAAAAACACAGCTGCAATATTTTCCCCCCAGCAAAAATGGCATAAAATATAGCACTCACATTTTTTTTTAATCTCCTAAGAGCTTGATACTTTAGCCTTTTCTCCCCCGTTTTATGGAATCTTAAAAGCCTATATTTAGAAATGGAGTAATCTATCTTTAAAAGATTTGTTTCCTCAGCATACAAATGCAACATTCCTCTTATTTCTTGTTCTTACATGTTTTAGTGCCACGGAGTTCCCCCTAAAGTTTTGCATTTTTCAGGCACATTCTTGAAAGAATATGACCTATATTACTCAAGAACTATATTATATCTGCCAGTGGAGATACTAGTAATAAATATAGATGTGCCTTTTTTAATGTGCTTTTTTAAAAATGGGACTGTAATTTCAAGCCATTCAAGTTCTTTCTTAGGCCAAGGCTCTATTCCAGTTTATTCCACGACAGATAAACAGAGGCTATTTCATTAGGGCAATTTCCATGTAAATAAGGCTGTGCTGACTGAGGCTGATGGGAACTGGAGTCCAAGAAACCCAGGTTGGCAAGAAACTGAGTACAGTTCTTAGTATAGTGTGCTTGTTGGACAACCAGATTAGGAGACAGTAATGAAATGAGCATGTCTGGAGTCCCAGACATGATTCTTGTACAGTGGTACCTCGGATTACATATGCTTCAGGTTACAGATTCCGCCAACCCAGAAATATTACCTTGGGTTAAGAACTTTGCTTCAGGATGAGAACAGAAATCGTGCAGCAGCGGCACAGCGGCAGCAGCAGGAGGCTCCATTAGCTAAAGTGGTGCTTCAGGTTAAGAACAGTTTCAGGTTAAGAACAGACCTCCAGAACGAATTAAGTTCTTAACCTGAGGTACCACTGTACATCAAACCATGGTTGCAGAGGAAGATAATTTGCATTGCGTTTGAATTCAAAATGGCGGTGCAAAGGAATATTTGTGCTT
Source organism: Podarcis raffonei (assembly GCF_027172205.1). NCBI lineage: Eukaryota > Metazoa > Chordata > Lepidosauria > Squamata > Lacertidae > Podarcis > Podarcis raffonei. Next base: position 18,410,444 of record NC_070618.1, read on the forward strand.
ATAGCAAGCACCGATCCCAAGTGTCCTGATTTTCCAGGGACAGTGCTGGAATTATGAAAGCCATCCCAGCTTCTGATTTGATTCTGAAATGTCCCTGTATCCCCCACCAGTGCTGCCGAGCTTGGGGAGGAGGAAGAACCTGTGTTTGTTCTGAGCGGTGGCAAGGGAGCACCCAGTTGCCTCTCCATGGCTGCTGCAGCTGTCCTCTTCCCTTGGGCAGCTTGTAGCTGCTGCTGGAGAGCAGACGAGGAAGAGAAGAGACTGCCTCCACGAAGGCCCAGCCCTGTGTGATATGCCAGCTCCGAGGGGCAGTCAAAGGGAAGGGCTGCCCTGGGCAAGAAGATAGCGGGAGCAAGGAGTCTTGATTATTATTATTATTATTGCTTTATGCCTCTGCATCTAATCTTGCCCCTTTCTAAAGCTTCATTGGCTTCTAAAGATCTTCATTGGCTCCCAGTACGTTTCCGAGCACAATTCAAAGTGTTGGTGCTGACCTTTAAAGCCCTAAACGGCCTCAGTCCAGTATATCTGAAGGACCGTCTCCACCCCCATCATTCAGCCTGGACGCTGAGGTCCTCATCCAAGGGCCTTCTGGTGGTTCCTTCGCTGTGAGAAGTGAGGTTACAGGAAACCAGGCAGAGGGCCTTCTCAGTAGTGGCGACTGCCCTGTGGAACACCCTCCCAGCAGATATCAAGGAAATAAACAACTAATTTACTTTTAAAAGACAACTGAAGATGGCCCTGTTTAGGCAAGTTTTTAATGTCTGATGCTGTACTGTTTTTAATATTCGGTTGGAAGCCACCCAGAGTGGCTGGGGAAACCCAGCCAGATGGGCAGGGTATTAATTATATTATTATTATTATTATTATTATTATTATTATTATTATTATTATTATTTGGTGTGCATTTTTCTTTTTGTAAATGTACCAAAGAATAAAATACAATAAGATCAGGATTAAAGGGTTTTCTGAAGACGGGAGTGCATGTGTGCTGTGTCACATTGGTATAGTGGTGGCGACACTTCCCCTTCTTCTGGTAGGAAGTTCTCATGAGGGAGGTTGGAAAAAAATGGGGGTTCAAGGAGGGTCCATTGGGGGGCAAGTGAGAAATATCCCTATTTTCATCTGAGGAATGTGGGACTGCATGTTATGGAGCAGCCATGTTTCCCCCTGTACATCCCCTCCACCCCTGGGAAAAAACAGAACATCATCAATTCACATCGCTCCCAGGGGTAGTTGCCCTTTGCACATTGAAAGAACATGGGAGGAAGGAGCCCCTGCTGAGGCTGTGGGTAGCTGGAAAGGGGAATGAAAGCAGCATTCAACTCTTGAACCACCTCATACCTTGTTTTTAGAATGTGTTTCCCACTAAAAATCTGCCTTGGAATCAGACGAGACACACTTCTCCCTTTCCTTTCTTGGGAGCGGACCTTATTGGATTTGTCAATTCCTAGGTAGATGTCTCACTGGTCTGACTCTGTATAAGCTTCCTGTTTCTTACAAGTACCACAGAAAAGGAAAGAAGAGGGCTTCTTTTCAACATATTTACTCTGTGTCTTATGCCTCTCTCCATCCTTTGAGGTTATTCGTCGCTGATCTTATGACTATAATGGTCATGATTATGGACCATGTCTTTCTTGGTATTTTGACAGTGGCCTATTCTCCCTCCTGCAGCATGCTTTTGCCACCTGCCAGAGGCAAGGGCATTTGAGGGTAAAGGAAGGGTGATTGTGGCCTTTTAGAGGAACATGCGTGAAGAAAACCTGATGGCCTTGCCTGAACTTGCCTCCAGGTCAGAGCAAAGAACGGAGTGGGAGAGTTTGCGTACAGATGCCCGGGGCTGCTGCAATACAGTCAGGAAGAAGAAGCTTTTAAACAAATAATCAGAGCTTTAACAAGATTAAATGAATAAATATTGCTGTTAAGCATTGACAGCTTTGCAAACATAGCAAACCAAAGAATGAACGAGATGCACTCTACATGAGGTGGCATGTGCCCTTCAGGTATCCTCTTGTTGACATTTGGTGGGTAGGCCTGTCTGGCTTCGTAGGTTTAGCCACATCATGTTGATGGAAATTGCAGAAGTGGAAGGCAGCTGCAGGTCTCAGTGGGATCTGCACAATTCTTGGGTGGACTGTGGACAATAGCATGCTAAAAAAACCCCTCTACTGTTGCCATGAGAAGATGCTTTCCAGTATACCAGAAGGAGCATTTCTACCCCCATCATACTGCCCAGATACTGAGGTCCAGCTCCGAAGGCCTTCTAGTGGTTCCCTCAGTGTGAGAAGTGAGGTTACAAGGAACCAGGCAGAGGGCCTTCTTGGTAGTGGCGCCCACCGTGTGGAACACCCTCCCAACAGATGTCAAGAAAATAAACAACTATCAGATTTTTAGAAGACATCTGAGGCAACTCTGTTTAGGGAAGTTTTTAATGTTTGATGTTTTATTGTGTTTTTAATATTCTGTTGGGAGCTGCCCCAGAGTGGCTGGGGCAACCCAGCCAGATGGGTGGAGTATTAGAGCCAGTGTGGTTAAAAGCGGTGGACTTGTAATCTGGTGAACCAGGTTCGCTTCCCCTCTCCTCCACATGCAGCTGCTGGGTGACCTTGGGCTAGTCACACTTCTTTGAAGTCTCTCAGCCCCACTCACCTCACAGAGTGTTTGTTGTGGGGGAGGAAGGGAAAGGAGAATGTTAGCCACTTTGAAACTCCTTCGGGTAGTGAAAAAGCAGGATATCAAATCCAAACTCTCCTTCTTTTTCTTAATAATAATAATAATAATAATAATAATAATAATAATAATAATAATAAATATCTGCCATACATTGCTCTGGAATCTTATAAATCTTATAAATGCAGATCTCAGGGTTGTTCACCGAATATGAAAATAAAAAAGTTGCATTTTTAATTTGGGTGTACATTAAGCATTTTCTTTCACTCAATGTAAATTACAGAAATGGGGGCAGGGGGCGGGAAACAGCATGCAGGCACACATCCCTTCTGAGAACTTGGATGGACTGAACATTAATGGGTCTGACCATCCTTAGTTTAATGGTCTACTGTGTAAGGCAATTCCTATGACTAGCATAGTAACCCCATCCAATCAACCAGAAAAGAACAGAAAAACCCCCAAAACACTCTTGGAAGTCCCTTGTGGGAAAGCTATGGACATAATTCTATCACATACCTCAAATTGTTTTAAGAGTTATTCCCACTCCACAGGAAAAACCTTGGAAATAGAGTTCTGTGATCTCTAAAATACTCAGCACACTCCCTGCAAAAGCCAGGGAGTTGAAAGAGGCATAAGAGTGACAGGCATTTGTAGTGTAGATGTTCCCCTTGGTACAAGTAGCTGTAGAACTTCACATTGCCATTCTAACAGCAGTGTGCTTTTTTTCCCCTTTTCCTTTTGGTCAAACTCTGCCCCAGCCTCCTTGCAATAAATACATTTGGTTGAATATATGTAACTAGTAGACTAGAAAGAGAGCAAAAATGGGTACAAAGCTATTATGGCCAAGACGGCTCCCAGATGGGTTTCCAGGTGTCTAAGACAGAGCTTAGTGGAACTTACTTCTGAGTAGATGTAAAGATTCTCTGCCTTGTCCCTTATGCCCACATGCTACATAATTGAAACACTGGTGCATTTGCACAGTAACTTCCCAAGGCAAGATACTATATTTTCTAGGCAGACCATAAATATTGCATTTAGTAATTAGTACTAATCACGCAGTAGGTGGTCTATCATAGTAGTTTGGCAGCCTATAGTGAATCTGATTTTATTTTCTTGCATATTTTAATGCTTTTGACATATCTGACTGTGACTAATGTATGATTTTCCTCATAACATACCATATCAAAATCCCAACCCCAATGCGATTCCACATGATAAAACCATTGTGCCTACTGCTACCCAGTGTGGCAGAAATGCCTCTTTTCTCTGACATTTATTTGTGGTTGTGTATGTGTGGGGTAGAATGGGGGAGAGCTTCACCCCTGGAGAGGCGTTGTTCAAAGCCAATGCAGTACAGAGTTTCTGGTTTAGCCGAGCTCTCTGGTAGGCTGAGGCCCACTTTATAAAACTGCCATATTTAATATATCACAACCCAGTTGACACAGTTAACGTCTCTCATTCCCATAGAGAATGCTGTGGCCATGTGGTAATGATCTACCGTCAGCTTAGAGTCACTGACAAGACCAAGTGACAAAACTTACATTATGGCTGTCTGCACCATACCTGAAGCAGCAGAGACTAAACAGAGGAAGTCATTTTTAGAGCTGTGTACCTCAGAACTAAGAGCTGAAATATGTGTGTGTGTGTGTGTGCGCGCACATCTATGCTAGAATCAACACAGAGAGGAAACTGATTGTGTTTCATTTGACCACAATTTTTTTTTAGAATTGCAAGGATCTACTTTAACACTTGATTTTCAAACAGCACCACAAGGCAAAACTCCACCCTACATATGGAGCATGCAAGAATAGTGGTTGTTTTGGTGAATTACGACATATTAAAATATTGAGCTGTTGGAATAAGAAAGTATTGATTTTGGTCATTAACATAGTTAAAGAAAGGGGTTCATGTTTCTTGGAAGGTGTCTCTATTCATTATGCCTTTAATTGCCCTCGTGCGTCTGGTGAGATGCTCAGACATTGCTGTATCCCAGATATTATTTCCCCATATGTTCAGGGGTATTTCAGTCTGGTTCTTCCATTGGTGAGCTATCGCTAATTGTGCTGCAGTCAGTAAGAAGCTTACTAGTTCGCTGTGGCACAGGGTGGAGCCTAAGTCTATGTGCAAAGTTAGTATGGCTAAGGCTGCTTCCCAAATATACAGCAATCTGTTAGATCATGAAGCCTTCAAATTGGCCACCCAATTGATGATCACAAATGGGAGGGTATCTGGACCACTTCCCCACTCAAAACCATCTCTGCTCGCTTACAGAAGGCCTCTCTCAAGGTCCTCTTCCAATGGCACTGGAAGCTGGTCAGGCTGGCAAAAATTAAACCCTCCCTTTTCTCTCTCTGTTGGAAGGGCTATGGAAAGCTTGGTTCATTTATTCATGTTTGGTGGGAATGCCCTTACGTTAAATACTTTTGGAATGGAGTATTCTCCATTATATCCGTAATTACAGCTCAACCTCTTTCTCTAAAGAATACAGTGGTACCTCGGTTTTCGAACGTCTCGGAAGTCAAACGTTTCGGTTTTCGAACGCTGAAAACCTAGGAGTAAATGCTTCCATTTTCGAACGCACTTCAGAAGTCAAACGACTTCCGCTGAGTGTTTCTCAATTTTCTCAATTAAATTTGCAGACCGCCCTTTGCACCTCGGTTTTCGAACGTTTTGGAAATCGAACCGTCTTCCGGAATGGATTACGTTCATTAACTGATGTACCACTGTACTTTAGAAAACTTAATGTGGAGCAGAAATACTTTGTAAACCCATAAATCTTGAAATGTGAATGTGGGGAGAAGGATATTGCCTTGAAGACAACAAGTACTGGGAGGCTGACATCACACAGGTGGTGCTCAGCAATGAACAGTATGGAGTTGTTCTTATAGATTCCTCATAATAGGGGCAATCTAAAGAAGTCTACTTTGCTTTTCAGTGCTAGCCAAGAGTAGAGAGTGAGTAGTTAAGCAGTAAGTGCTTCTAGCAAGCAGTATTCACCTCCAAGGAAGCCTAACTTCCATGGAAGGCTTGGGACTGTCCTGTGGGTGGACTGCACCCAGAGCTGGTGCCTGCCCGCCCCATTTTAAAAATCTGAAATGATCCTGCCAACTGGGAAGTTTACATGATGACAGTTTTTGGAACCATAAAACCGCTTTATAATTCCCGTGCAAAGGAATACTTATTAAACTTGGGAAATATGCATGCTGTTTGTTTAAACGAAAAAGAAGCAATTTCCATCTTTATTTAGAAAAAAAATAGTTCAAGGATGAGGTGAGCATTCAGCACCAGTTGACAGCTGCAAGAGATGTGTATTCCCCAGCACAGCTCTGTTCTCCAGATGCTAACGGAGGAGGGCAGTAACAAAGCCACAATTCTAGCTACATCATACCTTTAGAAACCTGTCCTTAATAAATGGCACCAAAATTAGAGGGCTGAGGCAGGTTAGAATAACAAGGCTTTAAAATGTAATGGCCTCTCATTTTCTGCATTAACTGGCTGGGGTTCACGTTTTCTGGGGAAAAAATGAATTTATTAATATGTTTGAATGACTGTTATTCTGGGCATAATTTGCCTGCTTAAATCCTACTGAGGGAAGTGGGATTTCATTTACATAGCTTAACGGTGTGCAGGATTGCAGCCAATATCTGTCCAGTTTACAGCTAGAAATGAATGGGCACAAAATGGCAAAAAAGTTAATTCAGAAGTTAATTTTAAGTTTTATATGGGTAATGAAGTGAGAGGCGGTGGAAAATTATTTTGGAACTCTTCCTTTTCAAGAAACTTCTTTTATTTCATTGGGGTTCATATTCCCTGCTCTAGGACTTCTGATTTTATTGTCTTTGAGCACAGCATATTGTCTTGGAAATAAACTGTATAGTTATATTATTCCTTTTGAAAACCAGAATTTTAAAGATTATTTCTAATATATTTTACTTGCCCTTCACCATAAGGTCTTGGGGTAGATTACAACAAGGGAATATTGCTACCTAGCTTCCAATGATAGTGTTGTACCAGGAGCACCACAGAATCATGGAATCATAGAATTGTTGGAAGAGATCCCATCCAGATCAGGTTGTCTCCCCATCTACCAGATTAAAGAACACATAACACTTCTGTCTTTTTATAACTCAGTTGCAGTTCATTGGCCAACAACCAGCACAGAGGCAGGTTCAAGCACTAGTCTGGCACCTCAGCCTTCTCACCTGAGTCAGATGAAACAGAAAGCTAGAGCTGATTGTCATCCATGTATTGGTCGCACCTCACTCCGTATCTCCGTAGAACTCCCAGCAGTTTCAGACGGATGTTAAATACCATGGGGGACAAGATGGAACACTATGGGATACCACAAGACAATTCCCATGAATTATTTTGCCTTCCCTCAAAATTACTCATGTTTTTTTCTCCTTAAGAGAACAATTCAATTTTGCTTTAGGATAATTTATTTTGGTGGAATCGCCCACCATCACTCTCCTCACAAATGCCATCAGTCAAGGCAACCAGGGCGCGTTCAATGCCATGACAGCGCCTATATGAAATTAGGCCAAGAGGCAACATCACCTGCTAAGAATTGTTGTTGTTATTGTTGTTGTTACCTGAGGCTTTCCAACAAGCTTCAGAAATGTTGTTGCCAAAAGCCTGAGCCAACTGCACCCGCAAATTCTTTATTGCACAGTTGGATGAAGACACTTTGCTGCCTGGGTCACAAATGGCACCCCCTGCGACTCCTTCAAGTCAAGGTGCGTGGCACCCAAGCCTTTTCCAGCTCTTTTGACGCCTGTGGTATATAACCTTATAGGTCCCTCTTCTCCTCCCTCACAATAAAACTACAGCAATGATAAATTAGATAAGCATGCAACTTCTAAAACCAGCTGCCCGAGGTGGCTGCCTCACCCTGCCGAACGGTAGGGCCATTGTTCATGAACCCAGGTTCCCTGTGGAGCTACCACACGGTGATCATAAACAGTTAACATGCAGTGAAAAAGTAAGAAAGAAAAGACGACCCATAGTTTTCCTGTTTGGAAGCTTAGAAACACATCTGTTTTCTCTCCCCCCCCCTCTCTCTTTCTGGTCTTTCTGTGCTTTGCACACTCTTGATACAGCAAACGAGTTTTTGCAGGAGGAAAAAAATAATCCCCATTTTGGTGCCTCTCTGCCTGTGTGGATTCATTTAGCTTGCAAGTCAAACAGTGGTAGCAATGGTGTGGGAATTCTTTCTGCCTGTAGCCATAAAACTTTATTTGCACTGAGGAGGAAAGGGGGGGAAATTGGAAGCAGCGGTTATGCCAGAATCGCTGTTGAATGTTAAATCTGCAGCAGATGCCTCCCTCCACGTCAAATGTGGGATATCTGAATGGAGATGAGGTCAGTACAGGTCTGCCCGTTCCCCCCGCCCCCATCAATAGAATACATTTTGTTCAGAAATCCCTCGGTTTTGGAGAAGCTGGACTAACGGCAACCCAGGCATATAATTTCTGTAAGATTGTTGTCACAGTAATGAAGGAGGCTCCAGCAAGAAGCGCAGAAACATTATGATGCCCTGGGGGCAGCAGGGAATAAGTTAGAGCTGCAAGATAGTTAGGTAACTCACAATTATCACTGCTAGATGATTAAGATTGTCCTGGAAAAGCTGGAGAATGGCATAGCGTTGCAGAGAAAAATGGTTGTCCTGTGTGCTTAATTCATGCAATATTAAAAATCACCGGAAACATTTTTGCTTTTCAGATAGAAGTGGGTTGTGGCAGGCTAGAGACCATTTAGGCTCAGAAGGGCAGGATCATGTGCTTGCCCTCCAGGGACCATTGCCCTCCAAAGGTGGGCCAGAGATCTCTAAATATTTAGAGATCAAGAGGTTACCAAGAAGGCCCAAAAAATCTTGAGAGACTACTTTGAGATAAATTTGAACACCAAGGTTGAAAAAAGAGTAATCTGGGACGCAAGCAAAGCGGTCATGAGAGGGATTCTGATCCAACAGAATGCAATAAAGAAGAGAATTCAAAATGAGAAAAAAGATAAAATCTTGGAAAAAATAAAAGAAGGAGAGAAGAAATTAAGAGCGAAACCAAAGTTGCAAGAGATTCTGAGAGAAATAAAGTTATATCAAGTACAATATATGAAAATGATAAATCAGGAAGTAGAATGGAAAATCAAGCAGATGAGACAAAAGACATTTGAATCGGCTAATAAATGCGGGAAACTGCTAGCTTGGCAGATGAAAAAAAGACAAAAATTAAACACTATCACAAATCTGGATGTGGTTGGAAAGAACATACAGAATCCATTGGAGATTAGAAAGTGCTTCCAGAGATACTTTAAACAACTATATACACAAGGGCCACAGAAAGAGACTGATTTAGACCAATTTTTAAGAACAAATGGATTACAAAAAATCTCTCAAGAAAATAAGATAATGTTGAACCATAAAATTACAGAACAGGAGGTAGAAGGTGCCATCCAGAACATGCAGTTGGGTAAATCTCCAGGGCTGGATGGTCTAACCTCCAAATACTATAGATCTTTGAAAGACTGGTTAATTCAGCCACTAAAGGAGGTCTGTAATGAAATTTTGGAGGGGGGAAAGGCGCCAGAGTCGTGGAAGGAAGCTTACATTACACTTATACCGAAAACTGAGTCTGAAAAGACACAACTCAAGAACTACCACCCCATATCCCTGCTTAATGTGGATTACAAAATTTTTGCTGATATCTTGGCTAACAGATTAAAAAAGGTATTAGTTGAAGAGATACATAAAGACCAAGCTGGCTTTCTCCCAGGTAGACATCTGTCTGACAATACGAGGAATATAATTAACATTTTGGAGAAGCTGCAAGTGAATATCAATACCAAAGCAGTTTTAACTTTTATAGATGCGGAAAAAGCCTTTGATAATATTTCATGGAATTTTATGAAGAAAAATCTTCAGGGAATGGGGGTGGGCCAAGGGTTTGAAAATGGTATAAGTGCAATTTACTCAGAACAAAAGGCTAAGTTAATAGTCAATAATGTGATGACAGAGGAATTTAAGATAGAGAAAGGGACACGACAAGGCTGCCCAATTTCCCCATTGCTTTTTATTTCGGTTCTGGAGGTTTTGCTGAATATGATTAGAAGGGACCATCTGATTAAAGGTATTCAGGTCGGAGCCAAACAATACAAATTGAAAGCTTTTGCAGATGACTTAGTTTTGACGTTACAGGAGCCAGAATCTAGTACGAAAAGAGTATTAGAACTGATTCAAGAATTTGGTCATGTGGCAGGATTTAAGCTGAACAAGTCAAAAACTAAAGTGCTTGAGAAAAATTTTACACCAATTGAGAAAGAGAGGTTTCAGAAGGAGACAGGTTTAACATTGGTTAAGAAAGTAAAATATTTGGGGGTTAATATGACTGCTAAGAATTTAAACTTATTTAAAGATAACTATGAGAAATGTTGGATAGAAGTGAAAAAAGATTTGGAAATATGGTCAAATTTGAAGCTTTCCTTGTTGGGTTGAATTGCAGCTATAAAGATGAATGTATTGCCAAAAATGTTATTTTTGTTTCAGTCATTGCAAATTCTGGACAAGATGGACTGTTTCAAGAAGTGGCAGAAAGATATTTCTAGATTTGACTGGCAGCGCAAGAAGCCCAGAATAAAATTTAAAATACTAACTGACGCAAAGGAAAGAGGTGGATTTGCCCTGCCGGACCTTAAACTATGAATCAGCAGCATTCTGCTGGTTGAAAGATTGGCTGCTTCTTGAGAACACAGACATTTTGGATTTAGAAGGTTTCAATAATGTTTTTGGGTGGCATGCATATTTGTGGTACGACAAGGTTAAAGCACATAAAGCATTTAAAAACCATATTGTCAGGAAAGCATTGTTTAATGTCTGGATAAGATACAAAGACTTACTGGAAACTAAAACCCCAAGGTGGTTGTCACCAATGGAAGCAAAGGCTCAGAAGAAGCTCAATATGGAGGCCAATTGGCCGAAATATTGGGAAATATTGGAACAAGATGGAGACAAATTGAAATTGCAGAGTTTTGAGAAATTAAAAGATAAGGTGCGAGATTGGCTTCATTATTATCAAATAAGAGAGGCCTATAATTTGGACAAAAAAATTGGCTTCCAGGTGGAAAAATCAAAATTGGAAACAGAATTGTTAGATCCCAAAACTAAGATACTTTCAAGAATGTATAACTTGCTGTTAAAATGGAATACGCAGGATGAAACGGTTAAATCTGCTATGATTAAATGGGCACAAGATATTGGTCATAACATTATGTTTGCTGACTGGGAACAGCTGTGGACCACCGGTATGAAATTTATGGCATGTAATGCCTTAAGAGAGAATATTATGAAAATGATATACAAGTGGTACATGACACCAGTCAAGCTTGCAAAAATATATCATTTGCCCGATAACAAATGTTGGAAATGTAAAGAAAATGAAGGTACATTCTTTCACCTTTGGTGGACGTGCTCAAAGATTAAGGCTTTCTGGGAGATGATCTATAATGAAATGAAAAAGGTATTTAAATATACCTTCCTGAAGAAACCAGAGGCCTTTCTCCTGGGCATAGTTGGCCAATTGGTGCCAAAGAAGGATAGAACTTTCTTTATGTATGCAACAACAGCAGCAAGAATACTTATTGCAAAGTATTGGAAGACACAAGATTTACCCACCCTGGAAGAGTGGCAGATGAAGGTAATGGACTATATGGAATTGGCGGAAATGACTGGCAGAATCCGAGACCTGGGAGAAGAGTTGGTGGAAGAAGATTGGAAGAAATTTAAAGGCTAATCTGCAGAAATATTGTAAAATCAATGAATGTTAAAATGATGTTGGATTGAAAATAAGTGGCATTAGCAACAAAGTTAATAAGAATATGCAAAAATGAATTGATAATGGATGAAAATATAGAGTTAAAAAATGTTAAGATACAGAGTTAAGATAAATGAAAGAGGGCAAGGATTTGCTGATTTGATTATGTAAATAGGAATACAAAAAGGGGAGGTGTGAGGAGGTCCAAGAAACAAGCAAAGGAGTTTAAAGTTATGAAAAACGGTTTTGTTTTTAAATTTCCTCTTACTTTTTGTTTTGTCTTTTGTATGTTGTATTTTTTATTTTTATTTTTTCTTTTATGTATTTTTGTATTCATGCTTTTGTAAAACTTTAATAAATATTTCTTAAAAAAAAACAAAAACAAAGGAGGGCCAGAGAATACACAGTGAGCTTTCTGTTGTGATCAGAGGTCTGTTGCTCTTTGGAATAAGAATCTGAATCCAGACTATGGTTAGCAGACCATTCCTTGCACACAGCTGTATGCAGAGTTGATTTTTTTCCTTCCAACATTCTCTTTGTCCTGTCAGTCTGCTGTAAGTTCTGGGCCGGAATGATCTGTGTTATAGCTCAGGTCCTTCCGAAATCCTGGTCTAGATCAAGGAATGGATCAGTCACAAATGTTGCACACCTTCCGGTGTTGATTTTGCTTCATTGCAGAGCGGGACAATTGATAGCAATTCCTCAGTGAAGCTTTCTAAGGCTGCATTCACTCTATTAGTGTTCTTATTTATTAAATTTGTATACTACCCTTCATTTGAACATCGCAGGGAAGTCCACAGCATAAAAATACAAAATGAAAATACAAAATACCGTATTTTTCCCTCTATTACACGCAGATTTTTTCTCCTAAAAAGTAAGGGGAAATGTCTGTGCGTGTTATTGAGCGAATGTGTGGTCCCTGAAGCTGACAAGCGCGAGTGAAGGCAAAAATCAGGCAAATATCAAATCGTCCGGAGAAGGGAAGCCTTGAAAGGAGGAAGCTCTGCCTCAGGGTCTTACTGCCCACCTGCTTCTGTTTCCTTACTGTGTTTGCTCAAACGGAACAAAGAGCAGAGAAAACCCCTCCCCTCCAGGCAAGCAGAGTGGAAAGCAGAGCGTCTCCGTGCGTCTGGGACTCGCAGGCAACATGCAGGTTGGGGGGGGGGGGAGAGAGAGAGAGAGCTGGCTGGCTTGTGGGGGGGGGGGACTTTTGCCTTCATTTCCTCCCTCCGGTAAAACCCCTCTCCTGCATTCTTAGCCAGCTGCCTCTCTGCACACCCCTTTCGGTGCTCCTTATCCTTTCTATGTTTTTCCTTCCCTCCCTACTTAAAACGTGGTTCCAATCATGGATCCACATGGATCCTCAGGATCTTTGCATTGAGTCACCCCAAATTCACCATCAGATCACATAGCAATGATCTGATGCAAAAACAGGACTGCAATGGTGCAAAAACATGGTTACAAAGCACGGATCCACATGGATCCTCAGGATCTTTGCATTGGGTCACCCCAAATTCACCATCAGATCACATAGCATGTCCATGGCTACAGCCTGCACCAAAAAAATCACGCACCCACTGTTGCCTGGGGCTGCAATGGTACAAAAACGTGGTTACAAAGCATGGATCCACATGGATCCTCAGGATCTTTGCATTGGGTCACCCCAAATTCACCATCAGATCACATAGCATGTCCATGGCTACAGCCTGCACCAAAAAAATCACGCACCCACTGTTGCCTGGGGCTGCAATGGTACAAAAACGTGGTTACAAAGCATGGATCCACATGGATCCTCAGGATCTTTGCATTGGGCTACCCCAAACTCACTGTCAAATCACATGTCTGTGGCCGCAGCATGAAGCACAAAAATGATACATCCACTGTTTCATTCAGAATTTTTTTTTCTTGTTTTCCTCATCTAAAAACTATGTGCGTGTTATGGTCAGGTGCGTGTTATCGAGCGAAAAATACGGTACATAACAAAACCAATAATCTCCCTCCCACAAGCACATTTAAAAGGCCACTGAACGGGAATCAGCCCAAAGGCCTGGTTATAGAGGAACAATTTTGCCTGGTGCCTAAAGATGAGTTACGAAGGCTCCAGGTAATCTTCCCTCAGGTGAGCAGTTCACAAATGGGGAGCCACAGCAGAAAAGGCCCATTCTCGTGTTGCCACCCTCTGGACCTCTCATAAAGGGGGGGGCACATGAAAAAGGGCCTCAGTTGATAATCTCAAGGTCTGGGGCGGTTGCCCTGCCACTGCCATCTGTGCTGCCCATCCTGCCGCCTCCGCCACTGGCAGAGAATCAGTGCCAGCATTGGTGCCGATTTCACCCTACCCTGTGCTGGAGTTTTAGGCACCGTAGTTCATCCCTCACATGGTTGCAGTTCCTAGTTTACAATTCTTTGAAGTGAAAAATGTGCTTTGAAAATGCTTCAAAGAGGTATACTGTGTACGCGGCCCAACTTTGGATGTTGTTGGAGCAGTCATAGAAGGAAAACCAGCCCCGTGCCCCATTTGGCATGTTACAGAGCAGGCTATGGTGAACTGGGTGCCAATTGTAGTCTTCCATGTGCCAAATGTAGTCTCTGCCAGGACGCACCTTTTCAGGGCTGTCTTACCCATAGGTGCTAGGGGTGCAGGGCACCCGGGCGCCGGGCTCTCAGGGGCAACCGGCCAAGAGTCCGGGGCCCAAGAGTTGAGTCTGGGGAAGAGCCCGCCCTCCCATCAGTTGGTCAGAGTGCCATAGTGGGCTCTTCTGCTGCGGGCAGCTCTGCGCTGTGAGTTTGGGGGCAACCAAGCCAGCGAGACACTGAGGTGGTTCGCTGGCTCTGCCCTCCTATGCACCTGGACTGGGCAACCGGGAGGGGAGGCGCCAGGCGAATCTTTGCACCCCGGTGCCACATATGCTTAAGACAGCTCTGCACCTTTTGCCAGACCTGCTTTGCACCTCAGGTACTACTGCATGAGTAGATTGTGCCCTTGAACTCTATGTGTGTTGTTTGTGTGGATTGAGCTGGGAGTAGAGAGAATATAGAAGGCAAAATTTGCGTAGAAGGTAAAATCCTGTACAAAGGTAAAATTTGCATTCATTGTTTCACCCTATTTTTGTCTCTGGCTTTCATTAAGCTGTCATTCCCCCCCTCCCCCTTGACATTATTAATCTTCACACCTATTTTAGATTTGCCACTTTGAAGTTCTTTTTTTCCGCCTTAGCACTAGCCAATGGGATTTTTTATATCAGCACACATTTAAATGAATTCATGTGTGCAGGGAAGCTACAGTCTATCTCTCTTCGTCTAGATGAGCTGGTAGCTCTAGAAACTGCCTGTGTGGCTCCTATCAATTAGATTCTACTTTGTGTATTTCTCATCTCAAGATGTCCATTCTTCAGCCAAGGTGACAGGTTTCTCTCTCTCTCTCTCTCTCTCTTTGGCCACTGAACAAGAAGTAGGAGTTTTTTCAGAGCTGAACATGGCTCCCCCCAGTGTTCAAAAGCAAAGCTGAAGACTTTTCGGCCTCTCCTACATCAGGCTTAAGAAAAATGAGAAAGCTCTTCTAAACTATACTACCTACAGCCATTGTTCTCAAGGAGTGATACTTAGTGCCCTGGGATGACTGTTGGCAAATATACTGTGCATCGCTTTTCTAATCTGAGATTCTCAATAAGATTCTCACTAGTTAAGGCTGCCAATCAGGGAGCCAAGCCTCTCTAAAACAAATAATCAGTTGTTGTTGTTTGGCACTTGAACTCCTTTGTACAATTACGTATTCAAACTTTCTAATGTAGCCAATGCATGATACTAGTGATATACAAGTCCCACCCAGCCAGTCTTATGAATGTTTAAGAGGATTTCAAGAAAGTAACTAGAAATGAATAGTGCCATCGCCAACAAAAGCAATGCTATGAATTATCCAGAACTAAGGTCCAGAAAAGAGAGTTGATCCGGCCTTATCATGTCATCAGGGTTGTGTATCATTTGTTACTGTGCACAAATACTTGGTACAACCACAGAGCTGGTTTCTCCACCAAAGGTGCTCATAACATCTATTTTTAACTACATTTTCTAACTAAACCTTTTCAAACATGTCAAGCAAAAAGGAAACAAGGAACTAGGATATACACTGTAATATGATAGATCCTTACTGTATCTCGAAGTAGCATTGATTACTAAGCTGCCATTTCCTAGTTTGGGGCAGGCGGTGAACTGTTGACCTTTATTTTGTCATCTGACCCTGCTGTTGCAAGCTATCTCTGGAGGGTCCTGCCTCATAAAGTCTGAGAATGTCCGCATCATGGCTTTGATCCAACTTAAGTTCGGGAGCAATCCAAACCCAAGATTCCCCGGGATGAGCGGAGACTGGAATTGGAGAATCTCCAGCTCTGCCAGCTCAACAAGGGTTAGACCAGCTGAAGTCCCTCATCCCAGCTCAGTCAGAGGTATGTCCTCCATCCCAAAGGGGGTGTTTTGGAGGTTGAGGAGAATTGCCACTATTTCAATATTTGTTCAATTGAATCATGTGACCTGGTGGGGTGGTGAATTCCATTTCGCTGCTTGCCCTGCCACTGCCACCTTGATGCCTATCCTGCCGCCTCTGTGACTGGCAGAGAAGCAATGCCAGCATTAGTGCTGATTTCAGGTGAGATCTCACTGATTTGGGGCGAGAGCTCTCATGCTGCACAAGAGACCTTGCCCGAAATTGGCAAGAGCTTGCCCAAAACCAGAGCTGCTGCTGCTTCTGTTCCAGCAGTGGAAGTTATAGGACAGGGGGGCTCTGCCTTAGGGGCTTCTACTGCCTGAGGTGGGAGCCTCATTCTGCTTAATGGCTGCATTGGTTCTGGGTGGAGATTGTGTTTTTGTGGAACACCGAACATGCCCCATTTCTGATCCCAGTGTGACAGAACTGTTAGAGGAATAGTGATGATGGCTTTGTCCTGCTGCCCTGGAGAGCCCCCCAGTGCTGGACCTTACTCTCTGCCCCTGGTTAGGGAGCACCTTCAGTTGCCATTCTAGGGGACATAGGATTGTTTCCTTACCAGGCTGGATCCAACCCACACAAAAAAGTGGAGGCATCTCCCGGTTCTTGTGCACACCTATTTGTCCAAAAATGTAAAGCAGTCCTGATTCTTACCTGCCTTATACTGTACAATAACGTGTTGTGGTTTTTTTGTTTTGTTTTTTAGAAAAATAAAAATAAAATAAAAATCTCAACATTTTCTTTTGAGAAAAACAGATCAGGGCTATTTTTCACAGCTGACAGCACCTTATGCATATATTATTTCCCTTTATACTTGGACACCTTCAGTTCTGCAGTTCCAAGCATGAAGAATTAAGTGGTGTGTCATTAGATGATATGTCTAGTAATTCATATCCCTTCTGGCTCTTGGTTTGCAGCAATGCAGCACACATCTCCTTAGTGTCCTCTTCAAAGGTTATTCCATGCCTCTTCACGAAGAAGTGAATGGAACTGTATTCACCGTCACTAAATAACGTCTCATTCACATAACCCTTAAGATGGAAAGGTATTCTGTCCCCGTGACTTTTCTTTTGATTTGGGACAGGTGGAGTCATGTTTGATTTGGCTCTCCCTGAGGAATGGCATGCAAGCGCTTTCTGATAGAATTCTAGAGAGGGTGGGAAATCTAGATTCATGTCAAAATGGACTGATTGAATGAGAAAGGCCAATTGCATACCAATTGCTCCATGGCCCAAAGGGCTGCAACCATAATGCATCTCTTTTCCAGTTGCATTGTGGGTTTTCAGTGCTGGATCAGGCATTGTCAGGGAATGGTCTGAAGATGAGAACTGGAGGAATGCATTCTATGACAGAGCAGCTTCTCTCCGATGGAGAGCTAGAGGGGGAAGAGTCGCCCCCCCCTTTTCCACAGCGTGTTCAGTAGCAGAGAGAGAGAGAAAAGCTGAACAGCTTAGGAAGGAGTTACCCAATTATAATATAATGACAACAGAACCAGAATGGAGGGGGCAGCTAGTTGAGATGTCTCTGGAGAGTGTGGGGAGACCCCCCTCACCACAGACTCGGAGGTCCGAACGTATCAGAGAGCAAAGGAGTCAGAGGGAGGGAGGAACTTTCCGCTGGCGCCCAAAATGCAGCAGAAGTTGGAAGGAGGATTAACTAGCCAACTGCACCCCTTGCAGAGAGCTGTGTATTTGTGCTCACAACATGATGCTGTAATAAAAGGACTATAAATATATCAACCGCTTGTTCATTCTTATCTGTGAAGTTACTGAAGGGAGGGGAGGACTCTCCATGCCTGACAGGCATGTTAATGGATCCTTCCTGGCAGCAGTGGCGCTGAGCTCATAGGGACAGAAATGGGGCAGGGCCAGACTGGAGATCTGTAGGGTGACTTCAACCCAGAGTTTCCTTGATCTCATTGCCACCACATTGTACTGCCCCCATTCTCATCCTGATGATCAAAGCACTGCAGCTTGCCCCTTGATTTTTTAGGGGGGGGAGGGGGGTTAGGAGTACACATTATCTAGTGTTGTAATGTTGAAATATATTTATCTGCAAGCTCTTTAGATGTTATGTAAAATATAGAGAGTAACAGGGAGCAATCCCACTGCTCTGCCCATTCCTGAGTTTCACTTGTTTGTTGAGTGTGTGAATGGGCTTGGTATAGCATGTGATGATAAAGGAGCTAAAAACATTTCTTGGCTCCTGTGACTATGATTGCTCTTAATATGACACTGTAGGAACTACTTTTGCGTGGTTCTCTGTTGTTGGAGATATTTCAGCTTCTGTTACAGCCTGAGTTACTTTGGGTTAGCTGATATGGGTGTGGGATCCCAATTTAGCCAGATGGCACAGCATTGGATTTCAACCAAAAGGTTGTATTATTTTAGAGGAATGTTCATTTTAGTTACTTTTAAAGCAAATGCACGTGTGAAATCAAATGATACCGGGCTATTTATCAAAAGTTCGAATTACACCTTTTTGATGAAGGTATGAGTAATAGCTCAACTTGCACTAACATCACTCATGGGCTACTCAGCAGCATATTCAAAGATGTTTGTTTGCAATCATTCAAAGCTAATTTGCTTCAAGACCCTCAAAAAGAGCTGTCATGACTCTGGTTCATAATATCCCCACCTGCAGGATTTTAATTACACCCCTAAGCCACTCATTGGCCTGATTCTCATGTTACTTTTTGATGTGCTTACTTTTTCCTGGGACAATTTTAGTGTGCGTCAGTTTTGTATGGTGAGTATTTCAGTTCAGCTGTGCTCTCACTTGCTGGCATTTGGTGTTTGTCATGTTCAGATGAGTTGTGGATTTCAGTGGATTTTTTTCTCTTATAGGAAAGAGCAGGTTTTCCAATCCTAAAACGAGATGTTCACCATGTGAAAACCGATGCCGAAAAAGTGGAAAAGGAACTATTTCAGTAAGTAACATGAGATCTGGGCAAAAGCCTGGCTGCTTGAAAATCAGGTTGAACTTCAAAGCTCCTTACAATACAAAGGAGTAATGAATGAGCAGGCAGCATGATATACTTGTAGCGAGTTGGCTATAGTTAGCATACCAAAGAGAAGGCAATGCCACTAGGTTTTTCCTGGCCTGCACAAAGAGGAAATTTGAGACAAGGGGGAATCATTTAATCACATGACCACCCACCCCCAGTCTGTATACCAAAGAAATACAGCCCTAGTCAGTGTAGTAAGTTTTTAATATTTTTGCACTCACATTGATTTCTGCCAGGAGTTTTGTGAAGGCATATTGTAAATTGGACTGGATGAAACAAAAACCAGAAGAGGCCGATATTATCAATTATGGTTGTGTGTGTGCAAGCAAGGAAGGTGTAATTTCAGTTCATGAAAACGTACTGTATGGTGCTTAAGTGTATATTTCCAGAGGCAGGGAGAAGGAATTAACAATGAAAGAATCTAAACTTTCAACATCATCAAATGACTGAGACCAGTGTCACTTAGGGACATCACAGCAGAGCCCTTCATCTCAAACAATAGCAGCAAAGACTGCAATGGCTCCATTCAACCCAGTGTGCGCCAAATTAAAATGTGGAGATATTTAAGAATATTGCAATATGTTGGCCAACATGACGACAACTTTTGAATTATGGTGGATTAAAATTTCGTTCTATGGACATAAACATTCATGCCTGCATAATAACACATATATTGAGCATGGGCAAGTACATGTGAATTTGTGGATGAACATTAGTTAAGGAACAAGTAGGATCAATATGGATGACACAATCTAAATCCACACAAATGGTCTTTCCTCTCCACCCTTTCTGGTTTCGTACTAGAGTCATTGGAAGGATGATTCTAGCTGGATGCAGCGCTGATGTCTGTATTACAGTGGTAGCTTGGGTTACAAACACCTTGGGTTACAAACACTTTGGGTTACAGACCCTGCTAACCTGAAAGTAATAACTCGGGTTAAGAACTTTATCTGAGGATGAGAACAGAAATCATGCGCTGGCAGTACGACGGCAGTGGGAGGCCCCATTAGCTAAAGTGGTACCTCAGATTAAGAAGGGTTTCAGGTTAAGAACAGACTTCCAGAACAAATTAAGTTCTTAACCCGAGGTACCACTGTACAAGTAAGGTAAAAAGGTAAAGGACCCCTGGATGGTTAAGTCAAGTCAAAGGCAGCTATGGGGTGTGGCACTCACCTTGCTTCAGGCCGAGGGAGCCGCTATTTGTTCACAGACAGCTTTCCAGGTCACATGGCCAGCATGACTACACCACTTCTGGCACAACAGGACATTGTGACAAGTGCCAGAGCACAAGGAAATGCTGTTTACCTTCCCGCCGCAGCGGTACCTATTTATCTACTTCCACTGGCATGCTTTCAAACTGCTAGGTTTGCAGGAGCTGGGACTGAGCAACGGGAGCTCACCCCATTGCGGGTATTCTAACCTCTGACCTTCTGATCTGAAAGCCCAAGAGGCTCAGTGGTTTAGAGCACAGTGCCACCAGCGTCCTTTGTCATACATGTAGACATTTACAGCACTTATTAAAACATTGTGTGGTATTAGGGAGGCTCCATCATACATATGGGATAATTCAATATTCACATATTTCAAGGGGAAGGAGTAGTTCCTGGGGCCAGTGATTTCTCCTTAGAAGCCAGTGATTTTGCTATAGCCATAAGCTCTCATGGAATTTTCCTTTGGCAGAGTTGTTCAGCCAATTTTAATTTTGCCTAACTGCATTTTGGCACAACTGCACATCCTTACTGCTTCTTATAGGACAAGCATTAATTTTCTAGCTGGATTACAGGAATATGCCAATCGATCCATCTAAAAGTGAACATGCAGTCCTTCTAAAATTGCCTTTAGCACAAAAGGCAATGTACAGGCGCTTGTTCATTCATCCCATTATGAGGCAGAGTGAGGCATTTGCCTGAGGCAGCAGAATTTGCCTGTCTTGGAAGGACAACAATTTGTTATTTAATTCGCGTTTACTGTGGTTTTTTTGCTTCCAGGGGGTGGGAGAGGTACTTGTGGGTTTTTCTGCCTCAGTTGCCCAAAGAACTTGTTTGGTATTGAGAATTTTGCACCTTGACTTCTCTAGGGGGAATAGGGTGTCATTTGATCACCAGACTCAGGCAGCAAACTGTCTTGGTCCAGCCAGGCTCATTCATAAAACAGATATCTCTTTAGAATGCTAGCAATGCGGTTCTAAAAGGGAAGTGAGATGCTCCTAATGCACAGTTCTCATACTGGCCAGGACTCCATGGCAGATCTGGCTTGCAATTCTTCAGGGTCTTTTATATCAGATAGGTAAAGGTAAAGGGACTTGTTATGTACTGAGTTGAATAGGATCCAAACTGCAGCAATCTGATTGGTCCTAGAACAATAGGATCCAAAAGGCAGCAGTCTGATTGGTCCTAGAACAATAGGATTCAGAATGCAGCAGTCTGATTGGTCCTAGAACAATGCAGCAGTATGATTGGTTGGCAGGAACCACCCAATCATGCTCCAGATAGAAGTGAATCCACAACCTGATTGGCTTACAGTAGAATTCCGGAATTAGCCAATCATGTGCAGCCCATTGTGTAAATAATGTATATAAAGCAGATACTTTGAGGGGACATTCATTCATTCCTCCTGACCACTATGAGCTGAAAAAAGAGCATGAAATCGCTTTGCGACTCTGAGTATATTTCAGGACTCCTGACCATTAGGTCCAGTCACGGCCAACTCTGGAGTTTTTGCGCTCATCTCGCTTTATTGGCCGACGGAGCCAGCCTACAGCTTCCGGGTCATGTGGCCAGCATGATGAAGCTGCTTCTGGCGAACCAGAGCAGCGCACGGAAACACCGTTTACCTTCCCGCCAGAGCGGTACCTTTTTATCTACTTGCACTTTGATGTGCTTTCGAACTGCTAGGTTGGCAGGAGCAGGGACTAAGCAACAGGAGCTCACCCCGTTGCGGGGATTCGAACCACCGACCTTCTGATCGGCAAGTCCTGGGCTCTGTGGTTTAACCCACAGAGCCACCTGCGTCCCTTTTATATCAGATACGTAAACTTAAAATGGGATTGGAAAGAAACTGCAATCTTGCTAGGTTATAGGTTTTTAAAAATCAGCCCCAGCTCTTTGCCTTTCTACAAGGTAGCTATTTGGGTTATAAAAGCCTTATATCTAGGGATTGTGCTTTAGCCATAGGGAACTGATTTTAGGCAAAGGCACACACACACACACACACACACACACACACACACACACACACACCCCTCTCTTTTAAGCATTTTTATTATAAAAACTGCATTTGTCAAATACTATATTTAGACTTGCGTGCAAGGATTAGCATTTCCAAGAACAAGTGTGGTCTGGGGTTCTTGGATGCAATCCTAGGCACCCTTAATTGGGAGCAAGTTCCATTGAATCACAAGAGCCTTTCTTCTAGCGCTCACACATAAGATCTGGTTGCATGCTTGTAATCCTTAGCACAATCCTTTGGAACCATACTCTGTTGAAATGAGTGCATCTTTCAGAACATGCCTGAGAATTGGCTGGATTTGGGCACGTCATTCAGTTGCAGTTTTGAAAGCCATTGCCATGGGATAAACACTTCAACAGAAACAAAATTACATAAAGCACCAGCTGGAATGCCATAGTCCAGGGTAACCAACATGGTGCTTTCCAATTGCTGTGGACTACAGTTCCTATTCGCCTTGGCCAACATGGCCAATGGCCAGGGATGAGGGGAGTTACAATCCACAGGAACTGGAGGAACCTATGTTGGCTACCCCTGCCATAGGTTCTATGTTAGACCTACCAATGTTTTTAATAAAACAAGAAGGTAGCTTCCTAGATGACACAGCAAGTGGGACTACCGTACAAGCAGTGTAAAAATTATTATCAGCCAGTAGTTCCACCACTACATCCTGAAGTGTTTGGTCTATATGTTACTTGGGAATATATAGACCTTTTGGCAACTATCATTTCTTGAGGTATAGGTGCTGTTTGATAGGATGGTTTTGGTCACAAGTTGCTGTTAGTAGAGAGTGGGTGCAGGGTTCTCCTTTCCACAATAATGGCAGGTTGAGCCCAAATGGAGAAAAGTTCAGTGACTCTATTCACATAGCCTACATGCCCTCATGCTCTTCTGGACAGTAAGTATCCACGTTTTGAGCACAGTCTGCCATCACGAAGACCAAAAGTACCTTGGATGCAAGTCACGAACAGATACAGGAAGTAATTTTATATACCCCCCCACATTATGATGTGAAGTCCCTACACACCTAGGACTGTCACATTTGTAGTGTTTATGGTGTTTTGATTTGCTGGAAGATGTCCATAGTGACTGGGGCAATCTAGTCAGTGTGTTGGCATATAAAGAATAGCTGCTTCTGCTTCTTCTTCTTCTTCTTCTTCTTCTTCTTCTTCTTCTTCTTCTTCTTCTTCTTCTTCTTCACCCCCCACTGCTTGCACACAGCTCCATTCACACATTGGCACACCACAGAGCTATGGAGCTCAGCACTAGAGGAAGGGCCATGGCTCAGTTGTAGGTCATTTGCCGACATCTCCAGGTAGAGCTGGGGGTGGGCAGGAATCCCCGTCTGAAACCCCCGAAAGCTGGTTCCAGTCTAGGGTTGCTATATTTCTAGAAGTAAAATTCAGGACATTTTGCCGAAATTCTGGGCGTCTGGCAACCCTGCAGTAGACACTTCTGAGCTAGAGAAGCCATTGGTATCACTTGCCTCTGGTGTCCCTAAGTAACAAACAGGTTCCCAAGGATTGTGAAAGCTTTAGAACGAGACAGCTCACAATTATTTGGAGCAGCGGATATAAAATATCGTGGGATTTTCTTTTTTTCATTGCCCTTTACAATGGAATCCCTTTAAGGTGTAGAAATGTAAAGTCACACTTATTTACATTGCACCTAGAGAGGGCTTCAGAATGGTGTGCACTTAATACTGTGTGTGTGTGTGTGTGTGTGTGTGTGGTGTGCATGCATGAAAGACATTATTAAGCCCCCCCCCCTGCTTAAATAATGTGAAGGGTCTGGCTCAGCCAGACAAAAACCAGGAAATTTGCAGTTCTGGCTGGCACTTCATTCTCTGCTCACCCCTTTGTGCTTTCCTTTCCTCTCAACAATGGGCATGATATGGGGATGAAGCTTTAGCCTTACCTTTGAATTTCCTGGCTTTTGTCATGTTTAAGCCAGACTGTTGGCGTTATTTAAATGCCGGGCTTCTCCTCGCCCTCCACCCCCTTATTTAATGTTATTTTTAACTGACCTATCTTGTTAACCTTGGGAGGGACATTGCTCTGGAGCTGAACACCATTCAAGTAATAATAGCTCGACAACTCACTCCCTGTGGACAGCTCTGCAGAGGCTGTCTGGATTTTTTTTTCTTCCCCTATTTTATTTTATTTTATTTTTTTAAAAAACACCCATCCCTATTCAGAGCAGAGTCACCGGCTAGTCCTTTTCTTTGCATCTGTGCATGGAGTTTCTCTTCTAAGGAGCAGTTTTAGCAGAGGGAGTCCCAGACAATTGAAACACCCAGAGTCAAAAAGAAGGGGCTGCCTGCACACTAATTAAAACAAAGCTCGTTTGTATAAACCAGGCCCCCTCCCTCCCTCCCCACACCCCCAAATGAAAGTGGGCAAACAAACATTAGGCTTTTCTCTCCACACCGAGCCCTATAAGCTACAGGGAGCTATATTTTTAAAAAATATAATTAAAGCAAATGCCCCTTTTGTTTATTATGCTGCGCTTGCCAAAGTTGACTCCAGCAGAACCTGCCAAATGTGAACTTTAAATCTAGTATGCCCAGCCCGTTTCCAAATGTTGTCATGCTCTCCTGGGTGGGTGGGGGGAAGCAAGCTCTGAACGCCCCACGTCCAAAGCATTATCAACTTGCACAGCTATGATAACCTTTCTGCAGTTTCTATGACAGCATTTCAATCAGGCTCGGACAATTTGGGACCAACTTTTGGAGGCTGACCTGTAGTCTGACTGCGAAATGCGTTTAAAATAGAGAAAGGCAAGGAAGCCTGAAAATGTTCATTTGAGTAACAATATACCACTTAGCAGATGCGCATGCTTGCTACTAATTCAAGATGTTCTATCAAAGGTATGAGAAATGCGCAAACATGCCTGTGATATATACGTTCTTTTGTTAATAGCATATTGCGTTACAAAGGACAGGTGAGGTTCATTCCATTTATCCAGGCCTCTCTCTCTCTCTCTCTCTCTCCAGTCTGATTTACTGGTGTCCATGCTGACTTCTAATTAATGAACACTGTGCTCTTGGTTCTTTTATTAGTCACTGTACCTCTTTTTTATTATTTTGTTTTTTTCGTTTCTGTTTCATCTGATTCCTTAATGTAGATTTATTATTTCAGCCTCGTTTCTGGTGATCAAGAGGAAGCATAACTCAGAGCAAAAGGGAGCAGAGGCGAAGCCAGGGGCAAAGCATAAAATGAAATTAGAAACTTTAAGGCTGGAATGAAAGCCACCCCCCCATCCCCATTAGGTTTGAAATCATGCTTGCAAAAACTTTGCTTAAACGTGAGTTGGACTCCCACCAGAACTTTGAATTTCAGACTCCTTTGAACTTCTGAGGGGGGCTGAATTTGAATCCCAGGGTCCAAACTTGCCTGGAGTTTCTTTTCATATATGTAAGTGGTTTTATTTTTCCTCTCCCAGCTGAATTTGATTGTCAAAGAGCTCAGGAGTTATCAATCTTTTACGGCATCGCCAGTCTAGGATCCTTCTCTTCCCATAGGGCAATATATATGTTCAGAGAACCCTTGCATTCTTCTCTCTCCCTTCCAGAGATGCTTCTGCAAATAACCTCCATCTGTGTCTGCACCTTTCCACTCTTCAAAATCATAATGCAAGATTACTTGTGTCAAACAGTCGTTTCCTCATGCACCTGAGGCTTCATGAGGAGTGGAGCCATTTCAGAAGTCACAGGATAGGGAATCATATATAATAATTTTCTTTTACTTTTTTGTTTTCATCCTTTGGTTGTAATAGGTAGAGGTGGAGACGAAATTCATTTGAGATCACCTCTTAATACAAACCTAGCTTAGACTTCCCAAAACAATATGTGAACCAAAATGCAGCTGTTCTTCGAAATTTCCACCAGTCTGAATGCTGCTGTGGATTTCTGCAGCCCTCAGATTCATATATTGGGGGGAATTTGCATGAAAATACAAATATTAGTCCCCTTCATGGATCACTGCCTTGCCGTGGCGAAGGGGCTTGAAGAACTCAGAGAAGCTATGAACTATGCCGAGCAGGGCACCCAAGATAAACAGGTCATAGTGGAGAGTTTTGACCAAACGTGATCCACCTGGAGGAGGAACCGGCAAGCCACTCCAGTATCCCTGCCAAGAAAACTCCATGGACAAAGACAACAGGCATACAGAGGTGCCTGGCGTTCTCTGGTCCATGGGGTCACGAAGAGTCGGACACGACTAAACGACTAAACAACAACACAAATATTAGTAAATATTAGTAAACAAAACAAAAACCCATGTGTTACATTAGGCATTAGGTAGCAGAAATGTCTTCTTCTTCTTGGTATCCGTCTGTCTCTAAAGACAATGGAGTGTCTGTGTGGGGGTGAAGTCAAACTGCTGGAGAATCACAGCGCCTGCTGTGGCTGGAGAGAGCAGTAACTTGTAGCTGCTACCACCCCTGTTGCTTTTGCTGAATTTGCAGTGACCTCTCTGGGGTGCAAGCCTGGACAGTATGTATGGAGGTCCTGGGTTTCCCGCACCCCCACCTTGGCCTCGCTGATGTGATCCAAAAGAAACCAGAACAAAAAAGGGGAATTGCAAGGAGCTCTAAAAGGATCTCTCCACCTTGGGTGAATGGGCAATAAAATGGTAAATCCAATTCAGTGCATGCAAGTGTAATGTGATGCACGTTGGGGCAAAAAAATCCTAATTTAGCACATGTACTCACATAGTCTGTTGGTGAATGCACGAGAGAAAGTCATAGAAGGTAGTTCAATGAAGATGTCAACCCAGTGTGCAGCAGCTAAGGGGAAAAAAAGGGTGAATTCCCTGTTAGGGGATGTGGCGTTTGCCCATTCCTTGTGATTATGTTTGTACAGGGGGATGGAAATGGTTAATGTAGAAAGCTCTGGTTTTGAGGCAGCCTAGGGGTTTACCGGGGGAGATAGAGGAGTGAGGGTCAGACAGAGGCATTAAAAGTCGAACATAGTGGTTGTGACAGTAGAGTGAGAGACAGGGATAGAACTGAGAGCGAAGGGTGTGACAGTGTGAAATAGTGCCACATCTAGTTAAGGGTGTGCATTTGAGAAACCGTTCTGAATATATTTAAAACTTGTTTGTTCTTCAATAAACTTTAATCTTCGTTGTTGACTTTACAACCTGACTGAGACTCAGCATTTCACCAGAAGAAACCTGGTTGGTGGCAGTGGAAGAATAAAGCAGTGGTGTACAGGTCAATAGTCCGTGAAACAACCGGGGGCTCTGTATGAACGCCACAAGGATCATTAGTTAAAGGGAAAAGGATAGAGCCCCACAAACGTTTCTGGAAATAACTTAAAGAAAAATCATTTCAAGAAGCTATTGGTTATCCCCCCCCCCAGGCCATGTCTGATTGGATCATAAGCATGTTAGGCTATCTGCCAAAATATAGGTAAAGTGTTCTGTTTATTTATGAGTTAATCTAACTTCAGAAATAAGGTACCCAGCAGCTGTGAACACACAATCCCAATTTCTCTCTGGTCAGAAAAACAGCCCCATTCTTTCTCGCTATTCTCACTTCAACATGACCTAGCAACAGCAATGGCAGAAGTAAGACATAGCAGAGAGAGAGAGAGGGAGAGAGAGAGGAGAGAGAGAGAGAGAGAGAGAGAGAGAGAGAGAGAGAGAGAGAGAGAGAGAATGCAGCCTGGGGAAGTGTAGTTTTTGCAAATCCCCTGGGCAGACTACATTTCCCATGTAGCAGATGGGAAGCCGGAGAATGGTAGTAATGAGGGACTCTGGGGCCTGGTTCTAGTAGGGATGGATGAATTTGTCAATGTAATTTTGCCCCAAACATCTATTTTTGCAAAGCAATCACCCCTAATACATTTAGTATGGTATATTTATTTATAAAAATATTTATAGACCACCCCTCATGTAAAATATCAATACCATGGTCACTAAGACATGAGTTTTTATGCACACTTTCACAGCAGTATATGCATTTTTGTGCACAGTACTTGATGATAGAACTGCATTGCAAAATTCGGAAAGCTGCAGATTTTGTGGGGTGACTGTGTTTCAGTTCTTGTATTATTTTGGAAAGGGTGAAAGTTCACCTTCAAATGTAAATTGAATAAAATTTCTTCTCCATCCTTTAATTCAGGTGTGTGGGGTTGTGTGTGTTAGAGGGGAATTCTCCAAATTAAAATCCAAGCTGGAGAAGAATTTGGAACCTGTAATGCTCATCTTACAGGTATATTGACTATTACCAGCACCTTGGCACCCAAGCTTGGAATTATATTTTTTTTTAATATATATATAAATTTTTATTAAGTTTTTCTTTTACAAATAATTCGTACCACCATATTTACATATTTGCTGTTTTTTTGAACTTCCATCGGCACCTCCCTCAATCATCCATTTTTCTTATTTTCCCGCATTTTCTTTATAATATTGCCAATTTAACATTAACCTTCCATATCTATTTCTTTTTTACAATATACCTTGTTTTTTTCACAAAGCCTCCTTAAAAGCCACTAGCGTTATCTGTTCATCACATATAGTTTTCAGATATTCCGTAAACTTTCCCCAGTCCTCGATGAATTTGTGATCTTTCTGATACCTAATTTTCCCAGTCATTTTATCCAGTTCTGCATAGTCCATAAGTTTCATTCTCCACTCATTCAATGTCGGTAGCTCCTCTTGTTTCCATTTTTGGGCCATCAATATTCTTGCCGCTGTTACTGCATACTGAAAAAGTTTATAATCGCTTCTATTTATCTCTCTTCCTGTTATTCCTAGTAAAAAGGCTTCTGGTTTTTTAACAAATGTATATTTAAACATCTTTTTCAATTCATTGTAAATCATTTCCCAGAAACCCTTTACCTTCTTACATTCCCACCACATATGAAAAAAAGACCCTTCTTTTTCTTTGCATTTCCAACACTTATTACATGTCTTATACATTTTTGCTAACTTTACAGGTGTAATGTACCATCTATATACCATTTTCATAACATTCTCCTTTAACGTCGTAGATGCAGTAAATTTCATATTTTCATTCCATACCTTTTCCCAGTCATCCAATTGTATATTATAACCGAAATCTCTGGCCCAATGTATCATAACCGACTTTATCTCCTCATCCTTTGTTTGCCATTCCAAAAGTATTTTATACATTTTTGACATTATCTTAACATCATTATCAATTATTTCTGTTTGAAATTTCGATTCTTTCTCTGTATATCCCCTCTCTTTAAGGTCCTTTTTGAACCTTTCGTTTACTTGCAGGTAATGTAACCAATCGTAAACATGCTCTTTAACTTGCTCGTATGGTTTCATTTTCCATTTCCCCCCTTCTTTAATTACTAATTCACCATAAGTTATCCAGTTCTTTCTCATATTGATTTTCTTTACACTCATTACCTCTAGTGGTGACAACCAGTGCGGAACTTTGGGTTCTAATATATTTCTATACCTCTCCCATATTTCCATTATGGAGCTCCTAAAAATATGATTATCAAAACCTTTATGGCTTTTCTTCTTCTCCAACCATAAATAAGCGTGCCAACCAAATCTATTATCAAAACCTTCTAGATCTAATAATTTATTATTTTTTAATTTTATCCACTCCCTTAACCAACAGAGACAAGACGCTTCATAGTATAGTTTCAAGTCTGGCAGGGCAAAACCGCCTCTTTCCTTGGCATCTGTTAATAGCTTAAATTGTATTCTTGGCTTTTTGCCCTGCCAGATATATCTTGAAATCATTCTTTGCCACTCTTTGAACACGCTTGTTCCCCTGATTATGGGAATCATTTGAAACAAAAATAACATCTTTGGTAGCACACACATTTTGATCGTTGATATTCTGCCCCAGAAAGAAAGTTTCAATCTGCTCCACGTTTCTAAATCTTTCTTGATTCCGTTCCACACCGGTGTGTAGTTGTTCTGATATAAATCAATATTTTTGGGGGTCAACCAAATTCCCAAGTATTTTACCTTTTTGGCTACTTCAATCCCTGAGTCTCTTTGCGTTTCTTCTATCAGTCTCTGATCCATATTCTTAACCATTATTTTGGTTTTTCTCTTATTTAACATAAATCCAGCCAGTCTGCCAAATTGGTCAATCTCATTTAATACCTCGTTTAGACTATTTTTTGGGTCTTCCATCGTTATTACTAGATCATCGGCAAAGGCTTTAACTTTATATTCATTTTGACCGACTGTCACTCCCTTTATTCTTTCGTTATTTCTAATTGAACACAAAAGGACCTCCAGGACCGTTATAAATAACAGTGGTGATAGAGGACATCCCTGTCTGGTACCTTTTCGTATCTTAACTTCTTCTGTCAATATATTGTTTACAATCAATTTAGCTCTTTGTTCTGAATAAATCGCCCTTATTCCGTTGTAAAAGTCATTTCCCACTTCCATCATTTCCAAATTTTTTAACATAAATTCCCACGATATGTTATCAAAAGCCTTCTCTGCATCCACAAACATCAATATAGCTTGTTTCTCATTCCTGGCAGACAGGTATTCCAGTATATTTATTATATTCCTAACATTGTCTTTCATCTGTCTGCCAGGAAGGAAACCTGCTTGATCAGCATGGATAAGTTCCTGCAAGATCTTTTTTAATCTTTTTGCTAATATTCCAGAGAATATCTTGTAATCGGTATTCAGCAGAGAAATCGGCCTATAGTTCTTCACTTGTGTCAAGTCCGAATCTTGCTTGGGAATGAGTGTAATAAAGGCTTCTTTCCATGTTTCAGGGATATCTTGTTGTTTTAGAATATTATTCATCACTTCCTTCAATGGTACCGTCAAGGTGTGCCTCAATTCTTTATAATAACTAGATGTAAAACCATCCGGTCCTGGTGCCTTCCCTTTTTTCAAATCTTTTATAGTCTCAAATATTTCCTCATTTTCTATCGGAGCATTCAGTCTGTCTTTCTTTTCTGTCGGGATCTTTTGCACCTTTTTCTCTCTTAAAAATCTCTCAATTTTCTTCATGTTATTTTTTTCTCTATTGTTGTATAAATGATTATAAAAGTCCAAGAATCCTTTCCTAATGCCTTTTGGATTTTCCACTTCTTCTCCATCCACACTAATTTTGTTAATTGTACTTTGTTCCTTTCTTTTCTTGATTTGCCATGCGAGCCATCTGCCTGACTTATTAGCAAACTCAAAATTTCTTTGTCTCAGCCTTTTGATATTCCATTCCACCTCTTTGTTTATAATCATTGCAAATTGCGTCTGCAGGGCTTTGATGTTCTGCTTTATTTTCAGGTTATTCGGTTTGTTAATTAACTTTTGTTCATTGTCCATTATTTGTCTTAAAATTTCCTTCCTTCCTTTCTCTCTGTTCTTGTTTTTAATCGCATTTTGTTGGATGAAGAACCCTCTCATTACCGCTTTGCTTGCATCCCAGACTGTACTCATTTTTGTGCCTTTGTTCATGTTATCCAAAAAGTATTCAGTCAACTTTTTCTTTGCCTCTTGAATGACTTTTTGGTCATCCAAGAGATAATCGTTGAGTCTCCATCTAAATGATCTTTCTTCGTATCCTTTGACTTCCATTTTTATTGGATTGTGGTCTGAGATTGTTCTTGGTTGAATTTCAATTTGTCGGATTCTTGGAGTTAGTTCATTTGAGACCCAAATTTGATCGATTCTTGACATTGACTGATTTGGTTCCGAATAAAACGTGAACTGTTTCTCCAATGGGTGTCTGAGTCTCCAAATGTCAATTAGATTGCAGTTTTTTGTCATAGAGAAAAAAGTCTTAGGTAATTTTCCGTCCCTGCTTACCTCTTTTTCTCTTAGTCTGTCCATTTCTAGTGAAACTACTCCATTCATATCACCCATAAGTATCATTTTTTGATCCATGTAGTCAAACAACTTTTCTTCCAAATTTTTATAGAAATCAGTCTTATTTCCATTAGGTGCATAGATCCCGACAATTATTAATTTTTCGCCCTGCCATTTGATCTGTATTGCAATTATTCTTCCTTCTTCATCTTTAAAGATTTGTTGAGCTTCAATATTTTTCTTTACATATAGTACGACCCCTCTCTTTTTTCCTTTGTCAGAAGATATAAATTCGTTTCCCAGTCTATTATTAATCAAAATTTTTCTATGTTTCTTTGCCACATGTGTTTCTTGGAGACAAATGATATCCAAATTTTTCTTCTTCAAATATTGTTCAATTTTATTTCGTTTTTTCCTATCGTTCATTCCATTAATGTTCCAATTCCAAAGTTTAAGCGCCATCTTTCCTTCTGATTAAAAATTTGATTGATTTTTTTATTTATTATAATCTATCCTCTTCTTGTTCTATTCCTTCTGATTCTTCATCCGTCTCTCCAGTCTTCTTCTCCTTTTCTTCCGAAAGCCTTCTCCTCAGGAGAAAGCTTGGAATTATAAGATCAGAAATATCTCTACTTTGAAGGGTCGCTTTCTCCACTTCCCTTCTCATGGTCCATGTACCCAAAGTCACTTCCAAGATTGATGACCTGGTTCTGCCTTAATTACTCCAGCAAGATACCAGTATATTTGCTGGGGTGCTCTGGAGTCGTTTCTTACCCACGAGTATCTCTACTGTCACAACAATTTTTGGCCATTTCTGCCGGTACAACTTTGATTTCTTTGCCTCTTCTAAAAATAGGGGGACTGGTGTAGGGGAGAATTGCTCTTGCTGCTTTAGCGATTGATTTTATTTAAAATTGATGCCATGCTCAAGTCCATTTAGAAAATTTGTTTCCTTTCAGTGAATTCTCTGAATTATTCCTTTTATGCTAAGCTCACGGTGTACTCTCATTCATGCTGAATAAGCAAGTCTGGATAGACAGCAGCAGTTTTTCTGTCACTCGGTGATTGATAGCAAGTACGACTTCCAGGCGATGCGGACTTTTCATTGACCTCTGCTAACTTTAGGTACTGGATTTGAATTCTAAGTCACGTCCTGCACCAGCAAGCATTTCAGAGCCTTGAATTATGTAACTGCGGTTGCTGCCGCCTGCATTTAAGGTACCCTCATGTAGATGGGCTGGGATGTACAAATGCATGCACAGTATACGCACACAGAGTGAAGACTGGCGTGCTACCTATAAGCCAGGGACATTTAATTTACTTGCTGTTCTTTGGCAATGACAGGATGTTGTCATGTGTGCACTGCAAAAACCGGGTGTGCCCTGAATGCTTGTCTGCCTCCTTTAAGGCCATTGTGTCGACTCAGGAAAGAGATATTCCTACACCAACATTTCTGCCCTGCAGGATGGGCTTGGGGAACCCTTTTCATCCCTAGGATGAGAGCCAGCGTGGTGTAGTGGTTAAGAGCGGTAGACTCGTAATCTGGTGAACCAGGTTCGTGTCCCCACTCCTCCACATGCAGCTGCTGGGTGACCTTGAGCTAGTCACACTTCTCTGAAGTCTCTCAGCCCCACTCACCTCACAGAGTGTTTGTTGTGGGGGAGAAAGAGAAAGGAGAATGTTAGCTGCTTTGAGACTCCTTCGGGTAGTGATAAAGCGGGATATCAAATCCAAACTACTACTACTACTACCACTACTACTACTACTACCCTTCTTCTTCTTCTTCTTCTTCTTCTTCTTCTTCTTCTTCTTCTAGGATGACATTTCCTCATGGGCAGCTTTCCAGGGGCTGCATGCCACTGATGGCTGGAGTAGGGCTGGGCAATATCTGGTTTTCACAACATCATGATATATCACCAGCTAAACATTGTGATATACCGATACATCACAATGTCTGAAATAAGGATGGTGCTATGTAGAAGCATTGGCTGGCTTCCCAGTTTTTCCCGCACTGTGATTTTTTGCTGGCAACTGCTCTTGTGATTTGCTGCCACCCCACCCCCCCGCAGGAGGCAGGGGAGAGCTGAGCCAGCAGAGTTAACAGAGGTCGCAGGAATCGAGAGAAGCATTGGCTGGCTTCATGGTTTTTCCCACTTGGTGATTTTTGCATAGGCCCGCCCCCATCATGATTAACGATACATTGCTGTGAGCGGCTGTGAGGCGTGGAGGCCATTTCCCACAAGGCCCTTTTCACCTAGCCTAGGGGGCAGGGCCCACACTCACCAGGCCTACAAAAGAGGCTCCTCATGAGGCCAGAGGAACATCGCCCAGCTGTGAGGCGTGGAGGCTGCTCTCTGCAAGGCCTTTTCCACCTAGCCAGACTCACCAGCCCTACTGAAGAGGTTCCTCATGAGGCCTGAGGAACATTGCCCGGCTTTTGTTTTATTGATTTAATATACTGTACACCGCTTTGAGGGTGTTTTTTTTATTAAAAATGTAAAGTGGTATAGAAATTGAAAAAATAAATAAATAAATTGCCAGGTCAAAAATTATGAAACCTATATCACAATATGGACTTTAAACTAGTTTGGGATGATATATTGATATATCGTCCAGCCGTAGGGCGGAGCCAGAGGCACAAGTGGGCAATGCAATGGGTGGGACTCTTACTGTTGTAAAGTGCCTGGGATTGGACTAAAGAGGGTGAGATGGATGAGTAGTGGAGATCACCACCCCACTTCTCTTGGTGCTGCAGGAGAAGAAAAATGCAGCATTGATTTACGGCAGGGGGCTGAGGAAGGACACATCTCAGAGAGAGACAAAGAAAATAGTTGGGAAGTGTTAGAAGAAAGGGAGGGGAATTGCGACAGAGTAGTCAGCTGACACGGGTGGCGCTGTGGGTTAAACCACAGAGCCTAGGACTTGCCTATCAGAAGGTTGGCGGTTTGAATCCCCACGACATGGTGAGCTCCCGTTGCTTGGTCCCTGCTCCTGCCAACCTAGTAGTTTGAAAGCACGTCAAAGTGCAAGTAGATAAATAGGTACCGCTCCGGCGGGAAGGTAAACGGCGTTTCCATGCGCTGCTCTGGTTCACCAGAACCGGCTTAGTCATGCTGGCCACATGACCTGGAAGCTGTACGCCGGCTCCCTCGGCCAATAAAGCGAGATGAGCACCGCAACCCCAGAGTCAGTCACAACTGGACCTAATGGTCAGGGGTCCCTTTACCTTTATCTAGTCAGCTGACACGTCGTCACTGGAGAGTATTTCTGATCCCCCTTCTCCCAGAACTCGGCGCTCATTAAGGGCGCAGGAACAACAGAATCAGAGACGTTTGGCCACAAGCAGCCACCGTAAAGGGAGATGCTGCTGCTAGGAAAGAGCGGGGAGGAACCCAGTTTGGAGCAACGCCATGTTAAGGCTTGTTGCGTTCTTTTGTCTCTCGCTATTAGGATTGAATAAAACTCATTAAAAAGGACTCTCCTTGTTTTCTCTGCTCTTGCTGCAACCGGGGGAAGGGATAGCATTCCCAAAGCCTTGGCAGAGCCTTGGCATAAAGTAGGCTAACTTTCAGCCACTCAGAACTGGCAAGTTTCTGCATACGCACCTCTCCATCTTTCATCCAGGCAAGCACGATGCATTGCCATAGTTCATGGACACATTCCAGTTGGCAAACTCACTCAAGGAGGGTGCAGAACAGGACTGGTGAGGGTGGGGTCTGGCCCAAGGAGGCCCCTGAGCTCCTATCAGAGAGGCCTGGAAGGCAACATTTAGCTCCTAGGCCTCAGGTTCCCCATCCCTGTTGTAGGCTGTGGCCTGCATCCCATCTGTACATTTCGAAGTGTGATGAATGCATATACGGCTGCCTTGCAACCATCAGCGTGACACAGTGTTGTCAGTTGTGAATGGTATATTCATGGTGAAATGACCTCTCTGTTCTACAGGAAGCAGCAAAAGGGAATGGATATGGGTAGGTAGGGACCTAGAGGTAAAGGTAAAGGTAAAGGGACCCCTGACCATTAGGTCCAGTCGCGGACGACTCTGGGGTTGCAGTGCTCATCTCACTTTATTGGCCAAGGGAGGCAGTGTACAGCTTCCAGGTCATGTGGCCAGCATGACTAAGCTGCTTCTGACAAACCAGAGCAGCACACGGAAATGCCGTTTACCTTCCCGCCGGAGTGGTACCTATTTATCTACTTGCACTTTGACATGCTTTTGAACTGCTAGTTTGGCAGGAGCAGGGACAGAGCAACGGGAGCTCACCCTGTTGTGGGGTTTCGAACCGCTGACCTTCTGATCGGCAAGTCCTAGGGTCTGTGGTTTAGACCACAGCGCCACCTGCTTCCCTAGGTAGGGACCTACTTCCCTGTATTTTGAGAGCTATCCCGTTATTTCAAAACATGTGTGTCATTTATGGCAGGTGGAACCTAGATGCATTTTGTAGCTGCATTCAGACTGTAAAGTTTGTGTGACAGGGGTAGGCAGAACTCAGAATTGGATGTACTTTTATATCCCTGTGTGATGTGCAGTACATTTGCAAATATATCTCACATGTGTGTGTGTGTGTTTTAAACAAGAGAAGCAACAAAATGGCTACCCATCACCACCATTATCCTACATAATTCTTCTGAAATGAAGGAAGCTTGTGGTGACCACCAGTGTATTTTTGTTTGAACAGAACTAGGAGCCTCAGAAAACATCCCTTGGCTTGTAATGAAGAATTGGTAGCTGTACCATTAGTATAAAATATAACACAGGGTTTGTGCATGCAAATGTGTGTATAAGTCACCAGTGGACCAACTAGCTGAATAAGAATAAGCAAGTTTGTTTTCTCCTGCTCTGGAAGGTAGGACTCAAACCAAGGACTTCAAGCTGCAGAAAAGGAAATTCCGACTAGATATATGGAAAAACTTTCTGACAGTAAGAGCTGTTAGACAGTGGAACAGTCTCCCTTGGGAGGTTGTGGACTTTCCTGCCTTGGAGGTTTGCAAGCAGAGGTTGGATGGCCATCTGTCATGGGTGCTTTAGCAGAGATTGCTGTATTGCACGGGGTTGGACTGGATGACCCTTGGAAACCCCCCCTTCTATCTCTTAAGATTCTATGATTCTAAGACTTCACAGAACAGCTCTGCATTAATTTACTGTGAAGAAAACCACACCGGAATTTTACAGAATGCAGAACCAAATAAGCTAAAAGAAAAACAACAACCCCCTAACTTTAATGAAATTATTGTTATTCTGTTCTGTAAACATATTACGTGACCAGCAGGAAGTGATGCAACACTAAACCGAGTTATCAGCGTACCAGGGAATTCTCCCAGGGTGAGAAGTGGCCGGTGACAATATCCAGCACTGTGTCCTATGCAGCTTACAGTACAGTTAGGCAAACTTACTTGGTGTGATATCCTCTATAAAACAGTGTCTGCTAGTGGAGTGAAACAAGCTGTGATTTCAGTGCCTCTTGCCCCTCTCCTGAATATGCCTGTCAGCTGCACACACACACACACACACACACACACACACAAAGCCACATGCCAACATTTAATGAAAACAAGAAAGGAGTTTTGGGGTACCCTCCTATCCCAACAGAGGTGTGAGTGTCAAAACATCTTGCAACACATTGCAGGTTTAAAGTAGAAAGCACGGTTTTAATGGACTCGAAGATACGGTGATCACAAACGGTATCTCTTCTGCTCCAGCCAGAATTACTGAGATCCCAGTTCCCATTACAGCTCTTTAGATTGCAGCCTCTACATTTTGATGTAACCCTACCAGGGTAGCTGAAGATATCTAAAGCTTGAGGATTTATTAGATGTGAATATACATTTTGTGTGTGTGTGTGTGTGTGTTTTGTTTTTACTGGTCTGGTGCCAGTAAATAAGCCACCAACCCCCTGGCTGAGTGTCATTTGATAGGAAAAGGCTGGGATCACAAGGAAGCCTTCTGTCTTTTCACAAAAAAATAAAAAAAAGAACAGGAGGGGGGAAAGTGCTGAGGTAAGCAGTGTCAACCCCAGCTGCATCAACATGATGGTGGGAAGACAAATGAGAGCTTTCACTGCTGGATATGGGGGATAGAGAGCCCACAGCTCTGAAAACCTTCTTCATATTCTTGAAACAGCTGTCATAACTGAAACTGCCAGGGACTGCTTTTTAAATGACTCCCTTTGATAAGAATTCTCTCGCCAGCCCTTTCTTTCAGCTTATAAACACACTTGCAGCAACACGTAGCTCATCGGAGAGGTAGCTGGAGACTTGAATCGCACTTGGCTCCTCTCTTTCTCCTCTCATCCTGAGCCACAATTATCACTGCCTACTACAACGGCGGCTCCCGCCTTCATTTCCCAGGGCAGTCATCTTTGGGGCTTAAGGTCTAAAATCAGATGTCCTAGAAACCAAGCTGTCTTGGAAATCCATCATCCTTATCCTTAAGGCCTGTCTATTGCATCTCAGAGATGTAGGAGCTGGTTAGCCTTTCTTACTACCTCACATGTGCCAGGGCTGAGCTGTGCCCTTGAAACTTTTAAGGCTTAGCTCTGGTGACACTCCCCTGCTTGCATGAAAACTGTGCTGTCCTGCGATACATTTAAAAGCCCCCCCCCCAATTCTGAGAACTATAAAAGGTAAATGTAAAGGACCCCTGGATGGTTAAGTCCAGTCAAAGGTGACTATGGGCTTGCGGTGCTCATCTCGCTTTCAGACTGAGGGTGCCGGTGTTTGTCCACAGACAGCTTTCCAGGTCATGTGGCCAGCAGGACTAAACTGCTTCTGGTGCAACCAGAGCGCACGGAAATGCTGTTTATCTTCCCGCTGCAGCTGTACCTATTTATCTACTTGCACTGGTGTGCTTTCGAACTGCTAGGTTGGCAGGAAATGGGACAGAGAAACGGGAGCTCACTCCGTCGGGCGGATTTGAACCACTGACCTTCCAATTGGCAAGCCCAAGAAGCTCGGTGTCTTAGACCACAACGCCACCCATGTCCCCCCTCTGGGAACTGTAGTTTACCCATCGCATGTAGTCTGCCATTTCCAGCACCTTTAACTAACTACCATTCCCAGGAAGGGAAGATATGTCCTTTAAATGTCTGGTGTGTATACCTCCTAAGATCCCGATAGCGTCAATTTCTCTCTGGCGTCAACCCTACCCTGTGCAGCCCGTCCTTAAATGTGTTAAATGACCTACCATGGCTTTTGTTATTAAAGGCAGTGACTCATTGAACAGACGACAATGGAATCGGCAAAACGAATGAATGAAAGAAAAAGCAATGGAAGTTTTTGCAAAGTTAGGTTGGCCTGTCCCAGTGTTCCGTCCCAGGAAGGCATGTGGTGGATTGCTCAGAGATGAAATGCGATGGCGTTTGTTTTGCTCGGTGCCTGTGATCATGATCTGCTAAGTGGCAAGGAGCGGCGGAGGCAAAGGAAGGTGATGTGCGTCTGGGCAAGCACAGTGAGGTGTTTTGCCAGTGAGACAAACTTGAGACGGGGGCAGCTTTCGTGCCACGGGGCCCGCCAGTTCCTTGTGCCTGTTGCCTGGGCAATGACTGGGGGATTATGAGGAATGCTTGGAGACGATGGCCTTCTTTGGGGCTCATGGATAGGAGCAGAAGGGGGTGGATGGCTTTTGTCTATCTGTTTCTTCTTCTTTATATTCAACAGATTAGACAGGCGGGTTGCTGTGGCGACGACACGGAGGAGGTCTCCGGCACACCTGCACCACAAACAAGGAGTCCCGCCAACATGGGACTTACAGAGTCCTGGAGGCAATTTTTTAGCTGTGGGAAACACAGACAGGAAAGAAGTGGGAGGAGGAAGGAGAAGAAGGAGAGGTACACAGACAAGAAAAGGGAAACCGGGGCACTGTCTGCTGAGGTCCACAACGTACTCCTTGTTTACAGCACTGCCTTTTGCACACAGACTTTGCACATGACCATCCTAAAGCTACTGCCCCAAACAAGTCATAGGTCAGAGCAGCAAATGAGCATCTGCTTGGGCCAATGCTTTCCACAATGTGGTGCTTTCATTTTATTCTTTTAAAGAAGGAAGGAAGGAAGAAGTACAATGACCGTGCAGACAGCAAGCTGGACACCAGAAAACCAAAAGTGCAGGAGAATTAAAAATGAAAGTGGAGGGGGCTGCATGTGCGCGCACACACAAATGCTGTTTCTGAACTTAACTCGCATCCTTAAGAAAGTTAATTACATTGTGGTGGGAAAAGGTGAGGTGGGGGTTTATAAGTCTTTTGAGCTAAAAGCAAAGAAAGCTTGGAGAGAGAGAGGGAACAGGAAAAACGTTAAAACCAGTGAGCACCTAAAGGCAAACATGCCACTCTGGAATGCTCTGGCTCCCCTCCAAATGTTGCTAATGAACCAGCCAGCCCTGTACAGTGTCCTTGCCTCACCTCTCCTGGACAGCCCCCCCCTGCCTTCCAGGGCTCCCCCTCACCCATCACCTT
The DNA here is from genome assembly GCF_027172205.1 of Podarcis raffonei. Lineage (NCBI taxonomy): Eukaryota > Metazoa > Chordata > Lepidosauria > Squamata > Lacertidae > Podarcis > Podarcis raffonei. The sequence continues at coordinate 18,450,861 of NC_070618.1, forward strand.
CCTTCCCCCGCCCTCCCCTGATGGCATTCATTGTGATCGTGTTTCACTGCGAGCTGAAATTACTTTAAAGGAAGCCCAGGTTCAGGGACAACAACTTGGAGGCATTCATAGACCATTCTATTACTGCCGGGAGCTTACACAACAATGTCCTTTGCATAAGACAAGGGTTTGTCGCCTCTTCCCATTCAATCATTTATGTGGCTCTCTAAGTTACCCACCCTTAGGAGTATTAGATGGGAACACAAGCTCTGCATAGTCCAACGCGATGTTTCTGCTAAGATAGCTGTTGTCGTTCACATAGGTTCAAGGCAGCAAGTGGGTTGTTGCCACTTAGCAGCAACTCAAGGGCACAATGTAAAACATGGATTCTGTAGAAGCAGCCACTATTTCTGCAATGACCATAGCTAGCAAATTGCATCAGTGAAATTGATGCCCCCAGATAAGAGCCAGGGCTTTTTTCTTTTTCTTTTTCCAGGCAGAGCTCACCGGAGCTCAAGTCTGGCACCTCTCAGGTGGGTGCCATTGCCATTCTAAGAGAACAAGGGAGAAGTTCATGGTGGGCTCCGGCACCTCTGTTTTTCTAGAAAAATAGCACTGAAAGAGCCCGTGGTGTTTCCTATTAATCATTATGAATTAAGAGTGGGGAAGAAATTTGGTTCACTTTGCCTGTGAATGCGAGCCTACCTCATTTGCCCTTCTCAACACAGAACACGGACCGAAACACAACTACCCTTCAAAACCTGCACTTCTCTGAATTTTGAGATGCAGTTCTCCAAGCAAATGTGGTCACAAAAATGCATTTAGTAAAGTGTGCTTGTGTACATGAAAACAACACATGTGGTGCTTGCAGAAATATATATATAAGGTAAAATTGCATATAAAAATATGTATATTTGAAGCAATGGATACCAAATGCTCAAACTGATGTGGAAATGCAGCAAACTGAGCTCAAAGCTAGAAAAAAGAGTGAGAGAGAAATGGACTGAAATATACTCAGAGTTGAGTGTGGATTTCATGCTCTTTATTCAACTCATAGTGGTGAGGAGGAATGAATGTTCCCCCAAAGTATCTGCTTTATATACATTATTTACACAATGGGCTGCACGTGATTGGCTAACTCCGGAATTCTCCTGTAGGCCAATCAGGTTGTGGATTCACTTCCACCTGGAGCTGGATTGGGTGGCTCCTGCAGACCAATCATACTACTGCATTGTTCTAGGACCAACCAGACTGCTGCATTCTGAATCCTATTGTTCTAGGACCAATCAGACTGCTGCATTTTGGATCCTATTCAACTCAGTACGTAACAGAACATTGGCAAATGCCTCCCTCCTGTACAGGTGTGTTTAGGCAGCCTGGCTACCAAACTATCATTGACTAGATTCAAACTAATTTTGTCACCCACAAACCAAACCACTATGTCACTCTGTTAAAGGTGATGGAATGTATGGGTTTCTGGTAAGGCTAGAGCAGAGGTCGGCAACATAAGGCCCATGGGCCAGAAGCGGCCCATGAGGGTTGCTTAACTGGCCCATGAGCCGCCCCCAAACCGAGCCGCTCGCTTGGCAAGTCCCTGCGCGCTGTGCTAAACCGGCGCAGCGCAACACGGGGGCTATCTTCCGTGGCTCCAGAAATCACTTCTGCGCAGGCCCAGATGCTGGAAATCACGTTTGCACAGGCACGATTTTGGGTGTCTGGGCATGCGCCGAAGCAATTTCTGGCAATGCAGACATGTGCAGAAGCGATTTCTGGTGTCGTGCTGTGCCAGCCCGGCCGACAGAGGATCTCCGCGGGGAGTGACCCAGCCCATGCCGACCCCTGGGCAAGAAATGACTGTCAGCAACTGAAATTTCAGCTATATCATGTTACCGTTTGATAACCTAATTTTTTGTGCTCCTTCAGGGAAAAAAAGAAAGGATAATTTTGCCACAAATCATCATTTACTGATCCTGGTCTGTCCAAGGTGCTTATACAAAATCAATATGCATTTGCAGCTCCTGCTAGCAACGCCCATTTAACATTTCCAGGAGGATGACAAGGCTAAGTGACTGCATATGTTTCATCCTACTTTATAGCGATTTCTAATGTTTCCCTTTCTCGGTGAATCTGGAACAATACGGGCCATTTACATAGGCTATATTTCCAAAGCAGGGGGGCACTAGTTCAATGAATGTCTTCTATTGTGCTGACGTTTAAATAATATTCCGTACCAAATTCTATCATGAAGGGCCAAACTATATGCAAGGCAAGATCAGATGTCCCATCTTTTTGATTTTTTTTTTTTTGCTTAAAACAGCTGTTTGTGTTTCCAAATTGGACTGAAGCAAAATCACTGGGGGAGGCGGGCTAAACACTCATGCCCAAGTGGAGATAGGTTTATCATAACCAAAACCCCAACTCCACAAGATGTCCGGAGTTATTAATGACTAATACTCACTGAAACCCGTGGAACAAGTTAGTCACGATTAACCTGAAGTCCCTTTTTGCTTGCACAGAACTTAGTCACAACTAAATTTAGCTGGATTTTGGTCAATGGGCTTTCTAAGGGCTTCCAAAGTTTAGCTTAATGGATGCTTAGTCAGACTCTGAACTTGCACCATGACATTCCCAAAGGTTAGTCTGACAACAAGGCTCCACATTTTGGCAGGTCTTACTTCTTTTCTGGGATGAAAATTTGGAAATGTGATCTAGGTGGGGAAATTAGGCACACATCCCTGTGTAGCTGACAAAAAAATGAAGAGCGGCAAAGAGTTATGAATGTTTTGCACAGGAGGTTCAACTCTGTAAAGAGGGATTGTGGCGTTAGATATGTGTGGAACCTTATTCTAAATGTGCAGCATATTCAATAAATAATGCTGGGTCATGTTCTGCAGCACGAGGATAGAGTTATTACAAAGTGTTTTTTCTTTTTAAATGATTGACATTGAAATATTTGAAATGTGGCTTTTTAAAAAGAGAGAGAGAAGATGACTGTTGCCAAAGAATTAGAGGTAGAAATCCAACACTTCCCTATACTTCATGAAGTATAATTATTGGGGTCTTAAAGACCAGTAAATGAGATAATTCTTTTTAAAAGGTTTAACTTTCCCCCATCCCACATGCCCTTGAAGGAACTGAAGTTGGGAATTGCAGCAGGAAGGAGGAGGTAGTAAAGGACGATTGGTGCCTTGAGATTCTATCCATGTGCTAAAGTGAGGTTTCATGGAGGCCACTGCAAAATATTGCAATCTACTATCGGATCCTTTTAAAAACTCCAGGCATGGTATCTGTAAGGCTTGGGTCTCTCCCACACACACACGAGACACCGCCAGCAGTTAATTATCTAAGATTTATTGGTTCAACAAAAAGCCCCGGTTGGAACTCCGCTAATTTCGGTCTTCCTCCGATGACACAGTTGCCGCAACTAAGCTCCGCCCCCTTTCCCCCCAACAGGAAAAATGCCACCTTCTTTTCCTGTCCGTTTCGCGCTTCTTGGCTAATCTTGTGAGTCTATGAGATCAGGGGGATTGCACCCCACCCCCCATATTTCTGTGTCCGTGTCACTATATGAGCTTTGCAACTGAATTCCTACTCTCTGTGTTTCTCCGTTTTTCTGTGTACAAAGGTTGAATTCCTGTGGCTAACTGCTTCTCCCCCCTCCCTTAGGAATTCTCTCTCTCCTTCCGCTGTACCTGTCTCTTCTCTGACAGTATCTGTATTTGGTCTTCAGAAGCAATAACATGACCCATGAGAAAGTGGTAAATGGCCTCTGCCCTGTATACCTGAAGGAGCGTCTCCACCCCCATCGTTCTGCCCGGACAGTGAGGTCCAGCTCTGAGGGCCTTCTGGTGGTTCCCTCACTGTGAGAAGCGAAGTTACAGGGAACCAGGTAGGGGGTCTTGTCGGTGGTGGCACCCACCCTGTGGAATGCCCTCCCTTCCGATGTCAAGGAAATTATTATTATTTATTGAATTTATATACCACCCTATACCTGGGGGTATAGAACGACTACCATATTGCCCCAAATATAAGCTGCACCCGGATATAAGCTGCACCTTTAAAATTGGAGGGGGGAAAGAAAAAAAGAAAAAATACATGAATATAAGGCGTTCCCTTTCTCACAGGGACTCACCGAGCAGGCGGCTCAGTTCAGGGGTGGCTTGTGCGCTGGTTAAACGACCCCATTGGGCCGCTAGTGGCCCATGGGCCTTAGGTTGCCGATCCCTGTTCTATATATTAGGTCTGCAAGCTGCGCATATTCCATCAGTTTAAGTTGTAATTCTTCTTTGGTTGCGACTTTGCTTGTTTTCCATTTTTGGGCTAACGAAACACGAGCCACAGTAGTGGCATATGTAAATTACCTTTTCTGACAACTGGGTTTTTTTGTTTTAAAAGTACCGTATTTTTCGCCCTATAGGACGCACTTTTTCCCCTCCAAAAATGAAGGGGAAATGTGTGTGCGTCCTATGGGGCGAATACAGGCTTTCACTGAAGCCTGGAGAGCTATAGGGGTCACTGCGCACCGACCCCTCTTGCTCTCCAGGCTTCAGGAAGCTCTGCGCAACCCTGGGGAGCCTGGCGCGAAGCCGCGCCGGGCTCCCTAGGGTTGTGCAGAGCTGCCTGCGCTCCCGGGCTCTGCGCAGCTCTGCACAACCCTCCGGAGCCCGGTGCGAAGCCGGTTCTGGCTCCTGTTCTGGGGGCTGGGGTCGGGGGAAGCCGTGCACCTGGGGGAAAAATAATTTCCCCCCCTTTATTTCCCTCCCCAAAATCTAGGTGCGTCCTATGGGCCGGTGTGTCCTATAGGGTGAAAAATACGGTACCTTTTTTCAATTCATTATGAATTATTTCCCAATACTCTTTTACCCTTTTACAGGTCAGCCACATACGATAGAACATACCCTCATTCACATTGCATCTCCAACACTTATCTGATTCAGTCTTATACATCTTAACAAGTCTACTCGGTGTTAGATACCATTGGCCCCAAAGACTTTAAAGGCGATCACCAATGCTTTGAATTGTGCCTGGAAGCAAACGGGCAGCCGATGCAGATGTTGCTGTCCAATCAAGGATGTGTTTATGAGTGCACATTTCCTCCAAGAAATACCCAAGGCTCCACTGCAGGGAGAAATGTGGATCTTTTGGGATAGGTGTTGAAGACAGTGTACACAGCACAAGCCATATGGTTTTCTCTGGGCTGACAAAGAGCACAGCAACATTCTGCCTTTCTTCTCCCTTCTAAGAAAGAGCTGCTCTCCCAAGGAGGTGTGAGAATGAGAGTCTACAGAAATACCCTGCCTTGCAGGGGGAGTTCAGAGATAGTTCACTGAGTCAGGGGAAACTCTGCCTTTACTCTTGTACCAGGTTTTATGGAAGGAAATTAAAATATATATACTGTCTGACACCATGGTGGAATGCTTGGAATCTGAAATATATAAAGTCTAATAGGATTTTGGCCAAAGCCTAGTGCATGGTCCTACATCACAGTTTTACAGATTCTTTTTCTTTCTTTTGCTATGCTTTACTACAGGTTAAAGAGGTTTACTGCTGTTTGGTTTCCAGAACAATGGTTGTATAACTTCTGATTTGTGTGGATATTGTGAACTGCACTTGTTTCCTGCATGTTTGAAAACCCCGACGTTCATTACCGTCCTTCCTCAATAACCTCCTGACTTCTCTACGCAAGGCTATATAGCAATGCAAGCTCGCTTTAAGCACACATTTATATACTGAGAGCAGCTCTGCTCATTTTTATATCTTTAAATGCCATCTATTTGTGCCGTGCCTTGGAGATGTAAAATGCTGTGTGCGGTAAGTGCTAAGTTATTATGGATTCCCTCTTTCTCCAAAGCACTTTGGGAAATCAATATGTTACTCAGAAAGACTGCATTGTCTCGGGCTGATCTGCTCTCTCTTACAGCTGAATGATATAGGACTAAGGGCTTGCCATACCATCCTGGCTTTCCAGATAATACAAATGGCAAATGGGTCTAATTTATATATATTTTTTCTGGGTTAGCTCAAGAGCATAATTAAGGGCTGCCTATCCGTTCACTGATGAGTTCATCTCACGTTGTGAGATGAGCGCACAACCCTAGAGTCTGTCAAGACTGGCCCATACGGGCAGGGGTACCTTTACCTTTACCTTTATCCGTTCACTGGGACGCGTGGGACGCGGTTCGAATCCCTGCGGCGGGGTGAGCTCCCGTTGTTCAGTCCCAGCTCCTGCCCACCTAGCAGTTTGAAAGCACTCTTAAGTGCAAGCAGATAAATAGGTACCGCTTTATAGCGGGAAGGTAAACGGCGTTTCCGTGTGCGGCGCTGGTGCTGGCTCGCCAGCTGCAGCTTCGTCATGCTTGCCACGTGACCCAGAAGTGTCTTCGGATGGCGCCGGCTCACGGCCTCTAGAGTGAGATGAGCACGCAACCCTAGAGTCGGACACGACTGGCCCGTATGGGCAGGGGTACCTTTACCTTTACGTTTATCCGTTCATTTACTTTTTTCAAAAAAAGAGAGCATACCATCATCTGAAATTATGCAAAAAATAAAACAGAAAAAACATCACTCAGGATTTATCTTTAGGGGAGAACCAACAACATGGGAAATGGGTTCTGCAATCTGGTTATATATGAGCTGTCTCTTGGTGATACATGGTGCATAGTTTTCACCATGACTATTTCCACCTATATATTTCTCAAATAGCATGTAGCAGACCCTCCAAGCATCCCTATTTTCCAGGGATAGTCCTGGATTTACAGATGGCGTCCTAGTTTCTGATTTGATCCCAGAATGTTTCCACTCCCTGCTCATCTGTATCATACCCTCCAACGTTTCTTCAGTGAAAATAGGGACGTGGTGTCTCTCACTAAAAGGAAAGCTCTCACTAAAATAAATGAATAAATGCAGGTATAATTAACACACACTGAAAAGAATGATGGGCTTTTTGTCTGACAGGAGTCGAGTGACTCAAAAAACAAAACCCAACAAAGTGCCTGTCAGCAAGCAACTGACAAGCTGAGCTAGCCTTGTAAATTTCAAAATGTTGTGGTTGTCAGATTTCTGCCTCTTACACATTTTAATACCACACGAACTTTTAAAGAAGGTGGGTTACAAAGGAAAGGCACGTCTTCCTTCGTTGTTTTTGGCCTCTGTGCATGCAGATTGGTCTGAGATGAGGGTGGGAATCTTCTTCTGCCAGATTTTAATATATTTTTCCCCTTACAGATAACAAAACAATTAACACTAACACATATTCCACCGAAAGAGCTGCAGGAGAGATGCATAAGCAAAATAGGTAAGGATCTGTGTTCGTTTGATGAGGGTGGGGATTGGCTGCGAAGCCTGATGATGTCATCCTTGCACTGGTTTTGTTCGACTAGCATGATGAGAGATGAAATGTGGTTGTATAGGAATGACAGCATGAATTGGCTGCTCAGTGCATTGAGATAGCTGGAATTGTGCTCAGCAAGCTGCCTGCTATTCTGAAATGTAGGCAGATTTCAGGCCCGTGTTCATTTTGTTTTTACAAACTTTCTGAATTCCTAAAATGTCTGAATGCTCTCAGCCATGCTCAGAGTCCTGAGCCTTTTACTCTGAGCCAGTATCTGTAGGCTGGGTCAAAGTCTTGAGATTTACGGAGCTGCTCTCCTCGCGGAGCTTGTGAAAATTGCAATCTAAATCAGCTCCCCAGATGGTAGATCATTAACAACGCAGGAGGACAGGATGCATGCCCACTGGTGTGTAACACCATGGATATAAACTCCAGTGCCTGAGAGGGAGATGCAAATAGCTTTTCCTCTGTCTTGTGAACCTACAGCCTGCTGCCACCCATTTATTCGTTTGTGGCACCATTTGCACTTCATCATGTGTCCATTGAAAGATCACAGAAGAATTAACTTAATGTACGAGAGGCGAGAACCAAAGTTGCCAACAGCAGTATGGAAGGCGCACACTTGCAGTACATACCGGCGATGAATGCCACAGTCTTGATTCCTTGGATGGGCTCCATTTTAAAGCTCTACCTGGCAGCCCAAATTCATGAAGCACGGTGTGGCAAGGCATCCCCCCTAATCTTTACTGACAGTATGACTTTATTGACAACAGATGTGAGAGGTCTGGCATAGGCATTGGGTAGACCCCAGCCCTTCCAGCCCACCTGCCTGAAGAACTTGTGTTTTGGGGTCAACCAGAAATGAAGGATTCCCTGAGCTGCATCAAGGGGTAACTGCCCCAATGGATTGCACCTGGGGAGTGCTGTGGCCCTTGTCCGGACAGAAGCATCTCCCATGGTTCTTTTTAATGGGATACCCCATTTCAGAGGGGTCAGGCAGAGGCTACAAACTCCCCTCCGATCAAGACTACACCTATCCAATGCCCAAACCACCAAAGCTGTGACAATTGCTATGAGGATGGCGAAAACCAGACAGAGCCAGACGGAGCCAATTTGCCAAGTGGGAAAATTCCAACCTGGTGTCAGGAACTGGGCAGAGGAGGAGGAGTGGTGGAGGGTGGAGGTAATGTCAGGGGCCTCACCATCCTGACACTTCCAGGGTGGAGGAAAAGAAGGAGAGTATAGATTTACAACAGGGGTTTGTTGGAGGGCACAGCTGAGAGGCAGATGAGGGGGAAAATTGGGAAACAATGGAAGAGGAGGAGCATGCAGAGGCGGAGCAGCAGCTGGCTGACACATTGTCACTAGAAAGCATTCCAGACCCTCCATCTCCTAGAACCTGGTGAGCCTTAAAAGTAGGATCTGTAACTGCTGTTTCCAAGTGGCTGGCCAAGTGGAGAAGGAGGAGCCAAAGGAGAAGGGAGAGTGTGGACGTTGGAGATTTGAGCCTCACCAACACCTCTCACTTTCCCTACCAGGTAAACTGGCCTCTTTTAGCCTCCCATCACTTGTTTTCAAGCGGTTTCTGGAAAACAGAGCAGCGGACACACCATGGAGCTGCTGTCTTCTGAGTCCGTGATGTGCAGATTCCTGCTGTTGGACCTCGCCTCCCCCCTCTCCATCTTAATCTGAGCTGCGCCTCAGCTCCCCTGGGGGATATGGGGCAAGCAGAAAGTATGCTTCCTCTGAGAATTCCTCTGAGAACATTCCTTTGAGAATGTGCAAAGTGTAGAGTTTGCCAGAGTGGTGCATGCTCTGGTTATCAGAGTACGTTTCCAGGCACAATTCAAAGTGTTGGTGCTGACCTTTAAAGCCCTAAACAGCCTCGGCCCAGGATACCTGAAGGAGTGTCTCCACCCCCATCGTTCTGCTCAGATCCAGCTCTGAGGGCCTTTTGGTGGTTCCCTCACTGTGAGAAGTGAAGTTACAGGGAACCAGGCAGAGGGCCTTTTCGGTAGTGGCGCCTGCCCTGTGGAACACCCTCCTGTCAGGTCAAAGAAATAAATAACTATCTGACTTTTAGAAGACATCTGAAGGCAGCCCTGTTTAGGGCAGCTTTTAATATTTGATGAATTATTGTATTTTAATATTTTGCTGGAAGCCGCCCAGAGTGGCTGGGGAAACCCAGCCAGATGGGCGGGGTATAAATAATTTATTATTATTATTATTATTATTATTATTATTATTATTATTATTATTAGCCTAGGGTGCACAGTACACCAGCACTGTGACCTCACACCTGATGTTTGAAAGAGCTCCCAATGTGAAAATTCCATTTTAAGAACGACTACATAGCATGTCTGAAAACCCCGCTTGAATGCTTCCGAGCACAACAACAAATCTGTTCCCTAAGTATTCCCCTTTAGCATTGTGAGTGCTGCCCAGCTCCCAAAGAGCCGAGATAGAAAAGAAGTGCCTTGAATGCAGAAAGCGTCACTTATCCCACCATCTGCTGAGCGAAAGAGCGAACCCCTTTGCCATCCAATAGCAATCAAGAAGAAACGGCATTCTGGTTTTATGTACCCTGTAATGTCATCGGGATGAGGCAACAGCAGCGGCAGCAGCAGCCGTACTGCCACCGCCATCGGTGAACAGATATGGCCAGGTCTTAAGATAAGCCACCGCTTGAATCATTTGCTGCCATTTCTGAAGGCGAACCTGAGTGATGCTAAGAGATAGGGAGAAAGTCCTTGGGTTAAGCTGGCATGTGCCAGTGAATTAAAGGCTGGCGCTTGCAATGCTGCATTGCAGGGGAGCTTTTAGCTGTTTGAAGCTGCCAGCTGATGTCTCTCTAAGCATCATTGCCAAGAAGCCAAAACTGGAAGCAGGTGCGGGGGTAGAGGAACTGAATGTGGTGGTTGGGAGAGCATGAGGGGGGGTGGCGGCGGGGAGGGGTGTGTGGAACGGATGAACAGAACTTCTGTTGTTAAAATTCTGTTGCCTTCATTAAGGCCTAAACAATGCTTTGCTTTAAACTTGGAGGATATTTTTAGCCTGATAGACTACTGCAAACCCAGTCTGACAATCCTCTTACATTTATGCACTGAACTAAAAGGCTCCCCTCCGCCCCCCACTCCTCCAGCAGAGCCGCGGATTGTCTAGCAGAATGTTGTATGCTGATTATAGCAGCTTTGCTCAGGAGACGGAGAGCATCTGCTTCTTAATGTGCCCCCATCGTCCCACCCAGCCCCCCCAACCAAACTGCTCTTTGGAAACTTCCACCTCCCTTAGCCCAGGGCCTGGGAAAAGAGCCTCTCCCCAACTCAAGTCTCCGTCTTCACCGTGCCATGTCACCAGTTCAGCCATCGTAGCATACCACCTCCTGATAAGAAAGAAGGCAGGCACCAGCAATGCCAAGAATTTGCATTCCTTTCAGAGGCAGAAACAAGATGTGCCACTCATGTTTGCAGCCAGAGAGATTCTCCATTCTCCCTTACGCTCAGCTCAATGGCACTCACACGGCGGGTGGAGTGGGGGGGGGGAAGGCGAGGGAAAAGGGCAGGTATATATGTGTAATTATAGCAATTGTACTAGACAAGTAGTACCTGCAGCAGAATGTTGCAGTACAGAGGGCTCGTGTTCAGCATTGCAGCTAGTCTCCTAGGACATTCCATTCTACCCTTTGCCCCCTTTTCACACCCACTTCTGAACAATCAGCATCCTATGACCACTCGGGGTGCTCAGTCCTCACTGAGCTATTTCCCCACCTGAATTTTGATTTTAATGATTTTGTGTGTGTGTGTGCGTGCACTTCTGCAAACCTCCAGTTTCTCCCAAACCTGCTAATGATTCTCCTGTGTGCATGGGTGCTGCCATTTTGGTTAGATAAGGATCCATACTGACAGGAATGCATAACGAATATTAGTAGGGAATCTATCACTGCAAGCGGCCAGTGTATTTCCAAAGCTTCATGCCCATCACTTCTTGGGGACTTCCAGCTTTCATTTTGTTGGCCAAATAAAACAAGGCCCTTCTTTAAGTTGCCTGTTCAGCATTCTGTTAGTTTGCAACATGATGCCTTCCATGAAAATTGAGGTATTAAAATGACATTTGCTATGCCTGGTGGAACGCTTTATCGCAGGAGACCAGGGCCCTGTAGGACTTGACATTCTTCTGCAGGGCCTGCAAGAAGAAGAAGAAGAATTTGGATTTGATATCCCGCTTTATCACTACCCTAAGGAATTCTCAAAGCGGCTAACAATCTCCTTTCTCTTCCTCCCCCACAACAAACACTCTGTGAGGTGAGTGAGGCTGAGAGACTTCAGAGAAGTGTGACTAGTCCAAGGCCACCCAGCAGCTGCATGTGGAGGAGCAGGGAAGCGAACCCGGTTCACCAAATTACGAGACTACCACTCTTAACCACTACACCACACTGGCTGTTCTGCCTAGCCTTCAGTCTGGGCCCTGTTTGACCCCCCTCTATAGGACCCTGTAAGTTACCTCTTTGGCCCTTTTATTGGCTCATGTGCAACCAACATGGATAGCTGGCCCTCATGAATACTTGAGGTTCCCGACCCCTATGGTTTTAATTTGTGGGCAGTCATTTAATTTTATCCTGATTCTAATTTTTAAGCTGTATTTTAGTCAATTGTTTGATTGTGTTTTAATGTATTTGATATTTGATGTTAGCTGCCCTGAGCCTGGTCTTGGCCGGGGAGGGTGGGGTATAAATAAAAAAATCGTACAAAACAATCATTAAAATGACTGGCCACTCATAGAAGTATCAAACAACTGCAGAGGCCTGTTGGCATAAAAAATGTCTTCAGGAGTTGGCACAAAGTCACAAGCGATCATGCCTGCCAAATCTCTGTGGGAAGAGTGCTCCGCAAGACAGCACTGGCAACTCTAAAGGTCTGGCTTCTGGTTGAGGCTAGTTATAGAATCATCGAGTCATGGAATTTTAGAACTGAAGGGACCCTGAGGATCATCTAGTCCGATCCCCTGCAATGCTGCTTCTTCTTCTTTGGCGATCACTCGTAGCCGAGTAAGATTGTCTTCCATAAACACAGTTTTAACAGTGAATCCGTAAGTGACTGTGGAGGCCAATTCTGGATCGACACGTCCTTCCACAGTGGGGACATAGGTTTCTGGGTGGGAGTTGATCATGGTGAGGGTTTGCTAAGTGTGCCTTCCTCTTTGCACGTTTCTCCCTTTCATTCTGAGTTCAAGAGTCTTCATAGCCCATGACACGTTTGGTAAAGGCTGTTCTCCAGCTGGAGTGCTCGCAATGCATGTGGGGATTGAACCTGCAACCTTGGCATCATCAACACCATTCTCTTATCAACTGAGCTATTCAGTGGTTGGGCTTCTGTAATATGGGGGGACAAGTAACAGACCTTCTCTGGCTGCTCTTAGTGATTGAGCTGGGATATAAGGCTTCAGGTTGTCTTTAACACTATCCTGAACCCAAGCTGCTCTTAGCTAATTACAAGCAGGAGTAGCTCATGAATCACTTGTGATAACAGGAGCGGGATTTCATATTCTAATATCTTTCTTTTAATATTCTTTCCTGGGCAAGGGTTTTTGGCTGAGCGATGGAGTCTACCAACCACCATGCAAAAGGGTTAACCTGTACAATGTCTGCAAATGTGACCATGTTCCTTTAAATGCTAGTCTTTTATTTCACGGCACTCAAGGAAGCATTCAGAACACTGAGCACTTTGCAAGGGTGTCATCCCCCCCCCCCGTGCACATGAATGAGGTTGATTAAAAGCTTCAAACAATGAGTGTTCCAATATATTTTTTCATATATAAAATTTAAAACCTCAGCAAAGTACAATAGCTCGGTAATAAAGTCATGAAACTGCTAATGGGATAGGTTTTCTACAAATGAACTGACTACCAAGCACAGTAATAAGATGGCAAATAATATAGTTATAAAAGAGAGAGAGAGAGAGGTAATGCAGCTAGGACCTATTAAGTGAAACTGTAGATGAAGAGGACTTATGTCATCAGTCTTTGAATTTTGTACATTTTGAACATCATCCAAAAATTATAATCCACCGTTTGAAATATTATAGCAGTGACGAAGGAGAAGTGGTCTCCCCCGCTTGGCCCTATTACAACCTTATGGCCTCAAACATTCACATCCTACTGTAAATATATCATGTTCCTTATGGAGAACCTTTTAATTCCCGCCCCCCCCCCCAGTTCTTTTTTGTTTTAAAGGGTCTCTTGCTAAAAGGTTAGTGTCTGGGCAAAGGAAGCCTCTGTTTAATCTTTCCTTCAATGTGCGTTATTCCACACTAACATCTTGATTGTGTTCAACTGGACTTTCTCCCTTGTATGTGTGTATGAGTTTCTACCCTGAGCTGTTTGGTATACAACCAATATCTTCCAAACACACTGCAGCATAGGTATTTCATCATTTGACCAACCCACACCTTTTGAAGATTTCTAAGGAGTCGTGCTTCTTTTTGTCATCATGCTATGTCAACGTCATGCAATGGGGTCTGGAAATAGCATCTGAAAGCAACACTCCATAACTTGAGACTCTGTAGTTGGATGGGGATTTCACTGCATGGAGTCTTGCATCCTTGTCATTCATGTGCAGTGCAGTATCTGCCCTGACTCTGATCAATGGTGCAGGTTACAGGAGATAATACTGCTTTGCCTTGGGTGGGTTGAAGGGATCATATATGTCAGGGGGTGGGCTGGATCGGAAGATTGGGGAATGCAATCGCAGGAAGATCAGTTCCTAACAGAATATTCACGCCCGCCCCCTGCTTCCAGCGTTTCCAGAAGCAGATAAACAGGCAGACACAGAAGCTGCACAGTTGAGAGAGGAGCTACCCAGCTATGAGATAGTAGCTAAGCAACCAGAAGGGAGGGAGCAGCTGGGCGATACATCAATCGAGAGTGGGGGGGGATCCCCTCTCTTCCCCCAAACTCGGAGGTCTAAGCATGTCAGAGAACAAAGGATAGGCGGGGAGGGGGAAAGAACTTCTCGTTGGCATGCTTCTTGCTGCGGAAGTGGGGAGGAGTCAGAGTAGGCAACTGATATCCTTGCAGAGGGTTGCCTTTTTGTGCTTGTAACAGAATGCTGTAATAAAAGGACTATAACTCTACCCAATGCTCATTAATTCTTATTGGTGAGCCACCGGAAGGGAGAGGCCGGAAGGGAGAGGGGAACTCCCATACTTGACAATATATGACCTTTAGTTGTAACATGCTATGATTGCTTACTTTCAGGGTCTGCAAGAACAGGGCAGGCCACTGAAAGAAGTGTCAACAATGTCTAGGCAACACGATGACCATATACATATGTAATAGACAATCTTTATAGAATTCCTTCAAACCATAACAAGTTCAAAATGAAATCTTTAGTCTCAAAGTCTCTGAAAATCTTTAAATGAAGCGAGGTACCAAACTTTATACGATGAAAGACAAGCTGTGAAGCTTTGTGTATTCAGCAAATATGATATCCAACACTGAACAGTGATTCTGGATATTGACTACTGTTTCGTAGAATTCTTCGTCAGTGTGGTAGGAGGATATAGAATTGCTTCATAAGCCAATCTTATAATAATGACTACATTATTACATGAGCACTGTTCCACAGCATTTGATATTTTCATTTACATACTTTCATTCAAAATAAAATGGGTTTCCTACTCTTTTCTGGGAAAAAAATGTGAAAGTAGATATCAGTATATATAAATCTGCTGAACTCTTTTCTTCCTTTTTATAGTCCGGATAAGCCTCCAACTATGAGTTATTCAGAAATATTATACGAAAGAGAGAAACTCTCCTTCTCTAACAGGGTCTGACTTCATATTTATTGAGACAATGGAAGGCAATATTAAAGTTTTTACAGTACTGAACATTTCTTCTTGGCTCCTAACCAAAGGAAAATGTGGCTTTAATTCTGTACATTTTGTACAATGGGCCTTGCTAGCATCGCACGTCATGTTTCCTGCAAAAATGCTTTGTGTTACTTTTACATCATTAAGAATTTACTTTTGTCCTTCCACAGTCCATGGAATTCCATCAACACCTGGTGTTTGTTCATCACATTTTATAGAATGACTGGAGGGGGGAGGCAGCGGCGAGAAACAAGGTATATTCTATAAGCAAACAGAAGAGATATGGACAAAGTAAAGGAATGCAAACAGGATGTATAAATTCTAAAGCCAGAATTTCCTGTTAGCGAAGATATATAGAACTAGAGTCATAGTTTCAACTGGGAAGAAGCCAAAAGGAAATAAATAATGGCCTTTCAGATTAGTGCATTAATGAAAGTGGCAGCCGAAATCAGTAAGGTTACATAACTCTTTGCTGGAACATAAATAAGAGCTTCAAGGTAATGTGGATTCACAAAGAGTCCTCTCGTTTAGATGTTCTCAAAGGACTCTGGCATTTAAAATTTAAGACTGTACATTTAAAAGAAGTACGTGACAATAAGTGGCAGGCCCTTGTTCAGTTTCCACATTGTACTGTGGCAACTGCTCCCAAAATGCAGAAAGGGGTTAGGGGTTTTTTTTACTGTTAAAAATTGGTCAGTGTTATGTTTCTCTGTTTCCAAGCTTAAGTTCTGTTCTCCACATTTCGGCATCTTTTTTTTTTTAAGCCCCCATGAAATTTTTAATGTGAATATCCCCTAATATAGCAGTTTTCCCCAAATATAATACATTTTTGCAATCGTTTCCCCATATCCTAATGCATTTCTGTATGCTATTTTCACTACTGTAATGCATTTTGGACCATAAAGAAGGCTGATCGCCGAAGAATTGATGCTTTTGAATTATGGTGCTGGAGGAGACTCTTGAGAGTCCCATGGACTGCAAGAAGATCAAACCTCTCCATTCTGAAGGAAATCAGCCCTGAGTGCTCACTGGAAGGACAGATCCTGAAGCTGAGACTCCAGTACTTTGGCCACCTCATGAGAAGAGAAGACTCCCTGGAAAAGACCCTGATGTTGGGAAAGATGGAGGGCATAAGGAGAAGGGGACAACAGAGGACGAGATGGTTGGACAGTGTTCTCGAAGCTACCAGCATGAGTTTGACCAAACTGCGTGAGGCAGTGGAAGACAGGAGTGCCTGGCATGCTCTGGTCCATGGCGTCATGAAGAGTCGGACACGACGAAACGACTAAACAACAACAATGCATTTTGTATGTCGTTATCATGAATATAGGCATTTTTGTGCACCCATTCCCCAATACACACATTTCTGTAAACATTATTTGGCTGGAGAATTGCACTGCAAAATCTTGAGAAGTGTGCATTTTGAAGGATAGTTCACATATCTGAGAAGGGTTTTGAGATGTGTGAATTGCAGACTCTCCAGTTTTCCCTGTTTTCCAGGAACAGTCCCCAATTTTCAGAGTCTTTCCCAGTTTTCTATATGCTCCCAGAATGTCCTACTTTTCCTTAGGATGTCCCTATTTTCATCAGAGAAATATTGGCTGGTATGTCCCTACCTTCATTGGCAAATGTTGGAGGTTATGGACCCTCGAGTCCAAGAGATAAGTAACTAGAAACCTTTAGAAGACATCTGAAGGCAGCCCTGTATAGTTTTATTATATTTTTTTGGATGTTGGAAGCCGCCCAGAGTGGTTGGGACAACTCAGTCAGATGGGTTGGGTATAAATAGTAAATAGTAAAATTATTAGTATCGTAATGGATGAGGATGTCCTTATTTTCATCAGAGAAATGTTGGAGGGTATGGAATTGTGGAGAGGGGGGAGTGCATTAAAAGGTGAACTGATCTGAATTTCTCTCCCATGACTTATTGTCCTCAGTTTGGCAGTTTGAGTCTAAGGCTATAAGGCTATAGCTTCAACCACATTATGTTAGCTCTTACAGCAAATACACAGTAATGCTTATTTCTGAGGCATGCCTAAATCATTGGCCTGAACCAGGCTGTTTCCTGAGATCTAAGCATCCTGCCCCCAAAGTCAAATTGATAAAGAGCAAAGGCAGACATGCAGGCACAGTCTCAGATTACTTGGGGAAAAACCTGGGAGCAGAGGAGACTTAGGACTCAGCTACAATTGTAAAGATTTGAATGTGCTATAAACATGCAACACCAGATGGTGCCAGAGAGCAGGAAATTTTAAAACAGGTTTTTCATAGAGATTTTTTTCCTTTTGTTATAACAATCTAATTTCTGACTTATTTATAGTGGGAGTTTTCCTGTGTCTAGATCCACTCTTAGGCAGTTGTGGGAAGGCAAGGGCCCTGAGTCTTGCAACTGCCTCATAGTGGCAAGTCCTACCAAAGAACAGTTGCTGTGTTCATCCCCTGTACAGATCCTGGTTGTTTTCCCCCCTCATAAAGAGTTAACTTCACCTGCTCTGTGCGATTTACCGCTGGGTTCCTCCTGACAGCAATGAAAATACACCTGAACACAATGCAAATCCCTTCCCAGCTTCTTCACACTGATTCTTGAAACTCAGTGCCCCTATCCATATGGCTGACTTTCCAAACTGATTAAAGCAGAACAGAAATTAGTAAGTAATCAATAGTTGTAGCAGATCCTTCACAATATCACACATAGATCACACATTTTACATTTGCTTAGGCCCTCTGAGAGCTTCTGGCCTGTAGTACTGAGAATATATATGATTATCTTCTTTTTCTTAGTCTTTTCATTGTTAGACGCCCCACTGCTGATATCAACCATTTCAGATATTCAGTCTTGTCTATGTCTTCCAGAAACTGTTTCTTCTCTGTTTCAAACTTCTTTCACTCCAATGATTAATAGTCTTGAAATGCTTTGCTTCCTCACTTCCTAGTAAATGAGAAAATAGGGGAAGGAATTGGTGAGATACGGTATTCACTGTATCCGACCCAGACTAATTAGCAAGGCAACCTCAGATTCAATACAGATGAAAATATATCAGAAATTTTGAACCAGTACCAAGACCTTTACCACATCTGCAGAGGGTTCCAACAAATAGCTTATTATTTTTAACACAGTTTGATCCAATTCTGAGGGATAGTGGAAAAAATATGCTAGTTTGTTTCAGGGGAATTTGTTCCATATACAGTCTAGAGATCAGATCTCCATATGGATGTCTATACCTAACATGGTGTCCTTCAGATGTTGTTTGACTTTGTCTGCCTGCACCCCCTTCACTCCATGTTTCTTCTAGCCCAGGTCATAAAGGAGATTTACTCTTACACATTCCAGTTCCCACCAGCGCCAGTCATCTTGGCAATGGTCAGATATGCTGAGAGAAGCTGCTGCTGTTGTTACATAAAATTTGAACCCTCCCAAAGGAGCTCAGGGTGGCTAACAACAAGTAATTCCAGTCACAGATACAGACTGGGGAAGATCTCAGCTTAAAAGGCTTGCTGGAAGAGAAAGGTCTTCAGTAGGAGCCCAGAAGGCGGCAGAATAGTGCCCGCCTAATATTCAAAGGAATTAAATTCCAAAGGCGCCACAACACTGAACACCCAGTTGCTACATTGTGCAGAATGGACCTTCTGAAAGAAGGTATCTGCAGGAAGACCTCACCAACAAAGCACAGTGAAGGGATAATCTTTCAGGTATCCTGGTCCCAAGGTGTATAGAGATTTGTTCACCCCCAACCAGCACCTTGAACTTAGCCTCCCATTCACTATTAAAGGGGTTGTCTCAACCTGCCCGCTAATGGGGGAGAGGGCATGGAGCAACAAAAGGAGAAGTGGTGGGGGGAGACTCATTGCACTAAGGGGACATCCTTGTGTGGACTTTCACTAGCAGGACTAGCTAGCTGAATTTCACCCAATGGGATTAATTGAAGTAGGACTAATGTTTGATACAACCAAAACACGTGTGTGTGTGTGTGTGTGTGTGTTTAAAGAACTCTCAAATTCATTTTATCTTTCTTGACTGTGCAATATGCAGAACTTAACTCCACCTTTTGAGTGCCTCAAACTTCAAAATGCATCCCAAAGATTGAACACAAGCCATTGCAAACTACTTTTTGTCTCATTTTCATGGAAGACAAGTCTGCCGAGACGTTTTCCCTTCCACCTTGACTTTCTTGCAGAGGAAGATGCTGCAGTTGCACACTCTGAGCAACATCAAAGCACTTTCCTTCCTGGCTGAAAAGCTGATGGGCACGAGGGGCTGAAATCCAGCCAGGCTTATTTTGGAGTTGTTGTATTTACATGTGGTGATAAGATAAAAAAAATTGTTAAAAACAAGCAAGGGATTTCAACACTGGTGACTTAATTCAATTTTCTTGGACACTGTCAATATTTCTCATAGCAAGAGAGAAATGGATCTCCATGCTGTCTTTGCACTGAAAGGGAGTTTTTAAAAAAAGGATTCCAAGAGCTGTCCAGTACAAAATTGTTTTTGGCTCTTCCCTAGCCACAAAAAGGCTGGCCAAACCAATTTCATTCACATTTTATTTTAATAAGACCCAAACAACAACAAGAAAGTCCCTCTGAGGCTCACAACTTGTGGGCAAATATCTAACCTGAAGATGATTGAAAATGCCTGGTTTATTGCTATCCCCAACTGGGAGTTTCAGAATGGGAAATACTGCTTTGAAAGCAACAGAATAAGAGTTGGCTTTGTTATGTATTCCTTTTGGAGCTTATTCCCATTCACTATGTTTCTACTTCCTTGCAGCTGACTGTGGGCAAAGGCCTAAATTTTATTTAAACTCAGTAAGCCTGAACTTAACCTGTATCTAATGAGGCAGCATACCCTAACACAGTGGAACCTCCATTTCTTGGTGTCTCGGAACCAAATGTTTCGGTTTTCGAACACTGAAAACTTGGAAGTAATTGCTTCCGTTTTTGAACGTGCCTTGGAAATCAAACAGCTTCTGAGGCACGTTTTTCACTTTTCTCCATTGAACTTGCTGACAGCCCTTTGTGCCTTGGTTTTCGAATGTTTCGGAAGTTGAACGGTCCTCTGGAGCGGATTGGGTTCAAAAACCGAGGTTCCGCTGTAATGGCCTGCTTTTTGGTGTTGCTGAGAAGGAACCAAATCCCTCAGGTTTTCTTCTGCTTGTGGTTCACATATCCCCTGGTCACAAAAGGAATAAAGGGAAGAACTGAGTGTGCTTTTTTTTCTGTCTTTCGGTGCGGCCCCATAGGTTACAAACTGACTGGGGTGAGAGGCAGAGTCTGTTTATGCCCATTTGTTTTAAACAGAAAAGACCCTGATCCTCTTTATATTTAATGGTACAACTACTCTCTCCCTGATGATTCTTAGAATTTGCCACTCTTCAAATGTCACTGAAAGCCCCCACTTTCACAGGGGATGAATTGGCCCAGTTTAAGCATAGACACCAAAGTTCTATTTTGAGGATGAAATGGAAGCATGGGATGGGAACAGGAAGCACAAAGCCATTGTAACTGTTTCCCCACATTTTGTAATGGTGAGAGTTACTCAAGGATACAGGTTATTTTTCCATAGCCTCCAAATCTTCAGTCTTCCTGAGAATTATCCTCAGGAACAAGAGGCATTGGGAATATTGCACAGGGCTGGGGGTTAAATCTCTGGTTAGTGCACAAATACATATACATAATAAAAATGTATTAATTTCAACCAATGATGAGGTAAATTTATGTCAGTGAATTATTTTTGCAGATACAAGAAAAGTTTGTACATCGTAGCAGATTTGTGTTTCCATTTTAATACCAGTGATTAGAATTAAGCTTTCAGCATTTCTTCAAGGTCGCTACCCTGCCGTATATTTCCCAGTTCTGCATGACACCATTGAGTTGCACTGATGAATTTAACCTTCCTTGGAAAACTGCCTCTATGAGACAATCAATAATACTAATTATACATAGACCACACACAATAAGAATCCTACTGGGATAAATGTATATATTAATAGAGGTCATGTAATTAAATCTCCCTAACATAGGCTAGAAATGTACCCAATTAAAATGGGGAAACTTAATCAGGAGTGGCATTAGTAATTGGAAGAGAAGATAAAGGCTAATTCCGGATTGTGGGTGAAGACTATTGTGTGTTTGTTGCCATAAAGAGCACTTTAAGATGACATTTCACAATGATCTTTCCCCCCCCCTTATTGGTGTGATTCATTGTTGAATGAAATGAGGAGTATTGTTGCTAATACTACATCTGTAAATTGGTCTTGAACTTATATTGCTTTTTTCAAATGAAACTTGCTTCAACCCCAAAAGCAATCTACTTCCAGCCAACAAGGCAATCCAATATTTTGTGAAGTGCCACATGCACAAAATAGATTGAATTAAATTCTGCTGCCCATTTCTTAATCATGGCTAATTGATTTGGAGTGGGCTACAGGTTTCTGCACTCACTTTCCATTGCCCTTCCTCCTCTCTTTTCCATGGGAATTCTGCGACCCATTGGCTTCTCTGCATTAGGTTCAGCACTTCCGATATGAGTTGCCATGTGGACATCTTCGTGATTTTTGGAAATTCTGCCCGGACGTTATTTCCGATGGACAAATCCCAGATATGTCCTGGAAAACCTGGACTTATGGCAGCCTTGGAAAGAAACCACAGGCATATCCATAGGGATAACTTGTACTTGCCATCCATTTCTGTGTGCATATCCACGTGAATGTGAAGAGGAAAACAGAAGAGGAACAAATAATTTGAAAGGTGGGAAGTACTATGCTCTGGTTATGTTAACTTGACAGGTACATTTGTATTCCCCCCGTTACACATTTGACTTGAAAATGCTGCATTTTTTAAAAAAAGTAATATTTTTTTTACAAGGCAGGCATTTTGCACACTAAAGTAATTCTAGCTAGAGCAATCCTGACAAATTCATTGTAAACATAACTGGTTTCTGACAGGTCTTGTTCAAGACTAACAATTCAGAAAATTACTGCAGTCACTGTTTCGGTAAAAATACAGATTATATCATGGTTAAGACATACAACTTAAGGAGGAGAATATGCTGAGGATCTTCAAAAATGGATATTAATTCACTGAATATTCATGCGATGTACAAAAGAGACCACTTAATGACTTGATACCCAGGTGACGAGCACCTGAACGGTGCAAAGATTATCTTCCTTGTCAACTATATTTAGGCTTTTATTATATTACTCCTCCGAGTGCTGACTCATCAGAGCAAGTTAAAGATTCCTCTTTTTTTGCAGTGTAACTGTGGAATGCTAAGAATTGGGTGTAAATGTTTTACTGCCCACTAAGTAAAACTGTGCTTCTTGAAAGCAGAGCTGGCTCCAGGTATGTAAGATAGACTGACATGCTATTTACCTATCATGGCTAGGACCCACCTGCCATTTAAATTTACCACAATTCCCTGGAGTAGTGCAAAGCCAAGGACATTCTGTGTAATTTAAATGGGGGGCAGCTTACAGACCCAGGCACACTTTCAGGGACCCCAGGAATGGGGCCAGTGGCAGACCCTTCTAGAATTCAGAAGACCCTGAAAATATTCACCTTTCTATACCTTCTTGATTCATTGCTTCTATGGTGGCAATTTACATCAATGCCTTACACCTTTAACACTATATATTTAGGAGTAATGCTGTACTGGTGTTACTCTGACAATACTGTGAAACTAGATAATACCATATCCATGAGAATGATTAAGAAGGTTACATGCAAGAGAATCGGGTATATTATAATGGAATGTGTTGGTGGATACTCATTGAAGGAAAATTAGTTCCTCTCTCACATGATCTGCATATAATTTTTCTACATAGATATACTATCTGAAGGGACATTGAGAATATAGACCTGTGGAAACTGGATTGTTGGTCTGTGTTGTTCTACTCAGAAGAAACGCCTCATAGTGCAAATACCTTAGTTACAATTATCCATTCTATGTAATCCTTCATTTTGTGTGCCAAATGTTCTAACCTCGTGCAGATTTGACAGCCAAGTAAGATGCTGTAGGGTGGGTCTTGACAAACTGCATTCATATGAACTTGTATGTTTCCCATTATATACCCTCTCATTCAATCCTTTCTTCTCAATTTGCAATGCCTTGCAATGCCAATGCATGCTCAATATTTAGCATCAATAACGAATTGATGTTAAACACAGGGTTTCCTTTATTATTCACTTACCAACTGGTAGCTGTGCTCAGTGGCGTAGCGTGGGTTGTCAGCACCCGGGGCAAGGCAAGTAATTTGCACCCCCTAACCCGTGGATTTGTGCCCCCTAACCCGTGGATTTGCGCCCCCTAACCCGTGGATTTGCCCTAACCCCAGATGTTGCGCCCGGTGCGGCCGGCCCCCCCTACACCCCCCACGCTACGCCACTGGCTGTGCTGTACGTAAACACTGCCATTTCAGATGAATGGCAATTCCAGCAGTTAATACACCTATGCCCAATCACCTCTGAACTATCTAATTGCTGCTTGGTATTTGGTCATTATTTGTGGAGTTAGATAGACACAGTCAAGCTTTCCTGTTTAAGATGCATTGTGGAGAGAGAACTGAGGGCGCATACATTTTGTTTAAATGAAATAGTAAAATAGATGGGGTAAAATAAGGGAGAAGGCCAGTCTAAGAAGGGCTCTTCCCTGTCTTCTGTGTGCAGGGAGGATATTTATGATAAATACGTGATCCCCTCCTGCCTGAATTCTGAAGTGGTACAGTCCAACAACAGCCGCACAGCATTTATACTACTGACTGTGTATAGACTTTGTAAACAGCTTCGAGACTTCTGTGGTGAAGTGGTACATGCATTGTTTAAATAAAAATAAAACAGATAAGCTCTAAAAGGAGACAGGAGGTGTGGAATGCATTGAAAACTGCTATTTGCTGCAAAAGATAGGAATATAATATGTGAGAAAGAAATATAATATGTGTCCTTTATATTTCTGATATTTTTTATGATCTGTGATATTGTGTGTGTTGACGCTGGTCTGTGACCGTATTAATAAATTCATTCATTCATTCATATGTGAGAAAAGTACACAACATAAAAGAAATTAAGAAAAATTTACTACCACAAAGCTAGGACTTTGGCAGGAATATCTTTGCAGCCAAAGAATGAACCAAACACTTTTTGCATTTTTGGTAAAAGGAGACAAAATGTGATGAATGAGATCAGCTGTAAATATGACAGCACGATGAGAAGCGGAAAGTTCTATTTGATATTTCGTGGACAACAGAATTGTGGAAGTTAGCAAGTGACTTCTTCTTTTTTGAAAAGTGGCTGTAAATTCTTGTGTACAACAGAAACTCAGGGCTGTGTAGGGTGACTACTTATACATAACCAAAAAAGAGTAAGCAAAGGAACAAAAAGAGAAAAATGTATGCTGAAAAGAGGGGGTACTGGCTTGCCCAAAAATTGTATATGTTAATTTTGAAATAACTACTATAATTGAGATTGAACTACATTTAGGGAAGACTGTGGGAAAAGTGACTGTGTTTGTTCAGTCTGTTGTTGATGGGCCACTTAAAGGACCCTGATGTTCCCTCTTCTTATGACTTAAACCTGAACATGGACTGGATAGCCTTCAAATAGAGGGCTTCCTCAAACAGGGAACTGTCCTCTGCAAAATAGGGCACATGTCTACCACAGAAGTGGAAAATGGAGGATGAAAAAACACAATCTGTCCAAGTGTCCCTATTTTCTAGGGACAGTCCCAGATTTACAGAAGTCCTCCCGGTTTCTCATTTGATCCTCGAATGCCCCGCTTTTCCTTAGGACATCCGTATTTTCATCAGAGAAATGCTGGAGTGTATGGAGTTATGCCCCCCCCCCCAAGTCAAGGAGATAAGCAACTATGCAACCTTTAGAAGAGATCTGAAGGCTACCATGTATGGGGAAGTTTTTTAATGTTTCATGTTTTATTATGTTTTTATATGTGTTAGAAGCCACCGAGAGTGCCTGGGGAAACCCGGTCAGATGGGTGGGGTTATAATAATAATAATGTATTTTCATCAAATAAATGTTGGAGCATAAATGCACCATGTAGCTCATCATCCCAAACCTAAATATCCTTGCTAAAAATCTCTCATTCTTTAATAATAATAATAATAATTTTATTATTTATACTCTACCCATCTGGCTGTGTTGTCTCAGCCACTCTAACAGGATTTTACTTCCTAGTAGATATGGAGGATGGATGGCGGCTAACGGATTGAGGTTGAATCCTGACAAGACGGAAGTACTGTTCTTGGGAGACTGGGGGCAGGCAGGTGTGGAGGACTCCTTGGTCTGAATGGGGTAACTGTGCCTCTGAAGGACCAGGTGCACAGCCTGGAAGTCATTTTGGACTCACAGCTGTCCATTGAGGCACAGGTCAATTCGGTGTCCAGGGCAACTGTCTACCAGCTTCATCTGGTAGGCAGGCTGAGACCCTACCTGCCAACAGACTGTCTTGCCAGAGTGGTGCATGCTCTAGTTATCTCCTGCTTGGACTACTGCAATGTGCTCTATGTGGGCCTGCCTTTGAAGGTAATTCGGAAACTGCAATTAATCCAGAATGCGGCAGCTAGACTGGTAACTGGGAGCGGCTGCCGAGACCATATAACATCGGTCCTGAGAGATCTGCATTGGCTTCCAGTCCGTTTCCAAGCACAATTCAAAGTGTTGGTGCTGACCTTTAAAGCCCTAAACGGCCTCGGCCCAGTATACCTGAAGGAGTGTCTCCACCCCCATGGTTCAGCCTGGACACTGAGGTCCAGCCCCTGCGAGAAGTGAAGTTACAGGGAACCAGGCAGAGAGCCTTCTCGGTAGTGGCCCCCACCCTGTGGAGCACCATCCCATCAGATGTCAAGGAATTAAACAACTATCTGACTTGTAGAAGACATCTGAAGGCAGCCCTGTTTAGGGAAGGTTTTAATGTTTGATGTTGCACTCTGTTTTTAACATTCGGTTGGGAGCTGCTCAGGGTGGCTGGGGAAACCCAGCCAGATGGGCGGAGTATAAATAATAAATTATTATTATATTATATTAAGACTGCACCCTTGATTTGTGACCCTGGCCTGCAGCAGTTTTATAGGCCCTACTATTCATCTCAAGCGTTCACATTCTTGCAGCCCACTGCCATTTACAACTGACCTATTCTTGGAAGATGACAAAGAGCTCTTTATTTAGCCATCCCGACAGGTGAAATACTTCTGCATTCCTTTCCCATTATGTCTTAAGCCACTGCTGGGAACAGGAAAGGTGCTGAGTTGCTTACATACCTGGCCAACGCCGTGCAATTTTGAACCTTGACAAGCTAGTTTAGGGCTTCAGCTAAGCAGCCAAGAATAATGTCTCCCTTGTAAAGCCACAGAGAAGAAGCCCGCAGCTGCTTGGTAAACGCAAGGGAGATTGTATGCGCCACGGAAAAAAAGTGCTCGTTCATGTGCCCCTGCCATTCCTAGTGCAGTCACGTCAAACTGCACATGACATTGTGGAAAGAGGAGCACAGATTTCAATTGTGGTAATGTATATGCAGCAGGAATAGAGCAGGGGAGCATGACCGTGACAATCTATCTCCTGTAGATTAATGTCAGGAGCAGGCAGGTATGTCATAAAGCATGGCTTGATAATGCAAAGAAACCCTCTCAGTGTTTTCCTCGTTTTCCATTAATGCTTTGTGCCTGCCTGCAAGAGATTCTCAGGAGACGTAAGGGCCTATTGCTTTCAAATGTTCCCTCTGACCCAGAGAGTGTCAAAAACGTCTGAACGCATGCAATGCTCTTGTTAAAAAGGGGGGGAGCACCCCTAATGCAATGCAAATGCAGATTGCAGGGAAATTCCAGCTGAGAAAATGAGGCCTCGTATTTCTCAAACCATATACATGTCAATAGGCCATTATTCTCCAGTTTTAAATGTAATTGCAGCACAGCTTGGAATGGGTTCCCGAAATCATAAAATATACCGAGGAGCAATGACTGAATCTTCCAGAATATTTTATATTTCCCTCCCTGTTCCACATCCTCCTCCCCCAGCAGAAGAATAGAAAATGGAAGAAGCAGGGAGGGAGAAAGGAAGGGGGGCAAAGATAAAAATGAAAATCATATCCTTTAGTTCAACTTTCAAGGGAAATACATATCGGTCTGTTTCTTAACAGCCATTTCATCGTCAGGGGTTCTGAAGTCTTTCTTCAAAAAATAAATCTGTCTTGGTGCAGTTCTGTATGACAAATTATTTCCAGGCAATTAGGAATATTTATAATTGTTTTCTTTGCTAGATGCTTTCTTCCATTTCCAAATTTTCTTTTCAAGCTGATGTTTCCTATAAAGCCTGTGCAACATTCATTTTGAAAGGATTTTCTTTTTTAAAAAAGTCATGTGAACCACGGCTGCAACCACCTTTTTTTGATAAATTTAACATGTCCGTAGTGCAGCCTTTATCACCAGAACTGGTACATTTTAAGGTATCATTATTTCATTGTGGCTGCCTCCCTCCCTGCTCAGTCTTTCTTGGGAGAACTCCAAGAAACAGCTCCTATGATTAAAAACAATGTAGATTAATACTGCAGTAGTGTTGAGCGATGGTATCCTTTCTGTTTTGCCCCCTTCCTCCCTCTCCCTCCCATCTCTCCCAAATCCATTCCTTTCTGCAAATAAATATGCTTGGTTTGGTTTTGTACTTGAGCCTCTAAGATGGAGAACGCAAAAAACAGAAGGTTTGTTGAAGAAGAGTATTTGGCAATGACCAGTTTGGAGCCAGGATCATTAGATGGCTTATATTCACTTAAACCTAAACTATAATTTGCTTTTTTATTATTTTATTTATTAGACTTATTTACCACCCTTCATCACAAGATCTCAGGGGATAAAATATACAAGGCAAGACCACAAGTAAATAGTTAAAAACAGAAATAACAAAACAACTAGCCCTCTTGCTCCCACCAGCACATTTAAAAGGCTGTAGAATATTAATCAGCCTTATAAAACCAAAAATGCTAATACAAAATACAAATTAACGTATAACACTTAAGAACAATGTGAAACAACCCCACCCCCCAAAAAAAACCAACACCCACCCAAGTTAAAAACCTCATTAAAACCATAATTTTAGCACAAGGGGGCTGTGGTCCATGCCTTCATTCCACCCCCATTGTTGCCCCCAAAGGAATGAACCCCTTTGGTTTCTCCCCTTTCTGAATAGTCATTTCACTGTTTAAAAACATGACGTTGTGTGAACATTGCACACTTTGTGGAGAGTTGGGTTCCAAAATGCTTGTTTACAAAGCTGTTGTACTACCAACCTTACTGGATGCTTATAAAACATGGACCACTTATATAAACACCATCTCCAACTCCTTGAAAGATGCCATCAACGGTGTCTCCTGAAATTTTTATACATCACTTGGGAAAACAGGCAAACTATTACCAGTGTACTGGAAGAAGCAAAGATCACCAGTGTCAAAGCAATGATTCTTCAATATCAACTTCGTTGGACTGGTCATGTTGTGCAGATGCCTGGTTATCATCTTCCAAAGCAGCTACTCTAGTCCCAACTTAAAAATGGAAAGCATAACGCTGGTGGGTCAACAAAAGAGGTTTAAAGACTGTCTCAAGGGAAATCTTTAAAAATGTAGTATAAGCACCAATAATTGGGAAACACTGGCCTGTGAGCACTCCAATTGGAGAACAGCTTTTATCAAAGGTGTCATGGACTTTGAAAACACTCAAACTCAGGACGCAAGGGCAAAACGTGCTAAGAGGAAGGCATGCTTGGCAAACCCTTATTGTGATCAACTCCCGCTTGGAAATCTATGTCCCCACTGTGGAAGGACGTGTGGATCCAGAATTGGCCTCCACAGTCACTTACGGACTCATTGTTAAAACCATGTTTATGGAAGACAATCTTACTGGGCTACGAGTGATCACCAAAGAAGAGGAAGGGTTCAATAACCCAGAGGGTAGTACTGTAGCTAATTTTGCCTTTTATCAGAGAGGGCGGTTTTGTAGAAATGTACTATTGTTTAGAGAAAACCTTGCCCAGTTTTATAGATAGTAGCAGCAGCATAGGTGAGGCGGGTAATTGCAATAGGCATACCTCACCTTTTGTTGTTTGACTGAGGAGAATATGGGGTCAACCCTACGCTGCTTTCAGAAGGGCTGTTAACTACCTGGAACCTTCATCTTCCTTTAATTTAAATCATAGCATAAGCATAAATTCCAACCTTATCTGTTTTTCATCGAATTAAATTTCTGTCACTATAACCCTGAGGATAGACAAAACTATGAAATGAACTTCACTCTAGCCTTTGAACGTGTTTTTTTTCCTTATTCTTTTTAAGCACACAGATAAAAACAGTCTCCTCAGGACTTAGAGCCCTGTGGTAGTTGATTAGTCCCTGCAGTAGGGAAAATTAAATTCTGTGGTTGAGACCCAGCATGCTTGGCTGGTTTAATAATGCGATGGCCACCATCCAATGGCTGACAACCAAGAACGAAGGTACTTTCTGTTCTTTACTCCTTCGCGCAACACCTGAAAATCCCGGGGCGAATCAAACAGCAAATTAAATCTTTCTTTAAAAAAACACATATACACACATACACACAAAAAAAAAACCACCTTCACCTGCAGAGCATGTATAAGGAACTAATTTTAATTCTTTCAAGCTGAAGTCATTGGGATAGAAGCCCAAAAAACAATGACAAAGGTAAGTTCTTAAAGCACCTTTCCAAGTTTTTTTTTAAAGCAAAAAAAAAAAAACCTCCACACCTCCCAATGGCTCTTTACAGTTTAGCTTGTTTATTTCTGCTTCCTGCTCTGCAGAAGCCAAGAAACTCACTAAAAGCAATCAAATCCCACTTTTTTAAAAAAGAAAGAAAGTCAGTCTTCATTTATGAATGGAAGTCTGTTGCTGCTCAAATAGTATCCGTAATGTTTTTATTAGCTGAAACTTCCCTTGTCCCCTTTAAATATCTTGTGCTCCTTCTGCATCAAGTGTTGACAATGAAAGGTCCATGGGCCAAATTCAACTCGCCAAGATGCTCCCCTCCAGAAAAAACCTTTCCCCATTATCTCGTTGTACAGCTATGTGACTTGGTAAAAGCCTTTGGCCTGGGAAGACAGACTTGGTGGTCTGGATACATCTTACCAGCCTTAAACTGTTGATCTGCCTCACTGCATCCCATTGCAACAATGTATATTAATAAACTCAGTACAAATACAGTGCATAACTGAATTGCTTTATGCTAATGTTCAGTCACAGGAACAATCACTTCCATTCGTTGCTATCTAAAACATGCCTTCTGCAAACTAGGGGAATGATGGGGAAATAAAATTTCCAGCTACTCGCTGCATGAAAACATGCAGACGTGTGGGTTATATAAATGGGGCTCGGTAGGGCAACGTTAAAGTGAAAAGGGGAATTCGGTCTACATGCTGGTTGGAGATGCGTGGAAAACATTTGCTCAACATTTTTGTGGCTTCCATAAGATTTTTTTATTATTATTTTTTTTACAAAATGCTTCATTTCAAATCCAAGGCACATTTCATACGAGGAAAACTCCCACTCTGACTCAGGAATTATTTTATGTTCCTGAGAAAATAGTGTATTACTTTCTAAGAAAAACACGCTTGTTGTTTGGTCTACGGCATAATAATTTGCCTCCTTTTCCAAGGAAAGTCATGTTCTTGAATGGAAACGGGAACATTTTGTTCTGGGTATCATATGCTTCCTGTGAAAACTGGAAATTTGTGGCGGCATGATTAAGTGCACTGTTAATTGTTGGGAAGGTTGTGCTGTTGTGTTATGATGTTGTACTATGATATGGTTTGCAAAATTGTTCTATGACTGAGAATGTGCTTAGCATCTTCCAACCTCTGAACTCTGAAATCAGGAGCAGAGACTTCCCAAATGCCGAATGCTAGTCATTGTAAAAGATCACAGACATTTTCCATTTAACCCTCCAAGCTGGTCCCATAATAGGATATACCTTTTACGAATATTCCCAAAGGTCTCAGAGTCTTCTATACATCTCTCAAATGTTTTGTTTTCTCTGTATTCAACTTGTCTATCCAGCACCTTGATAAACATATTTATTTCTTGTTTATTTGTATAAGCATTACCCAATGGGAGCTTGGGAGAGATAAGAACTGACCATGTTGTAAACAACAACACAAAGCAAACCAAAGCTATTTTTACCACCACCTTCTTTATTGATTAAATGTAATGTGAAGTTCCTACTACAGGACTAGCCAATGTGGTGACCTCCAGCTGTGAAGCCAGCATTGCTAGTAGTCAGGAATGTGGTCCACAACAACTGGAAAAGACCATATTCACTGCCACTGCAGCACACCAGCAAACACACAATAGCTCCAGTCACAGTGGTTCTCAACCTGTGGGTCCCCAGATGTTGTTGGACTACAGCTCCCATCATCCCTGAGCTCTGGCCTTGCTAGCTAAGGGTGATGGAAGTTGTAGTTCAACAACACCTGGGGACTCACAGGTTGAGAAAGGCTGCTCCAGTGGCTAGTTTTCTGAAAATTTAGGCTATGAGAAGAGGCTAACTCATAAGAGGAAGTGTTGCAGCATATTTTGTAATGACTTTCTAAGCAGAAATGACTGCTTTGGAAGGGAAAGGGAGCACTTCAGCAAAGGTATAGCAGTTGAGGGCTATGATTCTGATTGATAGAAATGTTTTAGTGCCTTCTCTATGGAAGTTGGTACTTAATAATGCGCTCGCAATTACTTGAAGGATCATCTGAAAGGCTTCTCGTTATACTGGTCCCTATATGACACACATCCCAAGTTTTCCTTTTTTTCTGGTCCAAAATATTTGGATTTGAACCATGGGTTTATTTGTCAACCTGCTTTATAGCCCAAGAATTAATGCAACTCTGCTAACACCATCACTGTGGAAAAGTGAAATATCATCTTTTGCAAAGGGGATATGAGACACACAGAGAAAACAGTGACACTAGTTTGACTCACTCAAGTTTGTGGCAAAGCCAAGGGTTTGAAAGCTGATCTTTTGATTCTTCATCCAGCACTCTTGTTAAAAAAAAAAAAAAAACAACCACCGTTTTAATCTTTCCGTCTTTCCGTTTTAATCCTCTAATTGGTTTCAGTATCTGTGCCTTGCTTTATAACTAAAGCAAGTGAGACTTTTTTCAATATTCTATTCAGGCATGTTTTGCCCTGCTTAGGTGGTGTCCTTTAAGTTTGTCCTGTCAGCTTTTCCTTCCCTCCGTTTAGACTTAATGGCAACATCAGCTTTCCTGCCAGCTTGAATAGCTGGAGTTAGATATACTCTCAAAGGTGTTTGTTAGTGCAGTCATTCCTTGAACTCTCAGACCTACCGGCAATGTTGTTTTCACAAGGGTGATTTGCATTCATTCTGGAATGGCGTCCAGTACGTGCCTGCGACTTAAAATGTGCCTCTTGAATGAAATAGACGCCGAGCCTCTTAAGAATTCACCCAACATAATTAGATACACCCAGGCTCCTCTAAATGTTATCCAAAGGCTAACTATCTGATGCTTAAATTGAAAAAGCTCATTAACTTTAAATACTGCTGAAACAAGTGGGGGGGGTGAGCAGAGGGAGACTCAGTGGAGATAGTAGATTGGCTATGAAGTGTTTGTTGAGGCTAAAGCTAATAATCTAAAGTTGACTTGCCCATTTGCACAGCTTTGGGATTCTCCCTACCCCGGAAGGGAAGGTTCCATGTTAGGAGTGATCCAGCTGATTTGCTGCATGCTGCATACTCATTCAATGTTTAGCAATAAAACGGATACAATTGATCCAGCTGTTTGCATGATAACGGAGCAAAACCGACCTTGCATCTACCTTGCTGAAGCTCAGCGGGTCTGGGTGTGCCCAGTGCCCAGCTGGGTGATCATCTGGGAAACACAAATACACTCCCCTGCCTTTTACGATGGAAAATAAAGGTAAGAAAATTTAAATTTAAAAAATAATTTGTAGTATAAAACAAGTTATGTGTGTCTTAATAGTGTCTAAGTTTTTCTTCTTCTTTTTAAAATTTATCTATTTGGTTTTTCAGATTAAATTTTTACAGAAATATATCAAACATAAATTGTAAAAAACAAGATTCCAAGGAATCTCCTGGATTTCCATCCTCTCCTTTGTGGGTCCTATTATTAATCATTTCCTCCTGCATCTTTTATGATCATCCAAATCTTTTACATCTCCATTGTGTCCAAAATTCACTCTTAATCTACGAACGATGTTAACTGTTTAGAATGGTCTTTTAAGGTAACTTATAAATTTCCCCCATCCTTGTTAAAATTTGGGTCTTCGTGATTTCTGACTCTTCCGGTCATTTTAGCCATTTCAGCATAGTTCATTAACTTCATCTGCCGTTCTTCTCTGGTAGGAACTTTATCTTCTTTGTCTAAGGTTTTCTACACCTGTAAGCTACAAGTAATTATGTGAAGTGGAAGCCTGGGAAATTCAGGATATAATGGCTGTTCGTTGCTTTGTGGTGTGTTCCTAGAGAGAAATGAGGAGTGTGGGCGGTTTTCCAGGGCAGCAACACAGCCAAAATTGCCTAGTTCCTCCTGACCGCATCAGCCTTTTGACTCTCCCATGAAATTGTGCGCCATGATTCCTACAAACGGAGCCATATAACTGGGTGTGCAACCACTTTTTGAAGACATCCTGAGACTACAGGTAAAGGAAGCAGGATGAATGAACAGGGCTGATGTGGTGATGCACCCTTCAAATAATTGCCGTGGGTGTCTGGGGTCACAGCACTTGTTATTGCTTCGCAAGCAATATGTGCTAGATGTTTTGAATACGTTACATATTGTGGGTGTTTGCAGCTCATCTTTCTCATGTGTTTGAACTGTAGTGCTTGCTTTTAAGGAGTGGAAAGTTACACATAAAACTTCCCAGAGGAATTATTTATAGATAGATCTCTCACCTTGCCCACCCCCCTTGGAGCGTAGGTTTTTATTATTACCTTTCCAATTAAGGCCCAAATTGAGAAGGAACAGGGTGTGATATCAGCATCACTTAAGTGAAACATGCAGCGAACAGTTTCGCCTGGAGGAGAAAGGCTTCACTAACTGGGCCAAACACGTGCTGAAGGCGTAGAAGAAGCAGAGGCTATGTCCTTAAAAATGCTGACTTTAGAGAACTCTTCTGACAGCCAGAGAAGCAATTTTTCCTCTCTGACTAGTTACTAATTAGCATTCAAATACACAAGACCTTTTTCAGACAAATCTTTTAATCTAAATTGCTCAAAGCATCGCGTGAGATGGATTTACTTGTATAAATAGTCAAGCTACTTTTTAAATGTACATATATTAATGTGTGTGCACTTGAAATGGAAGGTGCTTTTCTGCTGTCTAAAACAGCCCAAGGAAATTATATTTGACAGGACAGAGGAGATTTATACTCACAAAGAATTATTGCTTTTCCTAAATTGGTGACCTTTTTTGAAGACGTTGACATATGGATGCCACAACAGAACTTCATTCAGATTCATCTGAATGCATATACAGGGGAGTGAAATTATTCCTGCTGCATTGTATGTTCTCAGCATAATGTCTGAATGAGTCTATGTGTGCAAGCTGTATGCATGTAGATCATGGTGAGGGTTTGCCAAGTGTGTTTTCCTCTTAGCACGTTTCTCCCTTTTGTCCTGAGTTTGAGTGTCTTCAAAGCCCATGACACCTTTGGTAAAGGCTGTTTTCCAGTCATAGCGCTTGCAGGCCAGTGTTTCCCAATTCTTGGTGTTTATACTACATTTTTTTAGATTTGCCTTGAGAGAGTCTTTGAACCTCTTTTGTTGACCACCAGCATTACACTTTCCATTTTTAAGTTCAGAATAGAGTCGTTGCTTTGGAAGACGACAATCAGGCATCCGCACAAGATGATCATTCCAACGAAGCTGACGTTGAAGAACCATTGCTGCTTTATATGATTTTTGCTTCAGTTAGCTAAAATGTATGACTGAATCAAACAAATCTTCACATTGTGCTTTAGAATCAGAGAACTGGGGAGTTTGAAGGAACCATGAGGGTCATCTAATCCAATGCCCTGGAATGCAGGAATCTTTTGCCCAATGTGGGGCCCTATCTCATGACCCTGAGATTAAGTCTCGTCTTCTGCCAACTGAGTATCCCAGGGAGTCTTTAATATGTTGTCCAAACACAGCCATTATAGAAAGCTGGTGTAGGCAATGTGGTTCCATCCAGATGTTGTTGGACTCCCACCCTTCCATGACCAACTCCCACCTGGAAACCTATGTCCCCACTGTGGAAGGATGTGTGGATCCAGAATTGGCCTCCACAGTCACTTATCGGCTTACTGTTAAGACTGTGTTCATAGAAGACAATCTTACTCAGCTACGAGTGATCACCAAAGAAGAACTGCACGTAGACTCTGTTGGGGAGTTGGCCCATTCAAGGGTTCTCTGAATGCCCTGGGAGAGGATATATTCATTCAGTTTGTAACTGTGTAGCCTCATTTCAGCCTCTTATTTGACAATACTTTCAAAGCCTGAACCTGAAGTTAAAGCCAGAGCTGTGGCAAGCAATGAAGTTTGAATGGGTATAAGCACTGACCAGGGGTGCAAATTTAAATAAAATATTGGGGGGTTCAGGTAAGCCCTGTCTTGCATAAACAATCACAAGACCATTTGAATGGCGACATCCATCAACTTGTGGGGGTGGCCCCCTCAAACATTTTATCGCTGCGTCCAAAGGGACCTCAGCCCCTAGGACCTGGCTCCCATGGCACAGACACAGGCCAGTGTTAATAGTTTACAGCAAAGTTACCAGCCTTTTTGGACATGTGGGCATATTTGCAAATGATGGGCACTGCATGCAAGCTGCAGACTATATTATTCTGCCTATATTATTGGCTGCAGTACAATGCTTTCATGAGGTTGAATTTCAGCATGGCAAGGCCTCTGTGGGCACATATGTACCTGCAGGTACCAAACTGATGAACCCCCATTTACAGGGTTCTACAGGCCTTGTAGCCTGTAGCCTGTAATCAGGAACCGTAATCCAGACCGAAAAAGGGGGAAAGCTACAACTCAGTTTTATTGAGTACAAAGCCATGCACATGTCCACAATCCTAGCATGCATCAACAGGGGTATAATTACTGATGAAAGGTGGCTTACTGAAACCAAAATTACTCTTTCAGCAAAGATTCAGGCAAAAGTGAGTCTTGAATCTTTTATGGTCAGTCCAGGACAAAGCTTCGCCATAGAGCAGGTCGACCATCCTGAAGTCTGCCGTCGAGGGAGACGTTCTTGAAAAACTCCTCTTCAGTTGATGGAACTGGAGTCGATTTTATTCTGTGTCCTGTCACTTCCCACCCCCCTCTGTAACTCTCCATTCTCTCCTCATGCTAGAATCCTCCATTCCCTACACTTGTTGATGACCTCGTGGAACTCTTTGCTATTTTTTGAATCATTCTTTTTAGCTACATGGTGTGATACCTGCACCATGTGGGTGAAAGATGAAGTTACCCTCAAAGAAGAGATGAAGCCATTATCTTTAACCTCTTTTCTTAAAATACCCTTTTGTTCTCTTGGTCTATCCCTCACTGTATCTTTGCTCTTCCCAAACTCTGCCAACTCTGTGTGGCTTTTCTTAATTTAGTTCAAATTCCAATTTGCCAGCTACCTGACTGAGAAATAATGTTCTACCCACCTCTATGTTTTTGTTACCTGCAAGCATAATCATAAGGCTTCATACTGACTCAGAGCAAAAGTTTTGCTTATGTCATTCTGGTTTTGCTCAGGTCAGGCCTTCACTGGAAATAATTTACAATTTGGAAAGGCAGGACAAATGCAGAATGACAATGAGAAGAATGTGAGCCCGGGAAGTCTATGCAGTGTTTTCCCTTATATCCCCATTGAAATAATTCATTCTAGTATTTCTATGAATCTGATTGCCCATCAGGTGTGAGTCCTCCAAATTACAGGATCTGGACCAAGTCCGTCCAGAGCTTGTCTGAGGCCTGGGTGGGAGTTAGAATAAAGTTATACAGTGGTATCTTGGTTTTTGAACAGCTTAGTTCTTGAACAACTTGGAACAACTTGCTACAAACCCAGAAGTGAGTGTTCTGGTTTGCGAACTTTTTTTTTGGAAGACGAACATGTTCTGTTTTTAGTCCCCCGCTTCCGATTAGAGAGTGTTACTCTTCCTGTTTGAGTGCCACGCTTTGGAAGCAAGGGAAGGAATGGCAGGAAAGGAGTCACCAATTGTGATTCTGGAAGAGCACCCTGACCCCCCATCCAAACAACGACTATCATCAGCGCTGGTAAGGAGGGGGGAAATCACATTTTCAATTTTTTTAATCAACAATACTGTTTTATTGATTTTACAGTACAGTACATAGTTTATTGCTTTCATTTTATGGATCAATGGTCTTGTTGGAAAGTAAAATTCATGTTACATTTCTGTTTTAGGGGCTATTTTTGAAAGTCTGGAACAGATTAATCCATTTTGCATTACTTTCTATGGGAAAGCCTGCCTTGGTTTTGGAACGCTTTGGTTTTGGAATGGACTTCCGGAACGGATTAATTTTGAGAACCAAGGTACCGCTGTAAACTAAAACCAAAACCAAACCAAACCAAACCAAACCAACAAACAAAAACAAAACAGCTAGTTCCTGCCCCCACCTGGCCAGTTTTGCCCTCTGAGGTCTGGGGCAAGTGTACCTGGCTGCCCCATTCCCACTGCACAGGCCTGATCTGGACTCTGGCAAGAACATAAATAGAGTGCTGTAGAGTCAGACCAAAGGCTCAGCACTAGTCCGATGGGAAGACCATGAACATTTTGAAGGTGTGCATACCATGGAACGCCCATTTGCTGCACATTTCAGCTCACCTTCCATTAAAATGAATCAGAAGTTGTAAGGGGAAAGTGTAGAGTTAAGCTGGAGGAAGAAGGTCTGCCTATTCTTGATGATCTTAGATCGGTCACGCCAATAGATTCTGAAGGAAGGAAGGAAATCATGAGAGAAGAATGTGCTGTGTTTCTTCCATGTTGTTTTGCCGGGGGAAGGAGCTCCCCAGACCTGTGGTGTCGAAGTACTGCTTTGATCAAAAGCAGCTGTTGGCTCCACATATTTGAAAGGGGAGGGGGAGAAGGTATCTTTAAAAGAAAAGCATGCAAAAGACAGATGCAAATGTTTTGAATGCTGTGGTGTTTTGTGGTTCACAGTTCTCCTGTTATTCCTGAACACTTATTGTGGGGCATGACCTCAGAGGCAGGGGGTGGGCGAGTCTGTCAATTTCAGTTTCATTTTCCAAATCTTGAGTTCACTTCTCCACATTTCCACATCAGTTTTTGGATTTTTCTTTTCTTTTTACAGTCTCGTGAAAATTCACCAGCATTTTAGTGCAAATTTCTCCTGATAGATATTGTTAAATGCATTTCCACCTAATACTGAAATTTTTTGCAAAGAAATATTCCCCAGTGCAATGAATTTCAAAGTTATTTTTGCTAGTGTGTGCATTTTTGTGCACATTACTTGGCATTGCAAAATTCAACGAAGTGCAGATTTCAAAGGATGGCTGCGTTTCATAGATTCATCGAGTTGTAGAGTTGGAAGGGACCCCAAGGGTCATCTAGTCCACCCCATGCAATGCAGGAGTATCATCTAAAGCATCCATGACAGATGGCCATCCAATCTCTGCTTTAAAACTGCCAACGAAGAAGAGTCCACAACTTTTCACTGTTGAATAGCTCTTGCTGTCAGAATGTTCTTCCTGATGTTTAGTCAAAATTTCCTCTCTTGCAATTTGAAGCCATCAGTTTGGGTCTTACCCAGAGCAAGGAAAAACAAGATTTCTGCATCTTCCCTGTTGTGGTGATTGCCCGTTCCTTTGAAAATGTCTGTATGGGGGGAGAGAAAGAGTTAAAATGTAGACCAGTAGGAAAGCCGGAGGCAGAACCTACCTGTTTGTAAAAGGGCTTAGCCCAAGGTTTGAGTGGGTAGTTGGTTGGTTTTAGAGGGTTAGTTGGTGGGGAAAGGCAGTTGGAAAAGCAGTTGGCAGGCAGTTGGAAATAGAGAGACAGTGCAGTTGGTTCTTGAGTGAGGGGAGGTAGAAGAGATAGAGACAGGATAAAATAAGACTAAGAAGGTAAAGAGTAACAGCGTTTGGAACACAGTTAAAATTTGTTTGTGTCTGCAATAAACTACACTCTTCTTTTTTAACTTGAGAACCTGACTGAGACTAAGTGATTTACCAAGGAGGACCTGGTTGGTGGCAGCAGATTAGTGGTGTATGGGTCAATAGTCCATGAGACGACCGGGGGCTCCGTACGAATGCCACACATGTGACAGCCCTTGAGATATTTGAAGATGGCTATCATATCTCCTCTCAGTCTCCTCTTTTCCAGGCTGAACATACCCAGCTCCTTCAACAGCTCCTCATATGGCTTGGTTTCCAGACCTGTGATCATCTTGGTTGCCCTCCTCTGCACACGTTCCGGCTTGTCAATATCCTTCTTAAATTGTGATGTCCAGTACTCCAGGGGTGGTCTAACCAAGGCAGAATAGACAGATACTATTGCTTCCCTTGATCTGGAAACTATACTTCTGTTGATGCAGCCTAGAACAGCATTAGCTTCTTTTGCTGCTGCATCAGACTGTTGATGAATGCTAAACTTATAGTCTACTAAGATGCCATAGATCCTTTTAATGTGTACGGTTGGTAAGCCAGGTGCCTCCCCATCTTATATTTGTGCAACTGGTTAAAAAAAAACAAAAAGGTAAAGGATCCCTGACAGTTAAGTCCATTCACAGACAACTCTGGGATTGTGGTGCTCATCTCGCTTTATAGGCCGAGGGAGCCGGTGTTTGTCCGCAGACAGTTTTTCTGGGTCATGTGGCCAGCAGGACTAAGCTGCTTCTGGCAAAACCATACCAGCGCACGGAAACGCCGTTTACCTTCCCACCGGAGTGGTACCTATTTATCTACTTTTGGGCATGCTCTGTAAAGTTTGAAATAAAAAAGGACTGTAAGAAACTTTTCCTTGTCTTTATACTTTCGTGGGCAACCAGCTGGGAGCTGCTGACAGCATCCTGGCACATGATTTATAGAATTAAAACTATATACATATATAAAATGTATTAAAATCATACCAATAATTACAATAAAAGCAGCATGGCACCTTAAAAGCAGTTAGTTCTGCCAAGCCTGTTGGAACAGGAAAGTCTCACCTGCTGGCAGAAGGACAACAGAGGAAGTCCGTCTAATTTTCTAGGGAGGGAGTTCTAAAGTATGAAAGCAGCCATTGGAAAGGCCCTTTCCTTCATCCCTACAAAGCATGGCTTGGAGGGTGGTGGGACTAACAGAGCGGCCTCCCACAACACTTGCTTTCAAATGTAAACAGAATTAAATCTAACCCCCTTCCCTACTCAAAGGCAATCCGGCCATTGAACTCTATCCGTCCACCTGCCGCCTGATGTTTGTCAATTTAGATTCTTGGAGAACACGCTAACATTGAAACACAGAAGAAGAAAATAGATGGAATTCAATTACAATATAAAAGCAGAGGATTTTCAAATAACGCTTCCCCAATAATTTCACGGAGTGCAGTTCTATGCATGTTTACATTTCACTGTGTTCGATAGGATGTACTCCCAAGGAAAGTGTAAACAGGACTGCAGCCTCAAAAGTGTTCTTGTTCAAGTTGGTCTAAACCGTTATGCAAAAATATTCAGCTCTGTGTTGTTCTAAAACTATGTGAGGCTACGTAAATAATAATGCAGATTTACCCGCACATCTGATTAGATGAGGTCTTGTTTACACTTCCATGTTTTCTTTGGAACCGTGGTTGGCAGCCACCCCCAAAGTCCCAGCAGTGAAATAATCGTTGCTTATATCATTTTCTTCTCCGGTTGCTTTGATTATGCTCTGCTGCTTTTAAAGTCTCTGTGCTCCTTTCCTCCCGCTTTCTCCACCAATGTCAGATTTCCCAGTCCTTCACACTTAAGATGATCTGCTTCTCTGTTTTGTGGCTAGGTCAATTGAGACATTTTCCCCCAATTTCCCCCAAAGAATCACTTCTGTGATCAAGATATATTAGGATCACCATATTTCAAGAAGTAAAAATCTGGACACAAAAGTTGTTGACCTTTTTTGGGAGACAACAACTTCCTAACTGGGCCAGTTTGAATTTTGAGTGATATTACCCTCCTTCTATGTAGCACATAAGACATTTCTTGCAACTGATGATGTATTCTTGCAATCTCTTCTGAAATATTAGTCAGTTAAGATGTGATGTGCTGATTTCATGTGTCCTTGATGATGATGATGATGATGATATCCCACTTTTCTCCAAAATGGCATACATCCTTCTCCCCCTCTTCATTTGATCCTCACAACAATGGTTTGAGGTAGGCTAGGCTGCGAGGCCCAAGGTCACCCAGTGGGCTTCAGGGCTGAGCAGGGATTTGAACCCTGCTCTCCCAGGTCTTAGTCCAGCTCTCTAACCAGTATGCCACACTGGCTCTTAATAGCAGTGTGTTGCTAATAAGTTGTCAGGATATCATTCTGGAGCGGCAGTCAGGTGCATTCTCACAAATCTTTCAAGAGAAGAGGTGCAAGGAGCATATCGTTAGCCATGTGGCTTTGCCCAAAATTACGCCGGTGTGCACAGCTTTAAGTTTCTTACAGCAAATCCTGCACTACAAAAAGACACACAGACACACAAA
This sequence comes from Podarcis raffonei, assembly GCF_027172205.1. Classification (NCBI taxonomy): domain Eukaryota; kingdom Metazoa; phylum Chordata; class Lepidosauria; order Squamata; family Lacertidae; genus Podarcis; species Podarcis raffonei. The sequence goes on from NC_070618.1 coordinate 18,492,722, forward strand.
CTCACAGGTGCAATCCCACATGTGCACAGTTCCATGCCAGATTGCAGCATTCATAACACAGCAGTAAACAGCCTTGCTCGTATCTTTTAAATGTCATCGGCTGTGCTGTGTGGCAGCTCTTGCTTCACCGCTGATTGCTCCAGGATTAGAACCAGTCAGTCACTGTGAACTTGGCAGCTGCGGATTCCAGATGTACGGCCCCTGGAAGGAATGACTCTTTCCAGCAGTGTCAGCTGGCTATCACTTTCCCTTTTCCCGGTCCCCCCCCTTTCTTTCTTTCAACAGATCTGATGTGGTGGCTCAGTGCATCATGCCAACATTATCCACTTTCCCTTCACTTCCCTTTGACTGTGGGGAGCTGACTCACTGTGACATGGTTTTGATGTGGGAAATGAACAAATTGCATACAACGGCTGCGTTTCTCCTATGGCAAACAGTGATTTAGCTCCTCAAACCGGATGACAGGCCTGCATCTCCCCATTGTGAAATCCATTGTGCACGGCACAGCTTCAGGAATGGATGTGGAAGAGCCTGGAATGCTCTGCATGATTTGCAAACCATTTTTAAAGGTGGGCTGAGTTTTTTTTATAATGTGCAGCAGTTCTTTTGATTTAAAGTTTGGCTTCCTAAAGTTATACAGATGCTTGAACACTTTGCAGACCTGGTCTGGAATATTCGCCTAGATGTAGAGCAATAGTATACAGTGGTACCTCAGGTTAAGAAATTAATTTGTTCTGGAGGTCCCTTCTTAACCTGAAACTGTTCTTAACCTGAGGTACGACTTTAGCTGCTGCCGCACCACCAGAGCATGATTTCTGTTCTCATCCTGAAGCAAAGTCCTTAACCCAAGGTACTATTTCTGGGTTAGCAGAGTCTGTAACCTGAAGCATCTGTAACCTGAGGTACCACTGTATTACATTCTTATAGCACATTTCAAGCATTTAAAACTCTTCACATATATTATCCCTGTGTTACAGATAGTGGTTTGAGGCTGACAGATCCTCCAAGTGTCCCTATTTTCCAGGGACAGTCCTGTATTTACAGAAGCCACCCCAGTTTCTGATTTGATCCCGGAATGTCCCTATTTTCATTGGAGAAATGTTGGAGGGGCTGGGGTTACCCAACCCCCAAGCCAAGGAGATAAGTAATCATACAACTTTTAGAAGACATCTGAAGGTAGCTCTGTATTGCGATTTTTTTTTAGTATTTAATGGTTTATTATGTTTTTATATATGTTGGAAGCTGCCCAGAGTGGCTGGGGCAACCCAGTCAGCTGTGTGGGTTTAGTAGTAGTAGTAGTAGTAGTAGTAGTAGTAGTAGTAGTAGTAATGGAATAGGATGTCCCTATTGTCATTGGAGAAATGTTGGAGGCTGAGCATATAATGGTTTGCATTAGGCCACCTTATGAATTCATGACTGAGGTTGGATTTGAACCAGAGACTTGGACCATATACAGCGGTACCTTGGTTCTCAAACTTAATCCGTTCCGGAAGTCGGTTCCAAAACCAAAGCGTTCCAAAACCAAGGTGCGTTTTCCCATAGAAAGTAATGCAAAATGGATTAATCCATTCAAGATTTTTAAAAACAACCCCTAAAACAGCAGTTTAACATGAATTTTACTATCTAACAAGACCACTGATCCATAAAATGAAAGTAATAAACAATGTACTGCAGTCACACAATCAATCAATCAATCAATCAATCAATCAGTAGCTGAACTGGGTTCCACACAGTCACAAAAAACAACAACAAAAGAGCCACAAAAATGCAAAATAAATAGCAAAAACAGATAGAACTCAGTGTAACACTCAAAATAGAAGTGTGGCACTCAAATTGTAAGCGTAACACTCAAAGCAGAGCACGTTTGGCTTCTGAAAAATGTTCACACACCGAAACACTTACTTCTGGGTTTGCAGTGTTTGCATTCCAAGTTGTTTGAGTACCAAGGCATTTGAGAACCAAGGTACCACTGTACACAATATATAATTTGAAGCACATTCAAAGCATATTCTTGGTGTGCATGTACTTTGAATGTGCTTTAAAGATATAGCATGTGCACAGCCTTCCTGGTCACAGATCACACTCTAAGTCACAGCAATGCAACCTCGGTCTGCTTGTGAAGCCCCCTGCTCTTTTTCTTTCCCTCAATTGCTCATGAGATGAAGGAGAGGACTCTCTTTTGGGCCTTCATAGCTAATAGGAAGTTCAGACTGTAAAAATCCTTGGGAAATGGAGACTGCTGGGGCCTCCAGAATAGGGTTGCCAAAAGTGTAGTTTTTGCCTTTTTTGTGATTTTGCCAAAAAAACGCTTGACAACTTTCAGATTTTCACTTTTTGAAATATGGCAAATATGCTTCTGCCAACCTAGAAAAGCATTTCAAAGTGCAAGTAGATAAATAGGTACCGTTCCGGCAGGAAGGTAAACGGCATTTCCGTGCGCTGTTCTGGTTCGCCAGAAGTGGCTTAGTCATGCTGGCCACATGACCCGGAAACTGTACACCGGCTCCCACATCCAATAAAGCGAGATGAGCGCCGCAACCCCAGAGTCGGCCACAACTGGACCTAATAGTCAGGGGTCCCTTTACCTTTTTCCTTTACCCCAGAATCTTAGTGTGTTTGAGAGCAACAATTTCAGCTTAACACTTCCTGAATATTTGCAACATTTATGCTGACGCTGGCTTGCTATTCTGCTGCTTAATAATATGCCAGTTATATTAATAACACAACAACTAAAATGTGCAAATTGGCTCCACGTTGAGTAAATGTTACCTGTGGTGAGAGAACAACAATAGACATTATATCAGCAGACTATTTAGACTGTATGTTACACATTGTAAGGATTAACAAAAGAAGTGTAAGCATATTGGTCAGGGATTCTTTTGTTTGTTTGCCAAGCTTTCATGGAAATAAAGAAGTACATATGTTATAGTTTGGCAAGAATACATCAAAGAGGAATGTGTGCTGAAGGCCACGATCCCATGTGCACTTACCTGGCAAGACTTGTTGCACACAAGTCAACAAGTGTATTCAGAATCTTACTTCTGAATAAACATACATAGGATTGCATTGCATGGCCATTGATTTCACAGAGCTTAAGTGCACTTTGTATTCAGAGCCGCACTGTTTCCTATATCCTTCTGATGCTTTTTTCTTTTTTAGAGGAGTTGTTGATCCGGTCTAGAGAAAAGCAAAACTGCAAGGGGAGCTTCATAGGTATTTGTAGATCAGAATGCAGGCTTCAGTTTTTGCAGATGACTTCTGTGTTTTGCAGAAGGGACCTTTTGCAGCTCTGCAGATGACATAACCATTAGGACAGCTAAGTGAATTCATAGCATACAGCTTTCCTTAATTGTGTGCAATTATAACTTGGGTTGCAGCCCAGCAGAATACGACTGAAGCAGTGGTGTCAAGTGGATTATTTTCTTAAACCTCATTCTTATAAGAAGGCATCTTCATCTGCAAGCATTCCCAACCTGCAACAACAACACCCAGGCACAAAGTGTACAAGCTACATGACTCCATTTGCCCCACTGCTCTCATTAGACTGGGGATACCTTGGCCACTCACTTTGCTTGGGGTTTATGGAAGTTCCTAACTGGGCTTTCATTCAACATTCCTTCCAAGCTGGCAAACGTGTGTTCTGGACATTGTATTTTTGAAATGCAGTGCTTTAAAACGGAAACAGAAAATAGAGTAAAAATAGATGTGTTTCGCTTGCCTCTTGCCTCTTCTTCTAACCAGATCATTCACACAATTGGTTTCCTGTAATTCCTTGGATCCCACACACTCAAGTTATTTTCGAACTTTTTAAGGTTTATCTGCTAAGCTGCATCTTTCAATAAATAGTCCTGAAGCACCACAAAGACGCCAAAGAGGCTGTGGCTCAGGAAATCTAATGCTGAAATAAGGCAGTTAGATTTTACAGTGACACAGAACCGTTGGTTCTCTTCCCCTACAGCAGTTTTAAGAGAGAGAGATGATAAAAGCAGAGCTCACAATGTGTCTGCAAAGCTCTGAACCACCCTTAATAATGGAACAGTCACACAAGGACAACAGCCTGTCAATCTTGCCCATCCTTGTCGGCTGCCACTATTTTTATCCTCTTGCCTTCCATTTCTTTTTCCACTCCCACCTAGGGAACACTAGGAGATCTGGTTTTTGTTACCTATCCCTAGCTGGAGGCCGCCATGAATAGGGTTACCCTAGAGAGTTTGGCCACACCTACCGAGCATTTTCCACATAGCTATGTTTCTAGGCTGTGCCTCAAAGGTAGGATGCTGCTCGTCTTCCTCACTAGACAGGTTCTTTTTCTCAAGGTGCCTTTGGGGAAATGGTTCAGCAGGATGTGCAATAATAGCAACTAACCCTAATCCAGCTGCCCTCCCCTATTTGGATTGGCATAGCTATAGAACATTCAGTTGACTTGGCTGTTCAGCCATATCAGCTGGCTGAATACAGAGGCATAGTGGGAGGGAACCTTGACCCCAGACACACATTTTTGAGGAGGCGCAACCAGTCCCCCCCCCACGACACTCATGGAACCCTGGAAGCTGCGGCACAGCAGTAGGTGGGTTGGTCTAGTGAACAGGTGGGTGGAAACCTGCAGGCAAGGAACCTGTTGGATGTGGGCTCCGTCCACCCTCTGTAAGGGCTCCATGCATGCCCCCATGCCAGCTGCCCAGTCCACTGGGAGGCACAACACTTGCCCCGCCCTGGGCATCAGCAACCCATGCTACACCACTGCTTAAATAACAACTAAATGTGTTTTTCTAGGTATCAGCAGGTAAACAGTAAAGAAATAAAGAAAATGTAAACAAATACTTCTAACTAGAATGTTGGGGCTCTGCGCAGATGATAGTTTCAGTGAGATTACATTAGGACTTAAAAGATTCAGATTCTTGTATGTTTAAAATGGTGATTAACATATTCCTGCTTAGCCATTGACTCTCATTCTCTGTCTGTCTCACACACATTCAGACAAAATAATTTGTTTTTTCAAAAAGTTACTCTTTAGGAGGTAATTTAGGAATTTGGCTATGTGCTGCTTTGCCAATCAAGTCTGAGGATTGTACTTTAGGTGTCCCATAAATCTTGACCAGTGGGGGAAAATGCGTTTATGAAATGATTGCCGACAGCAGAAGAAAGGATAACGGCACCTTTCTAAAATATATTATGCTTAACTATCACCACTTAGCTTGCCTGTTGTTTGGGGAAGAAGTGTTCAATAGCTGATGAGACATTAGGTATAAAACATGATTTATTAAAACCCTGTTCGGTATTCTGGAATATGGTTATGTAGTCTGCTCACAGGGGTTTAATGTAACACATAGCTAAAGTATCCAAAAGAGTATCCAAAAGAATTTATCCATGGGGGTGGAGGAGGAGTTGACAGTAGTTGGCAGTGGAGAAGGTAGTGAGCATGGAAAAAGCACAACTGATGGTCTCTGGTGATCATCTGCTAGTTCCATTGTGAAGGCAGACTTGGAACGTGGCTGAAGATCATGGGAGCTCCATATTTGCACTATATCTGTGTCCAGCCTGTTTCCAGGGTTCCTAAACATTTGGAGCCTCATGGGCATGTTTAGTAGTTAGAGAGTGTTGCGAGCACCATCACAAAATGGCTGCCACAGCAGGGAAACATATGCATTCACTGCCAGCCAACTCTCCCTCTACCAAATCTTTCCCTCAACCCAAAGTGTCCAAACATGAAATTTGCTCCTGCTTCTCCTTTCGCCATGAAGATATTGGTGTGGGGTAAGGAGCCCCACACACTAGCCGCTCAGACTGTGACTGGGTGTATGCCCTGTTTTTAAAGGCTAAGAGGGAAAGGAGGGGAACAGGAATCCACCAGATTGCAGCTTCTGAACTGGACCGTTGATCTGCTCCAGGTCCTGATCTACCCAGAACAGATCAGGTAAACCTGCTTTGGAATCTGAGTAGGGTGGCTTCTTCCCCTATCCCTCCTTGTGGGGGCCAGTTCAGGGGAAGTAGAAAGATGCCAGTAGTAAGAAGAAATTTTGTGTTTGGATCATTGAATCTTTGCGAGGCTGTGCTCATCATTACTGGCACATCATCAGACTGCAATGCAAGGGAGAGGGGAGGGGATGTTCTCTGTTGTTCACATGTAGACGTCTTGCAGACAGAGGGAGATGAGGCTGGGCCTTAATCCAAAAGAGCTGGATGAGAGCATAAAAGAGAACCACATGTGCACATCTGCAGTTTTTGCCACAGCAGCTCCTACAGCTGAAGAGCCAAACCAGTCTGCTCTTCTGGGCTCTGCAAAGACTATACACATGCCTCTTTTTCGGGCATGCATTCAGCACTTTGTAAATGGTGTGCTTGCACCCCGATCCAATTATCTGTTCCAGTGTGGGAATTTGGTGTGTGTGAAGCTCCTCTTGCTTAGAATAGCACATCTTCAAGTAGGGAGATTCCTCCCTGTAAACGAATCTCCCCACCCTACAATTCTTTGAGCGAAAGTCTCCACAAAAAGGGACATATGTTAACTGAATCAGGTTGTAAATTGATAGCTTACAGCTATCCTCAGAAAGGTAACGTCTTTTTAAAAAATAGTTATTTTCTTTCTTTCTTTCTTTCTTTCTTTCTTTCTTTCTTTCTTTCTTTTTCTTTCTTTCTAAAATACAGTATAGCCTTCCTTTCTGCAATACGCCATGTGTGTGCGTGGTGGAAATATCTGTTCTTAATAATCATACTTGGAATAATCGAGAACTGAAGGGGTCGGTTTGGGCTGTCGAAATGAAAATCCAGCGAGGGGGATTGCGGCGGTGATCTTTGAGAAAACTGGGTGATGGGAGTTTTGGAACAACGGTTTGTAATCTGGGCTTGGCTGAAAACATACCAAAACACTTAAGTCAGAGCTTCAAGGTTCACTTCTAAAAATATCAGAAGGAATAACGGCTAATGCCTTCTCCCCTACGCTCCCCACATTTAAGTAACTGCTCAAACTGCATTGATTGGAGACATGTGACCATTGTGGAGGTGAAGGATATGGGGAGATTACTGGGACGTTTTCCCGTTTCACTTAATTAAGCTTTTTTTATACATATAAAAAAGTAAAATGCGTATGGTAGCAATCGTCGAGCAAAATGGTTTAGAGCTACAAACAACTGGCAGACAAAGGAGGAAAATCTGGGAATGGTCCAGTCTCCGAGAGGGTTCCCAAAGGATAGCATTTGCTACAATGGAAAGAAAAACATAGGAGAGCGAAAGGCATAAACCAGAATTGTGCACTGTAGCTTTTATCGGTTGTCCTAGGCTCCAAATTGTTTTCGAGCTGGGTTTTATTTATAAGAACAAAAAACAACAACAACAAAAAAACAGGCAGCTTTAAAACGAGAGGGTAGATGTATGTCAGATTCTTGGCAAACAGTTTGCATTGCAGCTCTTGAGCAGTGTGAGAGAGAGAAAGAGAGAGGGAGCGAGACAGAGAGAGAGAACAAACAAACACAGGGCAGGAAGGACTTCAATGTTGTGAAAACTGCAGCCACAACATTACCTGAATCCTGGTTTGGTTTGCATAATGCAATAGCAGGAGCAGGAGAGGGGGACATCCTCTCTATATATGGCTCCTGCTGTTCAACACATGTCCACATGCATTGCATACAGTACATGTTAAAATATCTTCTTTGCATCGCCTTGGTACTGTCTCTCACACAGCATTGTTAACTTTCTCTCTGAAGTTGTGTTCTTCCTCTCTAGATCTGCTACCTTCTTTCTTCAGCAAAAGAAGCTGTGTTATAAACGGGAATGTTTTTGTTAACTCTAATTTTTAAACAAATGAATAACCAGAGGAGTACTGAAAGTCAGATGTAACATATGAAAGAATCATCTTAAACAGGCGAAGTAGTCAGTGTGGAAACTCGGTCAGTGCAGAGTTCTGGATTGTGTGATATGTCTTATTACAGACTTATTTTGATTTTAAAAGCATTACCTCTGCCCCGGGAACTGTAGTTCTAGGAGATAGCTAGGATTTCTAACAAAATAATCAGCACCCTCACCAAACTTTGGATTCTTTGGAGAAAGCCATTGCCATTAACCTGGTATAAAACCAGTTCTGTGTTGAGTAGTCACGGAACAGCATTATTCAGTGCAAAAAGGGGGCTTTGAGGCATATGTAATGTTTCTTGAAACCAGATCCACTGAAAGCAGACGTGTTTTGCATTGCTTCACTGCTTTTTGTTGCCCTGATCAGAAATTGCTGCATCTCCATTTTTTATTTTAAATTTAGCCACTTTCTTCCTACAAACAGTGCCATCATTGTGCAGACATTTGGAGCTGGATGTGGCTCATGGTATCACGTAGCTTATTCAGAGTAAAGGCGTTGGTGGAATTATTTTTTAATCAGTCGAGGCCACTGCACTCATTCTGAATTGGTTTCATTTGCCCTCTCTTATGTCATCTCGTAACCAAAATGTGATTGGTTGCATGATAGCATCACTGCTACTTGGATAAAGAAGTCTATTAAAAAAACTAATAAAAAAGTTAAGGGTGCAGCCAGCAGTGCTGTGAAAATCTCAAACAGAAAGACAGCTGCACAGTTTGGTTGTTCTCAATGCCTTTTGAAAAATGCTGCTTTATCTAGGGAAATATTTATTAAAGTTCACTTGGAAAAACATTCACCTGCAGCTCACAAAAGCAGATTTTCAGTTGTCAGGGGATACTGCCTGAATATATGCATGTTTGTTCTTTTGGAGTGGGGGGTTACCACCTGAATGTCCCTTGGGTGAGGACATTGCTGCTGTGCAGTTTCACCTCCTTTCAGCCCCCTGAAAAATTGCCAAATATGCCTTCCCTCCCACCAAATTACGTTGCAGTTACCATGATAAACTGTTATGAGATCTATTTCTGAGAAGAGGTACACATTTAAAATCAGCAGCAGCTTAAATATGAAAAGCTCTGCTCCCCCCCCCCCCACTTTCCTAAATGATGAGATAAGGTGGAGATCCGGAAAACATTCCGAAGCTGTTGTGACACAGTTGTCTCCATGTACTCACCTACCAAAAGAGATGGAAAATGGAGTACTATTGTCTTAGGTCTCCCTTGTCAAATGTTTTCTGCCAGAGCTGGCTCAAGACATTTTGCTGCCTGAGGCAGAACAGTAAATCTCACCCCCGCAAATCAAAATAAATAGCACCCATGGCTGGCCAAATTTTTTTGGCACCTGAAGCAGAAAATCCTACAAGTGCCTCTCCCTTCCATGACAGTGAAAATGCAATAATAATTAATTTAATTTCTTAACAATTTACTGAAGTTATCTGACACTCCAGATAAGCTGCCTATGGAGGTGGCTTCCTCACTCTGGTTAATGGTAGGGCTGGCCCTGTTCAGGCTTCTCTTTTGGGTTCCTCTCCCTCTACCCACCACCCCACTCCACCCCAACACTGTTTCAGACCATGTTCGCAACACAGTGACTACATTATAGCTTTGCCAGTCTTGTGAAAGGCTATCATGATAAAAATTTAAATGGGGGGGGGGGATGGAGGAAAAGGAAAACACTGAACAGACATGAGACTCAGCCTCATTGTGAACCAGGATCTAAACAATGGGATAATGATGTTTGGCGCAGGATGGCTGCAGATCCAGCTCAGGAACAATGGCTGTACTGTAGCCTCTGCGGTTTAAAAATTTGCCTTGTGCATTGCTTCAAACAAAGGATTTTTTTATTAAAAAAACAGAGCAAAGCAAAAAATAAATATAAAAATGGTCAGGTTCAAATTTACTGTGATATAAATATACATACACATTTCTGCAGATGTTATTCATTGACAGAGCTTGCCATGTATAATTATTCTGCATGCTTCATAATATTTTAATGAGTTTTTTCCCCTTCTTACCAGCAACAAAAGTGGAAAAGTCGGACGTTTGTCAAGGAGGGTGGGAAATGAGAGCAGGAATTTGAGGGAAGGGCATGGGTTTCGGGGGGGGGGGACCACTCGAAAAAACCCCATGATAACAGGCTCGGTAAAAAGTCAGAGGGAGCTAGCCCACATTCAACAAAGCAGAATTGCTTTCCAATCTGTGGATAGCTTTTGAAGCAAAAATTGTTTTTAACAATTCATTTGGGTTAAAGGGTAATGAAAATGGGAATAGAGGGGTAGGGCGACTCTTACAAGCTGGGAAAAGAAGCCGTTAACTGGGACTGTTGCGACAATGCCGCTAATATATTGTGCCAATTAAAGTCTTGAAATAAATAACAAACCACTTAATATGTGTTGTAAATGTCATGCTGATTTAAGCATTGTTATGCATAGATTACATCTCTCTGGAGGATTGATGCGGAGGTTCTCAATGGACTCTTTTTTATATATATTTAATTTTTAAACTTTACTGGGGTGAAGACCAACAGTAAGCAGAGGAAGATTGATAATGGTGTTACAGCTCAGTGTTTTAACACTAATGATCTGCGAGTGCAATTCAATGTGGGATATTTACCTCACCATGGCTTGCCATCCCCCAGCAACCAGAACAAAAACCTCGCACCATAATAATCCCCTTGAACTTTCTAGTGTCTGTATATATGTGTGTGTGCGTGTGGAGAGATAGAGAGGGAGAGGGAGAAGCTGAAAAGACAGAACTGTGAATTTACTCAACGGCCTTGTGTAACTCAGAATTTTTGTCTGTGTTTTCCTTAGAAACAGCCATCAGAAACCGGCCCTATTTTTTAAGCGCAGGGATCAGAATCTCCTCTGTAAGATGCAAAAAAATTAATCAAGAGTTGGTTGAATTTCTGTAAGCACGAGACATGCGGTTCCTTCTCGGATTCAAGTCAAATGACCAATTTTCCTTTGATTTTCTTCAATAGGAGAAAGATCAAGCCGACAAACAAAGGAAACGGGGCCCTACTTAAAGCTACTTAAGTGAAATGGAAACTGCAGGTGATTTTTGTGCAAATGGCCTAGAAAACGTGGAAAAATGCAATCTTGGGGGATTGTGCCGCTTTCGCTTGCAGAGATCACATTCCAGCTTTGGAGACTCTTTGGAGCCAGAGCACAGCAGCGCCAGGAACCACAGGTTCAAGATACCGCAAGAGCCGATCATCTCATCATCTGCTTAAAAAAAGAGAAAAGTTTGTCATTTTCTGTTCTTGTATGAAGTTCTTGACTGTTTCCCCATCCAAGCGCGCAATCAGGACCATGCCTCCTTTGCTTCACCAATGGTGCTCAGATACAATACGATACGATAATCTTTGTTGTCATTGTCCCATGCAGAACAACGAAATTGAAAAAATCTACACCAGACATTCAAAACCAACAAGCCTGCTATTCCTGCCATCCCAGCCTGTTTAGCCCCCTAAAAACTCTGATACCCCATAATTAAATACAATATACTCCCATAGAGACTACCAAAATCGTGTTTGGATAGAAACTGTTTCTCAGACGGCTAGTCCTAGTCTTTATAACCCTGAACCTCCTCCCGGAAGGCAGAAGCTGAAAGAGATAATTTCTGGGGTGTGCACTATCCTGCGCTATCTCTGCAGCTTTCTTATGACACCTGGAAACATAGATTTGATCCAAGGTGGGAAGAGTGCACCCAGTTATTCTCTCCGCAGTCTTTACAACCATGGACAGCATTGTTTTTTCCCTGACCGTGCAGGGACATGTCACTGATGCCCAATCATACCCTACAATCATAGAATCTTAGAGTTGTTAGGGAACCCCAAGGATCATCTAGTCCAGCCCCCCTTCAATGCTGGAATCTCAGCGAAAGCATCCAGGACAGATGGCCATACAACCTCTGCTTCGAAACCTCCAAGGAAGGAGAGTCCACCACCTCTCGTGGGAAAGCAAGGATGGCAAATAAGAAAACTATCCAAGCAGCCAGACCTTCCAAGTGTCCCAATTTTCCAGGGATGGTCCTGGATTTACAGAAGCCATCCTGGTTTCGGATTTGATCCCGGAATGTCCCTCTTTTCCTTAGGACTTCCCTATTTCCATCACAGAAATGTTGGAGGGTGTGGAGTTATGTGACCCCCCAAGCCAATCTATATAACTATACAACCTTTAGAAGACATCTGAAGGCAGCCCTGTATAGGCAAGTTTTTTTAAATGTTTTATTATGTTTTTATATATGTTGAAGATGCCCAGAGTGGCTGGGGCAACCCAGTCAGATGAGTGAGCTATTATTATTACCACTATTATTATTATTATTATTATTATTATTATTATTATTATTAATTAGAACATCCCTATATTCATGTGAGAAATGTTGGAGGGTGTGAAGCAGTCAAGAGGTTAATGGTAATAGAGACCTCCCGGGTATAGGGCGGTATATAAATTCAATAAATAATAATAATAATAAAAGTAAAATTCCTGATTCTGTTTCTCAAGACTTCAGACATGAAAGGGCAAGTTGCATGTTGTTGTTTAGTCCTTTAGTCATGTCCAACTCTTCATGACCCCATGGACCAGAGCACGCCAGGCACTTGTGTCTTCCACTGCCTCCCGCAGTTTGGTCAAACTCATGCTGGTAGCTTCGAGAACACTATCCAACCATCTCGTCCTCTGTCGTCCCCTTCTCCTTGTGCCCTCCATCTTTCCCAACATCAGGGTCTTTTCCAGGGAGTCTTCTCTTCTCATGAGGTGGCCAAAGTACTGGAGTCTCAGCTTCAGGATCTGTCCTTCCAGTGAGCACCCTGGGCTGATTTCCTTAAGAATGGATAGGTTTGATCTTCTTGCAGTCCATGAGACTCTCAAGAGTCTCCTCCAGCACCATAATTCAAAAGCATCAATTCTTTGGCGATCAGCCTTCTTTATGGTCCAGCTTTCACTTCCATACATCACTACTGGGAAAACCATGGCTTTTACTATACGGACCTTTGTTGGCAAGGTGATGTCTCTACTTTTTATGCAACCTATTCAAGTTGCATAGGTGATACCTAATGGGTGACAAAATAAGAATGTGTGAGTTGTTTGAAGTGAGACCTGAAATCTGCATTAATAATACTGGCTCAATTCTCCTGAGGAATAAAATAGGGAGGGGGGAGGGTTTCCTTTAAAAGTTGTTGCAGAGGAAAGGTGTGTTTAAAATCTGTCCGTTCCCCAAACCTGATCTGGCTTGCATCTGATTTGAAGGATTCCTACTTTTCTTCCCCATAATCCACACCTAGTGCAGAAGAAAATAGCAATAATGTTTTCTCTCAAAATAGGCATTTTAACTTCTTCTTTTTTAAAAATTGAACTGACAACAGTGTCAGCACATTCGGGAAGTGCAAAAATAATTTAAAATGAATCGCTCAGTTCTTAGCCACTCATTAGTCTGAGAGGCACAGCTCAGGTCAGTCTGTAGTGGAATTTGCAAAGATCCAATTCCTCAAGCATCTCTGTTTAAAAAGAGATCACATTTTTTATCCAACGAAGTCAGTGCAAGGATTTCTGCCTGTGCAACCACAGAGCTGCTTCTCCATCTCCTCTCCCAGTGTGTCCCCTGCCCGCCAAATCTGTTCCAGAGGGTGGGGTGGGGACTCTCAGAACAGATTTTGGGGGTTTTCAGGGTGCGTGTACCCTCCAACATTTCTCCGATAAAAATAGGATTGTCCTATTCCATAGCCTCCAACTTTTCACTCAGGAAAATAGGGACGTCCTCAGGAAAAGAGAGACATTCCGGGATCAAATCAGAAACTGGGACGGCTTCCATAAATCCTGGACTGTCCCTGGAAAATAGGGACACTTGGAGGTTTTGAGAGAGCTAGCAGGGGGTGACTTCATTGGATACAAACCAAATGTGAAAGACTTGCAGTTAGAAGTTTCAGTGATTTACTTTCCACTTACCGTATTTCTCCATGTATAAGATGTACTTTTTTTCTGAATTTTTTTGTGTGTGATAAATTGAGAGTCGTCTTATACACGGGTTAATATGCTAAGGAAGCAAGGGCTGGTGCTGCGGCGGTAGCAGGGAAATGTCGGAGGGGAGGCTGCTTACCTGCTCTTCCCGGCTCAGGAAGAGTATTTAGTGAGTGCCGATATGCGGTGTATTACGGCACGAGTTCCGTCAGCCAGAGCGGGAGATCGTCAAAAAGCTGCTCAACAGCTCAGCAAACTTACAAAAGAAGCTCAACAACTGTTGAGGGCTCTCAAAAAAATAGGGGTCATCTTATACATTGGGTCAGGGACGCGAATGGTGCTGTGGGTTAAACCACAGAACCTAGGACTTGCCGATCAGAAGGTTGGCGGTTCAAATCCCCCTGACGGGGTGAGCTCCCGTTGTTCGGTCCCTGCTCCTGCCAACCTAGCAGTTCAAAAGCACATCAAAGTGCAAGTAGATAAATAGGTACCACTCCAGCGGGAAGGTAAACGGCATTTCCGTGTGCTGCTCTGGTTTGCCAGAAGTGGCTTAGTCATGCTGGCCACGTGACCCAGAAGCTGTACGCTGGTTTCCTCAGCCAGTAAAGCGAGAGGAGCGCCGCAACCCCAGAATTGGTCACGACTGGACCTAATGGTCAAGGGTCCCTTTACCTTTACCTTATACATTGGGTCATGTTATACATGGAAAAATACAGTAAAAGCAGCTATGGGATGGGGGCCTCAGATTGGATTGCAGTGGCAGCTCTGAGGCACGTGGCTGTTTTTTGTGTCGTTTTTGTGCCACCTCAGTCCCCAATCTTCAATTCCCTTCTGGTCAGCTCTGCCTGTTCCTTATAGGCAGCCTTTATGCCATCTGCTGGGCAAGGGAAGGGCACACATGCCAGGTAATACAACAATAATTAAAGAGTGATCTCTAGTTTTCCATGACTTTGCAAGGAGGCAGAATGGCAGTCTTGTTTATATCTTCATTAAATCTTCTTCTTTTGCAAATACAAGGAGAAAAACTGTAAAGACAACAATGAAGAAGAGAAAACGAGTCAACCAAGAGCAACATAACTATATAGGGTTTCGAACATACTGAGCTTATTAACTACATTTTAAACTTAAGGTTTTAAAACATAATTTCCAAAATTATACTTGCGAAGCAGATGGGTCATAACAGATTATATATACTGTGAACGTCTACCAGGTTTCTACAAATACATCTGCAATGAAACCCTTTTGCAGCCTACCAGGGCAGCCCTCTGCATCTTATAAAAACTCCCAACAAGACACAAATCTGAGGTGTCCTCAGTCTTCAGTGGTTGGAATAAGTGTCACCTTGTTTACGCTGTCCCTACACCCTGCTGGGTATACTGGCCCCTGTTAATATACTGTAACTGGTCATTGGGAAAGCAGCAATTGCAATAAAGATAGGCATAACTGACACCCGAGCTGTGACAGGGTCATATGGCTACATGCAGGTACACCTGTGCTTGCAGGAAAAAACCAATACTTTTTTCCAAAAGGCAAACTAAAGAATCCATTCTATTGTAAGCAGGAACCTTTCAGTTCAATTAGATTTTGTTGGTGTTGTTGTTGAGGCAGCCCAATCAGGCTCCAGGAGGGAAGCAGAATCAGCCAATCACATGGGACCTGTTGTGTAAATAATGTACATAAATAAGCTCCAACAGGGAGATCCATTACAATTTTCCTGTCAGTCTTTCTATTAAAAACAAGTAACTTACATCTTCAACTCAGTCTTAAACCTCATATGTTGCTTCATCAGTTCACTGACAGAAAGTGTAAGAGCATACGTTTGCATCATATTTCTAGTGCAAACATTAAAGGTTAGGCCACACCAGTTATTTCCTTGTAGATATTTATTGCAATTTAAGAAAGAAATCCTGATACCTGCTGCCTAAGAGCGCAACAACACTAAGGCAGAAAGAGGGGAAAGTTCTTCTTTAAAAAACAAACAAAAACTACAGTGGTACCTTGGGTTACAAAGGCTTCAGGTTACATATGCTTCAGGTTACAGACTCCGCTAACCCAGAAATATTACCTCAGGTTAAGAACTTTGCTTCAGGACGAGAACAGAAATTGTGTAGCAGTGGTGCAGCGGCAGCGGGAGGCCCCATTAGCTAAAGTGGTGTCTCAGGTTAAGAACAGTTTCAGGCTAAGAACAGACCTCCAGAACAAATTAAGTTCTTAACCTGAGGTACCACTGTATTTCCTAGCTGGTCTATGAATATTTTTTATAAATATCATAAACAATGGACCATGTAGGACCAGGAGCAAATCATAGTAACTGATCCTTCCCGGTTTTGGAAATGATCTGATGTTAGTTTTAGCAATGTTTAACGATTATGTAATGAATTATAGTATTAATTATTTTGCCATTGCATTATACCACCCCATTCATTTCACTGTAGAGAAAATGCAATGCAAAGTGGGGAGTAATCAGTTAAGTATCATTTTTGGGGATCGAAAATAACAGCCCATACTGATCATATTTGCTGGATAGATTTCCATTCTGGAAACGGGACGAATATGCAAACATCAGCAATTTCTCGTCCCATTTCCATTTCTACCCAAATTCACAGATATCCTTTAAGTTCCAGACTAATACTTTTCATAATACAAGAGCACTTTAGTTTTTGGGAAGCCTCAGCTGAAAGAAAATAAAGAAAATAAAAATGACAGCACATTTAGCTGCGTGTTCCATAATTTGCTGTACAACTCAGAGAACGATGTGTTAACGTAAGAGACGTATCCATTGTTTTGGCCTTTGTGTTTGTGCCCACAATCTATTATTAACAAGAGTATCTTTTGAAAAGAAACAATATTTGCTGCTCTGTCTGCAGGTTTAGAAGTAAAAAAATAAAAAATAAAAATCAATTATTCATGGATGGTTTTAAACAATACAAACAACATTAAGCTCAGTAATTATAAGATAAGCACTGAAGTAATTTTCACTTGACTGGGTGGGGATGTGTAAGTCTAAACCTAAAATTTGCTTTTGCAGCTGCAGGGGTGCCACTTTGTGCCTAGGGATGCTAAGGAGTAAACATATTTTAATTCTGTTTTAAAAATACATACCTGGATTGCATCTTCTAAACACCCTCCCTTAAATTGCCGGGGCTTTGTGATTGGAGAAAGCTAAGTAGCATTATCTCATTCTGTTGAGCTGGAAGTCAATAACAGTGCAATCCTCTTATATCCTACAACTATGGAAGAAACCAATTTTGTCCACAGAAAGTTTAAAACGGAATTCTGGACTAAAGTGCAGGAGTGCTATTTTTGATGCAAAATAAGCAACTACAGTGGTACCTTGGTTCTCAAACTATACGCGTTCCGGAAGTCCATTCCAAAACCAAACCATTCCAAAACTAAGCTGCGCTTTCCCATAGAAAGTAATGCAAAACGGTTTAATCCGTTTCAGAAATTTAAAAGCAACCCCTAAAACAGCAATTTAACATGAATTTTACTATCTAATGAGACCATTGTTCCATAAAATGAAAGCAATAATCAATGCACTGTACTATAAAATAAATAAGACAGTATTGTAGATGGTAAAAAAATATTTTTTTATTTTTCTTACCTGCACTGATGATAGTCATTGTTTGGATGGAGGGCTTTTATCCATTTCCACAGTCACACAATCAGTAGCTGAACTGAGTTCCACACAGTCACAAAAACAAATTAACCAAAACTGCCTCAAAAACAAAAACGCAAAATAAATAGCAACAGCACCAAACTTAATCCGTTCCAGAAGTCTGTTAGACTTCCAAAATGTTCGAAAACCAAGGTGCAACTTCTGATTGGTGCAAATGCCCTGGAAACAATAGCCAACAGCCTCTTTGGACGTTCAGCTTCCGAAAAACGTTCAAAACCCAGAACGCTTACTTCCGGGTTTTCGGCGTTTGGGAACCAAGGCATTTGAGAACCAAGGTACCACTGTATTTAAGTGTATAGCTTTAGTGTGAAAAGTACAATGAATCATCCTATACTACTTACGTGATAAAAGCATCCCCTCCTTTCCTTCCCAGGTGGTGGCCGAAGTACAAACCCATACAATCTGTCAAAAAAACTATTCAAATCCAGTCTCTCACAAACAAATACTGTACCCCTTGCTTCCCATATTTGTCTTTTCTCTCTCATCACTTTCTCCCTGTCTCTTGTATTTAGGTAAGATGGAGACACACAGCCCTGCTGCTCTGTTTGCTAATTCATTTGTTAGACGCAAAACACAACAAAATTTGTATGAAAGTACACTGCTTGGTTGCTATGGTCTGTATATGTATGTGGGCAGGGGAGGTGAAACCATATCATCCAACAATCCTCAGAAAATAGGGACAGAGTGGGACCTTTAAAGCGCTAAACAGCCTTGGCCCACTATACCTGAAGGAGAGTCTCCACCCATCGTTCAGCCCAGACACTGAGGTCCAGCTCCGAGGGCCTTCTGGGAGTTCCCTCATTGCGAGAAGTGAGGTTGTAGGGAACCAGGCAAAGGGCCTTTTCAGTAGTGGCACCCGCCCTGTGGAACACCCTCCCATCAGATGTTAAGGAAAGAAACAACTATCTGACTTTCAGAAGACATCTGAAGGCAGCCCTGTTTAGGGAAGTTTTTAATGTTTAATGTTTTATCGTGCTTTTACTATTCTGTTGGGAGCCGCCCAAAGTGGCTGGGGAAACCCAGCCAGATGGGCAAGGTATAAATAAATGATGACGACGACGATGATGATGATCTGGGGTGCTGTGCAGTGGTGTGGCATGAGGCTGCCTAGGGGCAGTTGCCCCTGGCGCAAAATTGTTAAGAGGCGCAAAATTTCAACACCCAGTGCTGCCTCAGTACAGCTCTGCATTTCTGTCGCTGGGCTCCACTGAGAATGGATTCTCCCTACGAACAAGGAAGTGACCTCTCCAGACAACAATATCACTCTTCTTTTCTTATTGCTGTGGCTGCGATCTCCAGGTTGATGCAGACGCCATTAGGGGAATTGAATGCACATCCTTCCCACCTCTTCCATGTGAGACAAAACCTCAAATAACTATGAACGGACAGGGAAATAAATTTATCTGAAAAGATCTGAGTTGTCATTTCACCTTATGAGGTGGTTGCAAGTTTTCCTTTTTTCAACTTCAAAAAAGGAGTAGTTCTGAGCATCTTACAGTGATGTAATCTATATAACTATACAATCTTTAGAA
The DNA here is from genome assembly GCF_027172205.1 of Podarcis raffonei. Lineage (NCBI taxonomy): Eukaryota > Metazoa > Chordata > Lepidosauria > Squamata > Lacertidae > Podarcis > Podarcis raffonei. The sequence continues at coordinate 18,511,732 of NC_070618.1, forward strand.
GACACCTGAAGGCAGCCCTGTATAGAAGAAGAAAAAGAGTTTGTATTTGATATCCAGCTTTATCACTACCCTAAGGAGTCTCAAAGTGGCTAACAATATAGGGAAGGTTTTTTTAATTTTTTAAAAAATGTTTAATGTTTTATTATGTTTTTATATATGTCGTAAGCTGTCCAGAGTGGCTGGGGTAACCCAGTCAGATAGGTGGGATAGAAATAATCACATGATGATGTTGATAGAATAGGAAGTCCCTATTTTCATCAGAGAAATGTCAGAGGATATGCCATTTCAGTTGGCAAGACTGAACCCTGGTTGCCCTACTGAACCAGTTTCTGCTGACTACGGTTACCTTAAAACAGGGGTCAATAAACTTCTTCAGCAGGGGGCTGGTCCACTGTCCCTCAGACCTCATGGGCGGCTGGACTATATTTTGAAATAAATAATGAACGAATTCCTATGCCCCACAATGCATTTTAAATAAAAGCACACATTCTACTCATGTAAAAACACCAGGCAAGCCCCACAAATAACCCAGAGATGCATTTCAAATACAGTGGACCCTCCGGATAAGAACTTAATTCGTCCTGGGGGTCTGTACTTACCCCGAAAAATCTGTATCTGGTGGCGCCACTTCTGCGCATGCATGTGGCATGATAGAGCACTTCTGCACACGTGTGCGGTGCGATAGAGCACTTCTGCACATGCATGCAGGGTGAAACCCCAAAGTATACACTTCCAGGTTTGTCGCGTTCGTAACTCGAAATTACATTACCCGAAGGTAACGTAAGCCAAGGTACCACTGTAAAAGGACACATTCTACTTATGTAAAAACACGCTGATTTCCGGACCATCCGCGGGCTAGATTTAGAAGGCAATTGGGCTGGATCTGGCCCCTGGGCCTTACTTTGCCTACCCATGCCTTAAGACCTCACAAACACAGTTAATAGTAGCGTGTAGATCCTCTCACCCAATTCTCTGAACCTTGAATCCCTGGCTTGTGTTTTTTTTTAAGCCAGAAAAGATGTCAGATATGAAGAAGAGGAGGAGGAAGAAGAAGACACTTCCATCAGCAACAAACCGAAGAAGGTCTACTAATTAAAATTTGGCAACAAAGAAGGATGAGCTGAGAGGTGCAAATCAAATCAAAGTTGAGGAGAAGCTGTGGGGAATGCTGTCTCCTCCAGCGCTTGTTTTCAGGGAAATGGGGATGCATATTTTAAAACAAAAATAATGATTAAAGCTTGATTGCATTTACTCATGGCATATTCGGAAAGAAGAAGAAGCAGCCGTGAACATGCACCACTGGTTCCATCCTCGTGTCACTGCTTAGCAGGGCTAATACTAAGCCTTGAAGCTCTTTTACATAAATAGGATGACAGCTCAAAACAGTTGGGGGTGTTTTGATTGCCAATTTAACTTGTGTTTAAATTAGTGGGTATTTAAGTGTTACTAAAACATTTAGGGCCCTATTCACCAAAGCATCAGTTCTCATATTCTAATGCTTTGGCACGATCTTCAGTTTGTTTTTTTCCCAATGCCATTTTGTTAGCAAGCATCTTGAACAGGATGTCAACCGACTGCAATTAAAACTTACTTGGAAATACCACATACACTGGCATTAATGGCAGGGTAAGAAGGAAACATTCTGCGATATCAAGGATTTCCTACCCCACAACCTCAAGATAAGCCTCAGCATTCCTGGGATTCTTTTTGTAACTAGGAATATTTGGTTTGATTTGATTTTCTAACAAAAACTATTGCTTTGTGGGACCCCGAGGATCATCTAGTCCAACCCCCTGCAATGCAGGAATACACAGCTGCCCCATTCGGGGATCGAACCTGCAACCTTGGCATTATCAGCACCATGCTCTAACCCACTGAGCTATCCAAGCGCCTTGAAAAGCAAAAAACCAAGGCCACCCCTGTGAATTACTTAATATGAAATACCAAAGTGCTGTGAACACATTTGCTGTTGTGGAAAAGTTATCTTCACTGGATCTCCTCAGAGGCAAGGCTTCTAGGACCTTTGTACGCAGCAAGCTCTTATTTGCATGCATAAAATGTTTCTCATGTACATGTACAAATGTAATGCATGCATGCTGTAAATGTATATGTTACACATGAAGGTGTGCTGTGAGCATGCCTTTCCCCTGTGTGAATGTAAGGTAAACTTACACAGGCCCTCAAACAATTAATTAAATGCAAGAGGTAACTTGAAGAGTACTTAGTTAAAAGATGGAAAATAAGACAACAATGAAGCAGAAGTAGCAAATAGTTAATGAACCAGAAGGGGAAGCTGGGGGAAGTTATGGGGTGGGGGGAGTTCTGTTTTATTGTATTTATCTCATATGATAAATGTGTTGAATATTAAAATGTAAACTTAATAAAAATTTATTTAAAAAACCAAACATACACAGACCCTCCAAGTGTCCCTATTTTCCAGAGACAGTCCTAGAAGCCGTCCCAGTTACAGAAGCCGTGCCAGTTTCAGATTTGATCCCAGAATGTCCTGCTTTTTTCTTAGGACATCCCTATTTTCATTGGAGAAATGTTGATGGGCATGGAGTTATCCCCGATCCAAGGTGACACCTGAAGGCCCTGTATAGGGAAGGTTTTTTTTAATATCTAATGTCTAATGTTTTATTAGGTTTTTATATGTGCTGTAAACCACCCAGAGTGGCTGTGGCAATCCAGTCAGATGGGTGGGGTACACAGAAAGAAATAGATGATAGATAGATGATAGATAGATAGATAGATAGATATAGATAGATGATAGATAGATAGATAGATAGATAGATAGATAGATAGATAGATAGATGATAGATAGATAGATAAAGCGGAACCTCAGTTTTCGAGCGTTTTGGAAGCCGAATGTTTCAGAACCCGAACGCCGAAAACCTGGAAGTAATTGCTTCCATTTTTGAATGCGCCTCAGAAGTCGAACGGTCTTCCGGAAAGGATCATGTTCAACAACTGAGATTTCACTGTAATAATAGAATAGGACGTCCCTATTTTCATCGGAGATATGTTGGTAACTATGGCATTTGTTTAAATGAAAAGATTTTGTCTGAGCATTTATGTGCTCAGACCCCTTTGCTACTTGATTATGAAGCCTGACCGCTCGAGATGGAGTCAGTTGGAACGGCGCTAAATACAGTCCCCATCCTCTGCCTGGAGAATATAGCCTTCCCTGCCCCACCTCTGGAAGAAAAAAACAGAACTATTAGCTCCGAGCGTTACTTCCTGTCTGCTAATGAGTACAGCCAGGAACTGAAACAGATCGATGCAGACCAGCTCACGCTGTATAGCGTTGGTGCGATCAGCCAACAATCATAATCTCTCTTTGTTTTGTGCCACCCTGGAGATGAATTATTCATCAGGCCCAATTTTATATGCCTATTATGTCTGTGGGTAATGTCACTGTGGCTCACGGCACCAGGAAACCTTGGCACTCCGCTTAAGGCACAGCGTTGTGTGCCATTGTGTGCTTTTTAGGTTAGTGAAGCAAACCCAGGGAGTTTAGAGTGGCATCAGCTGTGGAGGCAGCTGTTATGCCCAGCCCTCGGAGCTGGAGGAAATGTACTGCAGGGCCCACCCCCAATAGAGTGCAAATGAGGAAGAGTGGGGGAGAGATTTGGGGATCAAAGAAAGATGGATGTTCCACAGTTAGTGCTGTTGTTTGCACACACACACACACATCTTTTAACGCACACTGCAGCCTCCAAAACTGCTCATGTGTCATTCAGTCGCCGTAATTTATGTATCAGAAGTATTTGCTTGTGAAATTCAGAAATGATTTATTCTTCAGTTGTTGCTTTTATTTACTTGCTTAATGGATTGACTGATGTGCCAGCACCCCTCCGTCAGAAGAGCCCCCACTTCTTTCTGCCTTTTCTTTAAGGACGTATATTGCTAACAGACAGGACTTTTTTGCAGATGTGCTAAATCGGATCGCCGTTGTTCTTCTGTGTTTATAACTGAGTTCCTGTTGGACTGATGATTGGATCTGTTCTCTGCTGAAAAAAAATCCCAAACCCAGGTACATGGCTCGCCGGGGCATTCAGAAAGGAACAATAATGTTAATTTTCATAATAATCAACAAGGACAATAGCAATAATAAGAAACATCAAAAATACTTCTGGAAACTCAAAACAGGATTTGAAACCAAGATAGGCACCTAGACTAAGCAGTTCTCTCAAAGAGCTCTTTTCCGAATCTAATAGAGCCATTCCACAACAATGGGAGTTATTACAATTCCATCTGGCATCATTTATCTGCAGATGAGAGGCGTGCAGGCAGAGAGGTCCACAATCTAATTTACTAAAATGGCGGCTTCAGATTATCTCCTGCTCTATGTGGCCATCCAGCCCATTTTAATTTTGAACTGGATCCGTGCCACTGGAACAGAGGTAAATGATTGTTGCTGGGTTGGAGGCTTCTGGGCAAAAGAGAGCTGTGGGTGTCTCCTGCCTTGTAAATATTTTTATCTGGCGGATTTCATGCTTGCTGTTGCTTATCGTTATTGTTGTTGTTTTTCTTTTAAAAAAAGGAGAAACCATTTTGAAGGTAAGAACAAAACTGTAGCCACGAGATGATTTGATTTGCAGAAAGCAATCTCGACAACACATCTCTTGCTATACGTCTGGGCGCATGTGCTGCAGTTTTCACAACGAAGCCAAGTGAGCTCATGCCAGCAAATGATTGCTGAGAATGGTCATAATGGAGGACTCAGCTGTACGGCTGCAAAGAAAACATTTTAAGTGTGTTGTAAAGTGCATTATACCAATGTGACACTAGATGGTGATGGTGAGCTATGGCAAATTCCATATTTTTTTCAAATCATTTTTTTTTAAAAAAAGCATTTTCACAATCTTTTTTTTATATGTGTGCAGATTCCACCTAAGGCTCACCACCTTTTGCCAAACTCATTTTAAAGGGGCTGTGCGACATCACTTCCTGTTCCTTACTGGCAGGGGATGATTGCATCACAACACACATTATAACAGATTTCCAGACAACCAGGGACAGTGGGTATAAAAATGCCATGCTGTGTGCATGTGGCAGATCAAGAAGGTCAGAGTGTGAGCTGCTATAGACTGCTACAGTTGGGATCAATCAGACAAGAGCCAGCCAGCAGAGCACTTTTCAGCTATGATGGGTCCCTGGTTCTCCTTGCAAATGGATGTTATCTGGCCTTCTACTGCCTTTTTGATCTAAACCCATCTCTTGGCAGGAGTAGCCTCCACAGGTGTCCAGAATGCCTGAACGACATGGAGTCAATTAGGAGAGAGATAAGCAGATCTTAATTGTCAGCAATGAGACAGCACATCTAACCCTGGCTTGTGGGGTGGAGGGTCGTGACAAAATATTGATAGTCATAACGGTAAAGGGACACAGGTGGCGCTGTGGTCTAAACCACTGAGCCTCTTGGGCTTGCCAATCGAAAGGACGGCGGTTTGAACTCCCGTGACAGGGTGAGCTCCTGTTGCTCTGTCCCAGCTCCTGCCAACCTAGCAGTTCGAAAGCACACCAGCGCAAGTAGATAAATAGGTACCGTTGTGGTGGGAAGGTAAACAGCATTTCTATGCGCTTTGGCTTACGTCACAGTGTTCCACTGCACCAGAAGCGGTTTAGTCATGCTGGCCACGTGACCCAGAAAGCTGTCTGTGGACAAATGTCAGCTCCCTTGGCCTGAAAGCGAGATGAGTGCCACAACCCCATAATCACCTTTGACTGGACTTAACTGTCCAGGGTTCCTTTACCATTTTTTTACTTTAGTCCTAATGCCTTCGAAGGCAAGCCTGGTTTTGTGCCATGCAGTGCTTCCTTTAATTCTTGTAAATGAAGAATGAAAACTCATGAAGAAATGCATGAAGAAAACTCAGCAAACCACGTTTGCAGACAACTCTTCTTGCAAAGAGCTTAGGGCAGTGGGTATCGGAATTTCTCTTTTTCAGCCTCACAACAACCCTGCAAAGCGTCTCTAGGCTGACCGTTGCTGACTAGTCCCATCCACGGAAGGTCAACTTGTGAGCCTCATGGATCAGCAGAGGTTTAAACCCAGGCTCTGCTACTCTCCCTACTACGCTGTGGTGCTGGAAATTATCCAGTACCCTTGTGCCTTTGCTGAAGCAAAGATGAGTCATATTGGCTAAGTGAATTGTCAAGAGAAGGTAGATCAGTGCCAGAGCAAATTATAATCTTCAGGAGCTCCTGGCTGTCAGGTTTGAACTTTACAAAAGTTGACCAGTCTCCTCTTTCTGTGAAGACAAACTGGATGTACTAAGATGAGGAATAGCGGTGTGTACATAGACCATAAAAGCACTGCATTTGGAATGAGCTTAGATTGAAGGCTGGCTGGTTCCTATAAAAACAAGAGATGAAGCTGAAAGCAATCACCTAATGTATTGGCGAAAGTACCAGTCAGCAAATGCTGACTGAAAGTCTCTGGGTACCTCGCTGAACTCTCAGAAAGCATAGGAGTGAAGTGGGAATTGTTGCCGTAATGACAAGATAAAGTTACTAGGGAATACGAGGGAAGTAGCTACACTAACATAAATTCTTTTTGTTTGCTGTTAAAAGTGACTGATCAAATAACGGGATATATTATCCCAAGCCCTGTTTTGGGGCCTCAGCACGTCCCCCATATAACCTCAGGTCAGCATAACCCTATGTAAACAGCTCTCCCATTTACCTGAACTACTCAGTTGTGTGATATTTAGAATATCCTCAAGCCACATTTGGCCAAACATTTCTCTACAGCAATTTGATAGGAGGGTGGTGGAGGGGTTTGTGGGGTTTTTTGGATGTTATTTGCTCCATCGTCTCAGCATCCGTTGAACATTATACCTTTGGTTTTAATGGGGGGGGGGAGAGATATGCAATGTGTAGACTGCTTGCCTGCTAGGGCCAATAAGGCAGATGGCTGGATAACTACCACTGCTGCAACAAGATTTTGAGTTGTAGGCGCCGCAGTGAGATTCTCATTTAACTGCTGGCACAGTAGGGCTTGTGCAAATACTGCATTTTATACTTGGTTGTTGCATCAAGGGGAATTCCTTTTGAACAAGTGTAGCCAGATCTTGTGGACTCCAGCTCCCATAATCCCTGACCTTAGCCCATACTGACTGGGAGGGTGGTCACTGGAATTCACAATATCTGCAGCACATTGGTTAGTGCTGCCTTAGTAAGTCAGCTTACTACAGTTGTCACAATACTCAGCATTTTTGCATACTTGCCACACCATGTAACCCTGACAACGACAACGACAACAACAACAACAAAATAACAACAACAACAACCCTATCAATTAAGTGAGTAGTATTGTCATCATATTGCCTATGGGGGAGTGGGTGGACTGAGGAAGAGAAGAGTTGGTTTGCCGAGGGCTACTTGCTAAGTTCATGGTAGCAACACAGGTGGCGCTGTGGTCTAAACCACTGAGCCTCCTGGGCTGCCAGTCAGAAGGTTGGCGGTTTAAATCCCTGCAAGGGGTGAGCTCCTGTTGTTCTGTCCCAGCTCCTGCCAACCTAGCAGTTCAAAAGCACATCAGTGAAAGAAAATGAAGGTACATTCTTTCACCTTTGGTGGACGTGCCCAAGGATAAAGGCTTTCTGGGAGATGATATATAATGAAATGAAAAAGGTATTTAAATATACCTTCTTGAAAAAACCAGAGGCCTTTCTCCTGGGCATGGTCGGCCAATTGGTGCCAAAGAAGGATAGAATTTTCTTTATGTATGCTACAGCAGCAGCAAGAATACTCATCGCAAGGTATTGGAAGACACAAGATTTACCCACCCTGGAAGAATGGCAGATGAAAGTGATAGACTATATGGAACTGGCGGAAATGACTGGCAGAATCCGAGACCAGGGAGAAGAGTTGGTGGAAGAAGATTGGAAGAAATTCAAAGACTATTTGCAGAAACATTGTAAAATTAATGAATGTTAAAATGATGTTGGATTGAAATCAAGTGGCCTTAGCAACAAGGTTAATAAGAATATGTAAAAATGGATTGATAACGGATGAAAATATAAAGTTATAATATGTTGAGATATAGAGTTAAGATAAAAGAAAGAGGGTAAGGATTTGCTGAATTAACCATGTGAATGGGAATACAAAAAAGGGAGGTGTGAGAAGGTCGGGGAAATAAGTAAATGAAATTTAAGATATGAAAAGATTGATTTGTTTTTAACTATTTTTTATTTTTTATTTATTTTTTCTGTATTTTGTATCTTTTTTTAGGTATTTTTGTACTCTTTGTATTTTCTTTCTTTCTTTTTGTTTTCTTTTTTATTCTGTATCTTTCTTCTTTTTGTAAAACTTTAATAAATATCTTTTTTTAAAAAAAAAAGCACATCAGTGCAAGTAGATAAATAGGTACCACTGCGGTGGGAAGGTAAACAGTGTTTCTGTGCGCTCTGGTTTCTGTCACGTTGTCCTGTTGCTCCAGAAGTGACTCAGACCACATGACTGTCTGTAGACAAATGCTGGCTTCCTCAGCCTGAAAGTGAGATGAGCGCCGCACACCCCACAGTCAAATTTGACTGGACTTAACCATCCAGGGGTCCTTTACCTTTACCTAGGGTGAGACTGAAACCAAGGACATCCTGGCTTGTAACTCAGTGTTGATCAACATGTGATGTGAAAGGTCTATGGCAGAAACTATTTTCTGTTACTTCTTTGTGACTCATTTCAAAAAGCACCCATAGTGGGTGGGGGGTGGGAAACAGAGCTATGGTACAGAGGGCAAAGGCCAGATAAAGATGGTTATTGCTCTGTAATTACACCTTATTGGAGATCATGGGACATTTCCATGTATACCTGTCCCATTTGGGTTTATATGTTTTCTGCTCTAATAGCAACTTTCAGGGGATTCTTTTTCCATCAGCGGACTCAGCAACATTAGTATAAAAAAGGAGAGAGCATTTAAAATGCGTTACAACACTGTGACACCAGATGGCGCTGTAGGGTGCCGTCTTTCGGCAACATGATTTTTCATTGCAGTCGTACCCCGGAAGTCGAACAGAATCTGTTCCAGAAGTCCATTCGGCTTCTGAAACGTTCAGAAACCAAAGCGTGGCTTCTGATTGGCTGCAGGAAGCTCCTGCAGCCAATCAGAAGCTGCAGAAGCCTTGTCAGACGTTTGGCTTCAAAACAACGTTTGAAAACCAGAACACTCCCCGTTTTCTAACGTTCGGGAGCCAGAACGTTCGACTCCCAAGGCGTTCGGGAGCCGAGGTACGACTGGATGAGGTTCGCAACGGGTTTTCCTGAAATTTTTTTTGATGTGTCTAGATCCAGCAAGAGGTGCAGTGTGAGAGATAGCAAGAATAACTGTTCTCCCTTGCACCAGTTCCCCATCTTAAATTATCTCCTGAAGCTGTTCCTGGCTGCAAAGGAGAAAATGTAACCTACTTAAGAAGTTATGCCTATAAGTTTTCCCTTCTGCAGCTGATAATAGCCCTGGGGTTATTTGGATTGGGGCCATGGCACGGATGCAAATAAATAGTCAAGAACACTATGGCCCCAATTCAAATCTCCAACCCTCTGCGTGACAGAGTTTTTGTGGGGGGTTTATTAAGTTTTTCCCATTATGCAGAAAAAAGGAGAAAACAAAATATGCAACGAAAGAAGGAAAAAGCCCACAGAAACAATCACATCATAAACGTGAGGTCACACACATACTACAATGGTTCTGCATGAATGAGATATGGGGTTTTGTTTTCGGATAAAATAAAAACAGGAGTTTCGGTCATGGTAATCTTGAGCTATGTGTTGTTTGACTCTCTCTGCCACTATGCTGCAGACAATTCTGAGTTTCATATATATGTGTAATATGAGAGACATTGCTCTCAGGGGGTTATCTGCAGCCTTCTAATGCTTTGAGAAAGATGGCAAAAAAATCACTATCTGATCCTAGATAAATGCTTTGGATTTAGAGTTTGCACACAAATCCTTGGTCATTTTACTTCCAAGCGAAGCGGTTTCACTGAGGTTTTTATCCACAAAGGTTTTCTCCCTCCCGCTCCCTGTCCATCTGATTTGGCACTGAGCTAGAGGTGTGGAAACATTTGCCTCCTACTCCTCCCTAGATACTAACTTCTCATTTTGGGTCTGCCTCGATGGTGCAGCCAACTCTGGAGCACTACCTTAGATAGCATTCTTATTTGATTGTAGGTTCAGGTGCACGTGATTCAGTTTCTCAGAAGCAAGAACCCACAAAGGCTTCTAAGAAGGCAACGAGATTTTATTAGTGATAACAGGGTTATCTATCTACATTCTACAGCAAACCTTCCTGGGTGGGAAAGCTGAAAGAGATGGAAGAGATGTTCAGGTAGGGACATGAAGAGGGCTGTTGCAATCTCAAATTCATAGATACATGTCTATCACACCTGGTGCTAGGGAGAAGGGGTTGGAGGGCTGGGGCACCAGGAGAGGTTCAGTTCAGGGCACATGTACATGCAGGGAATGGAGACACTCCATAGGTTTTTTCAAAATGGTAAAAAAAAAATCCCTTAGCAGACTATAAGAGTGAAATATGTTGTGCAGCAGCTAGACTGGTGACTGGGAGTGGCCACCAAGACCATATAACACCGGTCCTGAAAGTCCTACATTGGCTCCCCATACATTTCTGAGCACAATTCAAAGTGTTGGTGCTGAGCTTTAAAGCCCTAGATGGCCTCAGCCCAGTATACCTGAAGAAGCATGTCCACCCCCATAGTTCAGCCCGGACACTGAGGTCCAGCTCCGAGGGCCTTCTGGCTGTTCCCTCACGGTGAGAAGTGAGGTTACAGGAACCAAGCAGAGGGCCTTCTCTGTAGTGGCGCCCGCCCTTTAGAACGCCCTCCCATCAGATGTCAAGGAAATAAACAACTATCTGACTTTTAGAAGACATCTGAAGGCAACCCTGTTTAAGGAAGTTTTTAATGTTTGATGTTTTATCGTGTGTTTAATATTCTGTTGGAAGCTGCCCAGAGCAGCTGGGTAAACCCCGCCAGATGGGCAGGGTATAAATATATTATTATTATTATTATTATTATTATTATTATTATTATTATTATTATTACAACAACAATGACAAGAGTGTTTTTGTTCCAGGGCTGCTACTTGTGAAGTTTTCACTATTAGCCTTCCTGTGCCACTTTCTGGGAACATATTTTATTTTCATACTGTCATTTCCATTTTGCAATAACCAGAGATGTGGCTCTTCTCCTGGTGTACAGAAGAATGGTATTTTCATTTGGTCTTGTCCAAGACCTTCCTCTGATTTTGTTAAGAACTCTCATACTGGTGCCAACTCAGAATATGCGCTTGCCCACCTCTAAATGTCCAGCTGTGCTATCAATGGAGCACCATTTCCCTCTGAAGTTCTTTCCCAGCTCAGATGTTAGCATGAGCTTCTGAACATATCTCCCTCTTTGACATCTTGACTGCTGCAACAAGAGCATCTACAGTTACCTGTGCTCCTGGAACTTAGATTTCCAAGCTGCACGAGTCCTTAACACGGGTGTCAGGTAAAAGAAAGGAGGAGTCAGCTGGGGGAGTTGTCAACAAGTTAAGCAGATGGTCTCTGCTTAGTAAAGAAGAGTTTTATTGCTTGACTGCTTTTGCTCCTTTCAAGTTTCCTTCATAAATAGTTTTGTTTGCCAAGGGGAAACACAAGGAACCAGATTATTTGACTTTGTAATTTCAGGTTCTGACTCCAGCATAAGAGAAAGCTATCCACCACTGAGAGGAACAGCTATGATGGCTTAAGCAGGATGTGGGAACATTTGTCCCTCAGGAGAAACGGCGGCATTAAAAGTTGCCCATGCAAACAAAACCTGCAAAGGTTTACATTGGAACCAGACCTAAACCGAAATACTCATAGTAAACACAAATATGTGTGGGTAGAATATAGCCTACTGTAGAAAGCCAAGCATCACTTCTGTTGTTTGGCTCACTTTTGCCTCTAGCCTTACCTTCTCGTGGAAGGTGGTTCCTGGAAGTCCCCAGCTGGAAAAAAAATATCCCCACTCCTGATTCAGAGATAGCAGTTTTCAGGTTGTGCCTTTGGCCACATCGTTAGTCGATGTCATCAAATTCCTTTGTCTCAGAATATTTGTGGGACTGCTGACATTGCACCTGGTTTTGTTCTTTATACTTAGGACCCTGTTGAAGTTTCTGGATACTATTTATTTGGTAATACACTCCAAAACCGTCCCAGAAAAAGATACGCCTGACTTCTTTCTGACTTCTTTCTATTTTTGCATTGGCTGCTGCAAAAATCCCAGTGCTTTCAGAGATAGCTATAAATCATCACGACAATGTCTTTCTTAGCCCTGGTTTTATTACTATTATTTTGTTCTTCATTCTGGCTTTTATTTACGGCTCACAATGTGCATAGTATTTGCAGTATTTACATGTGCAATTTGGGGTTTTGTTTTGTTTTTACTTTTGAGTCTGTTTGAATTTTTGCAATGTCCTTTGGCCGCAAGCAATAAAAGTTTGACCGGAATCAAGAACATGCTAATTTTGGCAGCTGTGGAAATTCCTGTCAAACAGTATCTGACTTGAATGTTTGATTTGTGTCTCCTGCCACAAATGTACTGAACCCACTCCAAGGAAATATCTTAAGTTCTGAGAAACAAAAATATATTAAGAAAGTGTGTTCTGAAATTTAATATAAAGTTCTTCTAATCTAGGGCTGGGGAACTTTTTTCAGTCTGAAGTTCACATTCCCTCCTGCACAGCCTTCTGGGAACTGCATGTCAGTAATGGGTGGAGCTAGAGTCAAAAGTGGGAGGGGCAATTGATGTAAATTTTATCTTTGTACAGTTGGCTGGTCTCTACACACATTCACACAGCCCACTCTGCAACAAAGCTGGAGGTAATGATATTTGACATTGGCTCTATCTATCTCTGCCTAAACCACTGAGCCTCTTGGGCTTGCCGATCAGAAGGTTGGCAGTTCAAATCCCCGCAATGGGGTGAGCTCCCATTGCTCGGTCCCAGCTCCTGCCAACCTAGCAGTTCGAAAGCATGCCAAAAAGTGCAAGTAGATAAATAGGTACCACTCCGGCGGGAGGGTAAATGGCATTTCCATGCAATGGTCTGGTTTCGGTGTTCTGTTGTGCCAGAAGTGGCTTAGTCATGCTAGCCACATGACCAGGAAAACTGTCTGTGGACAAACACCAGCTCCCTTGGCCTGTAAAGCGAGATGAGCGCCGCAACCCCAGAGTCGTCTGCGACTGGACTTAACTGTCAGAGGTCCTTTACCTTTACCTTCCAGGCGGCTGCTTGCAGGGTGATAAATTTATAACAGAATACATCTTAACAATGACCAGGAAGGAGAAAGAACAATGCTAGCCTTCTTTCTGTAGAACCCAAAGACAAAAATGGCACATGAGACATAAATTAAGCAAGGATGAATTACTGATTAGTGATTCACATAAAAGGCAAGCAAAGGTTCAAATGGCAACTCCACAAATTGAGCAGATCTATAAAGATTTATGGCACACACTAGATTTTTTTTTTTAATAAAAAAGAAATCTCCCTTGAGTTAAATCTATCTTCAAAGGAAATTATGGGCAGAGGGATACTTTCCTCGGCACTGAAGGGGATAGGATTATTGATTTGAGGTGAGCACTCACTTTCATTCTAAGCTCTTTACAAATCTGGCCATTTCATTTTTTAAAAAAAATAATATTTATTAAAGTTTCAAAAAAATTACAAAAATAAAGAAAAAGAAAAAACAGAAAATACAAAATACAGAAAAAATAAAAACAGTTAAAAAGAAATCCATCTTTCCATAACTTGTCTTTCATTTACTTATTTCCTTGACCTCCTCGCACCTCTCTTTTTTGTATTCTAGTTCAATTGATTGTTTCAGCAAGTCCTTTCCATTCTTGTATTTATCTTATTAATTTATCTTAATATATTGTAACTTTACATTCTGACCTGTTAACAATCCATTCTTCCTTAACCCCATATAACATTACTGCAAAAACCACATTACTTCATTCCAACATCCTGGCCATTCCAGGTTCCCTGACAAAGAGAATATGCAGTTTTGGTTTAGGCCTCTGGCCATGTATGGTGCAGCACTGGGCACCTTGAGAACCTAGAAGAACTGAAATCCTTCCAGCCAACTGGTTTTGCAAGTATTTAACCTACGTACACTGCAGGTGTATTATGTTGCACCCAAGGCAGAACTTTGGTGGCAGAAGTCCAGGGCCACATGCTGCAGAATGAGCAGGAGGGTTCTAAAACAGATGTGAGCTATCTTACCACATTCTAAAAGCAGTCTCCATTGAAGAAGCGGGGGCATATGAACCCATCAAGTCCAGAATCCAAAATTGCTTGACTGCATCACTGTTTAAGTTAAGTAGCTGAGCAAGTATTCATCTTCCTCAGTGAAGGCTACAGAACTCTGACATCTATAATTTCTGTGATCCTGTGGGAGTAACTAGGGTAGGGTTGCCATATTTCAAAAAGTAAAATCAAAAGTTGAGCTTTTTTTTTTACAAAATCTCAAAAGAGAATAAAGTTCTTGAGCTGTTTTTAATGAAATTTGCCAATCATGACTTCCGACGTTAGTTGCCATACATATGGATTTTCTCAGACATTTCAGCGATTTCCAACTGGACACTGCTTTCAACTGCAGTGTTGTGGCTATGTCCTGGAATTTCTAGACATATGGCAGCCCTAAATCAAGGCAATTAAACCAGAATAAGCGGGATAGATGTTTATGGTGTAGATACACCCAAATGCCAATTCTGTTTCTATTTCTATGGGTAAATATTTGCTCTGAAGGAAGTTTAGCACTAGCATAACAAGACTCCCCCCCTTCTCCTCCCCGTGTGCCTTGCCCCCCAAAATCTGCTCTGGAAGGCTGAGGGACAGTGGCATAACATAGGGGAGCCACAGAGGCAGTTGCCCCAGGCACAAAATTATTAGGGGCGCAAAATTTCAACACCTGGTGCTGCCTCAATACAGCTGCGCACTTCTGTCTCTGGGATCTATTGAAAATGGCCTCTCCATGTGAACCAGGAAGTGACTTCTCCAGACAATGGAACAACTATGTTTTTTCTTATCTCTGTGGCTGCGATCTCTTGGGTGACGTGGATGTCATTAGGCAGTTGTATGTACATGTATGCTCCATCTGTTTCCTTCCCTGCCATTCCACATCCAAGCAGCCCCGGGCACTGGCAACCCACACTATGCCACTGCTTAGGGGAAACAGATTTAGAGGGTGTGTAGTGGGAGAAGATTTGAAGGACATTTCCTGGGGAAGGAGAAATCCTTGGACGGATGGACCGTTCTCCATAGGATTATGTTGAATTCAACTCCTTCCTGTTAGAAGTGAGGAAGTGGCAGGTAACAATGATGACTGACAGTCAGAGAATCTTCCTTTAGCTGTGAAATTTGCCAAACCAGTGTCACATCTCCCTGCTATGTGGCTCAATTTCAAATGCCATCTATACTGATAAACATGATTTCCCATACAGCAGTCTTACATTGTGCTCAATCTCTCAATGCAGAAATACCAAATTGATTTTCCTCAAGAGATTATCTCTCCTTTTGCAATGCAAATATTTTCAAGTGTACTAAACATGTCCTAGCACCTCAACAGAGACACTAAACTATTTGCATGCAAAATTACCCAGAGTAGGCAGACTGGCACAAGCTTATACTAGCACCATATGTGCTAAAGAATTTGAGCCAGGAAACAACTAGTGTCTGGACACGATTTCCAATTAAAATTTAATTAGATATTGTAATTCAAAAGAGATCCTAAATCGAAAGTTCCCATGAAAATTAATGTTGCGTGTCAAATAAATCTCAGGCCCAAAATCATAGATTTCTTGTGCAAACTAATCCAACTCAATAAAGTAAGATGACTTGTCTCTAAATTTCTCATTCCTAATAGGAATGGCACTCCAGCAGAGACAGATGGTTGTATTTCTTTAAACATGCCATATTTTGACCACTCGCGGGGGCAATTACAAAGGTTGGTCTTGAAGCTCAAACACTGAATCGAATCAAGGAAGAGCACTGGGTTTCTCCACCCAGCCTGATTTTCCATTCCAGCTGTTTTTGAGGAACATGAGCAAGCAACCAAGAGCACTATAAAAGACAGTGAGAATGATGCTAAGTGATATACTATCAGATCAAATGTAGTGACATCTTAGGCTGAAATCTTAACCCCACTTACCTGAGAGCCAGTGTGGTGTAGTGGTTAAGAGCGGTAGACTCGTAATCTGGTGAACCGGGTTCGCGTCTCCGCTCCTCCACATGCAGCTGGTGACCTTGGGCCAGTCACACTTCTTTGAAGTCTCTCAGTCCCACTCACCTCACAGAGTGTTTGTTGTGGGGGAGGAAGGGAAAGGAGAATGTTAGCCACTTTGAGACTCCTTTGGGTAGTGATAAAGCGGGATATCAAATCCAAACTACTACTACTACTACTACTACTACTACTCTTCTTCTTCTTCTTCTTCTTCTTCTTCTTCTTCTTCTGGATATTAGCCCCATTGAATTCAATAGGACATGGAGAGAACTGCACTCTTTGAGTCACAGCTTGCTCTATATTGTAATTTCTCAAGAGAGAATCAAAATTCTGCCGTAAGGTCTGTGAAAAATGCTATTGAGAAAGTGGCAACCCTGCTGAAAACTAGGAAGTCTGGCTTTTGGCTGGGGCATAGCCCATAGACGGGGAGTCTGTAGCCCTCCAGATATTGGTGGACTGCAACTCCCAAGGGTGCCAACATGAATAAGATATTGGGGGGGAGCAGGTAAGCCCCACCCTGCATAATCACAAGACGTGGCAGACACACTGTGTTTGAATGGCAATGCCCAACAACTTTTTTTGGGGGGGGCTCAAATATTTTATTGCAGGAGCTGAAGGGACCTTGGCCCCAAGAATTGGCTCTTGTGCATCAGCCCCAATCAACATGGCCAACAGCCAACTATGTCACTTGCAGTGCAAAAACCACTGGAAGGCCACAGGTTCCCTGGCCAATCCCCTCAATTCCCGGTCATTTTGAATTGTGTTTTTTAAAACAAAACAAAAAACTGCCTGTTTTTGTTTTATTCAATCTTAAATTCAGTTCTTCATATTTTCTTTTTTTAAATATAAATAATATTTATTGGCTTTTCCATTTTAGACCAATTAAAGCCACATTAAAACATTCCAAATCACATCCATATTATATTTCTGCTCTCAAGGGCCATAACATTCTCTCAAACAAAAAGACGTCAACAGCCCTTGAGCTCTTCACATTTCCATATCAGTTTGTGATTTTTTTAAAAAAATGTGAAAATTCAGCAGCATTTAAGTGCAAATTTCTCCTAATGTATATACAGATTTGTGTGGAATTTTGCCCAGTATACATATTTATGCCAAGAAATTGCCTCCGATGTAATGCATTTGGGTATGTTGTTTTCAGTAACACATCCCTTGGGCGCTTTTGTTCACGTGACTGGAGAACCGCACCGCAAAATAGTTGTTGTGTGATGTTTAGAGGCACCTGAATCTTACCACAATACGTGTGTGTGTGTGTGTGTGTGTGTGTGTGTGTGTGTTATTCAAAAATAGAATTCACATGTAAGATTTATTTTTATCATCTCAATACAACCATAACATGGTCCAAGTTCCATGTTTTTGCTGGTATAAATTGGCTTCGCTCCATTGACAATGACAAATTGAGAGAGTGGGCTTTACCAAAAGACAAATGTGGTTTTGAATCCACTGTATATGTTAAGCTTCTTAATGTCTCCCAAAAGACAAAAAAAGGGGGAAACACCCCCTTCCTAGCTCAAGTCTTTCTCCATATATTAGAGTAAGCACATTCCTGACCTGACAAGACTGCTTTAGATCATATCCTTCCATTTTAAAAGGCATATATTCTTTTTATTATGATTATTTTTTTGGTTCAATATCAAGAAATGGCTAAGCTGCGAAGGGGATCCCTCGCTGAGAAGTTTGAGTTAAGAACGGCCAATATTATCAATGCCTGGACTTAGAATCCCACAATAAGTTCTGCAAGTGTGCAAAAGTGTCGAAATCACCCATGTTTACATGTCTCCCTTTGCATATTAATATCATTGCGTTTTAAACAGTGGTTTGATTTCTAACATTGTATTAATTAAGTGACAAAGAAAAACAGCCAATCGGTCCACCCCAAACTAATACCAACAGCTCCCTCTTCTGGCCATAGCCGCTGAAAACAGCAGCTGTAGCCCCTGAGAGAGAACAAAATTGTGTGCTTTTAATCACAAAACGCCTTAAAGCTTTTGCAAAACAAAACGACTTGTTTGAGAAGCACCTCTCTCCTCGCCTGGTCCACCTTTAACAACCCAGGCACATATCTTTGTGCATTTCTCAGGTGGCGGGGAATGAAATGAGTGAACAGGATCAAAGAGTGTCTTACGGATTGCTGTCGAAAATGTCTGACTTTTAAAAGTCTTTATTGGGTTGCTTGAACTGAAAAAATCAGGGACTCCTCCCTTGCCCTGAAAGCTGAATGTGGTCCACCAACTAACTGTGTAGCATGTATCTAAAGTGTGCACAATAACCTCCTGGGCGGCACAAACAGAAGGTTTACCTTGCCTTTAGCTGTCCACCATACACACCAACATGTGTTTAGCCTGATGGGTCGTTTATGTCACGGTCTGGTTCATGGGCGATCGAAGTCCCGGCAGGGGACGTCAGGACCAGGGGCAAGATGGTGGAGTGGGAGCAGGAACAGGGGTCCAGAAGCCAGGAGTCAAGAAACCAAGGGTCCGAGGGTCAGGAAGCAGGGAGTCAAGAAGCTGAGGTTCAAGGATCAGGAAGCAAGAAGCCAAACACAGCAAGGCAGGAAGTGTGTTGCTGTGGCAAAGAGCCGAAGGGAAATGCTGACCTTATATCCCTTCCTGGCTCTTGCCACCAGGTGCTGTGTGTTACCATCGGCCTCACCTGTGTGGCCGTGCCTTGCCTCTTCAGAACAAATTTAGGAAGGCCCCAGTCCTGCAAATCCTATTGGTCACAGGGCCTGGCTCCTACATACACACCTGACAGTTTATTCATTTATTTGGTATATTTCAAGGCTGTCCATCATCACAACCAATCTCAGGGGTGGAATGGGGTACAATGCTTAAAACAAAAGTCAGAATGACCGCAAATTAGAAATTTGCCTGCCACAACATGACCAGTTAAAACAGATGCAATTAAAAACCTCAAAGGGTAACAGGCAATATTTTTTAAAAAGCACAGAGCAGGTTCTAGCATCTAAAGCCTTCTAAAATCTTTATCCTGGTTCATATCTGGCCTAGATCTCAATTGATGTGTTGCTGTTTAAACTGTTGGTTTTTTAATATAAAAATTATTTATAGGTTTTTAAAAATATATTGATTGTTTTATATGCAATTGTTTTTAACTGATATATATTTAGCTTTTTTATATATTGTCAGTATATATAGTAAATTGCTTTAAGATGCCTCATGAGAAGTGATTCATGAATCAAAGTCAATAAATAAATAAATACAACTTCCGCACTAATATAAAGCTAGCTAAAACAAATATCATACAAATACTTGGGCAAACAAATGGGTTTTCACGGTATAAGGGTAGGTGTTGAGCGATCCTCTGAGGGGAGGGCATTCCACAGCCATAGTGCCAACACCCAGAAGGCCTTACTTTAATTGGTAAGTTGTGTAGACCAGGCATAGGCAAACTCGGCCCTCCAGATGTTTTGGGACTACAACTCCCATCATCCTTGACCACTGGTCCTGTTAGCTAGGGATGATGGGAGTTGTAGTCCCAAAACATCTGGAGGGCCGAGTTTCCCTATGCCTGGTGTAGGCCTTATCTTTATTAAGCATATATACCAAAAAGTCTTAATAGACTCAGGATGCTACTCCTGGAATCTGCTACTCCTGGAAAGGAGGGGAACAGCTTGCCGCTCTAGCCATCTGCTCTCTCATATGGTTGGATGGTGTGCTTGCCGTCTGCATGCACGCACATATGTGCAAATTCCGCGGAGAGCATAAAAATACCCCCAGCCTAATATTAATTCCAAGACTGCTGTTCGTTGCACATTTATTTTTTTGTTTCAAAAAGTCTGACATAACCACAGTCTGGAAAGTCATGCTAGCTCTTTCTCGGTTAGCAGACTACATAAGGAAAGTCACAGCATCACACTCGTGGAAAGAGGCGCATGTGCAAAGCATTGTATGCCTACAGTAGACTAGGAACCAATTCTTAGCCAAGTTCCTTGGTGAGCATCTTTTAACACCTTGTAGTCAGAACAAGGGGCAGAGCACGTTCCTTTGCATGCAGAAGGTCCCAAGATTCAAGCTCCATGAATGTGGGAGCTGCAAGTTAGAATCTGGAGGCATGGCACTCCTGCATGCACTGCCGTTTCCAGAAAGTAGCATTGGGAAGAGTGTGCCTCAGACCCCTGGCAGCTATGTTGTGAAGTGCCACAGGATCTATTATTTCCCCATTGCTGTTTAACATCTATATCAGGGGTAGGGAATAGGGCTGTGCGATATATCGATCTATCATCCCATGTCCATGTCGTGATATTGGTTTCATAATTTCTGACCTGGCTATATATTGCGAATCAAGGTGTGCGTGTGCTGTGCAAAAATCATAATGCGGGGAAAACCGTGAAGTCAGCCAATGCCTCTATGTTGCTCCACCCTTATTTAAGACACTGTGATAGATCAGTATATCGTGATTATTAGGTGGTGATATAGCACAATGTTGAAAACCAGATATCGCCTGTCAGGGCCGTCTTTACCCAGGGGTGCAAGGGGTGCAGGGCACCCGGGTGCCGAGTTCTGGGTGTGTGTGCCAAATGTATACCTACTGTATACCAGTCCCTTTCGCCTACTGTTCATCTCTGCATACTGCCATCCTTACTTCAGAACTTGTGATATATCAGTATATCATGATGTTTAACCCGTGCAATCTCGCAAAGTTGAAAACTAGCTCCATCATTATTTTCGGACATTGTGATATACCGGGATGTTTAGCTGGTGGTGTATCATGATATTGGAAACCAGATATTGCCCAGCCCTTGCGGGGAACCTCCCAGGGGAATCTTCCAAGGCTCAGGGGCCAGTGGACAGCAGGGCCAAAGGAAAAAGCAGGCAGCTGAATGGATGTGAGTCAGAAAGGCAGAGGTGTCTACACAAGCACACAAACACCCTTCTCCTCCATCATCCCTCCAGGCATGCAAGAGGCATTCTTTCCAGCGAGGTAAAAGCTCTCAAGGAAGGTTCAGAGGAGGAAGGCTGCAGGGCAACTTTCATATCTCTGGCCTGAGGTCCCCAAAATTAGTTTCCAAATGAAAGAAAAGTAGCTGTTGAGAATGGTTATGAGGAGACTAGGAGTGAGGCATTACCAGTGTGCTGATGGCACCCAACTGGATTTCTGATTCATCTAAGGGCATAGCTACAAACCATATATTTAAAGCACATTTATACCACTATGAACAGCAATGGCTTCCTCCTAGGAACTGTAGTTTAGCCCTGACAGAGCTACAATTCCCAAGGCCCTTAACAAAATTGCCCAGGATGTATGAAAGCCCATAAACCAAAGTTGAATCTTGATAAGATGGAGGTGCTTATGGATGGGCAGTTTTCAGATCTGGGAACTGGGCAGACGGCCCATTCGGGATGGAGTCACATTCCCCTTAAAATAAGGAATGGATACTGGAGCACCATTACTGGAAGCAGCACGAGCTACCCACCCAGCATGGATTACCTTTGGCCAACGTTGAGTGTTCCTCTGACTGCGGCAGTTCCTGGACAAGAGATAATATGGCCATCGCAATCCATGCATCAGTCTCCTCACAGTGAACTATTGTGGCACACTTTCCATGAGGCTGCCTTGCAAGCTGTTCCGGAAGCTACTGATGATGCAGAACGTGGTGGCATGGCTGTTGTGTGGGACAGCCTGCTGGGAATACATTATCCCTGTCTTGAAAGAACTGCCTCTCTGCTTCCAAGCCAGGTTCAAAGGGCTTGTATTGACATACAAAGCCCTTAACAGCTTGGCAGAGCACCTGCTCCCATTTATACCTGCCCGTATTTTAAGGTCTGCTGGGGGTGCTCTTTTGGCAGGACCATGCTGTCCTGAAAGTCTGTGTGTGGTTAAATAGGAGAGGAGAGGATGAATTTCTCTCCCCTCTCAAACAAGGCTGGTACAGCAGACCGTTATGCCTGTTCAATGCTGGTTAAAAGCCTGCCTTTCCACAGAAAGCTCCACTTCACATCTACTTTAATGTCCTTTTAGTGCCAAGCAAAGACAACTTTATTTTCCAAGGTTTTCAGATGCAAAATTAACCCTGCTGACTTTTTTTAAAGGCTGCTTTCATAATGTTGTGGTGTATATGCTATTTCATGCATTGACATGTTAATTGTTGTACAGTGGTACCTCGGTTTAAGAACAATCTGGTTTAAGAACAATCTGGTTTAAGAACAATTCAGTTTACAAACTCTGCAGGACTGGAAATAGTGTCCCGGTTTGAGAACTTTACCTCGGCCTAAGAATGGAATCCGAACTGTGGAAGGGCACCAGCGGTGGGAGGCCTCATTAGGGAAAGCATGCCTTGGTTTAAGAATGGTTTTGGTTTAAGAACGGACTTCCGGAATAGAGTAAGTTCGTAAACCGAGATACCACTGTATTCCTTTTGTAAACCACATTTACAACTCTTACCCACAATGCAAGGGTGAAGACTAAGTTATGGGTGAAGACTGAGTTAGTCCTCCTGAATTATTTTTGATGGCCATAACAGTGATTCTTCCTTCATTTCCTCCAGGGCTCTGGATAGGGTTCCTGTGCCTTCATACAGTTGACAAGAAGGAGAAGCTTTTCCTGGTCTTGCGCACTCTCTGACTTCCTGGAAAATAAATTCACTTTTAAAAAAGGCAACTATAATGAATACTTACACTTTTTTTGTTCAACCCGAGATGGCAAGTGGTGCAGCAGGGAAATGCAAATGTGTATTCATTTGCAAGGAAAGCAATGCTTTGCTGCTGTACATGCTGTATATGGAGTTTGACACTTCCGTGTGCTGCAACTTTAATGTGTACTTGTATCTCTCTCTCCCATCTAGGCCCTAGTTCAGGGGTGGAACTCAGGTATCCAAGTTAATGCTTTTCATGGGAAAGTGACTGCGATTGTTGTGGCAGAAGAGCTACAGGTGTTCCTGTATGAAACTGGCCCTCTGGACCCATTTCCATGTCAGTTCAGACCTGACTTTGAGACCAAATTGGTCTTTATCTCGAGAGGGACAAGGTAATTGTGACCTTGCTTCTCCAGCTTGATATCTCCATGATTTTTTGATATCATGACACACTCGTGAATACCTGAAGAAGCGTCTCTACCCCCATCGTTCAGTGCGGACACTGAGGTCCAGCTCCGAGGGCCTTCTGGCAGTTCCCTCACTGCAAAAAGCGAAATTACAGGAACCAGGCAGAGGGCCTTCTTGGTAGTGGTGCCTGCCCTGTGGAACGTTCTCCCATCAGATATCAAGGAAATAAACAACTATCTGACTTTTAGAAGACATCTGAAGGCAGCTCTGTTTAGGGAAGTTTTTAATGTTTGATGTTTTATCGTGTTTTTAATATTCTGTTGGGAGCCACCCAGAGTGGCTGGGGAAACCCAGCCAGATGGGCAGGGTATAAATAACAAACAGTAAATTATTATTATTACTATTATTATTATTATTATTATTATTATTATTATTATTATCTTGGACTGGCTCTGCTAGTCAGGTGTCAATGATGCTGTTTTATGTGCTTCTAGTCATACCTGCAGGGTCAGTTCTAGGGAATGATTTTCAGCTTCCTGGCATTTGTTGCTGTGGGATGCTGATGGGCACCATTTTGTTCCCATTTAAATAGCACCATTTTGTGCTATTTAACATCTGTATGAAGCAGTTGAGGGCTATCCTTAGGAGAATGGGAACAGTTCTCTTTCTCTCCAGATCAGGACTATTAACTATTAGCTTTGTTCTAGAGTCCTGCCTCAAATCCTCTGAGATAGTTGTGGTTATGTAGACATCTCTGCCTTATGCCGACATATTTTTAGCATTGTTTCTTCTTCTGGGAAAACCCCCATCACCCACAATCCAGTCTGTTCTCTCTGGAAGTCCTTGCAAATGGATGAAAGAAAGATTTATTGTGAGCAGATCCCGTGGCAATTAGGAAGCAGGACTAATGGAACCCATTAATGCCGTCTCAACAATCGGATGGATTTTAAATCAATACGGCATATTAATAGATTGGAAGAGACTGAATGTGATATAAACATATAGTAGATGAACAGTAAAGAAAGGGAAAGATGGGAAGGGCTTCCTACGTGTTTTAAAAACTACTTTCTCATGGGAAACACATTTTTGTTTCAAACTTTTCTTATTGTGGGAACAATAAGGTTAAAGTTGATTATTGTACCTACTGGTTTTTGATACCAGAGTTCATTTCCCAATAAGAAATACAGCAGCTTTTAAACAATCAAAAACACTGATGTTGCAGCAGGGAAAATGCCTACTCTTTTCGGTATGTGACCTCTGCCTTTTTAGTATAAGTGACCTCTTTCTTTTTAGCACTGATACAGCCTCATAAATGGAGCAGGGGGTGGGTGGCTACTTAAGTTATGATCAGGGCTTTTTTTTCAACTGGAACTCGCCGGAACTCAGTTCTGGTCCCTCTCAAGTGGGTGCCATTGCCATTCTAAGAGAATGAGGGAGGAGTTCGTGGTGAGTTCCTGCACCTCTTTTTCTAGGAAAATAGCACCACTTACAATTGATAAAACAATTCCACTCTACCAAAACTGTAAAGGGAAACCTTAAAGAAGAAAGAAGAAACAGGTAAAATTGTACTATGGCCAGGATTAGCAATGTCTTAAAAAGTGGCCAGTCTTGCTCCCGTTATACCAGGATGCCATTCCGTGTCTGTTAATAAGTGAGCTTAAGGAACTAATTATGATTTCAACTTGGAACTCATAGAAGTCCAATGATTCAAGGAGCCTGTTGGAAGGCTGTTCATCTCCTTTCCCCCCAAGATGGGTTTTTAATGGAAAGATATATTAAATTAGTTGTACTCCTTGGATGCCTTTGTGCCTTTACCTGAGGGAATGCTTATGAGACTAGAGGATGGTTTAAACCACAAATCTTTGCATGGTCTCCTGCTCCCCACCCCCTTTTGCTAGCTTCCCTATAGCCTGCCAATGTGTTTTGAATTTTCAAAGCAAGAATCCATATTCAGGATCTCTTAACAGTTAAGGCAGAACTAATCTATGTTAAATGATCATGATCACACATGTTTGCTGAGCATAAATGCCTTGCTGGATCAGACGGCGAACCTTATAGTCCAGCAAAAATACCAGTTGTGGGTGGTCTACCCCAAACTGGCCCGCGGTCTACCACAATTTACCTTCTGCATGCTCTGGCATTAAACTATTGCATTCCTACTAAGAGAAGGGCAACAAACAGGGAGTGGGTAGTCCAGAGAAAGAGAAAAAATAAATTCATCTTCATCAGGAGAGAACAGTATGTTCAGCTATATATAACAACGGTTTATTTACTTGTTAGCAACAGATCTTGGGAATTCTGTCTTCCAAAGCTTTATTTCTCATGGCTTGTTCCAGGTTACTTCCCTGTGACCTGAGGACTGCAATATTAGGGTCGGTGAGGGACAGAGAGAGGGGATTGGAGACCAATTGTATATGCCCAATTCCAATTATTTGCTTCAGGGAAATGAAAACCTGTGGGGGAGAGATTTCACAATCAAGTTCTCTTATCCTGGGTGTCTGGAGAGCAAAGCAAATGGAATGAGGCTGCGTCAAGATTCTTAGTGGCCTAGCTGCCGTCATTATGAATGTATTTTATAGCAACCTGGATACTAAGTACTTCCATTGATGTTTAGAATATGCTTCATGATTAGTTAGTGTACCATTAAAACTTAGCATTACTGACACAGGCAATATTTATTTAATTTAATTGAGTGGCATATACTTCAAATGGTGAAAGGTAAAATACAACCTGATCTCCTTGATGGAGGAAAGGTTTACTGCTAATGTCAAGAAAACTCAAGGTCAAGCGACCGTTCCCATCAATATAATGACTGTGGACATTTTGAGATCGGGCAGATTAATGAGAGCTGGCGATGTTGACCACGGAACTGCCTGTTGGCCTTCCCATTCAGTCCTAACCCCAATGTAACTGCTCTGGTAATGCCCACTGACTATGAGTTTTCCTTGTTTCCTTCCAAACTATTGTCATGACTGTGGGAATGTTAAGGATTGTGGGAAAGGATACATTGAATAAGTATTATCCTTCCTTCACTCATTCCCCTCAGTATAACTGGAAACTAGTTCGCAAATTCATTTGAATCTCCTAGTTAAGATTATTTCCTGGTGTCCCCTTTGTTCCCTCTTAAAAGAATAAAGACACGAGAGTCTTTCTGAGTAAAGTAACAAAAAGTTTACTCACATTTTAGTTCACGATTTGATCCCTGAAAGGCAGGCTTTTCTTAGTAGTTACACAAAGAAACTGTGAGTTCATCTCATAAGGAGACTGAACTCATGTGCTGCTAGCTGAAAGCCAGCAGACATCAAAATTACATTTAGATAGCAAAATGGCTGCAGGAGAGCAGCATGGCAGCAAAAGAACAACAAGAGAGAGAGAGAATAAGACGACTGAGAAAATGGCTGCATGACTTGGTTCTTTTATGGAGTCAGCCACGCCCATCTCCCAGGTCACATGCAGGTGGGAGGATGCTCCAGACCAGTGGAACAGGAAGTTACACTGACTGGATGTCCCTCTGCTTGTGCCCACTCTAGGGAAATAAGGAATGTTGCATTTGACTGCACCAATGGATTACATCCCACAATGACAGGGAATGGATCGGTGTCAAAAGAAAACAAAGAACGGGAAAGATCTCTGCATTGTGTTTATAAAGCACTTCAGGCAGAGATGGTTCCATGTTTGAGGGAGTTTGGGCAGACTGGTCTCAACTAAGGGCCCATCCTTTGCCATTTAAATTCCCCTGAATGGTCTCACATACCCTCCAACATTACTCTGATTAAATTTGGGATGTGTGTCTTTTGGTGACATGCTTTCGCGGGGAGCATGGCGCCACTGCAAGCTCATCATGGTCCCCGAGCTCAGTGGTGGTGGCGGGGGGGGGGGAATAGGACATTCTAGGATCAAATCAGAAGCCAGGATGGCTTCTGTAATTCTGGGATGCCCTGGGAAAATTGGGGCACTTGAAGGGTATGGTCTCAGGATGATGTCTTTCTGGGATAGGGTAGTGTGGTGGGAAGTTGTGAGCAGAAGATGAACATACGGTAGTGGTGGGCCCTGCTGAGATGTTGGTGTCCTAGCAGATGCCCGAAGACACCACATGCTTATGGGAGGGTTGAGTTCAGAGAAAGAATGAATAATCAAACCAAATATTTGTCGAGGAAATGAAAATTAAGTGTGTCTCACTCTGTGTGTGTGTGTGTGTGTGTGTGTGCGTAAAGAAGAACTGAAAAAGCCTGCAACACACATACAGTTGTACCTTGGTTTTTGAACAGCTTAGTTCACAAACAACTTGGAATTCGAATGCTGCAAACCCGGAAGTTGGTGTTCCGGTTTGCAGACTTTGGCTTAGAAGCCGAACGTCTGGCACGGCTTTTGTGGCTTCCAATTGGGAGCAGCACACTCCTGCAGCCAATCGGAAGCCGCACCTTGGTTTCCAAACATTTCAGAAGTCGAACAGACTTCCGGAATGCATTATGTTTGAAAACCAAGGTACGACTGTACAGGGTTTTCATAGACATTTGCCTACAGAACATACAGAGAGCAAGTCCAGTCATTTGACACCACCTTCAGGATCACATTAATCGATAGTCCCCTCAAGGAATATTGAGCTAATGGTGACCTGTGGCAACCCCTGCCCACCCCGCCTCTCTTAACAGATGTGAGGGAAGGAAAACCAATTTTGGAAAAGCTATCCTATTTGACTGGCCCATTCATTTATCTTTTATTAATCCAGATCATTAATCCAGCTTCTCTGGAAGGGTTATTTGCTATATTCCCTCAGTTCTGAAAGCCCTTTTAACCTCCCACCCCTTTGCCCCATTTAAACTGTTGTTCCACTGTTTCCTCTATTTGTATACTTATTCAGTGACATTCAGTTGAGCAAAATGAAGTGGGAAAGTCCTGAGGTGTTAGAATGGACAGTCGTCTAACCCATCTGGGAGTGGATCTACACACAGGAAAAACTCTGCTTTAAATAACTCAGAAATTAGATCATTATAGCAAAAGAAATGAAAACCCTATGGAAAATTGTGTAGAAAAAATTCTGCTCTCTGTCACCATCTGGTGCTGCATGTTTATAACAAATTCAAATAGTTGTTTTTGTTTCTTTACTAATGTATCTGAGTCCTGGGCTCTACTTCAATCTCCAGTGTGTGTAAACAAGGCCTTACTTTTGGGCAGTCCCAAAAAATACTCATTACAGCTTAGCAAATGCTTGAACAGGCTTCCTGTTACAGTTACAAAACTAAAACGAAGTCTTCATTTCCCTCCCTTTCAGAAGCTGCTTCTTTCCTCTCTAGGTTCTTCTTTTAAAGTTGCAGTAACATGCTAACAAGGCCAATTTTAAATATAATCCGCCCTCCTTTAAAATAGGTTGGGCGCGCACACAATTTTACTGGAGGGAAGTGGCTTGCTAACCATCCCAAAACTTTGAATTCAAAACTTGTTAACTTCACAACAGGAATTCAAGTCAGTATATCATCCTTCCTCCCCTAAGTGTGGCTGGTTAGAAGAATTGAGAAAATACTGCTCACAGATCCAACAAATTACGAGAAATCAGCAAACATTCAATTACATTTTACCAGAAAAAAATAATTCACAATATTTACTTTGGTTTCTATGGCAGTCTTCTTAAAATATAGTTCCACCTAATAAAATAGGAAACATGTGCTTATTCTATCATACATTTAATACCTACTCAGCTACGAAGTTCAGTGGGTGGCCTTGGGTAAGTTAATATCTCTCAGACCTTTCGGGGCAGAGATATTAGTGGGATATGCCCTCATCTTCAGCCCTTTCTCCTTCCATTTTGTGTATTCTCCACTAGTGCAAGACTGTTTTTGAGCTGGCATTGACTCCTACTCAACAAGCATGATATGCTTCCAGTGCTTGTGTTTGGGGGAATGTGGCTCAGCAACACCACAGCCCAGCAGGGGGCACCTTGCAGAGAAGAACAGAGAATATTTGCTCCAGTTAAGAAAGACTCCTACATTAATGCAAAATGAGCAGCTAAGCCTGCAGTCCTATCCACACTTACCTGGGAGTAAGCCTCAGTGAACTCTATGGGACTGACATTGGAGCTGACATGTATATGATTGTACTGCAAACAGCAAAAACCCTGGGATGTGGGGCATACTGCAACAGTGACAATGTGCAAAACAAATCAAATTAACAGGGGAGAAAAGGCTACCTCCTAAAAAGCAATAGCATCTTAAAATCTGAACCCAAAGGTCTCAGTTGAGGGCTTTTGACCCAACTCCAATAATTTCCCTTTTCAATGGCAAATCCGGTGCCTATGTTCTGCCTCTACTGTCAGAGGCTAATAGTCTCTTCTTACTTTCAGCATTCTTCTTTTTCAGCATTCATCAGAGCAGATTAAAGTGTTACCATCCTACATTGGGCCCACAGAATAAGGAACAAAGAGCAAGGATACCATACAGCTAATTCCACAATTTTAACCATATCATCACTATGTCAGGAACTGATTAAAACATTCCTTCCCTGAGCAAATGTGGCTCATGTAGGCAATAACCATGAGCTCTGAACACCCTAGCTTCTGAATCATAGAATCATAGAATCATAGAGTTGGAAGAGACCACAAGGGCCATCGAGTCCAACCCCCTGCCAAGCAGGAAACACCATCAGAGCACTCCTGACATATGGTTGTCAAGCCTCTGCTTAAAGACCTCCAAAGAAGGAGACTCCACCACACTCCTTGGCAGCAAATTCCACTGTCGAACAGCTCTTACTGTCAGGAAGTTCTTCCTAATGTTTAGGTGGAATCTACTTTCTTGTAGTTTGGAACCATTGCTCCGTGTCCGCTTCTCTGGAGCAGCAGAAAACAACCTTTCTCCCTCCTCTATGTGACATCCTTTTGTATATTTGAACATGGCTATCATATCACCCCTTAACCTCCTCTTCTCCAGGCTAAACATGCCCAGCTCCCTTAGCCGTTCCTCATAAGGCATCGTTTCCAGGCCTTTGACCATTTTGGTTGCCCTCCTCTGGACACGTTCCAGTTTGTCAGTGTCCTTCTTGAACTGTGGTGTCCAGAACTGGACACAGTACTCCAGGTGAGGTCTGACCAGAGCAGAATACAGTGGCACTATTACTTCCCTTGATCTAGATGCTATACTCCTATTGATGCAGCCCAGAATTGCATTGGCTTTTTTAGCTGCCGCGTCACACTGTTGGCTCATGTCAAGTTTGTGGTCAACCAAGACTCCTAGATCCTTTTCACATGTACTGCTCTCAAGCCAGGTGTCACCCATCTTGTATTTGTGCCTCTCATTTTTTTTGCCCAAGTGCAATACTTTACATTTCTCCCTGTTAAAATTCATCTTGTTTGTTTTGGCCCAGTTCTCTAATCTGTCAAGGTCATTTTGAAGTGTGATCCTGTCCTCTGGGGTGTTAGCCACCCCTCCCAGTTTGGTGTCATCTGCAAATTTGATCAGGATGCCCTTGAGTCCATCATCCAAGTTGTTGATAAAGATGTTGAATAAGACCGGGCCCAAGACAGAACCCTGTGGCACCCCACTAGTCACTCTTCTCCAGGATGAAGAGGAACCATTGATGAGCACCCTTTGGGTTCGGTCAGTCAGCCAGTTACAAATCCACTGAGTGGTAGCATAGTCAAGACCGCATTTTACCAGCTTCTTTACAAGAATATCATGGGGCACCTTGTCAAATGCCTTGCTGAAATCAAGGTAGGCTACATCCACTGCGTTCCCTTCATCTACCAGGCTTGTAATTCTGTCAAAAAACGAGATCAGGTTAGTCTGACATGACTTATTTTTCAGAAATCCATGCTGACTATTGGTGATCACAGCATTCCTTTCTAGGTGCTCACAGACTGTTTGCTTAATGATCTGCTCCAGAATCTTCCCTGGTATTGATGTCAGACTGACTGGGCGGTAATTATTTGGGTCCTCTCTTTTCCCCTTTTTGAAAATAGGGACAACATTTGTCCTCCTCCAGTCTGCCAGGACTTCGCCTGTTCTCCGGGAATTCTCAAAGATGACTGCCAGTGGTTCTGAGATCACATCTGCCACTTCTTTTAATACTCTTGGATGCAGTTCATCGGGCCCTGGAGACTTGAATACATCTAAACTAACCAAGTATTCTTGTACTATCTCCTTAGTTATTCTGGGCTGTGTTTCCTCTGCTGAATCATTTGCTCCAAATTCTTCAGGTCGGGCATTGTTTTCTTTATCGGAGAAGACTGAGACAAAGAAGGCATTGAGGAGTTCAGCCCTTCTGCTTCTTGGGTGTATGATATTTTGGAGGTCTTTGATAAATTCTTCATTTGCAACAGAGGGAGGGAAAACTATGTCCCCACTGTGGAAGGATGTGGATCCAGAATTGGCCTCCACAGCGACCTATGGACACACTGTTAAGACCATATTCATGGAAGACAATCTTACTCGGCTACGAGTGATCGCCAAAGACATCACTAAGATTCATAGATGCTCTAGAAGTACTTTTATGCTCCACACTGATATCATACGGAAGGAAGGAAGGTGCAACTTGCCACTCTTAAGGAAAATTCTGGGGTGAGAGACTACTTAACAGCCCAGCTCATCTGGATTCAAGTCCCCAGTGGGTCCATGCAGTCAGTAAAAGAAGGAAATTCCAGCCAAGCAATTTGGAGCAAAACAGCAGTCAGTAGACTTAGATCCTTTATTGTTGCACAACAGGTTCAAAAGCAGTGAGCGAACCCAGAGCATGGGCGACATTGACTTTTAAAACTATCCCACCATATCCCAGAATACAGTTTGCACAGCATCATCAATACATCATTGCTACATCACTAAAACATCAGGAAAAACAGGAGGGTTACATAAGATTAACATAAGGAAAATGTTATGTAACTGGAACTATGGAAGGCACCACATTGAGCCGCATGAAATGGAAGTCCATCAACCTAGTGTATCTGAAGAAGTGTGCATGCACACGAAAGCTCATACCAAGAACTAACTTAGTTGGTCTTTAAGGTGCTACTGGAAGGAAAAAATTTTTTTGTTTTGAATAAGGAAAATGTGTCAGGGCAACACCCAAGGATAGGATTAGCATAGGCAAACATGTCTTAAGTACCCATCAGCCAAAGAACAATAGATTTCCCTTGCATGTCTGGAGCCTGAGGCAAGTCCAGTGATGAAATTTGGCTTCCCTTGGAGAACAATGAGCCCAGCAATTGTCACCTATGGGCATTTCCCGGGGTAGGAGGTGTGTATACATGTCTTCAAGCTTGGGGAGGTAGCAGGGGAAAGAGTCCTTTTTCCAAGGACAAAGTGGTGTTGGAATGGAGGAAACTAGCAAAGGAGCTGGTTTTATATGATTTTTAAAGCTAGGTATCTTCCCTGAGCTGTCAAATCGAAAGGATACATTGAGGCATAATATTTGTAACATTTAACAACTTTCAAGATGTGCCCCCTGCCTGTAATTTCCATAACAGCACTAAGACAGACTGAATCACAGCACTCCACCATGGTGAGTCCTTGTATTTCCTCAGCTCCTGCCTCTGGTTATATGGCTCAGTCAGATCCCATCTGAAGCAACATAGCAGTGACAAAAGCAGCTACCACTTGATGGCTGTCCAGCAGTATCTACAACAATGTAGTAAATAAAGGCTGCCTTGGTCAGATGAGAAGCAACCCCCCGACATCTGGCGCCAATTGATCCTTGTCTCGCAGGTGGTCTTGTCAGCAAATCATCTGGGTAAATGGAAAACACTCTTGCCATTACAGGTGGTCCTCATAGCTTATGCTCCAGCCACCTTGGCAGGGCTGCTGCTGTGGTTAAAGAGGCACTTTCTGCTGTGAGCATGCCAACACTGGCATCCGTTAAAAAGAAAAAGCAGATTATCAAGTATAATGAGAGATGTATGGGGGGGAGTGTAGAATGTACTCTGGTGAGGTCGTCCTGAGAACACTGATATGCATAGCTCTGATCCCTATGAGCACATAGGGGAGAAGGGTAAGGATTTGGGGAGGTTTCTGGGAACCAGGAAAGGGAAAATGCAGTTGCTAAAAGGGTTCAAGGAGGCAGCAAATGGGAAAGCAGGATGGAGAATCCCATGCTACCAAACATTTGCATCGGGCACAGTCTTACTGAAGTTTGGCACTTTCAAGTCCCACTGATTTCAGTGATTAGTTTTGCTTATTGCAAACTCTCCATCAACAGAAAAACCAGCTGTGTAATTCTGGTTCGGAGATAATATGTACCACAAAGCCATACAAATAAAATACCTAGTGGAAGTTTTGGGGTCATTTGAAATGTTTTTTTAAAACAACAACAACAGGGTCAGATCTTCTTATAGACAAAACAGCAACAACAATGTCCTGTTGAATTCAGCAGGGCAAGGTCCCCAGTAAGTGGGGTTAAGATTGCAACCTAAATATTGATTTTTCATCCTCTAAACTTCTGCGCCACAATAAATTTGAAGAAAAGGTTTGGAACTGTGCGTATGTAGACATGAAGAGTAACTAAATATTTTAAACAGCATTTTGAAGGGTAATGTTGCCCCCCAAGCACCTTATATGCATTTTTTGTTTTCGCAGTCATTCCGTTTGTGGTTGAATTGACCGCAACAGCTGTAAGAATAAAAACATCAATTTCCTTTTAGATTTAGATGTGGCAGGACAGTGTCCCTGAAATACCACATGGCAATTCACATTGTGTCATGGTTGAGTAATACGAGGAGCATGGAGTTGTGGAAGACTGAGACAAATGTTTTATGACTGCCCCAGCCCCACCATGCTATCAAGGTGTGAGTAGAGACTTAAGTCCTATGTATTATCAATGGAGCTTGATAATCATGCAGAGATTTCTTGATGTGACAGCAAAAAACTGTATTCTTCATCATGCAGAAATGCATGCAGGTGTATGTCTCATAAAGACATCAAACACACACATACAAAGTTGGGAAACTTTGGCATTCATACTTTTGAGGGGGGGAAATTGGGGGGGAGGATGCATTATGGACCCCCACTTACAAGGGGAGGGTGTATGGATGCATACATATATATCCAGTGCTTTTTTTTCTTCTAAAAAAATGTTTAGGGGTACTCTCATTTTCCAACTCATATTGAAATATTGCCCCTCAATGAGGCCAAATTTAGATTCACAAAATGTTTAGGGGTATGTGTACCCCAGAGTCCACCAGGAAAAAAGCACTGTATATATCCATGAAGATCTTGTTCAAAATAACTTGTCTAAAAATGCTGTAGAAGATCCTTGTCATTTTTCCTTTGGAATTTCACCTTTTCCTGAAACTCCCAGTAGTGGATATCGGAGGTGAGATCTGCTTAATACTCATTTACAAGTATGTCAGAAAGAGTAACTGATGAAGAAAGGTGAAATAGTATATAGCTTCAAAACCTGGTGGTGTGTGTGTTTGCATGCACCTCATTTGGATTTCTGACATCTTGTAAAAGATGCCGTCATCTGGAAAAGGGATTGTCACAAACCCCCTTTATTGTTTCAGCAGGATGAGGCCAAATCTGCACACAGAAACCAGGAGGTACCCAACTTTTCCTAGTGAAGCTTATCCATACCACTTTCCCCAAGCACTGTCCATCAATAAAAGCATTATGCAGACTGAAATCTTATTGATTTCAGTGGTGAAAGTTAACTCTTCATTTGAGTTTGTTTGTTTGTTTGAATTCAAGAGGATTAAGAAGTGCTTCATTCTGATTGGGTAGTGCCCATAATGTTTATTATCCATACATAAAGGTAAAGGACCCCTGGACAGTTAAGTCCAGTCAAAGGCAACTATGGGGTTGTGGCGCTCATCTCGCTTTCAGGCCAAGGGAGCCAGTGTTTGTCCGCAGACAGTTTTCCAGGTCATGTGGCCAGCAAGACTAAACCACTTCTAGTGCAACGGGACACTGTGATGGAAGCCAGAATATGCAGAAATACCTTTTACCTTCCTGCCGCAGCGGTATCTATTTATCTACTTGCACTGGTGTGCTTTCAAACTGCTAGTTTGGCAGGAGCTGGGACTGAGCAATGGGAGCTCACCCCATCATGGGGATTCGAACCACCAACTTTCCGATCAGCAAGCCCAAGAGGCTCAGTGGTTTAGATCACAGCACCACCCGTGTCCCTTTTTTACCTTTTATTATCCATAATTCAGCAGATACGTAGGCATTTTAGAAATATTCATAACACAATGTCCCTGCCTTCTGATTAGTTTCTGATAGCAAACATAGTGGATGCTACCAGAACATAATTTAACTATGTCTTAATCCAATTCAGCTCAAAGCAGCATGTGTCAGACTTTCTGGACAAGGAAAGTTTTAAATTTCAGAAACTCAGAATCAGATAGCTGCTAGTATTTTCAATCTTTGTATGACAGGGACAATGCATGAGAAAATGTTTCTGTGTGTGTAAAGTATGTATTTTATAAAAGATGCACCAAATTAGCTGGTTTCTTAGCGGCTAACTACTATGGCTAAAGTTTGACACCTATTTACAGACAGGCAGTGTCAAAAAATGGGATTTTATGACGGATGAGTGTGGCACCAAAACTCTAGCTGTTTGAGTAGTGCAACAACATTACTGCTGGTGCTGAAAATGAAAAGCAGATTTCTTGTGTATATCTACAAAAGACCCTCCATGTCACTCCCGTGATATATTTGCTTAACAGCTGCTGCCAGCTGCTTTTCCTATGAGACTCAAAATGAGAGTGAGCTAGGAGGATGGCAAGGCAATACAGCTGGTAGACCTTGTTTGGCATAATGAACTCTCTGCTCAAGAAGTAGCATGCACATGTGCTCCATACCAGTGTCAAGACTATATGCCAGGAAGCTGCCGGCCAGATAGCTGTGCAACATTCCCAATGTCAGTGGAACAATGAAGCCACCAAGCTTGGGACTGCCAAGTTTCTTCTTTGATGCAATAGGTAGGTGTCATCCGTTACTAAATGCTCTTTTGGACCATTCTCCTTTTCAGGAAGGATGAAGAAAGCTCTAGTAGAAAAATCCATGGTCATCATAAGACTACTCTGTGATTTGCACAAAGGTCTCAGAGCAGGAGAATCTCTCTTTGCTGGTCTTAATAAGGATGTTCATATGGTGAACATATGGAAGAGCTGCTAGAATGCATTTAAAGAAGTAGGGACTGTAGGATTTTTCTGTCATGGGATACTGCTTTAGCAACTACAGTGCATACCTCTGTTTGTGGCTCAGAAGCCACAGAGCTGTTGATATTAACCTTTTCTTACAGGTGTTTGTAGATGGGTTCTGGGGAAGCAGGAAGTTAAACACTGAATGGCTCAATGCCACTGATTCTGACATGTACTCATGTTCCAAGGATTTTGAGGTAGGAGAAGGGGGTGGGGAGGAAGTAGAGCAGATATTCAATATTTATACTGAATGTCTGTCTCACTCACTAAAAATTCTGGACTTGGGGGGGGGGATATCCCAGCATTCCTTGAAATGCTTTGGGGACAAAGCATCTTTATCGACATGGTCATGACTGCATAGAGCTGTCCCACAATGACTTACAACACTCAGTTCCACTTCCAGTGGAGAAAGGCTGACCTGCCAGACCATTGGAATGAATGAGTTTCACTTTCTGGGCCAAAGAGTTTCTGGTAAGGTTTGACCAGAGGGCAGAACAGGGCAATCGCAAGGGCTGAGGACCCTGGTCAGCTCCCTGTGGTACAAGCCTCAGAGGCAACAAGCTAGAGCAGGGTAGTCCAACTTTCCGATCAAGTGGGCCACAAGAGAACCTGTGGGGTGCACCCTGTCTTGTCACGCAGGGGAAGGGGAGGGTGAGGCCAAAATTGGATGCCTTCTCCAGTCCTTGCACTACCTTCCCAAAGCTAGCCAAATGAGCAGGGTCCTGGAGCCCTCCCACCTCCTTTCCAAAGCTGGGAAAGTGCTAACTAGACTGGGAAGGAGGCAAGAGAACTCCAGGACCCTTGCTTGCCCAGCTTTAGGAAGGCAGCATGAGGGCAGAGGGGGGCATGTCAAATGTTGCCAAGGGCTTCCAAAATAGACCTTTAGGGCTCCATGCAGCCCTCAGGCTGTGCGTTGGGCCACCCAGGAAACCTGTTGTAAAGGTGTTGTCATTTATGCCTCCTGCCTTGGCTCTGGCAGGGCTAGGGAGCCTCCTGGTTCAACTGTTTGTAGGGCGACAGTGATGGGGAGCCCTCGCCATGAGGTGTCTTCCTTGGATTAGAGTAGGAGTTAGTCTGTCAGGTAAAACAGATATCAGAAAGACTGACTTCTGGGGCTCTTCTTTTCCCCCTGGGGAGTCTCTGGAAGGGTAAGTATTCCTGGGCTTCATTCTTTTCCCATGTCTTCCCCATCCCTTGTTGCACTAGAGTCTGAGTCTAGAGCCAAAACGATGTGGTAGCTTCTGCATACTAGACCTATGTGTGTGCTCTGGAAAGTACCTACAGTTTTGGATCCTAACTGCATTGTGTATTCCATCCAGCTGACCCACATGCAGTGTTCTGCTCCCTGTGCTGTTAAATAGGTCATAATTCAAACAAGGGTTTACCACCCATTAAGTCTGGCAGGCTGCTACCCGTTGTTGCTAGGTTTCCTCTACACTGTTGCAAGCACAAGGAATGTGAATTATAGGCTTTCATTTAAGGAAATATCCTTTCAGACTTGCTGGCATTTCTTTATTAGTTCTCTAGTTCTGTATCATTGGTGAAAACTTTCCCACCTCCTTTGAAGAGCTGTGTGGTTTCCTTGCTTGATCATCATTTCTAAGTCAGTTATATTACAAGTTCTTTTGGACATCTGGAGAGGCCATTTTGCAAAGGAAGTGAATTCGTTTAGGGAATTGCATTGTAATTCCTCTTCTCTCCCCCATTGTACTCAACAGGCGGGATGAGCAGGTTAGATTACCATTTTCTCAGGACAGGTTTCCAGCTGGCGCTGTCCAGGTGTTCTGGACTACAACTCCCATCAGTGTGCTGATGCAGTAATAGTAGCAAGTTAAAGATTGCCTGGATCATTGATTTTGCTGCAGTATTTTCATGTGTGCTGTTTGACAATTGAATATAGGTTCCATAGACGGCCTTGGCTCTGTATACCTGAAGGAGCGTCTCCACCCCCATCATTCAGCCCAGACACTGAGGTCCTCCTCTGAGGGCTTTCTGGCAGTTCCCTCCCTGCGAGAAGTGAAGTTACAGGGAAACAGGTAGAGGGCCTTATTGGCAATGGTGTCTACCCTGTGGAACAGCTCTCATCAGATGTCAATGAGATTAAAAAACTATACAACCTTTAGAAGACATCTGAAGGCAGTCCAGTATAGGAAAGTTTTTAATGTTTTATGTTTTATGATGTTTTCGTATATGCTGGAAGCTGCCCAGAGTGGCTGGAGCAACCCAGTTAGATGGGCAGCGTACAATGATGATGATGGTGATGTTTTGTTAACTTAACTGGTTTATGAACATAATTATACACAGCTCCCCTGGCAAGCTGCTACCCGTTGTTGCTAAGTTTCCTTTACACTGTTGCGAGGAAACTTTTTCTCAAGTTTGCTCACTGCCTGAACGGTGCCAGTACTTTTGTACAGGCTGTGTTGACCAGCCTGAAGTCCTACTGTATATGAAGTCCTACTGAGGAAACTGAATAAAATTTATTCATTAAGTCAAGGATTTATTTATGGTGGTTATTTCCTCTAGATCATGGTTTCCCAAACTCAGTTTGGGAACTCAGAACCATTTCACAATTCCCATCATTCCCTTAACACAGGCCTGAAGTAGGGTTGCTACTAGTCTTACCAAAGTGGGAAGGCTGAATACCTAAGGACCTGAACATAACACATTGTGTGTCCAAGAGGAGACTGTCAGAGAGTTATTAATGTTTGTGAATGCACCTTTGTATTAATCAGAGTAATGTTCATATATTACTCATCTTAATAATTTAGAAATGTGTGGTGGAAGCCAGTTAATGCAGCAAATAGATCCAAATTATGAGTGAAGCTTGTTTCACTAATACAGTAGGACTTCAGGCTGTAAAAAAGTACTGGCACCATTCAGGCAGTGAGTCAACTTGAGAAGAAATAAGGCTGATGCTATTTTTCTATAAATACTAAATCAGGATATGAGAGAACTATGAGTCGTGTGGCAAATGTACAGAAAGTGAAATTATTCTCCCTCTTTTGACTATCCAATAAAATTGATGGGTAGTAGGTAGAAGCCAAAAAAATTTCTTCATCCAGTCAAGGATTCATTTGTGGTGGTTATGTCCTCTAGATCACGGTTTCCCAAACTCAGTTTGGGAACTCAGAACCATTTCACAGTTCCCATCATCCCTGACCACTGGTCCTGCTAGCTAGGGATGATGTGAGTTGTAGTCCAACTACAGCTGGAGACCCAAGTTTGGGAAGCCCTGGTCTAGATATACCAAGGATCACTAGTTTAAGTGACTTAGGAAGGATTAGGTAAGTTTACATAGGATAGGAGATTCTTATGCCCATCACGTCTTGATCATGGTCTTACTAGGGACATGCAATTGACTATCATGGCAGACAAAACAAAAAGTTAGTGTTTGCAAATAGCCCTGATAATTTGCCTCTACTAACAATCTTTGAAATACA
This sequence comes from Podarcis raffonei, assembly GCF_027172205.1. Classification (NCBI taxonomy): domain Eukaryota; kingdom Metazoa; phylum Chordata; class Lepidosauria; order Squamata; family Lacertidae; genus Podarcis; species Podarcis raffonei. The sequence continues at coordinate 18,551,577 of NC_070618.1, forward strand.
GCAGGTGGCTTGTTTCTCTTCTAGGCGTTGAAATTAAATTGATGAGGACCAGTCTGTGTGAGGTTGGTGTTTAAGGGATAGGAACAAGACCTGTATAAATCTGGTAATTTTCCTTAGCACTGTTCCAACATATGCTGTTTGGCTTGGCCCACATAAAACACCTTTGTCCTGTGCTAAAAATGGACCCATTGCAGTTGGCTATCAGTGGGTTGTTGAATTAAATCTGTAAGAAGCATGCCTTCTTGACTTCCATGTCTGTGTAGTGTAACTTGTGTTTAATGTTTCTGTTTCAAATATCTGCAGATAAGTTTCAGAACCATTTCACAGTATATGATGGGGCAATTCTCTCTCTCTCTCTCTCTCTCTCTCTCTCTCTCTCTCTCTCTCTCTCTCTCAGTGTGTGTGTCACTGAGTTTGCACTGAACTGGAAGCTGTAGCCAATCCTGGCTCATGCCTTGAAGTGCAGTACTACATTATGTGGTGAGTGGCACGTGTGAATGAAGGATCACAGATCAAACATGGCAGAAATTCCATGTCCCAAAATGCAATGCTTTACAATGGAATCAGTTCACATTGTCAGCTATGAGTTAAAAACAGATGGCAGCTTGAGTGATGTCCACTTATGTGTGAATCAGTGGTGTAGATATATGGTGCAAGTTCAAATAGAACGTCTTAAACATATGCCTAAAAAGGTCAAGGTAAAGGACCCCTGACAGTTAAGTCCAGTCACGAACGACTCTGGGGTTGCTGCGCTCATCTCACTTCACTGCCCAAGGGAGCTGACGTTTGTCCACAGACAGTTTTTCCGGGTCATGTGGCCAGCATGATTAAGCCGCTTCTGGCAAAATGAGAGCAGCGCACAGAAATGCTGTTTACCTTCCCACCGGAGCGGCACCTAGAATCATAGAATCATAGAATCATAGAATCATAGAGTTGGAAGAGACCACAAGGGCCATCGAGTCCAACCCCCTGCCAAGCAGGAAACACCATCAGAGCACTCCTGACATATGGTTGTCAAGCCTCTGCTTAAAGACCTCCAAACTCATGCTGGTAGCTTGGAGATAAGTTTATCTACCTATTTATCTACTTGCACTTTGACATGCTTTTGAACGGCTAGGTTGGCAGGAGCTGGGACCGAGCAATGGGAGCTCACCCCGTTGCAGGGATTTGAACCGCCGACCTTCTGATCACCAAGCCCAAGAGGCTCAGTGGCTTATACCACAGAGCCACCAACATCCCTTAAGCATCTTAAGCATATGCCTAGCAGTGTATAATTTGCATCTCTCAGACAGTTTGGGGAGCTTTGCAGAGAGAAGATTCTCAAAGTGCAGCCTTATGAAATACACCATTCTTTGCAATGTGTCCTCCTGAATTTGGTAGTGTAAATTAGATAGGAAGTAAACCTGCTGCCCCTGGCACTCAGTGGAGCTATGCAATGCAACTATGTAGATCTTTGCAAGGTTGTGCTAGCTGCTTGTTAATTAGGAACAGAGTGGTCCTTCTTTCAGAGTGCACCATAAAGAATATGCACATTTGCTGGCAAAGAGCATCTAATATTTCTTTAACACTGACTAGGTGACACCTCATTTAATTAGGTTGCGTCCAGCTCTCAGGACAGCCTGTACAAGCGATAGTTTTTCATGTCTGAATTCTTCAGCTGTGAAGACATAAAGCTCCTTAGTCAAATCACTAAAAACAAAACAAAACACCAAACCCACCAATTAATTTCCTTAATTTTCCTTTGGCTAGCTGCTGTATTTCTGTATTTTAGATTTAGTGGCTCAAATGAAGCAGCATTTCCTTCAGGCTCTCGCTTTCTGCCTTCTCTCGGTAGGTCGCTTGCCAGCTCCTTTCCTTTGGAATGGTTGTGTATTAATTAAGTTGCCGTGTTCTTAAATGTGGTCTTTTGCTTTTCCTTCATCAAAAAAACTCACAAGCTTGTTAAAACTTCACTTCTGCTAGAAACAGATAGTGGGGCATTTTTATCCAAAATCTCCTTTGGGCTCATTTAAAGATATCCAAATTTCTGAAGACAATAGCCTGCAATTTTCTATTAAAAACAACAACCAAAAAACCCACTGAGAAAACAAAGGTTGTATCTAATGCTAGTCATACCCAGGGGCAACACCTGAAGATTGGTCAGGAATGCACATAGACTCCCTGAGCCCTCTAGGTGCCGTGGTCGAAACCACTGAGCCTCTTGGGCTTGCTGATTGGAAGGTCAGCGGTTCGAATCCCCATGATGGGGTGAGCTCCCATTGCTCAGTCCCAGCTCCGGCCAACCTAGCAGTTTGAAAGCACACCAAAAAGTGCAAGTAGATAAATAGGTTTTTCTGTGTGCTCTGGTTTCCGTCAAGGTGTCCCACTGTGCCAGAAGCAGTTTTGTCATGCTGGCCACATGACCTGGAAAGCTGTCTGTGGACAAACGCTGGCTCCCTCAGCCTGAAAGCGAGATGAGCGCCACACCCCATAGTCGCCTTTGACTGGACTTAACCATTCAGGGGTTCTTTGTCTTTACCTTTTACCTAGGTTCACACAATGGCCAGAAGGCAGAAAGGAGTAAAGTTCTTCTGATCCATCTGTCCATCTATCATATGAAATGCTTTCTTTTGTCAATCCTGAATCTCTTGCCAAGCATGACATGGCCTTGAGATCTTGTGAGAGAGAGAGAGAGAGAAAGAAAGAACTTACTGCTTCCTACTATTTCCAAACAAAGCATAATGTTATAAACTTTTGTTGTGTCTCCCCCTCCCACCTTACTCACATCTTCCTAAATTAAGGTAAAGGGACCCCTGACCATTAGGTCCAGTCGTGTCTGACTCTGGGGTTGCGGTGCTCATCTCGCTTTATTGGCCGAGGGAGACGGTGTACAGCTTCTGGGTCATGTGGCCAGCATGACTAAGCCGCTTCTGGCAAACCAGAGCAGCGCATGGAAATGCCGTTTACCTTCCTGCCGGAGCGGTACCTATTTATCTACTTGTACTTTGACGTGCTTTTGAACTGCTAGGTTGGCAGGAGCAGAGACCGAGCAACGGGAACTCACCCCATTGCGGGGATTCGAATTGCCGACCTTCTGATCGGCAAGTCCTAGGCTCTGTGGTTTAACCCACAGTGCCAATTAAAAAGCCCCAAATACTGTAGCCTTTTCCTCCACAGGGTAAGCACTCCAAGGCCTTGATTATCCTGGATGTCTTTTTCTTCACCTTTGTCAGCTGTGCAACATCTTTTTTTTTAAAGTGTGGTACCCCTGGATATCAGTTAGTTACCTTCAAAACTGACTTCTTTGGTGTAATGGAAGATCTGCTTGCCTTGAAAGATGGACGGGCTTCATAGACGAGGGGGCTGCCTTTCAATTCAGTGGCTGCTTAACAAAGCCAGGCAGCTGCACCAGCATGAAAAAGAAGAGCTTCTATTGTACACTGCCCCGTTCCTATCCAAAGATCAAGGATGGAGTGCTGCCAACAAGCTGAGCTCTCTAAAACATGCACTTAGCACCCTTGAGTTTAACTACATTTGTTGCTGAATCAGAATATTCCCTCCTTTCTTTAGTCTCCCTTTTCCTGATGCTGCTGCTGCTCCTCTCATGCAGACATTCCTGTCTAATGTCACAATGCAACTGCTCGACTGGGTGGGTTTTCTTGTGCCCAAAGCAGCCCTGGGCATCATGAGGGCAGATCTGCAGGTGTACTTTCTCCAGTCACATGGGCAATGGCGGGATATGGAAATCTTTACATCAAAAGCACAGGAATCTTCTTTGTCCCAGGAGTGGGGCTCACGAAATAAGGTGTGTGTCTTATTTATTTACTATTTCTTTTGAAAAAAAATAATTTTTATTGATTTTCTTTCTTGCAACAAATATCCATCATCATTACTAAACATTCATTTATCAATTTCCCCCCTACCTGTTAACTTCCCTCAACCTTCATTTCTGGTTTGTTACATCAAATAGTACAATCTACTGTTTATATATGATACTATGTTTTCCCATTGTTATATTTCTTGTTCTCTGTAAATAAAATTGTAAATGTTTATTTAAATCCTGCCAGTGAGTCCATGTTTTTTTGTTGTTTCTGCAAATATGTTGTAAAGGGTTCCCATACTTTTTCAGTCACTATTGTCCTTTTCACTCAATTTGTCCGTTAATTTTGCTAACTCTGCATAATTCTTCAACTTTTCTTGCCATTGTTCTTTGGACGGTACTTCTCCGGTCTTCCAATTTTGTGCTATTAACATTCTTGCTGCTGTTGTAGCATACATAAATAATGTCCGTTTTTCTTTCGGCAGCTCTTGTCCCAAAATACCCAACAAAAAAGCTTCTGGTTTTTTAACAAATGTTATTTTAAACATTTTTTTTTAATTCATTGTATATCATTTCCCTTTTAAAAAAAAATAATAATCTTGCAATCCCACCGCATATGGTAAAATGTACCTTCCCCTTCACATCCCCAACAGTTCTTTTGTTCTGTTTTATACATTTTTGCCAATTTTACTGGTGTGGTATACCACCTATACATCATTTATTATTTCAATTCGGATGGCGCTTTCCCACAGGAATGTGCTCAAAGCGGTTCACAACACGACAGCAACCACTCAAGTGGTGTAGGGACTGCCTTGGCCATGTATATGTGAGATAGTTTGCTATCTTTTCTTTGCTTGACACACTTTAGTGGGACCAATAAATGGAACCCTATATGGTGCTATATGGAAGCCAATGGACTTTTCCTTTAGTTGTTCCTATTGAGGTATATCAGCTAGGCTTGCCATATTTCAAAAAGTGAAATTTCTGACACTGCCAGAGTTGTTGAGTTGGTTTTTTTTTAAGTGTAAAAGTTGAGTGAAAGTTGAATGAAGGAGAACTGGGGACACCTCACTCACCTGCCCTGAGGGAAGGGCTAAATGTGGGCCCGAAGTCATGCCAGCATGTTCAGGATACCTGGAGAGGGGCGTGTGAACTGAGAGGTATTGGGCAGGGAGGAAGAAGAAGAGGAGGAGGAGGAATTTGTTAATATTTATACCCCACCCATCTGGCTGGGTTTCCCCAGCCACTCTGGGCTGCTCCCATCAGAATATTAAAAACATGATAAAACATAAAACAAGAAGAAGCCGCAGGTGGAGACGGAGGCAACTCCCTCCTGCTGCTGCTATGAGGTGGCCTAGAAAGGCAGTCTCGTGCCCAGCCGAAAGCGGCAGTCCCCGAACCACGTTTAAGGGACAGAGCACGAATTCCTTGCTGGAGCAGCGATGCCAGAGATCTCTTAAGTATTCACTGATGGAAGATTTATTTATTATTTTAGCAATATCATTCTGCATAAAATGTACCTTACCAGCATGAAGGCCTCGCTGGAGCAGCGACGCCAGAGGTGCGAAGGTAGGGAGCAGACCCGGAGACCTCCAGCGGAGGACTGAAGAGGCCCTCAAGGAGGGGAGACAAACCCCTCACCGCCCACCCTGAGAGCCGAGAGAGAGAAAGAGATGCTCAGGGAATGGAGGCACTCCGTGCATGGTGCAGGCTCTTCCGCTGAGAGCTTCGCCTCACCCATGCCTGCATGTGTCCACCACTCTCTTGCCTCCAAAGGCGGCGGTGGCAATATGGCGGGCAGGGCCAGAGTGTGTTAGGATATAATTCCATTCCACTTTTAGAACAGGCATGTGGAGTTGTTGTATGTCACATGTCTGTTTACTTTCAGCACAGTCTGCTGGGAACTTCCGTTGTATATAGCTTTTGCCTATGCTGTTTGCTTGGACACAAAGGGAAGCAGACATGTTTTTCCTTTGTCTCAGTGCTGAATAAACGCTTGTAAATATGCTTACATATGCCTCTGTCCATATGTAAGCTGTCTGTTACATATGCCTCTGTTGCAAAGAGTTCTTATCTCTGCTGGCTTGCATGCTCAGTCTCTAAAGGTCTCTGAGGCTTGGGTTGCAGTTTTGATGCTGTTCTGAGAACTGGAGTTCGTCCATCTGCCGGCCAGTGGGCTGGAGCCAGCTGGGGGCCTGCCAATTGCCCCCGTCTCCCTGGACGCATCCCAGCAGAGTGATGGGCCAAGTGGATGCGCCTGGAGGTGAAGGACAGGGCCAAAAGGGTAGCCAATGGCAGCTGAAGTGGGACACACACACACAAACACAGAAAGCTGGAAAAATCCTCCAGTTCTGGACATCACTTAAAATTCAAAAAAATTCTCCCCAATCACCATTTTAGGCATCCGACTTCTGTACACGTCCAGAATTTTCCGGATGTATGGCAAGCCTATGTATCATAACCATCAAAAAAAGGACCAGCGAGAGAGGCAAAATGTGCCCTCCCAAGTGGGTTCATCAATTTACTGGTGTTCATAGTATCATAGGATCTTAGGGTTGGAGGGGACCCCAAAGGTCATTCAGTCCAACCCCCTGGAATGCAGGAATCTCAGCTAAAGCATTCATGGCAGATGGCCACCCAACCTATATGAGTTACTGTCTGAAAGTGCAATGTGTAGAGTACACAGAGATACATTATGTTCTCCCCCCAAAAAACCCCGTAATCTTTGTAATATATAGACACATCTTAAAATGCTATGCCCTGCGCATATATTTTTAGTACATAAATGAAAATTAGTGTCTTAAACAAAGTGGAAATTCATCACTAGAAGTGCAGTACAATTTGTAATACATAAGACACTGACTTTATGCTTAGCAATGCCTTAAGTATTCGCTGATGGAAGATTTATTTATTATTTTAGCAATATTGTTCTGCATAAAATGTACCTTACCATTTTGTGACCTGTCATATACTTGGCTTTCACAGGCAATTCTATAAATTGCTGTTCCTCTGTAAATGGCTACATTTTTTTAAAGGGACATTTGTCTCGCTGCGGTAAGTTTTTGGATTTAGAAATACAAAAGTTTGACTCCAACTTTTATCCATTCTAGCACAATGGTGGAATGTGCCATGCTTAATATTGAGCTTTTTTTTTAGACCAGGCATAGGCAAACTTGGCCCTCCAGATGTTTTGGGACTACAATTCCCATCATCCCTGACCACTGGTCCTGTTAGCTAGGGATGATGGGAGTTGTAGTCCCAAAACATCTGGAGGGCCGAATTTGCCTATGCCTGTTTTAGACAAACCTCAAAGCTGTTGACAAAAAAACACAATTTTTCAATTGACTTGCCTAGGATCCGGGATAAACCACTGTCTTTCAGAATGCTCTCCCTGTTTTCTGCAAAGAAACAGAAGTGAAAATTAAGTACTTAAGTTTTGAAATACCTCATTATCCATAAATATATCATGTGGAACAACATGCATATACCACTTTGGGTTCCATGACAAAATAAAAGTAGGGTAGAAATGTAAGAAAACAACTAGCTAGCTGTAACTAACAGCTCTGAACATTAACCTGTATGCAAAGTGACCTTTGGTGCATATTGTGAACATGCAAGTCCATCCTTATAAATTCTTTTCATGGCTTATATTGTGTGATGTTGATAATTCTGATCTACTGCTGTCTCATGCTTGACAAGCCTGGATGGGTGTGATTTACAAAACTTTGACTGAACCCTTAAAAAAAACTTGGGTTATGTGGTTCTAGTAATTTCACCTGGGACAATGCCAAAAAGTTACAGACTCTGAGAAAGGTGAAAATCTCCCTACAAAAAAAAAGAAAAAGAAAAAGAAACACAATTAATGCTGTCTCAACATTGTTAAGCTGCTCCAAAAGCATTTGCAAACAATATCCCTCCATTTCTCTGCTGGATGCCAATAAATGGGGGTCAACATTAATCCAAGGAATTTGAAATATAGCAAAAGTAGAGGCTCATTTACTACATTTTATGGGGTTTCTTGAGTCTCCAAGGGGCACTTTCCTCTTTTATAATGTGGAACTGTTTCGTTTTGGCTTGTCGATTTACTGCTGTTGACTCAAGAGAAGAAATGGGAGAAATTGAGTGCCAATTTCTGTTTGCTAATTCTGTGAAAATATGCTTAAACTACCAAGGATTTGTAGTAGAATTCAACAGATTAGTATCTGGGTCAGTGTTTCGAAACCTACAGTGAATGCTCAGTGACCTAGTTCTGCACCTCATCTCTGTTCCTAATTCCCTCTATGTACACTATGAGGGGTGTATATGATGGTAAACGTATGGTAGTAAAATAATACATTGGTGCCTTTCTATTACAGACTATGGATTGGATCCACTGCATGACCTCATGAAGCTTTTCCATAAGTTATGGTGCATTTCATTTCATTTTCACGTCATTTTAAATTTACATTCCACAAATTAATTTGTGTATACACAAAATATACAGAAAAGGACGTACACCTTAAAATAATCTGATCCAACACAAAAAGCCAGAATACAATGGAACAACATATCAAATAAAGTGATATTCAATAATATATTAGAATATAATAGTACACAATAGAATGAACTCTCAAAATATCAGCAAATAATAATTAAACAGAAATTCATTCTTAACAATTACAATAAATAATTACTAAACTATGAACTTTGGCTCCAAGCGAGGGATGGATGAATCTGTCAATTCCAATTTCTCTCAGTTTCCCAGTCTGAACTTTGGCTCCTGAAATTTCAGCATAGGTTTGTATTTTTTTAAAAAGAGAAGCCCTCAAAATGTTTTTTTGGCATTTTAGTGCACATTGCTCATAATATACACATTTTGGCAAGCAATTTTGGCCTCTAGAATGCATTTTTGCATGTTGTTTTCACCAACATATGCATATTTAGTCATACATTCCCCATAATGTATGCATTTTTGGACACATTTTTTATCGAAGAATTTTGCATTGCAAAATTCAGACAACTGTTAATTTTGAAGGATACCCATGTTGTTTCAGGGAGCACAAATTAGTCAGATTTGCATTAAAATGCAAACTGAACTGAAGTTTTCCTCCATCCTTAGTACAAGGTTACGTGTACACATATGTATGAAGAAAATAATACATGAGGAGTTATGTTGCAAGGTCCTTTGAGGAATGCACTATATCTCTGTACAGTCTGCACACAGGGACCTAATGCAGCCTTGTGGGGGAATCCTGTCAGCAGTTGCGGACTTACACTTTGGGGGCCTTCAATCTTGAGCTGGTATGGGGGCCCCTTTGCAACAGCTTTTACAACATCTATGCTACTGACTCTCAAACTTTGGGATTGTGGACCCAATTTTTAAAAAGCAATGTGGATGAAAATCACTTTTGAGTCACCTCCACAATTAGGGTCTCTGAAGCTTAATCTTCCTTAGTTTTATAGTATATCGGCCCCTGCTTGTATTGGAGGATGAGAAAGAATGTTTTACCCTCACAATAACCATGTTCCCAAACATTTTACTTTTCACCACAGAAGTGGATGGCAATGATTCTGGTACAGGGAAGAAAAAGATGTGCTTGGAGACTCTATTGGAGTGGAAGCGAAACCTTCTCCTTCACCCTGGTGACCCCACCTATGTAGAATCATAATTGCATAAGTTGATCTGACCGGTGACAGGGAGCAGCCGCCAGGACCATATAACACCGGTTCTGAAAGACCTACACTTGCTCCTAGTACGTTTCTGAGTACAATTCAAAGTGCTGCTGCTGACTTTTAAAGCCCTAAACAGCCTCCGCCCTGTATACATGAAGGAGCATCTCCACCCCCATCATTCAGCCCGGACACTGAGGTCCACCTCCAAGGTTCTTCTACTGGTTCCCTCACTGCAAGAAGTGAAGTTGCAGGGAACCAGGCAGAGGGCCTTCTTGGTAGTGGTGCCCTCCCAGTGAGATGCCCTCCCATGAGATGTCAAGGAGATAAGTAACTATACAACCTTTAGTAGACATCTGAAGGCAGCCCTGTATTGGAAAGTTTTTATTGTTTTATAATGTTTTTGTATATGCTGGAAGCTGCCCAGAGTGGCTGGGGCAACCCAGTCAGATGGGTGGGGTACAAATATCATCATCCCAAGGCCACTTTCTTTGTGATCTAGCATGTGATGATGTGATGGAACATTGAGAGTGACAAAATGCTGGGAACTGGCTTTGACTAATTGATTTAATTCTGTGGTGTTGTGAAACCAGCACCTACGCCATTTTTACTTTTGCGGGCTGAACTTTTTAGCCAAATATTGGCTGGTGATGAGCCTAGAACAGGGGGAAGTTAGGGGAACATCCTTCCCTGTGTCCAAGACACCCCTTTCAGTAATGTTTGCAACTCCCCCACAAAAAAGGTACAAATCTATATGCAAGGATATAGCAGATGCAAGGGAAGGCAGGACATAAGCTGATGCACAACCCCATCTTGTTGTAAGTAACTCCAAGGAAGTAAAAGTGAATCAGGGTGAAAAGTGCTGCTAGATGACACTGGTGGGCCATGAAGCTACCAGAAGAGCAGGGAAAGACAGGGAAAGACACGGGGGTTGGCTTGGTTGCCTGGGCAATGGGGCTATGTCTCCCCCTCCCCCATTCAGAGTGAAGACAATAGGATGGCTTTGTATGTCTTCAATGACTTCATCCTATGTGGCGCTGTGACATCAGCCAACCAGGGACCATGTAATGAACAAGATGAAGAGCCCTTTAGTTAAAATAGGAAGAGTCCAAGGAGCAGCAGATGGAGAACGATGGCTGCAAAAAGGTGATTTTTTATTTTTTTTAATAAACATGTGTGTTCTGAAATGGCAGCCAATGCAACTTGAAGCCATGCAAAAAAGCACTAGTAGTGTAGAATTCCTAGATCTCCTGAGATCTGGGTTTCAATATCATTCTGTGGCTTGCAGATGTCTGTGGTGGAAAGATCTGGTAAAAGATGAACTCTCCCTTATTCCCACTTACCAGTGGCTTTTCCAGATAAGGTATCTTTTTTTAAAAAAAAAAATTGATAACAGCATTGTAATGATAATCCCATCCCCATGTTTTATGCTCACTTCTGAGCACAATTTAAAGTCCTGGTGCCTAAAGTGCTGGTGCCCTGTATACCTGAAGGAGCATCTTCACCCCCATCGTTCAGCCCAGACACTGAGGTCCAGCTCTGAGAGCCTTCTGGCTGTTCCCTCACTGCAAGAAGTGAGATTCCAGGGAACCAGGCAGAGGGCCTTCCCAGTAGTGGCACCCGCTCTGCAGAATGCCCTCCCATCAGACGTCAAACAGATAAACAGCTATGTGACTATTAGAAGACATCAAAGAGATGAGTAACTATATAACCTTTAGAAAACCTCCAAAGGCAGCCCTGTATAGTTTGATATTTTACTGTGTTTGATGTTTTAATCTGTTGGAAACCACTCAGAGTGACTGGGGCAACCCCATCAGAAGGTATTGTAATATTATTATTATATAAGGAGATGAGGCTAGCTTTACAGTCTGAATATGACATCATGGTTGAGACAGACTTAAACAAACAAACATACATACATACATAGGAGGTGCGTACTGTATTGCTGTGGAAGGTGAATGGATAGCCTTAAAACAAACAATCAACGCAGCAAGGGTATATAGCCAGACCAGCTTGTGAAGCTCCAGATCACAGGAGTGCCCCCTTGGTCCTGCAACTGTGGGGGCCCGAGGCTGTGGGTGCCATGCAGCATGCATGGCCCTGGTGCTGAACGTTGTGGGTGCCTGGCCCCTTCATGGGGAATTTTGTGGGTGCTGGGGCCCCCAGGGAGTCGTCACCTGTGCCAGATCACATGCTAGCACCTCAATTAGTGCCAATAGTACTAAGAGAGCTGAAGTGTATGTTGCTGTTGTTAATTTTGCTGTCTGGTCTTTGACCGCAATAAAGATTGATTGGTGGATGGATGGATGGATGGATATGAAGAGAGCCGTCTCCTGCAATAGAAATGAAATGTGCTTCCTGTTTGGTTTGGGAACTGCTGCTTTCTTCAAACTTCTGTTGGGGTTTTTATTACAGTATAAGCGTAATCACCCTGTAAGGGAAGGTGATATTGTTAGCCTGGGCTGATATTGTTAGCCTGATTTAATTGCAAACTTGAGGTTTCCTAGTGCAACTATAGAATGTGCAAGAGTTCCTAGGACATGTAACAGAAATTCAAATTCTTTATTATCATCCCGAATACACACATTAGGAAGTGAAATCTCTCCACCAAATACACTAGTCATCTGTGATGTCATGGATTAAGAGACCCCTTTTTGGATTAAAAAAACTCTGCTCAGTCATAAAGTTCACTGGATAACCTTTGACAAATCTCTTTCCATATCATGGAGCTGTAAAGAAGTACACTGATGCAACAGACATTACTGATAATAACCAAAAGAGGAGTTTGGGAACATCAAGTATACACTCATATAGTACTGGAGATTGTAAGATTCAGTGAAATAGACATAACCAAGATTTTAAGATATTTATGTATTGGAGCGTAATATAGAATGATGACTAGTTTTTGCCTTAAATCCTCTCTTTACTTACTGTGAGGCAATTCCACCCTAAATGTTGCACAGATTGTCTGCAATTAAGTCCTGAGATTTCAGGAGGATATACGTCTGAGCAATGAGTTTCATATCAGAGTGTCTGTCCGAGTCTGTAACTGAAAAGTTGCGTGAAGAATAGATTAGGTTAATTGCACTGCATCCAAGGTTCCTTTCTGAAGGCGTTTGAGACGTGTCACTTGTGAGTCACACTCAGAGCTGGATGTTGGCCCATTATCACAGAGACTCGGCTGAGCAGTTGTTGGAGTCAGCAGAAATGAGAGGGCGCTCTGGGGCTGATTGATGGGAGCTCTCCTGTATGTGAGAGAAATAAGCTGCCTGCGGAGAGTCTCTCAGGCAACCTCAGGTTTTTTTGTGTTTTAATTGGAAGAGGCCTAGTTGACAAAAGTCAAAACCGGAGAAGGATTATTTGGCTAACCTTAGAGCCCAGCACGAAGCAGAACGAGGATAAATTGTCTTTCTTTTCCTAGCTTTACCACTTCATCTGGGTGCTTCTGGTTTTAGCCATGGCTCAGTTCAAACACTTTGCTTTTCAATTCTAGGAACAGCAATTGGGCTTTCTTGCTTGCTTTGCAGTATACTTCTGCTATGCTTTTATTGTCTCCCCAAAGAGAATGCTGTGCTTGGGGTTCATCTGCAGGGGCTGTTTCACCCAAGGTGCATCTAAGGGGCAACTTATGCAGTCTCCCACACACACACCCAGATTGTCCCCCATTAGTCCTGCATTTCCAGGACTTGTTTACACCCAAATAAATGAGTAGTTAATTAAAATTTCCTTCACAATATTCCTTGAGCTGTCATTTCCAATATCTCAGGATGTATTGCCACTGAAGTAGTGAGATGAAGCTGTCTCCCAGCTTTGATGAATGGAGTTTAATTCTGAGTAAACAGTAGAGAAGGATCTTGGCCATGAGAACAAGCATTGATGGTCAGGCTCAGGACTGGAAATGGAGCTTAGTATTGGTCACCTGAAAGCAGGGGTAGGCAACCTAAGGCTCATGGGCCAGATGCGGCCCAATCGCCTTCTTAATCTAGCCCATGGACAGGCCGGGAATCAGCATGTTTTTACATAAGTAGAATGTGTCCTTTTATTTAAAATGCATTTCTGGGTTATTTGTGGGGCATAGGAATTTGTTCATTTTTTTTTCTTCCAAAATATAGTCCGGGCCACCACATGGTCTGAGGGATGGTGGACCAGCCCATGGCTGAATAAGGTTGCCAACTCCTGCCCTAAAGCAGTGTTTCCCAAACTTGGGTCTCCAGCAGTTTTGGACTACAACTCCCATCATCCCTTGCTAGCAAGTCCAGTGGTCAGGGATGATGGGAATTGTAGTCCAAAAGCAGCTAGAGACCCATGTTGGAGGAGTACCGCCCTAAAGGATTGGTGAGCACTAGAAGCCCTTTGGATCTGAGCTGGAGAAGACTTCCCAGCTAAAGAGCTGCTCTCGGGAAAATTGGAACTTGAGGCAAAATCCCACCTACCACAGGGAATGCTCTTCACTCCATATATCCCCCAGTGTATGTTGCTGACCCTTCCTTGCTGGGTGCTCCTGGAGAAATGTCTGTTGCTTTGCTAGGTGGGTGTATGAAGCAAAGGTGCTAGGTGAAGCGTGGAATGAAAGAACTGATTCCAGGAAATCTGAGTAAGGGGCCAAAGACCTCCTCTGCAGGGAACCCTCATAGTCCAAGGTCTTCGTACTCCATTTTCTCCAGGGTCAACTCTCCAGTTCAGCTCCCTATGAAAGCAATGTAGATATTATCTATTGCTTTGCAAAGCCAGACCTTTTGGCCAAGAGGATCCCCCACAAGAGGTGGGCTGATGGCTCTGACTCCAAATTTTCTTGGGCCTACTCTTCAAAGCTGAATCCTTTCCTTGCTGAGGTCTGCCTTGAACAGCTGCCCAGACTGGTTCAGCAATGAACTGAGCTATGTAACCATTTGGAAATAAATAGCTCAATTGCTTTCTTTGCCAATCTGATGTGAGCCGAGGGGAGCTTGTCCATCACTAATTTCTGGGCAACATTGCCAGGGCTTTTTTTTTCCAGCCGGAACTCGCTGGAACTCAGTTCTGGCACCTCTCAGGTGGACACCGTTGCCATTATAAGAGAACAATGGAGGCGTTCACGGAGAGTTTCAGCACCTCTTTTTCTAGAAAAATAGCACTGAACATTGCACTATATTAAGTCCCAGTTCTGCTTCCAGACAACTGCAGAAAAGCAATGCCTCAGTAGTGCCAAAAAGCACCAAACAAACCAAATATGCACTTTACATTTAGTAAAGTACTTTTAATTGTACATTCAGTTGCTGTTTAGTTTAGTTTGTTTTATGACAGAGCTGTTTGTTTGTTTGTTTACTTGCTTGCTTGTTATTTATGGGATTTGTTGGTATGTATTCTGTAATTTTTGCATTTATTTTTAAAGTATTTCCCCCCCTGTATATTTCTTTTAATTGTTTCCCCACTATGGGATTGAACTATTTAATGACAAGCAGGTTATAAATACTCATTAAAAAATAAATACATGTCCAGTACACAGAAGCAAATGAGTGAAATGACCTTCACATTTTCTGAACTCTCTAGGTTGTGCATGCTCATGGCAAGAAACAGGAAATGGCAAAACGAAGATCACCAGAGGGAAGGTGAGGGAACTTTTAGTCACTCCTAATGCATTTCAAGGGACGCAGGTGGTGCTGTGGTCTAAACCTCTGAGCCTCTTGGGCTTGCCGATCAGAAGGTCGGAGGTTCGAATCCCCATGATGGAGTGAGCTCCCATTGCTTGGTCCCAGCTCCTGCCAACCTAGCAGTTTGAAAGCACGTTGAAAATGCAAGTAGATAAATAGGTACCACTCCGGCGGGAAGGTAAACAACATTTCCGTGCACTGCTCTGGTTTCACCAGAAGCGGCTTAGTCATGCTGGCCACATGACCCGGAAAAACTGTCTGTGGAGGTGGACAAACATCGGCTCCCTCAGCCTGTAAAGCGAGATGAGCACCGCAATCCCAGAGTTGTCTGCGACTGGACTTAACTGTCAGGGGTCCTTTACCTTTTTTTTAATGCATGCCAAGCATGCAGCATGGGATGGAGAATTAACTTCCAGAGAAAATGACAGAGGAAGTCCTTTGCATACAGAAACTCTCAGTTTCAACCCTCAGCATTTTCAGGTAAAGCTTGGAAATACTCCTATCTGACATCCTGGAAAGGCCTCGTCCAGTCCATGTAAGCAATTCTGAACTAGATGGGTTAACAATACAAGGCAATTTTGTATGTTTCTGTAGCTGTCACTCTGCTTAAGTAAGTTATCAGCATGGCACAAATCTCTTATTAAAAATATGAGGGGGAACTCAGAAATGGGAATGTTCCAGCTTTCAAAGCCCACTTATTACCCTCACAAGTCACAACTGCTGGTATTGCAATATCCCTCCCTCCCCACATATGATTAAAAAGAAATAATTCTGCCCAGGCAGAAGCAAGTACTCGGCAACCAAGGGGCACAATGAACTTAGTTTACTCCCCAGCCTCCCTCTCCATTGCTGGACCACACCTGAAGGAAAGGTACTTTCATCATGTAACCCCACCTTGAAGAAAGGTGTCTGGACTTCATTACAAAAAGGGAATAACAAATATTTATTTATGCCAAATAAAGGCCCTCAGCCAATGGGCTACTTTGGAAGGAAGGGAAGGTATAATAATAATAATAATAATAATAATAATAATAATAATAGGCTTTATAATGAAATCATAGCCTGGAAATGTAAATAAGGCTGTAAGAAATATACCTATGTTAAAATAAATAGGGACTTGCTTCAGAGAAAATATGTTTCGGATGGCAGCATTGATTTGACTGATAACTGCTGTTTTCTTCCAGGAACCTGACATATTGGACAAAGCAGGCTGCTCCAGAAATGACTTTTGCTCTTTCTGTGTCACATGCTGATATTTTATTCTGGAGCCGCCACTGCAACAACTACAATACAAATGGATAGTAGCTGTAGAATGAACAGCGACACAAGATTGCAATCCAAAGACTAAGGGAGAGTAACATGCTAACTACACAAAGCACTGCTTTGAAGAACGATGTATGGACTTCATGAAACAAATGAAGAACAAATGTATATTTATTGCCTAAATAAAGGCCCTCAACCCGGTGGTCTTCTTAAATCAACTCAGGCCATAGAGAATATAAAAGGTACTATGTACTTTATGAAGAAACTTACTTTCAGTTTAATGATTACAGTGACACCTACTGTTCCCAAATAATCAAAATTATGTACATTTCATTCCGCAATATGTTAGGAAATTATTGTTCTGTAATTCCCATCTACAAATTTATTGCATGGATTTCAAATGGATTTCCATTCCCTCTCAAATGGATTGCATTTTATTACTTCAGAAAAGCTTTACAGCACCGTGAAAAAGCACAACTTTTTATGAGTCAGTGTATTTATATTTGTGGTCCCACTCAAAGAAGGAAGGATTTTATGTAGCTCAAGACATCTATAAATAGTAAAATAATATCTCATTATTTGCAGTTTATGGCTGCAGCACACGTCTGAATATTTTTAGTATTTACTGCCACCAGGCACAATCTGGCCAACCTTATGCACATCCGTCACATTTATCTCAATGGGAGAGAATTAAACACTTGAATATTTGAGGATATTTGCAACATTCACTAACCAGACCTTTTTGAGGAGGCACTTAGAAGGCTGCATGTTTTGTTTTTCCAGTGGTTATATTAACTCGTTTTGCCCCTTGAAGGAGAGATTATGTTGAGAACTTGGGAATGTATTTTGTTAAATAAAACTTTGCACATGCTCTGTGCGCATCTTGTTGGCATTGGTGCATTGTCTTCATGCTGCAGACATAGAGGAGGAGTGGACCAATAAGCAGGGGATCTTCAAAGGTTTGCTAACTTGTTGAACATCTGCACTCAGTGTTATTAACAAATCTTGTTCTAAGTTCAGAAAGAACAAGTTTGGTGATAGCAATCAGAGGAGCTCGGTAACCTATTTTTATTTTGTTGTGAATCCCTAGTGATAACTGTGTAGTAACAGATTGCTTTGGTTAAAGGTGTGTTTGAAAATAATCAGGGATTGTTATGTGTAAGGATGGGCAATGTTTTATTAATTTCGGATATGCTGTGTATCACATTTGTGGAAAGAAACCCAGTGAGCGAGCTCACTTTCTGCTTTTTTTTTTAAAGAATATTTATTAGATTTTCCAATTTTTTAAAGAAACAAACAAAAACAGAACAAACAAAAACATTAAAAAAGACAAAGTTCATAAATCATACTTTTAAATAACAAATTTCTCAGACCTCCTCATACTTCTCCTCCTTGTATCCCAATTAAAGTTATTTGTTCAGCAAATCCTTCATTTAAAGCATTACAGCTTATAACATTACCTTATTTTTCAAACCCTTTTTTCCCCATCTATGTTCCTTTATATCATTACAGCTAGAAACCCCTCAGTTTCAATCCAACACCATTTAACTTTCCTTAGTTTTACAGTATTTCTGTAAATAGTCCTTAAATTTTTTCCAGTCTTCTTCAGCCGACTCTTCTCCCTGGTCACGGATTCTGCTCGTCAATTCTGCCAGTCCCATACAGTCAATCAGCTTCATCTGCCATTCTTCCACTTTTTCTGCTTTTATTGGTCTGTGGTTGGTTAGCTAACTGTAGAACTGGTCTGCTTTCATCAGTTGACGGTGATAAATATAACACTTAAAACACTTTATTTGCTGTTGGGGTTGTGCCACAGTTATCTGAATTAACCAAGTCCATTTCAGGAATTGTCCCAATTCTAGATAAGTAATTGTACCATCTGCCAAATTAATGTGACTTATCTGTCTCTTTTGTTTATTCCCTGAGCTTTCCCCTTAAAAGTCTACCAGATTCATTAGTTTTTCTATTTGGAGATACACTCATTGAGCGTAAACAGCTGTTTGATTTTTTTTTTTTTTAGGGTTTGCAATCTCCCCTAGTCTTATTTAGTACCTCTGGGTTCCTAGAAATTTTAATGTACAAACAGAAATTTGATTTCTTCCATCTTCCATCAAGAGTGAAAAACAACTTCCCATTATGATGAATATGGAATTCTAATGGAGAAAACCATTGTGAGGAACATGAGTTTTATTATTGTGTTTTGACACTTATATTTCAGTGAAGGCAAAAGACACTGAAGTAACTAAGGTAAACAGCCATTTAATACCATTTTGAGAGATTATTTGTCAAAGATGTGAAGGTCCTATTTTGGATAACGTGGTATGTTAAGTACCTGCCCCTGTTCTGTTCCCTCAAATGTGCCTTTACCACATACATTTGCCAGTTTCAAATGTTACTTGACTGATTCCATAAAATTCTTGCAAGCTCTAAGAATTCTGTACATGTAAGGAGAGGAGAGGGACTGTTGTGGTTAACAGTTGTCCTCCTGGCAACCTTGTCTTCCTTAATGTAGTCCTTAAGATACATCAAGGCATATGTTCTGGTACTCTATTTCATGCACCAGCAGAGAAGAGAAACCCTCTGCACCCGGGCCCCCAACCGCCTTAATCCATATTTGGATCTAGGAGAGCTGTTAGTGAACACCAAGTCAGTCCAGAGTAAAGCATATACAGTGGTACCTTGGGTTATAGACTCTTTAAGTTACAGATGCTTCAGGTTACAGACACCCAGAAATAGTACCTCAGGTTAAGAACTTTGCTTCAAGATGAGAACAGAAATTGTGCTCCGGTGGCACAGCAGCAGTGGGAGGCCCCATTAGCTAAAGTGGTGCTTCAGGTTAAGAACAGTTTCAGGTTAAGAACGGACCTCCGGAGCGAATTAAGTTCTTAATCCGAGGTACCACTGTATCATTCATTAGTTAAATGAGGATGAGCAGGGCCAGATTTAGGTTTGATGAGGCCCTAAGTTACTGAAGGTAATGGGGCCCTTTATATGTCCAGCTGTCCTTTATTAACAACAAATTGTTGCTGTTTTTTGTGTTGAATATATGCTGTATGGTAATGTATTCACCTAATAGGTATCTAAAGCCATTTGCACATGTTGCCGTGCAACCAGTCCATGCAGACTGTAGGCACCCTATATATATAGAAATGAGCAAGCCAGTGATATTTTAAGGAGCAAGCTAGCAAGCTCCCTATTTACATCATAGGAGCCTACACAACACAAAACACTGTTGCTGTATGTAGATTTTATTTTATGTGTTTTTTATCTTACATTTTGGAAATGTACATCCAGGTTTTTTTCCTTTAATTTTTTTGGGGGCCCCCAAGAGAGTGGGCCTCTAAGCTATAGATTGTTTAGCTTATATGTAAATCCGGCACAGTGTGATGCAGCAGCAAAAGAAAAAAAAAAACAACCCTAATGCTTCATCAACAGAAGTCTAGTGTCCAGATCAAGGGAAGCAAAAGCACCGCTCCATTTTGCCTTGGTCAGACCACACCTGGAAAACTGTCTCCAGTTCTGGGTACCACAAATTAAGAAGGATGCTCACAAGCTGGAACGTGTGCATAGGAGGGCAACCAAGATGGCCAAGAATCTGGAAACCAAGCCTTATAAGGAGTGCTTGAAGGAGCTCAGTATGTTTAGCCTAGAAAAGAGGAGGCTGGGGGAGATATGAAAACCACCTTCAGATATCTCAAGGGCTGTCACATGGAAGATGGAGCAAGCTTGTTTTCTCCTGCTGGAAGGTCTGACTTGAACCAATGGCTTCAAGTTACAAGAAAGGAGATTCTGCCTAAACATCAGGAAGTACTTTTCTGCCAGTAAGAGCTGCTTGACAGTGGAACGGTCTCCCTTGGGAGCTTGTGGACTCTTCTTACTTGGAGATTTTTAAGCAGAGATTGGATGGCCATCTGTCATGGATGAGATTCCTGTATTGCAAGGGGTTGAACTAAATGACCGTTGGGGTCCCTTCCAGCTCTATGATTCTTTGAATCACCTTAAAGGTAAAGGTAAAGGGACCTCTGACCATTAGGTCCAGTCGTGGCTGACTCTGGGGTTGTGGCGCTCATCTCGCTTTATTGGCCGAGGGAGCCAGCATACAGCTTCCAGGTCAATGTGGCCAGCATGACTAAGCCACTTCTGGCCATCCAGAGCAGCACACGGAAACACCGTTTACCTTCCCGCCGGAGCAGTACCTATTTATCTACTTGCACTTTGATGTGCTTTCGAACTGATAGGCTGGCAGGAGCAGGGACCGAGCAACGGGAGCTCACCCCGTTGCAGGGATTTGAACCTCCTACCTTCTGATCGGCAAGTCCTAGGCTCTGTGGTTTAACCCACAGTGCCACCTGTGTCCCTTTTGAATCACCTTAGGATATACCAAATGTGATCCTATCTGTGCAGGACTAGGTTTGCTACTACAGTTGTCCATGCACTAGTAACTTCTCATTTGGATTACTACAATGAGCTACATGTGGGTTGCCTTTGAAAACATTAGCTCTTCTGTAATAATAACAATATTTTTTTTATTTATACCCCGCCCTCCTCGGCCAGAGCCGAGCTCAGGATGGCTATCACCAGTAAAATTACAATAAAAACATAATAGGGGGGGAATTTAAAATACAATTTAAAATGCAGCCTCATTTTAATAGTAGCCCATAGATCAAAACCATAATGGGGGGGAAACGTAAGAGTCAGACTGAGTCCAAACCAAAGGCCAGGTGGAACAGCTCTGTCTTGCAGGCCCTGTGGAAAGATGTCAAGTCCCGCAGGGCCCTAGTCTCTTGTGACCAAGCGTTCCACCAAATCGGGGCCAGTACTGAAAAGGCCCTGGCCCTAATTCAGACCAATCTAACCACCTTGTGACCTAGACAGCAAAAAAATTCTTCTTCTCCATATTATAATTTTATATACTGCTTTTTATTTACAAAAGAGAAAGAGGTATAAATACAATATAAACATAATAAAAAACAACAATATTCAATAAAAATCAATAACTGTCAGTAAAGTTCCAGTTACAGATAGGTAGCCGTGTTGGTCTGCCATAGTCAAAACAAAAAATTTTTTTTCTTCCAGTAGCACCTTAAAGACCAACTAAGTTAGTTCTTGGTATGAGCTTTTGTGTGCATGCACACTTCTTCAGATACCTTCAGATGTCAGTAAAGTATTATTGCAGGAACCAAGTACATCAAGGATCTGGTACTGGCAATAATGGAAAGCATGGGTGAATAACCCACAGTGGATGCCCACCTCATCTCAATAGGGAGAGTATTCCACAAGACACTGGGCACAACAGAGAAAGCTAAGACTGCCAATACAACATGAAGATAGTTCTTTGCCACCTGCTCTGTCAAATTCAAAGTTCTGGTGTGTTTGTCTTTAAAACCCTAAATGGCTTGATACCAGGTTTCCTGAAGGACCACCTCCTCCCATATAGAAATACAGTATCTGGACCCTAAGACCATATTCTGAGGCCCTTCTGTGCATTCCCCACAGTTGTCTGCTAGAGAAAGTATTTTCAGTGGTGGCACATCATCTGTAGAATGTCCTATCCAGAAATAGCATCTTTTTGACATCAGGCAAAGTCCTTTCTATTTTCCCATGCATTTTAACTTGCAAACCATTTGGTGATTTTTCAGGTCTTTGTACTGATCTTACTCTTTGCTCTTGGTGTTCTACTCTGCAGTTGGTATTCTCCTGCTTTGGATTTCATATTATGTCTTATTTCTATACTTTATGGTTGCAAACAGCCCGGAGAATTGCAGTCACTGCTCTGCAAACAAGCAGCCATACTCCCAAAATTCAGGCCACTGTGAATTTGCTTCACCATGTTATGTCATTGATTTAATCAGTTTTTTTCATCTAAGCACCATCTGCCTCACAGTCCAAATGTTAAAGTGGTGTTGGGGCAGAGTGCCTCTCTGAATGCAGAAACAACTTTTGCACTGCTAAGCTTCACAGAGTCACATGTTCCACCTGGACTGTGACCCCTGAGTTCTTTCAGCAGAAACATCTTTGGATCCAGAAGTCTGCAACTGGAGCATGACAAATCTGTGGTCACCTTGGGAAAGCAGAACTGTTTTTAAAGTAGCCTTAATCTGGCCAAACCAGACATTCCTTTTAGGTATTTTGTGTCTGAATGATCTATGATAATGTTAATGGGCTTTGTCATTTATTTGGATTCACCACTCTGCCAAGGGCAAGGCCTGTGGTTTGAAACAATCATGTTTGCATATACAGAATTTATCCTTTATATTCCTGCACTTTCTACTTATTTTTGTTTTGCAGTTATAAATAATTAACATCCCTTTAATGATTTTTTTTCAAATTGCTCTACCTTAAGGGCTGTATTTTTTATTTTTATTTTTTACTCCAGGCACACGTGTAACCTCCAGTAGAAAATTAAGAGTTATGGAGTTATGTACCAGAGGAAGCTGTGTTCTTTAAAAAAGGGGGGGAGGAACCTCTTAAATATGCAAATCTATGCAACACTGATGCCAAAATAGCTGCTCCAGTAAGTGAAACTAATGCGCTGAACTTGCCAGTACAATAATCCAAAATATGGAATGGATCCCAAACAGCAAAGTTCTGAATTCTAACTTTTCTCAGTAGTAAACAGCGTGTTACCAAAACAGCTAACTTTCATTCCTTGAAGATGCTTTATGCAGGAGTTGAAAGGAACTGCCATTAAATGCAAATTTCTAATTTTGTAATGAAAGTTATCTATTGACCGAACAAATTTAAGTAGACTTTCCCACAGCACTTTGACTACGCAAGTGTGGTTGCTTCTTCTGCCGACTGCACTGGGGGCGTTCAGCATGACTGGCTTAAATGCCCCCCTGGCCAGCCAGGCATGAAAGCAGGCAATGTCTGGCCAACCAGAAAGGCACTGACCAGCAATAAGGGCCTCTGATTGGCCCGTTTGAACTTAAGGGAATTTAGGCTTCCAGAGGCTTTCCTCTGGCTCCATTCCAATATTTAATATACGGTTTATTCAGTCAACAAGCTTTTGTTGAACATCACCTTGATCTCAGAGCAGTATGAGATCCAGGCACTTACCCAGGGTTTGTGTTTCCTTTGGAAATGAGGCACAGATGAGACTGTGGTGTCTTTATGTGATATGGCTTATTTACACATATATACAACCTGAGCCTTTGATGGAGGGGTTCACAACATTAGCATTAACCCCAAGAGGTTCATCATCATCATCACCATCAATATATATATATTAACACATTTAAAAGGCTGTAGCATGTTAATCAGTCAAAGGCTTGGTAGAAGAGGAATGTTTCTGCCTGGCACCTAAAGATGTATAATGAAGGCACCAAACGAACCTCCTTGGGGTTTCTGCCACAGCTGCATCCTTGGGTTCAAGAAGAAATCACCCATGGCTCTCCCTCTGCTTTTCCGGCCTTCAAGCTTTCTCCCTCTAGGTCACATCACAGCAAAGTCTGCTCAAAACTCTGTCCTCCTGATTATCTAAGAGCTGGAGGAGGTGCCCCACCCATTTGCCCTCTTGCACAGAGTCCCCTCTCTTTTGCTTTCTTAATGGCCCATCATCTTTTCCTTTGTTCTCTCTTAATGGCTCATCTCCCAGGTGATTACATCATAAGGCAAGTAGCCTGCCTTGTCTTTTAACCCTTGCTGGATCCGGGGGATCAGGAGGCTTAATTAAATTCTAACACTTACTGGGTCCAGGGATTTAGGGGAGTCTGACACACACCCCAAACTCATAGCAATATATATTACCAGGTTGGAAGTGGGTAGGCTGTGTGCCAGACCCTTCTAATGCCTTCATGGAATAGTCTTCCTGGTGAGGTGATGGCCTAGGAAATGGCCATTAAGGGAACAAAGGAAATGGCTTAATACAACCCGCTGCTCAACTTCCTGCTAGTTAGAAAGATGAATGCCAGAGTTGAGAATACAGCTTTTGGCAGCTCAGCATCCAATGAGAACAAACCAGTTCCTGCGCCTCTATGGTAGGGTCAGATTGTATTGATGTGTAAACAAAACCATATATCCTAAAGACCCCATGGTTTCTGCCTCACTCTGAAGGAAACTCAAACCCTGGGTGATTGCCCAGAACCTCCAGAATCTCACACCACTCAGAGATTGCGGTGGCCTGCTGCAATGAGTTAAAGAAAATGTTTAAAAATACTTTTATTAAAAAAACTAGAAGCCTTTTTATTGGGTATAGTGGGTGAAGAGATACCAAGGGAAGATAAAAGACTGTTTATATATGCAACAACTGCAGCAAGAATTCTCTCAGCCCCAAAATGGAGACAACAAGAAGTACCAATGAAAGAAGAGCGGCAGATGAAGATGATGGACTTTGCAGAACTGGCGAAGCTGACAAGAAAAATCTGAAACCAGCATGATCAAGTATTCCAAAAGAGTAAATATATACAATATCTGAAAGATTATTGTAAGCAACTAACATGACTAGCAGGGTTGTCTGAATACTTGTAATGAGAAATTTTCTACCTTTCTATATTTATTTAAATTTTGAGCTATTTTGTAATGAGTGTAATTAGAATTGGAAAACATACAAAATGCAATTATAAAGGTTAATTTTGAAAGCCATGAGGCTGGCGGGAAGTAAGTCCATAGGCTCTAAAGAGCCAGGGAACTGAAGTGGATAATAATGATATGAATGTATATTATTAAATGGAAAATAAATAAAAAAATTATACAAAACAAAACAGAGATTGGGGTGGCTTGCAACAAGTTGGTTGCACATCAACTCAAAATATGGCAGGCATCTTGTCCTGTATTTCCCTCTTTCCCCAGGCCTTTTCCTTCCAGAGCAGTGGCGAAGAAAGTAGGGCATCTGCTGGTGATGGCAACATAAATAAAATATCGAGGGGGGAGTATCAGGTAATCAGCCCCCCTGCATAATCAATCACATGACAGGACACAAGCGCCATTTGAATTACCGTGCCCATCAATTGGGGGGGTGCAGTCCCCTCAAATAATTTTTTTGGGGGGCGAAGACCCCTCACTCCTTTGGAGTCGCCTCCTGCGGCAGCAGCCGCAGGACCATCTGGCCTCCCGCCGGCTTCGCGGGACACCTGGCGGCCCCTCCTGTTGCTGCTGCTGTTGTCATGGCTCCTTCCCAGCAAGCAGCGCCCGCTCCGGCGGCGCCGAGATAGTTGCCTGGCCGGGAGCGGCTAGGAGAGCCGGGGCCGGGGGAGGAGAGCCCGGCCGGATTCACCGGCCGGGCGCGCGTTTCTCCGAGGGCGCAAAAGGAGCCGAAGGGGACCTCGCCCGGCAGAGAGAACGCGGGTCTCTCTCGGCACCCGCCTCTCCCCGGAGACGGACAAAAGACTGAACCTCAGCTGAACTTCGGGAGGGCGAGGGTCACCCTCGGCCCAGCCGGGCTCGGGGCGAGGCGGAGGGGCAGCTCGTTAGGGCGGAACGGCGGCGCAAGCTCCTCGCGGGACCCGCACTCGACCACCGGCGCCGCTGCAACTGTAAGGCGCTGCGCAAACCCCTCCTTGGATCTCGCTCTTTCCTGTCTTTTGGGAACCTCCCCTCCCCTCTAAGGGAGCATCCCGGTTTGGTCGGGAGCGTTCAGGGGGGCGCTGCTGGCGGGGGTGGGGGGCGCCAGCCTCTCTCGACCAGCCTCGTTTTTCCAGGGGGGTGGAGAGAAGCGGGGTCGTGCGCGCCGCTGCGCCCGCGGAGGGCTCGGCCAGGCCTGGCCTGCGGGGGGCGGGGGGAGACCGGCTGGCGGAGCGAAGGCCGCCTGTTGCTTCTTGGGCTGGAGCTGCTGGCGCTGGCCCGGTTCCAGCAGCGTGACCTGACGGGGGGGAGGGGAGGGGGCGGGTCTCGGTCCGGGTCTTCACTCGGCGGCTGGACGAGCAGGAGGGATGCGGCGGGCCGGTTCTGCTTCAGCCTCTGCCGCGGGTAGGAGGAGGAGGAGGGATGGGGAGGCCCACCAAAGCGCGCCTTCCCCGGCCTGGCCTGCTGGGCTCCGTCTCCCCCCTCCCTTTCCTCTGGCGAGGAGTTTCCTGCGGTCACGCTCCCTGCTCGCCTTCCCAAGCAGCTCTGGTTCCTACTCTCTGGTCTCTCTCCCCCCACCCCGCTCCCCTGATCGCCCTGAAACACTTGGGGTTGGTCGTGCTGCGCAGTTAGATGCAACATATTTGCTTTTTGGGAGGGGGGCGGACCGGGGAGCGAGCATCCTCTCCCCTCCCGTTAGGCGAACTGAGGAGCTGCGAATGGGAAAGAACTTGCATTGTTGAGAAGGGGTTTTTTTTTTGGGGGGGGGGAGATGTGCTCCGTTTGCATGCGCGGTGGAGCGGGCTGGGGGGCGAAGGATGCCAAGGAAGCATCATCATCCCCAGTTGAAGGAGGTCTGGCTAGCTTCGCTTTTTCGCCCTCCTCGGTGGAAACAGCTGAAGAGGACGAAAGGGAGGCGAGAACTCCGCCTCAACCTGGGCTGGGCGTTGTTTAACAAGGCTGATGTTGTGTTGGAAGTACGGCGGAAAGATGAATATAGCCCCTCTCTTTCGGTGCACGTGAATAGGTAGAGCTGGGTTTCTAACCTGTTGTAATTGCTGGGAGCACAAAGATAAGGAGTTGATAATTTCTTCAGATACAATTAGCGTGCAATAGAAGAGTTTATTGGTGTGTAGGCAGGAGTAAAGTGAGCAAAACCGTACAGACATCCTGCACGTGCTAATAAATCCACTCTTTTTATCTCGCAGTGAAAATGCCCGATAATCAGCTGATAATCATTGAGGGGGAATTAATAGCAACCCCTCTGTATTAAGGAATAACTGATGTGTCAAATGGTCCTGATCAAAACCAGTGTATGAGCATAGTCCTCACTGCTTATAATATTTGTATCATGATGTGCCCATTCTGCTGGAAACATGATTCGGCAACGCTTTCCCAAAGCAAGAAGGGGCCAGTCTATGCAAAACACTATTTCTGTGTTTTCAAAATAAATGCATGTCTGTAGTAAGCCCCAAAGTTCCAGTTCAGAGTTTAAGTGCACTTCAGTCCACTTAGCTCTCCGTTGCATTGCAACTATTGAGTTTTAGTGGTGCACTATCTATTTTAAATCATTAGCTTTCCTGAAAATCCCAACCACTGTAATCTCTGTGGTATTGTGTAGAGATTACCAGACTGCAGTGTCAGACACTTCGTAGGCTTACTTATATAAATTGACGTATTTGGCTATCTCTACAAGTGTCGATTCAGAATGATTTACAGTATTGCATACAATGGGTGAATTCTGACCTCAACTAATTGTGCAGATCTGTATGTGTTTTTCTGTAATACAATTAGAATGAAGCTTCAAATGCTATGTGCTTTTTGTTTCTGATTGTGGCGGTTCTTAGTTTAGTTTTTCTAAAGGCTTTTATGGACTAGTGAATAACTATAGTACAGTATAAACACTGCATAGCAGTACAGAGACTTTCTCTCTAGTGTTTTTACATATAGGAGGACAAGTGTCTTGGGTTCTGTGTATCATGACCCTGTCTTCAAAGATGTCTTGTATTTACTTGATAATATAGCACCTATTTTAAAGAAAGGTTCACATGACATTTTGGAGAAGTGTGCTTGATTATTTATGGCAGTCTCCTCTCCAGTAAGCATTTCAGTCCACTCACTGAAGTGAATGCCAGCATATTAATGGATCCTAGTGTGGTCTAGTAAGTTTTCTTTGCTTTGCCAATGACAAAACTACACTCTAAACCTAAGGAGGAAAGGTGGTAGGCAGCCTTTTCAATAAGCAAGTTAGGCTGTTGTAGTTGACTTGAAGTCATTTTGTATCTGGCTGTTTATCCTGCTTTGCTACAGTGACATGTTTTGTTACATTGCACAGATGGTGGGCATTGCAACCCATTGCAATTGACTTGTTGGGCCAGCAAACAGGTTTGAGCAAAGAGTTGTAAGAAGCCCAGATTACGGGTGTGTTCACATGTTATATTCAACACATGTACAATCTCTGCACCTGGATACACAAGCAGTTTAGGGGGTACATTTGTACAGTATTCACATGCAGAGTTCAGTGACTGTACAGTATATGTACTCTGGTGCAGAATTGTTGTACTCTTGTCATACCCAACTGATGTAGTCTCTAGTTTATACTGCCAAGAAAAGAAAATTGCTTCAGTGACATGATTTAAATACATTAAGTGAAACCATTCCCTTTTATTGGCAACAAGGCAAGGCATGCTGAGACTGTTAAACCTCCCAAAGCGGTTTCCTACCAATATTAATTAATTAATTAATTAATTAATTTTTATTTAATTACATTTATATCCCACTTTTCCTCCAATGACTGCAAGGTAGGGCATACAATTCTCGCCCTCCTCATTTTATTTTCACAACAACCCTGTGAAGGAGAAATGGCTGAAAGACTGTAAGTGACCCAAGGTAACCCTTTGGGATTCAAACTGGTCTCCCAGATCCTAGGCCAACACTCTTTTAAGTATTAGACCACATTGACTGCCTTTACATTAAGTAGAAAAAGTTGTGGCAGAAAGGGGAACATAGTTTTATTATTTCCATTTTTTTCCTGCAGTATCTTCTTTTATAACTAAAACACAAGCTTTTGAAATGAAAACACCAACTCCTGTAAGGACCATAATTATAGATATGAAAATATTGCAGATCAAAAGTTATATCTGTTATTCCCAAGAATATTCATGGTTTTCTTTGATGTAGGCCTTTTACAGCAAAATCCTATACATGTTTACATTCCTTACAGTTCAATGGGGTGTACAGTAAGCCCACAACTTATACACATTCACTTTGTGCATATTCAGGTTTAAGCGCTTGTCAATTAATAATAACAATAACAACAACAATAATAAGCAGATGGAAAGTGGGAGGGCATCCAGAAGGAAAAAAAAGACTTTGGCAGTCCTACCCAGCATTGACGTCATTGTGTTTTGATTGAATGGGAATTTGGCTTTGGGCGCAATCCCCAGATTGTAACCCATGTTGTGTAATAGTTAGTGTGTTGGACTAGGACCTGGGAGACCAGGGTTCAAATCCCCACTCAGCCATGAAACTCACCAGGTGACCTTGGGCCAGTCACCATCTCTTAGTCTATCCTACCTCAAAGGGTTGTTTTGAGTGGCACTGGAGATATATTGTCCAAAACCAGTTTGAAATCCATGTCGTGACATCAGTTTCACAATTTTAGCAGTGGATCACAAATCATATGCTTTTGTGTGTGTGTGTTTGCGCGCTATGCAAAAAATCACAATGTGAGGGAAACTGTGAAGCCAGCCCATGCTTCTACATAGTTCCATCCTTATTTCAGACACTGTGATATATCACTATAGCACGATGCTATATCACGATGCTTAGCTGGTAATATATTGTGATGTTGAAAACCAGGTTTCGCCCAGCTGTAGCTGTGAGGAAGAAATGCGGAGGGGGAGAATCACTGCACCACCTTGAGATCCTTCTAAGATAAAGGTGCTCTATAAATGCAATAAATAAATTAAAATAAATTGTGGGTTTACAGTACCCCTACACAAATATGCATAACATCAGCCCTAAATGTACTGAATGAAAATATTTTGAGGAAGAGGCAGCATCATGGTGGCCTAACATCCTAAAAATACTGGAAGCAGCCTTTTGACCTACATAGACTGTTCTATGTAGAGCCAGTGTGGTGTAGTGGTTAAGAACGGTTGACTCGTAATCTGGTGAACCAGGTTTGCTTCCCTGCCCCTCCACATGCAGCTGCTGGGTGACCTTGGGCTAGTCACACTTCTCTGAAGTCTCTCAGCCTCACTCACCTCGCAGAGTGTTAGTTGTGGGGGAGGAAGGGAAAGAAGATTGTTAGCTGCTTTGAGACTCCTTAGGGTAGTGATAAGGGAAAGAAGATTGTTAGCTGCTTTGAGACTCCTTAGGGTAGTGATAAAGCAGGATATCAAATCCAATCTCCTCCTCCTCCTCCTCCTCCTCCTCCTCCTCCTCCTCCTCCTCCTCCTCCTCCTCTTCTTCTTCTTCAGGCATAGTTAATGCTATGTATTCATTCATCCACTAAAACAGATTTCTACCACTGCCTGTTGATCAAATCTTGCCATGAGGCTCTCATAAGACCAAAACGTGATAAGATTCCTGGAAGTTGAAAGCAGCAGCAGAGCAAGTAGCCAGCTGCATAATTAGCAGGACAATTAATATCCCGTTAAAAAAAATATACCTGGTGCTTCAAAGAAAACACTCTGGTCAGCCAGGCAAACTGGGGGCAGGGGTGCCAACTTGAATAAAATATTATTTTGGGGGGAGGGGGCGCAGGTAAGCCCCAGCTGGCATAACAGATCCCATGACAGGGCGCGCACACAGAGCATCTGAATGGCTTTGCCCATTAACTTTTTTTGGGAAGGGGTCTGTCCCCCTCATTGGGGGTGGGGAGAAGGTAACCTGGCCCCTAGAAGATTGGGGAGGGGGTTTCAAAGTTCAGGCACCGTGACCGAAAAGTGGTCCCGGTAGCTACCCACCTAATGGCGAAATGGGGCGCGGGGGGGGGGGGGGAAGAGAGAATGAAGAAACTTCTTAACACGTGTTGGAGAGGAGAGCTGGGCCGAATCCGACCCTCGCTTTCTCCCTCCCTCCCGCCGCCCGCGCGCTTCGTTCCTCCCAGAGCAGCCTCGGGGAAAATAGGGCAACTGCCGCCGCAGGATTCAGGGTCCTGGGAACCGGCGCGCGTTTCTCCGAGGGCGCAAAAGGAGCCGCCGAGGGGGCCTCGCCCGGCAGAGAGAAAGCGGGTCTCTCTCGGCACCCGCCTCTCACCGGAGACGGACAAAAGACTGAACCTCAGCTGAACTTCGGGAGGGCGAGGGTCACCCTCGGCCCAGCCGGGCTCGTCAGGCCGGAGGGACGGCGCAAGCTCCTCGCGGGACCCGCACTCGATCGCGGCGCTGCTGCTGCTGCAACAACTGTGAGGCGCTGCGTAAAACCCCCTCCTTGGATCTCGCTCTTTCCTGTCTTTTGGGAACCTCCCTTTCCCCTCCCCCCCCAACGGAGCATCCCCGTTCGGTCGGCTGCGCTGCTGGCGGGGGTGGGGGGCGCCAGCCTCTCTCGGCCAGCCTCGTTTTTCCAGGGGGGGGGGTGGAGAGAAGCGGGGTCGTGCGCGCCGCTGCGCCCGCGGAGGCCTGGCCTGCGGGGGGCGGGGGGAGACCGGCTGGCGGAGCGAAGGCCGCCTGTTGCTTCTTGGGCAGGAGCTGCTGGCGCTGGCCCGGTTCCAGCAGCGGGACCTGCCGGAGGGGGGAGGGGAGGGGGCGGGTCTCGGTCCGGGTCTTCACTCGGCGGCTGGACGAGCAGGAGGGATGCGGCGGGCCGGTTCTGCTTCAGCCTCTGCCGCGGGTAGGAGGAGGAGGAGTCATGGGGAGGCCCACCAAAACGCGCCTTCCCCGGCCTGGCCTGCTGGGCTCCGTCTCCCCCCTCCCTTTCCTCTGGCGAGGAGTTTCCTGCGGTCACGCTCCCTGCTCGCCTTCCTTCCCTTCCCGTCGCTCTCCCAGCTCCCTTTACCGTCCAGAAACACTCGGGATCAATGCGACGCCTTTGCTTTTTTGGGGGGTGGGAGTGGGGGGGGGCACCGGGGAGCAGCGAGCACCCTCTCTTCTCCCCTTAGGCGAACCCAGGGAGTTCAAATGGAAAGGAACTTGCATTGCTAAGAGGAGAAGATGCGGGGAGGGGGGGAAAGAGAGATGTGTTTCCATGCGCAGTGGAGCGGGCAGGGAGCGAGGATGCCAAGGAGCATCATCCTGAGTCGGAAAGAGCCAGACTTGTCGCTTTCATATGTCATATTCTGTGAAAGCAACCGGAGAGAACTAATGTAAGACTTCCCCTTTCCCGGGGACAGTCCCCGGATTTACAAATCCGTCCCCCATACAGAATCCATTGAAGCTGAAAAGTGTCCCCGGATTCATTGAAAAATAATCTGGTAACCTTAAACTAAAGCGAGCCGACAACTCCGCCTTTGCCCTTGTTGGGAGCGGAACAATGAGGGTTAGTTGTGGTTGCGGCTACACACACTCAGGATCATTTCCCTTGGCTAAGCGTTGCTTAACAAGGCTTATTCCCACCCTCCTTGTTGAAAAAAAAAGTAGAGAAATGCACAATCCTCACACTTTTGGTGTGCTTGAATGGGTAGGGTTTTAGTCTGCTGGGAGCACACTGTTAAGGACTAGATCATTACTCCACACTGGATTAGCCTGGAGCAGAAGAGTATTGGCTTTGTGTATATGCAGGAGCGAAGTAAGCAACCGGGTATAGGTGTAATCCTGCACACCCACCTGCTTTTACATCTCATGCTGAAAAGGCCCAAACGTCAGTCGCTGCTCAACATATTAATTGCACGGGAGTTGATATAATCCCCTGTGTTAAAGTACAACTAATGTGTAAAATGGTCCTGATCAAAGTCGGTGTGTGAACATAGTCCCCACTGCCCTTAATATTTGTGTGGCATGTTCCCATTCTGCTGGACACATGATGCAGCAACGCTTGCTCAAAGCAAGAGGGGGTCAGTAGAAGTAGTGTATGGAAAACACCATTTCAGTGTTTTTGAAATTAATGCAGTAAGCACCAAAGACCCAGTTCAGAGCTGAAGTGCACTTCAGTTCACTTAACTCTCTTTCACATTGTGACTGTTAAGTTAAAGTAATGCACTATCTATCTTAATCATTAGCTCTTTCTTTCTTTCTTTCTTTCTTTCTTTCTTTCTTTCTTTCTTTCTTTCTTTCCAACTATCTCTGTGCTACTCTCTGGAGATCATGTGGCTATCTTTAAAGTGTGGATCTAGAATAATTCACAAGAGTGCAAATAAGGAGTGAATTCTTTCTTCAAGTAATCATGCAGATCTGTAGGTGTTTTGTGCAATACAATTAGAATCAAACTTCAAATGGTAGATGCTTTTTTGTTTGTGGTGTTTCTTAATTTAGTTTTTCCAAAGGCTTTTATGGACTAGTGAATAACTATAGTACAGTATAAATACTGCATGGCGGTACCGAGAATTTGTCTCCAGCGTTTTTACAGATAGGAGGACAAGAGGCTTGGGTTCTGTGTAGCATGACCCTGTCAGCAAAGATGTATTGTATTTTCTTGATAATATAGCACCCATTTTAAAGAAAGGCTCACATGACATTTTGGAGAACTGTGCTTGATTATTTATGGCGGTCTCCTCTCCAGTAAGCAGTTCAGTGCACTCACTGAAATGAATGTCAGCATATTAATGAATCTTAGTGTGGTCTAGTAAGTTTTCTTTTCTTTGCCGATGACAAAACTACACTCTAAACCTAAGGAGGAAAGGTGGTAGGCAGCCTTTTTGATAAGCAAGTTAGGCTGTTGTAGTTGACTTGAAGTCATTTTGTATCTGGCTGTTTATTTTGCTTTGCTACAGTGACATGTTTTGTCACATTGCACAGATGGTGGGCGTTGCAACCTATTTGCAATGACTTGTTGGGCCAGCAAACAATTCTGAGAACTGAGTTGTAAGAAGTCCAGATTAAGGACAAATAGTGGTATGTTCTGTACAGGGACAAGCTCCATGCACTTGGAAGTTAAACAGGCACATGCGTGCAGATGGACCTGCCTTCAGTATTGTATTGAGCAAAAATTCGTAGTAGCATGTTAGCTTTCTGCATGAGCAAAGATCAGGAGGATGTTATTTTTCCATAATACCAAACCCCCAATCCTAAACAGAATTAGGCATGGTTAACGCTTGAGCTCTACAGTGTCTTTGCAAGCCAAAGGGGCAGTTTCGTGTGGCAAAATGATTGCGTGAATTGGCTCCCCTTCTAAGTCAGGTGCTTTTTACCATGGTAGTAGATGGTGAGGGAAAGTTCTGGGTTTTAGCATAATTGACATGCAAACTGCTTTGAAAGCCACTTTATCAAAATGGTTTGCTATAAATTTCCAGCAAACTTAGAATATGGCTGTGCTTTCATTTTAGCTATGATGCCAGAAAGTGTAGGTTTGAGTTGGGTTTTGTTGGGAAGAAAGGAAGACTGAAATTAAGGAGGCCTAGTTTTAGCGAAATGTTTAGGACTTTTCCCTTGGTGTGTTTGATGAAATCATGAACTGAAGAAACCATTCTGTGTCAAAGCAAAAACTTATGTTTTGTTAGATCGCTGTTGTTACCTGCGCTCTTTATAATTAACAGAGAATTAGACATTTACATTTATATTTGAATGCCAATGAATTTGATGAATGCGTGCCCTGAACCTTCTGTTGACATGCTTTCCCATAAAGAATTGAAATACATTCTTCTTGTCTTGGGTTAAAATAGAAATCTGCATTAGGACAGCCAAGGTCAATATCAGCTTTAGGAAAGTAGAAAAGTGCCGCTCTGAATGCTGGTATAGATAGCTTTTATCTCTTGTCTCTTCCCTATGTTTTTTTTTGACATCCATAGGCATGAGAGCACTGAACCTTTTCTATGACAATTTAGTCTGAATGTTTAGTAGGTTAGTATCTTCTAATGCCCAGATTATACTTTAATCTTTAGATTTAGGTTTGACCAGGCCCAGCTTGCAGTAATAAAATTCAAATTCAAACACTTATGGGTTTCTAACAAGAGTATTCATGAGAATTCTAACATGGTATTCATGAAATCAATTGGATTATGTAAATCAGCTTCTTAAATATTTTTAATGTGAATTCTTTTGATGTTTCATTATTGCTTTCTGATCCTAGAGCTTCTAGCAACAGTGCGCTGTGTGGTTATTAGTTTGTATAAGAAAAATATCTTCACTTATTTTGAATTTATTTATTTATCTGAAATTTATATATGCAGCTTTCTTTTCTACCGTCAGAGGTGAATGGAGATGTTGACTGGTTAAATCATGATCAATATTTAAAGAAATTGTTTTTTTGAACAGTAGTAAAGACAGTCTTACATTTATTACAGAACCCCAAATTAACTGGTAGGAAACAAAGCTAGCACAATCAATTATTAATAACTGCAATGAATTTCCGCAAATATGAGTGTATGTTAGTGCTGTTAAGTGATCAGCTTTATTTGCCAGGTAGTTAGAAGCAACAGGGTACTTTACTTACAAATTTTACTTTGGTGGCAGATTTTGTTTTATATTAAGCCAGATAAATAAACAAAAACAACAGAGCAATAAAAAAGCAAAGCAGAAAAGTTGGTTTTGTAATGCAACTATGTTTCTAGATGGTGTGCAGGAGTATATTGGTGTGTATCCCTAAACTGCACAAGGACTCGGGAGCAAGACTGCTCACTCCTGCCTTTGCTGTTTGATGATACCATGATGGACATGTTTTGCTTCATGGAATTTTTGCCAGATATTTTCAAATGCGCTGAATTATCAGTAGGTTGTATTGGATGCAGTGGCGTAGCGTGGGGGGTGCAGGGGGGCCCGACCGCAACATCTGGGGGGCGCTCGCTCGCACTCGCAGCTCTCTGCCCCTACCTGGCTCACTCACTCTCTCTCACTTGCCTTGCCCCGGGTGCTGACAACCCACGCTATGCCACTGATTGGATGATATGTGTTATTGAATCTTCTTCAGATTTGAAGTGAGTGTGTCATGCCCTCCTAAAACAGTTTTGATATTATGGGATAGATACTTGTGGGCATCATTTTTAAACAGAGCATATGGGTGAAAAATCCAGTGCACACAAGCCAGTTCATGTGGTTGATGTCACAGATACCAGAAAAAGGTATCAGAATATTAAATATCAGTGGTTATTTAATGAATAAATCCCAATGGATTTTTCTCTTACTAATCAAGGGAATCTATGTAGACACTTGTTTTGTTTTGCTTAGCTTTGCCTACTGAATA
This sequence comes from Podarcis raffonei, assembly GCF_027172205.1. Taxonomy (NCBI): domain Eukaryota; kingdom Metazoa; phylum Chordata; class Lepidosauria; order Squamata; family Lacertidae; genus Podarcis; species Podarcis raffonei. The sequence continues at coordinate 18,587,697 of NC_070618.1, forward strand.
ATTTTACAAGGCTTTTACCCTTTTCCTATGCCTTTTATATTTGATTGGGGAAATGGTCAATTTTTGCCCTTCAGAAATTTCACATCTTAAATAACATTTTACTGGTTTTGATAGATTTATAGTAATTGTATGAACTCTTTTGTGTCATAGTTTAATTGTGTATTTGTGGATATATGTTTAAGCAGATTTCCCCAGATGCAGATCAGTTAAATGCATTGATAAATATATTACTTATATAAATACTGCACTTGTCACATTCCTGGTGTACTTTTTCAAAATGCATATAAAAGTAGGAATAAATTGGCTGTATAATTTGAGTTTACAATAAATTGTTTACAATAAAAAAATATTTCCTATAACAATTAGAATGTTCTACAAGTATTGATAAAATAAGAAATAAAATAATAGTGATCATGTCTTTTATCTTTTATTTGTACTTTTGTGAGGCTTTTATTAATTACCATTAACAGTTTTTAAAACCTTTTACAGTTCATATCTTGTTTTAGCATCACAACCACTCTGTAAAACAATTCATACTCCCCCCCCCCACTTTTTAGGCAGTTGGGTTTCCAATATAGTGACTTGATTCAGGCAATTCATTTATCCATTAACTGTGATAAACTTTGGCTTATCACTGCATTTACTCTGCATTGCTTTAACCTCTCCGAGCTTTGATAAGACCAGTGACCAAGTTGCATTGCTTGTTGAGAAACAAGATAGTGGGCTCAAAAATGCTAGTTATGAGCAGAATCTTGTGTGTGTTTAAAGAACATGTCATCACAAAAAAATAGTGCCCCATGGTTATGCGAGGAACAATCAGTTACAGTATTGAACAGGTAAAGTAGCAACCATATTTCATGGTTATTATGCATCACAGTTTGAGAATAGATCATATTCTTGCATGTGCCTTAACTTTGGATGTAAAATAGTCATCATTTTATTAATTTAACCTGACGCAGCAAGGGGACCTATATGTCTAAACAAGTTTCCTTTTGAGTATCATCAGCTAAAGCCACAGATGGGAATGCTCATCTGAGCGTGGGTGGAGCATAACTAAAGTATGCTTTAAATAGCATGCACATCTTAATGTGTCTCCACATCCTGATGCAAATACTCATGCACAGAAAGGTTTCTAAAATGTGATTTGAGCTGCGTGGGAGTGAGAATGAAAAAAGGAGGCTGTGAAAAACTTCTGAGATTTCAGTTGTTTTTACAGTAGGGTTGTCATATCTTGAAGAGCAAAAAAAGAGGACAGCCCGAGCCACTGCCAGCCTGAGCTGGGGAAATAGGCACACAGGGCTGCGGCGCCTGAGACCAAGTCTGAGCTACTCTGTGCCTGCACCAAAAACCCCATAAACAAACCAACAAACCCTGAATATTTCCTTTGAAATGTAAAACATCACCTAGGATGAACCTGTTGCCCCCCCCAAAAAAGAGGACATGTCCAGGATTTCTTGGACATAAACCCTAGTTTAGAGAAACATCTGGATTAACAGTACTGTCCTCGAGAATATGTATTGATTTTAGCAAAAGGGAGAAAAGTAAGGGTGCTCTCTCTGATCCCAAACTTACCTTGCGTCTCTGTTGGTGATGCAACAACATCCAAGCTTTGGGGTTCTGTTCTGCTTATGGAGATCAGGATTCAGTATTGCATGGGCAGCCTCCATCTCCACATTGGGCAGGAAGCCTGCTGATCACATAGGGTTCCCATTCAAGGCAGAGAGCATTGCACCTCAGCCATGGTGAGGCGTGCCTGGCCTGACCTGGTAGCAGAGACTAGGGGGAGAGTGAGCGGCAAAGCTGGCACATGCTCTTCTTGGCCACAGCCTGCCCCATGTGCCCACCCCTGGCAGTGCGGGCATACGCTCCGCTGCTGTGCATATGCATCGGGGTGGGGCTAGTGGCCACAGGCCCAGCTCCACTCCCTTCCTTCATGAAATGGTTAATCATGTTGATCAAACACTTGAATGGGGCTTGATGCTGCCAACCCAAATATATTTGCATGAAAGCATTTAACACTACAAAAGAGTGATTGGCAAGGCAGACAAAATGTTTGTGTTGCTTTTTGGGCATCTCCCGGAAGGAAAGGCACGTTGATTTGCTTTCATATATAGTATGAATTCATTTGAACTCACGGCGAAGTGTTGCTCACAGTGGATTTAATTTATTTACAGTGGGTTGGGTCCAGAAATGTGTGAGCGGAGGTCTGTTCACAGAACGTTCCCCTGAATGGAAGGAAGAGGTGATTTTGGCCCATTTCCCCCTCCCTGTGCAGTTTTGCTCGTTCTGTTCTGGAGCACCTGTGTGCCTTCTAGAACAGTTCTACCTTTGAACTTTAGAAGATGTGCACAGTCATTTGTCTGTCTTCGGCTATTTAGCTCACCATCACTTATCTCTGTAGCTGAAGGGCTAGAGGCTTCCTCTAAAACAAAACAACAAAAGGCAGCAAAAACTTGCTGGATGACCAGATACCAAGTTTTGTGTTTACATGGTGTGATCACTTAATATATATCATGGTGTGATATATCATGGTGTGATGCTTAATATACACACACTTCCCTAATATTGTGTAGCTCTATCTAGAAGAATCCTAGGGATGTATAAGTAGGACGCCTCACTTAATATCTAATTTCATCCTCTCATTTGATAATGGGGGCTCAGGTAAAGAAGTCTGACTGTATGTGTAAGGCAATTTGCATCTCAGTGTGAATGCCTGAATGGTTCATTCCTCTTTGTGTGGGTGATCAGCTTACAAATCTGTTCCTTTTGCCATTCACTGGCCTCTGTAAAATTGATAACGTGGCACTCGCACACAAAAAGCTTCCTCTCTTCCATCCCAATGGGAGGTTGCTTCCCTGCGAAGTCCAGCCTACCTAATGAACACGTGGGGCCTGGTTGTCAGTGTTAATTCCAGTAAGGCTTGAGAAATGCCATTGCCTGCAGTAAGGGCTGCAAGGCAAAGCCTGTTACTGCACCTTCTATCTTTGGCATCGCATGTTTGTTAATCTGATGCTGTAAGCCTTATAGTTCCCCCAAGGTATTTATTCAAAAATGGATTTGTGAAATATTAAGAGGACCGGTTTAATGAAGCGTGGTGAAACTTCTGTTTGGAAATTATGTGTTCAAGTACAAAAAGAATTCTCACAGCTATTGGAGGGGAATTGCAGGATACATGCCTTTTTAACGAAATGCCGAAGGTTCAGTCAAATAGCATGGGATGGTGTGTTGTAGGTAACAGAGTTGCAAAATCCAGGGACTTGCCCTGCCTTCATTAGTGATGGTGTTTTCTTTATATTATGTGTGTGTTGCACTTTCTGTTTGTCTTTGCAGCTGTGTATAATTTCCCTTGAATTATTTCTTTTGGTGAAAAGCGAGCAAAAAAAAAAGTTGCCCAGTGGTTATGGGGAGCATAGAAAAGCAGCCATATTGCTTCTGTTTTCTACAACTACATATTTCTGCAGCACCCCACTTTCTCTGCCCCTCTTTTCCTCCGTATCTTCATGAGAGTTTGCATAGTGGGTTTTAGAACCTGCATTTTGAATGCTGCAGCATAATGTCTGCTAGCATTTAAATAAAAAGAAGCTATTGTTGTACGCCTGCGCTAGTAAATTGCTCAGGACAGGGTGCCAGCTCAATCTCTTACAACACAACATCACTGTGGCGTTGCAGTGACACGACAACTGCGCAAACGTTTGAGATGAGGTATCTAATTAGCTTGTTGTTCACTTTTTGGACTACAACTAATACAGAAATAAGAAGCGATTGATTGAGATTCTGCTAGATCAGTCAGTCGGGGCGGGGGTATGGTTCTGACATAGTAGTTTTAAATTCCTGTTTTTACAGCTTAGTGTTTAAAATCTTTCTTCCTCCCACAGTTCTGTTGTAGGAAGACCTTGAGCTGCTGACTGCTGTTGGTGAAGTATAAATTAAGCAAGTGGAGGCCATGTTTGAAACAATAGGTAAGACATGATACCAAAACACATTTACATACTTAACAAACCCTTTTCATTCTCTTTTTAAAGAGCTATGGTGAACTGTGTTTCCTCGTGTTTATCCAAATTCAGGAGAAATACGTGCGATGTTCATTGGTAAACAGTTCACTGAGATGAAGTCCTGGTGGAGATAAATGTCTAAGACTGCTGGCAAGAAATGCTTATAGATCTATATGAAGATGTATTATGCCAAGTGAGGTCATTGGTCCATCTTGCACAGTACTCTTGACTAGGAGCAGCTCTCTAAGGTCTTAGGCAGAGCTATTTACCAGCCCCGTTAGCAGTGTTAGAAACAAATGGCCCTTAAACCAAGGTTACATTCGCCAAAATGGAATGTCTAGTTGCCATTTTGGGGCAAGCCGGCTCCAGTGTCTCATTTTTCAAGTGATATACTGACTGCGATTGATTCTCAGTTAAACATCTGGCTAGCTCAGATGATTACCTTGAACTAGGTTAAGAACTTTGACAACCTAAAGCATGGCAGTGGGGTGGGGAAAGTGAAGTGAAGATGCACCTCTAGATGGTGTAAATGCCAGGTTATATTCTGGCGCCCTGGCATCTTCATTGGGTCGCAAGTGACCGATAGCCAGGTGCAAAATGCACCTGGTCCTTGGCTTATTTCAAACACTGCCTGTTAGCTGCTAATTTTTAGCTAGAGATTGAACCTGGAGCCATCTGCATGTAAAGCATATTCAGCTATAGCCTCTTGCAGATGTGTGTTGGTGTCCAAGGAAGAGCTGAAGTTGATCTCATTAGTTAAGCCAACACCTGAAGCAGATAGTAGAACAATGAAGCAAGGTGATCAGGCCCTGGATGTGGAAGACAGCTGTGGCTCAACCTGGAACAGAAGGCCAAAGGGCAAGACAAAATAAACAGGGGCCTTCAAAGGCATTTCGGATGGAACAAAGCCATGTCTCAAGTAGTATGGTTGGAAGGACATTCACATATATGGATAGAGGAGAATGATTGGACAATGTTATTGGTGCATCCATCAATCAGTGATTGGGCCATATGATTACTATTGTCTGGAAAGGAGGACTATACATTCCTGAGCTTCAAAACAATGGTGCATCCATCATTTTGTGTTAGCTCCCTGATAAAAATTCATTCAGGAAATCAGAATCCATTTGGGCCATGGGTTAACTGTAGAAAGCTAAAATACAGTCACTTAAAAGTATAATTAAATGGATATTCTGCTGGCGTTGTGCTATGACAGGGTAGTTGGATGCAATTTTCACTAAACCGGATGTTTAAAAAAAGTGTGTGGAGACATCCACATTTCCATCTTGTTTTAAGAGCTGATAAAGTAGCATGTAAGCATCTATGCCTAACAGTATATACGCATATTAAGGGTACCAAGTAATAGGGAATATTCTTTCAGATACTCACCGGGCCCTCCAGGCAGTGGAACGCCTGCAAGCTAAGTTACGGGAACGAGGTGATACAGCAAATGAAGAGAAACTGAGTTTACTGAAATCAGTGCTGCAAAGTCCTTTGTTCAATCAAATCCTCAACCTTCAGGCTTCTCTTCCACAATCAAGAGATCAGGTAGGATGGTAACATCTCCAGGGGAAAGAGGAAATGCCAATATGACTTTGTCAAATCCTTTTATCTGATAACACTCTGAACAGCTTGCAAAATAGACACCAAACAGTAAAAATGTCCAAAATTTTCCTTGTAACTTAGCAAGTTTGGCCTTCTTAAAGTTAATGTATGCAGTTTTCTCACTGAATACTGATTATAGGTAAACCTGTAAACTTTAGGAATACTGTTACTACTGAAATTAGGATAACTGGTATCACACACTCTTTTCCCCAAGCTGTTTTGTGAAGAACGGTGCCATTTAACCTCTGTCAGAATAGCTTGAGAGTTGTGGGGATTCATTCTTTGACCTTATTTTTAGCTGTTGGAAATAAAAGAGAAGTTTTACATTTGCGCTGACATTGTGAGACGAATATATATATATATATATATATATATCACAAAATTTGGATACCGCAAAGACCTCAAAGTGGTTTGCATAAAAGATAAAACAATAAAATTATTATTGCTAAAAACGTTACAACCGTTTGCTAACTTGTGCAACACAGAAGAATGCTGGTGTTAAGCCCTGCCTTGAGTTATGTGACGCATGCCTGTGGAAACATACCATTCGTAATGAAGGCCTGACTCCAGCCATTATCAGGAATGTGATAAGAATGGAATGCAGTTGTCATAAGGAATATGAATCGCTAACAGTGCAGAACTATACATGCCCACTCAGAAGTAAATCCCATTGAGTTCAAGGGGCCTGATCCTCAGTTAGGTGAGTGTAGACTTGTAGTCTAACATGCCTGGTTTTCACTCAAATGAGTGGAACACAAATGTGTGAGGTGCTGGTAATAGTTTAAATCTAGAGGCAATTGTCACACATCTGTTTTATTTAGTTAAATCTGGTGCATTGAAGTGAGTATAACAACAACAACAACAACAACAACAACAGCAGCAGCAGCAGCAACAACAACAACAACAACAACAACAACAACATTATTCTTTGTACCCCGCTCATCTGACTGGGTTATGACAAATTTAGTATAACATTAGTATTACTGCTATATATCTCAGCCATTGGCCACCTTTTGAAGAAATGAAAACATAAAAATCTTTTACTGTACTTCTATTTTTTCTTTTGCTAGAAGCAACAGCATCTTTGCTCATCCACGTATAACATGGCTTATTACATTCTGTTATCATTATTACAGTGCCTTTACTCTTCTGTGCTATGTATTTTTTTTAAAAAAAACATATGTGCATTTTTGGGCATAGTTGGGAAAGAATTCCTTTGATGAGATATGGAGCTTCCTTGTCTGCATGCTAAAGGGCTGGAAGAACCAAAGCTTAAGGAGTTTTTAGTTATTTGTTTAGAACATTTCACTTAAGCGTGGATGTTTTATAACTGGCGCTCAGATGCCTGTTGATAGGTTGCCTTGTAAGCCTTTTCATTAAAATAAACAAGATTTGTTGCTTATGTTGAGGATTTTAAAATGCAAAGTAAGCAAGATAAGTAGGAAGAAAATCCCAACAGCTAGGGACTAAACCAAACTGAATCAATTCTCTCTTTCAGAGAGAGAAACTGGTACTTAGCCTTCAGCACTCATTTGCATGTCAGCACGCTAAAAGCAAGCGCATATTTTCCCTCTGAGCATTCCCACTCTGTCCGTTTTTCTAAGTCTGATGGCATAGCAAAAGCCCGGTGTTTGAAGATAAGGGAGCAACGACAAAACTAAAAGAAATAAAAATAAATTCTGCTCTTGTGATATAACGAACTTCTTAAGTCTTCATTTGGCTTTTGTTTATAATTTGGAATATTTAAATATTCAAATAAAAACAACCGCAACCACCACTCAGTGCTGGCAATCCAGCCTTCGCTCCAACAGTGCTTGCTTCCCCTCCTCCACTGGAAAAGCTCAAAGCTGTGCTAATGAGAAAAATCCCTTTCCTCGGCTGGGTGACATTCTTCAAATTTTTTTCATACAAGTTTGAAGATAGATTTTGCAGGGTGGAAAATTACTGACTGCAGTGTAAGGGGTCTAGCCTGTCTTCACGTGCACCCCTTTTAAGTCCTGTTTCTACTTCCTTAGTTCTTTCTTTCTTTCTTTCTTTCTTTCTTTCTTTCTTTCTTTCTTTCTTTCGTGGCTTCAACCGGAGTTGCATTGAGATGTAACTATGCTTGCTTTCCTTTGATTTGTAGCCTGTGCACAGCCCCAGCTGGAAAAAAAAAAGTGCTGCAGCTCATCTTGTGCTCCACTGGGGAAAAATGTGTGAAGAAAAAGAGCAGAACCGACCAACTGGTTCTGTTGCAGGCAGTTCTGACGTTACTCTAAGGCTGTGGTATTATGCACGCTTACTTACATGGGTCTAAGTCCCATTGAACGCAGGACTGATTTCTGAGTAGACCTGCACAGGATTCTGTAAATTGCAGAACTACTTAATTACCCTGAACACCAAACCATCCAGCGTGGATCACACCAAATCCTTTTGCCACTGTCTTTCTACCCAGCTACAGATTGCTCTTGGTTCAGTGCTTCCTGCTTTTAAGAACCATGTCTGTACCAACGTTCCTTCAATTAAGAAACTGAGCTCTCAGAGAAAGATATCACAAGTCAGAAGTCCTCTGTTAAAATCATGGCACTGTGCTAAGCACCTTCTCCACCTTGGAGAAATTATAAACAGTCAGTGTAGAAGGTGCTGGACACAAGACTCAGCTGCAAATACAATGTTTTAAGTGCGTTTTGCATGCATTATACAAATGGGACACTAGATGGCATTAGTCTTATACATGGGGGCATGTTATACATGGAAAAATATGGTACTCCTTAGAGGCATAACCTTTCATGGAAGCCACTGTTGCCATCAGCTTTTTTAGGCTGGAAAAGAAGAAATATAAACTAGGTTCTGAGACCAGTTCAAATTTCCAAGAGTTTTGTGCAACTTCCATTGCTATTTTATCAGGTAGTCCAATTGCATAGTTTTCTTTATACATATAAGGCAATAAATTCAACCATGATCATAGTATCCCTGTTTTCAGCAGTGGACAGCACAGTGGGGCTGCACCGCTTACCTGAGCTCCCCTCAGCTGAGTTGCGTCTGCATACTGGGAGGGAGAGGGGAGCACGAGGAAGCAGTAAGTTTTGTGCAATGCAAATGAGCCAGCAGGAGCACCGGATTGGCTCTCCTGGTTTGCTTGCAGCATGCCAGCTTCATCACTGCTTCACCTCTTGCCCTCTCCAACTCAATATGCAGCAGCAATCTGGCACAAAGGAGCTCAGGTTAAGTGGCGCTGTGTGGTAGTGCCCATTTTAAGCACAGAAACCAACCCCATCTTTATGTGTTCCTACATGCATTGACACCCTAGCTCCACCTTCCTAGCAAAACTTGTGCTCCTGTAGGTTGCAGATGAAATGCTTTACCAAAGAATGCGCTTTGAACAAAGAACAAGCAGGGATCTCCTAAATTTTATTGCCCTTGCTCTCCTTCTCTTCGCTCCTTTCAGTGCGAGTTAAGGCAAAAGTTTTTGAAATAAGTGCTCGCTCTCATTTTGTTGCCTAAAATGCTGACATTCCATAAATGCAACTGAAGTAGATTTTTTTTTTTAATTGGGTGACATTTCAAACAAAATACAGAAAGTAGCATTTGATTGCAATGAAAGTTACCCAAATGTACATTTTATCATAAATTGTGGCATCGAAGGGTGGTGGGGTTTTTTTTGTTTCCTTCCAAATTATGCCAATATTGCAGATGTTATATACAGTAAAAGGAAAGGCAATTGTGGCAAATTAGCTTTAGGCAATTTATAGAACAAAGCTATGCTCCTTTCATACAGTATATACATAATCACTTTGCTATAAAGCTACCTCGTCATGGAGTTAACGGTGGCTTTTTTTATTGTGAAGCAGAACAGTTTATATGCAATGAAAAATATGACTTACAACTACAAAAGGCATTATTGTTGTGTGGCAGTGATCACTGAGCTACTTTAGAATATGTCACATCTGAACTGAATCACATGCAGATACACACACTCAGAGAGTCCTATTGTTTCCTGTGGAAATACTTAATCTGGATGAGCACACACCTGCGTTTCTCTCCCCCCCCACCCCAATTTATTTTATTGAACTTCCAGAAATTCCAGCTACAATTCCAATACATATTAAAAATATATTTTTTTATATTATCGACTTCCCATCCCATTTTCCGAGATGTTTTTTCTTATCCCCCTCTTGCTACACCCTGTTTTCCTTCCTTCTTTTTTTTTTTAACAAAAATCTTAATACAACTGTCTCTAATTCTTTCTGTTACTCATAATTAAAATCCTGCTCATGGGTTCTTCACATTATAATATTGGTTCAAATAATCTGGAAAGGGCTTCCATTCTTCCAAAAATAAAAACAAAAAATCATCAATTGATTCTCTTATTTTAGCTGTTAGCTTTGTTGATTCGACATAGTCCATAACTTTGCTTATCCATTCTTCTTGAGTAGGAACTTCTTCCTTTTTCCATTTTTGAGTGTAAAGGATGCAAGTTGCTTTAATTACATACATAAACAACTTAGCAATCTTTTTTTGGAATTTCTGTCCCTAGCAGTGTCAGGTTTTTTGGGCTTTAAACATCTTTTTTTTTATGTCACCATATATCATTTCCCATAATGCCCTGCCAACCTACCAGTTCAAAAATGAGTAGATAAATAGGTACCGCTGTGGCGGGAAGGTAAATAGCGTTTCTGTGTGCTCTGGCACTCGTCACGGTGTCCCGTTGCACCAGAAGTGGTTTAGTCATGCTGGCCACATAATCCAGAAAGCTGTCTGGGGACAAATGCCGACTTCCTTGGCCTGAGGCGAGATGAGCGCCGCATCCCATAGTTGCCTTTGACTGGACTTAACCATCCAGGGGTCCTTTACCTTTACTTTCTAGGTAAAGGGGCCCCTGACCATTAGGTTCAGTCGCGGATGACTCTGCGGTTGTGGCGCTCATCTCACTTTATTGCCCGAAGGAGCCAGCATACAGCTTCCAGGTCATGTGGCCAGCATGGCTAAGCTGCTTCTGGCGAACCAGAGCAGCGCACGGAAATGCTGTTTACCTTCCCACTGGAGCGGTACCTATTTATCTACTTGCACCTTGAAGTGCTTTCGAACTGCTAGGTTGGCAGGAGCTCACCCCGTCGTGGGGATTCGAACCGCTGCCCTTCTGATCGGCAAGCCTTAGGCTCTGTGTTTTAACCCACGTCCCTTCTAGGTATTCACACGTAAACTGTAGCTGTGTGGTTCTGGTGCCCCTGACTCCAAGTGCATGTGAATAGGGCCAGGAAGAATCAGTTTGTGAGTAGGGAATGCCACCTTTTCCTTGACAGAAGGCCCTCTGCCCTGAACTGGCGAATTTAACAGACAGAAATTAATTAGACCACCTTTCCCATTCCCTGTGCAGAGAAAAATGACACGTGTTCAGTTCCTTCTCATTTCTAAAGCTGTTGGGGATTTCTTGAGGGAAAGGTGCTAATCCTAGCTGGAGCCAGAGTAGTAAAGTAAGTCAAGATTCAGATACTTATGTGACTGTGACACTCATGTGCTAGCTTTGGGCAAGTCGCTATGTCTCAGCCCTCACAGGGTGGTTGTAGAAGAGGCCAGACATGTAGGGCACACTGAATGTTGGAAAGTGTTACAGAAACGATTGGTGTATTCACTGAACAGGTATTTATACAAGAGTGTCATTCTGCATGACTTGAAGCTGTCATGCCACTTAAATTGTTTACTATTGGCCAATTGGATTCACAGTGGCTAAAATATTTCCCCCCCCATACACCTGAGTTACTCTCTCATTTTTCTGTTTGGTTTGGTTTTACCCACCCCCTCTGCTGCCCTGTAATGCAGTAACCAGAAGCCACTTTGTCTGACATAGTCTTTTCACATTAAGCTAATCCCCTTTGAACATGCAACTCAATTTCTTTAATTAGCTTTAAGAATAAAGATCATTAGAGTGGAGTGCCACTATCAATTACTATGGACGAGTTCGTAGTCAATAATACATCAGAACTCTACCATAGTCTATACTAAAGCGTTATTAAAAAAACAAGAAGAAGTCTTTGGGTCTTGAATTAGATGAATTAAGGTTATGTTTTCATTCTTCTCTTCTGTTGGCTGATCTAAAGGCATACTAGGAAGCTGTGCTCCACTTTTTCTAGGGTAGATTTGATTTAAATCACGATTTAAATCACTAGTCAGTAAGACTTGATTTAAATCTTTTTTCTTCTTTTTTTACAGAAAGGCATTCCTGCTGGTATAATCTTAATATTTACAACCAGATGAAGGTTTCGTTTTTGGAATAATAATTTTTCAGAATAGTTTTTACAGTTATATAAAAAATTGCTGATTTGGTTATACTGTTAGAAATACATACACAGATAATTATGAAATTATTTTGAGGTTTAATAAGTTATCTGTTTATATTTGGACAACTTTTCTGCTGTACTTTATTGGAAGGAGAAAAATAATCATTTCCTTAATAACAATTTAAACAATTTAACTCAAACAATAACATTATAGTATATGTATCCATGTTTGTTAACTGATGTGGTTAAACTTTTTTAAAAAAACTTAGACTGAGTTTCAGCACACATGAAAAACTTAAAACAAATCCTTATTTCCTGATGGCCTTTGGACTATAATGTAACTTAAATAGAAAACTATCTTTAGAAAGATTTTTTCCTCCAAAACCATTTTATTTTAAAAATCCAATTTAAATTAAAAAGATTGATTTAAATAAAAAAAAATCTGATTTAAATAAAAAAATTCATTTTTTAACATAGATATTTTAAAAATCATTGATTCATCCTGACTTTTCCCCATTCTACCTTTAGAAGGGTAGTAAGAGAGAAATATTTTCTTTCTAAAGCAGTTTTTTTGCATTAGCAGAAGCATGCTATGTTGTTCCCTAAGAGAGGGGAGAAGTATTAGTTTGATGAGCTTCCAAGAGCTGTGATTTGTTAAAAGCATTGAAGCCTGTCCCCATTTTATATTCCAAGAAAGATGGCCTTTGTTTTCCTTATGAGAACATTAAGCCATCTTTTCCAGCATTCTGTCTTTTAACAGTGGATGCACCCAAAATAGCCCTTAGGCTGCTATAGAATGATCTATCCAAATGATTCGTTTATAATGTCTAAGATCTTCTCCTGGTGCTATATTCCCCAAAGTTTAGAAATAATCCTACGGACCACTACTTCTTTCAGCTGGTTTCTGCTGGCTATAGCATTTGTAATGTGTCGTGCTAGATGCTATGTGATTTCTAATTGTAGTTTTATTGCTTCTTTTATTTCTTATGTTCCATAGAATTCAAATGGTAATAAAGGAAAATATAATATAAGGAATAAAAGAAGCAATGAAAATATAATTGAAAATCAATATGAATATTAAATGCAGACACACCACGGTTTGGGACCCCAGATATACCTAACACAAATACATAAATATACAACATTCTGTTCATATATCAGAAATAATTGGAGAGCACCGTATCTCCCTACATAATAATTATTAGCAATCAATAAGCAATATAATTTCAGAAAGTATAGTATACTGTGCAGAAAAGCTGTTATGGTATTCTGTAGCCATACCATATCTGTTTTTTATACCTTCAATCTACAGAAGTAATTTACTTCTAAAATTTCCTCTTTTTTTTGTTTTCTGTGACGCAGTTGGACCATTTCAAACCATTTCTGCTATTCTTTTATCATAAGTGGTTGCTTGTTGTTGCATATTTGAGCTACTGACAGATTGACAACAGTTAATAAATTCCACACCAGTTATTTGGGGTTTAATGTGATCATCTAGATAGCCCAACAAAATTGTCCAAGTATTTAATGGTATAACCTAAAGGGTCATTAGTGTGATTAATCTGATTACTTCTTCCCAATATTTCTTTATTAATGGGTGAGACCACCAGATAGGCTTCAAATCTGCATTTGAGGATCCACACCTCAAGTCTTTGTCCTAACACCCAGTGTATACTTTTCTCAGTCTATGTGGTAAAGCACTTACGTTTTCTAGTCTTTGGTTATAAATTTTATGCCATTCCAGCTCAGGTTTCTCTGTCCATCAGTTCCTTATATTTCTTCTCAAACTATTGCCAAAAGCCCCTTTATTGTTTTCCTTCTAAAAATCTTACCGTCTACACGCCATTTTATGTGCCCTCATGTCCACCCCCCCCCCCAAGATAACTTCTTAACTGCCACTAAGAAAGTCAATATGTGGTTATACTAAATTTCAATTACAGTTGACTCTTAAGCCACCAGTGTGTACAACATTTATCATACAATGTTCCGTTGATTTGTTTCATGACTTCTGTAGTGTTTTAACTCTGTTTTGAACACGTGTCGTATCATTAAGGGCATGATAAACCTCCAATGTTGGATTATGTGTGGGCTTTTTCTATTTTGTTTTGTGTGTTTTGCCCAGTAGCTGCTTGTTCTTGTGTTCTTCACAACTAAAATCCAGTAATGTTGCATAATCTTTTAGGTACATGTTGCACCTTCTATCTCCTCATCTGGCGAACTCCTACAGCTTTCTCATCATGCTGCTATTGTGGAAACTTCACTCCCAAATGAATCCTATCTGTTGGCTCAGCAGAATGGCAGTCTTTCTAGTGGGCTAGAAGCAGCTGCCCGGTCTCCTCAGATTATTGTGAAGTCTGCTAGTGATGACTTTGAACTACTGATCAGAAATATGGCACAGGTAGGACTTCATAACTTGAATTAACCATCTGGCACTGTGGCCTTCTGCTAGGGCGGACATGTCAAACCGGTTGACCACAATCTACAGGTAGATCCCTGGATGATCGTGGTCGATTGTGGTCCATCGTGGAATCCTAATCTATTCCTAAGAGGGATCCAACTGTAGTGGGCAATGAATGTATCTACCCCTTGGGCAGTCATTAGGTGCCCGCTGCTGGCGATTTGGGAGATGAAAGTTGGCTTTGTTGCTGTATGCGTTTCAAAGCTGTGGATTGTTTGGTGTGCGAGTTATGGCACCCCCCTTAAAAATAACTCCACAACCCTGTGCATTAGTCCCCCCAAATAGCTCTACAGCTCATGGTACTCTCCCCCTAAAAAAGCCCATCAACGCTGTGCAATCGTCTCTCCCCCACCACCACAAGTTTTCTCGATTTTTATGAGCTTTGCTTCCCAAATGTTAGCACTAACTGTAGTTACCCTAAATGCAAGTTCCTAACCAACTTTTGCATGGTTGCAAACTGTGATTTGGCTAGTGAACATGCTGGTGGATATGTAAAGGTAACCGTACTTAGTCCCAAAGCTTAAAAGAGAAGGGTGAAGAGATGCTTCATTGTAGGACGCCCAGATTGCCTAACCACAGTGATCAGAACAGGACCTGTTCATTATGCCCCTACTGGATTTATTTGTTGCCTGCCTGGTTTGTTTATTTGTAATTTGTTTTGTTAAACATGCACAAACTTTGAAACTATATTGCTTCTGAATTTGTTTCAAAATGGTGCTGGTTTTTCTTACAGGGACGCCTTGTTGAAACCATAGAACTTGTGAAGCCTCTAAGCGGTGGTCTAGGCTTCAGTGTAGTTGGCCTGAAGAGTGAATATAGAGGTGAACTGGGCATATTTGTGCAGGAGATTCAAGACGGAAGTGTGGCACAAAGGTGAGATTGCCAGGAACCACTTTCTTAGTCAGATTTTAGAGATGGGGAGAAATCTGTAAGAGACGTGCCTCTTTTGGTCATGAGCAATAGTATAACAGCTACAAAAGGATATATTGCTCACAACTGATAGCTCATTGGAAGTTATAAAGATTGTAATATTCATGCCATTCATGTACAGTTTGAATTTCAGATCTTTCTGAAGTTGTTCCTTTTCCAAATTGTTTATCTAATTTTTAATCATTATGTTCATTTATACTTGTTGCAATTTTCCTTTGTTATATGGCAAAGGTTAAGGACTGCCCAGAAAGTTTCCCACCCTTTTTAATATTCTTTTGGGAGCTGACCAGACTGGCTGGGGAATGAATGAATGAATGAATAAATAAATAAATATTCCTAAGTTCTTATGACCTCTATTTCCTCTTCTCACACTCTGTCCCATTGCAACAGTATACTGTTTGCATGATATATTGTTAACTCCTTCCCCTGCCTAGTTTTTCTTTTTTTTAACATGGTGAATCTGTTGGTTTCTATAATTTCTTTGATTCTTGATATTTCTCTGTTTCATTCTTCTTCTGTATTGATGTGTGTATTCTGCAGGTTGTTTTGTACTGCTGTGGGAGCTTTTGGTTTGAAGGGCAGCATATAAATTAATAAAAATAAAAATATTTTTAAATTCTATTGATTTCAGCAGAAGAGAATTAAACATGAGTTTCATTCTCCCGTTGGAAGCAATGAAACTTGAAAGGACTTAGTTTGTGACCAGTATGTTTTGGGCACATAGGTTTTAAAGACTGTTTAATAAATTTATTGATCCTAAAAAGAAACGTGGATTAGGCTCACAGCTTACTTTTATTCAGCTTACTTTGACTCAAGTCTGAAGAAAGGCAGATTATGTGATTCCCTGAAAATAAATTCTCCACCAGCAAATGAATGAATCCCTTTCGTGATTAAGTTAAGAGCAGAAAGATGTCCCTTCCAATGTAGTTTCCTTCTTCAGTTTTAAAGAAGGAAAACTAGTCTCCTCCCCACCTCCCTCTTACACACCTGATGGCAGTGTTTGGTAAGTAAACTGTATGGATTGATGAATATTCAGTACTTGTACCGTGAATGAAGTAGAGCACATGCTCTGTTAAGCAGCAGGCTCAAAGTCAAGAATGAAGTTCCCAGGCTATAGCTGGAAGAGCTGGAAGCAACCCACTTGTAATATGCTTAGTCTCGGATGCGGGTGCAGGGAGAAGGAACTACCGTAGCTGTGGGGTGAAGCCAGGAGACAGTGGCAGTGGGATTAGCTTCAAAGAAAGCTGATCACCAGGGTGCCAAAATAGTTGCTCACAGCAAAACAGTAGGGAAAGATTTTTTCTTAAAAAAAAAGTTTGGGTGGGGAAACAGAAAAACAGGATTAAAAGAAACTATTTTGGAAAAACTGACAAACTAATATTTGGTGGCACTTAATTTTGATCATTTCTTTTACCCTTCGCTTGCCTACGATAGAGATGGAAGGCTGCAGGAAGCCGATCAAATCCTCGCTATTAACAGGCAACCCCTTGACCAGACCATCACACACCAACAGGCTATCGGGATCCTACAGAAAGCAAAGGATTGTGTCCAGCTGGTTGTGGCCAGGGGCGCCTTGCCTCAGCTTATCAGCCCTGTGATTTCTCGGTCCCCATCAGCTGCTAGTACAATCTCAGCCCACTCCAATCCAGTGAGTACACTGTATGAGCATTGAAAACAAGCATACCTTCCTTTTCTTAGCTTGTTGGTGGTTGCAGTTTAAATGCTGTTTTCCGTAGTCTTGTAGACTAATCACCCCTTGCCTCAAGGTCAAGATAGTCATGCATAATCTTCTCCCAGAACATTAAGCAGGCAGTTGAGTGAAACTGCATCTCCAAGGGAAGTTTTCCCACGCTGTCAATTTGTCTCCTAGTGCTCAGGCAACAATGTTCCTTCTGTAGGAAGGTCACAGGTGCAGAATTTGTGGCTCTTCACATGCTGCTCCCACCTGGCTTTGAATTCGCTTTAAGTTCCAGATTTCAAGATTTGCGGTAGGGTAGACTTGTTGAATCCACAGATAGAAAGAAGCCCATGCCTTCAGGCTCTAAGAATGATGACCAAGTGTCAATCAAGGTATCAGACCCATTTGGATTGTGGGCAAGACTCCATAGCATTCTACCCTTCTGGGAAGCGTCTACATTGAATCACAGCAGCAGCAAAGAACTCACATCAGTACTGCCCTCTAGACCAGTTCCACCCATCGCTGACATAACACTCCCTAAAGTACAGCGAATCATGCAAGAAGCCATCAGTCACCTAATAGTGATAGAGGCTATTAAACCTATTTCTCCAGAAGAAAGGTGCTTAGGCTTTGACTTAATCTTTTTCATCTCCCTCTTCTCCCCTTGCGTATTATTCTGGAGATTCTTCCAACCCTCCAGAACAGATTTTTTTGGGGGGGTGGGGAGTGCTCAGGGGGTATGCGGGGAAAGAGAGTCTTTTTTTTTGGGTAGCAGGAATCATTGTGGTGGCTTCTGCTGGCGCAGTAATTTAGTTGAATACCATCCCTAGTTGTGAAAATTCTGTCCCGAATTTCTTATAATTGCGATCCAATATTGCCCACCAGTTGTCTCATTTCTTCAGGTGCCTCATTGTCCCAGACATCCTTGGTTCTTGCCAATCCTGTAGTTAGCACAGTTGTCTTGCCATTTTCTCCCAGCCAGGATGGACCTTCTCTTTCAGGGCTCTGTCACACACCTAGATGCGCTTAACAGAAACCTAACAGCACCATGGCTGCAGTCTGCCACTTGGAAGTTGAACCACAGTCCCTCTTAGCTGCTAACAAGCCCCTTCTATATGCTGGTGTGGAGCATCATTGGAATATCCCTCTACATCAGCCAGTGCTATGGCCCACCTCTTCCAGCTCACCCATCTGGGTGAGCCACGCAGAGGATGTTAGCGTAGCTGACATTTCCCTTCTTGGATGCCCTTTCCTGACAAACAAATGGGCAGTGAGGAATTGTGGCAACTGTATGCAACCGCTGGCCAACCTGTGCCTTCTCCCCCACACTAATTTTCAGAGGCATACTGAATATATCTGAATACACATTGAGCTTCTACCACCTCTACCATGGAGCTTCATTGGATTATGAGGTAGAAAGACATATCATCACCCATGGCATGCATAATTTTATATCTTTCTGTTATATTGACTGCTTCAGAGCAATGGGTCTCAATTCCTTTTTCTATGCCTACATAGAAAAGAACATGTGTTCTCAGCTACAAGCTTTAATTTTGATTCCTGGTCCCATTTTGAGCTAATTCATTGAGACGGTAAACACTGTTGATTTGCCATTGAATACGCTCAGAATGAACAACACTGCATAGTGATTACTCATAGGCAGATTTCTAGAGTGAGGATACAGCCAATATTTAGCATGTTTACAGTTCTGTGCTCTGTTACACTAGAAACAAGACAAATGCTTGTCCTCTATTGTTGTTGTTGTTGAAATTAACTTTCAATATTGATATTTTCAGGTTCACTGGCAGCATGTGGAGACCATTGAGCTGGTGAATGATGGATCGGGCCTGGGATTTGGGATAGTGGGTGGAAAATCAACTGGAGTGATAGTGAAAACCATCCTTCCAGGAGGAATAGCTGATCAGGTACACAAACTATGTTCTTGTTTATAGCACAGAACGATATAGAATTACAGTTTATAAGTATTTTACCCACAATCGTACCTTGGTTTTTTAACAGTTTAGTTCTCGGGACGTTTTGGCTCCCGAACACCGCAAACCTGGAAGTGAGTGTTTCGGTTTGTGAACTATTTTTTTGGAAGCTTTGGTTTCTGAACGTTTTGGAAGTTGAACGGACTTCCGAAATGGATTGCGTTTGGCTTCTGAGGTACGACTGTAATTGGTACCCATCTTTTATTTTCTTGAAGTAAAATGAGGGGGTTAGCATTTTTGTGTGGGAAAACTGCTTCAGTAACTAAGAACTGCCCCACTCCAAAAAACAGCAACAATATAAGCACATATCAAAAGGGAAGAAGGAAACGGTTGGAGCTGTGCGCAGTGCCACCGCCCATCCAAGAACAGCACTGCTGCCATCCAGCAGGCGCAGATTCTGTTGCAAAATTATGACTCCCTTAGCTGAAGTTGCCGCCAGAAGTGGAGAGAGAAAAGGGATGGTCTACTCTAGCCTCAGCTTCTCTCTCTCTCCTTCCCGCTTCACCCCGCTGACTGGCAAGCTCTCTGGAGGTTTCCTCCTATTCTTCTTCCAGCTGGGCTGCCATCTACCAGAAACCATGAGAAGGGAGAGTGCTTCTACAGCTGCCTCCTCCATGGCCAAACATGAAGGTTTGTTTGCCAGAAGCATCTTAAAACCACGGGCTAAGAAGCTGGCTTGTTTAAACAAATCCTATCTGATATTGGCCACAGTTTATGGTTTAGACAACATGCTAAACTGTGGTTTGGTGTTGTTGTTGTTGTTGTTTGCGCTAAATCCCACTTCGTTTCTTTTCACTAAAACCCTACCAAGCAGTGCTAGGCGCAAAAGATGCTCCCAATTTTCGCTACTCTCTTCTCATTGCAATCCCCCCCCCCAAAGCTGCTCTTAAGAGTTGGAAGAACCCCTGGAACAGTATGGGATGTGGCACAGAGGGTTGCAAAAGGCTGTATATTGCAATAGTGTATTATGCTTACTTTTTGAAATATAAACACTAGGCATCTTGGCATCGCTTTTACCTGTGTTTATTATTTTACTGCTGCAACAACAGATGATACATTAGAGCATAAACAAGTTTTTTGAATTCCCCTATATCGTTATTGTTGCAATACTAGTACTGTTAATGCTGTATTGTTTTTAATACTCGATTGGGAGCTGCCCAGAGTAGCTGGGGAAACTCAGCCAGATGGGTGGGGTATAAATAATAAATTATTATAATTATTATAGTAATTTCTTGTTGGGGTGCATGTGTGCCCTCTCTATCTCTCTCTCTATATTTTGCCAGTGAAGTAATTGGTTTTTTTCCTCATCTAGCATGGTAGCCTGTGCAGTGGAGATCACATATTGAAAATTGGTGATACAGAGCTGGCTGGAATGAGCAGCGAGCAGGTGGCGCAAGTCTTGAGGCAGTGTGGAAACAGAGTGAAGTTGGTTATAGCCAGAGGCCCACTTGAGGAGCCCACGCCACCAGCAGTTCCTCCAGGAACACCAGTACAAACCTTTATGATGGATAACAAGGTAATGATTTGACAAGGTCAATTTAAGTAGCTGCACTGGCAATAGAGACTTCAATGGTGGTTCATTATTTAGAGTTCATGGCTCACTATTTTCTTAATCCAAAGGCATATAAATAGAGTGTGCTTATCACCATACTTAAAAATAAATCAGTCAATCCCTCACGGTAGTCAGTAGTGCATCGGTGCACTGGGAACTCTGAGGAGCCAGACATAAAAACATGCAAATAATTTCTAACCCACTAACCTCAATGTGCCACTTGAACGATGCTTCAACAACAGCTGAGCAATCAGTGTTTTGCAACACCTCCCACTTACTCTGTGGCAGCCCTTTCAGTCCAGCTGGATTATTAAAACAGTTTCTCCCAATATGCCTCTCTTCCTCCTGCCTCCCCCACCTACCTCATCACCCCCAGCAACCATCAGCCTTTTCCTTTCTGTGCCAGCCGGCACACAGCTGCAGCTCTTCACCTAGGTCAGCTGCTACAACTTCAGCTGCTGCTAGCTGTGTGCCAGCTAGCCAGCTGCCACCTTCATTGCATGCTGTATACCCCTCACTTCTCTGTTTTGCTGTTCTGGCTCTCTTTCTTTGCTCTCTGAAAGGCTCCCTCAATTCCCCCGCCCCGAGTCCCTCTGCGTTCTCCCATTCACAAATGAGTCCTTCGCTTAACGTTCCGAAGGGATGCCAAGCAAGATTGCGGTTAGTAACGTGAGAAATGGGAGAGGCAATCTGAGGCGTTGGGTGTGCGAAAACAAAGAAATACCATGCAGTAAAACAACGCATTTTTCTGCGTCTTAAGAAAGAAAAAAATCTACAGTAACATGTAGAGAGACTCAGCACCCTGTACAGATAATCTGACAGCTGTCGAACTTGATGCATCAGTTGAGCTGATTTTATTCAGCAAAATGAGGTGCTACTCGGTGGAACTGTGACTGCCACAATTGTATACTGAAATAAATAAAGGAAATAAAGAGGGGATCAAGCTCAAACCTTTCTGCCTGGAGGCATGGCTTGTTCCAGTGACCTCACAGTTTTTCACTGAACTTTCTCCCCCTGCAGTTTTCAGGAAGAATTCCTGAAAGATTATTTGAACCATTGCTTCTCATCAAATGTGTAAGGTTGGGAAACAGTCTTTTAGTCTATAAAGAAGCCTTTATTTCCTTTAATAGTTGAATTTATACTAATAGCTATTTTTAGGGACAAAGAGTAGGCAGCACGGCAGCTTTGCCTATTGGCTCTCCCTGAAATCATCACAAAAAAGCTGCTATTAATCGTTACATGCCCCAGTTCCCAAGTTATTTTTACTTTGCCAAGTAGAATTTGCATTTGTTCAGTTTTACTCAGTGACCTTCCCCTCTCCCTGCCCCTAGAATCCTTTGTGCTCCACTTTCTCTAGCATACATAGTATGTTACCTGTAAGTCATCTGTATAATACACTGTTAAATCATGGCTCATCATTTAGTTATCATTATTAGTAAAGGAGGATTTTTTTTAGCAGATCCATTGTGCCACACTGGGTGTAAACAACTGGAGTTCTGCTTGTGCAACAGGACCTCCCTGTTCTCTATCTACAGCACCTCTCCCCACCAAATATGTTTTGAAGGTCTCTGGACATTATCGGATTCAACCCATATGTTATAGGCGAACCTTAGCTCTATTTCCTGTTGAGTTTCATAGTATCGAGAATTATGGCTCTTGTTATGTCTACTGGCGTGGTTGCTCGAGAGCGAACAGGCAAGATCCCCACTGGTCTTTTCAAAAGGCTTTATTATTGGTGCAAAAACATTTACAGTGCAGAACGTCTCACTTCCATGTCTTGCTCAGTCACTAGCAGAATCTGAGAGTGGGCAGTCCTTAAACTTTCCCCAGCAGAGTAGTCTCTTGACCCCCATCCGACGCCTCCCCTCTCTGCGTGTAAACCTACTGCGCAGAGAGGGCGTGGGTAAAGGGGGACCTGCCTCCCCTCCGCTTTGCTCATGCACCATGTCTTGGCTCTCTCTTGCATCTTCTGAGCCCTGCATCTCTTCCCCACTAGAGGCGGGGCTTCCCTCCTTCTCACGATCTTTGGAGGCTCCCTGTGACCCAGCTGCCCTTCCACCTCTCGCCTCTGAGCTGATGGCAGTTCCCTGACAGCTATTATTAGTGTTGTCGTTGGCATATTTTGCACTCAGGTATCTAAAAGTGAATTGCACAATGGAAATACAAATGACAGCGATGTTAAAATCAGATATGAAAGAAGCAGTAAGCAAAAACTGAAACACTTCTACTACCACTTTCATTTAAAGCTACTCTGTTGAATATTTGTTTGTCTACAGTATTTTCAGTAAAACAATTTGGTCATATTCTAACTTGTATTCTAATCTCTACCAGCACAAGGAGTTCCTCTTCTCCTTAAATCTGCTCCAGAGTGATATGGGAACCACTGCAATAGATTTTAGGGGGCACATGGGGGGTGAAAGAGAGGGTTGGCAGTCCTGCTGCATTCTTGATAATTTTTTGGACTGACGGGACCCGAGCTTAGCACTACATTGAATACAACCCTTTTGTCTTTAAGTGTTAGCTCCTGAATTGAAAGTTTCAGGACCAAGTTGTCGTTTTATTTGCCTGAATCACATATCCTCTTGTTATTTCAATTTTAATATTTGTGTGCATATCTTTTATTTTGAAACATTTCAGTAATAATAAAATTTACCCTGTCCTTTAGTTTCCTTCTCTTGCATGATAGTAATATCTGTGGAACTGAATCTTGAAGGACCTCAAAACTGCAAAACACTTCATGGAGCCCCAAACCGTTATCGTTATCTTACTTATTTGCAAACATTTCTTCACGGATAACATTTTAACAAATGTAAGGGAGGTGAACAGCATAAAATCAACAATAAAACAACATCAATAAAACAAGTGCAGAATACATCATAAATCTGTAAATCAGAATAGTACATCAGTATAGCTGGATTGAGCTGTATAAATAGGTACTTTGAAGACAAGTAAAACTAACATTTTCAGCAGTTATTTTGGAGGGTTGCCATCTGTACAACTATCATTCCAGTTCCATGCTATCTATTTGCAATTTTGGTACCTGAATTGGTTTGGAAAATACGTACCAAAATTTTTGTCCCTCATGGGACATTCTTTCATTTGTTTTTTTTTTTTTTGTTTTCTTTTTTCTAAGAGAGATGAAGAGACACAAGTTGAAAATGATGCTAATGGAAATATGTTTGATGTGGAACTCACAAAAAACATCCAAGGATTAGGAATAACTATTGCTGGTTACATTGGAGACAAAACCTCAGGTAATATTAAGACCAGATCTGTGGAGGGCTATAGCTTGGTGGCAGACGCCATGATTTGCACACAAGAGGTCTTAGAGTCCAATCCCTGGTATCTCCAGGTATGGGTGGAAAGGACTTCTTACTGAAACCCTGGAGAGCTACTGACAGTCATTATGGACAGGGCTCAGGCTATTTTAACCAATTTTCAGGCTCTTTAATGGTGGGTCAAGCGGGACTTCAAAAGCACCATCTTCAGGTACCATTAAAATACCAGTAGCTGAAGGGGAAGGTAGCCAGACCATTACAAGCATCCAAGGTGACCAGGAACCTCCCCACTGCTGGAGAGGGTTAGACACTTTAAAGAGCAGCTTGCTTAACCGCTCTCTAAAGCACCTCCCACTCTCCTTTAAATAGCTCACCTGGGCTACCAGCTGCTTTCTTGCTTGCTTGCCTGACAGTCTGTTGTTGCTCTGCAGTTGCATGACTGCCTGTTGGTGGCCATGTGAACTGCAGCACGATGACAGCCTTACAATTTTATGTATATAGGAGGCTGTGCATGTTCAAAGAAGCCGGCATTTAACTGGGGCTGCCTCCTTGTATGCATCTATGCATTAAAATGTAATCTTATATCCTGTAATGCGTGGTACAACCCTTAGGGGAAAACGTCTTCAATGAGACTTTGGACTTACATCATAGTACTAAGGTTAAGTGCTTGGGCGTTTTTTGGTATGATAGAGAACAGTGAAATGTCTCTGTGCTGTGTCTGGGATTTTGGACTCGGGTCCTAGGTGCTGATGTAGCAATAGCTGAAAAGTAAGTTTTAATTGCATGAGGTTTTTCCCTTTTCAACCACAGAACCTTCTGGTATTTTTGTAAAGAGTATCACAAAAGGCAGTGCAGTTGAACATGATGGTAGAATCCACGTTGGAGACCAAATTATAGCAGTAAGTAATCATAGAGGAGTGATTTTATTGAATACTTGCTTTTATTACCCTCACTTTTATGATCCCCATCCCACCCCGTGGCACAGTTGACCAAAACGATTGATTTATTTAGAACCTTACATACCTTTTGTCTAACAGAAAATACACCTTATGCTAAACATTGAATAGCCAGCCATAGGGTTGGGCCATCTCCTTGGTGTGGAGACATGTGTCCAGCAGAAGGCTGATTAGATTCAGTGTTTGAAGCTGCTATGAATAGACTGCATAAAAGAAACTGGAATGGATAATTCACACGGGCCTGTTTGTAATAGCTCCATCATCAAATGCAGGTGTCTGTTCCAAACACAGGTTTTTGCATGCCTGCTTTCATTGATCTGCACTTGGAAGCATGGTTATTAATGCTGTACCCATACAGAGAGAAAACACAATTGCTCTGTTCTTCCAGTTTTTCTTGTATCAATCATTTGGTCATCCCAGCTGTCACTGATGACACGAATATATCAAAGTGCTGTAGTTGGTTATCATGTGAACACTTATAACACCAGACTGTTACTCAGCAGTAGTAACCAAGAAGGAAAGTGACTATTTGGTTATGATATTACAAAGCTACATAAACCCAGTCCTTTTCTTTCACAGTGGCTTTGTATAAATCTAAACACTGAAAGCTGAAGGAATCTGAATGTGGTTTTCTGGGATGCTCATATTCGGAGACAACAAAGCAATAATAGATAAAAGTGGCTGGAGACCAAAATAAGATATGACATTTTGCAAGTGGCTAAGATGAGATTTGGCTCATTTTGAATTACACACTTCTTGCACGTTTATCTTCTTTATAGTGGCCTGCTGGAAATTAAAACACATTTAATCATTCAGGTGGATGGAACAAATCTTCAAGGTTTTACCAACCAGCAAGCAGTGGAGGTTTTGCGGCATACTGGCCAAACAGTTGGACTCACGTTGGTCAGAAGAGGCCTTAAGCAGGGAAATCACATTCAACCCCATGAGGACTTCAGTGGTGCTGTTGAAAAGGATTTAATTTTCCAAACGATGGATGTTGGCACAGGCAAAGGTAATTAAGAATGGCTTTGCTTCAAATGAGTTGGATTTTATTTCTCTTTCTACAGCTTATAGAACTGGGGAAAATGGGTTAAATTTGCCCTTAGAGTCTGCATTTCATTTTTTTTAAAAAAATCATATAGGACTTTCTCATGTAAGGGATTTGTGTTCTCATCCATAGCTTTTATAAAGCTTTCCTCCTGGAATTTCAGAGCTAAATAAAGTGTCAGCAGGAAGCTCCCTGTTTAAGAGAGTCAGCAAAGATATGGATAGAGCAATGGGATATTACAGATTATTCTTAGTGTTGAAGGAGAATATAGTGGTGTTTTTATAGTAGTGCTTTTGTTAGGTTAGATGGATGGATAGCACCACTGTCTGTGATCTTGGAAAGTTGCCATCAGTCAAAATAGACCAAATGGATTGATTGGCCGACAACATAGGGAACTTGATAAGTTAAAACACTTTCTCCACTACTTTACAAGTAAAACAACTATACTGTATATGTGACGAACAGCTGAGCTGGTGATGCAGTGCCTTAGAATTCCACCAGAGGGCTGCAGCCTCTCTCTGATTGGCTACTAAGACAGCCAACCAGAGAGGGGTGGAGCCAGCACTTTGGGAGGGCAGATAAAAGGAGCTATTTCAGAGAGAGTGCTAGGATAGGGAGATGGTTTAAGAGAGAGCAGGAGGAAGAGAGAAAGGAGAGACTTGAGAGTTGCTTCTGGTCTGTGTTAGGGCTGGGCGATATCTGGTTTTTGACATCATGATATCTCACCAGTTAAACATTGTGATCTCCCAATATATCATGATGTCTGAAAGAAGGGTGGAGCTATGTAGAGGCACTGATTGGCTTCATGGTTTTTCCCACATTGTGGTTTTTGCATAAAACACACACATACACCATGATCTCCAATATATTGCCAGGTCAAAAATTATGAAACCTATATCACGATATGAACTTCAAACCGGTTTTGGACAATGTATTGATATATCACCCAGCCCTAGTCAGCGTGTCAGATCCATTCTGAGGAGAATATTTACAGCTATAGAAAGGAGTCTCTCAGTTTAGATAGAAAGTGGCTTGGGAGAGTATTCAGACAAGAGTTAACTGGAGGGCTGAGTTTGAAGAAGGAGAAGTAGAAGCTGTGAGGGTGATATACTTTGGTCTTGTTTCAGTCAGGAGGGGAGAGATATTCAATAAATATTTAAGAAGGATGTGGTGATCCCCTGGGTCTGTTATAATGCTAGAAGTATCTCAGGAGTATGATTGATAGAAGGTTGGGAATCTGACAGAAAGTACCACCTTGCTTAAGAACCAAAGTATTAAGCTGTAACACCTATGGTACAACTAAGTTAAGGAACTGAAGTGAAATAGCTGGAAATAAGCCAAGCATTTACTAATTAGTCTAGAAACCTGTAACATCTAACTGAAAACAAGCAACTGAAGTTTAAAAGAAGCTGTGTGTTTGCTACCTTGTTAGAAGCCTGTAACATCCACTGGTTTTAGTATACCGGTAATTATTAAATAGTTGACTGTTTCCTGAAATAACTTTATTGCTTCACGAATAATTTGTTTTACCAACTTTGTTGCTGTTTGTTCAACTTCTGCCTGAGTCTCCAAGTACTGAAGTTTTACCTCCCACAAAAAACATAAGTAAACCCGTTGTGGTTATGTAGGGTCTATGAAGCTCAATATGCTTCATCCTAGAAGGCTTAAAAATGCAGCAATGTGACATTGACAAGGTGTTGCATGGAAATATGTTGTTGGATTCTAATCAGACTCTCTGAGGCATTAAGACATCAGCCTTTCCATGTCTTAAAAATCCTCTGGAGAAGCCTGTCTCCAAGTACCCTCCTTAGTAGAGGAACACTGCTTCTGCAAAGGAGAAGACCTTTTTTGTGGTGGTGCCCAGACTCTGGATATCTTCCTATTTTAGAGTGTAGATTTTTGGAATTGTGTTAATTATTGTGTTTGTAGATTTTCAGGTTTTTATTTTGTTATAATTATTGGTTTTGAATTGTATTTCCATGGTTTGTGTTTACCCACACTTCGGTAAACTGCCCTGCAATCTTTTGGTGAAGGGTGCTTAAGAAATATCTGAAAACAAATGAGTAACTTTAATTTTGATAATATCGCCATAAAGTAAGAATTTCTTGTAGCATTCGTGTGGTGACTTTTTCCTTCTGGCTTTAACTCCATGAGATAACTTCTGAGAGCTAATAAGCCCCGTACTGAGTTTCCGATAATTTCTGCAGTATGTTACATATCACCAGGTTCAGACAAAGCGTGTTCTCCTCCCCAAAGTTGTGGGGCGGGCTAATTGATCATTGGCCACTGTTGTGATTGTGCTTCCCTTGTTGTTGGGAAAAAGTTAATGTTGCCATTTGTTGATTGACAGCCAGAAATGCTAAAACTCCCTGCACGAGACGTAGAGCTTCCTCTTTTCGCCCCGTGCATCTGATTGCTCGTCCCCCCTCCCTATATTTAGAGTTGTTCGCTTTGACCTTGCTATGCCTGTCATGGGGTCGTCTGCTCTTGGGGCAGGGGCCCGGTAGGAATTTTGTCCATCTGGCTGATTGGCTGGGGCCATTTGGCTTTTGCCTACTGTGTAGCAAATCGACACAACTTGTAAGGTTGCGGTTAGGCATTGGTTTATGGTTTAGTTGGTTGAGGGGCATGGATTGGCTGTGCCTGCCCCTCTAATGCTGCTGCTGCAAGGGATTTCGTTAAAGGAATACAGGGGCTCACTATTGCTTTTGTCCACCCTGTCAAGGGGCTAGGGCCACGCAAGAGCCCCTGGTTGTATTTGGGGAGGGCTGAGGGCAGGTTCCCTGCTCCGTCGCTACCCCCAAGTGTATTCCCCTTTTCTGACTTTCACAGGCGTGCGGAATGTCAGTCTGTCCCCCATGGTGGGGGCAGATAGTCGCAACCAATGCCTAAGCAACCACTCACATTTTTGTATTGTAACAAAGCTGTGGCCAAAATTATGCCAAAAACCTTAAACAAAAATTTCTGTGTGATGTGTGAGTTATTGGGGTGGCCCTGGGGACCTCGACACGCAAATTAAGAAAACATATTCACCATAAAGCTGGGGTGAGAGAGATAAACTTACGGGTGATTTTTTCTTCATTAAGAATAAACCATTATTGATGGATAATGCAACTGCAAGATTTATAATTTTCAGTGAAACTAATAAAAATATTAAGAATGCAATCTTATACATGTCTTACAGATGTTTACTTAGAAGCAAGGCCTGTTTAGTTCAGAGAGATTTACTTCCTAGTTAGTGGGCACGGAATTGCTGCCCAGGGCACATATTAATGTGAGAAATTGGCCGTCAGAGGACTTATTTGAGTTATGCTTACTAGCAGCCTTTTAAATATTCTGATTGGGACTTGAACCTCTGTCTTTCAAAGCATGGTCAAGGCAATTGCAGGAAGGATTCTTCCCATTGTAGAATAAATAATGCACAGGCAAAACTTTTCCCACCTGTAACCTCCACTTACTCCCCTCTCTTTGGATGACATAGATTGAATATACAACAAGAAGAGTATTTGCCAACTTTATGTATCCACAGTATTTAACAGCAGTCTAGTGGTTAAAGAAACGGTGGAAGAACAGATTTATTGTTTCCAGTGATTTGGCAAACGTTTATAGGTAGAGTGATTATTAGAAACCTCGGAGTTCTGTGTTCTTTCCCCTTTATCTGAAACAAAGGAATAAGAAAAAAAAGGCCAGTAGTATGAATTATTTTGATAGCATACATTTTTTTTCTTCATGGCAGAAAGATTTAATGTTTAGATTATTATGGGGAGTTGTTCTTCATGTATAAAACTCTACAGTGATAATGCAGTACGTTATTTTTTTAAAAAAATAAAAAGCTACTTTCATTATTATACACCTCTACAAACACAATTTCTTGTTTGAAAAACAC
This sequence comes from Podarcis raffonei, assembly GCF_027172205.1. Lineage (NCBI taxonomy): Eukaryota > Metazoa > Chordata > Lepidosauria > Squamata > Lacertidae > Podarcis > Podarcis raffonei. Next base: position 18,617,328 of record NC_070618.1, read on the forward strand.
ACCCTATATTTGGTCCAGGAGGGAGCTCTTACATGATAACAAAAAATGAAAGCAGGAGAACGTATTAATTCCACATCACAGAACAACAGGGTGCACAGAAGCTGCTCAGAATATTCTTCTTCTTTTCCAGAAAGCTGTGAAGGAGAGCAGGAGCCTCCATCATTGTCATGCAGTACCAGTGTGATTCACACTGGAGAAGACGTTGGTCCAGAACAATCAGGTCCGAATTGAGAATTTATAATATAATCCCCCCCCCCCATTGGAAACACACTGGCATGCATATCTCAGCTTTTGCCTTAGTGTGTGTGTGTGTGTTTGCAACCTCTGCCTTAAAAATCTGTGAAAACCTCACTGGAAAGAACAACAGACAAAGTCTGGAGCTGTTTCTAGAATTTACCTTTATAACATGTTGTTGTTTTTTTAACTGAAATAAGCACCATACATAATATCCTTCAGAGGTTATGTTTCCATAGAACTTTTATTCACAGAAGCAAGTTTCCAAAACAATATGGGTCGGTGCTTTATCCTAACTTCTTCAATGTAATCTCTGCTTTTCCTATTTTGCTCTTTGGGAACTCTCTAACTTCCTATCTGTGATGGCCTAATCTCTATGTTTAACATTGCTTTCTACAATAATAGCAAAAGCTGTTTTTATTTGCATTTTTTTTTTCATTTCTGTATTCTAATAGTATTTGAGTTGAGTGGCTTCAGACACAGCCTTTCATGTTCTCTCTAAATATTTGTCTTCTAACACATGTTCTTTCTTGTCAGTGCTACATGACTAACGGTCTCTTAGAAAGTTTCACTAAAACATTCGTTCTGAGTCTCACAATTGGTTTTATATATATATAAATGCTTTTTAAAAGCAACCTTGTTTTATACTAGCAACAGTTTTCTACACTTTCAACTCATAAGTCATTTTGAATGATGTAGCTTTTAAAACATGCAATCTGGAGAGTACACACAGACACAGACACACACAATCTGGTGGCAAAATGCCCACTGATTTTTAATAGAGCCATTTTGTATCCCATGAAGTATTCACACATCTGTGGGTGGTCATGGTAGAGCATGTCTTTGCTTTAACATAGGTATGCACTATTTCTGATGTGGAAACTTGAATGTATAGCAGCCCACCAAAGGCTCTGCAGATCTCTTGGTTTTACTATCTGCTTTGGATTGCAGAAATGGGTGTGGGTGTTGCCATACATTTGGTTTCCTGCTATACACTATATACCTGGTAAACCATATTTTGGCGTGATAGGTTATAAGTTGTGCTGGTTTGATTTCCATTATTAAATGATCACATTTGTGGAGATCATTTCATATTCATGTCATAGTTAGATATTGCAATGTTCGCACTTTTTCGTGGCACTGGCTGTGTACTGCACATTCTCCTGTATTTCTTTAGCCTTGATGTAAACTCTTTCGAGTCATTCAGGTTTACTTTCCTGACACATTTCTTTTAGCATTTCCTCACTTCCCTTATCATCTTTCCAAAGAAACCTTCATGTTGTATATAGTATTATGAATTCGTGAGCAGGATTCCAACTATGAGCAAGAGAAGGAATGAGAGATTATCAAATTATTTTTATGGTATAAGAGACAGAAGATAGGATGTGGCAAGGAGGAGAAATAAAAATCACCATGGGAAATGGGATGGGAAGTAAAAAAAATAAAATAAAAATCTATTTCTTATTGGAACGTTTATGTGAAATTCCTGGAAATCTAATAAAATATATCTTAAAAAACAGCGAAAGAAACTTTCATGTTGTAGTACTACACTACAGCAGCATATTTCTTGTTTTTTTCCATGGGCTAAATCTATTAGAAGTGCACATATGTTTATGAACTTGCATTCTTCCACTGCCCTCTAGGGACCATAAATTCAATAGTAGCCTCTGAAACTTTTGAGTGCTAAAATCTCAAATCATTCGTGCATATTGAGAGAATGTTGGCTGTCTCTCTGCGTTTTATATTAGGACATTTCTGTTGTAAGCAGAAGGTTATTTATTTGCCTATAATCACTCAACGGCAAGCCAATTTTAAGTATATTAATATCACCAAAGAAGTTTGTGAAATTGTATAACTATAACTTGTGTGCCAGCTATTGAATCTGGAACTGGTGTTGCTTTGGATCTTGTAAAACTGGTCACTTAACAGTATCTAGCAACATACCTGCTGTTATAGCATAAATGCTAAGTGGTAGTTGCATTTTAAAAAGAAAAACCAAGACCTTCTATTATGTTGTTTTGATAAAGAGTTTTGGGGAAAAAACAAAACCTCACTATATCAATGTTTTGTGCTGTATTTTTTAAAGATACCATTTCTTATTTTGAACTGATAGAGAACATTACGGCCAGTGCTTTTTTTCGGGGGGGATGCAGGGGTATGCATATCCCTAAACATTTTGTGAATCTAAGTTTGTAAAGTAAGTAAGTAATTTTTTTATTTATACCCCACCCTCCCCGGCCAAGACCAGGCTCAGGGCAGCTAACATCATATATCAAATACATTAAAACACAACCAAACAGTTAATTAAAATACAGCTTAAAAATAGAATCAGGATAAAATTAAATGATTGCCCACAAATTACAACCATAGGGACCGGGAACCTCAAGTATTTATCATTTGGCCTCATTGAGGGGCTGTATTTCAATATGAGTAGGAAAAAGAGAGTACCCCTAAACATTTTTTTTAAGAAAGGAAAAAAGCACTGATTACAGCCAGAAAAATCTCTTTATCTTATGGTTCTTAAAGGGGGAAAATGGAGTATTTTAGACAACAGTTCTGCCAGATGAATACAGAAGCTGCACGCAATTTCTGCGTTCACAGAGAAAGTGCACTAGAGGGTAGCCAGAGAGAAACCTAATTATTCAGAAAGCTAGACGAGCACAATTAGCATTCTTTGGAAGAGAGGAGATGAAAGAAGATCCTTGCAGTAATACAACTCTCATCTGAATAGCCAGGATAAGTGCTTAAAAGACTGATCCTCAAGGTGATGCAATTCCAAACTGAATAGCTAGGGTAAGTGCTAAAAGGTACTTAGTTTAGTGTCCAATCTATAAACAAAGTGATACAAAAGTGCTCCCACAATAAACTGTTCACCTTGCGACTTGCTAAGAGTTGCTACAGATGCAGTAAAGCGACGGCAACAGCAACAAAAGTTTCAGAGAGCTTTCGTACAACCTACTTTGATTTGAGAAAAAAAATACATTGCGGGAGTTACATTGAAGTTTTCATTTCAAATTTTCATTTATTTTTCTACATTAACAGGTTGTGTGCATTAATGGCATTTTCTCTCCCCCCCCCCTTAAAATAAACTGGCAGATAGATATGCACAACATGTTTTGTCGCAGTTCATTTACTGTATATAAAAAATAAGGCTAAGAATAACACACAGGATTTTTCTTCTTCTATAGTTAACTGCCAAACTGCATCTTTTAGGTTTTCAGCTAACTTCCACCGATGAAGAAATATCATTGCAGAACAAATGGCAGTCATTTTTGGGAGCACATTATGAGGTGGTGGTAGGTAAACTTTTGCTTGCTGTTTATAGTGTGTGTGTGTGTGTGTGTGTGTGTGTGTGTGTGTGTAATGGGTGGAAGAGCTGTCCTTGCAAAATTCCAAAGGAAGTAAACATTATGTATTTGTCTTTCAGAATATTAAATCTCAAAAATAAGCATAAAATTCCATGTTATGTACGCTTTAGATGAGAAAATAAAATGTGTTCTGGGCAAACAACAGTTCATAAAGTGCTGTAGTCCATAGGAAAACTTGGTACTTGACTGATTCATAAGTTCACGGTATGTTATATTATGCTGTAGGTACACCAAGCTATGCCAAGTACATAAATGGTTGTTGTTTGCCACAACTATACCATGCAAACATGAAGTGAGTACCTGAAGTGTGCCTTGAAAAATTTATATATAGTGAAATGAATTAGTGTCTGCTTTCATTCATTTTGAGGTGGCCACTAAGCTACAGTGAAGTGAAGCAACCCTTATTTTCAGATCACTTTCAGATGCTATGCCCTTACAGTGGTACCTTGGTTTAAGAATTTAATCCGTTCCGGAAGTCTGTTCTTAAACCAAAGCGTGCTTTCCCATAGCAGCGGGGGACTCAATTTACAAATGGAACACACTCAACAGGAAGCGGAACATGTTCTTATTCCAAGGCAAAGTTCACAAACCAAAACACCCACTTCCGGGTTTGCAGTGTTCTTAATCCAAGTTGTTCATCAACTAAGTTGTTCTTAAACTAAGCTACCACTGCATTCCCATTGTTTTTTTTTTTTTTGCAAGGATGGTATGTGTACATGAAGTAGCTCTTACCTGCTCTGGAAGTAAGGGGAAAGGTAGGAGATGAAACCCAGTTATTTTTAGTTTACTAATTATTGTTATTTACATTATAGAATTAATTGACATGATTATAAATTATATATAAGTGAACTAAGAAACTCGGTAAAACATGAGTGATTTGCCATTTCATTTTGAAATTCAGGACAACACTTTTTTTGCGATCTGTTGCGCTGCTTTTTGCAGTGCGTCCAATCCTCATATGATTACAACTGACAACAGAGCATCATCCCAACTTTCTGGGCAGCATTTGCTTATTGATGTAATTACACACTGGGCAGTGCTATAGCAAAAGTACTGTACCCATATTGCTGCTTTTGGGGGATTAAAACATAGTGGCTTGTTAGTCAATCCACCCCCTTACGTCATATGGTGCTCATCATAACACAGCCTTCGAAGTAAAACCTTGCTCTATAAGCTTCTTTGCATGTAGTTATTATTTCAAATGAAGGGCTTTTCAAAGGACCACCTTTTCTCATGCGGTTCTGCTCACCCACTGGATTATTTTGCTGTTCATTTACGGCTGGTTGATGAGCAGGGGACGGTGTAGTACATTTCCTGTGCACTGTACCATCCAAAGGAGCGATACAGTTGCCTGAGCACACATGGCACTCTGGGGTGGCGGCGGTATTTTAAATATAATTCAGGGTCACAGTCAGAGCTACAGTTCTCAATCACTGACTAGCACAGCTGTTCCTCCACCTGGGATTTAGGGAGCCAGAGGGGATTATATTGCCAGGTGTGCATCCGGTCCATGCTTGACTGCTCCCAGAGGGTGACAGCAGCATGTACCGAATCTGGAATCCAGGCTTTTTACGTTGCGTGGAAACACTTCCGTTTTAGAGCACTGTATTTTGCTACCCATTGTCCCTGTGGCACCCATGGAAGCTGACTTCTTGCATAACGGGAGGTGCGATTCCTTTGATTGTGGCATTTGTTTCATTTATTTGTGGCTTTCTCCGGCCGCCTTTCATCTCTGGGGCAGCTGTAGCTCACCAGCATCTGTTCCCCTTTGCAAAGGAGAATGGGACGTTACGGCTGGCTGCCCCCTTTCAGCTTACATTGCGATTCCATCTTGTCTTGATGTGAGAAATCAATGGGCATGGATGATGTTTGAAAGAAGTGAGCTTGTAGCTTAGAAAGTAGAGCATCTGTGGCAGAATGTTAGGGTTGCTGCTTTTAAATCTACTGTCCCTTTTGTCCGTGGGTCCGAGTGCAATTTTGAGAACAACTAATCCTTCAGTGTTCTGAAGAGCCATTGTGTTCCTTCTTTCTAGGTAGCTCACGTGAACAAGTTTAGTGAAAGCAGTGGCCTGGGGATCAGCTTAGAAGCTACAGTGGGACATCATTTCATCCGATCTGTTTTGCCAGAAGGGCCAGTTGGACGATGCGGCAAGCTGTTTAGTGGAGATGAATTACTAGAAGTATGAAATAATTTCTGCTTTACTTCTGATCCTTCTTGAAAGGCGATTCTGCTGAGGATTTCCAGTATTCATAGATAGTAACATACTTTACCATATGAAATTCCTGCATGAAAATTGTATGGATAAATCCTGCATTGGCTAATTGTATGCATCAATTTGTAATGGTGCACAATACACTGCAATTTTTTTTGCAGTGTAAACCCACCTCATATGAGTGGAAGTTGTGCAGATCTGCACTCTTGAGCAAGCCCTGCCTCATTCAGCGGCATTTTGAGGATGAAAAGTTCCCAAAGGATTGTTGATAATAGTAAAAACGAATGTGGCTTTCAGAAACCCTTTCCAGCTGACATTTGAATTTGTGTTTGTGTTACCTGCTTTCTGCATTGTGCCTGCAATTCTTGCAGGGCATTGTGTTTTGTGTCATTCTGGTGCACTGTTCTTCTTACAAATTTCATTTTAAATATATATATATATTTCTGTATAATATTTTGTCTTCTGTCGGCAGGTAAATGGAATATCTTTGCTTGGAGAAAATCACAAGGATGTAGTAAATATTTTAAAAGACCTGCCCATCAAAGTAACAATGGTGTGTTGCCGTGCAGCTCAACCTATTAGTCAGTTGTTAATGGATGAATCTCAGATGATGGAACAGGTAAATCAAAGCAAAGGTGTGGGTCTTGTATGTGTAGGATGCTGTGAAGAAAGTGTGTGATCACTTGACTCTAAGCAAGGCTGTTTCAGCCTCTCTTACTCCTGTGGCAAATGGAGGCAACCAGAAAATCTCTACAGGCACTCTTTCTCTCTCTCCCCCTCTTCCCATTATACCTTGTTCGAGGTTCCACTCTGTGCTCATTCTGAAATAGAGAGCTTTATGTCAGGCATTGCCAATGTTTCTGGGCCTCTGGGCACACTTGGGATGTTGAGGAAGTGCCACTGGTGCCAGTCACAAAATGGTTGCTGTGAGGTATGTGGCATAAAACAAAATGGCTGCCGTATTGAAAAAGAGCAGAAAAAAGGAACAGGACACAAAATGATGTGAGCATTCCCTCCCTGCCCAAACATCAACCCCCCCCCCCAAAAAAAATCAGTGGGGGGAAAAGGCACATCAGTCACTACCACATTCACTCACGGAAAAAAGCCCTTTGTTCTTCTTTATTCTGATCAGAAGGAAAGGTGGATGTCCAAATCTGGCATCCAAAGACACGTCAGCATGTTTAAGGGGTCTATTGAATTAGTGTAAACAAATCGAATAGGAAGAGCAAGCAAAGAGTGCATTGTGCATTGCAGATTTTTGAGAGGACACTTGCAGAAACCTTTTGTGGGTGCCATAGGAGGTATTGGTGGGTGCACACAGGCACCAGTTTGGCAACTCTCGCTTAACTATATAGCAGGACCTTAGCAGTCTTTCTTCTTGGCTGAGTGAATGTGGGATCTTGTTGTAAGGACATACAACAGTTGGCCTTGCATGCAAGTTAGTTGCAGGTTTGTCACTTCCTTGCAAGCACATACATTCACTTGAGCGAACAACGGAAGCACTTTTATCCCACTACAAAGATGCTCAATTTGTGTGAGCTGTCTGTTTTACTGATAAAGCACCACAGTTGCACGCAGCAAAGAGAAAGCTCCAGGCTGCGTGCAGAGTATTTAAACATTTTACCCCTCCCACCAAAATTGCAACATAACTTTTACCCCAGCAACCCAGTGAACCAATCACTGCCCCAGGCCATCTTTAGAGACCCTGCCTGGTAACAGAGGGGTGGCTCAGCAGACCCCACCGCAACACGTGCTCTCCATGAAGGAGAACACGCTTTATCAGATAACACCAATGGCAGCTAATAAGATAAGGCAGAACAATCCAGAGGGAGGGGAAGCCCACATCTGTACCAATGGGTGGCTGTTGGAAGCAGCTGAGTCAGGAGCAAGGAACACAACACCATGCAAAGCATCCGTCCCCTGGCTGCCTTCAACAGATGCCCTTTTTGCTTGCTTTTCAGTGGTGGAGAGCCACTAGCCATTTACTTCTTAACACTTTCCATTCTGCCTTTCATTGCTATTCAGAGGAGAGATAGTTGGTATATGAAGGCAGACCTGATGTAGAAGGAAAATTCAATCAGAAAAGTTTGGATGAATGAAATATATAATATATACATATATGGTACAGCCGGTCCGATCCAGTGACTGGAATGTTAGATAATATTTCCACCTACAAAGCCTGGTTTAAATCCCTACTTTAGATTCTCAAAGTGGCTTTGGCCATATTAGTATGGTTACTCAGAGGAAAAGGAAAAAATGTCTCCTCCCACAAAGCCATAAAATCGTTTTAGTTCTTTATCCTGGGTGGGGGGGACGGACAAGATGTTGGCATTCAAGAAATGCAAGTCCAAAGTCCTTTAGACACACAGAAATAGTTGCATAGTTGTTTTTCACAATGAAGCAATTACCTCATGGGTTTTTTGTGAAGGGGGCAGGCTAGAGGTAGCTTGCCATTTTGTCAAGCAGAAGTGCTGTGTAAACAACTCATTATTAATAGGAAGGTTGGTTAGAGCTGCAAAGCAATGTGGACACAAATATACAGTTAGAAGCAAAATTAAAATGCAGGGGCTATTCCCTATGTGGCTTTAGAGTGGCTTCAGATGTTTTGAATGTGGAGAGAATAGAGCAGTGGTTCTCAACCTGTGGGTCCCCAGATGTTGTTGGACTACAACTCCCATCATCCCTGAGCTCTGGCCTTGCTAGCTAGGGGTGATGGGAGTTGTAGTTCAACAACATCTGGGGACCCAAGGTTGAGAAAGGCTGGAATAGAGAGTGGAATGACTTCCCTGTTCTCTGCATATGTTTGTACCATCAGAAGTGGATCTTGCACATTTCTCTTGTCTCTCAGCCTGTCCCCACCATCTAAGCTTCTGCGTTTGACCACTTCAGTGTGGTGTAGTGGTTAGGAGCTGTAGTTACGTAATCTGGGGAACCGGGTTCGCGTCTCCGCTCCTCCACATGCAGCTGCTGGGTGACCTTATGCCAGTCACACTTCTTTGAAGTCTCTCAGCCCCACTCACCTCACAGAGTGTTTGTTGTGGGGGAGGAAGGGAAAGGAGATTGTTAGCCGCTTTGAGACTCCTGAAGGGGAATGAAAGGCGGGATATCAAATCCAAACTCTTCTTCTTCTTCTTCACTTCGGATGTTATAAAGATGCATGCGGAATAAGAAAAGCAAATCAGTCATGCTTGCCATTCTCCCATCTCTCAATGTCCAGAGTTCCTTTTAGTCTCTTGTTATATGTGTATCTACTTGGAATCGAGTTTCAGTAAAAATTGTAGGATTTTCAGTTTTATTTATGGAACTGAATCTCTTTCATTTTGCAGTCTGTTATTGATCTTGGTGGACTCCTGGGCTCTTCAGAGACAGAGGATGCTAACTTGGACATGGATAATATGGGCCAGAGTGCAGATGAGGTTCAAGGATCTTCTTTGGCAATGTGGGAGACAAACATACAGCAAATTGAGCTAGAGAAAGGGAGCATGGGACTTGGATTTAGCATATTAGATTACCAGGTAATGTCCAAACTACTTATTTTGCAGAATGGGAGTACTTACTCAGGGGAATTCTGCCCCTTTAAGCAATGTAATGTCATTTACCAGGCCTTTCCAAACTCTACTGTCAAACGTGCAACATTAAGTAAACAAATTTGTCAAACTAATTCTATGGACCATCATTCATTTTATGGGACCTCGGTCTAATTCTATGGCACAGTGATCTCTGTAGCAGGTCAGCTTGCATAAAGTATTTTGCTACGATTCAGGAAGAATCTACACATTGCATAACAATAAAAGCAGTTAACATTTATTAAGATGATTATGCAGAATTGTTGGCATGAGTCTCCACAGATTAGAAACACTGATTTGATTTTCAACTCTGATTTGGTCGTTCCTCTGGTACAGACATGTACTTGGCCATTTATGTCTGATTCTATTTCTTTTAGAAATATTATTATTATTATCAGTGGCTGGACATTTGCACATTCAGCTCACAGGAGAAAAATTGATATAATTATCAATTTGAGCCGAATGTGCATATGCCCAGCCATTGATAAAAATAACAAGACCTACAAAGTCTTGCACAAGACCTACAAAGCTGCAGAGGAGTGTGAAATAGATATGCTTGCTAACAGTGAAATTGCTTTGCCTAATGCTGCAGAGCTTGGTTAGTAAAAGTCTGAGTATGTAAACATTCATAAAAGAATTGGACTGTGCCACATTAGTGGGGAATTGCTTTCACATTAAAAAATCTCTTGTACTTAGAATGCTATTCCACTAGAGAGGCGTTTAAGTCGAATTTCTACCCTAGCATTCTAGCTTTCCATGTGCTAGGACTTTCCGAATTGCTGGAAGGATTCGAATCCACAGTCCCCATTGCATTCTGAAGTGGCAGAATCCTGTTTTATTAAAGAAGTTCAATAATCTCCTGAGCTAGAATCACAAGCTGTTATATTGCCCAGCGTAATCTCCCAGTGTTACGTAGCCTGATTTCATGTTGGGCCTGGATAAAATATTCAGATTGAATATATACAAGAAAATGATCTCTACAAATGTAGGAATTAAATATTGGGTCCTGGAGGGTATGAGTGCTCCCTCTCCTCCTCAGTGCCCCAGCAAACTGGCAGTTTTGGATATGCCACAACTCTCGTAAGATGTTTAAATAGTGAAACTTTCTATTCCTCGTGAGGTAAATGGAGCTTGGGGGAGGGATATCCAACTAATCAATGACCTAAAATCCATTAATTTCAGTGGGTCTTCTCTGAGTGTACCTATCATTGGATAGCTCCCATTGGCTTGGATTCCTGGACTACTGAAGGAGCCTGTGTAATGTTTTTGTCTAGATTGATAAAGAGGATTTGGCATTATTTTATTCATAATATGCTTCTTTTATTTTCATTAATGAATAAAGCGCTTCCTGAAATGTGTATTCCCCAGTGCTTTTACATAAACATGTTAGGGATCAAAGAATACTATCTTTCACCCTTGGTTCTTCTGACATAATTTGAGTCGGCATAAACAAATATGCTTAATTATAGGGAAGCACATAGCCATTAGAAGTCTTTCAGCTGATCACTGCCTGAAACTCTCAGGTTTTAGTTTTAGATTTTTACACAAAGATATTCCATATGCCCATGTCTAACACAGAAGAGGAGAATAAAGCAGTGTGGGCACTATTTATATTATTTGATGGAGCCTCTTATTTGCTGTAGCACAAAGCACAATCGAAATAATCTAGTGCAGGCATAGGCAAACTCAGCCCTCCAGATGTTTTGGGACTACAACTCCCATGATCCCTAGCTAACAGGACCAGTGGTCAGGGATGATGGGAATTGTAGTCCCAAAACATCCGGTGGGCCGAGTTTGCCTATGCCTGATCTAATGGCTGCTTGCAGCTGCTATGTAAATGTAGACATATCTCATGAAAGTGGGGTTTCACCATTCACTGGGTTAGGGCTGGGTCATCTGCATCTTGAAAAGAAGCATAAAAACTTGCACGGGCTCCTAATTTATTGAGAATATGTTTTCCCCACTTTCCTCTTCTTTAAAAAGGACCCTGTGGATCCTGCGAATACGGTGATTGTGATCCGCTCTCTAGTTTCTGGGGGAGTGGCCGAACAAGATGGCCGGCTCCTCCCCGGAGACAGACTTATGTACGTGAATGACATCAACTTGGAAAACGGCAGCCTGGAGGAAGCTGTGCAAGCGCTGAAAGGAGCGCCGATGGGAACGGTTAGGATAGGAGTCGCAAAGCCCTTGCCTGTAAGGAACTTAAATCTTACACATTTTGTTTGGGGTTTCCTATTTTGCCAAGAAACCATACAGGTTGCCTGTTCGCAAATGCATGCGTTTCATTTATTGACCTAGCAGCTGACGACACTCACTGTGGATGTGTGAACTAATCTCGTTTTGTTTTAAAGTGATGTAAAAAAAAAAAGTTCTGTCTGTGGAGTTTCATCCGTAAAGGTCAGTTCACACATGTGTAAGTGATGTGGCTTCGGCTGCCATCAAGTGATAAGCATACGCCTCTGAACCTGCCCACAGTGTGTCTGACTGCAAAAATAAATAAATAAAACAATAGCAGTCTGAAGTGTATCTGAAGAAGTGTGCATGAACCCGAAAGCTTATACCAGAACAAACTTAGTTGGTCTATAAGCTGCTACTGGATTCTTTATATTTTTTATTTTCATTTCAATAGCAATCTGTACTTCAGATTCATCAGGGCTTCAGATTCATCATTTACTCAATAGCATCTTGTTTTGACCCTAGCTATGGAGCTTCATTTGGGAATAGCATACATTGGGCATAGTAATGGGAAGAGGAGCGGCCATCCTGGTTTGACAGAAAATTCAAAAAGGAATTTGTTTAAAGCTGGTTTTCTTCCTAACCTCAAACACAGCGTTCTTGACTTCAATGCTCTTAAGTTCAATGGAGCTTATTGATGAACATTTGTGTTTAGATTCTGAGAGTAAGTGGGACTGAAGTCTGTGGGACAAAATAGGTTTAAATCCAATCTGTTAGGCTCAGCTACATTGGTAATCGGGCTCTTTTGGCAAATATAGTGAAGTAAATATAAATCATCAGGGCTGAGAAAACATTCCAAATTCCCAGGTGCCAGGACTGGAGTATTAGATACTACCGTTGTGCACAGCTAAAATATTATTTCAAACTCATGGGCATTTCATTCTTCAGTGCTTTTCCTAGCCTTGTAAACCATTACACCTGCTCAGGGCTAAAAGAATAATCTGCAGTTCTCTCTTTTTCGGAGGCTCCCATTCATTCCCCTTTCTAAAAATTCCCTCACGCTGCATGTCATGAACATTAGCCACTATCCATCTCAAGAGCTTCATTCTCTCTGCAGCTTTCACCAGAAGAGGGCTATGTTTCTGCTAAGGAAGATTCCTTTTTCTACACTGCCCAGTCCTTTGAGGAGGAAGGGCCAGCTGATTCAGCCCTCTTCCATGCTGAGCTGGCTCTGGTTAGTGGCCACTTCCTTTCCATGATAATGTGTTAAAACCCTTTTGATCTTATGTTTTCATACCAAACAAATTTTGTCTAGCATCAGTGGAGAAACAGCCTTGACATTGTAACATAAAGACGTATTTTAAAATGCTTGCTTAACTTCTTTTTTTTTAAGGGCTTAAGAAGTTTGTTTTATTGGGTCGAGATGCTAATATCTAAATACACACACACACACAACAACAACAACAACAACAACAACAACAACAACAACCCACAAACTCACACCCACAGTCATGAGAAAAAGAAAGTACACCCTCTTTGGTTTTACATATCAGGACATAATAACAATAATCTGTTCCTTAGCAGGTCATAGAATTAGGTAAATACAACCTCAGGCGAACAGCAACACATGACCTATTATACCGTGCCATGATTTATTTAACAGGAAAAAAGCAAAATGGAGAAGCCACATGTGGAAAAACTAAAAATGAGACAGTAACTTGGATTGGATTTCAAAAAATAAATTCCATATTTGCACATTATCCTGTTTTAAGAATCTTACATCGATACAGGAAAAGGAAATTAAGGCTGCTGTCCTATGCTCTTCTGTAGGAGTAGTTAGTAGACTCACAGGTATTTGTTTCTGGGTAGAAACACAAGATTGGGCTGTCAACCACTTATGCAAAACAAGTGGTATTGACAACAATGAGTTAAGGGGATGTGTATACTGCATTACAAAGTGAGGTTTTTGCTGCTGTTTTTCAGGTCATGCTATATCGTCACCACAAAGTCTATCTAGAAGCTTGATGGATTCTTAGTTGGCTGCAACTTCCATCGTTCAAGCAAACTAATCACTTTTAAGTTTCAGTAGGAAGTTTTAATGCATGCACTTGAGATATCACATAAGTGCAGGATTTGTAACATCCTGGATACGTTTTTATTGGGCATTAAAAGATTAGTGAAAAGTATGCTAGCTTTGAATTTGGACAATGTGTATATATATATATATATACCCTATTATTTAAAATAAAATGAGAGATTTGGTAGGCAGCTTTTGTATCATGAAGATAATTAAACTTTTTTTTTTAAAAAATGGACCTGTTTAGACAAACTTAAGCAGTGCACCACATTCTTAAATTCAACAGTGGGACAGCAGATGAGATTTTTTTTCCCAGAGGTAGAAAATTATAGGAAATCATTCCCCCCGCCCCAGCATCAAACATCACCTGTTTATCACTTGATGTACTTGCAATTTCAGATCTAAATAATATTCTCAGATAACACTGGTGTATCATTGAATTTGAGGATATGGAGACATAGGTGAAAATGGAAATGGGCTCATTGTGTGTCCAAAAGATTTTGTATGTTGGAAATCAAAAAGAAAACTAAAACAAGGCACGGTAGCTAAGAAGTATTCATCCAGAGATGCAAATGTTTGGGGCTTATGTGATACAAATGCAGCAGATAGCCGGACTGATTAAATTGCCTTTGCTGTTAGGTGGATTCAAGTGAGGCAGATCTAGTGGAGGAATCCACCTTCGAATCGCACTATTCCCCAGACAATGATGGTACATTCCAGTCTTCAGTTTCAGCTCTGCATGGCAGCGCCTGTGCCGATGACCTGAAGTATAACATCTCACTACCCTCTTCAACTCCCAAGGTAAAAAGAAAAATATGTATCATTTTATTGATTGCGGTGAAGCACCACTGAATGTGAAGATGTTTGCGTTTGGCTGCTGTATTGGATGTAGCAATGACTAATGTCGCCCCGGTTGGTTCCATCTGCTCGTAGGTTTGTTATTAGATTAAAGAGCAATTTCATTTAGGTAGTGTTGACTGAACACCTTTCAGACTTTCGGAGTCCAAATGCATTTTGTGCTTTATGAGGAGGACAATATCAATTTGAGGTCTCTTGTTTCACTTCTTAAAAAAAAGAAGAATGGTTTCAATGAATTTTAATAATACTGTGGGATATTTTCAAAAAGGTTAACGTAGAGTAATGAACTATTGCTCAAAAAATAATATTTCCACCATAATAAGACACTGTTCATTTTCTCCGTATCTTTAATCGTAGTCAGTTAGTTACTATATCCCTTTAGTAAATGTGATGTCGCAGTTAGGCTAAAATTAAATCAACAGCAAAATAGCATCAACATGTTGACATTAAATTTAACCATAAAGAGCAAGATATTTTAAAAAATGTTTTGATCCCATACCCAATCCTGTTCTTTAGCATGATGGCATCTTTTACATTTTCTTCCCCGTGTTAAGATCTTCCATTTCTTGGCAACCTGTTAATTTTTTTCGCCTAAGCTTGAATAATTTCCTGTGTTTTTTTTAATACTCATGGTAGTTCTGGCATCATCATTGCCGGTGATGTCGATCCATTTTCTTGGTTGGTTTGCAGTGTATATTCCTGAAAAAAGGAGTTGCTCATCTTTCACACCTGAGGTTCACCAGCTGGCTGTATCCCTTCTGGAATGTATTTCAGTCTTACTGGCCATGGGGCCGACAGCCGGAGTTTATCTCATAATGGAATTTCCTAATCCACAACAGAATGTACCTTTGCTGTGCCAATGAGACAGATTGCATTGTTTAACTTGGTAATTGTTACTTAAAGGGATTAGACAGAGAGCATGCTGGGAAATGTACGTTCTGCAACACATCTGGTCTTACAGAAGACATCACATTGGTGTTCCCAAAGACTCTCTTTCTGTCTCTGTCTCTCCTTTTACATCTACCAGATGCAGTCCTATATATGTCTTCTCAGAAATAAGTCCTGTTGAGTTCAATGGGGCTTACTCCCAGGTAAGTCCTTATAAGACTGCAACCCGAGAGTAAAATGCTAACATTAAAGTTTGGTAGCAATTCACGTTTCATTTTGCCCAGATAAAAATAGCCACACAGAAAGCAATGCAATATACCATTTCAAATGAGCCAGAGACCTCTCTTCACACAGGGAGAGGTAATAAATAATAATAATAATAATAATAATAATAATAATAATAATAATAATAATAATATTTATACCCCACCCATCTGGCTGAGTTTTCCCAGCCATTCTGGCTGGCTTCCAACAAAATATTAAAATACCCTTCTAGAAGCAGAGGGACATGTGAAGTAGGGAATATCCACCTAAAAAACATTTTCATCCTTAGAAGAGCACAGGAAGCCCACACATGTGGACCTCAAAGTCATAGATCTAAAGTTTGGAATACAGGCAGTTGCAACTCCAGATGACAGACACATTGGAGTTTCAGTACAGTCATTATTTTGAAGAGGGGAAAAAGTTCATCTCAAATTTTACATGTTTTGGAGCCTTTCCTCACACTTGCAGAATGAAGCTTTTTGGGTAATTTATCTTAGATACAGTAGTTTGAGAGGAACATTAAAGCACTGATGGGTTAAGAAACGAGCGAGACATTAACTCCCTTACTGACAGACATGCATTCAAATAGTGCTCCATTAGGACCAGAGTCGCAGGGTTGTATCAAAAGCAGCACCAGTGAAATTACTCTTTTGCAGTGGCAGATCAGGTCCACTTCCTGGTGGGGCCGGGTTGTGGTCCGGCCACCTAGCCACTCCTCTCAGCGTCGGGGTGGTACGGCATCCTGCGTCATGCTGGGGAAAACCCCGGCAACATCAGGTTGCCAGGTGGCTAATCAGGTCACTTGGGGGGGCGTGGCCTGGGACAATTTAAGCCTCAGCGTGACTCTGTGGCTTCCTCTTCTGTTTCCTCTCCCTCCTCCCCCCCCCAGTCCTCCAACTCCAGCTGATTTGGAGGGTGTGTGGAGGGCTGCAGGCGCGGAGGGAAAGCTCTGTCTTGCTTGCACCGGTCTGTTGCGCTAGTGGAGACGGAAGAGTGGCTATTGCCCTAGATTTTTAACTATATACATGTTCAGAACAGTAGGTGCTGTTCAGGAATGCTGATGCTGTCTGAAATGTCTCATGCTCTTTATCAAATTGTCAGTGTAGTTTGGTATCGTGTCTACTTGAAAATGTGCTGCCCTGAGCATACTCCCAGGAAACTGGATAGTAAGGTTGTATCCTTAGGCTGGCATTCAACTATGTTTACTTGGAGTAGATGCATTGGAATGAATGACCACGACAAAGTTAGGTCTATGAATTTCAGTAGGACGATTTGGAGCAAAATCTGGTTGAATACCCTTGGGTGCTCTTGCCTGGAAGCAAGCCCCACTGAACACAGTGAGATATACTTCTGAGTAAACATGTGTCGGTTTTGTTCTGATGGGCTGTAATTCTA
Source organism: Podarcis raffonei (assembly GCF_027172205.1). Classification (NCBI taxonomy): domain Eukaryota; kingdom Metazoa; phylum Chordata; class Lepidosauria; order Squamata; family Lacertidae; genus Podarcis; species Podarcis raffonei. The sequence continues at coordinate 18,634,366 of NC_070618.1, forward strand.
TGCACACTTACTTGGGGCTGGGTCTCACGGAACTGTGTGAGACTTAACTTCTGAGTAGACGAGCAGAGATTTTAGTTCTATCTTGGTGATTGGAAAAGCATTTAGTCTTTGCTGAATTCACTTTCAAGAGATGGGCAGAACAATAACATTGTTGTTGTTTATGTTGTGACGTGGGGTTTGTGATTTCAGCTCTCTTGACATAATATGCTGGAGACAGTTCTGTAGTAACACTTCTTTATTAAAGCAAACAAGACTGAGAACTGAGGAGGGGAGAGCTACATTTATAGGGACAGGGAACTAGCTAGAAAGGATACATTTTGGAGGGAACAATATCAGGCAATCACAGTCCTGCCTTTTGGAGGAAACCAATAAGACAGAGGATCCAAATACAGCAGCTTAAATGAACCAAGAGTAGCTGTACCCTCTGGAACCAAAAGGCAGTTACTTTACCCTAATGCAAATACAGACAATAATAATACAGATATAAAATCCTTTGACTCAATACACAACAGTTTAGTTGTTTAGTCGTGTCCGACTCTTCGTGACCCCATGGACCAGAGCACACCAGGCACTCCTGTCTTCCATTACCTCCCAGAGTTTTGTCAAATTTATGTTGGTAGCTTCGAGAACATTGTCCAACCATCTCGTCCTCTGTTCTCCCCTTCTCCTTGTGCCCTCAATCTTTCCCAACATCAGGGTCTTTTGCAGGGATTCTTCTCTTCTCAAATAATAACATACCAAGCTGTTATTCAAAAAAACCCAAACCTCTAAAAGTCAAATAAACTTTTAAAAACTTTTTTTAAAAAAATTATAGGCTGTTTGCAAAGAAAGTTCAAATGCCTCAGTTGGTTACCATTTACCGGAGCAAAACCTGTACACCATGGATCTAATGCAAAGGGGAGGAGAGAGCAGATCTTCTGCTGATGTATGTGTGGAACAGTCTGCTGGGAGCACAAGAAAAGATCCAGTAACACATTCTCCTAAGAAACAAGCTGAACATGAAAGCACAGGAACTTGGACAGCTGAAGCCTCACACAATGCAAATTTAACTTCTAGATTGAACCCTGATGCTACTGGGAAAGTAAGTGTTTCATTGCGTATGTTTGTGCAGTAATGCCAGTATTTCCAGGGATCACAAAACGGAACTGATAGCCTTCCGGATATTACTGTGCTTACGAACTCCCTTAATAACTCTGCCAGCCTTGATAGCCTGGTTGAATTGTGGAATAACAGGCTCCCCTTGCAACATGGTATATCTCCCAGGTGTCCTTCTGGCAGTGCAAGTTCCTCTTGTTCAGGGAGCACCAAAGACAACTGAAGTGGCTGGCTTTGTTGTAAAGATGGCAATTTTGGTGATCAATTTATGGCCTAGGCCAGTTTCAAAGGGTTGCGCTACTACTGTCAGCGTAGCATCCGTTCTGTAAAACTGTTCTGAGCGATAGTAAGTAAGGGCTAAGTTTGCAGAGAGCTCCAAAGTGAAAGGGTGCAGGGATACAAAGGGTTTCTCTCTCTCTCGTTCTTCTAGGTCAGGCTGATTTGCAGCACAAGCACACAGTAGGAGCTTGTTCTTGGACAAAGCAGGAAGACTTTGGCATAAAACCAGGCTTATACTCCTGCCTACCTCTCCAGCACTCTGCTGCTGCTTGCACTGAAGAAGATAGTTTGCTTTATTTTCTTGCTTTGCTGCCAAGGAACTTGCATAAATGCTGATGTTTTAGCAGTAAACCATCGTGTTACTTCTTTTTTATCCCTTTAGCTCAGTCATATTAATTTGAAGGGAAACGAGTTCTGTAAGCAAATTAGGAATTATACATTTTCGTATTACGTGAATGCCTAGCAGATTGGAAACCATCTGTAATTGGCAAATCACACGGAATCCAATAATGCTCTCCAGTTACTTGTCTCTATAAACTGACACTGTTTTTCTTCTTATCAGGATCACGTACTCTTGATGGAAAATAACAGCTTAACGCATGCTGGGAGGTATTCTGCAACCCTAAATACAAACAAAAACAAGTTTGAGAAGACGATTACTATTGCAAAAGGCAATTCAAGTTTAGGTAGTTTATCTGCATCACCTTTTCTGCCGTTGTTGTAATTTCTGCCTACTTGCTCCCCAAATAAAACTGTGTAATGGTATGAAAAACAACAACAGACAAACCCATTGAGAGTGTGGCTGCTGTGTAGGCAATCTGCAACTTTTCAGGTCCATGGTGCTGTCTCCAGGAATAGGTTTTTCTCAGGAGAGTAGGAAGATATTTCAACACAGGTGTTTTGTTTTGTTTTGCTAATTGGGTGGAATTCCTTCTATTGTTTTGCTCATGATATGGCATGAGATTTAATGTGAGTCAATAATATCAAACCGACCTATGTAATTCTAGTAATTAGTGGTGAGATGGGAAACATATGGCCCTTAAGGTATTTTTGGCTTTCAGCTCCCATCATCCCTAGTTGTGAGAAATTATGGGAAACGTGTCCAACAAAATCTTTCCAAAGCATTTGACATTGGGCTATTGGAATTAGTTGATAGAATTTATTGCTTGCCTCTTTTAGCGAATACTTCAGCTAAGAGTTGTTGCAAACATGACACTGAGTAAAGCCTCACAAGACTGTCTAATCTTCTTCAGAGGATGAACGAACAACAGCACATTGAAACTGCAGTCCTATATATACTGTTACTTGGAAGCAAATCCCGTTTATTTAAAATATTTATATCCTGCCCTTCATTACAAGATTTCCCTGTGGGGAACAATAAAACTCATTCTAAAACCACAAAGCCATTAAACAGATGCAAGAGTGGGTCAGATTGCAATTAGCATCAGTTATAAAACTATAGAGCAACATCTATAAAAATCTCAAGCTGAGCACTTAACAGTTTCCAAATGCTTGAGTAAATAACTATGTCTTGATCTGATGCCGAACTGAGAGGTGATGGGTATTCCACAACTGGGGCACAACCCCAGTGAAGCTTCTCAAGCCCTTGCATAGCGTATAACTCCTGGAAGCTGGACCATTTAAATCAAGGGGACTTCATTCTGAATAGGATTACACTGTAAAAATAGCAATTCCTCAATGTTTCAGTGTGATGTTCAGAATGGAGTTTGTGCTAGACAGCTGCCAAGAAACAGAAGTTATGGTCACGCTCACAGCTTTGCATAAATGTAAATATCAGCATCTTGCTCAGAATGATTCTGATAAAAGTGCCTTATCTTAATATTATCAAATTTCACATGTGGTTTTATTTTATATTTTGGGTGGGTGGGTGGGGAGGTTGTAGGTGGTGGTTTGCTTCTATGGATGCATATCTGCTATCAGCAAAAACACCTATGTATAAGGTTTAGGTTGACTTTTTTGGGGGGTCTTCTCATAGGCTGGAATTTGCTACCGTATTACCTGTAATATTGGCTGCAAATGTATCTTCTTTATTTTCTTCTACTTCTCCTTTAAGGGATGACAGTAAGTTCCAATAAAGATGGCTCTGGAATGATAGTCCGCAGCATTATCCATGGGGGCTCCATAAGTCGCGATGGGCGCATTGGTGTTGGGGACTGCATTCTGTCTGTCAATGAGGAACCTACCACTAATTTAACCAACGCACAGGCACGAGCTATGCTGCGGAGACATTCCCTCGTTGGACCAGATATAAAGTATGTAGAGTCAATTGGTACAAGAACAATGTCTGGTGTATTTATTTATTTATTATCTTTAAAAATAATCTTGAAGGACATCATATTCCACACTTACCTTGAAGTTATGTTCCAAATTCAGAATTTAAATGGCTAGAACAGGCACCCCCAAACTCGGCCCTCCAGATATTTTGGGACTACAGTTCCCATCATCCCTGACCACTGGTCCTGTTAGCTAGGGATGATGGGAGTTGTAGTCCCAAAACAACTGGAGGGCCGAGTTTGGGGATGCCTGGGCTAGAAAACAACTCAAAATTGCCAGTGTGAGTCCAGGAAGAAAATGCAAGATTGTGATTCTCACCACGGCCTGCTCTGACCCAAGTTTACAGCTTTTAATGAGCATCCTTAAGATTTAAGTCTGATTTAAATCTGCCAGTCCTCCCTGGGGTACAGTTCTTCCTTTACTCCCACTCTGGGATCCCTTCAGATTCAACCTGTTAGGTGGGTTTGACATAAACATTTTATGTTCTCTTGCATCAGATTGCATCAGATCAGCATCAGATTGCCTTCCTTGGGCAAGAAGGGCTCCTTTTTTCACTAGTACACTTGCTGGTTTTCCTTCACCCTCACAAGGCAGCAAGTGTCCCAGCCCCGCCCCCCTTTTCCACACAAACAGATTCCTCCAGCTTCTAGCAGATGCAAGCATGTCCCCATGGGACCCAAGTTATGCAATGTCTTTCTGAGTGGAGAGAGCTGTGCCCTGTTATATTGCGCTGTGTGCATGCTTGGCGCAAGAAGAGCCTCTCAGCTCCTTGCTCTTTGATGCGGAGAAAACTTGGATTGCACACCTCCTGTGACTGAAGACCTTTGCTCAGGAAGATAAACTAGGGGATATGTTGGAATTTTTATAGGGGAAGTTTACTCTCTGTTTGCCAAAGATTCTTTTCTTTGAGAAAAATCTCAGTAGTGAAAAAGTGGCTAATTGCAGAAACTATGACACATGGCATTAAGACAGAAGAATAATGTTTTAAAGTATAACTCTCAGTACATCTTTGACAAATATCAGGAAAGTGGTTTATCTTGTACCTACATTTGTATTTCACACATGTAGACTTAGAGGCAGGGTAGCTTGTTACTTGAAAGAGGAACAAAAATCTAAAGCCTAGAAATAAAATACAGTGAATTGAAATAGTTTGCCGTCTGCTTACTCTTTGAAGACAACAGCAACAGGTGCATTATCTTAACTGCATGTTAGGTGTTCAGAGACAAGATACTTTCAGGTAACCCAGGTCATTTACAAGAAACTGGTGTAACCCGTAACTTCCTGGACCTATTAGTGGCATCATTGTCATTTGCTTAAATTGCATGTATGTAGTAAAAGGTAAATGACCCCTGGACGGTTAAGTCCAGTCAATGGCGGAAGGTGAATGCATGTTCTTTATGAATAGGAAAAAATCCTCTTTACACATTGAGGTGAGCACAACTCGCTTCCTAATAAGGGTCCTTAGCTTTCTATCCTATCCAATCAGAAGCAGACCAAAAGTTCAGTTCCTCTGGGCATGCCTGTCTTATCTATCTATCTATCTATCTATCTATCTATCTATCTATCTATCATCTATCCAAACATGTACATTTTTTTTCTAAGCAGACAAGCAGATGTGTGGCCTCACTTCTCACTCTACCTTACAATTTCTGTAATAATATCTAGGGCTTTGCTTTTTAGCAGCAGTCGTAACAGCTGCTTGTAACATCTGCCAGATAATTACCGAGCTGATTCAGAATTCACCTGCCTTCACCGAACGTGTGGAGATGAATCTCTGATCAAGGAAATAAAAGATTGATTGCGGTTCCATTTTTCATGCTTGTTAATAATCACCGCTATACACTCCCAATAAAGAGCAGATGCTTTCTGTTGGGAGGTGTGGATAGAATGGAGGTGGAAAGGGGAGAAGAGGAGAGAGAATAGGAGTGCACACTTTTAATGGCGCGTGTGCGCATCTTGCATTCAGCACAAGTCACTGACATTTGTTAACACCATTGTAAAAAGATGCTGCGTCGTATGCTTCACATTCTAGATCTTCTCCAACACCTGCTGATGATCAGGCCCCCTTTTATGTGTGAGTATCGGTGATTTAAAAGCTCATTATAGCTCTGTGTTGCAACTTGTCTGTTAAACCATTCATGCTTTCATAACACCCAAAGTAGCTGGGATATATCCAGATATAGGTACAGCATTATGTACGCAGACTTACATGGCTGCCTTCATCCAATTAGTCTGTTACTAGAATCGACAAGTTGATTCATTACCCAATTACATTACAGTATACTGGCATTTTTGGAGGTATTTAATAAAGATAACATTTTTTTGTCTTCTTAAATAGCACAGTAAAATAAGATATCGGGGGGGAATTCATCTTCAAAGGGGAGAGGACCGTTTATGAGAGTGAGTTTGATTGTTCACAGTTTTCCTTTACTAGACAAGTCAGCCTGCCAACTGACAAGTATTAACCAGTGGCACGGGGCAGAGTATTTTTCTGGACTAAAACAGAAGACACGTTTCATCCTATGCTTAAAAAGTTAAACATGCATATATTTACTCACATAGTTTCGGGGGGGGGGGGGTATTTAAGTGTAATTTATTCTCTTTTCAACTGCTGGATAGCTGCATTAGTACAGACAACCCCCATTTTTGGTGTGACAGATTTGTGTGTGATCGCACACACGTAAACAGGGCAGAACCTGGGAGTGACATGGAAATGTCATAAAAGATGTCACTCAAGGTGCGAAACGGGTGGGGCAGTGGCAGAACGGGGTGTTTGAATTGCACAGGATTTCACACAAGCGTGCAATGACCCGGGATGCAACCCCTGTGCAAATTGGAGTTTGCCTGTACTGCTTTTAGTTTCAGCCCCCTACATTCCACTTTGCCCAGTCAGGACTCAGGTATAGGATTTTGCTTTCTGAAAAACAATGATGCTTTTCTAGTCATCTGTGACACAGCTTCATCTGGGATTCCCAGTGCACCCTTGCTCCTCTCCTTGTGATGATGTATTGGCAGGGAAATACAGAATCATTGCTTGGAGTCTTTCCTATTCTGATAGGCATAGAGAGCAGTTTGATACATGCGATATGCAGCATAATTCAGTTCATGTGCATTCAGAAGTTAAGTCCCTTTGAATTCAGTAGGACATATTCCTAGGTAATTGTGTATATAGGATTACAGTCGTAATGGCTTGGTTTTGCAAAGCACACTTCAGCAATTGTTATAGCACAGGACTGTGCTCCTTCTCACTGCATTTATGCATTCAGTCTGATTATATATTGTGGCTTTTCAGCGTTGCTATACAACTGTGTATCGCAACACTAGTAAAGATACCTGAACACTCTTTCCCAAGGTGCTAGTTACTGATACAATCATGGATGTACTGATATCTGGATTAATCTCACTGTCATATTTTCTGTGACACTAATGTTTTACTCTCTCCACTGTGTAACCAAAAGACTCTAGTTGCCAAGCCTGTTGACTGTATTGTAAATTGTCCTGAATGTGATCACAGATTTCTTTATTTGGTATATTTCCTATCATAGTATGTACAGAAGGCTTTTTTTGTGTGGCTATAGAATCAAGCATGCAGTTGATTCCTTTTAGTATTGCATGCTGCCTCACGTTTACACCCCCTGTCCTCTGACTTTATTTAGCACAGGATATGATTCATTCATTTATTTATTTTTGCTTACTTTCTGAGTGCTGAGCTGATGTGTAGTCAGTTTAGTCCTTTCCAGCTTCAGTTTTTCAGCCTTTCCTGCCAGTTATGGAATCTAAAGTGGATGGGCTTATGAGCCACCTCTCCTTTTATCATTTTCTTCTTCCTAAATTGTCTTTCAACCAAAAAGAATGCTGTGCAACTACCCAATTCTACTCTCATTTTCCATCTAATCTAAAGATCTGAAGTTGTGACATCTGTTGGAAATTTTTGGTTGAATGTATGAATGAAGTTTCCCCTGCTCTGGAATCTCTCTCTATAGTGCTAGATTTTTTATTTATTTATCCATGTGATTTATTTATCAATGTGAAACCATTTTCATCGCTAACGTTACCATAGCTTTATTCACTTCCCCCCCCCGAGTCAAAATCGTGTTTTTGTTGCATTTAACAGTTTAAAAGAATCATGTTACCTCCATAAATACCACCATCTCTCCAGACTTTCTGACCACTACTACTTATTTCTCTCTAAAATGAGCACTTTAAAGGGATAACCTTCAAAACATCAAGGCGGCATTTTAGCCAGAATGGATGTCTGCAAACGGCAGGGGTAATTTCATCACAGTCAAGTTGATACGGTTGATATATTGATTGGCAGTGGGGAACAGTAAAGAGGCATAAGGAATTTTTGGTGGTATTTTTTTTCTTTTAAATCAATTTTCCATATTTATGATTGCCTTTGTGAAGCACCCAAGTTGATGTACAAGGAATAAAGCAAAAACAAGCCAATTATGAATATTCCAAACATTAAAATGACAAAAAACCTCAGCAGCATTAGCCACTTTCATCCTTCCTGTTGTGTGTGCAGAACCTTCTTGGAGAGACTGCTCTAAAATTGTGGTGCCATTGCTAAGACTATCCTGCTTTGAGTCCCAAACCACCTAATCTCAGAGGAAGGAAAATGGTACCCAGAGGAAGGATATATCAATTGATATGAAAGGGGATGTGTGTAGCTAGTGGCAGTTTGGCACTAGTAGAAACTGCTTCCAATCATGCAAGGCAACACAATTTTCAAACTCCTACCACTGCGCACACAAAGATGTGCTACAGCCCTCTGTGCCATATTCCCTGCTGTTCCAGAGAACCTTCTAACCTTCAGGAGCAGTTTCTTTTTAGCAGACGGGTGGACTGCAGTACTTAGGGAGAATTAGTGAGTACTGTGAGAGGAAGTGCTTTTCTCCAACACAAAACTATTATTGGTGGCAACCCAGAGAGAAGCAGCTCCTGAAAGTAAACACTAGATCCACGTGTTTCTGTCACCACACCTCTGAATATTAACTGTCATGCTTTTAGCATTTTCACCAGTTTTAGAGCCCAGCATGTATCATTCATTGTTATTTCTAGGTCATCCAATAAGAAGAACGGTTCTGAGTCATGGCCTAGATCTTGGTATCGTGCTCTTGTTTTGAATTGTTGCACACCCCATTAATTCGAAGAGAGACTTTTGGCTCAAGAACCAAGTACTGCAGCTGGAGAAGGCCTTAAAATCTTGACTGTTTGTTACTAAGCCATTCCTCAGACACCTGCAGCATTTTAGGTTTTATTTTTATGTTTCATATTGCAGCATTACCTATGTGCCAGCAGAGCAGTTTGAAGAGTACCAGGCCAGCTTAGGGCAGCAGCTAGAAGGAAGAATGCCACTAGATGTTTTTCCTTCGCATGTTGTCAGGTAATCTACTACACCATATTGCTATAATCCTTTCCTTCACCTCTGTTTACACATACATATGCTAATAGCATGAAAATTCTACCTCCATGCTTGCTGGAGCAAAACACTTTTACTAAAAAACGATAGGCAAATGTCTGGCATCTGTTTACTCTAGACGATAATATGGTGGTTGTGGTTTTTTAAAAGCACAGACAAAGAAATACTCAGGCTAGCCAATGATTTGCTTCAGAAAAGTTGTTCACCATTGTGCAAAGATTTTGGTCTATACTAAACCAGAGTTACTGGTGTGGGCTTCATGGGGAACTGTTCTTGATATAAGCCAGAATTGTCGCAGTGAAGGCAGAACATGATGGGAGGAGGGACCAGCCCCAACACTCATTTACAGCATAATAAATCATGGTCTCCCCCCCCCCCGAAGACAAAATAACAGTTAATTGACTAGTCGTCATTCTGCCTTCCTTTCCCCCACCCCCATTCTTAACCTCCGCCAGTGACTTTTCCTACAAATGAGAATAGGATTTTCCAGAGGAATTGTGAAATTACAAGAAGGACTTATGATATTTAGCAACATGTTCACAGATTGGATTTGGGTTGGCATAAGCTATGAATGGATACCAGTTTTGAATGAAATTGTCAATGTGACTTTGTGAACCGTCTTCTCCAACTGGTATTGTCTTCAAATGGAAGGCTGTTGTGTGTCATGCAGTGCTATTCTGGAATACCAGGGATGTGAGGAGGGGAAGGAGTCCATATGTAGATATAAAATACTACCTGCAGTTTTTGGATCTCGATTGATATACAGAATATAGAATCACCCCCATTTCCTATACATTTCTTAACCTTCTTCCTATTCTTGTGCCCTTGTTATTGTCTTTGTTGTATTTTTATTTTCTCAGTGTGCTTGCAAGGTTGTATTTTTTTTTAATCCCCCAAAAGCCCCAAGAGTTGAAAAAACAATGTAACTGGAAATTGTATCCATTTCTAGTCTGCTTGACTGGGGAAAACGCTTTAGATTGTTTGATTTTTTTAAAAAATGTGGAGCAAGGCTATAATCCTGGATTGTATTCAGTTAAGTTATATTCTGAGTAGACCCATTGAAATGGATGGACTCGAGTTAGTCACACCGATTAATTTCAGTGGGTCTACGCTGAGTAGAATTAACATTGGTTATGACCCTCAGTCTTCAATACTTCAGGACGATGAGAGATGCTATTTGTAGGTTACTAAAGCATGCTGTACATGCCCTTGTTTATTACCAGAGAAATTCCAGAACTACCAGAACGGGAAGAAGGTGAAGGAGAAGAAAGTGAACTTCAGAATGCAGGCTACAGTAACTGGAACCAACCAAGGAGGTATGTGTGTTTCTGCTACTCAGATAACCCTCTTAGCAGTTTATTTTGGTTCAATGTCCAGTTTCTCACATTTTATTGATTTGGGGGCACAGCCAGAATGCCTGGACAACTGGAAATCAAGATAAATTGAAATCTTAGTTAATTCATAAGGCACGTTTACCAAATCTTCACCGTGGTCAACTCTTGCCCGGAAACCTATGTCCCACCTATGGAAAGACGTGTGGATCCAGAATTAGCCTCCACAGTCACTTACGGACTCACTGTTAAGACCGTGTTCATGGAAGACAATTTTACTTGGCTATAAGTGATCGCCAAACAAAGAAGACGTGGGCATGGAATTTGGGTCATTTGGATAGTTTCCTTTCTTGTGCAGTTTATTGAATCGTAGTCAGGAGAACTGGAAGTGCTTCTAACCATGGTTGGAAATTCTAGTTGGTGCCAACTGTAATAATTACGTATGAATGACCGCCATACTTAGGCTTGTTTCCAACACACCACTCGTGCAGTGGGACACCCCCCCCCCAATTCCTTTCATTTCCTCATTCACCACCAGAATCTGCAACAGAGTGTCCTCAAACCTTCTGGAGCAGATTTTGAGGGTGCTCCAGGGACTGCAAGGAAGAGGACAGGAGCGGAAAGGTTTCATTGCACAAGCAGAAGTCTGTTGTGTAAGTTGAATGGCATTGCTGGATGCAGCCCTCGGCTTTGGAATCAAAAGGGCTTCCTATGAATCGAAAGGAGCAAAGGAGAAATCCTTAGGCAAGGTGGGAGGAGATCTGGAGCTGTAGAGGTGTGCCTGATCATCATCAGAGGCAGGCAGGCAGAATTACATCTGTGCCTGACCTCTTGAATCCCTAGATTGATCTTTGATAGTTCTCCACAGAGCTCTTAACTTGTGTAATATTAGCAGCGATGGATTTACATATAAACTAAACAAGCTATAGCTTAGGGCCCCACTCTCTTGAGGGCCCCCAAAAAAATTAAATGAAAAGAAACACCTGGATGTACATTTCCAAAATATAAGATAAAAAACAAATAAAATAAAACCTACATACAGCAATAGTGTTTTGTGTTGTGTATGGACCTATTAGGTCCATAAATTACCATATAGCATATATTCAACACAAGAAACAGCAACAATTTGTTGTTGACAAAGGACAACCGGACATATAAAGGGTCCCATTACCTTCAGTAGCTTAGGGCCTCATCAAACCTAAATCTGGCCCTGTTACCACCTGCCATCACTGACACCATAGGAGGAAGAGGAGGCAGCAATCAGGCACCTGTTTGTCACCCCTGGGAGTAACCACTGTGTGAGCTCAATTCTATATCATGCTGTCAATGCTTTTTTTGTGTGCTTCCTCCACATGAAGTCCAGAGGGTAGCAGCATGAGAGTAGGCCTTCTCTGTAGTGGCTCCCCGTTTGTGGAATGCTCTCCCCAAGGAGGTTTGCCTGGTGCCTTCATTATATATTTTTAGGCGCCAGGCAAAAATGTTCCTCTTCAACCAGGCCTTTAGCTGTTTTATTGTTTTGGTTTAATTATTTACTGCATTTTATCTTGCATTTTGGAGGGACGCGGGTGGCGCTGTGGATTAAACCACAGAGCCTAGGACTTGCCGATCAGAAGATCAGCAGTTCGAATCCCCGTGATGGCGTGAGCTCCCGTTGCTCGGTCCCTGCTCCTGCCAACCTAGCAGTTCGAAAGTACGTCATGTGCAAGTAGAGAAATAGGGGCCGCGCCGGTGGGAAGGTAAACGGCGTTTCTGTGTGCTGCTCTGGTTTGCCAGAAGAGGCTTAGTCATGCTGGCCACATGACCCGGAAACTGTCTGCGGACAAACGCCGGCTCCCTTGGCCTATAGAGTGAGATGAGCGTGCAACCCCAGAGTCGGTCACGACTGGACCTAATGGTAGGGGTCCCTTTACCTTTACTTTTATCTTGTATTTTATTCTGTGAACTACCCTGGGATCTTTTAATGAAGGCCGATACATAAAAAGAAAGAAAGAAAGAAAGAAAGAAAGAAAGAAAGAAAGAAAGAGAAACTGTCAGTGCAAGTTGTTGTTGTTGTTGTTGTTACTTAAATCTTAGTAATGAATAGTTTCTGATTTTGCCCATATTTGTTTTTTTGTTAATGAAACATTCTCCCCTTGACTCAAAATGGCACAATCCTAAATAACAACCGAAAGTGACAAAGAGTCTTTTCAGCCCTAAGTTCGAGCACGCTGAGATGCAATTTGTAAAAGTTGCAGACTTGTAATGTAGATGCACTGCATTTCTTAACATATTTATAATTATAGGGTTGAACTCTGGAGAGAACCCAGCAAGTCACTGGGAATCAGCATTGTCGGTGGACGAGGAATGGGAAGCCGACTGAGCAGCGGCGAAGTCATGAGAGGAATCTTCATCAAACACATTCTTGAAGACAGCCCTGCTGGCAAAAACGGAACCTTGAAAACAGGAGATAGAATAGTGGAGGTAGTAGATCGCCCTCCACTTTCCCACAGTTAAAGCTCCCAACCTCCTTACACACATGTAATGGGATTGCTGGTTGTTCTAAGAAGATTGACTTCCAGAAGTAGAATGCATGTTGTAAGCAGCTTCTGGCATGACTGAACTAGATCTGTTGGGCTCAATTGGTAGAGCACGAGACTCTTAATCTCAGGTCATGAGTCTGAGTCCTCACATCGAGCAAAAGATTCCTGCATTGCAGGGCGTTGAGCTAGATGGCTCTGGTGATTGCTTCTCTATGATTCTATGAAATGATTTCTACTGTACATTTGAATTAAGTATTTCGTTCTGGTACCCATGGTTTGTGTCTTGCAAGCACCATGGTTTCCACTTCTGGAAGTTTACAAACTCTAACGGTTGCCCATCTCTCCGTGCTTTATAGTGGATGGTTTAATTCTCAGTCATCTCATAAGAACTAAAGCGGTAAAAAGAGCTCCTCCCATGAGACTTCTAATGTTAAAATTGCAACTAACCACTAGCATGCTATACCTTGGCTTCCAGCTTCAATAGTGACTGAAAACCCGGATTAACTTACTAACACTAATATTATAACCTCATTTTCTTAGGGTGCCAAAACAGCCTTTGGATTCTTGTCTTAGACATCTGCACAACTGGAAGCCTCCTTTCAGGGAGTGCTAAGCCTTAGCCTTCCTTGGAAAGACTGCATTTTGCAGCTCTTGGGGGAGTCTAAATGTCTCACCTTTTCCCTCCCTTCCCCCTCCCTTTAAAATGAAGATTGTACTTTATACGCATGTTAATTGAGTCTTGCAGCAATTCAGTGAAGCATGTAAACACAATCTTGCTTTGGAAATACGATTTTTAAATTTTTATTTGCAGAAGGTGTTTTAGAAATTCTGTTCGCTGCTTTCAAATTATGACCCATCCTGAGACTTCTCTTTTTTTAAAAAAAGAAATAAGTACACATGTAAATTGACATACACAGGTGGTTTGTCTGCTGTGGACTGATAATACATTGAATTTGAGGCTGGATCTATACACATTAAAAAAACATGTTGCAGAAAAATGCGTTATAAAAACTGTTAATGTAAAACCCCACTAGGGATAGATCATGGCTCTACAACGCCATCTGGTGTCACATGTTTATAATGCAGTTATAATGATATAGTTGATGAGTGTATCTGAGTCCTGAGTTTTCTCAATGATTCACATACATTTGTCTCAATATCCTTGCAGCAGCCCTGTAAGGTAGGTCAGGATTATTGCCCTCATATTGCAAAAGACAGTACTCAGGCTTGGATAAAGCGCTTTGCTTAAGGTTAAAGCTCATGACTAGAACAAGATTTGAACTACGGGCTCCTCATTTGCAGCTAGGTCTCCTTAACACTGCACTATCCTGAAGGCCTGATGTCAGAAAAGACTGCCCCTAGTTTTTTGCTTGTTTGCTTGTTATGTTTTCACCATGACAAAGAGAAGTGAAATACATTTTCTAGAAGTTGCTGCGTTATTATGTTTCTAGCTGCGTATACCATTGTGTTAAGCTTAGGCCTTACGATTTCAGGTGGATGGAATTAACCTCAGAGATGCAAGTCACGAACAAGCTGTGGAAGCCATACGAAGAGCAGGCAATCCAGTAGTCTTTATGGTACAAAGCATTATAAACAGACCAAGGGTAAGCATATGAACTGTGAAAGAAAGATTTGCAGAACCAAAATATGCAGGGAGAAATTAAACATCCAAGGCTATGTTATTTTGGGGAGGACATTTCCACAAAGCTAAGGGTAGGATTCATAGTGGTTGCGATTAGCACACACATGCAAACTAAACAAAAAAACCAATCCTTGAAAACCTACTTTAGAATGGATTTGTAAGACAGTGCAGGTTTCTGGATCAAAGTGAGTGGTGGCAACCAAAAATATATATGTACATTTTGTTAGGCACTGTGGAAAAGTTTGAAGACAGGGTTTCCTAAACTTGGATCTGCAGCTGTTTTTTTACTACAACTTCCACCACCCCTAGCTAGCAGGACCAGCAGTTGAGGATGATGGGGATTGTAGTTCAAAAGCAGCTGGAGGCCCAAGTTTGAGAAATGCTGTTCTAACAGCTCTTCCACACCAAGCAGTTGTTGAGATTATGAGACTGCTCATTCAGTGCAGCTGAGACCTTCCTGCCCCAGAGCACCTGTGTATATCCCATCTTGATTACATGCTCGTCAAACATGGCAGCTGGAGACAGCTGTGGGCTGTGCATGGCCTGCACAATCTGCATGGGGCAGAATAGTTGCAAACGCCCTTTGCACCCAAATGCCCCTTTTTGTTTCAACGCTTGTAAAGCATTAACCAGGAGGGACGGAAACTTCCTGTGCAGATGCACCGTTCAAGTATGCAGAGGGACCTGTTTCGTTTTGCTTCACTTCACACTTTCAGTAACTTGTGCTGCATGGGCGACACAAACACCTGCAAAATAGTTTTAATATAGTAGCTTGCATTGTTTGTAACGACACTTCCTCCTTGTAGATTCGCTGTAAGCTGCATGTCTTGATTTACAAGCTGTTTCACAAACTTTTTGTTTCCCAGCCAGAATCTCTCTATAGCTCTGTATCGTCCTCTGCTCCCAGCGGGCAGAAACCTAATAATCCATTTTACCACCAGTCGTCGCAGGTAAATTCGCATGGAGTAGCTTTGCAGAATATTGGTGATTGTGTGCAAGACGCTATTTGAGGCTTGTGCATTTGCTGTGGCATGGAGAAAAGCAGCGCTTCTAGTTTGTGCTCTTCGTTTGAAAACCGCCGTTGTGTTTTTAGAGCAAGATCCTATAAGGGGACTTCCAGTCTTTGGTCACAGACAGTAATCCACAGAACTAACCGGGTACTATAATGAGAGTTACCTTTTAATACAGCTTTGTTAAGAAAAAAAAGTATCCAGCAATTTAACACATTCCACCAGTGCATGTTGTGGGTGGGAAATGGCTAAGTGTTACCTAGGGGATATGAATGATTACTGTGGCCAGTTATATATATTGTTTTGAAACAACTCTTAACTTGCTTGTTTAATAAGTTAAGTATTCCGTTGTGCATTTCCCCCCGGTAACTTATTTGCAAAGGATGGGAGTCGCGTTGACAAGCCTTTTCAGATTCTGCTTACCACTATGTTTTTATCAATATTTAAAGTATATACCATACTTTTCCATGTATAAGACTAGATTTTTTTACTTTAAAATTATGTGAAAAACTGTGGGTCTTCTTATACACGGATAGTGAAGGGTGGGAATTTCTTAAATTGGAGTCCCTAAAAATAGGGGGTGTCTTATACATGGGGGCGTGTTGTACATGGAAAAATATGGTAATTTATTGTCTGTTGCTGTAATATTTTCGCCTTGTTAATTGTAACAACAGTGGCAACAGTTGTGCATTCTGATCCTGTCCTTTTTTATTTAAAAGTAAGTCCCACTGAGTTGAGTGGAATTTACCGTACTTCCAAATAAGCAGGCATAGGATTTGGTAGGAGATTGGGAATGCCCCTTGGGCTTTGAAGCTTTCATTATCTGTTGCCCTTGTGTTGTGCACTCCTTCTTCATCACATCTTGCATGGAAATTTCCCCTTGTGTTCAGTGTCTGAGCTAACGATGACATAGGACCAGGGTGGATTTGATTTAAAACAGAGTCAGCAAGACTTGATTAAAACTAGTCAGTAAGACTTGATTTAAATCATTATTTTTTTTACAGAAAGACTCACTCTAGCTGGTATCATCTTAATATTTACAACCAGATGAAGGTTTCATTTTTGGAATAATATATTTTCAGAGCAGTTTTTACAGTTACGTATATCAGAAATTACTGATTTGGTTTTACTATTAGAAATATGTAGACAGATAATTATGAAATTATTGTGAGGTTTGATAAGTTAACTGTTTATATTTGGACAACTTCTGTGCTGTGCTTTATTGGAAGGAGAAAAACAATCATTTCCTTCATAACAATTTAAACAATTTATTTAACTAAAACAATAACGTTATAGAATATGTATCCATGTTTGTTAACTGATGTGGTTAAACTTTTTTATAAAAAACCACACAAAACCTTAGACTGAGTTTTAGCACGCATGAAAAACTTTTTTAAAATCCTTATTTCCTGATGAATAGCCTTTAGACTATAATGTAACTTAAATAGAAAACTATATTTAGAAAGGTTTTTCCTTTAAAGGCATTTTATTTTAAAAAATCTGATTTAAATAAAAAAAATCATATATATATATATATATATATATATATATATATATATATATATATATATATAAAATCATTGATTTTTATTCACCCTGCATAGGACAACCTCTATAGCGGTACTAATCATGGTTATGTAAGACCACAGCTTCCAACCTACTTCCAGCTATGGCTGAAAACTGTGGTTTGGCAGTAACCATGAGGTCCTCCTCTTAATCCCTTATCCATCAGGCAGCTTTGTGCCAGGCATATGTTTATATTGTTTTCAAGCTACCTTTGCTGGATCACAGCTAGTGCTGTGGTTGCGCTAAGAGGCAACTCGCCCCCCCCCCCTGCACTAATATAAATTATGGATGTGTGCACCTGCTTTTCTAATTTGGACTTGCAATGATAATGAAGGGATATTTGGAACAATCTTGGTGGAGTCCTGTTCCTTTTTGAGATGCTTAAAACCATGGAGAGGTCTCATGCATAAAGGGTGGTACAAACATGGATGCAGGTGCAACACTCAACATGCTTATTTATCAGTGATTCTCAGCTGGAATGTGTGAGTTGTCATTGAAACGCATTGTGTCTGAAATGCTTTGCAATCACTCTGTGGTATTTGATCCATGGCCACCATTTTCACACATGGATTTGATCAGGGGTCAGCAAACTATTTTGGGGAGGGTGCTAGTTCACTGTCCCCCAGACCTAGTGGCTGCGGACTGCAGAGGGGGCTTCTCTCTCCCCACCTCCCACAGCCCCTCCCCTCCCCCTGCCTACCTCCGCCGCTGCTCTGCCTGTGGTTGGGAGCCGGTGGTGGTGACCGTGCTTCTCCTTTTCGGGCCAGCTTTCCTGGGTGCCAGGCACAATGCCAGCAAGTGCACCAAGCTCCAGCCCATGGGGAGAGGCTGGCAGGCGGGTGGCGAGGCTTCCTATCAAAGCCCAGCCCCCTTCCTCCGCAGGGTGGGGAGAAGCCAGGAAGAGGGAGGGAGGAGACGCCACCACGGTGAGGGAGGGAGGGGAAAAACCACCCAAAAAATGGTGCCCGAAAAAATTGAAAAAAAATGGCAATCGCGCCGATCCAAGTGGTGGTTGCAGAACCATTTGCGGGCCGGATCCAGAGGGCAATTGGGCCAGATCCGGCCCACGGGATTTTTAGTTTGCTGACCCTTTGGATTTGATGTTGGCCAATGGATGGTCATGTTTGTGTGGAAGTGCCCTAATGTATTTGCCTTTTGGTTAGCAAGCCCCTTTCTGTTTTTCTCGTAGAACCTCCCTATGTCTTACCTGCAGTACAACCCTTTCAGTAAGCCTCCTGCCTTCAGCAGCACTAACCCTTTTGTTGAGCCTCTGCAGTTCAACACTAACAAGGTTGGATGATGCATGGATGTTTGTGATGGACTCAGTGAAAATTTATGTGTTCCTCTCTTTCTCTGCTCCTTCTCCTCTCCCTCACTTGATATTTTTTGAACAAACATCAATAAGCCAGTGACTTACTGGAGGAAAAGCATTCTCCTTATCAGAGATAGGTCCACCACACTCACCCAAAAAGCTTTCACTTGACCACTGAACCAGCTGGTCCACAACCATAGTAAGACAGAGAGGCAGCCTGTTGCTTGGGGAAAGACTAGAGGCTGCAACTGTGTCATGCTTTGTATTTAACAGATAAACTGCTCACTAAAGCTACAGATTTTCATTGTAAAATATTACATGAATCGGTGTGGGTTAGGATTTTAAAACACACACACACGTATACACTGATGAGGCAAAATTGATTGGCAGTATGACCGCATTCCCAAATCTTTTTGAGAATATTAACAGAAATAGTTTGGCTCTTCTTCTCCCCCACCCTGCCCCCAGTGAATTTGGAATATTAAGGAATGGTGTGGAGAATACAGAACACAAATAGCTAAGGTTGCAGTTCTGTAATCGCTTACCTGGGAGCCAGCTGTACTGATATCAGTGGGACATAGTCATGTGTCAGTGTGTAAATGAATTGTGTCTAGAGGCATTCTTGTATCACTGGTTGCATTGCCGCCGCCAGAACCTAGTCACAGGACAATTCTGTGATCAGTCCTGACAAAGTCAATAGCAGCTCCCCACTGCTGTCTGCAACGGAATTCAGGCTACAGATCTAACTAACATTGATGCCTCAGTTGGTAGAGAATGAGACTCTTAATCTCAGGATTGTGGGTTCAAGCCCCATGCTGGGCAAAATATTCCTGTATTCCTGTCTTGCAGGGAGTTGGACTAGATGATCATTGTGGTCCCTTCCAACTCTACAATTCTACAATTCTACCTTAGGTTCCCATCCCAGATACTTTATGCTATCTGTTATTTGTTGCCATGAAAATGGGTGTGTGTGTGTCGTGAAGCTTAGTGGTGGAACATGTGCTTTAGATGCAAGAAGTTCCTCTGCCTAGTCTCTGGCTTCTTAGGCTGAGCTGGGGGGGGGGGACGACCTTCTGAAATCCTGGGCAGCTGCTGTCAGTCAGTGTACTGAGCTAGACACCAGTGGTTTCATTCACTATAAGGCACCTTCCTGTGTCTCCAAGGTGCCACATAACTGCTTAAATGCAAGCGTTCTGTCTCTACTTGGTGATATAGGTAAGGGCTATAGAAGTAAACTTACTTTTCTTTTAATAAGCTAATAGCTTAGGTCAGAGGTCAGCAAACTTTTTCATCAGGGGGCTGGTCCACTGTCCCTCAGACCTTGTGGGGGGCCGGACTATAAATTTTTTTAGGGGGGGGAATGAGCAAATTTCTATGTCCCACAAATAACCCAGAGATGCATTCTAAATAAAAGGACACATTCTACTCATTTAAAAACACACTAATTTCTGGACCTTCTGCGGGCCAGATTTAGAAGGCGATTGAGCCAGATCTGGCCCCCAGGCCTTACTTTGCCTACCCATGGCTTAGATTCTCAAAACAAACAAAAGGCAAGGGGTTCTCTGCTGTTCTCTCCAGTACTGCTGTTCTGTGAGTAGAAGCCACTTTTGCTCACAGAACAGGACTTAAACTTCCTTTCCTCTCCTCCCTCCTGCAGCCCCTGAGCCACCTTCAAAAGCTAGTTGGGGGTTCCCCTTGAGCAGATTTTGGAGGGGCTGCTATGGCATTTCACTTCATGTACATCTGCATGCAAAAGTGAATTGATGCATAAATGTTTGTTCTCAGGTTGCAGAATTGTCTTTGTCAATTTTCTCCCAAGAAGGATTTTTTTGCTCCAAGGCTTGTGCAAATACATATTGGATAGGGCCTATGACTGGTAATGATAAACCATGTTAGGCCCTTTAAGAAATGTAGAGTCATTCTGATGTGATAAAAAAAAATAAAGTTTATATAAAACCCATTCCCTATGTAAGAATACTTGTACAGTACAAAAAGTAGCATTCTTCCAAGGATACTGTAATAAACAGCCTGCTGTTTTCTGTTACCATAGGATATGCAGAATCCAATTAGATTTACCACCAGTTGCTCCCCATGTAATCCCTTTGCTCCTACACCATTTAAGGTTTGTTTTAATTCACGGTTACTCTCCTAATTTGTAGTTAACTATCGTAGTCAGTGTATGTACTGCACTCCTTGTGTGCTGTCTGTCCTCAACCCCCCATTTTGCCCCCTTGATCATTTCAAAAGACCACGTGCTTCTTCCAAGCGTACCTGCTTCTTTCAGAGTGATGCTGCTCTCTCTGTACTTACTGTCTCCCAAATTCGTTGTCTGAAACCCACAGGATACTACGGCGAAGGATTCGGGAGTTGCCACATTTGTATTTATTTCTGCATCTTTTATAGTAGCGATGGGGGGGGGTGTCTGTGGTTCTCCAGAAGTTGTCAGGCTGCAATTCCCATCAGCCCCCAGGCAGCTTGGTCGACCGTCAGGTATCATTGCAGGAATTCCAGCAATACCTGGAGAACCAACTCTTCATAATTAAGGTCACCGTTGTTCTTATTAAGAGCTCCCTGTTCAGATCCCCGAAGACAATCATTATGCTCCCATTCACGCTTATAGGGTCTCTTCCTATGTTACCTTAGTGAAACCATTTGCCACAGTTAGGCCCCATACCTCTGCATACAAGAGGGCTAAGATGTTGATGTTGTGTGTGTAAATTGTTGATGATATGTAGCTTACAGCTAGGAAGCCAAATAACTCTTTTAGGTGATCAATAGCTTCTTTAAAAAGACTAAACAATGTCCAGACTCTTTACAGTCGTACCTTGGTTCTGGAACATCTTGCGATGCGAACATTTTGGCTCCCGAACGCCGCAAACCTGGAAGTGAGTGTTCCAGTTTGTGAACATTTTTTGGAAGCCAAATGTCTTCCTCAGCTTCCGCAGCTTCCAATTGAGTGCAGGAAGCTCCTGCAGCCAATCGGAAGTCGCGCCTTGGTTTTCGGTTGTGTTCGGAAACATTCAGCCGCACAAAATCTGAAGCTGTGTGTATATAGTTATTATATATGAACACGCTAAGTATTGAAATAAAGTTAAATTCACACACACACACAGTTGTTTCCAGAGTGTCCCTTTGGCGAATGGAAGCTCCCAAAGGAGAGGTGAGGAGACAATGCCCACAATCTCTCATGCAGGTTCCCAAACCAACTTCTGCTGTGTTCTGGAGAGGTCCGCCAACTCTCTGTGGCTTGTTTCAAGAGGGCTTCAGGGACACAGAAGTAGGCATGTACAGTGAGCAGAGTTCTGTACATGGGAACTTTGGATCCAAACTAGTATTGCTAAAGCTTCGTGTGAGTTTCTCTTCTCCCCCTCCCCACCGTTTGAATAAAGGCACTTTTCTATATGAATCCTCAAAACAGCACATCTTTCCACTTTTCTTTGGGAATCAGTAAAATTATCTCCCTTCCTTCCTTCCTTATATGATACTGTTTTTGGTTTTGGAAATACACTTTCACGTCTATGTAAGTCCTTGGTATGTAGGCCACCCAGCACATAAACCTTCACTGAATTTGGCTTTTAGTAACTGTCCTGCTTTGCTTTAAGTGCATTTGAACCTTCATTTACCATGCTGGTTTTTTCCCCCATCTGCGATTGCCTTTCCGTTCTATTATTGCACAGTATTTTAACTTCAAAGGCCCAGCCCTTTCTTTGTCATCACTTCATGCATTTTCTTTACCCAGTGCCAGTCTGCACGTTCCCAGCCACTGTATTTTCCTTACTCTCCACAGGCATCTAGCCAGTCAGATTCAGAGCCAGAAAAGACTTCGTCTTGTAACCTGCTTCTGCCGCCTCCTTCACTGTCTCCAGGAATGAGCAGTGAAATTTTGCAGCGTTCCAGCAACCAATACCTGGAAGAGCTGGATAAGGAAGATGAGTTCGGATACAGCTGGAGTAAGTTTGCTTCTTGAGAGAACCTTTCACAATTGTTTACATCTTCATATACTAAGTGAAGGTCATCTTCCTTTTTTTTTAATCTTGCATGAATAACTTGTGGAAACAACATTATTTTTTGCTATGTACATTTTGTTGTATGAATTCAGATTCTGTCTTTTGCATAATGGACAAGCATATTAAGCTCTATTCTCTGGTTGTCCTTTCCATTATAGTCCAAGTGAGATAATTGCTGCTATTAGAAAACATCTTAAAAACACAAATATGTGTGGGAGTTGTGTGTGTGTGTGTGTTTGTTTGTTTGTGTGTGTGAGTGTGTACACACACAGAGAGAGGCAGACTGTATAGAGCAGTGAGGGAGAGATTTTCTACTCTTCCATTCTGATAAATTGAAGTGCCTGGAGGCATTTTCTTCTAGTTAGAGAATTTTATTGGAAAAGAACCATAGATTCCTGTTTGAATTGTTTCAGTCTGTGTGAGATTATGGGTTTATGACAACGACTGCTGAATTTCCAAAGTTTGTGTTATTTTTAAGTTTTCGGAGATAAATTCTTCCCTTGCCACCCAATTTCTCTCTCCTTATGACTAGGAAAGATCAGTCAGCGGTATGGGCATCTGTCTGGAGATCTGCACATGATAGAGTTGGAGAAAGGGAAGACTGGCTTAGGACTCAGCCTAGCTGGGAACAAAGACCGGTCCAAGATGAGCGTTTTTGTAGTGGGAATTGATCCAAATGGAGCAGCTGGAAAAGATGGCAGACTGCAGATTGCAGACGAGTTACTGGAAGTAAGTGTCTAGTAATTATACTTAAAATGAAACATGCTGACTCTAAGGACGGGGGGTGGGGACATTCGATTATTGGTGCAAAATGCAGCCTTTAATTAACAGCACATTCTTTTAATCAGTATTGCCTTTCTTTACAATCATACTGGCTTCCCGTTATAAATTTTATGTTTGTGGTCAGGATTGTTTTCCAACTATACTAGTACTGAAGAAGTAAATAGATGCTGTGAAACAGGAGAAGTAAGTACCTTTGCTATGGTTTTGAGAGAAAGAAACCATGATTTAATGAAACAGCAAGACTGCGGTCCTGTTAATTGGGAGTAAGCCTCTTTGAGCTCAATGGGATTTATATA
The DNA here is from genome assembly GCF_027172205.1 of Podarcis raffonei. Taxonomy (NCBI): domain Eukaryota; kingdom Metazoa; phylum Chordata; class Lepidosauria; order Squamata; family Lacertidae; genus Podarcis; species Podarcis raffonei. Next base: position 18,657,926 of record NC_070618.1, read on the forward strand.
TAGGGTTGTACTGCTAATATGTTGTCATTCATCCTGAAGCTTTTCCCATAGGTTTTTAGTTATGTCTGGTTGTCTGACGTCTCACTCCATTTCTCCTTTCATGGTCTCCAAAGTTATACCAGGACTAATGTCACAGAAGTAGCCAACATCATCTCAGATTTCATAGTCTCAGATGAAGGAAGATACACAATTCATTTTATCATTCATTGGACTACTCTTTGGGTTGATAGAAGAAAATGGAAGCTTTTGAAGTATTCAGTACTCAGCACTAGGTCCTATAGGAGGTTTAGTGCTGGATGTTAGAATATAACAGGATTAGAATAGAAAAAGAGGTGGACTAAGATATAGTACATTTAATCTAGAGTTTATCCAGCCCACATTTTGTTTCCATCAGTGGCCAGTCTGATTACTCTTATAGCTCACAAACAGGGTATCAACATGGAAGCTACCCCCTCTACAATTTGTCTGCTACCAGTACTGTATATTCAGAGGTATAGTGAGCACGAGACTTTATTTAGCTACCTTGGCTAATGCTGATAGAGCTAGCCTCCACAATTCTGTTTAACTCTTATTTAAAAACTAGGTAGGCCAATGGTTATCACACGTATTGTAGTAAATAAATATTGCAGGTTAACTATGTAGGTATGGGTGTGTTTATTTATGAAATATAATTTTTTTAAAGCAAAAGATTTATGCATATCTCTTTCTGCCCCATAAATTAGGAGACACACCCCAGCCAGATAGCTCATGACAGTAGTTGAAAGGCACAACAAAAAAATAACATCTAAAATAAAGTAAATAAAAAGATTAAAAATAACTGGTAGGAAAACAAGTGTTCAGGAGCCAGCAGTGTCATTCAGTTTGTACAACAAAACTGCAGTGAAATTGTACTATTTTAACTATATATATTTTAACTATATATAAAAATGTCGGGGGCGGGGGAGTGGGGCACAGTCCATGGGCAACAACTGAAAAGGCCTCATCCTGTGTATCCAACAGCTATTGTTTGGACAGAAGCGATACATGGAGCAGCAGCACTCCAATACACATCAGTGGATTTTTCAGAAGACATTCTTTTAAATATCACAGTACCAAGCCATTTAGGGCTCTCAGGGTAATCATCACCAATGCTTAGAATTGGGCTCAGAAATGGTCTAGGAGCTTGAACAAATAGGGGGTCACATATTCTAAACAATGGGCGCTAGTCAGTATAGACAGGCAGGAGCATGTCATAACCAACTGAAGCTTCCAAATATTCTTCAAAGGTAGCCCCATGTAGAGTATGTTGCACTAAACTTCAGTGTGACCAAGGCATGTGTGAACATGGTCACATCTCCCTTTTCCAGGAACAGGTGTGATTGGTGCACTTGTAAAAGCTGTGCAAAAGTGTTTCTGGCCTCATATAGAGGATTTAAGCACACTCTTTAGACACAGTATGCAATAGCAGAACAATCCCATGTATGTTTAATCAGAAGCAAATCCTTACTCTGTTCAATGGGGACTTCAGTGCACTCCAGGGACTGCATAAAATACCTTTTATTTTCATTTCCATGCTCGTTTACAAAATGACCTGGTTGGAGTGGGCTGATTTACCTTTACTTGCTTGTATAAACCTGCTGTCTTCATGCCTTTTCTTTCCATTTGACAAACAGTGAGTCACGAGGTGATCAATGACTAGTGGAAATTGATAATGATGTTCCCAAAGTCAGCCAGCCCACTGCAACCTAATGAAGGACGATTTCAGCCAGTCGAGAGCCAAATACAAACCAGCAGCTGTTTTATACATTAAAAAAAGGAGATAACAATTGCAGTATAGAGATACAGGATTAGTGCATTGCAACCAAAATGGTTGAATAGCAGTTTTAATAACAATAGTGACAAAGAAATCAAGTTTGCTTTTGTCTGTGGAACAAAGCTGGTATTCATAATTAAAGTAAGTATCCATCCCATTCTGATTTATCTAGATAAATGGACAAGTTCTCTATGGAAAGACTCATCAGAATGCATCTTCAATAATAAAATGTGCACCTTCTAAAGTAAAAATCATATTTATCAGGTAAGCAACCTCTAATGTTTGTATCTATTTTTAACATTTTGTAATATCTAAATGCATATTCAACAGTATCTTTCCCCATATAATTCAACTTTTGAAGCATTGCTAAAAGCTTCCCTGAATGATATATATGCTTTTCAGGATTTACCACTATTGTGGGTATGTCCTTCAAAAAGCAAAAAGCAAATGCTTTAGGTGTCGAAAGTATTGTAGAGTTCGATTTGAAAACTTTCTGCTCCATATATTATAGAAACAAAGATGCTGTCCAACAGATGGCCGTTTGTCCTGGGAAATCAACAGAGACTTCACCTTCCTCTTCTGGGCTACTTCAGTATGAAGAGGTACAATTTGTATTTCATATTTATTTTCATGTGATAGAATTAATAATGGTAGGGATGGGGAAAAGGGGATACTCTTCAGTATGTTGTAAATAGCTTCTAAACAAGAGGGATCAAGGTAGATTTTAGCAAGACTTGTTTTAACAGAGGTACTTTAATATAAATCTGAAATTGGGGGTGGGGAGGGAAGTTTGCGTTAAACAAAATGTTGCACAGTGCACAGAGCACTGCTGCTTCCAGAATATCCTGCTCCATTGCCCCTCCCACCCTGGCTTTTCATTTTGTCCCTAGTAGCCAGTTAAGAGCTTGTTGAACAATGAACATGCCCAGTGGCTTCTTCCCCCCTCCCCCAAATACCTTATATCCTATGTGGACAGTGACATTTTGGCTCCATAAGGGCTGGCACACAGAGAAATGAGATTGCCATTAGTACAGGTGACCCCCAATTTGCGTGGGGATTGCGTTCTGGGTCATCGTGTGCAACGGCGAAGCACACATAAACCCGTTCTGCCCTGCCCCTTTCCCCTGCCACGTCCAGCTTGCCGCAATGCACGTGCGCATGAAGGGATGCGGGTGGCGCTGTGGTCTAAACCACTGAGCCTCTTGGGCTTGCCAGTCAGAAGGTTGGCATTTCAAATCCCCGCAACAGAGTGAGCTCCCGTTGCTCTGTCCCAGCTCCTGCCAAGCTAGCAGTTCAAAAGCACGCCAGTGCCAATAGATAAATAGGTACCACTGCAGCGGGAAGGTAAACGGTGATTCCATGTGCTTTGGTTTCCATCACGGTGTTCTGTTGTGTCAGAAGCAGTTTAGTCCTGCTGGCCACATGACCTGGAAAGCGGTCTGTGGACAAACGCTGGCTCCCTTGGCCTGAAAACGAGATGAGCTTCGCAACCCCATAGTCGCCTTTGACTGGACTTAACAGTCCGGGGGTCCTTTACCTTACCTTTACCTTTTTTTACGTGTGCATGGTCACATGTCAATTGGATGTGCGTAAATTGGTCGTTGCCGGGATGTCATTAGATGTATTGGTTCTGTGACCTCTATAACGAACATGGCATGTTATGTTTTTCTGTATTGAAAAATTTTGATACAATATTTTTCTTTCTTTCTTTCAGGGTGAAGTGAATGATCCAAGCTCTATTTTTCCTATAGATTTGAGTTTATATAAGAATATTAAAAATGTGGAATTGCCTAAAGTGAGTAGATGCTGATGCAAATGGCCCCAAACAGAATTCTGTCTGTAATTTCTTTAGTCTGAAGGGGAAGGGACCATTTCCTACTCTGAATGAACAAATTTCTCTAATGGTCTCAGTTTTCAATCTTACAATCAACACTCAGTTTCATTCTCAAGATTCGCATGTTTTCCCATTTTATATTGGATCGCATGGGGTTATCTGTGTCGTCATTATGCTGGTGCATAGTCTTAGACTTCCCAAAATCCAGCAATGTGTTTGGCTTCATTCAAAACATAACTAAACCATGAAAATGAGTTGTAGCAGGCCTCGGGCTCACACTCTCACTCTCCCTTTCATCGGTCCTCTGGTGTGGAGGAATTTGGATTTTTTTTACTTTAATTTTAGATTAACCACATATTGCTTTATTGTCTAGATTTAGAAAAACTGTGGGAAATGGTAAATAGGATTTGTTAAAACAACCTAGCTTCAGCCCCTTTTTTCAACTAACTATAATTAAGATTAACCACAGTTTAGTGTGTGGAACTCAGTGCTCAAGGCCAGTTCTTGTAATACTAAACACTCTTTTTTTGTTTTGTACAAATGGGGCCTTTCTCTATACCTGTACTTATCTGCAGTGAATATATTTTTAACTGAATTGCTTTATGAAGTGCATACTCTTATGCTAAGCATGGATTTACCTGGGAACATTATTCTCTCTCTCTCTCTCTCTCTCTCTCTCTCTTTCTCTCTCTCTCTGTGTGTGTGTGTGTGTGTGTTTGTTGTGAACTGCGGGTATAAAGTGGTATACAAATGTGTGTGTGTTTTAAAAAGGAACAAATACAGTCATACCTTTTGTTACATTCGGTTCAGGTTACGTTCTTTCAGGATACGTCCCGCGGCTTACTTACGGTTACTTCCAGGTTTCGCTGCTCGCGCATGCGCATATGCTCAAAATGATGTCACACGCATGTGCAGAAGCGGCAAATTGCAGATGCGCAGATGCAGGTTGCATTCTGCTCATGTTGCAAACGGGGCTCTGGAACGGATCCCATTTGCAACCAGAGGTACCACTGTAATCAAACAAATTACAAGCATACAAAAAAATCCCTATTTATTCAAGAGCAACAAATGTCTAAACCATATAGATGCACATGGTCTCTCTGAATATGTTCCATAATTCTGTCCTTTCTGCATTAATCTCTGCTTTAATGCCACCACCAGTCAGTCTCTCTGTCTCACTTTTTTAATGTGTTTTTTCTGAAATAAGTATTTAATATGCACCTTGCAACATTTAAACTGCCAGGGACGGTGCCACAAGTTTCAGAGGAGCGAACTTGTTTTGATCAATGCATTCGAGTGGTGCAGATCGTTTGGGCCATCTTTTAAAGAAATTAACAAAGATAGCACTCCTCAAGCATTCATACTTAAGACAGCTTTGATTGACATTCATCTATACCTCTGGGTGTCTCTTTGTATTTCTTAGGATCAAGGAGGCATAGGTATTGCCATTGGTGAAGAAGACACATTTAACGGTGTGGTTATTCAGAGCTTAACAGAGCATGGTGCAGCAGGAAAGGTAAGGCTGTTAAATTGTGACCCATTCAGAGAAGAAGGTAATAAGTGTATAGATGGGAAAACCTTCTGCCCCCCCCCATCCCATCCCAGTGTTGTTATTTTTATTTCAGGATGGCCGAATTAAAGTTGGAGATCAGATTCTGGCAGTGGACGATGAAGTTGTTGTGGGGTATCCTATCGAAAAGGTACTTGAGCAATTCCTTACAGCATGTGACTTACTGACGCCTGTTCTATACAACCATTTAAGGGCATAAAAATACAGATACCAGGATTCTGTTTAGGCATTTAGTCAGGGTGCTACGGGACCAGGGATGCTCTGTCTGTTTCAGGAGGGTTGCTAAATCTTTTGTCTTTCTTCTCATTCTTTCCTGTCACACTTCTGAACCCAAAATAGCACTTTATGTTGGCTTTTTTGGGAAGCTGAAGTGGCTTGTGGGGCATATTATTTAGCTGTGAGGATATTTAAATGTTTTTAATCCTGTTTTGTTGTTTGCTGCCCTGGGGTCCTTTGTTAGGAAGGGCAGAGTAATATATATACCGTATTTTTCGCTCCATAGGACACACTTTCCCCCTTTTAAAAACTAAGGGGGAAAGCCTATGCATTCTATGGAGCGAATGCAGGGGGAGGCAGGCAGGAAAAGCCCCCAAGAGCTGCACACAAGCATTGCACGGCTCTTGCGGGCTTTTCCCCAGGAGGGAGAAGGGACTTACGTGGCCAGTCAGTCTCTTCTCCCTCCTCGTAGAAAAGCCCTCAGGAGCCGCGCGCTCCTTAAAGGGTGTGTGGCTCCTGTGGGCTTTTGCAGGAGGTGGGGGAATTGCCATAGCCGCGCACAGCCTCTCCAGCTGGGAGAGGCTATGCAAGGCTAAAGAGGAAGCCAAGGCAGCGAGTGGGATGGATCGCACTCGCCGCCTTGGCTTCTTTAGCCACGCTTCTTTAGCCTCACTGGAGAGGTTTAGCTCCCAGCTGGAGAGGTTGCGTGGCTATGGCAGAAGCCAAGACAGCCAGCGGGATGGATCCCACTTGCTGTCTTGGCTTCTTTGCTCTTTGGGGCTGGGGAAGAAACCCGGGCTTCCCCCAGGCTTCCCCGAGCAGCCTGTCCACTGCTCTTTGGGGGTGGGGGGGAATAATTCCCCCCCCCCTTGATTTCTCCCTCTAAAAACTAGGTGCGTCTTGTGGTCCGGTGCGTCCTATAGAGCGAAAAATACGGTATATATAATTAATAAATGGAGCACTGATGGTTGCATGTGTATTTAGCCTATTAACTGCAGTTCTTGTGATCAGCTCTTTGGAGGGGAAGGGCAGAGCAGGGATTCCAGCTCCCTTTTTAAAGCAGCTGAATTTATTATTTATTAAATTTCTACACTGCCTTTCACCTGAGGATCACAGGGCATTTTAAAATATAAAAAACCCCTCAAGTTATGTGTTGAAAGAAGCGGTGTCTACCATGACTTTAATAAAATATATGGGGGGATGCAGCACCCCACATAATCAGTTAGAAGATGTGGCACATGCACCATTTGGATGGCAATGCCCATTGACTTTGGGGGCCCCTGGCCCCCTCAGATTTGGGGGGTAGCCAACAGGACCTCAGTCCCCGGGACTTGACTCCTATGCATGCTTTTGGAAATCTGTTACAATATGCCTTCTATACGATTTTCTGTACTCTAGAATGATAAAAAATCATGTATCTATATTGGCTTGTTACATGGAAGTTTGCTCTTTTTTACTGTTCAAGTTTATCAGTTTGCTGAAGACATCAAAGCCCACTGTGAAACTCACAATCAATTCAGTTGAAGAGGAGAGTCAGACAGCTGCTCAGCCACAAACACCGATTTACAGTGCTACTTCGGGTGAGAGAACTAATATCCAACAATCAGCCGTTGTTTCACCTTCTGAATCACCAGAACCAGAGTCGGTTAAAAGTAAGAATCTTCTAGTTACCCGAAGTCTTGGAAAAGAATTCAGTGACATTCATTCGTAGAACTAAGCCATTGTCTGTTTTAGCCATGGTTTTGTTCACCAAACCACGAGACAAATGTGCAGAGAAGACTAGAAATCACAGCTTATTTATTTCTCCCAAGCTTGGTTTGTTTTCAAGCTGCTGTTTCCTTGGGCCTCTTTCCCTTAGTGAGTGTCTAGGGTGGGATGGCCAAATAAAGGATGTCTAAGCAAAGCTATTACATTTAGATAAAATAACAAACCATTGTTAAAACAAGCTATGGTTCATAAGCTCAGGAACAAGGCTTTCTGCATGGAGGCTTGTCAGAAACCATCTTTACTTTTATGCAGCAGGCAAAAACTTGCCTTTTTACCCAGGCTTTGGGGCCTTAATATGAATTACTCTAAGTACTCCATTAGTGTGGCAGATACTGTAAGACCTGTCTTTTGTCTGTATAAATGTGTTTTTTTAATTGGCTTTGTTGTAATTGATTTTAATGTTTATATATTGCTGTAAGTCGCTTTGTGACATTATTATTATTAGGGAACCTGCATACCTGTGATTTTGCCTAGCAAGCTGTGATGGGATGATGAGCTGCTTGTGCGTGAAATTCCTAGTCCCTCAGAGTTTGGCTCAGTCCACAAACCTCTGTCTGTAACGGAGCTCCTTAAGCATGGCTCCGTCAGTCGCTGGTAGAATCCGACAGTGGGCGTTTACGGAATTTCTTCCAGCATAAAAGCTCCTTAACGGAAACGCGCCTTCTGGACTCTCGGCGCGACAGTTTCCGGCGAGGAGTGGGTGTCCCTATAGGAGGTCCTGAAACCTCCCCACTGTTTTCGCTGGAAATGTCTCTGAGCCATCCCTCCGCCTCACTTTCCCTTGGAGCTCCTTCTCTCCCCCTGCTGGTTCCCTCCTCAGCTGATAAGTCTCTCCCAACCTCTGTGAGCCCTTTCACCTCCTGTTCTTCCGATGGCAGTTCCCTGACATCCACCCCCCCTCCAGGGCCCCCTTCACCCCCTCCCCTCCCCTCCTCTGCGGGCGGCGAGGGAGCAAAACCCCTGAAAGAACCTCCCTCATCTTCCGAAGTCTCGAACATTTCCCTCCACCGGTTGCTGTTTCTGGTTTCTAAGTACTCCTCCTCATCGGAGTCTATTCCTTCTTCCAACTCCGATTCCGTGAATTCTTCCACTTCCTCCTCCTCGTCGGTGGTGCCAAAGTACTCCCTCCGGAACCTCGCTACTGACTGAGGTTTCCTGGGGAACCTTTGATGGAACGTTTCGATCAAGATCTCGTCATTGACCTCCTCTGCCGTCACCCAGGCGTTTTCCGACTCCGGTTCCCCTTCCCACGCTACCAAATACTCCACCTGATTACCCTTCCACCTGGAGTCGATGATTTCCGCCACATGGTTGCTGCTTTCCCTCTCTTCTAAGACTGGTCCCCGTGTGGAAACCCCTTCACCTTCCCCCCTATACGGTGACAGTAATGACCTGTGGAATACTGGGTGCAGTTTCATGTGGTTCGGTAACCGGAGTCTGAAAGCCACTGGGTTGACCTGTTGAATGACCTCAAATGGTCCCAATCTTTTGGGTCTCAATTTCTTGCAACCCCCCTTGAACGGCAACCCTTGGGTTGACAGCCACACCTGACTCCCCACCATTATGGTTTCACCTTCCCTTCTGCTCTTGTCTGCCTGCCTCTTATATTCTTCTTTGGCCCTTTCTAAGTTGAGTTGGAGTTGACGATGGATCGCTTCCATTTCTTCTACAAAATGTTCGGCGGCCGGGACGCTCCATCTCTCCCCTCCTCCCCCTGGAAATGCCCTGGGGTGGAACCCATAATTAGCCAAAAAGGGGCTCATCCCGGTGGACACATTCTCCGCATTATTGTAGGCAAATTCCGCTAGCGCCAACTTTTCGACCCAATCATTCTCTCTGTCATTGACATAACACCTCAGGTATTGTTGGAGGATACCGTTTGCTCTCTCCGCTTGCCCGTTGGTTTCAGGGTGCCTGGCAGTCGAAAAATTGACCTCTACGTGCAGTAAGCTCATGAGCTTCCTCCAGAACCTGGACGTGAATTGTTTGCCTCTGTCTGAGACCACCCTCAAGGGGGCGCCATGCAGCCTAAAAATATGTTCTACAAACAATTTCGCTGTCTCTTCCGCCGTGACTACATGTGAGCAAGCTACAAAGTGGCACATCTTAGTTAACAGGTCTACTACGACCAGGATGGCGGTTTTCCCCTTGGATTTCGGCAGATCAGTCATAAAATCTATCGATACCGCCTCCCACGGTCGTTCTGGTGTGGGTAACGGTTCTAATAACCCCGCCGGCCCCCGCCTTTCTCCTTTGGCTCGCTGGCATTGGTCACACCCTCTTACATACTCCCGTACATCTTCCCTCACCTTGGGCCACCAAAATTCCCTGGTAACCAACCACATGGTCTTGTGTTGCCCAAAATGCCCCGCTGTGGGGCTGTCGTGCAGCTGTTTGAGTACTCTCCCTCTCAATTCCCCTTCGGGTATATATAGTGCCCCTTTGTAATACAATGCCCCGTTTCTTTCTTCAAAACCTCTGGGGTTTTCTCCCTCTCTCCTTAGACATCTGAGCTTATTCTGGGCGTATTCATCATTCTCCGTTCCCTCTACCAGTTCCCTTTGCCCCACCAATGCCGCCCCACACACCCAGCGGTCCTCTGGGATGATATGTCTCTCTTCGGGTGCTCCCTCCCCCTCCAAATATTCAGGTTTGCATGAGAGAGCGTCCACCCTGACGTTTTCTGGACCTGGCACATAGCAAATTTCAAAATGGAATTTGGAGAACTCCTGGGCCCACCTCACTTGTCGTTGGTTGAGCACTCGTGCCGTTCTCCAATACTCTAAATTCTTGTGGTCCGTGCACACTTGCACCTTATGCTGTGCGCCAATTAGTAAGTGTCTCCATCTCCAGAACGCTTCGTGAATGGCGAGTAGTTCTCGGTCATATACCGTGTAGTTCCTCTCGGATTTGTTAAGCTTACGCGAGAAGAAGGCACACGGTCTCCACGCCAACTTACTCTTCCCCGGCTGAAGAAGCACCGCCCCCACCGCCCGGTCTGATGCATCAGTTTCCACCCTCATTGTTTTTTGTAAATCCACATGCAGGAGCTGTTCTTCCAAAGCGAATGCCTTTTTCAATTCCTCAAATGCTTGCTCCGCCTCCGCCGTCCAAACAAATTTCTTCTTGCTACTGAGACAGTCCGTAATGGGAGCCGTTAAGTGGGCAAAGTTCTTGATGAACTTACGATAAAAGTTCCCAAACCCTAAGAATCTTTGCACATCCTTTTTCGTTTTCGGTGTCTTCCATTCCAGCACCGCCTGGACCTTGCCTGGATCCATGGCTAATCCCTTGTCTGACAAGCGGTACCCCAGGAATTCCACCTCCTTGGTGTGAAACTGACACTTCTCCAATTTCACCCACAGCTGGTTTGCTTGCAGTTGGCTCAACACTTCCCTGACATCCTTTACATGCTGCTCCTCATTCTCTGAATATACTAACACGTCATCTAGGAAGGCCACGCAATTCTTGTAGAGCAGAGGTCCCAGGACGTGGTTCATGAACGATTGAAAACATGCTGAGCCTGCTTGTAATCCGAAGGGCATAACGAGATATTCAAAAGCCCCCAAAGGGGTGAACATGGTGGTTTTCCATTCATCCCCCTTCCTTATCCGTATCAGGTTGTATGCCCCCCTCAGGTCCAGTTTAGTAAAAATCTTTCCCTTCCTCACCCTGGTCAAAATGTCATCAATTCTGGGCATGGGGAAAGCCACTGGTTCCAACACTGCATTTAGGGCCCGGTAGTCCACTACAAGTCTCGGTTTATCCGTGTGTTTTTTGTCCACAAAAAACACTGGGCTGCCCCCCACCGCTCTGGACTCTCTGATGAAACCTCGCTTCAGGTTTTTATCAATAAACTCCCTTAACTCCTGCATTTCCCTGTCTGACATGGCGTACAGCTTGCCCAATGGGAGCTGGACCCCAGGGACTAGATTGATTTGGCAGTCAAAGGCTCTATGCGGTGGTAGTTTGTCTGCTTCCCTTTCGCTGAAGACATTGCTCAGGTCAGCGTATTGTTTGGGCACCTTCCCTTTGTCCGTTACTTCCGTCCCTGCTAGAAAGGCTTTTGCCCCTTCTGGAGCCTTCCCCTCCTTGCAGTGTTCCAGGCAATGTGCTGACCCAAAGGAGACCACTCTCTGATGCCAGCCCACTAGCGGATCATGCAACGCTAGCCAGCTCATTCCCAAAATAATGGGAGCCCCTCCCAAGGTGGCCACATTGAACGCTATTCTTTCGGTGTGCCTGGCCACCCTCATTACCACTGGGATGGTCTGTAGGCTAACTTCTCCTCCCAACAGCTCCCTCCCATCGATCGTGGTCACCTGCAGGGGGTTACTTAAAGGGATTGTCTGTATCTGGTGTTCAGCTGCAAACTCCTTACTCATAAAATTACAGGAGCTGCCTGAGTCCAATAGCGCCTTTATCTTTAGTGGGTGTCCGTTTGGCAGCTCTAGCAACACCTCTATCACTAGGGCTGGTCTTGGAGGTTCCGGCGTGGGCACTTTTACTGCTCCTTGGCCTGGCTGCTGTGCCCTGATGGTGTCAGCCAGGCATTGGCTTTTACTTGCTCCTGGACTTCCTCCTCCTTTTCCCCAACAGCTCCCGCCATCCCTTGCCATTCCTTTCTTTGCGGGCAGACTCTGGCAAAGTGACCTGGCTGCTGGCAGAGATAACATTTCTTGGCGCTCTTCCCCTCCTTCTTCCGCCCTTCACTGGGATTTGAAACTGCGCGCGCGCACGCTGTTCCAATTTCCATCGGCTCTCCTGGCGGGAAAGTTGGCTCCGGAATCTCTGGAATGCGGAAATCCCTCCAACGCTCCCCTTTCCCTTCCCGCTTCTCCAAGGCTCTCGCCTCCTGGCGCGCTCCAATGGTCAGCGCTGATTTGGTCAGCTGGTCCATAGACTCTGCCCTGGGCGCCCGGGAAAGTTCGTCTTTCACCGCCGAAGAAAGCCCCTCTTCGAAAAGCATTTGAATGGGTTCCGCCGATAGATCCCACCCCAATTTATGTATCAACATGGTAAACTCAGTCCAGTACTCACGGACAGATCGGCTCCCCTGTTTACAAGCCATCAACTGTCTGCGCACCACTCCCTGCTCAATGTCGCTGGAAAACATCAGGTCCATGGCGCGAAAAAACTTCCTCGTGTCCTTCAGGACGTCATTATTCCCTGCCATCAGGGGTCTAACCCAGTCTCTCGCCCCCCCTTCGAGATGGCCAACCACAAACGCCACTCGCGATTCCTCGTCGGGAAAGTCGTCAAACTGCAGATTGAGAGCATCTCTGTCCTAAAGGCTTGATAGTTCCTGGGATCCCGCCCAAACTTCTGCACCAATCCTGGCATCTTTCTAGCCAGCGGGGAGCCTTTTGCCTTTTCTGCATCCTGCGCCCTCCTCTCCTCGAGCCTCGCCGTTTGCAGCGCTAGCTGGACCTCCAACACCTGGTACCTTTCTTCCAGGCTTGGACCCGCTCCAGCTCCTCCCGCTTCTCCGGTTCCGGCTGGGTTGCTCATGATGCCTCTCTGCACAAGCTGCCTTCAGGGACTGTCGGATTGCTGTGATGGGATGATGAGCTGCTTGTGCGTGAAATTCCTAGTCCCTCAGAGTTTGGCTCAGTCCACAAACCTCTGTCTGTAACGGAGCTCCTTAAGCATGGCTCCGTCAGTCGCTGGTAGAATCCGACAGTGGGCGTTTACGGAATTTCTTCCAGCATAAAAGCTCCTTAACGGAAACGCGCCTTCTGGACTCTCGGCGCGACAGTTTCCGGTGGCATTTCCCTGACACAAGCCAAAGGCACTTAAAAATTATTAGTTTTCTTCCAAGTAGGGAAGTTTACTTATCATCAGCTGGATGTAACTCTGTGATTTTAGTGCCCTTCACTTCACCAGTTTATGGCATGAGTCCAAGCTGGTTGAATGAGCAGGCACGACTAGATCACTGCAGAAATCCAATTTAAGTAGTCTATTAAGGAATAGGAAAATAAGAGAAAAATCATAGGTTGCATTTTTTAAAACTAAACAAAAGCATACTCTAGCTGATCCTTGGCCAAAGCAGTTGAATAAAGTAATTAAAGACCCTACAAACAAAATATGATGTGCCCTCAGCCAAAGTGGGAGTGGCAGACATCCCACATGGAAAAAGTTGAAAACAACATCTAAAACCATCCCATTTTATAGTTTTTTCAACATTGATGCATCCAGCCAAATGTGTGTGTGAGCAGAGATGGTTCCTCTCTGATAAGTTGTAAACATAACTTTGTATTTCTGAGAGATTTCAGACTTTGCAGGAGAGAAAGAAGCATGCAAGAATTCAGGTGGCATCTCTGTTTCTTGGGGCTAGAGCTCATCACAGGGTTTTTTTATCTGCATTGAGGCAAACCAAATATGTGGGTATTTGTTGGGGGCGGGAGAATGGACAACAAAAGCCTTCTTCACCTTAATGAATAAAAGGATAAAGTCCATAGTGGACAAGGATTTTTAAGGAGGAGAGCAGCTATAGCTATAACTAGTTGATTTTCTGTTTCTAGACACAAGCAGGTCTTCAACTCCAGCCACATTGATATCTGACCCAGCTACATGCCCAATCATCCCGGGTTGTGAAACGACAATCGATATCTCCAAAGGACGCACCGGTCTTGGCTTGAGCATAGTAGGAGGAGCCGATACTTTGCTGGTTTGTAACAAATGCCTTTCATAACCCCAAGCTAAAGTTCCTAAGAAGGAAAATGCTACTTTCCTTGACATACCATACTTTTCTGTGTACAAGACTAGGGTTTTGTCTATAAAAATCATATTAAAAATTGGGGCTCATCTTATACACAGATAGTGAAAAGGGGGGACGTAGGATTGGTTGCTGCTGAGAGCCAGAGATTGTTAGTGTGTTATTGGAAATCTGGTGGTTGAGTGAATTTCGGCCACCTCCCCCCAAAAAAGCTCTACAAGTATGGGCAATCCTCCCCAAAAGAGTTCTACAACTCTGGGCAATCTCCCCCTCTCCCATTTTCTTAATTTGGAGTCCCCAAAAATAGGGGGTGTCTTATAAAAGGGGGCGTTATACACGGAAAAATACGGTATATAATGCGACTCAAATAAATGGATGGAAACAATTGATCTCTAAATTGGGGAATAAAAATTATGTCCATAATTGCCCTAGGCAGGGGTGTCCCCCCCCCCAATTCTGTTTGTTTGTTTGATTGTGTGTGTGTGTTTAGCATCCCTACAAGTGATACAAAGTTTTTAAACGTATTTGTTGCCACTTGCCACATAAAATACATTTTAAATAATGGGTTTAATCCTTATTATGTTTTATAAGCATTTTAACATTTTTTCTGAAGTGTGAAATGTTGCTGTTCTAATCTGTAGTGCTCCCGAAGAAGGGTGCTTTGAAGAAGGGTGTTATATAAAAGCAGTCTTTATTTCCGTGCACCGTTGAAATTCCACTCACTCTCTTACACACAAACATTGGTCCTTTCCCTCTTTTCGTTTTTCTTGACCACACACTTTCATCAGGACAGCAAATGAAAACTTCTTTAAATACAATTTTTACTTTTGTACCGGAATTTATTCTAGGCACCACTATTCATGTGTATTACTTTGTGTGTGTGTGTGCATTTTCAATTTTACAAATACTAACAAAAAAAGACCCCCCCAAAAAAAGACAGAATACAAACAATGTATCCCTTTGAACCCCCCCCCCCCCTTTTGTGGTTCCTTTTGTTATTATTTTCCTTCTGCATCTTCTCATTAATTCCAATTATTATAAAACCTTAATGAGTCCATAATTCAATTTTTTTACTACAAGATTTCTGTCAAACCTCCTAAAGTGTGTAGTTCTTTACAATAATTTTTCAGATACATTACATACTTTCTCCCATTCCTTAGTAAAATTTGATTCATCTGTATTCTTTTGAGGTCTCCACAAAACCCCCTTTTATTCTTTTCTTAGGCTCAAAATAGTTGAACTGAATGACGAACGAAAAGGTCTAGCAAGTTTTATATTTTGCTTTTTAAATCCACAGGGCGCAATTATTATCCATGAGGTTTATGAAGAAGGAGCAGCGTCCAAAGATGGAAGGCTCTGGGCTGGTGATCAGATCTTGGAGGTATTACATTGTGCAATGTACAAGCCATCCTTACATTGCATACTTCTGAAAGTGGGAGTGGGAGTGGGGGCGGGGGGGGGGGAGGAGAAAGCCAGGAGTGGACTAGAGGGGGGGCTATATGCTTCTGACATCTGCCATACAATTGAATCCCAGGTGAACGGAATCGACCTAAGGAACGCAACGCACGACGAGGCCATAAACGTTCTCAGACAGACACCTCAGAAAGTCCGCCTCACTGTCTACAGGGACGAAGCACAGTATAAGGAAGAAGACATGTATGATGTGCTCAGTATAGAGCTACAGAAGAAGCCAGGCAAAGGCCTTGGATTAAGTATTGTTGGGAAGAGGTGGGTACATGAGGAGAGCTTCTGGAAGTCTGTTTGGTCTTTGTGTGCAGTGCCAGATTTACGTATAAGCTAAACAAGCTATAGCTTAGGGCCCCACTCTCTTGGGGTCCCCAAAATAATTTAAAGGGAAAAAAACCTGGATGTACATTTCCAAAATATAAGATAAAAAACAAATAAAGTAAAACCTACATACAGCAAAAGTGTTTTGTGTTGTGTAGGCTCCTATTTGTTATGTGCAAATGGCTTTAGATACCTATTAGGTCCATAAATTACCATATAGCATATATTCAACAAAAAAACAGCGACAAATTGTTGTTGACAAAGGAGAGCAGGACATATAAAGAGCCCCATTACCTTCAGTAGCTTAGGGCCTCATCAAACCTAAATCCGGCCCTGTTTGTGTGCAAGCTAATACAGAGACAACATTGCTAAGAGAAGGTAAAATAAGAACCGCCTCCCTTAGCGTTTGAACCTAACACTAAGGGAGGCAATTCTTATTTCACCTTCTTTCACTAATGTTGTTAGTGAGTGCAGCATTGACCTGGGAGATATAGTCTTTCTTTCTTTCTTTCTTTCTTTCTTTCTTTCTTTTTGGAAATGTGAAATACCTTTATTTATTCTTTGGAAATGCATTATATTAAGGTTTATAGAGAAAAATACAAAGCTTAATATCTCCCCCCCCCTGCTTTTTTCAAACAAACCAAGATCTAGATACAATAAAAACACAAAGAGGTGAGGGGAGAAATAGAGAAAGAAAAAGAAATAATTAGAAAGAGTAGAAAATAGGTTAAAAGAGAAAGATAGAAAAATAAGATTCAGAAAATAAAGAACTTCTGATTCTTCATCTGTCCGCTATATAAATGCAATATTCACTTTGTCTAATCCAATATAAGACTCAACGGAGATATAGTTTCAACACACCCCTCACCTCTTGCTTAGCCATGCTGCAAGTCAGATTCACTTCCTCTTTTGTACAACTAAAATAAGAGCTTTCTACCCTTACTGCTTAGGGGTGAGGAAATGTTGTCCCCTTTGGGACTGCATGTGCTATTAAGTCTCTAAGCTTCCTTGTTCGACTAGATAGCAATTTTGCTCAGAAAAGGGCAAGACAAAGAAGATCCTTTTCTTCAGCAACCCCCGAGACTGAAGAAGCTATTGATGGAGGCATTTTAAAATTACTCCTAAGTCTCTTAACACAAATGTAACCACCGGAACATAATATTTTTACATGCACCAATCTGGAAAGAAGAAAAACAGCTGCCTTGGCAAAGCGCTTTTAGGCAGCCTCCCACTCCCTGGCTCATACGCACACACATAATTTTATTTGCATGCGCACACACATAATTTTATTTGCCCTTCCTCTATTCAAACCATCGGTTCAAACCATCTTCAATAATCCCACTGCAAAAACCTCCAAACAACTCCCTGGCCCTAGAGTCTGTTAAGCAGCTTCAGCTTTTGTAGTTGGAGTCAGTCAGAGCCATACCCTCCTGCCCAGGTTGGAAAAGGCCTCCAAGGCAGGGAACAGGTCTTCCAGGACTCACAGCCAAGATAGTTCTTGTTTGAGCCACCAGTTACAACAATAAGGACTTCAAAGCACAGCATCACCTGATGTTATTGTGACATCAGATGATTGACAGGTATAAAAACCCTTTCTACCTGTCAGACTTGGCCTGCCAGGGAATCTGGCCCACTAGTCCCCTCTGCTGACATACACAAACCATTCTTACTAAATTCAGCATGTTGTTATTCTTAGTTTCCACACTTTATGACTGCAGAAATAAATTCATATTTGGCAATTGTGTCTATGGCATTGTTACCTTGGTCTCCCTTATTCACCAGGACACCATATTCTGCTGTAAGATCTGCATATGAGAATCCATCCTGTTAGGTTGTATGCGTATATGAGAAAGTGCTGAAATCTCAAGTTACCCACCAAAATACTTGTTTGATCATTGCTTTTAAAAGCTCATTCTTAACCAGGTAACTATGTAATGAATACATTCATAAGTTCATAGTAAACCACCTTGGAAATGTCTTCTTGAAGGGCAATATATAATGTTTTAAATAAAGAAACAGAACAAAATATACTTCCATTATTTTGTTTGCAGGAATGACACTGGAGTGTTTGTGTCAGACATTGTCTTTTTTTTATAATAATTTTTATTAAGGATTTTACATTACAAAAAACAAAAAGAAAAAACAACAAAAAAGAAAAAATATCCAACAAAAATTGTTAAAAACAATCAATCTTTCCATCTCCTTATTTTTCATTTACTTGTTTCTAGGACCTCCTCATACCACCCTTTTTTTTGTATTCCAAGTTCAAGTTATTAGTTCAACAATTTCTTGCCCTCTTTTTGCTACCCAGATCTCATTCTTAAATTATTACACTCTTAGATTTTTACTTATATAAACCCATTTTTTCATATTCTTTTAGCCCATCACAGCTAGAAACCACTTAGTTCCAATCCAACATTATTCTAAAATTCCTTAATTTTACAATATCTCTGTAAATAATCTTTAAATTTCTTCCAATCTTCCTCCACTGACTCTTCTCCCTGGTCTCGAATCCTGCCGGTCATTTCCGCCAATTCCATATAGTCCATCACCTTCATCTGCCATTCTTCCAAAGTGGGTAAATCTTGTGTCTTCCAATATTTTGCAATAAGTATTCTTGCTGCTGTTGTGGCGTACATAAAAAAAGTTCTATCCTTCTTTAACACCGATTGGTCAACTATGCCCAGGAGAAAGGCCTCTGGTTTCTTCAGTAGGGTATATTTAAATACCTTTTTCAATTCATTATATATCATCTCCCAGAAAGCCTTAATCCTTGGGCACGTCCACCAAAGGTGAAAAAATGTGCCTTCATTTTCCTTACATTTCCAACATTTATTATCGGGCAAGTGATAGATTTTTGCAAGCTTGACTGGGGTCATGTACCACCTGTAAATCATTTTCATAATATTCTCTCTTAGGGCATTACATGCCGTGAATTTCATACTTTCTTG
Organism: Podarcis raffonei; assembly: GCF_027172205.1. Lineage (NCBI taxonomy): Eukaryota > Metazoa > Chordata > Lepidosauria > Squamata > Lacertidae > Podarcis > Podarcis raffonei. Next base: position 18,676,562 of record NC_070618.1, read on the forward strand.
GTACTTTTCCCAGTCTGCAAACATGATATTATGTCCAACATCTTGTGCCCATTTTATCACAGCAGATTTAACCGTTTCATCCTGAGTATTCCATTTCAACAGCAAGTTACACATTCTTGACAAATTCTTTGTTTTAGGTTCTAACAATTCTGTTTCTAATTTTGATTTTTACACCTGGAAGCCAATTTTCTTATCCAAATTGTATGCCTCCATTATCTGATAGTAATGGAGCCAATCTCACACTTTATTCTTTAATTTCTCAAAACTCTGCAATTTAAGTCTATCTCCATCTTGTTCTAAAATTTCCCAATATTTCGGCCATTTAGCCTCCATATTGAGCTTTTTCTGAGCTTTCGCTTCCATCGGTGACAGCCACCTTGGGGTTTTATTTCCCAATAAATCCTTGTATCTTATCCAAACATTAAACAATGCTTTCCTAACAATATGGTTTTTAAATGCTTTATGCGCTTTAATCTTATCATACCACAAGTATGCATGCCATCCAAATACATTGTTAAAACCTTCCAAATCCAAAATGTCTGTGTTTTCAAGAAGTAGCCAGTCCTTAAGCCAGCAGAAAGCTGCTGATTCATAATAAAGTTTAAAGTCTGGCAAGGCAAACCCACCTCTTTCCTTTGCATCTGTTAATATTTTAAATTTTATTCTAGGCTTCTTGCCCTGCCAGACAAATCTTGAAATAGCTCTCTGCCACTTCTTGAAACAATCCATCTTGTCCACAATTTGCAATGTCTGAAAAAAACAGCATTCTAGGCAATACATTCATTTTTATAGCAGCAATACGTTCCAACAAAGAAAGTTTCAAATTTGACCATATTTCTAGATCCTTTTTCACTTCACCCCAGCATTTTTCATAGTTATCTTTAAATAAATTCCCATTTTTTGCTGTCAAATTGATCCCCAAGTATTTAACTTTCTTAACCACCGTTAAACCTGTTATATTCTGAAACCTCTCTCTCTCAGTTTGTGTTAAATTTTTCTCTAAAACCTTGTTTTTAAATTTGTTTAGTTTAAACCCAGCGACCTGACCAAATTCTTGAATTAGTTCTAACACCCTTTTAGTACTAGATTCTGGCTCCTGTAACGTCAAAACTAAGTCATCTGCAAATGCTCTCAATTTGTACTGTCTAGCTCCGACCTGTATGCCTTTAACCAACTGGTCCCTTCTGATCATGTTCAGCAAAACCTCCAGAACCGATATAAAAAGCAATAGGGAAATTGGGCAACCTTGTCGTGTCCCTTTTTCTATTTTAAATTCTTCCGTCACCACATTGTTCACAATTAGTTTTGCCTTTTGTTCTGAATATATTGCACTTATACCATTTTCAAAGCCTTGGCCTACCCCCATACCCTGTAAATTCTTTTTCATAAAAGTCCAAGAAATATTGTCAAAGGCTTTCTCCGCATCCACAAATATTAAAACTGCCTTAGTGTTTATATTCTCTTGCAGTTTCTCTATAATGTTAATTATGTTTCTCACATTATCAGAAAGGTGTCTTCCTGGGAGAAAACCCGCTTGGTCTTTATGTATCTCTTCCACTAGTACTCTTTTTAACCTTTTAGCTAAAATGTCTGCAAAAATGTTATAATCCACATTAAGCAGTGATATGGGACGGTAGTTCTTGAGCTGAGTCTTTTCAGTCTCTGTTTTCAGTACAAGTGTGATATATACTTCCTTCCACGACTCTGGTGCCACTCTCCCCTGCATTATCTCATTGCAGACTTCTTTCAAAGGTTGCACTAGCCATTCCTTCAAAGATCTGTAATATCTAGAAGTCAGTCCATCCGGTCCTGGAGATTTACCCAATTGCATATTCTGGATGGCACCTTCTATCTCCTGTTCAGTTATTTTATCACTCAACATTAATTTATTTTCTTGAGAGATTTTTTGTAGTCCATTTTTCTTCAAAAAATGGTCTAAATCAATTTCTCTCTGTGGCCCTTGTGTATATAGTTGTTTAAAATACCTCTGGAAACAATTTCTGATCTCAGCTGGGTTCTGTACATTCCTTCCTTCCACTTCCAAGTTTATAATTGTATTTTGTTTTTGTCTTTTTTTCATTTGCCAAGCCAAGAGTTTCCCGCACTTGTTAGCTGACTCAAATGTCTTTTGTCTCATTTGTTTAATTTTCCATTCAATCTCTTGGTTCGTCATTTTCATGAGTTTCACTTGGTATAACTTAATTTCTCTCAAAACCTCCTGCGACTTGGGTTTTGCTCTCAATTTTTTTTCACCTTCCTTTATTTTCTCCAAAAAATTTTCCCTCTTCTCATTTTGGATTCTCTTTTTTAGTGCATTCTGTTGTATCAAGAACCCTCTCATAACCGCCTTACTAGCATCCCAGATTACTCTTTTCTCCACATCGGTATTCATATTTATCTCAAAATAGTCTCTCAAGGTTTTTTGGGCCTTCTTTAAAACTTTTTCATCTCTAAACAAGGTGTCATTCATCCTCCATCTGAAGGAGCCAGTTGATATTAGTTTCATCTCCATCTTGACAGCATTATGGTCGGAACAGGTTTTAGGGCAGATTTCCACTTTCCTAGTCTTTGGTGCCATTCCTCTAGTTACCCATATTTGGTCAATTCTAGTCCATGTCATTTTAGCTTCAGAAAAGAAGGTTCCATCTTTGGCCAAGGGGTTCTTTATTCTCCAAATGTCCACTAAATCCAAGTTGTCTGTCATCTCAAAAAAAGTTTTCGGTAGTCTACCATCCTTGGTGACTACCTGTCTCTGTGCCTTGTCCATATGTGTAGATACCACTCCATTCATGTCTCCAAGCAAAACAACATTGTAATCCATATAGTCCATCAGGGTCTCATGCAACCTTTTAAAAAATTCAGATTTCCCCTCATTTGGAGCATAAACACCTACTATCAAGAATTTCTCTCCCTGAATTTGAATTTCAACTGCCACAATTCTTCCTTGGTCATCTTTAAATATAAATTTTGGTTGCAATCTTTCTTTTGCATAAATAACAACTCCTCTTTTTTTCACTTTATCCGATGAAATAAACTCCTGACCAAGTCTTTTGTTAAACAATAATTTCCTGTGTGATCTTGTTATATGGGTCTCTTGTAGACAAATCAAGTCCAATTGCTCCTTTTTTAATAAATGAAACACAGATCTCCTCTTCTGTGGGGAATTTAGACCATTACAATTCCAACTTAGTAGTTGCAGAGCCATGATGTAGGTACTATGCTTCTCCTCCAACTGCACCCAGTGCCTGTTCCTGTTCTGTTGGTGGTATCACCTTCTTCAAACGCTCTTTTAATTCAGGAGGAAGATCTGGTATATCCAAGGTTTCACTTACAAGTGTTCTTAACTCTCCTTCAGCCTTCTTCTGCAGGTCTTCTCCGTGGTCTCTCCAAAATTTGGTTTTGTCGTCCTCTGATTTTATCCTTATCTTCTTGCCTTTGTAACTGAAAGACAGACCTTGAGGAAATTCCCACCTAAAGAGGATTCCGTTACTTCTCAGCAGTGCGGTCAAATCTTTATAGTTGGATCTAAGGTCCAAGAGATGTTTCGGGATATCCTTGAATAACTCCACTCTTGACTGATGTATCACCAAGGTTTTCTGAAAGTGCAAACTCAGAATTTTATCTCTCTCCTCTTTTGTTCGAAGGGTGATCAGACAGTCCCTTACTTTGATCTTTCTCCCTCCCTTCCCGAGTCTGAAAGCACTCACTATCTTGAAACTGTCCTTCTCTAAATCTGGATTCCAAAAATCTACAAATTCCTTTGTAAGGAATTCAATCAAGTTATTCAGGGACCGCTCTGACCCTTAAATTTGTCTGTTTCTCTCGCAATTCAAACATAAAAAGAGTTGATTTGTGATCCTGTAGTTGTCTGTGTATTGGTGGAATCTTCTCTTCTACCACAGTGGCAGTATAGGTTGCAATTTCTTTTGCCTCATCAGCTGTCTTTCGTATTGCAGATGATTCCTGAACTAGTCTCTGAATAGTCTCTGTGTTAGTGTTTACTTTCTGACCCAAATTATTGATACTTGTGGTGTTTTGATTAATGCTTATGGTGTTCTGATCAATTTTATTCGATGCCTCGGCAAGTTGTCTACTTATTTTGTTCAAAGACTCATTTATTTTACTCAGAGCCTGAGCCAAGGCATCAGCAGCAGCCATACTTTTAGGCTTAGATTGTGCCGATGGGGTTGTTGTTAATAAACCAGAGGAACTGGGTACCGAACCTCTCCTTTGCAGCCCAATGTCTGTACGCACTACTTTCCCAGATCTGGTTGCTTGTTGAGACTCTAATTTGTCTTTCTCATCAGCCATAACCTCCAAATAAAAGCCAAGGTCAGTCACGCATTCAAAGTCAGAGTCAGAGTCTGTCAAGGTCAGTCACACTCTCAGAGACTAAACTTGTTTTGAAATGGAAAGTTCCTTTAATCCAGCTGCAGTTGCAGCAAATTCTAAGTTCCTCTAGGGGGACACAATGTTAGCAACAGTCAATAATGTTTTTAGAGTCACTTACTTTCCCTTTCATCCCCCAGTCTCTAAAGGACAACGTTTTTTGTTTCAATTTATTTGTTAAATGATACTTTAAAATCAGGAGAAACCAGTCAGTAAAATTGTATCTTAATTGTATCTTCAGATGCAGAGTTAACTGTTGCAAGGAAAAAGTACTTTCAGTGACAACACACGTCCCAAAGCAATATTATTTACAGTTCTCAGCAACCGGTCTCAGGGATTTGAGCAGTGGATTTAGCTGCTTTCTCTCTCTTTTTTTACAGGGAAAAACTGTTCAAATCTTTTCCCCCTCCTCCCCCTGCCTCAGAGGGGGGCTGAAACTTGTTTGATGTTCGGATCGTAAACTTCCATTATTTTGTTTGCAGGAATGACACTGGAGTGTTTGTGTCAGACATTGTCAAAGGAGGCATAGCAGATCTGGATGGGAGACTGATGCAGGGAGACCAGATATTAATGGTGAACGGGGAAGATGTTCGAAATGCTAACCAGGAAGCAGTGGCCGCTTTGTTAAAGGTAATGGCAGAACGATAGAGAAAAACATAACTGCATAAATGGATACTGGGTCCTCTCTTTTTCCAAAATGAGAATCGCAAATGGGAATAGTGCTGTTGCACTCCCATCTGGCTTGCAGACTTCCCATAGGTATCTGATAGGCCTCTTGCCTGATGTAACAGGGACTTCCTTGTAATTCTAGGGACAAGTCTTGTGCAGGGGGGGTTGGTGAGCAGAGGTTGCCACTGTGCACAAGGGCCTTCTGGCAGTGGAGTCATGGCTACTTCCTGGGAGAGAGGGTGATGGGAAGGTTGGCACTACAACAGCACATTGGTAGGAGGTTATTGACCTCCCCACCACCATTCATTTAAGTGTGAGTGACTCTGCTGCTGGGAGGCCACCCCTACTGATCGTTCCCGGTCTCTTCTGGTATTTTCTTAAGGGATGCTAAGGTTGGCATTTTTTAACGTTCCATATTTGTAAAGCAAATGAAAGGCCTAAGTTAAGCAGTTCCTTTTAGGTACGTGTTCGCACCCACCCACCCACCCCGCTTTCATTTTTGTGTTCAGCACATACAGAACTGACAGACTGGGGATTAAAAGATATTCACTTGTTCCGGGGGATTAAAATATGCTGCTACTTCTGATTTAGCAGTGCAGTGCACGGCCAGCAGTGGAAACAAAAGCTACTGTTTCTAAATGAAGTTCCTTTATCATTCCTACTTGTCAAAGTCAGGATTATACGTTGTGCTTTGAATCAACTTGCAAGCATCATGTTGCTGTGGCTTTTTCGTAGATGGGGATAAAAAGGGGGGAAAGCATTAGCGCTGCGTTATGTGATACTCTGGGCAGAAAAGAAATGCTAGCTAGATGTTAGAAGGGCTAGGTTTAGCCACTTAACGTTGGGGTCACTGAAGACATCAATAGTGGATGTCCTTGCAAACTTCTGTTGGACTTGGAATGTACAGAAGCAAAGCCTGGAATGGCTGAAGGTGGTTTTGCTTAGTTTACCAAAACAGGTTTCGGGTCGCATTCCTTATTTGGTGAATACTTCTTCATTCTCTGTGTATTTTGGAATTGATTCTTCTCACATGCCATTCAATGTTGCAGTTAGAGAAGAGCTTCTCCCACTTAAAGCACTCAAAGTATAATTTTGTTACCTTGTCCAAACAGCAATTTGTTAATGGGCATAGCTGGCTGTGAAATACAGCTGATGTACCATCATTATTATGCCATTGCTTCTGTAGGGACCTCCCTCTATGTCCTTGTTGAACCAACTGGCAGGCATGGGCAATGTGCAATCTACATGCTCCTTTGTGATTTTAGACAAGGTTCATGCAATTTCTCAGCACGGGTGTAATCACACAATGGACAACACTTACAGAAGGTTCAGCTAAGACTTGTGTGAAATGGCCCTTGATCTTCCTTTAACTAAGATATGCCTTTACATCATTATACTCTGGGTTAAGGAATCTGTGTCTTACAAATAATGCCTGCTCTCTAGTGCTCATTAGGTACAGTCAGACTAGAAGTTGGAAGAATAAAGGCAGGCCCATTCCATTCGGAGAGGAGAACGTCTCAGAGCAGCCAGGTTTGTAATTGCTTGCATTGGCTTCATTTGGAACCATCACAAGCATTGTTAAAATTATATAAGCAAATAAAAGGGAATTGATTTTGCAGTGGCAGTGATTTTTCTGTAGAGGCTGATCAGAGATGAATAAACTCCAAGCCAAGTACATAAAAGGCAGTTTTATGTACCCATAGCCATATTGGGTTTATTCTAGCTTTTTTTTTTTAACAGCTTAGATCCTCAAAGCTGCTGTGTAGCACAGCCCTGTTCCCAATGCTGTGTAAGGCAAGGCACATCTACAAATGTGCTGAAAACTAAGTTGGGATTTAACTGTATGATTTTTGCTGTCACAACTAAACATTTGGGGTATGATCTAGTCCCCCTCCCCTCCTTTCTGTCTCCTCCCATGTACTATGTTGTGCCTGAAGGGATGTTCTGGTGCTAACCCCTCTTCTCACTGTTAGCGGCTGTACTGCATCTGTAGGAGGGCTGTGCATGCCTGATTGGTTGCTCTGCACAGGGAACAGAATTGACCGTTGTCTTTCTCTCTGAGTAACTTGGTTACATCTCCATTCAAGATAGCTGCTGAGAAGTCTGATTTAGCAGGGAAAGAGAGTACAATATCTCACATATCTGGAGGGTTCTTTCACTCCAGAAAAGTGCTTCCTTCTACCGGTACACAGTATTTTTACGCCAAACAAGATACTCTGCCAAGCTCTTGCTCTGACTGCTCTAATATGCTGCAAACTATTAAGTTTGCCATTCATACTTGTACTTTCACTCCCATAGGGGGGACCATGTCCTTGAGCACAACTGGCAGACATGGTCCAAGTAAAATATTACTTACGAAATATGAGACAGTAGTTATACTTGGATGATAAAATATCAGCTTAGTGAGCCAAGTTATGAACAAGCTACATGCAGCCACTTTGCTCCTTCCTCTGCAAGAAAACCAGGAAACCGTTTAGCTATAGTTTCCTGTTGCATCCTAACTAGGAAACTGTGGTTAATGGCTTCCAAAGAAATCAGGATATTAAACAAACTTTAAACCTTGGCTTCATATCCTGGCTTGTATGAAGAGAGGAGTGACCTGGCTGAGTGTGGTTGTACGAAGCTTGTTGGTATTTTGGATTATTAAGCTGGACATCTGAACATGCCATTGTTGATGCAGAAAGAAAACTGGACTTAAGGGATTCTAGTAATTCTCAGTGGTGTAACTCTTTAAGGTCAGCGAGGGAAGCGGCAGCCTGTCATCATTCAGTTTCCCAGGTTCGGGATCCAACCCACCAGAAAGTTATGAAAGTACTCTGAAGAAGAATTCCTGTAAGTTTCAGCTGCTGCTGTTCAAATTCTGTAACTAATATCTTCTCAGTTATTTCTGTGCTGTTAGATACATGCTGTTCTCCCAGCAATCACATGGCATTTTGTGCTTTCATGCGCACGTGTATTGGTCATGTTCCAAAATTTAAAAAATATTTGTGTGTCGGCAGTCACACGTCAATTGGATGCTTCTAAAATGGTCATCGGCTGTGTGCAGGAAATGTCAAGCTATGACTTGCCATTAGATCCCTTAATTGTGCTTGTGTCTGTGAAATCCAGTAGTTCCAATGGAAGAATAAGGAATTATTACTCACCTTTTAATAACAGTAGGAATTTCCATTAGAAGGCACAACTTGAAAAATAAAGATAATCCATTTATATCAGATTATTTCCTAAGAATGTGGGATAATTTATATATAAGATAAAATTAACAAATTTGGCCAGTCAGAGAAGGTAGACAAAAAGAAAACTGATTGATTGAGAAATGGGGCATTTTCATACTGTATTGGAATTTGAAAGTATGGGATTCTATAAAGTGGTACCTCGGGTTAAGTACTTAATTCGTTCTGGAGGTCTGTTCTTAACCTGAAACTGTCCTTAACCTGAAGCAACACTTTAGCTAATGGGGCCTCCTACTGCCGCCATGCCGCCGGAGCACAATTTCTGTTCTCATCCTGAAGCAAAGTTCTTAACCTGAGATACTATTTCTGGGTTAGCAGAGTCTGTAACCTGAAGCATATGTAACCTGAAGCATATGTAACCCAAGGTACCATTGTATATCCATATGCATTACTGTGGGTAATTTAGTAATCCTCAGTATTGTTTCAGTGGTATTTCTTTCCTTCTATTTATTTTGCCTCCATACAATTCAGATAACAGTTGATATTTCATTATTGTATGAAAATATAACAAATTATCTTATCAACTGAAAGTATACATATAAAAAGATTTTGTGCACTGGGGATGAAAGCGATATTCATGACAGAACCTCAGTGACTTCAGAAATAAACAAAACAAAACTCTCTTCTTGTTTATTGGCCATTGATTAAAATTTCCCTCTAGGAATGAAATGTTTAAGCCAGGGATGATGGGCAGATTTTGATCTACTTTGTTTTTGACTAGAACTACCAGATATACCAACCAGAGACTGTGGTTAAATTTTTTTGGGGCCCCCAAGAGAGTGGGGCCCTAAGCTATAGCTTGTTTAGCTTATATGTAAATCCAGCACTGAGTAGATCCCAATCTTTCTTATGCCCACCCTAATTGAAACAATCAAGAACCAGCTTTTCTTGTGGCAGTATTCAACAGTATGGGAGTACTGCGGCCATTTTTTTGCTGGTACCCACAACACTTTTATCAAGATACAATTAGCAGCACTTTATTTTTTATTTTTATTTTACCAAAAAAAGCACTGGTTATTTCTGTGGGAAAAAATCAAGCAAGTTCCCCTTTGCCTCTGATGTAGCACATAACCCTGACTTTCCAGCAGCAACTTAATGACCAAACAAATGTCATGAAGGGAAGAGGGAGATGTGCTTAAGGAAAAATTTATCATTTTTGTTTGCTTTTAAGTAAACAAGCAAACCTAGAGACTAGCGCTACCAGGTTCCTTAAATTGCTTTGAAAACAATGTAAGCTTTAACAGTGATAAAAAAAAAAATGTTCTGGAGTGCATGGAAAATAATGTTTCAAAGTGGAAAACACCAGTGATAACAGTGCTGTTTCCCGTTTTAACAGTAGCATCTGAAATACAAGGATTAAGAACAGTCGAAATAAAAAAGGTAAGTAGAACCTAGAAGCTGGTATAAAATTAAGGAGAATTGATTACTAACTTGAATAGATGCAGGATTGCATCATGCATCAATTTGGATATTCTGCTTAATGGAAGATTTCGACTGCATTATATTTTATTAGGTTTTTTTTTTATCAATAGACCTCTCACACATATTTTGAAGTTACATAACACAAATTCCCATTATTTATCCAAGGAAAGAAAGTTAGGTTTGGAGATTTGAAAATTGCTTCTCTGCCTGATTTTTGGGTGAACCTATCAGTAGTCTTATTTACTTGGGAATTGCAGAATCTGAATCTTCAGAATGTTTTGTATCTCTTCCTTTTACAAACATACCACCATTTGCATTATGAATTTATATCGTGCTTTTGGTTGGAAACCAGAGAGCTCCTGCTGGCATTCTGAAAAGCTGAGGCATGCCCAGTGGGCAGGTTGGTTTTGTTGCTTTCCTACTTTAAAATAATCCCATATTACTAGCTGCCTTTGTAAGCACCTTCTGTTCCAGAAACAATTTGCCACATGGCATGGAGATGGACGTGTTGTGGAAGAATCACAAGCCCAAATCTCCCTTGATCATGCACATCTATTTACAAAGCTGTTCCTTATCCTCATCTTTGTCAGGAATCTTCAGATCATTTCAAAACACAAACACTGAGCTTCATAACAGGAATAGAATAAAGTAGGTGCAAGAGCTGTGTTCAAATTCCACTTCCTGCGATGAACTTTAAAATAAAGGTTTTAAACTGCACAAAACAGCAAGGGGAATAAAACTGGACAAGCGATGCTCTCCAGTGTGGAAACTTTAACTGACAAGAATGCTTGCTTTGCAATACAGTTGCTATGAAACATGCAGGAAGACGCAGCTGCTCAGATAATGTGGCCCCACACCATCTGGGCCTTGAGATGCTGACGTTAAAATCCTTGAGCTGAACACAATGGCTAATAAAGCATCAAGTTGAGCTCCTACAGAAGATGTGGGGTACAGTTGCAGCAGCGAAAATTCCTCACAGAAAACAAGCCTATTAGACTGTGCAAAGTTGCAGCCATTAAATACTTAATGCTAAAGGCAGCATTAAACAAAGTGCAAGATTCACAGATTGTCGTGCTATTCCCCCTCAGCAGGCTCAGAGATTGGACGTTATATGCGCAAAGAAGCACTAGAGGGAGCTTGGCTTTCTTTATATAGCTGTTTCATTTTTACTTCCACATTTTAAAAAAACCCACTGGTATTGCAGATAACGGTGTACTGATAAATGTGGGTATGTTTGTTTATACAGTGGTACCTCTGGTTGAGAACTTAATTTGTTCTGGAGGTCCGTTCTTAACCTGAAACTGTTCTTAACCTGAGGTACCACTTTAGCTAATGGGGCCTCCCGCTGCCGCCACACCGCCGGCATGCAATTTCTGTTCCCATTCTGAGGTAAAGTTCTTAACCTGAAGTACTATTTCTGGGTTAGCAGAGTCTGTAACCTGAAGCATCTGTAACCTGAAGCGTCTGTAACCTGAGGTACCACTGTACAGTAGACTAGGGTTCATTGGATTGGTTACAAAGAATTAGGGCAGTAGGAATAGAACAAAGGTAACAATGAGATGCTAACTTGGCTGAATCAAGCCAATTCAAAGTGTTGGTGCTGATCTGTATACCTTAAGAGCATCTCCACGCCCATCGTTCGGCCCAGACACTGAGGTCCAGCTCCGAGGGCCTTTTGGCGGTTCCCCCACTGCGTTAAGTGGACTTACAGGGAATCTCGATAGTGGCGCCCACCCTGTGGGTCACCCTCCTGTCAGATGTCAAGGAAATAAACAACTACCTGCCTTTTAGAAGACATCTGAAGGCAGCCTTGTATAGGGGAGTTTTTAATCTGTCATCAAGATAACCAGGTGACAGCAAAAACTGCAAAAAAAGTAGGGACAATTAAGATATATTATTTGATCAACTTTCTAACATTGCTCAGGTCTTTTTTAATCAAAAGAAAGCCTGTTGCTTCACATGTCTTAACTGTGGTTAAAAGATTATGTATCAGTTCTGTCATTTGTATTGATGATACGTCTAGAACGTATTTCATATCTAAGCATTTAGCTTTATCCTCAGTATATTGTATTTTATTTTATTGCTATGGCTAGTGGCTGATGCAAATAAAGTTTCTATGTCTTATGTCAAGCTGTTTGAAGCAGCCCAGAGTAGTTGGGGCAACCCAGTCAGATGGACAGAATAATAATAATAATAATAATAATAATAATAATAATAATAATAATGTGGAAGTTTAGATGGGAAGCCTTTGGCCGTAGATGGGGATGGAGGGAGTTGTAACTCTGATTTTAGAACTTGCACAAAACGATTCGAGTGTTGAATAATAGCAGCTTTTCTTTTGTTGTTGTTGACTTTGTGTTACAGGGCCCTTCAGATTCCTTGGGAGTTAGTATTGCTGGTGGCGTCGGAAGCCCTCTTGGAGACGTTCCGATTTTTATAGCCATGATGCATCCTAATGGAGTTGCAGCTCAAACTCAGAAATTGAGGGTAAGAAAAGAGTAAAACAAAACCTTGAAAATGAAATGTTCTAACTTCAAGATAACAACTTCAGTTGTTGCTTTTCACCCTCAAATAGGTGTCTTGGGGGTGTGTGTCTAGCAAATGGTGTGGCAAATTCCAGAAAGGCTGTAGACTCACTTCAAAGGAAGAAGGCAGGGTCTTTTCGTTTCTTGGCCCATTCCCACATTGAAACTACATCAGTTGCAGAGCACATTGAACATCTCAGAAAGGATGGTGTCGAATGCAGAAACCTGTGAACCCCTCCCACTTGGTTGGCTCAGAAATCTTAAGACACTGCATGGATGGATGAAAATTTCAAGCAGGGGTGCTTGATGGTGCAAGCAGAATAAAGGTGGATCCACCTCAGGTTGACTCCCCAACTTGATTCCGCCACACAAGCAGGCTCCCCAACTCAATTTTGTTTACGCACACCAGCTGCTAGTATGTCATTTGTTTTCACAAGCACGGTTTTGACGGGCCACATTCAGGAAAGTTGCTAGAGAAGGACTTTTGCCTCAGAAGTCTTTTGCATGGATGGGCATTTGTGCCGAAGCAGCAGTTTTTCATGGTGCAGACACTGAAATAGGCTCCCAAGGGAGGGAAGCACCTGTGGATGTAGTCTGTGAACCCACAAACACCTGGCTTGTGGCCGGATCTTACGTTATACTCTCTCATATATATATATATATATATATATATATATATATATATATATATATATATATATATATGATTTTCAAAAATAAAGAAAGAAAAAAGAAAATAAACATACATCCAAAGATCATACAGAATCCACATATCGAGATTACTCTGAATCACCTGACTCCCCCCCCATCCATGGGTTCTCTTAATTCTGTTTTCAACTGCATATCAATACTTCTCCAATTTTTCATCTTCCTAAGTTATTTGTACTTTCTGTTATATTACAAGTGTATTTAGAATCCTGCTCATGTTTTGACCTGTCTGCAATGATTTTGCATATGCATTACAAACATTTCCCATTCTTTTTTTAAATATCTTGTCCTCTTGGTTCCTGAGCTTCCCAGTTAATTTTGCCATTTCAGCATAGTCCATCAACTTGATTTGCCATTCTTCTTTGGTTGGGGTTGTCTCTTCCTTCCATCTCTGGGTGAACAGCATCCGAGCGGCCGTTGTAACATACATGAACAGTTTCCTCTGGCCTTTTGGGATCTCGGTAACTATAATTCCTAGTAAAAAAGCTTCTGTTTTTTTTAACAAAGGTTATTTTAAACATTTTTTCCCCATTTCATTATATATCATTTCCCTTATATATTTTTTATTACATTACTATTCTACCACATGTTATACTCTTCATGAGTGACCTTTTTAAAGACCATCTTCCTTGCCTGCTTATAATTCCGGAGGCAGGAGCAAGTTCTCTCTCTCTCTTTTTTTTCTCTTCCTATTATTCCTGCAATCAGCAAAGGCTGAAAAACCCTTGAAATATACACTTGTCCCTTGTCATCTTCAAAACCCTCACAATACAATGAAGCTTCCAGCATCGTCACAAAGGGAAGAAGGGAATCACTACCGAGAATTTTTCCATCTGTCTTTGCAATGGACAGGAGAAGCTGAGCACAAAATAAACCACCACCTGAGCAATACCTTATTTTTAATGGTACAGACATAAAGTGCTTTCCCGAGCTGCAGTTCTGTGGCAAGCACTTGGCAATGCAGAATGTGTATCTGTGGTGATCTGTACTTAGGGAAGCAGTTTCAAACCTGCCTTGAAATGGGAAGGGGGTTGTTAAAAGTCCTCTTTGCCCAGTGACTTTCAAGAGGCCAACTTGATATCATTGACATCTGACTTCTCTTCCCCCATCCTTCCCTCTTTTATATTCCAGGTAGGGGATAGGATCGTTAGCATCTGTGGAACACCAACCGAAGGAATGACTCATTCTCAGGCTGTCAGCTTGTTAAAAAATGCTTCTGGCACTATTGAAATACAGGTAAAAAAAAACACAACAGAGACAAAAATAAAGATTGCCCACAGAGCTATTCAGAACATTTATTCAAACTTTGTTTTCAAGGACAGAAATTATAGCCTTCGAGGGTCTGAGTAGAATTTAGCTTCCAGTGGCTGTAATTTAATATATTTTGTCCATGGAATGGTTTATCCATTTTGATGAACGGTTAGTAGCCACAGTGTTTCATTGTTGTTGTTTTTCACACGGTTTGTAATCAACGTGTTTCTTGAAACTGCTTTCGGCTGCAATTATAGGCAATGGTATGCATAGGGGAGAACTGGAAGCATAACTGAAGGTGTTTAGCAGCTGATCGCATGGATGAACAGGCAAGCGATTCCCTGTTAAAGGGAATAGCTTTTTACCCAGTCCACTGTGCGAACTTCTGTTTGCCCAGTTCACTGTGTGGCTGGTAGCAGGAGGGGGAAAAAATCTAAACAGCTTTCAAAGCACAAATATTACTTTCTGAGCCATGGGAGCCCAGGTAGTTTCTTTATGTCACACATGCAAGCCATAATTGGATCTTCACGGGCATTCAAGATATCAGATGGTCCAAAAGCCATGGGTACACTTGGAAACTTGTCAGTTCTTTCCAAATTCAGGCCTGTTTGCTTTAGGACATTTCCACATAAAGCACAGGACATTAAGGGTCTCGGTGTGCATAGGTGTGAGCCTGCTGTGGTTAGATGTGCAACCTCTAAGCATCAGGCTCAGTTGAGATGCATTATTCCTCTTTGCAGCCACAGAAGCTGCGCACAGCCCTTATAAGTTACCTTTGTGGCAGTTGCAAAGTTGCCTCCCAGCACTATTCTAGAAAAGTGTTTCAAACTTTAAAAAAACCACCTGATCGGTAAAAAAAAAAGGGAGAGGGCACTGAAGAAATGTTAAACTTGCAAAGCACTTGAATAAATTTAACTTGTCTGAAGCATGCAGGTGGGACCAAATAGGAAATGAAAATCATGTTGGTAAGAGAAAAAGCCAAGCTTGCTCTGAAGGAAAACACACAAACACAAACTGACCCTCATGTTTTTAGGTAGTGTATCTGTGAGCCTTAACAGAGCAATTGCTCTCAGAGTTCTGGGTGGAACCACAGGTGCAAATCTGTCTCTGAAACAAGCATGTATGAATTAAAGAAAACAATCAGAAGCATTTGGCGAAGTGTCTGTGGCATCAAACACTATACAAATCTTGGGGTGCATTTGGTAAAAAAAAGAATGGAGGACACAGAAGCATTCAGTTGATGTTGCCCCATCAGTTTTAGTCCATTTCCTGCTACAAAATCTTGCACATTCTCACAAGAGCAACCCTGTCCGTATCCAAAGCAAGGCACCATTTGTCTGGCTTGGGAACCAGAAACAATAATGCTGCTATTGTGTTTGTAAATCACCTAGGAAGTGCTTCATATTTCCATCTGCATCTTAAAAATGTCCTTGCAAGCACATACAAAAGCCTCAGATCCTGATCAACACCTGAAGTGGAGACTTGCACGCTTCTTCCAGTGACGTGCTCAAGCTCCTTGGGCTTCTCCCTCTGAGGAACACGCACAGGTCAATCCTTTGGATTTTGCAGGGAGGAGAAGCAAGTGAGAAAATAACAAGCGCAACTCTCCCACCGATTCTGACATCCTCCACTCTCTTGCCTGCCCATAACAACTGTGGGGCTTCTCTGCATGCTGTTTTCATGTGATAATCTGTGTACTCGTTTCATTTATATTTAAACTGAACCTGCAGGTTGTAGCTGGTGGAGATGTCAGTGTCATAACCAGCCAGCAGCAAGATCCACCAACATCTAGCCTTTCGTTTGCTGGGCTAACAACAAACAGCATCTTTCAAGATGATTTGGGGTGAGTGGCTATGCTGAAACTGGTATCTTAACGGTGGGTGGGTGGGTGGGTGAGGTGGTCCCATCCATTGGCATATGTTCCCGTGACCAACCAGTCACCTCTTCATGTGACCTTTGGAGCAAAAAGATCTGCCCATCCTTGATTCAGAGTGGCTGTTGCTGGACTTCACCTTTCCGCCTCTTGCCTTACAGACCTCCACAGTATAAAACCATCACTCTGGATCGGGGACCCGATGGCTTGGGCTTCAGCATTGTAGGCGGGTATGGAAGTCCTCATGGAGATCTGCCCATTTATGTTAAGACTGTGTTTGCAAAGGTATGCGCCAAGATCAAATTTTTGCTTTAATTAAGTTGTTACTGAAGATTTTATTGCATTACCAAACAAACAAGGAGAAGTACATATAGCGTCTCCACTTTCAATTCATAGAGGTTTTTTCACAGCTCGTTCACATTTGGTATGAGTGTCATAAGCCTCTTGCGGTTCGGAGGAAAGAAAGGGGGAAGAAAGAGAGAAGGAGGGTGATGGGAGGTTGTCATTTTGTTCCATTGCATAGTGTTAGTGCAGGGCAGGCATGTCCAACCGGTCGATCATGATCTACTGGTTGATCACGTGATCCTGGTTGATCATGACGTGCCCCGCCCCGTTGCTATTTCCCCTCGCTGCCACCAGTGCTTTTGTGAATGCCTTGATTCCCTGCATCTGCAGGCAGAGTGTGTGAAGGAGTGAGAACTCACTCCCCCTAAAAAAAGCTCAACAACTATGGGCAATGACAATGGGTAGATCACCCCCTGTTTCCTGTTTTATTATACTGGGAGTAGATCACAGTCTCTATAGAGTTGGATGTGCCTGGTGTAGGGATATATCATTGTCTTTTTGTGTTGTGTATGTGATAAAGGGGAACCACACCTGGGTGAAGGTGTCCTCCTTTGCTTGTCCCCGTGCTAGTTTAAATTTATGACTCCCACTTCTCGGAATTAACATTTCAAATACAGAAATACAGTTTGTATTTCAATTTATATCTTTTCTAATTTACTCGTGGGTCAAAAACAATCACCCCAACTTGTGTGTGTGTTGTTGTTGTTTTAATTGCTGTATAAACTTGCTGCTGGTGCTGCAGTAAGCTGCAGGCACAATCCAGTACTTGGCTGCTTTTCAATTTCAGGGTGCCGCAGCAGAAGATGGGCGCTTGAAGAGAGGGGATCAGATCATTGCCGTCAATGGGCAAAGCTTGGAAGGCATCACACACGAAGAAGCGGTGGCTATTCTGAAAAGGACGAAGGGAACGGTGACCCTGACTGTTCTCTCTTGAACCCTCTTCCCCGAAAATTCGGGTCAGCACAGTTACTCTGTCCACATTCCACACAGCAAAGAGAATGGAAATGCTTATATCATTCTCTTGCTTACTGCAGGTGCCAGATTGTTTGACATCATAGGTGGAAAACACAACAACAACAACAAATGATCTTATTTTTATACGCAGTAGAAATAGTTTCTTGCTGTCAAGGTACAGAGGTTGGTTTCTGTAGCATAGGACAGTGGCAGGAGAACTTGAGAGCAGTACTAACAGAATCAAAAGGGGAGGGAATCAATGAAAGGAGAAAAAGATAAAGTAATTATGAGACACTTGATGTGTGATTGTGGGCGGGGAGGGTATGTTCTGAAATTCCGAAAATGTGTGATCTTTGGCTTTGGCAACGTTAAATTTCCAAACATCAGCTAGCCAGTCATGACCTCTGACAACAAAGGAACCTCTCAAGGCTGTGTGTCAGTCAGTCTGATTTAAGTTTACCACTGTTCTTTAGCTGTGTCCATCTGTGAAACTTAGAGAAGTTCCTTTCTGCAATATTATTGCTAGGGAGCCACACTTTTAAAAGGGTCGTGTTGGAAGCTTGCTGGATATTCATGAGAATCATAAGACTGGATTGGACTGCCTGGCCTTTTTTTAATGGTAGCAAAACGTCAATCACTGAATAGGATATGTGTGTGCTAGTAATGCCTGTCTGTTGCAAAGGTCACAGAGATACAGTGCAACTCCTCTCCCTTCCCTAAGGAATCCCTGGCAGTGATAGGAATGCTGTCCAGGATCAGAGGTATAGACTTTGGGGAGTTGCAGCTTTAGCCCCTTTCAGTGGTGTAGCTGTTTATTCTGTTCCACAGAACTAAATGGGGCCCTCAATATTTAATGCCCCAGATTTCATTTCTTAAGTCTTGGAGTGTAATAAAGCTCCATAAGAACTCTCCATATATAACACATGTCCTAACAGTCATTATAGAAATTACTAATCCTAAATTAATTTTAAAATTAAAGCATTCAGTATATAGTTGCAGAGAGAGAGAGATAAATGGGAAAGTTGACTGTATTGCTGTTAGCAGAGGTGGCTCTAGGGGTATGGCAACTGGGATGGTCACACTGAGCTTTCAGGGTGCCAGTATCACTCCAATGGAAAGTGAGAGGCGACAGCGGCAGGGGGGGAATGCTGTATTTCGGTGATGCACAGGGTGCCACTGAAATTTGAGGTGCTAAGGAAATTTGAGATGCTAAGGAAACGATTTGGAAGCACCTAGTTGTGTCATTGCGGCACCTGACTTATGCTATTTGGCAAGCCTAACTAAGAAAGTATGTATAGCGGCATGCCAAATAGATGTTTGAGGAAGCCACAGTTAACAAGCCTCTAAGCGGAGTTCCAGAACTCCAGAAATAATCAAGGAATGAGATGGTGATCTTTTACAAGAATGTTTTCCATCTCAAGAGATTTCATCAAAGCAGTTTGTTAGCAGCCATGTAAACCTGTCTATCAGAACGGCTGCAGTCTTCACTCCAAATGCATAATGTCTTTGCACATGTGCCTGGGTGCATCTTAGGGTGCAAGAAACACCAGGGCAACACAGTTTCTGCAGGAAACAAGGGACTGCCCTTGCTACTTTGCTGTACTTAAGTTCTCTGTAGGAGCCATGGTGACACCATGATGATTGGAATTTGGGCTTAAGAAGGATGTTCCTGCAGCTGAGATGAACTAGCAGACCTGGAGCTTTCCTTGCCTCTGAAGCATGTGAATTTGATTCACTTGCCTAGGCTCTAAGGCACAGGTAAGAAACCTGTGTCCCTACTACTCACATCTCTGACCTGGGGCTGATGGAAGTTGGAGTCCAGCAACAACTGGAGGGCCATCATGGATGTCTTCCCCCAGCCCCAAGGTAATGCCTTATATTAAGTCAGACTCTTGGCCCATCCAATTATATACTGACAATGCTGACTGTGTCTCTCCTGGGCCTCAGTCTAGAATCCATTTAACTGAAGACCCCAGCATTTAAACCTTTTAACTTTCTTTGGATAAGGAATCTGCACTGCCATTGAGCTCCTCCAACAGTGAGCCATAATGGAGTCATATACCCAGCCACCACCATCTTGTTGGCATCTGCTTTCTCTTTATAATACCCAGTAGTCTTAATGACATGGGCTAATGTGTGGCAGCAAGTCAGGCTGGAGGAGGCTTCTGGGAAGGGGTTGTATTAGTTGGTCCCTGCAGTCCCTGCCAGCCCTATGATCTCAAGAGTTTGTCTTATGAACCTGTGAAATCTGCAATACAGGGAGCACTTGCAAAATGCAGCAGTGGTTTGAGAATGCTGTTGCTCCCACCAGCAGAAGTAGAAAAATCCAGGGGTCACATCCAGTTTGAGTTTTTAGAGGATTAGATTGGCTAAAGTCTGCCCATGCCTGCTGTTTTTATGTTGTGTATACATGAACATACTGCAGATATCTGGTACACCATGTACTTGAAAGATGAATACTGTTCTTAATCGCTGCTCCACTTCAGAGTTTATTTATGCAGAAAGTAGTACTTCATAAGAGGTTGTACTAACTTTCCTATGAACAAATGTCCCGTAATGTCCCAAATCCCTGCCACTGTCCATGATGTTGAATGCTTGATCATAATTTAGTTCTTTGAGCATTGTGAACAAAACCAGCTCAAATAGCCCACAGTTTTGGGGAGTGAAAGTGTGAGAAACGCTCAAAGAGTTGCACTAGGATGTTGAAGGTAAACAAGGAAGACTCACACATTAGTCTACAAACAGGAGCTGCTGTTTGTTGGATGGAGGATTTATCAGGAAGAAGGTTTATGAATCAGGTAATAAGTAAGTAAACATCTGCTAGCACAATCCTAAATGTGTTATAACTCAGAAGCCAAACCTTAAGTTTAAGCCTGAGTTAAGTCCCATTAAACACAGTGGGGCTTAACTTCGGAGTAGATATGTAGGATTACTCTCTCATGACTTTATGCTTGTAGCCTGCAAAACATTTCCTACTCCTCTGACCTACTCCAAGTCCTCTTCTGTAGCTCTCCAATTTCCTTCACCCAGTATCTTTGTCTGTGCTATACACTCATCCAAGCAGGGAAGGTTCACATTTTGTGAACATCTTTTTCCTCCTGTGATAGATGCTGCCCCTTCAGAGATTTTAGGTGTGTAGACTTCTTTTTTGTGTGGGGGAGACACTGCAGAGGGGAAAACACACACCACACATTCAGTTCCCCTCCACGTCTAGGCAATGTTTCCAATGCAAGACTTTTCACAGTCTACAGCAGGGGTCAGCAAACTTTTTCAGCAGGGAGCCGGTCCACTGCCCCTCAGACCTTGTGGGGGGCTGGACTATATTTTGAAAAATAAATAAAAATAAATGAACAAATTCCTATGCCCCACAAATAACCCAAAAATGCATTTTAAATAACAGGACACATTCTACTCATGTAAAAACACGCTGATTTCCAGACCGTCCGCAGGCCGGATTTAGAAGGCAATTGGGCCGCATCTGGCTCCCGGGCCTTAGTTTGCCTACCCATGGTCTACAGCAGGGGTGGCCAACTCCCAAGAGACTGCAATCTACTTTCATAATTAAAATCTGGCAGTGATCTACCCCCCTTTTTTAGGGGTTCAGCTTAAGGTTTTTGAGCTTTTTGGGGGAGGAAGGCCCCGTTTTTGTGGGGGGTCAGGTCAAAGTTGGTTTTGGGGGGTTAAGGAGCAGGCTTTCTGGGGGAGGAGAGTTCTGTTTTTTTTGGGGGGGAACCAGGGAAGTAGGGGTTAAGTCACTCACATTGCTATGGATGAAAACAGTCACAAAGACGGAGTTTCGTCTTCCTTTCCTGAGTTCAAACAACAATGCAGGACGGCACGAGGGGGCAGGGGAGGAGTCAGATTTACCAACGCAGAAAGGGAGCCAGAAATCGACCATGATCTAACAAAACATCATGGGGATCTACCAGTAGATCACGTTCGACCTGTTGGACATCCGTGGTCTACAGCTTTGTTGTTACACCTTGCCTGAAAATGGCATTTTTTCCTTCCTAATAACAATGTAATCATGATGCAGTTATTCTGATTTGGCTCCGTAATGTTAATGAGAGGCAAAGAAATTGCTTCAGAGAGAGTGAAATTCCTATTCCGGAAGTACTGCTCATTCTGAATTAGCTTTGTCAGCCCCCATCAACTGGCTGTGCGTTCACGTTATTGTTACTACAAAAGAAGGCTAGTTTAAAAGCAAAATTTTGCACCGCAACTGCAGTTAGTTGGGGCAATGAATAGCACTGAACCAGCATTTTAAAAAAATAGCTTTTAGAAGTCTTTCAGGAAACATTTTGCTCACCTTCACAAAACACCCTTTTCACACTGGAAATGTCTGTCAAAGAACGTTTGGTTCTGCACTACACTTTAATAAAACTTTGCAGCTTTTACAGCTGAGTTAGGTAAAGCTTAATGTGTGCAACAGAAATTTTCAAATGGTAAAAAATAGGTTCTCTTCCTGAAGCAGTATGTTGTGTTTGCTGTTGTAGCAACGTCAAATCACTTGATGAAAAAAAAAAAAAGGGGGAAAAGGAAGATGTTCATACATCTTAAGAGCACAGGTGTTCCTTCTGTTTTCCACTATTTCAAGAAAACGCCAGAAGGCTGTTGATATTGAATTGTTGCTACTTTATGACACAGACAGTTTAAAAAACAAACCTGAATTAGAATATTTAGGAATACATTCACTTTTTCTCAGAATAAGAGAAAAATAAGATTAGGGAATTTTCCTCAGACATTCTTAGCCGGTAGCTCAGCGCAGCTTAATTAAAAAGAAGTCCTTTGGTATCATTAATTACTTTCAGATACTACATGGGCGTAGAGTGAGAGAGACTCTTCGTAAAGTACTATAACTGGAAACAATCAGTGTTGAATCATTGTCTTGTATGTACTAACAGCTTAGAGTGTGTTATACCTACCTTACCGTATGTGAAACCACTTGAAATATTCTCTATATTTGTAACAGATGTAGTGTACAGATATTTTATTATGGCGTTCATG
The DNA here is from genome assembly GCF_027172205.1 of Podarcis raffonei. Classification (NCBI taxonomy): domain Eukaryota; kingdom Metazoa; phylum Chordata; class Lepidosauria; order Squamata; family Lacertidae; genus Podarcis; species Podarcis raffonei. The sequence goes on from NC_070618.1 coordinate 18,698,935, forward strand.
TTTAAAAGCAGATTTAGTTTAATAAATGTGAAGCTATCAATGGTGAACAAGTGAGATTTCAGGTTTCTTGGTTGTTCCTGTAAGGATAAGGTGGGCAACAGAATGGCGAGCAGGTGCAAACGTTCATTCCACAAACATCTGACGGGATACCTTTGTCCCCATGCTTATTTAATAAATGCAATATACAGATGTCACAAAGAATCCATTCTCGTGTTACAGCCTCCATATTGAAGGTAATTGAGTAGAGGTAGACAGATTTATAGAGGACAAGGCTAATGCTCCCGTTGCTCGGTCCCTGCTCCAGTCAACCTAGCAGTTTGAAAGCACATCAAGTGCAAGTAGATAAATAGGTACCGCTCTGGTGGGAAGGTAAACAGCGTTTCCGTGCACTGCTCTGGTTCGCCAGAAGCGGCTTAGTCATGCTGGCCACATGGCCCGGAAGCTGTACGCCGGCTCCCTTGGCCAACAAAGCAAGATGAGCGCCGCAACCCCAGAGTCGTCCGCGACTGGACCTAATGGTCAGGGGTCCCTTTACCTTTACCTTACATCTTGTGGCAGTCAGTTCCATAGTTTCACTATGTCTGATGCAGGAATTTCTTTTGTCCTGAATCTTCCAGAAGTCAGCTTTATGGGATGGCCCTGGGTTCTAGTATTATGAGGGAGGGAGGTAAACTCCTCTTACTCCATGACACACATAATCTTACACGTCTCTGTGATATCCCTGCATTCCGTTGTTGTTGTTGTTATTACATGATTAGGATTCTTAAGACTCTAGCACATTCAGTATTTCCCATGGCCAAATTCCTTGACACATTTGCTAATGGGGGGGAAAGTAGATTTGTGAACTAGACTACCGTTTTCCAGCATCCGCAGCCCTCAAGAAGGTTGCAGGCTGCTCAGCTCAATTAACATTTGCCTTCCCATCTGCATTTCACATGGCATCACCTGCTGTCAGCTGCAAACATTTCAAATCACTGGCAGTATGGAATTACTATCCAACCAACTGAGAATGTATTGAATAGAGGTGGCGGCAGGAGAAAGCTGTTCAGCCTGAGGAACTGATGAATAGCCCGTGTTGGGAAATTAACCTGCTGTTTTTTAAGTGAGTTTTCAACCGCAAGCAACAGCAAACAAGGAAGCCATGCTCGCCTTCAATCAATGGGATTTAAATGTTTGTGTTTTGTGATTTTTACAAAAAACACACACTAGAGAGCAGTAGAGAACCAAGCTTTGCTTCCCTAATCCAGTTACCTGGTTAAAAAACAGTAGCAATCCTAAAACTTCTTCTTTGCTATGGCGTTGACCCAGAAACACAGAAGAGCAGAAAAGAGTTGTCCCATAAGCATTAATTACTCTTGTACTCGGGAGTTTCATCAGTGGGTGACTTTGTATTGTGATGTGTGCCTACGTTTTGAACTTTATTTCAAAATGAAAATTCCACACTCTGAACACATCAGAAAACAAGAGGTCATTTTGCTGTCTCTTGGTTTTCAAAAGAGAAATGCAGCTCTGATGCTGATCTAACAATACACTGTACAGAAGCTGGTGAAATATTTGGAGTTCAGGTTTCCAGGGTTCATGAAGTTTTCCTCAGAGACGGGGTAAGCTTTCTATGCCCCCAAATTGTTCTCTGGTTTGGACTAAAGTCCAGTTGAGGAAGGCATCCCAGCTTTCACCTATCTCCAAAACACGCTCTTTGCCTACCTTCTGGTTACCAGAACATCCTTCCACTTAAAACGACTTTCCTGGCCTCAGCAGGAAGGAAAGCAACATATGGGGAGAGAAAATGCCATGGCGCCTGGCATGCCATTCTGTAGGAACCCTTGGGAGAACTGCATTCCTCATTGGTCACCAAGCTTTCCATCCTAGACACCACATCAGGACACTTAAAAGAGAGGAGAAAGGAAAACATCTCTCTCTTTTCCTCTCCCCACATGCTACTGCTGTAAGCCTTCAATGGGAAAGGTCTTTAGGGGGGATCAAGGGGTCAATGTGAATGGTGCTTTGGAATACAGAAGGTTTCTGAATTGGCTCAGAAATATTATTTCCCATGCAGTGTGAGCTGGGGCAAGCTTGCCTTCTGCTTGTGTGGCCTTGTTCTTTTCAGGTGCAAATGGCCAACGGTGCTAATTTTGGGGGCCACCTTACCTCAAAAAAAAATAAAAATACTATCGGTTTGGAAAAGGTTTAGAAAAGGACAACCATAATGCTCAGGAGGAATATGAAGCAAAAAAATAAGTATCGGATATCTCGGTGTACAGATTTCGAAATTATTTTTATCCTGTTTTTAATGGTTTGTGGGGCTAAGAAGTTTATTGTGCTATTGGGGTAACTGCAACACACACCAATAAATCGATTTTAGAAAGCGGCAAGATTAGATGTAGACACTTGAAGCATTTTTTTTTAAAAAAATCAAGAATCATTGTGCTCCGCTCTGCTCCCCCTTTCTTACTGCCCAGGGCGGCCCTACCCTCTACTTGCCCCTCAGAGCTGGCATATCCCACAAGGCAGGGCCTTGGTGGTGGCAGCCTCTCCTGCTCCTCACCTGGTCTCCAGCAGCCGCTATGAATTGTCCAAGGGAGGAGGCCAGCAGCATAGAGAGGCAACGGGATGCTCCCTGCCACTGCTGCTCAGAACAAGCGCCAGCTCATCCTTCACCCTGAGCTGAGCAGCAGCAGCACTGGTGGAGGAAATAGGGACTGTCAGGGACTGGGCAGAGGAGGAGGAGTGGTGGAAACGGCCTCCCCATCCTGACCCTTCCAGGGAGGAGGAAGAGGAAGACCGTATAGATTTACAACAGGGGTTTGAGGGAGGTCAGAGCTCAGAGGTAGATGAGGGGAAAAGTTGGGAAATAATGGGACAGGAGGAGCAGGCAGAGCTGGCTGACACATCATCATTAGAAAGCATTCCAGACCCTCCATCTCCCAGAACCCAGTGAGCCTTAAAAGTAGGCGAGCAAAGAGCTCAAAACAGGGGACACTTAGCATCACCCCTAGAGGAGGTGATGGTGATGACGAATGAGGAAGTGAGAGAGAAGGGGGGGTGGAGATTCACTTGGGACAATGCCATTATCCAAAAGGTTGGGTTCTATAGCCTCTCTCTGTAAAGTTTGAAATAAAAATGGACTGTAAGAAACTTTTCCTTGTCTTTATACTTTACTGGGCAACCAGCCCAGGAGCTGCTAACAGCACCCTGACAGGGATGTTCTGGGATCAAATCAGAAGCTGGGATGGCTTTTGTAAATTCTGGGACTGTCCCTGGGAAATTAGGACATTTGAAGGGTATGGCATTCTCTCTGTGGCAAGAGAAGGAGAGGACTGTCTACTTAAGGAGTGGTTCTGGGACGCGGCTGGTGCTGTGGGTTAAACCACAGAGCCTAGGACTTGCCGATCAGAAGGTTGGCGGTTCGAATCCCTGCAACAGGGTGAGCTCCTGTTGCTCGGTCCCTGCTCCTGCCAACCTAGCAGTTTGAAAGCACGTCAAAGTGCAAGTAGATAAATAGATACCGCTCCAGCGGGAAGGTAAATGGCATTTCTGTGCACTGCTCTGGTTCGCCAGAAGTGGCTTAGTTATTCTGGCCACATGACTTGGAAGCTGTACACTGACTCCCTTGGCCAATGAAGCGAGATGAGCACCGCAACCCCAGAGTCGGTCACGACTGGACCCAATGGTCAGGGATCCCTTTACCTTTACTTCTGGCCACTCCTAGGCCTGGTTTTTGTGTAACACTAAACCGAAATTTGGCATTATGAAAACAAGTCCCTCCAAGCTCAAGCAAAGCCTCAGGCTCAATCATCCCACCTTCTTTTCTGCTCCACCTGCATGGTCAGAAGGAGGAATAAGTCATGATTCAGCTTCACTTCAAACCATGGGTTGTAAAGCTGGCTTGTTTAACAAACCAGCATTTAATTTAAACCACAGTTCTTGATTGGTATATAATGACAAGCCAGGAAGCAAGCAGGCAATGCTCCAGCCTGAGGCTTCGCTTGGGCTCAGAGTGCTTGCGTTACGTGCAAACCGTCCCATTTATATTGTAAGCATTTGCATTAGAGAAGTCTTCAACTATCATCTGGCCTGGAGCACCTTTTTAAAAAATGGATCAACAGCTTTTAATTGACGAAGCAGAAGGATTAATTGGCTACGCTTTCCCACCCTAGTCTCTGCAAAAGTCAAAAAGAGAATGCCAGAACAGCAAGCAGATCTCGCTGACTTGCAAATGGCGGCGGAAGTATCTTAATTTAATAACTTTCTCCAGCGATGCAGATCCCACATCCTTGGTGTGTTGTGGGAACAGTGTGTATATACAGGATTAAAGGGACTGATTGGAGCTAAGAATTTGTTGTCTATTTTTCCTTGGCTCAAAGGGAGTTAATGATTTATCTTCTATTCGCTTCCTAGTTCCTCCCTCTATAGCTTGCAGGGGAAAACTTTCTCGGCTGATAAGAATCAGTTAAAGCTATGCTAAGTCAACAACCCCTGATCACGCATGAATAACCAATAGTCAGCTATTCACAGCAAACTTGTGGTGTGCATTGGAATCAGAGTCCAAGTTCAAACAAGATTAAGGCATAGGATTTGCAAAAGAATCGCTTTCTGGCTGACTTTTGAGTCACAGAAGCCCTTAGCCTCCAAAAAATTCTACAGATCCAGAGGACCTTCCCCCATCAGCCTACATACTGGATACTTCGGGCACACACATTTTCTAAATTTGTCTAATAAATAAAAGCTTTCTTCTGCAAAAATCCACACCCAATAATACTAGGTGATGGGGAAGGAACAGTTCCATCAACATTAATGCGAGGCAACTTTCCCCTAAGTCCAGAATATATGAATGTTCTTAAAAGGTAATTGTGATATAGTTTAATATTGACTAACACCGGAGAGGATGGCAAGTGCTGTGAAATGACTAATTAAAGCAGAAAGCGGACTTCCAGACTGCTGTGGCTTTGGTAATTTGTTCAGCAGGAATGACATGCCAGGAGAATGGGGTCATTTCCTCTGCTCATCGTTCTACATGGGGGTATGGAACCTTTTTCAAGACTGCATTTCTTTCTGGGCAACCTTTCAGGAACCACAAGAGCACATCATATTACCTATCCACTAGAAAGAAGTGACTCAAAGTCCACCAGGTATTTCCTATAAATGGCAAAAAAGGGGATGTGAGTGCCTGAGAGGGCATAAAACACCAGGACCTTCTCTTCAAACTGATCCTAAGCTATGAGCTTGTTCCTGACCCTCCAAGTGTCCCCTATTTTCCAGGGACAGTCCCAGGTTTACAGAAGCTGTCCTGGTTTCTGATTTGATCCTGGAATGTCCTGCTTTTCCTTAGGACGTCCCTATTTTCATTGGCGAAATGCTGGAGGGTATGGAGTTATGTGACCTGTGAGCCAAGTAGATAAGTAACTATCCAACTTTTAGAAGACATCTGAAGATGGCCCTGTATAGGAAATGGGTTTTTTATGTTTAATGTTTTATTATACTTCTATATATATTGGAAGCCACCCATAGTGGCTGGGGCAACCCAGTCAGATGGGTAGGGTATAAATAGTATAATAATAATAATAATAATAATAATAATAATAATAATAATAATAGAATAGGATGTCCCTCTTTTCATCAAAGAAATGTTGGTGGCATGAGGTGTAATTGTATGGTTGTCAAGTGCAGCCAATAAAACATGTTGTGCAAAACGCAGTACAGTAAAAACGAACAAAAAAAAAGAAAAAAGCTCACAGAATAATGAATCCCCACTCCAACCGCTCCAAACATGATTTCATTTTCCAGCGAAGCGGAGAGCTGGGTGGCACAGTTCCCTCCAGAGGCAGATGCCAATGCCAACGAAGCCATTTCGTGAGAGAGACCCTGGAAGCGACCAGATCCTTATCAGATTCTGCCCCAAAGGCTCCACTCGCTGAGTAGTAAAACAGGTCTGTTAAAGGTTCGTTTGGAGTTACATTAGAGATTGTTCTCAGAGGGAAAGAGCTGATCCTCTGACACCCATTAATTCTCATTGAGAGGGCTGCCGTACTACTCCGTGGTTCTTCACAGTTCAGAAACCGGTCAAGAGGAGACCTGAGGCACAGCCTGGTACATTAGCTTTCAAAATATATCCTTTCATCATCCCCACATCCATTCCCCAGATAAAGCAGTGCCACCAGTTTTATTTGGTTTAGTTAAAATAATAATAATAATAATAATAATAATAATAATAATAATAATAATAATATTTTATTTATATCCCACCCTCCCCAGCCAAAGCCGTGCTCAGAGTGGCTAACAACTGTAAAAATAGTACAGTTTACATAAAATCACAGTCAATTAATTGAAATACATTCTAAAATCAGTTCAGAATCTAATGAATGGCAACCGTTGGGCTAGAGTTCTATGAGGATTACAGAAAGAGAGAAGGGGTCAGACTGTGCCTTGGCCAAAGGCCTGGTGGAACAGCTCTGTCTTGCAGGCCCTGCGGAAAGATGTTAAGTCCCTAGTTACATCCCATGGGCCCAATCCAGAGATACTCCCGTCAAAAGTGAAAAACCTACTGGCTGTAATCAGAAGCAGGAGAATGGAGCATAGCGTCTGAAGAGTTCCTCAAGAGAAAATGCCAGGTGCAGCTCTTTTCAATGACTACCCACAGAATGACTCTCTTTTACACCAGTTGTGGGGAACCTCATCCAAATGTGGCCCTCCATAGCTCTCTATCTGTCCTTTGGTGACGCCTCCTCCTCAGCCCTGTGTTCCCTGGCTGGAATGCGTTCTTGAACTCTCATAATAAGAACATGAGAATCATCCTTCTCTCACAGTGCTTAGTCAGATATCCACGTGAAGCCCCACAGCAGGACCTGAGCATAACAACACTCCCCAGTCCCAAAGTTTCCAGCAGCTGGTATTCAGAAGCACACTGTGAAGTTGAAAGGTATCCTGAGGGTCACCGAGTCCAACCTCTGGTCCCTAAGCAGTTTGACTGGGGGATGAATAAGTCAACAGTTTCCATGAATAGCTCCATGTTTCCCTTCTAAAGGAATACATCCATATTCTGGTCACCTCAAGAACAATTATACTAGCCTTTCCCAGCTTGATGTCCCCTAGATCTTTTGGACTGCAACTCCTTTCAAGCTCGGGCAGCATGGCCAATGGTCAAGGATTATGGGAGTTGAGGTCCAAAACATCCAGAAGGTACCATGTTGAAGAAGGCTGCATTATACCAATTGCTGCCCTCCTCCCAGACATCTTTGCTTGCCTAGCAGCCAATACACCTTGCATTAAAGAACGGCAGTCTCTGCCTTTTCTCCAAGAGCCATAGAATCACAGAATTGTAGAGTTGGGAGGAATTCCAAGGGTCATCTAGTCTAGCCCCCTGCAATGCAGGAATCTCAACTGAAGCATCCAGGACAGATGGTCATCCAACCTCTACTTAAAGACCTCCAATGATTATCTCTCTTTCTGGACACCATGACAGCTAGGAACTCTGTTTTAGCACCCACGTAGCTACGGGACCGCCTCTCCTGGTATGCCCCGTGGAGGACCTTAAGGTCCACAAATGACAACATTTTGGAGGTCCCAAGTCGCAAGGTGGTTAGATTGGTCTCAACTAGGGCCAGGGCCTTTTCAGTACTGGCTCCAACTTGGTGGAACGCTTCTGCCACAAGATACTAGGGCCCTGAGGGACTTGACATCTTTCCGCAGGGCCTGCAAAATAGAGCTGTTCTCCCTGGCCTTTGGTTTGGACTCAGTCTGACCCTTATGTTTCCCTCCCCTTATGGTTTTGATCTATGGGCTACTTTTAAAATGAGGCTACAATTTAAATTGCATTTTAACCTGTATTTTAAATTGTGTTTTCCCCTCTCCTATTATATTTTTACTGTAATTTTACTGTTGTTAGCCACCCTGAGCCCAGCTCTGGCCAGGGAGGGTGGGGTATAAATAAAATTTATTATTATTTATTATTATTAATGAAGGTTGGGATGCTAAGGTGGCCTGGTAATGCATGCTCTATGCCTGTACATAAGCCTCATTTAGGGATCACGCCTGACACTCTAATGAACGATGACATTGGGGAAGGGCCTTAGCTCAATAGCAGAGCTGCCAGTTTGTATTTCTTAGTACAGAAAGTATTGATCTGATGTGCAGAGATCTTTCCTATTCTAATAAATTCAAGAGGGTTCTGGAAGCTTCTCTGTGTGAAATAAACAAGCAGAAGATTCATGAAATTTGGGTTATTCCTTCAGAGAAGCTGAGTACAGCTGGTTCTGTTGTCTCTTCTTCAAGGTCATGTGGACTGTAATAAATGGCCAGAAGGAGCCTGGGTTTCACTTTCTCTTTCTCTCTCTCTTTCTTCTGGTGTGGTGTTCTGTACTGTACATAGTGTTAAGGCTTAGACTTATTATAAGTTATTGCAAGTTTAAATTAAGTCTGCTGCAACTGGATTTCTTATGGACAGTGCCAATCCTGAATGTATTGGATTTGTGACCATGATGATCATTTGCCTTCAGCAGCAGTAAAGCTCTGCTGAATGAAATACAATTGCCCCGGTCTATTTTTGTGGGGAAATCCAGCAATGTGCTTAAGTTTTTACTCTGCTAACTATACATCAGAGTTCTGCTGTGGATCAATATTGAGCAGAATTCCATGACAAGAACATCTGCCTTGCATGCAGCAGGTTCCAGGTTCAATCCACAGCATCCCCAGAAAGGGTTTGGATCGTCCCCTGCCTGAAATCCCAAAGAGCTCCAGCCAGTCAGTAAAGACAAGACTTTGCTAGATAGACCAATGGTCTGACTTGGTATATGGTAGCTTCCTATATTTCTGTAATCAACAACCACATAAGCATATAAGTCCTCAGTCTAAGCCTATGGAATCATCAAGGGTGGAGGGTCAGTCTAAATCTCTCACACACTACTTCCAAAGTCCAGTAAGCCCTTCCAGGAGTCTTTCCCCTGCCTAACAGATTCTAGAAACTGTCCCCAGAATCCAAGGATTCCTGACCGCCCCTGCCCCAAGTTCAGCATACTTAATACAGTTCCATAGCTCCATGGAGTTAAATATCTAAACACATGTTTAATTTCACTAGTTTAACAGATGCAAAAATGCAGATGCTTGAACTGGCAAGTTGTCTCAACTATTTTGTACCCAGAAGCATGATTTCACATTGTGCACTTGGAGAAAAGCCCATGAAGGAAGCCAGTATAATGTAGTGGTTAGGGTTCTGAATTGTGGCTTGGGAGAACCTGGGTTTGAATCCCCAGTCAGCCATGAAAATCACAGGGTAGCCTTACATACATGTAAAAAAAAATTGGGGGGCATGCTGCCTTTCCACAGTTCTAAGCATGCTTGAAGTAGCTTAGAACGTGAAAATATATATATATATAACTGCAACTTGACCAAAGTAGTCTCAAACAATAAATCAAACATTAAAAGAATACACAACCAAACTGAGCAATTTCCACACAAATCACAAGAAGATCTGAGATAAAAGTACAAAAAGACAGCAGTAACAAACTCCCCCTCAGCAAAACAGGAACCCACTTTGAGGTCTGCCCAATTCACAGAGTCAGTGCCTCATGGCTGGAGCAGGGAGCAAGCTGCGCAAAATTCCCTTGGGTCAGTCAAGGAAGGACTAACAGTAGGTAGGCACCCACTCTCGGGTTCTAAACTGAGGTAACTCACTAAGAAAATGTAATTTAATGTTTATTTTATTTTTCATGTGCCACAGATTTATAGGAGCCCCCACTGTTCATTAATAATTACTGCTGTTTTACCCTAATGTTTATTCAATAAAATGGTTGCCCATTTTTGAACAAATCCCAACTGCTGTTGTCTGGCTCATCATATAGGCAGGTCTTGGCGCAAAGACCCTTTGAGTGAATGGAGTCTTCCCCTGTCTCTCTCTGAATCCATCCCTGAGACACCACAACAACTCCAACACTGACCACGCTAATGACATACCCTCCAACATTTCTCCAATTAAAACAGGGGGCGTCCTATTCCATACCCTCCAATATTTCTCTGACGAAAATAGGGGCACCCTAAGGAAAAGAGGGACATTCCGGGATCAAATCAGAAACCGGGACGGCTTCTGTAAATCTGGGACTGTCCCTGGAAACTAGGGACACTTGGAAGGTCTGTAATGGCCACCTAATTATAGGTTAAACATTATGAAATGGAGAGGTGCAGCTTTAGATAGCACCAGGCTCAGGACAAAATTCTATCTGTGGTTTCCCCCTGAGAGCTGCTGGGTCAGGAGCTGGCTGAACCTTTGCAACCCAAAAAGTTCAAGTTTTCATTTAATCTCTTTGTACAGGAATCTTCTGCTCGGTTCACCTTTGGGATACACCCGAAATAGAAAGTCGCTCTTTAATCAAGGGGCTGCAGTCAGAAAAAAGGGCAGGCCCAGCTGCTGCTAGTGCAAGTTAGCTTTTGCCACATTCAGGACTTCAGTGGACGCCAGCTTCAAAGTAAAAGTGACTCAGCAGGGCTGACCCACTTTGCCGGCTGAAGAACCTAAAAAAGGAAAGGGGGAAGCAAGGAAACATCGTATGCAACTTCTGAAAGAGTGCTTTCTGTCCTCTCTGTGTGAACGTCAGGCATCATCAACCATATTGCATGATGCTGGAAGGAAAACGCTTAACTTGGACCTGAAAGTTGCATGAAAAGGCAAAATTTGATAATGAGTGTTGCTAAAGCGTGTTCTCCTTCAGGGAGAGCACGTGTTGCGGTGGGGTCTACTGAGCCACCCCCTTTGTTGCTGGGTAAGTTCTCCAAGATGGCCAGGGGGCATTGATTGGATTGCCGAGTTGTTGGGGGAAAAGTTATGTTGCAATTTTGGTGGGAGGGGTAAAAGGTTTAAATACTCTGCATGCAGCCTTCTACTTTCTCTTTTGCTGCATGCAACGGATCACCCGCCCACCCGCCCTAGAATAAGGGGTTGTTGCGTTGACCTTGCTATGCCTGTCATGGGGTCGTCTGCCTTTGAGCAGGGGCCTGGTAGGAATTTTTCCACCTGGCAAATTGGCTGGCTGGGTGGTTTTTGCCTACTGCGTAGCAAATCGTCACAACTTGTAAGGTTGTGGTTAGGCATTGGTTATAAATCTGGTGGAGGAGGGGTTAGGATAGGCTGGGCCTGCCCCTCCATGGTTGCTGCGGAAAGGGAATTCCGTTAAAGGAATCCTGGGGCTTGCCATCTTTTCGTCCAATCCCTGGAATGGGACTAGGGCCGGCAAGCCTTCGGGGAGCAGGCGGGTGAGAGTTGAGGGTCTGTGTCTCAGCTCCAATTCTTCCCCGACTTGCTTTCCCCCGCACTGTCTTTCGGTGGTGCCCGGAAGTCAGTTCTGTCCCCAGGCGGGGGGACAGATAGTCTTAACCAATGCCTAAACAACCACTCACAGTTTGTATTTTAATAAAGTTGTGGCCAAAATCATGCCAAAAATCTTAAACAAAAAATTACGTGTCCGTTGTGAGTTATTTTGGGGGGTGGATTGGGGACCTCAACACGCAATGCTATTTTTCTAGAAAAAAGATGTGCTCATGAATCTCCCTTCTTCTCTTACAATGGAAATGGCGCCCACTGAGTTCTAGTGAGCTCCGGCTGCAAAAAATAAATCTCTGAGTGTGGTGTTTTCTCCACTACTCTGGCTACAAGATTGGCCATATCTAGTAGAATTAACCCTTCTCTCTCAGTGTGGTTAGAGTCTCACACTAAGACCTGGGAGACTAGGATTCAAATCCCTCCTCAGTCATGAAGCTCCCTCGGGCTACTTACTGTTTCTCAGTCTAACCCACCGCGCAGTGTGGTTGTGAGGGGGAAAAGGGGCAGGGAATTAAACAAGCAAGCAAGCAAGCAAGCAAACAAACAAACAAACAAACAAACAAACAAACCATAAATAGCATTGCCCTTTTTGTGGCCTCTTATCCAATTATATAAGGATGACATGCCCTAAAATTGAGGGAAGCCTCGCCATATGACGGGGTACCAACTTGAATAAGCTCCAACCTACATAACCAATCATAAGATGTAGCGTTCATTCACCATTTGAATGGCAATGCCCATCAACTGGGGGGGGGCTCAAATATTTTATGGAGGAGGGGCAAAGGTACCTCAGCCCCTAGGAAATGTCTCCTATGACATACAAACTCTCCTTTGTTCCTCTCTCTGCTTCTCTTCATTTTGTAACTCTGCCCTGGCCTATGTATGCAGCAGTAAAAAAGAGGTACGTGATAATAGAATCCCAAAGTCTTAAAATGGCCAGTTGCACCTCACATAGCGTGTGACGGAATGCCATTTCCTAAGGCTCTCCTTTGTAAAAACAGCAGCTCCTTGCATGTAAAGAAACCAGTGCATCAGGGACAGAGGTTCTGATGCAGCTTGCTCCCTGTTGCACCAGCTTTTGACAGAAAGGTGGTTTTATATTCAGAAAAGCATTTAGAAAACCCCTCACCCCAACACAAACCTGAAGTCTGGAGGGGTACCAATGCCTTCTATCACGTCAGGAATCTGTTGCATGGTTAGATCAGGGGTGGATCTAGATGCAAGGGCGGTTGGGAACTCCCAGTATAAATAAATCAGAAATTAGATTGTCACAACGAAAGAAAAAAATCTCTATGGAAAACCATTTTATAATATTTACTGCTCTCTGGCGCCACCTGTTGTTGCATGTGTATAGTGCATTCAAATCACTGTTTCCTTACTAATATAGCTGAGTCCCAGGTCTCTGTTGCTGTTGCAGCACTCTTTCAGCACTTCTGAATTTACTGGGAAAGTTTGCTAGGATTCATGAAAGTCAAACTCATCTCCTCATCCTGTGTGTTGATGCATTGAATCCCATTCCAGAATGTTATAATTAACTCTTTAGCAAGCAAGCCACACCACTGGCATTAAGGCAAACAGTCTATAGCTGCTTTAACGTTGTGTGATTACCTTAAATAATATTATAAGTTCAAAGCGGATTAGGCAAAGCATCAATTTACCCAACGGCAAAATTGACGGCATAACAACCCTCATCCCTGCCCCTGCCCAGAGAACTTCAAGTGCTCATGTTATAAATAACTCCTGAAACTTAGTATTATGAGCAATAGCACAGCAGGCAGTGAGTCCCAGATCAACAAACACACAAAACTAAACCCCGAGACCCAATCTGCACTATACATTTAAAGCAGTATCATACCACTTGAAACTGCTATAGCTTTCCCCAAAGAATTCTGGGAACTGCAGTTTGTTAAGCGTGCTGAGAATTGTTAGGAGGCCAATATTTTCCCCATGAAGCTATGCTTTCCAAAGTTTCCTGGAAAGAGGGGTTGGTTGTTAAACCAGTCTTGTAGGTCTGTGAGGGGGAGATGGGGTCTTGTAACTACTCTCAGCACTCTTAACAAACTACATTTCCCATGATTCTTTGGGGGAAGCCCTGACATTTTAAAGTGGTACGATACTGCCTTAAATGGATAGTGTAAATGGGGCCTGGGAGGAGGAACCCCTGCAAATAAATATAAATCACGTTGTTGTTGTTGTTGTTGTTGTTGTTGTTGTTGTTGTTGTTGTTGTTGTAGTAGTAGTATTGATATATTGCCCTTCATCATAAGATCTCGGGGCGGTTCACAATATAAAAATACCAGATAAAAGAACAAATAACTAGTTAAAACAGAAACAACAATAATTAAATAGCAAGTAGCAGGATTTGCACAAAACCTACGCTTAAATCATGGTCCATGGTTGGTTCTTATGAAAGACATTTCTCCTTTCTTTGCATTCTGCTAAGGGAAACTCCTGCCATGCATGGCCTTTCTAAACAGCACAGTTTGATCTAATTCCATCAAGGCATGTTGTTTTGCTTCCTGCTTTAGCCCCTTTCACCTCAGGAGTCAGTTCAGATGTGTTTAGATCAGAACGACAGATACGAAAGAGGCGCGCCAGCCAATAATATCCAGTCAGGGAGTGCTCCTCACAAGGTTCTCTTCTTTCATAACAGATGTCAACAGCAGCATTTTCCTCATATAGTTGGAGAATTCCCAGGCCACATCCCCACCATACATTTCAAGCATATGGCTTCCCCTAAAGAATCATGAGAAGTGCAGTTTATGCCTCACACAGCTACTGCTCTCAGCACCCTTAACAGACTACCGTTTCCGGAATTAACCCAAGCACTGTCAATGTACTTGATACGTCTGGTGTGGCTGTGATTAGCCCATGTGAGTTCATGTTCAGGCTAGATCATGGGGTATGCTGACTATTTATTTGTTAATGCCACTTGGTTGCTTTCTGTTGGATAATGTGAACACTTCAGATTTGCATTATTCAGCTGTCACTTGGAAATCACTCTTACTCAGATTCACTTTGTGCATCCATAAAAAAAGAATGCAATCTGTTTCCTCCTCCTCCTCCTCCATCTTCCAAATTTCTGACTGTCGTACTTTCTTCCCTCCCTCCAGCTGCCATTCTTTGCATCATATATTTACAGCCACAAACTCCACAACTGTATGGCTATTTTTGTACATGGTCATTGTCCCACTACTATGCTCTGAATTTAGCATTCCAAAAGGGGACACGGCAGATGCTGCAGACATTTCTATGACAGTGTTGGGCAATAAGGAAGTACTTTCTTCCATTTGATTCATTCCCAGTTTGGGATAGTTCAAAGTCAAGCAAAATAATTATATTTTTGTGACATTCATCCTGGAGTATATTAGTTGGCATCTGCTCTTCTAATTGCTGGCAGGTGTCAGGCCCCTGAGCCGTTTGACTGGAGGCTGAATAAGTTGAGCTTCCATGAAATAGCTCCATGTTTCCTTTCTAAAGGAATCCATCCATATTTTGGTCACCTCAAGAGAAATTATACTAGTCTTTCCCAGCTTGATGTTCTCTAGATGTTTGGGACTACAACTCCTTTCAAGCCCAGGCAGCATGGCCAATGGTCAAGGATTATGGGAGTTGAAGTCCAAAACAACTGGAAGGTACCATGTTGAAGAAGGCTGGATTATAATAATTGATGCCTTCCTCTCAGAAATCTTTGTTTGCTTAGCAGTAAATACACCCTGTGTTAAAGAAGGAAAGTCTCTGCCTTTTCTCCAAGAGCCAAAGAATCATAGAATTGTAGAGTGGGAAGGGACCCTGAGAGCCATCTAGTCCAATTCCCTGGAATGCAGGAATCTCAGCTAAAACATCCAGGACAGATGGCTATCCAACCACTGCTTAAAAATCCTCAAGGAAGGAGAGTCCACAAGCTCTCAAGGGAGACTGTTCCACCGTCAAACACCCCTTACTGACAGAACGTTCTTCCTGATGTTCATTTGGAAATTCATTTCTTGCAACATGAATCCATTGGTTCCAGTCCTACCCTCAGAACAGGAGGGGGGGAAAGCAAGTTCCATCTTCCATGTGACAGCTTTTGAGACATTTGAAGATGGCTATTATACCTCTTCTGTCTCCTCTTTTCCAGGCTAAACATACCCAGCTCCTTTAACCATTCCTCATAAAGCTTGGTTTCCAGACGCTTGATCCTCTAGGTTGCCCTCCTCTGTACACATTCCAGCTTGTCTATATCCTTCTTAAATTGTGGTGCCCAGAACTAGACACAGTATTCCAGTTGTGGTCTGTTCAAGACAGAACAGAATGGTACGATTACTTCCCTTGATCTGGACACCATCCCTGGAAGTCTTGAGACATGAATGAAGGCAATCATCTAGAGCTGAGCAACAACCAGCCTAATTATTAATTGAAAGCACAACTTGAACAACTGTGGAGAACTTGGGGAATTACTAATGTCTAGACCAATGTTTGGCGGAAAAAATACAAATAAAATAAAAACCTGCTCATTGTGCAAAAAAAAACACCCGTCTTTCACCCAACCTTCCCGTAATCTGGTGTCTTTCAGATGTTTTGGTCTCCCAACTCTCAGCAGCACCAGCCAGTGTGACCAATAATCAGAGATGATGGGCGTTCTCTCATCCAACACATTTGGAGGGCATTAGGTTGGGAAGGCTGCTCTGTTTATTTTATTTGGAAGGATTTATGAGCTGCTTAATAAAAAAAATACCTAAGTCAGCCTTGGCTAATCTGGTTGCTCCATATGTTTTGGATGAGAACTTCCCATCAGCCCTAGCAAGCACAGCTGCTAATGTGAATTGTAGCCCAACACATCAGGAGACCATCTGGTTCCTGAAGGATGCCCTAAGGGTTGAACATGAAAACGATGCAAATCAGTTATCCATAGTATAGGGGTGTCCTTTAAATGCATGGTGTGCACACAGCCTATGTCTTCCTAAGACAGATGTTGTTTTGCAGGTGTCTGAAACAGTACAACGAGGGGGCCATCACCCCGAAATTTCCCTCACAAATGTGGAGTGAACATCTGATGCTTCTTATAACAGGGGCTCTAGGCCACATTTCCTGACACATTCTTACAATTTGTGGGCATTTTGATAGGAAAAGGTAAACTTGGCAGGTCTCTAGAAGTTAATGACGGGGTTACACTTCCTCTGAAGGGGCAGGTTCGTCGCTTGGGGGTACTCCTGGATCCTTCGCTGTCGCTCGAGGTTCAGGTGGCCTCAGTGGCCCAAAGGCCCAGCTATGCCCCTATCTGTACAGGGATAGCCTAACTACTGTTGTCTATGCTCTGGTAACCTCAATGTTAGGTTACTGCAGTGCATTATATGTAGGGCTGCCTCTGAAGACGGTTGGGAAACTTCAGCTAGTGCAGAATTCAGCGGCCAAGTTGCTCACCGGATCAAGACAGTTACACCGATCCTCATCCAACTACACTGGCTACCAATTAGTTTCTGGGCCCAATTCAAAGTGCTGGTTTTGACCTATAAAGCCTTAAATGGCTCAGGACTGCAATACCTCAAGGACCGCTTCTTTCCATATGAACCTACCCAGACCCTGAGATCACCTTCTGAGGCCCTCTTTTGTCTGCCTTCTCCTCGAGATGTCCGGAGGGTGGCAACACAAGAATAGGCCTTCTCTGCAGTGGCTCCCCGTCTCTGGAATGCTCTCCCCAGGGAAGTTCAACTGGTGCCTTCATTTTACACCTTTAGGGGCCAGGCAAAAACATTCCTTTTTAACCAGGCCTTTGGTGGATTTGATTGACATCCTATGACCTTTTAAAATGTGGGGGGTTTTTTGGGGTGTGTGTGTTATTTTTATTTGGATTATATATTTTGAGGTTTTATATTTTGATTTTGTTCTGTGAACCACCCTGAGACCCCTGGATATAGGGTGGCATATGAATTTAATAATAATAATAATAATAATAATAATAATAATGATGATGATGATGATGATGCCAGCCTGGCCAGTGTAGAAGGTTTTGGAATTTTTGGAGCAGGATAATTAAGTTATATAAAATGGTTCATCAAAACATTCAAATGAATTTCAGAAAGAAGACACTCTCCTTGGAATAGCATCAAAATATTTCCTCAAAGGAAGAAATATTTGTTTCTGGAACAAGTAGTAGTAGAAGCAATTTTAAAATGAGATAAGGCTAAGCACTTGATATTTCTCTCTGGGGGAAAAAAAGCTTTGCCATTGGCAGAAAAGCATGCCTGGGCTGAAAATATGTTTTCGATTTCTGATTTCTCTGGGCCTAACTAATGCACCACACAGAAGGAAAGGTATCTATCCATCCCAACCATTTTCACTCCTGTGCTACATTTTGAACTGGAAAGACACCCTGGAATTTCACACAGCTCAAGTTACAGCACTGTTGCTTACTCAATGCACAAACCTAATGAGGTCTACTCAGAAGGAAATCCTATTGAATTCCACAAGATTACTCCCAGGAAAGTCGGATTAGGATTGAAGCTCTAGTGGCTGAAAATCCTCAGCAAGCGTGTTCAATTCTGTGCTACATATTTGCTGTGTTTTCTACACTCACATTTTTCAGTTCTCCAGTAACCGGCTGCTAGATGTAAGTATCAGATTGAGCATCAACCACCCCAGGCATCCTGCCATCATATATTTGACCTTTGGGGTTTCAAAGAATACAGGGCCGGCTCTAGCATTAGGCTGCCTAACATTAGGCTAACAATTATGAATTTACTATTACTGTAGTTTTAGCCACAGGGAGACATCTCTGTGGGATTTTCTCCCTCAGGTGCCAAAATACCTCGGCTAGGCTTTGGGTACTGTGTACAGTGGTACCTCGCAAGACGAATGCCTCGTAAGACGAAAAACTCGCAAGACGAAAGAGTTTTTCGTTTTTTGAGTTGCTTCACAAGACGAATTTCCCTATGGGCTTGCTTTGCAAGACGAAAACGTCTTGCGAGTTTGTTTCCTTTTTCTTAAAACCGTTAATACCCAGGGAATCTGTGCTTCGCAAGACGAAAAATTCGCAATACGAAAAAACTCGCAGAACGAGTTGGCTGTGATCTCCAAGGTGACGCAGATGCTGTTAGGCAGTTGAATGCTCATGTCTACTCTTTCCGTTTCTCTCCCTCCCTCCCATGACACTCCATGCGGCCCTGGGCACTGGCAACCCATGCTACACCACTGCCTCCTCCCAAGAATCCTGGGAAGGGCAGGGTGTTTGAGAGCTGCTGGGAGACGCCTCTTTCCTTCACAGAGCTGCAGTTCCCAGAGTTCCCTAGCTGCTAAGGAGTCTGAGAATGGCACTGCAGTGTAAGAGCAACGTTAGACTTTGGGATGGAATAACCAGGAAAACTAGCACAATAAACTTCACATCCGAATGCAGCCTGAGTGTGGACCATATGTGCATCTAGATCAACCCTGGGTGGAAATTCATACCCCCAACTAAAGAATCAGGCTATACTCATGTACTTCCGAGCTATTATATCAGGGCGATGCCCTGTGTGTATTGCCATGAGATGACAGACGAGAATGCAGATTGTAAAAGGAAGTAACTGAAGGCATAATTGCAAAGAGGTTCTGAGGAATATCACTGCAGAGTCTGTTCTTTGAACTCGTTTCCATGAGTATTATTTGCAATTCATTTAATTGGTACAAAAATAATAGGGTGCCTGTGCTCATCACAATGACATTTGGCAAGCTTTCCCCAGCCTCACATCCTCCTTTCAGTCAGAAGCTAGCTCTGTTCTAGTCTTAACAAGATCTGATATAGAAATCTAGAGCAATAAAAAGAGGAAGCCCCGGAGCACTGTTTTGCTGACTCCACCCTTGCGGTGACTTTGGTGAGAGACAGATAAGAGGTTTCTGTCGGATAATAGCTTGAACTTGCATTTGCCGAGTGTGCTACAGTTCAGCCAGTGCACCGGGCCATGGAGCCAAACTACAGGTGATGAGAAATGCATCACTTGGTGTTGTGTAACTTGAATTTTAAGCTGGCTCTAGCAGTATCATAGGGAGCCCTGCCAGAATCTCCCTGCCATGCCTGGGAGACAGATTGAAACCTTTGCTCCATGAAGCTGGTCTTTGGTGGCATCTTGGTTGCTTCCCTCACAGGTCAAAGAGCAGCTGGAGGGGATTTTCCTTAGGACCATAGAGCAGGAACACCTTCCCCTAGCCACAGTCCAGTCTTATGGCTGCCATTTTTGTGTTGTTTTGTCCTCCTCCTCCTCCTCCTCCTCCTCCTCCTCCTCTTCTTGTTGCTTTACCACCCCTCACTCTAAGGTCCCAGGGTGGATTACAATAATTAAAACATGGTCTATGGCCTTTTGAACTGTGTGTGTATGGAAGGGAGTGTCATTGCAATGTTTATTATGCTATGTATTTTGGTGCTTTTATACTGCAAACTGTCCTGTGATCCTCAGATGAAGGGCAGTATATAAATTTAATAAACAACAGCATCAACAGTTTAACACAACTTCTAGCAATCATAGAAATAAGGTGGGTCCTAGCCCTATACATCTCACTTGTCAAAAACTGGGATACCTACAGACTCACTGGAAACTCAGTTCTGGCACCTCTCAGGTGGGCACCATTGCCATTCTAAGAGAACAGCGGAGGTTTTCCAGTGAGTTCTGGCACCTCTTTTTCTAGAGGAATAGCATTGGATACAGAGATGTGTTTAGCATTTACTGAGAACTGTATAATGAAGGTGCCAGGTCTACCTCTGTCAGGAGGGAATTTCACAGTTTGGGGGCTACCACGGAAAATGCCCTCTCCTGGGCCACCTCTCCAAGCTTCTGAGGGTAGTGGAACAATATTGAAATGACAGCAACCCACTTTTGGTAAGTTCTCTGGAAAAAGCACTATACAAATATACCCTTTTGTTAGGACTTGGGGCTTTCACCAGAATTTAGGGCTCCTTGCCAGTTTCCTCCAGCTCATCTCCAGCCTTTTGAGGAGCCAGGCTTTTAATTCCATTCCCTTCATCTAGAATATTAATAGATTTCATCTGTTCCCTCCCTTCCAGCTAATTAACTGTGCCTGGGCCTCCCACCTTCCCCCGAGGTAGAGAAACATTCCCACCTGCCCACAAGATGGATGCAAAGTTCACAGATACAAAATTCTGCCTCTTAGAAGGAAGTATCCTCTTTACCCTGGTCCCACAAATAGAAACACCACTGGATAATGTTGAGTAAAACACCTTAGTGAACAGAACTGATAGGTACAAAAGAAGCTGCTTTCTGCTGAGTCAGACTTATTGGTTCATTTAGCTCAGTATGTCTGCACTGACTGGTAGTGGGTCTCCAGGATTTCATGCCCAACTCTACCTGGAAATGCCAAGAGGTGAACTTGGAACCTTTTGTAAACAAGACAGATGCTGTGACATTAAGCTATGGCCCTTCCCCAGCTCTGTAATTGCGCCGGCAGAATATTCAGGCACTAATGTGAATATTCATATTCACAGTAAAACAGACTATCTGATCTATCAGATGCGGATCATATAGCACCAGTCCTAAAAGATCTACACTGGCTCCCAGTATGTTTCTGAACACAATTCAAAGTGTTGCTGCTGACATTTAAGGTCCTAGATGGCTTTGACCCAGTACAGTGATAGCTGAAGGAGTGTCTCCAACCCCACTGGCCAGCTCAGACACTGAGGTCCAGCTCCGAGGGCCATCTGGCAGTTCTCTCACTGTGAGAAGTGAGGTTACAGGGAGCCAGGCAAGGAGGCCTTCTCGGTAGTGGCACCCGCCCTGTGGAACGCCCTCCCATCAGATCTCAAGGAGATGAGTAACAAATAACTTTTAGAAGACATCTGAAGGCAGCCCTCCATAGGGAGGTTTGAAATGTTTGGTGCTTTACTGTGTTTACTGCTTTACTTTGCTGGAAGCCATCCAAAAGTGGCAGCATTGTGAAGCAAGACATTTATTGATAGGCTTCATATGATGCCCTCCTCATGGTCCCCAAGACAGATGATGCATGATGAATTTCCTGAAATATTTTCTTCCAGGATGCAATCATTGCAAACTGATTGAAGAAAGACAGGATCAATACATCTCCCACTAACCTCTATAGATCAAGCTGTTGTTTAGGACACAAGAGCAGCTTTATGTTCTTGTGGTTCAGTAGTAGTCAACCTTTTCAGACTAGGAAGCCATTTTTAGCCCAAACATGCATTCGGGGACCCATTTCTCACTTGTTACCATCTGATTGCAGGATTGTAGTGCGGATGCCATGGCCAGCCATAGATCATACCTCAAGTAGTGAAAGTACAATAAAAAGATTCCACTAGAAATCTGAATTTTCCACGAGGAACTTAAAATATGCTCTACAATCAATCTGGATGGATTTTGGAAGATGCAGTCTATGAAGTAAAATTAAACTTTCCATCTAGTGAACCAATTTAGACTGCAGTACTACACCTTGGTGTAAGCCCCATTGAACTCAGTGGGACTTACTTCTGAATAGCCACAATAGTTAATAATAATAATAATTTTATTATTTGTACCCTATGGATCTAACTGTGTTGCCCCAGCCACTATGGGCAGCTTCCATCATAAACAAAAACAAAATAAAACATTAAACATTAAAATATATATATTTTTTAAACCTCCTGATTAGGGAAGTATAGGATTACACTGCAAATGAATGACTTTATTGAACTGAGGCTTTGCTATGATACCATATGTAACAAAGACAAAGAATTGCAGGCAAATAAAAGAGTCTTTACATTCCCACATAATTCTCCCCCCCCCCCAATTCTGGCCAGGGTGTTTACTAGGCTCCTCACCATCTTGTGTAAGCAGAGCCGACTGCTCTCAAACATGGCAGCAATGTCCTAAAATAGATGTATTTCCTCATTCTGTCATATTCCTTTCCCCTGATTTATGGACAAACACTAAGCAGTTACGCTGCTGGATCCAATCTATTTCTGAGTGAGCAAGTGCAGACTACCTAATAAGGCCACATCATTTTCTGTTGCTAATGTGGTTTCAGTTATGGTCTCCTTTGGCAGAAGATGCTGCTAACAGGCTGCTGAATGTTTTCCTGCTAATCCCCCTGCCCCTCCCCACCAACTGCCTTTTTGTAATGACTCTGATCAGCGTATTTGGCTGTGTTTTCCTCCGTAATCCTATTGCAATGACAAGGTTGTTAATAGAATCATAGAGTTGGAAGAGACCCCCAAGGACCATCTAGTCTGATTCCCCTGCAACACATGAATCTCAACTAAAGCATCAATGACAGATAGCCACCCAACCTCCACTTAAATATCTCCAAGGAAGGAGAGTCCACAACCTCCTGAGGGAGTCTGTCCCACCGTCAATCAACTCTCACTGTCAGTAAGTCTTCATGATGTTTAGTCGTAATCTCCTTTCTTGTAACTTGAAGCCATTGGTTCCAGTCCTCCCCTCCAGAGCAGGAGAAAACAAGCTTGTTCCCTCTTCCATGTGTCAGCCTTTGAGATATTTGAAGATGGATATCATATCTCCTTTGAGAGCCAGTGTGGTGTAGTGGTTAAGAATGGTAGACTCGTAATCTGGTGAACCGGGTTCGCGTCTCCGCTTCTCCACATGCAGCTGTTGAGTGACCTTGGGCTAGTCACACTTCTCTGAAGTCTCTCAGCCCCACTCACCTCACAGAGTGTTTGTTGTGGGGGAGGAAGGGAAAGGAGAATGTTAGCCGCTTTGAGACTCCTTAGGGTAGTGATAAAGCAGGATATCAAATCCAAACTACTCCTCCTACTCCTCCTACTCCTCCTCCTCTTCTTCTTCTTCTTCTTCTTCTTCTTCTTCTTCTTCTTCTTCTCAGTGTCCTCTTTTCCAGGCTAAAATACCCAGCTCCTTCAACCGTTCCTCATAAAGCTTGATTTCCACACCTTTGATAATCTTGGTTGCCCTCATCTGCACACATTCCAGCCTGTCAATATCTTTCTTAAATTGTGGGGTCCACCCGGGTCCCTTCCAGCTCTCCAATTCTATGATTCTATGCTACAAAAACAACCACAATAAATATATTTAGCTACTCATTTAGGCAACCTATTTTTCTATCTAAGAGTAAACAAAAGACAAGATGATAGTTAAGCTATTCACTTGAGAACTAGTACACTAATACCACCCAGGAGTCATTGCAAGTCAGTGTGATATAATATTGGCATTTAGACTCAGTGCCACAGGTGCACTGAGATACCTGGTCCCCACGTTACTCAGTCTTGATTTTCCATCCAAAAAAATGTGAGTAATAATGTCATCATCATAGGGTTATTGCTGAAGCTAAATGAATCTGGAACTGAGGCTAAAGACCCTTTTTCTTAGAAATAGGTTAATGTTCTTTAGTAAAAACAATCTGTCAGGCCCTAGTATTCCTAGCTCTTCTATGCCACCAAAATTTCATCTAGTGCATATAATGTAGTGCATTTTTTTAAAAAAAACAAAAACATGGTACTATGTTTTATTTGTGTGTGTGCTTGTAAAATGCCCTGGAATCTCTTCCAAAGGTTAGTATAGTAATTGTTCTTACATAAGAATAACCAGCTTCCCCCACCAGGATTTATATGCTTTCCTCTCCAATGCATTGCTTCCCTAAAGGGGATTATTGGTTTCTGCAATGCCCCACTGCAGCCTCTATGCTTCATACAGTATTTCTGCACAGGCTTTGTATTGCAAATAGCTGAGGGGATATTGCAAACAATAGGCCTGCCAATAGCATTTCTGTGCTCAAAATAGACAGATGTACACAAGGCCCGGGACTTGCAGTGCAATATGACAAACAGATTATATAAACATTTCCAATAGAGGTATTAGTCAAACTGTCTCTGGGTTACATAACATCTTTCAGTGTATTTGGAACAGTCTGTGTTCAGCTTGAATGCTGAACAATAAACCACAGGCAAGGAATCTACTCACTCAACTGACATTTTCCCTTTTGTACTTTGTTGGGTGCAATTTCTATGTCAAGGATTTCTCACAACTATTATGCTGGGAATTGCTGCTCTCTGCATTGTTTCCCTCTAGGTGGCTTTGCCTGACACACCCTGGCAACCAGCTTACCGCACTGGAAAGTTTCCTTATTAAGAACGCAAGAACATAAAAAAGAGCCTGCTGGATAAGGCCAATGGCCCAGCTGGTCCAGCATCCAGTTTTGCACAGTGCCCAACCTATGAGAAACCCTTAAGCAGGACCTGAGCACAAGTCACTCTCCCTCCCTTTTGTGCTTTCAGTGGCATAGCGTAGGATGCCAGTGCCTGGGGCTCAGATTGTCCTCTCAGCTACTAACTAGTTCTGAACCAGGGCCGGCCCCACCTATGAAGCAAGTTGAGGAAACTGCATCAGGAAGCAGGATCCACGGGGCAGCAGATCCGGCCTTCACTGAATGCATGGCCTACTGCTGTTGCAGTGTCAAGAACAGTTTCTTGGAGGCAGGATATGCCCCCTCCTTGGCAGCCTCTCTAGTGTCGTCTTGGGGAATAGGAGGCACTGCTGCTTGCCTCCCACCCTTGTTTCAATGTCGATCTTCTGTCATACACTTTCTTTCCTGGTTGCAGCATGGGAGCACCATTTTGTGGTTTGCCTCAGGTGCCAAAATGTCTTGGGTCAGCCTTGTTCTGTGCTATAAGATGAAGAGATTTCTTCTAAATATCTGTCCATGCTTTGTTACAGCGTTGCATCCCTATTTCCTATTATTTTGTTAAGAGACTTAGGTGGTTTAGCCTAATTTTAGTCATACTTAAAAAGATGTGTGAAGATCCAATGAAAGTCATGGGGTTCCCTCTCAAATTGGATTTGATTTCGTTCCTTTTGGTGTTTCTGCTTTGAACCAAGGTCCTTGTTCCATTTTGAAACATTGGGGGTGACTTTGCGGATGATTTAAAAAATGAAAACAATTATTTAACATGTTTCTGCTTTACAGTGGTACCTTGGTTTGCACCTGCTTTGGATTACAACCATTTTGGATTACAACCGCATCAAAAACGGAAGTGTGTGTCCCTTTTTGGGGATTACAACTCATTTTTGGGGGGATTAAAACCAATTTTGGGGGGGAGGCCCCATTGGTGAAAGCGCGCCTTGGGTTACAACCTGTTTTGGTTTACAGCCGGACCTCTGGAACGGATTATGGTTGTAAACCAAGGTACCACTGTATTTCCCGCCAAACCAGCTCTTTCATTTTGCGTTGCAAAATCAAGGGCTAAACTTCCATGCAACATTGTCACAGGAAATCTATATTATTATTATTATTTATATAAAAAGTTACATTTATATTTAGAACAATAATCACAATTGCAAAAGCAATAAACCTTATTGTCTTATAGAGGGAATGGAAAAGACTTTCACACACAAAAAACTGACAAGCATAAATTGGCTGGAATGTCTACATTCCTGACAGTCAGCAAAATGCATGGAGAAAATTAATAATGAGAGCTCTATATTTATATTTGTATTGGAGAAAGTGTGTGAGAGCACGGGGGGGGGGAGCCAAGTATTGTATGATGTACTGTCTCACGTACAAGCAATGAAATAAGAGAGTCCAGTGTACACATTTTTGGAATGCATGTATGCAACACTCATTATGCATATGTTGCAAAATGTATAACTCACAGCAGTCACGAGGAAAATCCAGCTCTGAATTAAATGATGAACAGTATAAGTTGCCAGTCACCTGACAGCTTTCTTTAAGGGAACAGATGATAATTCTGGTATGGCATTTAGATGGGTCTTAATTTATCTTCTTGCTAGGTGTGTATCAGATTAAGAAAAAAGCATCACATGATCCAAAAATGCCAACTGTAATATTGAAGAAAAATGAGTCATTTCCTCTTGATCCTTCCACTAATAGAGCTCATGAGTTAAGATAATAGAATCCAGAAGGGGCAAAGAAAACCAGACTTTTGTTTTGCTGCTGCACCTCAACAGACTCACCAAATCCCAAATATTTCAGCTTTATTTTTTATGGTTCAAGAACTAGAAATATGTGTGGCACTGAATAAAATTACATAAGGGAAAGCATTTTGGTAAACAAAAGGATGCGTCAGAACCCTTTTAGACATCATGTTGCAAATCCAAGTTTTACTTTTTATTTTATTGTTTCTCTATATTACTTATATTCTGTCTGTCTTCTATCTTAAAAGCCCCAGATGGCATACACAGAGTCCCCAAGCAGTTAGACACTGTCCAAACCGAGTCCTGCCTGGCTTCACCAAGGTGGCTGCCTCATGAGCCTGTAGACCATGTCCTGAAATACACCGTAATTAGATACACATACTTCCAGTGGATCATGATTGAAGGTTTATTATGGGGCAGGTTTTGTAAAAGACAAACAAAAAACCTATACAATGACATATTGTAAATACCAATTCTGCACATAATGAAAGGGCTTGCCCTGACTGTAAGTCAAACCAGCTGAACTTCTTGCTGCCTTGGTAACTCATCTCCTTCAGAGATGGATCATAATCTTCCAGCTCATATTCTGGGACACAGGAAGGCATTAAGTCCTTATAAACACCCTCTCATGTAGAACTAATATACTAGAATAAGCTCCCGACAGCTTTGAATCTAGCCCTTTCCGATAGGCAATGCATGCCTTTAAATTCATGTATATTTAAATATAGTGAATTCAGGTTGCTTACCTGATTCTTCGGGTGCTCATTTGTGCAGTCACACAATTGGGTCATTTCCCTTCACAATGGGTTCTGTGAAGCATCTTCAGGACACGATGAAAAACTTAGACAGCATCTTAAAAAGCAGAGACATCACCTTGCCGACAAAGGTCTGTATAGTTAAAGTTATGGTTTTCCCAGTAGTGATGCATGGAAGTGAGAGCTGGACCATAAAGAAGGCTGATTGCTGAAGAATTGATGCTTTTGAATTATGGTGCTGGAGGAGACTCTTGAGAGCCCCATGGACTGCAAGAAGATCAAACCTATCCATTCTTAAGGAAATCAGCCCTGAGTGCTCACTGGAAGGACGGATCCTGAAGCTGAGGCTCCAATACTTTGGCCACCTCATGAGAAGAGAAGCCTCCCTGGAAAAGACCCTGATGTTGGGAAAGATGGAGGGCACAAGGAGAGGACAAGATGGATGGACAGTGTTCTTGAAGCTACCAACACGAGTTTGACCAAACTGTGGGAGGCAGTGGAAGACAGGAGTGCCTGGCATGCTCTGCTCCATGGGATCACAAAGAGTCGGACACGACTAAACAACAACAAGCACAAGGATGGAGGACCTTTAACCCTACAGATGTTGTTGGACTCCAACCCTCACTTGCCCCAGCCAGCATGCTTTACATGGGGGGAAAACACCACAATCTTTAAAAAAACAATTAAACAGTAATAGAATCAGAACTATACATATATATGTCTATGATCTATTAAAAGCATACAATTACAACAAAAACAGCACGGCACCACGCCTCATTCCCAAAGCCTGCTGGGACAAGGAGGTCCTCATCTGCTGTCAGAAGGACAGCAAGGAGGGAGTTAGGCAGGGAGTTCCCAAGTTGCCTGGGAGCAGCCACCACCAAGAAGGCCCTCTCCTGGTTCCCTCCCCCAAACATGCCTGTGAGGGTAGCAGGACCAAGAAAAAGGCCAGCCCTGAAGAACTCAGAGCCCAGGCAGGTTCTTATGAGGGAATACAGTCTTTCCAATAGCCTGGACCTAAGCAGTGTTGGGCTTTATAGGTGAGAAGCTGCACTTTGAATCGTGCCTTGAAACAGACCAGCATCCAGTGGAGCAAAGCAGGATTGCCGAAATATGGGAAATAACTGAACCAAGTTAAACTGAATAGCTCATTCTGGGAAATAATATATTATGAGATGAAAAAGAAAATGTTTAAAATAAGTAGATGTTATTAACCCAGAAATAGGAAGAAGATAAAGTCCCTACCAGAGAAGAATGGCAAATCAAGTTGGTGGATTATGCCAAAATGGCTGAAATGACCGGAAGAGTCAGAAATCAGAAAGACCAAAATTTTAATAAGGAATGGGGGAAATTTATAACCTATCTTAAAAACCATTGTAAACAGTTAAAATCGTTAGTAGGATTGGAATATCACTTGTAGTTTAAGGTTGAATTCTGGACATAATGGAAGAGGTAAAAGATTTTGGATTACCATAAAAGATGTGGGAGGAAGGGATTAATAATAGGACCCACAAAGGGGGGGGGGAGAACTCCAAAAGATTCCTTTGAATCTTGTTTTTATGTTGTATGTTCGATATGTGACTGTAAAATTTTAATCTGAAAAACCAAATAAATAAATTTGTAACAAATAAAAAATAAACTCAATAGCTCAGAAAATTATGAGGTTTACTTTCCTTGGTTAGGGCCATGGTCTGTCGAAGGTCACTCTTGCAAATATGAACCTACCAGGGAAGGGATGATTGGAATCTAGCAATGTGTTTATACAGCAAGATAGTCATTTATTTTTAATTTGGAATATGAGTAACTGAATCTGGTCTTTCCTTTTTTTGTATTTTATTTATAAGGACATAAGAAGGGCCCTGATGGGTGAGGGCAAAGTCATGTGTAGCTCAGCTTCCTGTTTCTCACACTGGTCTATGATGCCTATGATGGGAAACCCGCAAGCAGAATATGAGGACATGTGCCCCCTTCTGCTGCTGTTCCCCAGTGACTGGTATCCAGAGGCATAGTAGTGCTGATTTTGTGTGTGTGTGTGTGTGTGTGTGAACTCTTTAAAAATATTTCCAGTGAATGAAAAAAACTGCAAAGAATGTGTGTGCTTTGCAGTTGCTCTGGAAATAAATGTTGCTGGTTGTTCTGACCTTCTTCTAGCATAGCCGGAATAATCCTTTACATTAGAGCAGGAATGAAGAAACCCCACATTTTCGACTGGAAACAGATGTCTTCACGTCTTGGCAGCCATTTGCAAATCCAAAGGGGTGTGTGTTTCTTTTTGCTTTTCTTTCACAGCTGGAAAAGAATTTTCCACGGGGGAATCCTCATCGGATTGCAAAAAATAATTTGGAGAGGTGCATGTGGGTCAAAGGTTGAAGCCTACGTGAATGCAACAGGAGGCTTAGTTAGGTGAAAAATAGAGTTTTTGCTAAGATAGGA
The DNA here is from genome assembly GCF_027172205.1 of Podarcis raffonei. Lineage (NCBI taxonomy): Eukaryota > Metazoa > Chordata > Lepidosauria > Squamata > Lacertidae > Podarcis > Podarcis raffonei. The sequence goes on from NC_070618.1 coordinate 18,728,289, forward strand.
ATAGTAAAGAATGGGGAAAATAGAACACAGGTCAGTTCTAATGCCTGACGGAACCATAAACACAGCTCTCCTAAAGCCCTGGGTTTGGGTTTTCAGTGCTAAAATGAATAGAGCACTATTATGATTTCCTAAGGTCTCATCAGACACAATCAAACTCTCCTGCGAATTTTATGTAATATTCAGTAGCAACCTCTGTGATGTGGTAGAGGTGCAGAGCTATCTCAACCCTTGTATGACTGGAACTTATCTGGTTGGTGCTGGCTGGGACAGGACAGGCCAGAACTGCCCAGGCACATTGGTGGGAGTTCTGGGTTGACCTCTCCATCACTCTGCCCCACCCAAATCCAATCCGGTAATCTGCAACAATGCTGGTGTTAGGATGACAGCTCCATGACTGCCTCACCACACAGCCCACTACTGATACTATTGTTTTCTAGGTGTATGCACTTTTTTTTTTTGGCCAGGTTGCTTTTTTTATATATAAGGTTGTTACATTGAGCAAAGTGCAATTTATTTGTACCTTGGAAAATGTCTCTTCCTTTCCTGTTCAGTCACATTCCATCCATTGTTCAAACTTGCCACTCGGGACAATGCTTGCGCAAACCGTTTCTATTTTTAGGGTAGTTTTAATGTTTAGAGGTGTCCAACTTGTGCTGAGGAGCATGGGCATTAAAAAAAAAAAGGAATGACAAACATCACCGATGTTGTTTCCTCACAGAGGAGATAGGGACCCATCTATTGCTTCTCTCAAAACTGCAAATGTATGGGTCACAAGCTGGGGTGGTCTCTGGGGAAGACCTAGCCCCTTAGAGATATGCTGTCTGAATAAAATAAAATAAAATAAAATAAATAAAATAAAATAAAAATAATGACATTGCTTTAACAGATGTTAAAAGCATGCACACAATTCTCGTTTAGATCACACATAGCAGCTCTTGGGTGATTTTCCTCTAGTTATCCAGATTATACTCATTATAACTTTTTCTTCCATTGCAGACAGCCTCATATTTGGTTCCTTAAACCTGGTTCATAAGGAAAGGTGACGAGGGACAATATAATATGAAATTCACTGGCTCTCCAGTCCTGGGACTCCAAGCCAGAGTAAAGACAGCTTGCCAAGAGGGATCTCCTGTAAACAGAAGGGAATAGAAAGAAGGACTAAGTTTCATCTGGAAAGAATAGGCTTGATGGAATTAATTACCTCCTTGGGCATTCATTCAGGATTCTGCTTGGAGAACTTCTATGAGAATTCTCTTTCAATCCTGCTGTTGAAAATTAAAGGGCAAATTTAAGACTTCACATGGTCCCATAAGCACCAGCAGTGCTGGACTCTGCTCCATGCTGAATTCTGTTCACACTGCAACTCCTGGTTCTGGGGGTTTCCCATCCCCCCTTCCCCTTCCACAAAACATAGCTGTCCAGTCATTTCCCATCTATCTTGGACCAGAAATCTAATAATGTTTCATAGAGTGTGTTTGAGTTTATTTGAGTTTGTACTGTCACCCAGGCAACTGCTGTTTGCATGGAGTGTTATATATTTACCATCACTTCTTTAATAAAACACAATGTACCCTTTCCCTGTGGTTTGTGCATTTGATTGGAATGGAGCACAATGGAGGCCACAATTCTGTTTTATTAAAATGCTTGCTGTTGATGTGAGACTTGGGGAAATGTATATTCAAGACAGATGGCCTTTGCTTCCACAGATGCCCTCACCAATTGCCATATTTAAGAATGGGAATGATTCCCCACTAAAGCCAAGGATTATTTACCAAAGCATTTTGCCTTCTCTTTGCTTACCGGGATATTGTAGATGCAGCAGTGTAGCATCAGTCACCAAGACCAGGGGCAAGGCGCAAAAGGAGCAGGGCATCGCAGCTCACCTGTAGCACACCCACAGGAAGCTCCCAGTTTGGTGTCACCTGAAAACTTGATGAGCATCTTCTCAATGCCTTCATCCAAGTCATTTATAAATACATTGAATAACAACGGGCCCAGGACAGAACCCCACTTGTCACTTTTTTCCAGGATGACAAGGAACCCTTAATGAGTACTCTTTTGGTTCACTCAGCTACAAATCCACTCAACAGCTATCTCTTTCAACCCACAATAGGGACGCGGGTGGCGCTGTGGGTTAAACCACAGAGCCTAGGACTTGCCGATCAGAAGGTCGGCGGTTCGAATCCCCACGATGGGGTGAGCTCCCGTTGCTCGGTCCCTGCTCCTGCCAACCTAGCAGTTCGAAAGCATGTCAAAGTGCAAGTAGATAAATAGGTACTGCTCCGGCGGGAAGGTAAACGGCGTTTCCATGCGCTGCTCTGGTTTGCCAGAAGCGGCTTAGTCATGCTGGCCACATGACCCAGAAGCTGTACGCCGGCTCCCACGGCCAATAAAGCGAGATGAGCGCCGCAACCCCAGAGTCGGTCACGACTGGACTTAATGGTCAGGGGTCCCTTTACCTTTTACCTTTCAACCCACATTTTGCCAGCTTCATTACCAGCTTTCTCACAAGAATACCATGGCAGACTTTGTCAAAAGACTTACTGAACTCAAGATACACTATGTCCATAGCATTCCCCTGATCCACCAAGCTTGTAACTCCATCAAGAAAGAAAGGAAGGAAGGAAGGAAGGAAGGAAGGAAGGAAGGAAGGAAGGAAGGAAGGAAGAAAGAAAGAAAGAAAGAAAGAAAGAAAGAAAGAAAGGGGATTCATTTGGCATGGCTTGTTTTTGAGAAACCCATGCTGGGTCTTCGTAATCACAGCATCCTTTTCTAACATCTATATTTGACTGACTGTTGAAGTATCTCTTCCAGAATCTTTCCTAGTATCAATGTAAAGCTCACCCGTCAGTGATGACTACCTGAAATTTTCCTCCTCTCTTATACAACTGTTACACATTTATATAGTCAAAGAAGTTCAAAATATAATTGTGCTGGCTGCTATGATGCTACCGTCCTGGCAAAGTAGGTCAATTGTCCTATTTTACAGATTGGGAACACAGGATGAAATAAGATTACCTAGTCTGGGACTACCGAATGGGTCTGTGACAATTAACAACAACCCACCCCACAAAGCCGGGAGCTGGATCTATTTCCTGGGACTGGTTCAGACTTTCTTTCCACTGAGCCATAGTGCTGGCTCTCTCTGGGCTCCTGCACCTGGACCAGTATTAGCGGCTGGGTGGGTGAGGAAGATGCAGCACTCGGGATTAGCCATTATTACATATCTGCCCATTTAAAGCTCTCCATCACAGGGGAGATGGACTACATGTCTAGAGAAGAAAGGTCAACAGGGGCTTTCCTGCTCAGTCATGGAGCGTATGATACACTTTAAACCATTATGTCAGGGGCTTTCAACCAGTGTGCCGTGTCACCCTGGGGTGCCTTGAATGATGGTCAGGGGTGCCACAGGCAACACTAGCCTCTGTTCTTCTGGCCTTCCCTCCCTCCTCTAATTGTCAGGAGCTCGTCCTACACTCGAGTAGGACCCTGGTAGAGACACATGCCCAACTGGCATGTTCCCTCCCTCCTGGTCGATCGTTCAGGAGCTTCAAAAGCTTTCTTCTGCCCGAACATCACAGCGACTGATGCCAACAGACATGGGCACACTTATGGATCTGCAGAGTCTGCGCAGTTCGCATAACAGACCTCAGCAACTCAGCATTTGGGCTAATCTACTTTATTTACATATAAACACACACGGAGCACTGCAACATGGCTCCCTTTCTCTCTAGCATCAGACAGCAAAGAGAAAGAACAAAGGACAATAGTCTCACTTCTTGGAACACAGTAACACAAACATCCTGTCTCCGTCACTTCCCACTTTGTGGAGTCAAAACATACACCATTATGTGATAGACAAAAATCCCATGACTGCAATCATGGAGCAGGAATTCTAACACCAATGCCCTCTTGCATCTCTGCCTCCCAAAGGCTCGTGCAACTGTTTGTTGCAGCAGCCCTGGCTACAAGCTCCCCAGGCAAATGGTGCCTCAGGGGCTGGCCAGGGGGTGCTGGTTGCCAGGAGCTGAGGTGGCCTCAGAGTAAGCAAGCAAGTGGGTGAGGGAGCCCTGCCAGCCAGTCCACCAGCCCTTGCTGTTGAGAATGGACAGACAAGTGGGAGGTAGGGCAGGCAGGCAGGCACCATACTGGTCTTTCTTGGGCTTGCTCTGTGCAATTCCTGCCCGGCAGCTGAGTGTCTGGGGAGCCTTTCTGCCATGCAGACCCAGTGACAGGCCACTAAGGTTGGGGGCTTCCTCTTGCCAAGCTCCCGGGGGTGGAATAAGAAGGCACCTCTCTTTGAGATGGGGGAGCAGGGCGGATAAGAGACCAAGGGCAGTGGTGGCTGCTGCCTGGAGGACTCCCAAGGAGAGGGGAGAGGAGGCTGAGGGAACATAGCGCAAGGGAGGGTGTTGGAAAAGGGGTTGCTGGCTTTGCAGGCAAGGTGTGACATAACTGGGCTTCTGAGGCTCGGAGCACATTTCCCCACAGGGGAGCCACTGATAGAATGTAGTTGATTAAGGGAGCCATGGACTCAAAAAGGTTGAAAAGTTCTGCACTATGTTATAAACTAGAAAAATATTAACAGGGTGGGAAATAATCTAAATCTGTTCTTATCCACCACTGCCCCTCACACACACACACACAGAGAGAGAGAGAGAGAGAGAGAGAGAGAGAGAGAGAGAGAGAGAGTGTTTTGGAAACACAACGCCAGCATCTCATGGCTCAAAGAAGTGGGATGTGAAATTTAATTTCTGGCAAAAGTAAGTTTTCCTTATAGAATCTTTCCAAAGGGAAAACATATGCAATTTTAATCTATGCAATGGCAGGCAATGGTTGGATGTAGAACGGCAGACCCACTTCAATATTATTATTTTTTTAAGCTTTGCACATTGCTTTTGCCAGCACCATCAGCTATTATTCAGTAACATTTTTAAAGCACTATCTTAACATTCAAGTCAATATTTGCCAAGCATATACTGCTGAATTAAGGAGATCAAAAGTTGATTAAGGCAGGATATAAACATTAATTTCCAGGCTTTCCACAGTAAGCAGCAATGATGACTAATTTCATCTATCTGAAAGTGTGATAAGAGTTTCAGCAAGTGCATTTTCTCACACAACCTCCTATAAAGCCCTCTTGTGTAAGGCACTGGGGTTCTTCTTTCGTGTGGGAGGGGGCAGAGATATGATACAGGCACATTATGGTCCAGCCTTTGCTAATGAATGAACCTGAAAATTTGCAATGGTAGTGCTGCTGGGCTGAAATGCTGCTAAAGACAACATCAGTTCACTTTGCGAAAACACTGGTGCTCCTGGGGTGAATATGCGCCTAATCTGGTTTTTTGTTTAAAAAAGCTAAAAACAGGTGTGGTGAGACTGGACTGAAGGGCAGGGGCTGCTGTGGTGCTGAGGCATAAAAAGCCAGCACTTTCTTTTGCCATTCTAAATTGCCTCTTGTCTGTTGGGGCAAATAGCAACTTCAGTTCACAAAGTGGTACAGGCAGGAAGACTGTTATTCCTGCATGGACTAGATGACCCCTGGGTTCCCTTCCAACTCTATAACTCTGTGGTTCTGTGACTATCACACACACACCGTTCCCAGCACCATGGCGCTGATCAGACTCATCTCATGAGTACTTCATTTTAAAACAGGTAAGGACCAACAGGAACTCCAGTCACAGATCTCCTCTATTTGTGACCTCAACTTTACTTGAGTCATCACACTAGATGCAGTGGAATGGCTATGATGAGCCCTGATTCAGGGATGGTAAACCTGTGGCATGCTTCAAAATCTGAAAGAACTCAAAGGAGTTGGAAACAATCACAAAACGAACAAACAACCACCCCCCCACCCAAAGCCACCATCTACTGGAGAAACTTCTTCTGAAATTCCAGTTGCAAATAATCCTGGTGGCCATAGTCTTACAGTAGGACTGGAATTTCTCTAAAGCAGGAGGGTAGGATGCTTGCTAGGCTACTGCCTCAGGGCTTCATCATAAAGGGAAAGGGGCTGTAGCTCAGTAGTAAAAAAGAAAAAAAAAGGTAAAGGACCCCTGGACAGTTAAATCCAGTCAAAGGGTGTGGTAGTCATATTGCTTCAGGCCGAGGGAGCTGGCATTTGTCCATGGACAGCTTTCCAGGTCATGTGGCCAGCATGACTAAACCATTTCTGGTGCAACAGAACACCGTGACGGAAGCCAGAGCACACAGAAACATCATTTACCTTTCCACCGCAGTGGTATCTATTTATCTATTTGCACTGGTGTGCTTTCGAACTACTAGGTTGGCAGAAGCAATGAGACAGAGCAATGAGAGCTCACCCCATTGTGCGGATTCAAACCGCTGACCTTCCGATCAGCAAGCCCAAGAGGCTCAGTGGTTTAGACCACAACGCAACCCGCTCCCCTGCTCAGTAGTAGAGTATCTGCACTGTACACAGAAAGTTGCAGGTTCAATCCCCAGCATCCCCAGGCCGGGGAAGATCCCTGGCAAAATGGCTCAGTGTGTCTGGCTGTTAACCAGAACGTTGGTGGTTCAAACCCACCCAGGGATGGTTGTGGGCAGGATTCTTGCCTTGCAAGGTATTGGACTAGAGATGACTCTCAGGGCCCTTCCAACTCTACAATTCTGTGGCTCATGTAGTGCTATTTTTTTTCTAGAAAAAAAGAGGTGCCAGAACTCACCATGAACACCTCCCTTGTTCTCTTATAATGGCAATGGCGCCCACCAGAGATAATACCATCTGGGCAGCTTCCAGCAATAAACATTAAAATACAATAATTCATCAAATATTAAAAGCTTCCCTAAACAGAGCAGCCTTCAGATGTCTTCTGAAAGTCAGATAGTTGTTTATTTCTTTGACATCTGGTGGGAGGGCATTCCACAGGGCGGGTGCTGCTACCGAGAAGGCCCTCTGACTGGTTCCCTGTAGCTTTGCTTCTCACAGTGAGGGAACTGCCAGAAGACCCTCAGAGCTGGACCTCAGTGTCGGGGCAGAATGATGGGGGTGGAGATATTCCTTCAGGTATACTGGGCTGAGGCCATTTAGGGCTTTAAAGGTCAGCACCAACACTTTGAATTGTGCCCAGAAACGTACTGGGAGCCAATGTAGGTCTTTCAGGACCGGTGTTATGTGGTCTCGGTGGCCGCTCCCAGTCACCAGTCTAGCTGCCGCATTCTGGATTAGTTGTAGTTTCCGGGTCACCTTCAAAGGTAGCCCCATGTAGAGAGCACTGTAGTAGTCCACGCGGGAGATAACCAGAGCATGCACCACTCTAGCAAGACAGTCCACAGGCAGGCATATCAGATGGAGCTGGAAGACAGCTGCCCTGGACACAGAATGGACCTGTGCCTCCATGGACAGCTGTGAGTCCAAAATGATTCCCAGGCTGTACACCTGGTCCTTCAGAGGCACAGTTACCCCATACAGGACCAGGGAGTCCTCCATACCCACCCACCCCCTGTCCCCCCAAAACAGTACAGAGAAGTGCCAGAACTGAGTTCCGGCGAGTTCCAGCTTTAAAAAAAGCCTTGGGCTCATATATATATGCAATTCACCCTTGCGAAGTCCTGCTAGATGAAACAATGACTCCATATAAGGCAGTTTTCTATGCTCCTCTTTGCCCCAGCACAGACACCTGATGGTAGATCAAGGAAAAAGCTTTGTTTACATAGCTCAACACTTTGGCTCCATGCCTTTGATCATCTCATAAAATCTCCACTCATTTGTTTCGCCACCGCTTTCTAGCTTGCAACACCAAACACCACGGGGCTCAAATCCTGGCTGGAACCCACGTTCCATATAATTTTATGGTGATAAAAATGGCACCTGTCCAAAGAGTCAAGGCCAGATCCCCAACATCTGGAAAATTCGCTTGCTGCTACAGGCGACACAACTATGTTTCCTATCTCAGTCATGGCGTTATGGTGTATTTGAGCACCTGGTTTGTTGCCATCAATTACTCTTTAAAGTTATATAAGACGAGGAGGCAGAAGTCATCATGACCACATTCCGTTATGACGGAGGAGAAAGTTTCCATGATTTTAGAGTTGGATAATATTTCAGAAAAGAAAAGAAAAGTTGGTGCACCGTAACTGGAACTAATCTTTTCATAACTGCTCCAAAGAGCAAGGGATCCCGTTTCCTTAAAGCGATGCTATCACTTTCAGAGGGGAGGAGTGTGCAAATTCTATCCAGGCAACCGACACCTTTAAAGCATTTTCCAGAAAAAAACACTGTTGCAGATAAAATAATAAAGATAAGAATTAAAGATGCAGATTAAGTAATTGATTAAGACTTTTGTAGGGAAACACCCTCTCCCCAATGCATTTTCATTTATATCTTGGGGGATGGGAATATTTCCTTTTTAATAATAATTTTTATTGGTTTTACAATTTAGTTTTTCATTTACAAAAAAAGAAAAGAAAAACACAACCCAAAAATATAGAATTCTCCAAATTCTCCAACTTCCATTCTCCCTTTCGTGGGGTCCACTAATAATCATTTTCACTGCATATCATATTATCTTCCATATATCCATAAATCTCTATTTTCTCCTATAGTTCTTTTCACATTGCGAACGTTATTTCAAACCTGCTAATGTTTTTAACTGTTTACAATGTCCTGTTAAATATATTACAATAACCCCCCCCAAGTCTTTGCTGAAGATTTTATTATCCTGATTTTTCCAGTCATTTTGGCCATCTCAGCATAGTCCACCAATTTTACTGTCCACTTTTCTCTTGTAGGTATTATGTCGCCCTTCCAGATTTGGGCTGAGAGTATCCTGGCCACTGCCGCATACATGAATAGTCTTTTGTACTGCCTTGGTATCACGGATGGTAACATTTTCAGCTTGGGGGCTACGTTCCTGTATAGGTAGCCTCAGTGCTTTTTTTCTGGGAGGATGTGGGGTACACATACCCCTAAATATTTTGTGAATACAAGTTTGGCCTCACTGAGGGGCAGTATTTCAATATGAGTAGGAAAATGAGAGTACCCCTAAACATTTTTTTAGAAAAAAAGCACTGCGTAGCCTTCCAGGGCCTGTATACCGAGGTGGGTGGGGCCATAGATATGGCTGTTTGTATGGTACCTTGGTACAGTTAAATTCCAGCCATGCAAATGTCAGAGGTTCCTGCACTTCCACACCCCTCTCCATCTTCCATTTGGACAAACAGGAAGGGCTAGTGAGTGGGGTGGCTTGGGGACAGGATGCGACCTTGGAAGAGTCCCAAGGGAGGCCTAGTGCACCACACTCAATCCCTGGTCTTGAGGTTTCCCACCCTCGAAGCATATGTGTAACCTTGTGTTATGTGTGGAGAGTCTGCCTTTCCCTTCGGTAACTTCACAAATAAGAATTAATGAGCAGTTTATATTTTGTAGACCTTTTTATTCAGGCATTAGGTTGCAAGCAAAAATCCACATCCCTCCCCAAGGAGAACAGTTGGCTACTCTAATTCTTCCCCTTCCATCTTCCGCAACATCCTAGGCGCCAACAGGAAGTCCCTCCTCCTCTCTGCATCCTTTGTTCTCTAATACTTTCAGATCTCCTAGTTTGTGGGGAGGGAGGATCCCTCACACTCTCTAATGATGTCTCTGCTATCTGTCCCTTCCCTTCTGTTTCTCTTGTCATTATCTCATAGCTAGGCAACTCCTGCCTAATCTGCTCTGTGTCTGTGTCTTTCTCTGCTTCCGAGACTGCTGGAAACAAGAGGGGTGAATCTTCCCCTTCCAGCTCCTCTTCTGAGAGAAGCTGATCTGCCTGAGAATGTATTCCCCAGTCCTCTGCTTCAGACCATTCCCTGACACCTTGTTTCACCTCTCCCCATGTCTTCACTTTCAGGATTCTCAAACTCATTCCTTAACTTAGTCACAGATTAGTTCCTCTGTAACACTCATTAACAGCCTGACCAGATGCGAATATAACTTTTCTAACACGCTCTAGGAATATGCTGCAGACTCTATCACTTTTCTTTTTTAGATACAACCATGGTTAGCTTTCTATGCATGCAAATGTTAAAACTAGCCGCAGCTGTAAACTCAAGTTTCCATAGCAGCGATGAGTTCCAAACGGTTGGAGGGAGGGGGAAATTCCCATGTGGAAAGGAGGAAAAAGAGGAAGGAGGAGGGAATGCAAGATCCCCTGGCACATTCCCAATCTTTTCATCATGGTCATGAGATCAGGAAGTTTACAGGATTTATGGCACACGGAATTGATGGAATATGCAGAAAGGGCAAGTCTAACCAGTAGAATAAGAGATCAGGAAGAAAGAGTATTTAAAGAAGAGTGGGAAATATTTGCAGAGTATATGAAGAATCATTGTAAACAAATTAAAACGCCAGCAGGATTAGAGTAAATTCAGCAGTGTATAATTACATTGGGAAATAAAGGGAGAGAGAAAAATGGAGTAATTATAATATGCAGCAGTAAAGGAGAACTAGAATGAACCATGGAAAGGGGGTGGGGAGGGAAGCCAATGAATCATTTATTTATTTTTTGAAGAATGCAAACGTGGAAAATTGTAAAAGTGAAAACAATAAATATATATAAATATATATATATACATTTAAGAGGACGTTTATAGGATTCAAATAGTAGCTTAAGCATATCTGAGTTTTCCAGGAAGGATGAAAAAGATGCTGTTGTTCTAGATGGTGATAAGAACATTAGAAAGGTTAAAAGAATCAAATGAGATTATCTTTCGCTGGGTTTCCATAGCAGCCCTTTTTCATATGCAAGATGGCAGTTTCAGAGACTGATATGGATTTCATCATAAGGAATAGGTGTGTTTACACAAGACTCTACACACACACTAGGGGAAGCAGAATGGAGAGGTTTTCCATGGAACTGGACATTAATCCAAGCTGCTGGCAAGCTGCCGCATAAACAGTTCACACTTTGCCATGTTTTATTTGTATTATAAAAGAATGTGCCTGGAATTTTCCTAGTGATGGACTTTGTCCAGAATAACACCCCCCCTTTTTTTTGGAAGCAAGGCTGAGGGAGAGGACCAATCCACTGGCCAAATTCATGCAGCTCTGTTCCCATGATCCTCTCCTGCACCCCAGACTCATGGCCTCAAGGAACAGTAGGTTGCCTATTGCAACCCTCCATATGTGACACACAACTATCGTACTGAATGTGCTGCAACTCAGCAAGGCTATTTCATCGTCTCACAGTCCTCAGCATCCTCTTCCCACTTCTTCCCAGAGGCCTCCATCCATGGCTTTCCTCAGCTTCTGCTTGGGTGTGCCAGATCCTGGAGGACAGGGTGGGGGTGGAGATAAAGCTTGCTCTTACCCCCATTTGTCGTGAGTTGCTTTGAGCACAATGCTATAGAGAAGCAGCGTACAACTAAAAAGAGGCTGGTGATTTAATCTGAATACAGTGGTACCTCGGGTTACAGACGTTCCAGATTATAGACACTTCAGGTTACAGACTCCGCTAACTCAGAAATAGTACCTCGGGTTAAGAACTTTGCTTCAGGGTGATAACAGAAATTGTGCATTTAGCTAAAGTGGTGCTTCAGGTTAAGAACAGTTTCAGATTGAGAACAGACCTCCAGAACGAATTAAGCTCTTAACCTGAGGTACCACTGTATAAGAAAGTCAAATTTAGCTATATAAAGGTAAAAGATAAAGGACCCCTGAACAGTTAAGTCCAGTTAAAGGCAACTATGGGGTTGCGGCACTCATCTCGCTTTCAGGCCGAGGTAGCCGGCATTTGTCTGCAAACAGCTTTCCGGGTTATGTGGCCAAAATGACTAAGCCGCTTCTGGCGCAACAGGACACCGTGACGTAAGCCAGAAACGCCGTTTACCTGCCCACCACAGCGGTACCTATTTATCTACTTGCACTGCCATGTTTTTGAACTGCTAGGTTGGCAGGAGCTGGGACAGAGCAAGGGGAGTTCACTCCGTCACAGGGATTTGAACCCCTGACCTTCCTATCGGCAAGCTCAAGAGGCTCAGTGGTTTAGACCACAGTGCCACCCACTGTGATTTCATGAAAGTTGGAAGGGACCCTGAGTGTCATCGGTTCCAACCCCCCACAATGCGGGAATCTTTCATCCAACGTGGGGCTCGAACCCATGACCTTGAGCTTAAGCATCTCATGCCCTAGCGACTGAGCTATCCCAGCAGTTGATGCATAGACAATAAGAACGTAAGAATAGTCTGTTGGATCGTGCCAATAGCCCACCTAGTCCAGGATCCTGTTCTCACAGGGGCTGACCAGTTGCCTGTGGGAAACCAATGAGCAGAACAGGAGCACAAGAGGACTTTCCTATCCTGTGGCTTTTAGCAACTGATATTCGGAGGCATTGCTGCCTCCAGCTGTGATGGCAAAGCATAGCCATCGTGGCTGATCCTCTTTTAAAGCCACCAAAACCATCTCTGCCTCCTGTGGGAGTGAGTTCCACAGATCAACTCTGCACTGCATAAAGAATAACTTCCTTTCCCTATAATTTTACGCTTCCTGCTATTCATATAATGTTAGTGAAATCTGCTCTGAGGAGTTCAATGAGTCCCTCTTCATCAGTCATGTGTGGTGTCGTGGTTAAGAGTGGTAGACTCATAATTTGGTGAACCGGGTTTGCTTCCCCGCTCCTCCACATGCAGCTGCTGGGTGACCTTGGGCAAGTCCCACTTCTTTGAAGTCTCTCAGCCTCACTCACCTCACAGAGTGTTTGTTGTGGGGGAGGAAGGGAAAGGAGATTGTTAGCCGCTTTGAGACTCCTTAGGGAAGTGATAAAGCGGGATATTAAATCCAAACTCTTCTTCCTCTTCTTCTTAAGATAGCTTAACACAACACAGATTTCTTTGGGTATGCTGGTAGGCCCCTGCCCAGTCCCCTCACAGCGATGGCATCCCCATTGATTTAACAGGAGAGAGCTGGTTAGCAAACATGCCTTTGCACAAGTGCATTGCTCCAAAAATGCTTTCTTACTGCACACACAGAAGAACTGCAATGAACTCACTGCCCATACATAATTTTGTAGCTCAGGCTCCCCAAGTTTGGGGAGGTGGCTGGGGGGGGCAAGATATAGGATTTCATACTCGCCGTCTCTTTTGCAAAAGTTATACATGCCACATCTTTGAATGCAATTAAATGCCTTGCAGTCCATCTGTCAGAGGGGCATTTTCCAGCTGAATTTATGAGACACAAACTTTTTCCCACTTAATGACATAATACGGTTGAGTTTCTCATTTTTAAAAAATGCTGCGCCACCAAGGTCAGCTTAATAGCGTGCTTCTGGGGGTTTCACATCATATTTAAGCCTCACGTGGAAATAAATTCCGTCTTTCAAATCCATCGGGGACATGGAAATTCTTCTGTTATTTCACTTCCAATTTCCCTTATTTCTTTTACTGCTGCAGCTAGTAAGCCCCTACGTGGAGTTGCTTTCTTTGCCTATTACTACCTCTGCCTTTTGTAAGGTTTGCTGCTTAGGCCGGCAAGCAGAAATGAATGAAAGAAAGTAAGCAACAATGACTCTTTGTTCCTAAGTATCTTATATAGCCAAACCAGGGTGGGGGAGAAACTGTGGACCCCCAGATGTTCCTGGGCCAATTGCCTCATCACCCCTTACCATTGGTCATACTGCAGTACAGTGACATCTGGGGAGTTGCAGGTTCCTCAACCCCAGCCTTAGTAAAGGTAAAGGGACCCCTGACCATTAGGTCCAGTAATGACCGACTCTGGGGTTGCGGCACTCATCTCGCTTTATGGGCCGAGGGAGCCGGCGTACAGCTTCCGGGTCAAGTGGCCAGCATGACTAAGCCACTTCTGGCGAACCAGAGCAGCGCACGGAAAAGCCGTTTACCTTCCCGCCAGAGCGGTTCCTATTTATCTACTTGCACTTTGACATGCTTTCGAACTGCTAGGTTGGCAGGAGCTGGGACCGAGCAATGGGAGCTCACCCCGTCACAGGGATTCGAACCGCCGACCTTCTGATCGGCAAGTCCTAGGCTCTGTGGTTTAACCCACAGCGCCATCTGCGTCCCTTAAGGTAGCATCATATTTCCATTTGCCATATTTCAAAAAGTGAAAATTCAGAGTTGCTGAGCATTGTTGGGCAAAGTTGTTGTTGAGCTGGACTTTGTTTCTTCTTTAAGTTTTAGAGCTATTTTTTTGAGGATTATTGGTTTAAAAAATCAACACTTTCAGCATGGTCTGGCATATGCCTAGGTTTCACTGGACTTTTTTACCTTTTTACTTTCAACAGGCAAATCCCGGTTATGTCTGGGAAATCCCAGACGAATGGCAGCCCTAGCATAAGTTGCAGATACGATGCTGGGTCAGTGTTGCCATCACTAAAATAGCTTTTGTCTTTGCCATTTGACTGTGATCTATTCTGTGATGCTTACAGAGCCTGGTCATTCTTCTATCTCCTACCGCTGAAACAGGGGGCAGGCACACCAAGTGGTGGGGGCTGAGGGGTCTTCAGCCCCTCCCAAATTTTTCAAGGAGGAGGCTGGGCTCTCCCAAAATCCTGTGGCCCTGCTCTGCCTCCTCCTCCCTGCCAATGTCACGTGGACAAGAGGAGGCTGAGTGCGAAGCCTAGCTCCATGCTCCCCATTCTCCACCTGGGACATGATAACCAGCATCATGGTGCATCATGGTGGCAGAATGCCAGCATATCCTGGCATGCGAGCACTCGGGTGCTAGGTGGGGGCAGGCCGTGCCATGTGATATGTCACATGAGACATCACATGATGCGCCCTCGCAATGTGAGGGGCAAGTCGTTGCCCTAGTTATAAAGGTCTTAGGAGAGAGGGGGGGCCATGAAATAGGATCTGTCTATACTGTGGTACCTCGGGCTAAGAACTTAATTCGTTCTGGAGGTTCGTTCTTAACCTGAAATTGTTCTTAACCTGAGGTACCACTTTAGCTAATGGGGCCTCCCACTACTGCAGCTGCATGATTTTTGTTCTTATCCTGAAGCAAAGTTCTTAACCCGAGGTACTATTTCTGGGTTAGTGGAGTCTGTAACCTGAAGCGTCTGTAACCTGAAGCGTCTGTAACCCGAGGTACCGCTGCAGTTTGAATATGGACAGCAAAGGAGAGACATGAGCAGAGCATAGATTCCTGAGGGACAGGCTGGATAAAAATGATGGTAACACCATCACCACTGAAGAAAATGAATTGTGGTGCAAAGTATGTTTTGTACCTTTGCTTAAGCTCTCCTGGTGGGGAAAACAGAGGACAGAATGTGGATTATAAAAGCATGCCTAGGCCATTATTTGCTTTAACCATGCTCACATGCATTCAGAAACACCATGGTTTCTTTCACTTCGTGTTGGCTTGCTGCCCTCTTGCCTCTTTTGTTAATACCTGCCTCTTATGGTGCCTGAGAACTGACAAGGAAGTCATTACAACATTCCAAGTTTCCAGCTGCAGAAGCAGGGCAGGGAACACAAGCCTTCTCCTCCTTTGTGACCCCCTCCACATGCCCCTGAACAGGAAACATCCCTAAAGAATCTATTCCAAGACACTCCTCATGAAAACCCATTAACCTTCTGGAACTTTTTATTCTCAACACTCCCAAACCAAAGCCCATCTTACTGTGACTACTCTTTCCATCAAGACATAAGGTTTTCTTCTTTCTTTCTAATACTCAAACTTCACTGGTGAGCAAGCAGAAGAGTGGGCATTAGCAAATGTTTGGGTCCTTCTCCTCAAAAGGGGTGGATTGTTGCAGAAGCAGAATTTAACATAAAGTAAGTGGTTGATTATCATACTTGTGATGGGGATGATTTTTCATTCATATTGTGAAATCACACTGTACCAGTGCATTGGTTGAACTGTTGGCATAGCCTGAGAAGATTGAAGGTGTGCCTTTAAAACAGGCCCATGATTAGATACAGGAAAATTGTCCATGGCCTCTTTACATTTCCCCTCCCACCCAGCAGAGATTTAAAACCACAAAATGTGCATCAAAAATAGTGTGGAAGTATAGGCCTTAGACCTTAAAATATGCCTTTTAAAATGAGTTCCAAAATCTCCCCTTAAAAAGTTTCTTTCTAAAGTTTCCCTCTTCTCCCAGCATAGGAAAAGACCACATGTTTGGTAAGTTTAAAAATGATTTACTTACAAACTCTTCAAAGGTCAGGTTTATATGCTTCAGAAAAGTTGCACAGGCAATACAAAGCAGTGAAAGTTCTTAAATTGTTGGAATAGGAACTCAAGAATGGCTGATAGGAGACTTGAGGTTGAGCTGGAGCAACCAGCTCAAACATCTTCCCATGTTGAGCTACTCAAGTAGACTGGAGAAACAATAGACTTGATTACCTAGTTCATCCCATGGTGAGCTAACCCTGGCAGAACAGCTTACTCTATGGTCTTAACCCTTTCATGTGTTGATTAGAGTTAAGCACATTAATTATATGAGGCTGGTTATCTCACACTATCAACTCCAGCTGGCTTTGCCAGTGATGGAAATCTGAAGGGCACCACATTGGCTATCTGTAGTCTACATTGACTGGTAGTGACTCTTCAGAGATAAGAGTTTCTCCCACACCTATCAGAAACTGAACCTGGAATCTTCTGCATGCAAACCATGATATCAGAGCCTTGTTTTCCGCCCCTCAACAAACCATAGTGAGCAAGTCTGGTCAGGTTCAGACTTACATGCAATCCAAAGCTAAGCAAGTCTGATTCGGCATTATGTCCAAATATGGTCAATGAATGGCCAAGCCTGATCATAGCTGTTGCTGCCAGTTCCCCCTCTAATGTAACACTGACCTTCTCAATATATTAATGCACTAAAGGTCTCTTTATCTCTTTCTGCCTGCTGGTTTTACTTCTGTGAAACTCATAAGCATGCAAAGTGCCCATAAGGGATGCAATTGAAACTTACAGCCATGGGCAAAGACGCACACATTATCTCAAAAGGGAAATAAAAGAATAATTAACCAGGGATGCTGGCATAGGGCCTGATAAATACACTCTGTGGCTGACTTTGATTAGATGACAATGATGTTCTGCACAATGAAAGCTTTGTGCACTGTGCTAAGTTGGGGAAATGTGCAAACACAGTTTCAGTCCACTTGCTCTTTGTAAATTAATTACCTCACCTTGTTTAAACTGAATGCACCTACCTGGCGGGATATCAAAACACACACAGCCAACAAGGTCTGGACTGTGAAGTAATCTGAATATGAATTCACACACCAGAATAATCTGAAATATGTGGCAGATTATTTAGATGGCGGTGGTGAAAATATCTTGATCTAAGTTGGGAAATTTACGTAGACTAGTCAACCTCCCGTTCCTTAGTTCCAACCTCTCTAATATACAGGTACCATGATGGAAGCCTGTTGGAAGGGAAGGCCCACGTCCATTTGTTTTCTACACCCGAAGCACCTCAGGAGTGCACACATCAATGGTCACAACTCTTGTGCTACACTTTCTAGAGAAGTGGCTCTTTATACCCTGTTTCTTCTCAAAGAAGCTGTAGGCAGCATACACAGATCTCTTCTCACTGTATCCTCACAGCAGGGACACCATCTGTGGGGGGGGGAGGGCTCCCCCAAATTTTCAAGGAGGGAGCAGGGCCGCCTCAATATTCTGCAGCCTGCAGCAGGCCTCAGCAGGCCTTCCTGTGGCTGTGGCAGTGTCAGGAGATGCTGTGCAGGTCAGCATCTCCTAATGCCGCGGGGACCAGCATGGCTTAGCAGAAGGCTGCACTGGCAACACCAGAAGATGCAGGTGATGTCCAGACCTTCCAAGTGTCCCTATTTTCCAGGGACAGTCCCAGATTTACAGGCACTTCCCTGGTTTCTGATTTGATCCCGGAATGTCCCTCTTTTCCTTAGAACACCCCTGTTTTCATCAGAGAACTGTTGGAGGGTATGGAGTTATGTGACCCACAGAGCCAAAGGGATAAGTAAT
This sequence comes from Podarcis raffonei, assembly GCF_027172205.1. Classification (NCBI taxonomy): domain Eukaryota; kingdom Metazoa; phylum Chordata; class Lepidosauria; order Squamata; family Lacertidae; genus Podarcis; species Podarcis raffonei. Next base: position 18,746,188 of record NC_070618.1, read on the forward strand.
TATACAACCTTTAGAAGACATCTGAAGGCCCCCTTCAATCTTGGGGGCAACCAGGTGTCTGTGCCTCACAGGTTAGGCTGAGAGAGAATGATTGCAATGTATGAACTTGATCCTGGGTTTCCTCAGTCCTAGTCCAGTATAACCACCACAACACGCTCTTACATTGTATGTATAAACAAGGAATCAACCAGTTAAGTCACATAAATTACACAGCTTTGTTGACACATGCTTTCTGTTACACTAAGGTTACCAGATTTTTTTTTCAATGAATCCGGGAACACTTTTCAACTTCCTACTAAATAGATGGATTTTGTCAGGGGACTGATTTGTAAATCCAGGGACTGTCCCCGGGAAACGGGGATGTCTGGTAACCTTACACACACACACACACACACACACACACACACACACACACTTATTCTGCAATCTGAGACAGTGCCCCTAGTTTCTCAACCCATGTGTACAAAACAGTGTAAAAGCTCAGAAATCTAATTCTGTGAGAACTTGTAAGAAAGAACACCTCGTAAACCATCGTTTCAGATACTGAGTGTATGTAACAGAACCGCTGCAGATTATCACGAAGAGATGAAGTTCTCTGTTGGAATAAACACACAGAGAGAGAAAAAGAGATTTTGCAGAACTTTATTCCCAGCCCTAGTAACCAAGCAAATTATGTTAATCAGAGAAAGTTCAGCCAAGCAAGTGATGACCAGTTGTCCCCACAACAACCTGATTTTGCCGCACAAACTACAATTAAATATAGGTCAGAAAGAGAAGCAGGACTTTGATCCCCCTCCCCACCTCACCAAGGCAAGTTTATGCACTAATCTAAGGGACCTAGTAGCCAGACATAAACAGTAGATTTCTCTTGACATTAATTACTATGCCTGCACTCCTACAGCTGCTGAGATTGTGGGTATTATAGCAATCTCATGCAGAGGTAAATCATAATGCATACTTTCCTTTCACATGGGGCCTATCTCACCCTATTCAGTTGTGGGTACATGTAAGTTGTATACCAAAGGGACATGGGTGGTGCTGTGGTCTAAACCACTGAGCCTCTTGGGTTTGCCGATCAGAAGGTTGGCGGTTCAAATCCATGTGATGGAGTGAGATCCCGTTGCTCTGTCCCAGCTCCTGCCAACCTAGCAGTTCAACAGCACAGCAGTGCAAGTAGATAAATAGGTGGGAAGGTAAATGGCTCTGGTTTCCATCACGGTGTTCTGTTGCACCAGAAGTGGTTTAGTCATGCTGGCCACATGACCTGGAAAGCTGTCCGTGGACAATCGCCAGCTCCCTCGGCCTGAAAGCGAGATGAGCATCACAAACCCATAGTTGCCTTTGACTGGACTTAACTGTCAAGGGGTCCTTTATCTTTTAGTTGTATACAGTCCATGGCCTCCATGCACATAGATATGCATATATATATGTTTAAAGCAGCCAATAGTCCTGGTTAATGACATCCTTTGGGTGGTGCTGAGAAATTGGTTTCTGTGCCATTTTAAAGTGTCTGCCCTCCAGTCAAATAGCAGCAGCTGTTTAATTATCTTTGGGCGTTAAAATAAATGCCTGGGGCTAAGGTTTGACTGTGATCTCCCCAATATACCATAATATAATGAACTAAGTTTGCACTGGCCTTTGCTAAACATGCCACTTATTTCAATAAAACAAAACAAAAACCCAAATAGGAGGAAACACAAAGTAAATGCTAGCTAAGTAGCTATGGGCTGTGATGAACTCTGTTCTTATAGGAACCACACTCAGGACCAATTTCTCATTTTTGGCACTTGTCTATTCCATGCCAAAACTGTACTAAACTCTATACAGATATAATTATGTGCGTAATGAAAGGGAATATATTCTAAAGATAGCTAGAATACACAGACCTGCATGTCTGTGTCTGTTTTTACTGCTTTCACCCTATACTCTGTAAGAATCCTGAGTAATTATTTGGGTACTTGGTTATATTTTGTATACCATCTCTACACAAATCAGAGAGAGACCATTATATAAGCATAACAGAATTCTTGGGCTGGATGAACAGGAATATTTTCTTTTTCTTAACAGAGAGTACTATTGGTGTTCATCAGATTTATGTCCTTATCTTATGCCCCACTGTCCTGAGGAAATTGTAGATCACACTGACAGATGTTTGACACGCCTTCCAGAAAGTACAACTCTTTCTTTCACGGTGGTGGTGCTACTTGGGTTCAGTCCCATCATTAATTTCTTCTGAAAAGTGCTGTTAACACTTAATTTCTTTCAGGAATGCTATTCTTTGCTTCATCCAGGCCAGGGATGGGGAGCCTGTGACCCCCCCAGGTGCTTTTGGACTCCAACTCCCCTCAGCCCCAGCCAGCATGGTGCTTGAAGTTGTAGTCTACCAACACCTGGAGAGTATTGAGAGTGGTTGGGAGCAGTGGTGTAGCTTGTGGGGGCCATGGGGAGGTTGCCCCAAGCTCATAATTGTTAGGGGCACAAAATTTCCACACCTGGTGCTGCCTCAGTACAGTTACGTGCTTCCATTATTGGGTTCCATTGAAAACGGCTTCTCCATGCAAACTAGAAAGTTACCTCTCCAGACGATGGAGCAACTCTTTTTCCCTTATCTGTACAGCTGTGATCTCCTGGGTGATACGGATACTGTAAGGCAGTTGAATGAGCATGCGTACTCTGTCCATTCTCCCCCCCCCCCCGCCGCCGCCGCCACCGCCGGGTGCTAACAACCCATGCTATGTCACTGGTTAGGAGAATCTATTCCCTTCACACAGATACAATTCCCAAAGTTCTCTGGGAACAGGGGTCAACAGTCCAACTGTTAAGCTACTCTGGGAATTGTAATAAATACCATGTGGGGGGAATTGTTTTTGTTTGCTATTATGCTATGCATTTTTGTGATTTTATGTTGTAAATCACCCTGTGATCTATGGATGAAGGGCAGTATAGAAATCAATCAATCAATCAATCAATCAATCAATCAATTAATAGCTCTCTTAGGGGAATTGCGGGTCTCCTAACATATCTCAGCACCCTTAACAAACTACACTTCTTATATTTCTTTGTGGGAAGTGATGTCTGTTTGAAGTGGCATGATGCTGCCTTAAATGTACATATGCTACAGGTGGGGCCAGGGAGCAATAGACCACGGAAGGTGTGGAAATTAAAGCCAGAAGGATGGTTTTGATTTTCACGCTGGGCTATTTAAAGAAGAAAGAGATAACCTCATGGTAAAAATATTTTTATCATCCCCTCAGCAGAGCAGAATGACTCATTTTGAAAAGGAGTCATTTTGAAAAGAATTCTGTCCAAAGAATGATGCTTAATCGAGATGTACATCAGAATCAAAAGAAGTGAGCAGGAAGCTGCATGCTATGAGAAATTGCATTCCCACCAGAAGTTCAAAGTGGCTTCAGGTGACCATGTTACACACATGATGTTTTTAGTGATCACGGGACAGCCTAATGGTCTCAAGCTTTCATCACATAGTAAGTTTTCCCTCTCCTAAAAGCAATAGCTGCCAATAGAAGAACACCCTGGGCCCCTGGGCTATGAGACTCTGAGCGTACAAGTGTTCTTGGTAGCTTGTCTGAATCCACAGCCTTGGGTTCCATAAGGCACACTGGCTTGCCCTGTGATTGAGGAGGCTGGCACCATGTGACATGCCCAAGTCATGCGTGTATGCCCCGTGATATGTTAATGTGCTGCACGCATGCCACACGGCTTATGTGTGTGCCGCGAGCAGGTCACACAGCGTGCACGAGTGACATCAAAATGTCATGCAGCACCCTGAATATTGAGGGGGGCTCAGTTCTCTCTTTGAAAATTGGGGGACAAGGACCCTCGTGCCCTCGATGGCACCCCTGGGTTCTATAATACCTTTGTCAGGGTCTCCTCTGGCACTTAAAAACCAGGCATTTGGAGTGATTAATAAGGACATGCTTTCTGTTTTGCCTGCCCAATAGCATATTAACTCTAGTGCTGGAATTCCTGACTGGTTGCAACTCGCTTGCATCTGATGACAAGGACTTCCTTGAATCTGGGCTTTCACACATGTAAAGTACAATGTTCTATTTACTTCTTTAAAAGATTTCAGTGGCTCTTCTAGAAGAAGAAGAAGAAGAAGAAGAAGAAGAAGAAGAAGAAGAAGAAGAAGAAGAAGAAGGAGAATATGCAAGAAGGAATTGCAATATTACGTTTAAAAAGTAACAAAAATGTTTCTTCTTCTTTGGTGATCACTTGTAGCTGAGTAAGATTGTCTTCCATAAACACGGTTTTAACAATGAGTCCGTAAGTGACTGTGGAGGCCAATTCTATATCTGTATGTCCTTCCACAGTGGGGACATTGGTTTCTGGGAGGGAGTTGATCACGGTGTGGATTTGCCAAGCGTACCTTCCTCTTAGCATGTTTCTCCCTTGAATGCTTCAGTTCATTCAAAATGCAGCTGCTGGGCTGTTGACTGGGACAGATCGAAGGGTACACATCTCAACCACAGACAATCCTAGAGAGTCAAAGACCATGGCTAAATGTGGGCAGGCAATATTTATGTGCAGGCGAGGCGGCCAGCTGGTGTGGCAGCTTGAGCTGATGAAACAGGATGGTATGTATATCTAGAGAGGTCAAAGTGACTTCTTGGGATTCAGGTGGGCTTTGCCGCATGCAATATCTCTGAAACAGAAATAAAAATATATTTCATGCGATTGCTTCCACCTTAAATATATTTTCTCTGAAGTGAGTCCCATTGATTTTGATGGAGCTAACTTTCAAATAAGCATGCTTAGGAGTGAAGTTTTAATTTTAATTATGGAATTATAATTCATATGTGAAAAGTGACTTTATTGCAATCAGGAGTCCAACTTTTTTTGGGGGGGAGGGGGGAAGTAAGCATTTGCCTCCCACCCTGTCCGGGACTACATAAAATGGATGTTTAGGCATGACTACTCAGACTGATAACACAAAGATGTCACATAAAACACCATATAATATTAAAGAAAGATGCCATATATTGCTTTCTTTAAAACTCCTATCTTTGAGCGCTTCGTATTTAGCTTCAAAGTCGTTTCAGAGATAGCGCCAGAATCTGTCTTGTGAGAAAGGCCACTTTGGGGCCAAAGGAGAAGGATGATTGTAAACTTGTGAGTAAGGAGTATAAGCATTTATCTGGAAATACGGTCTGGTGATGAATCACAGAGCATGGCAAACAAGACCATCCAACTCCATAAGTTATAGGGAGCTTGTCCTATTAACATTTCATAGAATCATAGAATTATAGAGTAGAAAAAGACCCCAAGCCACAGCCAAAAAAGCCCTGGCTCTTGTGGAAGGAGAGTCCACAATCTCCCAAGGGAGACCATTCACTGTTGAACAGCTCTTACTGTCAGAAAGTTCTTTCCTGATGTTGAGTCAGAATCTCCTTAATTTTTTTTAAAAAATATTTATTTTATTTGATTAGACATTCATGCAAACATTAATACATTTATACTCACGACCATAATACCATAATAACAACAAAAGACAACAACAAAAAAGAAAAAAGGATAAGAAGAAAAACGAAAGAAAAAAGTAGAGGTAAGAAAGTACATAAAATAGGTGAATGATAATACACCTTTGTGACTTCCCTCCACCAGTGCTTGTCATTTTTTTCATTCAAGTTCTGATTTACATTGCAAATCATGTATCACTACATTATTCAGAATCTCCTTTCTTGTAACATGAATCCATGGGTTCAAGCCCTACCCTCCAGAGCAGGAGAAAAAACAAGCATGCTCCATCTTCCATGTGACAGCCCTTGAGATATTTGAAGATCTCCTCTCCCTCTCCTCCTTTTCAGGCTAAACGTACCCAGCCCCTTCAACCGTTCCTCATAAGGCTTGGTTTCTTGGCCCTTGAAGCCAAGTGGTGGGACTCGTGAGAGAGAAAAAACATAGGATGAATGTACCCCTCTGTGTGTATTCATTTGCCCTGCCTTCTCCAAAGTAACTAAAAAGGTAACATATTCTCAAGAAAGAAATGAAAAGGGCATGCCATCCCTTGCATAGCCGGTTATTATCCCCTATAAAATGCCAGTGGCTTTTGTTTGTGTTGAAAACTATTCCCTACCACCACCCCAACACTGAAAGGCTTGATTCTATTCAGAATTTTCCCTTGCCAGGAATAGTTAGTTGGAATGTGCCAAAAATTCGGCATCCCACTTTCTTCCTCCATGTCTCTCATTATGCTGCCCTCTTCTCAGGCTACTTGACTGTGGGCCCATGTGTAGCATCCATCATATTAGCAAATACTGAAATGGAAAGCTCTTGATAACAGCTGTCTTGACCTCCGTTTCCGAAGGAACTATTCCCACACTGGAGACCACTGGAAGTCGGCCAAGGAGATGACAAGCTGCTGCTCCATTTCGCTGGCCTGCTGGGGTTGATGGGCTTGCAAGGAGATTTTGAGCCTGGTAGCTCTAGGGCTGCATAGTCTGACTTTGAGGACAAGCACTAGCAGGTGAGAGAGAGGGAGAGAGGGAGAAAGGGAGAGAGAGAGGGAGAGAGAGAGACAGAGGAGCACACATTTGGGGGCTTGATTACTCAAGCAGCACTCTCTGTTCTGGAAGAAAATAGCTGCAGGAGACAAAACAATTCTTAAAGTACAACTCGCATAAAACTTCATTCTGCAAATCTCCTTTGTCTAAGGCAGTACAGACAATGCAGCAACACAGAGCTATGCAAGGAATGACATGCCCTTTCCATACCAAGTCATAGAATTGTAGAGTCAGAAGGGACACAAGGGTCATTTAGTTCAACCCCCTGCAATGCAGTCAGCTTATAATATCATGTATTGTAACTTTCGTCCATCCTCTTGTTGTTGTTTAGTCATGTCCGACTCTTCATGACCCCATGGACCAGAGCACGCCAGGCACTCCTGTCTTCCATGGCCTCCTGCAGTTCGGTCAAACTCATGTAAGTAGCTTCGAGAACACCATCCAAGCATCTCATCCTCTGTCGTCCCCTTCTCCTTGTGCCCTCCATCTTTCCCAACATCAGGGTCTTTTCCAGGGAGTCTTCTCTTCTCATGAGATGGCCAAAGTGCTGGAGCTTCAGCTTCAGGATCTGTCCTTCCAGTGAGCACTCAGGGCTGATTTCCTTCAGAATGGATAGATTTGATCTTCTTGCAGTCCATGGGACTCTCAGAAGTCTCCTCCAGCACCATAATTCAAAAGCATCAATTATTTGGCTATCAGCCTTCTTTATGGTCCAGCTCTCACTTCCATACATCACTATTGGGAAAACCATAGCTTTAACTATACAGACCTTTGTTGGCAAGGTGATGTCTCTGCTTTTTAAGATGCTGTCTAGGTTTGTCATCACTTTTCTCTCAAGAAGCAGGTGCCTTTTAATTTAATGACTGCTGTCACCATCTGCAGTGATCATGGAGCCCAAGAAAGTAAAATCTCTCGCTGCCTCCATTTCTTCCCCTTCTGTTTGCCAGGAGGTGATGGGACCAGTGGGCATGATCTTAGTTTTTTGGATGCTGAGCTTCAGACCATATTTTGCACCCTCCTCTTTCACCCTCATTAACAGATTTTTTAATTCCTCCTCACTTTCTGCCATCAAAGTTGTGTCATCTGCATATCTGAGGTTGTTATGTTTGCACTGCAACTCCCATAATCTGCAGCCTACATAGCATACTAGCTACAGGTTAATAGTGTTAATAAAGTTGGGTGCCACCCCACTTTCAAGGGGTTCCAGCCACTCACCCTGTGTCTGTGTTCCATTGGAGAACTGAGACACAGTGAAGACTGTTGTAGCTTTTAGAAATATGGTTTATTCACCTATTTACACCTTCAGCCTTCATGGAGGGAGTCCAGATCTTACAGCATTGTCATTTCAAGAGGGGCTTGTCCCCCTTAGCAGTGCAACCCTAGAGTCCAAGACATCTCCTGCAATCAGCCTTCAGCCATCCTGCCCAAGATGGATCCCAGTCGTTCTTCTCTCCCCTTCTTCCTCCCAGCACAACTCTATTTTCTTGTCACCTTGCACCCAGTTACTCTGGCACCCTTCCAAATCCCCATTTGCTGTTCACACCTCAGGGGGAAAGACTCTTGCATTACCAATGAATCTCAATGGCCCTGTATTGTTTCTTAACGGCCCAAGTCATTTTGCATAGGCTAGCCCAGGAATTCCTCTGCAGTTTGTATTTCTCCTTTCACATCCCAAATAATCAAAATCCTACCATTTATTAATTTCCAGGGTTTAGTGGGGTCTCTACAACCCTAGCTTGCAACTAAAGGACATAATTCATTTGGTTTGGGACATTAAACTGTCTTCTTGCTTTAATTTGTATCCCACTATGCCATTTGCTTGTCTCTGTTTACGGTCTCAGCGCAGTGGGAAGCTGGCAGGGATTTAACATGCAAAATTCAGCATAGTGAAAAGGTCAGATGCATCAATGGAGACCACCAGAACCTGCCAACTTCTTGTTAAGGACAACACTGTAATGAGAGTAGGAAAGGCTACAGAAGACCGCTGTAAGCAAATGTTAACATCTGATACCATCCAATTTTGCCAAATGTAATCCTAAATGATAAAGCAGTGGGAAATGATGGAGCAGAAAATGAGATAAATATTCTGCCTTTCACTTTCTCTACACCAGGATTTACCAGCTTGGTGTTACTGGCCTGAAGCAGGGGATGTTGAAACAGTAGTGCAACAACATCTAGAGGACAGCATGTTGGCCAACCCTGCTCTAGATCAAGAACTGGAAGTCAGGAATCAGCTTGGAAGTAGTGAGAAGCCGAAAAAGAATTGACCAGCTGACTGGATGGTTAGCTTGGTCAAACTGCAGGTAGACTTGGGTTCAAATCCAAGTGCCTAATTACCTGTAAAGGTTTGGAATGTGCATTTGTAAACAGATTCAGAAGTGCCAACCCTCCCGTTTTATGCATCATCTGCTCACCTGGGGCTTTGGGGCATGGCATTTGCCACACAATGTGGCGACAACTGGTCCTAGGAGGCTATCATCCTCTTGTGTGGCCAGGGAAGAGGATGGCCACTTGGTGCCACCCACCACTGGCCACACTGGACCTTGCAACTGGGACAGGCCTCACCTGCAAAGCCAATCAGTGTCAGGGGCATGGGGGCTGCACCCAGCCCATCCTGGCATATGTAAGGAGATGACCAGGTGCATGCAGCCCTCTCTGCTGACCGTCACAGGATTTTCCACCCACCCACCCAATCTGCTAGGGGCCTGTCCAGTGGGGAGAGTGGGGGACTTGTGCATGGACTTTGCTAGGGTTTACTTGGTTGCCATATTCGGGGCCAGGGAGGAATTTTCTCCTGCTGGCAGATTGGCTGGCTTGCAGGTTTTTGTCTACCTGTCAAGGCTCTGCCAAGGCTTCGGGAAAGCTATTCCTCCCCCGGTTGCAGCAAGAACGGAGGAAACAAGAAGAGTAATTTTTAATGAGTTTTTTTTCCCAATCTTAATACCGAGAGACAAGAGAAAGCAGCAAGCCTTAACATGGCGTTGCTCCAAACTGGGTTCCTCCCCGCTCTTTCCTAGCAACAGCATCTCCCTTTATGGTGGCTGCTTGTGGCCAAACGTCTCTGATTCTGTTGTTCCTGTGCCCTTAATGAGCGCCGAGTTCTGGGAGAAGGGGGATCAGAAATACTCTCCAATGACAACGTGTCAGCTGACTACTCTGTTGCAATTCCCCTCCCCTTCTTCTAACACTTCCCAACTATTTTATTCCTCTCTCTCTGAGCTGTGTCCTTCCTCAACCCCCTCAAACCCCTGCTGTAAATCAATGCTGCATTTTTCTTCTCCTGCTGCATCAGGAAGAAGGGGAGGGTGATCTCCACCACTCCTCATCGATCTTGCCCTCTTGAGTCCAATCCCTGACACTACCTTATTGCAATTGCCACAACTTTGGCAGTTAAGGCATTGGACTGGATCCTTAGTTACAGATCCATTAGAGGGGACCACGAGGGGGTGACTCTGTCCAGGAGTCCACAGGGGGACTGATGGGCCAATACACATCACCTAAAAATGGCCTGTGTCCCCCATGGCATCCATACCATGTCAGGAGCAACTCCCCAGCACAGGATCAACACCACTGGGTTCTTGTCAGGTTACAGACAGACTGCCTGGTGCTGGGTACATGCCCAAGGCCTTAGCAAAGCCTACTCTTTCCTGTAATCAATAAAGTTGTGACCTAATTCAACCCAATACCAGTCTCCTGTGTGCAGTCTTTCAGTCCTCTCTGCACCAGCTGCGGACATCATGCGCCTGTGGCAGTAGTTGCTGTCCCCGGTGCTTTTGATTGATTTTATGGTGTAATTATGCTGTTTACAAATAAGTACAATAAAATAAACAAATGCACACACACATGGCATGGCAATTTGTGTGATTAATTTGTTGGCAGAATATTATGCTCGTTGTCCTTCAAATGACAACTTTCAGAAGTAGTCTTTGCATAGTTAGGAAAACCTAAGAGCCAGCAGATCCCAACAAGACCCAAACTCCTCTTAAAGCAATGGTGGTGGAGAAACCAGCTTTGCCATGAACACCTCATCAAGAGTTCTGCAAAAGCAATTCCTCGTGTGGGGAAAATCAAATAGTTCCCCATATGAAACTTGGAGGATAGAATTCATAGCTTGAGGATTCATTAGGCAGATCAGCACTACCCCACTCAGGAGCAGCTAGTAGTCAGAGAGATGTCTGACCAGTGTATCCAAAAAGAAAATAAAGGAAAAGAAACAGAGAAAACGGCTGAGAGAATATATTTCCATTCACTAAGCTGTTATGCACACATCTCCACGTCTTCTAAAGACATTGCAACTACACAGGTCTGTTTTCCTTCTTTCTGCAAATCAAATTGACAGATCATTCATTCTATGGAACTTTGGTGGAATTCATTTATTCCCAGTGGTATTTCCAATATTTCAACATTTGTGCTCGGAAGATTATTTTTTTAAAAAATATGTACATGTGATTTACTAGAACATTGGAGTGATGCTATGTACTTTTCCCAGATTCCATGCTACTGCGATGTCCAACCAAGGTGATACTCCACATGGAATTTACAAATGGAGAGGAGGGGGGTGAGTTCATCCTATAAGCAACCAGATGTTCCTTGTATCTATAGATGCACTGGTACAAGTTCACATGAATATTTCCCATGAGAGCTGTGGAAACAGCTGCAAAGGCGTGGCCCCAGGACTGTAGGAATGATTAATAGCCATGCATATATATAATTGTATGTTTAAAAGCCAGTTCCTGGATCCTGCCTCTTTGTCACACTTCCATGAGAAATGGAACTCGCTCAGGGCAGGACTAAGTAAATAAGAGATACATCATTTTTCAGTGGTTCACACTCTGCCCCACGGGACCATATAAATTGGATCATGTAGAATTTGGGCCACAGTTGTGAGCAGTGTGTGTTTATGTGGGACAGAATTTGCTCCTGATCTCAGACAAGAATTACCATTCATTCATCACCATTCATTCATTTTCATTCATTTAGAGGCCCCACATATTGTTAGATATTGTTCTCGGCACTCTGAACATGGGTCATCCCATGTGCTTCAGCCCAAACATTTTATGTTTTAGGCCTGCTGGATTATGAACTAGCCTTTCTGCATGGATGTTATTTGTTTGTTTGTTGTTTCCATCCTTGCCCAGTAGTCCTGTGTTCCCACAGCATTTGTCTATCTCACTACTTCAGGGAAGCTTAAGTCTCGAAAGCTATTTTCATATAAATGATGCTTCTGTTGTAGAGGAGCAGGGGAGAGCTGGGAAAAGGAGGGAGGCTAAGTTTGCACATAATCAGGCTTCAGACTATTACGCCCCGAGAGTCTGATTAAAATACTCTGGGTATTATGATTATAGCTTAAACTTGTCACGAAAGATAATGCATTTCCTGTGTTTGGGGGAGGGGGAGATCTCCGAACAAAACTTGAGTGTTAGCCATAATCGTGGAAATGTTTAAAATCAGTTCAGTATCTCTCTTAGCACACAAGGACTTTGTGTTACAGTCCACTGATCTAGTCAATCTAGTTTTAATTAAAACTCATTGCTATCCAAAGCTTAGACTAATCCCTGAGAATTTTAGATGCCAAACAAAAGAGGGGAAAAAGGGAAAAGACAGAGAGCGGAAGGGGAAAAAATGTTATTACCCTTGAGACAAAAACTTAGGTCTTTAGTTTATCGCATGTCAGTTTTGGATATTTGAGAATGAGTGGATAGGTTGGTTTCCAATATATGGCTTCCCCCTGATATGAAATAACTGCCAAGTAGTAATATTTATAGTGTATTAAGCTGTTAAAGGTTAACTCCAGCTATGAGTATTTTAGAAGTACAGTTGGTTCACATGTTACTTGGGGGTTTGGTTCCAACGCTAACATGTACAGTGGTACCTTGGTTCTCAAACACCTTGGTACTCAAACACCTTGGAACCCAAACACTACAAACATGGAAGTAAGTGTTCCGGTTTATGAACATTTTTCAGAAGCCAAACATGTTCCGTTTTGAGTGCCATGCTTCTGTTTTGAGTGTTACGCTGAGGTCTGTTTGTTTTTGCTATTTATTTTGCGTTTTTGTTTTTGCGCCTTTTTTGTTTTGTTTTTGTGACTGTGTGGAACCCAGTTCAGCTACTGATTGATTGAGTGTGTGTGTGACTGCAGTACATTGTTTATTGCTTTCATTTTATGGATCAATGGTCTCATTAGATAGTAAAATTCATGTTAAATTGCTGTTTTAGGGGTTGTTTTAGAAGTCTGGAATGGATTAATCCATTTTGCACTACTTTCTATGGGAAAGCACACCTTGGTTTTGAAACGCTTTGGTTTTGGAATGGACTTCCAGAATGGATTAAGGTTGAGAACCAAGGTAGCACTGTAGATGTGAAAATGTTCATACCCTTTGAGCTGCTGCATGACTAACCAGCCTGCCTTTCATAAGACAATGTCAGACTTTAGGGAATCAGCTTCCTACCCACATGGCAGTAGATAAGAAGATCCAATAAAGGAATGTCTTACCAGTAGAAACTTTAATAACCACAGCAAGAGAACAAAGAACACACCTCCTAGAAATGGCGGTGCTCCCAATTAAGGATCACACCCTCTTCCATCCCTATTAAATTATGTCACTCCTACATCATGTAATCTGAGCCTGTAAGCTCTGTGTTTCTGTTTCAACACTTTCGGAGCTCTTCTTGACCTTGGGCTGAGTGGAGGAATGCTATCTAGAGACTGTGAATCTGTTAACCCTCTCTCATCCAGCGTTTCTTCTCCTAGTTGTTCCCCACCCAGTATTTCCCAGCTTCTGCCTTCTGAACTATGTCCCTCTGCAAACCGCTATTCCAAATCTATACTGTCCTCCTGCTCCTGGGACTATCCAGGAGCGGGAGCAGGAGCAGGGGAGGGGGAGAGGGAGGTTCCCACCATTCCTCCTCAGTGCAGCCCTCCTCAGCATGGTCCCTGACAGACAGCTGATAAGGATGGGGAGAGAGCATAGCTTTCCTAGGAAGCAAGGCTGAGAACTTAAAAGCTCCTTTCATGCCAGGTCTGCTTGGGGTTACCCAGCATGAAAAGAGCTTTTAAGCTCTCAGGCTTGCTCTCCATGCAAGGCCTGCTCAGCTCTCTGGCTCTGGCAGTGGTGGGGATGATCTCATGAGATGTCACAGGACAGTCCGACTTCCTGCGAGATCTCCTGAGAGCATCCCCACCTTGGCCACATATAGTTGAAACTGAGCAAGTTAAATGTGCATAGGTTGCAGGAGTACTGTACAAAAAAGATGTCCGTCTTAATAGTTCTTTATTTAAGGGGTATCGTTATTTAGGCCTTCCAGGGCTGGATCTAGACACATCAAAAAAAGTGTTTCAGGAAAATGCTTTGTAAACCTCAAAGGGGCAAATCACACTGGCAAAAAACAGGACTCCACAGCGCCCTTTAGTGTCACAGTATTATAATGAATATAAAACACTTTTTTATTATTAATGTAGCTGAGTCAAATGAATATCTCAAATATCTAATAGTTCTGTAACAAATTTCAGACTGGAATGATCATTCAAGTTAGGCCTCACAAACGTATCTAAATCACTAAAGCAGCAATCCTTTGAAAATCTAAATGGTTCTATTGCCTTATCCTGTGCTCTGCTGAGCTCAAGATGTTGGGAGGAATTGAGGGTGAAGGAGAACTTTGTTTTCCTTCATTCATTACCAGGCAGGACTTTTTTTTTTAAGTTTTAAAAGCATTTCCCCTTGTAAACAATGAGAAGAAAAATGGAGAGATTTGGTGAGCGGAATGACTATAAACATCTCTTTTTTGGTCTCTTCCATTTCTTGGAGCTCCAACTCTGGTTGGGCCAGAGCTTTGGATGAGCTGATGGTTGGTGAGGAGTGAGGCTACAACATCTGATCTCATATATGACATCAAGTTTGAGGCATCTGAACAGTCTTAGCAGGTGTCTACATTCTGTACATGGATGCCAGGAATGGGGTCCAGCACTACTCTATTCTGAACTTAAAAATGGAAAGCATAATGCTGGTGGTCAACAAAAAAGGTTTAAAGACTCTCTCAAGGCAAATAATAATAATAATAAGTAGTATAAACATCTGGGAAACACTGGCCTGTGAGTGCTCCAATTGGAGAACAGCCTTTACCAAAGGTGTCATGGGCTTTGAGGATGCTTGAACTCAGGACGAAAGGGAGAAACATACTAAGAGGAAGGCACGCTTGGCAAATCCTCAGCATGATCAACTCTCACCTGGAAACCTATGTCCCCACTATGGAAGGACGTGTGGATCCAGAATTGGCCTCCACAATCACTTATGAACTCACTTTTAAAACCATGTTTATGGAAGACAATCTTATTTGGCTACGAGTGATCTCCGAAGAAGAAGAAGAAGAAGAAGAAGAAGAAGAAGGGAAGACATTCAGTACATGGATACGAGAAATGGGTTCTGGAGGCATGGTCTCACTTCCCATCCACATGTTTAGCCTCACATGTGGAGCCAGAATTCCAAAGAGGGAGAACAACTCCTTCCAACCAGGAGTTGGTTTTTAAAGAAAATAGAAAAGAAAAGAAAAACAATGTAATCACCAATCACATTTATGATAATACTTTCAGTCATTCAGTGAAGGTGGACATTGTTTCACCCCAACCAGACGAAACCCTTAAAAAGAAAAAAAAAAGTCCTACAGTCTACAGGCACTTGTCTGTTGTCCCTTGGCATTACTGTCCTTTGCTTCTGAGAGATAGGACACGTCTTATTCCTGTTTTACTTCCTCTTCTGGCAGAGAGAGGCAGTGAGTGAATGCAAAAGAGGCCCACAGAGCTAGAAAAAAATGAGGGTAGCAACGTGAGGTCAAGGCACAGCCTTAATGCCTTTGTGGAGGTCACACACTTGACCTGGTAAAGTAAACAGCCACAGTTCAATTCACATGACACCACTCCTCCATATACAGAAAATACAAGGATTGTGTGTCTGTAACAGTACACCAGGCTTTAAAATTGTGTTTTTTGTTTTTAAAAAGACTATCATTATTCAAACCTCTTTTGTGGCATCTTTCATATAGGGAACAAAACACAAAACAAATACATTAATATGAAATAGAGAACATAGCAGAAGGCAGTCCCAGAACAGTTTGCTTTAAGTCAAACAGAGTTCAGCCTGCCCCTTGCTCCCCCTTGTATTCACTTTTAGTAGAAAATGTGTGCATAAGAAAGAACAACCATTTCCTTTGCATTTCCTTCTCCTGGCTGTACTTTATTTTAATTTCCATAGCACAATTTAGTTTCATATCATTAATAAATCTACTACTGTATGCCCACGACATGCACACATTTAACTTGCCTGCATTCAGCTTTACAGATTTGGTAATACAGGTAGTAGTAGTAGTAGTAGTAGTAGTAGTAGTAATGTAGAAAGGGAGTGGGCAGCCAGGAAAAAAGACCTTTGCAATCCTACCCACCATTGCACCCAGTATGTTTTGTCCATATGCAATTTTAGCTTCAGGTGCAATCCCTGGAATATAACCCCCATAGAAGTTGAGGGCTTAAGTGTATATATTTTGGAAAGTGGTTTGCTTTTCTGTTTGCTGTGCATTTGCACACCTTTGAAGATACCGAAAGCCCAATTTGCATGAAGGCTCCTGAGATCAAGGAGCAAGCTTTTGTCTGTGTTTACATACAATTGGAAGCCATCTTGAATAAAGATGGTGGAGTGAACCTTTCGAAACTGCACCAGCTTTAACCAGATTTCGAAACTGAACTGATGCTTTGGTATCTTAGAATTCGCAACAAACTGCTAGTAGTGTGTGTGTTTGGAGTTTATGTGCGGAGCACATTTCATGTTTAACCGACTTCTAAAAAATAACATATTTTATTAGTTTACACTGTTGCATTACATGAGCCTACTTAGCAGATTTTGCAATTCTTATATGTTTGGTTTTGCTACAGATATCTTATTCTGGTGACACATTCCTTTCACTTCTGCATATATGTCCATATGGCAGAATGACCCATTTAACTGGAGTCTGAAAGTATATATTTTCTGCATGCCTTGGCTCCAGATTAAGCTTACAAACTACCATGATGCCAGTCATGTCTTAAAGCTTCATACATTTCTTGGGGAAAAATCATTCCTAGCAGAAGCTTAATGCACAACCTCAATGTGAGGCACATTGTGTTCTGCATGATACGGTAGCTTTGACAAAATACCAATGTCACCCGTTCATTTTTATTGCCTGTTTGATCAAGTTCTCCAAAGACATCCAGGAGTGAAATGCAGCCCGTTTAACTAGGGATGCCAAATCTTTTTCATGTTCTAAGTGAAGTCATGCCAGACAGCTTTCATTCCTTAAAAAACAAGCTACTTCATTCCTCTTCTTCTTCGTTACTCTTCTCAAATCTTGAAGAAGTGCTGTTATTATATGGTTCTAATATTTGCTCCGGCTGGTTCAGAGAATGCTTATCGTTATATCATGCAGCTAAGTAAAGCAAAGCTATGATTTATTGCCAAATTCCTGGAAAGTTATGATGATTACAAACTTAATTGGCACAGGGAAGAGGGAGCACGATTTGCACTGCTGGGTTTTCCAGCTAATTTGTGGCACGAGAGATGCAGCAAAGAAAGCATCAGAAAGAAGGTAGAACATCATAGAAACTAACTCCATGGGGCCGAGGTCTCTTCGCCCCTAAAATATTTGAGGGACCCAGACCCCAAAGTGGATGGGCATTGCCATTCAAATGGTGCACAAGCACTGTGCCTTCTGATCAGTTATGTGGGGCAGGGCTTAACACTCCCCCCCCCAATATTTTATTCAAGTTGGCACAATAAGATAGTTATCAATATTGACAGGATCTATGTGTGGGTTGGGAGGGAGAATCCTGCATACCCTAAATAGTTAAGTGGTGAAGTAAGACAGCAGTCTGGCATCTAGAGCTGTGCAGTTGGATCCTATTTATTTCAAGTAAAGGTAAAAGGTAAAGGACCCCTGGACGGTTAAGTCCAGTCAAAGGCGACTATGGGGTTGCGGCGCTCATCTCGCTTTTAGGCCAAGGGAGCCGGGGTTTGTCTGCAGACAGCTTTCCAGGTCACATGGCTAGCACGACTAAACTGCTTTTGGCCCAGTGAGACACTGTGCCGGAAACCAGAGCACCTGGAAACGCCATTTACCTTCCTGCCGCAGCAATACCTATTTATCTACTTGCACTGGCGTGCTTTCGAACTGCTAGGTTGGCAGGAGCTGGGTCAGAGCAACAGGAGCTCACTCCGTTGTGCGGAATCGAACTGCCAACCTTCTGACTGGCAAGCCCAAGAGGCTCAGTGGCCACAGCGCCACCCGCATCCCTTCTTATTTCAAGTAAGAGTAACTAGACACACAATTGCATTATGCTGTCATTCCAGCACAATCCTATATATGTCTACTTAGAAAAAAGCACATTGACTTCAATGTGATGTACTCTCAGATAGTACTGTGTGTTTTTCTGGGGGGGGGACGCATACACTTAAATATTTTGTGAATCTAAGTTTGGCCTCATTGAGGGGCAGTATTTCAATACTCCTAAACATTTTCTTAGAAAAAAAAGCACTGGGTGTATATATTCAACAACAACAAGAACAGCAACAACAACCTGAGGGTTCCAGGGTAGGCTACAACAATTTAAAATTTCAGAAAAATCAAAACACTTAAAACAAATTACAGTCACGGGAATTGGGTACCGGTAGGTTGTGAAAACATGCATGCAGGGTGTTAAAGGGTTAAGCAGTACAGTGGTACCTCGGGTTAAGTACTTAATTCGTTCCGGAGGTCCGTACTTAACCTGAAACTGTTCTTAACCTGAAGCACCACTTTAGCTAATGGGGCCTCCCGCTGCTGCCGGGCCGCCGGAGCACAATTTCTGTTCTCATCCTGAAGCAAAGTTCTTAACCCGAAGCACTATTTCTGGGTTAGCAGAGTCTGTAACCTGAAGCGTATGTAACCTGAAGCATTTGTAGCCCGAGGTACTACTGTAGTTCTTTGGGATTCTCCAGAAGCTGTATAAGGAAGAAGCCAGGTGCACCTCTGTGGAGAGGGAATGCCACAACTTATGGGGATGCCACAGAGAATCGCATCTCCCAGGCCACCCCCGCCGCCATAAGCTTCTGAGGATGATGGAACTACCAAAAGGATCTCCTTTAGGGAAGGAGATGGTCCCTCATATAATTGGGGCATAACTTGTTTACGGCTTTAAACACTAGCAAGCGTGTCTTAAATTGGACCAAGGAATGAACTGGCAACCAGCCCTGCAGACTATGGATTTCACAGAAACCTCATAAACATTAACCATCGTTATCTGAAACTGAAACAACACCCGAGTATGTGTAACTGCATTCTGTTTGAACCTTGCTTCATTCTCATTTTCCTTTGTCATCTACCATCTCCATTACTGTGCCATGTTTAAATTTAAACTGTGAGCTCTTTGGGGCAGAGTCTATCATACGTTTATGGTATATAAAGCACCACGTAAGTGGATTGCCCTGAATTAATTCAATACCCTTTAGGGTTGCCATATTTTGAAGAGCAAAATCCAATTTGTTTCAAATTTTACCCCTGAAAAAGAGGACACCTGGCAACCCTACTTATCATAACAGTTTTAGAGTAACTTGGTGAATGTTGCGTTGCTGAATACTGTGTAATAGCTGCTTCACAAGCCTTGTATTGGTCTTAATTAGGGCATTTTTAAACCAAAACCAAAAACAAAACACAGTCTATATTTTCATCCTGACTGTGCTTTATCTATAGAACTTACGGTGGTTTATTTCGGACAATTTTGTCCTGCTACTGAGAATCAGTGGGGATTTGGGGGGAGAGTTTTTTGATAAAAATTATTGGGGACACTTATTTCAGTTTTGATTAATTTAATTGCCTAATGATAAATGTGGAGAGATTTGAAAATGGATATGGCCTAAAAAGGAAAGAGAAGCTGCCCTTTGAAGTTAAAGACAAAACACCCATTGCACTCAAGGGAAAGTTTAATTGTGTTTCAACTCATAGAACTGAAAAGAACATTCATTCAATATCTGTTACTTATGGTCACAGAGTGACTCAACCATCCATGTGCAAAAGGGTCACATTGAAAAGATCAATGAACCAGAGGATGGCTTCTATAACATGCTATCTGGCTATAATATTGAGGAAAAACTGGCATGACCCTGACTATCATACATATAATCATCTCTCCCCCTCTGCCTTTTTAAAAGGCTATGAAATAACAATATTAATGTACTCTAAAAGATTTAGTCTCTTCATGACCCCATGGACCAGATCATGTCAGGCACTCCTGTCTTCCACTGCCTCCCGCAGTTTGGTCAAACTCATGTTAGTAGCTTTGAGAACACTGTCCAACCATCTCGTCCTCTGTTGTCCCCTTCTCCTTGTGCCCTCAATCTTTCCCAGCATCAGGGTCTTTTCCAGGGAATCTTCTCGACAAGGCAATGACCCATGAAGGAGACACAATGCTTATCTATTAACAATTATTGGAGGCAGCTGATAATAATGATAATGATGATGATGATGATGATGATGATGATAATAATAATAATAATAATAATAATAATAATAATAATTTATTTATACCCCGCCCATCTGGCTTGGCTTCCCCAGCCACTCTAGGCAGCTTCCAACAAAATATTAAAATACAGTAATGCATCAAACATTAAAAGCTTCCTTCAGGTGTCTTCTAAAAGTCTGGTAGTTGTTTTTCTCTTTGACATCTGGTGGGAGGGTGTTCCACAGGGCGGGTGCCACTACCGAGAAGGCCCTCTGCCTGGTTCCCTGTAACCTGGCTTCTCACAGTGAGGGAACTGCCAGAAGGCCCTTGGCGCTGGACCTCAGTGTCCTGGTAGAATGATGGGGATGGAGACGCTCCTTCAGATTCATTGTTTGCCCCTTACCAAGATGTGGACACTGTAATATTAAATGCAGTTATGTTAAATCTGAGAACAAGGACTGCAACGGTTTAATTTGTATTCCTGAAAACATTGTCTCCATTACATATAGAAGGACTTGCTTTTGAATACAGTTCAGCTTTGCACAGTCTATTTATTAGTGAAATTGAGGATGGACAGAAAGTAGCTTGCGATGGAAGCCAGGTTGGATTTGAATGTTCTAATTGATCAATCCATATTTAATAGTCAACTGATCATAATACATAACAAAGGGCAGGTCAAAAGAAGGGGAAAATACAGTAATAAATGTAACAAATAAATGGTCATTTGTATCCATCCTTAACCAAGAGGTTTTCCATTTGCAATCCAAGTCCATCCACAAAAAGTAAGGGGAAATGTGGATCTGAACGCCCTTGAATGTTAACAGGAGCTTCAGCATAGTTTTTGCATTGTATTCAGCTCCAGAAGCCTATTTACCTCTCCCTTTGATCTCTCTGTCTCCTCTGCAATTTGTATCACTGCTCAGGACAGAACCTTAGACAGAGATAGAGAGAGAGAAAGAAGCAATTGTTCCATGAGCTTCCTATATGACATCTGTGGAACACTCTCAGGGTGGAGCTATAGCCAAAAAATGTCCTTATCTGGCTTGCAACTGGAATCGCTAGCAGTTTGGAGATATAAAGAGAGGAGGCAATGGACAGAAATCAACCGGGAAACATCAACAATAATTGTCCAGTACAAAAAAAAAAAAGTGTTCCATTTTAATTTTACTTCGAATAGTTCCCCTCTTTTTGTGTGTGTGGATATCATCAAAGTATATTTTAGTGTCGTGTATGGAGAAGTAAATGGACACAAAGGAATGATAAGTCATACGGGACTGGGCTAGAATTGGAAAGTCAGAGTATGATCAAAGAACTCTCCCTTATCTCATCCTGAGAAAATGCATGAGAAGATTTTTTTCCCTTTAAAAAAAACCAACACCAAATACTAGTAGGTCATTTTCCCAGGGGGCTATGGCTGAAGACATTTGGCACACTTACAAAGAAACCAGAAACTTAGAAAGACAAACATGTTTAACAGGTGCCACAAAGTATTTTAATATTAATGGCGCCTGCTGGGTGCAGAGGAGAGCTATGTAAGTGACTCCTTGAGATGTGCTCCCCCCCCCCATGGCGGCGGCATGAGAGCTATCTTTATTTAATGACAAATAGTATTCAAATCATTGATAGGGATGTGGAGACTTCTTGAAATGAAAGCATTGCTTTAAGAAGAAGATGAAAATGTAGTTTCTCATACCCTTTGATTAAGAAAACTAGCCCATCTGCTTATCAAAGAACAGTATGGTTGTAATTTTAATCAGGGCACAGGGAAATGATGGCCTGTCAGGAAGAAATGCTTTTTATGAAGGCCATATTACTAAACCAAAAATTAAAGCCAAGCTCTTTTCTATTTGTTAACAATTCATTACTGCACTAATTGGAAAGGAACATCTAATAATGTGGCTGATTATTTCTACTGTCTGAGTAAGGCGCTGTTTGGCTCAAATAACTCTTTGGTTTTGGAATATAAAGTTTCTTTGATTAAAAAAATCTGGCAAGTCCAGATGATTGCTGACTAATTAAGGGAGACATTTACACACTATATTTTCGAATTCTGCGCGTACATCACCTCCATTTATAAAATTGAACATTATACGGATCATTTTATACAAATGTCTGTGCAAGCTGTGATTGGTTTACACATATATTTCTTTCTACACTTTGTTACCTATACAGTCATACCTTGGGTTTTGAGCAGCTTAATTCTTGAATGTTTTGGCTCCTGAATGCCACAAACCCGGGAGTGACTGTTCCGGTTTGCAAACTATTTTTGGAAGCCAAATGTCCAAGAGGGCTTCCGTGGCTTCTGATTGGCTGCAGGAGCTTCCTGCACCCAATCAGAAGCCGTGCTTTGGTTTCCGAATGTTTTGAAAGTTGAACAGATTTCCAAGGTATGACTGTACCTGAATGTGATTCCATCAAAAAGCATTACCACTGAGGGAAAGTAAGGTAACACAAAGGTTGTTCTCTGATGACCTATTCAGACATGCCAATCATGTGTTGATCAAATTGCTGTGCCGGCTGGGAATGATGGGAATTGTAGTTCAAAACATTTGTAGGCCACCAAGTTGGGCAAGGCTGCATAAGAAGAAATGAACATGGGCATATTTTCTCTCTCTCTCTCCCCCACCCCCCTTCTCTCTTTCTCTCCCTCCCCACTCCCACCCCAAAACAATTCAAGAAGCAATTTTGGATAGAAATAGTTAATGGTAGTGTTATAGGTTCAATAAAGGAAGCCTTCAGAATGCCAGTGTATTCCCTTCCTGCAAAGTTCACCTGGTGGATCACGGCTTCCTGAAGGAGTTCATGACCCAATTCATCAGGGAACAGCTTCAGGAGGAAGTTTTCTTTACAGTACACAGTCTTCTGTGCCTCTCCACTGAATTCATTGCCCAGATTCCTGCCTCCCAAAGCAACCTTAATTTCTTTCTGGTCCTCCCCCTTCTCCCACTTTCTAATCCAATTCTCTAGTCCATGTCCCACCTGCATCAGGGCTTCTTACCAACCCCGACAACAAGTCCCCTGCAGGCTCCAAGTGAGCTCTCAGCTATTCCCTCTCTCCTTCTCATCTGTCTGCTATATATAAAGAATAATCACTTAATCCACTCCAATATGACACCCAACAAAACCACTTTCTATCAACAAACAAACAATGTCTCTTTTTCCCAAAGACCGTCTTTCATTACAGGGGATTGAACTAGCTGGCCTCGAGTTCCTGCCCCTTCTACTTTTCAGTTCATAATATTTAGATTATTTAAGATGGAGGTCATGTGGAATAAATTGTGTAGCAATCCCCTCTCCCAAGTAATTAACAATTATGCTTCAGGCAGTGACAAAAGTGAAGCTTATTATCTTCTTCATGATTGCAACACGCCCGCCGGGTTAGCTAGATCAGCATCATTATTCCCATTTTGCAAAGAATGTAGAGAAGCTAGTGAATAATGACTGTCCCCAAGCCAGTGGGTCAATTGCTGTAGTGCTGAACTCTGGTTTCTCAGCTGCATCCCATCCATTAGAGCCATGCCCTTCAACCTTGGGATACTATATGTTGTTACACTACAACTTCCTTCATCCCTGTAAAGGTAAAGGTAAAGATACCCCTGACTGTTAGGTCCAGTTGTGGATGACTCTGGGGTTGCACACTCATCTCGCTCTATTGGCCGAGGGAGCTGACGTTTGCCCGCAGACAGCTTCCAAGTCATGTGGCCGGAATAACTAAGCCACTTCTGGCGAACCAGAGCAGCGCATGGAAACGCCATTTACCTTCCCACCAGAGCGGTACCTATTTATCTACTTGCACATTGACATTCTTTCAAACTGCTAGATTAGCAGGAGCTGGGACCGAGCAACGGGAGCTCACCCTGTCACAAGGATTTGAACCGCCAACCTTCTGATCGGCAAGCCCTAGGCTCTGTGGTTTAGAGCACAGCACCACCTGCATCCTCTTTGTCCCTGACAATGGGCTAAATTGGCTGAGGATGATGGGTGCCAACTTGAATTAAATATTGGCAGGGGGATGAGATAATCCCCACCCTGCATAATCGATCACATGACATTGCACATGCACACTATTTGAAAGGCCCCTAGGAGTTGGCTCCTATGGATAGGGATTATAGTCTAACAACATATAGGGACCCAACGCTGAAGGACATTGTATGACAGTCTATACATCTTGACTGGGAGGAAGTCTGATGAGATCTACTTCTAAGCATGTATGCTATATAGCGGCTACTATTTCCGAGTAGGCATGTACGCTATAGGATTGCTCTGCTCTCAACATTCTACAATAGGGAGAGGAACCTACAGCCCTCCAAGAGTTGCTAGACCATAAGCCCTATCGTCTCTGTCCATCAGCCATGGTGGCTGAGGCTGATGGGAGTTGAAGTCCAACAGAACTCCAGAGGGCCACAAACTCCCCATCTCTGCTCTGTAACATGGATCCAAAGCAACTACTCTATTCCCAACTTAAGAATGGAAAGAGTAATGCCGGTGGACAACAACAACAGAGGTTTAAAGATGCT
Organism: Podarcis raffonei; assembly: GCF_027172205.1. NCBI lineage: Eukaryota > Metazoa > Chordata > Lepidosauria > Squamata > Lacertidae > Podarcis > Podarcis raffonei. The sequence goes on from NC_070618.1 coordinate 18,770,724, forward strand.
CTCAAGGCAACTCTAAAAAAAAAAAAAAGTAGTATAAACACCAACAACTGGGAAACACTGGCCTGCAAGCCTCCAATTGGCCATCAGTTGGAGAATAGCCTCTACGAAAGGTGTCATGAACTCTGAGGAAGCACGAACTCAAGACGAAAGGGAGAAACAAGCTAAAAGGAAGGTACATTTGGCAAATCCTCACCATAATCAACTCCCATCTGAAAACCTATGTCCCCACTGTGAAAGGATGTGTAGATCCAGAATTGGCCTCCACAGTCATTACAGGAACACTGTGAAGACCATATGTGTGGAAGACAATCCTACTTGGCTACAAGTGATCACCGAAGAAGAAGAAGAAGAAGAAGAAGAAGAAGAAGAAGAAGAAGACCTTAGTTCTGAAGTATCAGATGAAACAGATTCAGCACTGCCTGAATGGCGGTCTGTTGTCTTTTCTCCAAGTGACCGTCTCTGTTCTCAGTGCATGCGCTGAGGTCCCTTGAATTCTACATCAGATCAAGTGGCACTGAGGGAGACACGCATGCATTCCTGTTCCAGACCTGTTGTGAGAAAACCCTGCAACAAAAAGAGTGAGAGAAGAATGAAAAGAGGCTTGCATTTGTTTCTGAGAACATGGCGGCCGTCCAACAATGTGTCAGATTTGTCAAGTGTGTCTGACTGAAGCCCTTGATTATCATATGCTGCTGAAATGATTTGCCCGGAAGGGAAATGGATCATTAATGAAAGGGATGAAGTGCTCTTTGTTCTTATAGGGCTGCATATCAGGCTGTCCTCCTGTGCCTTGTCCCTTCCAACTCCCATTCCAACTTCATTACCTGGTCGATAATGAGGTTATTAGATCACTAGAGTAAACCTGGGAGCAGGCACAAGGAAGCAAACACTTCCTGAGATATCGCACGGGAAATGAATAATGGCAAATCCGCAAGTCGGAATTGCTAGCCTGAACACAGCCAAAGCAGTCATGCCTCTCCAATCTGCTGTGAAAGATTATTAGCATCTGCTGAAACCTACTCTCTCCCTCTCAGAACTGGCAGCAACACTCGGCATAGGGAAGGCAAGTGAACATCTCTGCCCCCCGCCCAATCTGCTACCTGTGAGGGTCATAGAAGGAATGGTAGCTGGTGGATAGATGTTGGAGGGTATGCTTAAACAAGTCTCACCTGGGGTTGGATTTAGGCAATAATAATTGCCAGTGATTTTTGTTTTACCCCCAGAAAAACAAAGCACTGAAATGGGTGTACCACACCACAATTCAGCACAAATTTAGATGATTTTTTCTAGGAACCTCTATGCCCATTACAGCATGCTGAATACTTCTGAGGAGGCTTGAACAAGAAATGACTTTGAATGCTTTCAGCATGTGAAGCAAATATTTACCCTTTGCAAGGCAGGAGAGTGGTGGGTGGCCCAATGAAAGTCATCTTTGTTCTGGCGTGGGTTATGTCAATGCTCAAAACATTCTACACATATCCCCACTTCCTCCGTAAAACATTTTCAGGATTCAATTACAGGACATCAAGTTGTCAGGGGACGTATATTGTGTTCTGAGGCCTCTCTCATTGTGTAACCAGAAACCTAACAAAAACAGCACAAATTACAGGGTTCACTTTGTGACCAAACCCCCCACCCTACCCCTTTGTAAGATATTGGAAGAATGAAATCAGCACACTTTGGAAGCGTATAACTCCTCAAATAAGAACAACTTGGGACAACTCTTTTTTAAAAGAAATACTACATACCATGCACCATTTCTTCAATGAAAATAGGGATGCACTATTCCATAATAGTAATAAGTCATTATTATTATTATTATTATTATTATTATTATTATTATTATTATTATTATACCCTGCCCATATAACTGGGCTGCCCCAGCCACTCTGGATGGCTTCCAACATATATAAAAACAGGGCTACCTTCAGATGCCTTCTAAAGGTTGTATAGTTAACTTATCTCCATGGCTCAGGTGGTCACATAACTCCATGTCCTCCAACATTTCTCTGATGAAAATAGGGATGTCTTAAGGAAAAACAGGACATTCTGGGTTCCAATCATAACTGGGATGAAGAATCTGATGCTATGATGATGGGGAAAACATGCATTGAGAAAAGCTCTATGTCTTGTTCAGTCATTCATTTCTGAGTAGGATGATGTGTACATGATTGGGGGTGGGGGGAAGCTAAATTGGCCTCTTGCCAAACAATTTTACCTTCACCCTCAGCAATTTAAAGTATCTGAAATTAAACAAAAACGCCTACTTCAACAAGTTCCTTTCAAAATAAAAAAGCCCAATATAAAAGCCCAGCATGAGAAAATCTTACAATAAGGATCCTAAGGAATCATTTCTGAAGTTGTATGCCGGTCATCAATGTCATCATTCCGGAGCTTCTGTCTTTTGGGCAATTTTAATCATATTTTTTCTCCATGTCTTTATCATAAAGATATCAGGGTGTGACATCATGAAAGAATTTTGCATAGTCTTTACTTTGTAGTTATTGTTTAAAAGCACTTGCTGATCTCTGAGGTGCTTTGCAATTAGACCTCCCTAGCATATTTGAGAGAGAGAGAGAGAGAGAGAAAGAGAGAAAGAAAGAAAGAAAGAAACTCAATGGCTTTTGTAATGAGAACTCTGCAGTGCATACAACAGGAGGGTATTTAACTATTAACCAGGCCTTGGGTTCACTCACACCAATTATTGCACCCACTAAAGTGTTGAGAAACTGCATTGATCTGAGAACATTCTCTGGAACAACAAGGCTAGGATTGCAAACTGGTCCCTACTACTCTCTTTAGAGTAGCCAGTCCATCTTTCTAAATAAATAGAAGAGACATCACAGTACACGATGTTCTTCACATTCCTCTGAAATTTATCTGGAATGTTTTGTGAGCTTTTCAGCACTGAGATATTTCATTTCTGTGCTGTTATCTGGGTAAATGGGATGATTTGGGTGCTTCACATTCAGATATGAATCATTTTGTACATGATAGACTGAAGGCTCTTGGGCACATATTTTTGGACCTTCTCACATGACCCTTGGAGGCTTAAAGTTTAAGCCCAGCAAAGGCATGCCTTTTGTCAGCCAGTACTGCCTAGTCTCTCAGATGCATTGCCATGAGCTGAATTGGTCATGTTATGGTCACTAGCCTATACTTGATTAGCTCAAGCTCAGCACAGGCTGATGAAAACCCGAAGGGTGCTGAATGAACAGATGCCTGAGAAGAAGTCTATTGAGCCTCTCTCCAGGAGCTCATGCACACTTATGTTGTGCTGTGCCTAGAAAGCAGTTTCCCCCTTGCCTCACTCCTTTCCAAGGGAAAACCTGATCTTTAGTGACAGATCGGAACACATGGCGATCAAGGGAAAACCTGAATTGGCATTTCATAGAATCATAGAATCATAGAATCATAGAATCATAGAGTTGGAAGAGACCACAAGGGCCATCGAGTCCAACCCCCTGCCAAGCAGGAAACACCATCAGAGCACTCCTGACATATGGTTGTCAAGCCTCTGCTTAAAGACCTCCAAAGAAGGAGACTCCACCACACTCCTTGGCAGCAAATTCCACTGTCGAACAGCTCTTACTGTCAGGAAGTTCTTCCTAATGTTTAGGTGGAATCTTCTTTCTTGTAGTTTGGATCCATTGCTCCGTGTCCGCTTCTCTGGAGCAGCAGAAAACAACCTTTCTCCCTCCTTTATGTGACATCCTTTTATATATTTGAACATGGCTATCATATCACCCCTTAACCTCCTCTTCTCCAGGCTAAACATGCCCAGCTCCCTTAGCCGTCCCTCATAAGGCATCGTTTCCAGGCCTTTGACCATTTTGGTTGCCCTCCTCTGGACACGTTCCAGTTTGTCAATGTCCTTCTTGAACTGTGGTGCCCAGAACTGGACACAGTACTCCAGGTGAGGTCTGACCAGAGCAGAATACAGTGGCACTATTACTTCCCTTGATCTAGATGCTATACTCCTATTGATGCAGCCCAGAATTGCATTGGCTTTTTTAGCTGCCGCGTCACACTGTTGGCTCATGTCAAGTTTGTGGTCAACCAAGACTCCTAGATCCTTTTCACATGTAGTGCTCTCAAGCCAGGTGTCACCCATCTTGTATTTGTGCCTCTCATTTTTTTTGCCCAAGTGCAATACTTTACATTTCTCCCTGTTAAAATTCATCTTGTTTGTTTTGGCCCAGTTCTCTAATCTGTCAAGGTCGTTTTGAAGTGTGATCCTGTCCTCTGGGGTGTTAGCCACCCCTCCCAGTTTGGTGTCATCTGCAAATTTGATCAGGATGCCCTTGAGTCCATCATCCAAGTCGTTGATAAAGATGTTGAATAAGACCGGGCCCAAGACAGAACCCTGTGGCACCCCACTAGTCACTCTTCTCCAGGATGAAGAGGAACCATTGATGAGCACCCTTTGGGTTCGGTCAGTCAGCCAGTTACAAATCCACTGAGTGGTAGCATAGTCAAGACCGCATTTTACCAGCTTCTTTACAAGAATATCATGGGGCACCTTGTCAAATGCCTTGCTGAAATCAAGGTAGGCTACATCCACTGCGTTCCCTTCATCTACCAGGCTTGTAATTCTGTCAAAAAACGAGATCAGGTTAGTCTGACATGACTTATTTTTCAGAAATCCATGCTGACTATTGGTGATCACAGCATTCCTTTCTAGGTGCTCACAGACTGTTTGCTTAATGATCTGCTCCAGAATCTTCCCTGGTATTGATGTCAGACTGACTGGGCGGTAATTATTTGGGTCCTCTCTTTTCCCCTTTTTGAAAATAGGGACAACATTTGCCCTCCTCCAGTCTGCCGGGACTTCGCCTGTTCTCCAGGAATTCTCAAAGATGACTGCCAGTGGTTCTGAAATCACATCTGCCAGTTCTTTTAATACTCTTGGATGCAGTTCATCTGGCCCTGGAGACTTGAATACATCTAGACTAGCCAAGTATTCTTGTACTATCTCCTTAGTTATTCTGGGCTGTGTTTCCTCTGCTGAATCATTTGCTCCAAATTCTTCAGGTCGGGCATTGTTTTCTTTATCGGAGAAGACTGAGGCAAAGAAGGCATTGAGGAGTTCAGCCCTTTCTGTGTCCCCTGTTTGCATTTCACCATCTTCTCCTCTGAGTGACCCCACTGTTTCTTTGTTCTTCCTTTTGCTACGAACATACCCATAAAAGCCTTTTTTGTTGCTTTTAACCTCTCTAGCAAGCCTGAGTTCATTCTGTGCTTTAGCTTTTCTGACTTTGTGTCTACACGTGCTGGCTATTTGTTTGAATTCCTCTTTGGTGGTTTCCCCCCTTTTCCATTTTTTGTACACATCCTTTTTTAATCTTAACTCAGTTAAAAGTTCTTTAGATAGCCACCCTGGCTTCTTTAGGCACCTTCCATGTTTCCGTCTCATTGGTATTGCCTGAAGTTGTGCTTTTACTATCTCCCTCTTAACAAACTCCCAGCCATCATGAACTCCCTTTCCTTTTAGTATTACTGTCCATGGGATCTCACCAAGCACTTCCCTAAGTTTTATGAAGTCGGCTTTCTTAAAGTCGAGAAATTGAGTCCTAGTATGCTTGGCTGCTCCTTTCCGCTGTATAGTAAACTTCAGAAGAGCATGATCACTCGCGCCTAATGATCCTTCCACTTCTACCCCACTAACCAGGTCATCAACATTGGTTAGGACCAGATCTAAAATGGCTGTTCCTCTTGTTGCTTCTCCCACTTTCTGGACAATGAAGTTGTCTGCAAGGCCAGTGAGGAATCTGTTTGACCTTATGCTCTTGGCTGAGTTTGACATCCAACAAATATCCGGGTAATTGAAGTCCCCCATTACTACTATCTCCCTTCCTTTTGCATGCTTGGCCATCTGTTCCAGGAAGGCATCATCTATGTCCTCCGTTTGGCTTGGGGATCTATAGTAAACTCCCACAGTGAGGTCACTGTTATTCTTCTCTCCCTTAATTTTGACGCAAATGCTCTCACTTTGGCTTTGAGGTTCTAAATCTTGGATCTCTTCACAGGTATACACATCCCTGACATATAACGCCACTCCTCCTCCTTTCTTGTCTGGTCTGTTTCTCTGAAATAGATTGTATCCCTCCATTATTACATTCCAATCGTGGGACTTATCCCACCAGGTTTCAGTGATTCCTATTATGTCATATTTAGTTTGCTGTACCAAGAGCTCAAGCTCATCTTGTTTATTTCCCATGCTTTGCGCATTAGTGTACAGACATTGAAGTCCATTAATCATTCCCCCGTGTCTCTTATTTAAGGATTTTTTCCTCCCACCACTAGGTCTGCGTGCTGTTTGCTCCATTCGGTCTATGACATTTGGATGATCATCTTCATCAATTGATAGACTCCTACCTTCAGGAGCACTGTCTCCCTCCCCCACATTAGTCAGTTTAAAGCCCTCCTGATGAGGTTTCTGAGATTTTTTGCAAAAACATTCCTCCCAACCATTTGCTCCGACTGAGCACTAAAGAGCGGTTTCCTCCTGGTGGAAAGCAGTGGCACAAGAGGAATCATGGATAAGCTCCATGTGTCATTAAAACTGAATATGCACAGCTCATTTTGTTAAGTTAAAAACCTCCAAGGAAGGAGAGTCCACAACCCTGCTCCACTGTCAAGCAGCTCTTACTGTCAGAAAATACTTCCTGATGTTTAGTCAGAATCTCCTTTTTTGTAACTTGCAACCATTGGTTTGAGTCCTACCCTCTAGAGCAGGAGAAAACAAGCTTGCCCCATCTTCCATGTGACAGCCCTTCAGATATTTGAATATGTCTCTTGCTCTCCTCTTTTCCAGGCTAAACATATGCAGCTCCTTCAAGTGTTCCTCATAAGGACTGGTTTCCAGACCCTTGATCATCTTGGTCACTCTGCTCTGCACACATTCCAGCTTGTCTATATCCTTCTTAAATTGTGGCGCCCAGAACTGGACACAAGTACTCCAAGTGTCTTCTGATCAAGGAAGAATAGAGTGGTACTACTACTTCCCTTGATCTGGACAATACGCTTCTGTTGATGCGGCCTGGAATAGCATTAGCTTTTTTTGCTGCTGCATCACACTGTTGTCTCATGTTGGTCCATAACTGAGGTGCCTGCTGAACTTTTAAGACAAGGATTCACAGGTAAATTAGGTTTGGGGAGCCTCCAGGTTGGCTGGATTCAGACTTGGCCAACCTTCCCTGCTTTCTGCTGTCATTGGGTATTCCCTCTTTGCCATAACAAAAAATACCCCCACCTCCAGTTAAACTACTGAACCTACTTTGATAGATTGCCTCCCAGTCACTCACTTGAAAAGGTTGGCATTTTACTGGTTATTCTTCAGTGCATATTTTACCCTTCTTGTGAACTGTTAGGAAAAGCGAGGGTTGTGTGTGCATGTCTTCCTCCTGCTCAACTGACTTTATATATTGGAAGCAAAAAATTAAAACATGAAGTTACACTTAGCCAGACTTGGAGAATTTGATTTTATTCCTTGATAAGTGATTTTGCAAAGGTTCACAGTTCAGATATTCATGCTTCTGTAGGAATGAAAGAAAGCAGGGTGGTGTTTGGGGGAAGCTTTTTTTGGTGGATATATTCCTTTCAAAACAAAACACAATGGAGAGACCAGCCCCAACCTCTGTTTATTTATAATTGTAGGGAGGGGAAAAAAATCTACTGGCTCCAGTTATTTTCCCTCGTTTATAATGGGAGAGCTTCCCCCTTCTTTGTTGTTGCAAGCTGGATTCTAAACCATGTCTAAAGCAAAGGTTAAGTGCTGTGCATATTTCTCTTGAGTTTTTATCAGCATTAATTTTTTTTAAAAAGTGCTGGGCAGAATGTTCTTCTGCTCTCTGTCGCTATAGCAAACAACTATTTGGGTATATTAAGAGCATTCTATTACGTTTCTTCTTAATGGGGAGAAAACATCTCTATTTTAATGGACAGAAATGCCTCTTTCTCTGTTTTCTAAGATAAAAACGTAACAAGGGCTGCCATATGTCTGGGATTTCCCAGACATTACTGGGACTTCAAAGGTCGAAGTGATGTCCAGAGGGGGATTCCTAACAAATGCTTAACAACTTTTGGGGTATCCTGGTTTGAAATATGGAAACCCTCACCTAACTCCAGCTTGCTTCATGTTCTGCTAAGAAATAGGTCTTTAAAGATATGCAGCCAACTACATAAGCATATAAAGGGGCAAAACACAATCTCATAACCTCCAACATTCTTCAAATGAAAATCGGCAGTGCTTTTCTTCTAGAAAAAAAAGGCGCAGGTGGGATTGCCACACATCCAGGAATTCTCGGACATGTCCTCTCTTTCTGTGTCCAGATTTTTACCTCTTGAAACATGTCAACCCTATTACCCTTGAGTATACTTTGGAAAAAAGCACTGAAAATAGGGACATTTCTTTCTCCCCACAACTGACCCAAAATGGCTGCCATGCTCTTGTAAGAAGAAAATGGGAATATGGTGCCCAGGAAGTTCCAGATTTTGTTGTCACTGTGTTGGAGGGAATGGAGGGAATGTGACATTTTCCCCAACTGGTTAGGCCTAGGAGCAACCTCTGGAATGCCTCAGCGGAACAGTGTGGGGAATTTAATGATGGCTTCTGGTTTCGCAGCACTCTGCTGATGATGTAGGAGAAGGGCCGTAACAGGTATCTTTGGTGAGGGCCCCTGCAAACTTGGAGCTGCCCCTGCAATGGGACACACTGCAGTCGTGTGAAAACAGGGAGCTCTGATTCCTGTGGCTGCCTAGGATAGAGATGCAGGTCACATCTCCACTACATAGGATGAGTCCATAGTGCCATATACAAGGTGTGACCAGAAAGTTTGGAGAATGTTCACAGAAATCGGACAGCGAGAAATCTTCGAACATACAATCGGCATTGGAAACCCACGAAACGCTCACAATTATGTATGGAGATGAAGCTGTAACCCGAAAGACAGTGTATGAGTGGTTAGGCGTTTCTTTGAAGGGTGGCGAACCATCAAAGATGACCCTCGGTCTGGCAGACCATCGATGAGCAGAACGGTGGCAAATGTCAACAGAGTTCGTGAGTTATTGATGCGGGATCGGCGTTTGTCCATCCGAATGATGGCGGAAGAATTGCATATTCTGTGTGAAATTGTTACCGAGGTTACTGAGTTGTCCCACCCTCCATATCCTCCCGAACTGGCCCCACTGGATTTCTTTCTTTTTCCAAAGCTGAAATCTGCTCTGAAAGGGCACAGATTCCCCAACATTTCACACATCCAAGCTGCTGTGTCAAGGGAACTGAAAGCAGTACAAAAAGAGGACTTCTCCAGAAGTTTCCAACGGTTGTACGAACGTTGTCAATGGTGCATTGTATCAGAGGGGGCCTACTTTGAAGGCCTATAAGGCATGTATGTTCGAATATTTCTCACTGTCCAATTTCTGTAACCATTCACCTTACTTTCCGGTCACACCTTTTACATTGTGAACCAATTCTTATTCATCCCAATGTTGGTGAAACTGCTTTAGTGAAATGAAGCTGCTGAAAACTTATCTATATCAAAAATCAGTTCATAATTTGGGTCTTTGTTGAGGGAGGTGAGGATGAACTGCGACTCCTGATGTGTGAACAGAAATAGAGGTGAATAGGTCTTCTGCATATGACTTATGAACAACCTGCTGCAGAATAAACAAAGACTGAAACTTAAGCATGCCTTCGTATTCTCCACTTGCAGAGTTAAATAATTTTCAAACCTTGGAACTCAGCTGCATGAAAGGCCAAAAACAACATGCTACAGTTTGAAAGTTTTCTATTTGAAACAAGCCAAATCCACACCCTTCCAAGGTATTTGTGTTCCAAAGAAAGTCTCGTTTTCAGATCAGATCTTGACTTATCTTAGTGATTAAAACCTATAACTTTTTATAGTGCAGTTTTCTTTTTCTCACCTATTTAAACATTCAACAGTACATTTTTGGCTCTGTTGCATGGATTCTCCAAAGGTACCTAATTTTAAAGGCAAGGTTAGTAATTAGTTGGTAGATCTGTGTCTGAATAAATTATTTTGTGAAACTGGAGAACTTCTAGAAGCTGAATTGTTTTCTAAAAATATAATAAATGCAACAGACTTTTCTTTTGTCTTGATTGTCCGCCAGAAGTTGAAAAGCACACACTGACTTTGCCAAATGGATGTATTTTTAAAGAAATGTTGTCTTATGCTTCTCAGATTGATGGTTATGAAGTGATGGGTGAGGGATAAGACCCTAGCAAGGGCCTAGCTTTTTAAAAAAAGTTAATATTTTTTAGTGGAGAACATTCTTCTGAACTATATACCTTTTACCTATTGTATGGAAGCTAACAATGGGGCAACGAAAATGGATTCCACTTGCTTTAATGGTAGCCAAGAGACTGATATTGATTAACTGGAAGAATAAACAAATGATACTCTCTAATAAATGGATCAACAATATGACAACACTCACAACTTATGAACGGGCTGCTTACAGATGTAGACTTTGCTTGGATATATATGACAATATTTGGAATGAGTTTATACAAAATGTGTAAGCTATTAATATTTACATATCATAATAATATCAACTTTACAAAAGAATGTGTGGGTTAGAATATTTTATGTATATATTCATATTTTTTTCTATCCACTTCAGTGCCTTTTTATTTTTATTTTCTTCTTCTTCTTTTCTTTGTATCACTTTAATTTTTTATAATTGAAAACTTTTCAGTAAAGTATCTATGCCAAAAAGTAAAATATTTCATTTGGTACTTTGTGCAAAATGGAGAGCACACACTGTCAACTTGTTTTTTAAATGTGTGCAGATCTAAAAATCAATCAGTCAATCAATCATTATATTTGTACGCTGCCTTTCCAAAGTTAAAACCATGCTCAAGGCAGCTTACAACATATAAAAATTACATAACTGTATACATAACAAAAATAGTCATAAACAATTTTAAAAAAACATAAATCATAAGATCCAAAATTAAGATCCAAAAAAGTTGCATCAATGACAGCAACAACTCCCCACAACAACAACCTGCCAAAGATTCTGTTCAGCAGCCTCAGCTTTTGTAGCTGGAGTCAGTCCAGGTACCACCTTCTTAGACCAGGTAAAAAGGCCTGCAAGGCAGGGAACAGGTCTTCCAGGACTCACAGCCAATATGGACTCTGGCCTCTTCAGCAGCCTGGGCTTTTGAAGGTAGCCAGAACTCCCTGTGCCCCAAGTAACAGTATAACTGCTAAAATGTCACACACTGCAACATTTCAAGTTACCTAGGATTCCTATTGATTGATGTCCTTCCCAAACTACAAACCTTCAAGGGGTGCGCAGTGTGATAGGAATTTTATGGTCTTAGATATATGGCAACGTTCATAACCACATGTACATAGATCAGCACAGGAAAGCCAACCTGGAACCATTTTGATTCCTAAACTGAGCAAATGTTTCTCTGCATGGTCAAAATGGAAAAGCCTCCCCATTGTCTCTTCCTTCACAAATCCTGTCTAAATCTGTGTTTGAATAAGGGTGTGAGCCTTATCATTACAAAAGACTGCCCAGGCTCCCCAAGAAATCCAATCAAGTAACCTGCCAGACAGGAGATAAACTGTGACAGGAGAAAAACAACATTTAAATTTCTGTGATGTAGGTGGGATGTATCTGAGGGGTGGTCTTAGGTTACACCCCTTCTGTGATGTATGCATAATGTTTCTGGGGTGGTCTTGATCTACAGGATGGGAATTTCAAAAGTCTTTATAAGCCCTTGCACAGCAATTTTGGGGGTCCTCTTCCTCTCCTGCGTGTGAGGGGAGTACCCTGTTGCAACAGATCAATAAAGATCAAGCTTACTAGCTGCTTTGCTTCTCAATATTCTCTGGTTGGCCTCTGTTATTTTCTCCTACCAATAGGGAACCTATGTAAGGACTCTATATGGGCTCTTGGATACCCCATAAGGGAAAGGGGCATATTTTTATTTACAACAGAAGCTCCATCAAGAATTGGTTGGAACCCATCATCTACGGCAGTGCAGTTCCAAGTCAATCGCTCTTCCCAGGGAATTCTGGGAATTGTAGGTGTGTGAGGGGAATGGGAGGTCTCAAGAACTCTCAGCACCCTTAACAAATTACACTTCCCAGAATTCTTTAGGAGAAGCCATGATTCTTTAAAGCAGTATGATACTTCTTTAAATATATAGTGCAGATTGGTCCCAAGTCACTTTCTATCAACCTAACTTAAAGTGGGATAAATTCCATGTACTGAAACCTTGAGCTTTCTTTCTTTTTTTAAAAAGATATTTATTGGAATTTTCAAAAAATAAAGAAAAAACATTAAAAAATATACAATTAAAAGCACATAAAATTTACATTTCTTACTGTCAATAACCAATTTCCTTGACTTCCCCACACCTCCCCTTCTTGTATTCCAGTTCCAATTTTTAGCTCAGCAAGTTCTGGTCCCCAAACTTTACCTTATTTTCTCTAATTCATTTTAGTTAACCATTTTCAACCTATAAATCTCAATCTTTATACATCAATACTTATTCTTAAAAATCTTTTTCTAAGATCAGCCCCATCATTTTAGTTAACCAATTTTAACTTATAAACCTCAATCTTTATACGTCAATACTTATTCTTAAAGGTCTTTTTCTAAGGTCAGCCCCAATTCCCTTCCCCAAAATCCCCATTTTTATGTTAGTGGCAAAACCAAATTAAATGAAACAGAATATAGTTATACACCCTTTGGATTCCCAAAGCCCCACCACCCCCTTTCCCGGTTTCGAAACCTTGAGCTTTCTAATGGGTGGGTAAAAAAAAAACTGGCTATATAAAAAATAAGATGTGGTAGCACTCCTGATCTGAATGTATGTCTTTCGTGCTATATTCTTCCTCCTCCTTCTGTTACTACAGGTACAATCCAACTGTTTTCTGGCCACCAAAGAAACTGCTGGTGGTTTGTGATAGTTTCCATTCCTTACACACAGGGCTGCAATCCACACACATATTAAAAATGTTCTGAAAATGCTTTTTTAAAAAAGTGTTTTTTAAAAATACATTGAATTTTCCATAAGGCTCACTATCACCATCTAGTGTCACAATGTATATTGCACTTAAAACACACGTTTTATTTGCAGCTGTATAGCTGAGCTTGGGGGTAACCCAAGACAATGGAAATTTTGTTCAGCTCCCAGTAGAAATTGTGTACATTACTCCATTTGTAGAGCTGGTCAGGTGTGTTCCAAGGTCTCTGTGGCCTGAGAACATCTAATCTGAAATCATATAATCCAGGTAGACAAAGGCGAAGGGAGATCCCATGCTTAGACATGAGGCATACTTAGACTAGCCATATTGAAAAACTAACAAACCCCACCCAGAACTTCAGGTGCCTCATCATTAAAATGTTTAAATAAAGATAGGATGCCCCTTAACTGTTCTTATCTATGCGCAATCACTAGGATTAGCAGAAGTCTCAGCAGTTGCTTGTTTTAAAATGATTCTCCTGCACGCAGCCAGACAGGTTTATGATAATCCTTTACAACCTGAGAATCTTTTAGCTTAGTTGAGGGCTATTATGTTTTAGCAGGTAGCAGTTCGAAAGCATGTCAAAGTGCAAGTAGATAAATAGGTACCGCTCCGGCGGGAAGGTAAACGGCGTTTCCGTGTGCTGCTCTGGTTCACCAGAAGCGGCTTAGTCATGCTGGCCACATGACCCGGAAGCTGTACGCCGGCTCCCTCGGCCAATAGAGCGAGATGAGCGCCGCAACGCCAGAGTCGTCCACGACTGGACCTAATGGTCAGGGGTCCCTTTACCTTTAAACTTTCAATACATGGTGCTTTTAAAAATTTATTTTTAAAAGTAAGCTTCAGACCTGCTCATCTCAAAGGTGTTTTGGTCAAGCAACACACACACACACACACACACACACACAGACACACAAAGGCAAATAATCAGAAACAAATTCCTTCACTTCATGGGGTTATTAAAAGCCTCCCACTTTTCCCTGTTAAAGTCAGTGACCCAAAAGCCAGCAGATATTGACTTGTTTTTGTAAGATTCCAAATAAGCAGGTATGAGTGTTCCAGACTTCAAATCCTACGTCTCAGGTGATTAGTATTTCCTAATACTAACAGTTTGCAGTGTTCTCCCAGAATGAATGTGATTTTCCTCTGATTGTACTCACACAGTTGGCCTGAATACTCTTGCCAGGCAGTGGAGGCGAATCTTCCTGTTATGCAGGTACAATGGTTAATGTAAGTTAGAATCACAACTCGACCCATAAAGCATGAGTTGAGAAGAGAAAAGGAAGTGTGTTGTGTTGGCTAGAGTAAAGGATAGCTCAGATGGCAAAGCGTGAAACCCTTAACCTCAGAGTCGTGGGTTCGAGTCTCACTTTGGGCAAAAGATTCCTGCATTGCGGAGGGTTGGGCTAGATGACTTTCCTGGTCCCTTCCAAATCTACAATTCAATGACTTCTGCTCTCGTATGTCCCCTGCACAACTGTTTGAAATCTCAAGGCCAGAGGCAGACCATGGGCTCTCAAATTTCAGTGGCACCTTCTGCAATTCTAAAATCTGGCGCCTCCTGCGTCTTGCACTCCCTTCCACGGGGTTTTTGTGGTGCTCCCGGCAGCTGAACACAGAGCAAGAGGCCCTTCGGCACTCTTTTTTTTTTTTTTTTTTAGAGTTTGGATTTGATATCCTGCTTTATCACTACCCTAAGGAGTCTCAAAGCAGCTAACAATCTCCTTTCTCTTCCTCCCCCACAACAAACACTCTGTGAGGTGAGTGGGGCTGAGAGACTTCAGAGAAGTGTGACTGGCCCAAGGTCACCCAGCAGCTGCATGTGGAGGAGCGGGGACGCGAACCCAGTTCACCAGATTACGAGACTACCGCTCTTAAGCACTACACCACACTGGCTCCCATTGGCTGGCAGTGAATGTCAGTCTCCCTACTCCCAGCTCTGTGGTCCACATGGAGAGTCAGGGCTTTCCTGTCTTTGTGGAGACAAATACCGCAAATGGTCTTGGACCGCAAGATTAACAATTACAAGTGGGGCCTGCACAGAAATGTTGCCATGTCACGTGCTCCTGCTCAGGGATTGAGCTCAGCAGCCAAGCCCTCTTTCCCCCAGAATAGTCTCTCCTGTTTCACTTCACCCTTGTTTCCCACTCCTACCAGATGTTCAGTGTTCGCTGTGGTTACTGATAATGCTCAGTCAAAGCCTGTTGACCCCTTACCATTTGTGTATGTGGGGCGTGCCATTTTGGCCGCATAAGGTTCAGCACTTGGGAAATCTGCTTGCTGTTGGAATATATCAGGGATGGGGAATCTGTGGGACTCTAGATCCTCATCTCAGTGGCACAATGGGTCAGCACATCTTGCTTGGTGGTTCGAGTCCACCCAGAGATGGCTGTGGGCAGGATTCCAACTCTACAATTCTACGATTCTTTGATTTTATGACTACAACTTCCATTGGCGCCAATCAACAAATGGTCAGGGATTGCTGAACATCACTGTACAAGCCACAAGTTCCCTTTCCCTGGTGCATACAGTAGAAAAGAAAGAAGGTGTTCATGCATTTAAGGACTGGGTCAAACAATTTACATTTCAAACACTACATGTCTTTAATCTCTGAGATGGAACTACTTACTGAAGGCCAACTATCATGCCTAAGGAAGACTGGAGGTTGCACAGGAAAAGAAAGGACAAAAAGTTAATTACCGTATTTTTTGCACCATAACACTCACTTTTTTCCTCCTAGAAAGTAAGGGGAAATGTCTGTGCGTGTTATGGAGGGAATGCCTACGGGTGGCGGGGGAGGGGATCTGCTGCAGTCGTGAGCAGAGGATCCATGGTTCCCCTTCCTTCCCTCCTCCGTGGCTCGCTTTGAAACAGCAAAGCGGGAGAAGAGCTGCGGAGTGGGGAGGAGAGAGGGACAGAGAGCCTGCTTCTTTAAAGGAGCAAAGCAGGAGGGGAGAGGAGCCTTCTCCCCTTATACCCCTCTTCTTCATTATTAGCAGCATCCTTCTCCACACACCCCACGCGTGTTCCTTGTCCCTTGAGTGCTTTTCCTTCCTTCCCCACTTAAAACGTGTTTACAAAGCACGGATCCACATGGATCCTCAGGATTTTTGCATTGGGCTACTCCAAACTGACTGTCAGATCACATGTCTGTGGCCACAGCATGAACCACAAAAATCATATATCCACTGTTTCGTTTAGAATATTTTTTTCTTGTTTTCCTCCTCTAAAAACTACGTGCGTGTTATAGAGCGAAAAATACGGTACCCCAAATGCGCGTCGAGTTGGGGCTGACACGCCTGGAATGGCTAGATTTCCTACCTGTTGTTAGGTGCTGGATTATGGTATACAGTGGTACCTCAGAACTCGAATGGCTCTGTTCTTGAACGTTTTGGCTCCCGAACTCCA
The DNA here is from genome assembly GCF_027172205.1 of Podarcis raffonei. Taxonomy (NCBI): domain Eukaryota; kingdom Metazoa; phylum Chordata; class Lepidosauria; order Squamata; family Lacertidae; genus Podarcis; species Podarcis raffonei. The sequence goes on from NC_070618.1 coordinate 18,787,145, forward strand.
AGAACCCGAAAGTGCTCTGGGTTTTGAACAGAACATGAACGTCCACCGTGGCTTCCGCTGTGCAAAATCCTAGCTGTCAGCTAATTGGAAGTGGCACCTCAGAACATTTCAGAAGTCGAACGGTCTTCTGGAACGGATTACGTTCCAGTTCTGAGGTACCACCTGTACTTGTTTCTCAGGCCTATTGGAACGACTGAGATATTTCAGTAAGACCTAGACTGCTTCTGGATTATTGACTTTTTCCTTTTTTTGATGGTCTGATGTTTTGTCTTTTAAAATTTATTAATTTATTAAAAATACATTTATTCAAAAGTTGCACTTCAGCTTCGTCCACTGCCATAACACCACTGAACGATCACTCCAGTCCTCAGTCCTCCATCACTGTCATGTTGGCTCACCAAATATACTCAATACGAGACCACCTACTGATATGGTTTACTAGACATTTTCAACCATTATATCCCCCCCGCAGACACCTCTGTGATGATGATGATGGCACTGAAATGCCCTGTTCTTCTTTAATAAAGTAGAAAAAGGAGACCAAATTGTCCCAAAGACATCTTTTTTTGGAGATGCCTTTGATTATTCACCAATTGTATGTGAGGCGTGTCTTTTTTTATATACTTTTTTGATATTGTTGGTTTTATTTCAATAGTTTGTACACACACAAAATAATAATAATAATAATAATAATAATAATAATAATAATAATAATAATAAAATATTTGTATATTTATTATTGTATAATTTGTATACCGCTCAATCACTCTATGTGGTTCTATGGTTCTTGTACTGATTCATGTATTTCAGTAGATTGATATGTCCCAGGGGACTTCTGAGTTGAAAGGTTGAGCATAAATTTAATAAATGATGATGATATTTATTATACATGTGGCAAAGAGTGCCACATGTATCATAAATGTGAAGTCCCACAGGGTGGAATCCAACGGCATTCATCTGCCCACAAAATAGATACCATTGGCTCAAGGGATTCCCTGTGCAACCCCCAAATTTGCCGCAGAGGATTTGGAGCCAGTTATGGCTGTTGGGGAGCTACAGGTAAGGGGGGAGGGGAGAAATTGCACCATGTTAGCAGATGTTTCCCCACTGCTTTTAATGATGCTTTGTTGTTGTTGTTTAGTCATTTAGTCGTGTCCGACTCTTCGTGACCCCATGGACCAGAGCACGCCAGGCACTCCTGTCTTCCACTGCCTCCCACAGTTTGGTCAAACTCATGTTTGTAGCTTCAAGAACACTGTCCAACCATCTCGTCCTCTGTCGTCCCCTTCTCCTTGTGCCCTCCATCTTTCCCAACATCAGGGTCTTTTCCAGGGAGTCTTCTCTTCTCATGTGGTGGCAAAAGTATTGGAGCCTCAGCTTTAGGATCTGTCCTTCCAGTGAGAACTCAGGGCTGATTTCCTTCAGAATGGATAGGCATGAGTGTAAAATAATTTGTTGACTGTATAAAACTTGTTTGGAAAATGAATAAAAATTATTTTTTTAAAAAAATAAAGAATGGATAGGTTTGATCTTATTGCAGTCCATGGGACTCTCAAGAGTCTCCTCCAGCACCATCATTCAAAAGCATCAATTCTTCGGTGATCAGCCTTCTTTATGGTCCAGCTCTCACTTCCATACATCACTACTGGGAAAACCATGGCTTTAACTTTAATGAGGCTTACTCCCTGGTAAATGTGTTTAGGACTACAGGCTGAATTCTTGAATGATCTTCTATGTCATAATTTCCTGGTATGTGGAAAGCTAGTAAGTCAGGGGAAAGGGTTTGTGGTTTGGCCTTCTCGTTCGTATATATGTATAGGTTTTTCTTTTTCTAAAGAAACAGATTCCCCCCTCCTGAAATGTGTGATTTCCATTCTGAAGTCAATAAGGCCCACAAGGGCGTTATCACATATTTTCTCTCCCGAATGTGTGCATTGGCTTTATGAGGAGTTTTGTGGCATTTCCTTCTGGCCCATAATAAGCAAACTCCACCAGTCACCACACTGCTTGGCTGTTTCCCTTGACAACTCCCAGCTGAATTATGAAAAAGTATGTACTTATACCATTAGAAAGGGGGTGGGGAGAGAATTCTTTACCTCCAAATCAACAGATAATAGAAAGTGTTTTATTGTCAATCAGATGTAGAATTCAGCAAAAGTTCATTTCCACACTTTGTGTTGAAGTTAAAATTAATTTCCTTCACCTTTATATATAGATATATTTTTGTAAAAAAATGGTCAAAAGTTATATTATAAAAGAGAAGAAAGAAAGAAAGAAATCACAGCAATAAATTAAGACGACAGAGAGAGAGAGAGAGAGGAGGAAAACCACCCAGGAGAGGAAAACAAAATCTAGGAGCAACTGCAGAGAGACTAAAGCAGGTTTAAAATAGATCTTATTTTTAAAAGGTGCTTTCAAAATGCTTAAAACAAATAGCAGCATAGAAGAATCATAAATACAAGTGCACATGTGTCCCTCCTAAAGTTCCCCTTTCATCAACCAAAACAGTAGTACTCGTCAGACTCAATTTTGGTATGTTTATGGGGGGACTGTGAGTCGTCTATAAGAGAAGAGTCACTGAACTGGTCCATGTCTGAAGGAGTACGTTGGCCAGGGACATCGTCCGCCAAAGTGTCCAGGTAGCTCCCCACGGAGATTCCATCCAGCCCATCACTGCCATCTTGCAAACTGTTGTAGCTGCCTCTCAGTGATGTCTCCTGACTCTCTAGCAAGCTGCAGAGACTGCCACTCAAACTGCTGCCCCTGCTGGTGATTGTTCCTTTTTCTTCAATCAACCACTTGATTGATTCGATGCTTTCATTGATGATCAGTAGCTGCCGCATTAGTTTGACATCTGTGGCTCGGAGATCAACCTGCGTGCAGAAGAACAACTCATCAGTACACTGGATTCAGATCAATCTACTCATCTACGGACGCAAACTGACACACAATTGTAAAAACTCAGCACAGGCTTTTCTTAGTAATGCATTAACGTTCAACCCATTGGTTCGAGTCCTCCCTTCCAGAGCAGGAAAAAACAAGCTTGCTCCATCTTACATGTGACAGCCCTTGAGATATGGCTATCTCCTCTCAGTCTCCTCTTTACCAGGCTAAACATCCCCAACTCCCTCAACCATTCCTCATAAGTGGGAATATAACCAGGGTTGTTGAGCTTTTTGGAGGAAACCTCCCCCCCCCCAAATAGTAACTTTAAGCTTTTGGAGCTTCCCCACTCCCCATCGCGTTGTCATACATCCGAGTTTCCCCTGACATCTGGCCAATTTGGCAACATTCCCCCCTGATGCCATTTGCACACCTGAAAACCAGGACACGTCAGGAATTTTCCTGACGTACGGCAAGCCTAAATATAACTTTCTGTGATCAGGACACTAGACTTCTGTTGATGCAGCCTAGAACAGCATTAGATTTTTTGCTGCTGCTGCTGCTGCATCACACTGTTGACTCATTTTGAGTAAGAACACTAATCTTAACATGAGTATTTAAGAATAAAAGATATGCACTAGGTATGCTGTGATTCAGATACATGCACAAACACACGCAAACAATATTTTGTGGCATAGTATAATGGTACACAATACATGTTGATAGTCAAAACGATTTCAGTCAACAAGGTTTTTTATATAAAAAAATGAATACAAATTATTGTGTTATGTAGTCTTTTATACTATTCGCTTCAGCCTCCTGTTTTTCTATATATGAATATAACATCTGCATTGTTCACTCACAATGAACTGGAGGAAGAAAAAAACATTCCAGACTCTGAGGAAGTGAGCTCTTTATCTTGTTTTGGCAAGCCTCCTCCTTTTTTTCTTCTTCATATAATTCTTTCCATAGATTCTTTTAAAATCTCAAGTCTGTCAAAATATCCTGAATTACACACTGCCTTCTTTTAAAAATTATTGCTCTGGTGGTTTGGATCAATGGTTCCTGACTGCTGGCCAAAGAACTGGTGCGTTATTGCTGTTCCTCCACAATTCCCACATCTGTTGCACTCCTTCCTCCCTTATATTCCTCTCACGTTTCATGAACCTTCCATGACTGTTCCTCCCTCATTTTCCCTGCCCCACCTTGTCCTCTGCATCACCAACCCGCCTTTCTAAAGAACCTAGTTCCACCCTACAACTTCCTTCATTCGCCCTGCAAGTCCCTCCTGGATCTAGTCAGTCAGAAAAGCAGGGGTGAAGATTGAACCTCATGCTTGGGGACCCATTGTGGTCCCTTCCAGGTCTCTCCATCTGACCTCTGGACACTTGGTTGGCCAAACACCTTCTCCAACCACACCTTCCGCAGGCCACACCCTGAAATGGCCTTGTATGGATGGAATGTGCTCGCCTAGTGGGAAGACAGGGAGGGGTATATAGAAACCAACCTACTGCAGAAAGGTGACATTTCAATTTGGCTTTGCCCACGTTTGCCTCTGGGCCAGCCCACTGTTGGTACATGGCCCACAAAAAAATTGCACAGCTGGGAACACGGCCCTCAGGCTGAAAAACGTTCCCCATCCCTGTAGGTACTGTGACTGGTAAGGTAAAGGAAAAGGACGCCTGGATGGTTAAGTCCAGTCAAAGATGACTATGGGGTTGTGGCAGTCATCTCACTTTCAGGCCAAGGGAGCCAGTGTTTGTCTGCAGACAGCTTTCTAGGACATGTGGCCAGCATGACTAAACCACTTCTGGCTCAACGGAACACCGTGATGGAAACCAGAGAGCACGGAAACGCCATTTACCTTCCTGCAGCAGTGGTACCGATTTATCTACTTGCACTGGCATGCTTTCAAACTGTTAGGTTGGCAGGAGCTGGGACAGAGCAACAGGAGCTCACCCCTGTCACAGGGATTCGAACTGTGGACCTTCTGATCAGCAACCCCAAGAGGCTCAGTGGTATAGACCAGCAGTGTGACTGGTGCAGTAGGATGAGCGAGAAAGCAAGGGATTGGGATGTGGGACACTGGTAGAAATGCCTTTGAAGAAGAAACCTACATAATTTCCTTCTTCTACCTTACTTGTTACCATTATTTCATTAAACTGGGCACTGAATCCCGAAGTCTTGTTTGGGAGACGGTGGCAGAAAGAGGAGCTACAGTTGTGTTTCCAGCTGCTTTCTCACCTGTTTCCTTGACATGTAGGACTGGAAATCTTAGAATGCAGAAACACAGATTTTTCAAGCATATCACAAATATCATTTGAATTTTTTAAAGTGTCATTTTTAATTGCCTTCGAATCCTCCTCTATGGAAAACGAATTTAAAACTGCCAACAGGGCAGCATCGCAAGCACTTGGCTGGATGGTGGATTCCAGAGTGTTGTCAGCTGTAGCTCTAATTGTACTTCCAACCTATCATTACGTTAGAAATGCAATGCTATCGTGATTAAAGACTCACCTATCTCTACCCATCTTGCTGAAACAGTCTTCCATGTGCAATCAGTAATACATGTAAAAGAGAGAGAGAGAGAGAGAGAGAGAGAGAGAGAGAGAGAGAGAGAGAGAGGCACCCAAGCCTAAAGGGTGATCATTATCACATTAGCAAATTTCCTCCCATTTGTAATAATAGCTTGGGAGCAACATGAGTACAGTGCATTCCAATACTTGCTTATTCAAAAGACAACCCTACTGAGGTCAACAGGGCTTACTTCCAAGTAAGCGGGCATGGGAATGGAGCCTAGTTTCTCAAAGGGTAACTACTACAATAACAGCAGCCATGGTATGATCAGTTAGGAACTGATGTAGCTTTTCAGTGTTATAAAAGCACAAGAAGAGCCTACTGGATGAAGCCAACGACCCATCTCATTCAGCATCCTGTTCTCAGTCCTCTCCACACCAACTTTGTGTCCATTTCTATGTTTAGCAGCACTGAGGGAAATCCTCACACATGGTCTGGAGTAGGGCTGGGCAATATCACCAGCTAAACATGGTGATATATGAATATGTAACAATGTCTGAAATAATGATGGAACTATGTGATTCTTGACTGTGATTCTATAAATTTGATATACAGTAAAATGATGCGGGTGGCGTCTTAAACCACAGAGGCTAGGACTTGCCCAGTCAGAAGGTCGGCGGTTTGAATCCCCGCGACGGGGTGAGCTCCCATTGCTCGGTCCCTGCTCCTGCCAACCTAGCAGTTTGAAAGCACGTCAAAGTGCAAGTAGATAAGGCAGGAAGGTAAACGGCGTTTCTGTGCGCTGCTCTGGTTCACCAGAAATGGCTTAGTCATGCTGGCCGCATGACTCGGAAGCTGTACGCCAGCTCCCTCGGCCAGTAAAGTGAGATGAGCGCCACAACCCCAGAGTCGGGCATGACTGGACCTAATGGTCAGGGGTCCCTTTACCTTTACCTGTAAAATGCCTTTCTATATCTTTAGCACTAACAAAACAAGATATTCAATATTTTCTTCAAGTTGGTACCCTCGGCAAGGAGCATTTCCTAGCAGCCTTCTGCTGAGCTTCTAAGCACCAGTGAATCGGTCTGGTTTACAGGTGTGGGGGAAAGACTGGAGCTCAAGGTTTCAGTAGGCAAGTGTTTCTGTGGGAGTAGAAGGGTTGAAGAAGGCTGTCCTTAGTCCCGACACACACACACGGGACAATTCTGCTGTAGCAGAGGTATCATTTTAATATTTTATCCAGGTTTTTTTTTTCCCTTTGGCTGTAGCTCACAGGAGCTCAGCTCCAGCAACTCTCAGGTGGGCACCGTTGCCATTCTAAGAGAACAAGGGTTCACGGTGAGCTCTGGCACCTCTTTTTCTAGAAAAATAGCACTGATTTTACCTACTGGTGCCAACATGCCTAAGATGGCTTGGCTTGCTAATATGGAGCTGCCAGGGTCAATTTCACAAAATGGCATGAAATATAGGATGCCTCAAACCAGCACACCCAAGCAGTGGTGGAAACCAAAAGGCAAACTTGAGTTACAATCCACAATCCACTTTATCAGGCGGCTACTTCCTTGTCACCCCACAAGTTTTCCCTTCACTTCCCAAGGCTACAGAACCCTACAAAACATAAGCAATGTTATGTTCAAAGACTGCATTTGAACGATAGGCACAAACCATTCAGGACTATTAAGTCCTGATGATTTCACTTGGAGAGATTTAGGCACATGCTTCAATAAACTCAAAGAAACTGAAATGTTTTTAATTTTGGCTGGCTCATGCCCTGTTTTATTACTGTTTTCCATTCATATTGTTTGTCCATCAATGCTTTATTTTCCTATTATGTTTTATTATTATGTTTTTCATTTCTTCTCTTATCTATCCGGAAAATATTTCTGACAGCACACATACAGAGTTCCAATTTTATTTTTATAGCTAGGTTGGACCTGTTTTGTGTGGAATATAAATTAAATTTTCCACACCTTAAAACACACTCACATACGCACATGTAGGATGTGAGCAATAACCACAAGCTATACCTCTGCTGTTTTTTGTTTAATGCTTGCTATTCATTTTATAAACACTTCCCTCATTATTGGCTGATTTTCTGCAGTGTGGACAATTCTTCTTTTTTTCATATTGCAAGGGACTGTAGGGGCTGACTATTAACAGGGGTCAGCAAACCTTTTCAGCAGGGGACCGGTCCACTGTCCCTCAGACCTTTTGGGGGGCCAGACTATATGTATTTTTTGGGGGGGATGAACAAATTCCTATGCCCCACAAATAACCCAGAGATGCATTTTACATAAAAGGACACATTCTACTCATGTAAAAACATGCTGATTCCCAGACCGTCTGCAGGCTGGATTTAGAAGGCGATTGGGCCGGATCCAGCCCCCGGGCCTTAGTTTGTCTGCCCATGGACTATGACAATCTAAACAATGAAGCAACAACTTTGTGAAATCTGGATTAACTACAAGTGCATTAAGATGCTGAGTATCATTTTCAGTGGTAGGTCTATATATTCTGGAGAATGGTGCATTCTGGGGTGCAGAATCTAAGATTTGCAGGAAAGCCATACAGAACCCCATCCATGAAAGAGTTCATCACACATGTATTTCCTTGTTTTGTTCCCAATAAGGCTTGTGGAGCATGTGATGAGTTCAATGGCGATAGTGAACACATTTGCTGGCCAAGTGATGAGCAAGCATGTTAGAACTATAACCTATAATTACATAGGACGGCTAATTGAAAGGGAAGCCAAATTGGTGCTGAGACCAACCAGGATATTGGCTTCAACACAGGTGACTGCAAAGGTTTAACCAGTGGTGGAAACAAGGGCATGCAAGTCAACCCTAAGATACTACTATTACCAAATGCTACATATCGATTATGGCTTCGCTGAATTAGATCTGTATCAGGGTGCTTCAATTCGAATCAGTGGAGCTGCATAAAAGTGGAGTGGAAGATCATACACAGAACAATAAGACTATTCCTCTCGTACTTAGATCTTGGCACGGTATGGCAATTATTGGTACAGCTGCCTCAAATGAATGGGAAGGTTCTGCACATGCAAAACACCCATTTGAGGAGCAAACTGTTTTTTAAGGAATGGTTTCATGTGTTGCCCCATTAGCATTCCTTTTTGCTTATTGAAAGAGGTCTATGTAGCTCCTTCACATCTTTAATGGTGTTACTTTATCATGGATTGGGGCTGAGCATCCTAGCATATAGAACCAATGAAAGTCAAAGCTCAACACTGAGACTTAGGCTGAGTTGATTATAGCTTCTTTCCCTTCACTTTCAAACTAATGTGTGAACCAGAAGTATAGTCAGCTGCCTCGATGGATAGACTACATTTTTTTAACCCTATTCAACACTGGCAGCCACATGTAGTCATGTATGCGGGTATCTGCAGTTCGTATGATAGATGACTAAGGAAGGCAGGTGTGCTGAAGATTCTACTATATGCCCACATCGTGCCACAGATGATTTTACCATCAGATGGGCATGCTAGGGTCTAAGACTCTATTTGGTCTACCTCATTCCTATGATCTCAGCTTCAAGATGGGCTAGTATTTCCCCCCACCAATTCCTGCTCTCTGTCTTTGAAAGTCACAGTATGATTCCCAAAGCCTCCATCTATGATGCCATGTATTTCTCTATGTACAGCACAATCCTACAGACGTATACTCAGAAGTAAGATACACTGGTTTCAATACCCACAGGTAAGTGGGTGACTGCAATGTAAGCCTTAATCTTCTTTTACTTGCAATGTTCCTTGGTTTGCCATATAATGAATTACATTTGGACTGCACACCTGAAGGAAAGTTCCCCTTGGCTCACACCATCAGCACCCCCAGTTTCTCTGAAAGGACATCAGGGCAAGGGGAAGGCCATTCTGACCCCAATAATCAACCAGAAGACAAACAACTGCCTGGTTCTAAGCTACCATGAGGATCTTTCCATTGAAAGGAAGGGTACAAGCTTTTTTAAGCAATGAGGCAGATGCCGAGTGTTGTTGTTGTTGTTGTTGTTGTTGTTTGCTGTTGTACTACTTGCCATCTTTGAAAAGTATGGAGCAGCAATCGCCCTAGAGCTCTGAAAAGCACTGACAGAAGAAGGTGGAAGCTGCAGTGTGGACATCAAGACAAGGTCACTGGGAGAAGCTCTGGAGAAGACTGAAAGACAGCAGTGCTTTATACAGAGACTGGAGGCGGGGGGAAGGACTTCATCCCCTTCTTTATTCTGGAATCCAGCTCCAGGGTTCAGAGGAGAGAGGCCTGATTTAAGCACGGCTTGAAGGCTTCAGTACAACCTTTTTAATGTATTTGTTTATATTAATTAGTGAGATTTACAGCCCACCCCATCCTGAAGGCCTTTGAAAGGAAATACAAGGGTATCGTGCAGTCAGCAGCACATCTAATTTCTCTGGCTACGTGCAGCGTGAACTCGCTTGTAGCTGGACAGACTGAATGCCGCCATTCACAGCAAGGACTGAAACATAAGCCCAACGTTTTCACAGCTGTGGACCAGTGTTGGAACCATTTCGTTAATAGATCTGAACTTAGATAGGTGTGATTGGGGACCGAATCACTGCAATCTTAACCCATTTAGTCCCCCCAAACATTCCAATTAAATTATACGATGCAAACTTCATAGAAACTCGTAATGATGGCTTCTGAGCCTCATTTTGACTCCTTTTCCATATAGTAAGAGGAATTACAGCTGAAGGCATACTAAATTACACAAAAATGAATGGGTAGGACAATGCTACTAATGGATTTCCCCATCCAATCAAGTAACCTGACATCTTCCTCGGAGTACTAAGTGTTGAAGCAACTGCTTCTTTAAAAAGAGCAGCTGTTACAGTTTCTGTCACAGCCTTTGACCTTCTTGGTGTAGGTATTGGGAATCCTTGCCCCCCCCCAGATGTTGTTGAACTCCCACTCCCACCATCCCTAGTCATTGGATGTGTCTCCAGGACTGAAGGGTGTCATAGTTTCCACTATAGGATAGAAGTGACATAAAATGGAAGTAGAGTTATCTGTCCATTCCTAACTTAAAGCTACAGCAAGGAAGCACAACACCTGAAGATGGCACCCATCCAAACATCTGCCAACTTTAATATTAATAAATAATAATAATAATAGCATAGATGGCTCATAAAAACCTATGTTTTGCAATCAGAATAAGTGCTGTCATAGGGTGAAAATTCATTTGCAAGATATTCATCACCTATTTTAAAGGCAGGGACTGAGAACTTAAAAGTTATAGGCAATTCACTTTTGGATTAGCTAACGATTTACATTTGCAAAGAGATGAACAATGTTTTGCATTTCTGCTGGCACAGTGGCATACATATACATGATGCCAATGAAATTATATTCATTAAATACATTTCAGCCTTGGTTATATAAAAATGGTTACTGAAGTTTGGCTTCAATCATCTTTATCAATTAACCAAGCCTTTTCCCCTGATCCTAACATCTGTGAAGCAAAATGCTCTCCAACTGGAACTTACTCAAGTGTAAAGTCACAATCATGTAAAGTGGTACCTTGGTTCTCAAACTTAATCCGTTCCGGAAGTCCATTCCAAAACCAAGGCATGCTTTTCCATAGAAAGTAATGCAAAATGGATTGATCTGTTCCAGAAGGCAGTAGCTAAAACTAGGAGGAGGAGGAGAACAGCAAAAACAAAAACACCAAACTTAATCCGTTCTGGAAAGCGCAGCTTCTGATTGGTGCAGGTGCCCTGGAAATAATAGCTGACAACCGCATTGGACGTTTGGCTTCTGAAAAATGTTTGAAAACTGGAACATTTTTGGGATTTGAGAACCAAGACTTTTGAGTACCAAGGCATTTGAGAACCAAGGTACCACTGTAAAAGGTTTTTTTAAAAGAAAAAAGCTAAAGGTCCTCTTGATGGTTAAGTCCAGTTGAATTTGACTATGGGGTGTGGAGCTCATCTCACTTCAGGCCAAGAGAGCATGGCTGGCAACCCTACTTTGCCAGTCTAAGAGCTCTGAAGGAAGCAGAGTTTTGCAGCAATGACAGCGCTTTTCAGGCTGACGCTATAAGAGTATATCTTATCTCCTTTCTCTTCTATGAATTACATTTGCTAGCACATTTTTTTAATCTTTGAAAAGATTCATAGACCACTTAATTATAAAACCTGCTAAGTGGTGTACATAGTAAAAATATAGATAAAACACCTCTAAAATCCACTTTAAAACAACAACAGTGTTGCTTGGGTCTTTTGTTCTTGTGTAGTGCAGTTGCTACTGTTAATATGTGGAAATTGTTCAGTTTGTTTTGTTTTGTTTATTGTTTATGACTACTTTAGCCCTGTTTGCAGTTGGGTAATTTTTGTGTGTGTGTGTGATAAGCTGCCTTGAGCATCGTCAGAACTATGAAAAGATGGCATACAAATAAGATTATTGATCGATCAATAATACTCAATAAAACGCAGCAAAAAAAAGCAAGAAAACTTTGAAAGCTTAACACTGATACCGCCATTATATTTCTGGGTAGGCTTGCTAGAATTGTAAAAAAAGTTTCACCAGATGCCTAAAACAATGCAGTGTCTACATGGGAGTAGAAAAGCACACAAAAGGGATGTGGGTAGCACTGTGGTCTAAACCACCGAGCCTCTTGGATAGCCAGTGTGGTGTAGTGGTTAAGAGTGGTGGACTTGTAATCTGGTGAACCAGGTTCACTTTCTCGCTCCTCCACATGCAGCTGCTGGGTGACCTTGGGCTAGTCACACTACTCTGAAGTCTCTCAGCCCCACTCACCTCACAGAGCGTTTGTTGTCAGGGAAGAAGAGAAAGGAGATTGTTAGCCACTTTGAGACTCCTTAAAGGGAGTGAAAAGCGAGATATCAAGTCCAAACTCCTCTTCTTCTTGCTGATCAGAAGGTCAGCAGTTCAGAAATCCACATGACGGGGTGAGCTCCCTTTGCTCTGTCCCAGCTCCTGCCAACCTAGCAGTTTGAAAGCATGCCAGTGCAAGTAGATAAATAGGTACCACTGCGGCAGGAAGGTAAACGCCGTTTCCGTGCACTCATTTCCATCAGGGTGTTCTGTTGTGCCAGAAGCAGTTTAGTTATGCTGGCCACATGACCTGGAAAGCTGTCTGTGGACAAACGCCAGCTCCCTCGGCCTGAAAGCGAGATGAGCGCCACAACCCCATAGTTGCCTTTGACTGGACTTAACCATCCAGCGATCCTTTATCTTAGAAAAGTACGCAAAGGAATGGTTTCAAGCACAAGAGTTAAGAAACATGCTGTTGCATGTCACACTGCTGCCTGGAATCTTGAAAACCAGATCTAGACCCAGTACCCCCATCCACACACCCCACCAAAGCATGAGTAATCTTTACATTGGCTTTGACCATTCCCTATTTTAAAATGGTCTTAAAACACAATTGCAGTGCCAACCTGTCCAGTGTAGCCTGGCTACTGGGAGCCTTTTAAGGATAGTGACCCTTAAAGGAGCAGAGAAGCTGCTAACTACTTGGATAATTAGTTCCGTCCTGTTAACTTGTAGCTGTAGCATTCCTCATTTTAAATTTAATTAGTTTGTTCATGTCTGGGGAGGCAGGGTGGAAGGACTCTGGACCCAGAAAAATGGCTCCCTTAAAAAACACACAACAACCCGTACTTTTTATTATTGCAGTTGCAAAGATGCCAGGCACTTGAAGTCACAATTCTTTGCATAGGACTGGAAACGCTAGCTGTGTGAAGTGTAGACTTGAGCAGCCCTTATAGCCTAACAAAATCCACGGATTTAAGAGCCCACGTGTAACATCAAGGTTGTGTCCGAAGGTTATTTAGATCTGTAGGAGAGGTTAGTTACACATGAAAACTAGTATAAACAGGGGGCTAATTTATCGCATCTATCCCTGAACGAGCCTGGACTGATTGTAATAAAAGACAGATGTCTAGCATATGGCACCAGAAAGATCGGCAGCATGAAAAGACAGCTATTGAAACTCAAATGTTTCCTTTCCCCCTTTCATGTCCTTGGGAAACAGGGATGAATGAAGTCAGGTGGACTGGAGATCTTCAAAGCTATCCTGAATTAGTGCCGTTGACATTGCAGTTGTTTAATAATAAGACTAGGGCAAGGGAAGGCTACATTTTATGCAGCGCACATTTCTCCTCGTAGGGGAGCAAGAAATGTGCTTAGAAAATCCCTAGTACAAACTTACCAATGTTGTCAGACACAGTAATACAAGTGTAAACATTTAGGTCAGTGCCCAGAGATAAGGAGCGGCTGCTGGTGTCAGAAAATTTTGAAACAGATGGCACACGATCAATTCATTATTATGTGTTCTAGACATCTGTCTCAAGCAAGAAGGCTGAATTGTGGCTGAGTCATATAAACATCCAGGGGATAGACTTTAAATCTGCACATTATCCATGCCTGCCTTGACATGAAATTCTCCCTAGCACCACCACCCCCTCCCCGGCCCGGTAACATTCTTTGGAGTCACGGCACATACAATATATACCATATGTGTTATGAGTGGGGCAACTTTTGTGTGTGCCTGAATTTGGACAGGTGAGTGAGGATTTTGAGCTGCTGATCCCTCTTAATCCAATTGGTTTAGAGCCTTGCACTGTGGACTTGTGATCAGAGAGGGTTGGGTCATGACAAACTGCTAAATTAAGATGTAAAAATAGATACTTATAGGCACAAACGTTAGCAGGAGCATACAGAACACAGCATGATGGTTGGAGGAATATTCCCAACTGAATATCCTGAGGAACACACACCTGGCCAATAAGCTCATGCCCTCCAATATTTCTCTGATGAAAATAGGGGTGTCCTATTCAACAACCACAACAGCAATTTTATTATTGATACCCCACCCACCTGATTAAGTTTCCCTAGCCACTCTTGGCACATTTGCCCAAATGGCAACATGGTCCCACAGTTGGAAAAAACAACAACGCTGTTCTAATTGGAGATACCAGGGGCCATTTCACACAAAGCTTTTGTTTGTCAGTAATAGCATCTCCAGGAAATAGGGTTGTTCTCCCCGCCTTCCCACTCTCTGAATCCTAAGGGTACTGGATCTATAATTTTCTTGACAAGATTTTCCTCCGTGGGAGCATTACTGGTTAAGGGAGGCTGATCTAACTTCCTTTAGAAATGGCTGTAGAAATAGTTAATCCAATGTAAAGTCGAGGTGGGCCACATAAAGCAGTGGGTGGTCAGTCAGGGGCCATATGCCAGGTCCTGGGAGTGGACAGGGCCAGGTCTGGTGTCCCGCTTGCTTCCCCTCACACTTATACACATGCACACACACACACTCTCACACACACATTCACTTGCACAATCTCACTCAGGCAACGTATTCATTCCTCATCCCCAATACCCATCCTCCCCCAGCCTCCCTCACACAGACATCCTAAATGCCTTGCTCCCTCGCAATCACACAGATGCACAACCTTCACACAGATACAACCTTCCCTGATTTCCTTCTCCCCTACCCTCTTCCCTCCTGCACAAACCATGTTTAACCTTCCCGGCAATTCTGAAGTACCATGCTGCTTGCCTGAGGTTAGAAATGGGGTTCGTTGGGGGTGCAAGGTCAAAGCCTCTGCTCTCCATTAAGACCTGATGCAGCCTGAATGGAGCTTGGTCCATAGAGTGTGAGCCTTATTAGGGTCATGGGTTCGAGCCCCATGTTGGGCAAAAGATTCCTGCCATGAACTAGATGACCTTCACGGCACCTTCCAACTCTACAATTCTACGATTCTATGATTCATTGTCCCCATATTGCTGTTAGCAGCAAAGGGACAGTGAACTTGGCTGCACTGGGAGTGCTGTGGGAGGCATATTAAAGCCCCAACTGCTGTTCTTTTGCTGCTAGTAACAGTGCCTGAGACTTGGTGGGTCACAGACCCCATATGTGTAACATAAAGCATCATAATCTTCCTAGCAAAAAAAATATATTGCGTGCACATGTTTCTAGCTCTACCACACCCTTCTTATGTTATGTTATTTCTTATTTCTTATATTTATATGCCATATTTTCCCCCCTCCAAGGTGGTGTACACAGTTATCTCTTTCAGCTTCAGCCTTCTGGAAGAAGGTACAGGGTTATAAAGAATAGAACTAGCCGCCTGAGAAACAGTTTCTATCCAAATGCGATTTTGGTTTTAAATGCAGTGTAAGGTAGTCTCTATGGGAGTGTATTGCATTTAATTATGGGGTATCAGAGTTTTTAGGTTGACCAAGCTGGGCTAGCTGGGACAGGCTTGTTGGTTTTTGAATGTCTGATGTAGATTTTTTTCAGTTTCGTTGTTCTCTATGGGGCAATGACAATAAAGATTATTGCATCATATTGTATCGTATCGTATTCTCCTCCCCACTGTACTCTAACAACAAGCCTGTGAGGTAGGTTAGGCTGAGAGACAGTGACTGGCTCAAGGTTACCGAGTGAGCATCATGGGTGAGTGGAGATTCAAATCTTAGTCTCCTAGTCTAACACTCTTTATATCTTTCATAAGGGCCAATGGAAAACAAACATGTTCAAATCATGGTAAGAAACAGCTCTAAGAACATTGCAGTCTACTCCCTCCTCTGCTCTTGAAATTTGTGCTTACTTGGTTGTGCTTTGCGAATGTACATTTTCTTGCTAGACATTACATGTATTAAATTGTTCTACCCAGAGGCCCTTGCAAAAAAATTAGCCAAGAAAAGTAATACTAATTACTACAAGCACGGTATGCAATATTAAAATGCTAACATGAGATGGCTGATAAAAGGCTTGGAATAAGACGGTGCAAATTCTGAATGCAACTGAGGCATATATGCATTTTGGCCTAATATATTTAGGAACTATTACTGTTTTGGGCATGGTCTGGACATGGGATTACTTTATTTATTTATTCTGAAAACAACCTTAAGAGTTTTAATGAAGACTATGCATTACCACTGTAGCAAAGGAAATGTTCTGCAAGGCTTTGGACAAGTATGAAATGTTTTGCAATTCCTCACAGCAGCAATTACGGATTGGGAAGCAGCCACAAACCTGTTTGTTTCCCTAAACTACTACTGTTGACATTAAACTGGGAAGGATTAGGGTAGTTGAGTAACCCGGCCCATTTGCATCGTCAAGACTTCTGGGGACACACCTGTCAGTGGAAATGTTGTTATGAATGAGCCTAAGGGGTTGGGAGATCATTGCAGAACAGCCAGAACGTAAAAACATTATTACATTGAATATTAATAACATACAAATTAATTTTATAACTTTTTTTTAAAAGTGTGTATTATTTCCAGTATGTTTGCGCTCATTGGCCAGACAGCAGAAGGCACAGTACTTTGTTCTGAGGAATTGGGGAGATTATTGCCTGCGCGCTTTTCCAAGTCACAGGGGCAACAAAGGTCCATCAGCAAAGTGCCCTGGAGTGGGCTCAGACTCCTCTCCCAGATGCCAAGCCTAGGAAGTCAGCTGCCATTTTAGTTTTCCTGCAAGGCAACAGCCACTGTCCCACAGCTTTGTGGGAAAATCAAAATGGTGGGCAGACTACCAACCACTTCCAACCACATATCCTTCAACATTTCTCTGACGAAAATATTGTTACTCAATATTACTCAACAGTAACAACAACAGCAGCAATTTTATTATTTATACCCCACCCATCTGACAGGATTGCCACAGTCACTCTGGGCGGCTTGGCTGGGGGGTCACATAACTCCACACCCTCCAGCATTTCTCTGATAAAAATTGGGATTTCCTAAGGAAAAGGTGGATTATGGTGCTGGAGGAGACTCTTGAGAGTCCCATGGAATGCAAGAAGATCAAACTTATCCATTTTGAAGGAAATCAGCCCTTAGTGCCTACTGGAAGGACAGATCGTGAAGCTGAGGCTCTAATACTTTGGCCACCCCATGAGAAGAGAAGACTCCCTGGAAAAGACCCTGATGTTGGGAAAGATGGAGGGCACAAGGAGAAGGGGACGACAGAGGACGAGATGGTTGGACAGTGTTCTCGAAGCTACCAGCATGAGTTTGACCAAACTGCGGGAGGCAGTGGAAGACAGGAGTGCCTTGCGTGCTCTGGTCCATGGGGTCACGAAGAGTCGGACACGACTAAACGACTAAACAACAACAAGGAAAAGGGGGACATTTCAAGATCAAATCAGAAACCAGGATGGCTTCTGTAAATCCAGGACAGTCCCCAGAAAATAGAGACATCTGAAGGGTCTGCAGGGGTCCTTCAGCAAAGTGCCCTTGAATGGGTCTGGACTCTGTCAATGGTGCCCTCTGCCCACCTGCTTAGGGTTAGGGTTAGGGACATCTGCTGTCCCACAACTTTGTGGGAAAATCAAAATGGGAGGTGGATTTCCAGCCACTGCCACCATAAGCCTGCATCCAGAGGGCTGGCAGGAGGAGGAGACTGCCCCAAATTAGTCTGGTGAACCCTGTCCATGTGCTTGGGTCCCAGCTGCTGCCCAAGGGTGCTGCTGCCAGTCATTTCCCATACCTTCCCTAGTTAAAAAGCCAGAGACTTTTCTAAATGTGAAAGCTGAACATTTCAGGGAAGATCCTAAAGCAATCTTGGAGGGACCAGGCCCGCTCAGGACTATTGGCTGTGTTGGGATATCAACCTGTAATCTCACTTCCACCTCTGTCTTCTTAAGTTCAAAGAGGTGTTGAGCTGATGTGAGCTGGAAGAGAAGGAACGGCTCTTTTTCGTTCCAGGAAAGGAATTACATAAACAGTAGGAGGATTGTTATCTCTAAAGATGTTCATATTTAGAGAAACACAATGATATCTAAGAGGGAAGATTGAAATAGTCAGCAAGGGTGTGTACCTGAAACAACCTTGGATCTCTTGTTCCAGGTGAGGAGTCCTCATTTCAGCACAATGACTTTAGAGTCCTGACTATCAACAAACTCAAAGTAGATAAGCAAAACAATGGCCTGATCTCGAGATCTGAGAGCAGTAGCCCTCACAGGGGCTATAAGAATATGCAAATGCCTTGCTGGATCAGACCACAGAGACCAGCTTCTTCAGAAACCAGCCAAACATACCTAAGAAGCCTATGAGCTGAACAGGGATAGATGCCCCAATTTGCATCAGAGAAATGTTGGAGGCTATGCTATGATTACAACCTGGATCTGGTGTTTAAAAATATACTCTCTTTGAACATGGAAGTTCAATTTTTTAGCTGTAATGGATAATACACACTGACAGACCACAATCTTCTCCTCAACTATGTCAGTGAACAGGAGGAAGGAGGAAATACCTACAATGAATCCATACATGTCAATGTATGAGGAACAGAAACATTGTTGCCTGAATGAAGCCTTCTACTTCAATTTAAGAACAATGCCTCAAGTTCAGAACTACATGCACAAATGGGGCCACTAGGTTTGGGGGGATGTCCCCCTCAAACCAACTTCTTGAATCCAGCTTCTGCTGGACTGGGACTACTTCATTTCATTTGGCCTGCCTCTACTGGCGAAAGAGCTCATGGGCTATGCATTGCTGAGTTAATTTTCAGACAGTTCTGCAGCTGCTTGAATATGAGTGAAACCTGCAACTGTCCAGGTCTGTTGTAAATATAGTTTAGTGAGCTCCTAAGAGAGATGCTCTACTCCAGAGGAAGAACTTTCTGCTCATCAGGCAATGGCTTGTCCACCTGCCTTGCCCCACCCTCCAGCCCTGGGATCCTTTCCCAGACCAGGACTTTGAGAACAGCAGAAGCAGCTGGGAAGAGAGAAGTCCAAAAAAAATATGTTGTGTGTCCTTGTTTCTCAATATTATCCTTTTGCATGCGTTTGCATTCAGGCCTCATCATGGGACTGAAACTGCCTTGGTCGCACTGGTTGATGATCTCCGACGGGCTAGGGACAAAGGTGAAAGCTGTTTCCTAGTTCTGCTGGATCTCTCAGCAGCTTTTGATACAATTGATCATAACACCCTTCTGGACAGTCTAGAGGGGCTGGGAGCTGGGGGCACTGTTATACAGTGGTTCTGCTCCTTCCTCCTGGGCTGTGTCCAGAAAGTGGTGGTGAGGGATGAGAGTTCAGACCCTTGGGCTCTCACTTGTGGGGTGCCTCAGGATTCTGTCCTCTCCCCGATGCTTTTTAACATCTACATGAAACCGCTGGGAGAGATCACCAGGGGGTTTGGGCTGAGTGTCCATCATTATGCGGATGATACCCAGCTCTACCTATTTTTTAAATTGGATCCGGTGAAGGCAGCAAAGGTCCTGTGTGAGTGCCTGGAGGCGGTTGGAGGATGGATGGCGGCTAATGGATTGAGGTTGAATCCTGACAAGACAGAAGTACTGTTCTTGGGGAACAGTGGGGAGGCTGGTGTGGAGGACTCCCTGGTCCTAAATGGGGTAACTGTGGCCCTGAAGGACAAGGTGCACAGCCTGGGAGTCATTTTGGACTCACAGCTGTCCATGGAGCTGCAGGTCAATTCTGTATCCAGGGCAGCTGTCTACCAGCTCCATCTGGTACGCAGGCTGAGACCCTACTTGCCAGTGAACTGTCTCACCAGAGTGGTGCATGCTCTAGTTATATCTCGCTTGGACTACTGCAATGTGCTCTACGTGAGGCTACCTTTGAAGGTGACCCGGAAATTACAACTAATCCAGAATGTGGCAGCTAGACTGGTGACCGGGAGTGGCCGCCAAGACCATATAACACCGGTCCTGAAAGACCTTCATTGGCTCCCAGTATGTTTCCGAGCACAATTCAAAGTGTTGGCACTGACCTTTAAAGTCCTCAACGGCCTTGGCCCAGTATACCTGAAGGAGCATCTCTACCCCCATCATTCAGCCCGGACACTGAGGTCCAGCTCTGAGGGCCTTCTGGCAGTTCCCTCACTGTGAGAAGCAAAGCTACAGGGAACCAAGCAGAGGGCCTTCTCGATAGTGGCGCCTGCCCTGTGGAACGCCCTCCCATCAGATGTCAAAGAGATAAACAACTACCTGACATTTAGAAGACATCTGAAGGCAGCCCTGTTTGGGGAAGTTTTTAATGTGTGACATTTTAATGTATTTTTAATCTTTGTTGGAAGCCGCCCAGAGTGGCTGGGGCAACCCAGCCAGATGGGCGGGGTACAAATAAAATTATCATTATCACCATCATCAGCTCTGTGGGGCTGTCAGATAAACTGCCAGAACATCAGAAGCTTTCACATTTGACTGCATCATTCCTTACAATGCAACACACATCTTCAGAGTCACATGACTGGGTACTACATTCTGTGGCTGAATGGCACAGACCTTTTGGGGTGTTAAGGTCAGCAGAGAATGCTTCCACCACTCTTAGAAGTTCAGCAGGTGGTGGTCTGGAAGACAGCATTCTCTGCACAAGCTCCAAAATTGTGGAACTCCATCCTTCCCATAGAGGTCTGCCTGGTACCTTCATTATATTGTTTTTTGCCATATGCTGATGACATGCCTCTTTACCCTATCTTTTGACACATGAGAGGTACATTTTCAAGACTCACGCTATTCCTGTGATTGGAATTTGTTTCAAACTGTTTTTCCTATTAAATTCGAATTGTTGTAATCTGGCCTGGGACCTGCTGGTGAAGAGTGGATAATTATTAATATTAATTATAATATTGCCAATTTGGCAACTGCTGCCCTCCTGGCACCACACTGCAGCTGCAATTATGGCCTGGAGTAGCATTAGCCTCGCCCCTGCCTTGAGCATGATCTTCAAGGAGCTCTTCTCGGTAGCCTGCATAAGAAGCCATGGGGAACCGAGATGGCCTTGCTCAACCACATCCATAATATATTGATGGTGCCTCCACTAAAGTCAGGAATTAATCTGGCAAAACACGCTGCTGTTCCTCTTTCAGGTCATAGTGGATTGTTAAGGATTAAATAAATGAGTGTGCACAGAACCAAAGCTGGGTGGATAGGGAAACTGGGCCACAGCTGAGGGACAGCTTAGTTGGTAGTGCATGAGACTCTTACTCTCAGGTTCGTGGGTTCAAGCTCCATGTTGGGTGAAAAGACTCCTGGGGTTGGACTAGATGACCCTCAGTGTCCCTTCCAACTCTGTGATTCCTTCCCATCGCAGCAGTACCTATTTATCTGCAGTGGTACCTCGGGTTACATACGCTTCAGGTTACAGACTCCGCTAACCCAGAAATATTACCTTGGGTTAAGAACTTTGCTTCAGGATGAGAACAGAAATTGTGCTCTGGCGGCACGGCAGCAGCAGGAGGCCCCATTAGCTAAAGTGGTGATTCAGGTTAAGAACAGTTTCAGGTTAAGAACGGACCTCCGGAACGAATTAAGTACTTAACCTGAGGTACCACTGTACTTGCACTGGAGTGTTTTCAAACTGCTAGGTTGGCAGGAGCTGGGACAGAGCAACAGGGGCTCACCCCTTTGCATGGATTTGAATTGCCAACCTTCTGATTGGCAAGCCCAGGAGGTTCCTGGCAGGGCTAGGACAACCCTGGAGAGCTGCTGCCAGTCAGTGTACATAATTCTGAGCTAGGTGGACCAGTGGCCAGACTC
This sequence comes from Podarcis raffonei, assembly GCF_027172205.1. Classification (NCBI taxonomy): domain Eukaryota; kingdom Metazoa; phylum Chordata; class Lepidosauria; order Squamata; family Lacertidae; genus Podarcis; species Podarcis raffonei. The sequence continues at coordinate 18,809,054 of NC_070618.1, forward strand.
AGGAGAAGGCAGCTTCCTATGTTTAAGCAGTCAAGAGTACCCCTACTTTCCTGGAAGAGGTAAAAATGGTGTGAGTCTGAAGTTGAAAGGTCCACCGCATGCTGATGGCGAACTTCCTCCACTCATTGCAATAGGGCAGCCATCCTGATGTCTTCCAGCTGTTTGGTGCTATCATCAGCCTTGCCAAACCACGGAATATTAGAGTTCGAAGGGACCCAAAGGACCATCTAGTCCATCTAGCCCCTACAATGCAAAGCCTCAGCCAGCTTAGCCCAACAGTCAAGGAGAATGGGAGTTGCAGCAAAACATCTGTAGGTTTTGGAAAAACTGCATGAAAGCCTTGGCCAACAACTCGTTTGACCAAATAACCACTTTAAGCAGGAGCTGGAGAAGAGTGGCCCAAGGTCCGAGCCTCCCTTCAGCCAAGGTCTCCTTTCAGCGGCCATTGTTCTTTCCTCTTGTTTCTCCGCGTTTGTAGCAAATCAGGCCCACTAAGGTCTTGAGCAGGAATCCCAAGCAAGCTCTGACTAAATGAATGGAGACCACTTAGGGACAGTGTATGGTGGGCTATTGGATAGCTACTAGTAAATATACAACTAGCCTCAAAAAGAGTATGTAATATATTTAAATGGGACAAGTTTTTCTTTTCTTTTAAATTATAGCAGGATCAGATTTTTGCACACAGAAGCCAGTGCACTGATGAAAACAGTGGATTGTATCCAATCTAAGTTCTACTAAGTTCCGTTTAGGGAAGTTTTTAATGTTTGATGTTTTATTGTGTTTTTAATATTCTGTTGGGTGGCTAGGGAAATCCAGCCAAATGTGTGGAGTATAAAATAATCATCATCATCATCATCATCATCATCATCAGACCCTGTGAATTTAATGGACACAACCAGCCCAGACAAATTAAATTCAATGGGAGTTGGGTAAAATTCAGTGTTAGTGAGCACCTTGAGAAGTCTTATTTTTGAGAACCCATTCGGCTTTCGAAATTTCCACTGTCAGTTTTTCCCTGCACAAATGTGCAACATATCTCCCACACGCGACATGTAACATATGAATCCCTGATTCTGCAAGTTATCAGCAGTGCAGTTATCTATCCTCTTCAAAAGTAAGGTCCCGAGCTAAGTATGTGGCTGTCGGAGTTCAATGGAGGGAGCAGTATACTCTGCATGTGCTCGGTGACTCCTTTTCTTTATGATGACATCATGATATTCCAGGAACTAGCCATGGTACTGAGAAGAGATTCAAAATTAAGACCAAGCCCAAATCAAGGCCTTGAGAGCAGGGCAAGGGGCAGGAAAAAAGGGGGGATGGGTGTGGGTGGGTGGAGTTCATTTCCAGGGGCAAAGGGATGGAATCAAGTGAATTCCAAACAAAGACAAAAATGTCTGTTGGCAAGCCTCTTCACTGGGAAAAATCTGATTCATGAAATGCGCTGCCTCTTCAAATAGTTTTTTATCCTGCCCCTACCACATCTGACAGTGATAAAAAATATGCCAAACCCACAATTGGGCATCATCCCTTACTTTCAAGGTATATTATTTCCCATAAGGACTGTTTCTTATATTTCACAGCATCCAAACTCAATACAGTATACTGAATCCTGTTTGAGTCAATACATAAATATTGAGGAATCCAGTAGCAGGCACAAATTATTGACAAATGCTACTTGAACACCCCCCTCCCCCCCTCTCTCTTTCTTCATATAAACCTATAGGGATTGGCCACAAGATCTGTTCCTCCACTCTTGATTCTATTCTTTTCAGAGCAAGACCGCAGGTGGAGCCATGCAACATGGAGTTTCCTGTGGAGTTATCACACCCACTTCTCACATTTTAGATCCAGTTGCCAGGCCTACAGGCAATTGCCTGTAGCTGTTTTGTGGGCAGGTGACTAGCTGTGCCTTATTATGAGGATTAAGTGCTGCAAATGAACACTGAGAGCACAGCCACGCTCTCCCACTCACGCCTACGCCAACCACACACAAGCACAGCACAGTGGCAAAAATAAAACACCTCCGGGATTCAGTTCTAAAAACAGGAATGCCAAGTCTCAGCCTTGATTGGACCCCCCCCCCGCTTATCTTATGAGCAACAAAGCCTGGATATTTAACTCTAGGTCTGTAGGCTCCTGACTCCAAAAAAGGGGGTGCGAGAAATGCTTTCTTCACCTGCTCAGAGGCACTCTCTTTTTTTATTCTACTGCTTAAAAAGAAAGCACCTCAAAAACGGGTCCTAGCTTGAGTTCAGCATCTTAAACAGCCCTAGCTCCAATACTTTGTAACGCATGTCACTGATAACTTTACTCTTGGTTTCTGACATCATTTATTTTGGCGGAGAAAAGAGAGGGGGGCGCTCCAAAGAGAAGGAGCGCGGCTCTTCGAATTGCAGGAGAATCGCACCAGTTCGGCGTGTCTCCCAGCAAGCGCAAAGCCAAGGCTTGCAGACAGCGAGCGGCGCGCAAAGGAGGAGTGCGGAGTAATGGTTAGATCCCTGCCTGTCCTTTGTTGTTGTTTCGCGGCGGTGCACCAGGGCGCTTGAGCTGCGTACTCTACTCACCATTTCTTGCCGGAGGAGGTGCAGTTTGGTCTCTAGTCTCTCCAAGGCGCTGGAACTCCTGCTGCGGAGCATGGCGGCTCTGGGGCCCAGGGAGGTGCAGAAGCCGGGGGTGGCAGGCCCTCCGGCGGGCCGCTCGGGCTCTTTTTCCCTGGCGAGGGAGACGGCGGGCTCCTCCCCGCGCAAGGAGCGCGCCAGGCTCTCGGGGACTTTGCGCCCCAGCTTGAGCTCGACGTCTCGGAGATCTGGCACCGAGCAATCTTCCATGGCTTGGCAAGCGGGAGAAGGAGGCTTTTCGGATTAAGCGAGCTGCACTCGGCGGCTAGGGGAGGCGCAGAGAGCCGAGCTTTTCAGCCGCGTCGCCCGGCGCTGGCCGACCTCTCCATGCCAGTCCGCGTTCGGTAATCCAGGCGCGCAGCCCGCGGCAGTCAGACGCGGGGGCGCACGGCAGCCGAGCAGCGACAAGCCGGCCAGGTGACCCGCCGCGGGAGGCAGCAGCAGCAGGAGAAGCCGCTGTCGCCGCTTCCCGGCAGCTGCATTATTTGGATTTTGCAAACTCCAGCCCTTGCGGTTGTTGCACCAGCTGCCTGCGCCGGGAAAAAAAAACAAAAACCGCGAGCCGGGCGGCTGCAGAGTGCAGATCTCCCGCAACGAAGTTGCAAGGAAGCAGAAGCCAGCTACTTGGAAGATCAGGAGGGAGAAGGGACTTCTTGGAGAGTTGCTGCCCTCCTGCTCCTCCCGAGCCCGATCCCTTCTCAAGTCCGGTAGACTTGAGTGATCAACTGGAGTGAGCGCCCTCCCGGATTAATAAGCACGCACAGCGCTGCTCCTGACCGATCCCGGTGCGCGCGCGCGTGGAGAGAGCTCCCTCTATATCCCCCAGCAACAATTACGCAATAACTCCGCTTCCTCCTCCGATGCAACCGGTCCTACTGGCTCGTCTATACGGTGCAGCCAGTTCGATCCAAGTCGTCTGAGTGTTGTCGAAAGGCAGGTGTACCAGAGGAAAGACAGCCCTTTACCGTAATACTTAGAAAGGGGACTCCTCATATTCCCTAAACGTTTCCAGCATTTGTTAATTTATGGCCCTCTATATCTGAAGCATTGTTCAGCTCAGACAGGTCCAGCTCCGAGGGCCTTCTGGTGGTTCCCTCAGTGCAAGAAGTGAGGTTACAGGGAACCAGGCAGAGGGCCTTCTCAGTAGTGGCACCAGCCCTGTGGAACACCATCCCTTCAAATGTCAAGAAAATAAACAACTATCTGACTTTTAGAAGACAATTGAAGGCAGCCCTGTTGAGGAAAGTTTGTAATTTTTTTATTTTTATTTTTTGGTTTTTTTATGAGTTGGAAGCCACCCAGACTGGCTGGGGAAAGCCAGCCAAATGGGCAGGGTATAAATAACAATAACAATTTACTATTCCTATCTAGCTGTGATCCAATAGCATTACAGTCCGAAGGCAGCATAGTCTTGGTTAGGATAGCTCTATCATTCTCTAGTTCAGGGGTTTGTCATAAAGTAATGCAGGTGGAACTTACGACAAAAAAATTGCAGGATGCAGTAATCCTGTTCAGGGTTCTAGCTAGCTGCATTCTTACAGGATTCACCATTTAATTCCCTCTCATTTCTCCAGCTATGTTTCAGAAATCAGTGGTGACACTGATCATGTTCAGTCCTCATTGGGGTAGTTTAGGTCCCCCTCCCTCCCCACTTCTAGGAATCTTGTCATTCCCCAAGAGGTCTCCTCTGGTGCTTGGTTTGTGCCCTTTTGGATTTGTAAGGGTTCACAGGCAGACGAGTGTGTTATTAGTAAGGATAGCTCAGTTGGTACACAAGGAGACTCTTAATCTCAGGGTCAGGGGGTTAAAGCCCCATGCTGGACCAAAAAATCCTGCATTGTGGGGGGTTCGACTAGATGATCTTAGTGGTCCCTTTCCAGCCCTACAGTTCTATGATTCCATGTGGGATCTAATCATTCAGTATGGGTGCTTCCAGACCCATTGGTGGGAGGGGTTCAATTGTGTACTGACAACTTCACATTGCACAATTAAAATAGATTTTGCACTTTTAGGCAATGAATCCACTTCCAAAAATAATCTGGCATTTTGGGTGCTTCTAGACGACCGGCCTTTTAAGCATTCATCCTGATTTGCTCGCAGGGAGATGAAACAATGCTGGCTATTTCATGAGCATCCATTCTGCTTTGTTTGCTGAGAAGTTAGATGGTGTTACAGCAAAACAACAGTTATCCCACACTTTCTCCATCACTTTCCTCAACCACAAAAAGTTCCAGTCTTTGGGGTATGTAGGTTTGTTGCACGGGCCTCCCCACCCATTTTAAGTGCTCAAACCGTATTTGCCACTATGTGATTGAATCCCACCTGAAAATAGCAACAGTCTGGAAGTGCCCTTTGCAGGAAGGAAAGTGATTGGGAAAGGCACTGGAATGTGTGAGACAGCAGTTGCTTGATGTAACCTCTCTGCAGAAAAATCCCAATGAATTTTCAATACACAGTGGGTGTTGAATCACCCCCTGCAGACTTTGCATGAGCAAATGAATGCACAGTAAACAGGTCATCTGGAATGACATGTACACAGATAGCCCCATTTTTTTTAAAAAAAATCTAGCAATATGAATAGGATTTTATAGATCTGTTCACAGCAAATTTGTGCATGCAGTACACACACACACAATGTATTTATATGTAGCACCCTATTTTTTTTTGTAAAAATGCCCCAAAGTGGCTAACAAACTGAATACAACCCGCCTCCGCAAATACCACTTTTTCAGTGCCACCAATTTTAATCTGGGGGGAGAACTGTCCCAGGGATTGGATCTGTGGAAAATACCACACATTACCAAATCAGCTCCCACTGTAAGACAGAAATTGGGTATGACTGACAGCTAACATCTTTCTGAAGTTTCTCACACAAAACTATTTGTTTCTGAACTGCTGTTAATGAAAGAATCCTGGCCCGTAAGAAGGACAAGTGATTTGCTATGCGACTGAAAAGCTTTAACAGAGAGTGTTGTCGTTATTTCAGATTAGCAACAGGAATCTGGGCTTGCTAAGGCCATATTTGCTTGCTGTCTATCCCCCAGCTTCCAAACTCTGGGCTGAGGAACAAGGGATGCCTTGGTCTTACTACATTACTACTGGACTAGGGGGAACAGGCTAAACAGCCTTACCTGGTTTTTATTTGCTTTTATCTTGCACACGGTCTTCTGCTGCCCTTTAAAAGGACAGCCACTGACCTGCTCGGGGATTTTCTTTTCCTCTCGAGGCTTCTGCGCCGTGTACAGATGGAACATGATATTGCCTTTGCCATGGAGAATGAAATACTGTAATCCAAAACATCACAGGGCAGCTAATCTCTTTACATAATTGAGGCACACGCCCATTGTTAAAATAATCTGTGCTATCACATGTAAATGGTTAGGGCCAAACTACATGTGACATTCAGTTGTGTGCATAGCCTGATCCTAATTTTCTGCCTTTTCTTTTTTTAAAATAAAAATAAAAGCAAAAGTGTAAGATCAATGTGTGTGTGTGTGTGCGCGTGCACACACACACACACACACACACTTTTATATATGTATTGATTTTTATATATATATAAAACTTGTACACCCTGCCGATCACCTTTTGCTCCTTTCCTGTTTTCCTCTAGATATCACCCCCTCCCCCCCAAAAAACACACTTCTCATTGCATATTGCTCTTCTTTAGTTAGCTGCTCAGTTTGCAATTAAAACAAAAACAAAAAACCAGGGTCAGACCCCCCTTTTTGAGTCCATGGCTCCCTTGACCATCTACATTCTTTCTGTGGCACCTCCTCTGTGGGGCTCAGGAGCCAAGTTATGTCACCCTTTGCCTGAAGGGCTAGCATCCTCTCACCCTTTCCCAAACACCCTCTCTCAGCCTTCTCTCCTCTCCTCTCTCCTTCGGAGTCTTCTGGGCAGCTGCTGCTGCCACCCCTGGTCTCTGAGCTCCCCCCCCCACCCCCAAAGAGAGGTGCCTCCTCACACTGCCCCACAGGGGCCTGGGAAGAGAATACTCCCAGCCTTAGTGGCACAATGGAGATTGGCCAAAGGTTAAAGTGAGGCTAGCACCTTACCTTAGGAGTCAGCAGTGGCAGCAGTGGGTGCTGCCAGGCCTGCATGGTGTAAAGGTTTGCCTTCAGCACCAGGCACTCAGCTCCCAGGCAGGCCTTACACACAGCAAGCACAAGAAAGGCCAGCACATTGTCTGTCCATTCCCAACAGGAAGGGTTCCAGCACCTCCCAGGTGGGCACCATTGCCATTCTAAGAGAACAAAGGAGGTTTTCCGTGAGTTCTGGCACCTTTTTCCCTAGAGGAATAGCTTTGGCTACAGCCACTGCTCAAGGGAGGGTGGTGCTGTGGCTGGGATTGCAACCTGCTCTGTACATGTAGACACCCTGCAATATTTAGAACACACAATTCAAAGTCATACAGGGTTGGTGTGACCCCATTCTCTTCACCACACAATCTGTAATTGTATGAGGCAAGAGCACCCAAAGCTAGGGGTTGTTGTTGTTGTTGAGTCGTTTAGTCGTGTTTGACTCTTCATGACCCCATGGACCGGAGCACTCCAGGCACTCCTGTCTTCCACTGCCTCCCGCAGTTTGGTAAAACTCAGGTTGGTAGCTTCGAGAACACTGTCCAGCCATATCGTCCTCTGTCATCCCCTTCTCCTTGTGACCTCCATCTTTCCCAACATCAGGGTCTTTTCTTCTCATGAGGTGGCCAAAGTATTGGAGCCTCAGCTTCAGGATCTGTCCTTCCAGTGAGCACTCAGGGCTGATTTCCTTCAGAATGGATAGGTTTGATCTTCTTGCAGTCCATGCGACTCTCAAGAGTCTTCTCCAGCACCATAATTCGAAAGCATCAATTCTTTGGCAATCAGCCTTCTTCATGATTTAGCTCTCACTTCCGTGCATCACTACTGGGAAAACCATAGCTTTAACTATACGGACCTTTGTTGGCAAGGTGATGTCTCTACTTTTTAAGATGCTGTCTAGGTTTGTCATTGCTTTGTCTAGGTTTGTCATTGCTTTGTGTAGCTAGGGGCAGTATAGCCTTTAGTTCAGGGGTGGGGTGGGGAGTGCATCAGGCCCAAATGCAGCCCAACAGACCTGTATATCAGTCTCTTGGGACTCCTTCCCAAGAGATGCCTCTTTCTACAAACCCCACTTTTCCCTGGCTCTGCTCCACAACCTTGTTGACCATTTTTGACTGGCTGGATTTTGTCCTTGAACCGTGACATTGCCTTTTGGTTTGCTTCCCTGGGTGGAGAGACAGGGGGTGGTGTTTGTGTGTGCAGAAACCTCTGCATCTGCATGGCAAGAATTTGGACTACTGAATAAAAGAAAGAATCACCTCTATTGTTTTGCCTGCCTTTGCCCGTGGTCCTGCCCATCATTGGCATGTGGCCTTTGGAAGATTTCCCACAAGGGAATGCTCACACCCGGCTGAAAATGATGCCCCACCCTGGCTTGAGATAATTCAGAATCTCGCCTTTGTGGAAATTTCCCACTGGAATCAGTCAGCTATCTATTGTTTAGCAAAACTTTGATGATGCATGGGATATCTCAGAGCATGTGATAATACAACCAGAGGAGCATGATAGCTCCTGTTTACTCACACATCTCACAGGTAGTCTTTCCAAAGAAGGAAGAAACAGGCATTGCCCCAAAAAGGACAAGATAAGGAAGGTAAGTTTGGACAAAGGAATAACACTAAAACCCTCCCTGATATCGTGAAGTGGCAGCTAGACAGAAATGGATGGACGCGTTTTGAATTACCATACTGTCACTCTCAGCTTAGTCTTAGCAGAAATTTGCTTTTTTCACAGCATTTATAACTATCCTTGAAATTGCTGATAACATTAAACATTTCTAAGAACAGAAGGTGAGCTGCCTGAATTGGTGGCCCATCTGCTCCAGCACCCCATTCTCACAGTAGCCAACCAGATGCCGGGGTGGGGGGACCCCAAGCAGGACCTAAGCACAAAAACACTTTCTCTTCTTGCATTTCCTCACAACTTGTATCTAGAAGCATGCTGTCTCTGACAACGGAGATAGAACATAGAACATATCCATCAGGTTTAGCAGCCATGGAGAGCCTTGCCCTCCATGAATTTGTGGGATTCCCTCTTAAAGCCATCCCAGTTGGTAGTCATGGCTGCTGGCATTAATGCACCTGCTGCCCATTGACTCACACTATCTAATGGTAGAGCTGGCTGAGTTTAACAGCTGGCCAGGTCATGTCTGATCACTCCTCCAGCCTTCCCCATGAAGCTCCAGACTTCCACATTATATATTCCTTCACTTTCTTTTCTCCAGCTGAGCTTTGGGTGCCCATTATAAAGTGATTTCTGGAAGATCCTTAGAGGCAGGAGATGAAGGGGAGTATAAACAGCGGGTGTTAGAATTGTGTCTTGACCTAACAGCAGCACATACACGGCTCCATTGAAGATTTTATTTCCACTTTTTCTTTTGTCTGTTTCAGAGAAATTCCTACTAGTTTGGGGTCAAAGATTTTCTCAGAGGATAGCTGAGTTGATATTTAACCTGGCATTACATCATGCTGAAATGGATATTGATGGGGGGGGGGGGACTGGCTCCTTTCTGGAGGCAGCCTCTGCTCTTCAACTCTTCCTTTTCCCACTGATGTAATCAAATAGACTTGCTTTGTGTGGCTCCAAATTACACTTGTTGACACTTATTAAAATTATAGGCTCAGACCTATCATTCTTGAATGAGGAAAAAAAAGATGTTCAATTGAGCAGGTCCCCAACCTTGCATGCAGGAGCCCCCAAATTCAGTTCCCAGCATCTCCTGGCAGGACTGGGAGAGAGACCGCTGTCTGAAATTCTGCAGAGCCGTTGCCAGTCAATATAGGTCACTGGTCTTCAATTGGTGAGTCAAAAGCCATTAGTGGGTCAATTCCTTGGGTTCCAAAGAGGCCTTAGTTAAGCAGCCATATTTCACTGGTGGAAAGTGCCCAGCAAGGAAATGATGATGATGATGATAATAATAATAATAATAATAATAATAATAATAATAATAATAATAATATCCAGTGCTATTTTTTCTACAAAAAGAGATGCTGGAACTCACCATGAACACCTCTCTTGTTCTCTTATAAAGGTACAGGTAAAGGACCCCAGGACAATTAAGTCCAGTCAAATTTGACTATGGGATGCAGTGCTCATATGGCAATAGCACCCACCTGAGTTCCACCGAGTTCCAGCTGGAAAAAATGCAATCATTGCTAGTTGGCCCAGCTACTCTGGATGGCTTCCAACACATGTAAAAGTATAATAAAACATCATAATTGAAATGCAGGAAGCTTTAATACACAAAGGTGTCAATCTCACATTTCATATCTAAGCAATTAATTTTCTTGAACTGATTTCTATCAGTTTGTGATGAGGGCTTACATCACAGATTTGATGTTTAAAACACTTAGAGAACAAACACCCTGCCACCTAGAGAACAAATATCAGGAAGCAACTGCCTACCAAACAAAAATATAGATTCATCTAGAAAGCCTGCCCCTAATAACTGCCCAGTATATTTCAAAGGGCCGTATAGTAAAATCTGTGGTTTTCCAGTAGTGATGAATGGAAGTGAGAGCTGGACGATAAAGAAGGCTGATCGCCAAAGAATTGATGCTTTTAAATTATGGTGCTAGAGGGAACTCTTGAGAGTCTCATGGACCTCAAGAAGATCAAACCTATCCATTCTTAAGGAAATCAGCCTTGAGTGCTCACTGGAAGGACAGATCATGAAGCTGAAGCTCCAATACTTTGGCCACCTCATGAGAAGACTCCCTGGAAAAGACCCTGATGTTAGGAAAGATGGAGGGCACAAGGAGAAGGGGACGACAGAGGACGAGATGGTTGGATAGTGTTCTCGAACCTACCAGCATGAGTTTGACCAAACTGTGGGAGGCAGTGGAAGACAGAAGTGCCTGGCATGCTCTGGTCCACGGGGTCACAAAGAGTCGGACACGACTAAACAACAACATATTTCATTACCATAGTCTTACTGCACGGGGCAATCAATACGTGTTGAGAAACATAAAGAAATTGGGAGTTTCTTTCTCCCCACATGTTCTGAAAGACTTGCGAGTCCCACAGTGCTACTCTTTCTACACTTTTGGATGTACCTTGGTTACCAGAGTATCTTGTTTTTATCCATCCATGCCAAGGTCAGGTAACTTCACATGTCAGGGGCACCAACTTGAATAAAATATTGGGGGAAGGTAAGCCCCAACCCACATAATCGATCACAAGATGCCCCCATATTTCAATGGCAATACCCACCAACTTTTGGAGCCCCAGCCCCCTCAAATATTTTATCGGGGGTCCCAGAGGGACCCAGGCCCTTAGGAGTTGTCTCCTATGTCACAAATCCATGCACACAACTTGTTTCTTATCAGCTGAATTATCAACATGATGATTTTCAGCAGAATGTATGAACCAATGGAAAGCCCAGTGCTTTAGGTGAGGCACTATGAAATTCTGTCTGTGGTGTTTGATCTTTCCGATGACTCATTCACCCACGCAAGTCACTACTTGATGCAGAAATCTTCAGGTGATAAATATGCATCTCTGAAGCAGCCCTTAGAGAGCTCATCATTCATGGCACGTATTACCTTCTGGATCAAATAGGAGTGGCCTTCCTCGTAAATAAACAATAACCAGCCCATCCTGACCTGGAGTCAAGATGTCTGATGCCAGTTTCAGTTGTTGAGAAGTGAGGAAGCAAGCGTGTGCGTCTTGCAGTTTTTTCTTTTCTCTCTTCTTCTCCAAATCCTCGAAAGGGGGAGGGGTATGAGATGCAAGAGACTCATCGTGGCGTTGCGATGATAGTGGCACAACTGTGAAATTGGGATGGAAATGCTTCACTGGTGCTCAGTAAGCCAGAAGGCCAAGTGCTTGGGTGAGATGGTGTTTTTAATAGGAATCGTGTTACGCTGGTGACATCTGGGAGGATTAGGAAATATGTATCTGGAAAGGAGCTTAGTCCAGAAGGCTGTGTGATCAACCATATCTATCTTTTCATGATGTGGATATGAAGCCACTATACAGATTTAAGGGCATATGAAGGAAAATGGCTCCATGGGAAACAAGCTTCTAAAAGCCTTGAAGAGAAGCCAAGCTGCTCTTCACAACAGCAAGACATGGGAGTGATGGTATGTGCTGTTCATACAGTAATGGTCATCTCCAGGCTGTCCGTATTTTGCAGGAGGGATTCAGCTTCACAACAGAAAAGTAGGCTTGTGCAAGAAGTGGAAAAAAATTCTCAGTCGCCTTGGTGCCACAAATCTACTTAAAACAAACAAGCAAACAGACTTTTTGCAGCTAGGAAAGTGAGGAGGAAATGGACAGAAAAGTGTGAGATGGACAAATGATAAGCAGGAATATTTATAAACACTGTGCAAGCAATTCAGAATAACATACCATCCAACATTTCTCCAGTGAAAATAGAGACATGCTATCCCATGCCCTCCAGCATTTCTCCAATGAAAATAAGCACGTCCTAAGGAAAAGCACGTCCAGGATCTAATCTGAAACCGGGACAGCTTCTGTAAATCTGGAACTGTCATTGGAAAATAGGGACACTTGGAGGGTTTAGAATATATACAGACCCTCCAAGTGTTCCTATTTTCCAGGGGCAGTTCCAGATTTACAGAAGCCGTCCTGTTTTCGGATTTGATCCCAGAATGCCCTGCTTTTCCTTAGGATGTCTAACATTATCATCAGAGAAATGTTAGAGGGTGTGGAGTTATGCAACCCACAAGCCAAGGAGATAAGTAACTATACAACCTTTAGAAGACATCTGAAGGTAGCTCTGCATAGGGAACTTTATGATGTTTAATGTTTCATTATGTTTTTCTATATGTTGGAAGCCACCCAGGGGCAACCCAGTCAGATGGGGGGGTATAAATAAGAAAATGATAGTGGTGGTGGAATAGGACGTCCCTATTTTCCTTGGAGAAATATTGGAGGATATATAAATATACGACATGGTCTAACCTCTGGATAAGCTTTGTGCAAGCAAATCAGGATGAATGTTCCATAAACAGGCCATCTGGAGGTGCCTTATGTCTCACTGGCTTACAGCACAATCCTAACCATGTCTACTCAGAAGTAAGTCCTATGGATTTCAGTGAAGCTTATGCTGGTTTTAGGACTGTAGTCTAAGTCTTCAGTTTTTTGTCTGGGAAATCTCAAGCAACAGCAGAAAGAATTCTTACACCCAGGGACTTAACTTTCATACAAGCTCCTCCACCGGAGGGTGACAGGCTTTTCAGCTTGTTGAAATTGGCCGACGCCTATTGAATTCAGGAATGGCATTTGCTTGGTCAGATAAAATTTTATGGCTGGAGTCTATCCTGAGTCATACCAGATACTACTTAACTCTCTGAGTCATCTTGGTTAAGTTAATGAAAGCATTTTCAGCTTAAAGGAGAGTTTGGCAAGGGAACATGTTCCATGTTGGAGATAAGATCTCATTCCAGATATTTAAGGTCATCAAAGCTGCTATATTAGTGTTGGTGAAAACATCATTACCTACTTTCTTTCCTTCATTGCGGTTTTTGTGTTCTTTTTATTTAGCAAAAGAGGGTGAGAGAGTGATCATGTGTACCCATCTTTCATGCTTTGTTTATCAAGCCCGTGGATCTGTTCACACCATCCAGGAGAAACGAACGATCACACCTCATCTGGGAATATCTTTATGCTGTAAGAACTACTTCTGAAGAAATATCTCAGACTGCCCTGTGATGTACCAAGCTCTGGTGCTTATTCCTGATGAAGTCATCTGTTTAAGCTGCAGCCTTGCCCTGTGGAGGTACTGAAGTTCTAAAAAACAGCAACTCTAGATAGGGCTGGGAAAACTTCCCTGTCTGAAAGTCTAGAGAATTGCTGGCAGTCAGTGTAGATGGTCCAATGATGTGACTCGGCTTCCCATGTTCCTCAGCTGCAGCAGTGAGCCAACTTCGCATGGCAAGCTTAGGTCCTTGACAAATCTCATGACAGATCTGCTCTCTCAGCTAGTGGATCTCTTCCAGCCCACCATCAGGAGCATGGCTGGGAACGGCTCCGCATGCTATTTCAGGAGGCAGACACAAGCCCCTTCCTACCTGGTCTCTGTAGGCCTCCAGTCGATTGTGCTGAGAGCTAGAGGTAGAGGAGAACAGGTGAGGTGATGGCAAGGGGCAAACATCCAATGGAGCCAATCCAGGACTCACTCTCTCTCTCTCTCTCTCTCTCTCTCTCTCTCTCTCTCTCTCTCTCTCTCTCTCTGCCTGTCTCTTGTGCCATTGCACCATGCCAGCTTCTACCTCCTGGCAAGCAGCAAAAATGCAGCCAGCAGAATGCCAGGTGAGTGTCGCTGTCCAGCCATGTCATCCGTCCACTATTGTTATAAATAGACTTTGTGTGGCTGACTTATCAAAGGCAGCTATTGACTATTACACAATTGCTGCCATCGCTGCCATTGAATTACTGCTCTTCTGTATTGTTCTACACCCACAACTCTGTATGGCTTCACAGACCATGAGGGAGTTTTGTATTCCTGTCGCTTGCAACAACAAAAAAGGGGGGGAAGTGCTTTTGCTACGCCACTGCTCATATATGTTTCATAACTCATTGGTAATGAGAATAAACGAGGAGTGTGTGGAAAGACTCAGGGGCTCTAATGCTCAGTACCACTCTATTCTTGTGAGGTGGACCCACCTCAGGAAGGCATTGTCAAACAGGATGCATTGTTGCTTCACGCAGTGGCGTAGTGCGTTGCCAGCACCTTGGGCTGCGTGGAGGCTAGAGAAACGGATGGAGTACACATGTGCATTCAGCTGCCTAATGGCGTCCACATCACTCAGGAGATTGCAGCCACAGAGATAAGAAAAGAAGAGTTGTTGCATTGTCGGGAGAGGTCACTTCCTGGTTCATCTGGAGAATCCATTTTCAATGGAGCCCAGTGACGGAAGTGCAAAGCTGTATTGAGGCAGCACTGGGTGTTGAAATTTTGCGCCCCTAACAATTTTGCCATATGTCCTCTTTTTCCAGGACATGTCCTCTTTTTCTGGGTAAAATTTCTGTCCAGGAGGATTTTCTAAAATTTGTCAAAATGTCCAGGGGTGTGGGAGCGGCCTACTATAAGCAGTACTAGACAACCAAGTACACAACATATACATATTGTGTGACTTTTTCACGATGCAGGAAAGGACCGGGTCCCTGCTTTTGTATATTTTGAAGGGACATTGTAGAATGCGCCCGCTCCTGCCCCCCTCCTGCCCCCCCGTCCCCCTGGTGCCAGCAGATGTGTCCTCTTTTTTGCTCTTCAAAATATGGCAGCCCTAAAATATTTGGCTTGCAGGTGACATTTTGTTAGGTGTCTTCCTGTGAGTGCAACAAAAGGAGTAAGATGAAAGAAGAGGGTTAGATCTATTGGTGGCCCTCCAGTGATCAAAGGTAGACTGATCCAGGATAGGCTCCCATCAGCATAAAGGGGAGGGAGGTGATCTTCCTGGATCTCTGGATCAGATGAAGGGCAGATGGTGCTGCAAGGGGTTAAGAGCAAAAATCACCTCCCTCCCTGTTTCACTGGTGCAAATTTTCATTGGATCAGAATGGCTTTCTTATGAGCAGAGGGATGCCTGTTGTGTCTGTCAGATGTTGTTGGATTTTAATTCCTATTGGCCCCAGTCAGAAGAGCTGATGGTCAGAGATGATGGGAGTAACAGTCTCACGATATCTGGAGGCCACTGTGTTGGTGATCCCTGGGGCAAAAATAATCTAATTTGTTGCTACATATACCATATTTTTCTGTCTATAAGACGCCCCCTTGTATAAGATGCCCCCTATTTTGGAGGACTCCGATTTAAGAAAATGCGGGGGGGAGAGATCTATCTGTGTATAAGACACCCCCAAATTTTGGACATTGTTTTTTAGGGGGGAAACCTAGTCTTATACATGGAAAAATACAGTACTCCCCTTTACCACCAGATCCAAACTGAAAGTGGTAATAAGAGGAGCATCTATGGACAAAGAGCTCACAGTCTCTTTTGACCAAATAAGAATGGGTTAGAGAACCAACCAGGAAACACCCCCTTACAATATCATCAATTAAGTCCTGAATTTCTGAAGCCAACATCCACATTTAATAATAAACAGATTTTTAAATTTTCTGAAAATTAACCTGAATTAAACATTGCTTACAGGAAGCAAGGTATCCTCTAGAGCAGAGACAGCCACAGCCATACCTAGGCTCCTTTGTACCCTTGGCAAGATTATGTATTGGTGCCCCCACCCCTTGAGCCCTTGGCAAAGAGATATTGGCCACACTGCGTGGTGGAGGAGAAGCCTTGGTAGACATCATATCAAACGGTTGGGGATGATGGGTTGTGGTCCACAAAATCTGGTGACCACAACATTAGCTTCAGAATCTAAGGGACAGCAGCTTTCTGTAGATCATGTTCCATTAAATGCTGCTTTAACATGTTCTTGGAGAAATGGTGAGAGTTGTCTGTACCAGATGCTCTCCACTTGCTCGTCTCTATTTAAAGTGGCTATAATGTTGCTCACTGCAGATGGTGACAGCAGCCACGAAATTAAAAGACACCTGCTTCTTGGGAGAAAAGCAATGACAAACCTAGACAGCATCTTAAAAAGCAGAGACATCACCTTGCCAACAAAGGTCCGTATAGTTAAAGCTATGGTTTTCCCAGTAGTGATGTATGGAAGTGAGAGCTGGACCATAAAGAAAGCTGTTCACCGAATAATCGATGCTTTTGAATTATGGTGTTGGAGGAGACTCTTGAGAGTTCCATGGACTGCAAGAAGATCAAACGCATCCATTCTTAAGGAAATCGGCCCTGAGTGCTCACTGGAAGGACAGATCCTGAAGCTGAGGCTCCAATACTTTGGCCACCTCATGAGAAGAGAAGACTCCTTGGAAAAGACCCTGATGTTGGGAAAGATGGAGGGCACAAGGAGAAGGGGACGACAGAGGACAAGATGGTTGGATAGTGTTCTCGAAGCTACCAGCATGAGTTTGACCAAACTGAGGGAGGCAGTGGAAGACAGAAATGCCTGGCGTGCTCTGGTCCATGGGGTCACGAAGAGTCGGACACGACTAAACGACTAAACAACAACAAATAATGTTGCTCTGCCAGGTGACTATTCCATCACTTCCAATTGTTGTTGGTAACAATATACAATTACAGGTGGCCGGCTGGTGTTATCAATCCATGAAATTCACTCAGTGCAGCCTATGGAGGGTATCAATTGGAATAGTTCAAATGTGCTTTTGAAAAACATCAATAAAATCAAATCTATATAGCATAGTATGTGTACCCTCTGCATTATAACCTGGGGGGTATTTTCTCAAATGAAACATAAAGGAGGAACAAGTTCAGCTGTTTGGGGCGGGGATTTAGAGGACAAAGTTGTATCTTTATTTCCTACACAGATGTTTGTAAAATTAATGGTGCATTAACCTTACTTCGTTTTACATATTTATTAACTATACTTAAACTTTCAACACCCTTAGAGAAAGTGATACATGGTACAGAATATTGTGGTACCATTTACACCCCAGCCTGATTCATTTGGCCCCAGTGATGATAGAAGCTCAAATCTAAGGCACAATCCAAACAGGGCTGTAAATAATTTGATTTCTGCATCGATGAAGTATTGCAATACAGTGGTAGATGCGAACAGGATCTGTTCCAGAGCCCCGTTCGCATCCTGAGCAGAACGCAACCCGTGTCTGCATGTCTGCGCATTCATGGGTCACGATTTGCCACTTCTGCGCATGCGTGTGACATCATTTTGAGCATCTGCGCATGTGTGAGTGGCGAAACCCGGAAGTAACCCATTCCATTACTTCCGTGTCGCTGCGGAACACAACCTGAAAACGCTCAACCTGAAGCATATTTAACCCAAGGTATGACTGTATTTATGTTTCGCCATTTCTTTCCCCCTTTGCAACCCATACTCCTCAGGAGTAGGTCTGGCTGGAAAATGTGCAAGTAGACTTATTCAAAAGGATTTCATCTGACATGACATGAGGAGGGATGAAAGCCTGTCTGCGGTCTCACATTGTAAGAGTCATTCACTTCACGCTGTAGTCATCAGCCAGAAAATAATAGGCACTTGGTGATAAACAAATCCCTGTCTCACAGCAGCCATTCAGCTTCACTTCCTTCTACATTGTGATGTAGGACTCACACTTTTGTAAATTTCTGGTCAGCTGAACTTCTACACCTTTCACTGAACTTGGCCAGATTTTCAAAGATAGCAGAAGCTTCACATTCCCATTACCTGAAGCTATGATGTGGGAGTCTGGGCCTGTTAATCCCGGTTAACTTTAGGTCACTGTGCTGTAGGCACATCTTTGGTTGAAACCCCAGAACTTAAATCAATTAAGCAATGCAGCAGTCGTGTTCTGGAAGTAATGACCCCTAGAGAAACTTAGTGAAAGCTAAAATACATCACATCATTTGTCTTTCAGCTCTTGATCTGAGAAGTTTCCATTTTTTCCTTTTATAGCCATAGCCACTAGACAATGTGCTGGAGAAGCTGTGCATGCTTAATGTCTCTCCAGAGCATAGATGTGAGGTAATCTTTAGGGATGCAGAAGGCTGTCCGAACCACTAGCCAAATGTGTCTCCATGTCATATAGCTCTGAATTAATTTGTATGTGTTGCAATAATGTTATAGAAATTGCCACCAACAGAATATAACATACATGTACAATGCAGTGGTAACAAACAAAATGGTGGAAGAGAAGGAATTCCCATTTGTTTTTAACAGACTCTCTTTGTGTTCTTAAGTGAGGCCACCTCTAGATTGTCAGTATTTTGGAGGAGGGCTTCAAGCGCCTATTGGGAATTTAGATTTGCACAATTAAAGTGTATTAAAGCAGTCTGTTGCCCTGTCACAACAAACACACTTAACGGAAAGTGAGAGGATGAACAAGTCTTAGGGAGAAATTAAATGTAGTGCTAAGTAGCTCATCCTGTCGGCGCACTGCTTCAGGGGATATCCCGACTCCCCAAACCGATTAGGGTAGTGCGGGCAGGGTTGGGGGGGCAGACCAGTTGCAACAGTGGAAATCCTTGTGAAATACAATTGTTTAATTGCACACTGAAATGGAGAATGCCTGTATTTATATTTCTGAAAAGTTTAGCTTTGGAAAATTCCATTGAAGCAGGTTAATTAACTGTTGATGTTCTCTGCTCTTTCATGTGAGTATTTAACCTTAGATCATGTGATTAAGGTATTCAATTACAAATCTTCATTTTGAAGAGAGTTGCCTCTTTGAATATGCATGTGCTTTATACAACTTTCTGGATGTATCATTGATTGTTTTTGTATCTGTTTTGAAGAAGTTCTGGTTAGTAAAGCTTTGAATCATATTTATTGGTCTGGACAATTCTTATTTCCAAAGGAGTCAGTTTTTATGTATCCAATTGCTTTATGCTGTCCAATATTAGTATCTGCAATAGTCTTTGAAGGACATTCCACTGATGGGGCTTTTTCGTTGTATCTGGCCCTTAGGCCAATCAGGATGAATTCAGGGTGCATGCTCATTATTGTATAACCTACCCTCAAACAAATCAGAACCAATGCTCAGTCATGACTGGGCACAGCCTAACCTCTGTAGAAGCTTTGTGGAAGCAAATTAGGATGACTGCTTAATAAACAGAGCATCTTGAGGAACCCTGAGTTACAGCTAGTTCTTGTCTAATGAGCAAAAATGAGCTGGATCCAACCCACAGTTCTTTTCCAAATGAACACCACAACAATGGTTATATGGTTTTGTAGTTCTGGTGCCTTTATCTTGGTTTGCACCTGCATCATTTGTTAATTGTTTTATTGTTTCTTTATACGTAAGAAACCTAGGAAATTTTTGTTGAAGGTGCAATATACAGAGAGATCTAGAATAATAAATTAGTTCCTCATCTCTCCAGTTATGAGTAGTGATCAGTGCTGGACGTTTTACTATGTTTTTATATGTAATGTAACTGCTCAGTGTGGCTGGGAAACCCAGCCAGATGGGCGGGGTATAAATAAGGTAGTAGTAGTAGTAGTAGTAGTAGTAGTAGTAGTAATAATAATAATAATAATAATAATAATAATAATAATAATAATAAATTTCTTTGAACCCTCCCATGTCTTTTCTTCTGTGTTGATGAAGTCCCTCACTCCCACCCCCTGAGTTGAACAAAGATAATATATGCCCTAAACTGCTTATAAAGCCCTTCATTTTAGATATAATGACATTAGAGAGAGTTATTTTGGAAACATATGTAATCACGGAGCATTTTGTGGTGTTTAGAAAATGTATCTATCCAAAGGACAAACTAAATGTGCACCGACAGCATGTATTTTACACACTCGAATGGCCTATATTACTACAATTCTCTTAGGAACTATAAATTAAAAGTTGTAGATTTCATGTATGCTTAAAAAACAACAACCCATACTGTCTCCTTTCATTCGTGGTTTGGACAAATGCCCAGGACTTCGGATGCACATCCAAACTTAACAAGTTAAAGCTTTCTTTGACCTCAAGTGAGTTGCATCATTGATCGGTTGCATCATGGCGATATATATATGAAAAAATCCCATGAGAACAAATGAGCTCTCAAAGCCTCTCTCTCCCCCCTCCCCTTTTAATGGCCTTGTAATAGGACAGTTCCTATTATTTTTTGCCATACTTTGGCTTTGGCTAGCCCATCAGAACTCTATTTAGGGATAGAAGTGAGGAGTGAAGGGGAAAGCCCTTCTAGTTAGCCTTTGCTGTTTGAGCAATGGGGAATCGATTTTGGCCTGGCTACAGCTTCCTCAAGGAAGGCTGGACTCAGTGAACATTGGAATGGTCCCAACATATCATCTAGTTCAAGGATGATCAGAACCAGATAATGCATGCAAAAGAATTTCTTCTCCATAACTGCCCTGAAGGCCTATCTTTTCACTCAGTTGTGCTGCATTCCATAAACCGTATCTTGTATCGAGCAGCTATTATTTGTACTTGCTAAATGGACCAAATAAGTATTTTAGTACTGCACCTAAGGGAGTAATCATTTTACACCCTCCAAACATATCATTTCTGTTACCGATTCCAGTATTATTACAGGGCCTAGGTCTGCCTTTGAAAGTTGCCAAATTACATAGTTAGTTCATTGCTCTTTAAAGCACACAACTCATAATATGCATTTATAGAAATTACAGGTTTTGCATAGCTTGAGGAATAGGCTTTTGAAGTCTCAGGCTCAAACTGCACACGGTGGCAGTGGCAGGCATGTTTTGTTCAACTCAGGCCAGTTCCAATCACAAATAAAATGGGGACTATAGTCCATTTTTATAACCAAAGCAGCAAGCAGGTGCAGTGTACTGAAATCCACTACTTGATGCATCGATGGGCAACCTGTGTCTCTCTACACATCTCCAGCATTCAGTTCCCATCAGGCCCAGGTAAGCTCCACCCTGCATAATCAATCAATCATATGATGGGGTGCACACACACCATTTGAATGCCCATTAAATTTTTTGGGCAGTAGCCACCTAAAATATTTTATTGCCCCTCCCCCCCCTCTGAAGGAACCTCAGCCCCTAGGAGTTGGCTCCTATGATCAGTGGTGGAGCTTCGTGCTTCGGCACCGGGGGGCGGAGAGCAGGTGGGGGCGGGGCTGGCGCATGTCCCAGGGGCGGGGCAGGGGGGCAGCCATGATGGCACCCTACTGGGATCGCGCTGCCGGGGGCGGTGTGCTCCCCCCGCACTCCTCTTCCTCCGCCAGTGCCTATGATCCCACTTAACAGGAAATGCTGGAAAATGTGGATTTGACAGGGAGCATGAAAGCTTCCATTTGCTGCAAGGGTTACATAAGCAGGGAGGTGAAAAGGGCACGTGGGCAGTTTTGTGACTTCCAGGGTCATTGGGCGGGGCAGTTGCTGAAGGACAGCTTAACCCACCATGCCCACAAAGTTCTCTACCTGCCCACAAGTTCTCGAGCTCTGACGAATTGGCCTGTTGCCCTCAGGTAGAGGAGAAGATGCCCCATCATCAGTACTGAAGAAAGAACCAACTTAAAGTCTGGTCAGATTCTGAACATGTAAGGGAGAGGGGGCACCATCTTGTCCATTGTGTCAGGCACCAAGATGTATCGGTTCTTCTCCTCCCAGCCCCCAGAACAGTTTGAGCTTGAAAAGTCCCCCAAAGACGTTCCAGCTCTGGTCTGGTTACACCTGTCAAAGTTTTGTATCCTATGCAACCATTAAAGCTCCAAGAGTCCTTTGTTTCTTTTCTCAGTTACCTGGTTGTCCTGGGAGCCTTTCAACTCTTATTAAATAACTGTTGGTCTATACTTGAGGTCAAAAACTTATGGTCCCTGTACTAGAATCGACCCACAGTTTGCCTTCCCACCAGAGAGGTTTGGGGGAAGTAACACTTGTGGTTAAAGATTAAATCTCAGCTTATTTACTTTGGCCCCTTCTCAAAGTGGGCTTCCAAGAAATATAAATGCTGTCCAGGTCCTTGCCTATTCTAAATCCATGAACTGCATTCCCTTTTGATCATCCATCTCATAGTCAGATCTGATCTCCATGCCAGTATTTCATTTTTTTTTTATATGTCCCTGCCGTCATACCTCTGCTATGTTCTTAGCTTGCCTTTCTGAAAACAAGCATTTTTTTCAATGCATGTGAAAAAAGACAAGACAAGCCTCATGAATGGCTAGAGATGTCACCAAGCGTCATCATTCATTGGCCTCAAAATACAAATCTCTGCAACTTGTAATAAAAATAATGCAAGCATAAAGACGCCCAGGTTATTTTCCAGCTTGGATTTTCATTGTAGGACTTCCGCCGCCACCCTTGTTTCCTTCTGCACTTTTGTCCCAACCCAAATCAACCCCGAGGGGACCTCATCCATCTCTATTTGAGATAGCTTTGCATAGTGCTGTCTGTGAAATAGTTAAATTTACATCAGAGAGAGAGAGAGATAGAAAAGAGAGATTGGGAAATGATGTCATCAATGCATAAACTGACTACAGCAATTATACATCACAATCCATGAGAACCCAAAGAACACACAAGAGGACTCTACTTGCCAGAGCAATGCTTAATGAGCAAATGATTTATTTGCAAAGCCTCTCAAATTCCTTTGGGCGGGACGGAGAAAAGTTTGTGCTATTTAAAAATGAGCTGTGCTCTTTGACTTTTTATTGACATCAGACTGGTGGAATCTGGTGCTCTGGAATCAAGAACATCATGAAAAAAGCAAATAATGCAAAATAATGCATTTATTTTTTTTTTGGCTTCCAACCCAGTGCAAGCATCAACCAGCACATCATTATGGTGTATACGTTGCACCACTGCAGATTTGTGTGTTCTCAACAGCCTTTACAATTTTCAGTGCTGCAATATAAGAATATGTTTGGTTTAATGGCAACGATTACCCTGAAATGAGGCAAGGCACCTGAATCATATTTCAGAAAAGCAAAACCTTATTCCAATGACTTGTTGTCTAGGGTTAAGCAAACCTTTTTTTTTTCATTCCTGAAATGAAAAAGAAAGAAAAGAAGAAGAAGGAAGATGTAGCCAACTTGTTTTCTCATGCTCTGAAGGGTAGCACTCGAACCAAGAGCTTCAAGTTACAAAAAAGGAGATTCTGACTAAACATGAAGAACTTGAGTTGGCGGCCTCACTCAAGAGGTTGTGGACTCTCCTTCCTTGGAGGTTTTTAAGCAGAGGCTGGATAGCCATCTGTCATGGATGCTTTAGCTGAGATTCCTGCATTGCAGGGGGTGGGCTAGATGAGCATTGGGTCCCTTCCAGCTCTCTGATTCTATGAATAGTATAATCTTTTTTTCTGCTTAAAAACGCATTGTTCAACCTAACCTGGGTTTTCAAACTAGGATGAACTATACAACTCTTAGTAGGCTCTTTAGCCATTCACTGTAAAATACATTGACTACATGGCAATTAGGGCTGTCCTGGTAATAGCATATTCACAATGTCATCATCAGCAAGTCTACTCAGAAGTAAATGCCACTGAGTTTCATGGCAGCTCTTCTCAGGTAAGTGTGTGTGGGTGTGAGTGTATAACAGGTTCAAAACAACTAATGAAATAGATAAAAACAGTACAGTGGTACCTCGGGTTACAGATGCTTCAGGTTACAGACTCCACTAACCCAAAAATAGTACTTCGGGTTAAGAACTTTGCTTCAGGGTGAGAACAGAAATCGTGCGGCCGTGGCGGGAGGACCCATTAGCTAAAGTGGTACCTCAGGTTAAGAACAGTTTCAGGTTAAGAACTGACCTCCAGAACGAATTAAATTCTTAAACCGAGGTATCACTGTACTTGTTTTTCTAAAAAAAATTGTTTGAGGTACTCTCATTTTCCTACTCATATTGAAATACTGCACCTCAATGAGGCCAAAGTTAGACTCACAAAATGTTTAGGGGTATGCGTCCCACTGCATCCCCCCAGAAAAAAAAAAGCACTGGATAGAACATAACAAGTATTCAGCTCCTTTGTGCATTAGGACACTGAGGTCCAGTGCCGAGGGCCTTCTGGCGGTTCCCTCACTGTGAGAAGCAGGGTTACAGGGAACCAGGCAGAGGGCCTTCTCGGTGGTGGCGCCTGCCCTGTGGAATGCCCTCCCATCAGATGTCAAGGAAATAAATAACTATCTGACATTTAGAAGACATCTGAAGTCAGCCCTGTTTAGGGAAGTTTTTATTGACTGATGTTTTAATGTATTTTTAATCTTTGTTGGAAGCTGCCCAGAGTGGCTGGGGCAACCCAGCCAGATGGGCGGGATATAAATAATAAATTGTTGTTGTTGTTGTTGTTGGCTACTCAGACTGCCTCTTGCTTGCGGCCTGAGATGGGACTTGGGTTGATCATTTGCCTGCAACTTTGTACTGCCTTAACCTTGGCCCCGTCCCAGCATGTGCCTGCAGCACCTTGACCGTGAGTCAGCCTTTGCTACCAACCCTTTCCCCAGTCCTGCGTTCCTGCCACTCATGCCTCACATTGTGGCAGTCTCGAACAACTGAAATGTCATAGTATCACAGAATTGTAGAGTTGGAAGAGACCACAGGGTCATCTAATCCAACCCCCTTGCAATGCAGGAATCTTTCACCCAATGTGGAACTTGAACCCTTAAGAATCTCATGCTTTATGGACTGAGCTAAAGATTATTCAAATAATCTTTGATTATTCAAAACTACAGCACATATTACAACAGTGCCTTCTTTAAAATGAAACGTTCAAGTCTTTTGTCTGAAAATCGTTCCAAATATTGAATGGGAATTTGGATGTGATTCCTTGTACTTAGTCCCTTTTACTCATCAGATTTCTAAGAAATAGATCAGCTGTTTTTCCCCTAGCGAGGAAGAATTTAATTGCTTCTAGCACTGCCATCTCCTGGCCCTCTGATGCAATTCTTTTAGCCCTTCATTTAAACTGATGTGCAAAAGATGGGAACGTTTTTTCTGCATACATGAAAATGAATCAAATGACCTATATTTCTTTCATAAGAACCTCCTATGTTACTCAAGGATATAAGTTAATGAATGATATAAACTGCATGTAGACATAACCTGCAGACTGTTTCAGAACAAAGTGCTGGGGAAAAACTCATAGCAAGAAGAACAGATTCCTGAGTGTAAAAGCAGAGGCATGACATCAATGCAAAAGAGCTTCACCGTCTGAAATTTATGCAACTATCAAAGATGCAAGACATCTGATTTCTTTTGCATCCGGCTGCCATCTAATCATATAGTTGGAAGGTACCACAAGAGTCATTTGGTCCAACTCCCTGCAATGCAAGGATCTTTTGCCCAACCTAGGGCTTGAACCCATGACCGTGAGATTAAAAATCTCATGCTCTACCAACTGAGCTCTATCATGTGGCAGCCCTGTTTAGGGAGGTTTTTAATATTTAATGCTGTATTGTTTTTAACACTCGATTGGAAGCCGCCCAGAGTGGCTGGGGAAACTCAGCCAGATGGGTGGGATATAAATAATAAATTATTATTATTATATATGGGTAGGAGGACTGAAAATTCGCACATTTGGGACTTCCGGGTTAGCGCCATCGCCTAATGGCGGATTCCCTCCGAGTTCCGGAGGGAATCGGCTCAGCAGGGGTCGGGTCCTGCCGCGGCGGCGACGCGGGGACCCTCAGAAACCACAGGCGCTGAAGCCTGTGGACCTGGTGACTCGGCGGGCACCATTTTTGCCCCCCCCGACCCGCAAAGGAGCCTTTTTAAAGGCTCTGGAACGGGGGACGGAGAGCGGTGCAGTGCTGTGAGTTGACTGCTTCCCCTGCTGAGTGAAGCCGCATGCCATGGACGGAGAGCGCTGACTTCTTTCTCTGAACATTTGGATTAAAAGCAACAACCCGTGAGTAACACGGAAATTGGACTTAAAAGGGAAATTGTCTTTGGGAATTAGGCACGATCGGGTGAGGTGTTAAAAGGAGGTCCGCCCACCCGCCTTGTAAACATCGTAAAGCAAGGATTTTATTACTAAGGTTGTGAGAATACCTTTCTTCTTTGTGGAGAAAAGCAATTAACTTTATGCTGGGGCAATTTAAGTGATTGTGCTGGAGGATAAGAGCTAACATTGAGAACGGAATTCACCCCTCCCCCAAGACCCGGGAGCGATCGGTGAGAGAGCCTGCGGAAGAGACATAAAGACTTTGACAGCTGGCAAACTAGCTGTCAAAGTTGGGAAAAAAGGAGAACTTTGTTTCTGCTGTCTTTGCTGGTTATATTCGTTACAACTTGGTAACAAATTGTTAAAAACAAAGAAGAAAAGGCTAACTTGACTTTTGGGTTGGAACTGGAAGATATTAAGAAACTAGAATCCCTCTAGAGGGGGTTTAGGACATTACAAAAATGGCTGTAAGTGGAAAAATACTGGCTGAACTGGAGAAGACTTTTTTTCTCTTGGGAAAGTTGCAGGAACAGAGTGACGTTTTGGCAACAAATGTGACAATACTGAATGGAACAGTAAACAAAGTTGCTGAGCCTGGGAGGGACTTGACTCAAGTTTTTGCAGTTGAACAGGAAAGTTTTGCAGTTGACTTAAAATTTTTTGCAGCTGAATATGAAAAGAAATTTGAGAAATCTGAGAATGTGATGAAAGAGGAACATGATGATTCGAAGGAAAAAGAAGGAGGAGCTATAATGCCACAGATGATTGAGGAGAGCCAGAGGCCGGTCAAGATGGATATAAAGGAAAATAAGATCAGGATGATGAAAATTTGGTTTGAATTGAAGAATGGAGAATGGAGAGATCTCCCTATGTGGAGATCTGAAGACCTATGGAATACAAACTTGGCTAAAGTGGAAACTGGAGCTTTTGGGACATTTGGACTTAAGAGAAGTAGGAAACAAGATTTTGGCTCCATTTTTAAATACGGAGGCCTGGCTGGAAGAAACATGGACCTTATTGGGACAGAGCTCCTTCGAGATTCGGAGTTTAATATAAAGGACTATCAAAAAAACCGGCAGAGAGGAATTGTGAGAGAATTGAGAGCCTCGGACGTGAGGTCGCCAGGCTGACTGCAGATGGACTGATGGACTTTTTGTTGGGGTTTGAAACCGGGAAAGGGGGTGGTGGGGCCTTGGGAATCCAAAGGGTGGATAACTATATTCTGTTTTAATTAATTTGGTTTTGCCACTAACATAAAAATGGGGATTTCGGGGAAGGGAATTGGGGCCGACCTTAGAAAAAGACTTTTAAGAATAAGTATTGACGTATAAAGATTGAGGTTTATAAGTTAAAATTGGTTAATTAAAATGAATTAGAGAAAATAAGGTAAAGTTTGGGGACAAGAACTTGCTGAGCTAAAAATTGGAACTGGAATACAAGAAGGGGAGGTGTGGGGAAGTCAAGGAAATTGGTCATTGACAGTAAGAAATGTAAATTGTATGTGTGTTTAATTGTTTGTTTTTTCTTTATGTTTTGTTTTTATTTATTTTTTTGAAAATTTCAATAAATATCTTTTAAAAAAAAAAGAAAATGCGCACATTTGGAGTAGGAGGACTGCAAATTTGCACCTTTTGATTTTAGGGTTGAAACTACTGTTTGAAAAATGTGTAAATGTTTTGTGTGGGGTGGGGGGTGGGGAACCCTTCATGGTGTATTCTCCATCCCAGCCCCCAGCAAATTCTTTAGTGCCATCCTTTCACCTATGTGCCACTGCTTCTCTGCCATCTTAGGCATTTACAATTCACGGAGTGGGTACAATTACATTCACTTGAGGGAAACTAAGCCAGTTTTGAATGGAAGCAATGCTTTCTAGATTGGTCACATGGGTGATCTTGGCCAATCAAGAATCACTGTGGATGAACGAAGTCCACTGTGGAGAACATTTCCTAGACAAGTAGACAAGGGAACACTTTTGACCATATGGTCAAATCTGAGACTTTCCTTGTTAGGCCAAATTGCTGTTATTAAGATGAATGTTTTGCCAAGAATGCTGTTTTTGTTTCAAACATTGCAGATTGTGGACAAGATGGACTGTTTCAAGAAGTGGCAGAAAGATATATCTAGATTTGTCTGGCAGGGCAAAAAGCCCAGAATAAAATTTAAGATACTAACTGATGCAAAAGAAAGAGGGGGGTTTGCCCTGCCGGACTTAAAACTGTATTATGAATCAGCGGCTTTTTGCTGGCTGAAAGACTGGCTACTTCTTGAGAACACAGACATTTTGGACTTGGAAGGGTTCAATAATAGGTTTGGTTGGCATGCATATATATGGTATGACAAGGTAAAAACTCACAAAGGTTTCAAAAACCATATTGTTAGGAAAGCATTATACAATGTTTGGATTCGGTATAAAGATCTGTTGGAAAATAAAACTCCTAGGTGGTTGTCACCAATGGAGGCTAAGGAAGTGAAAAAACTTAATATGGAATCTAAATGGCCAAAATATTGGGAAATTATAGAACAAGAAGGTGGAAAAGTGAAACTACAGAGCTATGAGAAATTGAAGTCTAAAGTAAGAGACTGGCTTCATTATTACCAGATAAATGAGGTATTTAAACAGGACAGGAAAATTGGCTTCCAGGTGGAAAAGTCAAAGTTAGAAACAGAATTGTTAGAACCCAATACTAAGAATCTGTCAAGAATGTACAACTTGCTGTTGAAATGGAATACACAGGATGAAACGGTTAAATCAGCTATGATTAAATGGGCACAGGATATTGGACATGACATTATGTTTGCTGACTGGGAACAGTTATGGACCACCGGAATGAAGTTTACGGCATGTAATGCCCTAAGAGAGAATATTATGAAAATGATTTATAGGTGGTACATGACCCCAGTCAAGCTTGCAAAAATCTATCATTTGCCAATAATAAATGCTGGAAATGTAATGAAACTGAAGGTACTTTCTATCACCTTTGGTGGACGTGCCCAAGGATTAAGGTCTTCTGGGAAATGATTTATAATGAAATTAAGAAGGTGCTTAAGTGTACCTTTCATAAGAAACCAGAGGCTTTTCTCCTGGGCATGGTAGGCCAATTGGTGTCAAAGAAAGATAGGACGTTTTTTATGTATGCTACAACAGCAGCAAGAGTTTTATTAGCAAAGTATTGGAAAACACAAGAACTACCCACGCTGGAAGAGTGGCAGACGAAGGTGATTGACTATATGGGACTGGCGGAGATGACGGGCAGAATCCGTGACCAAGGGAAAGAGACGGTGGAAGAAGATTGGAAGAAATTTAAATTTTATCTTAAATTTTTTTGTAAAATTAGTGAGTGTTAAAATGTCATGGGTAAAGCATAGCAGATTTGCAGCGATAAATGATTGGATAAGAGAAAAAAAAGGGTTAAAGAAAGGGATTTATAAGTAATTTAGATCAGGGGTTGCTGAAAAAGTTTAAAACAGGGATGCAGAAAAGGGAGGCATGGGGAAGTCGTTGAAATTGGGTATAAGAAAAAAAAGATTATGAAATTATACATGTTTATATGTTTGTTTGTTTGTGTGTTGTTGTTTGTAATGTCTTATAATATATGTTGAAAAACCAATAAAAATTTTATATATATATAAAAAAACACTTTTGTCTCCTTTTCAATTAATCCACAACAAATTGTTGAAAGACTGGGTCCTTTTAGAAGATGCTGAAAATGTTCAGGAAAGCCATCCTCTCTTTTCAGCTTAATTCTGCCCATGCAGAGGCAAATAATTAAAATAGAAGAAGAAGAAGAAGAAGAAGAAGAAGAAGAAGAAGAAGAAGAAGAAGAAAGCTGAATGGAAGAAGCTGCAATTAATAAGCTGCAACTCAGCTACTTGTGGAAAATGTTCATCATCAGACTTTGGCAATATGAAAGTGCAGGACGTTTATTTCATAGGTAGGTAGCTAAGGAGTGAAGCAAGTGAACTTGAGGGAAATTTCGAGCCAGCCTAACACAAAAACACACATTACCAACACAAGTGACTCAAGATTTCCCTGGCGAGATGAAATCTAAGGAAGGTTTTGTCACTCTTCATGTTCTTTATTGTGAATCAGATCAGAAAGAGCAAATGCTACAGAGTGCAGATAAACTGCTGACACTTCACACCATGGAGTGGCTTGGGGTTGGTATGCTGTCATAATCGTCCGAGTAGGTCTGGTACTGGTCCGTGAGAAGCGGCTGATGAAGATCATCCTTGTTTCTCCTGGCACGGACGATGCATGTGGCAGCAGCAAATATAATTGCAACCAGGATCAAGGCAGTGACAATGGCAATAGTGATGATTTCCGTGACTTGGAGAGCCCGAGCTAGAAAGAAACAGGAAGGGCACACAGGGTTAAAGTCTTGAGTGATGTAGACGGGGAGGGTCAGGGGGGTCATGGCCCTGGTGCAGATTTGTGAAAGGGTGTGAGGGGGTGCAAGCAGGCCCCCTCACACCAGGCCCCTTCAATCTCTAATTCGCACCTGGGCTGGGCCTTCAGGGCTGGGGCAGCGGTGGCTCATTTCCCCCCTTGTGGATGGTGAAGGGACATCTGCACACGCCCCACCCCTGGGCCAGTCAAGGGAGAGGGAGGGTGCTGCTGCCGCCCACCAAGGAGAGGCAAGAGGCTCTGGTAGCCGCTGCCTCCTTTGCAAATGGGGTGCCTCAGCCCTCAGATCTGCCCTCATCGAGGGGCGGTTTTGAGCCTCTTTCTCCCTTGCCTCACCTGCCGCTGACTCAGACTGCACACCCCAGTTGCTGAGCTACATCACTGGATGTAGCTAAAAGTCTAATCCATTTGAATATTCTTCTTAGAGATTATGGATAATAACAAGTCCCAGTCATTTCAAGTTGCTGTTGATTGCAACTTTTAAAATGTTTTAGGCATTTCTTTCTTTTACTTTAACTCATTGTAATATTCTTAATAAAATTATAATTGTTATTGTTGTAGTTATTATTATTATTCTTATAGAAGTACTTCTTTCTAATATGAAGTTCCACAGCAATTCAAGAACTGCGTGATGGTGGGTTTCTGAGGGACTTAATTCCACTCATGCAACCTGAATTATTTCCTCTGTAAATCAGAACAGGGAAACTTCTTTTTAAATAGACTATTATTAGGCTATGTATCCAGAATTTGTGCATTAATATATCCAAACTGACCTTCCTTAGAAATTATCTCTGAATTGTAAACATGGGGACAAAAAGCAAGGGCAAACTAAGGAACCAATCTACTCCTCTGATAGTGTCTTTTTGGATCATTTAGTTTTCCCATACTAGGTAAGTAGATCACACTTGTTTTTTACTGCTTTCTTTGCTCCATTAACTCAGTTGTTGAATCCTGAATATTCAGTGTTATCATTTGATGATACCAAAAATGTGCATTTCCCCCACAGTGTTTCTTTGTTCATTAAAGCAGGTGAAGCAAACTACATAGATTGAAAAACCAGTGATTTCTGTTAGGCTTCAAATTAGATACAGTTCAAGTTTAAGCAGCCATGGAAAAGAGCACAGCCCTTAATAGCTATTTCATGCACAGAATATTTGTAAATAGTAAATCAACATTTGAACCACTTGAACAGAAAAGAAGAAAGAATTATGTAATGAAAAAGAGGAGCTTAATAACTTACTTGGCCACTGAACTTCATAACTGTATCCCAGATTTCCTGGTGCTGTAACAAACATCTCATTGTTGGCCACGGGGGGCCAGAATGGTACCATGTTGTACCGTCTGTTATGTCCAATGGGGGCATTCTCTAGTGGGTAGATCGAGATATCTAAAGGGGGAAAATGTTTTGCTTGTTCAGTTTCAGGAACTTGGTAAAGATAACAAAATTAACATGGAGCCTTGGTGGCCAGTCCCAGATTACAAACAATTAGGGTGCCGCCAGACTGTCAATATTTTGCAATAGGGATTTTAAGTGCGTACCAGAACTGTAGATTTGTGCAATTAGAGTTGATTGAAGTGTTTTGTTACCCCGGCAGAACAAAAGCATTTCCCCCCACCCAAGTTTTTGCAGTTTGGAAAGTGAGGGGGAATGAAAAGTGTGGGGTGAATGAATGATTAATGGGAAGACGATGAAACAGTCCACAAGCAGAGTGAAGCTCTTTGCACTTCTCTCTTGTTCATAATGAAAGGGAGAGGTTGTCCAGTCCTGGCATCCAATGTACGCTGGGCTGGTCATCTTTAAGGCAATGTGTTCAATGTCGGTGGGGTTAAGAAAGTGCAAACAGGAACTGAGCAGGAAGAGCAAACAGTCTCTCATGCACTGTGGATTCTTGAGAGGCTATTTGCTGACACCATTCATGAGTGCCATCAGAAGTACATTGGCACCCATAGGTGATGGGTTGGTGACCCTTCTCCCTGAGGCTTCCATGTCAGGTGACCAACAAATATAATAAATAAGCAATCTGAGACATCCTTGCAGGGGACACCAGTGATGTCATTGTTACCCTCACAGAAGCAGAGAGAGGGCTTATGCTGAACATTTCCCCGTGACTTTTCATTGCAGGAGGTGCAGGAGGAGATCACCAAAGGTGGGCAAGCAATTGGTCAAGGATGTTTATCCATCAACAATTGCCTTCTCTGATAAGCTTCTGAGCACCCTCAGAGTCAACCCCTGCAAATGCAGCCGGAAAACTTACTCTGAAGCCCTGCATGTTTGCTTCTTCTCTGTTCTCCTTCCTTTTGCTCTTTCTTTGCCCAGAAACCCAGAGAGACTGGCTGCTTCCTGCCATGCCATCTGCTTTTCTTTTGTATTTGTTAGGGGAACATGACACGAACTTATGTGATTTTACAGCAGTAACAAACAGCTCTTTTGAACTTGCCAGAATTTCCACTTGACTTATTGTAAGTCATGCACAAAAATGGCTAGAAGATTTTTAAAGACTATATGCAAATATATACCCTGTAACAGCAAGTACATTGTTTGATTTATCCTTTTCCCCTCTTCTTTTTTTGCAAGAGGGGTAGAGAATGAAGGGCAGCAGTGTGTGATTTGTGAATTTATGCAATTAGAAAAGAGTATGTAACTATTTCTGCTGTTCCGGTCAACTGACCTGGGAAAACTCCATTAAGATCTTGTGATCCCTGGGTGTAATTTATCCTGCATCATCAACCAAGACAATAGCTCCTTCTTTGGCTAAATATTATTCTGCTTCTGAAGACAGGAGTAAAAGGATGCGATTGTGCCCCTGATCCCCAAGCCCAGGCCTCTGAAAGGGCTGTGTTGTTGCAAGGGGATCATAGCAGCTTGTTTGTGCAAGTGGGAACAGAAGCCTGTCCTTTGCATCTCACCTACTTTGCTGAGTGGGACTCGGGTAGTGGGTGAATCGTTCTCTTTGCCTGAAGGTTAAATAATGCGAACCACAAGAACTCACCAGGATTATGCCTTCTCAACCATTCGTCAAAAAGAGCGTCGGTGAATGTGTGCAGGAGGACAAAAATGGGATCATTTGGGGACAAATGGGTTTGCCCTCCCGTGCCGTTCAAAAACAGATGGGCCAGATTGTGAAGGCTACGCACGGCTGGATTGTACTTCCCCGAAGGGTCGCTGTAACCTGCACGTAAGAATAAAGAAGAGGTGTAAATTGGAAACAGCAGTGAGATTAAAGCAGCTGGTTATAATTCAGTTTGCCATGATTTTGGACCACTCTCTTAGGAAATGGCATTGTTCCTTGCATATCACAGACTCTTTCAAATGCACACGATTGCTATTTCCTCGAGACACTCAACTTTGAGATTAAATAATGATGCTATATGAATACAAAGTGATTTGCTTGCTCGTGGGTTTGTTGCACAAGCAAAGTGGAATGTTGCACATTGAAACACAAACACAAATCTGTCTTGCACTGAGCTACAGTGGCAGCTTTTGGGTCGGAATGGCAGCAAACATAATTGAAACCACCACGTGCATTTTCTAGCCGTCGACACAAGTGTCAAGATGTTCTTATGTATCCTAATGGGCCAGCTGTTCCTCCAGCTCCCCACATGTCTTTTCCTGAATGGCTGCCAGCAGATTGACTTTGGAGAAGGACCTTCTGCTTCAGGGAGCCCAGAAATTCTCAGCGCTGATTCTCCAGCACCACTAAACAAATTCTTGTAATGTCAGAATCTTGGTCATCAGAAGAACTGAAATAATTAGGTGGGGAATATTCTGCCTTCTTCTGCAGTGAGGCCAAGAGCTCAAACTGGGCTGAACAGAATTAAATGTTAAATTCTGCATTGGCTTTATATTTAAACAAATATAGTACAGCAATATTTCCCCATGCATCTCTCTCTGTAAATGTCAGGGAAACATAAGAAACTGACTCACATATGAGTAAGAACCTTGGTCCATCCAGATCAGTACTATCTAGGTCAGAATGTAAGTCTTGCATTTAGGACAAGAACAAAAATACTTCAAGCAATTGATAAACACTATTGCTGCTCATGATACTATTTCCCCCCGCAGCAAACATGCCCTGAAAGATCTGGAACATAAGGTACCTGTGTATGTGTGTGTGATTGTAGCTGAAGTCAAGGATGTTGAAACTCCTTTGAACATATTTGCTAGCAATGAAATTATTTTTGTGATGGATCAGGGTTTCAGAATGAAAAGCCTTGACTCCTATAAACCATTTAGCTATTGGGGTGGGGGGATACTTGGAGAAATTGGCAATAATACACTTCATTCACTCTGTTTTAGTTCATTGAGGGGAAAAAGTGATATGGTAAGTGATTTATGTTTTTCTGTTCTTTTTTAAACTGAAGGAATACTCATAATTGATTCAGCATTGATCATTTGTTTTGCATCTTATGCATTTACAATTTTATGATGTTTCTGCGATCACAATGAAACTGGCGTGATAGTTGGTGGTTTATAAATATTCTATAAATTAATGAAGGAAGGACATTATTATAACCTGTTCCAGTTTAGGAAAATGTAAATGATACAATGGGGGTCCCCATTTCACCCCATCTGACTTCCAGATCTTGAGAATACTTTCCTCACATAGTCATGGGCTTGGTATAAAAAGAGGTGGTTTGCTAAATAGATTCTTTCTATTGCAAAATAACTTGACTATTTTTCACCCTGCGCAAACTCGGTGAGTACGGCGAGCTCCATGTCCCTCTGGTTTCAAACCTTTTATTTGAGAATTACTTGCCTTCCACTGTATTACGAAAGCTGTCTGTTGAATTTGAATAGAATGGAGGCGTATCGAACAATCCAACTTCTAAGCAAAGAGCAACATCCTGTGGCTCAGGCAGGCGCTGCACCATTGGGCGGGCAACATTTCCAGCAGGGTTTCGTCTAATTGGGCCTCCTTCTGTGCCTGGCATATGAAGGAAGGGGAGGGAGCAGAAAGAGGGTGAGCTTTGATGTGTTAGCAGACTACAAAGCCTAGGAAAGAGAGGGTCAGGCTCAGAGAAAACAGGCAATGTCTTTGGCTTTTGGCTAAGGACCACTCTGTGCACCGCTTGAATCGTTGCAAGGGAATTCTCAGTGGCAATCCCATCAGACACGCATAAGAGAGCTGTAGCCCTGCTGCCTTGCTGTAGTTCTGCTGCAGTGAGAGCTAAGCTATTAATAATCATTGTCGGGTATCACAGTGAGAACTATGGCCATGCCAACCTATGTAACAGACCACGATGATCCCTGCTCAAAAGTTGCAGTCAATTGCAATCTTATATGCACACTTGCCTGGGAATAAGTGGCCCATCCAGTCCAGCATCCTATTCTCAAAGTGGCCAACCAGACACTTCTCTCTCTCTCTCTCTCTCTCTCTCTCTCTCTCTCTGCATGTGCGTGTAGGTTGGGGTAGGTTTGGGAGAAGAAGTTTCATTGCATGTGTGCAAATTATTCTGCACATGCATGGACTTTGCTGGATCCAACCCATGGTGGTAAAATCAGGTTCTGCTTGGGGCACTGGGAGCTGGTGCTCAAGCAGAGAACCCCCAAGCTCCAAAGTCAGTATAGTGTGAGAATTATGCTGACTCTCAACAATGACCAATAAAGGATTGTAGACTCTTTTACTGCTGATCTAAGATCAGCCAAAGCATCTACGGAACAATGCCAAGATAATGAGCTATCCAAGGCAAGGTATCTTCAACTATTTCAGACCCAGGAGCCACTTTTAACTCAAATATGTACCTATTTCTTAATAATTTACCCCTTATTTGCATGGTGGTAGTGCTCCTGTTTTGAACCACCCTGGAACAGTCTGTGACCCACTGATGAGTCCCAACCCATCAGTTGAAGACCAGCACCCTAGGGCACCATGTTCCATGGAAGCAAAGCATATGTATCTCTCAAGCATTTTCATTTTGTTGCTGCATCAACTGTAAAACCCATCTAGTCAATATTTGCTTGGTGTGGTAGTCAGTTTGGGGCAGGAAGGTCTGGAAAATGAAGATGGCAGGAAATAGATTAAGCTCATGTATCTTGGTGGGTGATGGGCATTTCCTGACACCCATCACACAGGGTTGTGGGAGCCATAGGCAGCATACAGGGTGCCTTTGAGGCTGATCTGCAACACCTGGTCAGAGTTGCAGGGCCTCAGGAATGGATGGGACAGGAACACATCCCTATTGGTTTTAATGATGCAGCTCAGATAAGGAGGAAAGGAGGAATTGTGCCTCTTGTCTTAGGCAGAGGTTTTTGGTGAGCTTCCTGTACTCTTATTTACACTTTGTAAATAACATACAACTCTAGTGCAACTGTCCCATTATCCTGTTAGGTTTGGTGACACTCGGAGTGCAACAGCAGATACCACAACGATAACCTAGAAAGGATTGCAAGAGGCAGGAGGAGTGTTGAATTTTGGCATTGCTGAAACTTGAGGCCCCAAGATCCACCACTGCTCCTGTCTTGCCTCTTTGTTTCCAGTTCTGGCCATCAAAGGAAGAAGACGAGGAGGCAAAATAGTCTGGAATCTGTGAAAATATTAGCTCTTTGGGGGCCACTGGCCTAGCAACAACAAAGTATACCCAAAGAACGCAGACTTACTGTTGCAAATGGTACCCAACGTGTCGTAGTCTTCAATCTCCTCACACAAAACACGCCACTGAGAGAAGATTGAGTTTTGGCTTATCAGAGTGGTGTCAAAATTGCTTCTTGCTCCCATGAGGTCATCTGTGCAAATGTCACAAGTGTTTCTACCTGTTGCGAAGTTCCAGTAGGGGAGGGCAAAGAAAGGATCCTGCAGCATGTCCTGATGAGATGAACAACAACAACCTGGGTTAATGGTGAGCTACATTGAGCTGCAGGTAAAAACCAGATGAAATCCTGAGCTTGTTAAATCATGACATTTCTTCCTATGATGCCAGTCTAGTAATGTTTCACTATATGGATGGGAATGGGGATGAGGTTCCTTAAAGGGAGACATTTTGGAACGTGTCCACACCTTGACTTGTTAGCATAGCATGTGCATCACAGAAAGGCCATTACCTGCAAGTCTCTCTCCAACTGTAGTAGATGGTATCTGTGCCAGGTGAGAAAAGCTGGTCCTTCATGGGAGAAATCTATTCCACCAAAGCTCTGCTGCCCTGGTCCAAGAAATGTCTTTCTGACAGAGTAATAATGGGACCACACAAAATAATTATAAATGGTCACATTTTCAAATTGCGGTGTATTGCCATCAGGGCCCAATATCTCCTCACGTCTCCTTGTGGCTATCACAATGTCAGGGTGAATTGTATTCTTGGCCTGTTGCAAGGCTCTTAGGAATCGATTCCTTTCTTCATTACTCAGATCCAGAAGGTTTCTTCTGACTAAAGGTTAAAAATACATCATATTATGGATTAAAGGGAAATATAAATAGGAAACAAATAATTCATGCCTATCAGTTGCCAATATAAAAAGGACTATCCATGAAGCCCAAGCCTTCAGAATCAGAATTTGGCTTCTCCAGCATGATGTGATTGTTGTATTTTATTCAGGAATAAATACAGGAGTTAAATCCAAAGTTTTCTCTTAATCTTCCATTATGGATTTCAAGATTTGGGAACTGGAACTCTAAGAAGAGATGGAGATTCCATTGCAAAAGCAAATAGTAACCTCTGATGATCTATAATCTATAATATTTCAAGGACAGTGTCCATATTTACACAATGGAGCTTCATTCCTATCCAGGAATTACCTTAAGCAAACTGTAGGAACCAGGGACATGTCAAGCATTTGTTTAGCGCACACACAAATTTCGCCACGATTCCTCTGCTGATGTGGACTATGGGCAGATACAGAAAGTCTCTTTCTGCACACATAACTCAACACCGGAATCCCTTTTGCTGACAGTTCAAACAGACACAAACACAGGTATGGATGTATTGAGTAACAGAAAGTAACATGAATATGGCTAGCACATAACTCTTGGTCATTCACAGTGCAGATGGTGCAGATGTGCATTTGTCAGTGCCAGTAGATTTCAATGTATCACAGACCACACAACTGTTTCCTCCTCAGGTTATTAGTTATGTTTGTATTCTGTGAGCCAGAATTTATTAATCTTACAGGAGTTCAAAAGACATGGGACACCTAAAGGTTTGCTTTCACACACTGGCCTGCCACCAGGTGTTACACGTGCATAATATGAACCAGCCCAAACCCTGACTTTTGTTACGATAATATAATGGTTTCAGCTAAAGAAAAACAATCAATCAAGTTTAATTGCAATAAATACCAATTACCATAACTGGTGGCAGCGACTGTGGCATGGTGTGGTTGCTGGGGAACAAGGGAGGGCTGCATTGGCCTCGGTCGGCTACAGCAGTTGGCAGGATTGCCCACCCAAATTTTAAATTTGATTGGGTCAGTTAGGGTCCTGGTGAGTGGGTGGTGCTCTGGTGGTGGACTGGCAGGGCCAGTCTTCTGTGGGGTCCGCCAGCCAGGCATAAAAGCTGGCTGCACCTCCAGCAAGCAGCACAGGTTGGGATATATTGCATTTCAGTGCAAAATATCTATTCAGAAATCATAGAATTGTAGAGTCTGAAGGGACCCAAGCGTCATCTAGTCCAACCCCCTGCAATGCAGGAATCTCACCTAAAGCATCTATGACAGATGGCCAACCAACCTCTGCTTAAAAACCTCCAAGGAAGGAGAGATCAAATGAACATACCACACAGCTTGCTACTGTACATGTGAATCTGGGAACTGCAATCTTTTTACTATATCTCTCAGGGGCTTTTTCACCAGAACTTAGTTCTGGCATCTCTCAGGTGGGCACCATTGCCAGTTTAAGAGAACAAGGGAAGCATTCATGGTGAGTTCCGGCACCTCTTTTGCCAGAAAAATAGCACTGATGTCTCTAACGCTGGCAACAACAAGATAATGGGACATCTCTGCCCTCTTCTTAAAACCATTCCATTAGAATAGTGTAGCATCTCTTACTGATGTCTTCCCTGGAAACCCCCCTCAGATTGGAATAATACCTGTTGCTGCCACTCCTTCAAAATGAACTCTTGGTGAAGGTGGTTTCATTACTGAATTCTTAATTTGTAGATGACACCAAACTGGGAGGGGTAGCTAATGCCGCAGATGACAGAATCAGGATTCAAGATGATTTTAACAGATTGGAGATTCCAACTTAGACATGAAGAAGAACTTTCTGATGGTAAGAACTGTTTGACAGTGGAACGGACTCTCTTGGACAGTGGTAGACTCTTCTTCCTTGGAGGATTTTAAATAGAGGTTGAATGGCCATCTGTCATGGATGCTTTAGTTGAGATTCCTGCATTGCATGGGGTTGGAATAGATCACTCTTGGGATCCCTTCCAACTAAACTAAACTAAACTAAACTAAACTAAACTAAACTAAACTATTCTATTCTATTCCCTCTGTTGTATTCCCTCCTTT
Organism: Podarcis raffonei; assembly: GCF_027172205.1. Taxonomy (NCBI): domain Eukaryota; kingdom Metazoa; phylum Chordata; class Lepidosauria; order Squamata; family Lacertidae; genus Podarcis; species Podarcis raffonei. The sequence goes on from NC_070618.1 coordinate 18,848,958, forward strand.
CCTCATCCCACCTAAGATGTTTGCTAATACAGAAGGAAGAGAAAGGTATTAAGCAAATCAATGAATTTGGCCCCATAATCGCCAATCTAGTCATTATAATGCATACCTTTCCAAAAGGTTGTTTATGCCATTTGCAATTCTTTTATATTCTGATTTAGGTTGCAAATCCAACACACACTTCCCTAGGAGTAGGATCTACTAAAGACAATAAGACTTAATTCTGAGTAGGGGGTTATTGCGTTCTAAGAGACTGAAAACTTCTGCTGCAAAGAAAATCTTTAGAGGCAGATGCCAATGCATTTGAAATGCAGTGTTATTTTGTTTGTGAGCTCACAGATGTTCTGAAAACTGAATCATTATGGATGATCATTTTTTCAGAGAAATATCAGCCTAAGCTACTGAAAAGGCTGAAACCATCAGAAAAGGGGGACACATCTGTGCCAAAACACACAAATATGCCCTCTTCCTTGCTATTGTCTTTACCTATTTGTGTCTGCTGATCACAGGCAGGTCCACTCCAGCCAGCTCGACAGGCTCCGCAGTTGTATCCAGAGAAGTTCCTGTTGCACTGGCAGGTTCGGTTGAAGAAGCGCAGAGGCCATTGTTCACGGTCATCTCGCCCATCGTGCATGTACTGGGGTCCATGGGGTCTGGAATCGGCTGTCACTTGTACACACTGCCCCCTTCCAGAAGATGACCCACACCTGTCTGAACCAGGAACCACCACTGGAGACAGGTCCGGGCAGCATTCCCCTCTTGTCAGCCCATCAACGGTAGCACATTGCCTGGGGAACTGAGCACTAATTTCTCTGAGCAGGGTGAAGAGAAGCAATATGGATAGATGCATAGTGATGGTCCAAATTCAACAATAAAAACAGTGAATGGATCTAAGACAGTGTCCTTTCTTGTGAGCCAAGATGCTGTGAACTCACTTCCTTTCTGTATAGCGATGAAAGCTCTAAAATGGAAGAAACAAAAATGAAAGAGGGCATTGAAATGCTGTAGAGCAGGTATCTTCAAGCTTTGCAGACCCACAACCCACTTTAACCCATACATTTGGGGGTCCATTTCTTAATCTTTTGCCCTATATTTGCTTGGTATAGACGATGTGCCTTCACAAATGGAAAGAAACCTCCTTATTTGCTTTTGAGGGTTTGCATTTTTGAGGGAGAGTTTAGCGCAATTGTCTTTTGGATCTCTGCATCGTCATCATCAATCATTATAATCATAAGCAGCAATCAGTGTCACTACTTCGGAGTACTTAGAGCATGTCCTGCCTCACTGGATGTATAAACTAATCCCGTTTACCTGGGAGTAAGCCCCTGCAAAATCAGTAGGACTCATTTCTGAGTACACAAGGATTGCAGTTTAAATTGCTTCATACAAGAACCATTTTAATCTGTCCACATCCCTCTAACTCCAACCCTTTGCTCAACCAAAACAATTATGGGTTTCCCATTCAAGAAAGTGGGGAAGTTTTCCACACACTTATTAGAATACTCCAGTCAGGCAGCTGCTTGCAAGAGATCATTCTGCATTCCTGCTCTAGCAGATGCATCTCCAAACTGCCCTTCATCCCCAAATCCCACAAATTTGATCCTATACACATCAGCATTTTATCACTTTGTTGACAACAAAACAATCTTAATACATACTTTTTCCAGAAGATCTCTCTGCTTTGTTATCTTCTTTATTGGTTAATTGTTTTTTTCTTCTTGGCTGATTGTACTTTTAGGTTGCGGTTCTTGCTGCAGCTGCTGCCCTAAACCAAGCCGAACTACTTTGTTTTGGATTTCTGTCTGCTTTCTAATCCCAGCCTTGCCAACAATTTGGTTTGGCGTGACCCTCTCTCTCTCTCTTTCTTGCTCCTCTTAATCCCTTTCTACTTCAATGAGCTTCCCCGGATAAGTACTCTGGCAGCACATGATTCCTTTCATGCGGATCTCCTTGTGATTTTACACGTTTTAGGAAAGGTCAGGGGCAAGTAATTGCAATGAAAACAGAGAGCCCACAACCAAAGGAGCTTTCTTTATTCTGTGTGCAAAGGAAGGGCCACAAGGAGATTTTTTGGGGAAGGGAGAATGAAGCAAAGGCATATCACACACCACAGAAGGAGGAAGAAGCTATTTGGAAAACAAAGGGCTTCAATTTCACACAAGGAACCAAATCCTCTGAAGTCAACTGCTTTCTGGTGATGCCACAGCCAACTCTTCTATATTCGATCAGTACATGGCTAATAGTTCCAACAAGCATGTTGGCCAACAAGTCAGATGCCATGGCCAACAAATAAATAAATAAGTTTTCGACAAATATTAGGCATGGGTCAAATGTCTCTCAGATGTAGAGTTACCTTGACAAAAACAACAACAATTTTTTGTTCATACCCCGCTCATCTGGCTGGGTTTTTCCAGCCACTCTGGGCAGCTCCCAACAGAATATTAAAAACACAATAAAACATCAAATATTAAAAACTGCCCAATACAGGGCTGCCTTTAGATGTCTTCTAAAAGTCAGATACTATATTTGTTTATTTCCTTGACATCTGATGGGATGGCGTTCCACAGAGCGGGTGCCACTACTGAGAAGGCCCTCTGCCTGGTTCCCTGTAAAACCACTTTTCACAGTGAGGGAACCGCCAGAAGGCTCTTGGAGCTGGGCCTCAGTGTCCAGGTTGAACGATGGGGGTGGATATGCTCCTTCAGGTATACTGGGCCGAGGCCATTTAGGGCTTTAAAGGTCAGCACCAACACTTTGAATTGTGTTCGGAGCCAATGTAGATCTTTCAGGACCAGTGTTATATGGTCTTGGTGGCCACGCCCAGTCACCAGTCTAACTGCCACATTCTGGATTAATTGTAGTTTGACCAACAAATGACATGAAAGGAAATGTTAGGGCAGATCTATACCATACACAGCAGGGACGCAGGTGGCGCTGTGATCTAAACCACAGAGCCGAGGGCTTGCCGATGAGAAGGTCGGCGGTTTGAATCCCTGCGACAGGGTGAGCTCCCGTTGCTCGGTCCCAGCTCCTGCCAACCTAGCAGTTCGAAAGCACATCAAGTGCAAGTAGATAAATAGGTACCACTGTGGCAGGAAGGTAAACGGCATTTCTGTGTGCTTCTCTGGTTCACCAGAAGCGGCTTAGTCATGCTGGCCACATGACCAGAAAGCTGTATGCCAGCTCCTTCAGCCAGTAAAGCGAGATGACCGCCGCAACCCCAGAGTCGGCCACGACTGGACCTAATGGTCAGGGGTCCCTTTACCTTTACTTTATACCATACACTTAAATAATACCCAGTGTGCATTTAAAGCACAAAACTTGACACACACACACACACACACACACACACACACACACACACACCACACCTGGAAACTGTAGTTTGTTAAGGATACAATTCTGTGAGGAGGAAATGAAATGACAGTTCCCCTGATTCTTTGGTGTAAGTCAACTGTTTCAAATGTGCAATGGATGTACTTTAAATGCATGGTGGAAATCTCCCTTTGACTGACTATTAGGAAGAACTTCCTGGCAAAGATTGTTTGACAATAGAAAAGGCTGCTTTGGAAAGTGGTTGGCTGTCCTTCATAACAGGTTCAAGAGCATCAGCCAGCAGTTGGACTATATAACCCTTAAAGTTTCTTCCAACTGTATGATTCCACATTTTGTTCAACTCATGGGTACAAATGCTAAGACCTTAGACACCAGCAGCACTAGGCACTCCTTGCCCCCTTCAGTGATGTATGGTATGTTGTTGTTGTTTAGTCATTTAGTCGTGTCTGACTCTTCGTGACCCCATGGACCAGAGCACGCCAGGCATTTCTGTCTTCCACTGCCTCCCGCAGTTTGGTCAAACTCATGCTGGTAGGTTCGAGAACACTATCCAACCACCTCATCCTCTGTCATCCCCTTCTCCTTGTGCCCTCCATCTTTCCCAACACCAGGGTCTTTTCCAGGGAGTCTTCTCTTCTCATGAGGTGGCCAAAGTATTGGAGCCTCAGCTTCACGATCTGTCCTTCCAGTGAGCACTCAGGGCTAATTTCCTTAAGAATGGATAGGTTTGTTCTTCTTGCAGTCCATGGGACTCTCAAGAGTCTCCTCCAGCACCATAAATCAAAAGCATCAATTCTTCGGTGACCAGCCTTTGATGTATGGTATAGATCTGCCCTAATAATAATTTTGCTCCATTATCTGGGTAACTGCCCTTCTCAAATCTGAAGATGACTATCATAGCACTTTTGAATCATCTCTTGTCCAGGCTAAATATGCCAACTCGTTCAACTTCTCCTCATAGGACTTGATTGCCAAGCTCTTCCCAAATTTTGCCCTCCTCCAAATATGTTCAAGTTTGTTCAAATCTTTTAAAAACAGTAGTACTCAGAACAGGGTACAAAAAGGTATTGTGCATTACAACAGTGTCGTTCCCCTCTTAAGTCAATAAATATCACATCTCACTTAGCCATGAAGTACCTGAGAATTCATTGCAGCAGGCACACTGTTCACTTCTGATTTGGTGGCGGCAAATTAAGACCGCTTTCAATTTTATCACACCATATCATTGCTCTGTTACACTGAGAGGGCATGAAGACCTTTCCAGGTGAATTCTTCTGCTCCTCAGGTATGAAACTGTGGCGGTAATTATAAGTGACATTATTCTTAAGAAGCTGTGCTTTCTGATTGGCAATATTGAGATTCTGGGATGTTACATTTTCTACTCATGATACTATAGTTATTGCAGATGAAGTGCTGTGTTGACATAGTTTGTGATAGTTCAATAGGCAGTGTTTTTTTTCGGGGGGGGGGGGGGTACACATACCTATAAACATTTTGTGAATCTAAGTTTGGCCTCATTGAGGGGCAGTATTTTAATATGAGAAGGAAAATGAGAGTATCCCAAAATGTGTTGGGGGTTTTTCAGGAAAAAAGCACTGTAAATAGGCAGCTATTAGTTGATGCCTGTGGTAGCATCATAACTACCAGAACACAAATTCTATCTAGCTTACACTGGCTTGTTTTTATATATGCTGGAAGCCACTCAGAATGGCTGGGGAAACCCAGCCAGATGGGTGGGGAACAACAACAACAACCCCACTTCATTTTCCTCTTTTGATGTTTGTATTCTCTTCTTTTATAATTTGAATTTATAGCTTTCATGTCACCTTTTCCTGAACTTTTTTCCTGACTATTGCCTTATCCAGCCTATTTTTATTTATTTATTACAAGGTGATTTGGTGTCTACTTCCTCTTTCAGTGTTAGGGATTAAACCTAATAAAGCAGTCATGGGGGGGGGAGGCTTTTATAAGGTCTGGAAATGCCCTAAATTTAAAATGTGAATAGGGATTTTTCAAAGCACGCAGCAGCTTCTGATCTTTGCTGGAGGTTGTAGGCTTTTGGTTTGTTTGAAAATTCCAGCTTTCAAAAGGGCACCACAGTTAACAGTTCTGAGATTACAGAACCGATAGCTCATTCACAATGCCCCAGTTTTCAAACAAAGGCTTTATTTAGAATCTGTTCTCAGCCATTGTATGGCAGAGGAAAAGGCATATGATTAAAATAACATCCCCTTTCTTAATTCTGAGCTGATCTGCCACGGGCAACAGGATGATGGTTTGCTAGTGATTCGCACAAGACCAGATCTTCAGTAGGGCAACTACTGTCAAGTGGTTCATGAAAGAAAAGGTGCTTCCAGCTATTTCTAACTATCATGAATTATCTTGGGTTGGGCCAACATGGCGGCTTCTATCTGGGACAATGGCTTGGGGGCTCTTGTCTACATGTGGGCTCAGGAGACATGCTTGTGATATAGGAGAAGGCACATGAGGTACCCTAGAAAACTTAACATTTCCAGAGATGGCAATCTTATGTTTTCTCAGCTTCTGCTGGACTCCAACTCTCATCAGTCTCAGCCACCACAGTCAATGGTCCAAGCGGATAAGAGATGTAGTCCTACAACATTTGGAAGCTCACAGGTGAACCACCCCTGCTTTTCTGCTTGTAATAGGATTACCTGCAACATAACTGGCTGTGTGATGAGGAAGAGGAAAGCTTGGGGAATCTTAGCTGGATATATAAAATGGGCTCTTGAATAAGCTGGAATAAAATGCTTCTGGGAAACATACACAGAGTCAGTACTCCTTCTTTATTATTTTCGTAGAGGCCTCGGTATAAGCATGCAACTGGGGCCAATGCAAGTCATCTCCAGCCTACTGCTTACATATTTCTATTATTCAACGATCTTTTCACATATTTTTCTGCAGCTGCTCTTGAACCACTGAACAGGAACCCATCCATTACTAATAAAGATAATCCTGATGATACCCTCTTGATAGCTTTCTGAAGATCATTATAATTTGCTAGCAAGTGGAGCCCACCTGGCAATTGATGCTGCACAAATATTTCTAAGTTGTATTGATTAATTTAATAATAATAATAATAATAATAATAATAATATTTGTATGCCGTCCATCTGAATGGGCTGCCTCAGCCACTCTGGGTGGCTCCCAACAGAGTAGTATCCCAACAGAGTATTATCCCAACGGAGAAATGGAAAAACAGCTTTGTTAAATGTATTTATTTGAAAGATTTCTAAGCTGCCTGGCCCTTGGTTCAGGTAAGATCCTCCTCCTATTGTTTGAGCATATAGTCCCTCCCCCTACCTGGCTTGATCACCTTGGCAACGCCTCCCCAGGCGGGATTGGGCAACTGGCTGAGGTAGGCTAAGACCTCCAGGTATCCCACCTGGGGAAGGCGAAGCCAAGCCTGTGCTAATGGTGCCGCATAGGGTCCAGGGGCTGCGTGCGACCACGCAAAGGGTGCCCCCATTTAATGTGGGAAGTGGTCATTACAGTAGCTGTTAAAACAGAAATCAAATCAACCCCCTCCCCCAAGAAAAGACAATGACCCTACAAGACAACTCAAAAACTAGCTTAACAATCAGAGGGCTGAATGGAAAAGAGGTATCATTAGAACTCTTCCTAAAAGCCTCCAAAGAAGGAGTTCAGTCTTCCTTTGACTGTCACTGGAAAGTAGGGACACTTGGAAGGTTTGCAAGGCAGATGCTCTGTCACTGTGCTATGGGGCCTCCTGTATAGTGTCTCCTTCTTTGTGGGACGTACATTTGGCTCCTTTAAACAGGCCTTAAAGACCTGCTTGTTTTAATCTGCTTTTTGCTGGATTTTTTTGCTTTTAATTTCAACTGTTGCTGTTGAAATTACTGCTGGTATTTTACTGCTGGTTTCAGAGCAAATTTCTTTTCCTTGTCATTCGTGATGAGTTTTCATTTTTTGATACCCGCTTTATGGGGATTTGATGTGTGAACCGAGGTCTTTTTACTGCAAACGGTGGAATGAAATATTTAAGTAAATCTATAAAAAAAAATGCTTTGAAATTGTTTAGGGCTGGTTTCTGAGTGCAGAGACACCTAATGACTTGATTTGTGGCCATAATGAATGCCTCCCTAAGTCCCTTTCACATAGATGGGCACAACTTCAACATCATAGATGGTTAGGTGAAGACTGGTCTGAAAGCCAGTCAGATTTAGGTCAGGTGTGAATTGATAATATGAACTGGCTTCCTTCCAACATGTGGCCTGGAGCTGAAGGAGAGAATCGAGAGATAGGGCAGCTCCTGGGACAATGCTTTGACAAAGTTAGCATGTGCCAGGCCTTCAGTTTCACGCTTGAGTTCATCTCCTCAGCGTAAGTGACTGGAGTCATGACTGCCTTCACCACGCAGTGCATTAATGGGTTGAGACATATCTGGATTTCCTGAATGATGTATGATAGGTGACAAACTGGTGCCCACTGAGGCTTGAGGGAGACCTGGAAGAATATCGCAGCTAGGTGTAAATTAAAAGAAAGTGTCAGTTGTAGACACTTTGAAATAGTTCCAGAATAACAGCTGTCACCATTTCCCCCGGAGGCTCCGATTTCTATGATGTGAGTGCAAAGTGTTTCCTCGCTAGTTCGTAAGTTCTAAATGCTGACCCGACTGAAATTCAGTCACTAAACACTGGGATTTTAGCTTCCAGAGAAGCTATTCCATTCTCCCCTTATAATTGAGTTTTAGACAATAAGCACAGAGGTAAGTTTCCTAATTAGAAGCGATTGCTAGTTTTGAAACCATCTAAAGATTAGAGAACTGCCCTTTTACATAAGACATGCTTGCTATATAATGTTATTGGTTTGAAAGGCTGGTATCTTAGCGGTGACTAAGACCTAATTTAAATGGGATGCTCACTGAAATGAGTGATGGGCAATGCATAGACCTATGCAAGCATTACAGCTGGCTGACACTTCATTTCAATGCCAGTGTGCCAGTCTGTAAACTTGCAGTGCCAGACCCTTCAAGTGTCTATTTTCCAGGGATGTGCCTGATTTAGTGAAGCTGTTCCAGTTTCTGATTTGATCTCCAAATGTCCTGTTTTTCCTTAGGATGTCCCTATTTTCATTGGAGAAATGTTGGAGTCAACCGACCCCCAAGCCGTCTGAAGGTAATCCTGTACAGTAGCTCTTCGGCTTACGTAACTCTCTGGTTACATAAACTTCACGTTACAAAAGTGGCAAACCTGGAAGTATTGGACTGGGTTTTGTCATGCACGCATTCACAGAAGCAGTCTCCCACCATGGATATGTACAGAACAGTGATCCTCGGGTTGTGGACCTCCGGAACGGATCCCATTCGCAACCAGAGGTACCACTGTATGGGGAAGTTTTTTAAAAAAATGTTTGTTATATTTTTATATATGTTGGAAGCTGATCTTATTTTATTTTATTCTTAGACAGATTTACAAAAAGAAAAAGAAAAAGAAAAACACACCAATAAATACATTTTAGAATGGGGCATGATTGGATGTGGACACACGACACATTTTTTAAAAATAAAAAAAATCAAGAGTCATTGCACTCTGCTGTGTGGGGCAGTCTGTTGGAGGCAGGGCTTGGGGTGATGAGTTTAAATGTTTCCAGCCTGAATGTACCCATGCCTCTTGATTTACTTCAGATTGTTGCTGCTTCATCTTTGCAAAATCAACTTTAGAAATGAGGACGAAACACACCCATTTCAAACAGCCAAGCCACCTAGAACTCAATACCACTGAGGACACTACAGTTAGATCATCTGCAGGGCAGATTTGTTCATCATTCAACTCAGAAGGGCTTGCTTCTGAAGATATCTGTTGCTGTTTTAGTCTTCATTTCTTTTTATACTTTATGTGTTCCATTTTTAAAAGAGGCGTCCTGGGAAGGTGGCTAGTTTCAGATTAGGTGTGAAACAGTCACAGCCTACCTGCCAAATTGGTCTGCCTCTCCTCATATTATTGGCTCCAATTTTAAACCTATTTTTCCCCCTCTCTCTCTTTCTCTGCTGCTGCATGAGAAATCTACTGAAACAGCATGGGATCAGTTGCAACAGCAGGAGAGAACGTTTCCAAGTGCTCTTGGGAGCACCTGAGAGACAAAAATTGTAGCTAACGAAATGTTCAGAAGGAAGTGTGAATTTTAAATTGCTTTAAATGTACAGCTATTTTAAGAAAAGCTTGTGCTGTGGAAGAAATGGTTTGGGTTTTTTTGTTTTTTGTTAAGTGCTGTGTTTCATTTGTTTTGTAATAGCTAAAGCAATAAGAAAACTTAGTTTTCCTTCGGAAGCAGCAAGTTGTTTTGGATATCTATCTTAAAACTGAACAAGGACAAATAAAAGAAAGTACTTCTTTACACAGCACGCAGCTAAACTATGAAATTCATTCCCGTAGGGGGCTGGGATGTCCACCAACGTGGATGGCTCTAAAAGAGGACTGGACAAAATGATGGAGGAGGCCATACCTGTGGGTACCAGCCATGAAGTATAGGGTCTACCTCCACTGTTGGGAGACAGGATGGCTCTGTATGCCATTTACTGGCAATCACAAGTCCAGTCCTCCTTGTCGGCTTCCCCAAGCATGTGGTTGGCCACTGAGAACAACATGTTAGGCTGGATGGGCCTTTGGCCTGATCCAGCTGTGCTCTTCTTTTGTCCTTAGGATTATTTGAGTCCAAGTTTTCTCCTGGCACCCCTCCTCTTTCAGCCTGCCAATCTTAGAGCTTTGACACTGGTAGAGCAGTCACTGGATGTTGCAGCTGTGGTAAGGAGAAGGCATCTGGCATCAGATTTCCATCTTCGAGGTCAGATCTCTCTTTCCATCCTCAGAGACAGAGAACTGGTGGTCTTTATAGCCCCCAAAATGCCCTCAAAGGGACCATTGGACTGCAGGATTACCACCTGCACCTTTTCCCAAGAGGTTCTTCAAAGATGGCCGGTTGACTGCTCCCTACTAGCCATTTGCTAGTATCTACCTCTCTTTCAAATCGGAACCAGTGAAGGCGGTGAAGGTCCTATGTGAGTGTCTGGAGACGGTTGGAGGATGGATGGTGGCTAACAGATTGAGGTTGAATCCTGACAAGACAGAAGTACTGTTTTTGGGGGACAGGAGGCGGGCAGGTGTGGAGGACTCCCTGGTCCTGAATGGGGTAACTGTGTCCCTGAAGGAACAGGTGTGCAGCCTGGGAGTCATTCTGGACTCACAGCTGTCCATGGAGGCACAGGTCAATTCTGTGTCCAGGGCAGCTGTTTATCAGCTTCATCTGGTACGCAGGCTGAGACCCTGCCTGCCCGTGGACTGTCTCGCCAGAGTGGTACATGCTCTGGTTATCTCTCACTTGGACTACTGCAATGCACTCTATGTGGGGCTACCTTTGAAGGTGACCTGGAAACTACAACTAATCCAGAATGCGGCTGCTAGACTGGTGACTGGAAGCGCCCGCTGAGACCATATAAAACCGGTCTTGAAAGACCTACACTGGCTCCCAGTACGTTTCCGAGCACAATTCAAAGTGTTGGTGCTGACCTTTAAAACCCTAAACGGCCTCGGCCCAGTATACCTGAAGGAGCGTCTCCGCCTCCATTATTCTGCCTGGACACTGAGGTCCAGCGCCGAGGGCCTTCTGGCGGTTCCCTCGCTGAGAGAAGCCAAGTTACAGGCAGAGGGTCTTCTCGGTAGTGGCACCCTCCCTGTGGAACGCCCTCCCACCAGATGTCAAAGAGAAAAATAATTGTGTGGCAAGTCCCCTCCCCCCATGAGAAATGAAGACACTGGACACATTATTTAAGGTTAATGGGCATAAAAAGGCCACAACTTTATTGATTACAGAATTGAAAGGTATTGGCCTTAGGCATTGGCTCCTATCGTCTACCCGGCATGGAGACCGGGAAGGGTTGTCCACAAGCCGTGGGAGTCCTGTTGAAGTACGCCAACTAGGATCCCACGGGTGTCACCGCTCGGGGGCGTGCCGGGGGCCCTTACCTCCCTAGGTTTCGGACAAGGCAACGCCCCCCGGAGTCCTCTACCGGACTACCCTTTCCATTGGGGAAGGTGATGGTGCTTCCTTCCCCCCATTCATTTGCATAACAATTAACCCCTGCCAATGCCTAACCGCCAATACCATGGAAGTTGTGACATTTGCTACGAGGTAGGCGGAAAAACCAAAAGGCTTGAAGTGTGCCAACTTGGAAAAATTCCTACCAGGCCCCTTGTGGTGACCAACCGAAGTCCATAGCAAGGTCATAGCTAGCTAATCCTAAAGGGTGGGTGGGATGGGAAAACCGCTCGGCTGGGAAAGGGAAAAGAGGGCGGTCCCCAGGCATGCCTGGCCTTAAATGGGCTAGGCCCCGCCTCCCCGGCCCGCCGATTGGCGGACGGGGTGGAAGGCACGCCCGGGGATTCCCTGTCCACGCAGGGGCAAGATCCCGCCCCCGCGTGTGTGGGTGGAGGGTTTAGCCCGCAACCCCCTCTCCTCCCAGGAGGAAATGGCTCTACCAAACTTTTAGAAGACATCTAAAGGCAGCCCTGTTTAGGGAAGCTTTTAATGTTTAATAGGTTATTGTATTTTAGTTTTTTGTTGGAAGCCACCCAGAGTGGCTGGGGAAACCCAGCCAGATGGGCAGGGTATAAATTATTATTATTATTATTATTATTATTATTATTATTATTATGGGGCATTAATCTCTTTAAGTCAATGTTGAAGTCAGTGGTGACACTATTGAATGAGTCTCCCCTGAAACTGATCCCATGCTGTTTCAGTAGATTTCTCATGCAGCAACAGAGAGAAAGAGAGAAACAGGTTTAAAATTGGAGCCAATAATATGGGGAGAGGCAGACCAATCTGGCAAGTAGGCTGTGACTGTTTCACACCTAATCTGAAACTAGCCACCTTCCCAGGACGCCTCTTTTAAAAAGCATTTCCTCGCCCCTCTTTTTGAATGCTTGCCCCATCCTCAATAGTCAACTTTTTTGCAATTCAGCATAACTGAATTTTTCTTCCAAAAGTGAGGTGGGACAGCTGGCTCCTTTTTTCAAGAACTGTTTCCCCGCCATGGACAATCTCTGGGCATTAAACAATTGTGAAACTTTATGAATAACCTATGCTTTGATTTCTCTTCCTCCTTTTCATTTGCTGTATCTTGTGCAAAGCCTGTAGTCAGGGACCATATTGTGTGTGTTTTTATCTCAGTTTTAGAACAGCACCCTGAAAACTTTAGGCAGTAATAACGATAACACTGGCAACAATAATACAAAAATGCTGGGTGACGGCAGGGAGCAAATTATAGAAAAGAAATTGCTTTCAGGCTGTACTGTTTAGGAACCTGAAGTAAAAGCAAGCTGTTTCTCCTAAAGATCACAAAATATTATAGACAGTCTTGCTGGGTCAGACTGAGGTTCATACATGTATAGATCAGCTTTCTGATGACCAGAAATATCGTGTTTCAGAAACCTTCAGGCCAACGGAAATGGAATATGTGTAGCATACATAGCACAGCACTGTAGCCATTTCAATGGCTCTCGGTTGATACCAGCAGAGCTCCAAATTAAAATCCCACTCTTTCATGCTGAGAGTCAGACTGCATGCCCTCCAACATTTCTCCGATGAAAATAGGGACGTCCCATTCCACAATGATAATTTTACTATTTAAAACCCCCCACGTCTTATTGGGTTGCCCCAGCACTCTGGGCAGCTTCTAATATATATAAAAACAAAACAAAACATTAAACATTCAAATAAAAACTTCACTATACAGGATTGCCTTCAGACGGCTCAGGGGTTGGATAACTCCATACCCGCCAATATTTCTCCAATGAAAATAGGGACATCCTAAGGAAAAGTGGGACATTCTGGGATCAAATCAGAAACTGGGACAGCTTCTCTAAATCAGAGATGTCTCTGGAAAATAGAGACACTTGGAGAGTCTGACACTGGACCTTTGGTGGTGCAGCAGCAGGGTGCAGTCGCAATTACATAGGACCAATTGCAATTACGCAAATTGAATGACGTACAAAATGGATTTTCTGAAACCACTTTTTCTCTTTCTCAAACCACCTTTGCCCATCTGCTGATTTCCGGATGACCCTCTCTTCATGTTCTGTAACAATAGTGAAACTGTAACTAATTTGGTCAAGAAATGCCAGGAATTATATGTGTATATCCCAGAGCAAATTCCTTTGAACAAACTTTTCATTTTATCCACAGTCATATGCTTCTACAACATCCCACTTTGGTCAAAGTGGTGATGACTTTGAGCCTTTTTCTATCATTCAGATGCAAGGAAATTCTTGTTTCAATACTGTGTTTTGTATTTTATACTGTGACTGAAACATACCAGAATCAAAAGTGTAATCCTCTCAACCCATACCAATAAAGGCTTTAGTCTAAAACCCAATGGGGGGGTGGTGTCACTGTATAATTTATATGAACTCTAAAATACATAGGTTGTAGACTGAACACACGCTACACACGTTATCTAGACCAGTGGTTTAAACACTGTGCTATGATCCCTTGAAAAGTACTTCAGTGAGAAGCTGAGTATTGGAAGGCAAGCTTTCCAACCAATAGCTTGGCCTCCTATACAAATCTCCTCTGGGAGCAGCATGGAAACATTGGTGGTATTCTAAGGTGCATTCTCAACTCATATGGGCTTTCTGAGGAGGAAGGGTAGGATATAATTTCAATAAATAAATAAAAATATGGGATGACAGGGAGGCATGAGTTCCAACCAGTGTCTTTTCTGAACCAAGTGTGCACCCAACCAAGAATCGTTTGCAAGGTGTAGGGTTCTAGTGGCAAAGGTACAGAGGTTCCTCATCTGGCACATTAATATGGAACGTGTTCTCTGAAGGTGGCGATTTTGAGTCATAAAACAAGGGAACAACACGCTGGGAAATAATATAAGGAGGGTGGGAGGAGGGAAACAGTAGTGAATGACACTAGAAATGATCAAATCCATGACCTCTCAAATTGATGTGGACCCATGATTTCCTAGAGAGTGTACCATGGTAAATAAAGGTAAAGGTAAAGGACCCCTGGATGGTTAAGTCCAGTCAAAGGTGACTATAGGGTTGTAGCACTCATCTCGCTTTCGGATTGAGGGAGCTGGCGTTTGTCCACAGACAGCTTTCTGGGTCATGTGGCCAACATGACTAAACTGCTTCTGGCGCAATGGGACACCATGACACAAACCAGAGTGCATGGAAATGTCGTTTACCTTATGCCGCAGTGGTACCTATTTATCCACTTGCACTGTTCTGCTTTCAAACTGGTAGGTTGGCAGGAGCTGGGAGAGAGCAACGGGAGCTCACCCTGTCACAGGGATTCGAACTGCCGACCTTTCAGTCGGCAAGCCCAAGAGGCTCAGTGGTTTAGACCACAGCGCCACCTGCATCCCTTGGTAAATAAAAAGCAAAGGGAGCTCTGTTGATTCGTGTGAGAAAAAACAATGCACACAACAAAACATCACGGTCAGGCAAGACCAGTTGGAATAACCTACATTTTGTAAAATGGTGAGCAAGTAACTGAGTTCTCTAAAACCCTTTATCGCGCTAGATGCCAAAGTGTGTGCACATTGGGAAAATTAAGCTGCTTAGTGCAGCCTTGCAAACACAGCCTGGACTCCCACTCAATTGGTTCCATTCTCTCCTTTACACCTTCACTGAAATGTCTTCACAACCCACAATCCTTCCCTTATTAAAAAAGGATTAAGAGGGCTTTTATTTCGGTAGCAGGTTGTCAAGAGGCGCTATTTAAAGCCCATAGCACTTGCAGCCTTCCCAGGAATGGATGCTTCCATCTTTGGCATTGGTGACGTGAGTTAATGTGCCCGAAAGCCAGAGCACAATTTATCCCACCTGATTACCAGCAACTGGTCTCCAGAGGCATGCTTGTAGAACACTGCTCTACAAGAACATCACTAGGTCCTCTGCTGGAGCTATCAATGACCACAAAACCAGGGCTGGCCTTAAGGGCTGGGAGAGCTGGGTGGTTGCCCTGGGCACCGAGCTGAGCAGGGTGCCAAGCTAAGCTCAGTGGCTGTGTATTTTATTTTAATTTTTTTGTGTGTGCTAAAAGAAAGAACATTTTAAAAGTACATCTTTTCAGAATAGAAGCTGCATAATGGCAGTGTTGGGTGACTGCATGCCACTAAATCCTAACCCCCCACATTAACTATTGGCTTTTACCCATACCCTTCAACATTTCTCTGATGAAAATAGGGACATTCTATTCAAGAAGAAGAAGAAGAAGAAGAAGAAGGAGGAGAAGAAGAAGAAGAAGAAGAAGAAGAAGAAGAAGAAGAAGAAGAAGAAGAAGAAGAAGAAGAAGAAGAAGAAGAAATAGAAGAATAAGAATTGCTAGCATTTATATCCCACTCATCATATTCCATAATCATCATCATTTTATGAAGTCCAGCTCCGAGGGCCTTCTGGCAGTTCCCTCCCTGCGAGAAGTGAAGTTGCAGGGAACCAGGCACAGGGCCTTCTCGGTAGTGGCGCCTGCCCTGTGGAACACCCTCCCACCAGATGTCAAACAGATAAACAACTATCTGACTTTTAGAAGACATCTGAAGGTAGCCCGGTTTAGGGAGATTTTTAATGTTTAATGTTTTATTGGGCTTTTAATTTTGTTAGGAGCTGCCCAGAGTGACTGGGGAAGTCCAAACAGATGGGCAGGGTAAAAACAAACAAACAAAAATAAATTTATATCCCACCCATCTGACTGGGTTCCCCAGCCACTCTGGGCAGCTTTCAACATATAGAACAACATAATAAAACAATAAACATTATAAAGTTCCCTGTACACAGCTGTCTTCAGATGTCTTCTAAAGGTTGTAAAGGTACTTATCTCCTTGGCTTGGGGGAGGGGTCACATCACTCCATACCCTCCAACATTCTTCAAATGAAAATAGGGACGTCCAAAGGAAAAGCGGGACATTCCAGGATCAAATCAGAAACTGGGATGGCTTCTGTAAATCCAGGACTGTCCCTGGAAAATAGGGACACTTGCAGGGGTTGTTATAGTGGTATATTTACTTATTTTTATTTTTATTTTTATTTTTATTTTTATTTTTATTTTTATTTTTATTTTTATTTTTATTTTTATTTTTATTTTTTGGAATGCAGCTGCACAATGCCACTGTGATTCAACTGGTCTGAATAAATCCCTGTGTTCTGACCCATTCCCTGGAGATGCCTCTGATTGCACCTGGGACATTTTCCTTGTCAAGCAAAGCCCTTCCCCATCTCCACTTTCTACATCTTGTGGCAAGGCATTCCACACACTGATTATGCAATGTACAATGTGAAGTGCTATCTCTTACTGTCCTGAAGCTGCTCTCGCTCTCTTTGAGGATTTCGGGCTTTTCTCTTCCAGCCTTTGAAAATCTTCCCTCATTCTTTCCTCGCTTGACGTATGGCGATCGACAACAAAGTGTTGTGCATTCATAGTAAAAGTCGGAGCATTTCCAGATCCTTTTAGTCATGTGGTTGGTTAGATTAGAAGGCTAGAATTCCTTCAGGTATTAAGAGAAACTATGGGCAGACTGTGATACCAGTCATGAGTTTATCTCATGGAGAAGGTTAAATAAAGTGCAGAAAGAAACAACAACAAAAAAGCAATGCCTTCCTGGCACCAAAGACAAGCGCAGTTTCTTTTCCTAAACAGATTTGCATTGGTCTCTTGACTCTCTTTCTCCGAGCCAGGCGGAAATAGCTATAAAAAGCAACAACCCTTAACTTTTACTTTTGCAAAGGTTCAATATCACTATATCCATTGTCAAGAAACCTTGGATTTGGGACCAGATGCAAAATTCATCCCCTTGATACAATCATACTCTGGTTTCTCTTTAGATTGTATAAATCTTCTTTCCTTAATACAACCATAAGGCCAAACTGCGAGAGCTGGTGTGGTGTAATGGTTTTAGTGTTGGTCTATGAACTGGGAGGAGGGACACAGGTGGGGCTGTGGGTTAAACCACAGGGCCTAGGACTTGCCAATCAGAAGGTCGGCGGTTCGAATCCCTGTGACGGGGTGAGCTCCCATTGCTCGGTCCCTGCTCCTGCCAACCTAGCAGTTCGAAAGTATGTCAAAGTGCAAGTAAATAAATAGGTACCGCTCCAGCGGGGAGATAAACGGCATTTCCATGCGTTGCTCTGGTTCGCCAGAAGCGGCTTAGTCATGCTGGCCACATGACCTGGAAGCTGTACGCCGGCTCCCTCGGCCAATAAAGCGAGATGAGCACCGGAACCCCAGAGTCGTTCACGACTGGACCTAATGGTCACAGGTCCCTTTACCTTTACTATGAAGTGGGAGACCAGGGTTTGAATCCCCACTCAGTCATGTAGCTCACTGGGTGACCTCGGGCCAGTCGCTGCCTCATGGACTAACCTGCCTCATGGGGTCATTGTGGGGATGACGACGACAATGTTGATGATGATGATGATGATGATGATGATGATGATGATAATAATAATAATAATAATAATAATAATAATAATAATAATAATTTATTATTTATAGCCTGCCCATATGTCTGGGTTTCCCAAATCACTCTGGGCGGCTCCCAGTAGAATATTAAAAACATGATAAAATTAAAAACACGATAAAACATCAAACATTAAAAACTTCCCTAAACAGGGCTGCCTTCAGATGTTTTCTAAAAGTCAGGTAGTTGTTTATTTCCTTGACATCTGATGGGAAGGTGTTCCACAGGGTGGGTGCCACTACCAAGAAGGCCCTCTGCCTGGGATTAAACGATCAAGGCAGAACCTTGTGCTGCTTGGATACAAATGCAATATATAGATAGATAGATAGATAGATAGATAGATAGATAGATAGATAGACAGATGGATAATAAAATATATAAGATATATGGTTTGCAATCATGACTTTGAAAAACAAACAAATCCATAGAGTTACATGAAGGCTGATTTAGGCCTGGACTGTGATGGGGTTAGCATTCAACGCTTTCTCCCCACACTATGTTTGTGGCAAAAATCACATTTCTGTTTTATTGGCATCAATAGGAATTTATCTCCTGGGGTAAATATCAGTTTTGGTGTATGTGTCTGTTGTCCATTAGACCTATGGGTTGGACTCTCTCTCTTTCTCTCTCTCTTTCTCTCTCTCTCTCTACACACACACACACACACACACACACACACACACACACACACACAATTCCAATTCTATTAACTTCCCCCTATTTGTGTGGGATATATAGCTATATCTATCTATATGTATATCTACAAACCAAGCATGTAATTAAATGTGTCATTTTGCTCCCTTGCTCTCGTTTGTTTTAAAGGCTGCTTGCAGATGTAAGGGAAAGAGACTCTGGAAGCAAACTCACTAGGTATTTATCAAGTGTACCTATTCTTCTCTAGGGATGAATTCAGAGAAAGCGGATTAAAATCAATTTGTAGCCGAAGTCAGTGGTGCACAGCGCTGACAAGCTAGAGGTTATGATGTCAAAATCCCTCCTCCTCATCCCTGCATCCCCTGAGCATATTTGCAACTTGTTTAACATTGATTTTTTTCCCTTTCCCTTTTCTTTCTTAGAAAGCGACAAAACACATTCCATTTATTTAATATCAGTTGGAAACCAGGCTTGAAATTATACTGCCAGTGAAACCCAGCGATGAACTGAAAGTGGCAGTGTGCAGATCCCAAGGATATTTGGGATATTTATACCATGCCCTTCATTATAACACATTTGAAGAAAGCTTATTATAACTTAATACAATAATTTACAGCTTCACTCTCTAAGACATTCTAATGGATTATCATCATGTCTTCACAGGGAATAGTTGGCATTTGGACAACCAAAGTCTGGTTGCATAACACACGTGTTTTGTAACACAAGGATTTCATAATTCCTGATCATGGTCCATTAGAGAAATACGTGTAAAAGTCTTAGGATGTTGCAGAGTTTTGCTTTTAAAAAACTCCCTCAAGACATGAACAAATATTTGAATGTGGTTAAGGAGGTTTGGAAGTGTCAGATTAGAGAATGATTTCTGCTTCTGAAGTCAAAAGTTGTGGAAGATAAGAAGGAACACAGCTAAAGTGGTGGTGGGGAAACTGTGGCTCTCCAGATGTTGCTGGACTTCAACTCTTCAACACCTGAGATAGCTTGGTTGGTTAGAGCACGGTGCTGATAATGCCTAGGTTGCAGGTTCAATCCCCATATGGGACAGCTGAATATTCCTGAATTGCAGGGGGCGGGACTCAATGAGCCTCAGGATCCATTCCAACTCTATGATTCTGTGATAATCTGGAGGTCCACAGGTTCCCCATGCCTGGGATAAGAATTATATTTATTTACTGTATTTTTCACTCTATAAGATGCACCAGACCATAAGGCGCACCTAGTTTTTGGAGGAGGAAAACAAGGAAAAAAAATATTCTGAATCCCAGAAGCCAGAACAGCAAGAGGGATCTGGCTTCTGCAATAGCCTCTGGCTGTTCTGGCTTCTGGGATAGCCGTGCCAAGCCTCTTCAGGGCAGCGGGATGAAGGCTCCCCCTGCGTGCGGCAAAGGCAGAAGCCAGGAGAGGCTTCGCTGAAGGGGCACTGCACAGCTCTCCCTCTCTGCACAGCGCCATTCACTCCATAAGACGCACTCACATTTCCCCCTACTTTTTAGGAGGAAAAAAGTCTTATGGAGCGAAAAAATACGGTCCTTATTTTGAGCCAGAGCATGGGCAAGAGTGAGGAAGAAAGGAAGGGAATTAGATGGGGAGAAAGAATTTGTAGTGTTGTCATAGGTCCTACCTACACTATATATTTAAAGAAGTAACATACCATTTTAAGCAGTCGTGGTTTCCCTACAGAAAATTAGGGGAATTATAGTTTATTAAGGCTGCTGACAGTTGTTAGGAGATCCCCTATTCCCCTTAAAGGTAAAGGTAAAGGGACCCCTGACAGTTAGGTCCAGTCATGGATGACTCGTGTTGCGGCGCTCATCTCGCTTTATTGGCTGAGGGAGCCGGCATACAGCTTCTGGGTCATGTGGCCAGCATGACTAAGCCGCTTCTGGAGAACCAGAGCAGTGCACGGAAACGCCGTTTACCTTCCCACCGGAGCAGTACCTATTTATCTACTTGCACTTTGACGTGCTTTCAAACTGCTAAGTGGGCAGGAGTGGAACCGAACAACGGTAGCTCACCCCGTCGCGGGGAATCGAACTGCCGACCTGCTGACTGGCAAGCCCTAGGCTCTGTGGTTTAGACCACAGCACCACCCGCGTTAACCATTTTAAGCAGTTGTGGTTTCCCTACAGAAAATTAGGGGAACTATAGATTGTTACGGGTGCTGACAGTTGTTAGGAGATCTCCTAGTCCCCTTACACAGTGGCAATTCTCAAAGTGGTTTAATTATAAATCCCTCTTCCGAGAAAACTCATGCAAATTATCACTGTGTGAGGGGAATAAATGTCTCCTCACAACTCTCAGCACCAGTGCTTTTTTTCCCTGAGGAGACACAGGGGTATGCATACCCCTAAACATTTTGTGAATCTAAGTTTGGCCTCGTTGAGGGGCAGTATTTCAATATGAGTAAGAAAATGAGAGTACCCCTAAACATTTTTTTAAAAGAAAAAAGCACTGCTCAACACCCTTAACAAACTGCAGTTCCCGCAATCCTTTGTGGGAAGCTACAAGTGGTTTTGTCGTGCTTTACATGTATAGTTAACAATGGAAACTTGAGAACCTTTGTGAACTTCCACTAAACAGCATTCTAACAGTATAAAATATCTGATAAACAGAAAATAATTTGCACTCCATGTCTGGAAGCCTTGTGTTCACATTCTGAAGGTTACTGCTGCTCCTTTCAGAATTTGGAGACTGGGTGCTATTGTGTTGTGGCCATTGATTGCATGCTTGGTTTGTAGCTATACATACTGAAAGATATAGCTGTATATCCCACACAAATAGTGATGGGGGAAGTTAGTAGAACTGGAATCATGGTGTGTGTGGCCATTGATGCTACAGTTCCAGATTTCTTGTATGAAGAATTATTATTGTCATATGAGACAGCTGGGAAATAAAGGAGTCGGGCTAGGAACACTCTCATGTTGAATTTAATAAAGCTCCGGGATACAAGTTGGTCTTCATACATCACTGTGCATGTTGATGAAATGGTTGTCAAACACACGTTTCCCATAGCTTACAATTACAAACTTCACATAAACCTTAATGGCTGCTTGACGCTGACACTGATTAAGGGAATAAATAATGGCACCTTAATTTAGAGCCAGGTGATTAATAACTTCATTAACCTATCCTGTCATTGCAATTAATGAAGATGCATTGTCCTTGGCCTTCTCACACAAACATCTCCTCATTCTCTTTCTTGTAGTCACTGATCCAAGCCACATTCTCCCTAAACTCAGGCCTGGCAATGCTGACCTTTGTCACCTCTAACCACCACTCACTTCCTTGGGACAGGTGGGTACAGCTTCTTAGAGAATGTGAAGAGAAATGGTCCTTTCCTTTGTGCTGGAAAAGGAAGCGGCCAACACTAGCTGAAGCTGTATGGCTTCTGGGATGTATGGCCTTAATGGGATCCTCCATTTCACCAAAAGCCCCCTAAGGCAGAATCATGATGATGAGCTACCTAGAGTAGAGATGGGGAACCTGTGGTCTGCTAGATGTTCTGCTGGATGTTGTCAGTCTCCATCTCCCATACTTCCTGACCATTGGAGTGCAGCAACACATAGCAGGCCACGGCCTCCCAGCCCTCTGATCTGTTCTTCCACGACTGAAAAATCCAATGCTGGGCCCAGGCTATTCAAGGAAACATCACTTGATTGTTCTTGGGGAAAGTGATCAAAATGGTCAGCTGTAGCCATTTCCTGGAAGAAGCTAGTTTTTTGGATCCATTGCAGTCCACGTTTCAAAGCAGATTCCAAGATAGAAATGGCTTTGATGGCTCCCGTGCACTTCCAGTAACAAAGCCTTCTCTGTCCTCCACAGAAATATAAATTTTAAAACCTTGACTATTTTGGGATGGGGGCTGAAGAATGGATGAGTCTGCTTCTTCTAACTCCCTCTGTTTAAGCTCCTATACTTCTGGCTGCCTGATTTATATTCATGGCAATCTGGAACCTACATATATGAGTGACAAATGCCCTTTAGATGCTGTTCTTTGTCTCTGAAACCGCATGGTGATCTTTCTGTGCAGAGCTTATCCACACTTGTCTTTCCTCCACTTTCCCCAGGCACGGCCCACAATTTAGAGATCTGCCTCCGAGCACCTTTTACTTTGCTCTGAAGCCTTCCCCATGAAAAACCCGCTCTTTAAAGCAAATGGCAACCTGCGGGGAAACAAAATTGACAGCTGCTCTGATTCAGCTTGGGGCTAATAAAGATAAAATTTAAAAATGCTTGGACCCAGAGCATTAAAGCACAGACCTTTCCCTGGAAAGAGTGGGGCAAAAAGTAAGTGTAGATAAGACCTCACATATGTTTGGAGCCCTGGAATTCCTAGCAGCAGCACTGCTTGCCGCGGCTCCTGGTATCTCTCCTGGAAGTAAGCCTCACTTAACTCAAAGAAACATGCGCCTTTTGAGTGGACATGGTGCGCAGGATCTCACACCCCTTCTTGGGTGGGTGGCTTTGCGGTTGGGCCCCGGGCCTTCCCTCAGGAACCGGCCTATTGCAGGCCAGATCATCTTCCTGCTGCCAAATCAGCCAATGGCAGTGGGATCAACAGACCAATTGCGACCCTTGGAGCTGTGCCCAGGGAAATGTAAATGCCCATCTTGTGGGGCCTTTCAGTCTCTCTCTCGCTGTGCCGGTTCTCCCACCCACCCTCCCACAGATTAGGGTTGTGTTTTTGTGTTTTTGTTTGTTTGTTTGTTTTTACAGAGGATACAACTTTGCTATGGACAATGTCGGTCCCCTTTTTTTTAGGGCCGGGCAGGAATTTTTCCATTGTGGCAAATTGGCACTGCCATTTGGGTTTTTGCCTACCTCATAGCCATTGTCACAACTCTGTAAGGTGGATAGGCATTGGGTTAGCCTAGTTTTGGTTGGAGGGGAGTTTGCAGCCTCTGCCTCCCCCTCCATGGGTTAGGATCCGTGAGGAGTGGCTCCTATCTGATGCCCAGATGGGGACCAGGGCCATACCACTCCGCCAATGGGAACCGCTTAGGGGACACCCTGTTTTGACGTAGGGTATGTGTTTCTCAGTTTATCTCAAACTGCAGCTCCTAGATCAGAGACAGACGAAGTGGTGTCTTCAGATGTTGTTGGGCTACAACTTCTACAGTCCCTAACCCAATGGCTGTGTTGGCTGGGGCAGATGAGTATGGACTCAACTATACAGCTGCAAATAAAATGTTTTAAAGGTGTTGTAAAGTGCAATATACAAATGTGGCACTAGATGACGATAGTGAGCTATGCCAAATTCAATATATTTTTCAAAACTTTTTTTTATTAAAAAAAAAAGCATTTTCACAGTGTTTTTTATGTGTATGTAGATTCCACCTAGGTAGAGGAAAACAAGTTTGCACATACACCCTTATGAGCTACAAAGTATGTCCCACTGAGTGAAGTGTCTCTCACCGTCCCCCAGCCCAGTGTTTGGGCTATGGTTGGCAATGGATATTGAGCAGTCATGGCTGAGAGAAGATTAATATATTCCAACAGCAATTTTCAGATTTCGGATAAACACAAGTCCCTTGGTGAGGCACGAAATATCTTTACACCTCTCATTTCATCTGTCTCTGAAGCATTATTTTTAAGCTCCGAGTGAAACAATATTTTGGTATGTTTCCTAACAATAGACCCTTTGGGGTTTGTGTCTAAATTAAGCAACCTAACAATTTCCTAAGCAGGGCATATGGAGCTAAGCTCCTTAGCTCTTTATGAGTTTGCAAGGGATTTGTGAATGAAGTTCTCAAATGAGACTTTGTCTTGAAAATATAGACAGGAAGACTGTAAAGGAAGTAAATTTCTGTAGGCAAAGGACTTCCTAGAAGTTTAAATGAAGTTAAAATTGATAAAGATTGAGACCCTACGTAACCAATTTGTTTGCATATCATAACACTGTTATGTCTCTGATGGTATACCTCTGGGGTTAACAAACATTGGCTGTGTTTGGATGTCATGGTAAATCACAGCTGAATGAACAGTTGGCTCCCATTTCACTGCTCTCCAAATGCAGGTGGGAGCAGCAAACTAAAGTTTGGAGTAAAGCAAATCATGATCTCTGGTTCAGATGTCTTGCTAAGCCAGAAATCATGGTTTGTTGCTGCTGCTCCTATTATGCAAGGAGTGAAGCTGGAGTAATCTCCATGTTCAAGGAAAACAATTAACTATGGTTTACTGGAATGTGCAAGCACTACTATTGTGACTGTTGTGTAATATTGTGACTATTATTACACAATAAAGCAATATAATAGCTCAAAGGTAGGCATTGGTGCAAGCCCTAGTTATGACTACTGTGGTTATTTTGATTGCACAAAGAGGTGTGTTATCCTTATGGAATGATCTATAATTAGGGATCAAGGTAAAGCCATCAGACAACAACTGTGCTGCCGATTCAGATTCACTGCAAACACAGTTACACACAACTTGCTGCACTAGAATCATTATGTGAATTGTTCTTTATGGCAACAAAACCTGCCAACTCTGGCTTTATTCACAGGTATGGTGTGTGCCCTCTCTAGCATTTGGAGTGAGCACCAACTGAAATACTACTACTAATAAAAACATCAGGCAGAATTCTCCAAAATTCAATTCAAGTCATGTTCCAACATTGGTCCCCATAGCACATATACAAGGAAAATGGCAGATTTGATCCAGGTCAGTAAACGGAACAAGAATTTGATTGCCATGCATGACTAGATTTCATAATGACATGCTCTGTGCCTTTTTGGTGCACCTTATTCTCTGAAATAGACTGGGATTTGAACAGGAGCCGAAGGGGGAAAATGGAGTTTTCTGCTGCCTACCATTAGCTGGCTTCAGACAGCTTCCTTATTTTTTAAGACAACTGGGGTGCTCATTAAAAACCAACGATTAGAGATTTCGAACCAGAGCGAAGCTTGGGAGTTTCACTGTACCTCCAATTTGTGTCACAAAACCTTAGTCCAACACCTTTCTTTTCATTAACAAGCATGCTTTCCATGTTGTCCCTATCCAAGTGGCAGCCTGCACTTTCCCTGCTTCAATTCAGATTTTCCAGATCCACAGATAATACAGTAAGGAAGAATAAACCAACACAAAAATCACGTATTACCCCCTGTGAACATACAGAAGCACACTGTGTGGCTGGTAGTTGTCCCTTCTTTAAGTGTAGTGCTGTTTTGCTGGCTACCATCTACCTATCAACAGACCCATTGGGGAGGTGCCAGCCTTTTTTATTTTTAAAGATAACCAGCTGTTTTGTGCAAAATGTGTAAATCAGAAAGGTAATAATCAGTGGAGCACAGGTGCAGATACCCACAATGGAGTTTACATTTCTCGATCTCTAGGAGCAGGAGCTATTAATAGGGTCTGGCACAACACAAACAGGAAAAGTTTAATCATGTAAAATAGAGCTTTCCAAACTGTGTGCTGCAACATGTTAGTGTGTTGGCTGCAGTGTGTAGGTGTGTCACAGGAACGCTCCTCGTGTTCCTCCCAGGGCCGGAAAGGGGTTAGTTTAACCTCTGGTTTGCTAGTAAAATGGGATGCAGGTGGCGCTGTGGGTTAAACCACAGAGCCTAGGACTTTCCAATCAGAAGGTCGGCAGTTCGAATCCCCACGATGGGGTGAGCTCCCGTTGCTCGGTCCCTGCTCCTGCCAACCTAGCAGTTTGAAAGCACATCAAAGTGCAAGTAGATAAATATGTACCGCTCCGGCGGGAAGGTAAACAGCATTTCTGTGCGCTGCTCTGGTTCGCCAGAAGCGGCTTAGTCATGCTGGCCACATGACCCGGAAGCTGTACACTGGCTCTTTCAACCAGTAAAGCAAGATGAGCGCTGCGACCCCAGAGTCGGCCACGACTGGACCTAATGGTCAGGGGTCCCTTTACCTTTACTTTTGCTAGTAAAACTGAACTGAACTGTGTTGCGAAATGATGCATGTCTAAAAAGTGTGCCACCAACATGAAAAGTTTGGAAAGCTCTGATGTAAAACGTTATTGCTGTGCACGACAATCCTAAATCATCTACAGGGGGGAAAAACCCAGTCTTCCAGCAACACTGTTTTTGGAATCATTTCGCCAGGAGAGGTCTCCACAAGCTCAAAATTAGGGGGGAAATTCTGCAGGAGAAAAAGATGCTGCCACTTTTAAGAAGCAGCAGCTCAGGGCGGTGTTGCACAGACTCCTCATTGCTTTGATTCATTTATTTAGGTGTGGCTGGGATTTCATATAGAAACACCATCTTGCTTAAAAATGGGCAGACTCATCTTTGAAGCCTGGAATTGAGGCTCTGAAAGGGGGCTTAGACAAAACTCTTGGTTCAACCAATCCTGTTTCCCCTCCCCACCCCAGCCACCAGCACCTTCTTCCCTTGCCAGTTTCCTACAAGCCAGCTCATTAAGTTTCACCTTGTTTTCCCGATGCAGCAGCAGCATTAAGGAATGCATCTGCCTGCCTGTATCAGTGTCTGAAGAATTCAAAACATGTCATTGGCATATATATATATATATATATATATATATATATATATATCCCAGAACCTTCCAGACTCATTAGGAGCAAAAGCTCTAGGAACAGCAAGAATCTGGTTTAATATTCAGGGTGCATATTTCTAAACAAATCAGGGTGATTATTGGGGGGAGGGGGGAAATAAAATAAAATAAACTCACATGCTACCAATATGTTCCACTGCAATTTGTTAAGTCCCCCCTGGCTATCTTCTATTAATATCCAGCCAGGGGCTTAGCTTGGACAGTCTGTCCCTACCAATGACATTCATATCCATCCATTAGCATGTTCCCAGGGTAACCAATCACATTTCCCCACATGCCACCTGAATTTTCTGTGACATTCCAGTTCCTAACAAGAGCTTCAAACACCTTGCTATTTAGGTCGCAATGCAGAGGGAAGCTATCCAGCAAACAAATACTTTTCTTGCTCATTCAAAAAGGGCTTGTGCAGGAGAGCTTCCTGCTTGCCATTTGCCATTCTTATTCCTACGACATACTCATACCCAATATCAGGTTGCTTCTTTCACCAGCTTTCCACCTGGCTCTCTGGATTACAAGTTTGGGTCATCCATGAAATGGATGCGCTTTATAAAGAGACTTAATGACACTCTCAACGCAGCGCTCGTGCATGGACGCCAGTGTTTCCTTTGCCTACATTGATATTTTCAGAGAGAAGCAGAATATGCCTCTTCTGGTGAGTCGCCCAGGAGACCAAAGGTAAACTGCAACATTGTTACCTTGATCAAGGTCATCTGGAGAAGTCCCTCCTCAAACAGGAGCTCAGCATTGTGGGAAACATGGTGGCAATCCTTTCTCACACTGATGTCATGTTGAATTAATTGAATACAGTGGTACCTCGGGTTACAGATGCTTCAGGTTACAGACTCCGCTAACCCAGAAATGGTACCTCAGGTTAAGAACTTTGCTTCAAGATGAGAACAGAAATCGTGCAGTAGTGGCGCGGCGGCAGCGGGAGGCCCCATTAGCTAAAGTGATGCTTCAGGTTAAGAACAGTTTCAGGTTAAGAACAGACCTCCAGAACGAATTAAGTTCTTAACCCGAGATACCACTGTAATTCAAAGGCACCTAATTTAAGGTTACCAGATTTTTTTTCCAATGAATCCAGGGACACTTTTCAACTTCCTACTAAACAGATGAATTTTGTCATGGGACTGATTTGTAAATCCAGGGACTGTCCCGGGAAACGGGGATGTCTGGTAATCTTAACCTAATTCCAAATGTCAACAATGTCTATTGCTTTCCATAATACTCCCTCCCTCATGTTATGTATATCAGGTGTATGGGGGCAGCAGTAGCACCAGAGATGCTAGGGGCTGGGCAGAGTAGGAGGAGTGGTGGAGATGCCTCCCCATCCTGACCCTTCCAGGGAGGAGGAAGAGGAAGACAGTATAGATTTACAACAGGGGTTTGAGGGAGGTCACAGCTCATGAGGGGACAATGAGGAGGAAAGTTGGGAAAGCATGGGAGAGCCTGGCCAGCAGCTGGCTGATACATTGTCATTAGAAAGCATTCCAGACCCACCATCTCCCAGAACCCGGCGAGCCTTAAAAGTAGGAGAGCAAAGAGCTCAAAGACAGAGGGCACACAGCAGCACCCATAGAAGTGACGAATGAGGAATGGGAGAGACAGGGGGCGGAGATTCACTTGGGACAATGCCATTATCCAAGAGGCTGGCTTCTATAGCAGCTTTCTGTAAAGTTTGGAATAAAAAAGGACTGTAAGAAACTTTTCCTTGTCTTCATAATTTCCTGGACAACCAGCTGGGAGCCGCTGGCAGCATCCTGACAATAGAGCACCTTAATGAAGTGGTTAATGGGAAAGGATAAGGTTCTCACCAGAGGCATAGCATGGGCAGAGCTGGAGGTATTCCTTTTTGAGGGTGCATTCCTCACAACACCCTGCCAGTGAGCGGGGCAGGCAAAGTGTCGTGAGCTGTTGTGTCCTTCTCACACCAGCCTTCAACTGCAGGATGGCATGAGAAGGACACAACAAGCATGGGTGTAGCCAGAGGAGCAGGGGGGGAAGCTACCCCCCATCAAGTAAATTAATTAAACACAACAACCTTAACTAACTGGCCAATTGCATTTCAGATAGCTTGGTTCTGTGCCCCCTAACATAAATCCTGCCTCTCTAACATAAACCCTGGCTACGCCCACGGCAACAGGGTGGGGCACACAGATGCCCTTCTCGCCTGGCCTCCATCTAGAGGGCAGCTTGAGAAGGATGCAACAGGCATGCGCCCTGCCAGCCCCACTTTTGTGAGTCCCGCAAAGTGGCACTGGGCTCGCAGGGCACCGTGAGCGTGCCTTTCAAAGCAGTCTGGTCGGACTGATTTGATGAGCGTACGCATGTGTCAGGCTTGAGGGATCCTATCCTCCCCCGGTAGCATCAAGGATCAAGGAAGAAACAAGAAAGTTCGTATTTATGGTTTTATTCAGTCACAGTGGTGCAAGACAAAGAAACTAGTCCTTAGCTCCATGGTGACGTTGCTCACTCTGAACTCCTCCCCTTCCTTCCACAGCAACAGTCCACTACGTGGCTCTCAGGAATCAAATGTCATTGAGCACTTTGCTTTTGAATTCTAAGTGGGTGGTGAGTACACGATGAGGGTGGCGCTTCTAAGCCCTCCAAGATGTCTCTGCTGGCAGTTCTCCAACTCCCCCTCCTTCTCTTAACACCTCATAACTTGGCAGCTCTGAGTTCTGCTGCAATTCCATCCTGCCTCCCTCTTCTCTTGAAACAACTGGAGAAGGGAGGGAATCCCCCCCCACTTCCCTCCTCCTCCAAGGGGAGCAGAGGAGAAGGAGGGGGTGATCCCCAGCCCTCCTCTTCAGTCCAGTCGCTGACACCATGCCATGGCCACTGCCCTGCCAGCTGTACACTGATTTTGCAAGGCTTCAGGGCAGTGTGGCTGCGTCAGCTGGCCGGGCTCCCCTCTGCGTCGCCAGGCAGGTGGCACAGCACAATCCCGCTTGGCTCCAGTTGGTATGGATTGCTCTGGCAACTCACCCCACCCCCATGGGGCACCCACCCACCCCAAGCGCCAGCAAGAAACACTCGGTCATTGATCCCCACACATGTGTTGTTTAATGGGCACAAGCAGTGTGGCACAGACTGCAGAGCAGAAGCTCCCCCCCCCCCGTGCCCTCTACCAATTGCTTAAAAATATATATATATTTGTATGAAAGATTCTTGGGTTACAAAAGTACATACATTATCTCTGTTTTCAGATCATAAAGTCCTTTCTACAGATCAGTTCTATTTGATGTGAGACATTGATGTTGTAAGACAGGCATAGGCAAACTCTGGCCCTCCAGATGTTTGGGACTACAATTCTCATCATCCCTAGCTAATGGGACCAGTGGTCAGGGATGATGGGAATTGTAGTCCCAAACATCTGGAGGGCCGGAGTTTGCCTATGCCTGTTGTAAGAGAATGAAGTTTACTACTTCCTCCGTGCCCCTTGCTCTCCCTCCCCACGTCTCTTCTTCTCCCTCAACCTTACACTGTATCAAACTCCCATCATATTCACCTGGCATGTGGCCTGGAGGGCTGGTGTCTCAGAAAGAGGAGGCCAGATTTATCTTGGGGTGGTGAGAATAGTCCTGTGGAATGAGGCCATAGATGCTGAAGGGGACAAGAAGGCAGTCTTGGGAAGCAGCTCCGTCAAGAAGGAGCAGCACGAAGCAAGCTCGGATCTCTCTACAGGCCACTTCAGGATGCATACCCTTTGTTCTTCTTGTGAATTCAAAATAATTAACCTCAATGCATAATTGCAATTGCTACTGATCAAAGGCCAGCTCTTTCAAAAAAAAATATATGAGAGGCTCGAGTGTATCCAGCTCCACAAATGAGCTTTAAACGGCACAATTCCCACTTATATTAATTGGAGTCATGCCGTTAAATCCTCATACATCACAGAGACTGCTATTTACCATCTAAAATTAGAAGCGAACATACAGTTAATGAATATTTCCTCTCGCACTATCTGTTATATAGAGGGGAAGCGGAGGAAACAGAGGCAGGGCATCTGTTCTTTCTCAGCTGGACTTTGCTGTTGCTGAGCACTTTTTCTAAGTTATGCGACGACTCATTAGGTGCTTACACATTGATGCTACAAGGGAACACATGTATATGAAATCACCAACAGAGGCTCTCTTCAAAGTTCACTTTAGGAAATATACCCGACACCAGGGATGGGGAAGCTGCTGCCTCTGGGTGTGGTTGGAGCCCAATATCTATCAGCCCACATGGCCAACGGTCAGGGATAATGAGAGCTTTGTCCAAAAACATCTGGAAGGCCACATTTCCCCCATCGCTGCCATACACACCAGTGGATTCAGAATTTTAAGTAGAGAGACATGGCATTCATTGACTGTGTCTGCATGTCACAACAAGCCAGGGTTGTTGCCTTATTGTGACTTGTTGTTCATGAGCAGTGGCCTGGTGTACGTTGCCGGACAACCATCCCCTCACTCCTTCCTCAAACAAACAGGAATAATAATAATAATAATAATAATAATAATAATAATAATAATAATTATTACTTATACCCCGCCCATCTGGCCGGGCCTCCCCAGCCCCTCTGGGCAGCTTCCAACAGGATATTAAAAGCACAATAAAACATCAAACATTAAAAACTTCCCTAATGACGACTGCCTTCAGATGTCTTCTAAAAGTCGGATACTTGTTTATTTCTTTGACATCTGGTGGGAGGGCATTTCACAGGTGTCAGGGGGGAGGAGATTCAGATGGGACTTCTACGGTCTGAGGCATAGACGTAGCGTTGCGCGCTGCGCGTCTGGAAATGAAACTGAACTTCAATAAAGACTTTTTAACTTGAGGAAGAAGCAGCGTTGGTCTTGTGTGAGCTGGGACCTTGGGCAGCGCTGACAGGTACCTATTTATCTACTTGCACTTCGACATGCTTTTGAACTGCTAGGTTGGCAGGAGCTGGGACCAAGCAACGGGGGCTCACCCCGTCATGGGGATTCAAACCGCCGACCTTCTGATTGGCAAGCCCTAGGCTCAGTGGTTTAGACCACAGCACCACACAGGGTACACCCAAGTAATTCTAGGATGAAGTGGACAGGCTGTGCAGCCCCCTAAACTCATATGTAAGAAGGCAGGTAGGTAGGGCTGGCTGAGGGCAGACTGAGGCTGTTGTGGTGATGCCCCATATAGCCTAATGAAGCTCACAAGTGATTCTTAGTGTATCAAATGTCCCCCTTTTTTTGCTTTAATGGTAATGAAAATATATGGACAAATGGGGACACTTGGCGATCATGACATGCTTTTTAGCAGATTTATTTTGTGAAGATGGATTTCTTTTTCCAAAGAATCCCTACAAAGTGTAGATGAAAATAGGTATTTGGGGGGGGGCATCCTGATGCTATATCTCCTCCAGTTCCATTCCCCCAAGAACTTTATATTTCAAGTGTCCTTCCACTTCAGAAGTGGTGCCTGAAATAACACTTTTTTAAGCTTCACTACATGATTAAGCTTCATACAGCTGATCTGACATCTCAGAGATCAAAATGTACTGCTCACTTTTCTTTTAATGCATGCATTTTATTGGGGGACACCCCACCCCACTCCCCCCCCCCGTGGAGTACAGACTGCCTTGCAAAAAATGTTTCCCACAATATGAGATTAAGAGAATCATTCATTGGATAAGAGCTTAAGTTGTGATGCAACCGTCATCTACAGAACTTGTGGTGTGCCCTGCGTATAACTCCTTGGCATAGGATTAAACAGAGGCTGGTACTGTACCCTACACTGTCAAAATGAGGTCCATTATCACATGTATAATAAGATAAACTACACTGACAGTGAGTCGTGCGAGTTATTAAGATGTTAGATCTTCGACGACTGGCATGCAATTAGCCCTGCCTCCAGGCATTTATGGAAAACTACAGTACAACTGTGCCTTGTATAATAATTACTGCTGGTTGTGTCTCCTGGAAATATGTAAAACTAATGAGGGTTAGGATACTCGCTCATTAAAACCAAAGAAACATAATTCTTGTTCTGTCCTCCACAATTTCTGCACTTCTGGGTTCCTGGCAGAGGGTGACAAGTACAGCTAGGTCCCACCCACCAAACTGACACTCCAGCATAATTGCTTTATTTTTGTAATGACACAAAAGCAGAGTTTTTGAAATTGCACAAGATGTTGGCGAAAGTGCATTGGCTTGTTCCCCCCCGCCCCCATGAAGGGTCTGCCTCTGTACTGCAGATAAAGATTGGAGCTCCAGTGGGTTCTTCTCTGGAAAATATCTTATGAGTTTGCCATTCTTCGGCCCAGAGGGTTCCTGTTCTCTCTCTGCACCCATGAATTCTAACACCTGAAATATTTATACACATGCACCCAGACTCTAATTTTCAAGTACATCCACCAAAGGTAAAGACAGAGTCATAGTGTTGGGAGGGCGGGGGGTCCATAGCCCCAGCTGCACAATTTTGAGGGGCTGCCCCCATGAAGGGATCCCCATCCCACCTTGCCTGCCACCCAGAGCCTGGTCTGGCCTCACCTCCATGTCCCCATCCTTAATGGCCACCCAGCCAGTGCTGGGGAGACTGACCCACCCAGGGCTGCGTCAGGTGCAACAGGGCCCCGCTTGGCTCTGACAGCAAGGGCAGGGCTCGCATGGTGCATTCTGTTCACCCTCCAGGCCCCGCCCCTGCCATACCCTCAAATAAGAGTTTGGATTTGATATCCCGCTTTATCACTACCCGAAGGAGTCTCAAAGCGGCTCACAATCTCCTTTCCCTTCCTCCCCCACAACAAACACTCTGCGAGGTGAGTGGGGCTGAGAGACTTCAAAGAAGTGTGACTAGCCCAAGGTCACCCAGCAACTGCATGTGGAGGAGCGGAGACGCGAACCCGGTTCACCAGATTACGAGTCTACCACTCTTAACCACTACACCATACTGGCTCTCGAAGATTTCTCTGATGCATGCTTTAGCTTTCATTACAGCAACATACCCTCCAATGTTTTCTGATGAAAACAGAAACGTCCCCTTCAACATTTCTCCAATGAAAATAGGAATGTCCTAAGGAAAAGTGGGATATTCTGGGATCAAACCAGAAACTGGGATGTCTTATGCGATCCAGGACTGTCCTTGGAAAATAAGGACACTTGGAGGGTACACACTAGTGAAGCGCCTGAGATGAATGCATGGCTATGATCCATGAGGAATGATCACATGACTGCAGATTGCAGCAGTCATAATTTCTGGTTATGAGGTGATAAATCTGATAATCACGTGGATATAGAATATTGTACCTATGCACCCTTCTAGAGCTGCAAAGACCCAGATCAAGGCTAGGAGCTTGTGAATACATAGTACTGGCCTCTTGCACACCCACCCACCCACCCAAAAGAATGACAGAGAAAAAAGAAAGAAATATATTCTAATATACAGGGCTAATGGAACACTTTCCCCTTCCAGCTTCCTCTACGAGAGAGAGAGAGAGAGAGAAAACACATATACAAGGAAAAGAAAGTGTGTTTCTATAGTTTTTCTAAAGAATTTCAGCTGCCATGCACAAAGCACACAGCATTGATGCATACGAGTGTTTCTTCATGGGGAAAGTGGTTTTAAGTTACTTCAAATATAAAGTGCATAAGTGGGCCTTTAAGAGCAATAGCTCTTCACTAATTGAGGTCCCTTGTGCTTGGTGCTATATCTTTACAAAGAACTTTATGGAGTTTTACTCATATCCTTATGTATATTAATTATTGTACTGTGGTCTCCCCCCCTTCGGTGGAGGTCTTGGGGGGGGTGTTGTGTGTTGTTTTTACATGCTTGTAATGAGATGGTCTTGCAAATGAAGGGGAAACTCTCATCAGCGTGAGATGGC
Source organism: Podarcis raffonei (assembly GCF_027172205.1). Classification (NCBI taxonomy): domain Eukaryota; kingdom Metazoa; phylum Chordata; class Lepidosauria; order Squamata; family Lacertidae; genus Podarcis; species Podarcis raffonei. The sequence continues at coordinate 18,883,844 of NC_070618.1, forward strand.
TTGTGCAACATTTCAAATTGACCTGATTGGAGTCTGTTTTCCTTGCTTCATTCCCGGAACAGCGTGAAATCACATTAAATTTAAAATGGCATCAAAGTTGGGATGGCGAGTCAATGCTGGCTACTTTGGAACATGGTTCAAAACAGAGATAAGGGGACTGCAAACTGACAGGTTTCCAACTCCTGAAGTCCACCTGTCAGCTAAATTATACATCTTAATCTTTTCTGCATTGTATCGTGGCTTTTGAAGCGCGTTCTGATGTGTATCACCGACAGACCGAGCCTGTGCGAAGGGAATGAAGCCCGTTCGTTATACTGTTACACGAGGATGAATCCTGAAAAATCAATAGCGGTTTTAGGATGACTATCCTTATGCCAATGCTGCCTCATTTCTGAAGTATGCACATGGCTGTTCTCTGAAAATATTCTTACTATGTAAAATCATAATCTAAGCCACTTTCTTCACTGATGACCCCAAGGCCGGAAGGTCATTGCTTGTCACAGATAACAACAACTTAGCTTGTTAGCACAAGATAACTGTTAGTGCCACCCCGTCAGAACATGTGGGATTGCAGCGATCTGTCAGTGTGCCATCATTCGCCATGCATCACTGCTGTTTCCTGTCTCAGCCTCTGGTACCTAACTAGCAATGGGCACTAAATAAAGTTGCCAGATCTTGACCCAGAAAATATAAATGAGCCCCAACCTCCAAAATTGCACAGAAGTGAACTTTAAACTGGGCTCATTGGCTTTGTGTCAAGAGAGGATGGATTATTTCACCCAATCTGATCTTTCTGCCTCATAAATTCCAGCCTTTGCATTATCACCCCACGAGTTATTCTTTAATGATTTCCTGCCAGCTTTATCATGATATACTCTTAATCCTCATCCCAGAGGACACTGCCATATCCTGTAGTTCTTTTCCACTACATATAATGTTATTTAGTACTTATTTTTCTCAGTATGGGGAGAAATTCCTCTAGGATTGAAGTCGGGGTGGTGGTGCCGTAGGGCAGGCTTGGCCCCACCACTGGGTAGACTGCAGGATGGTGGTGGGATGGTGGTGGCAGCTCCCCACCCTTCACATAGCACCCCCCCCCCCAACAGCAATGTTTGCTTCTTGCTAGCCTGGGATACCTGGATAACTCACCTAAGACCCAGCTACATTCGTAAAAAGAAGTTATAAATGTGTTGTAGCACTGTGACACCAGATGGCACTGTAGAGCTAAAAGAGGAACTGAATGAAATCCCTCCCCCAATAATTATTATTAAATTTTCTATTTTACATTTTAGAATATTCATTTCAACAACCTTAAAATATCAATGACTTCCTTTCTTCTCTTTCCATGGTTCATTTTGCATAACATAAATCCCTGCATATTTTATATAAACTAAAACACTGAGTATTCCATGATTACACCCAACAAAACTGATTTACACTGTTGAAGTTATCCTAATGCTGGTAGTTTTACAAACATTACTTTAAACATCCTTTTCATTCATTGTATATCATTTCTCAGTAAGCCTTAACCTTACTACAAGACCACCATATAAGCTAAAAAGAACCTTCTTTCTCTTTACATGTCCAACATTTATTTGGTTTAGATTTATACATTTTTGCCAGTTTACTTGGTGTTAGATACCATCAATATATCATTTTCATATAATTTTCTCTTAAACCTTAACATTCTGTAAATTTCATATCAATATTCCCCCATAGTGCTTCCATGCATCCATGTCTATATTATGACCAATATTGATTGCCCAATGTATCGTTGAAGATTTTACTTGCTCATCCTTTGCCTCCCATTCCAATATTATTTTAGACATTTTAGTTGGCACTTTTACATTACATTCCAGCTGGTCCCTCTCCAGTTGTGATATCTGTTCCCCAATCGCCACGCTTCTTCAACCCGCACCCTCCTTCTCTCACCCACACCATCTCCTTGATTTTTTTTATGCTCCACATCTGGACACGGGTGGCGCTGTGGGTGGCGCTGACTTGCCGATCAGAAGGTCAGCGGTTCAAATCCCCACGACGGGGTGAGTTCCCATTGCTCGGTCCCTGCTCCTGCCAACCTAGCAGTTCGAAAGCACGTCAAAGTGCAAGTAGATAAATAGGTACCACTCCGGCGGGAAAGTAAAGGGCGTTTCTGTGCGCTGCTCTGGTTTGCCAGAAGCGGCTTAGTCCTGCTGGCCACATGACCTGGAAGCTGTACGCCGGCTCCCTCGGCCAATAAAGCGAGATGAGCGCCGCAACCCCAGAGTCGGCCACAACTGGACCTAATGGTCAGGGGTCCCTTTACCTTTTATATCCACATCTAATCTTGCCCCTTTCTAATATCTATTTATTGGTGTGTGTTTTTCTTTTTGCGAATCAACCAAAGAATAAAATAGAATAGAATTGGGATTAAGGGATTTTTCGGGACATCAGAGGGCATGTCTGCCATGTCCTGTTGGTGTGGTGATGGATGGGGGGCATTTGACCTTCTTTTAATAGGGAATGCTCTGTGGGGGAGGGTGCGAAAAATGGGGGGGTCAAGGAGGGTCAGTTGAAACTGGGAGTGAGAAATGTCCCTATTTCCATCAGAGGAATGTTGGAGGGTAAAAGGTAAAGGTGAAGGACCCCTGGGCGGTTAAGTCGAGTCAAAGGTGACTATGAGGTTGCGGCGCTCATCTCTCTTTCAGGCCGAGGTAGCCAGTGTTTGTCCATAGACAGCTTTCTGGTCATGTGGCCAGCAGGACTAAACTGCTTTTGGTGCAACGGGACACCGTGGTGGAAACCAGAGCAGCGCACGGAAACGCCATTTACCTTCCCACTGGAGTGGTACCTATTTATCTACTTGCACTGGCGTGCTTTCGAACTGCTAGGTTGGCAGGAGCTGGGACAGAGCAGTGGGAGCTCACACCGTTGCGGGGATTCAAACTGCCGACCTTCTGATCGGCAAGCCCAAGAGGCTCAGTGGTTTAGACCACGGCCCCACCCTGCCCTAATGTCAAAGGGTACGATGAGTTAAGCAGCGTGGCTCTAACCCAATTCACAAAAGGACTTCTCTCAAGGATGTAGTCTGGACTCTTGGGACTTTACCATCTTTAATATATGTGTGCTTGCTCCGAAGAGCAGAAACAGATGGTGATGTGAGATTCTCTGCTGTCAACATGGTTACATACTGAAGCAACAGAAAGTGGAAGGAAGTTGCTGAATAGACGTCCTGTTGCTTTTACAGACAGCTCTAGAATGATGGATCTTCACTCCCCAAGGATTCCAAAGGAGCAAGGTGACAATCAGAGTTCTGCACTGTAATCATAGCTAGTCGGGATATGTGGGCGGTAATTGGATCATTATACAAAAAGAACTTTTTTAAAAAGAGAGAGATGACAATGTGTATCACTTGCCTGCCAGAAGGTGGCAGTTTTAGACCACACTGAAACGAAAAACCTACCTCTTTTGCAGCCTCTGTAAACAGCGGCTATTAATGCAAGTTCCAAGACAGTCAGGCCACTAGGAACCATCCAGAGGAAGGATGGCTTTAAAGTGATTTATTTTCTCATATAATCTAGATGAAAAATGACCTTTCAGAGCTAGAGTAATATGTTTGGTCTCATTTGGCCGCAATCTGAATACAAGGACCGCTGATCAGAAAGCCCCCACTTTTACTTTGGGGAAAAAATCTAGTCGATTTACAAGATGTGACTTTTAGAAACAATAAAAAAATTACATCTTCATGTAAAAATATTCATAGCTGTGACCCTGGACCTTGAAGGGCTATTACTGATGCAGATGTGGCTGAATACAAAACTGCTAATTTAGGACAGTGGCTATCAGGGTGAATTCCTTTCTCCCCCCCCCCGTACCCCTTAAGTTTGAGATCACTAGTTCTTCTAATTTCTTGTTCTTCCTGTCACAAGTGTGCATCTGACGAAATCAATAGAAGTATATGGCTGCAAGGTACATGGAGATGATCTAATTCATGTCATGGAAGGCCTGTCTGATAAGTACCCAAATCCAATATACAAGTTATTGCCAGTCATACACATGGCCTCCACCATTCGTCAGAGGAAATTAGGGGCGTTCCTCACTCTCCCACAACCTACCCTTCCCAACCACCATTTTTTATCAGTGCCCCCCTCCGAGCATTTCCTATCAGAAAAAGAGCAGTAGCCAACTTTTTCTTTCTTCTTCTTTGGCGATCACCCATAGCCAAGTAAGATTGTCTTCCATGAACATGGTGCTTAACAGTGAGTTTGTAAGTGGCTGTGGAGGCCAATTCTGGATCCACACCTTCTTCCACCGGGGAGGGGAGGGATAGGTTTCCGGGCAGGAGTTGATCACAGTGAGGGTTTGCCAAACGTACCTTCCTCTTGGCACATTTCTCCCTTTCGTCCTGAGTTCAAGTGTCTTCAAAGCCCATGACACCTTTGGTGAAGGCTGTTCTCCGATTGGAGTGCTCGTGGGCCAGTTGTTGGTGTTTTTTTAAGATATGCCTTGAGAGAGTCTTTAAACCTTTTTTTGTTGACCACCAGCATTACACTTTCCATTTTAAAGTTTGGAATAGAGCAGTTGCTTTGGAAGACAATAATCAGGCATCCAAACAACATGACCACTGCTACACCAACAGGACACAACACCTTCCACCATCCTGAGAAATAACCCTTAATCCTGTTTTTATTTTATTTTATTCTTTGGTAGATTTCCAAAAAGGAAAACACACACCAATAAATAAATTTTAGAAAGGGGGGAAATTAGACGTGGACACATGAAGTGTGTATATATATGTGTGTGTGTGCTCGGACACTGAGGTCCACTGCCGAAGGCCTTCTGGCAGTTCCCTCACTGTGAGAAGCAAAACTACAGGGAACCAGGCAGAGGGCCTTCTCGGTAGTGGCGCCCACCCTGTGGAACGCCCTCCCATCAGATGTCAAAGAGATAAACAACTACCTGACATTTAGAAGACAACTGAAGGCAGCCCTGTTCATGGAAGTTTTTAATGTGTGACATTTTGATGTATTTTTAATCCTTGCTGGAAGCCGCCCAGAGTGGCGGGGTACAAATAAATTATTATTATTATTATTATTATTATTATTATTATTATTATTACTACTACTACTACTATGATGATGATGATGGTGGTGGGTGTGTATCAAGATTCCTTGCGCTCTGCTTGGCTCCCCCTTTCTTCCCACCCAGGGCAGTCCTGCTCTCTGTCTGCCCCTCAGAACCAGCGCATCATGCAAGGCTGGGCCTTGTCAGCTGCAGCCTCTCCTCCTCTTCCTCCTCCTCTTTGCCTGCTCTGCTATGAGCTACCCAAGGAAGGGGGCTGGTAACAGTGGCCTTGAAAAGGCAATGGGATGCTCCCTCTCAGCCACAACTGGGAGAAGCACCGACTCATCCTCCTCCCCGAGGTCGGCAGGGGTGACACTGGCAGGGAAAACGGGGACATTCTAGGATGAAATCAGAAGCTCTGATGGCTTTTTTTAATTCCAGGACTATCCCTGGAAAATAGGGACACTTGGAGGGTATGCACAGTCACATCTTATGTGGGCACTGGGTTGTAAAGACAGCATGTAGGGCAAAAGTCATACAGTAGTACCTCTAGTTAAGAACTTAATTCATTCTGGAGGTCTGTTCTTAACCTGAAACCATTCTTAACCTGAAGTACCACTTTAGCTAATGGGGCCTCCCACTGCTGCTGCCCCGCCAGTGCACTGTTTCTGTTCTCATTCTGAGGTAAAGTTCTTAACCCGCGGTACTACTTCTGGGTTGGCAAAGTCTGTAACCCGAAGTGTTTGTAACCCAAGGTACCACTGTATATTGATAAAATTACCTTAAATTGTTATAAAATACATTCCTCTTTGCAAATGGCATGTCATCAAAGAGGGGGCCCTGGGCTCTGAGGAGTCCTCTGACTCACTTTCCCTTCCCTGTCTGACTATGAGGAGATGCCATTTGTTTGTCTGGTGGCCAAGCCTCAGCCAATTTCTCTTTCAACCTCAAGTGTCATCTAGCACTCTTCCAGTCCGGTGTGAGTGTAGTTGCTGGCCTGGGGGGTTGTGGAGCTCTGGTCAGCCCTGGCACAAATGAAGAGCTGGAGCAGAAGAGCAGTCTTTTTAGGTAAAACAGCAACAACCACAAATGTGTGGATATAGATCTGATGTTGCCAGATGACAGATGAGGTCCACAGCACTTGGAGGGCACTAGGTTGCTGAAGGCTGGTATAGGTCATTTTCATATTTGCCTGTCACAGTGCTCCATCCTAGTTACTACTATGATACTAAGATTAGGTAGATTGGCACGCAGGTGGCACTGTGGTCTAAACCACTGAGCCTTGTGGGCCTACCAATCAGAAGGTCGCGGTTCAAATCTCCATGCTGAATTCCAGCTCCTGCCAACCTAGCAGTTTGAAAGCACGCCAGTGCAAGTAGATAAATAAGTACTGCTGTGGTGGGAAGGTAAACGGTGTTTCCGTGGGCTCTGGCTTCCATCACGGGGTTCTGTTGCACCCGAAGTGGTTTAGTCATGCTGGCCACATGACCTGGAAAGCTGTCTGTGGACAAATGCCAGCTCCCTCAGCCTGAAAGCAAGATGAGCGCTGCAACCCTATAGTCCCCTTTGACTGGACTTAACCATCCAGGGGTCCTTTACCTTTTACCTTTACTAAGATTGCACAGTGCACTCCTAAACATGCCTCCTGAGACATAAGTGTTATTGAGTCCAATGGGACTCGCTACCAGGTTTAGCTAGATTATGTCAGCTGGCCACTGTTTAAACGACTGAACAGAAAGGCCTTTCTGGTGGAGCATACTTAGACGTTTACATTTGAGTAAATATGAACAGAAGCAGGCTTTTCTGATCATTCTCTTTTTTTCCCTTAACAAAACAAATAGGGAGACAGTTGAATTTCCAAAAGGACACAGGAAGGATACAAAAATGAAACTTGTTTTCTTTTTAAAAGAACAACAACCTACCAAACAACACACCCTACATTTTCGTTATTGCCTGCCACGTTAGCAGAGGCACCCACAATTGTCAAAGAAATCATTTATTTGACAGGAAGCATAGCTGCTGGGAGTGCTGGGCAGAAAAATCCGAGCTAATGGTCCACCATGAAATTTTTCTTTCAAGGCAGAATTAATCCTGTCAGTGCGAGTGATGTGAGCTGATTGCCTGTGCTATTCCACAGTTGCCTATAAGAAATATAAAAAATCTACAGATCCGTGTACTGTCTTGTTGAAATGGCCTGGATGGCAAACAAGGAAGCAGAAAGAATATTGCTGAAAGTAGAAGTGAAATAAAAAGGGTACCAGTGTTAGACTTCAAAAGAAAACAGTCTGCTATAGCTCAGATGTAGAAGTACAAAGGTAGCCTAAATTTCCTGGATCTAGTTCAGATTCCTTCTCCAACCCTTACCTCCTGGAGCACAGGATTTGCATAACATATAGATTCAGAGACACAGAGGTGTGTGTGTGTGTGTGTGTGTGTGTGTGTGTGTGTGTGTGTGTGAAGTGGGTGGCACTGTGGTCTTAACCACAGAGCCTCTCGGGAGCTTGACAGTTTGAATCCCCATGACAGGGTGAGCTCCCGTTGCTCTGTCCCAGCTCCTGCCAACCTAGCAGATCGAAAGCACACCAGTGCAAGTAGATAAATAGGTAGCACTGCGGTGGGAAGGTAAACGGTGTTTCCATTCACTCTGGTTTCCGTCACGGTGTCCCGTTGCACCAGAAGTGGTTTAGTCATGCTGGCCACATGACCCAGAAAGCTGTCTATGGACAAACGTCAGCTCCCTTGGCCTGCCACTCTGTCTTTTCCCGAAGATTAAGCCAATCTGTAGACAGTATTTTTCCCTATTCCTCAAAAAAAACAAGTAAACAAAACAAAAACGTTATCCCAGAGCTATTTACAACAGTTCCACAGGTTTATACTTATGTTCTGTTTGTTTAATCTCCCCAATCTACTTTAGTGCTAAGCATTTATAAACAAACCACTTTTAGTGGAGGGCTATTTTGCAGTTTCCAGACCCAGCACTCGCCGGATCTTTAGGCATTCATTCACTTATTTTGTCAAGATGCTCTCGATTAAATAGAAAGGAGAGAGCTAAATTACTTGGAGATTGAAAAGCAGTTGCTAACCCATCAGGAGAGCTGTCAAGAGATTACACCATTATTTTAAAGGACAGATATAGACCCTTGAAAGAGCTGAGGCAAATGACTGTCAAAGCAATAAAGTAAATTTTGAACTGTGAGTGGTCCATACACTGCATCATTTTTGGTGCCTTAGATCTACTCTTTCCTTTTTTATTACTGTTGTGAGCGGAAAATGCTGTTCAGTGCAAATCTTCCAGGTTCAAAGTATTACAGCTGGAATGAGGTAGGCTTCTAATCCCCCAGTAGGGATGGAAGAGGAATTCATTTGCTCCACTTTTTCACCGTGGACCAACCCAATTTCACACCCCCAAACTTGCTTGTAGACTGGAATGCCAATATATCTGAATTTTCTGATGTTATTTCAGACCCAAAAAGTGCGCCTAAAGATATGTTTTTGGGTGTGTAAAACAATGTGTGCAAGTTGCATATTTTAGGATGAAATCCACTGCAAGCACTGCAATATGTGTGCATCTGGACTGCACAAGTAACATTTTCTTACCTGATCATTCCCCCGTGTTGTGTGATCTTTCACATGACATAAAAGCCACTTCTGGAAATCTATTGGAAGTTTAGAGTTCTTTTCCATGTAATTGTTCCCAGGGGAAAAAGAAAAGAAAAAAACCATTTGCAACCCTGCAAACTTGGAAAATCACAAGAGTTTTGCACTGTAACTTCATGGGATGAAATTTTGACCAGCTTCCTGGCACACAGTTCTTTCCTGGTTTTGAAATTTAGCATGGCATGTCAGTATATCCTTCAAAAATTCCACAGTTCCATTATGCAACAGTGAAAAGGCTGCTGCTGTCACCTGATAATCCCACAGTCAGTACCTCACCACTGGAGAGCATCCACCCATTCCAGCAGGTTAAGCTGATGTGTCTGAGTGCATCATGTAGTGAAGCAATGACATGATCACTCCACCACATGCTCAGCTAATAGGTCACATTCATGGTGGCATTCACAGTAATGTATGATGGCCTGGATGCACAGAGAGCTGCTTCATCATGTTGTGCTCAGCTTGAATCCCACTCAAGTCCATTTTGTTGGGCAAATTATGGTTGGGCAAATTACAGGGTTACAGGGAACCAGGCAGAGGGCCTTCTCGGTAGTGGCACCCGCCCTGTGGAACACCCTCCCACCAGATGTCAAAGAGAAAAACAACGACCAGACTTTGAGAAGACATCTAGACTATTGTATTTTAATATTTTGTTGGAAGCCACCCAGAGTGGCTGGGGAAACCCAGCCAGATGGGTGGGTTATAAATAATAAATTATTATTATTATTATTATTATTATTATTATTATTATTATTATTAGTGAGACATCCACTAGGAATGCTATGTAGCAGAGCAGAGGCGCCAGCTTCTCCTGAGGAATTGGAGGGCAGGGGGAGCGAGTGATGTGACATTGTATGATGTTGCATGCACAACAGCCCGAGGAACCATGTGGTGGAGACAAACCCCCTCTGAAAATTGAGGGGGCTCAGCCCCCTTAAAAATATATTCAGGGGGACTGAAACTTCCTCAGCCTCTAGGTGTCAGTGCCTATGTAGCACAGGGCAGGAGGTGGGGAACCTGAGGTCCTCTAGATGCTGCTGGACTCTCTCCCATCGCCCCAGGCTATTGGTCATGCTGGTTGGTGCTGATGGGGGCTGAAGTCCTGCAACATTTGAAGGGTCACAAGTTCTCCATCCCTGCTACAGCACTTCAAGCAGATAAGATATACCATATTTCCCCCTCTATAACACGCAGATTTTTTCTCCTAAAAAGTAAGGGGAAATGTCTGTGCGTGTTATTGAGCGAATGTGTGGTCCCTGGAGCCGACTGTCCCGAGTGCAGGGTTAAAAATCAGGCAAAAATCATATCGCGCCGAGGGAAGCCTGAAAAGAGGAAGCTGCTGCTTTCTTGCATTCTGCCTCAGGGTCTTACTGCCCATCCTGTTCTGTTTCGGTTGCTGTTTGCTCAAATGGAACAAAGAGCAGGGAAATCCCCTCCCCTCCTGGCAAGCAGAGGGGAAAGGAAAGGATTGTGTCCTTCCTTCTAATTCCTCTCTGTGCTCCGGTGCTGCTGCTGCTGCTGCGTCCAGGGAAGCATTCCAGGCAGCCGGAAAACATGCAGGTGGTGGAGAGAGAGAGAGAGAGAGAAGAGAGGGGCGGTTGGCTTGGGTGGGTGGGTGGGACTTTTGCCTTCCTTTCCTCTCTCCAGTTAAACCCCTCTCCTGCATTCTTAGCCAGCTGCTTCTCCGCACACCCCTCTCGTGCTCCTTGTCCCTTCTATGTTTTTCCTTCCCTCCCCACTTAAAACATGGTTACAAAGCATGGATCCACATGGATCCTCAGGATCTTTGCATTGGGTCACCCCAAATTCACCATCAGATCACATAGCAATGATCTGATGCAAAAACAGGGCTGCAATGGTGCAAAAACGTGGTTACAAAGCACGGATCCACATGGATCCTCAGGATCTTTGCATTGGGTCACCCCAAATTCACCATCAGATCACATAGCATGTCCATGGCTACAGCCTGAACCAAAAAAATCATGCACCCACTGTTGCCTGGGGCTGCAATGGTACAAAAACGTGGTTACAAAGCATGGATCCACATGGATCCTCAGGATCTTTGCATTGGGCTACCCCAAACTCACCGTCAAATCACATGTCTGTGGCCGCAGCATGAAGCACAAAAATGTTACACCCACTGTTTCATTCAGAATTTCCCCCCCTTGTTTTCCTCCTCTAAAAACTATGTGTGTGTTATGGTCAGGTGCGTGTTATCGAGTGAAAAATACGGTATTTCACTCACTATCTCAGTCAGACCCATTCAGCCTGTGACTCTACCAAGCCATGTCTTTTGGCCCACCAGGTACGTGCTAAACTTAAATTGTTCCTGCCAAGTTTGGAAAAAGAGGGCATTCTTCAACATCTCTCAGATCACAGCATATGGATGGTGGGAGTCAGTGGACAGTGCACGTCTTTCAACTTTGTAGGTCACAAGTTGTGTCAGGCTAATGTATCCCTTAAAGATCTTGCATTTTTAATTTTGGTGGTAGGACTGAACTCTTAGCTACAACTTCATTTTAATAAAAAATACCCACCCATAGATGGTTCCACGTTTTGCCTTTCCCCCCTCATTTTAACCATTTATTTATTTTTAAATAGTCAATTACCATATGTGCTTAGAGAGATCATAGCTGATATGAGGATTCTCAGATCTATTTTCTTCCTCCGTTCCCTTTGTCTCCCTTCCTTCATCCTTCAAACTAAGAGTGACCTCCCTGCAGGGTGTGCTCTCCTCTCTCTTTCTTACTTCTACCATCTCATAACTTCCTGCCCTCTAGTTTCTTGAAGAATTACTTCTTTATCTTTTTCTTGTTTTCAACTCTTCCAGATCCTTCCTCGCGGAAATAAAAAAAAGAGGACAGCTTTGCATCTGGAAGTTTCACTTTGGAAACTTTATATGAAGTGGGGAAATCTTTCTTTAAACTTATTTCCTACACTCCAAAATAGAAAGCATTCTGATTAAGGGAAGTAAAGTCATGATATAACCTGCAGATTCTGATAAAGGATTCACAATTTTTTTCAAAATATGAGGCAACTGGGTGGAGGGTAGTGGTTTTTGTCTCAGCTGCAAAGGATTAGGCTGGAAAAATAATTATTTCTTATGTTTGTTCATTCTGTGTTTTGGCCCACAGTGCTAGTGTTTTGAACCTTTTCTGCAATTCAGATCTCCTCTCTGTCTTTCTATGCACAAGATACACACGCATACATACAACACATACATCTCAACAGACTTTTTTTCATCCGGAACACGCTGGAAATCAGTTCTGGCACCTCTCAGGTGTGGGATGTAACCCACTGAGAGCAGTCAAGTACAACATTCCTTGTTTTCCTAGAGTGGACATGCAAGGGAATGTTTGGTCCAGCCAGTAGAAACTTCCTGTTCCTCCTGGCCTGGAACATCCTTCCTTGCATGCGACTAGTGGGTGGGTGTGACCTTTCCAGACCTCTTTTCCATCTTCTTTTCGTCCTGCAAACTTCCTGGAATGAACTGCTGGCTGCCAGCCAAGCAGTCCCCCAGGTCATCTTCCTTATGGGATAAACCTGTTAGTATAAGTTTGTAACTTTAAGCCTTACAGCTGCCTTCAGGGATCACACTGTACTCTGCCTGTTCGTGAGTAAACTTTCTTTTTCTTGCTTATGAATAAGACTGTGGTGTCTTCATTCTTTTAGGAGGGATTCAAGGGGACTTACTTGGAAAATATTCTTGGACAAGCCAGATTGAATTGTGTATTGTCTTAAGAAACACACACGAGTTTGCAACAAGTTTTCTGCTGTGCAAAGGGGAATGCACTCTGCTAAGTAAAGGAACTTCCTAGCACAAGTTGTTGTTTTTAGTCGTTTAGTCATGTCCGACTCTTCGTGACCCCATGGACCAGAGCATGCCAGGCACTCCTGTCTTCCACTGCCTCCCGCAGTTTGGTAAAACTCATGCTGGTAGCTTCGAGAACACTGACCAACCATCTCGTCCTCTGCCATCCCCTTCTCCTTGTGCCCTCAATCTTTCCCAACATCAGGGTCTTTTCCAGGGAGTCTTTTCTTCTCATGATGTGGCCAAAGTATTGGAGCCTCAGCTTCAGGATCTGTCCTTCCAGTGAGCACTCAGGGCTGATTTCCTTCAGAATGGATAGGTTTGATCTTCTGGCAGTCCATGGGACTCTCCAGAGTCTCCTCCAGCACCATAATTCAAAAACAAGTTAGGAAGGATATTAATAAACAATATATCCTCTCCTGCCACCCTGAACATCAGGTGGGTGTCATTGTAATTCTAAGAAAACGAGTGAGGTGTTCATGGTGAGTTCCAGCACCTCTTTTTCTAGAAAAAAATAGTGCTGCATCTCAGTGATGCAATGATGGGAAATATGGCCATACAAATGCAAGTGAAAGCAGCTTTCCATACAGATTTCTTTTTTAATCCCTAGGTATTGTCATCCGATTTGCTACAAATTTTACATTGTCTCACCAGTTTAGGAGTGGCCCTGGGCTTAAGCCTCCATACATTGGGCTCTGTGCAGTGATAGTGCTTTCTCCTAGTGGTCTAATGATAGCAGCTGAGGTGTTCTTCTAAACAGCACTCTTCCATACAGCCCTGAAAACCCACCATTTTAATTTCCCTACAATGCCCTTCCCACTGTGCTGCTGTGGAAGATTAAAATGGCAGCTATCTATCTTCTTGGCACTGGAAGACCTTGGGCTGGCTTCAGCGTAATGATGTGTGTTATATTGTTAGGGTTCACTTGGCTGCGGATGTATAGTAGCTGTTTTGTAGAATGATTTATTTAAAAATACTGATTATATTGATCAGCTCCTAGTCTAAACATTTCTATGAGGCACCTGATACACTCTCTCTCTCTCTCTCTCTCTCTCTCTCTATATATATATATTCCTGTCTCTATGATGTCTTCAAGGCTTCTGCTTAAGTGCTGAACAAAGATACAGTGGGTGATAATCAGGTTCTTTTCCTTACAGCAGCCTGTGGCATGTGTTGTTGGCATCCGTCTGCCTCAAGAGATATTGGAATGCAAACCTGGGCAGGAGATCCTAGGCTGTCCAAATAACAATACCCCCCTCTCAGCTTCACTGATGTGGTCCAAAGGAAAGCAGAGCAATGTGTTTGGCACCAGCTTGGCTAAAGGAGGCAAACACGGCACCATCCAACCGTCTTAGGGACTCCACTCCAGATTTGTGTAGGGGTTAGTCCTTAGCCTTTTCTTCTCCTGAAGATATTACACAAGGCAGCAAAGGTTTAGGATCAGAGTTTTCCTTATCCTAGATCTACTACCTTCCCAGGTAAATGAGCCCCATCTGCCCATCACTTCCCTCCACAGAATGTGCAGAAACCACCTCCTTGATCATTGGACCCAATACTGGTCTTATCCACTCAGTCTGCTAGAGTCTGTCTTCATATGCAGGGGGAGTCCCTAACTCACCAAGGTTTGGATACCCATTGGCTACCCTCACCCGGTTTAGCCTGAGCAGGAGCAATAAGGCTCTTCCTCTGAGCTGTGACCTCCCTCAAACCTTTGTTGCAATTCTGAACTGTCTTCCTCTTCTCTGGAAGGGTCAGGCTGGGGAGGAGGTCTCCACCATTCTTCCTCTGCCCAATCCCTGACAGCAACTCTTCACATCCGGTTGCCCAGACTAACAGGCTGTTTGATCTCATAGGTTTTAGAGAGACTGGTAGATGCTGACTAGCTTGTGGATGCAGATGATAGCATGAAAGTTGGTCAGGTGAGATGACTTCTTCCAGCCTACAACTGCTAGCCTATAAGGAATGGTCCACCTGGTTTTCTGTGTCACTTGACGAGCAGTGGTGGCACAGCTCATAAAGAGCCCAAGAGTGGCTGCTGAAGGCCTTTTATGAGCTGTGCCACCACTGCTCAAGTCAAGTGCCACAGAAAGCCAGGTGGACCATTCCTCATAGGCTAGCAGTTGTAGGCTGGTAGGCATTCTGGGATCAAATCAGAAACTGGGGTGACTGGGATGTAAATCCAGGACTGTCCCTGCAAAACAGGGGCACTTGGAGGGTCTGCAGTAGACACCAGCACCCTCAAAGTAACTTTATCTACCTACCAACCTACCTACCTATTGTCTGTTGATCATCTATTCTTTTGGTTTGTACAGTTAGTTCAGATACCAGGAAAATTAGGCAGAAAAAAATAAACAGTGTAAGAAAAGGCCTAGGTAGGGCGGGGAAAATATATAGTTATTGGGAAAGGGAGATAGCTGCATTTTTGTTATTACAAGAAAAGAAAACTTTGTGGGACATGTTCACAGCCTATCAATATTTTCAAGGTAACACTGCAAATGAAGGAAGAGAATTATTCAAAGCCTGTGAAGATGAAGTGACAGGAAAACTTGCCTGGAGCTAACAGAAGTCAGCATAAACAAGATAAGGAGGAAAAAGATTCCTAACGTGGAGAACAATTACACAGTTGAAACAAATGACAAGAAAACTTCATTACAGACAAATATAAATTCACAGGAAGGATTCAGGAGGCAAAGACTGGACCTTGCTCCCTGAAAACATATCATTGCCTAACAGTATTCCACAGATTTTGTATTGCTTTTTTAAAAATGAAACCCTAACTTTGAATTTGTATTTCAAACTTTGTATTTTAAAATTATTTGTAAGCATTTCAGTGCTGCTTTTCTTTTCAAGAAGAAAACCCGACATGACCTACATTATATTCCAAAAGTGCCACAGTCGTACAATGGTAAGACTTGCTGAGCATTTAAAACAAAAGTGAATGAAAGCAGGTGTTTTAGCAACAGACCAGAAAATACAAAATACCTTTATACTGGGGAAAATGCTAACAAAATGACAGTGGTTTTTTTATTATATATTTTGTGGTTTAATATTTTGATTTTGTTCTGTGAACTGTCCTGAGACATCCTGGTATAGGGTGGTATGTAAAAATAAAATAATAATAATAATAATAATAATAATAATAATAATAATAATAATAATTTCTGAGAAAAGTGTTGGTATATTTGGCCTGTGAGTCATCTATTCCATACCTTGTCTTAAGGCTTATTTACACTTTGCATCATCTCCATGATGCTGTCCTCGGGATGATTATTTGGTTCTTCAGGACTCCATGGAGAGTTTCCACATCAGCCACTGCCAGGTATATGGAGTGCTGATATGGAGAAATGCCCTGTGATCCAAAAGAACCATGCATTAGGTTGCAGAGATGGGTGAGCTCTCTGGACCCCTGTGTCATGGGCCAGGAGTTGGCTTCACCTGAAGGAGCAGAAGGTGAAGTGACTCCATCTGCTGTTGATCAGCCTTCTTGCTCCTGATGAGAATCAGCTGGCTCCAGCTTTCTTAAGCAGGGTTTCCCACTTCAGTCAGTTGCTGGAAACAACATTTGTCATTCCTGGCCTTGATGCTTCTTGCAACCTTGGGCCCTCGGCTTTCTTGACCCCAGGATCATCTGACTATGTGAACTGAGATACTCCTGACCTTAGAACTGGACTGAACCTTATATATGGAATCTGCCTCCAGGGAAGTACCCCCCTGAGACTTGACTGGTCAGCTGGCTTCTCCCTCCACTGAGCTCTGCCTTGGCTGGCAGCACAAGACTACGACACCCTCCACACTATTTATTGATCATTCATCTTGGTTGCTTGCACAAAGCTGACAGCAGTTAGATTATAACTTTATTTAATTACAAAGCACTGAGCATTCGTCTAACGTTTATACTGATTTGCTTGCAGGGTGTTTATATGTCTTCCTGTCAATCATTTAATCATCTCCCACTACATTCTCCAGAAACTTAAAATACCTGGGCAAACTGATAGGTCAGCCTGGAACTGAAATAGCAATGGTGGCACAAGCTGCACATCTAAGAGGAGAGCATTCCACAAATGGGGTGTCACTGCAGAGAAGGCTCTCACGCATAGAACATCTCAACAGTGGAATGCAAAGAACAATATCCTCTAAATATCTGAAGACATGGGAAAGATGATATAGGGAGAGACAGTCCTTCAGAACTTGGATTCTGAGCTGTTTAGGTAAGCACCAACACCTTGAAACAAATAGCCAGCAGTTTAACAATTGGTATAATTCCCTCCAGCACTACCAGTTAACCTTCTGACAACCATATCCTGCACTCTTTGAAGCTTCCAGGAGTTTTTCAAGAGTATTCCCATGGATGGTGTATTACAGTAATCCAAATGGGAGGTTCCTTAGCCTGGTTTGGACAAATGTCACTGGCATCTCTAATTAACTGAAGTACACTTTTGAGTAGCAGGTTGGAGAAAGAAATGGCAGAGGAATCTCGCTTCAAACTGGCTCCTGCTGGAGAGAGTAAGTTGTAGATCAGCACTTAACACTAATAGGCTTTTCACTTATTAGCACATTAATCCCACTGAAAATTTGTCCATGTTCGCCCTTATTGTCAGCCATAAACATTTACATTTGAGGAATCTCCATGGGTAACAAATTTTATCCAACCATGATACTTTAGATGTGATTAGTTCTGAATCTAGATTAAAACATTAATTGTTCCATGTCAGTAAATTAGCTGAAGTCTTAACATACCAAGTGCATTTTTGTCATCTGTATTTTTCAACTTAGTGTTAGCTCTGCATGAGGCAAACAACATGTTAGGTGTGAAAAACTTCCAAAAATGTTTGCAGGTCTTTACTTTGAAACACATTTTCCTCTTCATTTCAATGGATTTAATATTATCTGCTATTTCTATTTTTGAAGCATAAAGCCTGAGATCCAGTGTAGCCTGAGCAGGTTTCTGCTCATGCAGCACAGCTTCTCCTTACTCTCTTTTCCCTCTTGCAGGTCCCAAACGTTTGCTCTGGAGAGTTGGGGGACCCCCTGGTCCTGTTTTTGTGTGTGTACTTTTTCCTCCGATGGCAGTAGAGAGCTCAACATATCTGAGTTGCACTTAGCTCTTCATTGGGAAATTGGACACAAACTTTTCACAGGGGAAAGTCTTCGCTTCATAGAAAGTATGGCATGGACTTCTTGACCCTGCGGCATGGCAACACTATGAGAAGCCCAGGGGACCATAGACATCTCCAGGCAATATATACTACATATAGTGGGTATTCTAACCAGTCCTCTTCTTAGGGAATCCCCTTTGGATTTTCACAATTCTGACATTTCCAACCCTGTCCTGGGAAGCCAGGAAGTGAATGTTACTGAATAAAATAGTTTTTAAAGAAAAATAATCTTGAGCATGGGTAGGCAAACTAAGGCCTGAGGGCCGTATCCGGCACAATCGCCTTCTAAATCCGGCCCGTGGACAGTCTGAGAATCAGCGTGTTTTTACATGAGTAGAAAGTGCCCTTTTATTTAAAATGCATCTCTGGGTTATTTGTGGGGCATAGGAATTTGTTCATTTTCTCTCTCTTCAAAATATAGTCCAGGCCCCCCCCCCCCAAGGTCTGAAGGACAGTGGACCGGCCCCCTGCTGAAAAAGTTTGCTGACCCCTGGTCTTGAGTGTGTGTGTGTGAAATGATTTTCTTTGGGAAATGAAGGACTATCTCAAAACTCTAGTAGCAATGCAACAGGAATGAAATTTTTTGTTTGTTTTTTTAAAAAGAAATGCGACGGGATTGGGGACTTTTATGATTCTGTAACAGCAAAGTGCGATATACACTTTTGCTCATGAATCAAAGGGCTGAAGGCTGCAAAAAGGTTCGGCATCAAAGAGAGCTGTGCAGGGCTAGCAGAAGCAGCTATCCTTTTAATAGGTTCAACAATATCCCTCCTCTCCCCATCTCTCATGCAGCTCTTATTCCATCCATTCATATCCCCAGGACATCTAAGATAATGACTCTTATACAGCATCTAAAACGTGGGGTCAGCTGTGAACCCGAATGAATGTGTGTTAGAGAGGGCAGAGAGATGATTTGGCGTCAGAAAACGCCCTCTGAGGAAGGCAGACTTCCTGGTTCATTCTACCAAAGGTGGGGCACCGTTAGAAAAATATACTATTTTCATAGTCATGACGCACTTTTGGCTTTTATTTTGGTGTTGCTCAGACTATGTTTCATCAGGTAAGCTGTGGCTACTGAGTCCAACTCAACAGGGGCTTCTGACAGAAAAGGGAAAGGATTATTGAGAGATCTTAAGCTGGATATGTCTAGCCCCAGGGATGCATGAAGTTCTCAACTAGTTAATTATTATTATTACCCTAGGGCTGTTGCACAATTAAAAAGATTTCAGTTGATTAATCGTATGAGTTTAAGTTGATTAGTCCATTGATTAAATCTGCATAAAATGCCATATGAATAAAACAATGCTCCTGAAGGGGAAAATAATCTTAGCACATTTAGATTAGGGGTGGGAAATTGGATTTCTTCCACCCTCCACAGACCACCCAATTTGACAGCTTGGGGGGGCAGGTGCCCACCTGTCAATCATCTGGCATCAGGTATCCAACTTCAGAGGAAGAATTGAGAAAAGACTCTAAGCATTTTCCCGATTTTTCTCTTTTACAGTCCTGGCTTTATTTGATTGATTGATTTCTATATTACCCTTCATGTGAGGATCATAGAGAGGTTTACAATATAAAAACACAAAAATCCATACCATGTTGTGAACCGCCTTGAGATCTATGGGTACAGAGGAGTACACAAACTTAATAAATAAACAATACTATAATACTATAATAACAAACAAAAACAATACCCCACCACCACACACAGTATAGGGCTGCCATACATCTGGGTTTTCCTGGACATTACTTGGATTTCAAAGGCGGAATTGACTTCCGGAAGGGATTTCCAAAATCAGCGCTTTGTCCTGGATTTGTGTCTTTTGTCAAAAAAAGAGCTTAACAACTTTCGTGTTTTCCTTGAAACAGCTCAGTAATTCTGGGGTCTTCCTAAAAAAAAAGCACAACAACTTTTGGGGTGTCCTGGTTTTTACTTTTGGAAATACGACAACCCTAACACAGTATAAAAGAGATTGTTTAATTAGACAAAGGCCTGGAAATGTAATGTAAAGGTATGTAATGAAGATGCCAGGCAAGCCTCCCTGGGGTTAATTTAAGCCTCTGCAAAGGAAGAATCTTGAACCCAAGGCATTGGGCAGGGATTGGCTCCACTCTGGAGTGATGCTAAGGATTGCCCAAGTAGAACTAATTCCTGCAGGTCTTCTATTTAAAAGGCACTGAATGCAAGTCCCACTTGCAGAGAGCAACCAGGAGCACGCTTTAAGGCTCCTCACAGTTCCTCTGCAGCTGTGGCTTGGAGAAAATACTCTCATAGGCCAAATCGATACCCCCAGTGGGCCTAATTTGGCCTTTGGGCTGGAGGTTCCTCATACTTGTTTTAGATGATGCACAAGTAGCTGGTACTGCCTTAGAAAGGGCATTTCTTCATGTGTGCTTATCCTAAGATGGTGTCTATCCCTCTCCTTCTTGTAACCCTCCTCCCCGTATATAAAGTTATGGATCTGAGGATCAAGACAGCCTAAATTCCAGATCAAGCTAGTTTCAGCTTTTAATTAAGGTCCGGGATGGCAAAAGCTAGACTCAGGTGTGACATAATTCATGCGTATTTAAGCATGTAATTGAGCCATGTGTCAAAAGCCGATTAAGTCAGGACTAGCCTCCTGTGTGGGGTGTTTAATTAAGCTTGTGTTAAAAACTCCTATCTAGGAGTTAGAATCTAAGGAAGCATAGTGTGTATTCTAGGAACACTTCTAGGAACACTTCCTGCAATATCCAATATTGGATATTGCAATCCATGCCAAATCAACAAGCGTTAATGAAGTCAGACAGCCTTCTGTGATGTGGTGTAGCATAGGGGACTATGGCCCTGGGTGCTTGATTCCGGTGGAGGGGTCACTCTGGTGGTGCTGGCGGCTTTCCTGTCCCAGGCGTCAGCAACCCATGCTATGCCACTGCTTCTTTGTGAGCTGACTCCTGGGGGAGAGGAAGTCACCATTAGGTGTTCAAAGCATCAAAGGAAAAGGGTGTTAGAATGCAAATGAATGAAGCCCGCCCTTCCTCCGTAGATAAAGAGGGCTTAATTTAGGGAGTTCAGAGTGATGTATGATATAACCAGGAAGCAGACAGGAACCCTTAAACTAGGATTTGCCCTGCAGAGCAGGTGAGGCAACAGGGAAGGGATTCTGATGCTACGACTATAGCATAAGCTGACACGTTTTGGGCTGCTGCTGTGAGCCCCTCCACTGAAAGCTTCAGGTTGTGTCTATGTGTAAATAAACCATATATCATAAAGACACTATGGCCTCCATTGGGCCTAATTTTCCGAAGGAAACAAAAACCCTGGGTGACTGCCAAGACCCTGGAAATCTCATGCACAACTTGGCAGAGACTGGGGTGGCTGTAACATTACTGTATATACCATATTTTTCTGTGTATAAGACTAGGTTTTTCCCCCTTAAAAATTATGTCCAAAATTAGGGGGTGTCTTATACATGGGGGCCATCTTTCCCCATTTTCTTAAATCGGAATTCCCCCAAATATTGTTTAATTAGACAATTAGACAATTCTGTCTTATAAACAGAAAAATACAGTATCTCCTCTGCTCCCATACCTGGCAGAATAGTGTTATGTCAGATTCCTGCAAATGGGGGTGAGTTAGGCCCACTTCCTTTTGTTAGGATTGCTCTGTAAGTTAAGTATATATACATGATGCTTAAGCAGGCAAATCTACTGCCTTTGAAATAGACTTTAATCTATCCTTACAGAATGCAGCAGTTGCTGAGGGCATAGTGCTTGAAAGATTCCACCTAACGTGGCCCCAAATTGTCATTTTTGCCACACACGTCAAGCCGTTTTGTAGTTACTCTGGGAAGCAACCCACCTCTCATCAAAATCCCATTACAAAGGTGAAACAAATCAGTCAGATGCATGTGTGGAAAATACTGTGGTGACAAAGCTGTGTCAGTGAACATCGAGGGGGAACAGGATAAGATTAAGAAGATGTGAGTGGTAGACTGTGGGGGCAACATAACACTGTCAAGTTGACGACAAAACAATGTCAAAGCAACTTATGTTTACCCGAAAAACGTAAAAATGAAATAAATCAGCTCAAAGAACGGCTCTGATCTGCAGACAAAACAAAACAAAAACAAATACCCTCCAGATTCTAAAGCTCTTAACTCTGTCCTACATGGTAATTAAAAATATATCTTTGTGTGTTTGCTTTACATCCAGTGCTTAGGCACAAACTTCAGGGTGGCTTTTAAGTGTTGCACAGGCCTCATGCCTGTCTACTTCATGTTTCATTCAGAAAGAAAATTGTCATCCTAGGAAAATTACTTTGCTTCACTTTCTCACTCTCACCTCCTTGAACTAATAGTCGAGTCGAAGCAATATATATTTTTAAACGCCTGAGGGAAACTTGTGAGCACAGCGCACTCCTTGTCCCTAACCAGCGATGTATTTTGCTGGTGATAAAGGAGGTTCTGAGGGGCTGCGAAAGAAAGGGTGTTGCATCCAGCCACATCAACTCAATGAGAAGGACGCGATGCCTTGCTTTGAAATGTCAAAATAGTGCCGCCTGATCTTGACCGTCTTCAATTCCTGCAAAGGAGTGGATGTCTCAACTTGACAGCTAATTGACCTGTTGTTACTGCATCAGAAACTGGGTATATCCTGAATTAGCAAGCTGGCAGGAAAGCGAACTTTTTAGCTTTATGCTAATTTTAAAGAGAGATACCTTGAAATGAGTCCCTCCCCCACACTTTCAACTTAAAGGCACGCGCCCCACCCCCCATCATTCTCTCCTGAGTAGCCATCACCAAGCCACATGAGTTTGGTCAGCAAGCTATATATGTATGCTCGTTTCTGGTGCTTGCAAAATTCATTGCTGAATTCTGAATGCCTTGACAATTTTCTATGCCTACCAGAAGATGAAGCAGGAAATGAGAGCTGTGCAATGCTGAGGAGTCAGCCCAGAGTCAGGTCCTTTATCAGACAACCTTCTTGATGCTGCCCATACTAATGATGCCATGAAAATGCAGCAGAGCTTAGAGACTTATCTGGACCTAGTGAAGCCTTCCACAACATGGACAGTACCGAGGTTTCACATGCAGAATCTGTCTGCAGAGCCTGAGGTACAAGCTTTCGCCCACCAGGAATCATACTCCCTGCTTTTACCCATCACTCTTTCCTGGCTCAAGAAATTTTGCAGTCCCTGTTCTATCTCTGCCTGTGGCATAAAGAGATCTGTGGTCTCCTTGGTAGTTTTAATGATTTATTTAGACTCAGAAACATTATCTGCTGCAGGCTTGAGGAACTTTTGGTCCTCCAGATGCTGTTGAACTACAACTTGCATCACAGGGGCCAACTCAAAGGGGTCAAGGTGTCTCCCCACAAAACACACATACACACACCTCCATCTCCCAGCAACCCTGACCATTTGTTATGCTGGTTGGGGCTGATTGGAGTTGGAGCCCAACAACATCATCTTACATGAACCAATAAATGCAATTCGATTCAAGCTCTTAGAATTCCTCAGATAAGATATATTTTATCTGGTTAAGCAGCAAGACCAATGGGCTTGTTTAACATTAAAGAAAAACCTAATATTATACATGCATGTATCAGAAATTATCTTCAAAAATATTTGAGCTCATGCATTTCCATGACACACATGCAAAGTTCCCCTTTTCTGTTGCATTCTTGGTGCTACATATTTGTGTAAACCAGCAGATATCACCAACTGGTTGCTGAGGGTCAATTTAAGCATCAAGAAAAGCAGTGCTTGAAATCCCTGCTTGGTAACATAATATGGGAAGTGAGGATTCAGAAGCATGAATGATCCATGCATCAGGTTCAAACCCACTTTTGTGTAATGCCTTTGTTGTCCCTTTATTGCAGAGGTGGCCTAATCTGCAACCTTCCAGATGTGACACTACAGTTCCTATCATTCTGGATCACTGGCCATACTAACTAGGGCTAACAGAGGTTGGAAGCCAATAACATCTGGAAGGCTACAAATTAGCTCCTTCTGCTTTATTGGGCTGTTAGCTTGGCAAAAAGGGGCAATGAATCTCAGGTTAGATATTCATTGAAGATTGACAGTGCTGCCTCTTAAAAATTGAGTTTTAAACTAAACTTATCAGGAATATTTGCATGCATGGTATAGGTGTTTCGATGAAAGTATTTTAGGAAATGTCGTTAGGATAATAGCCAATCAGAGCAAAGGGAAGACAAAATGGCTCCTGTATACCTCATGGCTGACCCAGAGATATTTAAGAGATTAAAGTCCCATCATTGTAGCTCTCTGTGTGCCAGCTTCCCTTGATTTGGATTTAGCTTTTCATCTAGCTTGCTCCCTGTAAGGATACCTTTTGCTAATGAAAAGAAACTTCCCCCAAAAAAGTTTCCCGTCTGTATTCCTTTGAGATTGCAGAATAAAAGTGAGTCAGAGGGAGAGAAGGGGGAAACTCTGCCCTATTTCGGTTACAATGAATTCCTATCCTAGCTGAAATAATTATCCCTGGAACTGAGAACGCACCTGCTAGGCAGCCTGTCAAAACAGAGTGTGACAGTGAGGTGGAAAAGAGAAAAAGAAAAAACTACACACACCTGACCACAAGAATTAAAGATGACAAAAGCTTAACAAATATATAAAGCAATTTGTTTTAGCTGAGGGAAAGTGCTTTGGCTCGAATATCGCCCACCCCCCGCGATGTGTTGCAAGCCTTGTTGGCAGAGTTATCAGGAACTCAGAATTGAAGTGTTGATTATTTCTTGGGTTTGCATTACCGTTTGGCGCTGCTATATTTTCAGGCTGGTTGGGTAGGAAGAAAATGTATCCATTAAAGTCTCACTTGCACACACGGAAAGCATGGCAACGAGGAAGAAAGCAAAGGAGGGGTGGGACTGCACTCCCTTTGCGTCAAGACAGCTAGCCGAATCTACAAAATTGCAGTGATTGTTTAACCCCAAAAAGGTTGTCATATACCGTATTTTTCGCTCTATAACACGCACCCGACCATAACACGCACGTAGTTTTTAGAGGAGGAAAATCCGTAGGCATGCCACCCGTAGGCATTTCCTCCATAACACGCACAGACATTTCCCCTTACTTTCTAGGAGGAAAAAAGTGAGTGTTATGGTGCAAAAAATACGGTATATTAAAATACACACAGTCTAATACTTGATATTGGAATCGAAGTAAACGAGTCTACAAACATTGTTGGCTATCTTGCCCCTGTTCCTGTGCCAGTGCTTTTTGGTCTAAAAGAAACAGGGAAGCATTTTTGTGTCTGTAAAGTTTCCTTCGCTGATCACCTCAAGGCCATTTTTACTTCCAAGTCATTATTTACAAACCTGAATGGATCAATGGAAGAAACAGTTTAATAGAACTTATAGTCTGCTGCACAAACTCAGAATAGGTATGCTGTGTGCGAACTGCATTCTGATTTGAAGACCCATTGGTCTACAGGAGTGAGAAATGAGAAGGAACGAAATGCCACCCATGGTATTGAGACCAGAAAAAAAGTATTCAGATTACTCAGATGCAATGTAAGTAGGGCCAGGTGAAATTCAGTGCAAACACATATCCATCATGTAGGTTTCAATAACAACATAATGATTCCTAACAGTCAAAAGAACATGCCTGGGCATAAACTGTGTACGGGGAGAATACCCATCTGCCCCATCCCACACAACTTTTCCACATTAGCAGCAAGGACTGAAGATGAGGAACTCTCAGACTTTGCCTTGTGGGAATGTAGCCTGCTATACAAAGGTAAGAGTGAAATCTACTTACCCGTTCACTTTTTGCCTATGGGCCTGCCAGTGGCGTAGCAAGGGTTGCCAGCACCCAGGGCTGTGTGGAGGGCAATGGGGGGGATGGGAAATGGACAGAGTATGCATGCACATTCAACTGCCTAATGGCGTCCATGTCACCCAAGAGATTGCAGCCACGGAGATGAGAAAAGAAGAGTCATTCTTTTGTCTGGAGACGTCACTTCCTGGTTCGCATGGAGAACCCGTTTTCAACGGAGCCCAGCAACAGAAGCACACAGCTGTATGGAGGCAGCACCAGGTGTTGAAATTTTGCACCCTCAACAATTTTGTGCCCGGGACAACTGCCCCTGTTTCCCACCGTGCTTACACTGCCGGCCAAAATAAGATTTTAATTTTTTTCATAGCCTTATATGCAGGATGAATACCAACATCTCTGCTTACTCTCAGTGCTATCTTGTAATTTTTCACAGATCCTCTTAGCTGTTATTTATTTAGCATGAACTGAAAGGTGCAATGTGTTCAACTGTTCATAACAATAATGCTTTATGGGAACTTACTAAGAGGGACAAATAGAAATATTGTCATTAGAATTGTATTACTCATCTATTTGTATATTGTATTATCACCTTGATAAATTTTATTTAACAATTCAGTTTTCTGACAATCCTGTAAATGGCCTAGTTATCTTTTCTACTGTACTTGGTACAGATTAAAAGTAAATTATCCTGTTTACCTTGCTTGAGAGGAAGCTGGTCTCTCCCCCCCCCCTTTTAAGGCTATCAGAAATGAACCAACCACAGGCACTGGGCTGACTAGTGATCTATCCAGGGTCTTGGCCCAAGCATCACTTGCTGTTATGCTTTGTAATGCAGCCACTGTATTTCTCAACTGTTTTTACTAGGTTCTCCACATAATACTTCACATTACACTGCCCTTTCCCAAATAATAGCCCAGCTACATATTACCCCACGTGTCACAGCTTTGTAGAGAAATCTGATGGCTCCCCTATCAAGTGAGATGATTTTGCACATACAATCCCTGTTTATTTGCCTAAACTCTTGAAGGTTGAAAATGAGTAGAGGGGCAGAGGCCCACCCTCAGCATGCCGGTTTCTCTTAGACCTCCATGTATTACATGCAAAGCTCTGAAAGAGCCTTTTATGGGTGTTTGACTGAACGGCCTTGGAAGCATGTATGTCAGGGATTTCAATTCCCATTAGCCCCAGTTGGCATGGCCAGTGGCAACAGGTTCCCCATACCTGCTCTAGGCAATTGGGAACCCTGCCTTATTCCTGGCCATGTGCGGTTTCCAACTGTGATCTGTTGTATGCACATAGAAGCTCTTTCAGACCTTCATGCTCAATGCACCAAGAGGAGCCAGCTTGCTGGGCAACACTGGGGATTCATCCCCCTCACGTTGAAGCCTCCAACATTTAGGTGCATGGCTGAAGACGGCTACTGTGGTTGAGGAATTGCTAGCTGCCTTGCTCTATTTGTTGTTTATTTTCTTACCTCTCCTCTTAGTCACCAGTTTCCCTTGGGAGCTGGGAGATAAGGGGGGATGCACAATGGATGGAGAAACACAGCCTGTGGTTTCATTATTTATCATTTATCTTACCTATTAAATTTGCTAGTTTCTTCATCTTGCCCAAGGCAACCCCAAGTGACTTATAACCAAACAGTTAAAAACCCACTTGGATACATTAAAACCAAGGGTTTTTAAAACACCATCAGTGTGATATTTCTCTTTGTTCCAATTTCCTTTGCCCTGTTGGTGGTAAAGCCTTCAGGATCCTTATCAAGCAGAGCTCTGTCATGCAATCCAATATGTGTAGTTAAGTGATGTTTCTCTCTTAAGTTTCAACATCTAGGAGTGTGTCTCAGCCATGTACACTCTTTCTGTGTACATGGCCTGTCTCCATTGCCATTATGAATGGTGGTGGTGGGGGCAGTGAACCAGGGGGATCCCAGGCAGTGTTAGAAATTTCCCAGGTGTCAGACACATCTTGCAACAACCAACAGTCCAATTACGCCAATGTGGAGATCTCTGGATACCAGGTAAGTGACTAACATCTCCATTTGGCTTGCCCCTCCAGCTTTCTTAAGCAGGTAAGCAGAAGAGCTTATTTATTGCCTTTCTAGCCCACCTTTTTCCCCCAAGGGGTACATGGTTCACCCTGCCTCCTCAGTTAATCCCTACAATGAGCCTCTGATGTAGGCTATGAGGTTATGACTAACCCAAGGTCACCCAGTGAGCTTCATGACTTGAGTGGGGATTTGAACCCTGATCTCCCCAGTCCTAGTCTGACACTCTAACCCAACGTGGGGCACACGCCCTGCAGGGGGGCAATTTGATTTTTAAGGGGGGCAATTCAAGAATGAGTTATTAACAGTGAATGGCCTTTTAGGCTTCCTCCATGTGAATAGGATTTCACTTTTTGAATAATAAGAATAATATGTCATGGGGGGGGGATCAGGATTTTAGAGATGCTTAGGTGGGGCATGGTCAAAAAAAGGTTGGGAACCACTGCCCTAACCACTACACAATACTGTTGTTTTAATTGTTGTAACCTGCTTTGCGATTTCTTCTTTAAAATATAAATAAACGAAACAAATAATAAAGCAAATAATAAAATTCTTTGTAAATAAATAAAATCATTGCA
The DNA here is from genome assembly GCF_027172205.1 of Podarcis raffonei. Lineage (NCBI taxonomy): Eukaryota > Metazoa > Chordata > Lepidosauria > Squamata > Lacertidae > Podarcis > Podarcis raffonei. The sequence continues at coordinate 18,911,913 of NC_070618.1, forward strand.
AAGAAAAAAACGGTGCCTCAACGTTCCATTTTTAAGGAATGTTTATTGGAAGCCAAGATCTTTCAATCCAGTGAGCCCTAGTAGCTCAAGTCAATTAACTGGGTCAGAGAGATCTTTTATTGAAATCAACCTGGGTCTCCCTGTTACCATTTCCTCAAGTGGGGAAGAGACAACATGAATCCAAGTTGTGCTCAGTCTTCCCTTCTTCCTTGCATCCGTGGCATACAGTGACACCAGAAGAGACCCATAGAAAGCAACTCATTAAAATTCTAGTGAGATGTCCCTGATCAAGGTTGTTCAAATCTTCACTTGAAGGAAGGAGTATAAAAGGGCTTTTTAAAAAATGGCCAGTTTTCTTTTAAAATAAGATTCCAGTATTCAATTCCCTCCAGCGCTGAGGACTGATGGAACTGTACTAAGTTATTACATACCCTAGCAATTCTAATACATCTACCACTGCCGTAGTAGAAACACATGAGTTGATCAATTCCATTTGTAATTACATTTGGGAAAAGGGATTATGGAGACAAATATACTCAGCTGTTTTGTTCCCAAGAGCCTAACATGAAATTAATCACTGAACCAATCTTCCCTATGTTCTGGTACTATTGATCAAGCTAATCCTTTCCTAAGTCTGGTTTGCTCCGGACCTAACACCGGGGTCTTTAAGAACACAAAGGGAAAGCATTAACTTCACAAAACAATTTGATCTCATACAGCTCAGATCACCAGTAATGATTCAAAATGTGCTTTTGATTAAAAACAAAACAAAACAAAAAAACAGTGCTCAGTTAGACCTTGGCTATACTTCATTTTCCATAGGTTCAGGGATTTCAGAGGATATGTCCTTGCCCTGACATGAGGACCATGCCTTTAAATGTCCTGAGACATTGAGGCGCACTATTACTACTCTTTCCTTTCCGCTCTGTTCCTTTACTTGTCATCTCAATTATGGTTCCCCCTTTGGAGACAGGTAGTCTGGTTTGGTAGTGGTGGATGGTGGAGGTTTAGATGAATTCATGGAGCAGAAAGCTATCAATGGCTACTATTCACATGTCCATAGCTTTACCTGTCAGAGGCAGTATGCATCTGGATACCAGTTGCAGACCCTCCAAGTCCCCCTATTTTCCAAGGACGGTCCTGGTTTTACAGAAAACATCCTGATTTCTGATTTGATCCCAGAATGTCCTGCTTTTCCTTAGGACATCCCTATTTTCATCAGAGAAATCTTGAAGGGTATGTGAGTTGCAAGTGGGGAAGAGTATTGGTCTGCTTTCAGGATTCCCATAAGCATCTGGTTGGCCACTGGGGAAGAGGATGCTGAACTACATGGGCCATTTGCCTGATCCTGATGGCCCTTCTTGGGTTCTTTTGCCCTGCAGAAGCAGAAGGTGGAGAGGGAATAATGTGCAAGAGGACAGTGGAATAGAAGGAAAAGGGTCTGTAACAGTGGCTGCTAGTCTGGGCTTTTTACATGGTTTTTCTGTATGGGTCTCGGCATTGGAACAACTGGCATTAATTCAATATAAAATATAAAAACTATCTCTGGCACTGGTACAAACTTGTATCTCACACATGATGGAACAGTTAATATCCTGACACTGGTAGTTGCAGCAAAGATCAGGACATTAATCATATTTGCCAGGAAGGTCTGTTTATTGTTTAGCAGCATCCTGTAAGCAGGAACCGGACTCCAAATAGCCAATGAATATCTCTTCTAAGCTAAACGTATGGTTCAGGAACTACAGAGATAAGGATATGGCCTTCCTATAAGGAAGGTTGTGTACTATATACTTCAGACGTGGCTCACAAAACACAATAGTACACTGGAAGGAACAAACAACAGTTCAAAGATTCAAAGCCTTTATCCATAGAAGTTAGCTAGAGTCTAAGTAAACTTAAAACCCAGGTTTTCAATGGCCATTTAGCTCACAGCTCCAATGGGACTCCCTCTTTGTTCCTCAGTCATTTTGAGGATCACATGTATACTTCAGAGGACCATGAACCAAAGGAATGGGCGAGGGACTCTGTTGCCTTGATGACACAGGATTTTCAACTCTTGCAGATGGCACAGATTTCCAGTCGCTGACTTTGCACTCTGATTGCTCCAATATCAGGTATACCCATTCCCTATTTTGTTTCTTTTAGTGTCAGTACTGTGACACATTGCTCTTTTACGTTTTTAGGACTAAGGTATGTGTATGTAGTGAATGATTATTTGTTGTCCACATATTTGTAACTTTGCTGTCTGAAGCAGCACCCTGTCTCTTTTATTTCTGTGAAACAAGCCAATCTTTTTCTACTGACAAATTATTTATTAGGCATAAGGTTTAAGTATGCAAACATGTTTAATGGGCACACACTATGGCTCCATGCAAAAGGCTCTGTTCCTCGCAGTAGTGCACAATATTATTATTGCTTATTAGATGTGTATACAGTGGTACCTCGGTTCTCAAACAGAATCCATTCCGGAAGACCGTTCAACTTCCAAAATGTTTGAAAACTGAGGCGCAAAGGGCTGTCTGCAAAATCAACTGAGAAAACTGAAGAACATGCAGCAGAAGCTGTTTGACTTCTGAGGCACGTTTGAAAATGGAAGCATTTACTTCTGGATTTTCGGCATTTGAAAGCCGAAACATTCAACTTCCGCGACGCTCGAAAACCGAGGTACCACTGTACCTCCTTGCATGAGAAACAGAAAATGAGAAACAGAGAAGCCCAAATCGACTGTGGTGGGTGCTCAAATCATGAACACCCCCTACTCAAAAAGCTGTGTTTCAATCAGTGGCGTAGGGTGGGTTGACAGCACCCAGGGCTGTGTGGAGGGTGGGAGGAAGGGAGGGAAACAAATGGAGGATGCATGCACATTTAACTGCCTAATGCTGTCCACATCACCCAGGAGATCACAGCCACAGAGATAAGGAAGAGTCGTTCAGTTGTATGGAGAAGTCGCTTTCTGGTTCACATGGAGAAGTCGTTTTCAATGGAGCCCAGCGATGGAAGCACACAGCTGTATTGAGGCAGCACAGGGTGTTGAAATTTTGTGCCCCTAACCATTTTGTGCCTGGGGCAACCACCCCTGTCCCCCCCATGCTACGTCATTGGTTCCATTTTGAGTCCATTCCAGACCTCTCCTACTCTGGGAATTCTGCAGCATTAGGTTCACCTTCATGCCTCTGCTGCCAATAATTCTCATTTCAAAGTCCTTGCCCCCATGCCTGAGGGGCTTTAACTTCACAAACAGGGAAGGTTCACAGTTCCTCACTGGCCCTAGCAGAAAATGACACTCCTGAGCATGTTCAGGAGCACCATTTTTTTAAAAATTGTGGGGTTTGCAGCAGAAATCATTTTCGGCTTAGAATCAGTTTGGAAATCACAAACATCTGGCCCTGAAGATGCTTCTGTGCCTTTAGGTAGAAAATGCACTCATAATATGGCCTGTTGGCTTCCTGTCTCAGATATGCTGCTCTTATTATTTCTACTCTTCATAAACTGCAGCGAAAGGATTTTTAGCCCTATGGAGAGTGGCATGTGTGGAACACAGGGCAGGTTAAGTCATGCTGGGACTAATAATAGTGCTAGCGTTCTTTGATTAGGTACATCATCCATCTCACCTGCTATGGAAGCAACTACATTAATATTTTCCATGCTGGACTCTCAGAGTTAAACCACAACTCTGAAGGCAAGGGCTATAATTTTCAGCTATGGGAGGTGGATAAATTCTGCTTGATTTTTCTTCTGCTATTGACAGCCAGCTTGTAAATGGCAAACTGGGCCTGTTCTGTTTATTGTGGATGGAGATGTTGAAGCAAAGGAGTTAGGTTTGTTTATGTTCCACTTGCTAAAAGCTTCTTATCCTCTCTCAAGAACTACTTCCAATTCTAAGTATGACGGAATAGCAGTTGCTTGACTCTTTGCATATCATAGCCAAAGGAGAGAAAATAGCGCAGCATGCAGCACAGTGTGCCATTCTTATTATATATAAAAATATGGATTTAAAGATACCTGGTCACATTCCTGCACCTCTTCTGCTTCCATATATTCCTGTGTGTGGCTCAGCTGAAGTTGGAACCTTTTCTTCCTCTAAAACTAGGGCATTTCTGTCTTCCTTGTACCTGCTGCTCCCCGCCAAGTTCCAGTATTATTTTCTGCTCTGACTTTTCCTATTTATCTCCTTCCTATCTATCTATCATCTATCTCTCTATCATCTATCTATTATCGATCTATCATCTATCTATCTATCATCATTACCTATCATCTATCTATCATCTATCATCTATCTATCTATCATCTATCATCTATCTATATCTATCTATCTATCTATCATCTATCTATCTATCTATCTATCTATCTATCTATCTATCTATCATCTATCTATCTATCATCTATCTATCTATCTATCTATCTATCTATCTATCTATCTATCATCTATCTATATCTATCTATCTATCTATCTATCTATCTATCTATCTATCATCTATCTATCTATCTATCTATCTATCTATCATCTATCTATCTATCATCTATCTATATCTATCTATCTATCTATCATCTATCTATCTATCTATCTATCTATCTATCTATCTATCTATCTATCATCTATCTATCTATCTATTATCTATCTATCTATCTATCTATCTATCTATCTATCCATCATCTATCATCATCTTCTTTCTCCTGCATTTCTGCTTAATAAGTCTTTGAAGTAGCTTGCAATAAGTAAAATGATTAAACATAACATTCCAGAATACTACCTAAATTTTTCATAAAATTCTTTTCTTCTTCTGCCGCCCCTGCAGGAACCCCCTTGTCTACCTTGTTGTTGATGACTAATGCCGGTCTGCCTCTGCCACCTGCCCTTCCTCACTGCTGTTGGTGAAGGCCCCACCACTGCCAGTCTTTGGGAAGAACAGAGAGAGCCTGTCACAGCCCCACATGGTCCACACTTCATCTCCAACGATCACTTCACCTCTGCACTGTATTCCAGTTCCTTGCTAGCCGCACCCTGGCTGGGCTGCTGTCCTGCTGCTGTGACTGCTCCAACCCATGACACGCTACCCTCGGTCTCCCACCCTCTGTCTACACAAGCTTTACCCACTGACGGTGCTGCGGCTGGGACAAAAAAGGTGGGATGAGAGCTAGGACAGAAATGCCTTAAAGGGCCAGCGGAGGAAGAGGAAAGGGAGGGGGTGTTGACTTCAAAAATACAGAGCAAACTGCATCCCAGTTGATACAGGATGCAGAATTGTACTTTGAAAAATAGGACGATTCCGTATTATAAGGGACAGGCAGCACCCCGAGTTAAGACTCATGACAGCATATAAATGTTATACAGAACTTACAAAAAGTTTGAAATACAGCAAGCCTGCAACTTACACAAGGGCTACATTCTGCAAATCACACATAAAGCCCAAATCCTATACAGTGGTACCTAGGGTTACAGACGCTTCAGGTTACAGACTCCGTAAACCCAGAAATAGTACCTTGGGTTAAGGACTTTGCTTCAGGATGAGAACAGAAATCATGCGGCAGCGGTGCGGCTGCAGTGACAGGCCTCATTAGCTAAAGTGGTCCCTCAGGTTAAGAAGAAGAAGAGAAGAAGAGTTTGGATTTGATATCCCGCCTTTCACTCCCTTTAAGGAGTCTCAAAGCGGCTAACATTCTCCTTTCCCTTGCTCCCCCACAACAAACACTCTGTGAGGTGAGTGGAGCTGAGAGACTTCAGAGAAGTGTGACTGGCCCAAGGTCACCCAGCAGCTGCATGTGGAGGAGCAGAGACGCGAACCCGGTTCCCCAGATTACGAGACTACCGCTCCTAACCACTACACCACACTGGCTCTCTACAGTTTCAGGTTAAGAACGGAGCTCCAGAAAGAATTAAGTTCTTAACCTGAGGTATCACTGTAGAGTCAAAGCCCACTGAGTTCAATGGCAGGTGGGATTGCCCACATCATTTTTCCCAGAATCCCGCCTACATTTTTTATTTCTTAATATATATTTTTTGCTCTGTGCATAAAGCTGAATGTGCACAAGTTAAATGCAAGGAAGTTGCGGGGTTACTGTGTATGCATTTTTATTCCCCTTGATAAACTGTTGGTGTACTTTGGTGGACGTGCCCAAGGATTAAGGTCTTCTGGGAAAAGATATATAATGAAATTAAGAAGGTACTTAAGTGTACATTCCATAAAAAACCAGAGGCTTTTCTCCTGCGCATGGTGGGCCAATTGGTGTCAAAGAAAGATAGGTTGTTCTTTATGTATGCTACAACAGCAGCAAGAGCGTTATTAGCAAAGTATTGGAAGACACAAGAACTACCCACACTGGAAGAGTGGCAGACGAAGGTGATCGACTATATGGGACTGGCAGAGATGACGAGCAGAATCCGTGACCAAGGGAAAGAGACGGTGGAGGAAGACTGGAAGAAATTTAAACTTTATCTTAAAAACTCTTGTAAGATTGTGGAGTGTTAAAATGTCATGGTTTAAGCAAAGCAGATTTGCAGCGATAAATGATTGGACAAGAAGAAAGAAAAAGGGTTAAAGAAAGGAGTTAATAGGTAAATTCAGACCAGGGGTTGCTGAAAAAATTTGAAATAGAGATGCAGAAAAGGGAGGCATGGGGAAGTCGCTGAAATTGGGTACATGGAAAAACTTATGGAATTATACATGTTTATATGTTTGTTTGTTAGTGTTTGTTTTTTGTATTGTTTTATATTATATGTTGAAAAATCAATAAAAAAATTATTAAAAAAAAAAAAGATAAACTGTTGGTGTAAAAACAGAATATGTCACCGAAATGGGGGGAATGACATTATAAACTGCCACCTAATAGATCCTTGAAAATAGGTAGCCGTCAGAGGGCACATTTTATCTGAATCTTTAAAAGAACAGCCGTGGATTGCAGTCCCGTAAGGCCTCTTCATGGCCAATTGTATCTTTTTCTGTCCTTAGGTACACATCACAAAGTCCTGGTTGATGTGAAACAGCTAAGTGCTTGGCTCACATACACTGATGCTTCACAAATCCATTTTCTTGTTGGAGTGCTTTCTGCATTGGCATTCTTCTTGCCTTCAGTTACCATATCACTCTGGACTCTTCATGCTGAAAGAGTAGCATAAACAGGATGAAATATAATAAAATAATCCACGGTACCAGATGTTCACCACTGAGTGCAGGGTTTAGTAAAACTCAGAACTGTGAATCATGTAGAGCCAATTCACTTGTAGAAAAGTTTGCATCAATTTCAAAAACTAAGAAATTTTCAAATTTTGGGACCCAATTCATGATGCTGAAATTTGATGCTACACAAGTTTAACCTCCCCCCCCCCCAGGCCAATGGGGCCCTGGAACCAGGGAGGTGTGAGGTAAAGGCCCCAGACTTACTTTTCTCAGCCATGAAAGTCCAGCGATGTCCTCTCATGGGAAGTTCAGGAGCCGACTGAGGACCAACAGGTAAGTTACACCCTCTGTTGTGAGTGTGGCCGGTCCTAACTCTACCTGGCCAACTCCCTTGGCAACGCCCCCCCAGCCGAGATTGGCTGATTGACGAGGCTAGGCGGGAACCTCCAGGTATCTAGCTCAGGGGGCCAGCGAAGCCAGTTTATTTGCCTAGGGTATGCAATACCAATTTACCTGGGAGAAAGCCCCACGGAACTACTTCTGATTAGATGTGCACGCTAAATGAATAATGGAAACTAACAAAAAGTCTACTAAATTACAATGCAAATCATCTTCTAAATCTGGATTGCTACTGCATGTTTCCTGTCAGATACTGTCAAATACTGATGGCTGCATGTATGATACTGCCATATGTTAATTGCTCTTTCATGTTAGCTGCCAAATTTTGTCAAATGTTCACTGCGGCATTTCAGACACTATCAGGCACTCATTCAGGCACTCACTCATATCAGTTGTCAGATATCCTCAAATAATGTTTACAAGTCTGATTTTAACCAGTTCTGACAGATGCTGTATACCAGCTATCAGATATAGTCAAATGTTGAAGAAGAAAAAGCTAAGGAGTAAACCCTACTTCCACCCAGGCTTCCACCCCAGAGAGGTCACTTTGGTGACGTTAATGCAGCAAAAACAACGCCAGAGGCAGCAGTTTTTATTTTATTTATTGATCAATTAAATTTGTCTCCCACCCTTCATCCATAGATCTCAGGGCAGTTCAACATATAAAAATATAAGATAAAAACACAAAATATGTAATAAAAACAGGAACAACCTCACCCCACAAACCAATGACCCCTGCTCCCCCAACACAGACACATTTTAAGGGGTATAAGATGTTAATCAGGGACACGGGCGGCGCTGTGGTCTAAACCACCGAGCCTAGGGCTTGCCGATCGGAAGGTTGGTGGTTCGAATCCCTGTGACGGGGTGAGCTCCTGTTGCTTGGTCCCAGCTCCTGCCAACCTAGCAGTTTGAAAACATGTCAAAGTGCAAGTAGATAAATAGGTGCCGCTCCAGCAGGAAGGTAAATGGCATTTCCGTGCACTGCTCTGGTTTTGCCAGAAGTGGCTTAGTCATGCTGGCCACATGACCTGGGGAAAACTGTCTGTGGACAAATGCCAGCTCCCTCGGCCAGTGAGATGAGCACTGCAACCCCAGAGTCATTCGTGACTGGACTTAACTGTCAGGGGTCCTTTACCTTTACCTTTTTAAGATGTTAATCAGCCAAAGGCATGGTTGAAGAGGAATGTTTTCGCCTGGTGCCTAAATGTATAATGAAAACTCCAGCCAAACCTATCTGGGGAGAGCATTCCACAAATCATGAGCCACTACAGAAAAGGCCTGTTCTTCTGTTCTTCTCCTCTCCTAGAGGAGGCACATGAAGAAATGCCTCAGATGATAAGCACAGTTCTGGGTACAAGTTACTAGTCTCTGCAGCAGGCCCTGTGATTCTCCAGTGATTTAATGTCACCCCTGGAAGTCTCTTGAGACAGACTAATGCCAGACTTTTGGATGGTAAATGCTATGTGGAAGACCAAAAGGCATTGATTAGTTCTTCATCTAGAGAATATTCAGTGAATATTTGCACCAAGATTTTCTAAAGCACATGTGAAGAGTCATTTGTGCAGCAAATATCAGCTCTAAAAATTTTGGGGTTAGGAAATTTGAAAATTCGAAGAAAACTAAAGCTAACTGAGGCTAACAAAAAAATCTCCTGGAGGTGTCATACATATATAGGCTGTCCCTAGATTTCACCTAATGCAAAATGTGAAGCAAATATGAAGGTTGCGCCTCAAGATTCTGATGAATTTTGAAGCGGAGCAATACAGTAAGCAAATAGCAAAATTCATTTAGGGGGGTCACACATTTCTGCTTTTAAAATTAATTTTATTTCTTAATACATATGATGAAGATGCTTATGATAAAGATTGAGAACTTGTGATATAATTTAATGAATGCCATGTCATTCTGTCTAGGCATATTTAGCTTAAAGTCATTTATATAAAAAAAAAGGGAATGGGGAACTACTTCATACGATCTGTAAAATAATCTTCTCAGCTATTCTCCTTCACCAGATTCTCCTTAGGGTTTTCTTGTTCAATAAAGGCTTCTTTGACTTGGGCTTCTTTTGTTGTACTTGGATTGAAGAAATGAAATTGCCTTCAGAGTTAAATAAAGAAGCAAGAGGGATATGGGTTTCTCCTTTGATTTTGGGAGAAAAATATTGGGGCCGTTTCTTACCAACTTACATCAACCACCAGCCAAATCAGAAGTCATATAATAGGATGTGCATTTGCACAGATGTGCTGCTCTGGTTTCTAGACGGTTACACTGCCAGGTGAAATGATCAGAAGGGATAGTTGCCACATGGAAGTCAACCCTGCCTCCTATCATATGATGATCCTAGGAAATGATCCCTTGTGTCAGGAGGCATGTGATATAAACGACCCTTTTGAATGCTAATATTACCAAGTCTGTCTCCGTGCATGACTAAATTTCCCAGCCAACTGCTGGTTGTCATAATTTCCAGTGGAAAGTGGTCATTGCTCCTTTCTTCTTAGTATATCCAGAGCAGCCTAAGATCTTCCACACTTGACATAGCCAAGATTCCCAATGTAGTGCCCTCTGGATGTCATAGGACTGCAACTGCCATCATCTTGACTATTGGCCAAGCTGGCTGGGGTTTATGGTATTTGGAGCGCAGCAATATTTGAAGGGCACCATGTTGCTTCTCCCACTCCAAACACTTATCAGTCTGCAATAGCTTGCTGTTAAGAAAAATGGTAGACTACCCTTCCAGAATCATGACTCCCGGCTTCGGAATATGTTTTAAAATATCCAACATGAAGATGGACACAGAAGAGCAAATAATCTCAGAGTCCTTCAGACAGATGATTGTGACAAGTGTATAGGAGGAATTGCACAGAAAATACATGACTGTCCTCTAGGCTCCAGGATGTCAAGCTGTCTCCAGCATAAATGTTTTCTGTTATATCAACAACAAACATTGCTGATAATGTCTGTGGACACCTCCCCCCCATCAGCTTAGATAGCTCAGTCGGTTAGAGTGTGGTGCTGATAATGCCAAGGTTGTAGGTTTGACCCCCACATGGGACAGCTGCATATTCCTGCACTGCAGAGGATTGGACTAGAAGTTCCTCAGGGTCCCTGTCAACTCAACAATTCTATGATATCTAGAGGCTAGATCTTTGGTCTCATATTACAAATGCATTCCATTGTTCTAAACATTTGAGTCAAGATGCACTCTTTTGCTAGCTTAACATCTGATATAGTGCAATTTTCAAGTTCTGAAGATGGGAGAAAAGTGAAAGTGCTGTTAATTAAACCATTTTGAGTTAAAAGTTAGTTTTCCTGACCCAGTTCTCATTGTCTCTGGCATTTACAGTGATGTGGTTTTATAGGAGTGAGAAGAAATGATGGAGTGGGAGGTAACCTAAGAGGTATTAGGTTTGCAAATCTTAGCATGAAATGTATTTTTGTGTATTACAAGTTCCCCCCTCTCTCTCACACACACAAACACACTTCATTCTAGAATTTTGAAAGTTACAAACCTGCTCTCTTTTCCTCATCAAACTGTTAACTCGTTACATCTGTAGATGTCAAATTCAAGTCAGGTAATATCTAAGCTACATGGCAACTGTCTCTCTTCTTTTTCCCCAAAAGGTGTACCACTGATGAGAAAGAAGGCAAAAGTGAGCTGTGATTACATGAAACCTACAGTTCATACTGGTTGCATATACTAACAGGAATAAGAGGGCAATACTGTAACTCTAGCAACCAACTGTATCTGTGAAGAGTCATGAAATAGTGCTTCTAATTTGGGATGTATCTATGTGACAGATCTCTTAGAGACATCCAACCTTACTTGTCTTATTAAGCTTTGTACAGATCCCAATTTGGCCTGTTTCCCCCTAAACCATGCCCACCTGCCACACACCTGATGTCATATGTGACATCAGGTGTGTGTCAAGTAAAAGTGGGTCTCCAAAAGTGTCACGGACTGGCTGGATGGGGAAGAGTGGTGGAAGCTGGCCACCCAGAGAAGGTCCTGCTGGTGGGACACCGGCCAAACCTCAGAGGAGGGGACAAACTGGGAGGTACCAGAAGCAGGAAGCTTCAGGGATCACAAAGAGGCAGAAACAGATACATGGTCCAGCACAGGGCAGGGTGAAGAGGTTTCCAGTTTGGATGCAGGCTCCAAGAAAATAGGCAAGCAGGAAGCAGGCCAAAGGGCAGTAGTTTGGTGATAAGAAGAAAATGCTTGGTGATTCCCATCAACAACAATGTCCCCAAATTGAGGGACTCAGAAGCTTTTTATCAGACAGTAGCATCGGATTGGCCCTTTGGTGTCACCTGATGCAGCAGGGTCAGGAAGAGTTTGGGCTACTGTATGATATTTCTGCTGGAATGCCCATTGCCCCCTCCTCTGACCAGCAGTTGTGGTAGTGCAAGGAGCTACTGTCTAGTTCATAGGGCTCCTAATTTGAACTCTACAGTACCAGACACGAAGTTCAGTCAAATACACTAGCTGGATAAGCAAATCTAGCATGGTAGAGCCAAACAAGCCAATATGAAACCATTCTTCACTAAGGTAATTCCTGTTAGATTCACTAGAGTAACTGTCATCCCTTACATTATGGTTGTTGTTGTTGCTGTTGTTTAGTCGTTTAGTTGTGTCTGACTCTTCGTGACCCCATGGACCAGAGCACGCCAGGCCCTTCTGTCTTCCACTATCTCCCGCAGTTTGGTCAAACTCATGTTTGTAGATTCAAGGACACTGTCCAACCATCTCGTCCTCTGTCGTCCCCTTCACCTTGTCCCCTCCATCTTTCCCAACATCAGGGTCTTTTCCAGGGAGTCTTCTCTTCTCATGAGGTGGCCAAAGTATTGGAGCCTCAGCTTCACGATCTATCCTTCCAGTGAGCACTCAGGGCTGATTTGCTTAAGAATGGATAGGTTTGATTACATTATGGTAGGGATGGAAAAATCAGTCTATTTCCCACTTGTGTGAATCTGGCATATGCTTGACCATTGTGCCCTATTTCCATATTTATCTGTGATTTTCATTGAAAAAATAAATCTGCATGGAATAACATATTTAAATTCATTTCATCACAAAATTAGTATTTAAGTGCACATTTTAACTCCACATGGACATTTTTAAAAACGTCTTGTCCTAAAATATGCATCTTGGCTCTTTTTTGAGCTGAGAACTGTATCGCAAAATTCAGAGGGGTGTGAAATTTGAACGCTAATTGCACTCCAATCCACACATTGGTTTAGGAGGTGCAGAGCAAGTGATTTTGCATCAGAATGCACAGAAATATAAATAATCCAACATCCCTCCATGATGGGAATTCTTCATTTTTAATATATAGCAACATGCCATAGATAGCAATGATACGTTAAACTAGATTTTATCCTGGGCAAAACAACTTGGCACCACTGCGTTGAGAATAAGGAGGCATGCATTGCAATGCACAATAACCCCTTGCTCCAGTTATTAAACATTCATTTGAATTCCCCTGTTTGACACAGGTTCTATTGAAGATCCTGTAATGGTCACAGTGAATCATTGATGCGCAAGCCACAGGGTGGAATATATTCACAGCAATCTGCCTGTCTCTTTTAAATAGTGAAACATTTTATTACAAGGCATCTCATGCCGTTTGGCAGCCAACTGGGAACTGTTGACCAAAACAGACCCAATACACAAGGAACAGAAACAATTTCCACATAAGCTGGAGAGCCTGATTTCCACACCTGATTCAGAAGATGGGAACAGCTATGCAATGGCAAGTAGCACAAGGGAACTGGAAAACATATGCCAGCTTGTGCTACTACAACTACTACTAATTATAATAATAATTTTATTATTGGTACCCCACCCATCTGACTGGGTTTCCCCAGCCACTCTGGGCGGCTTTCAACATACAGTGGTATGTTGGTTCTCGAACGGCTTAGCTGATGAACAAATCGGCTCCCGAATGCTGCAAGCCTGGAAGTAAACAGCAGGTGAAACAAGTACGAATGGTTGTGCAAAATGTTCTTCTCTTCTTTCTTTATGCTTCCACCGCCCCTTATTTTTATCTAACAGCCCCTCCCTAGAATCGCACCTGAGGATCATTCCAGTGTTGCTTTGACTGGGTGGGGAATAGAGTTTAGACCTGAGAGCTTCAGGTCTCTGCTTAGAAAATTATGGGATAACTTCCTGTCATTGAAAAACTCTTTGTGAGGGTTTTAGAAGCAGTGGGTAGGCTCCTGCTTGACCTGCTAGCCTGTCCTCTGTCTATTTCCCAAATACTATAGCTTTTTGTGCAATACCAAATAACATCCTCTCCTCCCTTTTCAAGTGCTGTGGAATAACTTTGAGTAACTCTTAGTGAAGTCAGAGAATTCTGATGAAAAGGAAGCTGAAAATGCTGTGGTTTGCATAGTAATCAGTGGTCAGAAATGGAAATCAGTAAAGAAAATATGACTGGCATTTGTTCACATTATTGTTCTTTCTTTTAAGTATGCAAACTATGTGATTAATGTTGCTTTGTGTGCATTATTTTGATGCTTCATTTACTTTGAAATGAATGAAAGATATATAAATAGGGATACAAGTTGCATAACACATATAACTAACAGTAATATACAACTTCATAGCTGCCAACTTTTCCCTTTTCTTGCAAGGAATCCTATTCGGAATAAGGGAATTTCCCTTAAAAAAGGGAAAATGACAGCTATGCATAACTTACAGCAGACAGTAAAAAGTAGTATTTGCTGGAAACCAAACTGCAGCAGAATGGAAACAGCACCGATTGCGACCAGTAAAGTTAAGAATGGATGTTGTCGTGATAATGGTGGCCAATAGGCCAATGCATGTTGCTTTGATAGGACCCAAAATGTGTGAATTAGGCTATTTCAGGTCTGTGTTCTGAAACAATGAATCCAGCTTGCAAAAATGACAAAAGCATGTGGTATTCCTCCTTCCTTGGTGCATTCTCAGTAAGTTCTTAAAGCAGTGCTGGGATTGTGTGTGGATCATGTAGCAAATAATTTATTGCAAGCACTAGGCACAAAAAAAAATGATTGCCGAATCATCTGCACATATGCTTGGCACCTTGAGCATTTTAATAAAGCATCTGAAGTCTTCTAGAGGCTGCAAAACCAAAGGATTGATGATTGTTTCTGCAGCATACAAATCCTTTCTACACAGCACAAATAGACGGAGGGTGTTTTAGTTTTGTTATTATGCAGTGTTTTCTTCCTTTTCCTTCAAAAATAGATAGATCATTTTTTCTAGTTTTTTTAAAAAATGGGATCAGATCATAATTATGCATGACAATTTGTGGGATTTTGAATAAGCAAGCACTCTTCATGAAGCTGAATTGATAGGTTTCTTCATCACTCACAAAGCTTGCATAAAACTGAGCAACAAAATTGAATCCTATTAAACACATCTCTTTCTACATTTTATTTTTGCATTTTTTTCTGAAACCAATGCAGTAACAACTGCCTCCATGAAATTTTGGAATCTGTCATGGGGGCGGGGGTGAACCAAACAATTTGCATTCAGTTTAATGAAGATTACTGGAATACATCTTATTTCCACCAAGTTAAAGAGAGCACAAAGGAAAGAGAGTCTCACCTAAAAGAATCTTCTGTGACTATTACCCCCCCCCAAGACTATAAGCTAGTTCTTTCATCTACAAATGATTTAATTTAAGTTCAAAGTATAATGGAGATAACCTCTCTCTTTCCCACAGTCACATGCTGATATTATGAGAATTTCATGGGCTTATGAATCACAAATATTATGTGTTTGTGCATTGGGACCTTTTAATTAAATGCTAAATATGAGCTGGAATACCCATGAGATCTGCACAGAGTATGCATACGTCTCTTAAAAGCTTGCTGACAAGGCTAGAGACTTTCAGAGCATCTTCCCTTTCTTGCTTATTGCATTCCTACTAGGTTTACTAAAATGACAGCCTTTCATATGACCTTCCAAATGTGCTTTCAAGGTGAGCCCACTTGGAGTATGTGTTCTTTAATAGCAGAGCAGTTATAAACTGAATGTGGCTTTTGGCATTTCCTGCTGCAATAGATGAAGATAATGGTTGGGATCTAAACGGCTATAGACCACTCTCTATGCCCACATGCATAGGGGCTTTTCAGAAGCTTCTCCTACACAAATCCCTTTGTAGAAAGGCACCCGGTGGGTTGGAAGATGCCTGGGATGGCATCTGGAGTAGTAGTTGTGGTAGAAACGAAAAAACTTTGGATTCTGCTCCCACCCCAGTAACGCACAGAAGCACTTTGGAAAATACACAGAGCTCCTTGGATTCCATCTGTTGGCTGTAGTTATTTGCAATCCCATGTACACTTAAATAGGAGTAAGCCCTACTGATTTACTGGGAGTAAACATGCATAAATGCAGAAGATTGGACTGAAGCTTACCTATCCCACTGAAACCAGTGGGAATTAAAGCACCAGTGTGCTCAAATCATTTTTATTTCCAATTTATTCGGTTGAAACCATTTTGCAGGATCTCTTTTTAAGTTTGATTATTTAAAAATGTTCTTCAGCATTTAGACTCCCAGAATTTTTCAATTGATCATGGGAAGAGGAAAATTAAACCAAATCAAGAAGACTCACAGGGATTTGTTTTACAGATGCATATTTGATGGTTTTGTTACCCGCTCTGAAAACATGGCTGATGGTAAACTAATTGAAAGAAATGTGCGCAGATTGCTTTTCCTTTTCCTCTTTGTATAGTGCTTAGGAAACATTAGTCACTTTATATGATGATTTGTCAAGAGGGCATTAATTGCTCCATCCTCAAACAGCACCCTTGATTCCTTTTCCTAGTTCAAACTGCACTCACAACTACCATACAAGCCACTCAATGGAAGAAAGGCCTTTTATTTTATTTTCCCCTTGATTTTTGACATTTACATTGGGCAGCTTTGAATCTCAGATACAAACCCCATATTAACCTGCTGTCAATAAAAGATGGAAAGTCCTTCAATCACTGCTCCTTATGTCAAACACAGCTGGCTATATTTCGAAAGAACTTTGATTGTTCTGCAAAGAATTCTGGAAGCTCAAACAGAATTAATTGCTTAGGGCCTTGTTATGTGCCGATGTCGGAAGATAAGAGCTGGACACCAGGGTAAGATCAGCCTAGACAGCAACTGGGGTTTATTCCCAAATTCCACCTCCTTCCTCAACCACTGTGGAGTGTGCCCATGGCTCCTGATGCCCTCCTCCCCTCGCAACAGTCACTCTTGCCTTCTGATTTCCCCCTTTCCCCCTCATTCAGATTCACTCAACAAGTCTGGGAAGGTCTGGATCCACTGCATCTGAGGAGACACGTTGCCTAGGCAGGAAGTCCCCTCTCCCTCCATCTCAAGTCTAGTACTCTTCATGCTACTCCCCTGAGGCTTCCTGCCTCTCGCTTTCCCAGTTATGGTGGGTTGTGCACGAGATTTTCAACTTATGCAGTCCTGGAAAGGCATTGTTAGGCTTACAGTGCAGTGTAAATGAGGCCTGTATGTGGAGTGGGGGAGGATTAGAGCATCAACTTGTCCTTTGCCTCAAGCAGAAAAAGTATATTGGTGGCCCATTGGCACTGGCAGGCTGGAAGGAAGGGGGACAAACAGTAGATAGAGCCAGAGCCAGTTACAGGCAGAACCAGTTACTACTAGTTTTGTCCCCTTCCCTGTTGATTTTCACAAGGGCAGCGCTGAGATGAGGCAGCTTATATATTAGGGCAGAGAGCAGGCTGAGGCTGGTGGGGCAGAGTACTGAGTACTCAGGAGAGTGTTCTCTTCCTCATCTCCTCCTGGGTTCTGTGAAGAGGAAGGGAGCTCCTTCTTGACAGTTCTTAAAAGACCAATCTACCAATTAATTCCAATAAAGCAGGCAAGTTCCAACCCACTCTTGGAATCATTTACAGGGAAAACCAGCAGTGTATTTTTTTATTATTAAAAAAAAGCATTTGTAGACATCTTATTTATTAACCACAGGCTATCTGAACAAAATACATCAATCCATCTATCATTTATTTATGGTCACAGACCTGTTGAGGCACAAGACATCATTTTGTAATGGGTAGATAGATGGATAGATGATAGATAGATGATAGATAGATAGATAGATAGATAGATAGATAGATAGATAGATAAACAGACAGATAGAGGTAGGTAGGTAGGTAGATAGAGATGATAGATAGATAGTAGATAGATAGATGATAGATAGATAGATAGAGATGATAGATAGTAGATAGATAGATGATAGATAGATAGAGATGATAGATAGTAGATAGATAGATGATAGATAGATAGAGATGATAGATAGATAGATAGATAGATAGATAGATAGATAGATAGATAAACAGACAGATAGAGGTAGGTAGGTAGGTAGGTAGATAGAGATGATAGATAGATAGTAGATAGATAGATGATAGATAGATAGATAGAGATGATAGATAGTAGATAGATAGATGATAGATAGATAGAGATGATAGATAGTAGATAGATAGATGATAGATAGATAGAGATGATAGATAGATAGTAGATAGATAGATAGATAGATAGATGATAAATAGCTCTGTGCTATTCCGTTCCTGCATGTCTTCATACCCTCCAGATGTCCTTATTTTCCAGGGACGGTCCTGGAATTACGAAAGCCATCCCGGCTTCTGATTAGATCCCAGAATGTCCTTATTTCCCCAGCCAGTGCTGCTGCCACCAAGCTCAGGAAGGAGGCTGAGCCAGCGTGAATCATGAGTGACAGCATTTGCAGCAGCTGTGAGGGAGCACCTCATTGCCATGCCATGCCATGGCCTTTCTGTGGCCACCGCTGCCAGCCTCCTTCCTTAGGCAGCTCGTCGTGACCACTCCCACATCAACTAGGGGCGCCTTTTGTGTGGTCGTGCGCAGCCCCCGGATCCCAGTGTGACTCCTGGCTGGCTTCACCCCCCCTCCCAGGCTGGATACCTGGAGGTCTCCGCCTACCTCAGCCAATCACCCAATCCCGCCTGGGGAGGCGCTGCCAGGGGATAGGCCAGATAAGGGGAGGGACCGTCCTGCCCACATAACAGAAGGTGAATCTTACCTGTGAAGCGGCAGTCGGCTCCAGAGCTTCTCCCACCCTGCCCTCCCTCAGTTAAGTCTTCTTTTGCAGGTTAACCTCTTCTCCACAGGTATGCAGGCGCTGCTATGTCAGGGTCGCTGTTGAAGGGCTGGAAAGGAATTTTCCAGCATTGGCCGGTTTTGCCTTTCCCGTAGCAAAATGTCACAACTTTGGTGGTTTCATGCCTTGGGCGGAATCCTTTAGTCTATCTTCCTAAATGGGGGGGGGGGTGTGAAGCGGTGACCCACGCCCCCCTTGTGGCAGTGATCCCAGGGTTCCCTGTTAAAGAGGCCTTGAGGGGAAGCATTGGCCATACGCTGAGAGGTTGTCATTGCTCTCCCCTCTAACAGTGGTGAAATGGGGGGCGGGCTTTCTGCTTGAACACAAGTTCTTCAGAGCCAGCCCAATCCCCACACATTCTGGATAACCCTGAAGTCTCCCAGACCCCCAGCTGGGGACTGGGAAGGATAAACACCCAATGCCCGAGCCAAGGTCTCCCTACATCTGAAACTTAAGACAAGGAAAAGTTTCTTACAGACCTTTTTTTATTTCAAACTTTACAGATAGAGGGTATAGAACCCAGCCTCTTGGATAATGGCTTTGTCCCAAGTGAATCTCCACCCCCCTTCTCTCCCACTTCCTCATTCGTCATCATCATCTCCTCTACGGGTGTTGCTACCTGCCCTCTGTCTTTGAGCTCTTTGCTCTCCTACTTTTAAGGCTCGCAGGGTTCTGGGAGATGGAGGGTCTGGAATGCTTTCTAGTGACAACGTGTCAGCAAGCTGCTGCTCTGGCTCTCCCATGCTTTCCCAACTTCCCCCCTCCTCTGCCTCTGAGCTGTGACTTCCTTCAAACCCCTGTTGTAAATCTATATGGTCTTCCTGTTCCTCTACCCTGGAAGGGTCAGGATGGGGAGGCGGTCCCCACTGCCCAGTCTCTGACAACCAAAGAACAAAACAAAATAAAATCTGGATTAAGGGTGGTGGTGGATGCATGTCCCGTGTCCCGTTGGTGTGGTGGTGCACTCACCCTTTTCCTGACAGGAAATGCTCTGTGGGTGGGGATAAAAAAAATGGGTCAAGGAGGGTCAGTGAGAAATGTCCCTATTTTCATCTGAGGAATGTTGGAGGGTATGTGTCCTGTGACTGGGAGGGGCTGCATTATGATAGCGGCTACCTCTACTCAGAAGTAAGCCCCATTGACTTTCCAGGTAATGGTGTATACGATTGCCTTCCAAGCTATCAGTTAAGCACTGGGTGGTCTTATGATGTTTTCAAACAATGTAAGTGGCAAATCTGTCGTTTCACAAATCCTCCGTCTACTCAGTGCCATTCTCCAGTTGCTTTTCTATGTAGCATGTGTGGTTTTTTTCCATATCTTTTTGAGGATAACAAAATAGCCGCTCTTCTTCGTGGGGGCCATTGATTTATTAGCAATGCCAGCTGCTTTTGCTCTCAGCCTGCATTGACTTGCTCCCATTTGCTATTCCAGGCTTTTATAGACCAAATACACAGATACATAAATCTATGTTCTCCAAACTACTTAATAGATATTCCTTGAAAGACAACAAGCCAGGCTGAAATGAATAATTTAGTCATCTTGCACAGGAAATATGGCCCTGAAATTGATTTTTTAAAAAATTAACTTGAATTTAAGCGGTTTATAATTCCCGTACATTAGTAACTGTCAGTCGTACGGCACAGAATGGGAGCTGTTTAAATATACACAGCAAACAGCGAACTGCATGGAAGCACATAGTTATTTTTAAAAATCGCATTATGCTGCCTTTTATTGGAGCAAAGTAAGCTGGTTTACAATTGGACCAGAGACATGCTGCCATATGAAATCCATTTCCTTCTTTATATGACAAGTTACCCCTCCCTTCCCCATTATTGATTAGAGGCTTTGTAGATGTGTGTTCGCTTCCAGAGGACTTGTTCATTGACCATCCATCATGATTTGCTTGCTGGAACTCGCCATGAACACCTCCCTCTTACTCTTAGAATGGCAACGGCACCCACCTGAAAGGTGCCAAAACTCACCTGAGAGGTGCCTGGCTGTGACCTCCATCTGACAGGTAACTCGATGTTGTTCGGTCCGAACCTTTGCAGTAGGCCTTGGAAAACACAAAAAGCTCTAGCGAAAGGAAGGTCATAGATAGTCAGCCAGAAACCTGATATTGCTTTTTGGTGGTTGTTGGAGGCAAAAGGATGGCAGCTTAACCTTCACGTATTGGATGGTTATAGAGAAACAGCTCCTCCAGCTAGTTCTCTGACATTACTGGCAGTCTCTTCTTAAGCCCTTAAGCAGGTTGGGAGCTCAGTGTGCTTTTTCTGCCCAAATCCAGCGTGTCAGCTGGTGGATCTTTCTCCTCCTTTCAACTCACAAAGCCTTCTCTCCGCTACCCACCCTCAATCCTGGATTGCCTTAAAGGAGCCAGATGATAGTTTCTGGGCAGAGGGAACCTGGAAGGCAGCCTCACATCTAATGCCAGCTGATCTTCACCAATCCCGCTGGCATTTTTTTTTTCCTTCTTCCAACCAGCCAGATTTGTATAAGTCAGCTGGCAGGACTTGACTACATTCTAGGCTTGGGGGACCTGGAAGTGCACAGGAAAACATCCTTCGACCAGAGGCACACGACTGAGCTCTGTTTAATAATGAGCAAGGCTGGCCGTGAATCATCTAGCTGCTGTTGTTTTGTGTACAAGTACAAGACATTTCTTCAGCTCTCTGAAGTATCATCATTAAAGGTGGGCCTGAAACAGTCAGACATGTGCAAACCTTCTGGAACGCTGGAAGCTTCAGTGAATAAAGGCAACCAGGCATTGTTGCCGTTGTTCCTTTGTTCTCTGCTACCCTTGGACTGATTAAGGGCAGCTAAGGACATATCTCTGCTCTCTGCTCTACATTTAGGAGATTGGAAACCTTCCTCCAGAAGTCAAAATTCAAACCTGCTGTTTGGTTTCCTTGCTGTTGCTGAAGAGATGATTTTGGTGTCTTAATAATAATAAGAATAATTTATTATTTATACCCCGCCCATCTGGCTGGGTTTCCCCAGCTACTCTGGGTGGCTTCCATGATGATAATAATAATAATAATAATAATAATAATAATAATAATAATAATGGTGCAGTAAAACATTAAACATTAGAAACTTCCCTAAACAAGGCTGCCTTCAGATGCCTTCTATAAGTCAGATAGTTGTTTATTTGCTTGACATCTGATGGGAGGGCATTCCATAGGGCAGGTGCCATCACTGAGAAGGCCCTATGCCTAGTTCCCTGTAATCTCACTTCTTGCAGGGAGGGAACCACCAGAAGGCCCTTGGAGCTGGACCTCAGTGTCCTGGCTGAACAATGGGGGTGGAGACGCTCCTTCTTGAAAACCACACAGCCAAAAATGTGTTTAACATCGTACACAGACCCTCCAAGTGTCACTATTTTCAAGTGACAGTCCTGGATTTACATTAGCTGTCCCGGTTTTGGATTTGATCCCAGAATGTCCCACTTTTCCTTAGGACATCCCTATTTTCATTGGAGAAATGTTGGAAGATATGCAGTTATGTAAACCTCAAGCCAAGGAGATAAGCAACTATACAGCTTTTAGAAGACATCTGAAGGCAGCCTTGTATAGGGAAGATTTTTAATTTTTAATGTTTCATTATGTTTGAAGCCGCCCGGAGTGGATGGGGCAATTATTGTAATTAATTATTGTAAAAATTAAAAATTATTGTTATTCTTATTCTTATTATGAAATAGGGTGTCCCTATTTTCATCAGAGAAATGTTGGAGGGTATGCATACATTTTCACTTAATAACCACAGTGCTACACTCTGAACTCAGCTACATTTGTAAAGATAAAGTGCTTTATATGCATTAGAACACTGTGCCAGCAGATGGTGTTGTGGAGTGCCGTCTTTCACCAGTGGGATTTCCCTGCATTAAGTTTACAACGAGATCCACTGAATCACTTTATTGATGTATCTAGATCCAGCCTGTATCTTCTAATTGTGCTTACCAGGAGTACATCCATTTTACATCAGTGTTTATTTCTTACAACAAGCATATAATCAGGGCCCCTAAGTACATGAGTGTTTAGCAATGCACATTGTTCATGCTTTTATGCAGTTGCTGCAGGGAGCAGTAACAAACACAATTGCTACATCAAGTGTGACCAATGCCATGCTTGCGACTATTTCAAGTTTCACAAATACTGGGATGGCTTAAATAATCAATTCAGATGCAACAATGAGGCGGGGGGGGATGTAAATGCTTCATAAAATAATTTTTACTGAATTCTCTTGTTTGCTGTTAGGAACGACATCACTAAAAGCTGTGTTTGAACACATAGGTTTCTGCATACAACAAATGCACTCTCTGCAGATATACTAACATATCAAAATATGCTTAGGTTTATGTTCAAAATACAAAAGTAACAAACTGCCATACCTTCTGACCTAGGAAATTAATCAATAAAACAAGATGAAAGCAGTTGACAAGACAAGTGACTAGAAACTGACACTTCTATTATGAAGTACAATCCAGAATGTTCCTTATCCAAACCAGTACATGCAGCCTGATGATGGATTATTAGTGTTTTCTCACTGTCTCAAAAAATCTATTTAAGATTTGCAACACCAGTTTGTTATAATGTTGATCTGAAGGATTCTGTGGCTGGTTGTTGGAGGAGACAGCAAGTAATCAGGTTTTCAGTTATAACATGCAATACTTGGTTCCCACTTAAAACCATGCAATCGGAACCAACAGTTCAGATGACCTTTATAGCGTGTTAGCAAGAAGCAAAATTTCCTTTGTAGCAGTAAAGATGTGGCCTTTGTTGTCTGCAAACCATCCTCCTGGGGAAGGCAGTTTCGGCTGAAATGTCAGCTTTGGAAGGAGCAAGAAATAACTAGGTCGCAAGTTGTGCCCAGGGCGTGATTCACTGCCATTTTTTTTTCTTGAATTACATTGGTCTGGGACCTACCATTAATAATTTATCGGCTCTTTCAGGGGAAAAGAAAGATGATTTAGTGCAATTAGCAGAATTTCAGATCTTTTATTGTATAGTCAAAGGCTATCCATTGCACAAAAGAAGAAAAGAAAAAGAGTAAATTACTAAGAACATGACTAAAACAAAACAGCATAATGTTGAAACATCCAACATGCCATGCTAAAGCTACATTCACAACCTATATTAAAAGCATGGTGATACTGTTTAATCATGCCCTCCCCCCCAAAAAAAAATCTGGGAGCTGTAGCAGACCCTCCAAATGTCCCTATTTTCCAGGACAGTCCTGGATTTACAGAAGCCAGCCTAGTTTCTAATTTGATCTTGGAATGTCCTGCTTTTCCTTAAGGTAAAGGAACCCCTGACCATTAGGTCCAATCGTGGCCGACTCTGGGGTTGCGGCGCTCATCTCGCTTTATTGGCCGAGGGAGCCAGTGTACAGCTTCCAGGACATGTGGCCAGCATGACTAAGCCGCTTCTGGCGAACCAGAGCAGCGCACGGAAATGCCGTTTACCTTCCCGCTGGAGCGGTACCTATTTATCTACTTGCACTTTGCTTTTGAACTGCTAGGTTGGCAGGCGCTGGGACCAAGCAACGGGAGCTCACCCCATCGCGGGGATTCGAACCACCAACCTTCTGATTGGCAAGTCCTAGGCTCTGTGGTTTAACCCACAGCGCCACCCGCGTCCTGAGTGCCACCCGCGTCCCTTAGGACGTCCCTATTTCCATTGGAGAAATGTTGGAGGGTATGGTAAGACTTCACTATTTTCATTGGTAAAATGTTAGAGAGTATGGAATAGGATGTCCCCAGGGATTTTTTTCCCACTCGGAATTCACTAGAACTCAGTTCCAGCACTTCTTGAGTGGGCGCCATTATCATTCTAAGTGGATCCCACCCCGTGGAACACCCTCCCATCAGATGTCAAGAAAATAAGCAACTATCCTATTTTTAAAAGAAATCTGATGTCAGCCCTGCTTAGTGAAGTTTTTAATATTTAATGCTGTATTGTTTTTAATACTGGATTGGGAGCCACTCAGAGTAGCTGGGGAAACTCAGCCAGATGGATGGGGTATTAATAAAATAATAATAATAATAATAATAATAATAATAATAATAATAATAATTACTACTACTACTACTATTATTATGATGCGTTCCAGCATCTCTTTTTTTAGAAAAATAGCACTAGACGTCCCTATTTTCATCAGAGAAATGTTGGAGGGTGTGGTTTGTTAAGGGTGCTGAAGGTTGTGAGGAGGCCCCAATTCCCCACAGATCTATAATTCTCAGAGCTCCCTGTGAAAAGTGATTGTTGACCACTCTGGGAACTGTAGTTCGAGAAGGGGAATAGGGGAGTCTCCTGACAACAACCCTTAACAAACTACAGCCCTGAAAATTCTTTAGGGGAAGCCCTGACAATTTAAAGTGGTATCATAGCAGTCTAAATGTAGGGTGTGAATGTGGCCTACAACAGTGATAATTATCTGTTGTACATTGCAAAAGAAGTGAAATGCTACCGTTTATAATTCATCACAATGCTTTAACACAAAATGAGCATACTCATATTATTTGCCATTTCACAGGCCCAAGCCATTTTGCAGCCCAAGGCAAACGGAAAGATGGAGTCTACCCCATTCTGTGTACAGAAGCTAGGTGGGCTGGTGGCTGAATCATACTTTGTTGTTGTTCCAGTTACAGAAAGGTAGCCGTGTTGGTCTGCCATAGGCAAAACAATTTTTTCCCCCAGTGTATCTGAAGAAGTGTGCATGCACACGAAAGCTCATACCAAGAACTAACTTAGTTGGTCTTTTAGGTGCTACTGGAAGGAAAAAAAAATTTTGTTTTGTTGTTGTTGTTTAGTCGTTTAGTCATGTCCGACTCTTCGTGACCCCATGGACCAGAGCACACCAGGCACTCCTGTCTTCCACTGCCTCCCACAGTGTGGTCAAACTCATGCTGGTAGCTTCAAGAACACTATCCAACCATCTCGTCCTCTGTCGTCCCCTTCTCCTTGTGCCCTCCATCTTTCCCAACATCAGGGTCTTTTCCAGGGAGTCTTCTCTTCTCATGAGGTGGCCAAAGCATTGGAGTCTCAGCTTCAGGATCTGTCCTTCCAGTGAGGACTCTGGGCTGATTTCCTTCAGAATGGATAGGTTTGATCTTCTTGCAGTCCATGGGACTCTCAAGAGTCTCCTCCAGCACCATAATTCAAAAGCATAATTCTTTGGCGATCAGCCTTCTTTATGGTCCAGCTCTCTCTTCCATACATCACTACTGGCATAGTTCATAGCTTCTCTGAGTTATTCAAGCCCCTTCGCCATGGCAAGGCAGTGATCCATGAAGGGGGAATCATACTTTACACTGATGTAAAGAGGCAGCTGCATCACTCTGCCCAATGCTTGGACTGACCTTCCATTTACACCATGTTTCCATGCAGGATGTGCAATCCAAGCCTGGTGTCACTCCAGACAAATCATTTGGCTTTTGGGAGGTTAGGCTGTCAAGTTTTAAAGGCTGGCATGCCCATTAAAATGCAGACCCGTCCATAGGTGTCAAAACTGACTGCAAAACAAAATGGGCAGCAGCTGATAGCATTGAAGATAATTAATTTGTATTACATCAGCGACTGTGAGATTACAATTTCACCTAAAGACATAAAAAAGCTTATTATTATGGCTAATCTAGGCGGTGTAGATATGACTGCGCCATTTGACCTAAGATGGTTGGAACCGTATATAACTGGTAGTAATTAGTCTCGGAACTCTTTAAAAGGTTAAATATAATTGCCAACAATTTAAGAGCTAGCAGCTTCTGCTGGGCTGTGGTGCAAGGCTTGATCTAAAATCCCATTTAACTAATGAGGAGCATTGAATGTGACAAAAATCTGGCTGTCTGGGTGACAATATTGGAGGGACTTGTTCCCACTCCAGATGGTTCTTATGGTAGTGCAAATCCTATCCTGGTTTACCCAGAAGCAAGAACCCCTTGACTTTCTTGTGGGGAGAGGTAGACCCAGATTATGGGATTGTGGGAATGGCTGCAGCTCAGTGGAAGGGCATCTGCCTTGCATGCCGAAGGTGTCAGAATCAATCCATGGCATCTCCAGGTTAGGGCTAGAAGAGGCTTCTGCAAGAAGCTCTGGAAATCCTCTGCCTGTCCGTGAAGACAATATTGAGCTAGATGGAGCAATGCTTTTGACAGCTTCCTTTATTCTTATGTACGCTAAGTGGCTAACAATGGAAACAGAACCTCCCTTTCTTCTTCACATCTACCCTTCTGAATAGTTGGAGAATGGAGGTGATAGTCTTCCAGACAGGGCAAACCCAATACATTTTGGCGCCTGCAGTGAATCACAAAATGGCGGCCCCACCAGAGGAGAAAGGGAGAGTGAAGATCTGCATCAGGAACAAGGGGAGGGGGATAAAGATCTGCAATGGGAATAATGGAGGGGGGGAGATTAAAAGTGCCTCCTATTCACCAAGAGGCCACTGTAGAGGTAGCATGGAGGGGTAGGGTGTCAGGTTTAGCACTTCTCCCACACAAGACACAACACACTGGCAGTTTGACTAGCTGAGGTTTATTTATCAACAGTAGACTTTCAGCAATCTGAGCTTCCCACAGCTCATACGTCATTGTCAGAGTCAGTTGACTCAACTGGCTTCTGGCCCCTTTCAAGGTCAGATATATGCCAAGCCCACCCCTGCTTCCTGCTGGTCTTCCTTTGTTCTGCCTCCTACTTCTTGGAGACTCAAGTGCAGCCAATTCCTCCTCCTCTGGAGTTGAGTCCAACCCCCTCCTACCACCTGCCTCCTGCTCCTTCATCTCTGTGCTGCTGCGAAAACTTACAGGCAGCATTCCAGAGCGAGAAGGACTTATTTCGCTTTTGTTGTGTGAAAGAATCAAGTTCCTGTTTTCCTCTGCCTCTTCCTCCTGCTCTGCAGATTCCTCTCTGCCGGCCATGTCTCTGACATAGGGGTTGCCAAGGCAGTGGCAGACCCAGCCTCCACATCCATTGCTGCCACTGTGGAGTCTGGTTCTGCTGCCCCATGGATCCTGCTTCCCGAAGTGGTTGCCTCACCTTGCCTCATGGGTGGGCCGCCCCTGATTCCAGATGTTGGTCTCCCATTTCCATCAACTATAGAAGCATAGGCAGTGTTTAGGGAAGATGGGAGTTGTAGTCTAACAAAATCTGGAGTGCCACACATTGCCCTGCTCTTCTGCGTACAGTGGTACCTCGGGTTACATACGCTTCAGGTTACATACGTTTCAGGTTACACACTCCACTAACCCAGAAATAGTGCTTCAGGATAAGAACAGAAATCAGGCTCCGGCGGTGCGGCGGCAACAGGAGGCCCCATTAGCTAAAGTGGTGCTTCTGGTTAAGAACAGTTTCAGGTTAAGAACAGACCTCCAGAATGAATTAAGTACTTAACCCGAGGTACCACTGTAGTATCTTCTTGTCATAGCTCTGAACTTTCTTGCAGTTTTAATTAGGCCACCCTAGCAGTGAGAGTTATATAAAACCTCTATTTGCTGTCTTAATATGCAGCTGCCTTCCACCTGGTGCCCTCCAGATGTTTTGACTACTACATCGCCCATCAGCACAACCAGGCCACACTTGCGAGGGATCCTGGGAATTGTAGTTCAAAACATCTGGTGGGCACCAAGTTAGGGAAGGCTGGCTTTATGCTTCCTGCTTCTCAGAGGCAAGACTCCCTTGGAAACAAGACAACAGGCCTCTTCCAATGGGCCTCTTATAAATATATTCTTATAAATATATTCAGCTTGCCTGTCAATAGAAAGAGAGTAAATAGGTTATTTCTTCTGAGCAGGAGCTCTTCAGTCTATTTTGTCTGCAGCTCCCTGGAATGTGAGGCCAAGGAGAGCAAAGTGTTTTCTTTCAAAAGAAAAATCGAAACCATTGTGTTTCCAGGTGTTTCACTCCTGGGGAATATATCATACCAAATATAGCTATGTGCAAAGCAAGAACATTTAAAAAGAAACGATTGCCTCAAACAGAAAGTTCGTAGGCTTTTAGAAGTTGTAACCTTTTTCCTCAAAATCTTTAAGCACCTCCTACAGAGTACTTATTACCAGCAAGTTGCAAGCTTCAAAAAGTCACACTTCCGAATTGGATGTTTGAGGAATATTTGACAAACTCCATAAACTTTATCGTCATTCATTATAGTATTCTGTGTGCCTCCCTTCACATACCTTTCCTGTCAAGAACACACAGTGCTTCCTACCCATGCGCCCTGTGATGTTTCCCACAGTCCTAGACTACTAATTAAACATCACATGTAATATCAGCCCAACAGCACCTTGTCCATTGCAACAAGGGTGCATTTTGCAACAGATAACAGACAGGAAGAAAGTGGCCAATATTTCTCCTTGCTACCATTTTCTTCCTGATATGGTTTCACTGGTGTAGAGTTCCAGACCTGTGTCAGAAAGGCAAGACTGACAATACTGGTGGTGGCGGTCCCAGGTGAGTTTCATAGGGTAAGCAGCCCAAAGGGAAAGGATTAAGCTGGGGTAGCCAATATGGTGTTTTCCAGATGTTGTTGGCCCCTAACTCTCATCAAGCCCAGCCTGCATGGCCAATCTCCAGGGATGATGGGAATTGTAGTCCATCAACATCTGGAAGGATTGTGTTGGCTCCCACTGAGTTCAGCATTGAACAAAGAGCTTTGGTTCCCAATGGCTTCTAGAAAACGCTCTTATCAAGGAAAATGTTTAATGCTTTTTAATAAAAAAATTCCCTGGGCCAGATCTTCCACTACTGCCTATTTCAGCAGACCCAAGCACTTTTTGTGGAAGGTAAAACAGCCCTTCTTCTCTGCTCACTTTCCAATGGCAAAGCATGCTTCACAACAGAAAAGCAGCTGCTGAATTAGCAGTTCATAAGCAGTAGCTGTGTAAATTGTAGTTTGGGCTCCAAATGATCTCCCCTTTCCTTCCTTTACTCCTTCACCCTTCTATTATCCTGTCGTCTTTCTCCCCCACCTCCCAAATTTCTGTTCTTCAGTCTGAGGCCTATTCTGTTGCCTTCCACCAGTTTGCCTCTTGGTTCTTTGGCTCAGTCGTGTCCTGTCTTCTGTGACTTCTTCTTGTTTCAACTTATAGGATTGTGGATCAGGCTTCTCAATCACACAGGGAACCTACACGGAGAGACAAGGCTCCCTTGCTTCAGAAGCTGTCTCTCAAATGTGAGAGAGGTCAGGATGTGCTCTATGACCTTGAGGGTGGAACTAAAGGAGGTTCATACCCATGTTGCACAAACACTCTAGTCTGTGTTATAGATTCTGTATCATCAAATAAAGTTAGCAAAGCACACTTTTGTTCTAATTTGGCATTTATGGGACCCAGGAAATCAACTATGTTAGTGAAAAATTTGAAACTCTGTCCGACAGCTTCATCAACTCTCTGTTGGACCAAATCTTTATATTAACATATGTGGACTTGTTAACTCCAAGGAACTAAAATAAAGATTTATTCAACCCTTAGGATGTGATTCTGTCTGGGAGTAATTAGCTGAGCAGGTCTTAATATATTCTGGTGGGACTTACTTCTGAGGAGGCATGAATAGGGTTGTTGCTGTTTTTAGTGATGTTACTGTGCCATGTTGTGTGGCATATTAAAAATACATTTTAAAGCAATATTCTATACCAGTTGAGAACAGTGAGATGAAATAGCCCCATAAAACATTGGTTTCAGAATGCGGTGAGAAGGTTGAGGGGTGATTTCTTTTTTTCCTAATTCAAGATCATAGCCTTATGTGTGTTAACATTCTTGCTGAGATAGCTGCTGTTGCAAATACAATCACAGGGAAATGTGTAGCTCTGCACTTGGCAAAATAATCTGGAGGGGGCTTGACTGTTCAAACTAATCATGGCTTTTAAGAAGAAAAAATCCCATCTGTTTACTGTACACTTTTGAAGCCAGGATAACAGTCTCGAATCACAAATGGTTTGGGGCAGCGTAGCAATTTCTGAATCTTAAAAGCATGAGAAAAGTCCCATTGCAGTGACAAGTAAAAGCTTGAATTTGATCTACATGACTAGAAAACTTTTAAACAATTTTACCAAAGCACATTTACTCAGTGTTTTGGGGCTCATGCTTACTTCAGATTCCCAAGACGTTGTGGTCTAAACCACTGAGCCTCTTGGGGTTGCTGATCATGAGGTTGGCGGTTCGAATCCATGCCATGGGGTGAGCTCCTGTTGCTCTGTTCCAGCTTCTGTCAACCTAGCAATTCGAAAGCACACCAGTGTAAGTAGATAAATAGGCACCACTGTGGTGGGAAGGTAACCAGTGTTTCTGTGCACTCGGGCACTTGTCACAGTGTCCTGTTGTGCCAGAAGTGGTTTAGTCATGCTGGCCACATGACCCAGAAAGCTGTCTGTGGACAAATGCCAGCGCCCTCGGCCAGAAGCGAGATGAAAGTCGCACCCCATAGTCACCTTTGACTGGACTGGTGGTATGGGTAGCAGGCTGAGTGATTTACTAACAGCCACCAGAACATTTCTCAGAAAATGGA
The DNA here is from genome assembly GCF_027172205.1 of Podarcis raffonei. Taxonomy (NCBI): domain Eukaryota; kingdom Metazoa; phylum Chordata; class Lepidosauria; order Squamata; family Lacertidae; genus Podarcis; species Podarcis raffonei. Next base: position 18,943,069 of record NC_070618.1, read on the forward strand.
AGCCGCCATGCTTTTAGCTTCCGCTTCACATCTCCTGTATGGGGATAGTACTACTCACCTAGGGTGCCTTCATATTGTAACTTTATCATAGGAGGGATCAAAGAGCACCCTGGAACTTTAGGTTTGTGTAATTAATGTGGGTGAAACTGCTTTGTCCCCCTATCACAACAAATCCATTTCATACGCAAACACACACAAACTGGACTTTTGCAGTTAGGAAAGTAACAAGGAAATGAACTGAAAAGAATGAGATGAATGAACGATTAATGGGAAATCATGGAAGCACCCTGGAAGTAAATCAGGACCAATGCTCACTGTCGTATAACTGTCTGGTAAACCAATCAGAATGAATCTTCAATAAAGATTGGATGTATTCTAACTGCAACATAAACTCTGTGCAAGCAAATCAGGATGATGCTGAATATGCTTGTTGCCCGGAGTGGGGATGACAGAGAATTGGAAATGGTAAATGGGAGTTGCATATTTGTCAGACGTCAGGAAGAGAAATCACACAAGCGAATATGGGTAGGAAGAATAATAGAATTATAGATCAGAGTTGGAAGGATTTGGGGATCAAACCAGTGATCTTGGTGTTATCAGCACCAGACTAACCAACTAAGCTATTTGAAGTGTGAAAATTCAGCAGCTGGTACACGAACAATTGTGTTATTTACTACAATGTTTTCAACATTTCCTTTCCATTGAAATGGATTAAGTAATTAATAAATGGATTGTGTCAGCCATAGTGTATAGTTTGATGACAAGTGTGTGCTTTTAGCAGAAGCCAAACTATAGCAGAAAGTAACCAGATTGATTGTAACGAATCCAGAATGGAACAGAAATCATTTCTTCCTTATATTCCTAGGTTGGTAAAACCCCTACTAACTAATAAGAGTGTGTGAATTTCTGAGACAATTTATGGAAAGCACTGTGAACATGTTGTTGTTGTTGTTATAGTTATGTAGCATCATACAAATTGCTGCCCCTCTTAGGGCATATCCTCACTATTTTTTCATGGGTTACTGAAAACCTTTTTATTCTGGCAGGAGGCTTTTATTGGCTTTTATTGGATTTTTATTGGATTTTATTTTATTTGAGGCAGAAACGTTCATACAGTGGTACCTCGGTTTACAAAGTTAATCCATTTCTGAAGTCCGTTCTTAAACCAAATCTGTTCTTAAACTGAGGCACGCATCTAATGAGGCCTCCCGCCGCTGCTGCCCTTCCACCGTTCGGATTCCGTTCTTAGACTGAGGTAAAGTTCGCAAACTGGAATACTACTTCTGGTTTTGCGGAGTTCAAAAACTGTATAGTTCGTAAACAGGACTGCTCGTAAACCAAGGTACCGCTGTATAATGTTCTTAATGGCTGACCCCACCTCTTTTCAAAATGTACTGTATTTATTATTGCATTTAGCCATCCCACCATTTCTCCAAGGAGCTCAAAGTGGTGTACATAGTCTACCCCCATATCTATTTTCTCCTCACAGCAACCTTGTGACGTAGGTCAGCCTGAGATTGGCTTTTTGCAATTGCTTCATATTGTTTTATGAAATTACAATATTTTGTGTCGTGAAGCTGTGCAGCATGGGTTTTTGTTTTCTGTTTGTTTGTTTTTTTGCACTAGAAGGGCAGGATATAAATGCTTTAAGAAAACAGAAACAAAATAATAGCCACTATATTTAGAAGTACAATCCCTAGCGAGTTCTGTGGAGCTTTCTGTGGGGTTTACTCAGCAATCTGTGTTTAGGATTTCAACCCCAAGTGGTTTACCCAAACCTGTGCATGTTTACTCAGAAGTAAGTAAAACTGAGTTCAATTAAGAGTGTGTAGGATTGCAGCCTTAGCAAATTTTCCCTCTCCCAAGTAAATTCTGAGAGTTGTAGTTTTCTGAAGGGAAGCTATGAGTCTCCAACAGAATTTTTGTTACCACCTCACCACAGCCCTCAGGATTTTTTGGTCATGGCAAAACTGCATGTGTAATGTAGAGACAAGGCATGCATTTCAGGGGCCCTGTTTTTTATCATAGGAAGATGCCTCACAGTTTATTCCCCCTCCCAAAGCAGAGTCAGTCCTGACTGTTACATAACTTTTTAGACTTGAATAGCCTGCTTTAATATTATTTTATTACACAGAGACTCTGAACTGCTAAAGTGTCACCACCAAAGTTGTCAGTAATAATAAAAAAGAACTAAATATAGAACAGATGCATGAACACCCCTGGAGCCAAATGTATTATGGAGACACAGCTGTTATCGCACTCCTTGAGACTCCCATTTTCGCCTGCTCATGCGGTGCACACCTGTAGATTGCTGGCAAGGCGCTTTTCTTGCTGAGCTGAGATATTTTTCAAGTTCAACCCCAGCCTTGTAACTCAGATGTAAATGTAATTAATTTCACCCACCCCTTTCCACCACATTTTAATGAATGTGCATCCTTATAAGCGAATGTTTTAGAGCTGTTTTGTTCCTGTTTATAGCTTCAGTATTTTCCGAATGCAGAAGCACCGGAATGAATGTTACTTATCATGTACAATAGTAAATTCTCATGCAGCCCTGCTAGGAAGAGAGTCGTTTGTCTCAATGGGGTTTTTGTGCTAATGTGGTGCTTCAAGAGCTGATCTGCATTGTGTTATTATAAAGCAGCTTAGAGGTTTTATGCTCAGGAATGTTACTTTAAGTATATGGCTTTAACTGCACTGCAGACCATTGGATTTTGGCTTATGGGTGTGGGATCCAGTGCTCTTTTCAGATCTCTTTGATTCCCCTCTCCTGCAATTTCTGAAGGTTTAACATTTTCTAGACAACAAACAAACAAAGAAACAAATAACAAAATCAGTTACTTTTCCTCCAACTCTCTACCACCTACCAGTTTTTGAAAATAATAGAATAATGTTTCTAGGGTTGCCATATTTCAAGAAGTGAAAATCTGGACACAACAGTTGAGTCAAAATTCCAGACATATGGCCACCGTATATGTGAACCTAAAAAGGCAAAAAAAGGTAAAGGTAAAGGACCCCTGACAGTAAAGTTCAGTTGCGAATGACTTTGGGGTTGCGGCACTCATCTTGCTTTACTGGCAGAGGGAGCCGACGTTTGTCCACAGACAGTTTTTCCAGGTCATGTGGCCAGCATGACTAAGCTGCTTCTGGCAAAACCAGAGCAGTGCACAGAAACGCCATTTACCTTCCCACTGGAGCAGTACCTATTTATCTACTTGCACTTTTGATGTGCTTTTGAACTGCTAGGTTAGCAGGAGCTGGGACCGAGCAACGAGAGCTCACCCCATCGTGGGGATTTGAACCTCCAACCTTCCGATCGGCAAGCCCTAGACTCAGTGGTTTAGACCACTGTAGTAAAAAAAAAAAAATACACTGACCTGTTTGTAATGTCCCCTGAATATAATGGGATTGACTTCTTAGTAGAAAGCATAGAATCAAGTTTTAAGAATGCTTAGGATCATAGTTTTAATTTATCTAGTTCACGGCTCCTTTATTTCATCTGCACATATCTCAAAAGTAGATAAATGACAGCAGAAACACTGAGGCCCAGCAAGAATTCTACTCTCTAACAATAATTCTATTGATCATATACCAGACTGTGATAAATCCTAGCACAAGGTCATTTTATTATCTCCACTCTGATTTCCTCAAGGCTGCTGTTCTTTTGATCTTATATATATACACACACTTTCATTTAGAAATACATAGCAATGATTTATTCATGTCACATCGAGGCTTTTTTTTAATAAAACATGCAACTGAAGTAACTAAGTTCTGTCTCTAATGTGCAAGTTACGTGACTAATTCATTAGCTTTGTCACCGATTTATAAATTATACAACAGATTTTAAGCTGTGCCAACTTGGATCTATATTTCATAGCATGGAATGTAAATATCTGTTTTATTAATAGTGGTTTGTTTATTAAACACAGGATTAAAAGTTAACCTCAAGCCATGCCATTTCCAATTAGGTTGCCCTTCCCCACCCGCCCCCTAGCGTGCAGAAAACAGCCTTTAAAGATTTATGGAATGCAAGATTTTAAGCAATAGAAAGTGATTTTATTGAGTTTACTTTGCTAACACAAAAGCTTGCACATCTATATTTTCTATAGCTGAATCTCCCTGTACTATAGGGCAGGCTCATCCATCAGTACTTTAGTTTTCTGGGAGGTAGGATGTCAGTGTCTCAATTATCTCACTGTTGCAACCTTGGGGAAATGACTGAAAGGAATAAATCATTGAACTGAGAGGCAGAAGAGTAGTGGGGCAACTAGCCACCTGTCAAGCTGTGATGTCTCAATAAATTTTGGCACTTAAAAAATAAACAAATTCAATTGCTATGAGCTTTCCTTTTACATAAAAAAGAAGGTGATTTTCATGAAACAACAATTCCCTGAATTTTCAAATGCTTGCAAGGGTTACCACCTGCCAGAATTTCACTGGCCTTGTCAGAGGACTTGTAGGCGCGAGTTCAAAGTATTGCCTGAATGGAGTTGCCATCCAGCCCTCATTTTACTGACTTGGCCAGGATGTTATCCTTTTTGGCCAGCTTCCGGTTTTGGAGTGAGTGAGGAAGAATCCAGCCAAGCCATTCTAGCTGTTGGCATGAATGAACTAGAACATCCTAAAAGACAATGGCTGCATATATGTTGTGATGGCTATGCATTGTTAATGCAAATGTGTGCAGTTTATGTGGCCTTCTGAAGCTCTTCCTCTTAGTAAGGAAAGCATGGGCAGATCTACACATATGGTTTTTAATGTTAAGGAAAGGTTAAGTAATGGTTTTGATAACAAAGATGAACACATGACATCCTACTTTTTACATTCATAATGTGTTATTACATTGTCTTTTTTATCATTTAATTTTTAATCATTTTATGCTGCTACAGTGGTACCTCAGGTTAAGTACTTAATTCGTTCCAGAGGTCCGTACTTAACCTGAAACTGTACTTAACCTGAAGCACCACTTTAGCTAATGAGGCCTCCTGCTGCCGCCGCGCCGCCAGAGCACGATTTCTGTTCTCATCCTGAAGCAAAGTTCTTAACCTGAAGCACTATTTCTGGGTTAGCGGAGTCTGTAACCTGATGCATATGTAACCTGAAGCGTATGTAACCTGAGGTACCACTGTATATTGCTGAAACGCTGCTCATATGTCCCTATGTAGCATTTATCTTTTCTTTTACTGCATTCAAACTCTGGCCCCCCTCCAATGGTATTTGAGAGGCTGACGTGCACAGATGACAAAGGACACGGAGGGAGGGAGGAAGAATTAAAATGTCACACCAGAGGGGCAGAGCAAAGCAACCAGCAACGAGCAGCAGGGGGGAAACAGCATTTTGGGAAATGGGTGTGGCCAGGTATTACTTACATTTGATGGGGGGAAAAACAAGGTAAAAAAGTTTTAATTAACCAGTATGCCCTGTGACATTTTAGAATGACATATCGGATACTGTTCTAATGAGGGGGGGGGGAATTAAACATGTCAGTGTAGATCCAGCTCATGAAAGTGTGGGCTGCCATTTTGCAGGGCACTGGCATTTCACGAGATTGCAGGTGTGTGTGGTTATTATCTCTCAGCTGCTGTGAAGGTGAGCCAAGACAGCCAGAATCAAGCAGCACTCTCTGTTCCCCATGGTTAAGCGACTGCCTGCCATTTCTCCACAGGTTCCTTCTTGGTCCACACAGTATCTGGGGACGGTGCCATGCATGGTTGGTTGAGTGTGAATGCAGAACATCAGACCCCACCATAGTACACCTGAAGCAAGTAATAATTCCCTTCACTAAAGACAGATGCTCAACTTAAGCTCAAGGACAGGGCTGGCAGTGGGCCCTTTTTATAACTGGCCTATATTGTTTCCAAAATTTGGATTCAGCTGCTGAATGAGGGGTGCAGTTTTAAAGGTTGAAGTTAGGTTTGTTTTATCCCCTGTTTCTCTCTCTCTCTCTCCTTCCTTCCTTCCTGCTTTTGGTTCTGTACATGTATGAGCTATACAGTGGTACCTTGGTTTACAGCCATAATCCATTCTGGAGGTCCATTTGTAAACCAAAATAGGTTGTAACCCAAGGTGCGCTTTTGCCAATGGGGCCTCCCAAAAAAATTTGTTCGTAATCCTAAAAAAGAAAGAAAGGTTGTAATAATAAAAAAAAAGGTTGCAAAGTGGGACACTTCCAGGTTTGATGTGTTCGTAAACTAAAACATATGCAAACCAAGACATATCCAAACCAAGGTACCACTGTATGTACATACCCTCCAGGTGTCCCAGTTTCCAGGGACAGTTTTGGAGTTATGACATCTGTCCCAGCTTCTTATTGGATCCCACAATGTCCCTATTTTCCCTGCCAGTGCCACCGCCGCTGAGCTCAGGAAGGAGGATGAGTCAGCACTTATCTCAAGCAGGTGCGGTAGCTGTTGCTTTTTTGTGGCATCTCCTCCTTTGGACAGCTTATAGCAGCTGCTGGAAAGCAGGTGAAGAGAAGGTGATGCTGTGGCCAACAAGGACCAGCCCTGTATGGCGCACCAGGTCTGAGGGGGCAGACTGAGGGCAGGGGTGCCCTGGGCGGGAAGAAAGGGGAAGCAGAATAGAGCACAAGGAGTCTTGATATATTTTTAATGCCTTATGCATCCATGCTTAATCTTGCCAGTTTCTGAAATGTATTTATTAGTGTATTTTTTTTAAAAAAATATTTTTTGTAAATCTACCAAAGAATAAAATTGGGATTAAGGGGTTTCCTCAGGACATTGGAGGGTGTGTTTGCTGTGTCCTATTGGTGTTTTGCGTGGTACCACTTGCGCTTCTTCTGATAGGAAATGCTCTTTGGGGGCGGCCAGGATGGAGTTTCAAGAGGGTTCTGCCCCAGCTGTATACTAGCTAAACTAAAATCCTTACACACGTAAATAAGATAAACACGGGCAATAATTTCTAAGGCACTTTTCAACTTAAAACATGTTCTCCAGGGTACACGTTTGGCCAATCTTATTTCCTAAAAATAGTCAGAAACGAAGGATTTAGAAGAAAGGCAAATTCTATTTTGGTGTAGCTTTGAAAATTGTTCTGGCCAATTCTGGAAGTTTGCTGACAGAGACAGAAGAACAAGCAGGCCCTTTGATGCTGGCTTGCTTAAGATCAACAATGCTTTGCAGATGGCTGAAATTCAAAGTGAGGCACTGTGTTGTTTAGCTTTGAGTCCAGGTGCCACAAGCTGCTGGGTTCTGTGAACGGCAGAGTTACTTGCAATGGAAGTGGGAGGTGGGGAGAGTTAAAGTAACTAAGAATGACACTTCTGCAAGTGAAACTTCCCAGAAGAATTACACCAGTTTAAGTGGAATCCTTAACCTTACACTTCTATAAATTTTAAGGTAAGCAGGATGGACATATGTATGGTATACTTAAGAGTTGCATAGAACGTGGAGTTATGGCAGCCTCTTTTCCCAGGTAGATTTGAGGACAGGAATGGGGGAAGAAATTTGATTCCATCCACATTTAAAGGGCAACCTACCTAATTCAAACATCGTGAAACAATATGCAAACCAAAAAACAGCCATCCTTCAAAATGCACACTTCTTTGAATTTTGCAATGCAGTTATTCAGCCAAATATGTAAAAAAATAAATAAATGTATACATTAATATAGCATAAAGCCCTAACACAAAAGTGTGTTATAGCAGGGAATGTTCAGAGATGTATATTAGCAGAATTGCATACAAAACTAAGCATACTAGGATAAATTTGCACTGGAATGCTGTTGAATTCTCTTGAAGGACATTTTGTTTTGTTTTATTGTGGACATGTGGAGAAATGAATGTAAAATTGGGAATGGGAGATGAGCAACCAGCACTGACAAATTCACCCATCTCTTAGTCGAGGAAAAAGTGCACTTTAAATATATATACACCCATTTCTTAGTTTCATAGGAGTAGGTCCAATAGCAAAATAAATAAAACAGGAAAAAAAATAATGGCAAACATAATTCAGCCCTGTCATACTTATTACTAGTAACAAAAGTTCCTGTCCTATCCTTGAAACCTATGTGACAAAACAAACAAGTTGCTCCAGCAAAGGCTAAGAATGGACTATGCTTCTAGGGCCAGATCACACACACAGCTTGGCAACACCCCTGGCTTGGAGCTTGGTTCTCGCCTTCCTTTCTGACAGTTCCTTCTTGGCACCTTGTCTTTGTTGATGGGATGACGGGAGTCCTTGGCATGCGTGGGTTTGGCTTGAGGTGGGGGACACATACTGGCAGTATGGCCTTTGGAAGTCCTATTTCTGGGGTCCCAGGCCCAAGCATTTTTTGATCTTATGGGTTTGGGCTGTGACTCAGACCTGCATGATGCTGGTGCTGCTGGTCCTGGATCCTGGCCAGCTGGGCACCGTTGACAGGATATATCTGGAGCAGCAGCAGAAGGAGTGCACTGAGAGGCTGGAGAGTGGGTGTGTGGATTGTGGCCGTCTGTCTTAGGGAACTGGGGAACATGATATTGGGGAGCCAGCTTGTAATTCGGGTGGAGGCTGGCCAAGAAGGCGGCAGCTTTGAGACCTTTCTTAAAATCAGGTTTAAATGTGTTGTGGAAAGGGAGATTATTGGGTTGCTTTTGTTCTTATTTTTATTATATATATGTTGTGTTTTTTTTACAGTGGTGCCTTGGTTTTCAAACAGCTTAGTTCTCCAACAACTTGGAACCCAAACACCGCAAACCCAGAAGTGACTGTTCCGGTTTGTGAACTTTTTTTCGGGAGCTGAAAGTGCTCCATTTTTAGTCCTCCACTCCAATTAGAGTGTTCCTCTGCCTGTTTGAGTGTTCTGTTTCTGATTTGAGTCCCCCGCTTCCAATTAGATATTTGGAGCTTCTATTTGGTGCTTTTGTTTTTGTGTCTTTGTTTGTGTGGCTTTTTCGGTTAATTTGTTTTTGTGACTGTGTAGAACCCAGTTCAACTATTGATCGATCGATTGATTGATTGCAGAAATGGATAAAAGCTGCAAAGCCAAGACAACCATTAACGGAACTACAATAGAAGTAGTAAAATTCATGTTAAATTTCTGTTTTAGGAGTTGTTCATGAAAGTCTGGAATGAATTAATCCAATTTGCATTACTTTCTATGGGAAAGTGCACCTTGGTTTTGGAACGCTTTGGTTTTGGAACCGATTAAGTTTCAGAACCAAGTTACCACTGTATAATGTAGTTTTGTGTTGTGAACTACTCTGAGGTGTAGGGCAGGAAACAAATTTTATATATCATAATGATGATGATGATGATCTGGACAGCTCCATATCTGAGTCAGACAGGTTCATGATGGGGGCCCTAACAAAACAATTATTCAAAAACCCCAGGAATACCCAGAAGCTTATTAGCTCTATCACTTCTTAAGGACTGTTGAAATGTAACCTGGTGTAAAAATGTATAGCACTGTTACTGCTGAGATTTCCCCCCCTGCACTTGCCTAACAGGTAGAAATCTTGTTGGGTTCCAGTCCTCCAGAGAACCCGGACAATGAACTCCCTTAGCTAGGTTTTAAAATAAAGCATTTTTCTCTCTATTCACTTAATAGTTAATTTGATATTTTTTTTCAGCCCAGTTTTGTGCCTGACTGACAATGATTAGGGGAAGCTTCATGACTCAGAGCAAGCAGAGCTAAAATACTCAAACAATAGAATCTATTAGCAGCAAATAAACACTGTGTTAGTCCGGAGGCATAACAAATGTGTCTTAAATGCCTGAGGCATTTTTCTGCTAGACCCTCTGCTCCCAAGCATTTCCTCTTGCAATTCCTGGTGATTTGGAAGTTTCTACTGCTAGTTTCCTATAGGCTGGATTAACTGGGCTGTCTTGCTGCCTGATGAGTGGATGACACTGAAGCTGTGACAGCTCGTGACATTAGCCAAGGCTGAGCTAACTGTTAATTAAGGAACATCAATTGTTGGGAGAAGCCCCAGATAGGAACAAGCTATGGCAAATAACCCGTGCCACTATCCTGCTCTCCACTTGAAACCTAGAAAGGTCTTTAACTGCCTATCAAAACAAAAGGTGGAGGAGAAATCCTGCTAAGTTTGATTTTTGGGTTTGTTTAGATAGTTCCTGTGACTTTTATCTAGAATTTGAAGAAAACCTTAAATGTATGAATAATTAAGGTATATCTCTCAAGATTTTTCAGATTATATGCAACTGTTTTTCACAAAATACATATATTAAGTGAAATGCCAGTTCCCCGCTTGAGCAATCAGTAAAACCTGGGTGTCTGATGCTGGCCCCCACTTCTATTGGGAGTATCTCATGAACTGCTGTAAATATGGTAAAAGGTAAAAAAAGTAAAGGACCCCTGGATGGTTAAGTCCAGTCGAAGGCGACTATGGGGTTGTGGTGCTCATCTGGCTTTCAGGTCAAGGGAGCAGGCAACTTTCCAGGGCATGTGGCCAACATGACTAAACTGCTTCTGGTGCAACAGAACACCACGATGGAAACCAGAACGCATGGAAACACTGTTTACCTTCCTGCCACAGCTCACCACGTCACAGGGATTCACACTGCTGACCTTCTGATCGGCAAGCCTAAGAGGCTCAGTGGTTTAGACCATGGCGCCACCCGTGTCCCTACAACTGCTGTAAATTCAATGTATGGATCAATAGAGCATTTGTGTGTATGCATGTGAACCAGTACAAATAGCATACCCTTCATTTTGTTTCCCTTTCTTCAGCCTCGCTGTCCCTAGTTTCTGAGGCCACCCAGGTTTAAAATTCATGCAATGCTTTTACAGTATCCTTGCATTTATTTTCAACCACCCTGGCCCTACACTTTCCTTACAGATATTGCATTGTTTATGAACATGCTCTTGTTGTCACAGTTAAGCTTAGCCAATTAGGGAGACTTTGGAGAGGAAGAGATGATGGACAAACCACTTTTTTAGCCTTATAGACCAGAGTTACAGTGAATGTGGACTGTGAAAAGGGATGAGCTGCTTCCATATTCTAATACTGAGAGCATCTGAGTCTACCACTGAATCACAATAATTCAGTTTGCATGAAAGGTATACTAAAGAATATCCCTAATCTTCAGAATGTGTGTTTTGGTGATTCATCTCATTCATGCAGATTTGCAACATTTGTCTCTTTATGACATTTCATGATGAATTCCTGATAAGGTTCTGAAAAACAATCAACTGCTTAACAACCCCTTTCTTTAAAAAATTGAACATTTAGTGCTGTTCATTTAAATAGATGCAAAACATAAGTGGAAGACATAAATAGCAGGCACAGGTTTCACTGTTTGCGATATTTCTTAGTCATATGCTGCAGGTGCAATTATGACTTCAGGCCAAGTTTACATATGATGAAAGTTTGCTTTTGGGTTGTTGTTTTTTTAACTCACTTTCCTAGGTTGCCTTTCCATGATATTGCATATTGGTAGTGAATAAAATTGGGATCTCCTGTTGCCAGTCTCCACTACATTACCAGAACAATTAAAGCAAATTTATCTCTAAAAGTTAAATTCTTCAACTTGGTTCTGAAAGGACACTTTGACACCTCATGTCTTGATAAGAGAATCAAAGGCTAGATGCTGTGCATTGCTTTTTGTGTCTGAAAAACAGACTAGAATACATATATTATGAGTGAGAGAGGCCTTGATCCAGCTCCGGAACAAGTGCCAACCTTATACAGGGATCGGTAATTTCATAAAGAACAGAATATATTTCTAGTCAGCTGAATTGGGTCCAGATGAGCATGACTGTGCTGATGATAATGAGTACCAACTTCTGCACACAGGTATTCCTTAAAGGATTGGGCGAAGAATGAGTCGCCCCAGCTATAAACAAAATAGATTAATTTTGAGGTTAATTCTGGATCAGATTTGGGAAACAATGATTGCCAACATTATGTCATAACCACGGTGCTTGTTTTGTCTTGTTACCTTTGTAAATACAGTAATACCTCCGTGAACGTCTGCCTTGTCTAGCATCCATTCCGGTGAACGTCCACGGCAAACCCGGAAGTACCAGAACAGGTTACTTCCGGGTTTGCTGCTCGTGCATGCGCAGAAGCGCAAACCGCTCTGTGCATGTGCACAGGCGTGGCACTTTGCCCTGAGTCCTTTTTGGCTAGCGGCCAGGGCTCTGGAACGGATCCCAGCTGCAAAACGAGGTACAACTGTATTTACCTGCATTTTCTAGAATGACTACAATAGCAGAAACCTCTATTTGATGGCTTTCATTCAATAACAACCCTGTAGGAGGCAGGATATCCTTATCAGTAGCTGTAACCTTGATTAGTATAACCACAGACCTATTTTCCCTATTTTCCAAGGACATCTCTGATTTAGAGAAGCCGTCCCGGTTTCTGATTTGATCCCGGAGTGTCCCACTTTTCCTTAGGACGTCCCTATTTTCATTGGAGAAATGTTGGAGGGTATGGAGTTATCTGACTCCTGAGCCATCTGAAGGCAATCCTGTATAGGGAAGTTTTTTTAAAAAAAATGTTTAATGTTTTATTATGTATTTAGATATGTTGGAAGCCATCCAGTGTGACTAGGGAAATCCAGTAAGATATGTGGGGTTATAAATAGTAAAATCATCATTATGGAATGGGGCATCCCTATTTTCATCGGAAAAATGTTGGAGGGTATGTAACATCCTGCCATATACTAAATTGATGGCTGAGGCATAAACATTGTGAGGAGGGGGGCATTCAGATGAGTCTCATCACATGTTCAATAATATATTGATATTTTAAAAAATGAATTAATTTGAAGGTATCTCTTTTTTTTCTTGTTGATGAGGACACCCTGGACTGAAGAGAAAAAAAGCAGAACTTTGCTACCACCATTACAGTTCAAAGAGGTTTCATACCAGTTATTGGCAAACGTTTCATCACAACCCCCTTTCACAAAGATCAAGTGTAATGATCTCAGGCAGGCAAGCAAGCTCCAATCAGAATTAATGAGTCTCTGGCAGTTATATGGTATGTTCATTTACAATTAACATCCAGAGAGCAGCTCTGCGCCTGCTGCTCTTAGCTACAAGTTGGTCACTCTGAGTCTCCACCCCTTTCGCAGCACGAAGGGCTGCGTTTTAACCCTTTCAGCTCTTCTGGTTTGGGGAGTAAGTGGGTAAACTCCCACTACCTGCTCTCAAATGAAGAGTCCTTTAAACACTGCCTCCCTCCTGGTTGCATAGCAACCCCTTCAATGTCGTCTATCTCCTTCCCTCCCTCTGCCTATGAGCTTTCTAGTCTGCTACTCTATCTGAGTCTGGTGACTCTTAAGGAAGGGGGCCCGAACTAACCCACTCCTGCTCTGTCTGTGACTGCATTCCCTCATCTCCAGAGTCAAACTCTGGCTCCCTATGTACTGGCATTCCTTCATCTCCAGAGTCAGACTCTTCCCAGTTGTTCGATTCAGCCACGTCCCTGACAACCAGCAATTTTGATTGTGTGTACCAGGAAATGGCATACAAATCCCATCATCCCTGATGATTGGCCGTGCTGGATGGGGTTAATGGAGTCCAGCAACACTGGAAGGGTCACAAAGTTCCTATCCTTGCATTATACAAATGCTTAAAAGGGAAGCAGGAGTGAATATTCCCTGAATATCTCCCCGACCCAAATCTCATCCGTTCTGCTTCTCTTTGACTTCACTTTACAGCCACTCTCTCCACAGCCTCTTTCCTGTCTTCCTGCTGCTTTATGTTACCTTATGCCCTGCCTTACTTGCATGCTGGTTGTGAAAATACAATATCCAATGTCCAACGTACACTATTTACTATGGCAGATACATCACCATAATCAATGACCTTTAGAAGATTAATTTACATCTTTGCAATTCACGGACAGCTTGTAAATGGCCTGAAGTACTATAATTGCTTCTAAAACTTGCTGATCATTTTGGCTGATAGGAAGTACATGATTCCAGTCCTGCCTCTCTCTCGCCTATCTCATAATTTTAGGAACTAGAAATCTCTCCTTGTATTATTGGTTTAGAACAAGCATGTCTAAAAAGTGCCCCCCCTTCCAGTAGGTTAGTTTAATGGAAAGTCTAATCAATAATTTTATGGAAAATCCAATGTTCATTAGCATTTTACTGCCAGCAGAATGTTGTTTACTGAGCCTCTGTCTTAAAAATATATATATTGGAGAAATAATAATCAAAATTCATAGGAAATGGGAAGCTAAATATCCCTCTCTCATTTTGTTTTTGTTTTCTGAAGGGAAATTACATTTTTTTATATGATGTTAATTCATATGTTTTACAAGTGACTCTTCCAAGTTACTGAAATACAATTCTTGGTTGCGGGTCTGTTAACTTTGAACAGATTTTGTCAGAAAAATTAATAAACTGAGTGGTATAGAGCACTGGTGAAAAACTTGGTTTGTTTGTTTTTTAAGACTAGGAGATACAACAATTAGGGTCCCCAACTTGCCCCTAAGTACATAATGATTGCCATGACCTGTACCCCATTAAGCATATTCAGGCCTGTTGGTACACGGAGGAAATGAGCAAGCTCACTTTGGATTAACTTGAAAACGATTTGAGATCTTTGAGATAATTTCCCTAAGCCAATCTAAGGGGTCAGAAAAAATTCCCTCATTCGACCCCCTGATGCTTTCATTCCCACAAAGCTCTCTCCACCGTTTCTCAAACATACAGCCTACTTCCCTTCACTTGACTTGTGGGACCAAGAGCTGGGTCCTACAGACTGTTGTGAGCATGGAATTTACTTCTCTCCTGCCTTCTTTGTCATGCGGAGGCACTGAGCAGCCGTGCATCAATGTGTCAGAGAATGACGGGAGAGGTCCTTTCCCCAAGGGCTGCTTCAATGCCAGGGATTGTAACGTTTGCCTCTCATTTGTGGTGGGCCTTCCAATGACCCACAAATCTATTTTCAATCCAGACTTGGAGAATTTCACTGGTCTCCCTTGTACCTGTGTACTGCTTACAAGGATGGTCCACGCTCAGAGGCTGATGGATCCAATGGATTCCAGATAGCTCTGGGACATTTTTCGGGCCGATATGGTAAAATAAAGAAATTAAATAAATAAATAACAGTAACATAGAAAAAATTACTGGCTCAACAAAGGTGCATTAGGAAAAGGATATCAGGATTGGAGTTCGCTGCAAGCTGAACATGACTTAGCACTGTGATCTGGTAGAGGGAAAAAAGAAAAGGCTAATGCATGTCTAGTGTTAACAGATTGTGTTAACAGAACCACAGTTTCCTTATCACAGAATGAAGTTTCCACTTTATTCTGCACTAGTTAGACCACACCTGGAGTACTGTGTTCAGTGCTCATCTGGAGTGCTCTATCCATAGTATCTTTGGTTCAAAAGAAGAGAAAGTTGAGACATACCTCTTCCTGATGTCTTTGAGAGATGCTGAGATTCAAACTAGACTACAAGTCATTATAGAACACGGGTGGTGCTGTGGCCTAAACCACTGAGCCTCTTGGGCAAGTTCGGTGGTTCAAATCCCCACAACGGAGTAAGCTCCTGTTGCTCTTTCCTAGCTCCTGCCACCCTAGCAGTTCGAAAGCACACCAGTGCAAATAGACAAATAGGTACCACTGTGGCTGGAAGCTAAATGGTGTTTCCGTGCGCTATAGCTTCCGTCACAATGTCCTCTTGTGCCAGAAGCGGTTTAGTCATGCTGGCCACATGACCTGGAAAGCTGCCTGTGGACAAACACCGGCTCCCTCAGCCTGAAAGCAAGAAGAGCTCCGCACCTCATAGTCGCCTTTGACTGGACTTAACTGTCCAGGGGTACTTTCCCTTTTCCCTTTCAAGTCATTATAGGAAGGGTATCTAATGTAGTGCCATTCACATGCTGTTGACCATAACTCCCATCATCCCTGACCATGGGCCATGCTGGCTGGGGCTGGGAGTTTGAGTTCACAACATATGCAGGACACCATACTGACCACTGCATTATATCCTTCACTAGCTAGAGGAGTTAGAAGAGTTCCTTAAAAAAAAAATCCCAATTTTTTTAAACAAAAATTTTATACATTCACATCATTTTCAAAATTTGCACTCCTGGGATTACTTAAATCCCTCGGTGTTAAAATAGTTCCAGTCAACGACCCCTGCCACCAAATTTTCTTCCTTCTCCACCTGCATTTTACAGTTTCCTGCTCACCCCTTCCACAGGTTTGGTCCTGCCTATTACTTCTCCAAAACTAAACTCAGATTCAAGGCATTGAGAAGCAGATAACACAAGCCAGAATCTGCTGCTTTCATTGCTCTCCTTGCTTGTACTACATGTCCAACAAGGTTAGAGGCAACTTTCCAAATTTTATTCTTTAAGTGGAGATGGGATGCAGATTCAAACCCTTCCCTCTATTTTATGGGACTGACTTTTTTTAAAAAAAATATCAATAAATATTAGAGAATTTCCTTAAAATGTTTCTTCAATGTTAAACACTCAGTCCAAGCATGTGGCTAAATTAGTTGTTTCAAAGACCGAAAGAACATGCTTGCATTTGCATTGTCCACTGCATAAAAAGTTAGGAAAGGTGATTGTTGTTGTTTTACCCTTATATAAAAAGATAAGAAAGCAGGTTTTTCAAAAATTGAGCAAGAGAAAAATGTTGAGTGGATTATTTTGATACTTGGTGGGCAGGAAAGAGAAAGCATGTGCTGAAGTCAGGCCGGAGAGGATGGCTGTGCCTTCTGGCTATGCCTGGGGCTACTGGGGGTTGAAAAAAATAAAGAGTTTAAGGGGTCACTCTCAAAACCGAGCAGCACAAAATAAACCCAGATCTGCAAAGCCAGTTTTACCTTTGCTCAAACTCATTAAAATAAAAATTATTGACAGCCTTGATGCAGCATTTTAGCTGAGCCAAGTTCCCTGTTCTGCATTTCTCAAATGCAGTCAGTTTCCAGTTAAGTTGCCAGAACAGTAAATAACAATATTTGCTTAGGCAAGAAAAGTCACTGACTTCAAGTATAAAAATGATCTTGCTGTGACAGCAAGGTGGGAGTTTATTGGCTACTGTTTGCATGCAGCTGCCGACAACAGAGCTTAGAAAGGATGGGAAGACAATCACAATAGCAAAAGGAAATGAGAAGGCAGCCTTTAATATTTTTTAGCACACTGGGCTAAAGTCCTGTCTGCACCATAGGAGACTTCTTGTGGGTTGCATAGGCTGTGGTGCATCTCTTCTTTATAGTTATCACTTCTCTGTCTGTTTCTCTAGTCTCTTCAAGTATCATAACACTCCACTGGTGCTCCCAGGGCAGGAATTGGGGCAGAAACCAAGGACCCTACTTAGCTGTCTAAGGGGGAGCTGGTTTACTACATTCTGAAGTAAGCTAAATAAAATACAATACTGAAAGAGGGAGAGGGCCCATGAAACCGTTCAGTCCAAATTTTAAAACTACCTGACTGCAGACCCTTCAAGTGTCCCTATTTTTCAGGGACAGTTCCACCTTTAAAGAAGCTGTCCCAGTTTCTGATTTGATCCCAGAATGTCCTGCTTTTCCTTAGGACGTCCCTATTTTCATCAGATAAATGATGGAGATTATAGAGTTATGCAAGCCAAGGAGATAAGTAACTATGCATCTTTTAGAAGACCACTGAAGGCAGCCCTGTATAGGGAAGTTTTTAAATGTTTAATGCTTTATTATGTTTTTCTATACGTTGGAAGCTTCCAAGAATGGCTGGGGCAACCCAGTCAGATGGGCAGGGTATAAATAAATAAAAATTATTGTTGTTGTTGTTGTTGTTGTTATCATGGAATTGGACGTCCCTATTTTCTATGGAGGGTATGTGACTGCTCCACTGTGCTGGTCTCCAGGAAGGCGAGCAATTTGCAACCTACCAAGCTAAATACCCACAACAACATATGCATTATTCCTGAATCCCTCACTTCTTCTGAAGTGCTAGGCAAGTAGCACATACAGGAAGCTTACTGAGCCTTTGGTCATTTGCCACTTGTGGCTGGGGGAGAGGCGTTCAAGTTTGTCAGCCACAAATTGTGCTCGCCTATCAGCCAGAAATTAATGCATTCACCGTATACCTCACACTTACATGCACACTAACAGCAAGCATGGCTTGGCTGGCCTTTTCTTACTTTCTGGATTGGCCCCCTCCAATGCTGATAGCTGACTCTAACAGTCTTAACCACTGAAGAACCATGAGTGTTCAGGGCGGTCATTCCAGCTGACCCTTGCTTCACTGCTGCCTCACATCACTTGGCCATAAGAGCACCAGGTCCTCCACCTGCTCAGTCACTATTCAGCAGTGGTGACCTCTAGTTACCCATTCCTCACTGGCTGGTTATGATTATTCATTTATGCTGAGCAGGGATGAGAAGACTATGACTCTCTAGATGTTGCAGAAGTCCATCTCCCATCAGCCCTGGACAGCAGGGTCAAGGGTGATGGAAGTTGCAGTCCAAAAACAACTGGAGGGTGCCATATTTGGCTACCCTTGAGCTGTGGGGTTTTAATAGGTGAGCAACTCACAAGCACCACACACATAGGGGATAGAAATCCCTATGGAAAATGAGATCATTGGAAAGTATCAAGTCCAAATCATGAGATATATAGCAAGAACCGCATTCACAGTTCCCCAAGAGAGTGTACTTTCATTTTTGCATATGCAAATATTTTAGGTGTTTGAAAAAACATTTTTGTACAAAAATGCAGTATTTTAGTGATCTGTGCTCTGTTGACATAAATATATATACAGTATAAGCTTCCAGGTAGCACATGTGCTTTATGAAGAGCCTGGAGCAAATCTGAACCTTGTATCAAAAGAGAGAGAGACAGAGAGAGTTGTCCACTATTTTACTTCCCATTTTCTGTATCTAACACACTAGGTACAGAAGCTGCCTATATTGGTGAATGGAAAAGTCTCTACACATCAGGCTTCTCAGAGTTTTGAGGGGCTTTTTTTAATAATAAAAAAACACGCATTTTCTGGTACCATTCTTAACAGTATCTTAGAATAATATTTCCCAATGTCATTCGATGAATATGGCATAGGAAACTGGAGTGTGCTTCTTCATCTCAGACATGATTGATGATCCGGAAAGAGACTGGAGGTGCTGTCATTAAGCTGACATACACTAAGGCAAGGAAACTAGAAATGCAGCATTTCAAACAAGAGAAGAAACATTATTCTTGTTCTCATCAGCTACACTTACGCAAGAGTCTACTTCGTTGTTCCTCCTTTCCAGCACATTTGGGAATGCATTCTGAATTCTCTATGCTTCTTCATGACTTAGTGAGAGCAAGCGAGTGAGAAGCTAAACTTTTAAAGCTTGACTTTTCATTGGCAGTCTACCACATGCATGTGTGTTTCAACTCTTGCTGGGATAATTGCCCAACTTTGGAAATCAAATCCTCATGCCAAAGGAAATCATCATCTGCAAACGAAGGCCTAATGGTGGGATCTCTCATATCCTATTCAGAAGTAGCCAGTTCTGAATTAACAAAAGCTATTATATAAGAGATCTGTCAGTTCTACTTGTTTGGGCATTGTACAATCTTTGCTAGACCATTCTGAGAAAATCCAGACTTATATAATAAGGCTAGACATTTCCAGACAAACCTCAAAAGAAGCAAAACCATGGAAAATTCATAGGAGGAAATCTTGTTCAGTTTTTAAAATACTTTGTGGGAATTTTTTTTTAATTACCCTATATCAGAAAGCTAAGAAGGCAGAGCTGGGTCAAAAAGTAATCACGTGAAAACAGAGTATTAGAAACCCCACTCTAAATTTGGATAACTTGCTTTTCCTTGCCTCTTCCTATTTGTTTTAACTCTGGTCAGCTGAAATAAACAAGGACTCCACTGTAGTTTGGTATCCTGGTTTGGCAACTGACTACCCCCAAGTTAAGGAGATAAGTAACTATACAACCTTTGGAAGATATCTGAAGGCATTCCTGTATAGGGATTTTTTTCCTTAATGTTTAATGTTTTATTATGTTTTTATATATGCTGGAAGATGCCCAGAGTGGCTGGGGCAACCCAATCAGATGGGCAGGGTATACATAATAAAATTATTATTATGGAATGGGACATTCCTGTTTTCATTGGAGAAATGTTGGAGTTAGAACAAACCACAGTTCCTTGAGTTCAGAAGTGACAGCAAACTACAGTTAGTTTGAAGGTAAAATATTTGGATCTGTTCCTCACACACAGGAAGTAGAGGAGAAAGGGAGATTGCAGGAGCCTATGGTTTATTCTTTCAATCAGAAGCCGCCGTTTGTTGTTACATGAACTGTGAAGACACCAATTTCTACAAATTGTGCTTCTGCTGCGACATGGACCTTGTTGTTCTTCCTCATGTTTCTGAAGGGCTTGCAGATGGAATGGTGTTACCTCAGAGTAGGTGTGTGTTTCCTTCTTCCCCAAAGCTGAGTCCATCAGAAAATCTTTTTTTTAAATTAAAGTTTTTAATCATCGCAAACCTTAGTTTTAACCATTTATCACAGAGAAGTGGGCACAACAGGCCTGAGTGGTTGGAATTTAAATTCCCCCCCCTCCCCTCTTGGATCTTTTCTCCCAGTTCTTACAGAGACAACCAGAGCAATGTGGGATTTCATTTGATAATCCATATTTCATGCAAAACATTCTCACCAGCAGACCAAAATGAGATTGCTACCAGATTTTAAAAATGTATGAACAACTACCCTGTATAAATAGGTCCTCAGGACACCACAGGGTGATTTGTCATTGCCTTGCCACAATTTAAATGTGACATCTGAAAACCCTGTGTATTAGGAATACCAATGATCTGCACACTTAGGCATATCCCTTATCTCATAAACCCACAGGCTGTCAGAGTCCCAGAGCTCTATGACTATTTCTTATGTTAATAAAAGGTGTGGGTTGTTGTTTTTTTAAAAAAATAAAAATTATAGGATATACTTTTTGGTAAGCATTCATCCGAGGTTAGATTTGTTAGCTTTTGTGACAGAAAGCCAGACAGAAAGCAAGACAGGGTACCTGAATATGTGCCAGATTTGAAGGGGAATTGAAATGTCGTTTGCATTTTTTTTAAAGAAGTAAAATTAGTAGGAACTTAATGCATCTTAAATATAAAATGTAAAGTAAATAAATCTTGGTGTGGCTAGGGAAGAGGTTTTGGCAACGAGGCTATTCTTGGATTATTAATGCTGCAGCTGTAACGTTTTCTCAGCGTCTTTGTTGAAAGGCTGCCCCACACATTCAGCAGAAACAGATGTTGAAATCCTGAGGTAAAATGGTAGGCCCAGTACATCTTTTGAAGACTTCCCTAAGCAAAATGCCTAGCTGAGGTACTTCACCTGAAGTGTGCCCCATTTTTAGTTAATTATTTCTGGCCCAGATTAATTATGGGATAATTATCTGCTCAGTCAACAAACATGAGGAGTGCTAAACCTCTGGCAAGAGGGCAATTCTAAGAGAACTCTGTGAATGACTGCAGCCACATTGTTCATATACGGTTGACACTGCCTCTGGTGAACTTTTGGAAACCCATCTATTCCACACCAAGCTTTTATCTGGGGTGACCACCTAGCCAAATTTTTATTGTAGTGATGATGATCACAGCTCTTGCCTTACGTTTAGCTGCCCTTCTTATTTTCCTGTTTATAATTGCATTAGCATATATATGTGTGTGTGTACACACACACACACACACACACACACAATCATACCGTGGTAGTGCATCATATTATGAAGGATGCCCTGGAAATATTTTAAACAAACAAATAAAAAACAAGAGTATTTCAAAGCTGAACTTGGGCTGCAGTCCAGTATACACATGGGAGAGAGCCCTATTGAACTCAACAAGGTTCATTTATGATTAGAGGTGTATACAGTTGCACTGTTGATGGATTATTCAGAGCAACTAAGCTGCTTTTTTTAATATACAGTTGAAGTCACCTAGCTGAAAGGCACACAGGTTGTTATTTACTTGTTTTAAAATATTCCAACCTAAGGACCCCACCTTTCCAATAAGACTCGCCTTTGGAGCAGCTTGGAATTCATTCAGACAAGACAAACGATGCAGATTCAAAGGAAAGCTCAGCTGATGTTTCAGTCATAACAAATCCATGCGGTGAAATTAAGATTTTGTGGGGCACAATATGCCCACTCAAACCCATACAGCACACTTTTTTTGAAACTTGATCACAGACATAATGATCTCTGCTGCCTCCGGAGCAAAAACACTAGCCTACTTTCCAGGTCTTTGTTTCAGAGCTGAGTAAAGAGGGAAACTCAGCTTTTGCTGCTGCTTGCTTAAAGAGTCCACCCTGTGCTTCTCTTCCCTTACTTCTCCATATCCTAAAGTCAACAAGTGCTTGGTCTGTTATACGGGTGGTGGCCTGATGTGGATTTAATTAACCTATTGGTGCCTATCACTATCAATCTCTTGCCTCCAAGCATAATTTAAGACCTCACTGTGTCACTCATTACTACCTTGTAATCTTGGCTTTTTGCTGGAAATAATGTTATCCCATTGCAATCATGCCAGTTAGTTATTTCAGCCAAGTCAAACAGCAGCATATCTGAAGCGTAACCTCAGTAATCCAAGTAGTTCCCTTGGCTCTGTGCTCAGGCAAGGCAAGAGGTCTATCTCTGGATATATATTGAGAATATCAGACTGCATCATGCTGGCAAGGAAAGTAATATACAGACAAAGTTGCTGGGAAAGACCTCACATTGAGATTCTCACAGAGCAACTTCGCTGAGTTCCCAAAACTCAGGAGCAAAGCACTAAAGCAAAATGGAAATGGCTAAGAGTGTATGCTTTGCATGCAAAAAGGTCATAGGGGTGCTATATTTTAAAGAGCAAAAAAGAAGATACATTTGCCGACTTCTACTTTTAAATATGGATCGCTATACCTACTCTAGGGACACGGGTGGTGCTGTGGTCTAAACCACAGAGCCTAGGGCTTGCCCATCAGAAGGTCAGCGGTTCGAAACCCCGCAAAGGGGTGAGTTCCCGTTGCTCGGTCCCTGCTCCTGCCAACCTAGCAGTTTGAAAGCATGTCAAAGTACTTCTCAAAGTACTGTCAAAGAATTAAGAGCCTCGGACGTGAGATCTCCAGGCTGATAGTAGATTAAGACTGATGGACATTTGTTGGGGATTGAAACCAGGAAAGGGGGGGTGGAGTTTGGGGATCCAAAGGGTGCATAATTACAATCTGTTTTTGCTTTTATTCTGTTTTGCTATTCGTATGAAAATTGGGGAAGTCGTGGAAGGGAATTTGGGTCGACGTTAGAAAGAGGTTTTAAGAATGAGTATTGATATATAAATATTGATGTTTATAAGGTAAAATTGGCTTTTTAAAAAATGAACTAAATAGAAAAAGGTCAAAAATTGGGGATAAGAACTTGTTGAACTAACAATTTGAATTGGAATATAAGAAGGGGAGGTGTGGGGAGGTCAGGGAAATATGTTATAGAAAAATAAGGATTGTAAACTTTATGTGTTTTTAACTTTTTTTGTTTTTTGATTTTTTAATGTATTAAAGTGGAAAATTTCAATAAATATCTTATAAAAAAAATGAAAGCATGTCAAAGTACAAGTAGATAAATGGGTACTGCATCAGCGGGAAGGTAAACGGCGTTTCCGTGTGCTGCTCTGGTTCACCAGAAGCAGCTTAGTCATGCTGGCCACATGACCTGGAAACTGTATGCCGGCTCCCTTGGCCAGTAAAGCAAGATGAGCACCGCAACCCCAGAGTCGTCCGCAACTGGGCCTAACGGTCAGGGGTCCCTTTACCCTTTACCTTTATACCTACTCTACCTATGAAAAAGAGGATGTATCCTGGAAAAAGAGGACATATGGCAACCCTGTATAGGAACAACCCCTGACTTCTCCAGGTAGGACTGGAAAGACTCAGTGGTGTAGCGTGGTTTGTCAGCACCCAGGGCTGGGCAGAGGGTTGGGGTGGGAGGGAGGGAAACGGAGTATGCATGCTCATTCAACTGTCTAATGCCGTCTGCTTCACCCAGGATGTCACAGTCACAGAGATAAGAAAAGAAGAGTTGTTCCATGGTCTGGAGAGGTCACTTCCTGGTTCCCATAGAGAAGCCATTTTCAACAGAGCCCAGTGACAGGAGTATACAGCTCTATTGGGGCAGCACCAGTTGTTGAAATTTTGCACCACTAATAATTTTGTGCACAGGACAACTGCCCCATGCCACCCCTCATGCTACGCCACTGGGAAGATTCCTGTCTCAAACCTTGTCAGTGGTTCTCAACCTGTGGGTCCCCAGATGTTGTTGGACTACAACTCCCATCATACCTGACCACTGGTCATGCTGGCTAGGAATGATGGGAGTTGTAGTCCAGCAACATCTGGGGACCCACAGGTTGAGAATCACTGAGCTAGATGGTCTTGCACAATTAAAGGGGTCCCTTGCCATGAATTAAAACATGGTTCCTATGCTAAGACACATTTTGATCTCCATCTCCTGAACATCCTATAGAATCTTACAAGGCAGATGCATAATCAGCTAAGAGTATTGTTGAATTTCCATCTAATAATCTGAAAGGTAACTTTTAAAAAAACTGTATTCGGTATTTAAAAAAGGTACATTTTACAGGTTTCTTAAGAAATAAAAAGTGTAGGCTGTGGAGGGGCATAAACAACTTCAATGGGTTATTTCTCTTTGAAACCTGGGAGTTCAGAAAATTATTCATTGGAATTGCTCAGAAGGAATCCCTTCCACCACCATCCCGCCCCCAGTCTGAGCTCTTCAATATTTTACAATGAACTGGCAATAGAAAACATGTGATAAAAATCAGCCTGGATAGCTCAGTTAGAGCGTGGTGCTGATAACGCCGACGTTGCAGGTTCGATCACTGTATGGAACAGCTGCATAGTCCTGTATTGCGGGGGGTTGGACTAGATGATCCTCAGGGTCCCTTCCAACTCTACAGTTCTGTGAATTTGTGCATTGTCTTTTTACTCTTCTGTGTATTGTAGAAAGTCAGAACTCACTCATCCATCTGCATTATGGGAATCTGCTTATGCTCTCAGTGCATGGACAGTGCTCCCTTTGTACATTACTTTAAATGTGCAGAAAGATGTAGAGCATTGTACTTTTCAGCAATTTCTAATTATGCGCTCAGAAGCCCTCAAATCCTTACGACAACAAAGTAAAAACAGGGACCCATTTATTTGGATTCCCTACAGCAAATAGTATGTAAGCCTTGCAAAGGAAGGTCATGGAGAACGAATTATTTGGTTTTATGCCAAGTCTTTGGTTTCATACAACAGGTACTTGCCAGATAGTTGTTTCAGCTCTAAATGCAAAACTCATGCTTTTGTTTCTTGGCACGGTTTTTGAAGGGAAGCTTTTCAGACAGTGAAATCTACTGTATCTCTGCAGCTCTTTGGGGAAGCAAATAATCCTGGTTTCCTGTTACAATATACATTCCGGTGCCTCACAGTGATGGCCCATAAGGCTGATGAGAAACAATTTCTTTCAACCTGCCTGAGGTTTTGGTCTTGCTCCGTCCAGAGGGTTATACCGGAGCACTTTACGGAAGACAAGATGTTGGATGGATTAGTTTGCATGCTTCTTTCCTGGGAATGTTTTGCGAATAGGCCTGGACCATATATGTTGAAATGCCTGTAAGGCAAATTAGAAATTTGAGCAGCGGGATGGTGTGCCTTATTTTTATGTCACCATAGCAGCATGCTGAAGTGAGCAGCTACCGATCTACTCACTGCTACTCTGCAGTGCCATCACCAAAGATGGCAAGAATGGTATTGCAGCTCCCACCCAAGGAAGGATAAGGTGATACCAGAGACCAGAAAGACAGAGTTCCCTTTGTTCTGCTGCTGATTCTAGTCTGCCTCTGCAGTCTTAATAGTTCTTCATGCCTGGAAAGGCTACGTTACTCATGGCATGCCCATTGTTGATCATCAGCTTGACTCTAGGCCACTAGCTCTGATTCAATCCTCGAATCTAGCTCCATTAACTTGTCTGAATTAATTTTAAGATGTATTTTAATTAATTGATGTCTGTTTTTATGCATGTTGTGTTGTTTTTATGATGTTAGCCACTTTGACCCCGGCCTCAACCAGGGAGGGCAGGATATAAATATATATTTTTTAAAAAAATATTATTTGTTTTTGGGTTTTTTAAGAAGTTCTGTGCAGATGACCTCTCAAAACTTTTCAAGCTACAGTGGTGCCTCGCAAGACGAAATTAATTCGTTCCGCAAGTTTTTTCTTCTTGCGAGTTTTTCGTCTTGCGAAGCACGGTTTCCCAAAGGAATGCATTGAAAATCAATCAATGCATTCCTAGGGAAACCGCCTTCAGACCAGGTCCGGGGACAGTCTGTCCCCCGACCTCTTCTGAAGGCTGGGGGGGGCAAGGACTTCTCCGCTGTCCCGGGGCGATCTGAAAATGCTGGCGGGCGGCAGCGAACGCTGCGCTGCCGCCCGCCAGCATTTTAAAAGCTCCCGGGACAGCGGAGACTTCTCCGCTGTCCCGGGGCGATCTGAAAATGCTGGCGGGCGTCTCCGCTGTCCCGGGAGCTTTTAAAATGCTGGCGGGCGGCAGCGCAGCCTTCGCTGCCGCCCGCCAGCATTTTCAGATCGCCCCGGGACAGCGGAGAAGTCTCCGCTGTCCGGGGGCTTTTAAAATGCTGGCGGGCGGCAGCGCAGCCTTCGCTGCCGCCCACCAGCATTTTCAGATCGCCCGGGACAGCGGAGAAGTCTCCGCTGTCCCGGGAAGGCAGGCGGGGGGAGCAAAGACTTTTGCCCCCCGCTGGCCTTCAGAAGAGGTCCAGGACCTCTTCTGAAGGCCGGCGGTGGGCCAAAGTCTTTGCTCCCCCCCGCCTGCCTTCAAAAGCCATCGGGATAGCGGAGAAACGCGCTGCGCTTCTCCGCTATCCCAGGAAGGCAGGCGGGGGGGGGAGCAAAGACTTTTGCCCCCCGCCGGCCTTCAGAAGAGGTCCAGGACCTCTTCTGAAGGCCGGCGGAGATTTCCCTATGGGCTTTCTTCTTGCGAAGCAAGCCCATAGGGAAATTCGTTTTGCGAAGCACCTCCAAAACGGAAAACTCTTTCGTCTTGCGAGTTTTTCGTTTTGCGAGGCGTTCGTCTTGCGGGGCACCACTGTATATGTGAGCAGGGAAATTCTATCATCTATCTATCAAGCTTATCTGTCTATCTATCTATCTATCTATCATCTATCTATCATCTATCATCTATCCATCCATCCTGCTTGACCCCATAGATTGCAGCCTTAGGGAAATAGAAGCAATATACATCAGATTTGTGCAGGCTTTTAAAAAGTTAAGTTGATAAAGCAAATCAGTTAGCTTTAAATCCTCACCAATCACTGGTCATGCTAGCTTTTGCATATGGACTCATCAGTACTATCCATGATTTAACACCACATCGTACCACTTTAAAGAGTTATAGTTTCCGTCTAAGAATTCTGAAAACTGTAATTTGTTAAGGTGGCTGAGAGTTGATAGGAAACCCCTTTTCATTTCACAGATCTGCAATTCCCAGAATCCATCTTCCCAGGGAATGCTGAAAATAATAGTTCTGTGAGGGAAACCTGGGAATTGTAGCTCTCAGGACCCTTGACAAACTACAATTCCTAGGGTGGTATAATAAGTGCTTTAAATGTATAGTGCAGGTTGAGCCATGAATTCTCCTGACTCTTTCACTCCTTTCTGTGGTCACCTCGAGCCTGTACGCTACAATTTCTGCTTGCTGTCTGAAATTTTCAGAAAGACTGAGTAAAATTCAAACAGAAGAACTGTTAGAAGAACTGGTTCTACAACATAGTGCTTCAGGGTAGCTTTCCATTTTAAAAAGAGAGGGGAGGGAGGGAGGGAGGGAGTCTGATGTTTTTGATCAGTCATACCCTTGTTTATCAAATATGAGTGTGTCCTCAAAATTGCCAGATATATCTTGCAGCCTGCTGCAGTACCGTGTTACAGAGAAAGATGGTGGCTCATGCAATATTTCTGGATGTGCTTGAGCAGTTAAAAAGCCCTTGTTTTTTCTCTCTCGGGGAAGGGGAAGTGTGCCATTCTTTTGCATCTCTCTTTCCCAGTGCCAGCATTAAACAAACAGCTCAGTCATGTGATAGCCTAAGCCACAAAAGAAGGGAATCTGAAATGCAGCCAATTCCCCTCCCCCGCCTCCCATTTTCTGCTCAAAAATTGCTCTTTTGCAAGAGATGGGATTAAGAGGGCCACAGCACAACTACAACTGAAAAATAGCATCGTGGAATTCTAGTTGCACAGGCTACAACACTGCTGAAAAAACGGGAATTATCTGGCTACAAATTGCTGGGCTGCTTAAAGCAAGGCAACTATATTTGAGAATTTGGATCCAGAGGTGAAAATAAGTAAAACAACAGCCTCTGTTTCTTCTGTGGAACAGCAGGTGGCACTCCTACCTCTCAAATCTGTTTAGGTCATTGGCCAACCCCCTTGTTCCTCTTCTTATTTCCCCCCTCCCTTTCATGTGAAATCTTAGCCACAGGCTTTAACTTAATACACGGCTCTGCTTTCCCCTTAAATAAATTTTACCAGATAGATTTTTTTATATTGATCCAACTTTGTGGTCCATAAAGCAGAACATCTCTCGGTGTGCCTCTTGACCAGGAGGCTGCTGGTAATATATACTGTGATTTATTCCGTGCAGTTGAGTTGTTAGTCAAAGTGCAGTTTATTCAGGTGCTATTTTGTAAGTCCAACTCAAACTCGGTCCAGGTCCTGGTCTACCGCCCCCGAATTCACAACTATTGCCTCATCTAAACACATTGTTGTTTATAAATATATGGGCAAATGGCATATTTGATGGGCAAGCTGCTTATTTCCAGGGGTTATTTCTTTATGTATCTAGGCAGAATCCAACAGAGAGTTAGGTATACTGAAGACTATCAGAATTGATTGGCTAAACCTCAACTGTTTTATGTTTGTTTTGGAATCTGTCTCCAAAATCTGTTAGATTATTAGTCCTAGTTATAACTAGAGATACAAGATGAAGTGGATGGATTTGCTCAGTTCATAACACAGTCCTATGCATGCCTACATAGAAGTAAATAGTTCAATAAAACTCACTCCCAGGTAAATGTGTATAGGAGTGAAGTCTTCATTTCTCTATTGTTCTTCTGTTGCTCTGCATGGTGTTCTGCTCCTCCTAAATGCCAATTTAATTTATAAAACACCATACAAAAAAGGATATTGAGACAAAGCATGTTCTCCTTCATGGAGAGCACGTGTTGCAGTGGGGGCCGCCAGGACACTCCAAAGTTGGGGGCGGGCTAATTGATCGTTGGCCACTGATGCGATTGGGGCTTCCCTTGTTGTTGGGGAAAAGTTAATGTTGCCATTTGTTGACTGACAGCCAGAAATGCTAAAACTCCTTGCACAAGGCTAGGGCTTCCTCTTTTTGACCGTGCATCAGATTGCCCATCCCCCCTCCCTAGAATTAGGGTTGTTCGCTTTGACCTTGCTATGCCTGTCATGGGATCGTCTGCTCTTGGGGCAGGGTTTTTGCCTACTGCGTAGCAAATCGTCACAACTTGTAAGGTTGCGGTTAGGCATTGGTTTATGGTTTGGTTGGTTGAGGGGCAGTGGTTGAGTGCCTGCCCTTGGTAGATTGAGTGCCTGCCCCTCTAGTGCTGCTGCTGCAAGGGATTCTGTTAAAGGAATTGGGGGCTAACTATTGCTTGTCCACTCTGTCAAGGGGGCTCGGGCCATAGCAATGAGCTCCTGGTTGCATTTGGGGTGAGGGCAGGTTCCTTGCTCTGTTGCTACCCCCAAGTGTATTCCCCTATTCTGACTTTCGCATCGTGCGGAATGTCAGTCTGTCCCCCATGGTGGGGGCAGATAGTCGCAACCAATGCCTAAGCAACCACTCACAAATTTGTATTTTAATAAAGTTGTGGCCAAAATTATGCCAAAAATCTTAAACAAAAAATTCTGTGTGATGTGTGAGTTATTGAGGTGGCCCTGGGGACCTCGACACGCAACGGTATCTACAGTCTAATTAGGTTTGCTTGGGGTTGTGGTTTTTTTTTTTCAAGACAGGGTGTAGCACAGGGAAAGAAACAGAAACACCATGAAAATGGGGGTGGGAAGCTGGGAAAAAAAGTTTTGTATTGAAATGTATGTGTGAAATTTTTGAAACCTTTTTTTTAAAAAAACAAAAAACAACTCCCCAGATTTGCTTGGTTTTTGTGGTGTGCTTCTGTGCATCCCTTAAATACTGCCTGTAAAAATTATTGACACAGTCATATTACGATTGCATCAAAATTGCCTTTGGGCAGCATATGACCAATGTAATAGGTAGCAGGAACAGGGCGAACGCATGAATGAACTGAATATTTGTTCACACAGAGCTCTCTCTCTGCAAAAGAAAATCCCTGCAAAAGAGAAAATGTCTAATGCATCAGTTCCGCTTCAGAACAATGACCTGCTAATTTTGAACTTCAAAATCTAGGAAGGCGTTCTGATGAACATGTCAGAAGAATCCATAGGAACACAGGAAGTTGCTTGATTCTGAGCCAGATCATTGAGGTTCATCTAGCTCAGTGTTGTCTGGCAGTGGCTCTCCAGGGTTCAGGCAGGAAATTCCTCCAGCCCTACCTGGAAAGGGCAACATTTGAACCTGATACCTTCTGCATGCAAAGCAGATTCTCTACCACTGAGCTACAAGCCACCCCATTGAACCACACCTAGCACTAACATCTCCCAGATATGGAAGTTTATGCTGAAAGAGAACTGGCCAGGGCTTTCCCATTAAAAGCACACACACCCCATGTCACATAAAAAAACAAAGTTGTGGTGGGAAACCTATTTAGCTCCATGGTCCTGATTCTTATCAGGATCTAGCACTGTGGATCAAATATTACAGGTGGGCGGGGCTGCTTACCTGTCACTCACGTGATATCACACATCATTCCAAACTACTTACAGCCCCTGTACTGGCTGCAAAAGGCAATTCTCTGATTGTGCATTGGCAGCTGTTTCTACCTGCCTCATATCTGGCATCCTTCTTCTTTGGTGATCACTCATAGCTGAGTAGGATTGTCTTCCATAAACATGGTTTTAACAATGAGTCCATAAGTGACTGTGGAGGCCAATTCTGGACCCCCACGTTCTTCCACAGTGGGGACGTTTGGTTCCCGGGCAGGAGTTGATCATGCTGTGGATTTGCCAAGCATGTATTCCTCTTGGCACATTTCTCCCTTGCGTTCTGAGTTTGAGTGTCTTCAAAGTCCATGACACCTTTGGTAAAGGCTGTTCTCCAACTGGAGCATTCGCAGGCCAGTGTTTCCCAGTTGTCGGTGTTTATACTACATTTTTTAAGATTTGCCTTGAGACAGTCTTTAAACCTCTTTTGTTGCATTACGCTTTTCGTTTTTAAGTTCGGAATAGAGTAGTTGCTTTGGAAGATGATAATCAGCATCCTCACAACATGACCAGTCCAACAAAGTTGATGTTGAAGAATCATTGCTTCAACGCTGGTGATCTTTGTTTCATCCAGTACACTGATATTGGTTCGCCTGTCTTCCAAAGTGATGTCTAAGATTTTTTGGAGACACTGTTGATGGAATCTTTTGAGAAGTTGGAGATGGCGTTTGTAAGTGGTCCATGTTTCAGGATACATTTCCTTTCTACTACCATTGACTTAGGATTGCATTGATCTTCCTTAAGCTGTCCGTTTCTGCACCATGAACGTGAGTCTATGAGACTAGTTGTCTTCTGCAAAACCATTCTCCTATACATGTGTTTTTTTGTTTTTCTGTTTTTTTGGGTACCTTGCTAAATTCCTCTTCCATTGAGTAGGATGAATCTGGGAAACCTAAAACAACTCACAGTATGAGTGTCTCTAGTCACCTCCACACCTATTTAATACAGTGGGGGTAGATCACCAGGAGAAGAGAGTCTGCCTCCTGCAGCTACTCAAGCTGCTGTCCCCATATGGGCCCTGTTCACACAAACACCATTTCAGTTTAACAAATGTGCACTGCTTTGCATCCTTTGCATTAGGTAACACCAGCACTTCCAATGAGGGCAAGCCATCCATCTGCATTCTATCTAGGCTGCCTCAAAGGAGGAGGAAGTGGGTGGGGGCAAGTGCCCTTTTGCTGGACCCCTGCTGTTTCATTTTTCACACATAAGCCACCACTGAAATTAACTAGAAATTAAAACAAAGTTGCAGTCCTAAACAGGGTTACTTGAAAGTTAACTCTTATATCCAAATCAATAAGACTGACACCTGAGAAGATATCTTTGGACGAGAAGCATACGCCATCCTTTCTCTCACCTCCTTTCTCTGCTCCTGCCCATATATTCTGTTTTCCTTGTGCAACCACTGTTGCATTGTCATTCCTTTTTTTTCCCTCTTTAACATTTCTTTTTTTTTAATATTTATTAAATTTTCCAATTTTTTTTAAACAAACAAACAAAAACAGAACAAACAAAAAAATTAAAAAAGACATATAGTTCATAAAACATACTTTTCAATAACAAACTTCTCAGACCTCCTCATACTTCTCCTCGTATTCCAAAAAAACTTATTTGTTCAGCAAATCCTTCACTTAAAGCATTACAGCTTATAATATTACCTTATTTTCCAGACCCTTTTTTCCCCATCTATGTTCCTTTATATCATTACAGCTAGAAACCACTTAATTTCAATCCAACACCATTTAACTTTCCTTAATTTTACAATATTTCTGTAGATAGTCCTTAAATTTTTTCCAATCTTCTTCTGCCGACTCTTCTCCCTGGTCATGGATTCTGCTCGTCATTTCTGCCAATCCCATACAGTCAATCAGTTTCATCTGCCATTCTTCCAGATGCTGCATTGCCATTCCAGGTGGTAAGGAGGATTCTACCATGCCAAGCTTGCACAATTTGTGATACACCAACCTGGACCCAGCCACCAACCCTGTGTTGTGGCCTGCCAGCTGGTTGACAACCTTTTATAGTCACAGACAAACAGCAAAGCCAGGAGATTTATTGAAACCCTAGTGGACCACTTCACAGCTGGATTGCATACACACAGTGTACTGTATAACCTTATAGCAATCCTGTAGCCACTTATCCTGGAGTACTCCAAGTTCTCAACAAGATTTACTTTTATGTAGATGTGGATAGGCTTGCACTGCTTGGCATTCAGATACTTCCAACTGCATTAGAAATATTCAAAAGCTTTCCCAAACATATTTTCTCCCTCCTTAAGGTTTAGAACACGGCTTTCTAAACTTTTCATGTTGGTGATGTGCAGTGCTTTTTTTCTAGAAAAATAGGTGCCGGTACTCACCATGAAGTTGTTACAGTAAATGTCTCACTTTTTAACAACAACAACAACAACAACAACAACAACAACAGAAGTGCCGGTACTGCATACTCTTAAGCAGCCCCTGAAAAAAAGCACTGGTGACACATTTTTTAGACATGCATCATTTTGCGACATAGTAATTCAGTTTTCCTAGCAAACTGGAGGTGAAACAAACCCCTTTCTAGCCCCAGGAGGAGTGCAGGGAGCATTCACGTGATGCACGAACACATCAATGTGCCACGACACAGTTTGGAAAGTTCTGGTTTAGGAAGAGAGGAAAAATGAAAGAAGAAAACTTTGCTGCAGAGAATAAGGAGGTGAAACAAAACAGTGTGAGCTAAACCATGGGTAGGCAAACTAAGGCCCGGGGACTGGATCTGGCCCAATCACCTTCTAAATCCAGCCCTCGGATGGTCCGGGAATCAGCCTGTTTTTACATGAGTAGAATGTGTCCTTTTATTTAAAATGCATCTCTGAGTTATTTGTGGGGCATAGGAATTTGTTCATTTTTTTCTCTTCAAAATATAGTCTGGCCCCTCACAAGGTCTGAGGGACAGTGGACTGGCCCCCTACTGAAAAGTTTGGTGACCCCTGAGCTAAACCGTGTTTATTTACCTATTACTATTTTTTAAAGAAAAGGGACGTGGGTGGCGCTGTGGGTAAAACCTCAGTGCCTAGGACTTGCCGATCGTATGGTCAGCGGTTCGAATCCCCGTGGCGGGGTGAGCTCCCGTCGTTCGGTCCCAGCTCCTGCCCACCTAGCAGTTCGAAAGCACTCTTAAGTGCAAGTAGATAAATAGGGACCGCTTTATAGCGGGAAGGTAAACAGTGTTTCCGTGTGCTGTACTGGTGCTGGCTCGCCAGCTGCAGCTTTGTCACACTGGCCATGTGACCCGGAAGTGTCTTCGGACGGCGCCGGCTCACGGCCTCTAGAGCGAGATGAGCACACAACCCTAGAGTCGGACACGACTGGCCCGTACGGGCAGGGGTACCTTTACCTTTACCTTATTTTTTAAAGAAAGCATTCCAGTCTGACATGCCTAGCTCTCCCACATACATTGGTGTGTAGCTCAAAATGGTTTTTGATTTGGGGGAGAAAAACCTGCAAACAGCTCCGATCTTCACTTTCTTTATGGCAAAAATCAAAGCATCCTACTTATGCCAATGGGACTCTCAAGGTTTTTCACTCAGACTACTAAGCTTTACCAGTGTTAATGGCTGAGCAGTACATTGACCCGTGATACACTGATGACTTTGTTATGTTAATCTCAGTTGTGTTAGAATTTAGCAGAGATGTGCTCAGAATGAAATGCAGCAACACAGTGTTTTGCTAACCTCGGACGGGTGACGTGGAGTGGGAGAAGCAGAGACAGGAATAGATATCCTATAACATTTGCTCACGACTTGTCTACATGGAATTATTGATCAAGATTAACTGAAGGTGTACGTTTTAAGCCTACATGAGTTAAATTGGATTAAGGCCCATGTATTCATTCTTGATTTTGATTAAAAGTGATTAGTGTAGCTTCATTAAAAGAAAGTTAAGATAAAGCTGGAATAAATAATGACTAATCCAAATAAGTGTGGTTTAGGCAAAAAACTTACATTAGATATAATGTAAAATTTAAGCAGTAATGCTCTATGCAGTTCCACTGTTGACCTCTTCCTCCACCACCATCATCACGAGGTTTGAGATTCTGAAAGAATAAGTGTTCTACAAAATCTAAGTGACAAAGCTCATCTCACAGCTTGTTAGTTTGATGGCATATGCCTCTTTAAGGTGTTTTATCATGAGAAGAGATGGAAAGGGAGAGACAGCTGTGTTCAAATGGGGTCTTTCTTAAATGACACCATATTGCTATACCTAATCGGTTTATGTTTTTCTGAGATGCAAATATTTAGGAGTGGTGAGGGAAACATAGCAGGTCATAGAATCATAAAATTTTAGAGTTGGAAGGGACCCTGAGAAGAGGAGGAGGAGGAGGAGGAGGAGTTTGGACTTGATATCCCGCATTTCACTCCCCTTAAGGAGTCTCAAAGCGGCTCACAATCTCTTTTCCCTTCCTCCCCCACAACTAACACTCTGTGAGGTGAGTGAGGCTGAGAGACTTCAAAAAAGTGTGACTGGCCCAAGGTCAC
The DNA here is from genome assembly GCF_027172205.1 of Podarcis raffonei. Classification (NCBI taxonomy): domain Eukaryota; kingdom Metazoa; phylum Chordata; class Lepidosauria; order Squamata; family Lacertidae; genus Podarcis; species Podarcis raffonei. Next base: position 18,978,471 of record NC_070618.1, read on the forward strand.
CCAGCAGCTGCATGTGGAGGAGTGGTGAAGCGAACCCGGTTCACCAGATTATGAGTCCACTGCTCTTGTGGAGATCGAACCTGCAACCTTGGTGTTATCAGCACCACACTCTAACCAATTGAGGTCTAAACCAGGAATTGTGGTTAGTATTAACTACAGCTTATTGAAACAAACCAGGATAATTAAGTGTGATCTGATAATTAAGTGTTGCGGTACACCATTGTTCACACCAAGCACAGTCTGAGTTCAGAGATATTACTAAGCTGTGGTTAGCTGAAAATGGAAGGCATCTTCCTCATGACCTTGCCAGAGGAGTTGGGAAGAGAGAGCGATCATGACCCTAAAGCTTGCATATTAAACTATGGGTTAAGTCACATGTGGAAACAGTCATTGTATCAATAGTCTTTAAAACCGGGTTATGTTTACAATGAATGTATCATAAACAAAGACTAACATTTTAAAATGACAGCTACACATTTCATTTTATTTTGATGGTCCTGAATTCCCAATCCCTGAATTGGGCTGTTTTGTTTGTGAGAAAACCGCTGCCACTGAAAGAATATTTTAAATGCTAGATCTCTTTGATACTCTTTCTTCTGTGTTCCTCTTCCTTGTCTTCCTCTAAATCATCTTCCATGAGGGTTGAATAATCTTGGTCTGCTCTAGAATTTACTTACTGAAAGAACAGCATCCGAGATGTCTTGGTTGTACGATTCTGTGAGATATCTAACAGAGACTGGATGTTGAAAGTGACCCAGATTACAGTGTATTTTTATCTCCTCTCCTCCTTGTTTCAATGTGATCTCTCCACTCGCAACAGAGAGCTTCCATATGCAGTCTAGCATTCCAGGCTCCCTAGAAAACTGAGTGCAGGATTCCTCACACATATTACTGCCTGCAAATATGTCAGGATGGCCCTGGCGAATGCAGAGCCGCTGTCCCGTTTCAGCGACCCAAGGAGCTGTGGGCATGTTATGCAGGTTTCTTTACCTGGTATGTAGGACACTTTAATGAGCCCTCTCTGGATACAATCCCTTGCATGATGTAACTTTATCATCAAGTGCTTCATTCTTTGCTTACACCCTTCAGAATTAAGCAAAGCTAAATGTGATTTGTTGTTCTGATAAACCTGCATAGGACACGATACAAGTACTCTCATGTCCTTACACAATTGCAACAACCATTCAACATTCATTAGCGACCCGTATCAGTGACCCACCTCCTGTGGAGCCGTGGGCACGCTATACATCAGCAGAATAACAGCAAGAAGTGAAGCTGTGGAGGCATTGGCATCGCGAAAGCTTCCTTTATTTACAAATCAAAACAACAAACATGGCTAGTGTGAGCAGCAGCTTCACACACATCTGAAAGCTCTGTCTGAAAGCAATGGACATAGAGAAAGCACAAAAGCACACAGAGCAGAAGTACAGTGTCTGAGTTCCGTTCCCACACTCCTATCACAAAGGAATGTAAATAGTGGATCACAAGAACCAAGAGCAATGGAGAATGAAAATACTAACATCATCACAGAGCATCCCTACAAAGACCCCAAAACCTCCTTCTGAGACTCAACTAAGGAGCTGCCTCATATTTTCCAGGCATGACAACAAGCTAGTTCTTATTGGCCCTGTGAGAGGTTTGGCCTAGACCTAGGGAAAATTTCCTTCACACCCACAAAGCAACCACAATAAAGACCCACCTGGACAAAGAGAATTATTTTACAACTTATTCGTCAACTTCTGATTTTGTTCTTGTTATTGAATGCATACGGTGGGTCTCTCTCTCTCATCCATTAGAAATGACATCAGACTTCCTGATGCCCAAGACGGTAACAAGAAGCATGCAATATTTAGTTAATAATCCTACACAATATACTCTTTGAATAACATGCTACTTTTGGAGCACTTATGGATGTTAGGTGAATGGTTAAAGTGTATGTGCCTACAGTTCTCTCCCCTACCCCCAAAAGCCAAAAAGCAATAGAAAATGACAGTGTATTGTTATCTAGCTGCTTTATTATGTGCAAGACTAAAATAGCTGGAAGACTCTCTTTTTAAAAGGTTGCACTCTTGGCAGAGGTAGGGTGGAGTTTTTGTTTTTGTTTATCCTCACAATCCCACATGGGTGGTAGACATGCACTGAAGGTACTGAGATCTGAAGAGAAGCGGCATGCTCCAATTTCACACCTAATCTAGGAAAATCCTGAATTTCAGAAGAAATCAAATACAAATAGAGTGAACCCCTTGAACAATAAATTATGAACATAGCTCAAAGCCATCAAGATGGGAGGTGGGGAAATAGTGCAAACATGCCATGCATTCCTAACGTCTCCTGATGTCTTGAGTAATGTATGTTTCAGCCACACTTCCTGCATAAGGGACTTCAGATGTTCTGCATCTGGGCTCCATGACTCACTAGAGATGCACAGATAAGGTAGCTAAAACAGTCCAGTCTCTCATAACATAACAACAATTCTCTGATTCTTTATGTTGTTCATAGTTCAAATCCTGCTCGCCAATTCATCAGACTGTAGTATTTCCTTAAGTAGTTCAAAAAAGGCTTCCATTCTTCCATAAAACAGTCGTCATTAGGGTCTCTTATTTTGGCTGTTAACTTTGCCACTTCATCATAATTTATACCCTTGTTGATCCATTCTTCTTTGGTGGGAACTTCTTCTTCCTTCCATTTTTATGCATAAAGATTCCTTGTTGTTGTTCCATACATAAACAGCATAATTATCATTTTTGTAACTTCTGACCCTATAAGCCCTAAGAGAAAAGCTTCAGAGTTTGGGGTGGGTTTATTTTTTTTATATATAATCACCTCAAACATCTTTTTTTATCTCATCATATATCATTTCCCAGAACACCCTCACTTTCTTACAAGTTCACCACATATGAAAAAGAGATCCATCTACCTGTCTACACTTCCAACAATTATTAGAAACCTTCTTATACTTTTTTCATTCTACTTTTTGTTTAGCACATTTAGATTCCACTTCACTTCTATAATGGAAGTTGAGGCAGCATACAGGGAGTTTTCAGGGAGTCTCCCAGCGAGGTACTGGCTAGACTCAGACTTGCTTAGCCTCAGCAAAGTGGCTGTATCATCTGCCCCCTGGCCATCTGCACTATATTTATGTTCTGTACTCCCATAAAAACTTGAGGAGTTTTCCCCATCCCTACTGGCAATACACAGATACATTCCATTCCTTCACTGTTGATCAGGTTGCCTTCTTGAAACCCAGGCATAGGTATGCAATGGTCCAATCCTATGCGAGCAAGTCACAGTGAGATTGCTGGAACTTACGCCCCTGTACTTGTGTGAAGGATTGCAGCCAACATATACGCAAGGGTCTTCCTTGATTATTTATTTATTATGAGTTCCGTTGACATTACTCAATAATAAGTGTGCACTTAATGGGTGACAAGAGTGGAATAGAAATGGACAGGTAAAGCTGCCTTTAGGTATCTGTCAGGCTCAAGGAATTCTCTGCCTCCCCCGATAATTTCTGGAATCGGAGGAACAATAAAGCTCTTAAAGGTAAAGGGTAAAAGGACCCTTGACCATTAGGTCCAGTTGTGACTGACTCTGGGGTTGTGGCCCTCATCTCGCTTTATTGGCCGAGGGAGCCAGCATACAGCTTCTGGGTCATGTGGCCAGCATGACTAAGCTGCTTCTGGTGAACCAGAGCAGCGCACGGAAACACCGTTTACCTTCCCACCAGCTCTTTCTTACGATTTATTCAGTCATTACAGTAGAAGACAAAGAATTCAGTCCTTTCCCCATGATGGAGTTGCTCATTCTGGATCCCCCTTCCCTCTTTCCCAGCAGCACCTGACCCTACAGAGGCCCCTGTGGTCAAGAGTCTTTGCTCTTGCACACTTAACAAATGTCGCGTTCTAGGGGACAGCAGATCATCTATGCTGTCTGATGAAGTGTCCACTATCTGGGCTATCTCCCTCCATGCTTCTTCTTCTAACACTTTGTAACTCTTCCTAGTTATCTCCTTCATAGCTCAGCTGTAATTCAAACTGGCCTCCCTCCACCCTGTCAGCTACAGGAGAAGGGGGAGGCGATCTCCACAATTCCTCTTCCTCTTGATTCTAGTCCCTGACAGTAGCTTATCTTCCACAGCAATAGATTTGAGGGTCCAGGGTCCAGGTTGCAAGATGGCAACTCTAATCATCATCATCATCATCATCATCCAACCAGATGCTTCATGGGAACGAAAGGTGGTGCTCAACTAAGTTTTGCACAGGGGAGACCCATTGACACTAACGAAGATAACGAAGCGAGTCTACCTGTGCATTTACCAATCCAGCAACTTGCTACCTGGCTTCCACAGGTGGTTTTCCTTTGCTGGGTTTGGGCAAAACTCTTGATATTTCATATCAAAAAGATATATATATATATATATATATATATATATATATATATATATCCCTAATTGACAGCATATGAAAAAAGGAGAAAACAACCCTTGTTTCCACAGAAGCGATCCGTTTCCCATTTCTATTGAAAGCTGAAGTTGTCATATTTGCAATCTGTGATTGCATTTTATAAATAATTAGCTTTTTCATGGCAGAAATATGTCTCTTTTCAAATTATTTAGTCACACTTTGCTGAAAAAATTGCAGTAGCTTGACAATCATTTCACATTAATCTGAAGTGGGGAATCCTCCCTATTTCCTTTGAGGGGTCGCTGTTGCAGCAAAAGCAACCAAGAGACTTGGCGGGGGGCGGGGGCTTAAAAATAACCACCCACTACTAGGGATGTGTCCCTACTAGTAGGCAAGTGTTCATTCCATCCCATTTCCACATGTGATTTTTTTTCTTTTAATCCCTGGCTAGTAGACTATCCTAGGAAATTTAACCCCCCACTTCCCCAGTGAGGAAGCGGTAGGAGGAAGAAAAAGAAAACATGGGTGGCAAGAGGTCCCCATGCAATCTTATTGAAGACCCCAAGACACAAGCTATTTGTACATAAAGAGGGCTGTAGATGTCATGAATAGTTCCATATAAAGTCATATTTGGCAGGTGCAATGTTCAAATGAGAACAAATCACCATTTCCGATGTCAGATTTGTGATTATTGTTTTGCAGGGGTGCTCTACTGAACAGAGATTCTGCTGCATCTGATGAGCTAGACTCTAGTCCATAAAAGCTTGAATCTGTTCGCCTTTAAAGTGTCACTGTCACAAGAATCTTTGTTCTATTTACTTTTCTTCTTGGTGATTTTTTTTTTACATATCTTTACTTACTATTTTTAACTTATTTTAAAGACCTACTGTTCTATGCTATCCACACTTCTGTGTACATCTGTCAAATCTCTCTTTTCCTTTCATGCTCATGTGTATTTTCTCTCTCTATCACACACACACACAGAGAGAGAGAGAGAGAGAGAGAGAGAGAGAGAGAGAGAGAGAGAGAGCTTACACATATTTTACAATTGCCACTTATAATTGATGAACACCTTCAAATCAATTAATTCTTCTCCTCCATTTTTCCTAATTGGGGAGTGAGAGACACAAGGCATTTCATTTTAAAGTTTAAAGAATGCACAGGAAATAAACAATGGATGAAGCACCATTCCTTCCACTCCTCCCAACTCCTTCAGGACAGTGACTTTCAGGAAAGGACATAAATGTCAGGGGTGTGTGATGTGCACATGCCTCAAAATTCACCATGTATTCACCATGTATTTCTGCAAATATATATATATATATATATATATAAAAATCCAGTGTGTTTCTGACTTAATCTGTGCTCTGCATTCACTACAATAGAAATAAAAATGGCTATAATTCCCTCCCTTTTGAACATCACATATCATATTTATAGGAACATGAGACCTTCCCTGTAAGCCTGCCAAACTGTAAGCAAAAAACCTGCACAGATTATTTTTATGTGTGTGTGTAGGACAAATTTATAATCTGATTATTATTTTTTAAAGAAAAAAGAAAATACCGTAGTTTTCACTCTATAGGACGCTCTTTTTCCCCTTCAAAAATGAAGGGGAAATGTGTGTGCGTCCTATGGAGCGAAGACACCATAGCCCCGTGACCCTCTCCCGGCTGGAGAGGTAACGCGCGGCTATGGAGGCTCCTGCCATAGCCGCGCGTCACCTCTCCAGCTGGGAGAGCGTGCTCGGGGCTAAAGCAGCCCCCCGCGACCCTCTCCCAGCTGGAGAGTTGACGCGCGGCTATGGCAGGAGCCTCTATAGCCACGCGCCACCTCTCCAGCCAGGAGAGCGTGCGTGGGGCTAAAGAAGCCCGGCTTACTCTCTCCCGGCTGGAGAGGTGATGCGCGGCTATGGCATGAGCCTCTATAGCCGTGTGTCACCTCTCCAGCCGGGAGAGCGCGTGCGGGGCTAAAGAAGCCATAGCCCCGCGACCCTCTCCCAGCTGGAGAAGTGACGCGTGACTATGGCAGCAGTCTCTCCGCTGCGCCTTTCCGCTGCTCCCTGACCTGCTCTTTGGGGCTGGTGGTGGGCTTCCCCCTGCCAGCCCCAAAGAGCAGGTCGAAAGGAACCTTCCAAGATAGCCGCCTGAACGCACCTTAAACGGCACCTTGTTTTAGAGCGGGGAAACAAGAGGGGGGAAATTCTCCCACTCTCTGCAAAGTGCCTCCTGCCGCTTCGCTGAAGGGGCGCTGGGCAGAGAGGGGAAGAATTTTTTTTCCTTGTTCTACCCCCTCTAAAACAAGGTGCGTCCTATTGTCCGGTGCATCCTATGGTGCGAAAAATACGGTAGATTTTCTGCCAGAATTGGATGCAATTTGCAAGCAGGGTGATCTGTTCTGAGAAATAAAAACCTGCCAAATTTCAAAATGCAATAGTTCTCCTGGAGGGCGCATTGCTGTACAATCACTGGGGAGTGGGCGGTGAAGGTGGAGAATGGACTGTGGATTCCCAGGAAAGACCAGGGCAGGAAAAATGTCAGCCCCAGGAGTGACCCACTGGTGGTGGCCCTCATGTATTTCTTTGGGACACAATGAAGATTCTCCATTGACTTTCATAGGGAAAGATACAGATCAATGGGGGAAATACAGGGTGTTGTTTAAAAAAAAAAATCAATACAGTTTTTAATCCCTTTCCCAGATTGCTGAGATTGGATTGACCTGGAAAATAATCCAGTAAGATTAAAATGTAGACATGATCCTATCAAAATGAAAGTTTCCTCCCCACCCCTCTTGAACTCTGGATGTTCCCCAATCAGTTTAGTTTCATTTCTTGAAGGAAGCGGTGGTCATTCTTTTTGTACAGAGCTTAAACCTCCAAGTCATTTGGAAGCTTAGGGAGACCTTCGTCCACCTCAAGAGGCACTGCTAACAGACAATCCACCTCTGAAATACAAACATATTCCCCATATCACTCTGATTTGTCTTTTGGTTCACACAGAACCATTGTACACCCCTAGTAGATGGAAATGGCATGCTAAAGACGGACAACTTGTAAATATGTCATTTTGGTTAATGGGTGAGAAATGCTTTGCCCTTCCTTCCTTCCTTCCTTCCTTCCTTCCTTCCTTCCTTCCTTCCTTCTTCCATCCTTCCTTTTGAATTTTGGGACAGAATAAATTACAGTCCTATGATCCCTGACAAGAAATGAAAGCTAGAAGATGCAGAATTTTTATGTGGTTTCTTCTTGATGCACATTGAATTCAAGAGGCAGCAGAAATAATAAGTCCTATGCTCTCTGGCATGAAATAACTCGCTATACCTAGGAATTACCATTTCCAATTAATGAGAGGTGAACAAGGCCTCGCATATTTTCAGCGAGTCTTTCCTGCTGCTAGTTGTCCTGTCACCCTTCATCAGGGTATCTTGCACTCTCTCTCAACGACTTGGTTACATGGAGATGGTCTGCATGCTTTCATCCCTGTGCATGATATTTTAGGCTGTGCAATGCTTCCTCAAATGCATCTATGAAGGCTGGATTGAACAAAATCCTGTTGCTACTGTAGCAACTGACTGGTAGAATTACTGCTGTTATTGAAAGTTTAATGCATGCTATTTGGCTGACAGTCTAAACTTATGAAAAATATAAATAACTATTCTCAGGAAATAATTATTGTATGCCACTTCATGGCTATATTTTGGGTCATTGCAGTGACATGTACAAAGCTCAGTCCTGTTTGTGGAAATAGCTGGCCACAGAAATAAACCTGACATGAATAGCTATTTAAAGTGGCCACTGGGAGACCAGTGGTTGGTGAGTTGACATTTAATTAGATACCTGTTATGTTGCAAGATGTATTATTGGAGCCCACATAGTTTTCTGAAAGAAGCATGGCACATGCCTAGATTGAATTTCATTCAGCAAAACATGCATCTGTTTGAAATGTAGTGAGATATCTAAGACTACATTAATAATCCCCAAGACTTACAGAAAGCTTACATTTGGACTAATGTAATGTAGTTTGGATAAGGGCCCTGATTTCTGCCCCCACATGGCCAACACCTTGAGGACACAGGTAACCATTTGCAGTAGTGGAGGCCCTGTGGTGTCCAAGAAGACCAGGTCATTAGTTTTTGTTGGATGAGATGCTTACAGAAAGACTTCATTGACATTGTGTTTCAAGGTAGAAGCATAGTAGGGGTGTTAGTAATTGAATGCTTCCTGCTTCTTTGATGCTATGCCTCTGAGAACCTTCCTCTTCTGATTGTGACCTCATATTCCTTCCTCAAACTGTTTCAGGGTATTTGCCATCTATATATATCTACAGAGAATTCACCTTCCAGGCTTCAGGTTCTGAGAAAATAATGACAACATGCTGTGACCTTTTCCCATGAGCGTTTCAGAGTCCTGCGTGAGAGATACCATTGCATCCCACTCCCCCTTTACCCAGGCAGGACCCCTCAAGGTTGAACATGGCACAATAGCTGTCAGCTACACATCCCCATCCATGGGAGCAGAGGAAACGAGGAAGAACAATTGCTTCGGAAAACAGTTGCTAGCTGTTTCATTACTGTCGTTCGTGGTGGAAATGGAAAGCCCCACAGCACAGAAAAATGCAGAACTGTGAAAGTAGGAACAAGCTGGACCAAGTTGCTAATTATGCTTTAACTTTGAAAGGTTTTTTTTATATAAAAAAATGGGCTGTTGCTGTTATCTCACGTTTGTGTGTTTAATTAGACCTGGGTGCATCAGCATCTGACAATGGAATCCTGTTTTTAATATGAGGAGTTAGCCGAGGATCACAAAGCAAGGTTTCGTTGTGTTGAAAGGCTTCTGAGCACCCTGTAGCCTGTGAACTGAATTGTTTCTCTCCCTCAAGGTGAAAGCTGGCATTATAGCAACAGGAGAGGAGAAGGGGTGTGGGGTATGACAGGTGTCATTGTCTTTGTTCCAAAAAGTACAGTACTTGGAGGCAAACCCCCATCTTCATCCATGACCTCCTCCTCTGCAGCCTTGGGAGATGTTGTGCCAGCTAGCCAGCACAGCCTCCACCTTCGGAAGGAGGAAGAAGAGTGGTGATGCCCAGGGCCAAGGTATGTACAGTGGTACCTTGGGTTACAGATGCTTCAGGTTACAGACTCTGCTAACCCAGAAATAGTACCTCGGGTTAAGAACTTTGTTTCAGAATGATACAGAAATCGTACGATGGTGGTACGGTGGCAATGGGAGGCACCATTAGCTAAAGTAGTGCTTCAGGTTAAGAACAGTTTCAGGTTAAGAACGGACCTCCAGAACAAATTAAGTTCTTAACCTGAGATACCACTGTATTGCTTTCTTTCTTCCCATTCCCTGCACTTTGATATTGAGCAAACTGACTTGAGCCAAAGGGCAGTATGAAAAAAAGCACGCCCGTCTTTTGGATCCATGCTTTGGCACGGCCAGAGTCCGGGAACCAAATGAGACATCTGGGATTGGGATCAGAAGCCAGGGTGGCTTCTGTCAATCTGGGATGTCCCGCTTAAAATGGGACAGTTGGGCGGTATGCAATTAGCTCTCACATACAGTGGTACCTCTGGTTACGAATGCTTCTGGTTACGAATGCTTCAGGTTATGAACTCCACTAACCCAGAAGTGGGTGCTCCTGGATGCAAACTTTGCCCTGGGATGTGAATGGAAATTGTGTGCCAGAGGTGCACGTACAGCGGGATGCCCCATTAGTGAAAGCACACCTCAGGATAAAAATGGTTTTAGCTTAAGAACGGACCTCCGGAACGAATTAAGTTCGTAACCAGAGGTACCACTGTATTTATTAAGTTGTGAGTGGACATAGCAGACGACACAGAGATTTCTCCAAGTGGTTGTTCTTTATAGTAAGCTAAATTGAAACTAAATCCTTCAAAGACAGAGGTCCTCTGGCTGGGTTGGGATGGTACGGGGATGAGGGACCAATTCCCTTCTCTTGCGGGGCCCCAATTAGTGCCATTGCCTTCCGTTAAGAGTTTGGGTGTAATCCTTGACGCCTCCCTTTCCATGGAGGCGCAGGTTACAACAGCCAAGGCGACATCTTTCCACCTTTGCCGCATCAAGCAGTTGGTCCCTTACCTTTCCCGCTCCGACCTGGCCACAGTGATCCATGTGATGGTCACCTCCAGGCTTGACTACTGTAATTCGCTCTGCGCGGGGCTGCCCTTAAAGCTGTCCCAGAAACTCCAGTGGGTGCAGAATGCTGCAGCGAGGCTCCTCACAGGGTCTCTGTCATGGGAGCATATTCACCCAGTGCTTTTCCAGCTGCACTGGCTCCCAGTGGAGTACAGGGTCAGATTTAAGGTGCTGGTTTTGACAGCCCTTCACGGCCTAGGACCCTCGTACCTACGGGACCGCCTCTCCTGGTATGCCCCATGGAGGACCTTAAGGTCCATATATAGCAACACCCTAGAGGTCCCGGGCCCTAAGGAAGTTAGATTAACCTCAACCAGAGCCAGGGCCTTCTCAACACTGGCTCCGGCCTGGTGGAATGCTCTGTCTCATGAGACCAGGGCCCTGCAGGATCTGATTTCTTTCCTCAGGGCCTGTAAGACAGAGTTGTTCCACCTGGCCTTTGGCTTAGAATCAGTTTGATTCCCTCCTCCTCTTTCTTTTTCCTTTCTCCTCCTGTGAAGAGGCTGCATCCTAATATTTTAATGTTGTATCTTAATCTTTTAAATTGTATTTTAACCAATTTGTTTTTATTATTGGTTGTTAGCTGCCCTGAGCCCTGTCTTGGCTGGGGAGGGTGGGGTATAAATAAAAATTTATTATTATTATTATTGTTGTTGTTGTTGTTGTTGTTATTATTATTATTATTATTATTATTATTATTATTATTATTATTATGCTGGAACTGAACTGAACAGCTCAGCCAGCCTGCTTTTATAGGCAGCCGGCTGTCAACATTGTAACAACAACAACCCAGGGTTTCCCGCCTAAATTAACTTATGTGGACCTGAGTGAAAACTATATACACAATACCCCTGGTGGCCAGGGTAAGAACTTCAATACATAACAGTATTGATATTATCTAATGATTCAGATGAAGCCTTAGAGTCAATATATACCAAGACAAATGGGGTGGGGCAAATGGGAGTGGAAGGGAGAGATGCAATGAAACTATAACACCTGGCAAAGTCTGCTTGCACCAACAGATGGTAAGGGAAGCAGTGAATAAAATGATGTTGTGGATCATTTATACTTGCCACCATTAACAGCAGACACCTTTGCTTAGTTTTACAGACCATAAAGTACAGCTGTATTCTCTAAAATCGGCCATAAAGGCTAGGTTCACAACGTCTAACAGAGCACTACCAATACCCATCAGTTTTAAATAACCTTGTTTCTATTCATTTTAGGATTCAATTGCTGGAGACACACGCCGGACTAAGATAGATGGGCCTATCTTCCTTTCCTGCCTTACTGAAGCAAAGTTTCCGATGGAAGTGAATGGGAGCATCACCAAACTGGGTCTCATAACTATGTATTATTCTATATAGAGGTTTGTTGCCAAATTCTCGACAGCTGAATTGTAATTAAAGAACGGGTAAAAAAAAAAATGTCCAGGGGAAACTACCGCAGAGCTGAATAGCTGAAAAATTAGATGAGGAAGTGCTCAAGGTATGTAGAGCAGTTGCTGATAAAGAATTTCAATTACGCAGACACTGATTGTAATAAGAATTGATGAATGACGAAAGGAAGCTATTCGGGACTGAACCCCTGCTTAGTTTTCTAAGGCATGGATGAAATCAGATTGAGGATTCACAACCATCATACTAGGAGAGAATATAAGATGATGAAAATTAAATATCACCAGGCATAAAATGTCACCATGTCTGTATCACATGAAATTACATACTTAAGAACAGTGCTTTTTTGGGGAGGGAGTATAAAAATTGGATGCTAGTATGCATATATAGATAAAAGTGTTGAGAGTACCAGCGCAACATTCCTGCCACAAGCTACTACAAAAAAGGGTGCTGGTATTCCACATAAGTGAGTACGGCCACAGAAAAGCTCCATTTTGTGGGATATAAAGTTGTCAGTCAAGTCCAACATTCCGAGAGGACTAATTGCCTCTATGTGGCAGGCAATTTTGTCAGTTGGTCGGTTGCCGCAAGGAGTGTTAACGGGTAACTGCTCGGATGCAGTCTTCTCATGACTCACTACTATCTAGTACAGCGGACGCTCGGGTTGCAAACAGGATCCGTGCGGGAGGCACGTTTGCAGTGCGGGTCGCGATTCGGCGCTTCTGTTCCCTCCTTGTACAAAAGCCCGCAGGAGCCGCGCGCTCCTTAAAGTGCGTAAAGCAAAGAGCAGAATGAATGTGTGTAAAGCAATAAACAATTTACTGCAGTCAAACAAGCAAGCAATCAGTAGCTGAACTGGGTTCCACACAGTCACACAAAAAAAACAAAAAAGCTGCAAAAACTGCAAAATAAATAGCAAAAGCAGACAGATCTCAGTGTAACACTCAAAAACAGACGTGTGGCACTCAAAACGGAGCACATTCAGCTTCCGAAAAAAGTTTGCAAACCGGAACACTTACCATATTTTTCCGTGTATAAGACGAGCTTTTTTGACCCAAAAATGAGGTTCAGAATTTAGGCTCGTCTTATACACGTGTAATGCTGGGGGGGGGGCATGTTCTAATGGTTTTTTGGCACAAGCCCGAGATTGTAAGCGGCGATTGCCCGCTTTATTGGGGGGGGGGAGAAATACCAAAAATCGCTCACCTGCCAGAACACAGCACACAACCGCTTGTGCCGCTTACAATTGCCACTTACAATCTTGGGCTCTCACTTCGTTCTGGCGGGTGAGCGATTTTCAGCATCTCTCCCAGCCCCAACAATCAAGTGGCCAACCGCTGCTTAAAAACTCGGGCTTGCTCTTCGTTCCAGCGGGTGAGCAATTTTCAGCATTAGACACTTGATTGTTGGGGAGGGGATCCCAAAAATCACTCACCTGCCAGAACGAAGCACACAACCGCTTGTGTCACAGCTGCCTGATCGCCGCTATTAGCCCTCCTGCTTACCGCTGCGGCAGCCAATAGAGTGCTGCCCTTGTCGCAGCAAGCAGAAGGGCTAATGGCAGTGATAAGGCAGCTGTGATGCGAGCGGTTGTGTGCTGTGTTCTGTCGGGTGAGCAATTTTCAGCATTCCCCCGGAATAATCCTCCCCAAAAGGTCAATCCCCCCTATTTTCTAAATTTTGTTTTTTTTTTTTATAATATTTTTATTCAAAAAGTTTCCATATAAACATAACATACATAAACATACATAAACATACAAAAACAGAAACAAAAACAAAACAAAAAACATGTACCATTTCATATCCTAATTTCTTATACCTTCCTTCCCCGACTTCCTCATGCCTCCCTTTTCTGTATTCCAAATTCTTATCAATTACTCAGCAAATCTTCCCTTATTTTAATTTAAGTTTAAACTAACCTTCCTTATTCTCCTTGTCTTAACCATTACTAATAGTAACCATTTACTTTCAGTCCATCATCATTCTAACTTTCATTAACTTTGTGATATTTCTTTAAATAGTCCTTGAATTTTTTCCATTCTTCTTGCGCTGTTTCTCTTCCCTGGTTTCGGATTCTGCTCGTCATTTCTGCCAAACCCATGTAGTCTATCACCTTCATCTGCCATTCTTCCAGTGTGGGTAGATCTTTCGTCTTCCAGTACTTCGCAATAAGTATTCTAGCTGCTGTTGTAGCATACATAAAAAAAGTTATATCTGTCTTTAACACCCCCTGGCCAACAATACCCAAGAGAAAGGCCTCTGGTTTCTTGGTGAAAGTATATTTAAATACCTTTTTAAGTTCATTATAGATCATTTCCCAGAATGCCTTAATCTTCGGGCACGTCCACCAAAGGTGAAAAAATGTACCTTCCTTTTCTTTACATTTCCAACATTTATTGTCAGGCAAATGGTAAATCTTTGCAAGCTTGACTGGGGTTATGTACCACCTATAGATCATTTTCATAATATTTTCTCTTAAGGCATTACATGCCGTAAATTTCATCCCGGTGGTCCACAACTTTTCCCAATCAGCAAACAAAATGTTATGACCAATGTCCTGAGCCCATTTAATCATAGCTGATTTAACCGTTTCATCTTCTGTATTCCATTTCAGCAGCAAATTATACATCTTTGACAAATTCTTAGTACTGGGTTCTAACAGTTCTGTCTCCAATTTTGATTTTTCCACCTGAAAGCCAATTTTACTGTCCACTTTAAACGCTTCATTTATTTGATGATAGTGCAACCAATCTCTCACCTTCCCTTTTAATTTCTCAAAACTCTGCAATCTCAGTTTGTCCCCTTCCTTCTATTTTCTAAATTTTGAGGCCCCCAAAATAGGCGGCGTCTTATAGACGGGGGCATCTTATAGACGGAAAAATACAGTACTTCCAGGTTTGCAGTGTTTGGGTTCCAAGTTGTTTGAGTACCAAGGCATTTGAGAACCAAGGTACCACTGTATTGGCCTTTAGCCAAAAGTTACTACAGTGGTACCTCGGGTTAAGTACTTAATTCGTTCCGGAGGTCCGTTCTTAACCTGAAACTGTTCTTAACCTGAAGCACCACTTTAGCTAATGGGGCCTCCTGCTGCTGCTGAGCCGCAGGAGCCCGATTTCTGTTCTTATCTTGAAGCAAAGTTCTTAACCTGAAGCACTATTTCTGGGTTAGCGGAGTGTGTAACCTGAAGCGTATGTAACCTGAATCGTATGTAACCCGAGGTACCACTGTATAGCAGGTTGCCGTAAAAATGGAGGAACTGTGGTGCTTCCAAAAAGATGAGTATAAATGCCTTTGATGCTTCTGTGTCTGGTTTCCCGATTCTCTGCCTGCTCTCAGCACTGTTTGATGAGCTGTCTTGTGTGCACCTAGTTGAAACTCCATTTCCCATGCATTTCATTCTGTTTGGGTTACTTGAGTAGAGAGCATAGCCCTCCCTCAATATCTCCTCTTTTATACTAAGCACCAAGTTATTCCGCCTTGGCCCTGGACTGTGTTTTCTTATAGAAATTATTCATGGCTACATATTTATTGCTTGGCTGGCTTGGCTTGGGATACAGCAATTTTGTGGATGGCTAGAAAAGAAGCCAAGCATTGCTGTGCAGTTCAAAAGTGGCATATGCTCCCCCCCCCACTCTCTCTCCCCCCTCCCCCTCCAGGAAACTGCTTTGATGGTGGACTGTATTTCTTCAACCTAAGCTAATTGATGCCTGGTAAAATAATTGCATAATTGCCATTCTCACCATTTCATGAAAATGTCTTTTTCTAGAAAAAGAAAAAAGAACTATGCAAAGAAGAAAATTATCACACAGTAGGGATAATATTACACTCTAAGGGTGTGCTTCAGCTCTCTGTACTTCACAAATTATGGGGTGAATAGGGACGTTTTGGGTGAGGTTCTCACCTGCCTGGGTCAGATTGGGCATCTTGAGGCAGATCGATGACTACCTAAATTAAAAAGTCACTGTGAGGGTTTGGATTTTTAAGCCCCCTCCCCCTTTTTTAAAGTGAAAACTAGCTGGCTAGAAAAACACCCCCAAGCTTGAGTAGGGAGGGGCTGGACAGGCAGGCCCTCCAATTGTCCTTATTTTCCAGTAACAGCCCCAGATTTACAGAAGCCATCCCAGTTTCTGATTCGATCCTGGAATTCCCCACTTTTCCTTAGGACTTCCCTATGTTCATCAGAGAACTATTGGAGGGGGTGTCCCTATTTTCATTGGAGAAATGTTGGAGGGTATGGAATAGGATGTCCCTGTTTTCATTAGAGAAATGTTGGAGGGTATGGACTGGCTTAATGGTGAGATTGCTGGACTAGGACCTGGGAGGCCACAGTTCAAATCCACCCTCAGCTAAGAAAACTCACTTGGTGATCCTGGACTAGTCACTATGGACTTGTCTACATAATAAAAAAACAGCGTTTTGAATTCGTTATAAACATGCAACACCAGATGGCACTGGAGAGCAAAAGAAAAAAGAAAAGAATATTTGTCATTTTCCATAGTGTTTTTCTCTCTTTATAATAGTGATTTAATTTCTGACTTACTCATCGTATTTTTTACCTGTGTGTAGATCCACCCTATGTCTCAGCCCTAGCTACCACACAGGTTGTTGTGAGAATAAAATGGAGAGGAAAAGTGGGCTCCTTGGGGAAAAGTTGAAATATAAATTTAGCAATAAAATAAAAACAAAGCTGTACTTCCGACTAAACATCGGGAAGAACTTTCTGACAGTCTTCTTCTTCTTTGGTGATCACTTGTACCTGAGTAAGATTGTCTTTCATAAACACAGTTTTAACAATGAGTCCATAAGTGACTGTGGAGGCCAATTCTGGATCCACGCAAGATAGAGGCACCTAGACTTGGTGGATGGAACGTTGCATGTTCTTGATGGGGTTACATCAAGCGGTGGGTTTGTAGCTTGGGAGTAATGCTGGATCCATTGTTGTTGATTGAGACTCAGGTCGCATCGGTGGTGTGGAGTGCCTTCCGTCAGCTTTGGCTGGTGGCCCAGCTGGACAGGGATAGCCAAACTACAGTTGTCCATGCTCTGATGACTTCTTGGTTAGGTTACTGCAATGTGTTATACATACAGGAAGGCCACCTCTGAAGACTGCCCAGAAACTTTGGGTGGTGCAGAATTCAGTGGCTGGATTGCTCACAAGGGCAAGAGGGTTTGAACATATTACACTGATCCTGGCCCAACTGCAGTGGCTGCCAATTAGTTTCTGGGCCCAATTCAAAGTGCAGGTTTTGACCTATAAAGCCTTAAATGGCTCAGGACTGCAGTACCTCAAGGACTGCTCCTCCCATATGAACTGGCCTGTACCCAGTTATCCATCTCAGGCCCCTCTTGATGTGCCCACCCCACAAGAGTTCTGGAGGGTGGTAACACGGGAATGGGCCTTTTCTGTGATGGCTTCTTATTTGTGGAATTCTCTCCCTAGGGAGGCTCACAGTAGTAGTACAGTAGTACCTTGGTCCTCGAACGGCTTTGTTGTCGAACAAATCGGCTCCCGAACCCGCAAACCTGGAAGTAAGCGTTCCGGTTTACGAACGTTTTTTGGGAGCCAAATGTCTGATGTGGCTTCCGTTTGAGTGCAGGAAGCTCCTGCAGCCAATCAGAAGCCACACCTTGGTTTTTGAATGGTTTCGGGAGTCGAACAGACTCCCAGAACGGATTAAGTTCAAGAACCAAGGTACCACTGTATTGTTATTATGCATTTGTGTTCTCCTTCTGTATTTTTATGCTATGAACTGGCCTTTGATATTCAAATGAAAGGAAGTATACAAGCCTAACAAATAAAATAATAAATAAATAAATAAATAAATAAATAAATAAACAAACAAACAAACATCTATTTACACACATCTATCCAACTATCGTAATTCCCATTCCCCTTTCAGAACGATAGTGCAGTTACTGCACTTCTCAAGTGAAATGCCTACAAGCAAATTTAATTAGTCAGTTAAATGAAAGTGTCAGAAATTTAGGAAGCAGTTGTGTAGTAAATTATAGCCCAAGGTACTTCTTAATTTGCTTTGTGTGGCTTCAGCTGGAAAAGTATGTGTATAATATTCTATTTGTTCAGCTTGGATGAAGGTTGCTTCACTTCTGCTTTCAGTCTTCATGCCGGCTGACCACTTCACAGCTGCTTGAATATTAATAAGAAGGAATATGTTGAGAGTCACATCCAGGCCGGTGTGATGTGGCATTTACAGATTTTGCAAGATCTCTGCTGCTTCCAGCAAAAAAGAAAGGGGGGGGGAGCAAAAAAGAAAAAAGAAAAAAGCAAAGCTGATGTTTTTGTTTGAAATCACAGACTTCGGACATTAATTCCACAGGCAACATTAATAGCTGTAAAATTATGGTAATTATAACCATGGTAACCAGATTTCCTGGTACATTAGCAGGAAAGGCCTGTGTTGTAGGTCAAGATCATTGAATCACAGCATGTCTACTTTCAATAGCCTTTCTGATAGCGGAAAATAAGTGTTCTGCTGAGATTAGGGCAGGATCTAGACACATCAAAGAAGCGTTTCAGTTTACAGCATTATAAATTTAAACAGGGAAAACAGGTAGAAAAAACAGGACTCTACATCGCCTTCTGGTGGCACAATGTTATATCGCACATACAACACATATAAATCGCTTTTTCTTTACCAGTCTAGCTGAGTCCTAGAAGAAGAATTGTAAATGGCATCTGGATTAAAAAAAATAGACACAGAGGAGGCTGCATTAAGTATAATGAGTTGTGTATGGCAGGGAGAATAAGTATATTTTAGTAAATTTGAACTTATTTGGCTTTGTAACCTGTTTAATGAAGAAAGACTAGTTATATTCTCCCGATTTCTTACTAAAGTGAGCCTATAATCATAGTCCTGTGAAAATCAATTTGAAATGCTCTTTTGAATCTTGGTTTTGTTTTGTTGTGAGAAGAACTTTAAATGTCAAATTACTTTGCAGAGAGCCAATAAGAAAGAGCAGGGTGTGGCCTATGCAATTTCCTCCAGACCGCCATCAGCCCCAGCCAGGATGGCCAATGGTTTGGTGAAATGAAAGCTGTATTTAACAATTTGAGGATACCATATTGGTGTTAGAAAATGCCCTGGGGTGCTCTTGCAGCCCCCGCTGTCTGAGCGTCCTCCGGTATGCACAGCTCTGGAAAAGGCGTTTCCTGTCTTCTCCAGTGCGCTCAGTGACATATACCAGATGGTATATGCACTCTAATCTTCTAGCATTACACAGCAAGAAGTGTGAGACATCGTAGAGCTGATCTACGTTTTATTTACACACTATGTACAGACAAAGAATTATGGTGTCCTCTCTCATCAGCTTCAAGAGAGAACAGAGCGAAGTAAAAGCAAAAGTACAGTCCAACAGTACCCACAACAGAAGAGAGATAAGGCTGTCTTCCATTCCCATGATCTTCCCAGATAGGCATGTGATTTACACCGTCACATCTGCGCATTGGATGCATGAAACACTAACATCCTCCCCCATTTCAGGTAACCAATGCTGCATAGGCTAACACAGCAGTAAGTGACCACCTTGCAGTCCTGGTTGCCTTTCTTCCATGGGACTAGAGCTCTAGCTCTGTTCCTGTCTGAGGAAACAGTGTTGGCCCTTGCAGCCTTCGGGTGTGGTTTCTTTGAGGACAAACCCTGTACCCCCTGCAAGACCTCAGGTTTCAAAACCTGTTCCGAGCTACTAGTCACAGATATATTTACAACAGCTGTGTTAGCATACTCTCAAGTATACCTACTGGGTAGCTTACCCTTCATAGCTTTAAGATCTGCATATGAGATGCAAGTCTTCCAGTCTGGGCTTCTCTTCTTTGGGGGAATAGTTACCTATTGTGAACAGTGGTTCCTCCAATTCTCAATCTGACTGTTCTGATGGTCTGAGCGATGCTTGTGAGCTTTTGAAATTCGCTGTATCAGTGGAACTTCCACCTGCGCGCCCACTGTCCTTGTCAGATTCCTCATCTGAACCATCATAAAACAGAATAGGGAAAATTGCATGCAAAAATGGGCACAGTTGTCAAAATTGCATACAAATATGTGTACAGTAAGAGAAATGTACATTAAGGGGCAATCCTATGGATCTACAGAGATTTCGCATGCTACTATAAAATACCAAGTTAAAAAATATTAATACATGAAGGCAGAAACCAGGAGATGCCTGACACTCTGCTTTTCTGTATTTTAGCTTAAAAAAGAGTGTTTTATTCATGTGTGTACCCTTCATAATTGAATGCCCCCCCCTTGCACTAAAGGACCTGAGTATAAATTGTAGGCCGAAACCTACCTGGGTATCTCTACAAACTAGATGTTTCTCCAGAATGTTTATGCTGCTTGCAGATAGTGCTATAGGTCTGTAATTGCTTGGAAAGTAGTGGCATTTCTTATCCTAGTCATTGCAATTACTTTGATTTTTGATTATTATTTTTTGGGGTACAGCTAGTTTTTTCCAATGGAATCTGAAGCCAAAATTTTGCCTGAGTTGCAGTTGATATGCGATGCCTCCTCTAAAAAAAGAAAACCCACCTGAACACCAGGAAAATAATATATTATGAAAAAAGGATTGAGAAGGATTCCTAACCCCACTAGTATATTCCTGTTTTCTTTTCTACCTTTAATGTTGTCTAATTGTATTGGCTCCAAGGAGTTGCTTGATTTACATCAGAATTGCCAGGAAACGAATTGGATTTGTTCTGGGCTGCTGGATGCTAAATGTTTGTTGATAGACAACTGAATAGTGGTTGAAGGGGCAGAGGCTGTGCTCTCTAGTCATTCCCCTTAATGAAACCTGCATATCTAAGTGGACAGCAGAAGCGAGTGTCATTAAATAAACCTGTAAAATCATTTTGGGATGAGGACAAAGAATTTAATTTGATGTAGCAAATTAAAGTAAAACAATGAATATTGCCTGTGCCGAGAGGCGAGAAGGATTTGCAATTAAGGATTCACCTCTTTTTATTAACCTCTGGTTATTTTTGGCATAATTTAAACGGCAACGGGTGCCGCTTTAAGTGGGGGGAAATAGCCTGACAACTTTTAAACTTTCCCTAGTCCTCTTAGAAAGTGGCTGAGCTGTACCTACCCAAACGTCTAGCTTGCCCAACGATACCTATGCCATGAAATTCCAGACAGCAATGCAAAGACTTGGCATTATACAAAGATATTTGTACAGTGGTACCTCGGGTTACAAACACCTTGAGTTACAGACTCTGCTAACCTGGAAGTAGTACCTTGGGTTAAGAACTTTACCTCAGGATGAGAACAGAAATCACGCCTTGGCGGTGCAGTGCCAGCGGGAGGCCCCATTAGCTAAAAGTGGTACCTCAGGTTAAGAACAGACCTCCGGAACAAATTAAGTTCGTAACCTGAGGTACCACTGTATAACCTAACATTTCTGCAGCCCTCTGCCCATTCTCTCCATCTTCCTGACTTTTTCGTGCTCTTTCCTCTCATTCCCCTGCTCTATTCCTCATTCTTCTGGACTGCACCTTCTTCTATCCACCATTCCTTGACACCTCAAGTAACCTTGGCCTACTGTCTTTTCAAGCCCCTGGCTTTTTGTTTTACAAGGTCCATATTTCTTCCTTCTGTCTCTCCTTTCCCTGGCCTATCATCTTGCCCAGCTCTTCGTTTAAGGTATCAGCAACCTGGTGCCTAAACCAGGCTTGCAGTTTATGATCCATGCTCCAAATGTGCTCCCCAACGTATCTGTTTATGCGGTTTGCATAAGTTGTCCTCAGTCTCATTGTTTACCCAAGTGTGCTCACTAGCACTTCCTATGATGCCTGCAAAAGGTCTCTGCGTGCGCACACGCACACACACACACACACACACACACATTTTAAAGATCCACAGTGCATGAGAGACTATTTGTTCTGCTTACTCAGTTCCTGTCTTCTACCCCGCAACCCACAGCAGCCATTTTCTGCCATGCCACAGCCAAAAGGCAACCATTTTGAGAACGGTACCCACAACACTTCTCAAAATTCCAAGCTGCCCACTAGGCCCAAAAAGTTGGGCAAACCCTGCCTTAGTGCTTTACCTAACAGGTACATTACCTACTCTGGTTGAACATTGTTCGGTGTACTGCATATTTGTATTGTAAACTGCTTAATGCAGCATAAAAATCAGCAAATGGAAACAAAAACAAATAAACCCAACACGTATATGTGCACAGAGACACACGCGTCTGTGTATGCTGTCTATGACCTGCCTTACCATATTTCAGTTCTTATTGTTTAAGGGCTTAAATTTATAAGCCAGTTTAAATCCTTCAAGCAGGAAGCAACATGCTGAGGAGGTTTTGTTATTGTTGTTGACTTTAAGCATGCCCTCCTAACCTGAGAGCTTGTGTTCAAACAGCACGAACAGTTTGCCTTCCGAGAAGCTAAGTAAACGCCACATTCACATCTTGTCCTAGCCATGGCTTCTTGTATAATGAAATTATCCCTCTGGGAAATAAAATAGGTATGGCCACGTCTACACCAACCGCTATTGACACCACCAGCAATAAAATCTATGAATAGGAAGGGGATTACATTCCGCGCCGGAGGCCGTGCTAGGCTTCCAACGGAGAGATGGACAGTTGTAGAAAAGGAAAAGCAGCTGAGGATTAAGCCTGCTAGTTTTCCTCTTTGTCACCGTCCTCTTCTGTTGTTCAAAACAGTTCTGCGAATAAGATGGTTTTGACTCTTATCTACACAACCAGTCAATCATCCTTTGAGGAGGGTTGGGGGTGCGGGGAGAAGGATCACTCCTAATTCAGTCCAGTAGCAACCCCATGTTCAAGATATAATGAAGTGTGCACTTGAAGCAGAAACTTGACACCTATGAAGTTTTGACAGCCTTTGTGGGTGCATATTATGTGCGATCCCATTCCTGATGCCTCATTTACTCTGGGCTCCTTTTGTTTTTTTATACTTACTGTGCAGATTTCTCTGCCTTCTGTCTTGTTATTGCCTCTTTCCACTTTGCCTTGTCAGTTTTCTCTTTTTTGACACATTTCAGTAAAGGAAGCATGAAAACCTGCATCTCCCTCAAGGCCATTAAAGTTGATCATCAATGGAATAGGAGCAAGCTCCCACAGTATCTTTATGCTTGGAACATTAAAGTCCATTTCCCCCCACCACCCCCGTATAGCCCTATTAGCTATTTTTCATGACCGGTTTTATCTTTCGAGAGCATACTGCAAACAAGTTATTTTGCACCCTAATGGTGAGACACTTTGGAGCTCTTGCTACTATGATTTCAGCTTGTCCTGAAAAATCATTAAACTGTGCTCGTTCTTTTTGTAAGCCTATGAAAAATGGGTATTGTGCTCTGAAAAGGGTGAGAGTTTAACAAGGAATTTCTAAATGGAGAAGCACTGTAAAGTAGCTGCTGATTCTTGACATGTGGCAGGATTTAATAGCCAGTGATTAATAGTCCTAAAAAGAGGCCAGAGCATCCCTTGAATTGTTGCTGCCATATTGAACTCTGATGATGATAATAATAATAATAATAATAATAATAATAATAATAATAATAATAATAATAATGGTTTCCCTCAAATACTACCACAAATATTAACATGCTGGCACCCTGGCCATTCATTGCAGGTACATTCTGACATTTTAATTCTGCAAATAAGACAAAATAGATGTTGGATGAAGGTAAAGTAATTAGAATATTCAGAGGCAGTTCTGCCTTCTGTGAAAATATAAGCAGAAATAATATTAGGCAAAATCTGTTGTTAAGTGCATGTATTAACTCGTCCTCCAGAGCAGCTGTCTGTTATCATACTATCCAGTGCCAGATTTACGTATAAGCTAAACAAGCTATAGCCCCCCAAAAAATTAAAGGAAAAAAACAACAACTGGATGTACGTTTCCAAAAATATAAGATAAAAAAAACAAATAAACTAAAACATACATACAGTTAGAGCTTAATAATTATTTCACTATTAATATACTTCTTCTTAATTGCATTTCACTATTAATATACTTCTTCTTAATGGTATTTCAGTTCAACAATTACTTTGATAAAATACATATTTTCTTATGTGCAAATGGCTTTAGATACCCATTAGGTCCATAAATTACCATATAGCATATATTCAACACAAAAACCAGCAACAATTTGTTGTTGACAAAGGACAGCTGGACATACAAAGGGCCCCATTACCTTCAGTAGCTTAGGGCCTCATCAAACCTAAATCCGACCCTGATACTTTCAACCAGGAGAGAGGATAATGCCTAGAATGTAAGGTTTGGGTTTGGGAAAGGTGAACTCATCAGTGCCAAAGAACTTCGGCGCTGTTTGGGGGTCACATCAGGGGTCCATATCACAGGGTATCAGAGGGGCACTGCGGCCAAACTCTGACCCTGCGGTTCCCAATCCTTGTTGCTCTGCATGTTACTCTGCTCCCTCCATGCCCTGAAACATTTCTGCAAAGAAAATAGGGATGTCCTACCCTACTCTTCAAGGCTTCTCCGGTGAAAGTAGGGACATCTTGTATTGTGTTTTTATATAAAGTGAAAAGGGTTTCCATTCTTCACCTTTCTGTGAGTTCCGCCATTTCTGAGTGCCCCAGTAGTTAGACTACCCACTCCTCCTTAGTTGGGAAAGCAATACAGCCAGATAAAATGTCAAACAAGTTTAGATTTATGAGCAGCAATGGAAAGAAAATTTTAAAAAAGATTGTAAAACAAGATTTAGGTAAATAGATAAGGTTAAGAGTTTGGACAGGGAGCAGGGAAGAAAGAGAATTAGACCATGGTGGGTGTAAGGATGGGAAGTTGCCAAATTAGATAAGTAGATTTTGATGTAAACTGTATGTTATGCGATCTTAATGTAAACCAAAAAGAAAAGAAAGAAAATAGGGATGTCTTGTCATACCCTTCCACATTTCTCTGATGGAAATAGGGACGTCCTAAGGAAAAGCAGGACATTCCAGGATCAAATCAGAAACTGGGGCAGCTTTTGTAACTCCAGGACAGTCCCTGGAAAACAGGGACACCTGGAGGGTCTGCTCTTCTTAGTATGTGAACAATGAGAAGAGTAAGGAGAACCAGTCACTTAAACTGTCTATGTTTGTAATATAAAGGAAGGGGGGGGGAAGGTTCGGCTGATGTCCCGAGTGGATGGTATGGTTGCAGATGCTTCCTAGGACAGGGAAAGTGGTCAGTAAGATGTCACAGTGCAAATGATTGGCTCCACAGGTACACCAGTTGCAATGTACCCATTTTGCCAACACCTCCCTTCTCTTTTTCCTGGTAGGCAGCAGCAACTCACCTGCTGGGAGGCTAGGCTTCCTGCAGGTTTGTTATCTGTTGGCTGCTTAGAGGAATTCGTACTGGGTTGTATCCAACGAACGAACGAACGAACGAACTTGAAATGAATGGCCCTGACTAACTTAGATCTATTAACATCAATGGGTCTACATTAGGCAAAAGTTAATGGAATACAACCCAGTGCATTCCCCCCCCCCCATATATTACCCATTTAACAGTGGTGGCTATCTGAGACTCATGATTGGTAATGGAAAGCAAAGAGCTCAGTTTACCACAAACAATCATAATCTGTGCTTCCAATCATTGACTCTGAAAACCTACATATTTGCACACTAGGGACTCAGCTATACAGCTGCAAATAAAACGTTTTAAGTGTGTTTTTAGTGCAATATACAATGTGGCAACTAGATGGTGATGGTGAGCCTAATGGAAAATCCAATGTATTTTTTAAAACACCTTTTTTTAAAAAAGTATTTTCAGAAGGGTTTTTTATATGTGTGTAGATTCCACCTAGGTGTGATATTCAATTAAGTCATACTTGGAATAGGTCCAATGAAATAATTGGACGGTATATAACCTAACAGGGGCTCTCTTTTTTTTAGCACAATAAAACTTCTACTCCCTCTCCTCTCCTTGTGTGACCCCTCCCTAAATCTGTTTGAGGGGTTCCCCCAACTCTCCAGAGCACATTTGGAAAGGGAATGTGGGTGTGGAGAGAGGGAGTAGACTCTTGCACTGGTGGATTTATTTAGCTGGCTTGCACTCAATGGGTCTATTCTATGACTAATATTTCATACTACCCTATTGCTAGATGCTAGTTTATGATAAACACTTCATTGCCTCCCTTCCACTCACCCATTCTCATGCTGACTATTGGTTTTGTCTTTGTGAATAATGTCAGCGTCTTGGCATTTGGTATAAGATTATTATTATTATTATTATTTTATGAACATCAGTAATGGTGCCCTGACAGCAGGCTTGTGTGACTTGGATAGTGACAGAATTATCCACAATGATAAGAAGAAGGGAATGAGTGGGAGGCAGTTTTGACTCGAAGACAAAAGGTGTTCCAATTTTGCTGTGTTCTGATGGAGTTGACTTGAGAACAATTGGAGGGAGATGTCAAAGAGACAGGAGGAAATGTGTGACTGAACAACAGGGGTTAAATCAGAGACTGGGGAAGTAAAAATCTGAGAACTGTCAGCAGAGTAATGGTAGACTCTTTTCCTTTTGAAGTAGGCTCTCTGTGGACACGGAGAAACTGAATATGACATTCCTCTGCATAGTCTGTATTTTTAACTGCTTCTGGAGTGATTATATTCAGTAGCTAGGTAAATGAATCATATTGTGTCTATCAATTCCCCCCACTTATTTTGCACTTGTGCATGAAACAGCTCAAGCTGGATTTTATTTATTTATAAAGTTTATATCCTGTCCCTCTACACAAGTGATCCCAGTGTGGGTCATCACAATATAATATAACAAGTTAAGACATAGCAACAAATCTGTCTGCCATGTAGCAGAACTGTATAGGGACACGGATGGCGCTGTGGTCTAAACCACTGAGCCTCTTGGGCTTGCTGATCGGAAGGTTGGCGGTTCGAATGTCCATGGCAGGGTGAGCTCCCATTGCTCTGTCCCAGCTTCTGCCAAACTAGCAGTTTGAAAGCACACCAGTGCAAGTAGATAAATAGGTACTGCTGTGGCGGGAAGGTAAACGGCATTTCCATGTGCTCTGGCTTCCATCACGGTGTTCTGTTGTGCCAGAAGTGGTTTAGTCATGCTGGCCACATGACCCAGAAAACTGTCTGTGGACAAACGCCAGCTCCCTTGGCCTGAAAGCAAGATGAGCGCCACAACCCTTTGACTGGACTTAACCGTCCAGGGGTCCTTTACCTTTACCTTTACTGTATAGCAAAGTTGGGGAGCCACAGACCTCCATGCCAAATGCAGCCCACAAGCAATTGCTAACTGGCCTTCAGAACTCAGGCCATTCCCTTCGCTATTTTACCTGGTTGGAAGGTGTCCTTGGACTCTGATATTGCCTTTTGTCAGTTCCAAAGTACTGGCTGGACCACTGTGTTACTTAAATGTGCACAAATTATGCCAGGCTTGGGGATGGGGTGGGGGCCTGCATTTGCCTCCTCACTAAAAGCAACAACCTATTTATTTAGATGCATCCCATCTGACTGGGTTGCCCCAGTAAAACACTGAACACTTAAAAACTTCCCTTTACAGGTCTGCCTTAAGGTATCTTCTAAATGACACTAAAGGTTGTTTATTTCCTTGACATCTGGTGGGAGGGCGTTCCACAGGGTGGGCGACCCTACCAAGAAGGCCCACTGCCTGGTTCCATGTAACCTCACTTCTCACAATGAGGGAACTGCCAGAAGGAGCTGGGCCTCAGTGTCACATGCAGTTCGCTGTCAAAAAACACCGGGATTCATAATCTTCTCATCCACTATCACCTGTTCTCCTTCTTTCAGTAGTCTGGCTTTCCCCTGCTCACTGATCTGCCTTATCATCTTCCGATGATATGAGCTGATCATCAAGCTTTCTTTTGATTGCACTTATGGCATATCACCTCCAGACTTGCAGCACCCACCCCGGGGCGACTGCAAGCTGCTATCTGCAGTTGGCTTCATACATCCCAAGGCGGACATCTCACTCCTTGGAGATGTTCCTGCTAGGTTTGGGTCCAGAGGATATTGCGTATCTGCCAGATAGAAAATCAATGGATACAATGATTAATTATGCAGGTGTCTACCTTTTAAAGTTAATCTACCAGTTTAGGCTGATTATGTGTAAAAGTACCAGATAGAAAAAGTCAGCAGGGAACCTTACCTTTTTCTCTGCAAAGGCAAAAGTGTTATAAGATTATATTGTATTAACAATGACTGTGCCCCCTATGTGAAGAGTTTTGAAATGTGTGAGCAAAAATGCATACAGTGGTACCTCGCGTTAAGAACTTAATTCGTTCTGGAGGTCCGTTCTTAACCTGAAACTGTTCTTAACCTGAGGTACCACTTTAGCTAATGGGGCCTCCCGCTTGTGCCGTTGTGCGATTTCTGTTCCCATCCTGAAGCAAAGTTCTTAACCCAAGGTACTACTTCTGGGTTATCAGAGTCTGTAACCTGAAGCATCTGTAACCCAAGTTACCACTTTATTGTAGTTTAAAATGTGCATATAAATGCCTATATTAGTTGAAATTACATATAAGAAGGCATTACATGGGTGGAAACTTCTTTGCAAAGATGTAAAATATTAGGCAAGACTGCATACCAATAATTGTATATTGGAGACAAACACCCAAAAATGCTGATGAATTTGCCTGAGGACTTTTTTAAAGTCATTAAACACTGTAGACATATGGAAAAGTGAGTTTAAGATTGGAAAAAGTGAGAAACTGGGAGAAACTGGAGCTGGCATATGCTGTTACCTAAAAGTCATCACTGGAGATCTTCCTCCAAATGCTCACTCAGTCAGAAATTCAGAGGGTGGCTTGGAGAGACAGGACCTTTTCAGTGTTGCCTCACTACTCATGGCTATGGAATTCTCTCCCAAGGGAAACTGACTTGGAGTCTACTTTACTGTCTTGGGAGAGAGTCAGGATTTTCTGTTTTCCCAAGTAATATTTTAATCCTTGCAGTGTGGTTGAGGATTTTAGCTTCTGCAGTTTACTAATTGCTTTTCGTGATTCCTGTGATTTACTGCATTTCAGCTGTGATATGGTAATGTTTTTCTTTTCCCTTATGCTTGAATTTTATGTCTTATTGTGGGTTTTATCGCATATAACTGCATTTTAAAACCTAATGTATGAGGCCTAGAGGATTTTTAATAGGCATATAATAAGTACCAGAAATAACACACGCATCAACACAAGTGTTCCTGAGTGGAGACTCCTTCCATTTGAAAAGGAGGTTTCTTCCCAGAGGAAAAGGGGGAGTGCAACCCCCACCCATCCTGGTGTCTCCATTGTTTCTATATCCCGATCAAGTAAGAGGCAGCAAGCAATTACTTGTAATTTCAAGCTCAGATTGTTCGATCACCTTCCTCCCCTTTACTATCTTTTTTCCAAACACTCTAGCAGATTGGGGTATATCTATACTGCAGGCATAGGCTTTAAGCATCTGCTTGTTTTTTATGGAGGAATCTCTCACCTAGTCAACTTTGTTTGGTGAATGCCTTCTCTTTGGGGATGAATCAGTCTGTCAATTGTGTGTTTCTTCTTATTTTGGCAAACATTTTAATCTGATTGCTGTCCTCCATGCAGGTCCAAAGCCCTCTCATGCTCCTGGATATGTTTATTTGGACCATGGTGCTTGAATTTCTAGGCAGTTTTCCAGCATGGCTGGTGCTATAGAATCGCTGCAGGACAGTGTGACATGAAACTACAGTTCCCGGGGGGACAATGGTGTGCATACGTGCAGCACCATCAGCATGCACCCGGCGCTATTTTGAGTGAGGAGAGAGCTCTCAGAAAGACAACGCTTTTTTCAGAATACTCGCCAAGGAAGTTGGAGAATAGAGAGCCAGTTCCAAATTGAGCCGAGGGGAATTTGCCCAGCATGCATTGCAGGGCCTTTCTATGCAAGTCACTCAAAACATGTCCTAATTGCAAGATAGCCTTTGTATAAATATCACATAGCAAGCCAATTTTCAGTGGCAATAACTCAATGTCTTATTGGTATGTATTTATATAGGAAGGACTTGCCGCTGAGAAAATCACCTTGCCTTGGTGGGAATAGCTGTGTTGTTGTTCTGTTCTCTGTCCCTTTAATCCACTTCCCAGAATAGGAGGAAGGAAAGAGCTAAAAAGTAGAGAAAACCAAATGAAAAAATAACCCCAAACCATGACAAAACAGTGGGGCACTTGAAGGAGGAAGCATGGTAGGGGTAGACCTTGCTATCATTTACCTCTCTATATATGCAGTATAAAGGTAAAGGTATCCCTCACCATTAGGTCCAGTTGCAGATGACTCTGGGGTTGCGGTGCTCATCTCGCTTTACTGGCCGAAGGAGGAGGTGATAGTACAGCTTCCAGGTCATGTGGACAGCATGACTAAGCCGCTTCTGCAGAATACATCATGCAAAAAGCTGGAATGGGTGAATCCCAAACCGGAATTAAGATTGCCAGAAGAAATATTAACAACCTCAGATATGCAGAAGGCACAACTTTGATGGCAGAAAGTGAGGAGGAATTAAAGAACCTCTTAATGAGGGTGAAAGAAGAGAGTGCAAAATATGGTCTGAAGCTCAACATCAAAAAAACTAAGATCATGGCCACTGGTCCTATCACCTCCTGGCAAATAGAAGGGGGAGAAATGGAGACAGTGAGAGATTTTACTTTCTTGGGCTCCATGATCACTGCAGATGGTGACAGCAGCCACAAAATTAAAAGACGCCTGCTTCTTGGGAGAAAAGTGATGACAAACCTAGACAGCATCTTAAAAAGCAGAGACATCACCTTGCCGACAAAGGTCTGTATAGTTAAAGCTATGGTTTTTCCAGTAGTGATGTATGGAAGTGAGAGCTGGACCATAAAGAAGGCTGATAGCCGAAGAATTGGTGCTTTTGAATTATGGTGCTGGAGGAGATTTTTGAGTGTCCCATGGTCTGCAAGTAGATCAAACCAATCCATTCTGAAGGAAATCAGCCCTGAGTGCTCACTGGAAGGACAGATCCTGAAGCTGAGGCTCCAATACTTTGGCCACCTCATGAGAAGAGAAGACTCCCTGGCAAAGACCCTATTGCTGGGAAAGATTGAGGGCACAAGGAGAAAGGGACGACAGAGGACAAGATGGTTGGACAGTGTTCTCAAAGCTACCAGCATGAATTTGACCAAACCGTGGGAGGCAGTGGAAGACATGCTCTGGTCCATGGGGTCATGAAGAGTTGGACATGACTAAACAACAACAGCAATATATGTTTGAACAAGTGTGGCTTCCAAACAATGGAAACAGCAAAAGGCGACATTCACGAGCGGTGCAGCTTTTGCAAGAATGGGATAGCAGCACACTTCCTACTTATGTCCATAACGTTTGCACAACAATATGTTTGGTTGGAGCACAGGAAAGGACTTGATACTAAGTCCAGCCATCAGTCCATCTAGCTCAGTATTCTCTGTACCAGAGTGGGGGGTCTCTTCTAGCCCAAAGGCTTCCCTCCGTTCTGGAGAACTTTCCATGTCAGGCAGGGCCAGAAACAAAAGTAGACAGAGGGAAATCACTGTAAGCAAAAGTTGATCCTTTGTACTGTAGGCTAGTTTCTAGGCACAATCACACTCCCCTCTTTACCCTCCATCTAGGCAAGGTGGCATTATCCAGCCAGGTATCATGAAAAGGCCGGAAGAAAAGTTCAGGAGAAGGCCAGAGACTTGAAATGCAGTTGACTTAGTCACAAAAAGTAACACAATGAGGTCTCTCTAGCTTGACTCTTCAGCTTCAGACATTGTTGGAAACTGAGCTCTGGCCCTACCTTTCCTCTTTAGCCTCTCACTCTGCAGCCCTCCCCAACAGACGGAGACTGTGACGTGGGGGTGAGCTGCTCCTCATCCAACCCCTGACGCCAGGCAAAAACTTTCAAGGAGTATACAAAGTAGGGACTGTATTTTGGTGTGTGTTTGTGTGTGGCCCAGGCAGAACCTCAAGGGCCACAGAGAGAGAAAGGATTTGTGGGCCATGTTCAGCCCCTGCGCCTGCGGTTGCACATCCCTAATGTGGCTGACTAACAGCATATCTAGTGTTTAAGGCGTAGTCTTCCCAGACTCTTCTTGAAGATGTCCAGGACTGAATTTGGGATATTTTGCCTGCAAAGCCTGCAATGGCCCATGCATGCTGTACTCTTCTAAAGGAATAGCCTGCAGTCAGTGAACTGTAAGTTGTTCCCCTAGTATGGCTGTGCATGGCAGACTTTCCATGTTCAGTCAACTGTTGCTGAGGGAGAGCAGGGGATAAAGGGCTGATGGATGCCTGAGTGAAAGAGAGGAAACGCACAAGAGATCAATTAGGTGTGAGACATGGGTATACGGGCAGGGACTTAATAAGAGGTACCTGTGTGCAGAAATACAATAGTGGGTGAATGAGTAGGTGGAAGAGAAGCAAGAAACATTTTCTCCTGGACAGGCAGAATAATTAAGTTCGGCCCTGGTGGCTTCGCTAACAGAACTAATTTAGAGTTATGAAGTAATTTTCAGAAGCTTGTAAACTACTTTTAGAGGTGGCTGTGTATTTAGAGAAGTAGGAAGAAAGCCAGCTTATGTAAAGGTCCCTACAAAATAAGTTTAGGGGAGATACGCACGCGCGCACACACACACACACACACATGATGGATTCTGGGAGCATGAAAACATGGTGAACCTCAATCAAATGCAAAATCATTTGCATTTCCAATGGGGAGCCACAGTGTATAAATGGCTGGCTGAAGAGATATTGAAACGAATCATATCCCATTCCTCACAAGATCAATAGGACAGATTGTAGCTTTGTACATTCTATATGCTGGTAAGTGCCTGAAGCCATAGCAACACCTACCACATCCTGGAAATGTATTTCCATCTCTGGCTGTTATCTCAACTTTTCTGAAGACTGCTTTCCTGGAGACAAGGATCCCCTCCACCTACAACTTGGGGAATATTTACATCAGAGTGTTGCCCTCTATAGCCTGTCTGTCAAACACATTTCTCAGTCAAAACACGAGACAGGAGTAGTCAGAAGGCAGTGGTATTAACATAGGGTGGAAAGCACTTCTGTCTGAATTTTAAATGACAAGGTTCTTTCCCCTCCTTCTAGTCAGGTGTCTCAAAAATGCTGTCTGAAACACACACACACACACACACACACACGACGGCTTCATATTCAGATAGTGAGTGGGTAGCATTTCTGAGAATTTTGATATGCCAGTCAGATATGGGAAGGAAATCATGACTGGTATTTGAAAGCAGACCATGTTTTCAACCTCAAATCTGTGCACATAGGGCTTTTTTCGCACATTACACAGGACAAGCCTGGCTTTGCCTATGAATATACAATTGGCAGGAACCTATAGGCAGTTTTAAAGCACCTTCATCACATTCAAGTGTTTCAAAGCATGCTTGAGTACAATTAAAAATGTAACATATGAAGACACCCTAAATCTTTTGGTGTTGAGGATGTTCTTCATAAATACTGTATTGCGGATTTTAAAAAAACAACCCGGTTAGTCACAAACTATTGTACCCTAATATTCTCTAATACCTCATGAAGGAATGTGGATGGCTCTGCAGTCAATCTGGCTCCTGCCAAGAAATTCCTCTGACCCCTCGGCCTCTGCTGTTGGGGTATCATGGACTGGTTGGATGCAGAGGAATAGTGGGAGAAAGCAGCCGGGGAACCACTGAGGGAAGAAGGCTCACAGCCAAGTATGGTTGGTGGTACGATGATGAGGGGCAGAAGAGGGAGAAGACTGGGAGGAGGAGGTGTTGGAAGCTGAAGAGATAACAGGGCTTAGTGAGCTGGGAGAGTCTGTGGCAGAGAAGAGTCTAGAATAAGAGGCAGAAGCTAAAGTAGCAGAGGAGGGAGGCCAAGAGGCCAAGATGAGTCAGTCTGGTGAAGTGTCATGAGTGTCTGACCCTTCTGCTGCGACACACTCCCCACAGTAGAAGAGGCAAAAAAAGGTGGAAGAGAGGTTGGCTTCATGCAGGCACAGTCTCCAATTGCTTGGGGAAAGCCCTGGAGAGGAGGGACTTAGCCGGCTGTGGAGAGCCAGGGACTTTCAGTCTTGGCAACTAATCCATGGGGGCAAGACCTATCGGGGATGAGCTGCTGTGTTCAGTAGGCACAGCACTCTGCCAAGTCTGTGCAGGTTGTGTTCTTGCTAATAACTGTGGGCTCTCTCTTGACAGTTCGCCTGGGAATTACAAGCGGAGGCCCTGCTTGTGGGCTTTCAGTAGGCATCTAGTTAGCCACTGTAAGAACAGGATGAAAAACTTGGTTGGTTTAATCTAGCAGGGCTATTTGTATGCTCTTATGACTATGTGGAGACGCGGGTGGCGCTGTGGGTAAAAGCCTCAGCGCCTAGGGCTTGCCGATCGAAAGGTTGGCGGTTCAAATCCCTGCGGCGGGGTGCGCTCCCGTTGCTCGGTCCCAGCACCTGCCAACCTAGCAGTTCGAAAGCACCCCCGGGTGCAAGTAGATAAATAGGGACCGCTTACTGGCGGGAAGGTAAACGGCGTTCCGTGTGCTGCGCTGGCTCGCCAGATGCAGCATTGTCATGCTGGCCACGTGACCCGGAAGTGTCTCCGGACAGCGCTGGCCCCCGGCCTCTTAAGTGAGATGGGCGCACAACCCTAGAGTCTGTCA
The DNA here is from genome assembly GCF_027172205.1 of Podarcis raffonei. NCBI lineage: Eukaryota > Metazoa > Chordata > Lepidosauria > Squamata > Lacertidae > Podarcis > Podarcis raffonei. Next base: position 19,013,054 of record NC_070618.1, read on the forward strand.
AGACTGGCCCGTACGGGCAGGGGTACATTTACTTTTACCTATGACTATGTGAGGCAACTGGTTATGTGGGGTGCTGCAAGCAGCAGCAACAGAGCAGCTTTTAGGTTGCAGATATGCAACTGCTACACATACCTGGAGTCCAAATGTTCATAGTGTGGTGAGAATCCTTTTACTTCCCTCTCCCTACAGAGAGCTTAAAGCAGCATATTGGGTTCACCATGCCACACTCATTTTATCCTCACAACAACCCTGTGATGTTGTCAAGGTTGAGAGAGAGTGACTGGCCCAAGGTCACCCAGTGAACTTTGTGGCCTAGTGGGGATTTGAAGCCGTGTGTTTTTGACCCACATCCAACCGTCTAACCACTGGATCTCTGGATGATATATATACATATAGCAACCTGCTCTCTTATGTATGAGAATGAATAATAACATTGTCTTCTAAATTGCCTCCAACACCCCCAGTTTTTTGTAGCTGCTTGTTCTAGAAGAAGAAGAAGAAGAAGAAGAAGAAGAAGAAGAAGAAGAAGAAGAAGAAGATTAAAAAATAAATCTGGGACACTTTTTAAATTAAAATTAAATTTTAAATTAAAATTTTTGCCACTAACTTGATAAAATCTGATTTGGGAACTGGACCTCCTGCACCAAAGTCAGAATGTGGTAACTTCTGACACCGCTAAATACGTAACTTTGATGCATTGTGTTAAAAAGCACCATCCGATAAGTTGTGAGCGTTCATTTCAATGAGAACTCCACGATAACAAGCCCTACCAAAATGGAGAGGCCACGCAGAAGCTTTGTATGGTAGATTGCACCCATCAGGGGCATCCAAGAACCGGCACACTTCAAATCCCCAGTAATTATGATTGGTATACTGAGCCCTCACTCATGCTGTGCGGAAAAGCCTTGTTTATTGGCGTCCGTGGCGAGCCCTGTGTATTTTTGTATCAAAATAGCTGAAGGACTAATGTTCTAAATCCGTTTAAAATTAATTTGTGTACATTTCAGAAGTAAAGCCCTCTGAATTTTCATTGCGATTCAATCTGCGCAGAGAATCCAGATGGTGCACTTCAAGAAACACAGCCAAGTTGGCAAAAAACAGACCTAATCATTTCAGCACTTTCTCAGCTCAACCTTTAAGCAGTAACAAAATGATCTGAATGGCTCCCCCCCCTTTCACTTTCAAAAAAGCCATTTTATCTATTCCCATATATATTTCTCACATTTGTATTTCCTCTCTGTCCAAGGAGTTGAGCGCAGGTGCATACATGGATTCTCACAACAGCTTTGTGAGCTGGGAGGTAGGGGAATACTCTGAGTTGCTCATTGAGCTTCACGCGTTGATCAGGGATCACAAGCCCGTGTCTTGCTGGTCCATATCCATTCATTACACAACACCGACTTCTTACTTCATACTCCATTGGGTGTCTTAATTGAAATACAGTAATAGAAGAATTCGAGTGAGTGATGGTGGAATCCTTCATGGCCACTTATTCCTATGAATTCACTTTCTTAATGACCACCATTAACTTTATTAGACAGCTTGTCTGAATGACCACTTTGCCATAGTGGAAATCCCAGAACTGAAATAATGTAAAAGATTCTTAAATATTATTATTATTACTTTAAAAAAAACCAAAAAACCTTTTTGGGGAAACCTAATGGGAAAGGGTTATTGGAGGAAAGCACTGCTTCTGAACACAGATATCATATAAGCAGTGCTATTTTTCTAGAAAAAGAGGTGCCAGAACTCCCCATGAACACTTCTCTCACCCACCTGAGAGGTGCTGGAACTAAGTTCCAGTGAGTTCCTACTGAAAATAGCCCTGTGCATAAGCATCTAGAAGCAATGCAGTGCTATTAAAAAATGGTCAACCCCTCTAGAGTGGCCTTTCCATCTCACAGAAGACAGGAACTCCCTCTTAAAAGGTTCAGGGTCAGACTATAGAATCCCATGCACTTCATCACAGTCAGGTATTTTATCAGAACTGAGACAAGGGGACTCATTTTATCCCAGGGTTTCTACGAATTAATTTGTTTTGTAATTTTGGATTTGTTTTGTTTTTGTTTTTATTATGTATTTTTTAAAGTATTTTTTATGCTGTGAACTGCCCTGAGATCTTTGAAGGAAGGGCAGTATACAAATTTAATAAATAAAACAATAATCAATCACTCTGAAGATGAAAGTGTGCTATCCAGTCCCACCATAGCAGTTTCCTTCTTTTTCATTGATGCACATGCATGCAGGCCATTGTTTCTCCATAACATCTGAGTCAGGAGAGGCAAAAGATGGTCTGCGTCAGGGACCATGCTGAGGAGGGCTGCACTGAGGAAGATTGGTGGGAGCCTCCCCCTCCCCCTGCTCCTCCTCCTCCTTCATCTTCCCAGGAGCAGGAGAACAGTATAGATTTGGAACAGTGGTTTGCAGAGGGGCATAGTTCAGAAGGCAGAAGCTGGGAAATAATGGATGGGGAAAAGCTAGCAGAAGAAACACTAGAAGAGAGAGTTAACAGATTCACAGTCTCTGGACAGCATTCACACACACCCCTTCTCCAAAGACATGGAGAGCTCGGAGAGTGTTAGAACAGAAAGCGCAGAGGCTCCAAGCTCAGATTACAAGACGTAGGAGTGACGTAGATTAATAGGGACGGAACGGGGAGTGAACATAATTAGGAGCCATTTCTAGGTGATGTGTTCTTTGTTATCTTGCTGTGATTATTAAAGTTTCTAACTGGTAAGAAGACTCCTTTTCCTTTGTTCTGCTGATCTACTGCCACGGGGGGAGGAAGCTGATTCCCTGAAGCTTGATAGACTGGAACGTTGTCTGGAAGTAGTTGTCCAATGGCACACTGGGTGAGGACAAAATTCAGGCCTCACTCCTCATCTTCCATTCTGTTCAATTCACTATGTCATAGTTGTGATGCCCTGTGGAGCCCTGTGGAGCCCCCTAGGCTCATCACCCAGTGTGGCAGAACAGGCCGTGCTGTCTTAAATCTGCCTCTGCCATTTGCCTGTCCCGGATGGTGTTGCCATCCCTCTGAACGAAAAGCTGTCTAGTTGTCAGTGCTTCTCGATCCATCATTGTGCCTTTTACCAGTTGTGACTACTGTGCCAACTTGGAGAGAGATAGCTTGGCTGCAGTGTGTTGCAAACCATAAGCCCAGCAGAGGGCCCATGGGAGTCATGGGGAGCGGGATTCCCAAAAAAGGATGCTAAACACTTTGGAATGGCCAGTTCTAATGCTTTATGGTGAAAGGTATAGCCTTACACCAAAGAAACCTGCCAGTTCTCCTTGCGCTCACTTGCACAGGAGGGACACCGCAAGCAAGGAGATGATGGACTGTCCACGCCCAGGCAAAAGTGCAGACATTATTTATACTAGCAAAACCACAACAAACAAACCTATGGTCACGTAAAGCATACTCAATAAACACACTAGATGTAACCGGCTGTGTTCTTAGATAAATAAGGTATACTATTCATAGTATCAAAGATCATTCATAGTATCAAGGATGTAGAAAGCAGATTTGAATGTACTTTAAACTCTTGTGGGTCCGATGAATTGTGTTCATCCTTGTCTAGACTCTGTGTAAGGGATTTTGTGGAACTGTAACAACCTTTCGTGTGGATTTTTTGGACTCTATGAACAGACAGATGGAATAGACACCATTACACGGATGGACCTTATTCATGAACTGACTAAAGAATGATCTGATCCGCTGGGTCTTCTGTTTTGTTTGTTTGTTGAACTTTATGTGTTACTTCCGTTGAAATTTATAATTTGATACTATGAATAGTATACTTTATTTATCTAAGAACACAGCCGGTTACGTCTTGTGTGTTTATTGACATTCTTTATACATTCTTTATACAGCAACATCTATCACATTGCCTAACTAAGAGCACAGATGGCAAATACCCAAACAGTACAGATTGTCTGTGCTCTGAGCCCAGTATCCCAGGCCCAAAGATAAGTGTACCCCCAAAGCAAGCCAATTAGTATACATCAAAGCAAGTTGAATATAAACATATATGAGCTCAATGCTTTAGCAGCTACTGTCAGGGACTGGTCTGAGGAGGAATGGTAGAGACCGCCCCCCTCCTCCTGCACTTCTCAGACAAGAGGCAGACAGTATAGCTTTACAACAGTGGTTTGCAGAAGGTCACAGTTCAGAGGCTGCAGAGGGGAGAAGCTGGGAAATATTGGGAGAGGAACAGGAAGCAAAAGCAGCACCAGGGGAGAGACAGCTGACAGACTCTGTGTCTTTAGAAAGCATTCCAGACCCACCCCCATCTCCCAGGACCCGGCAGACATGGAAAGTAGGAGAACAGAAAACTCAGAGGCAGAAAGCACAGATCAGCCAATGTAGGGAAGACGTATAATAGGAAAAAAATAGGAGGGGTGGGGCTTTACCTGGAGCAACACCATTACTGCAGTGGAAAGGCACTTTTCAAAGCCTCTCTCTGTGAATATTGAATAAAGGACTTGGTAAGAACTCTTCTTGTTTATCTTATTCTTGTTTGCCCACCATGGGAGGGATCAGATTCCCTGAAGCCCGGCATCTACCAATTAATTGGGTCATCTTGAGTACCAAGATGGCATTAGCCAAGCTCCCAGAACAGTTCACCTTTGGTTCAACACAACTGGTAACCTCAAGACTTGATTATTGCAATTTGCTCTGTGTGGTTGTGCCTGGTTCAAAACCTCCAGCTGGTGCAAAACCCCAAAAATTGCTTAAGGTTCCAGGTCCAGGTTGGGTTGACTTCAGATTGTCTGGACAGGACTGCTCTGAAGTTGTCTTTTTCTGGAGATGTGTGTATAAGGCTTTAACGCCAACAACCAAACCTTGAAGTTGACTCAGCCAAAGAAGCAAGTGGTTCAGAGCTTTCAACACCCAGTGAAATATTTGTAAAACTGGTGACTCGCTGTCCATTTGTTGTGACTTTCAAACCAGTCTCAAGGGTAACCCCACATAAATCACATTACAGTAGCCTAATCGCGAGTCAATTTTTTTCCAGTATAAGGACCACTGTGACAAGGCTATCTCTGTCCAGGACCCATCAAAGTTGGTAGTGGGTGCTCTGACCAAAGTAGCTGCATAGGCTTCTAGTGATAGTGATGGATGGAGTGCCCCCAAACAAAACACATACTCTTTCAAAGGGGGTCCAGTTCCTTCTAGATCTCATACGCATCCCAATTCCCAGATCTGAGAATCTCTCATTCATAAGGTCTCAATCTTGTCAGGATTCAGTCACAGTTTATTAGCCCTCATCCAGGCAACACTGCTGCATCTAGGCACTGATTTAGGACATGCACATCCTTTCCTGATTCAGATATTGCAGAGAAATAGAGCTGGGTATCACCAGCATACTGGTGATAAAGGTAAAGGGACCCCTGACCATTAGGTCCAGTCGTGACCGACTCTGGGGTTGCGGCGCTCATCTCACTTTATTGGCTGAGGGAGCCGGTGTACAGCTTCCAGGTCATGTGGCCAGCATGACTAAGCCACTTCTGGTGAACCAGAGCAGCACACAGAAACGCTGTTTACCTTCCCACAGGAGTGGTACCTATTTATCTACTTGCACTTTGACGTGCTTTTGAACTGCTAGGTTGGCAGGAGCTGGGACCAAGCAATGGGAGCTCACCCTGTCGCAGGGATTCGAACCGCCGACCTTCTGATCGATTTAACCCACAGTGCCACCTTACCCCAAATCTCCTAATTCCTGTTCCTGACAGTGCTGGATTTAGGGCGGTTCCAGGTGATTCCTCCACACTGGGCATTGACCCAAAGGGGCACAAAACTGAGAAGATTCATAACTGAGAAGATCCATTTGGGGGGCACCAAATTTTGGCCTCGCACCAGGAGTTGTGTTACAAAAGATTACTGAAGTCTGCCCCGGTATAGGTGCTAAATAGCAATGGGGACAAAATTCTACACACCCCAGTTCCACTGCTAGGGGATAAGGCACAGTTACTGAGTACACTCTCTGGAATTGAACTCATAAGTAGGAGTGAAAACGCTATACAACAGAACCCCCTAACTCACAGATAGTACAGAAGGATGCAGCATAAAAATCGACAGAGAAATCCAGAAAAATCAACAGGTTCATGCTTCCTCTGTCTCTCTCCTGAAGAAGGTTATCAATCAGGACAGCCAAAGCCAATTCTTATCCCAAAAGTGGCCTTGACTAGAATGGGTCAAGATATTCAGTTTCAGAGCAAAACAAGCCAGCAAACCTCAACAGACTATTAAATAATTAGCACACACAATCTAGGAACAAAACACGGAAGACTGACATTTTCTAAAGACACCTCTTTCCCCTCCCTCTTTTTTGATTAATGGCACTAATTGCTTTTCAACCATATGTGGTAGTTACAGCAGTCTGGGTATTTATAGAATGCCAAGAATGGATATAAAGAATGCATGCTAAAACAAATAACATTAATATGGCTTATTAAAGTTGACATTAGCATGGTTTCACTGGATTTGTAGGCTCGGATTGTATAAGTAAGTCTATGATGTTAAATCCCACTAAAGCTATGTTTGGCTGCAGGACTCGATAGACTCACTTGCTATACTATTTATGTGCTTAGATGAATTGTAAAAAAGATCTCTTGCTGTTAAAAGAAATGGAAAATAGATCCAACAGTCCCACTTTTAACTCTGCTAAGCTGTTCACATTTGGCAGGCATCAGTACAGTTTTGCGTATATGCATAACTCCCTTGGGCTTATTTTGATTTAAGCTATGTGCTTAAATTTCAGTTTCCCCTTATGAAAGAATCTGAATAAAATCTCTATTTATTATATTACAGCAGGTTCACGGCGAGAACTTGGTAAACATGTCCAGCCTGCGGAAAACAAAGGAATTATTATTTACTCTGAACTTTCCCCATTAGTTCCTGCTGGGTTTCCACCCTCCAAAGATTTTTTTAAAAATCTGTCTATAAATTACAGGGGAGAAATCCATCTTGGTTCAGTCAATGCTTTTGTATGAATCAGCATAACAGTACGAAAATGTGCAAACATGAAATTAGCCCTAATGTCAAAATTGCATTGAACAGCTGGGTGATTGTGGCAGATTATGTGCTAACAGCATCAACAGCATGAACCATATTAGCCAATTAAACTGAATTATGAGTACTAGTTTTCTAATGAGGGCTGTTGTCCAGTAGGAACTGATCTATGACCTCATTAGACTCTGAGTGGGCTTGGAACTGTAGATTTTCAGTCCTTAAGAAGCCTCTCAATTGGAATGTCTAACTATGCATATTAAGAACTCTAATCACGAGCAAATGGCGTTTGATTAGTGCTCATGCATGAAAGGAGGCAGGAGGCTGTTTCTCAGCAGAAAAGTTGTAATTATTATCCCTCAGATAATTCACAAAAATACATCAGGATGATGAAAGTGTAGAGATCCGCTCTTAAAGCAGCAGTTCCAGTTATATGCTATATACAAGAGATGGACAGATCAGTCTTTTTAACATGAGTCCTATCTGGTGATGTCAAAGACCCATCATTTTCTCCCAGTGGCCAAGCAGATTTATTATTTGTGCTAAATTTTTAATGTTTTGAATCATAAATCTGTTTCATCCCATTCCTGCATCAATTGTAGTAGTAGTTGTTATTGCACAAACAGGTGTTTAGAAATAGATTTTTAAAGTCTATTTTATCTCCAACAACACACTTCAAAACATCTCCAAATTCACATTTTTTAACGACACATCCCTCCCTGGTCAAGAACTGTGTTGCAACATTCAGGAAAGTATAAAATCTGATTGGATGACCACATTCTGATCTTTGCATTAATCCGGGAATTAGAGATTAGGTCAGTCAATTAGGTCATCCACCTGTCAATCATCTGACATCACAATGAAATTAAACCATGTGCATGCAATGCTGTGCATGGCACATTGCAGCCTCACCCATCAGCTGATTGTCAGGGTTTGAAGAGAGTTCTGCACAATGCTTTGAAGCCCCATCAATCAGCAGGTTATATTTATCTCTTAATACTGTCTGACTGTACAAAACATTTGTAGAAAGTGTCTTTGTGCGCAGTCAGACTTTTTTTGTCCCAGAATCCTCATGAAAAGCATCACTGAGGAAACAAGAGTGCTTCCAAACACTGATTCTCGAGTAATTACCTGAAGCAAAGAAAGGATTTGTTTCCATTCACAAATTCTCATAGTTGAGTCTCTCTTTTTGATAATAAAAAATGAAGTGTCAGTGTGCATTTGCAGGATTTTCCAAAGGCGGCTCTGTGTGAGTGCATAAATAGCCAAAATTATGCTTTTTTCACTGCTGAAATTAATGAGCCCTGCACATTAACAAGATTATTCCAGCATGCAGGCATGCGCACACACACACACTCTTTTTGTGTTTTAAAAAGTGACAATCAAAGCGGAAAATACATTCCTACAGTAAATAGAGGAGTTCAATTTGCAGATCCAGCAAAAGAATCTTGAACCTTCTCTATATACTGTATGTAGATCTGTTCTTAAAGTGTCTCTAAGATGAGACCAGGGGAAATTGCTCTATGTGATGGGAAAGAGAACTGAAAGACAAAGAACCTGTTGTGGGACAAATTTGACATATATTAGAATTGGATCAGTAGAGGCTGGTCCATTAGGTAAATGAGGCACTGCCCTCAGCCAGCCCCCATCTGCCTGTCATCTTACTTTTAAGCAGCCAGTCACTGAATCTGGTACAAACTACTGCTAGTCTCCTACCTTTCACCCTACCAGCCACAGGTGCCATATGGGGAGGCTGACAGCCCCCAAAATTTTCAAGATGGAGGCTGCCCTCCCAAAATTCGCAGTGGCTATGTGTGCACACTGTGGGACATGCTCACCTTAATCACACAATCCATGTGGCAGGCTGCTGCGGGGTATTTACATGATACGTCAGCACATCATGCGATGTGTACAACTGACGTCATTTGTGTATGTCGTGTGGTGCCAGCCCCCTCATTTTCAGGGGCAAGGCAGCACGCTTGCTACCAGTCATTAGCCTCCACAGAATTTGATTCTGCTGAATTTCAACAAAGTGGCATCAGATGGGGTTTACTGGAAGCACAGGATGAGTGATGGGTGGAAGAAGATGTTTTTCTTGTCACAATTCCTTCTCTCTCGTCACAGGCAGTGACTGGATGAAAGTGGTTTAGAGGCCAACCTTGAATCCTTAAATATCCTTCCCCAATCCTTGCTAAAAAATGGAAGCTTGGCATTCTTAAACCAGCATAAGAACGCTGTGGTCACTGCTTAATGGCACTCTGTCTGTCTTCACATTTTTATTAATTTAATAAAATCATAATAGCTCAACAACAGTACTGGAAGATCATCATTAAATGGATTTAATGAGAGTTATTAAACTGTCTACTGGCCATAAGTTCTCTCTTCTCACTTGACCATCTATCTGGAGAGGACCAATTGGCAATCTGTTGTACATATGCTGACTGATTTACACAACATTCAGATACGCTCCTGCTAGCCCTGTGATATTGTTGTTTGAGTCAATGGCAACATTTGGTCTTGAATATTTTATTTCCTGACTGTTGCCAGTTTCCAAATGTTTAGAAGAGGGCTGACAAAATATTTGTTTTGGCTCTTTAAGTTTCAAAACTTAAGCTTGCTTATTTATCAGGTGGTGGAAATACGGTTCAATTCATTTCACTCATCTGTGATACCGCTGTCATCTTGTTAACATTCGTGGAGCAAGCAGTCACTTGTGTTTCTGCCTGTTCTTGAATGCCAGCCACTGATTGCAGGACCAGTCATCGGACTTTCCATACCCCAACCCATATAACAAGAGACGAATAAGACTAGGTTTTGGGTCAAAACAGGCCACAACTTTATTGAATACAGATGAAAGAGGTTTGGCTTGGGCATGGGGCAATCTAAATACTTCTGGACCACCTGCCAGAAGTGACGCGTGGTCAATCCAGGCCACTCCCACTGGATCCCTTTAATGGGATACTCTTGGGCCAATGCTTTTATAAAGCCCAGCATATTATTTTCGTCTTCTTTTTTTACATTCACCAATTCTGTAACTCGCAGTCTTAGCTGTCTCCTGCACTAGGAAGCTGGTCTTTGCCTGTTCCTTTTTCTTTAGCAAAAGTCGTGAGCAGTTCAGAGCAGTAGTTTACCTTCCCATCTTCTTTTTATACAGACAGGTGTGTTTTATTGCCATTTAAGCTGCCTTTACTTGCGAGTACCATGCTTTTGCTTTTTTTAAAAAAAGCTAGATTTTGGGTTGTTAGGGTCTCTAAGTCCCTCTGCTATAAAATTCTGAAATATCTACCTACCTGTCTTTATGCACAAACTGAGGATCTTGGTAGCTTTTATATTGGGGGAGAGCAATGTTTGCAAAAAGCCTCTGGTGTCAATGAGAAAGTATTAAATCCAGAGCTGCTGCTGGCTGCTTGTCCCTTAGTAGGGTAAAGTAATGGTTTCAGCCTGGAGCAGAGCTGTGCACAACTGAACATATGGTCTGAAAGCTGCCAGAAAACAGCCAAGCTCCAGAGAAGTCCGCCTGCCAAAAACACTCCTTTGTTGAATGCCCTTATCATGCTCTGGCTCAGCTCTGGTCTCTTCCGAATCATGAGAAGGAGGGTGGGGAATACAGCTACCTGCTAGGGCACTCAGTTCTCTGGGGTTCTTAGTCTTTTCCGCTGGCAGGTTTCTTGGCAATGACCCGTGGTTTTGTAATAGATGTGAGAAAGAAAGCTCAGCAATAAACAGAAGGAACTTAGTCCTGAGCAAACAGGTTTAGGTTGCACTGCAGATGTGTAAGGGGATTCCGAATACTTCCAAAATATTATATATGCATAAATTCTTATATATTTGGTAGGTTTGAGAAATTGGCTGGTTGACTTTCCTAAAGGAATGGAAGAAGTTTTTGATATATTTGGAAAGCAATTATAATCAATTGACATCGCTTGTAGGGCTGAAAGAAGTTTTGTAAGGAGTAATTTATAAATTATTGTGAAAAGAATTGAGAATAGATGTATTGGAAATTTGAGTTTATAGCAATAATTATAGTAACAAAATGCATAATTAGAAAGACTTTAGAAAACCATCCGTCAAGGTTGAAGGAAGTCGTAGGCTGTGATAGCCGAAAACTTCAAAAGGATGTTTAAAAGGATGTTATGCTGGAAAATATGTGTAAAAACTAATAAAAAATATTTTTTAAAAAGAGAGAGAAATTGGCTGGTTGGTCCTACTCAGGGGTAGGGATGCAGGAGAAATTGGATCAAGTTCACATTGAAAACCAAATTCATACTCTCCAATCTTTCTCCGATGAAAATAGGGACATCACATTCCATCGTCATCATTTTATTATTTATACCCTGCCCTCCTGACTGGGTTGCCACACCCACTCTGGCCAGCTTTCCAACATTTATAAAAACAAAATAGAACATTTAATAACTTCCCTATACAGGGCTGCCTTCAGATGTCTTCTAAAAGTTATCTCCCTGGCATGGGGTCACATAATTTCATACCCTCCAACATTCCTCCGATGAAAATAAGGTTGTCCAAAGAAACGGAGGACATTGTGGGATCAAATCAAAAAACCAGGACGGCTTCTTTAAATCCAGGACTGTCCCTGGAAAATAGGGACACTTGGAGGGTCTGCAGAATTCTGGACTTGGTGGGCCTTTGTTCTGCTCCAGTATGGCTCTTCCCATATTCTTACTCAAGGCTATGTCCATGTGTGGACCTGTAAAAGGACTTCAAGATCCTTCCTGTAATATTCTGAATGGCCTTCCCCAATTACCCCAATACCAGTTTCTCTTCCTACACTGGGATGTGGGGTTACTGATTTCCTCTCATTATGTTTTGATTTCATTTTCGTAATGTCTTCTATTTCACCATTACAAATCATAAATTTTAAAAAATGAGTTTTATGTGTAACGTAACCTTTAGACACCTGTGATGGATGAGTTGATTGACATATCATCATAAAATCACCACAAAATAACGGATTTGTTGCAAGAGCAGTTGAGTGGTAGCCAAAGTATCAAATCATTTAATGAATGATCATGATGCTGTGCGTTTGGGAGGGGGTGGTGGTGGTGTCATTACATTATCAGCTTTACCACCTCAAAACACAGAAGACTTGTAAAGGATTGATCTGTTTGTGTGGTACTTTGCTCTGAGCTAGCCGAAAAAACTCAAGTATCAATAATGGAGTGACCTTGTCACTTATGATGAACTACCTACTGAGGCAACCAGGGCATATGGAGAATCTGCAGCTGCTCTGAAAAGAACACAAGGCCATTCAAGAAACAGTGAAGACATTGCAGAAATTAGGAAAGTAAAGTGAAGTGTGTGGGGGGGGGGATGGGAACCTGTTGACCAGTTTCCATCATTTTGCTTTCAAGTTGTTGCCTTATAGTAGATTCTTGCTACACTGTCCAGCTGATTCCAGGGAAACCAATAAATGGTGTTGAATCTCTGCCCCATTATCCTATCACTGCCTGTATGAGGAGCTGCATAGAATGAATACATACTTTACTCTCCACCATAGAATGATTGTTGTTGTCGTTATCGTCGTCATCGTCATGTATATGCCACCCATCTGACTGGGTTGCCCCAACCACTCTGGGTGGCTTCCAAAAATAAAAAAATAAACATTAAGCATAGAAAAACATCAGTCCTTAAAAACTTCCCTATACAGGGCTGCCTTTAGAGGTCTTCTAAAAGTCAGTTGTTTATATCCTTGACACCTGATGGGAGAGCATACCACAAGGCAGGCATGACTACTGAGAAGGCCCTCTGCCTGGTTCCCTGTAATCTCACTTCTTGCAATGAGGGAAGCGCCAGAAGGTCCTCGGAGCTGGACCTCAGTGTCCAGGCTGAATGATGAAGATGGAGATGCTCCTTCAGGTATACAGGACCAAAGCCGTTTAGATGCTTAGCATCTCTGTTTCCTTCTGGGGGACAGACAGTTTCTTGGCATGTAGCCTGTATTATGTCACCTGAAATGAATCTGTGGCTCATACATTTATTTTCAAATCTAATTCTAGCGGTTAAAAATAATCCTTTGAGCTTGCCTTGGCATAAACAGTTCTTTGTGTGAACAGGACTGGAGTCTCTTTTCTTCTGTGACCTCCGGCTGACAAAAAAAATCAATATCCCCAACACCTCTTCAAAATTACAGAAGAACAGGAACTTTCTTAATAAGCACAAGCAAGAAAGCAGGGCATGGATGGAAATGGATGGCCAATGTTGGTGGAACAAAAATGCTTGTGAATTAGGATGTCATTGTTTTGCATCATGGTTTTGGAACTGAGTGCATATCCAGAGTTTGCCTTGCTCTGCACTTGCTTTGACCAAGATCATAGACAGATGGAAAGGAGATCCTTTTGATTCTGGTTTCTCGATATGAAATTGATGATTAGCTTCTATAAAAAAAAATACAAGGCTAAGTGCACTAAAGCAACAGCTATTAAATACAACAAGCATCCAGTTATAAACCAGTTCAAAATCATTATAGTATCAGTAAGACCAATAAAATCACTACATAAAAGGTGTAGAAATAATAATAAAAAACCAAGAAGCCCACCATTAGAAAAATCTAAATATAGTTAAAAATCTGGCTGAAAACCCTTTAAGAAAGAAAGAAGGAAAGAAAGAGGAAGGGAGGGAGGGAGGGAGGGAGGGAGGGAGGAAGGGAGGAAGGAAGGAAGGAAGGAAAAAGAAGAGGAGGATGCCCTCAGGTTGTCTGTAACAATCTTTCCCAACCTGGTACCTTCCCACTGCTTTGGACTACAACTCCCACCCAGTAGCTGCCTGTTGTACATTCCCTTCTGTACTGTTATACTCAAGCGTAATCTCATAGTGAAGAATGCAGGGGAAACATAATCACTCACTGACCTCAGGTGTCCAGTGAAGAGCAGACATTGATGGCATCTCAGCCAAGTCTCTCCCTTTCTTCTTTCTCTCTCTTTCAGTCACCAGCGAATAAGTTTCCTTCCTGATGTGCTTCGGACTATGTAATAATATTAAACCATGAGTCATTTAGAGCAGTCCTTGCCTCAACAGAAAATGAAGTCTAATACAGTGTGCATTTCTCATGACGAGAAGATAATGGTGTTATAAGCTTATGCCGTGAATGGATGATAAAGGGTCTCAGCAGCCCTCTGGATATGACTCTGACCTTGTCTTAACACAGAGACGGGAGAGGGCAAGGGCAGTTTACATGTCTCTCAGGAACAACCTACATACATCCTGATGTTTTAATGTATTTTTAATCTCCTGTTGGAAGCCGCCCAGAGTGGCTGGGGAAACCCACCCAGATGGGTGGGGTATAAGTAATTATTATTATTATTATTATTATTATTATTATTATTATTATTAACATGCACAATAATTCTCCTCTTTTAGCCAGTAAGGAATTAGTAATAATGGACCCCATTTCCTATAAAATATTATTTACTTTTGAATATTATACCATTGGAGGTTTGTTTGCTTTTATGGAACACTTTATCATCAGTGAGACAGGACTAACATAATAGTATAGTAAATAAAAATGTGGAGTTCTAAATTCAGGTTTTTTAAATTGGCTATACCAATTGTCATGACATATTTTGTTGAGAACCGCCCAGAGTGGCTGGGGCAACCCAGTCAGATGGGCAGGATACAAATAATAAAATGATGGTTATGATGGAAGCCTGACAAAGGGTTGCCACACTGCTTTATGACAAGGCAAAAGGGGCTTGTTCCTGCTGAATTTCCAGCTATCCCCATTTGTACTGAATTATGAAATTTGGCCTGTCCTCTTTTGCAATGGTTTGGCTTAATCTTTGAAGAATGACCTCTGAATCTATCTAGCTGACTAGTAGAGATTTTCTAGATTTGTTATTTCCCCTGTATTCAGTGTATTTTAGCGTGAATTTATATAAATCTTTGCAAATATCATAGTATTTCCAGTTAGATTTCACTTTGGCTTTTATTAATCGTGGTGAAGAAGAAGAAGAAGAGTTTGGAGTTGATATCCCGCTTTATCACTACCCAAAGGAGTCTCAAAGCGGCTAACAATCTTCTTTCCCTTCCTCCCCCACAACAAACACTCTGTGCGGTGAGTGAGGCTGAGAGACTTCAGAGAAGTGTGACTGGCCCAAGGTCACCCAGCAGCTGCATGTGGAGGAGCAGGGAATCAAACCTGGTTCACCAGTTTACGAGTCCACCGCTCTTAACCATTACACCACACTGGCATTTACAGATATTAATTTTATTTAGGATATAAGATAGGTTCTTTCTCTCCATTGTTGAAACTCTGTACTTTGGTCCTTCAGACACCCTGCCAGAGTAATGAGATTGCAGCTTTCATTTACTTTTTGGAGAGACCTTTCCTTAGACAAGAATGATCTAATTTTCCTAAACTTAAGATAATAGGCATATTTGAAATCCAGGGTGCGGGGGCCTTACCTAGAGAGAGTATATTGCTCTAAGTCTACTACAGTCATTCTTACCTACTACTGGTCCATCTGCAAATATTACTCTTGAACTAACAGCTCCAACAATTCCATTTTAAATTGTATGAAAATCAAATGTAGGCCATTTCAGAATTATTTCACGTCATCTGAAGGATGCAATCTCCTTAAATATGTAATGCACACATTTAACATCAGCAAAAGGACAGTAATATTCACCATTTGACAGTCCTGTATTGTTCAATGACCTGCATAGGCTTTGGTTACTTTTTCATGTTGACAAGAACATGTAGCTAACATAGGAACCAACGCTAGGGGCCATAGGAGCTTCAGCCCCCGCACAATAAAATATTTCAGGCAGCCAACCCCCTACAAAGTTGATGGGCATTGTCATTCAAATGGTGTGTGCGCACTGCATCCTGCAAACAGTTATGCAGGGTTGTGCTCACCTGGACACCCCAATATTTTATTCATGTTGGCACCCCTGGTAGCTAAAGATATGCATGAACATGTTACTAATCCCATGCATGCTTACTTGAGAGAAACTTACAATGATTTCAGTGAGGCTTAACAGCTGGGTAAGCATGTATAGGTTTGCGTTATAAGATAACCGATAGTGGTAAAGTGGAGAAATATGACCTTTGTATGAGATCAGACCATAATATAACAAATATAATAAATGAAGTTCACACATATGAAGAACTCTTCTTTTCTTTCTTCATTTCCTGCCACTGGATTCCAAGTTGGGAAGAAATACTTAAAAAAATTATTATTATAAACATCATAAACTATTCCTGATGTACAATAAAAACATAATATTCAAAATAAGGTGAGGCAACAGGTAACACCTTACAGCACACTAAGACATTCTGCAAAATTAAAACACCTGGGGAAATAGAAATGACTTAAGTAGGCACACACACAAATTACAATGCAGGCACCAGGTGCACCTCTTTACAAAAGGCAGTCCATAAGCAGGCCAAACACCACCAGCCCTCAGAAAAAGCCCTCTCTTGGTGCTCTTCCCAAAAGTAAGGCAGTTGGGGAAGATGGTCCATTTGCTTTTTGGAGCAGATTGCCTCTAAGTACATGTGTCACTCAAAGCTTTCAGTTTAAAGGCAGACAAGGATGATTCAACCCTGACCTCCTGCCCCAGGGGTGATGTCATGGTTTGGGGAAAATAGCCTTGCAGACCAACTGGGATCTCCTGATGGAGGTTTCCCACTCTTTTTTCAACCCATAAAATGCTCAAGTTTATTTGTGCAATCCTTCTACATGTTTATGGAGTGCAGTTTGCAGGTACTCCTGTGATTATGGGCATGCACAACTATGCAGTACTTTAGGTCAGGGAACAAGCGTAATCATGACATGCACTGTGGCTTTGCTTCAAGAAAAGGAAAGGTTGTTGGGAACTGTGTTCCTGGTGATGAAGATGGAAGAAAGAAGGAAAAGGCTAGTTTCCCCCAGCTCCAAATTTGAACCCCTTCACGTTCTCTGTAGTTATATTAATGGAAACATGATGTAAGCTGGGAAACAGAATGGGTGTGTGTGTGTGTTGTTTTCAACGACACTTAAATATGCACCATCCCAGTCGGTGTGTCTAAAGATATGGCAAGCCCAAGGGAATAAGGATGGGATCTTTCCTTACTATCTGGGAATTAAAAAAGTAAAGGTACCCCTGACCATTAGGTCCAGTCGTGGCCAACTCTGGGGTTGCAGTGCTCATCTCGCTCTATAGGCCGAGGGAGCTGGCGTTTGTCTGTGCACGGAAATGCCGTTTACGTTCCCGCCATATTTATCTACTTGTACTTTGATGTGCTTTCAAACTGCTAGTTGGGAAGAATCTGGGACTGAATAATGGGAGCTCACCCCGTCGCGGGGATTTGAACCACCAACCTTCTGATCGGCAAGCACTAGGCTCTGTGGTTTAGACCACAGCGCCACCTGCGTCCCATATCTGGCACTTGGGACTCCATAAATTATACTGCATCAGAATAGCAAGGACTGAATCTACTTGAAGTGCGTTGAGGGTATTCTGTTTCTCAGTCGCACTCCAAATTTCAAGAGGCCAGCACAATGCTTACAAAAATAAATGGGGAAAAATATTGCAAAACAAACATATCAGTTAGTGAACGAGTAAGCTATTCATCATTTTCCTTTGGATAATGCTTATGAATGATGCTTCCATTCACCGAAATCCCAGGGTATTCTCCTGGTTGCTTAACAGTGCTGCTAAATCTGGAAAACAAATATGATAAAGCGCAATTCAAGTTACTGTAATGCATGAGTGTATGACTTAAGAGAAGTTTGGTTATGATACATTAACCTTTTTATAATTCCCCGAGGTGATTTATAATAATTCATCTGTGCAGATGTTCTGTTTTGCATTTGCATTTTTTGTGACTCACTTTGCCTAGCCCCCTTACTAAAGAGGAGCAGTTTTACAAGTCTTGGGTTGTTGTTGTTTTTTGCAATTATTTCTTTTTAAGCCTAATATTCATGCCTCCCCTCCTCCCACTGTTTTGAAATGCACCTGGACCTCGTCCAGTTGCACCACACAATCTTTCCTGGTGCATCTTGGCATTAATTAATTCTGATGTCTTATAGAAAGATTAACAGCCCTTTTCTGAATATATTATCTATATTATTGACAATTTTTTTTTGCAAGAGCTTGAGGTTTATAATGCTAATTGGGTGTACATTCCCGCCTCCAACCTGAAAGTGCTGAAACATTTTGTAGAATATAAATAAGAATATAAAACGAGCATCTCAAACTTCCTTTGCAACCAAAATTGTAGACTGCAGCTACCTTCTTCTGAACAGCAAATTCGATTGCATTTATGTCAGAGAACATTTCCTAAATTAAGGATTAGAGGGCTAGAGGATGTGAATTCTGAGGGTGGAATTCGACTTGGCAGTTGTTCTGTCAGCCCAAACATTCCTGCTCAGAAGAGATAGAATTATCTCCTCTCTCCTCCCCCTGCATGCTGTTCTGGGGGATCTCCCGACCTTCCTGAGCAGATGGTGTGGGGTTGTGTGTGGGGAAGAGAGGAAGGAAAATCTCATTGTGCCAGTGGGACTAAATCAGATGCAGGGACCTGTGGCCTTTCAGATATGCTGGACTGCAACTTACCCCTGATCATTGCCCATGTTGGCTGGAGCAACATCTGAAAGGCCATTGGATCCCCCACTGATGAACTACAAGGTAGGGGTGGATGGAATAGTTGGCATAAAATGTTGCTAACCAAGCAGGGGAGATGATGGCAGTTCATAGGGAGCAAGTAGAGGCAGTGGCATCCTTCCAGCAGTGACAGTGCTCTGTGTGCCCCTGCAGGACCACTGCTGCCAACCCAGAGCTTGGCTGTCAAGGGGCTGTCAGGAATGCAGGTTCATTCACAGGTCAGGAAGAGGACTTGAGACGTGAAGTGCAATCAGCTTTTACTCACAAAAAGTTAAACCACAGTAGAGTTCATCTAGGCCAGTAATGGCCAAACTTGGCCCTCCAGCTGTTTTGGGACTACAACTTCCATCATGCGTAGCTAACAGGACCAGTGGTCAGCGATGATGGAAATTGTAGTCCCAAAACTGCTGGAGGGCCAAGTTTGGCCGTCACTAATCTAGGCTAACCTGCCCTAGTTGAAGGCATTGCTGGGACTGGAGTCTGGCCCCACCTTCCCTCTCTAGCCCTTCCCCCCTGGACTCTTCCCAAGCAGACATAAACTGTGTCGAGAGGGAGGGGCTGCCCTGTGGGCTTGCCTGGCCCGTTGTTCAACAATATGCAAGGCTCTTCGTGATCTGGGTGTCATTGGAGGAGGAGAGGCACTGTTAAGCTGCTGAGAAACTGAACAGTACACGGCTCCTTTCTGTCAGAGTCTATGCTCACACTGAGACCCTCAGTGCCCAGCCCTGTCCTTGAATTACTTTCTTCTTCTGATTCCCTGTGTTCAAACTTCCTGCTTCTGTCACCTCCCAGCTTATCCCTTCTGCAGACTGGTGCTCCGTGGACCACCACCACTGACTTGGGTCTAAATCTTCTTCCTCTGTGCCATCCTGGGGGTGGGGGTGGTTCTTGGGCTGCCATTTCCCATCACTCTTCGTTATTCAGCCAGTCCCTGATATCTGTTCAACTTCACCATCACTGCCCTGCTCCATCCCTATTCCAAAGAGTGTATCATCACCATTGCCAGGAAGGACAGCCTCTATACCCCTTTAATCCTGGCGCTGGGTGAGTCAGTGCCAATTGTTGCTTCTCATTGTATACCTCCATTATTCTTGGGCCCTCTTCTAGGCCTGTTGGGCATGGCAGTTGATTTTTGGTTGCTAGCCTTGCAGATTGCTCTGAAATGAAGCATGCAGATTTATCTGATTGGAGTAACAGTTCAAGGCACCAATGTTTCCCTAAAGAAGTGGTATTCCCCTACACATTTCCTAAGAGGAAGCTATATTTGACATCTCTCTCTCTTTCTCTCTCTCTGTTTCCCAGGTGAAAGGTTGCAAATTCTCCAAACACAATTTGTTTATTCTATACACCCATTCAGCTTTCCAACAGGAACTTCTCCCATCAATGTCAGCTGAGTGGTTGCAGAGGAAAAGGCTGAGAGACAGACGGAGAGAGTTGTGGGACATCAGATAAGATTTATCCAAGTAACCTTTTCTGAAACACAAGGAGAACTTCCTCCCCAATACCTGCTCATCATGCAAAGGATGAAAACCGAGGTGAAAAGAATGAGGAGGGGAGGAAATGAGCTGATCCATAAATCAGCTCGGTTTCTCTCTAGTCATTCTTTTACAAGTCTGTGTAGTTGGCTCCTTGGGTGATAATGGCATTGAACAGAAGATATGAGTTCATTTCTAATAGCGCCTGTTTCTAAGAGGCCTTCTGAGCTGACAGATACCCTGACAGATTGCTTAAACTGATATGCACAAAATGGACAGGTTTGACAGGGAAGCGTACACATAGAAGTCCATAATATTATGCATTAAAAGAACCTGTTTGGAGTTGATGATATAAGGTACATCCTCTTTCACCCCAACCACCTTGCCTTTCCGTCTTTTCTCTCTCTTCCTCCACACAGTGCAAGAACGTGCTGCTTCAAATGTAAAGACAGTAATAAAGTCATGCCTCATCCGTATGAATAATTGTCACTTCTCCTGCATTGCCAGCATCTCCTAGCAATGGATCTACAATGAAATCTGTGAGTGTCGCCATGAGATTATTAATTCAAAAAAACTGGGTGTTTAGTGCAAAGTTTAACAATAATGTATTCTCTTAAAGTCTATCAAAATAAACAACGGATTGGTCAAAGATAGTCTTCATTTGTTAGTTTGTTGCCATGATCCAGCTCTAATTGCATGAATCTAGAAGGTCTGAATAGAGATCTACACGTCAGATGCATCCTTCAAGTTCAATGCTAACTGGAAGAGGGTTGTGGAATAGAATAGAATTTATTGAATTTGTCAGCGGGCCGTTTCAAGAGAAAACCAAACAATTAAAACATGTCAATAATATACACAACACAGACAAAATTTATGTATTTATGAAAACTTAACTAAAAACAGGAGACAGCATCATGGTGTATATCCAATTATAGGTCTACCTTGCTGGTTTGGGGACTGGGCCCACCATGCCTCAAGGTGAATAGACTTGCTTCAGATTCCCCTTGAAGCAGGATTGATGAGTGCACAAACCGGTGTCCAACTAGTATAGCAATACTTATTTAAGACTTGCTCTGAGTGGAGGCAGAGGCTCTGCTTCAGTCAGCAAAATGTATTGAGCTGGCACTGGGCACCTGCCTTTAATTTATTTATTAATTATAATGAAGTTTTAAGTACACTAGTATGCATGCATGTACAGCTACTGCCTGGATCAGTTTGTTCCCGAGTTTAAATGTGGTCCTGTAGCTGTGTAAGTTACTGTGTTTGCTCAGTCAGTCACATTGGTGGTCCCCCATGGCTTGGATGCATGGCTTGTACCTTCCAGGAGTTGCACGTTCCAGAAGTTGGACCCATTTCATGTTGACCTGATGTGTGGGATATTAAAAGGGCAGTCAAACCAACGATTCATTGTTTGCTAGGTAGGCACATGATAGGAGCTGTAGTTTTGCTGTATGTTTGCTAAAGAGAACTCTGAGAACCACTCCCGCTGTGCTCTGACATAGAGAGGGCATACATATATATTCTCCTTGCCTGCATGGGCACATCCTTTTTTTGCCTCTCTTCCCTCTTACTTCTTCATTTCATCACCAAGCCAGAAATGTGAAAACAACTGCTACAGCTCAGACGCCATCTTAAACTAGATTTAAGCATGTCTTTTTAACTGATTTACCATTTTAAGCCTGCCTGAACAAAGCTGCTGTTATCTATTACTCTTCGACAGAAACTCTGAGTGAGAAAATTTTGTTTTTACCTTTTACAACACTGTTGGTGTGATTGATGTTTTAAGGGGGAGGGGGATTACCAGGAGAATCCCATCTGCCTTGAAGCATCCTGTGTTACTTAAACAAAGGTGAAAACTAGCCTATCCAGGCTTCCTTTTAAGCTGCAAAGGGATGGCACTCTACTGAACTCACAAACATGAGAAAGGAAGGATAATATCTAATAAATATATCCTAGTATCTATTCACATCCCTACATGATGAATACCTGTTTACTACATGATGCAGTAAACATTTAAAGGACTGATTTTCTAGTTAATTTTAACTGATGTTGTCTCTGTACTGTGTCTTACGGAATCTTTTTGTACAGTGGAGATGCATCGTACACTCTTGGTACCAACAAGAAAAACTGCTCCAAAGCTGGACACCTGGCACTTCAGATCTTGCAAAAGCAGCAGGAAACTTGTTTGTTGTACTTGTGTGAAACAGTTCACAATGATCAGTAATCCCTCCCTCCCGCCTCGTCCCCCTGGAGAGGCTCTTTGTGTGTGTGAGTGGTGGGCGAGGGTAACCCAATATGTAGAAGACAAAACAGAATGAGATAGTTGGAAACAAAAAACTTATACCTGGGAGCCACTGTGAAGCAGAAAAAAACCTAGAGTGTATGAAGTCAGAGGTTTTGTGTGTGTGTTTATGTGTTTTAGTAGAATCCACTTCGTTTTGGAGTGCACTTAATAACCATATACAACGCTGTCTTGGTTTCCTGACCATTTGTATCTCAGCTCACTCCATTTCATAAAAATCATACACTGAGGGAAGATGAACATGGAGATGGCAGTTCTCAAAATTGCTATAGATGCTTTGAAAACGTCCATTTAAAGCTAAAAGCAAAACAGAATAATAATAATAAAAAGAAATCCTCAAAGTTATATTTATTTCTCTTTCCGCAACAGCTTTATGCATTTAGGCAGTTGGAGGAAGATAACTCTTTTCAACTATTTCATAGTTATTCTTACAACACGTCTTTCCATCAAATTCACCCATTTTCTCAATGAAAACTTGCTTTGTATTCCTGTGATCGCTACAAAAATAACAGAAGAGTGCTTTTTTCTGTTCAGGAATACTGTTTGCATTTTAGAGGCACTTGACTAATGTTCAAGTGTGTGATTTTTTCCCCTGAGAACTTTACCTTGGCACATTTTGCTTCCGATGGCTGCAAAAAGACATCATGTCCACATTCAATAGTGTCAACATTTTGACACGCTATTGTTTCTCTCCCACATGGCACTGCCTCTTTGACCACTGTCCCATAGTGTGTTCTTTGACTACTTCATGACTCCATTCCTTTCGGTGAATGTTTTTAGACAAACCTTAGACAAATCGTATCCTCCTCCCAGAGAGCACACATTGTGGTGAGATAATCAAGACTGACCTCACTGCTGTTGTGGGTGGGAGCGATTGGATAGCCACAACAACCCGATTGGTGGTCACTCAGTTGCTGGGGTAAATGTGGCCAATGGGATCGTTTTCATGCATTAACCGAGGGACCCATATATACTGCTTTGTGTTGCATTGAGCTTCCTCTTTTTCGCCTCGTGCATCGGATCACCCACCCACCCTCCCTATATTTTGGGTTCATTATGACCTTGTTATGCCATCATTGGATGTCTGCTTTTGGGGCAGGGGCCCGGTAGGAATTTTCCCACTTGGCTGATTGGCTGGTGCCACTTGGGTTTCGCCTGCCACGTAGCAAATCATCACAACTTTGTAAGGTTTGGCGTTAGGCATTGGTTCAATGGTGGTGGAGGGGATGTGGTTAGGCTGTGCCTGCCCCTCCAATGCTAGGGTACTCCATTAAGGGAATCCAGGGGCTCGCCTTGCTTTTGTCCGATCCCCTTCCAGGGGTTAGGGCCATGCCAGAGCCCCTGGGAGCATTTGGGGTGAGCATGAGTCTGAGCCTGGTCCAATGCTCCCCCAGGACGTTTTCCCTTACTGACGTCTGCTAAGGTCAGGATCAGCTAGTCGGGAAGCAATGCCTAAGCAAACCACTCACGATCTGTAATCAGTAAAGTTGTGGCCAAAATTATGCCAATAACCTTAAACTAAATTCCGTATCAATTGTGTCTTTATTTATTGGGGGAGGTCTTGGGATCTTAAGACGCAAAAAGGAGAAGAATGATTTCTGCAGATCTGACGGAAGAAGAACTTATGTTATTCATTTAATTCATCCTTCAACCCATGGGGAGCAATGTGAAGGGTGATGAAGGCACAGCCTCCAATTGCACATTGCTCAAACTCACCTTTAGAACACCTGAAGCTCATGCAGGGCAACAGTTTGTACTGAGAATGTGAATAAAGGGTGATAGAAACCCTCTTGACTCCAAGACCAGTGCAAAACTCATGACCCACAGAAATGGCACAGAAGCAAAATTCATAAGATCTATGGGGATGTTGCACCAAACTAGATGGAAAAGAGGGGGAAGAGGTATGAAAGGCACATGCCTTAAAGCTATTCTACCCCTTGACTCAGTAGATTTTATCTGTTTCCAAGGAAGCGTGACCATATTGTTCATTGTGGTTAATGCAACTTTTCTGCATCATTGGTGCTAACAAGTTTAGCATTATGAAGTGATTAGGAGAGATTGAGCTGAATTATCCCTTCCTAACTCAATGGAATTTTGTGTGCCTCGATAAATATTTTGTGAAGATCTTGATTTTGTCTGTTGATTTTCAAGCGAGTTTTAGATAATAAATTACCCTGCTTGGCTCCGATTTATGGGTCTCTCACTCACTCTAACTCTAAAAAATTGGATTTAGAGATCAGTTTGCAGTCTTGGATCTTAATTAAAGCATTTAATTGATTTATAGATGGTAGCTGAGAGTTCAGAACAGCCATTTGTAAATATCTTGTAAATTCTCTGTAGCATTTATGGATTTCTTATGTTAACATAACAACATTGAGAGATTTATAAGAACTGCAGTTCTGCAGTACGTTTAAAAACGAGGCACTTCTAAACACTTGCCTTGCCTTATGAAAATAAAATTAAATAATAAAAAGACATAGCTTTTTTTTACAGGCATTTGTGATTGGTTTGCACAGAAGATCACTAATGACACAATGGGGGATAACTTGAGGCAACATGATATTGGATATTCTGCTGTGTTGTTGTTGCTTTTGTTCTTGTTTTAGTTTTAAATCAACTGCTGTTTTGGAGCTGAGGTCCAAAAATGATTAGGACCAAAGAATTGAGGGAAGATAATTCAATCTTTTTTCCCTTTAAAAGCTGCCAAAGCCGTCATTTGGCTCAAAGGGGAAAACACACAGGTTCTGCTTTCCATGGTTCTGAATGAACAGGAAGCTCCCCCTCCTGAGGTTGCTATTCAGTGTTTAAGCTTTATCTGGAGACCCAATCACATATTTTCTGTGTAGTTTGGTCTGGAGTTAGCATTTGGGGTCATAAAATATATATGTTAAGAGGAACATAAACCGAGTGGTAAATGTAGATAAAAGTTTGTTGGGGATTATGCATAATGACCAGTGCTTTTTTGTCTTTAAAAAAAAATATGTTTAGGGTTACTCTCATTTTGCCTCAAGAAAATCACCATTTTATAGTTCAAATCGGCAAAAATAAATACAGTAAATGGACAGGAGTACAAAGAGTCACAAAATGTTTAGGGGTATGCATCCCCCTGTGTTCCACTAGAAAAAAAGCACTGATAATGACTATGATTCAGTCATGCTCATTCCCCAAGGCCTGTTCGGGATTATGTAAATTGGCACAGAAATGTGCAGAAAAGTGGCTATTAAAAACACATTTTTGGTGTGTGTATATATATATATATATATATATATATATATATATATATATCCCTGCCCCCTGAGAGAAGTGAAACCTAACGAAGAGCTGCACTTTGATCCACAGAGATCACTTTGGCTTGGAATCCACAAAGGTTTAATTCCTTAAGCATCCCTAGTATCCAGCTATATTTTACAGCTTAAAAGGTGGGGATGGGGTCAGAAGAGAGAACTCAGCTTTGAGTCATGCTTTTCTGCTAAGTAGCTTAAAAGCAAAAGCCTAATGAGGCCCCTTTTCTGGTCTGTTGGTAACCTTACAGAGGGAGCCCCCACTTCTCTTCCACTATACTCTATTGTCATGCACCCGGGGGGGGGAGTGTGGTGAGAGACCCCTTTCTTCCCCCCCCTCCCGTTCTGTAGCTCATAAGCAAGAAATACAGCTCTCTCTCCAGCTTTCCTCTGCAGTACTGCCACTTAGAAGAGCCAAGACTATATATAATTCCCAAGGAAGAACCGAGCACCAGTAGCATTACAAAATGAACTCTAAGCCATTAATTATTTCAAACATTTCAGAAACACCCAACCACTAACACACACACACACACACACACACACACACACACACACAATGCAGTACAAGGTGCTGAGAGAAATTATGATAATATCTACCACAAAGCAGCACAATTTGCTTTAGGCAATAGTCAAATGTTCCCTGCATTGGAAACTTTGAATATTCTTTCTTTATTTTTTTTCTTTTGGTCTTAATAAAATGAGTGATCATCTGTATGTATTAGTTATTGCTCAAGACAGGATATGTATGCTTTCCTCACAAGTATTTTAAATGCTTCTCATTTATCACAAAGTATATGGTTATGAGCAGACTATGAGGCTGGTCCATAATTGCTCTCTTTTAGTGCTGCGTTGAAAATTTATCTGGCATTCCCCATTGCATTCAAAAATTATCCAAGTGAAAGAATAAAAGGCTGAAATTCTCGTGGGTATGTGCAGAATTTTTTTTGCGGTGTTTATCTTGCTTTTGAGGTGGCCAAGGGGTTGTTTTGTGTGAGTGTCCTTTCATTCTACAAATCAGCTCTCCAGTAGCCTGCATTTTGCAGCTTGCAAAGATGTCCGTGCTTCCTGAAAGCTCCATGACATCATCCTTGTTGTTGTTGTTGCTTAGTCGTTTAGTCGTGTCCGACTCTTCGTGACCCCATGGACCAGAGCACACCAGGCACTTCTGTCTTCCACTGCCTCCCGCAGTTTAGTCAAACTCATGCTGGTAGCTTCGAGAACACTATCCAACCATCCCGTCCTCTGTCATCCCCTTCTTCTTGTGTCCTCCATCTTTCCCAGCATCAGGGTCTTTTCCAGGGAGTCTTCTCTTCTCATGAGGTGGCCAAAGTATTGGAGCCTCAGCTTCAGGATCTGTCCTTCCAGTGAGCACTCAGGGCTGATTTCCTCAGGACATCAGGACATCATCCTTGCTCAGGCACTATTCCTGAGCAGGAAATAACAATCCATGTTGGAGGCACAGGGCTACTGTCCATCTAAACACATAAATACATGCACATCAATCAGTGCCACAGTGCTTTAATTCAGATGCCACCGGACCAAATTCTGCCTTCTCATGTTCACACACCCTCCAAGTGTCCCTATTTTCCAAGGACGTTTCTGGAATTACGAAAGCTGTCCCAGCTCCTGATTTCATCCCAAAATCTCCCAATTTCCCCTGCCAAAGCTGCCGCTGAGCTCGGGGAGGAGAATGAGACAGCTCTTGTCCTTGAGTGGTGGTGGCAGCAGCAGTGGCAGATGCGAGGAAGCATCCCATGGCCTCTCCATGGCTGCTGCTGCCAACCGCCTCCCAGGGGCAGCTTGTAGCAGCTACTGGAGAGCAGGCAAGGAAGAGGAGAAGCTGCCACTCCATGGCTGACGCCCAGCTTTGTGTGATACACGAACTTTGGAGGCAAGCAGAGGGCAGGGCTGCTCTGGATGGGAAGAAAAGGGGAGTAGAGCAGAGCTCAAAGAGTATTTATTTATTTTGAAAAATGATGCTTCATGCATCTGTGTCTAATCTTGCCCCTTTTTAAAATTTATTTTAGAGCCCTAAACAGCTTTGGCCCAGTATACCTGAAGGAGCGTCTCCACCCCCATCGCTCAACGCGGACACTGAGATCCAGCTCCAAGGACCTTCTGGCAGTTCCCTCCCTGCAAGAAGTGAGGTTGCAGGGAACCAGGCAGAGGGCCTTCTCAGTAGTGGCGCCCGCCCTGTGGAACGCTCTCCCATCAGATGTCAAGGAAATAAACAACTGTCTGACTTTTAGAAGACATTTGAAGGCAGCCCTGTTTAAGGAAGTTTTTTAATGCTTGATGTTTTATCATGTTTTTAATATTCTGTTGGGAGCAGCCCACAGTGATTGGGGAAACCCAACCAGATGGGCGGGGCATGAATAAAACATTTTCATTTTTCATTTATTGGTGTGTGCTTTTCTTTTTGTAAATCTTATTTTAATAAAATAAAATCGGAATTACAGTGGTACCTCGGGTTGCAAACACCTCGGGTTACAAATACTTTGGGTTACAGACTCCGCTAACCCGGAAGTAGTACCTTGGGTTAAGAAATTTGCCTTAGGATGAGAACAGAAATTGCACGGTGGCGGCGGTGCAGTGGCAGCAGGAGGCCCCATTAGCTAAAGTGGTACCTCAGGTTAAGAAGGGTTTCAGGTTAAGAACGGACCTCCAGAACAAATTAAGTTCGTAACCAGTGGTACCACTGTATGGGGTTTTCTCAGATAGTGGTGTGTGTGTCCTGTGTCCCTCTGATGTAGTGATGGTCAAACTTGCCCTTTTTCTGATCGCAAATGCTTTGCGAGTGGAGGTGACAAAAATAGGGTGGATCAGAGAGGGTCAATTGGTGAGGGGAGCGAGAAATGTCCCTTTTTCATCTGAGGACTGTTGGAGGGTATGTAATCAGCACCCACATTATTTTGGCAATCTATAGAAGCTCTGATCATGTTGTTCATTAGGAATATGTGCCCTTCTAGCGCAAGTGTCAGCCAGCTGATGTGGTGAATAAGGGTGATCACTATAATCAGCATCACTGTTAATTATATGTTGGAATCGTGGGCTCAACACTGAGTGAGTACACTGCTTGTTTCAGTTAGCACTGTGTTTCAGGTGATATGAAATGCTAAGAAGGATCTGCTTAAGGCTTCTCATCCACGATGGCTGAACTTCCACATGACACATGACTGAAGTCAAGTGGTGAAGATGCATGTGTGAATTCACCCTTAGTCATATCATCACATATATTTTTTCTTCAATGGAACTATGCAGCGGCACTCGTGGCTCCCTCTA
Organism: Podarcis raffonei; assembly: GCF_027172205.1. Classification (NCBI taxonomy): domain Eukaryota; kingdom Metazoa; phylum Chordata; class Lepidosauria; order Squamata; family Lacertidae; genus Podarcis; species Podarcis raffonei. The sequence continues at coordinate 19,042,013 of NC_070618.1, forward strand.
AAGAATACTGCAGGCTTTGTGAACCGAGAAGCAATGGATTTTTATACACTGTGCTAAAGCAAAATTTATGCCATTAAAAGATTAAAGCAGTGACTCTTAAAAATGCAGAGTCTTCAGAATATGCATTTGGGGAATTTCTTTTTACAGTTAACCAACTATATTTCCTACCCGCAGGAGACAAAATTTATTTTCTTGATGATGCCAGTGACAGCGTAATAAAAGAGACTACTAAAAGTGTGATCTACATAGGCTGTAAAGATAGTATTCCAGCAGCACAATGAACAATATTTTGTTGCATTATGTGGTGCACTGTGTTCAATTCTCAATGCCACACTTCAAGGAGGGTGTAGACAAATTGTTTAGAGTGGACTAATTGTTCAAAGGAGGGCAACAAAGATGAATGTTGGGCTTCCTGCTAGGGATGGAAAGATCAGCTGAAGCCTGCCCCATGGCATTTTTATTGCCTTTTGATCCTTGGTCTACCTTCCCCCATTTTGGCTCGATATTTTTTTGGAATTAATGAATGTAAAGTTCACTTTACCTTATCCTTTTGTGCCGCAGTGTGAGAAGGACAGGAAGCTTCTGCCACATTTGATCTTGCCACAACAGCAGTGGTGTGTTGCTACACACAAAAACATTCCATAGTCTGATAGGTGGTTTTTTAAATATTTAAATTAGATTTTTCCATTTTCCCATAATATTTTGACAAAGGGTCAGGCTTCAGGGAATCAGCTTCCTCCCCCATGGCAGTAAATAAGCAGATCAAATGAAAGGAAATTCTTACCAGTTAGTTTCTTTAATAAACACAGTTAGAGAGAAAGGAAAGTGTCTCACTAGAATGGCAGTGCTCCCAATTAAGGCTAACCCCTTGTCCCTATTAATCTACGTCACCCCTATGTCTTGTAATCTGAGTTTGTACCCTCTGTGCTTTCTGTTCTAACACTCTCTGAGCTCTCTGTATCTTTGGAGAAGGAGGGTGAATGCTGTCCAGAGACTGCGAATCTGTTAACCCACTCTCGTTTGGTGTTTCTTCTGTTAGCTGTTCCCCATCCAGTATTTCCCAGCTTCTGCCTTCTGAACTATGCCCCTCTGCAAACCACTGTTCCAAATCTATACTGTTCTCCTGCTTCTGGGAAGACTCAGGGTCAGGGGGAGGGGGCGGCTCCCACCATTCCTCGTCAGCACAGTCCCTGACACATAGATACAAGCCTATATTTTTCAGAAAAATATGTATTTTGACTTCCCCCCACTCCTTTTGCGATTTCTTATATTTTTAAATTTATAACGCTGCATCTCCTTCATTACTCCAATTAATAATTACTCCCTAGTTAGCATTTACATTAATTTTAATTGTTTGGTTTAAGTTAATCTTGCTAATGAACTTATATGGGTACAATAACATTTCAGATAACACACAAATTTTCCCCAGTCTTTTAAAAAGTCCCCCCCCCCTTAGTTCCTTATTGCTCCTGTAAAGCTTTGCCATTTCAGCATAGTCCATTAATTTAGTCTGCCACTCCTCCTTGGTTGGTACAGAATCTTCTTTCCATTTCTGAGTGTCCTGGCTGAGGTTGTAGGATACATAAGCAGTTTTTTGTTTTCATTTTTCAGTATCTCTGTACCAATTATCCCTGGGGGGGGGAAAGCTTCTTCTTTTTTTTTAGTAAAAGTCATTTTAAACATTCATTCATTTCAATTCATTATAAATCATTTCCCATAAAGCTTTCACCCTCTTACAAGACCACCACATATGGTAAAAAAATACATTCTTTCTCCTTACATTTCCAGCACGTGTTTGATTTTGATTTATACATTTTTGCTAACTTACTAGGTGTCAAATACTATCTGCAATCATTTTCAGATAGTTATCTTTCAATGTATAACATGCTGTGTATTTCATATCTACATTCCACAATTTTCCGCACACAGCTATTTCCAGATTATATCCTGTATCTCTTGCCCAGTGTATCCTCATAAATTTCACCTGTTCGCCTTTTGTATCTTATTCCAATAATAATTTATACATTTTGGAAATTACTTTGACATTATTTTCCAATAGTTCTCTTTCAAATTTTGATTTGAAATTTTTGATTTGAAATTTTTGATTTGAAAAACCATACTTTTTATCCATTGTAACCAATCAGTTACTTGTTGGTTTAACTCTTCAAATCTCTTTAATTTATACTCAAAATCTTTTCATGTTAGTAAGTTCCTATATTTTGCCCAATCACCTCTCATATCCTTTCCCCCCCACCGAAAGTATTTCTTTCTAGCAAGTTTTTTATATTATCCCAGACCGTATATTGATTCTTTCTTATGATATGATTTGTAGAAACTTCGTATGCTCTAACCATCCCATACCATAAATAAGCATGTCAAATGAACTTATTATCAGGTCCCTCCAGGTCCAACACCTGAGTATTCTTCAATGTCCTGTTAGGTTTTTTGTGCCTCCCAGATCCTACACCCCCAGTGGTGGCCAGTTTCACCAACCCTCTGTTTGGGAATGCTAGAGCTATGGTAATCTTGCACCAGTTGGTTGGATTCTATAACTTTCCATTCTGTTTACTAACTAAAAACAATCTAGCACAAAAGATTGTGCACATCTGCTGTTGCTGTTTAACCTGAGCTGATTATCTGGGTGGTCTTTTAGTTAATTTATTGTCTGTGGGACCAAAACCCCAGCGGAAAACATACTAGCTGATGCTGCAGTATTAGAGATAAAAGGAAGAGGGAGGGGGCACCAAACTGCCTTATCATACACAACACAATTGAAAAGTATAGTACAGAGAGGACTAAGTAAAGAAATAAATAAACCAAACCATGCAAAACAGATTAGTCAGGATTATTCCTGCTACAAACCTTAATTAAATGTACCATTATTCTATGACCCATTTTCCCCCCATGTACTTTCATTCATAGTTAGCACCTTAAAAATATACATGTGGTAAGGAACTATTAGACAAGATATCTGCAAGCCTGCCTGTCAGCTGTCAGAGAAGTGCGAGGCAATCATTGTGTTCTGTGTTGGCTATGGCAGAGCTGATGAAATAAATAGAATATGTAATACGATGTCTCTTTCATGTATAAAAGTATCAGCTCAGAGGTTATGCTTCATTAGCTTCAAATGTAGCATGCATAATAAAGGACGAAGACTCCACATTCCTTTGAATCATCGTAAGGAAGCTTATCAGTCCCTCTTTCAAGTGACACTTTATTAAATCAGGGGAATAATGGAAAATATGCCTGCAAAAACTGCAAAGGAATTTGGCACTGTGGTGCATGCAGACCATCCAAATGTCCCTATTTTCCATGGACAGTCCCAGATTTACAGAAGCTGCCCTGGTTTTTGATCCCAGAATGTCCTGCTTTTCCTTAGGACATCCCTATTTTCACCAGAGAAATATTGGAGGGTATGGTAGGATGCCCCTATTTTCATTCGTAAAATGTTGGAGGGTATGGAATTATGTGACTGTTGAGCCAAGGAGATAAGTAACTATACAACCTTTAGAAAACATCTGAAGCAGCCCTGTACAGTTTTATTATGTTTTTATAAATGCTGTCTCCCAGAGTGGACGGGGCAACCCAGTCAGATGGCCGGGGTAGAAATATAAAAAAATATTATTGTTGTTATTATGGAATAGGGCGCCCCTATTTTCATCGAAAAAAAGTTGAAGGGTATGGTGCAGGGATACAAAATACAGAAGACAGTATTTAAGAAGGCAGTGGGAACAGGAGATGTGTGAAGAGGAGAACACCTTGCAAGCAGCTCACCTTTTTAATGCTTTTGTGAACTTAACTGAATGCATAAGCACATTAAAAGCTGCATTGGCATGAAATGTAATGATTCTGTGCCCAAACCTTGTAACAAGGTTTCAAGTCAATGGGGAAAAGGTGATAGAAAGAAAGTATAAGGTAAAAGGTAGAGTTTTGGACCACCAATATGAATTCCAACTGGGTCCACATCTGTCGCATGCTACAATGCACATGACATTGTTCCAAAACGGACTGCAGGTATGAAAAGCCCTGAGTGCCCTTCACTGAGCCATCTGCAACACTGTCTGTACCACTGTCTGCATTATGTTGCGACCAGACCCAGGAATAAATAGAAATCCTAGTGCTGATGGGAAGCATTATTTGAATACCACCCTCAAAAACTTATGTAGGTGCATTTAAAGAGTCTCCTCCTTTAAATTCCTGGGAGTTTACCTTAGTGAGGACCTCACTTGGAAAATCAACATAACTCAGGCGGTCAGATAGGCCCAACAGAGACTCCATTTCCTCAGGGTCTTGTGAAAGAATAAATGTTAAAGAACAATTGATGAACTCCTTTTACCGGTCCACAACAGAAAGTATCCTTTCATATTGTATCGCAGTGTGGTATGCTGGCCTGACAGCCACAGACAGAAAGTCTCTACAGAGAGTAGATATGATATCGCGGGCTGTCCCTTGAGTCCACTAGATGACATTGCAAGGGGTCGTTGCCTTAGGAGAGCGAGAAAAATTCCCAGGGATGACTCACACCCCGGCCATCACCTCTTTAATCTTCTACCCTTGGGCAGGAGATATAGAAGTATAATCAGCCGTACCAACAGGCTAAAAAATAGCTTCTATCCGTGGGCTGTTAGGCTGTTGAATGAAAAATAACAGCAAAAGTAACTTGCGAGGTGGTGTGTTGTTTAATAAGAGATTGAGTGTTTGGGGGCGGGGAGGGAGGCTCATTTAATTTCATTGTACACAGGTTGTACAATGACAATAAAGTTATTATTATTATTATTATTAAATGCTAATGGTAAACTCCTTAATTCCACCAGTTCCAGAGTTCTGGTGTATGTAGTACAGTGCTTGAATAAACTAGTTCAGTTGAAAAAAGTTCATTGCATACATACATACACCTGAAAGTAGTTCCTATAATTGCTGGGTGAGTTTTAAGTTATTTTTGGGGTGGAACATCAAATGATTTCTAGTTCATCTTCATCCCTGGTCCCCAAAACATGAGGCTTGGTATCTTATCTTTCCTTTTTTTCAAAAAGGAAGTGAATTGGACATCTATAAAGAAAGTTAGAAAGCAAAGAGTGGAGACAATTTTCTAAGGTTATTAGGCAGATACAGAGGTTCTGCTGATGCTCAACCACTTATTCACTGCTTCTAAACAATCAGAAGGAAAGGATGGGAGGCATTTCCTGCATGTAACTCCTAGAGAAATGTGCTGTCTTCCAACAGGAGCAGGTCACAGTGTGAAGTACAGGTATAGCAACAAATTGAATGATGCCTTGTGTCTTTAACAGCTGTGTGGGTGCTATAAATTAAGCAGAGTAAGCCTTTACTAGTAGGGAAATGCAATTAAGGGGAAAGCTTCACCTGTTAACCTTCTGTCTGTCAGACAAACAAAAGTAATAAGATTACATTTTGTGTGGCCCCTGTTTTACTCTTAGACTCTGCACTTCAGCACAGCAGCTTGTAACATTCTGAAGGTTTTGCCAAGGATGAACTGTTGATGAACTAAAAGTTCATTGGGTGAACTTGAAATGAACCAGTTCGAAAAGGCAAGATAAACTAGAAGTACATACGCTCCAACATTATAGGGGCATTTATCATTCCCCCAACTGACCCTCCTTGACGTTCATTTTTTGTCCGCCCCCCTTGCAGAGCATTTCCTATCAGAAGAAGGCTGAGTGCCACCATCGCCACAGCAATGGGACACAGCACACACACCCTCCACCATCTTGAGAAACCCCTTAATCCTGATTTGATTTGATCCTTTGATTGATTTACAAAAAGGAAAGCACACACCAATAGTTAATTTTTCGAAAGGGTGTGTGTGTATCACAAGTCTCTTTGAGCTCTGCTCCACCCCCCTTTTTTCTTGCCCAGGGTGGCCCTGCCCTCTGCCCGCACCTCAGAGCCAGTGGCAGCAGCCCTCTTTCTCCTTGCTCATTCTCCAGCAGCCGCTAGGAGCTACCCAAGGGAGGAGGCCAGCAGTGGTGGCCATGGAGAGGCCATGGAAAGACAATGGGATGCTCCTCCTGGTGTATATTTTGCTTTAGGAGGCTTAGTTTGGTCAGAATTGAGTACACACTTCCAGAGTTAACACAAAATACATAATTTCTGGCAAATGATTCCCCCCCCCCAGCATTCCTACCCCACTACATTATTTTTTTAGATGTTTAGAAAGATGCTTAGAAATTGAGGTAATTTTAATCTGACTTAGTATTTTAACTTCTGTATGTTTTATAGTATGGTTTTGACTTTTTCCTCAATTTTATTTTTTCGTCATTTTGTAAACTGCTTTGAGGTTGTTGTTTTTTGCATTCAAGTAGTGTGTAAATTTCATGAAACACATTATGCACCCTCATGCATGGGTCTTTCCTCCCCTACCCCTTTTAATGAGAAAGCCACATTTCTTCCCCTGACCTACAGACCTGTTGGTAGATGTAGTTAGCAGCCCTTAACTCTGTTAAGAGACAAGGGAGGAAAACATCTTGACTACATCAAATTTCACTTGAGTCCAAAATCTGATCACTTTGGCTCATTCAGGTGAAACTTCTTATAGTGCCTACTGGCAGCATAGTTTTTGTTTTTTTTTAAAAAAATGCAATTTAAGTGTTAAAAGAAATGTTTCCAGATGGTCTACATATTTTATCCTACTCCCACCAACCCTTCATAAACAGATGGTTGGGAAAAACATCTAGCCAGAGGTGGCAGTAACTAAATTATAAGAACTGTGAAGGTGCCAGCAAGTGATTCATGTTAGCAGACTAACAGCTCTCCTTTGGGGGAAATTGTACTTTGAACCTTTTTTTTCCAGGATGTCACACATCCCAAAATGCTATTTTTTTCTGACCTCATTATGGGTAGGTATTGTGGAATACTTGACATGGGATTCAGGCCATTAAATATATGATAGGAAATCACTCAAGTCTCTTGAAAGGGGGAGGAAAAAAACATATGTTTCTCCTTGCACAAAGTCCTGAAGGTTTCCTAAAGGTCAGATGGTACAATTTTCATATTTATATCTGCTGATGCAATCTCATCACAACCCATAGGACCATAGGCTTTGATTTAGGCAACTGTCTTTTGTTCTCTGTCATTTCCCAATGGATGTCATGTGAGATCCACACAAAACAAGCTTGAATCCATCACATGACGTCCACCTCTGAGGGTCTTCTGGCAGTTTCCTCAGTGTGAGAAGTGAAGTTACAGGAAACCAGGCAGAGGGCATTCTCAGTAGTGGCACCCACCCTGTGGAATGCCCTCCAAACAGATGTCAAGATGATAAGGAACTATACAACTTTTAGAAGATATCTGAAGGCAGCCCAGTATGGGGAAGTTTATAATGTTTTTTTTTTTTGTATTTTTGCTGTGCTTAATGTTTTTAATTTGTTGGAAGCCACCCAGAGTGACTTGGGCAACCTAAGCAGGATATACAGTAAATAAGAAAATGATGATGATGATGATGATGATGATGATATCCATTAATGATCATTGGCTTATGGTGCATTCTTAAGAACCAGTGAGTAGAACATTGGAGTTGTCTCGAAAATCTGCTATTTGGGTTATGTTAGGGCTTTGGGTGGTAGCTGCTCCTCCTCCTGCCATGGAAGGGAAGGAGGGTTGAAGCAACCTCCTGCTGATTCCAGTTCCAAGAGGAAGTGGAGGAGGAGCTGCTACCCATTGATCTGCATGGCTGCCGTGTTCGGCTTTGCCCCCAGCTGCTCCCAATGTCCTGACATCACAAGCGTGACATTGGCCCCCACAATCACCCTTGCAAGCTGGCACCTCTGCACCAGGCCAATTGGCTCCAGTCTGGTAGTTTTGCCTTCCTTACAGCAATTGTCACAACTCCAGCAGTTTAGGCACTTGGTAAACCTTAGTCATGGATGGAAGAGTGGTTTTAGCTCTGCCTGCCCCTCCAAAGGACAGGGAATCCTGTTAGGGGGTTCCAGGACGAGTGGCTTGTTAGGAAAACATTCTTTAAGAAACAAATAAAAGTTCCTGGAAGCTTAAAAGAGGGTTCCAGAATTTTCTTTAGTGTGTAGGAGTAGCACTCTAGGCTTGATTGGTGTCAGCTGGAGGTGCAAATAAAGGGAGGAAGTTGCAGGCTGCAATTTTCATATGAGGAAAGCACACACACACTCACACTCACTGTCAGCATGCACGCTGACAACAAGTTTGGAAGTAAGACAATGTGTGCTGCTGATACTGTGAGTTTTGCTATGCCAGGATTGTTACTTACTGGACTGAGATTACTGTATACCGAGCTGGAGAGATTGAGAAGGAATGTAAATAGCTTGTATATAATACTAACAGAAATGCTTGTGCAACCAGTCAAGCAATAAAGAAGCTCTTGACTGAAGAATTTGAGTATGACTCCTGTTCTTGTCCTCTGCCTCTGCGGAAAACTCTGCTACCCCCTGCGGTGGTCCCCCTATTTGATGTAAGTCATAGGACGTCCCCGATGCCAAGTTGACTCTAATTCTACACTACACTTGATCTTAGCCAAAAGACCGAGAATTCACTTCTGGCAGGTGGGTCGGAAGGCAAGGGTTATGCCCAGTGCCTATGCCAAACCTCTTACATCTGCAGTCAATAAAGTTGTGGCCTTATTTGACCTAATTTAAACTGTGTGGTGTCTATTCTTCATATTCAGTTATGGCACGGAGCCTGGGCATGCAATAGACCTCAAGGAAAGAGCCGTGTCATGTTATTTGCAATGTGATATTTTATATGGAATTGTTAAGAATAAGGAGGCTATAAATATAGGCATTATGTAGCCACCTCTACATATGTTTTGAGATGAAATAATTTTGCAAAACATTGCAGAGAATCTTTGAGTTTTCAGGAGATTTGTCTCCATTGGATTTTAGTACTAGCCAGTCCCTGCCACCCGCAGGCTTCCATCAGCTCCCTTTCCATGTGCTTCTTAGCTACACAGGTGAGGAAGCCCTTCAAGTTCCTAACAAATGGATTTTCCAGCAGCCTGAAGCATGTAGCAGCAGTTTGCAAGTGCTCACCCTTCACGATTCCTTTTGAGCTGCTTGACAGGAGTAGGAAGGGGAAGTTTGGGACTTGCGGTGAAGTGTATGCAAGAATGCTAGGCGAGTGAACAATAAATAACTGTAGAAAGGGGCATCTGCTGGCTGACAGTGGTTAGAGGCCTTAGGCCTCAATTGCCTTTTAGATTGTATTAAGTTCCATTAGTAAGTAGCTGTGTTTGTCTGTCGTAAGCCTGAAGAGGCCTCTGTACTGCAGCAGAAGAAAAGAAATATATTCTACCAAAGGGCAGGTCTTGGAAGCACACAGACAATTTTGAAGGAAGAGATCAAAGCAGACTCTACCATTTGGTAGGGACAGCCACCTCAGGCAATTGTTTTCAGTGTCATGTTATTACTTAGTTATTTAATTTATTTTTGGTGCATTTTGTTGCCAGGGCAGTAAAAGAAGGTGTGCATGTGTTTGATTTTCTGCTTTGGGTGTAGGATATCTTGGTTGGTCTTTGGTGCTAAGCATTTGACTTGAGGGTGGAGGGGTGACGGACGTGGGTGGTGCTGTGATCTAAACCACTGAGCCTCTTGGGCTTGCTGATAAAAAGGATGCCAGTTCGAATCCCTGTGATGGGGTGAGTTCCCGTTGCTCCATCCCAGCTCCTGCCAACCTAGCTGTTCGAAAGCATACCAGTGCAAGTAGATAAATGGCCACTGCTGTGGTGGAAGGAAAATGGTGTTTCTGTGTGCTCTGGCTTCTATCAGAGTGTTGTGTTGCTCTAGAAGCGGTTTAGTCATGCTGGCCACATGACCCAGAAAGCTGTCTATGGACAAACACTGGCTCCCTCGGCTTGAAAAGTGAGATGAGCGCCGCAGCCCTATCGTCACCTTTGACTGGACTTAACTATCCAGGGGTCCTTTACCTTTACCTTTTACCTGAGGGTGGAGGGGGTGCAGAAGGCACCCTTTGTGGCTCCACCTCAGCAAGGACGAGGGTTTTATCTCACCATATTATTTCAGCCTAAATTTTTGCTGCCTTAGCATACCCTTCAACATTTCTCTGATGAAAATAGGGACATCCTGAGGAAAAGCAGGAAATTCTGGGATCAAATCAGAAAACAGAGCAGCTTCTGTAAATCTGGGACTGTCCCTGGAAAATAGGGACACTTGGAGGGTCTTGCCTTGGGCTGTAGTTTGCACACCAAGCTCAAAATCTCTCCCGAAACTTAGAATATTAGTGCAATGATAGAAGAAGAAGAAGAAGAAGAAGAAGAAGAAGAAGAAGAAGAAGAAGAAGAAGAAGAAGAGGTGTTTGGATTTGATATCCCGCTTTATCAATACCCTAAGGAGTCTCAAAGCAGATAACATTCTCCTTTCCCTTCCTCCCTCACAACAAACACTCTGTGAGGTGAGTGGGGCTGAGAGACTTCAAAGAAGTGTGACTAGCCCAAGGTCACCCAGCAGCTGCATGTGGAGGAGCGGGGAATCGAACCCGGTTCACCAGATTACGAGTTCGTTGCTCTTAACCAATACACCACATTGGTCCATATATACATGAGGTATCTCTATTTTCTTTTTGGTTTTTTTTTAAAGGAACATAAAAAATGAGTTACTATACCATGGGATTGGCTAGTTTGTAAGAATTGTTCTGCATTTTCTGCTTCTCTCTCCATCTGAACTGAGGTAGCTAGTTATTGTTTAACCTTTTACAGGATGAGCATCACTGTGCTATTGTCAAGCCACTGGGAGTACTCTGCAAGTCTTTTTAAATGTTGAAGGAAAAAGAAGTGGCAAACACGGGCAAACCTAGCATTAGCTGACTAATGTCTGAACTCCTCACCACCACCTCTTTCTTCAGGGCTGTTCTTTTCAGCTCTGAAATGCATACAGGAAGAAAGAATGTCAGCTCTCCAGCATTGGGATTCTCAGATCAGGAAAACGATCCTGCATCTGATGGGGAAAGGGAACTTTCTTGGGAGTAAATGCTGCCGCCGAGGTATTTGGAGCAGAGAAGTGTTAAACATTTCCCCATACTTGTCAGAATGTTTAATCCACAAATTATACATATATTATACCAGGGATGGTATAATGAGCCCCTCACTGAAAGTTTATTGTGCCCTCGAAACATATATACATGCATAATTTTATTTGTATGACACCTTTCCACAGTCCAAACTATGCTCAAGGCAGCTTACAACATGAAAAAAATACATAACTACGATGTAGCCATATAAAACATTTATATAAAACAATATATATATATAAAACAATAAATAAAACATTTAAAAATACACAACCAAACTGAACAATTTCCACATAAATCACAAGATCTGAAATAAAGACATACACCAAAAGAAAAACAAAAACAGCCACAAACCATCTAGTACAAGAGTCTTTCCAGCAGCCTCAGTTTTTGCAGCTGGAGTCAGTCAAGGCCCCACAACTCCTAGGCCAGGTAGAAAAAGGCTTACAAGGAATGAAGTGTCGGACTTGCGTTCGACTGAGCGACTCTTCCGGTCAAGTCCTCCGACATGATTAACGACCTGAGCCTTTGATGAGGCTCCAAGCACATTTCCCCATTACGCAGAGTATCCAGCACGCAGGGAAGGAGCCAAGATAATATGAGCTACATTGCAAAGAGTTTTATTTTTCTAACTACCCAGACAGAAAAGAAACATCCTCTCTCTGTGAGTGCAGAGAGCAACTGGAACAAAGGAACAGGAAACCAGTAAACATCACATCCGTCTCCTGTCTTCCGTGAGACTTCCAACAGCCTGGAATCTCTGGAATGCAAAACAGAATCTTGTGACTCCGAGGACTGCACAGTGGCACAAACAGAAACTAACATTGAAATTTGTGGGTCTAATAGACCCAATTTGACTCTAACCGGTTAATTTTTTGTTGCATACATTTCAACGATCCCAAAATGTGAGAGTCGGTAGCACAGATGTTGTAAAGGTGTGGGATCTTTTCCTGGGACAACCCCACTGAAGAGGATAACAGTGGTTACCCAATCCCTCATTGCTGGTTGCAAAGGGGCGCCCCAGCAGTTCATGCTTCTGAGCCCCCAAAATGTAGATCTGTCACTGCTCCTGACTCAGCAGCACTTGGGAAGCTTCCTTCAGTAAGTTTCCTGTAGTCTGCAGTAGTTTTAGCTCTTTTCAGAATCAGTCAGAGGAGCGCATATATTTCTGTCAGAGCCAAGGAAAGGAAAACGTAAAAAGCCGCAGGTTTTGTTGTTTAAGGAAACAATGTGCATTGGGAGTATATTGGAAGTCTGGTAGCAGATGCTTCCCCCAGCAAGTGTTTGTTGGCCCCACCCACTGTCTGACACTTGCAGGTGTGGGTTGCTGGAAATTCAGCTCTCAGGGTTAGCAGTCCTTGACTATACTTTGACAGTGGTGAGAAGGGGGATACATATCTGTATAATCACATGAGAAATTTCAAGGATAGTAAAGGAGTGTGTGAGTGTTAATTACATGCACCTCCACTAGGGAAGGAAACATTCACTTTTAATGCAAAACTAGCTGTTTTGCACTTCCCGGAACAGTATGCAAATGAAACACATCTTATCCTTTGAAATTCACACTTCTCTGAATTTTGTGATGCAGGTCTCCAATTAAGCAAGGTGCACCAAAACATGTTCGTTTGGAGCAAGTGTGCATTAAAATGCACATAGTAGTAATCAGTAGCATGCACCATATTAGGGGAGATGTCTTGCAAAAATGTGTGTATTAGGAAAAGTGTGCATTAGAATGCTGGCAAAAATTTGGAGGTGATTAGGAAAAAAATGGACACTGAAATGGACAGATTCAACCACAAAGCAGATGTACCGACGGGGCTGGCACTCAGCAACAGGTACAAGTTAAATCATAACAACTATGTCTGGAGGGGAAATCAGAGGCTGGCAAATTTGGAAGCAACCCTAATTTTAAACCACAAACAGGCATCTTGAACCCCATGATGAGGAAAAGAGGCTTTGGCGACAATTTCCAAGAGATATTGGCAGGGAGGGAAGTATTACTCACCTCCCTGCTGCAAATTGCTTTTTCCTGAAGCTACTTTGTAGAGAAGTAGTGGCTATCAGGGTTTTATTACTTGTGCTGATGCGTACTATGTAACCTCAGAATACATTCTAATTCTGAGCATGTACTTAAAATGTTTTTTAGTTTACGGCAGAAGCTGAGTTTCCTTAGCTGCCCGCATTACTCCCGTTGCTTCCTTACATACTTGTTAAGATTTTTGATAGTGGGCTTTATAAAGATACTTTGTCACAGTACAGGTGGAATATGAAGGAAGATGGATGGCAGAATTGGTTACTTCCAATCTGTTCTGTTCCTATGTCACAGCGAATCCAGAAAATGTGCATCCATACCAGGCTCCATATTACAGTATATGGGAGTTACACTGCTTTCTGAGCATCCATTTCCCTGCACTGCTAAGAGACATGGAAGAAATGACTTGTGAGCTCATTTTATGAGCTGTGGGTCTAATTAAGAGCATTTGCATCCTACTCACTGCTTGAATATTTCTGGAAGGTTAAAGCCTTGACACATTCGCACCACCAGCAACACTTCCTATGTAACTGGAGGTTTTGCAAATATCTTAACAAGGGCTTTGGGGGATATTAAATTGGAAGGTGGAAAAGGATAGCAATTAATACATTCTGATTACTTATTTATTGCTATTTATACCCTACAGATAGTGCAGAAGGGACTGACGCATCAGAAGAAATGCCAGGACATTCATTTGAAAGTTTGAAATAGCCTTGTTCATGTAAATTGAATAAAGGCCACGCTATCATCGACTTGAACCAGAGGCCACTCTGTCACTGGCTGGAACAGGAAGTCAGGGAGGAAATATTCTCAAGTTCTCTGGCAGCTCTGCAAATTTCTAACAGTTTCTGAAATCTTTATAACACGTTCTGTCTGCTTTTCATAAATATTTTCCATGTCACTTGGGTATTGACTGACAGGCTGACACAAATACAAATAAAGATGTGTTCAATTTTGCTGAATTGCTTTTTAAATCCACGCACACATATCCCCCACTCAAGGTATGTTCTGCTTCCTTCCTCCTTATCCTTACTGACAACACCATGAGCCTTCTTCCCCTGAGACAGATTGGGCAGGATAGAACGGGGCCTTTCCCCCTTTCCCGATGTCAACATTTGTGATTTAATTGGGATCTCTCTATAGTTTATTATAGATTTGGAAAGGATTGTAGACTGTCTTCAGACCCCATCTGTGTTATTTATTAAAAGCAGTATCATACCGTTTAAAATAGTCATGGCTTTCCCCAGAGTATTCTGGGAAGTGTAGTTTGGCTGTTGTTGATGATGATTATAATGATAATGATTCCATTTATATACTGCCTTTATCAAAAGATCCCAGGGTGGTGTACAACATTAAGAATACATGTTACAGAGCATAATGATAAAAGCATTAAAAAGCATAATAATAAAATAATCATAATAACAGTCCCCCTGCACAGTTTAACAGGCCATAGATTATTTACTAGCCATAAGCCTGGGGAAATAGGAATGTTTTTGCCTGGTGCCTAAAGACATGTAGTGATGGCTCCAGGTGAGCCTCTCTAGGGACAGCTTTCCACAATCAGGGAGCCATCACAGAAAAGGCCCATTCTCGTGTTGCCACCCTCTGAACCTCTAAGGGAGGAGGACAAAGAGAAGGGTCAAGTGCAGGGGCCAGGTTAGTTTGAATGAGGAGAGGTACTGAGGTCCTAAGCCTGAGCACGTTGAATTGGGCTCAGAACTATGCAGCAGCTGGGCCAAGATGGGCATTATATGCTCAAACCATCTGGCTATTTAATTTTGCACCATCTGAAGTTTCTGAACCATCTTCAGGGGCAGCCCCATATATGACACGTTATAGTAATCCTACCTAGTGGTTACCAGAGCATAGGCCACAAAAGTTAGGCTGCCCCTGTCCAGAGAGGGATGCTGCTGGGTCACTAGCCAAAGCTGACAGAAGGCACTCTGCATCACTGGGGCCACCTTGGCCTCAAGTGACAGTAATGGACCCAGGAACACCACCAAGCTACATATCTGCTCTGTAAGAAGGAGTGTAACCCCCTCAAGAGCAGACAGTCTTCCATCCATCCAGTCTAGGGAACTACCCACAAACAGTGCCTCTGTCTAATCTGGATTGAGCTGCTGCTTTTTGGCTCTCACCCAGTTCATTACCAAGGCAAGACATTGATCCAGCCCATCTATTGTCATGCCTGTAGATGTAAATGAAATATAGAGCTGTGTGGTGTTTTTTTTTTTTGGTTTTTTTTGATAAATTAATTTATTTAGTTTTTCAGATTAAAATGTTACAATTACATATCCAACAGACCTCATAAAAACAAGATTCCAGAGAATCTCCTAGACTTCCCTCCTCCCCTTTGTGGGTCCTATTGTTAATCATTTCCTCCTTCATCTTCTATGATAATCCAAATCTTTTACATCTCCATCGTATCCAAAGTTCACCATTAAACTACAAGTGTTATTCCAATCCTGCTACTGATTTTAGCTATTCACAATGGTTTTTAAGATAAATTGTAAATTTCCCCCATTCCTTATTAAAATGTTGGTCTTCTTGATCTCTGATTCTTCCGGTCATTTTAGCCATTTTGGCATAATCCACCAACTTAATCTGCCTTTCTTTTCTGGTAGGGATTTTATCTTTATCTATCTGGAATAGAGCTGTGTGCCATCAGCACACTACTGACAGCACACTAGGAAACTCTGGGTGACTCCACTCAATGGCTTCGGATGGATATCAAACAACATGGGGATAGAACTGAGCCCTGAAACATGGAGCCCTCACTGAAGGTCTCCATGGTGCTGAAAAGCACTCCCAAAGCATCACTCATTCAAGATGACCATCCAAGAAGGACCAGAACCACTACAAAGCAGGGCCACCCACCCCCAACTTGGACTGCCTCTCCAGGAGGATACAGTGGCTGATGGTATCAAAATGCCCAGTCTCTCTCCTGACAGAGCTCATCATATAATGCAACCAAGGTAGTTTCCTTGGCAAATCCAGGCTGAAACCCCGATTGAAATGGATCTGGAAAATCAGTCTCCTCCAAGAGTACCTGCATCTGAGAGTTGTTAGGAGACCCCTATTCCGCACACACAAAGCTATAGTTCTCAGAATTTCCTAGGCAGATAGATGGATTGTCAAACCAATCTGAGAACTATAGAGGCTGTCATGCCACGGTGACATGAAGTGGCCAGGTGCCTCTTCTACATCCCATAAGCAGGGAAGGATAAGCACAGATCAGTCGGGTGACTGGAGTCAGGCTGCAATTGCCCACCACCGATTGATAAGCAGGAGAAATATCATTTGAATGGCAAAAGCCCACATTGACTTTTGTTTGCTTTCAGCTACTCTGCTGTTCATATTGCAAATATTGTTAGTTAATAAGTCTGCTGTTTTTCATGCCCCATTTGTAGATACATATCTCGTCTTCATTACAAATTTTAGGGTGGGAAATAAACTGCACCCTTTCTGCATGCATTTATGAACAATAGTCATTCTGTAAAAGGAATGGGAAATCAAAGACTATTTGTGTGACTGATTACATGTGCTCTTGTTGAGTACATAGTACACAGAATTAAGCAGCTAGCAATAAAAAAAGAAGAAGACCTTGTACAGTGTGCATTTTCCAAATAACAAACAGACTAATTGACTATCTAAAAGTGTTCCTTTATGCTACATAATAAGGACCTTTTCTTTGGCAGGAAGTTTAATTAAGTCTAGTTAATATATGGAAGCTGAACTTCAAACAATGCTCATAAACTACCCATATTTTTAATTTCCCCCTCCCTCAAATTTTAGGCAAGAAAAATGAATTTGGTTTAGCTGACAGCTTGGTAGAGGCACAACTGAGATGTAATAGATTTAAAGTGAGGCTAAGTATCTAAATGGGGATATCAAAAAGGAGTGTAAAAAATAGATGCTAATTAAACAGAGGGGTTTTTTTATTTTTATGTTGCCTTCTGTCTGACCTGTTTTCAAGTCTTTCATCTTCAGCATCGTCAACACATATTGAAAAAATCTGATTAACATCTGAAGAAGTAGGGTTCCTGGAAGCAGGTTTGCTCCCCCCATCTCATTTTAGGAAATGCTTTTTAATCAAAGGCTAGTGCCCAATCACCAAGACAGCTAATTAAAGCAAAGGAGGGTGAAACCTGAATGCATTAATGTTGCAAATGTTGCAGATTTCTATGGAAGTTAACATATAAGGTTGCAGTTTGTGAGCAAGACAATGGCCGCTTCCTGCCTTTCCATCTTTGTCTCCCCATCCCCCTCGGCTGTTGCGCAGGCTTATGGTATGGCGATCACACAGGGTCCCTGGACATTTCACCGTCTATTGATCCCTGTGCCACCACTTTATTTCTCGCTGCCACCACCCAGGCCCTACCTGGTAAAATACTGAGCCCAGTCAGGGTTAAATTGAACATAAACTTCTGTTTATTTATTGCAGTTTAACAAGTGTGTGGTTTCATAAACGCTCTCAGTCAATTACAATCTTGGGGTGCCTATCCAGACCTATAATTTCTGCTACCTGCTCTCACTCACTAAATCACCTTTCAGATATTTACTTGTCTTCCTAGCGCCTAACTGTTCCTGACTCAGCTTATTTCACTAAACTAACTCAACCTACCCACAGGAACCCTAACCATTAGGTCCAGTCATGACTGATTCTGGGGTTGCGGCGCTCATCTCGCTTTATTGGCCAAGGGAGCCAGCGTACAGCTTCCAGGTCATCTGGCCAGCATGACTAAGCCACTTCTGGCAAACCAGAGCAGCACACGGAAACGCCGTTTACCTTCCCACCGGAGCGGTACCTATTTATCTACTTGCACTTTGACGTGCTTTTGAACTGCTAGGTTGGCAGGAGCAGGGACCGAGCAACGGGAGCTCACCCCATCACAGGGATTCGAACTGCCGACCTAATTGGCAAGCCCTAGGCTCTGTGGTTTAACCCATAGCGCCACCCGCGTCTCTATCCCAATTCACTCCCACTCCAACCAACCACCCAACTCCCAACAAACTCCCCTTTCACCCCTTCCAGAGCTGGTTTTATAGTCCGTCTGACTCCACCCCTGGGTTCTGATTGGGTAACCTGTTTAACTATTTCACCTCCAGCACTCTCATATGTTAACGTCACACATGGGTCCCTGCTAAAACCCATCCATTCAAACTGGCTAATCTGCTGTGTCTGCAGGGGATGATGTGGGGCATGGGGAGTGGACCGGAGGGAGACAGGCTTCCTTTGGGTCCTCCTGCCATCTACTTAGCCTGGTTGACCTCCAAACACAGCACCCAGTTGGCCAGGAAAGTCACCCATCCTTTCCCTCCCTCCATTAATTGTCTTTTACTGCTCTAACCATTTCCTTTTCAGCTAGGTGGGCTTTGCTGTGGTCTGTTGCCAGTTGCCGTATTCGGGACCGGGAAGGAACTTCCCCCACACTGCAGTTTTCGCCTTCCCAATAACGCTAGTCACAGTTTTGGTGGTTTAGGCCTTGGGTGGAACCCTACAGTCTTCCATCCAATTAGGATGTGGTGAAGTGGTGACTCACCCACCCCCAATTTCATTGTGGGGGACAATAACAGGGTACCCCATTAAAGGGGTCTGGAGGGAAGTCTCTGTCCAAAGAGCCAGTTGCTTAGGGCTAGCGGACCATAGAGCTTCCCTCAGCATTTGGGGACTATCCGCGTAAACCTGCTTTTTGCGATGGACCCACCCCCAAATATACCCTGTCATGCCTCAGTTTCCCCAGTGGGATGCATGTCCAAGGCCTCCGACATTTGAAATCAATAAAATTGTGTCCATTTCAAATCCCAGACTGTTGTTGTGTCCATTCATTTACCACTCAATAGTTGGGTGTGGCAGGGTTGGGGGTTCTGAAGCCAGGCACGCAGCACCTAAACAAACGTTTGCACACTTGTTTAATTTCAAAATGTATTTTAATATATATATTATATTCCACCTTTAATATATATATTATATTCCACCTTTACCCCATCAAGGAGCCTGATTTCTAAGGTCGCCTCATTTCAGGCACCACTACAAGATCTAGATCATTTTAATTTCAGCAGTGTGATGGCACTCACCTTGCCTTTAAGTATAGATCTGAGTATCTCACAGTGACGTTTTCTCTGCAAAAAGGAGTCAGCTTAACAAATAAACTCTTGGAACAGCAGAGGAGAAAGACTGGACCACAGGTGCACTGATGTGGGGTATGAGTGGACTAAGAGCTCGAGTGGGAAGTCCCCACTTCAAATCAATGCCTCAAGACATTGATTTTTTAGACAGCCTCAGGTGAGGCATTATGATCTCAGAGTCAAACATGACACAAATCTATATTACAGAGATAATTAAACTGACCTGCTCTGTGAGGCTGTTGTTAAGTGCAACTGAGATATGTACGATTATGTAACTCTTTGAACACACAAAACAGAATGTTAATTGCAAGATGTCATAATTATGGATTTGCCAAACCTTCAATATCTCCCCCCCCCTGTTTTGTTTCATAAATGAGTACTATTTATCGTTTCTTCTTCTTTTTGTTTCTTATCTGTGCACTTGCAATTTTGTACTTTTCATACAAAAGACCTTCAAATATAAAAGACCTTCAAATGGGCTTTACTTAAATGAGTGAAGGAAAGCTGCATCTGAAAAAGGCGAACAGGCAGTGGCGGAGGAAGAGGAGTGCGGAGGGAGCGCACCGCCCCTGGCAGTGCAATCCCAGTGGGGTGCCATCGCGACTGCCCCCCACCTGTGCTGGGCGCCCCACCCCCAGGACGCCCGCCCCACACCTGTGGGTGGCACACCACACCCCCGGGATGCGTGCCAGCCCTGCCCCCGCTGCTCTCCACCCCCCGGTGATGGAGTATGCTCCGCCCCTGTGAACAGGAAGTAGAATTTCATTTCCCCCTAATGGGTGGAGCAGAGTTCAAAGGTGGCAAGCACTCTTTTTGTTTTGTTTTCAGAAAGGCTGTGGCATCATGGTTTTTGCAGACACAATCCCATCTCAGCAGGGCTTCTGGGAAAATCTAAGGACAGTGGTCGTTTTTCCTCAGCTCGAGGACAGATGAAACAAAGTATGCCTAGGTGAACTATGGAACTACCTGCCACATGACACAGTCATGACCACCAAACCTAGATGTCTTTAAAAAATCCTCTTTAAAAGGGGATTAGACAAATTCATGGGCGAAAAGCCTATTGAAGGCTACTAGCTCTGATGGCTATGATCTGCTTCCACAGCTGGGATGTAGAAATGCTGAAAACCACAGGAGGGGAGAGGGTTCTTGTGCCCAAATCCTGCTTCTTGGTTTCCCACAGACATCTGGTTAGTCACAGTGAGAACAGGATCCTGGACTAGAGCGGGCACTGATGTGATCTAGCAAGCTGTTCTTAGTTTCTCAGTAGTATTGTAAAATAACCCTTTACTTCCCCCCGATGAATAATTGGCATTAGTTCATTTATCTGGGCACTCAGCAATTTTATAGTGATGGTGGTGGCTAAACCTCTTTCCTGACCCCAATGATCCTCAGTGACTCTTCCAGCTGTTGAGAATGAAACCTGCAATCAGCTCCCTCTCACCAGCCAATTAGATATCTACTTTCTGGGCCCCCTGGATAAGGATCAAAAGTTAGGCGAATATGTCAATAAGAAATTGACTTTTTGAGTGAAAGAGAAAATGAACTTGCAACATTGGGGTTGGAAGATTGAAAAAAATACTGGTTTATAGACAATAGAATGGTTGGAATGAATATTATATGCAGCTGCAGGACAGAGAGCCGGACGTCCTTTAATTCTTTTCTATCTTTCTGAAGTCCCCCCCTTCTTTCCCCTTTCTCTTCCTTTCTCTTTGCTTTTTTCTTCCTTCTGATTTTCTTTCTTTTCTTTTCTTTAGACTAAGTAGCTTTCTTATCTTAGTATATTATAAAACGATACTTCTTTCTAATGGGTATGTATTTTTTATGTATCTATGAATAAGTATCAATAAATAAGTTGTTTTAAAAAGAAAAAAGTCAGGAGAATATGAATTGACTTTTATATGACCACTGTTGTAGTATAATTATACCTCACAAGGTCATATTTTGTGTACCACCAGATATGTATGCAGGCACACACAGCATATTTGTTGTGAGGAAAGAAACATTCTACATTTTTAATCTCCCCCCATTTCAAATCTCTTTGCATTTGTCCAGGGGTCAGCAAACATTTTCAGCAGGGGGCCAGTCTACTATCCCTCAGACCTTGTGTGGGGGGCAAACTATATTTTTGGGGAGTAAATGATGCAAGAGCACCATGAGCCCAGTAGCTGCTTATCTGTGTCTTGTGAGCGGCAGGGGCTGGTAGCAGCAGCGGGGGGGACGGGGGACGATGAGCGGCAAGCAAAAAGGCTCTGGAAAGGGGCTGCCTAAAATGGCGGCCACTTGAGCACTGCTGCTGCTGGCATCAGCAAAGCCCAGCCCCCTTCCTCCTCTAAGCAGGGCGGGGAGAAGCCAGGAGGAGGGAGGGAGGCAGCAGCGGCGGTACCACCATGTGAGGGAGAGGGAGAGAGAAAGAACCCGCATGCTGGCATTCCATGTGGCGATTTCCGGACCGTCCATGGACCAGATCCAGAAGGCAATTGGGCCTGATCCGGCCCACGGGCCTTCGTTTGCCTACCCATGCATTTGTCCATATCTTGCCTGCCTCTTCCCAATTCCCAGCAAACGCTTGCCTTAAGCATTCTTTTCACAGTCATCTCCCTTCCTTTATTCCCCTCTAATTTTGTGTCATGTGCAGTTCCATTATGTGGGGAGCATGAATTTCTTTCAGCAAGAGATCTTTTTTATATTGTCTCCATTTGCCTTCAAGAAAACAGAGCCATTTGTTTTCAGGCTTTTTAGTCCAGGGCACTGAATTTTCTTTTATTCACTTTCTTTTCCACAATGTGCAAAAGCACTTGAAGATCGTCGAAACCTCTAACAGCAAGGATGTTCCCCGCCATCACCATTTACTACAGCATTATTAGAAAGAATATCAGTGTTAGTCTAGATTATGGGTCCCCAATAGCTCACAGTTCTGTGTATATTTAAAAAACACCCCACAAACATCCAGACAACAACATAACTATCAATCTCTATGTGATTGTGTAGCAGCAATGCGGATGTTGTATCCCTTTTGATATCTTCTAAAGTGCTCTTATGGAGCCATTCATATTTACTGCATTCCATTTTGTGCTGAATGTTCTTATGATGATTGTAAAATGGTCTATACATAGTTACTTACTTGTTTGTTACAGCAAATATGGAGGTCCTTTTTATCCGTACACATGTTGTAGAACAGTCCTGTGTGTTCTTCCAAATATTATCGGGTATTTCAGATTCTTTTAAGACTGACATCATTTAGCCACCTGCTTGCATTCGTACAACTATGGTCTGTGACCAAGTCCCATTTGAAGTTTGGCCCTCAAATGTCCTTCTCAGGTGACTTAATTAAACTAAGCTGGATTTGCCCCAGATAAGCTAGTAAAATGTGAAGGAAATATGGTGTAGATATATTGTTATTATTATAATTCAGGCATGCCAACTCTAGGGAACAGAGGTGTGATCAGCCACTTCAGTATTCCTTAGCAGGGGGCTCAGCCCCACCCCAATAAAAATATTGAGGGGGTGAAGGACGCCGAACCACTGGGCTAAGCGTGGTACACTCCTCCTGAGTGCGAGAGAGGAGGAGCTGTGGCCATTATCCCGACGACACATGCACAATGTTTGTGTGTGACTGTCAGACTTCAGGGAATCTGATTCCTCACCTGGTGGCAGCCAAGAAACGGATAGACAAAAATAATTCTTACCACGTAATTTATTTAGTATTCACAGAGAGAGACGAAGGAATGCAGTCTCTATCAAGTACAGTGGTACCTCCGGTTGCGGACAGGATCCGTTCCAGAGCAGCGGTCGGATCCTGAGGTTTTTGCAACCGGAGGTGCCTATTCTGCACATGCACGCTGCGCAGTACAGCTTCTGCGCATGCGCACGGCATGGTAGAGCGCTTCTATGCATGTACACACAGCGAAGCCCAGAAAATACTTCCAGGTTTGCCACATGCGTAACCCAAAGGATACATATCCAGAGGTGTACGCAACTAGGAGAACCACTGTAATGGTCTTGCTCTGAGTAAATTCCACCCCCACCCCCATTTATACTATTCTATGTCATTCAGCAGCTGATCTGAGCCAGTGGCAGAGGAAGCCTCTCCGGTACCTGGGGTGGGGCGAAAAGCCAGACTGCGCATGCACGACAGCCCGAATGGACGCCATGTGCAGCGAACCAAATCCTGCAGTGCTCCTCTAACAATATAGTGGTACCTCAGGTTAATAACTTAATTCGTTCTGGAGGTCCATTCTTAACCTGAAACTGTTCTTAACCT
Organism: Podarcis raffonei; assembly: GCF_027172205.1. Lineage (NCBI taxonomy): Eukaryota > Metazoa > Chordata > Lepidosauria > Squamata > Lacertidae > Podarcis > Podarcis raffonei. The sequence goes on from NC_070618.1 coordinate 19,065,442, forward strand.
GAAGCACCACTTTAGCTAATGGGGCCTCCCGCTGCGATTTCTGTTCTCTTCCTGAAGCAAAGTTCTTAACCTGAGGTACTATTTCTGGGTTAGTGGAGTCTGTAACCTGAAGCATCTGTAACCTGAAGTGTCTGTAACCTGAAGCGTCTGTAACCTGAGGTAACACTGTACTGCAAAAAGTACAAATGCTACCACCGCCCCATTAAAAGATGAGTGCCACAGGAGAGGTTTCCGTACTGCAAGTTATAGGGAACCAGGCAGAGGGCCTTCTCTGCAGTGGCACCCACCCTGCGGAATGCCCTCCCATCAGATGTCAAGGAGATAAGTAACTATAAAACTTTTAGAGGACATCTGAAGGAAGCCTGTATAGGGAAGTTTTTAATGCTTAATTTTATTATGCTTTTATATTTGTTGGAAGCCACCTAGAATGGCTGGGGTGGTACAAATAATAAAAATATTATTATGATGGCATATATATATATATATATATATATATATATATATATATATATGCTTTTTTTTCTTCCATAAGTGATCAGTGTCTTTCTTTTCTTCAGTTCTCTGGTGAGCAGTTACTTCAGTTCATCTCCCACCCCAAACCCACGTAATCCTGGTTCCCATAGCTTTATTTTAATTAGCCTCTCTGAGTTTTGTCAGCTCCAGTGTGTTCACAGCTGTTCTGCCACTTCCTTCAGGCTTGAGATCATCAACTCCATTCGTGAGGTAAGTGTGAAGAAGTTCTTTTTAGCTGATGGGAGGTGGTGGGAACAAGCACCTCACTATAATTTTACCTGTACCTACTACAAAGTTTTGCCTCAAAGTTCACAGGAATATCAGAAAGGAACATCAGGCTAAAGTGGCCATCTGGGTCTTGTGTAACAGGTTAAATTTAGCCAAGAAAGCTGTGTGGACATTTTAGCCATACATAAACAATAGCACTGGGTATTCTGCTTTTTTAAGATTTTGGCAATCAGAAATAATGTTCCAAAGGTTTTTCAATGTCCATTTGGGGAGTCATTTTGTGTCTTCTCTCTGCTTCTGCTTGGCACTGCTTTTTTGCTCCTTTCCCCTTCTTTCTGGATTATTCAAATGGATGCTCCCAACCAACTGGCAATCATATAGTGAACTAGATGGTGACATGACATATCGCCAATCAGATTTTGCTATGTGGCTGGGTCAATGAGAGCGAGGGAAATGGACCTTCCATCAGCCACTTGGGCAATTCTAGCCAATCAGGGATGATGCTGTTAATAGGAAGTCACTGTACTGCATAGCCAATCATGATAAGCTGTATCATGATGTGGTATCTTTCTGAGGGACATTCTAGGAAGAAAGAAAAACACAAACAAACCTGGGAGCTTCCCCCAAAATGTGAAAGATGCAAGGCAGTTTCACCTGTTTTCATTCCTGAGCCTTCACTCTGAACGTTTATTCAAAATAACAGCTGGTCCTACAACTAGGAAGCATAGGGGCACAATGGCAGCTCCCTGTCTGTATCCTTTAGTTAGAGGACAGGGTTGTTTAATTGTTAAATTGCAATATTTAAACTGCTCACTGCCATGCCCCATGTTGATTCCTTGCCCACAAGCAGCTCTGAGGGACAAAACAATCTGAAGTCTAGATTGCTACCATTATTAACCAGCATTTATTATTATTATTATTATTATTGACAATGGCTATTGCTTGGTAATTCTTTTTTTCATCATGGAGCTCTTTGAAAACACTGATATGGAGCATGCTGTTTTATATTAAAATTCTATTATTTCCCCTTCAAGCAGGGAAGACAAAATGTATTATTAATTGCACAATTACTTCTGCACACGAAGTACTGGTAAAAAGAAATCTAAGGTTCGAAGTGTCGTGTGAAGTGTTATATATATATATATATATATATATATATATATATATATATATATTACAGATTCTTGATTTTCTACTTCTTACAACAATTTCTTTCCAAACCCATGAAAGTAGTTCATTTTATATTAACACAGAATTAAGGCATTCCACATGGGCAACAAATTACTTACATAATCGACTACTTAGCTTACCTATAAAATTTATTTCAGAGCAATTTACTCTGTTTACATTTTTTTCCCCTTTTCCCCCTTTCATGAAAGCAAGAGAAATTGAAGATCAAGGCCTGACTCTTCCACTCTCTTGATGTAATAGCAGGGACACAGGGGAGCACAGCAAATACTGTGGCTTAGTTCTAGGATATGTTTAGTTCCAGCCCTTTACAAAGGCAATATGCCACTGAGGAAGGACTCAGTCAGAGTCTTTCTGAGTACACATTGGCAATTCAATTTATCTCTCTGCATCAGTTCCCCCTGAAGGACAATACTACTTCTCTCTGCTCTGTGGTACTGTCAGGAAGATTAATTCATTAACTTTTTTTTTAAGTATTTGGGCTACTAGGAAGTAAGTCAATCAGTCAACAATGTGGTCAAGCTGTTTTGAATAAGTGTGTGTGTGAGAGAGCGAGAGAGCGAGAGTGCCCACTTTGGTCCAAGCAGGAGAAATAGTAATGGAAGAAATGTATCCAGCAAAACCTTTAATGACACACTCTGGAATCAGCTACACTAGAGGGGGGAAAACAGAGCTTTGAATTTGTTACAAACATGCAACACCAGATTGTGCTAGAGAGCAAAAAAAAAATCTTTGCGGTTTTCCATAGCGTGTTTTCCCCCTTTCGTTATAATGATTTAATTTCTGACTTATTTATAGCGTTCCACCTGCCTCCTGTGCGTAGATCCACACCCTGAAGATGTGCAAATACTGGCTGACCTTGACTGGGCAAGTTACAAGTAAAGCTGCAACAGTCCTCCAGCTGCAGCCCCTCTAGGACAGAAGTGGCTGGTAACTAATGTGTACAAAAAGTTGTATACCAGAATAAAGTGATTTTAAGAGTACACGTATTAGCAAAAATAGCACACAGCATCTGTTATATTGAGGAAAGCTGCTTTACAGCAATAGGCAAAATTGCATACGAAAAATTGCATATTAGAAGGAACTTGCACCAAAATGCTGGTGGATTTCCATGAGTTCTTTAGCAAAAACAATAACAACATGGCAAGCTGATGTGAGAATGTGGCCAATTGAGCTAAAGATTGTTAAAAACGAGAAACTGAAAGAAACCAAAATTGATGGAATTCATCCATTTCTAGTGCAGACTGATCCCAATACACTGGGTCATAGGAGCCAACGCCTAGAACACGGGTAGGCACCCTAAGGCCCGGGGGCTAATCACCTTCTCAATTTGGCCCACGGACGGTCCAGGAATCAGCATGTTTTTACATGAGTAGAATGTGCCCTTTTATTCAAAATGCATCTCTGGGTTATTTGTGGGGCATAGGAATTTGTTCTTTTTTTTTCTTTCCCCCCCAAAAAAATATAGTCCGGCCCACCACATGGTCAGAGGGATGGTGGACTGGCCCACAGCTGAAAAAGGTTGCTGACCCCTTGCGAAGAAGAAGAAGAAGAAGAAGAAGAAGAAGAAGAAGAAGAAGAGGAGGAGGAGGAGGAGAAGGAGGAGGAGGATTTTGGATTTGATATCCTGCTTTATCACTACCCTAAGTAGTCTCAAAGCGGCTAACATTCTCCTTTCCCTTCTTCCCCCACAACAAACACTCTGTGAGTTGAGTGGGGCTGAGAGACTTCAGAGAAGTGTGACCAGCCCAAGGTCACCCAGCAGCTGCATGTGGAGGAGCGGGGACACGAACCCAGTTCACCAGATTACGAGTCCACGGCTCTTGACCACTGCACCATGGGGCCTAGGGGCTGGAGGGGTCTTCACTCCCCCAATAAAATATTGGAGGGTGCCTGCCCCCCTAAAGTTGATGAGTATTGCCATTCAAGTGGTGTGCATGCATTGTGTCATGTGATCGATTATGCTCCCTCCCCCCAATATTTTATTCAAGTTGACATCCATGCATTGGGTATTATGCTTTGCAATACTCCTATGTATGATGTGTGTATCTTATTTCATATTCTCAGCTACCTGCATTTTTGGACTTTCCTTGATAGGATGGCTATGGGTGGTATTATGACAAACATCTACGCTATAGAATCACTATAACTCTTGCAAGGGTCGCCCACAAGCTGGTTCCTCAATGGCTCAAAAGGGTCTAAGATGCTGTGGAGGCCACCCCCACCCAACCTTCCTCCTTTTCCATCTTCTCCACATTGGTCTTCAGCGTGCAAGAGCTTGAACATGGTGCACCATCACTCTGCAGTGCCCCCCTCTTCTGCTGATCTCAAATGCTTGCAGACCTGAGAACCGTAGGAGTGCAGCAGCAAATTCATTTTAAATCGCAGACCTGTGGGTGATTCACGTTGCGAGGCTACATTTGCCATAGGGGAGGGGTTCCCCTCCCCACACACATTGTCATCATAACGGAATGTTCTGCCAACAAGATGCAGGTGTAAACTGCATAAGCAAATGAAAGCAGGGTTGGGAAAGGATGCTCTAAAAGTTCTATCTATAGAACTTATTCTTCCCTGAGGTGCCTTTGTGCATCTGGTATATGTTTCTGAGAAGCTTTTGCTCTTCTTTTTTCATGGTTTGAACTTTATAGTTAAGGTGGAATAAAAAGGTATGCGATCGCTTTGGAGCTGATGTACTAAAATGGCAAGATAACAAGCACTGTTGGGATATATTTAGGAGTGATACACACATTTATTTATTTCAATTTTTACATGCTGCTTTCCCATGGAAGGAAGGAAGAAAGAAAAAATCGTCTCCAAAGGAGCTTGCAAAAAAATAAAAAAATAAAAATCTGGCTTACAAAGCCTGACGAGGAGGACATAGGAACTGCCAACTGCAGCAGTGAGATATTTCCTTTCTGCTTAATGAAATCATTACTTTATCACTCTCACATTTGTTCTTATTTAAACCTTCGCTCTTCTTTTGCATACTGTCAGAAGTGCTGGACGAGAAAGGAACTTGGGTTTTGTTGGACATCCGCTTTTAGAGTGGAAGCACGAAGAACAAAGTTTGCTGGATAGAAAGCCATTGTCCAATTAGTTTAGATGTCTGGAGAGCTGAGCATGAATGTGTTGCAGTCCCCATTTCATCATCTGCAGTTGTCAGGAAACATTGTGGAGAATTGGGGAGGGGGGGGGAATCCAGGCAAAGGCTTGAAATATATCTAGACGAAGCCGGGACTGAGGGGGAAAGTAATAAGATGAGTGCTGGGCAGAAGTTCTCCCCTTCACACACCTTTGCAGGTTTATTTGTGGCCTGGAAAGAGGGACCTTTATGTTAATATTTATGGGAGGGGCAAATGCTATAAATGAAGAGGGGACACACAGCTTACCATCTTCACAGGAAGCACCAGAGGGTTTTCAGAAGTTTATTCTAATTTTTTTTTAAAGAGTCTGCTTCCTCTTGAAACATACCCTCTAACACCCCCAAAATGTCGGGGTCGTCATGAAAACCCTTAAGCCATCATAGATTCTGGGCTGGCCAACCACTGCCACAGTGTCTTTTCTCCCCTAGCAGATCAGGAGGAACAAATGACAGCAAAGGTTGCAAGGTTTTTAGTTGGGGCAATCAGAATAAGGTCCACTATTTGACTGCTGATTCAGGATCCCAAACTGTGTTTTATACAATCAACTTTTTTATTTTGTTCTGTGTATACTGCAATGTTCTTTTGTTGATATGGCCGATGGCTGGCGCAAATAAAGTTTCATTCATCATGGCTTCTCACTTTTTCGACTTACATTCCCAAATTCCCAAGAGCTGCAGTGTTTCAACATGTTAGTGGAAGTTCAGATCTGAGCATCCCTCTAACACATTTCTTAGGTCTATGCCTCCTACTCCCCCTTCCAATATGGCGTCACTTCCTGTTCTTATGAAAACAAGATGTGGATCACTTGAATGCCCCTAAGAAAGTTTTTCATGGTTTCCCTGCTTCTCAGTCAGTCGGTCACCCCTGACAAAAGTGGTGGTTGGGGGGACAAAGAGGATGGGTCTGTCCACAAGGCCACAGCCGCGATTGCAAGGAGCTCCGATGGGTTGCAGGTGCTGAAGACCAGTCATTATGGTCACTTGGCTCTGGCCTTCTTCATTTCTTCCCTGGCTTCTGAGGAGGAGGTGCACTGCACTGATGTAGAATATGCCCCTATTTCCATCTGAGGAATGTTGGTGGCAGTGGGCCTGCAGTGAGCTGGCCATCTGTAGCAGGGATAGGAAGCTCAGGACTGGGCAGAGGAGGAATGGTGGAGACTGCTTCCCCATCCTGACCCTTCCAGGGAGGAAGAAGAGGAAGACAAGGGTTTGCAGGAGGTCACAGCTCAGAGGCAGATGAGGGGGAAAGTTGGGAAATAATGGGAGAGGACGAGGAAGAAGCAGCAGAGTGGCAACAGCTGACGGACATGGTGTCTTTAGAAAGCATTCCAGACATTCCATCTCCCAGAACCCAGCAAGCCTTGAAAGTAGGAGAGCAAAGAGCTCAAAGTCAGAGGGCATCTAGCAGCACCCATAGAAGTGACAAATGAAGAATGGGAGGGGGGTGGAGATTCACTCAGGACAGCACCATTATCCAAGAGGATGGATTCTATAGCCTTCCTCTGTAAATATTAAAATAAAAATGGAAAGTAAGAAACTTTTCCTTGTCTTTATACTTTCCTGGGCAAGCATGCAGGAGTTCCTGACAGCATCCCTTCACTGTCTGGCCCCAGGGACACTCCACAGACCCAGGGCCAGATTCAGGTTTGATGAGGCCCTAAGCTATGTCCAGCTGTCCTTTGTTAACAACAAATTGTCACTGGTTTTTTGTGTGAGTTGAATATATGCTATATGGTAATTTGTGGACCTAATAGGTATCTAAAGCCATTTGCACATAACAAATAGGAGCCTACACAACACAAAACACTGTTGCTGTATGTAGGTTTTATTTGTTTTTTATCTTATATTTTGGAAAGGTACATCCAATTGTTTTCCCCTTTAAATTTTGGGGGGACCCCCAAGAGAGTGGGGCCCTAAGCTATAGCATGTTTACCTTATACGTAAATCTGGCACTGCACAGACCACACCATCTCTGTGGCCCATTCCTCACACCTTGAATGTTTCTGCCTGACAGGAACATGTTTTTAAACTGTACAGAGGTACCTCTGGTTAAGAACTTAATTCGTTCTGGAGGTCTGTTCTTAATCTGAAACTGTTTTAAACCTGAGGTACCACTTTAGCTATTGGGGCCTCCCATTGCCGCCATGCCGCCGCCGCCGCCGTGCAATTTCTGTTCTCATCCTGAGGTAAAGTTAACCCGAGGTACTACTTCCAGATTAGTGGAGTCTGTAACCCGAAGTGTTTGTAACCCAAGGTACCACTTTACTTGCCTATAGGAAGGATAATGAGGAGTGCGAGAGTGTATATACAAACTAGGTAAAATTTACATTTGTTGCTCTACCCACATTTCCCTCTGGCCCTGCCCACCACTGGCATGTTGTCCCAACCATTGATCTATAGCCTGTCCCCTAGAATGGGAAAGATATTTGATCCCCTAGACTGTCTGAATGGCAACTCTGCTCAGTTGTGATGTATGCTTCAAATTGTCTCACGTGTTACAAGCAAAGAAGCTTCTTGTTGGAGGCCAAAAATATGAACCTGAGTGCATTCATACAATTAAAATTCATATCTCTGCTTGGTAGTTTCAGATAACCAATCCATTGAAAGGGTTTGACATGATCAGAGGAAAGATCAGACTTTTAAAATGGTGCCACAGCACCAATCAAGAAAGTTGTTCAGTGCTTTATGGCAATGGGGAAATGATGTCAAATCTTTCCACAAAAGTAGCTCTGCAGGGAAACTTTTGGAAAATAAGATGAATGGTGCTGGCATGTGCAACAGGAGGGATCACTAGTTGCTGTCAAACAACAACTTAAGAGGTAGTTTTAGAGTTTTATGCTCTAGGTAGGCTCATCAGAATTTCAGCTGATGCATCACAGACTGTTAGGAGCAGTAATTCTGCAGAAACATGGTGATTCCTGGCAACCAGTGGCATATGCCTCTACGTCTGTGACTGATGCAGACAAAAGATATGCACAAACCCAGAGAGTTGTTGAGAGAATCTTGTTTGCTTGGGAGTGCTTTCATCAATGTATCCATGGTTGGATTCGTGAAGTTGGAAACAGACAGTGCTGTTTGGCAAACCAGCGAATGGCTGCATGTGAAAAATTCAAAGATCAAACTGCAAAATAATGGTTTTGACTATCACCTCTAGACCAGGTAAATTTATGTTTACTGCAGGTGCCCTTTCCAAAGCTATAAACTCTACTTTGAAAGCAAAAACAAACAAACCCTGAGCTTGCAATTCAGGCTTATGTAGACTTACTTGTCAAACTACTCCCAGCAGCAGTCAAGGAAATGAAACGTGTCAAAACAGAAAAGATGTCTGAGAATTCAAAAGGAAATGGTCATTGCAGGAAGCCGACAAACAAAGACATCTGTCAACTCTGCAGAACCATGCACTTCAATGTATGTCTACTCAAAAGTGGACCCCATTGATTTAACTGGGACTTACTCCCAGGTAAGGGTGTGTTGGATTGCAGCATAAATGTACAAAACAGATGTTTTGCAAATAAATTAAGTGTACTACTTACACAGGCATTTGCAGGAGAGCATGCTGTCTCTTTAGCAGACACCCATAAAAATGCTGTCCATCTCAAAGCTTTAGGTTACCCAGAATCACAATGGCAGCCTCAAAAATGTTATTGAATGAGTAAACCTTGAAAACGTCCATTGGCCCAAAATACAAGGGCTTGGTTACTGGCCATGGGTCCATATATACCAAAAAGCCATTTTAAAACAGCTGCATTGTTTGTCAGTTTGTTTTGGGGCCCAACTCAAGCTTCACCCTCAAGTATTGGAAAGACCAACATCTTCCCTACATGTTAAGATTGGCAGAGAGGACCTTCTTTGTAGTTTCACTACCATCACAAAGTCCAGGGAATCATGACCCCGGAGACGGAAGGCATGGTGGAAAGACAGTGTCTCCTCACAGGCAGGAGGAAATGTGAAGGATTATCTCCTTTGTCACAGAACTCCCACCCAGAGGAGGCAAAGGAAGTGACCACACACAAAGGGTCTTCTCTAGGAAGTTCAGGAACTCTGTGTACTAGCCCTGTGCTTGTCTAGTAAAACATGCATTTGTGATTTGGGCTGCAAGCCGCACAGTTACTTTCGCAGCAAGCATTCCCCACCCAGAAGTCAAGCAGACCAATGGAAGTTTCAACTTGAATGATCAACATTAACACACAAAGGCAGCACTGGTATGATACCAAGGAGCCTTAAAAAAAATATTAAAGCAATATCTCAACTATTTCAGTCAAAATCTTTCGTGCTTTCATCCATCTTTCTCTCTCTGCTCCTTTTTCTTTCTTTTTATTTCATCCCACAGTCACTAATCTGTTTTTTCCAGCAAGGCGGGACATGCAATAAGGTACAACATGCAACTTAACAGAATTCAGATGAGAGGTTTCTCAACTTCTGTTCTATTTTGTCAATTCTTCTCACTCTAAAGAGTACCTACAAAGTTCTTTTGAGACTGGCCTATACAATCAACATCTCTACACTGAAAATGGAGGTAAGCAAGCTAAAATGAAAATAATGAACACGCCTTTCTAACGCTATGTTTAGGAGCTAAGTGAAATATCTTTTGGGGGAATCGTTTGCCTGAGATAAAAAAATGAATTGCCAGATGCAGTCATTTTCTTGTGGTTCTAGCATTATACATGTTCCCTACTCCCACAAATACATTACATTTTATTATTGCAATATGCTTACTGTAATTTTGAGTTTACAGTTAGGTAGTTTAAACTCTTTGACTTGAAAGTACTCTTTGACTTTCTTTTCAAAGTGCACTCCCCTCTTTTTAAAAATAAATAAATAATCACATGTTTTACCTTCATCTTTATTTTATTACTTGATTCCCCTACAGTTCCAAGAAAGAAACAGCAACAAGCTGTTGAGCAATGTTTCTTTAAACAATATTTTTAGCACATGCTCTCATGGAATACTGGCTTATTATTATTATTATTATTATTAATCAGAACACATGTTACACCTGATCTGGGAATAATGGGATAAGGCATGCATTATTGGGCGAACTGGGGCCACACTTTAATCTAACTTCAGAGTTAGATTAAATGCTGGATCTAGACACATAAAAAAAAAACCCCATTTCAGGAAAACACGTTGTAAACCTGTGGTAAGAATTCACCTCTACACCATCTTGTTCATTACCCAGGTGAGGAACCTTATAATAAACCACAGAACCAAGGAAACTATTTTTCAAGTGCAGCATCTGGATTTAGGGACCCAGCGTTTATTATAGCTATTGCAGTAGGACAGAGCTCACTCAATGTGCCAGTTGAGAAGGTCTGCCCTGAGGCACTTCAGAACAAAAGGTTGTATAGTAGTTCAAACACAGCAAACAAAGAGTCAGAAAACATCTTCACATGTGTCAGGAAAGGTTACAGGTCAGGAGAAGTAAAGCACACATGGCTCCATACTGGTATCTGTGCCCCGCAATCACCTTGGCGTGGCCCTGATGTGCCCAGACCATTTGACCATTTTCGGTTTCAGATGTCCGGCGTTACCCTGGTAACCTAGCCTTCAGTGAGGGAAGAGCATCATAAAATCCTCTTCCTGGGTTTCAGAAAGCTTCAAGCATAGCTGATTTACACTCTGGTGCTAAAACATCCTGCCATTTGTACCACTTTCAGGGGTAGATAAGGAGAGATGGAATGCAGCTTAGGAGGGGCAGACTACCTCCTTCTGTTCTGTCATTTGTGACAACCACAACTTGACCTCTTAGGCACTTCCTGGCACTTGAAACTTGCCAGGTGCATTTTGCACCTGGCTATTGGCTGCTTGTGACCAAGTGAAGCTGCCCGGGTGCCAGGATGGCATCTGATGTCTCCATCAACAGGAGGTGCATGCCTGGGGACCCTTCGATCTTGTCTTTTCGCACACCAGCAACACATCCTGCAGAATTCTATCCGATATATTTCATCAGCACAACCAGAATGAATTCCAGGAACCCAAAAAAAAGTTCTTATTGAAAAATACATCTTGCAAGCCGTCTGGCCCCAAAATGGCAACCGGGCTTTCCGTTTTGGTGACTGTAACCCTGGTTTAAGCAGCCATTTGGTGCCTAGCTTATATATCTGAGTTTCTAACACTGACAGTTCCCTCAGCCTGGGTACCTCAACCTCTCAGGTTAGCTTCTGAGGGAGGCCGGGGGCACTTTACTGTTTGTGCTCATTAAGGAAGAAATGTAAGCAGCATACAATTTACTTTTTCCCCTCCCCAGGTATGCAAATTGTAACTGTGAAAAAAGCTATCAGACGAAATAAATATAGGAATTTTGAAAGTCCCAGGAAGGGAGTGGGTGGAAGCAGCACACTGAAAGCAGCACATGTTCAGTGAAAATTTAGTCTATGACTCTCTTTGATTTTCTGTTGAGAAGGCCGTTGAGGGGTGAACTCTTTCTCATTGCTGTTGAAAATGACTGTACCTTTGGCCCCGACTCCTGAACACCTTGGCTCAGGTTGGTAAACAAAGGAAGAACGAGTTCAGAGAAACCACCTCACTCCTGCACACTTTGGAATATTCTGTCCTGTAATCTTTTTTTGGTTCACGGCACTCAATTTCAGGCCTAGAAGATTTTGCCTTTGAATTATTCTCATCCTGAAGAGGAAAGAGCATATACAGGACAGGAGTGATTTGAACTGGGATTGAAAGGAGCTGACTGTTGTTACAGTGGGACTTCTCAGCAAGGTCTGTTTCTAATCGTTTATCTTCATTACTGTGATTGGGAGGACAGAAATGGCTAAACAAATTTGAGAGATGCACAGACAAACTGAGGAAAACTTGGCACTGCCTCTTGCATGCCTGGTTGCGGAATGCCCTCCCTAGGAAGGCCTACCTGGCGCCTACTCTTAAAGGCTTTCATGCCAGGCAAAGACCTCCTGAAAAATAAGTCATGTCAGACTAACCTGATCTCGTTTTTTGACAGAATTACAAGCCTGGTAGATGAAGGGAACGCAGTGGATGTAGCCTACCTTGATTTCAGCAAGGCATTTGGCAAGGTGCCCCATGATATTCTTGTAAAGAAGCTGGTAAAATGTGGTCTTGACTATGCTACCACTCAGTGGATTTGTAACTGGCTGACTGACCGAACCCAAAGGGTGCTCATCAATGGTTCCTCTTCATCCTGGAGAAGAGTGACTAGTGGGGTGCCACAGGGTTCTGTCTTGGGCCCAGTCTTATTCAACATCTTTGTCAACGACTTGGATGATGGACTCAAGGGCATCCTGATCAAATTTGCAGATGACACCAAACTGGGAGGGGTGGCTAACACCCCAGAGGACAGGATCACACTTCAAAACGACCTTGACAGAATAGAGAACTGGGCCAAAACAAACAAGATGAATTTTAACAGGGAGAAATGTACAGTATTGCACTTGGGCAAAAAAAATGAGAGGCACAAATACAAGATGGGTGACACCTGGCTTGAGAGCACTACATGTGAAAAGGATCTAGCAGTCTTGGTTGACCACAAACTAGACATGAGCCAACAGTGTGACGCGGCAGCTAAAAAAGCCAATGCAATTCTGGGCTGCATCAATAGGAGTATAGCATCTAGATCAAGGGAAGTAATAGTGCCACTGTATTCTGCTCTGGTCAGACCTCACCTGGAGTACTGTGTCCAGTTCTGGGCACCACAGTTCAAGAAGGACACTGACAAACTGGAACGTGTCCAGAGGAGGGCAACCAAAATGGTCAAAGGCCTGGAAACGATGCCTTATGAGGAACGGCTAAGGGAGCTGGGCATGTTTAGCCTGGAGAAGAGGAGGTTAAGGGGTGATATGATAGCCATGTTCAAATATATAAAAGGATGTCACATAGAGGAGGGAGAAAGGTTGTTTTCTGCTGCTCCAGAGAAGCGGACACGGAGCAATGGATCCAAACTACAAGAAAGAAGATTCCACCTAAACATTAGGAAGAACTTCCTGACAGTAGGAGCTGTTTGACAGTGGAATTTGCTGCCAAGGAGTGTGGTGGAGTCTCCTTCTTTGGAGGTCTTTAAGCAAAGGCTTGACAACCATATGTCAGGAGTGCTCTGATGGTGTTTCCTGCTTGGCAGGGGGTTGGACTCGATGGCCCTTGTGGTCTCTTCCAAATCTATGATTCTATTCTATGATTCTATGATTCCCCTGACATTTTAAACTATGCTGTAGTTTTAGTATCATTAAGCTCTGTGGATTGTTTACCCCCTCCTCTCTTTTTTAATTGATCTTTTTTTAAAAAAATTATTAACAATTTCAATATACCAACTATCAAAAAATATCATATTCATTATTTTCCCCCTTTCCCCCCACCCCCTTCAAACCCTCCCACCCCAGAGACTTCCCTCAGCTCCTTTCTCTGATTTCTCAGCACATATTATTCTCTGCATGTTATAAAACTGTACATCTATCTATCATGTTATCAACCAATTAATTTGTGTATGTTTATTCAGACCCTGCCAAGGAGTCCACTTCATTTTGTTGTCTTTTTAGATAGTTTGTAAAAAACTCCCATTCTTCCTTAAAGTCACAGTTGTCCTTGTCCCGCAGTTTGTATGTCAATTTAGCCAGTTCTGCATAACTCATCAATTTTTCTTGCCACTGTTCTTTCGTTGGGATTTCCTCATTCTTCCATCTCTTTTTTAATTGATCTGGCTTCTTGGATTGATTGATTGATTTTGTATACCCGTTGATCTCAGGGCGGTTCACAACATAAAATCACCATATATAAAAAACAGGAAATACATAACGAAGACAACCCAATAACCCCCCTTCCACAACACATTTTTAAAGGGCATCGCATGTCAATCAGCCAAAGGCCTGGTTAAAAAAGAATGTTTTTGCCTGGCACCAAAATGAAGGCGCCAGGCGAGCCTCCCCGGGGACAGCATTCCACAAATGGGGAGTCCCTGCAGAAAATGCACATTCTTGTGTTGCCACCCTCCAGACCTCTTGTGGTTATATTTCTTTGCTCTCTGTTTTGAATTTAAGGGAAAGGTAAAGGTACCCCTGCCCGTACGGGCCAGTCTTGACAGACTCTAGGGTTGTGCGCTCATCTCACTCTATAGGCCGGGAGCCAGCGCTGTCTGCAGACACTTGCGGGTCACGTGGCCAGCGTGACAAGCTGCATCTGGCGAGCCAGCGCAACACACGGAACGCCGTTTACCTTCCCGCTAGTAAGCGGTCCCTATTTATCTACTTGCACCCGAGGGCACTTCAGAACTGCTAGGTTGGCAGGCGCTGGGACCGAGCGACGGGAGCGCACCCCGCCATGGGGATTCGAACCGCCGACCTTTCGATCGGCAAGTCCTAGGTGCTGAGGCTTTAACCCACAGCGCCACCCGTGTCCCGAATTTTGAATTTACAGGGGTCTTAAAAATTTATTGTCCCATGTTTGTTGCTTTTTTCTGGCTTTTATTGTAATGCAGTTATTGGTATGTTGTAGGCTGTCCAGAGAACTTTTGGTGTGTGTGTGTGTGTGTGTGTACATGTAATGATCTCAGGCAGTCAAGCAAACCCCAATAAGAATTAATGACTCTCTGGCAGTTTTATGATACGTCTATTTGCCTATTAAATCCAGAGTGCGGCTCTGAGCCTGCTGCTCTTTGCTACGAGTTGGTCACTCTGAGTCTCCGCCCCATCACAACACATAGGGCGCCAAAGTCTAGTCCTTCCTCTTTTGTACTTCAGTTGCATCTTTACCCTTTCAGCTCTTTTGGTTTGGGGAGATGGTGGGTGAACTCTGCCCCCCGCACTGTGCTATCAAACGAAAATTTCTCCAAACACTGTCTCCCTCCTGGTTTCATGGCAACCCCCTCAATGTCTTCTATCTCCATCCCTCCCTCTGCTTGTGAGCTCTCCAAGTCTGGAAACTCTTGATAAAGGTGGGGTCGAACTACCCCACTCCTGCTCATTCTGGGGGTGTGATCTCTCACTTCCAGAGTCAGACTCTGGCTCTCTTTGTACTGGCAATCCTTCATCTCCAGAGTCTGACTCTTTCAGGCATTCGATTCAGCCACGTCCTTGACATTCCATGTACCAGAAGCTCCCACCCCTGCTTGCTCTGCTTACCAACTCCCACTGCTTGCCAACCCTGTCAACCACCCCTTTTCCCAAACCTGACCAACACCTGCTCCACAGCTTAACCCAAAATTCCACCCCTTCCCTCACAGCTTGCCAAAACAGCCCTTCCTTTGCACGCTGAAGTAGATAACAATGTTTCACGAGGCTGCTACTGTGATTCTGAGTAACCTAAAGCTGTGAGTTGGACTGCCTATTTCTGGAGATACGCTGCGAGATAACATGCTCTTTTTCTTTGGTGCTGAGTAGATAAAATATTTTGCATTGGTGTGAATTACATGTCATCTTCGTTGTGTACGTTGAATTAAGTTGTTCAGTCATTGAAAATATATCCTCCTCCACCTCACTGTCAAAATGTGATGGAGCTCAAGCACGAATAAAGAGCTGTGTGTGTGTGTTTATATTGTCACTGTGTAAATAATACAAAACTCACTATGTTTGCATGTTGCACAGATATTCTTCCAATAGATTTTCTCAAATGTAGCTGTAGTCCTGCGATGGAAACTATCACAGGGAATTCCATCTGATGTATTACAGCAAAACCAGTGAACTTTCTAATGTTCTGGAATTGTTAGCAAGATGCCTGAGTCAAATGGATAAGCAATTCCTTAAAGATCCATTACATTCCTTGAGAATTTCATCTAGAGATCACTCTTGGCTTTTGTGAGAAATCATTAGCTTTTGCAGTTTAGCTTTATTATTTTCTCTTTAATGGGATTAGTAAATAATAACATTAAAGATATTAGGATGCCAAATAAAATAAAATAAACCCCTTCCCTAACCCCATTAGCATGATTGTTATTATTAGACTGATTCTTGTTACTCTAGACTCCATACAGATGATATTATTCTAAGCTATCCATTTTCTTGGGTTTCTAGTCTGCTGGCAAATGACCACAAAGGCTGAAGCAAGCAAATAATGAGATTGTGTGGGATATATGTGACAATTGTTTGAGGGTTGTTGTTGTTGTTTAATCTCCCTATGTCTACAATGAGGCAAACAGGTTTGGCACAGGAAATACTGTTAGTATTTCCAGTGCAAAGTCTTTGCAATTACAATATAATGATAGAGTCTATGCCGATATAATTGAAGGTGTGGCAAGAAATGAGAGTTAAGAGCTTAGAGCCACATGCTCTTTGCCACTAAAGAACATGGAGGAAGCAGAAAGACACGTGTTAGGATTGAAGAAGAAATGGCCCGATGAAGTCCATTCAGAAGAGAAAATTGAGCTTCGCTAGACAGGTCCTGCCCTTGTCAAAATCTCATTTTCAGACTTCCTCTGTTAGAACTGTGCTGGGATAGGCGTCATGACATAGTATCTTGGGTCCTTGCTTGGTCCTAACCTCCCAGCAGCCCTTTATGAAAGGAAAGGGGAAGAGGCTAATGGGAGGTTATTCAAGAGTTGCTTTAGCTGTACTGCCCTTGTTGTAGTTTGACCTCTGTTTAGAGATGGGTGAATTCCTCAAAGCTTAGGCTGGATTGGGAACAGCACATCAAGGCTGCGTACACATTACTGACAGCAGGTTGTTCTTTTTTTCTCAATTCAGATCAAAACTGGCTTTGGAGCAAACACATAAAAATGATAAGAAACGGCAGGATAGATATAGGAAAGATGTGGGACATGGCTAATGTGTGTACACACCACTTCCCAAAACAGCAGTGGGAACACACTGGATGCAGAGTAAGTGGGACTGTGCAAGTGGCTGTTGCAGACCTTGGGGTCTCAAATTTCAGTGGTGTGACACCACAATTCAGCACCCCTCCACCTCTCACGCTCCATTCCAAATCTTGATTGTGGAGCCCCTGAAATCTGCCTCTGAAAGGGGAGAACCTTTGAAGGAGAAAAGGTGTTCTTCCCCCCGTATTCCAAATTGCTACATCAATGAGCTAATCCCATTGTCAGGAGTCTCAGTTTTCAATTTGATAATACAGCAAGTGTGGTTAATTAAAAAATGAAGATTTATTGCAAAGACAAAGTTCTCTGGATGGCTCTAACATGCCGCCAGTCTCATCAACCATGATGACCCTTCTGACTGCTTCCTGCGAGACCAGAAGCAACTGAACTCTTTTGTTTTGGTTCCTGTCTTGTATTCCTCCCATTCGCCGAGACCGTGCAGAGAGAGGGTCAGCTCCCACCTCTTCCCCACTCTCTGAGAGGCTTCCCTGAATTCTTTCCTTCCTGCTAAATTGCTTTTTTCTCTGTTTGCAGCATTTTGTACTTTCTAAGAGCGTTGGCAGGGTTCCGGCTCACGCTCATTTATTTCCTTATCAACTGTCATTCCTAAGGGTGGGGGAGTTGGAACTAGCCTATGCTCAACCTGCCTTGCAGTTAACTCTCTCTGTTCCTGGCTGTTTCCTTCAGTTGGTTGCAAACTTTCCCTGGGGGCTGGCTCATTCATGACACCCATGATCTCCTTCCCCATGAGCTTTAACCTAGTGGCTGCTGCTTTCCCCCATCCCTTGATATCAAGGAGGGAAGGTGATTTGTCTCCCCTTTTTTGGCCACTTTGGTGCTGGGAAGCAGAGAGATGCTGCTAGCGATGATGACAGGAAGTGGGAATGGATGGATATGTGCCAACAATGCTCTGTCGCACACATGATATGGAACTACCCTGTGTTAATTCCGATAATTATTTACCTGGCGCCACATTCTTCATGGAGATTTAAGGACATATAGATGGCTCCATTTCCTCAGCTGGGAACCTTCTGACCAGACCAGACCTTTGGATTCATTGTGCTTGGTGCCAAGTGTAAATAACATTGCAGCACCAGAAAGATACTTTCAACCCAACAATGGTTTGCGGACTTCTTTTGTTTTTGGATGGTCATTATGCCATAAATGTGAAGAAGCACATATAAACATGCAGAGAAACTTAGCTTTTTTTATTTGAAGATGTGGAAGGTAGAGCAACAATACCGAAATAACAATATGGAAATACGTTGCATACGTGCCCTAGTTCCCTGTCCATTAAATCTTATAATTGATTCATAGCTGCAATATTACAGTTCAGATTAAAAAGAAGGTGTTACAAAAGTTCCAGAAGACAAGCTAAATGTTGGGATTAATTAACCATGGAACATTATACAATGTTTAATCTTCGTATTGTTGTTAAGGCCAATTAGCTACACTATGTATGGAGCATTTCAGGTTATCACACAGTAGGGGGCAGCATGATACATTCTTATCTACACAAGTAAGCTTATTAGTTGTATTAACATGGTGAATTCAGTAATTAGAACAGGACATTAGTGGTAGGTAACAGCTCCCGCAAAAATGGCTATGTCTGCTATGAGTAACCTATCTCTGGGACTTGGTCTATTTTAGGGATATCTATGAAGTATCCAGGGATTTTGTTTTGGTTTTTTTAAAAAAAAAATCATAATGGTGAAGGCCAGCCATGATAACGAGAGACCTCATTTTTCATCACTTCTCAGAAATTAGTGCATCAGTAATGCCAATAGCAACTAGATTAATCCTGAGCTTTCCCAATATTTTGTGACAATTTTGTTAAAGCACTGGTGCACTGACAATTTACTATGTGTGCAGTCTATTCCAAGATTTTTACAATTCGGTTTTGTATCAAAAGTGCATGCACTCAGGTTTTGCATGATTAAGGATCAGATTTTTTAAAAAGGAATATATTGAAGTACTTGCTGGCAGCAAGGAAGACTTATCTCTGCAGAGGCCCACAAAGGGTCAAACGAACCTCTGATTATTCTGAGAGCCTCTTTTTTATGGCTGTGGCCACCAGATGTAGATCAATACAGTTGTTATGAAAGAGCATCCTGAATTAGCAAGACACTTGCAGTGTTCTGCATAATTGATTCTAAAGTTGATTTTTAAAGTGCACCGATCCTTTATCTGATGTTTAAAAAGCAAAACAACAGCAACAAACAGAACCATAAAAGGGGAAGGATCGTAAGGGATGCTAAAGGATCCAGATGACCTCATATTTCTTAGTCATTCTAATAGACTGGATTGCCCTTGTTGCAGCCTTAAATTAAAGGACTCTGTAAGAAATTAAAGGACTCTATAAGAAATTGATTATTAATCTCCCTTAAAAAGCAGTCCAAATGAATGATGTCTATACTTTCTGACGTGGAGTGGATAGGTTTTAAGGCTCTAACTCCTTGTGATGGAGCAGCAGTGGGGAGTCCTTAGTGTTTTCGTGAAACACAAAGGATTATACGTCTCAAGCACATTGCTAATCAGTCCCAACTGGATTAACAGGTATTACAGGTAATTAATGATCATGGAGTATTGAAATCAATGAGGCTTTTGAAAAGACATTATGAAGCCCACCAGTGTGACTTCAACAGTTTAACCACTTTGGCTGTAACAATTTGCATTGAAGTAACAGAGCTCACTGCTTCTGAAATATCCTGTATTCTGGGAAGTAGCAGAGAAGTGCTAATCATGCACTTTTAAATGCAGTATCCAACAATAAGACAAAGCAATCTATGATGCTTGATAAATTATGTATTTCCAAATTCCAATATATAATTACCTGATCTGTTGCTCTTGGACTAATGTGCAGATCAAGCTTTGCTACTCCTCTGATTCCATGTTTCTCTGAATATTTCAAAACAGTTCTCTACAGTCAAAACATATCACAAGTTGTATTTTTAAAAGCAAGTATTTTGAGGAAAATAGACTGTGAATCTGGGGTGGAATTAAACATAATCACCATTTCTCTAAGTTTCACATTTTATCAATCTGAAATTAATTTTCAAAATTTTGCAGCGGTTTGCTGTTTCTAAAGCAAAAACACAAACCACACAATCCTTGTGAAAATTCATCAACATTTTAGTGCAAATTTCTCCTAACCGGAACATTCTTATACGTAGTTTTGACAAATATACACAATTTTGAAAGCATTCTCCATTGGATGTGATGCATTTTTAAAGGTTATTTTTCACCAATACATTCATTTTTATGCACACTTCCCTGCTTTTTTTTTTTTGGGTAAACACTGCTGGAGAACTGCATCACAAAATTCAGATAGCTGCAATTTGTTTCACATATTGCTTTGGAAAGTGCAAATTTGATGGCGTAATCTTTCAATGTGAACTAAATCAAATTTCTCCTCCCATGCCCCAGGCCATAGTCCTCACAGGTCTTCCTTCACAAACTCATTTCTTTAGCCTGGCAAGAATGTGTCCTTGTAACTTTTGCTGACCTGGATAGAGAGGGATTGTACAAAGTAGTATTGCCATATTTCAAAAAGTGAAAATCCAAAAACAAAAGGGGACAAAGTTGTTGAGCTTTGCCCAAAGTTGCTGAGCTATTTTCAAGGAAATTCGCCAAAATCTAGACTTACGACATGGGCTGCCATATGTCTGGATTTTCCTGGACATTTCAGCGATTTCTGCCTGGACACTGTTTCTGACTTCTGTATTATGGCTATGTCCGGGAACTTCTGAACGCATGGCAACCCTAGTACAGAGGTACAATTTGTATTCAATTCTCCTCTTTTGCCTCTGATGTCACTTGTCACTGATGTGGCCCTCAGAAGGTCACCCAGAATATTATGTGGTGCTTGGGCTGGAAAATTTTCTCTATCCCTGGTACAGTTACAGACAAATCTGAATATAAAGTGAATCACCCATCTTATACTAGGCCTTAAATCTTATGCAAAGCACCTGTAATCTCAAAGTCCTTTTATCCAATTCAATGTTTAGGTGGTGGTAAAAAAGAATGTACTCAGTACTTACCCAGACCCTTTTCTTTATTATCCCTTCATGTGCTGTTTGCCTTGGAAAATGTGGTTTGGGAACTAAAACACTAAATATTACCAAGCAGCCATAGCAGTCAGTTTTATTTAAAGGTTATCCACGTGTACCAGGAGCGGGGAAATGGAGCTTTTGTTTTCCTGTTAATTAACAGGCTTTAAACTGGGTCACTTTATGAGTTTGCATGATGTAGAATATGCATTTTCTCAAGGTTTTCACAGGGAAGGAGATGAGAAACTCAGCACTTTTGCTTTGAGCCTGCGTTCGTTTGAACCTGAACCTCAAAGCAAAAGGTGAGGGAGAATTACAAAGCCACCATGGTTGAAACTGAATAAAATATTTATACAAACCCTATGAAGCAAAGCAAAAACTCAAAAGTGAGCAGGATATTAGGCACTTGAATATCTGCTTTGGCTCTTAAATTAGAGTCATTCCAGTGGCCTTTGCCCTCCTAAATGTTAGCGGTTGGAGCTCCATACAGTCTGCTGGATGGTTTCATTATATGAATGTGAAAAGTTTGGCCATCTTCTGGTAGTTTCATCCTTGAACTCAATCTCCAGGTGCAAGCAGCTGTGATGGGGTTGGCCACTCCAGTTAGCAAGTCATTCATGGCCAAGAGCTTTTGATTATATCAAATGGTTGTGCAAGGATTTGCAGTGGCTTGGTGGAAATTACTGAAACCATGTGATTGTCAGTTTACATTTCTTAGTACAGAAAGTATTGATCTGATGTGTAGAGATCTTTCCTATTCTAATTAATTCAAGAAGCTTCTGGAAGTTTCTCTGTGTGAACAAGCAGAAGGTTCATGATATTTGGTTTGTTCCTTTAGAGAAGCTGAATACAGCTGGCTTAAACTGGATCTCTTATCTCTTCTGTCAAAGGTCATGCTGACTATATAAGTGAGGCGAGAAGGAGGCTGGGTCTTACTTTCTTTTTCTATCTCTTTGTTCTGTTGTAGTTTTCTGTATGGTTAGTGTTAAGTTTAAGTCTTATTATAAGTCATTGTAAGCTTTATCGTAAGTGCTGCAACCAATGGCTCCTAGTTACAAGAAAGCAGATTCTGACTAAACATCAGGAAAAACTTTATGATGGGAACAGCTGTTCAACGGTGGAACAGCCTCCCTCAGGAGGTTGTGAGATCTCCTTCCTTGAAGGTTTTTAAGCAGAGGTTGGATTGCCGTCTGTCCTGGATGCTTTCGCTGAGATTCCTGCATTGCAGGGGGTAGGACTAGATAACATTTGGGCCCCTTCCAACTCTACAGTTCTATGATTCTATGAAGTTGCCCAATGCCCATCAACAGTTAGTAGCACACAGGATGCAGAGATGTATTTTATTCCTATTTAAATGTGGTCTAAACCACAGAGCCTAGGGCTTGCCGATCAGAAGGCTGGGCTTCCCCAGCCACTCTGGGCGGCTTCCAACAAAATATCAAAATGCAGTAATGCTTCAAACATTAAAAGCGACGGGGTGAGCTCCTGTTGCTCAGTCGCAGCTCCTGCCAACCTAGCAGTTTGAAAACATGTCAACGTGCAAGTAGATAAATAGGTACCGCTCCGGCGGGAAGGTAAACGGCGTTTCCATTCGCTGCTCTGCTTTGCCAGAAGTGGCTTAGTCATGACGGCCACATGACCCAGGAGCTGTACGCCAGCTCCCTCGGCCAGTAAAGTGAGATGAGCGCCGCATCCCCAGAGTCATCTGGACCTAAAAGTCAGGAGTCCCTTTACCTTTATGTCTAAATTCATATCACCTACCATATGCAAATTTTATGTAAACTGGTGCCCTCTTTCATCCTCTCTTTTTTAGCAATGCATAACTGGCCTCCCTGTGTGGTGCTGAACCCAGAATTAAGTGTTGGCGATTAATTGGAGCCCTGCACTATGATAGCAGCCCTGTAGGAATCCTACAATGCATCGTTTTCCACAGGCACACATAGTCACTTCAGTACCTTGCAGAGGCATTCTGGGAAAGCAATGAAAGTAAGTTTGAGGTCAGTTAAATCAAGTACATGAAATTGGTTCTTCATTCTTAGTTCAGCAACCCCAGTTACCGAACCTTCGGCTCAGCCAAACCACACAGTTAGCTGAGGAGAGGTCAGCGTAAGCCATCAACATTTTTGAACACGGGATGTTGTTCTTACCTTTCCGAACAGATCTGTCATCCCAAGGGGCTCCAAGGCCTCAAGCAGTCTTTTGAAATTAAAAGTGTCTATAGTGAGCAGTTTATTTCCCCACCAACACCTCCTCCTCCTCGCATTAGTAGCAGAGCAAGCTATTCCTCTCACGTATAGTTATCACTGCCAGTAGCCTTGTGCTCTCCAGGTTGTGTTTCTGTTTTGGGGGACCCGAAACGGTTGTTACGATTGCTGTACGTGTGTGGTGGGGTGGGGTGGGATAAATGTAGAATAAAGTCATTAATGAAAAAGATTAATTTAGATAAATAGATTATTGCATAATGAAACAGATGAAGAAGAGTAGACATTATGCAGGCAAAATCCTATTAGTGTTTAGCATCAGTGTAGGCCAGAGCCTTCAATCTAATTAAGGAATTTAGCAGGATTTTAACAGGTATCATGAGTCCTTAAGAGTTCATCATGCTAACCTTTGGTTTTTCTTCATTTCCCTTCACATTCTGTTTTTCTCAACCTGCCATTTTCCATTCAGCATGGGGTTCAGGGTTGACGGGTCTCCTAAGATTTTAAACCTTGAAATGGGGGCAGAGCCAGGGAGATTTGAGAGAAGACTTTGACCAGGGTGGGGTAGAGTCTAGTATGCCTGACAGTGGTTGCCACTGGTGGGTTGTAGAACAACCCACAACCATTTCTGCTCTGGTTCCACTCACCACTGACACGTGGCCTCCAGAAGCTTGCTCATGAGGGGATGCATCCCTTGGATTGCAAAAAAGTTTCCCCACTCTTCAACTGCCAAACTAGGGCCCTCCTAATTTTTCAACAAGGAGGGAATTTGTCCCCCGCCCTCAAGTGCTTGGAGGTCCAACCTCTAGACTTGGTGCTGATGGGCAGAGTCTGGACTCATCATGGGAAACTTGGTGCCTTTAGTCATAGGGCACCTGAGTTGGAACTGGACGTAAGAAGAGCTTGCTGGATCAGAGCAATGGCCCATCTAGCCCAACATCCCGTTCTCACAGTGGTCAGTCAAATGAATCTGGGAAACCTGCAAGCAGAACATAAGAACACTCCCTCCTCCTTGTGGCTTACAGCAACTGGTATTCAGAAGCATTACCTCATTATTTATGCAAACATGATGACATCTTCAGATGGACAAACTTCCCCTCAGATTGGGAACACCAAATGGGAACACCAAGCAGAGGGCCTTCTTGGTAGTGGCGCCCACCCTGTGGAATGCCCTCCCATCAGATGTCAAGGAGATGAGTAATGATATTTTAGGAGACATCTGAAAGCAGCCCCCTATAGGGAAGCTTTTTGAGGTTTCACTATGTTTTTATATGTGCTGGAAGCTGTGCAGAGTAGCTGGGACAACCCAGTCTGATGGACACAGTAGAAATAAATAATATAAATTAATATAAATAGTAACTGTGGGTCATTTCTGAAACTGCTAAAGGAGTTAGAAGTAGCACACTTAATTGTAATTGTAGCATAAGCTGTAATTGTGTATTTCAAAGAGGCAAATTTGCAGTCCTTGAACTGGGTTGGCAGTATTAAAGTCTGGAGCCAAGAAGCTGAAAATCAAACTCCTTTAAGAGATCTCAGCATTGCAGTGCTGCAGAGTTGCGCTTGGGTTTTTTAATGGATTTTTTTCTTCTTCTTCCTGCCACTTGGCCATGTACTTTCTTCATTGATATATGTCCCCTAACTTAACCTCATCTTCTGGTTTTCCTATTGCCAAGGAATCATCAGTAGTGGTTTCAAATTTCTTTGCTTTCACATCATCTGTATTTCTCTCTCTGGTCTGTATATATTACCCAGTTGACCTGAAGATTTTTATGCTGATAAGTGTATTTCTCGTGCACTGATAGATTTCTCCCCTTTTCCAATCAATAGCTGGCAATGGTGTAACTCATATCTATTGAGCTGGGGAGATGGGCACTGTTCTCCATTGCACTCTAATTGCCTTGCATGACTCTGATGGTGCAAAATGATCAGGCCTGTACATGAGAGCATTCTTATCTGAGAGGGATAAGGCATTTAGATGACAAATAGGTCAGCAGCATATGTATTAATATATATCAGCAGTATATTAGGGTTCTCTGATAGTTTCTCCCAGAACTGCATTTCAACATCATTTGGTTAACATTATCAACATAGGTGTTTTGCTTACAAATAACTGTTTGCAAATGATAAAAATTAGTAAAACAATTCATTGCTCCAACGTCAAGCCAAATTCAGTAATGAACTCCAAGGGCTTCAAAAAAAGCCTGCCTCAAAGAGAGACGTTTTTGAAGCCCCCAACAACTTTACCAACTTGGATCAACATTTACATACCCTCAAACATTTCTCCAATGAAAATGGGGACATCCTATTCCATGATAATAATTTTATTATTTTTTACACCACCCACCTGACTGGGTTGTCCCAGCCACTCTGGGAGACTCCCAAAACATATAAAAACATAATAAAACTATTCAGGGCTGCCTTCAGATGTCTTCTAAAGGCTGTATATTCACTTATCTCCTTGGCTTGAGGGTTGCATAACTCTGTATCCCCCAACATTTCTCCGATGAAAATAGAGGCACCCTACCATGCACTCCAATATTTATCTGATGAAAATAAGGACATCCTGTGGAAAAATGGGCAATCTGGGAATGTCCCTGGAAAATAGGGACACTTGGAGGGTCTGCATCTGAACTGGAAGAGAATTTCCTTCCTGCTTCCCACCTCTCCTGTCAGGAATGAGCCAGCTCTAAGCAAAGGTTTGCAGCCAACTGCAGAAAGCAGCCAGAAACAGAGAGGCTTTGATGTTAGTCAGGCAGGGGAGGGCCGGCAGTCACAGACTTCTGCTCTTCCTGACCTTGACGGGCAGACTGATAAGGCAGTAGCTGAGAGCAAGCTAGAACACAGCCAAAGCTCACCGGAAGCACACTCCAGCAGGAAGAAACTCAGAGACAGCCTCTCAGAACAGAAAGAGGTTGGAGCTGACCCAATAAGTCTGAGGAGCCGGCAAATGGGAGGGCTGCTAGATCAGAAGCAAAAGAAGAGACGTAAGGGTCGTAAGTTCAATATCTTCTTTAGACCCCCGAAGGATCATCTTGAGTAATGATGCCAGAGGCTTTGTTAGAGCCGTCCGGAGCCATCTGTTTGTTTTTGCCATAAATACTCCTTTTTAATTAGCTACGCTTACTGTGTTATCAAGCTGGGAACCTGGACTCCTGACATCTCCATAAGAAGAAGCCTTCTGGATCAGGCCAAAGTCCCCATCTAGTTTAGCATCCTGCTCTCATAGTGGCCAACCAGATGAAGCCCACAAGCAGAAGCTGAGTGGTCTCCCGATCTGTGATTCCCAGTAAAGTATTTAGAGGCATAATGCCTCTGACAGCCTCCCTACAGTGCTTTTACATCCCCAAAAGCTCTTTCTGCCAGCCTCCACTCCCAAACTTACAATCATCTTACTTTTTCTCTTTTTTAAAAAAAATCTTAGGTGTGGTGGTTGCCCCCTCCTCAAATCTTCTCCCAGAAGCCACTAATCAATAGAGCACCCAACATTGCTAGTTAAAGCATCAGCGGATTTAAGAAAAAAAAGGGGGGACACTTCTGCCCCTAGACTGATACTGCTCACACTACCACTGAATGTTCTGATGCACCACGAATCCTTGAAACAAGTCAAGGAATGCCAGAACTAAAGTAGCACTCTGCAGCCCTTGATACTTGGGATTTATTTCATTTTTTTCATATCAAGTACAATGGAGTCCAAATTTCCATCTTATACATTCTAGCTTCATCATTTTTAGTGTGGAAAGTTTCTTTTCTCCCTCTCATACTTTGTTATCACAGAAACCACATTTTGCAAACTAGGAGTCATGAGAGATGAGAGATCCCACCTGAATTCTTTCTCTTTGACGTCAGTGCTTGAATTTAGCTGAATTCTGCCGTTTATTATTATCACCTTATATTCTTTCTCAGATCTTCAGGGATCTCAGCTGAAACAGGAGCACCCAAATACTAGAGAGCCCTAAGGTTTGCAGAAGAACAAAAAGTATTTAGGGTGAAAACAATCTTAAGGTGATGGACCAGCACACTTATCATACAGTTTTCAAGTTTATGTTCAACAGAAGAGACTTCTCCCCAGCAAATGAGGAGTGGTTTGAAATTCCTTCTGCATT
Source organism: Podarcis raffonei (assembly GCF_027172205.1). Lineage (NCBI taxonomy): Eukaryota > Metazoa > Chordata > Lepidosauria > Squamata > Lacertidae > Podarcis > Podarcis raffonei. The sequence goes on from NC_070618.1 coordinate 19,092,627, forward strand.
CCTCCTCTTGTGGGATGTGAAGCATATTCTTAGGACTTCCAATTTTTCTTTGAGGTCAGCTTTCCAGGAAAAACAACAAGAGCAACCTCAAAGTACTGCACTGTGACAGGTGGAGTAGGAAGGGACAATAATAATAAAAAAGAGACCGGTTGTTTTTCTGATTAGATGCAAAGTCGATGACAATGCAAACCTATACATGTTGCTTTCAGATGCATAAAGTGCTGATGCAATTTCCATGGCAACCAAAAAGGGGGGGGGATGTTTCTACCAGGTTTAACTGTGGAATCGCTGAAGTGACTCCAGGGGGTGAGTATGTGAAAACAGCAGTCAATAACTCTAAAGGAATGCTGTTCTAAGTATAGGAACACAGAATTGAGAGCAATTTGAGGTAAGCCATCTTGCCCTGGACAGAGCACTCGGGGGGCAGAGGGAGAGAAAGATGTATTGGCTCCTTTGACATGAAGTAAAGCTGGATTATTTAGGTCATAATCTCCACACCGTAGCAGACCTGAAGGTCTGGGTTTTAGATTTTAAGGTCCAGGTTCCATTCAATCCAGTCAAGATTTTAGCTGAAGCTTCAGGCACAATTTAATTAAGAAGTTTGGATGATAACATCCTTGCATTGTGGAAGCCACTGCTGTTTGCCAAACAAATGTGAACGGGCTGTTTCTGATTGGAAGCATTAGTTACAATGTTTTGTAATATCTTGTTTAATTATGAGTTTCCGTTCCACGGCTTATTTAAGATTAGTTTCTTCCGCAGTTTCCTAACATTTAATCCTCAGCATTTATGCTGGTATTATATCTGAGGCATAGCGGGATTGTTTGCTTGATTTCCACCACCCCTTTGCCTAAGGCTGTTGTTGTAATTAATTGTAAGGTTTCAATTCACATGGGCTTTGTAAATGCTTTATGGAACAAAAAGTAGAGTTGATGCACCAAGGACTCCATTAAAAAAAATATCTTTTAGCTGAGAACGGCATCTTGCCTCTTCCCTTCTCCCTGCAAATCTATGTAAGAAGGACCTTGTGTCACTAGATGTTGTGATAGTCACTAAAGGTGGCTTTAAAGGGGGATTAGAAAAACCCACAGAGGATTTGTCTACCAATGGCTGCGAGTTATGAGGGCTACAGAATATCTCCAGAATCAGAGGGACCATGCCATTGTGTCATATTTGTGGGCTTTCCTGAGGTTTATGGCTGCCCACTCTGGGCAGTGGGATGTTGGACTAGATAGGCTGCTTTCTAGCAGGGCTCTTCTTAACTTCTGTCAGGGGCTGGACTGAGGAGGAATGGTGGGAACTGCCCTCCCCTCTTCCTGCACCTTCCCAAGAAGAGGAGGACAGTATAGATTTAGAACAGTGGTTTGCAGAAGGTCATAGTTCGGAGGTGCAGAGGGGAGAAGCTGGGAAATATTTGGGCAGCAGCAGGAAGAAGAAGCATCGGGGAGAGATAGCTAACAGACTCAGTGTCTCTTGAAAGCATTCCTGACCACCCCCTCTCCCAGAACAAGGTGTGCCTTGAGAGTAATAGAACAGAAAATTCAGAGGCAGAAAATGCAGATCAGTCGGTGCAGGGGTGACATAGAATAGGAGGGGCTGAGGGGTGGGACTACTTGGAGCAACACCATTATTTAAGAGAGACTGCATATCTCTCTGTGAATATTGAATAAACTATATTCTTCTTGTTCTTCTGCTTCTTGGCATCCCACCGTGAGAGGGATAGGATTCCCTGAAGCCTTGACATCTTCTAAGCAATTATGAAATTAAAAATTGCCTTGCTGGGTCAAGCCAAGCGTCTATCTAGCAGCGCCTGAATTATGGAGGACAAGGAATGTCAAGAGGCTTTAATGACGTCCCTAGTATGCTTCTGAAAATAGTGATTAAGCAAGCCGTTGACCCTTTCCGTCCTTTGTGATCCAATTATCCATCTAGTCCACATTTTGCATCCACCATGCAGATGCCCAGATACATTCACCAAACTTGCAGCGGGGATGATGGAATTACACTCGCTAGACCATCCTGCTGTCTGCATGCCTGCTAGTCTAGGTGTGTTTAGCATAAGGTGAGAATTGGGTTGCCACAAAAGTACAGTTCATGCATGCAGGCCTTCCATGTCCTTGGGAGCCCTTTGTCCTCAGGGTTCCTGACCACGTGAATCCTTCCATATCCTTGCTTGATCATAGCTGAGTCTGGTGTGTCACTCATATCCATCTTATGTCAATTAGGCTGATATGCAGGTAAAGGTAAAGGGACCCCTGACCGTTAGGTCCAGTCGTGACCGACTCTGGGGTTGTGGCGCTCATCTCGCTTTATTGGCCGAGGGAGCCGGTGTACAGCTTCCAGGTCATGTGGCCAGCATGACTAAGCCGCTTCTGGCGAACCAGAGCAGCAAACGGAAACACCGTTTACCTTCCTGCTGGAGCGGTACCTATTTATCTACTTGCACTTTGACATGCTTTCGAACTGCTAGGTAGGCAGGAGCTGGGACCGAACGACGGGAGCTCACCCCGTCTCAGGGATTCGAACCGCCAACCTTCTGATCGGCAAATCCTAGGCTCTGTGGTTTAACCCACAGTGCCACCTGCGTCACAGTTTGTCAGTAAAACACGTTTCACATGTGCAAGTCATCAATTTGCCAATTCGTTGTGGAGGTATGTGCGACCTGTATTTGAAAACATTGCATTCTGCATAGGCAATATGTTAGCTATGCACATCACATTTGTTTGACTTGTGCTTCCTTTTGTGAGAATCCAAAATATGTGTGAGGTTTTAAACAATGGGAGCTCCCAGATGGACTGCTTTGAGTCGTAATCCAAAATGTCCAGGTTGTGGAAGTCTGCTGTATGCCAACTTAACGTTTAAAGCACAACACAGGGGAAAAATAATGTTTATCCAAAATAAATGGATGTATAATTGATGCGGCCTCCAGATATTTTTGAGGTGGGAGATGTGGTTCATCATACGGTTCGAGTTTGTCACTCCTAATCTAAGAGTGCTTTTACACATTCCAGAATAGCCAAACATTGTTCTCCTACTTTTTACAGGGCATCTGCTGACACCATCACCGGTAGGTTCTTCTCCTGTGTTTTACTCAGTGCTCTTTTTTTGGGGGGGGTCAAGTGTACTCAGTACCAGCATCCCCCCCAGCACCCTCAACCCTTCAAATGTTAAGTGTGGTACTTACTCTAACAACTTCACGAGGAGTACAGACACCTTTCCCCCCTTTTTCTAAAAAGCACGGGTTTCACCCCATACGTTTTTCACCTTTTTTTAGACTGCAAAAAAGTCCATACACATGATGGACATCTGTAGCACAGTTAAGATTGCAGTGACTATACGTTACCATTTCTTGAAGTGACACTGTGTTTGTGTGTGTGTTGTTTGCTATCTGTGAAAAGGAGGGTAGATCTATACATGGGGGGGATGCTATGAATAAGTCAGAAATTAAATCATTATAACAAAAGAAATAAAACACTATGGAAAATCGCAAAGAAATTTTCTTTGGCTCTCCAGCACCAACTGGTGTTGCATGTTTACAATGCATTCAAAACACTGTTTTTTTTTTACTAATGTAGCTGAGTCCCCAGTCTCTAAGACAAGTTATCAAAATCTAAACAAAGTGGAAGAAGAGGAAAAAGAATGATGAGTTATTATGCAGACATTTTGCAAAATTATGTTAATTTAAAGTTGCTCTTTGGCATCGCTTAGCATGATGCCAGTTTTAGTAAGAGGTGTGTGAAGTAGCAAGTCAGTTAGTGCTTGAATGAAGAACAAGTCTGAGCACTAAGTCGGCATTCATATAATAACAAGGTGATGTGCCCTTTATGCTGCAGTCCTAAGGCAGAGAGAAGGAGAACCTAAGGCAGTTGAACTGCTTATCCAAAGCTCTCTTGAGTTCTCACTGGCAGGGTAGAAGTGAGGACAGATGTCTTATATTGGATGCTTTTAATGGGGGAAAAAGTATGTTCCCCTCCCATTGGGAAAAAGAAGGCTGATCGCCAGAGAATTGATGCTTTTGAATTATGGTGCTGGAGGAGACTCTTGAAAGTCCCATGGACTGCAAGAAGATCAAACCTATCCATTCTGAAGGAAATCAGCCCTGAATGCTCACTGGAAGGACAGATCGTGAAGCTGAGGTGCCAATACTTTGGCCACCTCATGAGAAGAGAAGACTCCCTGGAAAAGACCCTGATGTTGGGAAAGATGGAGGGCACAAGGAGAAGGGGACGACAGAAGACGAGATGGTTGGATAGTGTTCTCGAAGCTACCAGCATGAGTTTGACCAAACTACGGGAAGCAGTGAAAGACAGGAGTGCCTGGCGTGCTCTGGTCCATGGGGTCGCGAAGAGAAGGACACGACTAAACGACTAAACAACAACAACACAGTTTATTCCCTGCTTTGGGGATGTGACAGGAGACAGGTAGAATACCAGATTCTTCACACTCTGCTCCCATCAGGGACCCAATATGCTCCCTGGGACATCCCATTTTTGGTCCTTCTGAAAGCAGAGCTTCAACCTCAGGAGGACGGGGGCCACAGAAGTCTGTGTGGCAGTGAGGAGGGAGTATCTGACATTGAATCCCACTCTTCAAGGCCAAAGTTCCCTCTCTGTCCTCAGAGAAGAATAAGATTCCTGTGGACCCTAAGACATGCTCCCAGTGGCCAAAGAAACCCAGCTGGCATTTAAAGCATATTGTCATTCAAATATTCCTTTAAATAGTTGTGTAACAATTCACAGTAATGATGTTTGCTAGCAACTCAGAAAATTCAACCTTTGTGGAAATTGTCCATCTATTTTTGAATATGCACATGAAGTTTCCCATCCATGTCAAGCCACTTTTTGATTACCTAGAAATATCCATAAATATAAATAGGGTAGTTTCACACATTCTAATCTTTATATATGTCATCGCCAACAGAAAAGAATTATTTCAGTACGACAACTGTTGTGAGATAGCTTCCCTGTATAGCTTTTTTTGAGTGGTTAATGTAACTCTTTCCCTCTGTTTCCTAGTAATGTCTTTCAGCAGATAAATTCATGATGCTTGAACTGGGGTATGTTCCTCCCTCGCTTCTATCATGTCTGCCTGAAATAACATCCTATTAAGCAAAGTATTGACTATTAAATTGCTCTCTTGGTTTATAAGCCATTGCATTACAAGCCTCCCACTTCTCATTCCATGCATTTATTTTAATTGTGAATTCCATCATGAGTAGAATACTGTGACTTTTACTCTCTCTCCATGTTGCAATGAAGCCAGCTATTACTGAGTAATTTCTTATAAGGAGAAAAAAGATATCTGTTTTGTATCAACAAAATGTAGACCGACTAAGGAAGATCTTTGTTTTCTTGAAAGGTCTCATAATACAAGTGACAACAGAAGTTCAGTGAATGGCTTCATCCTGGTGCATTTCAAACCTGAAGCCAGAAGTTTGAACGTTAAGAGTAACTGCTTGAAAGCAGGAATGGTTTGCTTTGCAGCTCATTTCTTAAAGGGGTTGTGGTCCTTCCTCTTTGGAGGTTTTCAAGCACATGATAGATAACCAACTTTCATGGGTGCTCTAGCTCTCCTGCATTGAGGAGAAGATTGGAATAGATGCCCTACAAGACCCCCCTCCTAGTCTACAACTCTGTGAATCCCCAACTGCCATTAATAGCAGCTGCGATCTAGCCATTGAAGCCAGGCAAGCCATCAAATCTCAGGCTTACATCTATTGTGGGGTCTACATAGGAGTGGACCACAGCAGCTCAGAGAAGAAGCTTCCCTCTTTGAAATGGATTGATGTAGCAGTAACACCCTAAAATCATAAAAGCACAGGCTCTGTGAGTTGTTGTAGCCATTAGTTAAACTAGTTAGCTGCTTTAACGTGCCCGAGGCACCCCAAAACTTACAAGCAAGACCTACTGCATAGATACAACAAAGGTGAAGCAATGACAGTAGAGAAACATGGCCTTCATCACCATAGCATAATCCGTAAAATGTGCTCCAACCTGTTTTTGCTCAGGTTTGGTTCATGTTTCATGTCATTTCTTAAACAATTTAGTGTGTTGGCTGGCATCAACGACATATCCTTAAAAGCATTCTGGAAGCCCACTGGATCAGATCAGTGTGTTTCTGGGAATGAAACACCTGGATCATTTCCCACTTATGTGGAGTAAAGAGGCGTCCAAAATCTGAGTCTGAGTCTTCTCTGAACCAAACAGAGCCAGATCTTCCAAACATTTGTCTCAGGGTTCTGCTTTCTAGATCCATCACCATCTTGCTTGTGCTCTTCTGGGCACAGACTACTTTGTCAATGTCTTTCTTCAAGGCAATACCCAGGACTTGGCACATTACTCTGGGTGTGACATAACCAGCACAGAATACATTTCACCTGTTACTTAAGGTGACATTATGCTTCAAGGAATTAGGACTAGCATACAAGAACCTAAATGGTTTGGGACCATAGCACCTAAAAGAGCATATTCCTTAGTATCAACCCTCTGGTTGTGGGTGACCCATGGCCATCTTACATGGCTAGATCATAGAATCATAGAACTGTAGAGTTGAAAGGGACCATGAGTGTCATCTCGTCTAACCCCCTGCAATGCAGGAATCTTTCACCCAACATGGGGTTCAAACCCATGACCCTGTGATTAAGACTCTCATGCTCTACCAACTGAGCTATTGTAGAAATTTCTCAAACCCTCCAATATTGCAAAAATGAAAATGAGGAAAACATCATTTATTTTTGGATTTATTTAATATGTTTTTAACCTGTCCTTCATCAAACGATCCCATCATTTGGTTGACAGCATAAAACATTTGGTTATCTCTTAGTTAATAGCATAAAACACTTTCAACAGCACATTTATAATGACTTTTAACACTGGTGTTCTCGTGCTGAGGGATTGGTGCCTGCTATCAACCACTCCATGCTAGTGTGCAGTGCTTTAGGCTCTGGTTTTGTCTAGCCTACAGTCGATCCATTGATTTAAAAGCAAATACAGGGTGAGGGCAAAATGTTTCTAGAGGAATTAATAGCTGAAGACAACACCTTTGCTCTTCCTTCCTTGCTGTCATTTTTGGTCGGGAACTGTGTATGTGATTCCTCCTCTTTTATTTTCTGCAAATATCTTCTCTGAAAGCTTTCTTTTCCATTAAGCCTTTGACACGATACCTAAGTACTTGTAACAAATAGATGCAAGCATAAAAGCAATGAACCCTCCTGTTTATCTCTGATTTCTCTTTAGGAGCAAGGACCTTTCCTCTTGTTCTTTGCAAGGTGCTATGAAGATTGTTCTTGTTCCAAATAGGGTGATCTGGCTTACACATGAGCAAGAAGTGTCACCATTCGATTAGCTGTTGTTGTTTTTCCTGCTCTTAACTGCAGAAGAAGAGAAAAATTCTGCGTTATAAACATGTCATGTGGTGGCGATTATCATATTTATTCTCCTAAGCTAGAATTTATTGCAAGCTGAAGTGAGAGCCATTTGCACTGTCAGAGATTCCATAAATCAAGATATTAAGAAGTCATTTGTTTGGTGGGAGACACATACAGTACCTTGCACACAATTTTAAGCAAATGCCTAGAAATTTGAGCAGTTGGTGATAGCACTCCCCAGTGCGGGGCTGTGCAACGCAGTGCAAATGCATCCATTTTGAACAGAAGCCCCATCTCTGCTCAATGGGGCTTACTCTCCAGTAAGTGTGTTTTGGAGTGTACTTGGTCAACTCAAAGACATTAGTGAATCTGCTGGATGAGAGTGCATTCCAATTTAGAACCATATACTGTCCGAAGAGTACGACAGAAAATACTTGAAGGGGGATAATGAGTGAGAGGCTTACAAAGCCTTCCCACTTGTTCTGTAGTTCTTACTTTATTTATGGGGAATTAAAGAAACTGCAGTGGTTTATAAGCACTCCAGGCTAAGAACAGAAGTAGGAGTTCATTTATACCGAAGATGAGTAGGTGGAGAGGGTAATTTTTATTGCCTGCAGTAAATCTGTTTGTTTAATGCATTGACAAAATACTGAGCTTTAAGAAATGCTTACCCTTGTAGGGGGGAAATTGCCCTCATAATGCTGTCAAGGTCAGGGAGTTTTGCTTGTCCTGTCATAAATGTAACTGCTGGTCCCCACAAAGTGAAAATGCCTCAGGGGAACATTAACTTCAGTGCCTAACTTAAATGCACGGGGTATATTTTGCATCTTAATTTCACTTGCCCATTGGTGCTGCCCTGCTTCCTGTTAAGCTTCTTTGAGCTAAAAGAAAGGTTCACAGTGCAGTCTTAACCACATCTATTAAAAAATAGGATTATCCAAGAATTCTGAGAAAGACTAGAGTGGAAATTGCTGGTGTTCTCTTACTCATCCCATGTCCGGAATGGAGATCAACCCAGTGAATATGATTGGTATTTACTGTTGTTGCTTTCATCACACAAATGATGTGTGATTGATTGCATCTCCCCCATTGGCACTGTGAATGAATGTGGTGGAATACCATAATGACAATGACTAAAGCTGTGGTCTCTCTCTTTCTCTCTCTGTGTGTGTAAACAATAGGTGTGCAGTTGCATTTATATTTCAGGTATTTGTACCAGGATTCAATCCACATAGTAGGATGCACATTGCTATCTGGGAGGGTTGGGTGGGTGACGCTCAGGCCGACTGCACTGCTTAAAGCAGCCCCAACCTGCTTTTATGCCCCAGGAGTGGACCTGAGGGAAGTCTACATCCCACAGGTCTGCTCCCCAAGCCACACACCCCAGGACACTGTGGATTGGCCAATTCAAACTACGGGCCTGGCGGTGCCCATGATGCTCTGTGGCAGCCAGGAGGGAGCAGTAACCGCTGTAGAAAAATGGCAAGGCTCTGCGGGGCTGAGGAGGTGTTGTGGCAAGCCGCAACTGCCGCTCACCATTGTAGGGATAAGTGGCCATTCACACAACTAAGTATAGGTATACACAAATGCATTCTCTGCAACTGTTTAAAACTGCCAAGAAAAACTTGTAGAGTGTATCTCATTAGCCGTGTACTGTGACCTGTCAGGTTCCTGCCCATTTATACAGTGAGAGACAACTTAAGGGTGCCATGCTATTTTTGACTTGGTGGGACACAAGCCAGGCAATCTGAATTTTTTTAAAAAAACAAGGATAGCTTACTGCCAGCTGGGGGCAAGTGGCAGTTGCAACCCAGCATGGTTGTGGTTCAGGCAGGGGTTCATTCTCCTGCCCTGCATGGCTGATGGACGACATCATATCCTTCCCCTGTGGCCATGTGGGTTGCTGGTGGCCTGTCTGTGAGCTGGACCAATCAGGGGCAGGCGAATGAGCATGGCTTGTGTGGCAAAGCGGACTGATGACTTCAGCCGCTGGTCTTTGCTCCATTCTACTTGCTGTACATTTCAGCATGCCACAGCCGGACTCGCCAGCTCAGTCGGAGCTGGATTTGAAATGACAAATCCCTTTGCTTGTTTAAATTGGCCCACAACAGATTAATTTATTTTCCTCCTAAAATTGATGGCCATTTCCATTGGAAAAGAGCGTTGCATTTTGAATTGCCCATATATTTAAGCTGTAATACTGACACATCCTTCTACAATGACCTTTTGACAATCTCTTTTTGGTCTGTTGTCCATTTCATCCCTGTCTCTATTTACTACTCAATATGCCAGTGAGAAATGGGGGTTATATGTTTGCTAGTCAAAGTGTAAAATATGGAAAGGTCAAAGTAGTAAAGTAGCATATTAGGAATGGAAATTATGATTCCACTTTTTCAAGACAAAGTGAGTAATAAGGGAGAGGGTGTTCAGTGACAAACAGAGGTGCTATTAGTTGAAAAAATTGTGTGTAATATTCTTTTCATATCCAAAAAATTAAGTTTTCTTCCGTTGGGAATTCCATATCCATTTAAAGATTTTACTGTGCAATCCTATGCATGTTTCCTTTGAAGTAATGTCTTCGCTAGGACTTATGCCCTAGTAGGTTTCTTAGATTGCACCCTCAGAACTCACAAAACATGGTATTTATGGTTTTTAAGGATGTGATGATGTCATGAGCTCATGTGCTCACATGACTGTCTCCAGTGCTGGAACAACTGGTACTGAAGGACAATATTATGACATTGTGTGAAGAAAGTTTGTGTATTTGATTTGGTTTTGTTGGTTTTACTCTTAGGCCAGGTAGGATTTGCTCCTTTTCTCTGGCATGTTGTACATATCTCTTTATATCCTTTAATGAATTTGGGGAGAAGATAGCCATTGCTCTTCTCATCCATTCTGTCCCATATCCTATCAACCACAGTTCATCACCTGCCACCAAGCACACATGGAAACTTATTTGCCATGACAGGTACACAAGGAGTAGATAACAGTGTTGGGAGAGAAAACACTGTCCTGACTTCCATTGCAGAATGCAATGCACACTGGTTTGTCTTCAGTTGTTCTGCCTGTCCTTTGGCTTGGGGCCAATTTGATTCCCTCCCCCTCTTTCTTTTTCCTTTTTCCTTTCTCATCCTGTGATGAGGCTGCATTTTAATATTTGAATGTTTCAATATTTTAATTGTTGCATTTTAATCTTGTTTTTTAGTTGTATTCATTCAACTTGTTTTTATTATTGCTTGTTAGCCGCCCTGAGCTCAGCCTTGGCTGGGAGGGCGGGGTATAAATAAAAATTATTATTATTATTATTATTATTATTATTATTATTATTATTATTAGATAGCAAATATCCCACATATCCCAAAAGCCAGACCTACACAACTTGTGGTAGCACCCATATTAATATGCCAGTTCACTAGAGAATTATTACATTTTTGTTTTGTCTATGATGGGCTGCAAAAACATGGAGGGTGCAACTACCTAATAGGTGTCACAGTCCAACTGTGATCTATGTTCACCTTGGTAAATTGCAAGTTGCATATGATTGTCTTAAGCTGTAACTGTGACTTGGTGAAGGTGGGGTTCAACATTAAAATGATGGCATTTTAAAGGAATTTACACATGGGAAGTACCATGAAATGATTCTTGCATCCCCCTCTCCCCATTGTCGAAAAGCAACAAAGGTTTGAGCAGAGTTATTAGATCAGGGCTGCCATAGGTCTGGGCAGAATTGTTGCATGTCAGGAAAAACCAGGGCGTATGGCAACCCATGTTGGAAATGTTGCTTTGTTTGGTGAATTTCCCTAAAAATAGCTTTAAAAGCTTCAATTTTGAGATTTTGCAAAAAAAAAAAAAAGAAAGAAAGAAAAACTCTGCCAAAAGGTCACCCGCTTCTTGAAAAATGGCAACCCTATACTAGATGCTTCAAATAGGAAACCTACAGTCTGTATCCTCAAAATGAATTCCCTGCTCATCCCCAAGCTCTTCATTCTTCTCCAAAGCTGTATCCAGTCAGTCAGATCTGCATCAACATTATAGGATCAATTGTCCAGCCAGCAGAAAGGAAAACATCTTGCTGCAAAAACAAGCAAAAGGAATGCTTCTTCCCCCTTTTACTTTGATAAAAAGTTTGTTCAGAAATAACCTCATGTATAATTACAAACATAATTTGCAGCCAGCTGTTTCTACATATTAGAGGGTGTTAGCCCTGTTTAGACGGTCACTGAATGCACAGGAGTGGCACGTGCCCTGCACAAAGTCACTGCCATCTGCACAAATCAATCGTTGGACAGGGTGAATGACTCCGAGACTTGTTCTTTGAATGTGAAATTGGGTGTCAGTGCAATTAGGAGAAACTGAATGATGGTTTCCCAGAACTTATCAATATTCTTGCATCTCATCTGCCAGTTGAAGGCTTGCTCTTCACAACCAGCTCCAGATTTTAGTGTCTAGAACAGCCTCCACCAATATGGTGCCCACCAGATACTTTGAACTGCAACACCCATCACCCATGGGTTGGAGAAGGCTGGTCAGGCATAACCTTACCTCTTAGGTTTATTTTGCCCTTTTGCTGATCATATATACACTTTTTACAAATTATCCCACCACTCCATTAAAATAAAAACTCAAGACACTGTCATTAAAACAATAATAAAACACAAGATAATCAATGATGATATATTGGTGCACACTGCCCCAATCTCTGAATGGTGAATGTTCACAGCATTATCAACCCAAAAGGATCTTGCTTCTCCCATAGCCAAAGCCTTGAATTCTAGCAGAAATCAGTCATCTCTCTCTCTCTCTCTCTCTCTCTCTCTCTCTCTCTCTCTCTCTCTCTTGGCTGTAACTTTTTTCTCTAGGTCACATCATAGCAAATTCTGCCCTGAAACTCTGGCTTTGTCCTTTTAACTATATATGAGCTGGAGAAGGGCCTCACCCAGAGCTATTTTTCTAGAAAAGGAGCTGCAGGAACTCACCATAAACACTTCCCTCATTCTCTTAGAATGGCACTGGCACTCACCAGAGAGATGCTGGAACTGAGTTCTGGTGAGTCCCAGCTGAAAGAAAGCCCTGCTCTCCAACCCGTATAGCCTCCTTTCATTTGTTCTCTCAATGGTCCATCACCCAGGCAATTAGCTTTTTACCCTTGCTAAGATTGTAAGGGTCTGGCACAATATATTTGAATAGTTTCATGGGGTAAAAAAGAAAAATTTCCTTTGTCAGTAGCATGAGTAAACCAGCATGTTTGCAACAGAGCTGTTTTTCCCACTCTGATGTGCTAGTTTACCAAATGCTGTGTGATTTGTTTAATTTATTTTTTAAGTGCAGGGACAGTCAAAACAATGATATCTCACCTAGAATCCGAAGTGATGTTGTCTAGAATGTTACCACCTTGGTCTACAAAATCCTTCTGCATATAGTGTAGATCAGTTGCCAGAGGAAGCGCCACCACCTGAATCACTCTCTGTCTCTGTAAATGTGTTTTGACGTAGTTTAGATTATGGATTGTGATTTGGGAAACAAATACTTGTTCTCTCTCAAAGCTCTATTTTATCTTAATGAAGATTGGAAAGTAAATTGGGTAAGTAAAATCTTATTAGTATGAAGCTATCAGAATGTATTTCTTTCGTTCAGCTTGATGCAGTTCCATTGGGATTTTGGACTCTGCATCCCATTTTATTGCTAAGAATGAGAAATATAGAAATCCATACAGTATATGGCTGCTAGGTACACTTTGGAAAATGTAATTACTGGCTTCATCCATTTTATTTTATGGTATTGAGTTTAAAGAAGCCAGAAAGATAAGATTAGATATTTACTCAGATATAGCTTGGATAAGATGAAAACCATGTCAGTCTAATTATCCACTGCAGGCTCAAACTAAAAACTGGATTTTTGCTGAGTTCTTGATCTCTCTACAAATCCACATAATAAATCTTCTGGCTGGATATATCCAAATTGATCAGTTTGATTCAAGCCTTTAAAAAAATCAATAGTGTCTTTGAATTTCATAATGTCAGGTTATTTTACTCTGCAAACACTTAGCACTTATACTGATGCTTTCCCCAGACATTCTCATTTTCCAGAAAACTATAGGAAAGCTAGAGATGATTGTTCTTTGGGGTTCCCCCACAGGACTTATCAGAACCAAATAAGATGCAAAATTCACCATTGTCTTTTCCTTTCCAGTGCTGTCTCCTCTCACTGGAAATAGCAATCAGGCAGTAGACTTTCCCTGAGTTGCTGATAAGAGATTATAAAAACTGGAGAGACTTCTGAATGCAAATGATGTGATGGCCCCTTCGGTGATGGCCCCTCCAATAGTCATCTTTTAGCAGTTCCTGCTAGTCAACATCTCTTTGGTTTAATTTCAACTCCTAAGGAGGTCTTTGCAGTGTGGCCAGTTTAATTTTGTATCAGTGGTTAAATTTATTTACTATTTCCATTTGTAGGCTGCTTACTACCCGGAGATCTTAAAGTGGTTTACAATATGTATTTACACACACACACACATACACACACACACACACACACACACACACGGATGCAACTAAGGTAAGAATCTGCACACATATATGAAATGTTCTGAAAATGCTTTTTTAAAGCATTTTTTAAAATAAAAAAATACATTGAATTTCCCATAAGGTTCTCCATACCCTCTAGTGTCACATTGTATATTGCACTTAAAACACACTTAAAATGTTTTATTTGCAGCTGTATAGCTGAGTCCTAATTTGCTGTGTGCATGGAACGAGGTTGGCTCACACAATAGGACACCTTATCGTGCATCCAATTGTGCATCCAATCTAGTGCATCATTGAATATTATTATTATTATTATTATTATTATTATTATTATTATTATTAATAATAATAATAATAATTTATACCCCACCCATCTGGCTGGGTTTCCCCAGCCACTCTGGGTGGCTTCCAACAAAAGATTAAAAAATACATTAAAACATCAGTCATTAGAAACTTCCCTAAACAGGACTGCCTTCAGATGTCTTCTAAACATCAGATAGTTGTTTATTTCTTTGACATCTGATGGGAGGGTGTTCCACAGGGTGGGCGCCACCACCGAGAAGGCCCTCTGCCTGGTTCCCTGTAACTTGGCTTCTCGTATTGAAGGAACCACCAGAAGGCTCTCAGAACTGGACCTCAGTGTCACGGTTAGACGATGGGGGTGGAGACGCTCCTCCAGGTACGCTGGGCCCAGGCTGTTTGAAGACATTGGCGGCTGCTTTGGCAGTGGTTTCAGACTGATCTTCCAGTGATCCTCCTTCATTTCCAAAGCATTTCAGTTACAAAACTGTTCTTCCAACAGTTTAAATGACACAAGAAAATTCTGTTGCAAATCTAAGCTTCATAGAATCATAAATCTCACTTACTGCAGGGTCCAGGATATGGTCCCTGTAGCATGTCGAATCCACGAGCAGCACTGTCAGGGCTAAAGTGATAGAGGAATCGGGGCGGGGGGGGAGGGTCACATACAGTCCTATAACTGGTGTGGAACACGTTTGCTGTTGTTACTATTGCTCTACCTGTGGCAATGTGTGCAGGAATGCAGTTACAGTCATCTTGCCAAAGAACTGGAGGGTTAAAAATACCTGTCCCTTTCTATCTCTGTTGTTCTCCAGACCATATATATATATATATATATATATATATATATATTCCAAAAATTGATTTTTCTCTTCAGAATAATCATGCATATTGCATACCTGATCCTGAGCAGAATATCAAGCTTGTAATTCAATTGCAAGGTTTTGCTTCCTCTTTATAAATCACTTGAAGTCTGCTCTTATGTCAGCAGAACTCTTCAATTGAATTATGTTCTTCTACTCAATCAAGACTCATCTATATCATATTATGCCGTTGTGAAGCTTGCTTTGGACTATGGCTCTCTTCGTATCTCAGTAACCTCAATTCATACTAGCTCAACTATGCTGTCATTTTTAACGGTACAGTTGTTTGTACAAGGCCTCTCCTCCTTCCGGAGGGGAGGTGTTGTGGGTGGGAGACGATTCCCACGTCATGCAGGGGGCATTATGTCCCCTGCCCCATTCACTTGGCTGGCGTGCCACGCCCCCAGTTGAGCACCCAACCGGGCGGCTTGGTGGGGGCGTGGTTTGCTGCTCAAGATGCAGCCGCACCAGCCATTCTGCCCATTTGCTCACCTTTTTCACCGTGAGTCACCCACCCACCACTCCCTTAGGGCTTAGGGCTTAGCTTTCTCTTGACCTTGCTATGGACCTATGGTTGGTCGCCCAGGTTGCCCAGGGGGTCTGGTAGGAATTTTTTTCCAGCTGGCAAATTGGCACCAGCCTTTTGGTTTTTTTCACCTACCTCATAGCAATCGTCACAACTTTCTTGGTATTTGGCGGTTAGGCACTGGAATGTGTTGTTGGTGTGTGGAAGGGCAAGGTGTGGCCATAGCCTACCATTTCAAATTTGGGTATTCCATTAAAGGAATCTGGCGGTCATGGATCCTGTCCCGATCAGGGGAGAGCTTATAGTTGTATTAGCATCAACAGGCTCCCCCTACTGGTGGTTAACCCCTCTTCAGACTCACCCCTCTCCGAGTGGGTGGAGTCAAATCTTCCGTGGTCCAATGCCTAAGCCAATACCTTCTCACTTGCTGTAATCAATAAAGTTATGGCCTTTTCATGCCCATTAACCTTATACACTGTGTCCACGTGTCTTTATTCCTCCAAGTGGGGATCAGGTCCTCAAACCACAAACTAGGCACTTTGATAACAATTACTGCAATCGTGGACTTTCTTAAGGCTCAATAGGTTGGATTCATTGCAGACCCATTGCAGTCAACGGGGAATAAATTACAGCACCATCCTAATCATGTCTGCTCAGCCCTATTAAATCCAATGAGTTTCAGTCTCAGGCCACAATCCTAATTTGACCTACCAAACAGTAAGCCCCGTTGACTTCAATGGGACTTTCTTCCAAGTAGGCATGGTTAGGAGCCTCCTCTTGATTTCAATGACTCTACATTAAGCATGGCTAAGTCTGGATCCAACCAGTTGTTTCTCCGCTGAAGTATATTTGACGTCTCTGTGCAATTCAATCACACTCATCCAGTTTACGTACTATAAATAAGAGGAAAAACTAAAATGGCTAAATCAGAAAAGAAACAGCCTCATACAAAATCTCAATCGCAGAGCCATACAGAAACAAACAAAACCGAAAAGAGCTTCAAAAACATAACAAATGAAACACGTGAGCAAATTTACAAGACAAATTGTTGAGCATAATCTTGATAAATTATCCCAATAATAAATAAATAGGGACACTTTCTGAACAAATATCTCCTCTACTTACCTTCCACATATCTCGCAAAGCTTGTCAGCTTCATCAGCAAAGCTATTTCCCAGATAATTTTGTGCCATGTTTTAAAAATCACAGCACGTTTATATCTTAATGGAACTTCTGTATATTTTTTATCTGTTCTCGACATGTTACTCTACATCACAGGTTTTAGTTGGATATAATAACCTGCCATGTATTATTCTTTCTTAAAGCAAGGACTTCCAAATTATCTATTAATGGACAATTCCAACAACGGCTATGGTTTAATTTCTATGTGACAAGAGAGAAGACTTCCCCCCAATATTATGGTATATTATGCCTTGTGAAGCATTGTCTTTCACTGACTCGTAAAGGCAGTTTCATCCTGGCAAGAATTATCCGTGAAGGCCATCTATATCTGTGACCAATGCCATTGTTGCTTTTAAATGTATTTTTACTATTGCATTTTTAAAATTATCTTTTATTGCATTATGCTTGTAAATTGTTGTAAAATACATAGGCCCTAGAATGGTGGGATATAGTGGTACCTTGGGTTAAGAACTTAATTCGTTCTGGAGGTCCGTTCTTAACCTGAAACTGTTCTTAACCTGAAGCACCACTTTAGCTAATGGGGCCTCCTGCTGCCGCTGTGCCGCCGCTGCACAATTTCTGTTCTCATCCTGAAGCAAAGTTCTTAACCCGAGGTACTATTTCTGGGTTAGCGGAGTCTGTAACCTGAAGCAGATGTAACCTGAAGCGGATGTACCCCAAGGTAAGGTAAAGGTAAAGGTACCCCTGCCCGTACGGGCCAGTCGTGACCGACTCTAGGGTTGCGCGCTCATCTCGCTCAAGAGACCGGGAGCTGGGGCCGTCCGAAGACACTTCCGGGTCATGTGGCCAGCGTGACGAAGCTGCAACTGGTGAGCCAGCACCACTGCCGCACACGGAAACGCCGTTTACCTTCCCGCTATAAAGCGGTACCTATTTATTTACTTGCACTTAGGGGTGCTTTCAAACTGCTAGGTGGGGAAGCTGGGACCGAACGACGGGAGCTCACCCCGCCACGGGGATTTGAACTGCCGACCTTACGATCAGCAAGTCCTAGGCACTGAGGTTTTACCCACAGCGCCACCTGCGTCCCTGGGTAACCCGAGGTACCACTGTATAAATCTTTATAAAAATAAAATACTACAGCATTTGATTAAGTTTGTGGGGGATGAAGCCATCTCCTCCTCCTCCTCCTCTTCCCTGAGCTTGGCAGCAGCAGCACTGGCAGGGGAAATAAGGACATTCCAGAACCAAATCAGAAACTGGGATGGCTTCCGTAATTCCTGGAAAACCGGGACACTTGGAGGGTATTGCTAAAGGCAAACAGTGATTAATTACTATGCAGTGCCAGATTTACGTATAGGCTAAACAAGCTATAGCTTAGAGCCCCACTCTCTTGGGTTCCCCCCAAAAAAATTAAAGGGAAAAAACTGGTTGTACATTTCCAAAATATAAGATAAAAAGCAAATAAAATAAAATCTACATACAGCAACAGTGTTTTGTGTTGTGTAGGCTCCTATGATGTAAGCAATGGGCCCCGCCTGCTAGCCTGCTCCCTAAAATATCACTGGTTTGCTCATTTCTATATATAGGGTGCCTACATTCTGCATGGCAAGATGTGCAAATGGCTTTAGATAACTATTAGGTCCATAAATTACCATATAACATATATTCAACACAAAAAAGTGACAATTTGTTGTTGACAAAGGACAGCTGGACATATAAAGGGCCCCATTACCTTCAGTAGCTTAGGGCCTCATCAAACCTAAATCTGGCTCTGCTTGTAGGTCTCTACAAGCATACAACAGGACAGGGAAGGGATATCACTTTGTAATGACAGCATGACAACATCCTCTTCTCAATCTGCATGTGAAATGGACCTCAAAGGCAAAAATGACTATCCAGGTGCTTTAGCTTTTCTTAAATCGCATTCCTGTAAGCCTGAGGCAAGCTACAAGCCCTCTGCCCCTTCTACTACTGTGCCAGTTAAAGGCTGCTGGATATAAGGAAAGTGAACAGAGCACCTTCGTTATGCAAAAGGCATAGCAATTGATTCCCATACAGAGTGATTTAGTCAACGATGGGAATGGCACAGAAGATGTTCCTAGGGGATTGTGCCCTTTCTATATCCCTGCTGATCAGGATTCTTGTCATTGTTCTAATGCTGCCTGTCTTCATGTCACCGAGTTTGTTATTTATTGATTACGCTGACACCAGCAATAAAGAGAGAATTGTTTTACATCTCAGATGAGGATGTGTTTCATGATTCATCATATGCGAGCCAATTGCAAATTATTCTCTCTTGTATTTCCCTATGAAAGCAAATACATAATAAATCCTGACAAGGGATCCTAGAAAAGACTCTATTTCACACACACACACACACACACACACACACACACCCCTCCCTCACTACTTCTTTCATTAGAATGCATAATTTTATATTTTTATTTAGTTTGACAAAAAAATTCTTCAGCCAGGGAAAGGTTGTAAATAAGTGTTTCAAATGAGCAAAGAAATTAAAACCCCACCCGGATACTCCACAGACTTGCTGTGTCCCCATACCACTCTAATAATAATAATAATAATAATAATAATAATAATAATAATAATAATAATACAATTAAAAATATTTATACCCCACCCATTGTCTGGGTTTCCCCAGCCACTCTGGGCAGCTTCCAGCAAAGTATTAAAATACAATAATTCATCAAATATTAAAAGCTTCCCTAAACAGGGCTGCCATTCTTCACAGATGCCTGGTTCATAGTTCTGATCAAGAAGTAATTGCCACTACAACAGGAAGGTAGATAGGAGTTGAGGGGTTATTTGAGAAAATCTGCATTATCCATCACATTGGTATGCCACCCATCTTCCTCTGTCAGGCTCAGGGAATCAGGTCCCTCCCCCGGTGGCAGCAAAGAAGCAGATAAAAAAAGGAAGAGTTCTTACCAATTAGTTTATTCAATAATCACAGCAAGGGATGTCAATATATTAGCTAGCTATTCCAGTAGGTCTGTTTCCCATATGGTTTGGTACCAGTGGTCCATGCTGACTGCCAGGTCCCTCTAGTGTCTAGATATGATGCCCCTAGCTGCTGATAATAGGTGGCGTATGAGTTCTTTGTAGTGTGAGTTGCTGTCTTGGGAAATGTTTAATAGTGCCAGTTCTGGAGTTGCTTCTAATACCTGTTTTGTTATTTTGCATATTTCTTGTAGGACCGATGTCCAAAAATGGTTGGATTTTGAGGCATTCCCACCATTTGTGGATATATGTGCTTGTAGTGGTGAAACATCTCCAGGATTTACCTGAGGTTCCTGGGTGTATCAGCAAAAGCGGGCTTTTTTTCATGTTATGACTAACCCACAGTTAAGGGATTGGGCAACACACAAATGTATAATTCACCCAAAACAGATATGGTTGGAAGCATCCAATTACCTCATGTCCACTCTGGAGGAGAGGGAGAGTATTCAAGCCTGAGATAAGAACAGGGTAAACTGCAGAGCTGAATAGAGATCTGTAGCTAGGTTTCCCCTCAATGAATTCTAAGCGTCATCACCTGACAAAATATAGCAACAAACCACTGTGTTGGTAATTCTCCACAACATCAAGAGTTGCTATGCACTCTGTGTGGGGCTACCTTTGTGCCTGGTCCAGAAGCTTCAACTGGTAAGAAATGGTGCTGCTATACCATTGATGGGGATAGAGTACTGCTGGGGCAGAACTCCAGCTTGCAGGGCCAGACTCTTAATCATTTGGATGCAGGTCTGCCTGATCCCTTATACCCCTGCCTTATCACTGAGTTCTCTGGGCAAGTCTTTCTTATTCTGGCAGGCATTTGAAGGTAGGGTTTTGGTATGGTTTTGGTTCTATTGTTTTATGGTTTGCATTAACATCTGAGAGTTCAATGGACTGCAAGACGATCAAACCTATCCATTCTTAAGGAAATCAGCCCTGAGTGCTCACTGGAAGGGCAGATCCTGAAGCTGAGGCTCCAATACTTTGGCCACCTAATGAAAAGAGATGACTCCCTGGAAAAGACCCTGATGTTGGGAAAGATTGAGGGCACAAGTAGAAGGGGACGACAGAGGACAAGATGGTTGGACAGTGTTCTCGAAGCTACCAGCATGAGTTTGACCAAACTGTGGGAGGCAGTGGAAGACAGGAGTGCCTTGTGCCTCACGAAGAGTCGGACACGACTAAACAACTAAACAACACCAAACATGTAGGGGAAAGCGCATAGAAACCATTACTGCAAATTTCACTGAATATTTGAAAACATGAGAAACACACCTTGATATCAGTTTATTATGTTTTGTACTAAATAAGTAATGTGTGCAATTTTGAGAATACATTGCAATATGAATGTTTCATTTCTATTAATCACAATTACTAATTTCTCATTTTAAATAGTGAGTAGTGATTTTCATGCAAGGTCATGTAAATTCTGTTTCCGGTTAAAATTTTGTTATCTCACTATTATGCTCTAAGGACTAATCAAATAGAAGTTTTTAGCTGGGTTTTCAATGTGGTTGTTTCAGTTTACATCAGGTTCTGTGTAGCTGCTTCTTATTCTTTATCATACACATAATGACACAGTATATATGATGCTTTAACAGAATTAAAAAAAACAAAAACAAAGTTAGCAAGTGTCAGACAGATATCGTTGCCCATTCCTGTATTTTGACAGTGGAGGGATAATAGAAGGAAGGAAAGAAAGACCTTTCGCCCATGCAAAAGGAGTTTCCATTGGGGTATAACTTGACAAGCTATATTTATTTTTAATATTAAATACATATAAAGTAAAGAAAAGGATGATTTTTTCTATGTAAGTGATATCTAGCTTTGCATATATTGTAGTGATGGAAATGGACTTTATCCTATTCAGAAAGTATCAGAATTTAAATTTTTCAGCTTTCTTTCTTTCTTAAAAGCAAATCACTCAGGATCACAGTTTAATTAAAATAAACTCTGTAATAGAAAAGGGAACGAAGGCTCTTACAGATAATGTTAACTTGCTATTAAAATCACTCATGGCAAGCACAGCTCCAGAAGCTTCAGATTAGGATGCAATTATTGGAGACTTTGCAAAGTGCGTGGGACAGATTCTCCAGCTCTTGTGCTTAGCTTTATGGAGTAATACCACAGAGTGCAGGTGGGCAAGAATTTTCACTGGCCCTGCTTACAAAATAGATTGAGATTAACAGCACACTCCTATACCTGCCTAATGCAAAGAAAGTCCCATTGAGTTTAATGAAGCACAGTACAGCAGCCTGAAGAGTCAACTCAGTATGAATTTCTTTCTGAATAGACTCATCTAGGGACTCACAATTGGGCTGCAGAGTTGTGGGGAGCTGAGATGGAAAAATCTGTCCATTTTGGTCCTCCAAGTTCCTCATTTTTCCAGTCTTAAATTCAGTTCTCCGCACATCTGAAAGAATGTTCAATTTTCAAAAAAATAAATCTCATGAAAATTCACTAGCATTTTAGTGTGAATTTCTGATAATAAACACATTTTTATGCAGTTTTGACTAATATACAATTTTTTACAAGCACTTGCCCCACTGCAATGCATTTCTGTATGTTAATTTCACAAATGCATGCATTTTAATGCACATCTTAGTGTAAAATATAGATTTTTGTACACATCATTTGGCTGGAGAGCCTCACTGCAAAATTCAAAGAAGTACCAGTGTCAACAGATGGCTGCTTCAGTTCATATATTGCTTTTAAACGTGCATTTTTAAAGAACAACAACATGTATTTCATAGATTTTCCTTTAAATCTGAAATGAATTGAACTTCTGTCCCTTAAGTAAGAGCAATAAAACATACCTTTTCATGCATCTCACAATTGTGACACTTGCATGATAGTAAAAGGTAAAGGTACCCCTGCCCGTACGGGCCAGTCTTGACAGACTCTGGGGTTGTGCGCCCATCTCACTTAAGAGGCCAGGGGCCAGCGCTGTCCGGAGACACTTCCGGGTCACGTGGCCAGCGTGACAAAGCTGCATCTGGCGAGCCAGCGCAGCACACGGAAACGCCGTTTACCTTCCCGCCAGTAAGCGGTCCCTATTTATCTACTTGCACCCGGGAGTGCTTTCGAACTGCTAGGTTGGCAGGCGCTGGGACCGAGCAACGGGAGCGCACCCCGCTGCGGGGATTCGAACCGCCGACCTTTCGATCGGCAAGCCCTAGGCGCTGAGGCTTTTACCTACAGCGCCACCCGCGTCCCACTTGCATGATACGTGGTAACAAAAATGTTCTAGATGGCCTTAAATACTAATAGAATGGTAGAGTTGGAAGGGATTCGGTGGATCAACTAGTCAAATTTCCTGCAATGCAGGAATATGCCGTTGTCCCATACAGGGATCAAACCTGCAACCTTGGCATCATCAGCACCGTGCTCCAACCAACTAAGCTATCCAGGAATGCATTAAAATAAAAATAGCTTAGTACAGGCATGTCCAACAGGTCGATCACAATCTACTGGTTGATCACAGGGTGTTCCTGGTCAATCTTTGTACCCTTAGCGATCTTTTTCCCCCTCCCCCAAAAAACTCAGCAACTCTGGCTCCCTAAAAAAAGCTCACCGAAATAGGTCAACAACTCTGGTCCATCCTCCAGTGACAATAGGTAGATTACTCTCTGTTTTTTTATATACTGTGAGTCGATCACTGTCTCTTTGGAGTTGGACATGCCTGGTTTAGTACAACACACTGAAACACATAAATGCACCACAAAGACAGCACAAACACGGCAATCAGTATAGCAGAACAACCATGTTGAGATGAAATATGGAGTACTGCCCTGCCACTGCCACCAGAGAAGGCGCACCGGCCTCAACACTATTTTCCAGTGAAATCTCACATGCTTCACAATATCTCATGTGTTCTGGGTGAGATCTCATTAAATCTCCCTGGAAATTGGTGCCAATGCCAGCACTGCTTCTCTGCTGGGGACAGAGGTGGCAGGGCGAGCAGGGCATATGTTGGGGCACCGCCTTGGGGGCTTCCGCTACCTGAGGCAGTTGCTTCACCCTGCCTAATGGTTGTGCCAGCCTTGGTCCAAAGGTCTCAGAAGCCTGCTCTGCAGTAATTCAGAGTAGGGTTTTTGGTGTGGCTGCCTCTGTTCTATGGAACAGCATTCCTGGTGAGATATGGCAGTTGCCAGCTATTTGCAGTTTCTGAAAAGGACTGGATATATTTTTATTCAAACTCATTTCCCAAATTAGATAAATGAGTTTTTACCACAAGTGCCCACTTGATAGGCTTCAGTTTTGTTTAAAATTTGTTTTTTCGTTTTTGTTTTTTAACTGTGTTTAATCTTCTTAAATGTAAATCACTCTGAGGTACCGATTTGGAAGGTGATTAATAAATCAGTACTACACTTATTATTAATATTAACAATAACATCTGCGTAAACACATTAGGATGGTGATGCACACTGAGTAACGACAGTACGGGCTTTAAAAAAAATCTCATTTTAATTCTTAACTACGAAATTGAATCCACGTTTCCCCTTTTGCTCATGGAAGGGCTCTTAAGTCAACAGATGACTCTGTGAATGGAATAGGGAGGCGAGGCAAAAAAAAGAGAGACCCAATATTTGTTCCATTCCATGGCAGAGTATTATTCTGTACACTGGGAGGAATAAAACTTGAAGGCTAGCAAATGAACAGATAGGTATGAATAATTCACTCCTGTTCTTATTAGATGAAAACAGTCCTGGATTTTAGCAGGTAGCCACCATGGGACATTCAGCATCATGTGTCAGGGCTCAGTTTGCTTCAGTGGTTACAGTTAAGATTAGAGAAACTAATGGAAAGATTTAAGGGAGGCGGGGAAACAGCCAGCTGGAATTGTTATTATGTTGTCACAAAAACCTGTAAGTTCTCCGGAGAAAAGTAAATTCTCTCTAATGCAGACTAAATTGTTCCAATGGAGCAACAGGTTGTCATGTAGCTGAGATCCATTGATAAAGCAGAAATGTATTCCCTTAAGTACCAAGCCATGATTTATTGAAAAACAACAGTAATTCGCAAGCATTGTTCCCCCTCCCCGAATGAAAATGTGAATGCATTGCTTGATTGTAATGGTTATACTTTTCTTCTGAGCACAATTATTTCCAGATATCCTCGGTCTACAAGATTATTCTGTCTCTAGTAAGGCTACCTGTGTTGCCTTGTTTTCCCATTAGATGTTCAGTTAAGCCGGTAATGAAAAAGCTGTCACCAAAGGTTTGCTTATTTTTTTTAATGAATGCTTCAGGCCATGGAGTTTTTCATCTCAAGTTCTCTGTTAGAGATCTCATATATTATAATAGCTAGTGCAATGGCTGGGCAAACTCAAACAGCATGATAACACTACAGAACTCCATAGAGATCAGTCCCTGAAGGCAATTTATTCTACAATAGCCGGGTGTTCTGTGTTGAATCAACCCTGAGATCATCAATAAGACAAAGGCTCCTGTGCAGTTAAGAAATGTTGTAGGACTCTTCTGACATTGTATATATGTACACATACAGATGGATATGAAAATTCAGGTTTCATGTGAGAGGGGAGTTGGGGACATGCTAGCTCTGCCCTTTCAGTCACATCCTCATTGCTGGCCCCACCCCACCCAATGAATTAAAGGTAGGGATGGGAGAGAATTGTGCTTCAGTTCACATTGAAAGGTGAGTCTACCTCATTTGACCTTCCCAGACCATTACGTGAACCGAAACACAACTATTTTTCAAAATTTGCACTTGAATTTTGCAATGCAATTCTCCAACCAAGTAATGTGCACTGAAGGGCACATGCTAGGGTAAAGTGTGCACAAAAAGCAGAAATTAGGGGAAACTGTTGTGCAAATGCACATTAGGTGAAATTTGCTGATTAAATAGCTGTTACCTGATCCATTTTTATTTATCATTTTACGCATCTTTAAAATGTTATTTTAATTCTTAGTTCTTTTAATTGCTCCATCAATAATTGTTGCATGACACAATCAGTGGGGTGTTTTTTCAGTATTTTCACCATACTGAGTGCTTAAGAGAATCTCTTGGAATTGGAGAATCTCTTAGCTGTTAAATTTCTTTGGTATGTATGATTAGAACACACTTTTTGCTTGTTTTATTGTCGGACCCTTAACGGTGCCTCCTCTTAAGCCAGCCATTGGTTAATATTTCAGATGAATATTTTAAGCAGCAGAGAGATAGTCTCAGTAGTAATTTATAGGAGTTTCAGAAATATTGAAGAAAGGGGGGTTCCCAGCTGATTTTCTGCCCCAGGGGCTATTAAGTGGGACAAGATTGTGGTTCTTCCACTCCCTGGTCATTCACCCGTCCAGTTCCTTGAAGATTTCTCGGTCTCATGGAGGAAGAGCACCCCTTCCAGTGCATTGGAAATTAATCCCTGTTTTCTCTGTTCTTCAGATGTAATACAATAGGGAGTAACTATCGCTAATTATCTCCATCAACCTAATTATCTCCATCAATGGAGCCTCAACAGAGACTGATTCCTCCCCAGAAGTCCCCAGCATTTCTCCATTTTCTCCATGCAAAGGACCTACTACTTGCTTGTTCTTCCTCTTGCTTCAAACATAGCCAAAGAAGCATTTATTATTATTAACTTCTCTTGCAAGCCTGAGCTCATTCTAAGCTTTGGCTCACCTGACCTTCTCCCTGCTTCTCATGTATATTCTTACTTTGGGATTCCCCCTTTCTTCCCTTTCTTATACATGCCCTTCTTAAATCTCAGCTCACCTGTAAGCTCCTTATGCAGCTACACCAGTTTCTTTAGATGCCTACCACTTTTATTTCTTGTTGGAATTGTCTGCATTTGTGCCTTCAATATTTCACCTTTAAGAATCTCCCACCCATTTTGGACTCCCTTCTCTCTGAGTATTTCTGATCATGGGATCTCACCTAATAGTTCCTTAAGCTTTTTGAAATCAGCCTTCTTAAAGTCCAGAATGTGTGTCGGACTACACTCGGCTTTCCCTTGTCTCTACGTAATGAAACCCAAGAGGACATTATCACTTCCTTCCTAGGTTCCCAGGACGCCCACTTCCACGTCAGTTCAAGATTACTGATGTACAAGAAGAGAAGAGTTTGGATTTGATATCCCGCTTTATCACTACCCGAAGGAGTCTCAAAGTGGCTAACATTCTCCTTTCCCTTCCTCCCCCACAACAAACACTCTGTGAGGTGAGTGGGGCTGAGAGACTTCAAAGAAGTGTGACTGGCCCAAGGTCACCCAGCAGCTGCATGTGGAGGAGCAGAGACGCAAACCCGGTTCCTCAGATCACGAGTCCACTGCTCTTAACCACTACACCACACTGGCTCTCATTTTCTACACCACACTGGCTCTCACCACACTTATTGAATGAACACACACACATAGAAGGAATCTGCAGAGGTTGTATTCCAAAGTGGACTCACCTCATTTGATCCATGTGAATCATAAAGCACACTGGATCTACTTCAGAATCTGCAGCCCTGCAAATTCCTTAATGAGGTACCTGGGAGCAGCAGTGCTGCCTTTGTCTGCTAACCATTTTTCTTCCCTTTTAAAAAGCTGCAAAACAGGTCATGCAGCTGCCTACAGCTTGGAGCAGCTATTGCACAGGTCTCTTTGCTGCCATGCACTTTGAATACAGTAGAACAAGTCCCCATGGGAGCAATGGGGCCTGAGGGTGTTCCACCAGACACAGTGGAAATAGTATGGGGGGAAATCAGGCATGCTGCCTTGCCCCCCACAACACACACACACACACAGCTCTTGGAATGTGTGAAGCATAACTTCTGAATATGATTAGATTGTATGGGCATAACACATTATTTTGAGATCATGTAGCATTTTTCAGCAGGTCAAGAGGCAGGCTTTTGCCAGAGATGGGCAAGGTGTTGTTTAAACAGATCCCACTCATCTCTGCTTTCTGAACACTGCTGTTTTACTATATTTTACTGTGGTTCTCATTATTGCAGTATATATATATATATATATGGGCTCCATGATCACTGCAGATGGTGACAGCAGCCACGAAATTAAAATACGCCTGCTTCTTGGGAGAAAAGCAATGACAAACCTAGACAGCATCTTAAAAAGTAGAGACATCACCTTGCCAACAAAGGTCCGTATAGTAAAAGCTATGGTTTTCCCAGTAGTGATGTATGGAAGTGAAAACTGGACCATAAAGAAGGCTGATCGCCAAAGAATTGATGCTTTTGAATTATGGTGCTGGAGGAGACTCTTGAGAGTCCCATGGACTGCAAGAAGATCAAACCTATCCATTCTTAAGGAAATCAATAAATAAACTGCCTCTGTGACATCCACAAGAAGGAGGCGGAGGGGCAGGTTATTTTTTAAAAAGAACCCCCTCTGCATGCTGTGGTCAAGATCCTGGTTCCCCATCCTGTACATGTGGTGGCTTTTCTTTGCCCCCCCTCCCCCCTTGTAAACTGTGATCATCAGTTGCTTACATCTGTGTAATAGCACATGCAGTTTGCCCCTATTCCTTTACTTCTGCAGACTTCCTTTTCTTTACATAATGTAAAGGAGGAACTATATCTCTCCTTTATTATTATTTTTAACATAGGTTTAAGCCTTTGTACGTCTAAGGTATGGTTATGTAGGTTTTTACTTCTATGAGGCAATTCCCAGTGTTCTCTTTCAACAGAAACTGGTTTGGAGGGGAAAGAAAATTAATTTAATTTGTCCAGTAATCAGAGACACATATTGACCTTTCCTTGATGTGCAGACAGTTTGCATTAGGTGACTTCATTTGACTCAATACTCTTGGGTGTGCAAATTTCACTTTTATTTTTGCCACTATTTGGCAAAGGTCCTTTCATATCAAAATTCATATCATATGTATCATATCAAATTAGGTTTTTAAAAAAATACAGAAAGGAAAGATTTTACATTTCATTTTTAAGGGGTCTCTTGGTAGAGCTGGGAGAAAATGAACCTTGTTTCCACATCTTTGCCATTCCCTGTAGCCTGAGCTATTAATATCTTAGGAAGAAAGATTGTTCTCAGCCCATACACACAGCTTCCTTAGCTTTAAATTAGCTGACAGAATGCTGGAGTGCTACACTGTATATATAGGTCACAGAGAGGAAGATTCCTCAGGTATAAAGGAACATATTATGCATGGCTCCTCAGAAGGAAGTATCTGGATCTTCTGCCACGTGTCAGCAAAGGAATCCAGCCTTAAATACCAATGAGCTACAAGCAACTTGAGTAATGCCGGATTAGGAACCCCTGGTGAAATTTAAACAGAAATAAGGCTATCAACAGGTCTCAGCTTCCAGCAAAATAACATTCGACTTTATTACAAGACTTCTTATTGCAAGAGAGCCAGTGTGGTGCAGTGGTTAGGAGAGGTAGACTCGTAATCTGGTGAACTTGGTTCGCGTCTCTGCTCCTCCACATGCAGCTGCTGGGTGACCTTGGGCTAGTCATGCTTCTCTGAAGTCTCTCAGCCCCACCCACCTCACAGGGTGTCTGTTGTGGGGGAGGAAGGGAAAGGAGATTGTGAGCCGCTTTGAGACTCCTTAGGGTAGCGATAAAGCAGGATATCAAATCCAAACTCCTCCTCCTCCTCCTCTTTTTCTTCTTCTTCTCTGCTGAAATGCCATGCCAATTGTGTTGTTTCTGGTACTTAAATAGCTGTCCCAAATTCATGATAGCCTATGACCCAATAGGACTATTCTCATGAGAACATGAACAGTCCTGCTGGATCAGGCCAAGGGTCCACCAAGTTTTCAGGGTGACCAACCAGATGGCCATGGGATGGCCACAAACAAGATAGGAGCCTAACAGTTGTCTCCCTCCTTGGGAATTGCCGCAATTGTTATTCAAAGCCCTACTGCCTTCAACACTGGAGGTGGACCCAAGCCATTGCAGGTAGTTTCCATTGTCTCATTCTCCATGAATTTACCTAAAACTCCTTTAAAGCCACCCAGCTTTTTGCCCGTTGCTTGTGGGAACAACTCCACAATATCCATCTGCAGTGTGGAGATTTATTGTCTTGGGTCTTTCAACGTTCAGCCTCTTTTGATGGCCCCAGGTTCAAATATTATGGGAGAGGTTCGTAGAAGCTGTCAGCATGTGACAGCGGCTACAGCCCAGGAAATGGCTTCAACTGGCCAGCTAGACTAGGTGAGTTATGGACTTCCCCGCTTGTGAAGACAGGCTCCGGTGGATTGAGCAGATGACGCCAACCGTGGGTCCAACAGAAGACTGTTTTTGTGCATGCTGTGGAGGAAAGTGACGGACAATTGGGGCTCATCAACCTGGAAAGGTAGCCCATCTAACAGAAGGAAAATTCTGATCCTAAACTTCCACTGCCTTGTGTGATATCTTCAGGAGAAGAAAAGGCTAAAGAGTAAACCCTACACAACTCTGGAGAGGGGCAACTGCTGGGTGGGGTAGGGTAGTCAAAGTACCATATTTTTCGCCTATAGGACGCACCGTCCCATAAGGCGCACCTAGTTTTTTTGGGGGGGGAATAAAGGGGGGGAAATTATTCCCCCCCGGCTCGGGGCTGGGGCGGGGGAAGCCCAAGCTTCCCCCGACCCCAGCCCCCAGAACATGCAACTCTCCGCAAGCCGCAGGAGCCCAGGGCTGGGCTCCCATGCCTTGCGGAGAGCTGCGCAAAGCCTGGAGAGCGAGAGGGGTCGGTGCGCACCGACCCCTCTCACTCTCCAGGCTTCAGCGAAAGCCTGCATTCACCCCATAGGATGCACACACATTTCCCCTTCATTTTTGGAGGGGAAAAAGTGTATCCTATAGGGCGAAAAATACGGTAGATCTGGGCCATGTTAAATTCCAGAGTATTATCCACAGTATTTCCAGAAAAGGTGTAGCAGATCTGGTTCCAACAAGCCATTGCCCCAGGAGGTGATATATTTCTAATGAACAGGAATGGAGGAAAATGCTGCCACAATTATTTCTAGCTTGCTCTTTTGTGTGTTTGTCAGTGAATTTCTAAAATGAAAAATTTGGTCCATATGTCTGTCTGGATTTGACTCTAGATCCTTCCCCAAACCAGTTCTCCCAACCCCCCCAACAGAGGTTGATTATGATTAGTCTGGCATGGTGAACTCTGCATATGAGCAGACACTATTATTTCACATTTTAGTACTGAACCATGCATGGCAGATATGTTCTGCTGTGCTCTGATACGGGCTCTCTCTCAGATATGGCTCCTCATTTGCAAAAATATGCTTTTTGTGAAGGCATGTAGAAGAGAATAACTTTGCACACTAAAGATGCTGAAATGTGTGTGTGTGTGTGTGTGTGCAGAATTTGGATTCCATGGTGTGAAAATTAAATCCCAAGTGCTGAGGGTTATAGCTGTCTATGGCAATGCTGGGCTTTCTTTGGGCAGTACAACTCGATGACCTCAGAAAGCTGGCTGTTGGGATGTGGAGCATTAGTGCTTCAATTCAGTCTCTTAACTGGGTCCCTGGGGAATTTCTAGTCTTTGCTGCTAAATGGTTTTCAAGTACCAGCGTTTTAAGCCATGCAGAACAGTCCGTTTCTCATCACATCCATTTTTTTAAAAAAAAAACAGCCACTACCAGCACATCTACAAATGCAGAGAGCTTTAAAAAGATGACCCACTAAAGTACTGAACAAGTCAAAACTTTGTCAGTCAAAGAATGAGAAAATGCTGAAGGATGTGTGCATTTTCCTGCTCTCTGCTTCTAGATTGACAGAGAAACTTTCCCAATTTATAAAGTGGTGATGTCCACATTAAAAAGCCTATTGTCATCCTTTGGGGAGGAAATATATTTTTATTTCTTTCCCACCTGCCACTTAATTACACACCTAAAACTCCTAACATTTAATCTGGTTTTTAAGGCCCTGTCTGCACTGTCCTTTGAAAGTGGTATCATGCCACTTTAAATAGGCATCGCCTCCCTCAATGGATCCTGGGAATTGTTGTTTGTGAAGGGCGCTGAGAGTTGTAAGGAGACACCTATTCTCCTCACTGAGTTACAATTCTCAGTGTCCACTAGGAAGAGGGATTGATGGTTAAACTACTCTGAGAATTGCAGCAAAATGTAGGGAATGGGTAGGCAAACTATGGCCCAGGGGCCAGATCCGGCCCAATCGCCTTCTAAATCCAGCCCACGGTGTTTTTACATGAGTAGAATGTGTGCTTTTATTTAAAATGCATCTCTGGGTTATTTGTGGGCCATAGGAATTCATTCATTCCCCCCCCCCAAAAAAAAAAATATAGTCCGGCCCCCCACTGTTAGATTTGATCAGCTCCGGCCCATCTGGAGCTGATACAGCAGAGTGTAGTTCGCAGACGAAAGGATGAGGAGATATAGTGCTACATTGCTAATTTTATTTTTCAACTATATCGAGAACAAACAAACGTACATCTTGCCTCTGTGAGAGCAGAGAGCAGCTCTCTCAACAAAGAAACGACAGAACAAAGAAACAGGAAACCAGTGTACGTCACATCCAGTCTCCCATTCCTGTGGGAACCCAACAGTAACTTGGACTGTGGAATGTAAACATCGTCTTGTGACATGCATCTGCTGCTCAGTGAGGGAAATAGAAACCAACATCCACATGGTCTGAGGGACAGTGGACCGCCCCCCTGCTGAAAAAGTTTACTGACCCCTGGCCTGTATGGGCAGGGGTACCTTTACCTTTACCTTAACAGGGGGACGCGGGTGGCGCTGTGGGTAAAAGCCTCAGCGCCTAGGGCTTGCCGATCGAAAGGTCGGCGGTTCGAATCCCCGCGGCGGGGTGCGCTCCCGTTGCTCGGTCCCAGCGCCTGCCAACCTAGCAGTTCGAAAGCACCCCCGGGTGCAAGTAGATAAATAGGGACCGCTTTCTAGCGGGAAGGTAAACGGCGTTTCTGTGTGCGGCTCTGGCTCGCCAGAGCAGCGATGTCACGCTGGCCACGTGACCCGGAAGTGTCTCCGGACAGCGCTGGCCCCCGGCCTCTTGAGTGAGATGGGCGCACAACCCCAGAGTCTGGCAAGACTGGCCTGTACGGGCAGGGGTACCTTTACCTTTACCTTAACAGGACTCCTGACAAAGTACACTTCAGAATTCTTTGGAGGGAAGCCATTTCTGCTTAAAGTTATATGATATTGCTTTAAATGATGGGACAGTAGCTGAATAATACCCAATGCATTCACAGACAGGTTTCATTCTGAGCCATTTTAAAAAATATATTAATAAGAAATATCAGCATGTTTGTCAACTTGGGTCAATATGTTTTCGCTATGTGTTTGTGCATGCACACACACACACACACACACACAATAAGTTACAACATTTTTTCCCCATTTCTTGTAAAAAAAAATATCTCCTCTAATCCCGAATCATTAGAGACCAATCATTCACAGTCGGCAACGTTGCACTTCTTGGACCCTAAGTAATGTACAGATGACAAGTCACACCTTGATACATTTTAGCTTTTGATTATGGCATGTGGCTCAACACAGATGGTGCTGTAAACTGTCTGATACCGTGTAGACATTTTTCTCCCTAGTCTGAATAGAGGAGCCTATTTTCTTGATGATAGATTGGCAGGGATCTGAAGAAAGATAAACTTTTAAGATACTGAATTTAGATCAGGACTACAGGGTTTCTCTGGACGACAGTACGTAAGCAGTGCTGAATAAAATCCAGATGACATCAACAAAATTCAATGTGCACCAAGCAAGAGGGAATATTGCAGGAGGAGCAGGGGAGGAAGCAAAAGCCTTGCTCTTTTCTCTGCCCTATTTCTGTCAAACATGGCAGAGCTAATGGGAGCTCACTTAGTCAACCTATTTGCTTTCTCTGGTGGCTAATGTAAATTCCAGAGATTTATAATGCTGTACATCAGTGTGCCCCAGAATACTATGCTGGTAAAATGTCAGTGAGTGCTTCTAACTATCAGCATTCTGGGGTGGTATTCAATGGTAAAGTTAAAGGGACCCCTGACCATTAAGTCCAGTTGCGGACGACTCTAGGGTTGCGGCACACATCTTGCTTTACTGGCCGAGGGAGCCAGCGTTTGTCCACACATAGCTTCCGGGTCATGTGGCCAGCATGACTGAGCGGCTTCTGGTGAACCAGAGCAGCACACAGAAATGCCGTTTACCTTCTCACTGGAGCAGTACCTATTTATCTACTTGCTCTTTGACGTGTTTTTGAACTGCTAGGTGGGCAAGAGCAGGGACCGAGCAACGGGAGCTCACCCCGTTGCAGGGATTCGAACTGCCGACCTCCTGATCGACAAGCCCTAGGCTCTGTGGTTTAGACCACAGGGGCACCGCGTCTCTGGTATTCAATGACATACCAGCAAAATCAGGTTTCCCACAGGAGACAGTGTAGGCCACCAATTTGGATGACCTTAAAAGAGGATTGGACAAATTCGTGGAAGATAAGACTATTGATGGCTACTAGCCATGATGGCTCTGCTCTGCTTCCATGGTCAGAGAAAGTAATGCTTCTGAATACCAGTTGATTCCTGCTTGCCCATTTTCCACAGGTATCTGGTTGACCAATCTGAGAACAGGATGTTGGAGTTGGATAGACCATTGTCATGATCCAGAAGGTTGAATATTGTGTTCTTAAAAGTTGCTTTGGAGATCTTGCACAACAATCCCATTTGCCCGCAAATACCACACTTTTTGTGAGAAGGTAAATGAAGGGAAAATTCACAAGAAAGTGTGGCATAATGCTTGCTTGATGCAACTCTGTGTAACCTCCCTGAATACAAACTGGAATGGATGCTCATACATGACTTGTCATCTAACCTCCCTGCAAAGAAATCAAGATCAAGATTAAAAGAAAAACAAAGGAATCGTCTGGAAGGGATCAGAGTTTCCTTTTTGCATAGGCTATGGCTAAGTGATAGACCCACATCCCCCCTAGCATGTGATAACTTCAGGAGTGG
This sequence comes from Podarcis raffonei, assembly GCF_027172205.1. Lineage (NCBI taxonomy): Eukaryota > Metazoa > Chordata > Lepidosauria > Squamata > Lacertidae > Podarcis > Podarcis raffonei. The sequence goes on from NC_070618.1 coordinate 19,127,255, forward strand.
GTGGAAGCTATGCTTATTTATTTAGATTATTTGCATATTGGCTTTTGCAATAGCAACAGGCTGACTTTGTTGTTGTTTAGTCGTTTAGTCGTATCTGACTCTTTGTGACCCCATTGACCAGAGCACGCCAGGCACTCCTTTCTTCCACTGCCTCCCACAGTTTGGTCAAACTCATGTTGGTAGCTTTGAGAACACTGTCCAACCATCTTGCCCATGAAGGAGACAGGCTGACTTAGGATCAGTAAATAATAATGCATAAAATCTATTTTAAAATTGCAATCCATCAGAACACACGCAACAAATTACTGAATGGTGGTTACTAAAAGCAGCAACAGTTATCAGGTCTCTCCTCTTCCAAATATCCTCTGAAAAAAGGGGTATCTCAACCAACTATCTGAAGCTACAAAGTGACGAAGGGAGTCATCACAACATCTGATGGTCTTTAAGCATCCGTCAGTGAATATGGGAGAAGGCATTCTTGCATATATTGGGATCCTAAGCCATGTAAGGGTTTTATTACTCAAGAGCAAGCATTAACAATATACAGAAACAATACTTCCTCTGTACGAGTGCCTCACCTTGGAGAGAACTTCAATGATTTCCATGATCAGGTGATACCAATCTAGATACTGCAACTGTGCAGCCACTATGCAGAGAGAGAGAGACCCCACCCTCCGCCATTGCTCTTTTTACAATCCTCTTTCTTTTAACCAGCTCCCCAGTCACCTCACAGCATCTGACAAAGTTACCTGAGAACCCTTCACTTTCACACCAAAGAAAACAAGCTTGACATGGAGCCCAAAAGAAAACATTTAATTGTGGCCACTGCTACTGAGACAGAGAATAAGGTCACAAGGTCTTCTGAAGATTCTTCTTAACACAGAAAATGCCTTTAAACTTTCTTCCCCCCTGATGGATTTTCTGTTAAGCCAAGGAAGCATGATTCGAAGTGATTTATATTCAGCTCAGGGGTTTTGTCCTTCTTCTTGTTTATTTAATCTAAAGCGTGAAGCATTTGACCTGGACTGTGACACCTGGGCACGAAAGTTCAGCCACTTCAGCCACTGACCTGACTAAGCATTCTTGTGCTGTTGTAATGGTAAGTAATTAACATATCAAAGTGATACTCAGGACTGTCCACTGTGCAGTATCCTTTTTGGTCTATAAACTGCCAATTTTAATAAGAGCTACATTCAGCTGTCAATGTGTTAACATTTATCTTCCTTAATGTAAAATCAATACTTTAACATAAGCTAACTCAACAAGGCATTAAGTTGCAAAAATACCTTATTGCTTCCTGAAGGCTTGCATATGCATGGAGAAGTTGGGCTGCTCACTTCAAAGCTGCTTGGACACAATCTACTGAAAGTTGCATGCTTTGAAATCCTATTGATTTTAATGAGATATCCTTTTTTTTGTTGACATGACTCCCCCAGTAAAATCAATGGGGATCAAAAATTGTTAATTCTAACGGGGCTGTTTTCAGTGTTTCTAACTGATTCCTTCTTATCAATTGAACTTCAGCATTTTTCATGCTAAGGGATCAACTTTTGCAATTATCGAGTCAGGTATCTGGCTTGCCTAAGAAACTTCAATGTTTATGTAACAACACCTATAATAGTATGCAATAAATTCATCTAATTATTTAATCTTTAATAAGATGGTAACAAGGATATTGACATAAGAAAAGGCAAGTTTATTTACAGGGAAGACACTTTTCTCTGCTTGGAAGTCTACATATGTCATGAAAACTGCAAACTAGATCAGATTTCTCCTTGTAAGTTTATTTTTCTTAAACATCTTGGGTTGTAACCTATGCTGTGATTGTGGAGCACTGCTCATGCAATGGAACATCCATCTTCTCTCCCCCCAAGTATGACCCCTCAAAATCTGCTTTGGAGGCTCCCCCAGGTCTCCAGAGCAGATTTTGAGGAGGGGCACTGGAGGGATAGAACATGAAGAGAATGTTCTGCTGCAAGCACAAATATTTGTTGCACAAGTGGAATTGCTGGATGGGATACCATCCCTTATTTTATTCTTGTTACTTCGCTATTCAGAAAATGTATATATCTCTACTCAGTTATGGGAATACCTCTATTTGTTGGTGCGGACTTTATTCCATATGGTTTGAATTTCATCTTTGCTCATTTTATTCATTGATAAAATAAATAACAAGGGTGGAATCTAACATTGTGTGAATAGTCTTTCATTCATGCAGTGGTACTTCCTTTTCCTTGCCTCTCTTTTTAAGTCCCCTGTGTACCACCCCCCTCCCCCCAAAAAAATCTGCTCAAATTTTTTTCAAAGGGCTGGGGAACCCTCAGGAGCAGATTTGGGGAGGGCACATGAGGGACTGCATGGGGAGGAGAGGAAGGGACAGTTGTATTGTAGAAGCAGAGGTCTGTTTTCACTTACACACAACAGCATGGGATTCAAGCCAAAGAGATTTATTGTAGCATAAAATTTCATGGACTATAGACCAGTTCATGAGATTAATGAAGCCCTCAGCTGACTGGAACTTTATGTGCATACACAAAGGTGTGCACACCTGGGTATAGAACAGGGATGTCCAACAGGTCAATCCTTTTCCTTTGCTTTTGCCTAAGAGCATCCGGATCCGGCCCCTCGCCCTGCCCTCCATTTTCACATGATCGCTGGAATGGGAGACAGAGTTTTGGTTGTGAGACAGATTGTTTCCATAGCGATTATTTGGTGAGCAACTAATCCCCTTTCCCCTTTACTGTAGTCTGACATTTTCCTCCCTAAAAAAAGCATGGCCATGAACTGCAAAAACAGCAGTATGTGACAATTTTATAATAAGCTTGAAATAAGCAAAATGACCGTCTGCAATCAGTAATTGCTAATAACACCATAATCCCAACTATGCTATGCTCAATAACACCTGCAGTTGGACAGGAAACCATTGTCCTGATTGAAACCTAAATGAATAAAATAAACTATATGATTCAGTTCCACTGACTACTAGTTATTGATGGGCTACTCTTTCATTGATCTGTGGTTCCCTTAATTCTCCGCTTGGAAAATGTGAGTGATTCCCTGTTTGTTTATGAGTGATAGCAACACTCCTTCAGTAACCTAAGCATGCTTGGGTATGGCTTATCCAGACAAATTGCGCAGGAAGTTTCACTTCTGCTGATTTCAGTGGGAGAGATTTAAATCAATGAGATTGCACCTTAAATCAATGGGACTTACAGAATGTTTAACTTTGACTGGATGGTATTGATGTTGTGTTTGATTCGTATCTTCTTCTCACTATTATTTGGCGATCACTCGTAGCCAAGTAAGATTGTCTTCCATGAATGTGGTCTTAACAGTGAGTCTTAAGTGACTGTGGAGGCCAATTCTGGATCCACCCATCCTTCCACAGTGGGAACATAGGTTTCTGGGTGGGAGTTGATCACGGTGAGGATTTGCCAAACATTCCTTTCTCTTACCTTGTTTCACCCTTTCGTCCTGAGTTCATGCTTCTTCAAAGTCCATGACGCTATATCACTCTGTTCTAGAAATAGCTGTTATAGAAATCAGCTAAGTTTCTCTGTGTGGGTGTTCATAAATGCATAGCCTACCCCCTGATGGCATTTAGAAAAATACCATGGGTAGTGACCAGGGAGGAGGCTGGATTTAGTTGCCCGCCTATTTCAAATAATAGCCTAGTGCAACAATTGCTGTTCCTTACAGGCACATCTCCAGCTTCCTGCATGCTCTGTTTGGATTGGGGATAAAGTTATTAAAACAGAACCTTTAGAATGGCTCGTGATTCTAGCAGAGTTTTCGGTATAAATATATCCTAGCATGGTGCCGTTTGGGATTCAACTGCTGACATTAGGACCCAATGAGTTTAGTTATACTGACAAAATGATACCCAGGGCTGGCCATACAACACCTCCAACAGTTCCATTAAGAAAAGAAACATTGTCATGGTAAATATTGATTTTAAATTATGGGAAATAAAAGTAAAGTAATAGGTAAGCAGGTCACCAAAACTGCATGAAAACTGAAGATTCCCCCCTTCCCAAACCTATAATATGCGTTGTCTCTAAAGGTATAATTAGCCAAGATGGAAAAGAAAATATTACATGAAGCAAGAAATAGGTCAGCTCAGCGGAGGTTCCTTACTGTACTGACAGCTGGCAGAGGCTATATATTCTAGGTATCTAGGTTCCAATGATTTATTGGCCTTCCTTTCTCTAATGCTCATTGTAGAGGGGGAAATTGAAGAAAGAAATCATTATAATGGCTACAGTTTCCATTTTTGCAAAGGGGAAAAAATCCATTCAAATCTCAAAGTTTTTTTCTTTTTCGTAAAGCTCGATTATTCCTGTAGCCAAAGCACTATTATTAAGCAATGACATAAATTCTATAATTGGCTGTGCATTTATTAGGAGCTTGATGAGGAGAAGGCAGGCTGGATTCTTTGCCTTCTGTTAAGTGTCGGCTTAGGCTGTGTCAAAAGTGCTGTTGGAGAGCATTCTTCAATCTCAAGCACAATCGTTTTATTTCATCGCCGCCGCAAAGGTGGGGAATAGATGAGACTGTGCCAGGGGGCTATTTGAAACAAAAAATAGAGTTTAGGCTAAGAGTTATTGGGCTTGACAAAAAATGTTCACATGCTCTGGTTTTAGAGCCGAGTTACTGAGCCTGAGTTCAACTTCTTAAGTACACTGGGCTGAAAATGACAAACCTCCATTGAGACCATTGTCAATTTTTCCCCATTTCAGATAGAAAAGCTGACACTCTAGCATAGAGGGGAAGAGAGAAACATAATTTGGGCATGTAGACCCAGATGACACAATCAAAGAATTGTAGAATTGGAAGGGACCACAAGGCTCATCTAATCCAAGGGGCAAAGCAGAAATCTCAGACAAATGCATGCATGATAGATGACCATCCAACCTCTGCTTCAAAGCCTCCAAGGAAGGGAAGTCTACAACCTCCCAAGGGGGACCATTCCACTGCTGAACAGCTCTTACTGTCAGAAAGCTTTTCTGATGTTTCATCGGAATCTCCTTTCTTGAAACTTGAAGCCATTGGTTCTAGTCCTACTCTCCAGAGCAGAAGAAACAAACTTGCTCCATCTTCCTTGTGGCAGCCCTTCAGATATCTGAAGATGCCTATCATATCTCCCCTCAGTCTCCTCTCTTCCGGGCTAAACATACCCAGCTCCTTCAACCGTTCCTCATAAGGCTTGGTTTCCAGACTCTTGATCATCTTAGTTGTCCTCCTCTGCACAGGTTCCAGCTTTTCAACATCCCTCTTAAATTGAGGCTCCCAGAACTGGACACAGTGTTCCAGATGTGGTCTGACCAATGCAGAATGGAGTAGTACAATTACTTTCCTTGATCTGGTGATGCATTTGTTATTAATTTTTCTCAACTTGTTGGGTTAGCCTTTCAAACTGTTTGTGGTTGGCCATAGAATATTGCACTGTTTGCATAAAGAAAAGAAAGCTCTTAATATTCACTGCACAATCTTTATACTCATAATGCTGTTTTATAGATGACAAGCAAGTGTTTTTTTTTCCTTCCTCCTCCGATTGAGAGATATCTGAAAGCTTTATTGCATATACCCAGCCCTTGAGATATCTGAAAGCTTTATTGCATATACCCAGTGGTTTTTTCCCCTTTTTCTGGGGGTACACAGGGGTACACATACCTCTAAACATTTGTGAATCTTTGTACTTTTGTCCATTTACTGTATTTATATTTCCTGATCTGAACTATAAAATGGTGATTTCCTTGAGTCAAAATGAGAGTACCCCTGAACATTTTCTTGGGGGGGGGGGAGCACTGCATATACCTATACAAAGGAACATGGCTACCAGCCACTAGCAACACATGGCAGACTGTGGACAGACATATTTGTTTACTCATTTTTTAGCATGACCTCATGCCTGTAATTTCTTTACATGTAGGAATCTGTTCCTCCAGGGTAGGTTCATCTATTGTTGTTCTGCATAATGTCTGTAAAAGACAAATAAAGAGTAAGAAAATAAAGTTTATTTAAACTATGTGAAATGCTGTGTTAAGCACTATGGCAAAGGCTTTTGTGATTGCCCTCTAATATTCATGATGCCTCCAATTTTGGGTTTTCCTCCCTTTTTTTACCTTCTGCAAACCTTGGAGGTCCATGGAGCCTGCTGATACCTGGAGAGTTCCCTCAAGCTCTTTTGGGTTCCACACATTCCATAAACATCCACACAGAAAATGAGTTTGCTTTAGTATGGTTATGAGTTTGGACATTAGGTCAGTCTGGATGATACCTCAAGGAATTGTTAAGGGAATTGGCCTAGCTGGCCAGTTGAGCACCGCCATTTGCAAGTACAAAGAGGTTGCCATAAAGAGCTAAATTTCATACATGAATTTCAAGGGGGGCTACAAATTTCCAGTTTAGGAGAGTCTTCGTTAAAAGTGAATTCGGAGGAGGAGGGTGTCCTCTTCATGTGATACTTCTCAGACATTTTATAAAAACTATTGCTTATTTATAAGAATACTTCTAGACCACACTTAATCTCAATGGATCCCAAAATGGGGTACATAAAATTACATTAAAAAAAACAACACTAAACCCCAAGGAAGAGGGTGGAGGAGGAGGAAGAGAAGAAGAAGAAGAAGAAGAAGAAGAAGAAGAAGAAGAAGAAGAGGAGGAGGAGGAGGAGGAGGAGGAGGAGGAGGAGGAAGAAGAAGAAGAAGAAGAAGAAGAAGAAGAAGAAGAAGAAGAAGAAGAAGAAAAGTAGCTAAAGCCACAGAGAAGGCTAGCCTACTGTCAGCAAATTAATATACTACACTCTGTACAAACAAGTTTAAACTTGACTTGGCATCATAGTGTCAGCGCTAAGCACATTTCTAAGAAGAGGTCATTCCACAACCAGGGTGCCACTACAGATTAATAATAATAATAATAATAATAATAATAATAATAATAATAATAATTTTATTTATACCTCACCCTCCCCAGCCAAGGCCAGGCTCAGAGCAGCTTACAAGCAATAATAAAAACAAGATGAATGATTACAACTTAAAACAAAATTAAAATACAACATTAAAATAATGAAACATTAAAATATTAAAATGTAGCCTCATCACAGGAGGAGAAGGAAAAGAAAAAAGAAAGGGAGGGAGGGAGGGAATCAAATTGGCTCCAAGCCAAAGGCCAGGCTTACAGGCCCTGCGGAAAGAAATCATATCCTGCAGGGCCCTGGTCTCATGAGACAGAGCATTCCACCAGGCCAGAGCCAGAGTTGAAAAGGCCCTGGCTCTGGTTGAAGCTAATCTAACTTCCTTAGGGCCCAGGACCACTAGGGTGTTGCTATTTATGGACCTTGAGGCTCTTTGTGGGGCATACCGGGAGAGGCGGTCCCGTAGGTACGAGGGTCCTAGGCCATGAAGGGCTTTAAAGGTCAAAAGCAGCACCTTAAATTTGACCCTGTACTCCACCGGGAGCCAGTGCAGCTTGAAAAGCACTGGGTGAATATGCTCCCATGGCAGAGACCCCGTGAGGAGCCTCGCTGCAGCATTCTGTACCCGGTGGAGTTTCTGGGACAGCTTCAAGGGCAGCCCCGCGTAGAGCAAAACAGTAGTCAAGCCTGGAGGTGACTGTCGCATGGATCACTGTGGCCAGGTTGGGGCGGGAAAGATTAGGCTCTTTCTCACATGGCAACATCATCATCATCATCATTTATTATTTATTATTTATACCCCGCCCATCTGGCTGGGTTTCCCCAGCCACTCTGGGCAGCTCCCAACAGAATTATAAAGTGACAAAACATCAAACATTAAAAACTTCCCTATACAGGGCTGCCTTCAGATGTCTTCTAAATGTTAGATAGTTGTTTATTTCCTTGACATCTGATGGGAGGGCGTTCCACAGAGCGGGCACCACTACCAAGAAGGCCCTCTGCCTGGTTCCCTGTAACCTCACTTCTCACAGTGAGGGAACCATCCAGAAGACCCTAAGAGTGTGTGGAGGTGGTGACGCTCCTTCAGGTATAATACACCTGCCCCATACAGTTCTGCATGGAGAACAGCCTCTTCTGGAGGTCTTAATGTGATATATGGAGAGACATGCCTTCAGGATGATGCTAGTCATATCTGTAAGTGGGATTTCCCAAATCCCTGCTCCTCATTTGTGTTTTCTTACCAGTTACATTTTTTAATAGTTTCCCCCCTATTATTTGAAGCTACTTTTGTAGGAAAGACAGCATGTATTTGACATGTCAATATGTCACGGATCAACCCCAACATTACATACATTTTCACTCAACTTTATATCCCTCTCTTTTCTGTTGGCACTCTTGGTTTTTAAGCTGTCCCACTTTGCTTCCTCTGAAGAACTTCCTTTAAGTAGAACACGCTGTCCCTAAATATAATAATTCTTTCTTAGACTGGCTTTATGTTCCTCATTACTAACTGTTCCTCTATGACCTCCTTTATTCTTTACCCATAGCAGATCTTCAGGCTAGTTATCTTTTGGGGGTTTCTTTCCATGCAGGCTTTAAAATTATGAATAATAAACTGGGGTTTTTAATTTTATTCTACCATTTCATCACCCATATTGATCTATTGATTTTCCTCTATGAAATGTCCCCTTTCCCCATTTTGTATTGGCCTTGCATTTCTGCAGATCCGAACCACCCGTTTGTCACTGGGCGCCTATTCTAAATACATGAGAGATGCTTTGTATCTTCATCATTCACAGTTAATTTCAAACATACTTGACATTTTTACATTTTTACTCTTTTAAAAGTCATTATATTGATTGACACTCACGGGCACATACTTTGCTTCTCTAATATCCCTGGTTAAAGGTTCATCATTCTTTATTTATCTTGATTGACTGGGAGGTTGGGAAGCTATAATAGATTCCTCCTGCAGAGAGCCCTGGCGCACATCGTCTTTGGTAGATAATTGATTCAGGCATCAAACACCAAATTTTTATTGGCAATTATGGTGGTGATACCCATTATCCTTCTGGCTGCAACAACATGGTGTGCAATTTTGCACGCCATGTCATGCTAGCCCCAAGTAACTGCAAGCGACAACTTGTCAAGTCTCAAGGCAATAGTTTTATCTACAAATAGAGTGGAAAATAGCATGCATCACCACAACTGCAATCAGGTAACACACCATCAATTGGCAAAATGTAGCACATAATAAGTAGCTTTTAGGGGGGAGGGAAGACATTGAATTGCCACGGTCTGCTCTTAGGCTAGTAGCCATAATGGTTTGGCATGGAGAGTTATTACTGCATCCCAATAATGTGTGGCATACAAAATAGGAGAGGCAATTAAATGAAAATTTAATATATTTCCCTCAAATTAAGAATATGCGTTTGGCCCCCAAATATGAAAGAGTGCAAAGAATGGTACACCAGGGACAAAAAAAGAGAGAGTCGTGCCAAGTAATAAACATTCTCAGGTGGTAAAATAAGACACTTGAATATATACTTAGAATCATTGAATCATGGAACTTGCATATATATTAAATTCTAAGTGGCAAGCTTTTTATTAAGTAGCTTGTAAATGTCAGGTCAGGAAGAGCAAAATCTGAAAGCGATACAAAGAAATAGAATGTAACTAGAATGTAGTCGTCTGTGTTGTTTGACAAATGATTCTCTTTCTGTGCCTGTAAGCTCGTACCAAAGAGGATCAACATCACTGCTTGCCTGATGACATCCTCAGACTTTGTGCAGCATGTCTCTTCTAGAAGCTGATGAAGAAGCAGATGAGACATCATGCATGCCTTCCAACAAATGAGAGGTTCCTACAAGCAGGCAATAGCCTTTCCCCAATAACTGGTATTCAGAGCCCATGAAATTTTTCTCCTCCCCATGTGTTAATTTAATGTATAATCTTCATTTATATTAGAATGCAAAGCTTCAAAGCTATTTCTTACATTTCCAAGGGAAGAACCCATGTCAAGGTTTCTCTGTAGGCCACTTCTACCTTAGCGTTCAGAAGGTTGACTGAAGCATCAGAAGAAGCTGTAGCATAGATTTTTCTCATGTGGCCTAGAATGTTTCACTTTATCCCAGTGGATGTGGTTTAGGGTTGAACTGCAGGGGTCCTCACTGCGGGATCACATTCACCCGGTGCTATACCAGCTGCACTGGCTCCCAGTGGAGTACAGGATCAGGTTTAAGGTGCTGGTTTTAACCTTTAAAGCCCTATACGTCCTAGGACCCTTGTACCGATGGGACCACCTCTCCTGGTATGTCCCATGGAGGACCTTACGGTCTTCAAATAAAAACATCTTGGAGATCCCGGGCCACAGGGAGGTTAGGCTGGCCTCAGCAAGAGCCAGGGCTTTTTCGGCTGTGGCCCTGATCTGGTGGAACACTCTGACACAAGAGATTAGGGCCCTGCGGGACTTGACATCTTTCCGCAGGGCCTGCAAGACAGAGCTGTTCCACCAGGCCTTTGGCCAAGGCACAGTCTAATCCCCTCTCTCCTTCTGTAATTTTGCTATTTTTACTGTTGTTAGGTGCTCTGAGCCCGGCTTTGGCTGAGGAGGGCGGGATATAAATAATAATAATAATAATAATAATAATAATAATAATAATGATGATGATGATGATGATGATGAAAGACCCGGCAATATGCTATTTTTAAACCCACATAGTACTAAACCCACGTCCCAACTTTCCTGTCTTTCTTTTATATCTGATCAGATGAAAAGGTGTCAGAGAGAGCTATTTGCCTGCTTAAGCCACAGTCTGCCGTCACTACAGATCAGCCAAGGGCAACCAGCTGTGTAGATAAAGCAGTCACATCTGAGTTTGAGGAGGATATTTCCTGGAAGAATTAAAATACTGATAACCCTGCTGTTGGTGTTATGTTCCAATTCTCATACATATCCTTTGTTTTTATGGATGTTCTTGTTGAACCTTTTGGAGAACTTTAGCTTGTGGGCTTTCCAGAGGCATCTGAATGGCCATTGTGATAACAGGATGCTAGACTAGGTGGGGCTTTGAACTGATCTTCTTATGTCCTTATATTCTTAGAAGTTCTGTACCCAAATGAAAGCCAAAGAACGATCACTGTTACATGTACTGTGCTGCCTACCATTTTGTTGACTTCATCATGCACACGAAGGTCAGTTCTATAGCAGGCTATAAAGAGATCTTTGCTATGGTGTATTGCCTCTGAACCTGATATAATCCATCACCTGCTGGCAGGCTGCACACAGTTAGCATTAAGAGAACCCTCAGTTGTCAGATTCACATCAGAGCCTACACCGATTTATCCACTGTACAAAGCTCTTTAAATGAAAATATATAGAAACTGTTACAAGACGTCACAAAGGTCAATGATATTTGTCATTGTACTGGAGGGGAAGTCAGTGCAGGATGACCACATCATTAGATGTTATTGAATTGCCTTAACAAATAGGAATCCACCTTCAAAAAAAAGACCAGGTTATTCTGGCACATACAATGTGTCTGTCACTTATCTGTGTACATAAGCTGTTAAGATATTGAGGGAGATGGCAGGCTTGGGAAGCAGCAGTTTGTTTTTTGTTTCAACAGTGAGAAATGGTGTGTGTGTGTGTGTGTGTGTGTTTTAATGTATAGGCTATGCCCTGAAGCTGGATTTAAGAGTAGATTTCAACCCATTACAGAGTGTGTGAACTCACCCACTTTTGTTTTCCATCAGTGCTGCCACCTACCGTATTTTTCGCCCTATAGGATGCACTTTTCCCCCTCCAAAATGAAGGGAAAATGTGTGTGCATCCTATGGGGCGAATGCAGGCTTTCGCTGAAGCCTGGAGAGCGAGAGGGGTCGGTGCGCACCGACCCCTCTCGCTCTCCAGGCTTCAGGAAGCTATCCGCAAGCCTTGGGAGCCCGCGGCAGTTCCCGCCGGGCTCCCACGGCTTTCGGAGAGCTGCCTGCGTCCCGAAGCCTGGGGCGCACTGAGCTCAGCGTGCTCCAGGCTTCAGCCTTCGCGAAGCTCTGCACAAGCCGTGGGAGCCTGGCGTGACTTCGCGCTGGGCTCCCACAGCTTGTGGAGAGCTGCCTGCATCCCTGTGGATAGCAGCCTGTTCTGGGGGCTGGGGTCGGGGGAAGCTCGGGCTTCCCCCGCCCCAGCCTTGCGCCTGGGGGGGAAAATATTTTTTTCACTTTATTCCCCCCCAAAAAAAAAACTAGGTGCGCCCTATGGGGCGAAAAATATGGTATATCATCACCTTGTGGTCAAAGATAATAAGAATATAGGCACTCACCTGTTCTTCAGCCACTGTCAGGTAAGCAGCAGTCTCATGTCACAAAATGTGCTGCTTCCACTGGCTTATAACTGGTCCTCAATCTGCCCGAAGTCATGTAGTTAATTTAGGGCCATATGATGACCACAGGGGGCAAGGGAACATAGGGAACAATTGCATATAGTGTCAGACCATTGGTTCATCCTGTTCAGTACACCCAGCACTGACTGGCAACAACTTTCGAAGGATTCAGGCAAGAGACTTTCGCAGCCCAAGCTAGAGATACCAGCAACTGAACCTGGGACCAAAGCATGCGGCATAAGATAGTTGTTGTTTAGAGCATGGTGCTGATAACGCCAAGGTTGCAGGTTCGATCCCCATATGGTATGGTACAGCCGCATATTCCTGCGCAGGGGTGCCCAAACTTTTTTCAAATAGGGCCAGATCTGATGAAGTGAACATGCATGAGGGCCGACCAAAGTTTTTGAGCTTTGTTTTACATTTTACCCCAAATTGCTTGAGCTTTTTTTTTAAGGACTGAAGTTGTTCAGCTTTTTTAGGATTTTACCCCAGGACATCTGCTACCATGGGGCCAGATTAAATCAACCGGTGGACCAGATTAGGCCCCCAAAATGGATTTTGGACATTCCTAGATGATCCTCAGGACTCCTAGGACTTACTTGAAACATGTCCTTAAGTTATCACACTTCAGATCAAAGGGAGGGTCTCAAGAGGATTGAGGATCCAATTTTCTGGCCGTCTTGAAATTATTTTTGAATGGAGGAGCATTCAATGTTTTGAGCAGTTGAAATACCGTAACTCTGATCTAGAGTAGTACAGCCGAGAAAGAAATCCAAGTCCCCTCCCATGAATTACGTGTGAGGAAAAGGTCTCAGGATTCCCATCAGTATTGCCTTGTTCCCATATATTTCTTCTTGCATATTATATTTTGCAGCCTTACTCATACTTATAGCTTCTACTTCTATATTTCATGGAATCATAGAATTGAAGTGTTGGAGAGGACACTGGAGGCCTCTAGTCTAATCTCCTGTTATGCAGGACCCTCTTATGTGGCGGCTGAGGGGGGGGGACATTTTACAAATGGAGTATTAGAGTCAGATAGGACCCTGGGAGTGGGGTATGTGTGTCAAAGTTTTCAAGAAATCAAATATATTTTACACTTGAATTATTTAAATGACAAATTTGTTTTTATACTGTGGGACAACTAGGTAGGTATGGGATTTAGCCATACTATCATTAGTAATAACCATAAAGTCAATAAGAACACCATAAACCAAAAATACTCTGGGTCCAAGTTCAAAAAATGTAAAGCAATAACATTGCAGCAAAATATTAAAACTGGAATCTCAAAGAAGATAAAGAACAACCAGCAAATTTTAAAGTTTTACGTCTCACGCTAATTATGCCATGTATGAAAACCTTCCCTTGTTTTCCCCCCCTGTGGACGTGGCTACCATTTTGAATTTTTCTAATTCCTATCCATGTAGAGTCTTAGTTGCCAGCTACATTTATTTAGAAAAGAATGATAAACTCCATGATAAAAAAAATCTAAGCAGTAAACTTAAAAAATAGAGAATACTTTTAATAATACACAGATTAATTGAGCAAAATTCAAAAGCAAAAAATAAACACACTAGGTATAGAATCATAGAATGATAGAGTTGGAAGAGACCACAAGGGCCATCGAGTCCAACCCCCTGCCAAGCAGGAAACATAGCCTTTCTTTATACCAGGGCTTGTGAGCCTATGGCCTTCGAGATTCCAATTGGCATGGGTCCCAATTTAGCCAAAGAGGCTGGTTTTCCCCAAACTACACCCAGCTGCCCCCACCTGACATCAAAAAAGGCAACAAGTAACAAGACTAATATTTTTTTTTCAAAACATTACAACCGGTGGGATTGAATTCTGAATTTGATCTCTCAGTGTTCATTTGACCACAGTTATGGGCACTGAAATCTGTATGTGAAATACATGTGATGTATGTATTGTCAGCATCTACCTCACCCTTCCCTTCATCCTCTCCTATACCTCCTTATTTTTTACCAATGTTAAAACCTGTTGAGCAATTAGTAATGAAAGAGTGTATTTATATCTAGATCTAAACAGGTTAACTTTGCTAAGCAAATCAGTTTCTTAAACTTAAGCCAAGAAAGTATTCTCTATAAGATGTAAGTATATGTATAAATTTCTGTAGTAAGTTTGATTTTATGTATAATGAATATGTATTTTTTATTTAGTTGATCATTTAGTAGTGCATTAAGCTATTTCTAATAAGTTTTGGTTTGAATTAGTGAATATCAATATATGCATCAAGACTTTGAGGTTAGACCACTGAAGAAGCCTGGGAAACTATCTTGGGTGTGCCACCTGCAAGCCCCAGTAAAAGGGCCCCATTGGGGGTGAACAGAGGCCTCTTGATTACTTGGACTGCCAGGGTGAAACAGGTGCAAAATGCCGGCATCCTGTCGTCTACAACTCCACTAGCATCTCTCAGTATTGTGAATAACACCGAACTTACCTTTTGTTGGTATCTTCATGAACTTATCTAAAAGACTAAGTTAAGCATTTGAAAAATCTATTGAAACAAGACATTATAAGTTCATCTTAGGCTGGGTAGTTCGCAAGTCTCTGTGGCTTTGTATAATGTTTTGTATTTTTCTCAGAAGGTTGATAAAGTATGTATAATTATTGTTCTGTGTCTATTAATCTCCAACGTGTTGCATGAGTTGCACTACCCCACCTGACATCAAGCTTGAGGTAGCTAAAGACATGGCTACAAAGGTATAATTGGGAGCTGAAAGTGAGCTCCTGGCTGTTCCTTTCCAAGTAAGAATCATCAATTGTGACTGGCACTAACAGAGAGCTCCACTTGGATGGGGTGCCCTAGGGAGTTCCAGTGCAGCCAAGAGGCCTTGTTGTCAATGCCACTGTTAGCAAGTCCCTTGGCAGGCATGCTTTCATGGCAGTGCACCTTCAAGGAAGCTCACTGCAAGCCCTTTCAAAGCCCATTTGCAGGGGTGGCTTGTATTCAAACTGCATGTGCAAATAAGCACATTTCCTCAGCAGGCACCAAACCACATCTGCAAAGAGAGCTCTGAGGAGCTCGCTGTTGAAACTGGTCATTTTGGAATCAGGCAAATGAGAAGTGAGCATTCCTGCTCACCTGTTCAAGGTTGCCACATGGTGTGTTGGGGAATCAATGATTCAGATTCAGTCCTCAACTCACCTCCAGATTTGCACCCTGTTTTATAAATTACCGATTCTTAATAAGAAGGAATGCTGTGTGTACACACACACACACATGATACAGATAACCAGGCTACTAATTCTGACTGCAGCACCTGGGGGAAGTGTAGGCATCGCTTTTGATACCGTGCACACTGATTACCTTCGGAATTAAAGAGGATCTTACACATTACCTCCTCTATTGCCCCATTTACTCGGGCTTTAGAGACGCATTGCTGCAAATTATACCCAACTCTATAACCAGTCCTGAAGATAGAGTAAAATTTTTGTTAGTTGATGCAAACCCACGCATTACCCATGTGGTAGCAGTTTTTGTGATGAAGGCCATGAAAGCCAGGGAAAGATTTATGGACGACAATGTAAAGACCTCTTCATCGTCTGTTTAACTCGTTGCTCGTTTTCCCTCCTTTTCTATTCTGTGGGAAGAAGGTTTTGTTGGCATAGTATGTAATGAATTTTAATATTTTTAACTATTGTAGTGTTGATGTTTGTGCACAGGCATGGTCCTCACAATAAATGGATTTTGATTTGATTACCTTCGGAAAACAGAAAAATAAACCGTGACAAAACATGTTTTACCTTGAGCTCTTAATTTAATTTGTGCTAGTTAAGTGTTGCTCCTTGTAACAAAGCCATTGGGGGGGGAGAGGATGACACACAGACTTTCTCCTCCTCCTGCAATCCCTTTTGAAAGATTCAAAATAGAGGTTGTTATGCAAACAACCCTGAGTCATTTGCTTGTTTTTTAAAAAAGTTCCACACCTGCCACGTCATGCGCAACTTCAAAATAGATGGTGCCACAAGAGCAATATATGTTCCTACACGCCGTACACTGCAGGGGCTATGTTTCATCCCTTCATAAAGTGCCACCTCAAAGGCAGAGAACAATTTGCCTTAAAATGTTTAGAGCCTCACGTCAGTAAGCTCTTACACACATGAATAGTCTCGCTGAACACAATGGCCTAGCGCTCACTGAAGTGGTAAACCTTGTCTCTGGGCTGCGCTACTTCAGAATGCAAGTGCTTCCAACAACTAAATCCAATAGAATACGGCATGTCACAGAATTCCAGCTGAGCTTTCTCCCTTGACAATTGACTTTGTCTATGAGGAGGAATGGTTTATTTTCTTTCGTTTTCAGGAGGGAACGTTTTATCACACGAGGCCCTGCCTGGAGTCTGGAGTGGTACAGCCAAGACGAGGGATATAATAAGGCATCGTTTTCTGTTGTGCTTCCATCGCATTCAGCACTGTCTCTTTTCTGCTGCAGTTCATCTTTCTCCAAAGACTACGTTGTTCATCTCACGGTCCAGTGTGGCAAAATTACAATAAAGGTAAAGGTAAAGGTACCCCTGCCCGTTCGGGCCAGTCTTGCCAGACTCTAGGGTTGTGCGCTCATCTCACTCTATAGGCCGGGAGCCAGCGCTGTCCGCAGACACTTCCGGGTCACGTGGCCAGCGTGACAAGCTGCATCTGGCGAGCCAGCGCAGCACACGGAACGCCGTTTACCTTCCCGCTGGTAAGCGGTCCCTATTTATCTACTTGCACCCGGAGGTGCTTTCGAACTGCTAGGTTGGCAGGCGCTGGGACCGAACGACGGGAGCGCACCCCGCCGCGGGGATTCGAACCGCCGACCATGCGATCGGCAAGTCCTAGGTGCTGAGGTTTTACCCACAGCGCCACCCGCGTCCCCACAAAATTACAATAGCCTGTAATTAACACAATTTGAGTAAATCACATTATTCCGCTTTGTGCATTTTAATGCAAAAGAAGCTCAATGCACCACTGGATTACTGGTGTGTGTGTGTATGAGGGAGAGGGGGAGGGGGGAGAGAGGGAGAAATTATGTAGCATCACTGCAGTAATCCAGTTAATTTGCTGGATTGGCTTGACTGCTGTTCCAGACATGGGATGGACACTGTCAATGTCTCTTCTTTTTTCCACTGGAATTACTCAACATTCCTAGCCAAGACACAGGTTTCCTGCTGCAGTGAGAATGAGGCCAATGATGGACTGTTCCAAATTTATCACAAGACATGCCCACACAAACAGTGATGCTCCATCGTGAGATGCCAGAATGTTTATTTTTATTTTGCATTCAGTGCACATTTTAAAAAAGTCACTTATTTTCATGCCAAAGATAGTACATTATTATGATTCTCTGCATCTCTCCCTCTGCCCTCACCCTGTAGGTAGCAACCATAATTCCATAGCCAAGATTAAAAACAGACATTCCTGTCTAGGCATAGAACTAGATTTACTCCCCTCATTTATTTTTTTTTAAATGCAAACAGTGCAACGGTACTGTGGAAGAAAACTGGGGAGGGGTGTGGTGGAGAGAAGCAACACCTATCTACCCAATCTTTGTTTTCATTCCATTTTTAGAATGTCTTCATTTGTTTCTGAGACTAAATTATTTTTCTGTGCAAGCAGCAGTCTGTATGCTTATTCTAAGCATAATCTCTCTGTTTGTTCCTTCATCAAGTGGGAATATGGACAGTGCAGGATCTATGGTTCAAGTCCACACATTATGTTCTCCAGTCCCACTGCTGGGTAGGGCAGATATTTTTCTTTGCAATTTAGTCATTTGGTCAGGTGATTTCATCATGACTCTGGCCTGACAGTAGGCCAGTTTGGACATAATAGGAAACCATGTTTTTTCCTGCAATGTGCAGGAGAGTCAGAAAATCTCTGGCTCATATGCTTGCCCCTACCCTCCGTTTCTTTTCCACGAACAAGAGAAAGTTAAAAGCTTCTGCTTTTGATTTTAAACTAACCCCAGTTTCCTGTTACATACAAACTCAGAGAACACTGCTTAGTTTAAACTCCAGATACTTAAAAACAAACCAGAATTAAACTGTGTTTTATTTTCTTGGCTTCTTCACTTATGTAACTAGAACACTCTGAGTTCAGACGTTACAGGGAACTGTGGTTATTTTAAAAGGAAGGTCTCCAATATCTTTCTTTCTTTGTTTGTTTTAATGTATTTTTAATCTTTTGTTGGAAGCCACCCGGAGTGGCTGGGGAAACCCAGCCAGATGGGTGGGGTATAAATAACTACTACTACTACTACTTGTTGTTTAGTCGTTTAGTCGTGTCCGATTCTTTGTGACCCCATAGACCAGAGCACGCCAGGCACTCCTGTCTTCCACTGCCTCCCGCAGTTTAGTCAAACTCATGCTGGTAGCTTCGAGAACACTGTCCAAACATCTCGCCCTCTTCGTCCCCTTCTCCTTGTGCCCTCCATCTTTCCCAACATCAGGGTCTTTTCCAGGGAGTCTTCTCTTCTCATGAGGTGGCCAAAGTATTGGAGCCTCAGCTTCACGATCTGTCCTTCCAGTGAGCACTCAGGGCTGATTTCCTTCAGAATAGATAGGTTTGATCTTCTTGCAGTCCATGGGACTCTCAAGAGTCTCCTCCAGCACCATAATTCAAAAGCATCAATTCTTCAGCGATCAGCCTTCTTTATGGTCCAGCTCTCACTTCCATACATCACTACTGGGGAAACCATAGCTTTAACTATACAGACCTTTGTTGGCAAGGTGATGTCTCTGCTTTTTAAGATGCTGTCTAGGTTTGTCATTGCTTTTCTCCCAAGAAGCAGGCGTCTTTTAATTTCGTGGCTGCTGTCACCGTCTGCGGTGATCATGGAGCCCAAGAAAGTAAAATCTCTCACTGCCTCCATTTCTTCCCCTTCTATTTGCCAGGAGGTGATGGACCAGTGGCCATGATCTTTGTTTTTTTGATGTTGAGCTTCAAACCATATTTTGCGCTCTCCTCTTTCACCCTCATTAAAAGGTTCTTTAATTCCTCCTCACTTTCTGCCATCAAGGTTGTGTCATCTACATATCTGAGGTTGTTGATATTTCTTCCGGCAATCTTAATTCCAGCTAGGGATTCATCCAGCCCAGCCTTTCGCATCAAGAATTCTGCATATAAGTTAAATAAGCAGGGAGACAATATACAGCCTTGTCGTACTCCTTTCCCAATTTTGAACAAATCAGTTGTTCCATATCCGGTTCTAACTGTAGGTTCTTGTCCCACATAGAGATTTCACAGGAGACAGATGAGGTGATCAGGCACTCCCATTTCTTTAAGAACTTGCCATAGTTTGCTGTGGTCGACACAGTCAAATATTATTATTATTATTATTATTATTATTATTATTATTATTATTCTATATTCAATGGCTATACCTACTAAAGCAGAGTTGGTTTTCTTACCTTCACTCACCAATATGGGGAAGACATGTTTTTTCCTTCCCCATGAGTGATTGTGTGAGTGATCATAGATCTAATCTAGCCTCACCCAGCTCTGGATCCTGCCTGCCGCAGAATGTGCGTTTTCAGTTCTCAAAGCACCCTTTAGTCATGTATCTTTTGCATTGTGTCTCCATTTGGGAATGGATTTGGGCAGTGCAAACTCACCATTTCAAAGATGGAAACAGGGACCTGCTTATAACACCACTGTTCTCCTGCTTTCTCCTCACATTACACATTGCTGAAATAGCTATGGGTTTGTAATCCTTTATTCTATGGGTGCATTCAGATGTAGTGTTTACTACACTCCTTTTCCTATGCTAGAATGCTAGTGCTTCTGTCCCAGATTCTAATGTTCCTTTCACACCACATCACCTGTAGCATTGTGGAACTGTGACTTTTTGACTGATATGCCACCATGTCACACTCCATTTTAATTGGTGGGAAAGAATTGTATGCCAGAATTCCACCCCAAGCTCATCACGTGAATTCACAGTGCAAAACTCCTGTATTTTCCACATTTACATGTTTTTTTTCTTCCCCTGGAAATAAAATAATATAGAAATAAGAACTAAACTTCCACTAGCTTCGACTTGTTTCCCAGAAGTGGCTTCTATGTTGAGTGAAAGATCACATAAAATGTGGAAATTATCAAGTAAGGAAATGTCAGGAAAATGACATTCTGCCTGTCTGCAAACTACACTGGGCCCTTCACTCATTTAAAAGCGGGGTTGTTTGTTTTTTAAGTTAAAGATATTTTAGAAAAACCATTAAGTGTCTGTGCCAGTAGGTGATTCAGTTTAAAATGTATCTCAGGCTGTGCTCAGCTTGGTGCCATGGTGTTAATGTGTGTGCACATTTATATGCAGGGGCTTCTAGAGGCAGCATGTATGTCTTACTTGAGATTTCCTTTCTAGAGACCGTGGTGACTGAGCTCAACCCTGAAGAATTAGACGCTAAATAAAATTTTTGCAAGATAATCTCAAAAGGTTTTAAAAAACAGAGACAAGATCAGAGCATAAGGAAAGTTGGCACGTATGGAACTGTAGCTCCAGACCCTTCAAGTGTCCCTGTTTTCCAGGGAATGCTTCTGATTTAGAGAAGGCTGATGACCTCTCAAAGTTCTTAACCTAGCTTAAGGTGGTCACCTGAACCAGGCAGATGTTTAACTGATATAATCAATCACAGTCAGTTCATCATTTGAAAAATATGATTTTAGAGCCATCTTACCTCAAAATAGGGATGCGGGTGGCGCTGTGGGTTAAACCACAGAGCCTAGGACTTGCCAATCAGAAGGTCGGCGGTTCGAATCCCCGCGACGGGGTGAGCTCCCGTTGTTTGGTCCCTGCTCCTGCCCACCTAGCAGTTCGAAAGCATATCAAAATGCAAGTAGATAAATAGGTACCGCTCCGGCGGGAAGGTAAACGGCGTTTCCGTGTGCTGCTCTGGTTCGCCAGAAGTGGCTTAGTCATGCTGGCCACATGACCCGGAAGCTGTCTGCGGACAAACGCTGGCTCCCTCGGCCAATAAAGCGAGATGAGCGCCACAACCCCAGAGTCGGTCACGATTGGGGTCCCTTTACCTTTACCTTTACCTCAAAATGGCAACTAGATATTCTGTGTGGGCAACTGTAACCTTGGTATAAGGAGCCATTTGGCACCTAGCTTATCTACCTGAGATTCTAACACTGCTGCTATGGCAGCTTTCAGAACTGGGTATTAGCAAAAGCTTTGTGTTTTCTTTTAGGTAGAAAACCAGAAGCGAAGATAGGATAGGTGGAAAACAGCTCCTGCTCAGGCTGCACGGAAAAAGCATTTGGGCTCGTGAAATTCATTCGGATTGTGCAGATAAAATATGATTGATAGAATTCTATAGGAGAAGGCATGAGTGTATGAAAATAGTCAAGATCCAAAGATCCCCAGGCCTGCAGCTGCAGATGGTGTAAATGTCAAGCAACATTCTGGCACCCTGGCATCTTCACTTGGTCGCAAGTGGTTGAAAGCCAGATGCAAAATGCACTTGGCGCCTGGCTAATTTCGAACGCTGCACAGCAGCCTCAATGCCTTAGAAGTGGATCATTTGCCATGATCATAAATAAGGATTTGCGTGTGTAGGTCCCCAAGCCACCCCTCAAAATAATTCCCACATCACACGTAATTTAAGTTTAAGGTTTTTGAGCACTATTTTGGCCACAACTTTATTAAAATACAAAATCTGTGAGTGGTTGCTTAGACATTGGTTATGACTATCTGTCCCCCCACCTGGGACAGAACTGACATTCCGAACTCCATCGCAAGCCAGTGAAGGGAAAGACAATGTTGGCGATCAGTTGAGCTGAGTGTCAGTCCCTCACCGCTCACCCAACCAGCAAAAACCAAGTGGCACCAGCCAATAAGTCAAATGGCAAAATTCCTACTAGGCCCCTGCTCCAAGGCAGACGACCCCATGACAGGCAAAGCAAGGTCAACCGGAACACAGGGCGGGCGGGCAGGTGATCCGATGCACTCTGCTAACGAGAAAGCATAAGGCAGAGTGCCCCAATATTTAAAGACTATGGTCCCACCCACCAATTTGCTACATGCAATTTGCCCCAGCAACCCGGTCAGCCAATCGTTGCCCAGGCAATAGCCATTAACCTGCCTGGCAACAGAGGGCTGGCCCTGGCGGCCCACACCGCAACCCGTGCTCTCATTTTAGGGAGAACACGCCTTGTAAAAGCATTTCCTACTATATTTAGTAGAGCTTATAGCTTGCCAATCTTACCTAAAGTCTTATAATGAATACAAGTTTTAGGAAGGATAAAAGCATTTGAGCATAGCACCTCCAGCAACCACAGATTGCCCAGGTTTACAGATGGGATCCTCTGTCTGGGCCCTGCAGTGTTGTTGACTCTCTATGGAAATAGAAAGTTACCTGTGCAAAATGCAAATAATTTATCTAATGAGAAGCCCCTTCAAAAATAGCCTCACCACTGGTGTGCTTTTGAGGAAACACAGCAGGCTTGCAAGATTGGTTCAGCATTCTTGTTTAACTAACCGTTGACCTTTCCTTTAAGCATACTCAGCTGCAAGGAGACAGAAAGCTGCTCATCAGAATAGTTCTTTGTTTTTCAATGTATGCAAAGGGATAGCAATTTGCAGGGAGGGATGCAAAATTAATCCTGTGCATAATCAATCTCAACCAACTTAAGCACCCCGAAAGACAGGAGATGTAATAAATGGCGCCCAGCACAATTTTCTATCTTCTAGTCTAGCTGCAATAATTTAGAAGCATTTGCAGTTCATGCTTTGCTTATGATGAAGCTAGAGCAATTATCATGACAAGAAGATAGATTTCATAAAAACAACAATAGTAGACAAATGGGTAGACTTTTCCTGTAACCCATTAGGTATAACTGCTGAACAAACTATAGATTTAGCATACAACCAACTTGAGGAAATAATTAATTTAGAACATAGCCTTGCAGTTCTTTGTTTTTAACCATAAATAACTATGCTGTTATACAGAGGTACACCCTTTAAGGGCAGTACATATTAATTTTCCTTTAGCCTCATCTTGTAAAATAATCCTTCCCCTCCAAAGTATCATCTGTAGGTATAGGAAGCAACTTTCTTGCTGCTTCTTGCATCCTGCCAAGTCACTGTTGTCTGAAACGCTCACATGCCCTCCAACATTTATCCAATGAAAATAGGGACATCCCATTTAACAACAACAACAACAACAACAATAATAATTTTATTATTTATACCCTACCCATCTGACTGGGTTGCCCCAGCCACCCTGGACAGCATCCTGCATATGTAAAAACATAATAAAACATTAAACATTAAAAAAAACTTCCCTATACAGGGCTGCCTTCAGATGTCTTCCAAAGGTTGTATAGTTACTTATCTCCTTGGCTTGGGGTTCGCATAACTCCATACCCTCTAACCAGGGCAACTTCTACCGATCCAGGACTGTCCCCCCAAAATAGGGACACTGGGTCTGTAATCCAGACAGCACAAATTGCCTCTAGTGTAAAAGCAAAGTACAATCATACCTTGGTTGCAAATGGCTTAGTTGTTAAACAAATCGGCTCCCGAACATTGCAAACCTGGAAGCAAGTGTTCCGGTTTGCAAACGTTTTTCAGAAGTCAAACGTCCAACGTGGCTTCCGCTTCAGAGCAGGAAGCTCCTGCAGCCAATCAGAAGCCGCACTTTGGTTTTGGAAGTCAAACGGACTTCCAGAATGGATTGAGTTCTAGAACCAAGGTACCACTGTAGCAGAATCCCTCCCAAAACAGAAACAAACATAAGGCATTATTCAGCAAAAGGAGAAAAGGCATGTGCTCCAGGTTTCTTCCTTAGCCATGAAAGCACTTCCTAGTTTGATCGCCTTAAGTTATGTCTTGCTTAAGTAATCGAAACGCTTCTTCTAGTGAGTAAGCTGCTTTTGTTGAGAGTGTAGGGTTTGGCAGGGAATCATTCCAGGCTTGAAGAATACATGGTTGACTCCATTTCTAGCCAGGCCTAATTGTCCTTCTTGTGAACATGTGGCTATCTCCACCTGAATTTAATTATCATTCACTTGAGGCCATTTGGTGAGATTAGAGGAAATACTATAATAAGAATAAAACAGATAGGGGGAGGGGACAAACCTGCCAGATAAATGACAGCTTCTGATCCCGCTCCAGCAACCCTAGAGGGACTTGTTCACTCGAGCTCCCTGTTTGGAGAGGCAGAATGTTCCCGCTCCATCATTTCAGAGACCTTTTATCATTTTGTTGGATGTACATCACATTGTACATCCAACAAAATACGTAAGAGTCGATACTCTTAGGCACCATCTTGCCAATTGTTTCATCATATTTGGAGGTGGGGGAGCGACAACACTCCCTCTACATCTGTTTCCCAGTCTGTGTCCACAATTAATTCTACAACCAGCTCTTTCATTATGTTAATCTTTTTTTGGTCATGTGTATGCACTTTGGCAAGTTATGTCGATAGTTGTTGTTTTTCTCTCTCTCCCTGCCTCTCTCACTTGCATGGAATCTTTTCTCATCGGAAATGTAAATCATTGCAAGTTGAATGTCTGAGTGGCTCGGTCTGGTTTATGAAAAATCTTCAGGAAAACTAAGCTCATTAACTGCAAGAGAACTGAATCAGCTCTACCACGCTTTTGATGTTGCACCTGTTCACGTTTAATTGAATTTAATTTAATAGAAATGATCCAATCATTTCCCCACCTCCTGTTCACATTTTGTTTGTTTGTTTGTTTCCAGGCAGACCACAGCTCAGAGGAAATCTATGTCATCATGCTTTTCATTTAAAGCAGCCGTGGCTCGAGAAAAAATGGCTTGAGACTTGTCATTTGGATAGCCAGCTCCTCTGCGTTGAACCAAGAACATTTGAACATGGTTGAGAGTTCACTGGCTTGTAAATTTGCTAGCTTTAATGAGATGACTGCAGAGGTGGAGATTTGCCAGATTTTTTTGATGGGGAGGTGGCACGTGAAAATGTTTATAATAAAAGCAGCAAAGGATTTGAGTCAAGAAAGATCTCAGAAGCAGAGTTATTAACTCAAATAATAGGAAGCATTTTATTATTGAACTATTACTCAGTTTCCATAAGTACTGAAAACCAGACCACGGAGAGAAAACAGAACATAGCCCTGTTGGACTATGGGCTATTATTAAAATGAGGCTGCATTTTAAATTGTATTTTTAACCTGTATTTTAAATTGTTGGGATTTTCCTCCCCTATTATGTTTTTATTGTAATTTTACTGGTGTTAGCCGCCCTGAGCTCAGCTGTGGTGGGGAAGAGTGGGGTATAAATACAATATTATTATTATTATTATTATTATTATTATTATTATTATTATTTAGGATGCTCATAGAGAGGAGCAGAAAGACCAGTTGGAAGAATCACCAGAATCCCTTAGTTTTCCTCACGCTTACTGGTGTCATTGTGTTGATCCTTGATCCCAGAAAGGTGATCAATTGCTTATCAGCTCAGCCAGAAATTCACAGTTTACATTTATTCCATTTTTATGTATTTATTATTATTTTATCCCCTTTTACCTCTGGATAACAGGGTGGTTAACGATGTAAAAATACAAAAAACACAACATAGTAGCAAACGAAAACTATAACACACACACACACACACACAGAGAGAGTTTAAAAGGGCACAGATTAGCTGAAGGTCTGGGAGAAGAAAGTTTTTGCCTGGTGTTTGAAGATATGTAATGAACAAGCCACCGTAGAAAAGGCCCGTTCTCATGTTGCCACCCTCTGGACTTCTCACGGAGCAGGCACATGAAGAAAGGTCTTAGACTGCAAGGTCTGGGTCAGTTCATATGGGGAGAGTCCTTGAGGTATTGCAGTCCTTGAGATATCACAGTTAAAATCTTAGCTTTGCCAATAAACTTACAAGGTGGACTTACTAATCTTCAATTTTGCCAGCCTCTTCCGGTGCTGGTGGTGGACTATTTATTTATTATTTATTATTTATTTTTACTTCATTTCTATAGCCCTCTTCATCATCAATCCTATGGCAGTTTACAACAATGCAGTATAATTCTGATTATAAGAATTGTAAACAGTTTTTAATACTGAGTTTTAAATTTCTGTAACTCAACCTTTGGATCTTATGGTGAAGATTTGATAAGAAATAGTATTAATAATGATAATGATAGCAATCCATGCAGGATCCAACACCTAAGAGAGGCTACACAGTGGAGTGATTACACTGATGATGATGATGATGATGATGATGATAATGATGATGATGATAATAATAATAATTCCCTGCTCATCTGACTCTTACTGCATCTTGCCATTCCATAGGAAGACTAGGGCCTTGGCAGCATCATAATGGAAAATCCCCAATCTCTCATTCAGCAATCTCTCAAAGTCCATAGGTACAGAGGTATCTGAGGGTGGATCATCTTAATGGGTCCCCAACCACAGCTGCTTGTGGACTGTAAGAACAAACCTCACCAGGAAAGGATCTGACCGTGACAAAGGGGTTATTGCAAACCCCTCTCTAATCCTCACATGCTCTGGGGGGACTTCAACATCAACCATGACAGGGATAACTTCATGTCTGAGGGGTTTTCCTTCACCACCCCTCCAATAAAATATTTGAGGGGGCATTCCAAACAGTGTGCGTGTGCCATGTCATGCAATCTATTATGCCGGACATGGCTTACTTGCCCCCACGCAATATTATATTCAAGTTGGCACCATATAAAAAGGCATCATGTAAAAAGCAAATGACAATTGACCATCATGTGCATATAACAGTGTGATTATGTTAAGTTTATTTTAGGTTTAGTTTATTTATTTATTAGGACAGCGTGAGTGGGGGGGTTTTGCTCACATGGTAGTGGTAGTGACTAAGTTTATTTCATCATGTGATGAATTTTGAATTAGGTATATATGGGGGGACAGGGACGCGGGTGGCACTGTGGGTTAAACCACAGAGCCTAGGACTTGCCGATCAGAAGGTGGGCGGTTCGAATCCCCGCGACAGGGTGAGCTCCTGTTGCTCAGTCCCTGCTCCTGCCAACCTAGCAGTTCGAAAGCACCTCAAACTGCAAGTAGATAAATAGGTACCGCTCCGGCGGGAAGGTAAACAGCATTTCTGTGCACTGCTCTGGTTCGCCAGAAGTGGCTTAGTAATGCTTGCCCCATGAGCTGGAAGCTGTATACTGGCTCCCTCGGCCAATAAAGCGAGATGAGCGCCGCAACCCCAGAGTTGGCCACGACTGGACCTAATGGTCAGGGGTCCCTTTACCTTTATATATGGGGGCACCAAAAAAAAATTAAGTGGTTATAGCCTCTAAAGGTCTTAATTTTTCCCTGAGCTCATTGTGGCTCACTGCAGTCACCTTCCAAAGGTTGGCCTGCACAAATCTCGAGACATAGTGGTAGCCGTCCACCCCCTCAGCACTCACAGCTAGACCTCAGACTTCATACATACTGGCCTTGGTATTTTGTGGAAGCCACCACACATTGGGGTCATGAGACTGGGCTACGGTGAAGCAAAAAGAACATATTCAATTATAATACGGGTATTATACCAAGTTATGGAACAGAGTTTCTTTAGCACCCTTTACATACAGAACCTCTGATCTTCTGCTGTTCATTTTTGTTAATATTTGAAATATGAAATTGCTGGTGGCTTTGTTTTTTGTTTTAATCTACAGGGCTTGGCTTGATCCCTCAGTGGGCTAGGAAGGTTAAGAAAGGGAATATACCAATTGGATTTTCCCTTTTGAGCCTAATAAATGCCCCCATTTCGTGGTTTCTTACATTTGTCACCACAGCTCTTCTGTTGCAAGATTAATCCTCACAGCATCATGCATATATGAAGAAAGCCCTAATAAGGTTAAACCTTGTGCCAGGCCATCTCTAATTGAACTCGTTCATTGGGAGAAAGCTTTTTCTTAATGATGCCTTCAAGCAGCTTAATAGTTTTGAGAAAAATCCACCTCGTCCAAGCTTTCAAGTATGAGTGCATGAGGCAAGTTTAATGAGCCAATTTCCACCATGTTTCATTTCTAACTCTGTCACAGGTTTTGCACACCTCTGAAGTTAACAAGGTGTTGGACAATGGACAACCTACTGCTTTGTTTAGCATCCTAAGTTTTTATATGTAATTGATCATCAGGCTCTATTATTCTCATACAGAAAACAGAGTATTTTGTGGCCTGCTGACCACTTGCTACTGTCTCATCTGTAGAGGTGTGCAGTTTTTGATGGATGTTTAATGCATTGACTTATGAAAACTTTCAGCTGAAGATTAGAAATAATGTGTTGGAAAGAGCACAAATTGATATTTTTGAAAGATGCAGAAGGGTAATAATTGGAGAATTATATTCAGTTTGCCTTTAAAGGTGAGCCCACCTAATTTCATAGAATCATAGTATTGTAGAGTTGGAAGGGAGACCAAGGGTCATCTAATTCAACTGTCTGCAATGACCGCTCCCCACATTAAATGGGGGGCACCCTTTGTGTGGTCGCGCGCAGCCCCTGGACCCTATACGACAACATTAGCACAGGCTTGGCTTTGCCTTCCCCCAGGTGGGATACCTGGAGGTCTCCACCTACCTCAGTCAGTTGCCCAATCCTGCCTGGGGAAGCGTTGCCAAGGTGATCAGGCCAGGTAGGAGGACGGACCACCTGCCCACACAATAGAGGGAGGATCTTACCTGGGAATTATCAGTTGGCTCCAGAGCTTCTCCCACCCTTAGTTAAGACTTCTTTTGCAGGTTAACCTTTTCTCCACAGGTACGTGGGCGCTGCTATGTCAGGGACTCTGTTGAAGGGTGTGGCCATCACACAGGGTTCCCGGACGTTTAACGATCTATTGATCCCTGTGCCACCACTGTGCTCACTTCCCCGCTGCCACCAACCAGTTACTCTCTGGTAAAACACTGAGCCCAGACAGTTTTTAAAAGTGAACCAAAATAACAAAGTTTATTTTACAGACATTAACAAGTTTATGGTTTCTCCAATAATATTCCTGTCAGTATCTTAATTTTAGTTGCTTTACCAGCCTATACCTTCCTATTACCTTTACCTTTTACCTTCCTAATACCTTCTGACTGATTATCTCAACTGTTTGAATGACTCCTCCTAACAAATTCCCACACTCTCTCACACCAGACTAGAACAACCCACAGACTTATCTGTCTCTTCTAACTCCAGACTGTCTTCTCCACCCTAACTCTAACTCTCCCCGTCCAAAAAAACCCTCTGTGCTTAAACCTTATACACAGTTAACTCCGGCCCCTGGGTTCCCATTGGTTAGTCATTTTACAATTAGTTAACTCTTTCCCTATGACCCCAGTATGATGTCACACACCTAGGAGGGCCAACGCCACAAAGGGCCGGAGAGGAATTCCCCTGCATTGGCAAGTTTGCCTATCCCGTAGCAAAATGTCACAACTTTGGCGGTATCAGGCCTTGGGCGGAATCCTTTAGTCTATCTTCCCGAAATGGGGGTGAGCGTGTAGTGGTGACCCACGCCTCCCCCCTCTTTGCGGCAATGATACCAGGGTTCCCCGTTAAAGGGGTTGTTTGAGGGGAGGCTTTTGCCGTACACCTAGAGGTCGTCATTGCTCTCCCCTGCAACGGTGGCGTAACGGGGGTGGGCTCTCTCTGCTTGAACATATGTTCTCCAGAGCCAGCCCATCCCCCCCACTGGATAACCCTGATGTTCCCCAGAACCCCAGCGGTGGACTGGGAGGGATAAACACCCAATGCCTGAGCCAAGGACTACCCACATCTGAAATATAATAAAGTTGTGGCCAATTTTAATACCATAGCATGTTGTCTTGAGTCGTTATTCCACACGGGGGGCCGCCCAGGGTTCGGGCGACTCCGCCTGTCCACACAATGCAGGAATCTCCACTAAAACATCCATGACAGATGACCAGTGCCAGATTTACATATAAGCCAAACAAGCTATAGTTTAGGACCCCACTCTCTTGCCCAACCCCCCAAAATATATACTTATTCTTAATCGTATTTCAGTTCAACAATTACTTTGATATAATACATATTTTGTTATATGCAAATGGCTTTAGATACCCATTAGGTCCATGAATTACCATATAGCATATATTCGACACAAAAAAGTGACAATTTGTTGTTGACAAAGGACAGCTGGACATATTAAGGGCCCCATTCCCTTCAGTAGATTAGGGCCTCATCAAACCTAAATCCGGCCCTGCAGGTGACTATCCAACCTCTGCTCAAATACCTCCAAGGAAGGAGAGCCCACCACCTTTTGAAGGAGACCATCTTACTATTGAACATCTCTTACCACCAGAAAGTTCTTTGCATTGAGGAGCTTGGAAGATCACAGGCAACATGAGAGTATTGTTTGCACGTTTCTTCGCGGTGAAGGAGTCTGTTGATTGCAGGGGTTTGGACTAGATGACCCTTTGTATCCCTTTCTCAGGACACAATACCTCAAAGACCGTCTCTCCCCATATAAACTGACCTGGAACCTGCAATCATCATTGGATGTGTGGATGGTTTTGTTTTTGTTTGTTACTACGTTGTGTATTTTTGTGCTGTATATTGTAAACTGCCCTGTGATCCTTGGATGAAAAGCGATATATAAATTTAATAAATAATAATACTAATAATAATGACTCCACATATTTTTTTTATTCTGTGGGGTTCCCAAGCTTGGATCCTGCACTTCATTCACTGTATTATTATTATTATTATTATTATTATTATTATTATTATTATTTGCCATCATTATCATTTCAAATTAGATATCACTCTTTATCAGAAGATTCCAGGGTGGTGTGCAACGTTAAAAACACGTTACAGAACATCAATGATAAAAAACATAATAAAGACAGCTCCAGTTCTAAAGAACTTAGCACTGATAAACTCTTCCACTATTGGTGCATTTGGGAGTTAGAGCTAAGATATATCACGCTCACTCAAATGATCCCTCCACACTGATGTTTTTTGACCAAGACCCATATGGAATAAATTTGCACTTAGAAAATCCTTATCATTCTAGGAAACAAAGATTTTGGTTTTTTAAAAATTCCACTTTGAGTGAGGATTAACATGTTTGTTGCCTTCTGTCCCTGGAAGTTGTGCTATGCCCAATGCAAAACAGACTGAATGTTTGTGCATACCCACAGCCTGCCTATGGCACACACTACAAACTGAATAATATCTCATCAGAAGCATGTTAAATTTCCAAGCATCAAGAGTGAGATGATTAAAGCTGTGCATCTATGTCTTTCCTAATGAGATACTATTTAAGGAGCTTTTCTTGTTTTTCCAAGACATCAGAGTCACACAGGAAACAGTTCCCAACCCACCACTTGCTTGAGCTGGGCCAAGTGTACTTTTCAAGAGTTCCAGGGGCTAAAATATGCAACAAGGAGCAACTTCCTTCTTTCTTTAAGTCAGCAGTGCACTTTCCCAATCTGTGCACGTCTCGGCATTGAGCAGAGAATAATCAGTTTGTCTACAGATTTATCAGGAGGTCAGTAATGCCGCACGTGAATTCTTTGGTCTGCGAAGCTATCTTAATCTAAAGGAAAAATGGCAGAAAATAGGCACAGCTACACAGGTGGAAAGATTTCTGTTCTTAAAATAAATACATTTCCTCCTTTTATTTGTTTTTAATTTTAACTTATTTTAAAGTAAAGGAATTTCTTCAGACTCACGAACGACGGGACAATAATGTCCAAATGGAAGGAGGGGGCAAGAATGTGCTCAAGGGACCATTTTTAAAACAAAGTCACGAGGGTTTTCTTTTTTTGTACCTTCTCTTCTCAAACTTCCTCTTGGCAGAATGTCAACTCAGCTTGCTTCATCTCTTGTTGCTTTACTCCCTATCTAATGAAATAACTAGACAAGACAGCAGCATACGGTTTTGGGGTTTAAAAAGTCCTCAAGTTTATTGGATACAGATGTGAAAGGTTTGGCCTAGGTACTGGGTAAAGCCATTTAATTAACTCCAGCCCATCTGCTGGGAGTGCATCTCAGAGTAAACTGCAACTTCAAATAGGGGGTCCCCCCCAAGGGTCCCCACTAGAGTAGTTCCATGGCTCAGACAGAAGCAACTCCTCACGGATCCCTTTAGGATACCCTGAACCAAGGAGGGGCAGGCAGAAGCTGCAACCTTCCCTTCAGCCATGACTAAGGCTTACCCGATGCCTAACCTCAGAAAGTTATGACGATTGCTATGATGCGGGCTAAAACCAAATGGTCGGTGCCAATTTGCCAAGTGGAAAAATTCTTATGAAGGCACCAAGTTGTGAAGTCTGAGTCACACATACCATTCAGAAATTTGTTGTTGTTTAGTCGTTTAGTCGTGTTCGACTCTTCGTGACCCCATGGACCAGAGCATGCCAGGCACTCTTGTTTTCCACTGCCTCCCGCAGTTTGGTCAGATTCATGCTGGTAGCTTCGAGAACACTATCCAACCATCTCGTCCTCTGTTGTCCCCTTCTCCTTGTGCCGTCCATCTTTCCCAACATCAGGGTCTTTTCCAGGGCGTCTTCTCTTCTCATGAGGTGGCCAAAGTATTGGAGCCTCAGCTTCAGGCTGATTTCCTTCAGAATGGATAGATTTGATCTTCTTGCAGTCCATGGGACTCTCAAGAGTCTCCTCCAGCACCAGAATTCAAAAGCATCAATTCTTCGGCGATCAGCCTTCTTGATGGTCCAGCTCTCACTTCCATACATCACTACTGGGAAAACCATAGCTTTAACTATACGGACCTTTGCTGGCAAGGTGATGTCTCTGCTTTTTAAGATGCTGTCTAGGTTTGTCATTGCTTTTCTCCCAAGAAGCAGGCATCTTTTAATTTCGTGACTGCTGTCACCATCTGCACTGATCATGGAGCCCAAGAAAGTAAAATCTCTCACTGCCTCCATTTCTTCCCCTTCTATTTGCCAGGAGGTGATGGGCCCAGTGGCCATGATCTTCATTTTTTTGATGTTGAGCTTCAAACCATATTTTGCGCTCTCCTCTTTCACCCTCATTAAAAGGTTCTTTAATTCCTCCTCACTTTCTGCCATCAATGTTGCGTCATCTGCATATCTGAGGTTGTTGATATTTTTCCGGCAATCTTAATTCCGGTTTGGGATTCATCCAGCCCAGCCTTTCGCATGATGAATTCTGCATATAAGTTAAATAAGCAGGGAGACAATATACAGCCTTGTCGTACTCCTTTCCCAATTTTGAACCAATCAGTTGTTCCATATCTAGTTCTAACTGTAGCTTCTTGTCCCACATAGAGATTCAGAAGTAGTGTATGTATATTCTGCACTCCAAATCTGAAATAGTATGTGCATTTTAAATAGCCAGGTTTCCTGGCATGAAACATGGAAGCAACTGCTTCATACTCTTCTGATTACTGTGTTTGTTTGTTTGTTAATTCCATGGAAACGTGTTCATGTAAATGCATCCAGCTATTCAAAACACTGCAGACCTAGATGGACCAGGAGTCTGACTCAGGCATGAGTTAGCCTTCTGTGTTTCTTTGAGATCCTCTACACCAGGCATTGCCAAACTTGGCCCTCCAGCTGTTTTGGGACTACAACTCCCATCACCCCTAGCTAACAGGACCAGTGGTCAGGGATGATGGGAATTGTAGTCCCAAAACAGCTGGAGGGCCAAGTTTGGCCATGCCTGCTCTACATCAAGCAGGCTATTGATGAGGCAAGGACGCAATAGGTGTAAGGGAACAGCAGAGTGCTCAATCAAAGGTGCTCAATCAAAGTCCATGGTGAGATCAAGAGAGTAAAGTAAAGTAAAGTAACAAGTAAAGATGTGAGGCTGTAGGTGGCCTATACCCGAGAAGCTAAAAAGGACAACCAACCTGAAGAAATTGGGGAAATGAAAGGTGCGGAGGATGAAAGAGAAGCAAGAAGACTCTTTCAATGGCCTTCCGTACTGCAGTGCCAGATTACCAAATAGGCAGAGTAGGCCCCATATCTTTTAGGACCCCCACAGCAATGGACCAAAATAATATTGATTTGATCTTCAAAGAAGATTACAATCAAGCTCTCTTAGTTCAATGTTATCCCACTACAGTATGCCCACGAAGGGTCCCCTGAAAATTTGACTGCCTAGGGGTCTCCACAGGGTTTAATCTGGCACTGTCCATAGAATACCTTTCAGACCTTGAGAAGGTGTGTGACACTATACTGAGGTGCAAAGATCATTTGGGCAGATAACCAGAGAAGTCCTGAACCTCCGCCTGTTCCTGATTGTGATGCCGTGCTTCCTTACTCACTATTCCGAATAGCCTTGTTGTCTCTCACTTCCATGAAAACAATATGTAACTTGGATAATAAATAAAGTGATGAAAAGTTGTACAGTATTCTTGAAAGAATTCTTTTTGAAGAAAGCAAAAGGATGGACTTTTAGTGTTTTGTCACACCATCATTCCATTCACAGCTGAATGTAGGCTATGATTAGAAGACAGTGATTTAATTATAACTTATATATCAAGAGCAATTCTTAAATTTAGAAGAAATATACATGTCTCCTTATGTTTTATCTCTTATATAAAGATAATAATTGAGTAAGTAGGTGTAAGCCTCCTTTGAATTTCCAGAACCAATTATCTATTATACCAATTTTATGGGACCATTGAGTTATTATTTTCACATGAAGTCTTAGAAACTGTCTAAAAGGACAATGATTTCTAAGGAAAATGGCTTTCTGTCATTTGAAACCCCTTCTCTGTGTACCTGTTAGCTGAACAGCTTTGATAACAGAGTTGGTAAGAGTTGGATTTAGATAAAATCTTCTCCTTTCAAAATCTTGAGAGATAAACTTTGTAGCAGGAAATGTTTAAGAACTATTACTGCTTACTTTAGACTGTTTTATATTTTAATAGAAGTTTCTTAGTAAAGTGGGAAATGGATTCAAAGGTTCTTCCCTTATTGAATCCTTGTTAGTACAAAAATTGAACTCATCAAAACAATTTTATAGAAATGGTAATCTAGGGCTTCCTGTATGCTGGAACTACATTTTGATACTATACCCGGGAATATGTCTCCAATGAAAATATGCACAGCCTATTCCATGCCCTCCAACATTTCTCCAATAAAAATAGGAATGTCATAAGGAAAAGCGGGACATCCTTGGATCAAATCAGAAACCAGGGTGGCTTCTGTGAATCTGGGACTGTACGTGGAAAATAGGGACACTTGGAGGGTCTGTAACCAGCACTAACACAGTCCAGATCCATAACAAATTAGTAAATGCATCATTACTCCTCATACGTTTCATATTCAAATGCAATTGCTTTTCCACGGTCTTCCATGTCATGGTAGAGTTGAACATTGTTGCCTTGATGGGAGGTAATGAGCACCAAAGCTGGATGCTCAGAGATAGGTGATGATAACTCCTTGGAAATCTACAGATATTGCTGCTGCTGTTTTCCACCAATGCACTTCTGCATGAAAGATTCATTGGCATACGAAGCTTCACGAGAAGTATTGCATGCTGTGAACTACATGAAACAGGCCTACTGTAGGCCTACAGAAAAGTCATCCTTTGCCCACGTAATCAGTTCTGGGTAGATTGCTTTTACTGGAAACTGAGGTAGGTATATGCAGCCAAAAAGTTTGGGACCTCATATTTCCAAATATTGATATTTTTAATAGCTCTCAATTAAAACAGTGACCCGGGGAGTATTATGCTACTACAGAAATGCCTCCCTGCTTGCGAAATGACAATCCCTGATAAAATTCACAGCAGAGGAGCCCGGTTCACGCTAATGAGGCTCCTCGGGTGTAAATGTTCAGCGAAGAGTGTGTTCAGGAGGATGAATTGCCTTTTCCAGCACAGCTGCTCCTGCCCTGCCACTTCCAAACTCTCTGTGTTGTTCAGCATGTCAGATTCAATTCTGCTCAGCTACTGTACTGCAAAGGTTGTCATAAGGAAGCTAACCCAGCATATGCAGGTGACAGAAGCTGTGACCCACATACTAGTTAAGTCAGAGTACATGGATTTTACTTCTCCTTAAATAAAAATCAATGGGACTTAAATCGGCTTAAAATCTGTGTTTTCCGGAGTTGCCCGGAACATGCATCGGACTGATCATTACCCAGCTGAGTGTCATTCATGACCATAATATCCTTAAGTGTACTCCATTATGGAACCGTGCAGGCTGGATCCAAAGCTATTAATAATATGCCACTGCAAGGCTTAAGACAGGGCACTGAGCTTCTTCAGCCAACATTTCTCCACAATAACTTCTCATTATAATGGCCAATAGCCCCATGGCTATTTTTATATTTCCATGTAACAGAGTTAAGT
Source organism: Podarcis raffonei (assembly GCF_027172205.1). Classification (NCBI taxonomy): domain Eukaryota; kingdom Metazoa; phylum Chordata; class Lepidosauria; order Squamata; family Lacertidae; genus Podarcis; species Podarcis raffonei. Next base: position 19,163,807 of record NC_070618.1, read on the forward strand.
GTGGTTATTTAGGGAAGTGTTCATTTTGCAAACTTCAGAAAATATGAACAAGGTGTGAAATCAACTCTGCGGACTTCACTGAAACTTGGAAGATTTGGTGGTTTCATATCAAGAATGCAGATTGTTACACACTCCCCAATTCCCCAGACAGAGGGACATTTTGTGGGTAGTGCTACCAGCTTTAAGTTTCCTTTGCAGGCGAGAAAGCACTGGGGACTGTGATGTCTTTATAATAATTTTGCATATACAGTGGTACCTCGGATTACATACACTTCAGGTTACAGATGCTTCAGGTTACAGACTCCACTAACCCAGAAATAGTGCTTCAGGTTAAGAACTTTGCTTCAGGATGAGAATAGAAATTGTGCTCCGGCGGCGCGGCAGCAGCAGGAGGCCCCATTAGCTAAAGTGGTGCTTCAGGTTAAGAACAGTTTCAGGTTAAGTACGGACCTCCGGAACGAATTAAGTACTTAACCCGAGGTACCACTGTAGAGGTGAAACTGAGCGTTGGCTTTAGGAAATCACATTAGGAACTGCGTAACAAATCAAACTGGAATGACACAAAGCACACCTGAATCAGATTGGGCTGATTCCAAATGCTACAGGTAGAAGGCAAAACATTTGGTAACCATACCTCCCTAACACATTTCATCCTTACATTGCATTATGGGTGTCTTCGTACTTGAGAGGTAGGGAAGGTTTTTCAGATCAAGGGGTGTAATTCTTCTCTAGACACCATCTGGGGACCGCATGTCAGTTTGGGGCATGACCAATGTGACCGCAACATTGCAAAGGCTGCAGAAAAACTGGGCAGGTTCAGAAACAAAATGTGGATGGAGCAACTGATGCCATTCAGGCCTTGGTAGAGCAGGCTGTCTTTCAGCTACACAAAAGTCAGGGTTTTCTACACAAATACCCACACACTGTGTTTTCCATCTAGACAAGCAAGAAGCACACAGATCATAGTCCAAGAACACATTCCACCATCATGTTGGAGAAATTTAGAAGGAGGTTCCTAGATTGGAGGTTAACCTCCCAGAAACCCAAAAGAAAAGGACCCAGGCTCCTGGTGAAGAGCTAGGGCTTTATTAAAATACAAATGTGCATAAGGACAGTCTCAAAAATGAGGAGGAGGTTGCAAAGAACTACATCCAAAGCAGTGTTTTCTATACACTTCCAGATTACACATGTCATTTAATTTCACTAGTCAAAGGATCACAGCAATCTTAATAGATGCAACCGAATGTCATCATGTTGAACCAATCAAAATCATTTGGTCTTCAGATCACCCCTCATCATAATATCATGTGATTGCATATAACCATTTTTCCTGTTTATTAAATGTCTTCCAATGTCCTCTTACATCGGTCTGCAAAACAATTCAAGATTAATCACAATTGTCATGCCCATCTGATTCTCTTTTCAGGCTTACAATGGCCACCATAGATCCTAACAGGTTATTATTTTTGGTGTTCCATTTGCTAAGTACAGTACCTAAAAGCAGCTAGTTCTGTGCTGTAAAAGGTGGCTGCAGGCCCCTTTAGTTAAGCTAAGCCACAGACTGAAAAGAAAATGGGATAATCAAAATGATATCATTTTCTCCAACCATCACAGTTCAAGGACACATGCCAGGGAAAGGCTGTGTGGATGGTTAAGAGTGTGGCTTGAGGAGGGATCTCTGGCCCACAAGAGAGATCTGAGGACTGAATTGAGAGGGCTGGGAGGCCACATTCACCTCCCCAAAGATCCTCACCCCTGCCTAATGTGATTGTGGTTCATGTAAGGAACCTGTGGCTTTGGAATGCAGTAAGAGAAGCAGTTCTTGCTTTTGCATATCTTTGATAAGAGAACTCTGCTCCGTACTGAATATATTTGTTCTTATTTTATCCTGTTTAAATCTCCGCTGATGAACAAGGAATGACACAGACTTAATTACCGTGTAGATGATAAAGCCAATTATGCAAGGATCCTGGTCCCACATTCGCACCACCAGCTACTACTATTATTAGATTGGTTTAGAACTAATGAGGCAAATTAATCAGTTTATTAATCATGCCCTCTTATATTTAAAAGCAGGAAGCAGTCACCCCCTTGTTTAAAATTATTATACTGACAGGCCTTTCTCTTCCTATATTTAGCTTCTCCAGACCCACTCTATTTACATAAATGCTGTGCCTGAATATTTCTCATATAAAGATTCAACAATGTATGACTTAAAAGATACAAAACAGCATGTAATGAAGATAATATTTCAAATCCCTTTAATGTTTAAGTCATGGGTGTGCATACATTAGCATGGGTTAATTTGAAGTCATTTACTTAAGCAAAGCATAGCCTGTATGAGAGAGAGAAATCAGCTTGTAAAGGTTAAATAAGGAATCTCTGAAATATGTGGAGGTGCTTTTCCATTAAGTTTGACTGATTAATGCTCAAGACCGAAACAATTCTTTGTATAGTGCAATTGACTGACACCATATGTATTTATTTCCCTATTTATATCCTGCATTTTCCCATCATGAACCCAAGCTGGAGTATATGTGGTTTCTAGGTAATCAATAATTCAGGTGCTGACCGGTCCTAGACCTGCTTCACTTCAGAAGCTAGTGGCGCCATGTGCCTTTAAACATATTTGTGTGTGTTTGTGTGTTTATTTTGTTGATTTACTCTACGTGGTTGTGAGTTTTCAAAGCTTGGGAAAAATGAATATAAACATGAAATGCAAAAACACACACACACAACCCCACAAAAAAACTTGTTTCTGGGATAAATTGGATTGGATTCAAACTAAGATAGTCAAACTTCAGACCCATTGTCTTAAGACTCATGGGTTTCAATCAGACCAAAATGTGACGTCATCTTTTGTTTATAGCAAATCAAACTTCAAGGGCAGCCTGCATCAATATTCCTGGATTTATTTGCCTCTTCAGGGGCTGCCATACCTGCAGATTCCATCCACTTCTATGAACGGGCGGGGGGGGGAGTATTGTTATCTTTTTAAATTTCCCATTATTATGAATGGGGTAGAGGAAAATCAGAACGTGGAATTAGTTGAGCACCCTGGGGTCTGAACACTCATCTCCCAACACCACTTTCTGGACATGGCCCAAGAGGAAGGAGCAGAACCACTGCATAACAGTGCTCCCAGCTCCCAATTTCCCTAGACGGTCCAGAAGAACACCATGGTTGATGGTATCAAAAGCCACTGAGAGATCCAGCAGAACTAGGAAACAGCTTTCCTGTAAAACATACAGAACACCATACCCATACCCTCTGGAAGGATATCTTATTTCATATTCCATACTAAAAACATCACACATTTTTAATGAAATGCTTTCACCATGTAATATGATGCTGAGCTTAATGCATAAAATGTACTCTCTTAAATGGCAAAATCTGTCAATTAGGATGTTCAGAAAAGCAGCTCCCCTAGGGCTACCAATAACTTCATTTTAAATAGAGTGTGACAAACATCCTCTAATGTGCAGCACCGAAGTCCCTCCACAATAATGGTTCATTTAGTGATTAATAGTTTGATAGAAGGAATGCTGCATTTTAAGCCGAGACCTCATCTCACACCGGGAGCTTAGCTAGTAAAGCAAAATAAAAAAAAGATTTAAGTTGGGCTCTTGGATCACCCTGTTATCTGTTCAATTATTTGTTTAGTATTGTTGTAAGTCCTATTAATCAGAACCAATTTTATCAGACTGTAGCTGTGAAGAGCACCGTTTTTCGCAGGGTTCATATCCAATGTATGAGAAGAATTGTTTTATTTGGAAAAGCTGCAGACCTTATCTATAAATGGAACAAAAAATATTTGTGGCTGGGCCAACCCAGTCAGATGAGTGGCATATAAATAATAAAATGGTTGTTATTGTTGTTGATAAGTGTAAGCACCCTTTTCCTGGGCTATTAGAACAAGATCACCAGTTTCATTTTTATTTTTTTTTGATAGTGGAAATGGCATTTCTAAGCCTTGTATAGTATTTGTCTTTTCCCATGCTTGAATTGCTTATCCCCAAAGGTCTTAATGTGATTTAAAACACTATTATGCTACCGCTACAACTGCTAAGACATACATACTAAAATCAGCACACAATTAAAAACCTATTGGCGGCTACAATATTTTGTCCCAAACAATTCCTCAGAACAACACTGCATGCAGTGCATTTTTTAGGAAAGAACACTATGGTAGGGCTGCCCAGAGGGAAGTGTTGCTGTTCCTGTCAAATGAAGCAGTGACAAAATGCACATTTTAGAAATAGATGTATAAAGAAGTTACCACGGCCACTGCTGAAGGGAAAGCGGTGAAATTTTCTACCCCTCACTGAAAACCAATGGCCCTCAGCAACAGAAAATGGAGCCATGAAATTCCATGACCCTTGGGGTTTGGGTATAAGATGGCAGAATTTTCTGTTCCTGCTAGTATTCATCACATGAAGCACTGTTTCTGTTCCACTGCAGTTCATCTTCCACCAAATACGTTATTCATCTTACTGTCCACTCTGGTGAAAGTATGTAACTTATAATTGATTACCTAAATTTCATTCTCATTACGTTATTCCACCCCATTTATTTCAATGCTAGGGAAACACAATGCAAATTGTGTGTGTTTGTGTAATATCAATGTAATATCATATTTTGACTGAACACAACAACAAGGAATACCATAGGAGTCAACTCCTAGGGGCTGTGGGGGCTTTGGCCCCCACAATAAAATATTTGAGCAGGCCGGGCCTCCACAAAATTAATGGGCATTCCCATTCAAATGGTGTGTGTGCACCATGTCATTTCATCGATTGTGCGGGGTGGGGCTTACCTGGGCCCCCACAATATTTTATTTAAGTTGGCACCCCTGAGGAATACTGATTATGTTCGCTTGTCTGGTCCCCGTTCTGGACATGGAAGAAATAAACAAGTTTTTGCTGCTGTTTTTGTTTTCATTAGAATCCCCCAACATCCCTAGTTCAGTCATAGGTGAAAGTAGAGGGGATGTCAGGAGATCAATAACTGGAGATCCTAGTTTGTTTTTGCCCCCCCCCTTTTTAAAGTGAGTTAAAAGCAGCTGTGGATGTGGGGTAGCAGAGTAAATCAGATCATGGGCATACAAACAAGGGAATCTCTTTCTTTTTCACTATCTTCCCAATTTAAGTCATCCCCACCCCTGAAACCATTATTTGCCCTATGGAGGTAAACATACAAATATCTCTATTGCACTTGCAGATCCAACCCCGTGGGCAAATAATGTTTGGAGATTTTTTTAATTAGAAAAATGATGCAGACATAATAGTTAATCTTAGTCTCCCAGTGTCATGACTCCAATTGAATTCAGAGCCCTTGTGACAGTATTTATCTTAAAAATAATAATTAAAAAACTAATAATCAGGAGAGCTGATCACAGATCTTCCAGTGTCATGTTTAGTTTGGCCCTTAGCTAGCTACTGTATGAAAGGATTTAACCATACAGTATGTGATGTTTGTTGCATTTTAAGAAAGAATCATTAGCTGAACTTCCATAGTTGTTCATACCTTTTACCTCTTATGTGATGCATCTAAATCACTGATCTAAAGCTGCTAGATCATTTAAATCACATCATAAAAGCTGGGAACTGATGGGAATGATTGAATGTTAAATATCTATCATCTATCTATCTATCTAGGCTTCTTACCGAGAAAGGAAGAAAAAAGTCAGTTCTGAAGATTTGGTGGAGAAGAATTCTAAAGGGGAAATGATTTGCTGAAACACACAACTGCTCCTCTAGGGATAACCCGTAGGCAAGAAGCCTTTACAAACTCTGAGATACACTTGGGATGCTCCTGTAACCCAAGAAATAGGCCATCAAGCTTGTATCCCCCCCCAAAAAAAATCTTTTTTAAACACACACACATTCTGTATGCATCCTTGTATACACATAAATATTCTGGGCACTCTTGCCATCAAAAGATTGAAAACAACTTTCCAAAATCACATCTTGGAGGCTTCACTTCCCGCACCCCATAAACTGGTGTGGTTCCGCTTTTCCACACTGTGACCATAATACGTATGTCACCATTGGGTGGCTACAAAGAGAAGCTTCGGCACTCAGGTTTGCAAGGAGAAACTGCACAAGAGATTAATCCTCTTGCTCTTCTCGGTGTGACGCCCTCTCACTTTGCAAGTTGCACTGTGACTAATTCTTTCAGACTGCTGGCTGCATAACATCAAGATAATTACGCCACTGACTGAAACTTCAGATCATTCTGACAGTTTTACATTTTAAAATCACTGTCACATGTTATCAACCTGGAGAACTTGTGGTTTTGTAGCTGCTTCCACTAGAAGCATGCTTTAGAATCTACAGAAGTTCTGTAAAACTTGGTATTAAGACTGCTTGCATGCCCTCCAACATTTCTCCAATGAAAATAGGGATGTCCTATTCCACAGTAATAACAATGATAATTTTATTATTTATGCCCCACCCATCTGACTGGGTTACCCCAACCACTCAGGGTAGCTTCCAACACATATAAAAACATAACAAAACATAAGCATTTAAAAAACCTTCCTCATAGAGGGCTGCCTTCATATGTCATCTAAAGGTTGTATAGTTACTTATCTCCTTGTCTCAGAGGTCACATAACTCCATAGCCTCCATCATTTCTCCAATGAAAATAAGGGCATCTTAAGGAAAAGGGGGACATTCTGGGAACAATCAGAAACTGGGATGGCTTCTGTAAATCCAGGACTGTCCCTGGAAAATAGGGAGACTTGGAGGTAGTCTTCAGGCTAAATGTGCAGATCATGATTTAAATTATCCATCGGCTTTTGGACTATTTGGATGCAGTTCTCTGTGTGTGTGTGTGTGTGTGTGTGCTTCTGAAATGTGCATTTTGAGGCAAAATACATTTGAAATGCATATGGGAACACCAGAAAACCAGGCAAATCAGGATGATCCAGTAATATCATGTTTCTGATAACGAGTTGTCTTGAGGTGGACTGGGGCTCTTTAAGCTTCTGGGTCTCTCTGAGCCCTTGGGTTTTCCGAAACATTAAACGCATGACCATTCCCTCCTCGTTTCTGAGAAACGAAACCAACCTGATTAAGGGAGCATCCAGCACTTGAGAGAAGAGGGGTGGAAAGGATCGACTTTAAAAGAGGAATAGCCAGAAGAATGGAGGCTGAGGTTGTCAATGCCCACTAAGGCATGAAGGCCTCCCCCGAAATTGGGAAATTTTGGAGCATGATCCATAAAGAAATAAAGAAAATACTAAGCATATCATATAGTAAAAGGCCAGAGGCATTTCTTTTAGGAATTTTAAATCATGATATTCCAAAAGGCAAAACTAAATTTTAGTTATACATGACGTCTGCAGCAAGAATTGTGGTGGCTAAGTATTGGAAAGGGAATCAGGTACCCACTAGGGAAGAGTGGTTATGTAAGCTTTCAGAATACTTAGAATTAGCCAAATTGACAGACATAATAAGACAAAAACCAAAAAGTGAAGTAAAAAAAAAAAGAATGGGAGTGCCTAAATGAATACTTTAAGAGTCAAGGTTTGAGGACAGAAATCTGGCTGAGTCTGGAATAACCTTGTGAAGTGAAAGGATAAGAAAGAGGGATTTATATCTAGATGTTAGAGTAGAGATGATAAGGAAATCAGGAAAACAGGAAGACACAGTGTGAGATAAAGGAGGTGCTATGGGATTGGTGGAAGTCAATGTTTGTTTTTCTTTTTAGTGTTTATATTATTAACTTGTAATATATGAATTTGTGGGGTTTTTTAATGTTGGTTTTTGTGTTTTGTGTATTGTTATTTTTTGATATTTTTCGTGTTGTTGCTGTGTGGAAAATACTAATAAAATTTATATTATTTAAAGATAAAAAAAGGCATGAAGGCCCCCACGGTCAGAGGCAGTAATGTTTGTGGATACCAATTACTAGAAACTGCAGGAGGTGAGGGGGCTCTTGTGCTTAGGCCTGGCTTGTGGGTTTCACACAGGCATCTGGTTGGCTACCATGGGAACAAAATGCAAAACTAGATGGGCCATTGGCCCCTGATCTAGCAGGCTCTTCTTATGTTCTTATGAGATGAGAGGGAAGGTGATGGAGAGATCTTTCTTTTCGATGGACAGACAGTGAATTATTTTCTGAAGCCACTCCAATCAGTGATTTGAGGGAGGGATGCAGGAGTAAATAAACAAAGTTGTTTTTCCTGTGGGGTGTCATTCCCCCCTGAGTTTGGCTATGGAAACAGAACATAATTTAGACTATCAGGAAGACCTTATCTCTCAGTCATTCTTTTTCCTAACAAACTATTGAAAACCATAGTCTCTCACTCTCTTCTTTACAGGAGGCAAACCCTGAATGTAGAAGAAACAGAGCTTTGTTTTCAACAGCTCCAATTCAACCCTGAATAGGTTAACAAATTGAAAAGATACAAAGCAGCTCTGAAATAGATTGACTGCTTGGGAAAGCCACATACCCTTGCTGCAAACCTCTAATATTTATGTTTAAAGAAATTATTCAAGTAGATTTTAAAAATAAATAAATCACAGATTAACATGGAAATGAGATGAAATGGATTTATGGGTGCACACGTACAAAACTGAGGCAGACTGGAAATATACCCATATCTGGAATATGGATCCACAGAAAGACCAAATTCCCTTCTCCGGTCATTTAGCTGAGCCTCACACAGCATAGCATCAGGTGTCAACTTGTTTAGAATGGACCTGTGTACACATCGTACTTCACCCTGATGTCCTTAATTCCTCTTCATCCAGTTTGTCAATCTGTTCAGGATTTTACATTCTTCGGGCACGTCCATGGTGTGTGAGCTGGGCATTATTTTAGTCACGTTTTCCTAAAGTCCTTTCCCATGCTCCTTACGTTCAGGTAATTGGGGTCTGCATCAGCAGTGGCCAGTCTTATTGGGTAATTCTGCTACAAGTCAAGCCCAAATTAAGAAATAATGCCTCTCTAATGGAAACAACTGCATAATCACAACCTCATGTTTCTGGGGTCGTTTGGCCCCTAATCTACTGAGTCAGGGAACAGGCATAGTAGAAAGCAGCTGTGTTGGTCCATATCCATGCTACGGTCAGACAAAGGAGCCCTATTACTCCTGATTGTGTGTTTCAAGCATCTGTTGTTTGTTCTGCTTGTCAGTAACACCTGTGGCATAGTCTAGGTAGTCATTCTTGTATACCCTCCATCATTTCTCCAATGAAAATAGGGATGTCCAATTTAATAATAATAATGATAATAATGATAATAATAGTTTTATTATGTATACCCCACCCATCTGACTGAGTTGCCTGAACCATTGTGGGCAGATTCCAACATATATAAAAACATAATCAAGCATTAAACATTTTTTTAAAAACCTTCCCCACACAGGGTTGCCTTCAGATGTCTTCTAAAGGTTGTATAGTTACATATCTCCTTGGCTTGGGGGGGGGGTATCACATAATCCATACCAATATTTCCCCTGTGAAAATAGGGATGTCCTACCATACCCTCCAACATTTCTGCAGTGAAAATAGGGGTGTCCTGGTGTGCAATTTAGAAGTCAATTTAGTTTGCATTTAAAGACAATCCTACCTAATTTGCACTTTCTGGAACAATATGCAGAATGAAACACAGTAGGTCTGTGGGGATTAAAGGACTAAGTACGTTAACTTTGATGGGTCTACTCTGAGTTAGGACTAATGTTGGATAGCACCCTTTGAGTTTTCTTTGGCTGGAGTCCAAATAAATTAGAAATTTATAGATCCTTTTGCTCAACTTGCCTTTGCAGCTTCTGAGTTTTATTATCTTTAGCGCATTATCTCCTGGTGCTGCTAATGAGTTTAAATTATGAGTGTCGTCTTACACCTGTTTCCCTCTTCCTAGACAAACTAATCAGTGTCCTTGATCTTTCACAGTTTCTCATCTATTACATATCAGAGCGAGCATACCATGTTCCCATTCTTTCTGTTTTTAACTTCCAATGTGATATATCATCCTTGTCTTGCGAATTAATTTTTTTGGGATGAATTTTTATCAGGCAAAATGCAGCATTCGATGAAAGCGCTCACTGCAGTTGTATTGGTATTATCCATTTCAAGTGTAAGCTCCCTTAATATATCAGTGGATTTTACTATTTAAGGATTTCATAAAATGACTTACCCCTTGCTTAAGAAAAAGCATTAAATTAAGATCAGGGATGGTGCTATCATGAGAACTAAGTCGACATGCCCAGGAGAACAAAAGTCTAGGAGAGCTGACCTACCTCTGCTATGCACATGTGTTGGTGAGAGAGAGGGAAACAGACAGACAGAGACTTCCTGACCTTTTGGTGAGATGAGCTCCCGTTGCTCAGTCCCTGCTCCTGCCAACCTAGCAGTTTGAAAGCACGTCAAAGTGGAAGTAGATAAATAGGTACCATTCCAGCGGGAAGGTAAACAGCATTTCCGTGCGCTGCTCTGGTTTTCCAGAAGCGGCTTAGTCATGCTGGCCATATGACCTGGAAGCTGTACGCCAGCTCCCTTGGCCATTAAAGCGAGATGAGCGCCACAACCCCAGAGTCGGCCACAACTGGACCTTATGGTCAGGGGTCCCTTTACCTTTACCAAGTTGGCTTAGCACCTCATCCACTGTGTGATATCAAGGGGACGTGAGTCCTATTCAGAAGTTACCCCCTATGCATAGGGATAACATGTGTAGGGGACCTCAGCCCCCAATATCCCTCTTCCTGCCACCTACTGCTGGCTCCCTCTGAGGGCATAGACACAGCTGGTTGTCAGGCGTCAGCGAATCTGATCCCCCCACGGCAGGCTGCCAGGGATAGACAGACAAGGAAAGCTCTTACCAATGTCTTTTATTCAATATTCACAGAGAGAGGCTTATAAATGCAGCCTCTTGGAGTAATGGCGTTGCTCCAAGTAATCTCCACCCACCTTCTCTCCTCAATCATCATCAGCAGCAACCACCTTAGGGCCATTTGCCTCTGAGCCCTTTGCGCTCCTACTTTTAATGCTCGGCAAGTTCTGGGAGAAGGGGGGTCTGGAATGCTTTCTAGTGATAACATGTCAGCCAGCTCCTCCGGCTCTGCTTCTCCCTCCTGCTCTCCCATTATTTCCCAACTTTGCCCCTCATCTTCCTCTGAGCCTCGACCTCCCACAAACCGCTGCTGTAAATCTATACTGGCTTCCTCTTCTCTGGAAGGTTCAGGAGAGGGGGCAGTCTCCACCATTCCTCCTCTGCCCATTCCCTGACAGCTGGGAAGGAAAAGAAATATGATAGTGGCAGACATTTTTTAAAAAAAATGAAAAGGAGGAAATGTTATCTCAGTTGCTTCTTGGTCGCCTCATGTGCTTCAGTTATGTTACTCTGCATACAGAAATAGAGAGGGGAATGAGATAGCAGTAAGCACCTTAATTTTTCTAGGGCAGCAAAAGCGATAGGGTTGGTCTTTTAAATAAATAAATAAATAAATAAATAAATAACAATATCTCTTCCACATTTCAGGTGACCTCACTCATATCAAGAGCTAATCAGCATGCATATTACTTAGAAGTTCCTATCATGCCATACCAAATCAATGAGATAATCCACTTAGCTCTGCCTCAAGGATCGAAAGCCATATCAGTAACTCAGCTCTGCCTTGAAGAACAATTAAGATGCACCCTATCTTTTATCAACCCTGATCTCTGAAACATTTCTATGAGAGCGACTGTTCCCTTTGTCTTTTTATTATTTTATTATTTTACACTGCTCTCAGTCTCATCTCAGAACCTTCCAGCTCACTAATACTTGCAGCTGCTTTATCTTGCAAGTTACGCAGCTTTCTTCCCTTCCGTTTGATTGAAAATCTATATTTATAGCTTATCTAACCTTAGTAAGCACCAGATAATTACCAAGAGCTGAAGAAGAAGAAAAAAAACAAGCAGCAAGCCCTAAGTGCAGCAAATTGCTTGCATTCAGACTTCAGTAGGATGTATCATACAAAACACAGCCGACAATCAAGCAAAATGCTGTCGACAATCAGAGGTTAAGGGAACACAAACCCAGAGAAAAGAGATTAGGCAAGCATTATGGATAGCTGCTAATTTTTCCTTATCTCCCATTTGTGTGTGCACTCATCATTTACTTGGCAATCCTCAAGCGTTATTAAGAAATGGTCCATCTGACTTTTTGAACTAATTACAAAGCTTATCTGAAGACGTGCGTAAATGAGGAATGAGCTGGTTACTCGATTCTGACAGCGGGTTCTGTATCATTTCCATATTGCACCATGTTCAGTGTACTGAAGAGGCCTTTCATGTGCTCTTGTATGTGCTGTCTTTGCACTTGCTTTATAAGCAAAGGCTATGCTCAAAGATGAAGTGGCTTTTGACACGTAACCTGAAAATCTCTCTCTCCCCGCCCCCAACATGGACCCATATAATCTTCCAGCAATTTCCTTAGAGAAACATGGCACCTCCTCAACACACCTCATCATGCTCCTTAAGTAAATGTAGAGCATGTTTATGAGGTGGGGAAAGAGATACTAAATGAGACAGAGTGGACTCAAACATAGTGTTCAATCTCTCATTCCATCTCTGCAAGGATTTCTTCTTGCACATCAAAACATTACAGTGGTACCTCGGGTTACATACGCTTCAGGTTACATACGCTTCAGGTTACATACGCTTCAGGTTACAGACTCCGTTAACCCAGAAATAGTGCTTCAGGATAAGAACAGAAATCGTGCTCTGGCAGCAGGAGGCCCCATTAGCTAAAGTGGTGCTTCAGGTTAAGAACAGTTTCAGGTTAAGAACGGACCTCCAGAACGAATTAAGTACTTAACCCGAGGTACCACTGTATTCCCCTCTGCTTCCCCTGTGTGCCCCCTAAATGTGTCTAGGTGTTCCCCGAACCTTCTGGAGAAGAGTGGAAAGAAAGGGAAGTCATGTTGCACAAGTGGAAATATTTGTGTTGATAGAACATGGTTGTTGAAAATCACCCTTAGCATTTAACATTCTATAGCAAAATCATTTAGCATAAGAGGAAAGGAAAATGCAAAATTGATGAATTTCTGAGGAATTGTTTTAGGAAGTATTAAGCTGCTTATTCTTATTCCCCACCCCACCCCACCCCACCCCCCAATTCCCCCCAATATCCCAATGGATATCAGTCAGTTCTAACAATCTGCTAGCCTGGAAATAATTGATCACACAAGCGTTCTGTTCTTAGGGACAGTGTAACATGGAAGTAACTAATGCATGGGGGAGCAGCCCTTTTCCTCTGTGAATGGGAAGATTACAAGCTGTAATTTTTCAAGTTCCATGTTATGCTGCTCACACCGTAGACTGCTAATGTAAGAGGTTTTAGGTTGGCTGATGATTGAAACCTACCCTATTGGATATACCCAGGTATGTTCTACCCAGAATACACCCATTAAAACAGTCATATCCATTAATTCCAAGTTGTGGAATCTATCCCTTACACAACAAATGTCAACTCATGCAAATGTAATTTATAAACTGGGAACCCTCTGGAGTAAATTGGGACCTGTGGGGCTGCAGGAAGGATAAGAGGAAAGGGAATTCCATAAGAATCCTAGAGTTGTAGATCTGCTGGCCACAACACCGAATCTTACTCATGTGAGATCTCTGAATTTTGCACCATAGTTTTTCAACAAAGCAATGTGTGCAAAAATGTATTACTATGCAAAGCGTGCATCAGCAAGCACATGCTAGTGAAAAATATATTAAATGCATTGCAGTAGAGGAAATTGCTTACAAAAATGTATATACTATGAAAAACTGACAGTAAAATGCTGGTGCATGGAGACTTAAAAAAAAAGAAAAAGAAAACTGATATGGAAATGTACAGAACCTAAGACAGGAAAAATAAGAAGCTGAAAGAAACCAAACCTGACAGATCTGTCTATGTCTGGAACTCACCAAACCATAAATTGCCCATCTATCCTATGAATTAACCTTATTATAAAAATTGTGCCTGGATGCTGTTAGATGCTGTCAGCTATATTAGTTAAAGCCAACTTTTGCCACCTGTTTACAGGCCTTGCACATATGGAGATAGTGCAGATATACTGTATATTAGAATGGCTAGCTCTGCTCGGGTTGTATACCCAAGCTGTCAAAATTGCTCCGTCACAGTCGGATCTTCCCTTCATCCTCACTCAGTGTTTTATTGCATTTTCCCAGAGTTATTGGGCATTTCTGTAAAGCAATAGCAATTCCTTAAGCCCTTGGCTGCTTTATATAAGGCTTCTGGCTTTCACTGCAACTCACTTTCCAAAACAGTGAGTTTTCAGGGATGCCAGCTTTAAGCGTGAAAAATCCTGAGGCAAGTCTCCAAATCATAAGGGTTTCCCCACCTCTTTAAACAACATGCTACCTTTTGATTCAGGAGGTACCAGTTTTTCCTTTAATTTATTTCTTTTGCTTCTTCCTTTAATCAGCATCCAGGCTAAAAAAACCCAGGACCCCTACAAACTCAAATGGAGAAGACCCAGTTTAAGGTGTGCACAGGCACAGCCAACTGTTAGTAGGCCTGATTCACATTGGAGCTCACACAGAGCCTACAACTCCATCCTTTCTCTCTCTGCCAAGGGGAAAAGCTGTACCATGAGGAAGCGGAGGAAGCGGTGGTAGGCGATGGAAAGACACCGGGTCATAGAGAATCTCTCCTTGCTGATCTGTGTATTATTATTATTATTATTATTAGTGCTATTTTTTTTCTAGAAAAAGAGGTGCCAATATTCTAAGGTTACCAGACATCCCCATTTCCCGGGGACAGTCCCCAGATTTACAAATCAGTCTCCATACAAAATCCATTGAAGTTGAAAAGTGTCCCCGGATTCATTGAAAAAAATCTGGTAATCTAACAGTATTCACCCCATGTTCTCTTATAATGGTAATGATGCCCACCTGAAAGGTGCCGGAACTCAGTTCTGGCAGAAAACTGGCCATTATTATTATTATTATTATTATTATTATTATTATTATTCCTTTCTTTTTGGGAAGAAATACCAAGGCGGTTCGCAAACAAGTAAAAGTTAACAGCAATATAACAAGTATAAAACTGATTGGTGACATCTGCTTTTTTCTACCCTCTCCTCCTTCACAAGAGGCAATTGTTTTTCGCTCTTGGGGAAGAGAAGAGGGCCAGGACGGGCAAAATGGCAACTTTAGCACAGTTTTCAAGTGAGAAGACTTACCAGGAGTTCAGCTGTAATACAAAAATAGCCCTGTTCATTCTCAGGGCAAGCTAGAGTGAGTAGATAGGGATGTGGGTGGAGCTATGGTCTAAACCACTGTGTCTCTTTGGCTTGTTGATCATAAAATCGGCAGTTTGAATCCCCACGACGGTGGTGATCTCCTGTTCCTCTGTCCCAGCTTCTGCCAACACAGCAGTTCGAAAGCGCACCAGTGGGAGTAGCTAAATAGGTCCCGCTGAGGCGGGAAGGTAAATGGTGTTTCTGTGTGCTCAGGTTTCCATCACGGTGTCCCAGAAGTGGTTTAGTCATGCTGGCCACATGGCCCAGAAAGCTGCCTGTGGACAAACGCCGGCTCCCTCGGCCTGAAGCGAGATGAGCGGCGCACC
Organism: Podarcis raffonei; assembly: GCF_027172205.1. Classification (NCBI taxonomy): domain Eukaryota; kingdom Metazoa; phylum Chordata; class Lepidosauria; order Squamata; family Lacertidae; genus Podarcis; species Podarcis raffonei. Next base: position 19,179,383 of record NC_070618.1, read on the forward strand.
CCATAGTCATCTTTGACTGGACTTAACCATCCAGGAGTCCTTTACCATTACCTTTTAGCATGGTAGGAATCCTATCCCTATTAAAAACTTACTTATAGCAGGAGGGGAGCTGAAATTTTTCAGTAGCCTATTATAATAAACCCTTTAATATGGGATGGTGTCATTCCAGTCAAGTTTGTTCTGTATGTTTGATGCGGAAACTTCTCCTGATGCTGAGAGCATTTCTTTTTTTCTTTTTCGTAAATGACCTTTTCAATATCCATTGTTGGATAAACTACAGGTCAAATCCTTAACTTAAAAAGACAAATACAATCTACCAACATTGGCAGCCTTGTGGCCAAGCATCTGCACTCATTCTCTTGCCCTCCATAGCCAAGGGCTGTTTCTTTGCATTTGCCTTTTTATATATATTGAGAGCACGTGGATACAAACCTGCAAAGTCAAAGCCGTGGTTCCCCACTGGCACGAAGTTTTCGGCTGGATGCTTCGGAAGCAGAGGGGCAATTATTTCATTTTCTTTGTGCTGGTGCTGCCGGCGAAAGGAGAGGCCAGGCAGCACAGAGGCTCATCTGAACAGGTGTAAGGCTGTGGTGAATGCAGCCTTCCCGTGCTTGGCATTGACAATCCCAATAGGGGGCTTTCCTGCAGAGAGGGGGAGATTGCTTCAAGGGCCTCGCGAAAGGAAGGGGATACAAAGCAACTAAGGAGAGAGAAAAATGTTGTAGCAGAAAAGGTTAGATTTGAAAGGGGTACTGTTCTTTTGGACGACCACTGAAATGAAGTGTGAAGGAAGGGGGAAAGAGCTTACTTTTGTTTTTTTGTTGAACAAGAAAAGGCATTAGGGTAACCTTTCTACTTTATTGTTTTCCAGGGCTCAAGTGAGGTATGAAGAAGGAAGCAAAGCACACATTTATACTCCCTAGCAAATCCACTTCATCTCCTCCTGATTTCTAATGTAATTCATTATCTTGCCTCCATCGACTCCTTATAACCCTAGCGGGCTAGTTTCCAATACCCTTTGACATTTTTTTTTTCATTTATTGGGGGATAAATGCTCCAGCATGCACACCAGTGGAAATTAATTTCATCTAAATGCTCTTAGGTGCATGATTTGGAAAGGCAAATATGCATATTGCGGTTCTGGGGAGGGGGTGTTTCTTTGTTTCCAGATGCCTTTTATTATTAACTGTAGTTCCATTTGGATTGTGACAGAGGAATCATACTCTAACAAAAAGGAAAGGGGGAAAAAATCAGCGATCCAGTTTCTCCACCCCCACCCCTTCATTTCTATCAAATTATCTTTGACTAGCAACCACACCAATGCATTAGCTGATAAATTTATCTACTTTTCATAAAGCATTCCCCGCCAAAGCTCTAAAGCTAATGGCAAGAAATGGAAAGATGATAGTGTTTGATGAGAAAGATAAAGCCTCGGAATACAGCCTATGAATGACGATGAGCAATGGGGGAACCCAAGAACAGTTCTCAGCTGTAGATGAAACAAGGTATTTTTTACTCTATAGGACGCACCCGACCATAGGACGCACCTTGTTTTAGAGGGGGAGAACAAGAAAAAAAAATCTCCCCTTCTCTGCTCAGCGCCCCTTCAGCTGCGCAGCTCTCCCACTCTGCTGAAACCAGGAGAGTCTTGCGAAAGGAACCTGAAGCGAAAGGAACCTGAAGCCTCCAGAGCACAGCAGGAACTCATGCTGCACTCTGAAGGCTTCAGGCGGCTATCCCTGAAGCCTGGAGAGCGAGAGGGGTCATTGCGTACCGACCCCCTCGCTCTCCAGGCTTCAGAGAAAGCAACGCAAAGCCTCCGGAACGCGGAGGGAGCGCCCCCTCTGTGCTTCGGAGGCTTCGCGTTGCTATCGCTGAAGCCAAGGAGCCTGCATTCACTCTATAGGACGCACACACATTTCCCCTTAATTTTGGGAGGGGAAAAAGTGCATCCTATACAGCGAAAAATACGGTAGCCAAATCTGTATGTGGCTTGCTATGCAATTCAGGGCTTGTCTACTATGGAGAGTACCATGTTTGCAGCTGTTTACATTCCCATTTAACATGTGTAGTCCACATTATGTTACCCTCAGACAACACCAATCTTGACGTTTCTCCTTGTAAATGTTGGTCTACCTTATATGGAGATAATCTCAGGGTCACAGATTATTTGGATTGGTGTTTGGATGTGTGTGGATCAAGTGTCACTTTCTGCTCCTACTCTTTCCATGCCTCCTACTTCCTCAGTGCTGTCATTTCATTTTCTGGCTGTGCTTGTAACTACTTTGGGTATGCTTCCAAACATAGTAATTTTCTTTTTCATTATGATCCTTCAGATTTGCACAAAACCGGAAAACGGTAAAAACAAACCACATTCAAATTCTCCATACCAGAGGTATTAGGCAGTGATCTGAAAAGTGTATGCTGAAAATTTACCATTGCTTCCATTTCTTTTCCAGCAATCCAGTTAAGGTGATCAGATGCTTAGACGTTTATATATTCATTTTTCTCTTGATCCCTCAGATTTGCACAAAACCGGAAAACTGTACTAGCAAATTTACAGTTGACAGTGTGCTTTTGCACAATTATTGGGTGAGGATTAGGAAAAGAAAAGTGTGCACGCAGCTATCTGCACACATGCCATGTTGGTATTTTATTGGCATAACAGAATTAACACAAAGAAGAATGCCTACTAGAATGAAACGAAAAGACTGAAGTTGCTCTTCGTATGTACATTCAAATATATGTAGGTGTGACCTATTCCAGTCTAATTCAAATGGGGAAGCTGTGGGATGACAGCTAAATAAGGCTCATATGTGGACAATCTCTAAGTTTGTTAATCCAATTCTGAATCAGCATGGAATCCAAAGCATATGCAGGGTAACAACTTTGTTCAGGCTTTTAAAAGTTTAAAGTAAGAGATCAGCACTTAAAAACAATTCACATTAAAGAATGCACCGTTGAATTAAATTCAGGTAGTACAGGCCATTACTCTCTCTCAGGCAGAGCAAAACCTAATTTTATGATACTAATAACATCAGCATCATTTATATCACATTAAATAACGATGGTGCATGCCTGTGATGGTACAGAATGAGAAACTGCCTGTCTGTGGTACAGCATTTGAATAGAAGTCTTAAACTAGTAATTTAAATAGTATACGCCTTTGCTGTGCATTTTTTTGCGGGGGGGGGGGCTGCTTTCTTCTGCAATCCAAAAGTATACTCAAGTCACTGACAAGTTCAATTATTTTGCAAGAAAGCATTCTTAAACCTTTATTATTATCCTTCCCAGGTATGGGAGAGATTTGTTTTTTGTTTTGTTTTTATGACAGGAAGAATAACCTTAGTGCAGCCAATCAAAGAGCAGCACTAAGAAGCAGAGTAGTGACTTGGTGCATGTCACAAACTGCACAGGAGGTAAAGGAAAATCAGAACCTGTTGAATTTCTGATTGATGTGCAGCTGTTAGTGCGACAAAGCTTCTACCTGGAGGAGAAAAATAGCAGCAGTAGCTTGGCTACAAGGGGGAAAGGATAGAGTTTTTTGTGACTGGCAAACCAGGCTACCTATGAAAATAAGTGCAAATATCTTGTATGACAACAAAAGAAAGAGGAGTTAATTAAAAACAACAGCTACTTATTTTCCTTTTGGAAACCTTGACTCGCTGCACTATCATCAATATGAGCAGAGCAGGGGAGCAGAAAGGCACAGTGGTGCTTAAGTGACTCATTCCTAACGCCCTCACAAGAACTTGACTGTAGATAGCTGAGAAGTAACATGTCCTGAGGCAACTTTTCTTTCAAGCTCCCATTTGTAAGAGCTTGCCTTGTGCCCCAAAGCCCATTCTGCCTCTGGCATTTGAACTGCATTTCTTAAAGTTGTTTATCAGGCTGTGTATCCGGCCACATTTATTTCTACTAAAACCCCATCCCAGTCCAACTCACTCCTGCAGTTTTCCAAGACAGAGTAGAAGTTTAAATGGAAGACATGTCTGTAAAATCACGCCTGGTTAAAAAGAAAAAATCAGTTTCCAAGTTGCCCTTTTGGGGTTTTCTCTTTGGTTTCTGCTCCATCCCTGTCTTTAGCCAGGCTTATATCAAAATGATTGTTTGTCAAGCTAAGATTGTTCTGTCATTGGGAAAGGGACGGTGCCTTGTGATGTCATTCTCTGTCTTACAAGATTTCCCTTTGAAGAAAAGAACTTCCAGCAGGATTATCCGTATAGGACTTTTGTAGCTGCGGTTTTACACAATGTACCTAGTTTGCATACAAGGCTGACTGCTTCTGAAATAGTCTTCTTATCCTTTCACATGCCTTTCCTAGACAATTCTGACATCAGCACAGCTGGAAGTCTGGAAGGCAGACTGCTTTGTGTTTGATTGACAGCACACTCTGGATAAGAAGGTATGCGAAATAAAAGACAAGTAACACATTGATCTGGTTTGAGATTGTAGGATTTTGTATTCCATTTTGTATGAACTGCCAGTGTGGAATAGTGGTTAGAGCAGACCCTCCAAGTATCCCTATTTTCCAGGGATGGTCCTGAATTTACAGAAGCCATCCTGGTTTCTGATTTGACCCCCCCTTTTCCTTAGGATGTCCCTATGTTCATTGGAGAAATGTTGGGAGGGTCTAGAGTTATGCGACCCCTGAGCCAAGGAGGCATAGCTGTCAACTTACAGATTTGAAAATAAGGGATCAGCAGCCAAAATAAGGGATCAACAATTACTTTGATAAAATACATATTTTGTTGCATGCAAATGGCTTTAGATACCTATTAGGTCCATAAATTACAATATAGCATATATTCAACACAAAAAAACCAGCAACAATTTGTTGTTGACAAAGGACAGCTGGACATAGAAAGGGCCCCATTACCTTCAGTAGCTTATTTAAGGGACATCATCAATAAGGGACAGCAGCGGGACATAGTGCTGGGATAAGAGACTGTCCCACCAAATAAGGGACGCTTGAGAGCTATGCAAGGAGGTAAGTAACTATACAACCTTTAGAAGACATCTGAAGACAGCTCTGTATAGGGAACACTGATTTGCAGTGTTGCTATACTACTTAATCTCTACCTCGGGAACAAGAGGGGAGTGCAGCAGCAGTAACAGTGGGCAATGCATTCCTTGGAGGGTGAATCTGCTGCCCTTGTGTATCCTGCCACCTGAGGTGCCTGCCACACCTTGTCTCCAGGGTGGGCTGGCCCTGGGCAAAGGCTTAAAACTCCCCTAATCTCCACTCCAAGGTTCTGACTGGCACCTTCATGCCTGTGGTTTCACTTTCAAACTCCATTCACAAACTTTCTAACTTCATCGCTGATACCTCATCTAGTTTTGCTTCAAACTACTCCACATTTAAAAGAAAACCACTGCATAAAAGATACATATAGGACTCAGCTACATTAGTTTTTTAAAAAGCATTTAAAATGTGTTAGAACACTGTGACAACAGATGGTGCTGTAGAGTTTGATCCTTCAGCAACATGTTTTCCCATTGGGAAATGGGATCTAACTTGCTCTGTCCCCAGCACAAGTCCTTCCCCACCCTACTGCAAGCAAAGAACCAACAGTGGAGGAGAGATTTTTGGCAGTTTCCACAGCCACAGCACCTACAAAATGGATCTCACTCTGTGAGCACAGACCTCTCTGTCTGCCCAGAATGAACGCAACAGTATTAACAGACACTTTCATGATTCACACCTAACAGATTCATGTAAGGAACAGAACTGAACTATCCACTGGAATTCACACTGCTCCAAATGTTGCAACACAGTCCTTTGCAGTCAAAGCATACCCAAATGCATTTTAAAATAGACTAATTTGCCTATCCCTATCAAGAAACCTGGCATCTTCCTCCCTCTTAAGAAGTCAAACGAATCACGTAGATCTTTATCTTGCCAGTGCTTTCCAGAACCTATTTTTAAATTTAAAACAGCGTGCTATATATTTTAAAAAATCCAAGTTTCTATTAAATAATGCTGGATTGCTTTTCAGATAGCCACCTCCTTTTTCTCCTTCTCTTTTGATCAAAGATGCTCTGAATCCATTTTAAATGGCTTTTTAAATGTTGATAGATGGCTCAATGAAGGTACGTACTGTCATATTGTAATTGGAGAACAAAGCTTCTACTGCATTTTACATTAAGATGAGCTTATTAGACAGTGCATTACAGTTAAAAGCTATGATTTCTCCTCCACTGTTAGGAAATAATGTCTAAATAAAAATGGCTTGGGTTATGCCTCCTATTTAATATTCCACAAGATTGCACTGAAACGAGAGCTGACGGTTCTCTGACTATAACTTATTTTGCTTTAATATTGAAGGTGTCAGAATCCATTGCTTTGTTTTTCTTCAAAATGGGCTTTGATTTTTCCAGTGCTTATGTAGCTGCAAGGTTTATTTTCTGGACCCTCAGCAGTAATTTGTTTGAACCACATCAAATGACATTGTCTAAGTACCTCATCATACAAAATGTCTGTATAACTCCACCAAGTTAGTGGGGAAATCTTGTCCAAAGTGCTACATCGGTTATGATTATCTAAAATATTAAAAATAAATTTCTCCTGTCAGTGACCCATTATTCCATTATCTTTGGTTGCAAATCCTGCACACATGTAGGTAGCTCAAATCCCATTGAAGAGGTATTTAGGATTGTAGCCTTTGTCCGTTGTTGTGTTTTTTTAATAAAAAATCCAATCGTAAGAAAAGAGCACCAAGGATAAACAGACTGGAACCAAAGGCAAGAATGTCATTGGGAATCATGATCCCTTCTTAATAACATGAAAACAATTATTGACATAGTTAACCGTTGTATCCCATTGCTATTTACATAGCATCAACATTGGCCTGGCCAAAGATTTAGGGAAGTTTGTATCACTCATGCATGTGTCTTAAATTAGAAATGGGTTGAAGAAGGTTGGTCAGGATCTGCTGAGGAATTTGCAGTGGACTGGGCAAGAAGAGTTATTGACTCCCAATTGTTTTAACAGTAGCACAGTGCAGTACAGTTCTGTTCTGGACTTCCAAACTGTTTGGAAATCAAAGCGCGGCTTCTGCTTGGCTGCAGGAAGCTCCTGCAGCCAATCAGAAGCCACGGAAGCCCCATCAGACGTTCAGCTTCCAAAAATAGTTTGCAAACCGGAATACTCTCTTCTGGGTTTGCGGCTTTCGGGAGCCAAAACGTTTGAGAACTAAGCTGTACGAAAATCGAGGTACAACTGTAGTAGGCTTTTTCATACTAAATCAGGGTGCTGAAACTGAAATGTTTGGGCAGAAACCTAGAATGGATTTTTCTGTGAAAGGACTGTGAGCACAGTTCTACAACTGAAAACAATGTCTGGATGGAGCATGTGTTCGAAGAGACCCCATTCCTTAATTCTAAGGAGATGCCTACATTTCTCCCTTGGGAGGCTTATGCGCCTGGTTCTAGTGTTTATAGTTATTATTGATTTAATTTATGAAATGCATTCCAAGAGGCATCCCGGAGCAATAAAAACATACGCCAAACAATTACATATGTAAAAACAGCTGAAGTATTTGCATACCGGTATATAAAAACAATTCAAAATTGCAGCACACATATACTGTATATAATCAATTCAGAACCAATACAGATACCAGATGTGGCAAAAGTTCACACTTACAAGGTTTCTTGAAAGAGGAATGCCTTTCAAAAGTGCCAATAGGTAAATGAAGAAGACAGGAAGGTGCTCCAAAACGTAGGTAAGTCCAGTTCTGACCTGTGGAACAGACACTCGGATAGAATGGAATCCCAGGTATGCCTTCTCCTGCAGAACACAGTGATCAGGTGGGCATATAGGGCATAATATCATATTTTAGGTGTCAAGTTTGTGGGTCTCACCCAGCTGCTGCTGCTGCTGCTGCTGCTGCTGCTGCTGCTTCTTCTTCTTCTTCTTCTTCTTCTTCTTCTTCTTCTTCTTCTTCTTCTTCTTCTTCTTCTTTATATCCCAACAGAAAATTAAAAACATGATAAAACATCAAACATTAAAAACTTCCCTAAACAGGGCTGCCTTCAGATGTTTTCTAAAAGTCAGGTAGTTGTTTATTTCTTGACATCTGATGGGAGGCTGTTGTACAGGGCAGGTGCCCCTACGGAGAAGGCCCTCTGCCTGGTTCCCTGTAACCTCACTTCTTGCAGGGAGGGAACCTCCAGAAGGCCCAGGGAGCTGGACTTCGGTGTCCAGGCTCAACGATGGGGGTGGAGACGCTCCTTCAGATATAGTGGGCCGAGGCCATTGAGGGCTTTAAAGGTCAGCACCAACACTTTGAATTGTGCTCGGAAACGTACAGGGAGCCAATGTAGGTCTTTCAGGACCGGTGCTACAGTATATGGTCTCAGCGGCAGTTCCCAGTCACCAGTCTAGCTGACGTATTCTGGATTAGCTGTAGTTTCCAGGTCACCTTCAAAGGTAGCCCCACATAGAGCGCATTGCAGTAGTCCAAGTGGCAGAACCAGACCAGAGAAATGGAACAATGAAAGGAGGGTGAAAAAACACCAGAGGCTACGAGAGGATCTCAAACTGCTCAAGATGTCTGCACCAAAAAAGTATCATTCCAAATCCCCATGGCATCTAGACAATAAGACAGTGAGGGTTAATTTTGCACACATTCATTTCAGTTAGTATTTATTTAAGATTCGTACCCTGCATTTCCTATCCACAAAAGAATTGCTCAAAGTGGCTTGCAGCTAAACACACATGAAAACAGCAGCCATCCAATCATTGGAACACAAATTTAAAAAACTAAGAACAGCAGGGATCTTTGAATTTCTCCATATGTTTTAGATTTTTTTTATCTACGCCACTTAGAAATGCCAGTGATTAAGCCATATATAAATAGATCAAATAAATAAGATGTGACTTCTCCTTAGTATTTACCTGTCTTGTTTTTGTGGTATCTGATAATCTGATCATCCCCAGCTGTGATGGTGGAACAGAGCAGCCAATAGAATCAGATGTAGCTGACAGGCAAGGAAGTCTCAGGTTGAAGAGGAGATTCCAAGAGTGAAGCAGTCAAAAAATGGTGACAGGAGAACACAGCCTTAGATCGTTCTAAAATATGAATCTTAAATGTACTACTATTACTACTAATAATAATATACAGTGGTACCTCGGGTTAAGTACTTAATTCCTTCCGGAGGTCCGTACTTAACCTGAAACTGTACTTAACCTGAAGCAGCACTTTAGCTAATGGGGCCTCCTGCTGATGCCGCGTCACTGGAGCACGATTTCTGTTCTCATCCTGAAGCAAAGTTCTTAACCTGAAGCACTATTTCTGGGTTAGCTGAGTCTGTAACCTGAAGCGTATGTAACCTGAAGCGTATGTAACCCGAGGTACCACTGTATTGATATGCTGCCTATCTGACTGGATTGTCCCAGACACTCTGGGTGACTTCCAACACATTAAAATATTAAGCACATGTAAACATTGTTCATTTTGAACTGGAATGCCAGATGAGTTTAGTGCAAGGTGAGGACTGTGCAGCAGCACTGAGATTACTTTATTCCTTTAAAAATTGTATTCATTCATTCTATGTATATCTTGCTCTTCCTCCTGAAGTAGCCCATGGTGGCATGGGAAATAATTGTGGGGTTGGATATGTTTTTTACTTGCCTTTTAAATCCTTTTCACTGGGCAGTTAGTGATGCACATTCTTGAGAAGACATTGACTTCAAAAAGGTGAATTCCCTGTTTCTATGAGTCACACATGCGTCTGTCACATTCAGCTGGTGAGCTACCTTTGACAGCTTTTCTAGTTATGTGTGTGTCAGATTTATGTATGGGTGTTCTGGTATTGCAAAACAAAAACAAGATATACAGCTGGGCGTTTTTCTTTCTTTCACTGTATAAGGTAAAGGACCCCTGGATGGTTAAGTCCAGTCAAAGGCAACTATGGGGTTGCGGTGCTCATCTCACTTTCAGGCCAAGGGTGCCGGCGTTTGTCCACAGACAGCTTTCCGGGTCATGTGGCCAACATGACTGAACCGCTTCTGGCGCAACTGGACACCGTAATGGAAACCAGAGTGCACGGAAACACTGTTTACCTTCCTGCCACAGCGGTGCCTATTTACCTATTCGCACCGGTGTGCTTTCAAGCTGCTAGGTTGGCAGGAGCTGGGACAGAGCAATCACCCTGTTGCGGGGATTCAAACCACCAACCTTCTGATCAGCAAGCCCAAGAGGCTCAGTGGTTTAGACCACAAATTGCCAACTATGTAGCTGAGTAGTAGTAGAAGAAGAAGAAGAAGAAGAAGAAGAAGAAGAAGAAGAAGAAGGCGGCAATTCTTCAAAAGTGGCCTAGACCACTAGTCATCATGATGCCTTTATGTATACCACCTCAAAGATGTGATGCAGGAGTACCAGTTGCTGGAGAACATGAGCAGGGGAGGGCTATTGCATTGTGGTCTTCTCAGTGACCACTATGGGAACAGAATGTTGGACTGGATGGGCCTTTGCTCTAATCTAACCAGATCTCTTCTTATTTACTTAATCTCAAAGGCCAGTAAGGAAACACAACAATGCAAAGATCATTCTCTTATGTCCTGGCCCACCCGGCTAAGAAAGACACATGGCTGATCGTTAAGTCTTTATTGACAAAAGAAGCACTTACAGGCAGTGGCGTAGCGTGGGTTGTCAGCACCCGGGGCAAGGCAAGTAATTTGCGCCCCCTAACCCATGGATTTGCGCCCCCTAACCCGTGGATTTGCGCCCCCTAACCCTAACCCCCAGATGTTGCACCCGGTGCGGCCGGCCCCTCCTGCACCCCCCACGCTACGCCACTGGGGGAGGAAGCAAAGCAGAACCTCAAGGGATTTGTTGAAGCTGTTATAAATCAAGTGTTGTTGTTGTTATTATTATTATTCTCATTCATAAATAGGACATGTTGAAAGCTTACCAGTGCCCTGCTGTTGCAATCCTTTACTCTCTGGAGGGCTTTTTTTTAAAGCAGAAAGATGGGTTTAAATGTCTTTTTAAAAAGAATCAAAAGTGGTGTTCACATTTACTAGGCATTACATTCCTACAAAACAAATTCTCATTAACCTTTATTTTTTTAAGTTAAAGTATGTTTGCTGCTGTTGCAGCACTTTTACCTCACAGCTTTATCCTAACCTAAAACATGCCTGCTTAGCCCCACTGTGCTCCATGGGGGTCGTACTTCCAGAGGAAAGTGCAGAGTTGGACCCAGTCCTATCTTTGCACAGATGGAAAAATTGTCTGACATATATTTGTCAGACGTACATTCTTAAGGGAGGGGATTGGCAAACTCCAGGTCCGGGATATGTGTTCTCCTTTTACTATGGGAAAAGATTTCCCAAAGGTAAACCATCCATAAAAAAAATTATGAATGGGTGGCGACGTGGCAAGCCTACACAGCTCTTATTATCAGGGCTCGTCGCCACTGTCTCCATGCGGCTCGCAAGCCCTTGGCGTCTCCAACCTTTCAGGCGTCTATATTATTATTAATATCCATCCTATACCCCTCCGCCTCGACCGCATCGCCCTGCGTCTCCATCCGCGCGGCGAGATTTCCAGGGCGACAGGGCAGGCGCTGCTGCTATGCAGACTCCCTCACGCTGGAAGCCAAGCCCGTGTCCCATGTTGCGCGCCCTTTTCCAAAGAGGAAGCCGAGTGTGGCGAATGGGACACAGACTGCCATTGTCCCCGCGACATTTTAATAACCCGCACCTACAATATTCAACCTGTTGTTTGCACAGGGGACAACCCTGCGACACAAAAAGAACCCACCCAATGGGGGCCGGCAGGCAAAGCGCCTGGGCAGAGAGACTCGGCACTCCCAGGCGCCACGGTCCTCAGCCGAGGGGACTCCCGCGCGGCGTGGGCGAGGAGGAGGAGGCGGCCCCCGCACCCGCGGTTTCCCTCAACAACCGCCTGGGCGTTTTGCCCGAGAGGCACGCCAAAGGCGCCTCACTGCCCTTCCACGTGAGAAGGACCAGGCTCGCCGCTCCTCCTTTAAAAAAGGGGAAACGGCGAGAGGTTTCTTGGAAGACGCGTTTGTTCTGCTGCCTCCACTCTGGGAGGCTCGCGCGTTTAAAATCCAAATGGCGTCGTGCCAGCTGCTGGGAATCGCACTTGTTGGGGATGCTCCCCGAGTCGCGCCCCCCCAGATTTTGCGCCCGGTGCGGCCGGCACCCCTGGCACCCCCCACGCTACGCCACTGCTTACAGCAACTCCTGCAGTGTTCCAGATGGGCTCACACACAAACAAACAAACAAACACGCACACAAACACACACTTCTAGCGACTAGCCAGCTGTCCCTCCAACCTGTGCCCTGTGGAGCAGCTTCAACAACAATGAGACTCTGCCCCTCTCCCAGCTTCTCTTGATGAGTTTCACACCTGCAACCTGAGACTTCTCCTGCACGGAAGTCATCGCTGCTCTTCCCACTTCAAGCCCCTCATGGTTCTAGGAGACAGTGAGGTGGGAAAAGTTTAGAGTCTACTGACCCATTTTTCACCAGAACAGCTGAATCCTTCACAACTTCTTCCTTCTCGGACTGCTCCAACTCTTACCCCTGCCCTGGCTCCCAACTTGAGGATGGCACTGTACACCATACATCACTGGTCCCCTCTCCTGGGTCGCTCCCCTGGTCCCCTGCCTCCGCCACACATTCTTCAGAGCCCTGACAGTCCCCGTCATCTATTGCAATGACGTGGTTGTTCTTCAACATCAGTCCATCACATGGTAAGCTGCATTCCCGTTGGATAACTTTTTCTAAGGTGACCCATCAAAGGCTTACACAAGATATGTTTTATGCAATGTTACCAGCACTGTCTTGAGGTCCACAATGAACTAAAAACTGTCTGGACCTACACCATCAACGCCAATTTACATGAACTAGGAGTCCCTGGCATCGTTGATCGTCTTGCTCCATCATTCCGGTCACCAATGAAGCACAGAGTAATGTGTATGTAATGATAAGGGATGGGAAGAAATTCACTGTTTGCTGTCACGGAGGATTTTCCACCAGCAGCATTAGCCATATAATATAGTGGCTGTGGAAGGCAACGAATGTGGGGAGAAGTGTGGGCAATCAGCAAGCTTTCATTCAGTGAGATGGAGGAGCCTGTCAAAGACACAAACAACTAATCAGCTGCCGACGCTGATTGATGTCCCTACCCGCATTCAAATCTATCACAGTGACCAAGTAATGTCTACCGTTTACCCAGTGGATGTATAAACTGGAGGTAATATATGGCATCTAAGCAAATAGATCATTAATTGTCCTTAATATGTGGGGGGCTAGCGTTTAAATCTCCCTCCCCACTCCCTCTAAAACAGCAATATCTCCTTCAGGCAAAAGTGGGGGAGAGAAAAGTCCACTGTGGTTGAGTAGGCAATAATGATTTCTTTTAAACAAGTTACAAATTTGCTGTCTTTGATTTTATTTCAGCCTCCACCTCACACTTGTCACTTGCCATTAAATCTATCAGGAAATTTATTAACATGTTAATTAAAATGGCTGAAGAAGATCAGAAGTGATGGACTAGCCAAAGCGGTGGATTGCATTTTAGCATCCCTAGACGCTTCTAAACCCTGTTCAGCTAACCGCCGTCCCCTTCCTGCTGTCTGACAAATGCACCTTCCGATATCACCACACCCCTCAACTTTTGCCCTTTTCTTTATATATGCCGTCGAGATGCAGGTTTTTAAAGAAAGGCATAGAGTTAATTGCATTTCATTATCACTCAGCTTTTCATTAATTGTGCCACGTCCCACAGAAAGGCTTTGAGGTCCACTTTTTCTCGCCATCAAATGCATTTGTCAAGTGATAATTTGGATTATAATTAAAGGAAAAATTGAGGTCTCCACTGAAACAAATTGGAATTGACTCAGGATCGGGCAAGGGGAAGTGAGCGGTTGACTGCCCTTCCGCCGTAGCACAAGAATTCACTTCCTTTCATTGTCAGTTTTGGAGACAAGGGAACAGGAGTATTAAAGAGGCCCTATAGTGCTTCTGTCTCCTGTATATTCTGACGTGAGTGGGGTGGGCAATCCAGAATTAAGGCAGGGTTCACGGAATGAGTACAAAGAGACAACCTCAGTAATCAGCTTTCTTACGGCTTTCCCTCAATGCATTTGCATACAGTGTAATTTTGTTCCCAACATTACCTTTGATCTCTCATCAGCTCTATACAGTTAATGCAAATGTAATGGAGCAATCTGAAGCATGTTGTCTCTAAAAAGTTATTTGTTGGATGACTACAATTCATATAAATATTTACACATGCTGTTCTGCCATTTATCTTAAGACACTTCTTGGAGCCCCAGAATCCTATTAATATATGACACTGAAGCACAACCTTAAAAGAGTGGTATATACAGTTGATTCTGGAGCGTATCACTGTTGTTGATCTTTTATTTAGCTTATTTTTCAAAGGATATTGTCAGGGACCGTGCTGAGGAGGGCTGCACTGAGGAGGAATGCTGGGAGCCACCCTGTCCCCCTGATCCTGATGCTGAATCTTCCCAGGAGCAGGAGGACAATATAGATTTTGAACAGCGGTTTGCAGAGGGGCATAGTTCGGAAGGCAGAAGCTGGGAAATACTGGATGGGGAACAGCTAAAAGAAGAAGAATCACCGGGAGAGAGAGGGTTGACAGATTCACAGTCGTCGGACAGCATTCCTTCACTGCCCTCTCCAAGGTCGAGAAGAGCTCAGAAAATCTCAGAACAGAAAGCACAGAGGGTGCAAGCTTGGATTACAAGACATAGGAGTGACATAGCTCAATAGGGATGGAGGGGGGAGTGTCCCTTAATTGGGAGCACCACCATTTCTAGAAGATGTTTTCTTTTGTCTCTCACTGTGATTATTAAAGAATCTAACTGATAAGACGATACTTTCGTTTGATCTTCTTATTGACTGCCAAGGGGGAGGAAGCCGATTTCCCAAAGCCTAGCAGATATGTCATTGAATTCCATGAAATATCTTCAAACCATCAATAGAAAACCCTAGTATTAAAGATAGTTTCCATACATGGGACAGCCCCATGGTTTTCATGCCTGAAGTGAAAATGGAAAAGCCTCCCCTTTCTCCTTGAAAATATAATATTTCATTAAATAACCACCCATTTGTTGCCCTTGGTTCTTGAAAACCGCTGTCTAAGGCTAAGGAGTGAGTTTCTAAACATTGCAGTGACATGCACATACTGTTGAGGGTGGGGATTCAATTTTGTTTCCATTTTAATACAAAACTACCTAATTCATGCTTTTCAAATCAATATGCAATCCAACACAGTGTTATCCTTCAAAATGTGCACTTGCAATGAATTATGAATTTTGCAATGCAGTTCTCCAAACAATACCACACACAATGTACACAATTTCTACAGTGCACACAAATTCATAGATTCAGTGAAAGTGCTTAATATATGTTAATAAAATGTATATTTTAATGTAAATAGCACCCATAAAAGAACTACATTAGTGGAAAGTGCTTGCAGAAATGTGTATGTTTGTCAAAACGGCTTATAAAAATGTGTTTCTTCAGAGAAATTGGCACAAAAATGCTGATAAATTTCCATGATGATTTTTTCCCCCTTTCCCTTTTTAAATACAAATGGATGTGCAATGTGGAGAAATGAATCTGAGGTTTGAAAAATGAGTAACTGAAATTGAAAAATTATCCATCCCAATATGTACATGAACCCTATGCTCAATTTTAATTGATTTTAACTGGCAAGACAGGTTGCATATGATATCCAATCAGCCAAGAAAAGAAACAAAAACAAAATCCTCTCTGGATGAGCAACAGAGGACAGATTCTAGTCTTGCCATATGCTGAACTAATAAAACCAGATGAAATTGAAATTCTCAGGGTTTCCTGGGAAGAAGAAATGACTAAACCAATTTAATTCTATGGTATAGATATCTCCTAACACCATCCATTATAATAGATAGCTCTGAATAATCTCCCCACCCCATCCTCACTTCTTTCCCAGCGATGCTAGCATTATAGAAGCTCAATTAATCCCAAGCATTTGGGTTTCGATCAGAGGCTGATGAGAAAATCTGAATACATTTGCATACTATTCATCCAACGTTTCCACTCTATGGGCACCTTTAATATATGGATATTGCAGCCTTAGGATGCCTCCAGTTTACCAAATGGTGTTTTATTCATAATATATGTAGCACAGAATTGCTCAGGGAGCTCACCTGGAAGTCCATTTGGCTTCCATAATTACTTCTTTTCAAATCTGAAAAAGTTGAGCAGACACAGAAGCTTCCTTAAATAAAGTGATTAAAAAATAGCCAGTATTTAAGTGTCAGTAGCATAGGGGTTATTAAAATAGAGTCCTATTAGATTTAGGTCCACACAGTCTATTTTAGTTTTAGCATTTTCACATTCAAGGCCAATGCTGGAGGTCTGGCATAAACGGGGCACTGCCAGTGGCGTAAGAAGGGGGATGCGGTGGGTGTGGCCCGCCCTGGGTGTCATCACTGAGGGGGGGTGGCAAAAATATGTGGTTTTAAAATTAAAAAGGGGGGGTCGTGACACTTTTTTTGAAAAAAAATATTTAAAATATTTAAAATGAGTTGAAAAACTTTGTCTGACAAGTAATTAACCTCAACAAGGCAACATAATATGTATTGAAACTTTTTAGTTCAGTCAACAAACCTGAAGAAACACAGCTGAACTCGGCACTGTGTAGTGGAGAGAGTATGGATAAGGAAGGGGAAGTCTGTGTCTGCAGTTTGTACTTGAGCAAGACATAAACAACCAGTGACTCATAATCACTCAAACCACAACCAATCCTATCCGCTGTGGTGGAGGGGGGGGTGACAAGAAATTTTCTGCACCGGGTACCACCTAACTTTGCTACGCCACTGGGCATTGCCCAGAAACCCCAGTCAGGTCCCCACCTGCCTTCCTTCTTATAACCAGGCCAGGGAGTGGCACTGCTGTTAGCTGCCTACTGGTTCCAATGAGCGCCGCCCAACCACTGGAGCACCAGCCAAGATCCTAGCAACAGAAACTAGTGCATGAAACTTTCTGAAGCAGAAAACTATCCCACTTTCAATTCAAAGCTGGAGGATGGACAGAGAGACGGAGATTTGCCCAAAGTTACCCACGAACAGCAGCAGAAGAGGTCACTTGCCAGGAAAACCAAGGGCAGCTGCTGTAGTTCACCAGAAGTGAAAGAGAAATTTCTGCCCTCAACTTTCAATGCCTGGAGGCAGACGTAGAGGTAGAGGTGTGAGGTGCTGCGACAGCGCCATGAATGTGTAAGGTTGCTGAATAGTCTTCCTTTTTAATGGGCCCATGTGGGGACAACTGTCCACTCAGCAACCAGGTATTTGTATGGTATTGGCTGCAGTTCTTTTCACCTCCGCTGCCACCTCATGATGTCAAATATAAGAACAGGTATTACCCCCCCCCACTTGCATCCATGCAAAATCTGCCACTGGTGGTGGTTTTCAAATCACCTTGGCCACAGATATTTTGAACTTAGATCTCCCCGGCTCAAGCACAGCATTCACCATTGCTCCACACTCAGTCTTCACTGACAGCAATAATTTATTTATACCCTGCCCATCTGGCTGGGTTTCCCCAGCCACTCTGGGTGGCTTCCAACAAAAGATTAAAAATACAAAAAAACCACAACAACAAACATTAAAAACTTCCCTAAACAGGGCTGCCTTCAGAGGTCTTCTAAAAGTCAAATACAGTGGTACCTCCGGTTGCGAAAAGGATCTGTTCCAGAGGTCCAGCCGCAACCTGAGGAATTCACAACATGCACACGGTGCAGTTTAACATTTCTGCGCATGCACACGGCATGTAGAGCGCTTCTGCATATGCACGCGTGGTGAAACCCAGAAAAATACTTCCGGGTTTGCCAAGTTCTCATCCTGAAAGATATGCAACCAGAGGTGTGCGTATCTAGAGGTACCACTGTAGTTGTTTATTTCCTTGACATCTGATGGCGGGGAGGTGGGGCGCATTCCACAGGGCAGGCGCCACTACCGAGAAGGCCCTCTGCCTGGTTCCCTGTAACCTCACTTCTTGCAGTGAGGGAACCCCCAGAAAGCCCTCAGAGCTGGACCTCAGTGTCTGGGCTGAATGATGGGGGTGGAGACGCTCTTTCAGGTATACTGGAACCTGTGAGCTGCACACTGCCTTGTCATGGAGTAGAGTGGGAGGGGAAGTGAGGACAAAATTTGACATAAACCCCTAGCCCTCTCTCTGCCTTCCCCAAACTGGCAACCTCTGCCTAAACTCAATGAATATTTCCACAGATATGACATGTATGCAGTGCAGTACCATAACTCATATTTCAGAAAACTGGATCATAGCCTATCTCTGAATAAAGTGGTTTCCATTGTTTTGTTTTTGTTAACTGGTAGAAGTTTCTCTTTCTCATCTGCTGCACAACTCTGATCTGCTTGTGTCTTGGATTGCACCCATTTTTGTTCCTCTCCTTGAATTTAAGTGACTAAATATTTTGCCATATGCAAAAAAGAAAAAGGAAAACCTCTTTGGGATGCAGATTCCCATCCAGTTCAACCCCTCTCATTATCCACTAAGTTGCTTAATTCTTCCTTTTAAAGATGAGCTGTTATGCTACCCTACAGAAATGTGAGCCATTGAAAGTGTCATTGGCTTGCAAGATGTAGCATTCATAGCACAATTGCCATAATTAAGGATATTTAGACTTCACAGTGGTTCACGGCGATTAACCTAAGAAAATCCATTTCATATGTTTTTACAGCCTCTATGAAAGGCTTTTAAGTTAATTACTTGGCAGTTGACATGGTTTATAACATAAGCATTCTGAGCTATTATTTAGTAGTTCCACGTTGTTATTTAAATTTCCCGAAGCTCGATCTAGCAATTCTAAGTTACTACAGTGATGTTAACGAAAGTTAGAGCCCTTTATTTTGTGATGGTGCATTCTGTTGGATCCCACTATGAGGCTTTCAGACAGCCAGTGATAATGACAATAAAAGCAGTAGCATTAAGGAATAGATTAATTCTTCAATAGTCACTCATTGGAGTGACTCACACTTCTCTCAGACGTGGGAAGGGCTTAGACCACAGTCATACCATTCTTTTAAAGTACTATGGTATGGCGCCTCCCAAAGAATTCTGGGAGCTGTAGTTTGTTAAGAGAATCTTGATTCCCCTCCCAGAGCTACAATTCTCATATTGGTTTAACCATCAAACCCTCTTCCCAGCAAACTCTAGGAACTGTATATCTGGGAGTTGAACAGGAGTTTCATCATCATCATCATCATCATCATCATCATGTATTTATACCCCGCCCTTCCGGTTCAAAAACCAGGCTCAGGACGGCTAACAACAAATTTAAAACACTTAATTATAAAAGTAGCATAAAATAAAGTATAAAAACATGAATAACAATAAAATTCAAAAATCAATTTAGGGCAAATAAGCATTAGATAATCCCCAGGGCTAGCTGGCTGAATTGGTCCTAACTGGGCCAGCGAGGAGGCCAGGGGAGAATTAGCTGTGGGGTCTCAGAGCAGGTGATCTTCATAAAGGGGGAGGGGAAGGGAAGAGAAGGGAAATAAAAGATCAGGCTGAATTCAAATTAAAGGCCAGGCGGAATAGCTCTGTCTTACAGGCCCTGTGGAAGGAGGTTAAATCCTGAAGGGCCCTAGTCTCATGGGACAGAGCATTCCACCAGGTTGGAGCCATCACTGAAAAGGCCCTGGCCCTGGTGGAGGATAGTCTTCCTTAGGGCCCGGGACCTCTAAACTATGGTTATTCATGGACTTAAGGTCCTCTGTGGAGCATACCAGGAGAGGCGGTCCCATCGATAACAACTCTTAGCACCTTTAATTATTTGGGGAAAACCACGACTCTCTAAATGTGGTCTTAGTGTGTTGTGCAAACCATCTCAGTGTGTCCCCAGCTAGAAAATGTGGCAGTCTCATGGTCTTTGGCGTGGACGCCACAGGTAATCTCTCAGTATGACATGTTGCAGCCACATAGCCTTTATAATAAGAGAACTGTTTTTCAAGTTATATTTTTCTTAGAGAAATCTGGCTAAAGGTAATCCCCTTCTGAAAGGAAAGACTTTTCAGCTGTGTGATCCCACTGAATAAAAGGTCTGTAACATTCTGACAGTATTTAGGCAATCTAATGGTTTATAATACACGTAACTTGGCTTGCTAAGCCTCTCTCTTTTATCGCCTAGAAGTCATTTAATGCACCGCGATTGAAAGACGGCAAGAGGCAGACAAAAGAGAGTAGATAGACAACACAAGCTGCCTGCTGATCCCTTAGAGGCACTTTTAATTATTCCATAAGCCCTACTGCTGAAGTAAGCATCCCTTCTCTTGAAGGATTTGACAAAGATGGTTAACCTTTTCTTCCTACCCATTAAACTCTTCTGCAGCTGACCAGTTAAGGGCCCCGGTGGCACAATGCATTTTGAAGCAAGCAAGTGATTTCTGCTGTCCCTCTGGCCTGGTGATACAGATGTGGAAATAGCGATCGCACGATGGCTTTTTTAAGCTGCAATGTGGCTCAACACAGATTGCTTGGGTGAAGGCGATATCAGCTGCTGCCTGTATTCAAATCTCCCCCCATAACAACACAGAAATAATCTCATCAGAATCTAAACACTTGATTATTCTCAATAATAATATTACTTTGACTGCCTTGGACAAATTATGACATTTTGTCAAAGAATGCACACTGACTCATTTCTCTCAACTTGCTGCCCTGATTTTGCTGAACAGTAAAAAAAGTCTCTGTTTCGCTACTTTTATTTGGAGATCCCTAGCAATAATTTCCTTTAACATGCAGGGGGGAATCTCTCTTTCATTTTGATTGCTGTGACAAACTTAGCTCTTCCAGTGGGCGGAAAACTCAATTTACTACTGACTTCATGGTTAAGGCTAATTTAACATGGCTTCATTACACGTATGCGGTGCGTGGGAGTCTGTAGTAGGGGTGTGATGCATTTAAAATGTTTTAGAGACTAAAATGCCATTCATAAAATGATCCATCCCTTCATGGATCTTATGTCCGTAGCACATAGCCAGACGGGCAGAAGTGGGAGTGAATTGGAGAGAGCTCAACCCCCATGCATCTTAAAGGGGTGTCCAGGGCTTATTTGAAACTGAAACTGACAAAGTGAAAGCACTGTCAAATCTTCTTCATGCCAATGGCTTTGAATTATGAGAACGTGGGTGGGGGGGAGAGATATACAAAGCTCTTTGCACATTCAGTTGTGAAGCTACCTGCTCTGACACTGGGAGCGGCGTACATCCGGGGGCGTGGCTGGCATGCGTCCTGGGGGCGTGGTGCACATCCATGATTGCAGTCATGGGATTGTTGTCTTTCACATGACGGTGTATGTTTTGACTCCACAAAGTGGGAAGTGATGGAGACAGGATGTTTGTGTTACTGTGTTCCGTGAAGTGGGACTATTGTCCTTTGTTCTTTTTCTCTTTGCTGCCTGATGCTAGAGAGAGAGAGTGCTCTCTGTGTGTTTATATGTAAATAAAGTAGATTAGCCAAAATGCAGAGTTGCTGAGGTCTGTTACATGAACTGCACAGACTCTGTGGATCCCTAAGTGTGCTGATGTCTGTTGGCATCAGTTGCTGTGATGTTCAGGCAGAAGAAAGCTTTAGAAGCTCCTGAACGATCAACCAGGAGGGAGGGAACATGCCAGTCAGGCATGTGTCTCTGCCAGGGTCCTACTCGAGAGTAGGACGAGCTCCTAATATGGCATGCCAGCTGGGGGGGGGCGTGGTGTGCATTGGGAGGTGCAAGGTGAGTGGCACGTGTCCCAGGGTGTGCACACCGATTGTCTAGCATCCCAGGGTGTGCGCCAAGCGCCAAGCATCCTGAGTGGTGGGGGAGGCCATGATGTCACCCCCCGGATGGCGAGCCCGGAGCGGACTGCTCCCCCCACCTCCCACTTTCATCCACCAGTGTGCACATTGTGCCGACAGGAGGCTTCCCTTCGTTGGAGGTATTTAAGCAGAAGAAACTGGACAGCCACCTGTTAGAGGTGTTGAAGTTGTACCCAGCATTGCGTATCCTGCATCAATCAGAGGGATGATCAGATGACCTCCAAGTTATATGAAAATGATGTATCGTTGGTACCTAACTCCTCCTAATTTAGCAAAAATGTATAGAACTGCTACAAACAAATGTTGGAAGTGTGAAGAGAAAGAACGCACATTCTACACATGTGGCGGACGTGCAAGGTGACAAAAGCATATTGGGAAATGATTTATAATGAGTTGGAAAAAAATGTTTAAAATTACTTTTGTGAAAGAAACCAGAAGCTTTTTTTATTAGGAATTTTAGGTCCAGAAATACCAAAGGAGCAGAAGAAACTGTTTATGTACATGACGAGAGCTGCCCGGATGCTACTTGCCCAAAGATGGAAGGAAGAGAAGAGAAGAATGTACCTACAAGAGAAGAATGGCTGACAAAGATGGTGGACTATGCCAAAATGGCGAAAATGACCAGGAAGATCAGAGGTCCAGAAGATAATAAATTTAATAAAGAATGGGGAAAATTTATAATTTATTTAAAAGATCACTGTAAACCATTAAAAACATTAGCAGGATTCTAAAAAACCACTTACAATGTAGTGAGAACTATGGTGAAAATTGAGTATTAAGAAAATATGGAGAACAATATACAGTAAGATGCAGTTGGAAAAGAATAATGATGGAAACCATGGAGGGGTGGAGGGAAGTCTGGGGATTCACAGAATCCTATGTGTATATGATTAGAATATAGATGATAGATAGATAGATAGATGATAGATAGATGATAGATAGATAGATAGATAGATAGATAGATGATAGATAGATAGATAGATAGATAGATAGATAGATAGATAGATAGATAGATTATAGATAGATATAGATAGATAGATGATAGATAGACAGATAGATCAGATGACCTCCAAGATCCCTTCTCCAAATGCTATGATTCTGTGGTTGGAACTGACAAAGGTAGATTGCTCAAAAAGGGACGGAGATCATGAGCATAGCTGGCGCATGCATATAGGTTGGGGAAATGGATCGTAGGCATGAACTTGGTCTCCCTTTATGCTGACATGATTTCCGAATGTGGGAGAGGTAATTCTTTAAGAAGCCACAAGTTATCAGGTGAAGATGGTGTTCTTCTGGGGAGGTTTAGTTGTTATTTTCAGAACAGGCCTACTGGTGCAAGTCTCATTATATGTTAGTGGGTTGATAGGGACGAAATATTCAGAGGACCAGATTTTTGATATCTACCAGCACATTGGTGGCCCCATTGATAGTCCATCCCAGTTGCCTGTGGGAGTGTGTGGAGTGGTTGGAACCACCAGTACAGTATGCTAGAATCGTACAAAGCCATCCGTTTTACAAGCCTGTACCTCGGTATGGTGCCAGCACCTTGAGGGCATATTTGAGGTGGTCATGATTCAAATAACTGAGCTCCATGCCACCTGGGTTGCATCACAAGCCTGCTGGTGGCCGTGTGTTCTCTTGTGAATAAAGACATAAAGCGCTCCCTCTGCGCTTCGGAGGCTTCGCGTTACTATTGCTGAAACCAAGGAGCCTGCATTCGCTCCATAGGACACACACACATTTCCCCTTCATTTTTGGAGGGGGAAAAGTGCGTCCTATAGAGCGAAAAATACGGTAATCAATTTTCTCCATTCCCAAGTGTTGAATTAAAAATCTAGTGGGGTGCTTCAATTGCTGGTATAATGTGGACTAATTACCAAACTGAACTTTCCAACTGATTGTATCCAGTTGTTCCAGGAAGCATACATAAAGAACTAAAGAAGATATGAATGTACAAAGGAAAATCATTGTGTTATTTGTTCATTCACACCAGCCATAGCTACATTGTTGGGCTATAGCTCCCATTATCCAGGACCATTGACCATGCTAACTGGGAGTGATGGAAGCTGGAATCCAAAAAAGAAAAAAAAGAAAAAATATGGATGGCACCATGTTGGCTATTCCTTATTTA
The DNA here is from genome assembly GCF_027172205.1 of Podarcis raffonei. NCBI lineage: Eukaryota > Metazoa > Chordata > Lepidosauria > Squamata > Lacertidae > Podarcis > Podarcis raffonei. Next base: position 19,203,394 of record NC_070618.1, read on the forward strand.
TACATATGCACAAACTCTGTCCCTTGTAAGTAATAACAGGGCAGTTTGCAGCAATTTTGTCATATCTGTGTTTTTCCTCCAGTGAGCTCACAGTTTAAATGTATGTCCCTTAATTTTTGCAGTTTCAGTAAGAATCCAGATGCACAGCTATTTCTTGAACATTAGACAGAGAACATGCTAAACCCATCTTAGCAGTTCAAAATATTAGTTTAACCCTCCCTCCCATCTCCAAATAGAATAACTGTGTGCTTTAGGGGAAATGATATCAAAACATGGCAAAGTAATACAGCTAATAAACTAAAAATTAAATTAAAAGGAATTGGGAATATTAACTACAGAGACTTTTTTATTACTTCAATCATGCCAAGGGAAAGAATTTAGACTTCTTAACATAAAACAACAACAGAGCAGCAATTTTAGTCAGTGACTATTCGGCTATGTAGTTGGCAAATGAGAAATTAATGACTACATAAAATTAACCATCTGATATATTTCACATAAACTATTTTGTAGTCTGGAGCTCCCTTTTGTAAATGGCAAGGGAATCTGCATGGGTGGACGAGGCATATTTGAGCATTTTAAATTTGTAGGTACGTGCACTAATATTTTACACATTATGTTGATATTTTGTTGTTACCGGCACTGAACGACAGCAAGTTGGCAGGTCATCAATCTAGGAGCCAAATCTAATCTGTCACGTGGAAAACATTTCATCCCTTGGGATACTATGTTTTATTGCCGTATGGTACACTATAGGGGTTTCTTATTTTCTCTCCTGCACCTACACACATCTTCCAGGGTAAAGGGAGCATGTCAGAAAGAGAGAGGGCTGTGAAACATTTAAAAAATCATTAATGTATGCAGTGTACTACTGTGACAAGGCCAGTAGACATTATAAAAATGTACTATTTTTTGCATTTATTTACATTAAATCAATTAATTTATTATTTAGTGAATTTATGTCCTGCACTAGCTCTATCTCTACATAATTAGGGGCATAACCACTCCCAGTTTTCTAATATGCTGCCCATCTAGAACTTTTGTGAAATGGTCTGCTTGCGTTTAACTGGAACCAAGGAGGACATTTTCCCTTCCTCCTCTAGCACAGAGAATTAGCCGAAATGGTGGGTGCTGGATGCTGGATTCGAGCTCTCATTAGCCCTAGCCAGCATAGCAAGTGTTTGGGGATGATGGGGGTTGTAATCCAATAGCATACAGGGGGCACCAGGTTGGCAGCCCCTGCTCTAGAACCTTTTGGACTGAGAGTACAATTTGTTGGAGGGCGGGCATTCACATGAAGGTCCATATGGAAAATGGTTTTGTCTGAACTGTGAGGAAATTCAGTGAAAGTTTCTTTAACTATCATGTTGAAAGCTTTTGATAATGTTGTGCCTGCTATCTGACAAAACGTGTTCTCCCTAGCAGAGAGCATGTGTTGCGGTGGGGGATACAAGCCACCCCAGTGTTGCTGGGCGGATTTGCGGAGTGACCCAGGCAGTGAATTGGTTAATTGGGTCACTGGGGAGAATTGCTTGTTGCCAATTTTGAAGGAGGGGTCAGAGGTTTTAAATATTGGATGCCCAACTTTGGGCGTCCTCTTGGCTGCTTGCACCGAATCACCCGCCCACCCTTCCTGTATTGGGGGGGTTGTTCGCTTGACCTTGCTATGCCTGTCATGGGGTCGTCTGCTTTGAGGCAGGGGCCTGGTAGGAATTTTTGTCCATTTGGCTGATTGGCTGGTGCCATTTGGTTTTTGCCTACTGTGTAGCAAATCGTCACAACTTGTAAGGTTGGCGGTTAGGCATTGGTTCAAATTGGTTGGTGGAGGGGTAAGTGCCTACCCCTCCAATGGTGGTGCGGAAAGGGAATTCCGTTAAAGGAATCCAGGGGCTTGCCATTCTTTTCGTCCTTGTCCCTGGCATCGGACTTGGGCCGTGCAAGCCACCAGGAGCCTGAGGGTGAGAAGTGAGGGACTGAGGCCCAGCTTCATTTTCTCCCCAAAATTGTTTCCCCCACTGGCTTCCGCTGGAATCCAGAAGTCAGTTCTGTCCCTGGGCAAGGACAGATAGTCGGAACCAACGCCTAAGCAACCACTCACTTGTGTGTATTTAAATACAGTTGTGGCCTAAATTGTGCCAAAAACCCAAGCCAAAATTGATGTGTGATGTGTGAATTATTGGGGGGTGGCTTGGGGACCTTGACACGCAAACCCAAAATTTCAATCTATTCGAATTGCACCTACTTTACAGGGAAATTCTCCCCTGGTACCAGTGTTGTTAAAAAAATGGTCCCTCTTTTGTATTTGGGAAACTGAAGGAGTCCTTCTTTTTTACTTTAGTGTATACACACACACATTAGGACTAAAGTTTCAGCATGCCCCTCAAGTTCCTATGAGTTAAATATTCAGGAAGGAAGACTGCACCCTAACATACAAAAATTGGTGAAATTAAGATTTTCAAAATAGTAGCTGTAACATAATGGAGCCCTTGGCAAAATCTGCCTATGTCTGAAAATTAAAGCAGCTCTTTTTAATGAACTTTAAGGAATGTATTAATTTGTAAGAGTGTCATAAAAGACACTAACCCCATGTACTGATTGCCTATAAAAGAGGCGTTATGAAAACTAGACGAGAGTCAAACCGGTATGTTCAGCCAATCGTTTATAGAAAGGTCTGTTCATATTTTGTTTAGTGACTCATTGTGCTCTAATTGTTGCCTAATGACATAAATGTCACTGTTTGATGTTAGGCCTAGTTATTATGAATGATGCTGCTAATTATACTAATATTATAAACAATACAAACAGGAATATTGATGCCTTCAGCTGTCAGTGTTGATAGTTGACTGCCTAAATTATAACACATTTTTTGAAAAAGAAAAACTGGGAAGGAAAAGCGGGGGAGTGCTTTGTTAATTTGAGGGGTAAGGCAGCCTCATTCAGAAAGAATTACAATTTCTGACAATCCCCTCTCACCTTCACTCCCTCATCTTCTGGTTACAAATCAGATTTTATCCCTTTACATATATATCTAATTCAAAATATGATTTCCTTTCCATTTTTTGTCTCAATAATCTATATTCTCACACGTGGTGAAAAGGAATGCGACTTCTTCATTTATGCTCACATGTCACAGTCCAAGAGAGTGAATAAGGACTCCTGAATGGTTAAGTCCAGTCAAAGGTGATTATGGGGTGCAGTGCTCATCTCACTTTCAGGCCAAGGGAACAGGCGATTGTCCACAGACAGCTTTCCGGGTCATGTGGCCAGCATGATTAAACCGCTTCTGGCACAACGGGACACCGTGACGAAAACCAGAGCGCGTGCAAACGCTGTTTACCTTCCCTCTACAGCGGTACTTATTTATCTACTTGCACTGGCGTGCTTTTGAACTGCTAAGTAGGCAGAAGGCTTCTAAAGATGATTTTCAACTCCTGAATAAACTCCTGACTTCTTTTTATCACTACTAAATCCACCACGCCATGCTTCTAAACTTCCCCACCATTCAATTCAATGTTGCCATGTAATACCAAATGATGGAAAGAAGGGCTTTGCTGTATTTTAGACAGGCAAAGCAAATCCTGCAATTCTGAAGTCAAATCAGCTTGTTTGTAATTTCTTGTTTTAAATATTTCCCACGCCACACTTTACCAGGTTGTTTTGTGTACATGTGGAAGTGAGGGGTACAGAATATCTAAATTGTTATGAGTTGGGAAGGGGGTCAGTCTGGATGATATTTTTCTGTACAGATGTTTTAGGGTTTTCCTTGAATTATCCTTAAAAATATATGCACAGGAACTGGGCAGAATAGTGCATCCCCATGTAGATATGGGGTGAGGTGAAATGGGGCAGATTTGTCCATTTCTTGATTCAGCATGATTTTGAATTATGTTTCATAGGGTTCATGGTCCTCTTGAAAGCAGGTGCAGGAGTCAAGCTTTATTATCAATATGGAATATAGAATTGTGAACCGGAAGTGTTTCTACTGGGTATAATAGGTCCAGACATACCGAGGGAATTGAGGAAGGTTTTCATGTACGCAACTACTGCCGCCAGAATGTTGATAGCCCAATACTGGAAAAGAGATAAAATTCCAAAAATAAAAATAAAAAAATGGAATGGAATGGCAGCTAAAACTATTTCATTATCTATTAGGGAATGGGAGCATTGTAAGCATTTGAAATCTTTGGTATGTTTTGATTGACTTCTGCTATGTTATATAGATTATTGAGACTTTGGATAACACTAAGTTAGTAGTTATATAATATGCAAAGAAATTTGACACCCAGGTTGGGGAGGATGGAAGTACAATTTTGTAGAAGAGTTTTACTTTATTACTAATATTTTATTTATTAGAGCATCTCCACCCCCATTGTTCTGCCTGCACATTGAGGTCCAGCGCTGAGGGTCTTCTGGCAGTTATCTCACTACGAGAAGTGAAGTTACAGGGAACCAGACAGAGGGCCTTCTCGGTAGTGGCGCCCGCTCTGTGGAACGCCCTCCCATCAGTTGTCAAAGAAATAAAGAACTATCTGACTTTTAGAAGACATCTGAAGGCATCCCTGTTCAGGGAAGCTTTTAGTATTTGATTAATGATTGTATTTTAATATTTTGTTGGAAGCAGTATAAATATATTATTATTATTGTTGTTGTTGTTGTTGTTGTTATATTTTCTTAATTGTTTCTTTATACTTTTCACACTTTTGGTTGAAAATATTATCAGTAATGCAATACATAAAATCAATAAAGATGAAATTTTAAAAAAATGGAATACAGAATTGTGTTCTGAATGTGCGCACCAAGTTTGATTCTGATAGCTCTTTCTCCACGGCAGCTACTGCTGTCGTTCAGTCAGTCAGCAAACTTCCCCAAAAGCCCAAACAGAAAGTGTAGTGCAGACAGCCCAATGGATACGTTCCATGTGAGATGCTAAACCCACAGTAGACGAAACTGAAGTTTGGATGCAGCCTTGCAGGTGGGGGAATAGGCAGCTGCTGGTATGTGCAGGAAATTAAAGAATTATTCTATTTTAAGCCATGTTTTGCCAAAGGGCCAATGTTCTTTGTGATTCGGAGGCAATAAGCACACTTCGGGGGTGGGGGTCGGGAGACTAGCCTGCTTCTGAGCCTAAAGCACAGAATTTGCCTGCATACAGCATATTAAACCAGTAATTGCACAATAAGACTACATGAAGTCTAATTACCTTAGCCTGGTTGTCAATTGTAGATATGCAGATATTGTTACAGCAAGCAACACAAAGCCTAATAAGATAATGCTAAGTACTTGTCAGGTTATTTCAGATAAGAAGCCAGGTCGTAATGGTTGCTTAACAGAGGAACACCTTTGCTGTAGAAGGAACAGTTTGGAACAGCACTATTATTATTATTATTATTATTATTATTATTATTATTATTATTATACCGCCCTATACCCGGGGGTCTCAGGGCAGTTCACAGAATGAAATCAAGATATAAAACCACAAAATACATAATAAAAATCAAAACAACCCAATAGCTGCCCTCCCCCAAAAAACCCCACATTTTAAAAGGGCATGGGATGTAAATCAGATCAACCAATGGCCTGGTTAAAAAGGAATGTTTTTGCCTGATACCAAAAGGTGTATAATGAAGGCTCCATGTGAACTTCCCTGGGGAGAGCATTCCACAGACGGGGAGCCACTGCAGAGAAGGCCGTTCTTGTGTTGCCACCCTCTGGACCTTTCAAGGAGGAGGCACATGAAGGAGGGCCTCAGAAGATGATTTCAGGGTAGCTTCGTATGGAAAGAGGCAGTCCTCGAAGTATTTCAGTCCTGAGTGTTATGTACTGCAGTTCTCACCCTGGGCCAGCAGGGGGATACTGTAGATAGTTATACAAATAACGGATCGAAAGTGACGTTCAGTGATTGGATAATTTTAGAAAATTGTTACAGTTACGTTGTACTGGAGCTCTATATAAGCAGGCTGACTGAACCCTTCAGTTCAGTTCTGTTCTAGCCTGTGAATAAACAAGAGTTGTTTGAAGAATCGCTGTGTCGTCTGATATGTTCACCCACAACTTAACACTGAGCCATTTAAGGCTTTATAGATCAAAACCAGCACTTTGAACTGGGCCCGGAAACTAATCAGTAGCCAGTGCAGTCGGACCAGGATCGGTGTAATACGTTCAAAACATCTTGCTCCGGTGAGCAACTTGGCCGCTTGATTGTACACTAGCTGAAGTTTCTGAAATGTCTTCACAGGCAGTATGGCTCACTGCCTCAGTTAGTCACAGAGCCACCTAGAGTTGGAATAGCAGTTTAACAGTTAAGTCTACACCACAGTACTGTGCATAGTCACTGACTCCTAGGAGCTGAGGCAGTTACCCTGGAAGATATTATTTGAGGGGGCTTGGGCCCCTCAATTTTCAGAAGGCATTCAGCTCCTCCCCCTGGCTCCTTGTGATGTCGTGGGTTCAATGTCAGGGTGTCACACAACAGCAGAACATTGTGCATGTGGTGTCAGGACATCACCTCTGGTATTGCGGCTGGAGTGTCTCAATCTCATCAGTTTCCAATCCCAACTCATGGAATGGCAGGTATTGTGAACCTATAGGAAGCCAGTTATTAGACCCGGCTTAAGGCATGAAGCTGCTCACCGAGCCTAATTTAGCTGGAGAGCCAAGGATAAGGCTATGAGGAAAGACCCTACTGCTTAGGTCCCTTCAGTCGTTCAGACAGCAGCAGACATGGTCCCTTACAGCCAGTGTTCAGCTTGTCTGTTATCTCTGGGTCCAGGGCTGCCAACTTGAATAAAATATTGGCGGCCCCAGGAAAGCACCACCCCACATAATCAATCACAAGAAGCAGCACATGTACATCATTTGAATGGCAATGCCCATCCATTTTTGGGGGGGGCAGCCCCTCAAATATTTTAGGGGGAGCTGCGAAGGGACCTTGGTCCCTAGGAGTTGGCTCCAATGTCTGGGTCTCTCAGTTCTTCATCAAGGTTTCAGGGCTTGAGCTGGGTGGAAGTGTTATTCAACATGTCTGGCTCCCTGAGTCCCTCTTAAACTGCATAATGTTGCACTATACTAACAAAGCTGATTGGTATATTACTCACATCCACCTGGGCTATATCTATCATTGGTTGCAACATTCTTGAGGGGAAGAGACATCTACTGTATATATTCTCAAGGCTTTGAACTAAAAGCAATAGTGTGAACCAAACTCTCGGCTCATCGATGGAAGATAACCAGTTGGCTAGTTTCGGTCTTCGATCTTAGTGTATTGTTTCTCATACTTGACCAGCTATGTGGCATTCTACTATTTCCCACTGAATAAATGCTGAACGTACAGATTCATATGAACTCCTACAAGCAGAGGTTACAAATAGCAAGCAATGCTAAACCCGGGCCTGTTCAGTCCTTATCCTGAGGCATCAAGGGAAATACTGATGATGTCACACTATCAGCTTGCGATACAAAGCTCTTCTGCAATGTGTCCCTATAGATCAAACTAATAGTCAACTACTCTGAGGTTACTGTACTTGTGAGCTGGTTCCTGTTTTTATAATACTCTTTTTGCAGGACATATGCTCTATCTTTGCTTGTCCACATTAGAGCAAAATGTGAATGTACCCCTTCCTGTCTCCTCATTAATGTTGAGGTGTACATATGACACTCTCCCAAAACTCTTTGATGCTTCCAACCTTTCCCTCCCTTTAAATGTGCTTCTTCTTTTTCCAGTCTTGGACATTCTTGACTTTCCAGTGATCAGAAAACCCCTCATTTAAAGGGGGCGAGGTTCTGGGACAACGCTGGGATGATAAGGATGTTGTGTGAATTAATGAATTAATAGGGAGAGGGCCAGCACAAATCCACATTTTGCTTCAGTGTGGATGAGCCCTCCCTTTTGATGATACTGCCCTTATTGCTTTTATGGCATATTTTTGTATGCTGCTTGGAGATTCTAAAATCTTAAGTAGTTTAGAAACGTACTTGAATAAATAAATAAAATAATGGGTAGAATTAGTAGCAGTGTTCATAAAGTGTTGCCATCAATCTATTAAGGATAGCTATTTTTTCGTTTCACGGCTAACTTGGCATAGATGCTTTCACCTGAGCAACAAAGCTTACCTGAATCTGAATATTGAACCTGCACTGTAGGAAGAATGATGGCTTTTTTCACCAGCCCTTACAACCCAGAAAGTGAGAACTGGAAGTTCTTTGAATTTGAACATTGAGTTAATTTCAGTTGGGAAGTGGCTGGCAGCTTGGTGCAGAAAATAAACCAAGAGGTGCATTTCTGATTATTTCCCTTCTTTCTTTTTAATAAAAAAAATCCTTTTACAAAGGCTGCATGCTAAGAAATCCACAATGCATTCCATTTTTTAAAAAATAAAACAACAATTGCACAACTTTGTAGAGAAACCCAGTATCATTTGATGCCATTCTAAACAAACTCCAGCTAAAAATATATCTAAACCAGGCAAATAAGAAGAGATGCTGCTAAGCCTGTGAAGGGGAAATGGTTGAAAATGCACCCTCCTGTGATCCTCTTCTTGAGCATCTGTACTTTTTTTATAAGCTCCATAGCAGAATGGAATATAGAAAACTCTGTATAGTTCTGACCCTTCCATTGTCAAACAAGATTCTTGCAGAACTGAAAAGGGATCAAGGAGCACCTTTCCTTTACTGAAGCTTATAAAAATGGCTATATATTATCCCCCCATTGCATCTTATAATAATAGGTCTCAGATCACCCAGCACAGCTGATTTACAGGAGGCTCGGAACATACTTTTTCAAAAGAATAAAAAATACCTAAGCCACATGCAAAATTTGCTACTCAGTCAATGAGTCAGATATTTATTGTTTGCAACCAACAGCTGTTATAATGCAGTTAACAAAATAATAATATAGATTTTAAAAGTACTATTGGCAGGCAAAGCTGTTTAAGATAAAAATACACATTTAAAACTACCCTACAGGCAATATCCCCTTTCATGGATCACTGCCTTGTCATGGCGAAGGGGCTTGAATAACTTCAAGAAGCTATGAGCTATGCCGTGCAGGGCCACCCAAGACACACAGGTGATAGGGAAGAGTTTAGACTAAATGTGATCCACCTGGAGAAAGAACTGGCAAACCACTCCAGTATTTTGCCAAGAAAACTCCATGGACATAAAAAAGGAGAAGCTTTGAGAAGAAACTGAGAGTTTCCAAGGCATGCTCTGGTTCATGGGGTCATGGAGAGTACAACATGACTAAGATGACTAAACAACAACTAGGTAATATACTTGTATACATTGGCCAGCAACCAACTAGTTTTGAGTTGTATAAGGGCCAACGTGGGACATGGTGTGAAATGTCCTTGATCTGAGCCACATACAGTAAGATGTTCCATGGGCCTAGTTTTAAATCTAAGCTAACAGTGTATGTATATGGAGTGAGTTCCAGCAGATAAGCAACTCTTTTATTGTTTGATTAATTTTAATATACTGAACTAAGAGGTTACAGTTCTTCATACTGTCAAAGACCACCTTGGCATCTCCTGCAAAAGATTACTCTATACACCTTTGTGATCAGAAATGTCCTGAGTTGATTTCTTCCTCTTTCCACAGGTGTTAATAAACAAAGTTTTGTTAAATGTTGGGCTGGCATTAGCAAAAGTTTCCAAAATACAAAACCAATTATGTGAGCCCAAGATTTCATCTGAACTTCTTTTTATCCTGGTGAGCTATGGGCCAATAAACTTGGCTTTAGCACTGACTCAGCAAGGAGCTATTGCCAGTTCTGGCTACCTGTCACATTCGCATGATATGTTTTTCACGAAAACTATGGTGTGAAAAGATCTTATGTACTTCACCTCTATTCGTCTTCAGTATGATTTCTGTTTCTTCAGTTGCCTTATCATAACAGTTGCTTTCACTGTCTGTTCACAAGCTATATGAGGCAGTCCCAATAAACAAGTCTTCACTGTGCTGTTTTCACCTTCAGACAAACTATGATTTGTAAATGTGCAGAAGTGACTCTTTATAGCTTTGCTTTTTTAAAAAATGAGAATGTCCTCTGGGATGGTGCAATCATTTATTTCTTCTTATTTCCTCTCAAGTGGAGATGGGATAGAGACATTGAATATTTGTTCTGCCTCTCATGGACAAGTTAAGCCAAAGCACATGGCACATGATTTCAGACATCTCTATATTTACATATATGCCTCTCAGATTTTCTGACAAAATGTAATTTGACTGACACATGCAAAGCTAATACCTCTGTTTGACAGCTTCGGCTCTTCTAGTAGAATATATATCACCTCTGGAAATCATCCAAAGATCTTTTCTATCAACCTGTTTTCAAATCGGTTTCTGATGAATTGCCTGTTATGAAAACCATTGCGCTTCACTTTTGACTGTTAGATTATTACCCAGCAGTGCAATCCTATACAGGTCTCCTCAAAAGGAAACCACATTAAGATCCTCATCAAGATCCCATTACTTATATTCTGATTCCAACTCTATAGAGTCAAGGAGTTGGACATGACGTTAGAGGTCATCTGGACCTGACTCAACCCACTGTTCAGTGCAGGATCTGCACTGCAGATTGTGACTATACCACTCCCTTCAATGCTGTCCACCAAACCTTGAACAAAGGAAAGTTCACCACCTCCTGAGGCAGTCTGATCTATTGTTGAATAACTCTTCCCACTAGGAAGTTTCTCCTTATGTTTAACTGATACCTGTTTCCCTGCAGTTCCTGCTCCCTAGCGTAACATAGAACAAATTTCCTTTATTTTCTGTGTGACAGAAGATTGCTATCATATTATCTGTCGTGGAGCCTCTAGTTAAGATTCCTGCATTGCAGCGGTTTGGACTAGATGGCCCTCCAGGTCCCTTCCAGCTCTCCAATTCTATGAGTCTATGATTCTATGTGTCCTCTTTATCTTCTTTGGACTAAACAGAGCCAGATCTTCTAAACATTTGTCACAGGGTTTGCTTTCTAGATCCCAAACCATTGGTCTTTCTTCAAAGGCAATACCCAGAACTTGGCACAGTACTCTGGGTGTGACGTAACCAGCCAAGAATACAGTTGACCTGTTACTTAAGGTGATCTTGACATTATGCTTCAAGGAATTAGGACTAGCATACAAGACCTTAAAAGGTTTGGGACCATAGTACCTAAAAGAGCATCTTCCTCAACATCAACCCTCTGGTTGTGGGTGACCCATGGCCATCTTACATGGCTGAATCTTATAATAATAGAATAATAGAACTGTAGAGTTGGAAGGGACCACAAGGGTCATCTAGCACAACCTCCTGCAATTTAAGAATCACAGCCAAAGCATCCATGATAGATGGCCATCTTGTTGTGATAAACATTCAACTTTAGAAATGCTGACTATTATGATTGGTTAAACAAATGGATGTTGTTAATCTGAACTTTGCAATTCATCTGTTAGATACTTTTAAATCCCGTGGTATATCAGCTCTCAGATACAGTCGAAAGTTGATTATTACTGCAAAATCCTTGGAAATCAAATGCATGTGTTGAACATACCAAATATCGTCCCAGATACACTTTCCGGGTGCATTGGAGAATATCTACCAATGAAATTCAAAGAGGCATTTCTGAGATGGGAACAGCAAATTCATTTCAGCTCTGCTCAATTGCTTTTCGGTGATACAGTGTCAATAAAGGGATGGTGAAGAGAAATGATGGCTGTTTAATGCTGCCATAGGTCAGCGGTTGCCTGTAAGTAATGACGGGTCAGATCATGATGCAAATTACATGAAGAGTGCAACACAATTTTATTAGTCAACAAGTTCCTATACTTGGCACCTTGGTGGCTCTCTATTCTTTCTGAGTTCCTCTTTCTCACATAGCCTTCTAACAGTCTTGTGCTTGCATTTAGCACAGATATTCATTCCCTGTGCATATCTCCCCTCCTTAAAAAATGCAGCACATCAGGAGGTTTGGTGTTATCATCTGTGTCTTAGATGTGGGCAGATGCTTATTTTTTTAAATCACACTTACATGTCATCACATTATTAACAGCTGTTAATAATGTGATGATCATTGTCTATACGTCCTACATTCCTTTTTCTTATGATGTCACCATATGTTTCTCTCCCCGCCCCCCATCTGCCACACACCAGTCATTTCTATATGTAGCAGCAACTAGGTAAAGAGAGGGTGGAGGGTGGGAGAGATTCAATTCAGTTTCCATTTGAATGGCTAGGCAGGCAGCCATTGGGGAATTCCTGGGCTGGCATTTTCAGATTGGTGGGCTTTCCCCACCATCTGTTTATTATAATCCTGCTGGGCCAAATGGGAAGGGTTTGGGACCCGATAAGGGCTGGCTGCGCCCGACACCAGAGACCAGAGTTGGCCAAAGAACAACCCTCCACCACCACCCATTCACTGATGCTGTGGGTTTATGTGTGCTAACCTTTTCTGTCTAGGGAACTGCCTTCATTGACTTTGTTATGGTTTAATAATGGCTGCTGTTTCTGGAGCTGGGAAGGAATTTCCCGTCAAACAGATTGGCCCCATTGGGAAATTTTGTCTTCTGCATAGAAATATCACAACTTTGGCAGATAAGGCATCAGGTGGAAGCCTTGTAATCTAATAACATGCAGGGAGGTACATCACCCCCAGCTCAGAATTGTGTGATAACAGCATATCCCTTTAGAGGGGTCTCGTAGGAAGTCTCAGTCCAAAAGCCAAGGCATGCGGAAGATGGGCCATAGAGCTTCCTTCAGTGGCTTGGGAGGGTCATACATATAGACCTGTGGCTTGTGGATGACCCATTAATCCTGGGCTTGACCCTTTCATGTGGCAACCCTCCACCAAGGGGGCTGCGAGGGATATACACCCAATGCCTAAGACCAGCGCTATTTTTTCTGGAAAAAGAGATGCTAGACCTCACCACGAATGCCTCCCTTTGTTTTCTGATAATGGTAATGGCACCCTCCCTGAGAATTGCTGGAACTGAGTTCTGGCAAGTTCTGCCTGGGGAAAAAAAAAAGCCCTGTCTAAGCCACATCCAACCTACATCTGGAATCAATTACGTTGTGGCCAATTTTTAAATCCCAGAATGTTGTCCTGTCCAGTTTGTTCACCTTTGGGGTCAGGCTTTCTTTCCGGTGTGTGTGTGTGTGTGTGTGTGTGTGTGTGTGTGCGTGTCACTGCAAGTGGGTCCTCAATGGACAGATCCTTCTATCGCTACATGCAACTCAGGATAACACTCCATGCACCTGATGAAGTGGACTCTAATCAATGAAAGCATATGCCCTAATAAATTCATTTGTGTGGTTTTTTTTATGTTGCAGGCCTTTTTGTTCTTTCTGGCACCCTTCATTCTTTTTAAGCAATCTTATAAGCTGATGCTAATGGAAATAGAAACTATTCCTTAAAAAAAAGAAAAAGGAAAGTATATTGGCTGATATCTTAAACTGTTTAAGATGATAAATATAAAATAAGAGCAGTGATTATGTGCACATCTATAAGTGTATTTATATTATTTTATAAAGAAAAGCATAAAAAAGAAAACCGGTACTGACCTTCTGTTCTGAATAGTCCATCAGCTCTTTGGATTAAGTACAGATATGAAAAGTTCGCCTGGCTATATCCTGGAGATGGTCTCCTGCATTTTACTCTTGGCTTGCTATTTGTTCCCGGTGCATGACCTTGCATTTGGCTGCGCTGAAATACGTAATGTTGGGACTGGGCCCAGCCTACCAAAGGGATCCAGATGGCTCTGGAAATGCCCTGTCCTCATCATTATTTAAGAAGGCTCTTCTGTTTGTCTTAAGGGGTTGCAATGTTTGTGAAACCAGGCACCCTGACAGATTAATTAAAAAAAGAAATCTGCTCAGTTATACCTCACAGTTTCCTCTCGTCAATGTGCATTATTCATGGGTAATAAGGGAAAACAAACTACTTGATCTTCAACACCAAACACTTTATGGTGCTTGGCCTTTTGGAAAAGTGTAAATGCAACAGAGGTATAAGCAGCTTGCTGAGATGCTGTGGCAGAAGAAATGGAGAAGGAGCCAAGGCAAGGCACCTAAAGAAGCCTGAAAACAACAATGTGGGGGCACATGGAAGTTAGAAAAATAAGTCTATAAGACATAGGAAGGAATATGAGAAAGAGGCATTATTTTTATCATTTCTTGTATTTCTAATAAACACACACACACACATACACATACACACACACACACACACACACACACGTATGACCTAAGTTTGTGCACCAGTAGAAGAAGAGGAGTTTGGATTTGATATCCTGCTTTATCACTACCTGAAGGAGTCTCAAAGTGGCTAACAATCTCCTTTCCCTTCCTCCCCCATAACAAACACTCAGTGAGGTGAGTGGGGCTGAGAGACTTCAAAGAAGTGTGACTAGCCCAAGGTCACCCAGCAGCTGCATGTGGAGGAGCAGGGAAGCGAACCCGGTTCCCCAGATTACGAATCTACCGCTCTGAACCACTACACCACACTGGCTCTCAGTATGCACAAACTAGGTCACAAACTAGAGGTTCCTTGAGAAATGTAGAATCTCATGAGAAAGTAGCAGATCTGGAGGGGAAGAACTCATCTTCAACATACCCACTTCCATTTTCCTCTCTTTGTTATAAGCCAACACCAGCCTTGCACTTTCCAGCTCCTCTCAGTGAGATAGGCGTTGAGCTGATGGCATGTTAAGGCAACCTTTCCCACTGCTGGAGACAAATATAAGGTCCTGGGACACAAACAGCTACATGAATTGCTGGTTTTCAACTATAACCCAACATACATCACCAGGTGTGGTGGGGCCGCTGCATTCACTTGCAGGCAGGTCACTGTGGCTTGTCAAGTGGGAGAGAGGGGTGAATGAGGCAGTGGGGAAGTCAGTGCTGTGCAAATGCAGCAGGAAGAGCACCAGGTCGGCTCCAGCAGTGCATTTGCACCACACAAACCTCTCCCCTCCCTCTCAGTCCTAAAAAGCAAAGGCAAACCACTGTAAGGGAGCTGGCAGAGAGAGAGAGAGAGAGAGAGAGAGAGAAGTTGGCTAACTAGCAGTCAGTTTCTTTACCAACAAAAACATAGAAAACCCAGAGATTTCAAACCTGTCTAAATGAAGCAGTTGCGCAAATTTTCTTGTAACCCCTCTCTCACTACCTAGGCCTCTGTGTCTAAGTCCTCCCTCTGTGCTCTTCTGCTCCAAGAGACTCCCTCTGTGTCTTCCTGGCTTGCTGCTTGGCAAACATGCAATAACCACCTTGTTCTAGGACGGGGGTGGTGGCAAGCTGTCAGCACAGAAGCTATTGAGTGGCTCTGAGAGAGAACTGCAGGGTTTACCTCTGCCATCGCTGTCAGTGCCTGCATCCAGACTAGAAACCTCCTCACCCTGTCCTGTCTCCTTGCTATCCCTCAAATGCCCTGCTTCTAGCAGTTCCCAGCTCATCCTCTCAGGTAGGGCCAGAGTTCCACCACCAGTCCCCAGGCTCTTCTACAGCTCTGTCCCTGGGGCACTCTTGGGTCAAGCAACTTCCACTACTTTTCCTCATCCAGCCAGTCCCTGACACCCACCTGCCCAGCAACTCCTGAAGCACCCCCTCCACACTTGGTGAGTCACTTCTGATGATTCTGCTGATCATTATAACACAGGTCTTGAAAGACCTACATTGGCTCCCAGTACGTTTCCGAGCACAATTCAAAGTGTTGGTGCTGACCTTTAAAGCCCTAAACGGCCTCAGTCCAGTATATCTGAAGGAGCGTCTCCTCCCCCATCGTTCTGCCTGGACACTGAGGTCCAGCTCCGAGGGCCTTCTGGCGGTTCCCTCACTGCGAGAGGCCAAGTTACAGGGAACCAGGCAGAGGGCCTTCTCGGTAGTGGCGCCCGCCCTGTGGAACGCCCTCCCATCAGATGTCAAAGCGATAAACATCTACCTGACATTCAGAAGACATCTGAAGGCAGCCCTGTTCAGGGAAGTTTTTAATATGTGACATTTTAGTGTATCTTTCATCTTTGTTAGAAGCCGCTCAGAGTGGCTGGGGAAACCCAGCCAGATGGACGGGGTACAAATAATAAATTATTATTATTATTATTATTATTATTATTATTATTATTATTATTATTATTATCTTCACCTGGCAGGTTACTTTCAGCAATCCACTTCTGGCTATCACCAATCTTTTTACTGCAAGTTCTAGACTCATGCAATTTATAATACATGAAAGTGAACTCAACTCTGGGCATCTCTGATTAATTCAAATGTATGTGTTCAGCCTCAACCATGTATTTGGGTTGCTGAATGTTATCTTCCCACCACCACCAGGTACAAATTGTTTGCATGTAGCAAAGGCAGCTTTCTGATATTAATAAAAGAATGACATTATGGGATAGAAGCAGGCTCAGGAGCCATCGATTTTGCAGAGTCAAATTGACGGCTGCTTAAACAGCCCAGCAAAATTTCCTGCAGCCATAACTTTTCCTGGAGTTCATGAGCATCACAACTTTTTTCTCTCTCTCCCTCAAGAAGAAAAGTAACAAAAGACATGGAGGTGATTCAGAAGACGTACTGCCAAAGGCACTTGCAGGCAAGAGAATATTGAAAAAGCTTTTTGTGCACAAAACTCTCTAACAGTAATACACGTATCAGAAGGAAAACAAGACAGAAAACGTAAGGCCCTAAAAGGGGAGGGGAAATGAGACAATTCCTTTGGAGGCTAGAATTCAGTGAAACAAGACTAAGGAATAGACCTTGTCCAGGGGATAAGATGATTTCAAGTCAGAGGCAGAATTCAATAATTCTAACAGCCTGATCCAATTAGCTATACCAATGCAAACACAAGTTGCATTATTCTGTCCTGTATTTGACCCATTCCGATGATCTCTTCTACATAGATTTAGGCAAACACCATGAAAAACAAGTATATACAGTGGTACCTCTGG
This sequence comes from Podarcis raffonei, assembly GCF_027172205.1. Classification (NCBI taxonomy): domain Eukaryota; kingdom Metazoa; phylum Chordata; class Lepidosauria; order Squamata; family Lacertidae; genus Podarcis; species Podarcis raffonei. The sequence continues at coordinate 19,220,307 of NC_070618.1, forward strand.
TTGCAAACGGGATCCGTTCCGGAGGCCCGTTTGCAACATGAAAAGAATGCAACCCACGTCTGTGCATCTGCGCATGTGCGAGTTGTGATTTGCCACTTCTGCACATGCGTGTGATGTCATTTTGCGCATATGCGCATGCGCAAGCAGCAAAACCCGGAAGTAACCCTTTCCAGTACTTCTGGGTTGCCGTGGGGTGTATCCTGAAAGAACATAACATGAAGTGGATGTAACATGAGGTATGACTGTACTGGAACATGCAAAGAATGAATGAATGGGGGGGGGGACTGGGCAGTGACCAACAAAGCAGTTCCATTAGCACAAGGATTTCTGGCTGTACAAGGTCATTTCCCTTCTCTCTGTTCTCCTCACACCTTCCCCAAGTGACCCCTGAAAGGTTGGGGGCAGGATGAAAGGTCTGCAGGGAGAGGAGAGGGAGAGGACATTCTGTGCTAACCATAAGCCCTCATGCTAACTGAACTACTTTACTGAATACCTCCCAGTGCCTGCAAAATGAATAGCGGAGAACCACACTCATCATCGACCATAGCTCCCCTATTGAGTGAAAACTTCTGTTGGGTGAAAATCTGAGTTTTCTACACATAGTATCGGAATTAAATCCTAGAAATGCTGTAAACACTAAGTGCTGCTGTGTTTTGGCTTTGGGTGATCAGCCACAATCAGTGCTGGATTTACGTATAAGCTAAACAGGCTATAGCTTAGGGCCCCACTCAGGCTATAGCTTGGGGGCCCCAAAAAAAATTAAAGGAAAAAAGTGTTTGCGTTATTAAGTTTGCTATGAATAAAAAATCATTTTAAGTTAGAACTTAATTATTATTTCACTATTAATATACTCCTTCTTAATTGTATTTCACTATTGATATACTTCTTAATTGTATTTTAGTTCAAAAAAATACATATTTTGTTATGTGCAAATACCTATTAGATACCTATTAGGTCCATAAATTACCATATAGCATATATTCAACGCAAAAAAGTGACAATTTGTTGATGACAAAGGATAGCTGGACATATAAAGGCCCCCATTACCTTCAGTAGCTTAGGGCCTCAACAAACCTAAATCTGGCTCTGGCCACAATGATTTTAGACAGAGCTGTCTGTACTCCTCTGTCCCTACTCTGTATCAATCTGCCTAAAAGTGTAATACTTTATGGGATTTGCCCAGGGAAAGCAACATTGGAGGGCAGAAAGACTCTCCTCCCTGAAAGAGAGGGGAGTGGTTGTGGGCGGGAGCCCGAGCACCGCCCAGCAGGGGGCGTTGCCCCCTGCCTCCAGCTCACCTGGCTGGCGCTCACGCCCCCGACAAAAAATGAAAATCAGGTCAATTACAATATATATATATATATATATATATATATATATATATATATATATCTCCAGTTGAAAAATTAATAAAGCACCTACTTACTGCAGAATATGTCACATACAATATGATGCCTACAAGCTGTCTATATTGTAATATATTCATATAATTAATATGATAATATTCAAATCTCCATAATATGTGGATGGTTCCTGATGAGGACCTAACTTGCTCTTTGCCAGCTATCCATCAAACTGCTTATTCATTTCATAATATTGATGTTGTTTCTGAAATTATTTTTTTCATCAATGCTATTATCATATAAATTATCGTATGAATCCATCATTATTTTGTAATATTGATAACTCGGTTATGGTATATAACTATTTCAGTTATTTATGAAGTGTGCATAATTGCAATAGGCCTTCAGTTGTAGTTGTATTTTTCTGTGAATGAACACATGCAAAATTGACACAGACTAAAAATAGATGCATTCACCCTTTCCTTTGAGGTGAGCAATGTGAATTCCTGAAATTTGTACCCAAACCAGGTTCACCAGTTTGTCAACTTTTGACAGGCAGAGGGCCTTCTCGGTAGTGGTGCCCGCTTTGTGGAACGCCCTCCCATCGGATGTCAAGGAAATAAGCAACTATCTGACTTTTAGAAGACATCCGAAGGCAGCCCTGTTTAGGGAAGTTTTTAATGTTTGATCTTTTATCGTGTTTTTAATATTCTATTGGGAGCCTCCCATAGTGGCTGGGGAAACCCAGCCAGATGGGAGGAGTATAAATAATAAATGATGATGATGATGATGATGACACACTACAGCATTTTGTATTGCCTGAGGATTCCTTCCAGGGCAGCTTTTCAGAAGCCAGAAGAGACGGTAGGATGAAAATGAGCCAGAAAAGCCCATTGCATGCCTGGAACTCCACTCATGGTCCTCTGGATCCAAGCCATTTCCCTTGTTTATTATTATTTCCTTTTCAAGAAATTATTATTCAAGGAGATAAGAGTGAAGCTAAGTGGGAACATCCACCTTCCTTTTCTGGCCAATGTAGTGAATTATTTGAAAAACCTTCCCTTTCCTATAATGCCACACTTTTACTTTTCCTGTTTTCTGAATTGCTACCACTTTGTATCGTTCTGATGGAGCTAAACAAGTAAGGCAGACCTCGTGTTTTCTGATTTCTCATGTATCATCTTCATTTAAAAAGCGAGACAGAAAGGAAAGGCCCGTCTAGCAAAAATGAATTTCAGATGTTGATAGTAAACCATAATGCTTTTTTTCTCCACCCTCATAGATCTATGTTCTTCATAATTTAAATCTGGGGTGTCAAAAAAGCATCCATTTTGGAATTTCTTGAGCTCTCAAAACCATAAAACTACACTAAGATGCTGAAATTGTTTATTCCATTGGCCTCTAGGTATTTCCTAACAGCTTTAAGGAAGGCTTGGTTGTGGTTGTGGGTACCTGGAATATGGCATAGTAATAACCTTCAGTAAAATGCCTGCAGAGCTTAAATTTATAACTTCTAATAAATGGAGGCAGTGACTGTCCCTCTTAGCTGTTCTGTAATCTTCCTTCATAAATCCAGACCTTTCTGCCCCACTTAACGTTGGCCAAAGCAACAAATGTGAAAATAACTTCTCCTTCTTTTGTGCTGCAGCATTTGCCGTTTTAAGAATTATTAGCTATATTATGATGGCGCCTGGAGGTCTTCATGAGGATGAACACTGCAGTATTTTAGGGTATGCAGAAATGGGAAGCACGCTGCTTTGAAGGATTTGGGATGAAACTTATTAAATTGCTAAAAATGAAACATGATCCCAACCCCTATTTCCCAAACTGGCGTCTCCAAGGTCATCAAAGAAACAAGAACTGAACCCAGAACTCATGGATGCTGTTCCCATACCCTTCCTCGTGGTGAAGATTGATGTCAGTAGCTTCCTTGGTCCCTTTCAAATTATACACACTTTCATGGAAGTAATTTGTATTGAACAGAGATTCTCAACTAAAGAATTACAAAGGAGCACATCCCATATTATATACCAAACCTAATGCAATATTTTGCACAAAATTCACTGATTTTTTGCGGTTTTCCTGGACAATTCAGACCAGGACCCATAACTCATGTGTGAGCAATAAGTTCCATGAAGTTTCCTAGATACATACAGGCTTCACCCATTGAGAAAACAATGGTGTAACATTGATGCATCTGAAAGCTAACATTTTAGATATGACACTTAAGAATCTGACAAACATCCCACAGAGAATCACTACGCTGAAGTGGATATGACTGTCAACAATCCCTTTTGAGCCATGAAACTCTCTCACAGAGTTACATCGGGCAAGTTATTGCTCAGTCTATTCTACCTAACTAGGTACTCAAATCCAGCAGTGGACAGCATGGTGAAGTACAGGCACTGACCTGACCTGGCAGGTGAGTCACTGCTGCTTATTGTGGGAATGTTCAGGGTGGCAGGAGAGGATATATTGTTTAATAATATCCTTCCTAACTTGCACTAGCAAGTTTCTTTATATAGCAGAGTTACATTCCCCTTTCTTACATGCACAGCAGATAGCTAGTTGCAGGCTTGTGTAAGCCTCTCACTATTATACAATTCAATCTGTGTAAGAGTGAATTGTGCGTTCCTCGTAATTTCCCTTTAATCCCTCTTAAAAGAATAAAGACCCGGCAATCTCATTTAAAGTTGATGAAAGAAGTTTACTCACATCAGTTCACAGTTGCATTCCTGAAGGCAGACTTAGTTACAAATATGTATATGTGGATCTACTCCATATGGGGAAATAGAAGCTAGCCGAGCATTCCTAGCTAAAAAGCTGGTCCAACGAAGAAGGAAGTGAAAAAGAGGGGGACAATGCTGCGTGACTCATTCTTTTGTTACCTGGACAGGTAAGGTCACGCCCACCTCTAGTCACATGCAGGGGAAGGATGCTCCAGCCCAGGAGGAACAGGAAGCTTTGATTGGTTGGACCAACATCCCCTTGCATGTCCATTCTAGGAAAACAAGGAATGTTGTACGGTGCTACCTCGGGTTAAGAACTTAATTCATTCTGGAGGTCTGTTCTTAACCTGAAACTGTTCTTAACCTGAAGCACCACTTTAGCTAATGGGGCCTCCTGCTGCTGCTGCGCCGCCGGAGCACGATTTCTGTTCTCATCCTGAAGCAAAGTTCTTAACCCGAGGCACTATTTCTGGGTTAGCGGAGTCTGTAATCTGAAGCATATGTAACCTGAAGCATATGTAACCTGAGGTATCACTGTATTTGACTGCTCCCAGTGGTTTACATCCCACACTAATCAAAAGGGAGAAGTCAAGGGGGCATGGAAGGTGGCAAGGTGCAAATGCACCAGCAGGAGCACTAGTGCAAATGCACTCAGCCAGTGTATTTCCAATCTCGCCTGGGCCTATCACCTCCTCTCCGCACTCCCAGTAGGCAGCAGCAGCAGCCTGCCATCTGCTGCTTACTGGAAGCAGCCATCTGCTCCTTCTTGAGTTTCTGGAGAGGCCCAGTTTGCTGAAACCCTTCCATTTCTTCCTGTGACTCCTTGAACATTACGTTGGTTTGATCTATATTTTAGAAACTTCCTGTAAACAAAAAGCAAGAAGGGAGAAGGTTGCCTATGCTCAGAGATCGCGGGCTCATTTTCCTGTTGGTTGTTATGAGGTAGATTAAATGGGTGGCATTATTAGGGAAGATTCCCGGGAGAGGAGAAGAGTGAGATTGATTTTCTTTCCCCATTTCTTTTAAAATAAGCATTACTAAAGGAACAATGCAAACTTAGGGCATTCAACACACCACCTGATCATATTTATCTCGCTCCTTCTTGGCAGAACTACTGCATTAGCGTTATTTGCTAATGTAATGTGCTTGGCTATTGGACTGTATATATAGTATTGCCTCTTCTCTCTTCCACAAACAATTTCACCCCTTCCTCCTTTCCTCATGTGGTTTTCTTTGGTTAATAACACCCTCTAAGTAGTTAATGCAGTATTATGATTTGTTGCAGGGTGGAAGTCTGAACAATACTTGACCTCCCACAGATCACCAATGATTTAAAGTGGCAGTCTAAATTGTACGCATTAGCCGGGGCTACAACGTTTAATACACCCATAAAACAGAGTTACTTCAAAGCAGAACCAGCCTCAGAAGCAACATTCTGAATACAAATGTAAACGTGCCACAAGGAGGGGAAAAAACATCATTGGCTAACAAATATGTTGCAACCCTAAATTGTTAGATACTAAGCATTTTGATCTTATTTTATTTTTCAATCGGAGGAGGAAGAAAAAATCACTTGCTTGTCATCTATAAAACAGCATTATGAGTCTAAAGAGTGTGCAGTGAATATTAAGAGCTTTATTTTCTTTATGCAAACAGTGCAATATTCTATAGCCAACCAAAAGCAGTTTGAAAGACTAACCCAACATGTTGAGAAAAATTAATAACAAATGCATCATCAGATCAAGGAAAATAATCATACTACTCAATTCTGTGTTGGTCAGACCACATCTGGATCACTGTGTCCAGTTCTGGGAGCCTCAATTTCAGAAGGATGTGGAAAAGCTGGAACCTGTGCAGAGGAGGACAACTAAGATGATCAAGAGTCTGGAAACCAAGCCTTATGAGGAACGGTTCAAGGAGCTGGGTATGTAGCCTGGAATAGAGGAGACTGAGAGGAGATATGATAGGCATCTTCAGATATCTCAAAGGCTGTCACATGGAAGATGGAGCAAGTTTGTTTTCTCATGCTCTGGAGAGTAGGACTTGAAACAATGGCTTCAAGAAGATTACAACTAAATATCAGGAAGAACTTTCTGACAGTAAGAGTTGCTCAACAGTGGATTGGTCTCCCTTGGGAGGTTGTGCACTCTCCTTCCTTGTAGCTTGGATGGCCATCTGTCATGGATGCTTTAGATGAGATTCCTGCATTGGACTAGATGACTCTTGGGGGTATCTTACAACTCTAAGATTGTTTGTTGTTGTTGTTGTTGTTGTTGTTGTTGTTGTTGTTACATGTAGCACTAAATTGTGGGTGGTATCCAACTAAATCATACACAGGGAAAACATTTGAATCAATGGACTTAAGTTAGTCACGACTAGGCGCATTGATTTCAATGGTTGTATTCTGAGTGTGACTTAGAGTGCAATCCTAACCCTGTCCACAGCCCAACAGGGCTTAATTTAAGCTGAAGGATGGTCACCTGTATCTGCAAGCACTGCCAAGCATGCAAGGGCGGAAGAAGATTGGGGCTGGCACAATGACCAGGTCTCAGTTGGGCCCAGTGCTACCACATGTGGGGCTAAATCGGGATCCAAAAAATCCCATACCAGCTCAGCCTGCCCCCCATCTATACCACCACCTATGGCACTTCTGTCTGCCACCTGTTTAGCAGGCAGAAGGGGGAGATCCATGTCAGCAGCATACCACCATCTGATTTAATATGGCATTCAAAATGGGCCAGTGGAGAGGTGTTGTTGTTGTTGTTGTTGTTGTTGTTGTTGTTGTTGTTGTTGTTGTGTTGTTGTTGTTGTTGTTGTTGTTGTTGTTGTTGTCAGGGCTGGATTTAGATTTGATGAGGCCCTACTGAAGGTAATAGGGCCCTTTATATGTCCAGATGTCCTCTGTCAACAACAAATTGTTGCTGTTTTTGTATTGAATATATGCTTTATGGTAATTTATGGACCTAATAGGTATCTAAAGCCATTTGCACATGTTGCCATGCAACCAGTCTATGCAGAATGTAGGCACCCTATATATAGAAATAAGCAAACCAGTGATATTTTAGGGAGCAGGCTAGCAGGTGGGGCCCATTACTTACATCATAGGAGCCTACACAACACAAAACACGGTTACTGTATGTAGGTTTTATTTTATTTGTTTTTTAGCTTATATTTTGAAAATGTACGTCCAGTTTTTCCCCCTTTAATTTTTTTGCTCCCCCCGCCCCCGAGAGTGAGGCCCTAAGCTATAGCTCAGGGGTCAGCAACCTAAAGCCCATGAGCCAGAAGAGGCCCACGGATATTGTTTGACTGGCCCCCAAGCCGCCCCCGAACCGAGTTGCCCGCTTGCATGCTGCGCTAAACCGACACAACGCAGCATGGGGACTCGCTTCTGTTGCGCCAAAAATCACATCTGCGCAGATGCAGACACCCACCGAAAATCTCTGGCCCATGCGTGGGACCAATCTGGCCCAGGCAAGATAAACCTTGCTGACCCCTACTATAGCTTGTTTAGCTTATATGTAAATCCAGCACTGGTTGCTGCTGCTGCTGCAAGTTATTTAACTCCCGTTGACATTCTGCAGTTGTCAGATAGCACAACCTGCAATACCTTAGGGAGCCTTTGCCCATACAGCTAGCGCAATGGGAAAACTTTTGATCCTACAATATTCCACGGACTGCGAGCATCCTTTTCTTCAACTAGATAGGAAAAATATCAAGGGTTTTCTGGTACTGATTGACTGAGTAGTCTCAAAGCTATTTGCTGACAGGGACATCCTTTCTTAGATGCTTATATAGTAGATTACTCCAGCAAGTGTCAGATGTCAGGCAGAATGATGGGTAGGATAAAGTGAGTTAGAAAACAAAATGCCATTGTTCAAATTAATGCATTCTGCCAAAAAACATATTTAGGGGGTTTCTTCCCCCTCCTAAATCTAAAATTATCTCTCCCCACCCCAATTATAAAATTAACAGTTTGCAGGGCTTTATTTCAAGTCACAAATATTTTAACCAGAGCTCCCTTGGAGAGAGAAACAGCTTTTGCAACCAGCTGGTGCGAAGTTATATTTGGCTTTGACAGCCTGGCTGCAGTTATCAGCTTAGCAACTCATAAATACCACTAAAAAAACAATGCCGTGTATGGCATGCGTGACAAGGGAACCCCTAAAAGGGACCTTACTACCAAGGCCTGGTCTAATATTTCCCTGACTTGTTCCATGCTGGTACTTGTATGGCACTAGCCTGGGACTAAGGCGCACATCACAGTGACAGTGGCCTTTAAAGACACTTTGCATTATACAAGTCCCCATCTCTAAATAATCTAACATGGAACACTTCTTGCTATCTGAATCCTGTGATAATTCAGGAATTCCCTTTGCATGTCTTAAAATGCTAAAACCAAAGGATTTCATTCTTATATGGATGCCAACAGCAGCTATTCTGAATTGATTTGGAATTTCATGGCTTCTGTGACCTCTATTTCCCTACCCCAGGGTCACTAAAGTTACTGTAAGAATAGCAGCAGCAGCAATTTCCATATGCTTACCATAGAATCCATTAGACTCACAGAAGTGTAAAGTTGGAAGGGATCCTGAGGGTCATCTAGTCCAACCCCCTGAAATTCAAGAATCTCTACACATGGTCCCCTCATCCAATTTGAAACCACATCAGACCCTTCTTAGCTTTGTAAATGTGCTAGCTGTTTTATTGCTTCACTGACAGAGAATGGTGTACCTTTTTACATACTTTCATTAAATGAGGAGGGGGCGAAAGGGAACAACAACAACAAAATCCAATCTGGAAGGCCTTTTCAGTTAAACACCAGGGTTTCTATTTTTTATTTTTTTATAACTAGCTTTAAAATTGGCAGAGAGGTTGCACAGTGAAATAATGCAATATATTACATAAGGTTTGATGTAAAATAGCTTTTGAAAGTTCTCATAAATCTATGCTGGGTAAGTGTGTCTGAATTATCATATACAGTGTAAAGAACTTCATTTATCTGCCACTGCATGTAAAATTGGTTTCCTGGGGAAATGAAGGTGGTTACTGTAGTAACACAGTGCTTGTAACAGAATATAACATGACATTTTTTAATACCGTATGAGCACAGGTAGGTTGGACAAGTACATTTGAAAAGAATGGTCCCAATCCACTTGTGAGTTTGTGCACTTGTGTGTGGCCCAGTTTGAAAAGCAGGAATTGAACTAATCAGCTGTTCTTTAAGACATGGGAGAATTACATTACATTACATTACATTACATTACATTACATTACATCAATACCTATTCCAAATAGCCTTTGGCATCAATATTCCTATATTAAGAAGAAAAGGTGCATGAAGTTCTGGCAGTTGAATCAGAGGGAGGAAGCATTCAACCTGTACCTTATTTGCACATGAGTTACCTTATCCAGATGTTGATCTGTGCATGGAAGGCAGACAGCTTTTGAAGTAAAAAAAACCCCGCCAGCAGATTTCATGGTGGAACATTTGTTAGCAAATCCTAAATTCTCAGCTTCCTGATTCCTGAAATGTACTTGATGGAATATGTGGTCAGCTGTAGAATATCCTATAGAATATTCCCTCAAGAGTCAGGGAAGCTCTGAAGAGAGAACCTAATTTACAGTGCAATCCCAACCATGTTTATTCAGAAGTAAGACCAGCAGACATCAAAACCTCAGGATGACTACATGGGGAATGGCATTATTCCAGATATCCATATCTGAATATGACTGCACCGAGATTATTTTTCTGTAGTATTCTTACTCATGCAGAAAAGCGTCTCACAAAAAGAGTATTTATCCAGCTGTATCTACAGTCATGCTGGGGTTGCTTTTGTCAACAGACAATGTCAACAGAAATTCGAATAACACAAATAAATACATGATCTCATCAGGGTAGTGTTTTATCAATGAACATGTACACATCAGCAACGTTTACAAGGAAACTGCATGAAAGAGGGCCTTCTCAGTAGTGGCACCCAACCTGTGGAACACCCTCCCTTCAGATGTGAAGGAAATAAGCAGCTATCCTATCTTTAAAAGACATCTGAAGACAGCCCTGTTCAGGGAAGTTTTTAATATTTAATGCTGTACTGTTTTTAACACTTGATTGGGAGCCGCCCAGAGTGGGTGGGGTATAAATAATAAATTATTATTATTAAATTATTATTAAAGAAGTGAAAATACTGAAAACTATACATGCTTTCATCACTCCGTACAAAAATGGGAAATGCAATGGATTCATAATGTGTTGGTCTCATTCTGGAAATGCAGTAATTCAGACCTCCAAAATCCCAGGGGAAATTTAGTTGAGAATTTCAGAAGTATCCCTAATCCCTACATGAGGTAATAAATAAGAGAAAAATCAGACTGGGCAAAATAATGGTAACACTCGGGAGCCAGCTGGAAGGAGCTCACTCTTTGAAATACAATGGTGGATTTGATTCTTTGAAACTTAAAGGTAAAGGTAAAGGATGCCTGACAGTTAAGTCCAGTCACGGACGTCTCTGGGGTTGTGGCGCTCATCTCCCTTTACTGGCCAAGGGAGCTGACATTTATCTGCAGACAGTTATTCCGGGTCATGTGGTCAGCATGACTAAGCCGCTTCTGGCGAAACCAGAGCAGCGTACAGAAACGCTGTCTGCCCTACCGCCAGAGTGGTACCTATTTATCTACTTGCACTTTGATGTGCTTTTGAACTGCTAGGTTGGCAGGAGCTGGGACAGAGCAATGGGAGCTCACCCCGTCATGGGGATTCGAACCGCCAACCTTCCAATCAGCATGCCTTAGGCTCAGTGGTTTAGACCACAGCGCCACCTGGGATCGTGGATCTCCCTGCTAAAAATACTTCTTCTTTAGAGGTCTTTTGACACTCTAAAGTTGAAATGGATATTCCTATAAATCAGCAGTGGGAGCTAGTTGGGAGTGGTTCACACCCACACTTGGTTGCATCTTGGATTGTATTAATTTGATTGGATTCTTCTCTCTGAATTTACGGAACATTATCTGCCTACCTTGCTAGATGACCATTTCATTCCTCTAACAAAATGGGCTCTCTGACTCATGTACATTTATAGCACAATTAATCTGTTCTCCTTTAAGAAACAGAAAGGGTCTTTTGTTTTACATAAATAACTTGTTTAGATCAACAGCACCCATTCTTTTACTTTCTTGGTCATTTGGTGGAAACAATCAATGGGTTGTTTTGAATGAATGAATGAAACTTTATTTGCGTCAGCCATTGGCCATAGCAACAAAAAAACATTGCAATATACACAGAACAAAATAAAAAGTCAATTATATAAAACACAGTTTAGGGTCCTGAATCAGCAGTCAAATAGTGGACCTTATTCTGATTGCCCCAGCTAGAAACCTTGCAACCTTTGCAGTCATCTGCTCTTCTTGATCTGCCAGGAGAAACAACACTGTGGCAGTGGTTGGGCGACCCAGAATGGTCAATAAAAGGCGTGATAATCTCATTCCTAAAGTTTTTGTAAAGCGTGCAAGCCAGGAGGGCATGTACCACTGATTTGGTGCTGCCATCTCCACATGAACATAAGCACTTTTTGTATGAAATCTCTTGGAATCGTCCCTCAAGTACAGCCAAGGCCATTCAGGTACATTCAGTCTTGCAAGGGTGAAGGCATGTCTATATTTTGGAATTGCCAGATTATACAGATAGGGTGCCAGGGAGCCAAAATGGGAAGATGGAAAATGGTCATACCATGGGCAATATTTCCTTAATGTGGCCAAGTTGTTCTGATGCTTGATACCATTTAGGCATTGGTAAATTAGACTGTTTGCTTTGCTACAATCCACAGTGAGTAGCTGTTCTGGGGATAAACTACAAGAGTGCAGTTTTTGATTGACAATTTTAGACCAGGCATGCAATGGGCTGTTTCCTGTGATCCAAGAGCTCATTTTTGCATCCATTCTCAAGTGTATGCCTTCAGATGTACCAATTCAGTGGACTCACCTTTCCATCTCTGTATGACTTACAGTATCTTTATTAAGGACTATTTATTGCATGCTACTGATGTCTTCTCTAGCCATAACAATATACAGTGGTACCTCGGGTTACAAACACTTAGGGTTACAGACTCTGCTAACTCGGAGGTAGTACCTCGGGTTAAGAACTTTACCTGAGGATGAGAACAGAAACCATGCACCGGCAGCACGGTGGCAGCGGGAGGCCCCATTAGCTAAAGTGGTACCTCAGGTTAAGAACGGTTTCAGGTTAAGAATGGACCTCCGGAACGAATTAAGTTCATACCCTGAGGTACCACTGTATAGCATAAGATTACCTGTGAGCGAACTGAAGGATATATGGACCACTCTACATGTCACAAAAACATGTGACATGGATCCTTGGGATGGATGCTATAAACTTTGTCCCTATGAAAGCACTTAATATGAACAGGAAATTAAAAACTGTATATAAGAAGTTTCAATAACTTTTTAAGAGTAATGTTTCTCATGGGAGAAAAGATTTTTATTTAGGAAACAGAGGTATTTCTCACACAAACCAAATAAATGCCCCAAATAATGTCTGTGACTTATTTAAACATGATTTCACATCTCAGCTAGAATAGTTCTTTTGGATTATGACTGCTTTTCTCTTGAAATGCCTCATTTAGCTACCCAAACACAGAACACTCTGTAATAAACATGATTTTTGTCTAATTTTATCACCACTTTCTTCACACTTTCTTCTAAAGTTCATTTTAGCACCTGAGAATTTTTTTGCAAGAAGCTCACATTTAAATCACAAAGTGTAATAAATACACATTTGCTTTTTTCACTGCATATACACATTCAGCATGGATACATGTTAGGAAGCTATGGGTGGTCATAGAGGCATGCCGCAAACATTGACATGTGATTCAAATGCATTGGATGAAATCCATCTGTGGCATTCTGCTGGCACAATGGGCTTCCACTTGTAAAAACAGAACTTTCTCCTTTCTCCTCAACCTTCCACAGCCCTTGGACAACCTCTGCTCTTGGAAGATCATCTGGAGCAGATTAGGTTTGTGGGTTGCTTCATGGGGGAAGAGAAGAATAGGAATTCCATTGTGTTTGCTGAAATGACACTGGAACTCACCAATCTACATGTGCAGGTTTATGGGAAATTCCTGTAAGAAACTGTCTTCCATGCAGGAATATGGTCCTAAGACCTACACTTTTCTCCTCCCGCCACTCCGATGCATCACAAACCAGTTGGGATCTATAGAGGACCAATTTAACTTTTCTAGAGTTCACCACCACAAGTTTCCGTTTACATGCACATGAGAGAACAAGATATTACCTTGCAAATGAAAGTAGTTTACACCCTTACTTTATTTAATTTTAAAATAATGACATCATTTTCAGGATTGAACTGAAAGTTATAAGCAACAGTCTTATTTAGAAAACAATCACTTCGGACCAATCCCTGCTATTTTTGGAATCCTGAAGATGGACATTTCTCCCTCCTTTAACCACCTCAGCCAGTCAATGCATGGAAGCTACTCCATCCTTCCCAGTTTGCCTCCCCAATTCTAGTCAATCATACCATTTTATGTTCACCCTAAACCAATCTGTGAGAATCTGTAAACCCCCTACCTCCTAGTGTCCCAACCAATCAGATAACTTTTCGGCAGGTAGCTTGTTTGATCCTCAATTGCTGCCTCTCATACAAGCCCATCACCATAATAACTCACCACTAGATTGTGTTGGTTCAATAAGCAGGCTTCTTGTAGAGTTCACTAATAAGACCAAAACAGCTTTCTATCCTGTTTTAAGAAATTGCTGCTGTAGTTATTGAATTTCTCTGTTTACTCCTCAACTGAGAACAACTTTAATTGTTTTAAATTAAGGTATATAAAGAAAAATACCAAACTTAATATCTCTTCCCTCCCCCCTTTTTTTCAGCAAACCGAGACTTTTTAACCAAAAACAATAAAAACACAAATGGGGGGGGGAATAGAGAAGGGAAAAGAAATAAAAAAGAAAGTAAAGAACTTCTGATTCTTCATCTGTCTGATATCTGAAAATAATATTCACTTCATCCACTCCAATCTAACACCCAACAAAGCCACTAAACATAAACAAACATCATATTCAGTTCTCAAATCCAGATATCATTATGGTTTAATTAGTGGGAAATATGTGCAAAAAGGACAAGAGGCTTCACAATAATGAGCAATGTTAAAAACAAAACACTCAAACATCAATATCAGTAGCTCATTCCACAGCTTTCATCTGCTATCACTGTCTTCTTAACACTGGTGTGCTGTTTTCCTTCATTCAAGGGCAAGATGTGAAATATAAACCATGAACTCCAACTCATGAAGCCAATTTCTTGCCACATTTAATATGGTTTGATATCTCTGGTCCTATGGAAAACTTAGTGACTTGACAGAACTTGAAAATCACCCAGAAGAATAATTTGTAAGCACATACAGAAGCTTTTCAAAGTCTTCCAAAGGGAGATCAAAGAATTGTAAAAAAACATATTGACAGGTATCTTTCTCTTTCATTTAAAAGACTGTTGTTAAACTCAAGTTCTAACATAATGGTTACTCCTTAGGATAGACGGTAGAATGTTAATTAGAAAGAAAAATGAATATAGTTGTGCATTTCACAAAGCCATGAAAAAGCACATGTACTTTTAACAGTTCAATTAGCACCAGTAGTTATCATAGTTCAGTGGTGTATTTTGAAAGAATATGCCATAGAAGAATGATAAATATACCGGTATGTGTTCATTAAACATTTTTTTTAAGTAAAATAATACATGTTCAGTCGCATCACCTCAAGCAACCCCTACCAACATTTCATTCAGAAAACCAGCTACAAACTGCATGGCACAATGCATAGTACTAACCATTTTAAGCTGTTGTACAATTTCATCCAATACATTGTGTAAAACAGGTAGAAGTAGAGACTAAGATCAGAACCCCAATCAGATATTGGCTTGGATCTTGACTTTGGTGGGAATCTTCTCAAGATATGCTCCCACCAGCAGAAGGAGGAAGTAAACTTTCATCTACTCCCCTTTCCACAAAAAAACCTGTTCTGGAAAGATGGATAACTCTCCAAAAGAGTGGGAAGCCCGGGAGGGAGAGAGGGGATTGATGTAAATTTCCTCTCCCTTCTGCTAGAGGGATCTTAAGCTGTCTCAAAAGCCTTCTGTGGACAGAAGGAACCTTTCTTATCTTGGCGGGATAGCTCAGTTGGTAGAGATGAGACTCTTAATCTCAGAGACATGGGTCTGGACCCCACATTGGACAAAAGATTCCTGAATTGCAAGGATTTGTGTTAAATGACCCTTGTGATCCTTTCCAACTCTATGATTCTATTTGCGAAAGGCCAAACTTGAATCTAAGCCATCATACGTAGACTGGCTGATTCCCTGGTCTGTATTCATTTGCTCATTATTTTATTTAAGATTCTTGTTTAAGGAGAATCCATTATAAGTGGTCACGCATGTGTAGACAACGCTTTGTGTACAGCTATACCAGACCTTCCAAGTGTCCCTATTTTCCATGGATAGCACCAGTTTTGCAGAAGTCGTCCCTGTTTTTTTATTTGATCCTGGAATGTCCTGCTTTTCCTTAGGACGTCCCTATTTTCATTGGAGAAATGTTGGAGCGTATGGTAGGATGTCCCTATTTTCATTAGAGAAATGTCAGAGGGTATGGAGTTATGTGACCCCCGATCCAAGGAGATACAGTGGTACCTCGGGTTACAAATGCTTCAGGTTACGTGTTTTCAGGTTGCGGACTACGGGAAACCCAGAAGTACCGGAAAGGGTTACTTCCGGGTTTCGCCGCTCACGCATGCACAGAAGCACTAAATCATGCTTTGCGCATGCTCAGAAGCGCCAAATTGCATCACGCACATGTGCAGACGTGGTGCTGCAGGTTACAAATCCTGCAGGTTGTGGACGTGGCTCCGTCACGGATTACGTCCGCAACCCAGGGTTCCACTGTAAGTAACTATACAACTTTTAGAAGACATCTGAAGGCAGCCCTTTATAGGGAAGTTGCTTAATGTTTAATGTTTTATTATGCTTTTATATATGTTGGAAGCCACCCAGAATGGCTGGAGCAACCCAGCCAATGGGTTGGGTATAAATAATAAGAATAAGAATAAGAATGAAATAGGACATCCCTATTTTCATCAGAGAAATGTTGGAGGGCCCAGTAGCTGAGTACAGCTTTTCTTGCAGATGGCAGTGCAAGGCACTCTGAAAGCATTCATCGGGATGAAACTGAATGATAAAGTCAGCATATGTTTCAGAACTTTGCACCATGAATACAAACACCAGTGATAGCTTGTGAACCCAAGTATGCCGTCAAGTTTCTCTGTGAAGAGCTGGCTTTGTAGGGTGAGAAGGATGGATTCTCCTTCCGTTTGCCCATGTGGGGTGCGTCGCTTGCTAGAGTCAGTGGGCAAAGCCTGTCAGCAGCTTGTCTGTGGCTTCAAGAGAGAAAATCCAGTACTGGCATGACTTTGTTTCCTGTCTTGTCACAGTAAGTCTTCATTAAATCCTGCTGCACCACCAGTTCCTGCTGTGAAGGCCCATTAGCAGCAGTGGCTACAGTGTTAACATGGGGCTGAAATTAACCCACGTCACCCCTGCGAGCCTTCTGAAACATGCACCATGCAGGCACACGCCAGGATTTTGCAAACCTGCTGATTGTCTAGGAGATAATGAAAGCACTCCTGTGTAAAGGAGAAACTGCTGGAAATGGGTCAGCACTACATGCAAAGCAGCAGCTCAAAAAAAAAATGCTTCTGGCAGCACAAAATATCTACAAAGAAATCTTGTTCTTCTTCGGAGCGTGGCAAATCTTCAAGGGAAAAGCATGTGTGCATCATATATCCATTGAATTGAGCTGGACAAAAATAAAGAAAAGGCTAAATAATGTTTTAAAGTATCTATAAAACAAGCAATTGCGCTCGTTATTCATTTGAACACACCATTCTTTTTAATGGAAATTGGTGTAATTGGGGACATGGTACTTAGCTGCCCCTCTTCCACACCACCTGTCACTGTCTTGTCAATGGCCACACTTTGTTGGACGTAATTTCTAGTACAGTGGTACCTCGGGTTAAGTACTTAATTCGTTCCGGAGGTCCGTTCTTAACCTGAAACTGTTCTTAACCTGAAGCACCACTTTAGCTAATGGGGCCTCCTGCTGCTGTCATGCCACCGGAGCACAATTTCTGTTCTCATCCTGAAGGAAAGTTCTTAACCTGAAGCACTATTTCTGGGTTAGCGGAGTCTGTAACCTGAAGCGTATGTAACCTGAAGTGTATGTAACCTGAGGTGCCACTGTACTCAGAAATGATGGCGTCGTCGAAATCTGAGACCCCAAGTTCCGCCCCTGCCCCCCACCATTGCAGATCATCATTCTTGTAAGGAAAACAACCACCAGAGATGGGCACAAATAGCCGGTAGAAGCCAGTTTTCTGCATTACCAATAGAAGAGGCTATAAATGCATAACATATTTCAGTAAAATTGTCCAGATCCTGGGTGTTGTTTCATGCCTTTATGTCTTTAGTCAGTTTCTCCATCAGTGCTGTTTTCCAGACCTTTTGTCTCCACTGTGTGAGGCTGAAGCGGCCCAAACACTTTCAGAAACTTCCGTAAAGCCAGTTGTGGAGAGCTTTGTATTGTCTATTGCATAATGGGACTAATTTCTTTAGATATTGTAGACCAAAATATCTGTATTCTGTCACAAGTCCACCACGTATGATACATAGCACCTTACACTGGTGCAACAACGAGGAGAGGAGGAGGAGCTAATACAATTACATTGTAGAAGCATAAGGTTTCACGTATCTAACAACTTGAAAGTCCTGAAAGTGAGTGTTCATTGTCTAGGGTTGCCATATTTCATTTTAGCCACTTTTAGAAAATTCCACCCGGAATGGGAAAAATTATGGAAGACAGAACTAAAATTTACAGGATGTGTGGCAATTAAGGAAAATTATATGAAAATGATGTATAGATGGTATTTCACTCCACTGAAATTAGCAAAGATATACAAAAATAAAGAAAGTAGATGCTGGAAATGTAAATCAGCAGAAGG
This sequence comes from Podarcis raffonei, assembly GCF_027172205.1. Lineage (NCBI taxonomy): Eukaryota > Metazoa > Chordata > Lepidosauria > Squamata > Lacertidae > Podarcis > Podarcis raffonei. The sequence goes on from NC_070618.1 coordinate 19,238,467, forward strand.
GACATTTTTTCGTATGGGATGGGATTGTAAAATTGTAAAGAAATATTGGGAAATGATTTATAGTGAAATGAAGAAGATGTTTAGAATTACCTTTATTAAAAAGCCAGAAGCCTTCCAAATAGGTATTATTGGAGGGGATGTACCAGGAGCAAAAAAGGTTTTATTTAAATATTCAATGACAGCAGCACAAATATTATTAGCTCAGTACTGGAAAGAAGAAGGTGCCCCAGTGGAAGAAGATTGGCAAGTCAAATTAATGGAATATGCTGAAATGGCTAAATTGACATTAAAACAAAGAAGAAGAGACAACAATGAATTTAAAGAAGAATGGAAGGACTTTATTGCATATATACAAAAGCATTGTACACAGGTCAATACATTGGCAGGATTTTGAAGTACTTGTGATTATGAATAAGATAATAAGTAAAAATAATGACTTTCAGACTACAGAGGACATGCGGTGTGAAGAAACACAATGTAACCAAGGAAACGGTTAGGGGGAAGTCAATTCTTTAAATATTTGGACATGAATATACATTGTTACTGTATAAGTTTGTAATTTTTGGGAAATTAATAAAATATTATAAAAAAGAAAAGAAAATTCCACCCGGATGCCATTTTTGACGGCTGAATCCCAGTTATGTCTGGGAAATTCCAGACATATGGCAGCCCTATCATTGTTATTTAACCTCCCCACAAACAAATCAGAACAAAAGTTTGGTAATGAGCAGATGTTGTCTGGTGGCCTCATAAGCTTTGATACAAGCAAATTGCAATGAACACTCAATAAATACATTGTCTGGAGGGCAGTTCTCAGTTGGGCTTACTCCCAGGGAATGTGTATAGGATTGCAGCCTAAGTGAAGAAAGTGTGCGTTCATGTTAATGCATATGCATTATAACGCCCTTTTGTTATTGGCATCCCTCTGTCTCGGGAGTCAACGGAAGAGTGCGCCTTTGGGGGTGAAGTCATGCAGCACACGAATTGACATTTCATACACTGCTGAGGTATAATTTGAACTGAGAATAATAACTATTCCGGGACACCATTTAAAAGAAGGTGGCAGGATGGATATTGATCTTTGTTGTGTGTCGAGGTCCCCCAAGCCACCCCTCAAAATAAAACACAATTCACACAGAATTTTTGTTTAAGGTTTTTGGCATAATTTTGGCCAAAATTAAAATACATAAATGTGATTGTTTGCTTAGGCATTGGTTTCAACTATCTTTCCCCTCCCAGGGACAGAACTGACTTCCGCAACCCTGTGAAAGCCAGTAAAGGGAAAACATTTGGGGGAGAAAATGGAGCTGGGCACCATACCCTCACCTCTCCCCAAATGCTCCCAGGGGTTTGCACGGCCCAAGCCCCACGCCAGGGATTCGGACGAAAGCATGGCGAGCTCCTGGATTCCTTTAATGGAATTCCCTCGCAGCAGCAGCATTGGAGGGGCAGGCAGTGCCAACCACATCCCCTCCAACAACCAGTTTTAACCAATGCCTAACCGCAACCTTACAAGTTGTGACGATTTCATCCAAATGGACAAAATTTCAGCCAAATGGACATCAGCCAAATGGACAAAATTCCTACCAGACCCCTGCCCCAAAAGCAGACGACCCCATGACAGGCATAGCAAGATCCGACACACAAGCCCTAACTTAGGGAGGGTGGGCGGGTGATCCGGTGCACACAGCGAAAGAGAACGCTCAATGCTGCATGCTCAGTATATAAAACCTTGGTCCACCCCACAAATTGGCAACATCAAAATTTCCCTAGCAACCCAAAACAGCCCAATCACTGTTGTGGGCATCTATACGATCCCACTCAGCAACAGAGGAGTGGCCTGTCAGACCCCACCGCAACACGTGCTTTTCATGAAGGAGAACACGCTTTATGAGAACCGGGGTATTATAAGAATGTCCTTTTCTTTTTTTCTTTGGCTTTCATTTTCCTGTGAAAACGTTGGAAGCCATGGGAGCATGAAGTGGAGGATGTGTCTGAAATGCACAGAGGAGCAAAAAGTAGGTCGCCACGAGGTAAGTGCAGCCATAGTCATTGGGTTTATGGGACAGGCAGCCTTATCATTTATTTAGCCTGTAATAATTTATTTAGAAGAGAATTCGTGCATCAAAGGCTCCATGTAGACCAGCTGGAAAATAGATGGAGCAGCAGATCTGATGGCACTCGAGAAACAAGCCCATTCAGGAACCCTAATCATAGCAGAGGCAGCCCAATTTCAAACTGTGAAGGAAGGTGAATTGGCTTCAGAGCAACATGAGGAAAATTATGTGTATACTCACACATAGATGCAAAAAATAAATAAATATTGGGAGAGTTGATTGCGGTTCCTGAGCTGACCCTCTCCGATAGTTTACTCCATCTCTATCACCAGTTGTTAGTGGTGAGCTCTCCTGGGAACAAAAGCAGATAGGCAATGTATCAGCATTTTGCTGAACTGTATATAACATTGTCACCTTCTCCTGACACAAGATGCTGTATGTTGTGCCAGCCATAAATTCAGAAGGTGCCTGCTTTGTCTGCCTGTTAAGGCCTCTCCTCTTACTGAAGAAAGAGGGTGACTTAATGTAAGAACATGTCAGTTGGAATATGTGGCTACTTGTACTTCTGGCCACTTGAAGGCTACTCAGGGAACAAGGGCACTCCTAAGGCTTGGCTGGAGAGATGTAGCCTTCAGCTCTGCACCTACTCAGATCGGATGTATGATTCCATACCCTCCAACATTTCTCTGATGAAAATAGGGACATCCCATTCCATAATGGTAATTTTACTGTTTGTACCCCATACATCTTACTGGGTTGCCCCAGCCACTCTGGGCAGCTTCCAACATATAGTAAAAAGTAACAAAACATTAAACTTTTTTTTAAAAGATCCCTATACAGGATAGTCTTCAGACGGCTCTGGGGTCAGGTAACTCCATACCCTCCAACATTTCTCCAATGAAAATAGGGACATCCTAAGGAAAAGTCCAGGATCAAATCAGAATCTGAAATGGCTTCTCTAAACCAGGGACATCCCTGGAAAATAGGGACACTTGGAGGTTTGTGATTCTGATATATGTGACGGCCTACATCATGTAGCACATAGGGCTGTTTTTAAAGCAGTCCTGACTCATTCAGTGTCTGCTATGTGCTGAACAGGCCTCATAACAAGAGATGTAGTACGAATATTTCATATGGAGCTGGATTTCAAGTAGACCAATTGGTCATATGGCTTTTCTGCTTAGAAACACATGGGATAGACACTTTACTAAAGCTAAACATTGGATCAGGATCGGTTGAGGAGTGCAGAGAGCTAATTGGCCAGAGAATAGGAGATTTAAATATTTGCAGGGCTTCCCTGAGTTCAGATGGAAGTATAAAATGTATGTAGGAGAGGAAAGTGTGTGTGGCTTTGAGACTACCCCCCCCTTTTGTAATTTTTATTGATGTGGCTTTGAAAATTTGAGGAGGAAATTTTAGAAATTGCTTTGCATCCTCACTGGGAGACCTGTGTCCCAGTAGATCTGGTGTACCAGTTTCGCTTGCATGCAGTGTTGTTTACTTTCAATTGTAGTTTACTATTGTGATGCAAGACATTTCAGATAACATTAAATTGATCAGACAATAGAGCAGCATGGACGTATTTGTTATTTATTGTGCAGTGTTTTGCAAATACTGTAAAAACTGTTTTCATTTATATGTGACTAAGTGACTTGATTTTTTTTTAATAGACAGTTTTGAGTTTGATTAATTTTATGTATTCTCATCTGTATTGTGTGTACATTCTGTTTTGTGTATTCCTCCCCCCCCATAACAAGGAAGCAGAAAGCTCACATTTTGTACCTGGTATTAACTACCAGTGTTTTGGTCTCATCACATATGTCAGAACAGTCCTCCTGAGAGCTCTCTTTCCCATCTCACCATTCCCATTCTGTTCTGTTTTAACAGATCAACTCTTATGCTTATCTGTTGGCAACAGATGAAGGGGACAGATATCCTTTGAATTAGAGAAAAAGAATGACTTTTCTTTGCCCTTCTGTGTCCAAGTTTATTTTTTTTTAGCTGAGTGTGTGTGTGTGTGTGTGTGTGTGTGTGTGTGTGTGTAAATAACTTCAACTCCAAACATTTGCTATTGAAATCTGAAGCTCTCTATAGGGCTGTTATCCTATGCATGCATTCCCAGAAGTAAGTCTCACTGAAATGAATGGAGTTTACTTTGGAGTAAACATGCATAGGATCAGGCTGTATGTTACAAATCCTGTTATTGTGTCTGCTTGGCCACAATCACAATCTTTAATCAGTTTACCACCACCAAATTGGAAAGCAGCTCTTTAAAACAAACAAACAAACAAACAAACAACGCATTTTATAAATGAAGAAGTTATAGGGTGTGTGAGGGTACCATGAGATAGGCAGAGCTTATAGATGCTGATGGAATGGGCCCATATTATTTTCTCTTAATATGCTGTTCACCACTTAGAACACACACACACACACACACACACACACACACACACACAGAGAGAGAAAGAGAGAGAGAGAGAGAGAGAGAGAGAGAGAGAGAGAGAATTAGTAGGTTTGCTATGCCAAGTAAAATTATATTGTGAGCTGAATTCACAATCTGGTCCTCCAGTTGATTGTATCTCAGAGAAGGAGAGGAACAACCTTCTTCTTCTTCCTCCTCTGTGCTTCAGGCCTTTAGTCATCATGGCTTTTATTTACTTGATATGCGTATTGGATAAGCCAAAGGCAGCATTTTCACACTCTCTCACATTTTCTATCTTGCTATTACTGCCAATAATTTGTACTCCAGTGCCAATTTGTCTCCAACGTGGACTTCAGTAAATACATTTCTGTGAAATAATTGCTAAATAAGTGCTGATCCATTACAAAATATCCAATTAATTCATGTTATAATCCTTTCATTTTGTTTTTCCTCCAATCTTTTTTTCTTTCTTTTCTTATTTAAAGATGGCAACAGGTTGGTGATGACTAACTGCAACTAATTATTTCTTAGAAGGAACTGAAGAGGGAAAATATTTTAGAAATTGTAGAGTTACTGAGTAGGCTTGCTGTGGCCAAGCAACTGTGTTTCTAAGTTGGCTGAATACTTATGGTGAACATAAGCACTCTAAATGAAGACTCTTGCATTCTGAGTGCCAATCTGAGTGATTTCAAATTATTTTTGCCGTGGGAAGATTTCCAAGTACCTTTAGACAGAGCTGAGAATGACATCCATCTGAAATCATGGTACTCTACTGCTGGTCATTGTATACAATAATGAACTAGCTGGATAAATGGTTTGACTCAATCGGAGGCATATTCTGATATTCCAATAGTTATTAATATGATAAATAAGAATTTATTGTTTATTTGTGTGCCTGTGTGTAGTATTGTTAGTTGTTTCTCTTCTGCTGTAAACTACGGTTAACACATTAATGACTGTATGGCTTACCATGTCCCAAATAAATTCTTTCTCTGTGTTCCACTGGGTGCCATATTTTTCTGTAAGCTGACCAGCAGTAAACAAGTCTTGCTGGGAAGTGACATCAGAGTTATAACTTGTCTGTGTCTATGAAAAATGTCCCCCAGAGTATGTTTAAAATAACTGAAAGAAATGAAGAAACAAATCACAGAATTCAGAGAGTGGAGTTAGGAGTTGAATGCAAATTATTATCTTCAGCATTGAGCAATCTGCTAGGCTCTTGACAAAGCTCTGGACATCAGAAAAGGTGGCAATCTTCTTCTGGAATGTGGCTGTGTTACTGGGCCTTCGGTTGAGAACATTTTGTATATGATGCCTCCCTCACTGTGCTTCAGACTTCTGTTAAAGATAGCCAATGAGGCCATGTATCCTTTAATATGGAAAAAGAAATATTTTGTAGCTGAAGAGTTGAAGATAGCTCCTGGAGTGAAGTTAGTTACAGATGTTAACTCTCTAGACAATTAAATCACACCAGATATTATTCTGCAAGGGGTTTTCAACAGGTGTTGATTTTATCACCCAATGGTCTGGCTCAACATCAAGAGTGCTGATGGGCAGAAGGGAAGGGAAGATCTATTCTTTGATCTTATGGTGAGGGTCCCAGGTGCTTAACAGTAGAAACAACTACTAAGCAATGACTTATTAAGCAGCTGAAACAATGGAACCTAACTAGGAGTAGACTTTTGTGTGAGAGGACTGTAAGCCCAGTTCAGTTCTGACATTGAGAATAAACTTCTTGGCCCATATTGTGCCCAGAGGTGACCTGCTCAAGCACATCTGATAAACTGATGCCTGACCATCCTGATCTATGTGCACTGGCAGTTATGTAATATTCAATCCCTTAACAAAGAGAGAGAGAGAGAGAGAGAAGGTGTCGGGGAGACAAAGAATGTAGGATTCAAGGTTATCAATATTTTTCCTGCCTTGTTTACTCAGTGGTGAAAGGCAGGCATTCTTCAAATGCCCAAATTAGAGATGGAGCAGACGATTTCCATTGTGTATCAATTTTGCATGTATTTATTACAAAGTCCATGCTGTTTCATTTCTGTTTTTTTTAATAAAAAACCCAACCCTATAAAATTGCATTTAAATGTATTTCATCCCAAAATATGTATTTAAATGTATATTTCATCTAAACACATTTTATGCAAAAATATACAATTCAGTGCATTTGGGTTAGGGTGCCCACGGATCATAAATTCAGTTTAGATCCCAATGTGGTGATTCGAAAAGTGGCTGCATTTGATTCAGGCCGCTTTGGAGAATGCTCACTAAGCTCTGAGAATCAGAACTCACTAAGTTCTGAATCAGAACCTTGATTCAAGACAGCTGTAGCTTTGTGTCTCCTTTTCACTGTTAAAAGGTAAAGGGACCCCTGACCATTAGGTCCAGTCGTGGCCGACTCTGGGGTTGCGGCGCACCAGAGCAGTGCACGGAAACGCCGTTTACCTTCCCGCTGGAGTGGTACCTATTTATCTACTTGCACTTTGACATGCTTTCGAACTGCTAGGTTGGCAGGGACAGGGACCGAGCAACGGTAGCTCACCCCATCACGGGGATTTGAACCGCCGACCTTCTGATCAGCAAACCCTAGGCTCTGTGGTTTAACCCACAGTGCCACCCGCATCCCCTTTTCACTGTTATGGAGAAGTAAATACAACAGCTATAGCACCACTACCTTTGGGCAGAACTTGATGAAATTTGGTGAAATCTACAGGCACCTCAGAGGCCATTCTCTGAAGAGCTCTGAATCTTTCATAATCAGTTCAGTTCAGCGTGGGATTCAGGATTCATCCAAAGCAAATGCACACCCCTAGTTGGGCACATTTTCAACCCCAAAATGGTATTGAAAAATTCAGAGATCTGCAGAATTCAAAGGATAATCTTGTTCCAATCCATAGCTTAGTCTGGAAGACATGGATCAGGTTGGTTCACATTAGAATTCACAGAAATTAAGTTCCCATTTCACAATATTTATTCAGCATCACTTTGTGTGTTGCAGGCATAAGACCTGCCTCATATTCCTTGTTGGATCGATTCAAAATACCACACTAGGTTATGCATATCTGACATGAACAGGCTGAAAAAGCCCAGTTTACCTTTAGAGGGAAGAGTCAATGGGATGAAGAAAGTTCTTTGAACCAGTTCTTGCTTTCTCTATGTAATACTAGTGATTAATTATTTGTGGCTCATGATCCATGATATTGCTGCTTAATTATTTTGTGCATTTCCACAACTGGTTATTGGAATTCTACTTTTTCCCTTTGGGCCTAAAATTAAAGGACAAAGCTATTACTGGATCTGCATGACATTTTGGGGGATGCTTCTCTACAAGTAGCTGAGACACAGAGAAGGTGATTACACACTTCATAGACTCCCTATTAAAGCACCTTTAGCCTGTCTTGATCTCAAACCAGCGCTCCTTTGAGACTCCGAGAGGCAGTTATAATTCTTCTCTTGACTTAATTCCCCACATCCCAATTACTTGTACACCCAAGTGGTTAGCTCGAGATCAAGATTTCTGAATTTTTAGTTTAACCTCAAATTGGAATTACATTTTTATGATACTTCTCAGTGACAAATTAATTTGAATTCCAATAATTTTCTGCCTTGGCAATTTTTTAGAACAAGTGGATCCAGGCACTAACATTCTGAGTTATTCCTAATTATAAATATTCATAATAACCCACTTACATACCAGTTTTGGCTATTTATCTGTGGCACATCAACATCTTGAACATTAAAAGAGAGAGAGAGAGAGAAACTAGAAGTGATATAAGCTTAGAATCATAGGATTGTACAGTTGCAAGGGACCCCAAGGGTGATCTAGTCCAAACTGATGCAATGTAGGAATCTCAGCTAAAGCATCCATGGCAGAGGACCATCCAACCTCTGCTCAAAAACCTCCAAGGAAGGAGAGTCCATCTCCTTTTGAAGGAGTCCATTTGACGGTCAGACAGTTCTTAGCATCAGAAAGTTATGATGCTTAGTCAGAATCTCCTTTCTTGTAACTTGAAGCCATTGCTTCATGTCCTACAGTCTGGAGCAGGAGAAAAGAAGCTTGTTCCATCTTCCCTTTAGCAGCCCTTGGATATTTGAAAATGGTTACCATATCTCCTCTCAATAGCCTCTTTTTGCAGGCTAAACATATCATAGAATCATAGGGTTGGAAGGGACCCTGAGCATAGCTGTCAACGTTTCCCTTTTTTTAAGGGAAATTCCCTTATTCCGAATAGGATTCCTCGCAAGAAAAGGGGAAAGTTGACAGCTATGACCCTGAGGATCATCTAGTCAGTATGCAAGTGGGATAAAACCTGCAACATTGGCATTATCAGTGCCATGCTCAAACCAACTGAGCTATCCAGCTGATTGATATGATTGATATGTCAAAGTCAAAGTTGCCCTGAATTCTTTGAATAGGATAAATATGTGTGATACACTGGGGAAGTCCCGAAAGATAGAGATTTTCCTCGAAGACCATAATCAATTATTTGATTTTATGGACATGTAGGACATTGAAATGATGCCCAGTTGCATTCTCCCCCCATTTTGCCAACCCCCACCTTGAAGTACTATGGACCAATTCCGAACATTCCCTTAGCTATGTGCTTCACTGAACTGCAGGCCTGGTGTTTTTTTACCTTGACAGTTACCATATTTTGTAGATGTGGATAAAATCCCCCACACTAAAGAAGCCTATCTTATTACCTGCCTTAAAAAGGATCAAGTGGCCCATAAAGCCTTCCAGGAGCCCTGTGCATTTGGTTGAATTTCCCCCCTTTAAACTTTTATAGGGTTGCCATTTCAGCATTATATATACGCAGTTAAATCAAATCTCTCTGTTCACTGTGAATTTGGGAAATGCAATCATCTTTGAATTCTGAGCTTCATCATATCCTTTAGAAGATAACTGAAGCTTAGTTATGTGTTACGGATACCACAAAGTTGATATCCTTCCCCCTCTGGACCCCTTATCCTTATTACTTGCCTATATATACAGTCATCCTAATGGCAGTCAAGGCATAAAGGCAGTTCAGCTAACAATCCCATGAACAGCAACCCTTCAGAATCATATTGGTAATTCAGAAGAACATCAGAGAACACACTCTCTGTGTGAGTCATTCATGCACATTATAGCCATGCATATCCAATCATGGGAATCGCTCCCAGGGGACTTCTTGTGTCTGGCACTCACAATGTGTGAATCAGTTGTAAGTATGCCTGTGTGTCCTATGATTTGCTTTCTTCCATGCTTAATATGCGTCTTCGTTCCTTGCAGAATGTGCTAAACATTCTGGCTCAGCTTTAATGCCCTTCCCAAGCTAGGTTTTTGTTTACGGATCTTCAGAAATTAATCACTGTCATTGAATTGTTAAGGAGAGAAAATAATGAGACGTTGATGAAGTGCCTATAATTTATGCACAGTGTATAAAAATCAGATTATGCAGAAGTGAATTGAGAATGTAAAAGATATTAGTGCAGTGAAGTCACATTGCAAAGTGTGATCTTCAAGGATGGTGTGAAACAACTCACAATCATACAAAAGAGTGGGAATTATTTGAGAGCATTAGAGCATAAGAAGAGCTCTGCTGGATCAGACCAAAGACCCATCTAGTACAGCATCCTGTTCTTACAGAGGTCAACCAGATACCTACGGGAAGCCCAAGGCAGGATCAGAATGTGACACTGCACCTGTCACTTGTGATTCCCCTGCAACTGGTATTCAGAGACATACTGTCTCCAGCAGTGACAGCAGAACTATAGCTACCAGGACCATTCATGAATTTGTCTAATGGCAATCCAAGTTGGCTGTCTTCACTTTATCTTGTGTGAGTGAATTCCATAAGTCAACTATACACTGTGTAAAAAAGTATTCTTTTGTCTGCCCAGAACATTCAGCTTCATTGAATGGCCAGGGCATTATGTGAGATAGAGAGAAACTTCTCTGTATGGTCTTTCTCTAGACCAGACATAATATTTTTACACTTCTATCATTTCCTACTTCGTCATTTTGATTAATGTGAATACGAGGGATAGATTGCCCAAGGTGGAGTAGCAGCAGTGTCGTGGGCATGCCTTCCCACAGTCAAGACGAGCAGGATGAGTGGGGGGCAGTCATTCAGAAGAGGAAGAAAGAGACTTGCCTTTTTCTCAGCCAGCCAAAGGAGTAGAGACTGAACCTTATCAGTACAGTGAGAGCTGGACGGAGGCCAAGTCTCTGTGGAACAGCCGTTAGTCACCTCACAGGGGAGGGGAGGGCCAGATTTCGGTTTGAGGAGGTCCTAAGCGACTGAAGGTAATGCGGCCCTTTATATGTCTAGCTGTCCTTTGCCAACAACAATTTGTCGCTGTTTTTTGTGTTAAATATATGCTATATGGTAATTTATGGACCTAATATGTATCTAAAGTCATTTGCACATAACAAAATATGTATTTTATCAAAGCAATTGTTGAACTTACCTTATATTTTGGAAATGTACATCCAGGTGTGTTTTTTTGTTTTTTTGGGGGGGGCAAGAGAGTGGTGCCCCAAGCTATAGATCGTTTAGCTTATACGTAAATCCGGCCCTGGGGGAGGGGGGAACTCTTCATCAGAGGAAGGGGTGGGAGATGATCCCGAGACTCCAAGGGCTCACAGATAAGGAAAGTTGTCAATCAAAGAAGAAGAGGTGGGGGCATTCTTGTGTTTCCTGTTTGCAACATAATATGAGCTCAGATGCCTCAACTTCCTCGTGATATACAGTCACTAGTGAAAGTGGCTCTGAGGTTAATTACTGTGTATAATAAATCTTCTTGAAAATACAACTACTGCTTGCTGATAACCTAAGACGGCGGCCTGTCAGTTCCTGACAAGCAGTGACCCTTGGAATGCAGCCATGTGGAGGAAGTAACTTTGAACCTAGCAGATCCTTGGGCAAGGCTGCTCCTTTCTGGCAGAAATTCACAACAGAGATTTGGATTTTCAGTCATTGTGCTTATATGCATCTCTAATAGAGAACATTATCTGTAATATCGGATAAGCCATTGCCTCTTGTGCATGGCTGAATATCCTGTGATAGTTGGGTTTCTCCATCTTGAGCTTTTGCCCTGCTCCTGTCCATTTCAAAGGGCCTGCTTCCAGGTAAGCATCCTGCAGATTGTGCCCATGAAGCACATAAGAGTCTCTTTCAAGTCAATGGCTATGTGCTCTCTGTGAGTGTGTGTAAAAGTTATTAGGCAACTGTCATTGAAAATCCCAATGGGATTTTGAAATGCTGTCAAATATCTAGAGATTGTTGAGAAATTTCAAATTCCGATATAAACCGATCTTATCTGCAGTACAACTGTGTGGCTCTGAAAAGTTATCCAATTAATTTTGCACTTCCTGAATATTCAAACACAGTCCTCTGGTGAAGAATATATCTCCCAAAATACACTTTGAAATAGGCATTTTTATTTTTATTTTTGCAATAATTAATCATGATTTAAAATAAGTATTTAACTGCAGATTTTAAAATGTGTGAACACAGGATGTACTAAACCCATGACTAAGAACGTACAAAGGTGACATGGACTGGCAATAGACCAGTTTGTCCCTCCTGAAAGAGATTCCTCAAACAACTTCTTTTCATTATTGTAGAAACTCGAGTTTCAGTGACAACAGAAGCTGATAAGATCACACAGCTAGTCTGAGGTGCCCCAAGAAAGCACTAAATAGAAAACCCAATGTTTTGATCAAGGCTAGGATATGGAGGGAAATCAATTATTGGTTCACTGACCCACCTGAAGAAATGAAGCAGTCACTGGTGGAGCCCAGCAATACCATGGGAAGTTGAGGCAGAGTTAGAGTGCTGAGGTCATATTGTTAATCTTCCATCTTTCTAGAGGCAGGTGAGAGAAGAATTTCCAGAGGAGAAGAAAATATTTTCTCTTTGAATCTGCATCTAGGGAACAGTTTGTAGGTTATGGATCATGCACACAGGCTGCTGAAATGCCTTTGCTCACGGTGAGTTTCGAAATGGAAGCCAGAACAGTCAAACACTCAGGCTGCATGCATTGTCCAGTCACATAGAAGCAGTTGTGAGTATCTGTGCTGTCTGTCTGCGGTATAAATGAAGCTACTGGAGTGGTCTGAATGGTATCCATTTTGTACTAATAAATAAAATTTTAGCCATGTAACAAAATTTGAAATCCCAAAGAATATGGATCACTGGTAAAAACATCCATTCAACAAAGCGTGGACTGAGGATGGGGGGTGCCCCCTTGTCATGGTTGAAATATTATGTAGTTAAGTTTGGACTGGCAGTGGCAATATTCCCTGTAAAGGTGGGTGGTCTTCCCTCAGAGACTGATGGAAACTGGTGTGAACACTCTGGGGGATTTTCCAGCAGAGAAAGCTGGCAATCCTGATTCAACCCAGGTCTCACTATGGAGCAGAAAGATGAAATGGGTGGTTTACACAATCACTCCTATGTCCCCTCTCTCGTGCTGTGAAGCCCACGTGGCACCTTGGTATTCTGGAAAGCTCTAGGCCACGAAACCAGCTGGACACATGTTTTTAAATAGTGTTTTTACTGATAATTTTTGTTGTTTTATTCTTTCCGTAACTCCCTTTGAGGCTTTGTTATACCCTTGTGCAAATTAATTGAAACAATGTAGTTTATTGTACAAAACTCACATATACATGTACAAAACTCACATATATGTATATTAGTAATGGATATGACATCCACTATTTTTAAGCAGCATTTGAACACGGTTTGGCATGGAGTCTACTAGTCCTGAATAGTCACTGTTGGTTTTCGGATCCCTGTACCACACTTGAATCAGGGCCTGAATGAGCTACTCCATAGTCGTACAGTCTACAGCACGGAGGTGACTTTTGCATATAGTCCACAAATCCTCAATGGGATTTACATATGGGGAATTCCCTGGCCAATCAAGTACCTGTATTTGCTGCTCTGTCATGAATTTCTTCACCACTTCCGATGTATGACAGGGGGCTAGGTCCTGCTGCAATATCCCAGTACTGTCAGGATACCTCTTTTCCAGCTCTGGAATAACTCTCTTTCGTAGAACCTCTATATATTGTGGTGAGTGCATCATTCCTTCTATTAGCTGCAGGCTTCGGACACCATAATGATCAACTGACTTTTCATGTTTGTTTTGAGTACAGGATTACAGGTAAGATAGAAAACATGCTTTGTTTCAATTAATTTGCACAAGGGTGTACAATCAAGTGGGGTATAAATATTGTGAAATAAATAAAGCAAACTTCCTCCAAATGAAGGGTGAATTCTAATTCCTTAAGGAAAAGTTCACAATCAGATTTCAGCATGAATAACGAAGAGTCTTTTGCATTTGTCTATATCCGTGGTTCCCAACATGGGACCCAACATGACCCACAGGGGGGCAATTTGATTTTTATGGGGGGCAATTTGAGAATGAATTAGACCAAGTTAATGGCCTTTTAGGCTTCCTCCATGTGAATAGGAGTTCACTTGTTTAATAATAAGAATTATATGTCACAGGGGAGAGGCATCAGGATATTAGAGATGCTTAGGTGGCCAAAAAAAGGTTGGGAACCACTGGTCTAGACCTAGTGCCTAAACCAACTATCCAGGAAGGGAATTTGAAGAATTGAAGCAAATAGAGGCAAGAGGTATGATCTCAGTTTTGCAAATTACTTTTTTTTTAAGAAATCAAAGGAGAAATTGCTGACCTTCTGACAACAATATGGAATTTGTCCCTAAAATCAGTTGCCATACCTGAGGATTAGAAAATTCATCAATGTAATAACATTTTTTAAAAAGTGATCTGGAGAAGATCCAGGAAATCACAGGTTGGCTAGCTTCACATCTGTTCCAGGAAAGCTAGTGGAAAGCATGATTAAAAATAGCATTACCAAGCATCCAGAAGAACATGGTGGGGAGAGAATCTGAATCTGTTTGCAGCCAAAAAATGTGTTAGCAATTCACACACCAAAGACAACTTTCAACACCTTAATTCCTTGTGTATTTTGGCCTTAGAATGTATCACCTAACAATGAACTGTGACAGCCATTTCGGGACTTTGACAAGAGTAAAACGCTAATGGCATACAGGCAGAGAGGTGAGTGCAGTCATGGATAACATTTTTCAGACTGAGAGCCATATCAACCCAGAGTCAACCCTCTGACCTCTTCATGTCATAGTGGGTGTGGTTAATTTTATTTTTTTGAAAGAGATAGATTTTGGGGAGAGTTGAGGCTGGTGGAGTTACAGTGCCTTTCAGTGTCATACAATCACAGCAGTTATGGGTCAGTAATGTGGAAAAGTTAAGGATAGTACAAAAGGATATATTGAATAAGTATTATCCTTCCTTCACTCACGCTAATAAGTAATATAGCAGAGCAGATTCCCCTCAATATCGCTGGAAGCCAGTTTGCAGATTCGTTTGACTCTCTTAGTTAAGATTATTTCCTGGTGTTCCCTTTGATCCCTCTTAAAAGAATACACAAGAGTCTTTCTGAATAAAGTAACAAAAAGTTTACTCGCATTTCAGTTCATGATATGATCCCTGAAAGGCAGGCTTTACTTAACAGTGACACAAAGAAACTGTGAGTTCATCTCATAGGGAGACTGAACTCATGTGCTGCTGGCTGAGAACCAGCAGACAGCAAAATTACGTTTAGATAACAAAATGGCTGCAGGGGAGCAGCATGGCAGCAAAAGAACAACAACGAGAGAGAGAGAGAATAAGACGACTGAGAAAATGGCTGCATGACTTGGTTCTTTTATGGAGTCAGCCACACCCATCTCCCAGGTCACATGCAGGGGGAGGATGCTCCAGACCAGTGGAACAGGAAGTTACACTGGCTGGATGTCTCTCTGCTTGTGCCCACTCTAGGGAAATAAGGAATGTTGCATTTGACTGCACCAATGGATTACATCCCACAAGTAAATTGTTGATGTTGTTAGTGGACAATTTGGAAGAGAGGCTTGAGGGGGTCAAGAAGCTTTTCAGCATCATAATATCACAGTGGGTTATCTATGGGAGCATCCAGTAACTTAAAAATAAAAAGTTTTATTTTTGAAATATTAAAATTGGGGGGCCTGAGAGGCAAAGGGGAAAAAAAACACCTGTTGAAATCCTGGCATCACAGTGGGGAACCCAAGGGAGGTCATTTAAAAATGATTAATATTTGGAGGAGTTTTAGCAGGGGTTACAAAAATCCTCTTAGTTGGCCAAATGTGGCCCATGGGCCATCGGTTTGAGGCAAGGAAATGGAAGATGAGGCCTCTATATCTGGTATCTGAAATGTCTGTTTCAACTGATTTATGGTAAGGCTCGGCCTGCAAATTTTTGTATGCAAAGTATGAAATGGCATAACCCCTTGTTTCACATAAAAGCTGAAGAAGAAGAAGACGACAACGAAGACGACAACGAAGACGACAACGAAGAAGAAGAAGAAGAAGAAGAAGAAGAAGAAGAAGAAGAAGAAGAAGAAGAACCAGAAGAACCAGAAGAAGAAGAAGAAGAAGAAGAAGAAGAAGAAGAAGAAGAAGAAGAAGAAGAATTTATTTATTTATACCCCACGCATCTGGCTGGGTTTCCCCAGCCACATTCAATTAATTGTTTAGAAAAACACAAGCCAATCTGATCCAGACAGAGGAAGGAAACAGCCGAATGTAACAATTCTGTCCTGAAAACTGCTTTCTTCTTCTTCTTGCTTTTGACTGATCCCATATTCCACCCATATAGACTCCTTCTTGTATAAACTGCGAACATTTCTTCGTGAATTTTCTTGCCTGCTAAGAAAAGATCACATTCTGCAAAATATATATATATATATATATATATATATATATATATATATATAACGAGGTATTATTTAAAAAGTACAAGATAAGCAATTTTGATAACAAGCAGACGTGTAAATGTTTAATGCTTTGCACTGTTGCCGGCTGCAGGAGAAACCCAGCCCGCAGAGTCTTTCATGGCAGTGCCCTAGATTCGCTTCCCTTTGTTCTAGCCATACATCTTTCAGAGCTCTCGTGGGTGCTGCTTTAATTTGGGAGAGAAGGGGGTGGGAGTTCTACAATGCATTTCCATAGAAGAGTGGGATAATAACTCCATGCACCATGTGGTGCGCATCACCTTTTTATGATAAATGCACAGTGTGACGCGTGTGCAAAGCTATATATACAAAATCCTAGCACAAAAGCATGTCTTAAAAAAACAAAAACAGAAGCAAAAAAATTGTAGACTGTGGGCTTCTTTGAAGAAAAATCAAAATATCCTCTTTTTTTGTGGGTGGGAGAAAGGTACACACAACCATCAACATTTTTACAAAGTTCTCTCTCTCGCCCTCTTTTTTTATTTTTTGGGAGACAATTTTCTCAGAGGCAAATTTCTTTCCTGCACCATCTGACATACAGCTAGGAGGCTCACTTTTCTTTCGGAAATAGGTTCAGTAGCGTCCATAATTTGTTTATCTCTTTGCTGTACATCTCAAACACTTATCTTGCATAACTGCTTTGCAGACAGGATGCCTAGGAGACTGCAATTCTGTAGCATACTTAATATGATGTTGGCTAGAAGAAAGGTGTTTTCTTGAACGAAACAGAGTAACTCAGATCCCTACAGACTTGCTGGTGCAAGGTATTAATTATTAAGTGTTAATTAATGCAATAACACCTTTGAACATAGTAGTAGCTATACACAAAATAATTCTTTGGATATATTATTAAACCCGTCTGTTGATTTTAACTGGAGGCACCCAGGAATTCAGTTCCCAGAAAATGCAAATTAATTTTGGAATCTGATCATCCGACTCCACTTACACAACTGCCCACCTGAAGGCAAGGGTCCTTCCAAGATATTAAATCTATAACGAACCGTTCTATATACTGTGCTACAAGACAACACAATGGGAACCAATCCTAGTATAATTGGCAGCACATTCCTGTGGGAAACTGTCCACTTAAAAAAGAGAGAAATAAATACCAAAATCAAATCCAGAACTGTGCCTCTTCTCTTGAAGAACAAAAAGGTGTTATGTCTTAGGGGACTAATTAGGTGCATACTGCAACGTTAAAAGGCAGAGGGCACTCCTGTTGCATAAAATCATCAAGGAAGATGCTATAATAGCTTGCAAGATTATATGGAAACTGACAATATTCAAAGGGAAATGTCACGCAAGAGGATGTCTCCTTGCTTCTCTTTGGTGATCTCCCTCCCTTCCCTTTGGTCACTTGTTATCTTCTCCTGGTTCTTTAATGTGACGGGGTGGGAGGAGAATCAATAAGCTGGTGCTTCCAACTTCACAAATTATCATACTTTGCTGGGGAAGCGTTTGTGCTCTAAAAGGCAGTGCATGGCCATCAGCTGAAGTGGGAATCGCTGTTCTTGAGTGTTAAAGGCAGAGGGCAGCTGTTAACGTTCTCTCTCCCTCTCTCTCTCTCTAACAAAAGGATTAGAAGTTACTAGGACAAAACCAGCACGGTGTGTACAAAATCAATTCCACCCTTTGAATACATCGTAAGACATTCATATTTAGAGAGATAATAAGATGTTACTTTGAAGAGAGACATTTTCCCCCTCCCAAAGCTCACTCCTTTGTGTCTGTGAGCATCCTTCATGTAGTTCTAATTCTAATATATTGCTGGGAAAATAGTCTAGGCAACCCACGGCAGCCAAAATATTGAAAGTGGCTTCCACTGTTTCACTATGGCATGAGCATCTATAGGCAACAGCAGCTTTCTTCAGATGTATGAAGACAGGAGCAGGCTGTTGCCTATGAATGCTCAGGCCCACATGACACATTGTGCAGAATGAGATGTTGGAATGAGGTGGAAATGAGGAGGGCACAAGCTCGAAAGTGACCCATGTTAAACAAAGGACATTCTCTCCTTGCACAGAGTAAATCAGTATGCATTCTAGAGGGCTCTGAGAAACTTTTTCTTTTTTTTAAAGGTAAAGGTAAAGGTACCCCTGCCTGTTCGGGCCAGTCTTGCCAGACTCTAGGGTTGTGCGCTCATCTCACTCTAGAGGCCGGGAGCTAGCGCTGTCCGCAGACACTTCTGGGTCCGTGGCCAGCGTGACAAGCTGCATCTGGTAAGCCAGCGCAGCACACGGAACGCCGTTTACCTTCCCGCTGGTAAGCGGTCCCTATTTATCTACTTGCACCCAGGGGTGCTTTCGAATTGCTAGGTTGGCAGGCGCTGGGACCGAACAATGGGAGCTCACCCTGCCGCGGGGATTCGAACCGCCGACCATGCGATCGGCAAGTCCTAGGCGCTGAGGTTTTACCCACAGCGCCACCCGCGTCCCTTTCTTTTTTTTACTGATGTGCTATTTTCTACATGCGGTGATCATTCATATATATATATATATATATATATATATATATATATATATATATCATATCCCCCCCCAATGCACTTCTGGTGCAATCATGCCTCCAGAATTCTATGTCCTTCATCTTCAGATTTCTACATAGTTCATTTGCATAATGTATAGAAACACTCTTGGTTTACAATACAGTGGTACCTCCGGTTAAGAACTTAATTTGTTCTGGAGGTCCGTTCTTAACCTGAAACTGTTCTTAACCTGAGGTACCACCTCCCGCTGCCACTGCACGATTTCTGTTCTCATCCTGAAGCAAAGTCCTTAACTCGGGTTACTATTTCTGGGTTAGCGGAGTCTGCAACCTAAAGCGTCTGTAACCTGAGGTACCACTGTACCAGAATGAGGTGGATCTTTTAAAGTTTACTGCCTTTCTATTTATTCATTTTTATAGTTGTGTTCTCACCTGGTTTAGGAAGGATATTATAAAGGCAGCCAAGAAACCGTTTGTAGTCCAATGGTGTCTCTTTTAACTCACGTCACCAGAGGAGTCATTGATATATTGCTGCAACACTGTGGGTCTCTCTGTAGTGTAGAATTCCTACAGATTTCTAGAAACATATACCACCACGACCACTATGACAGCTTACCTACAGTTTGGTATGGAACTATCACCATATTGATTCCTTAAAGGCAAAGCTGCAGCACGGAATAATCCTCTGTTAGCACAGGACTTTCAGCTCAGTTGAATGTATGTTCAGCAAATAGCCTTGCTCAGTCCAAAGGCTTACTCCCCAATAAGGATCATGTTCCATCCTTAATCCTGTATTCAATGGAAGGTGATGACCGCTCACCCCTTCTCAGGTAGGCGGCAATTGCGGACCTTGCCTCCATCCACCATCTTCAGCAGCTAGGGCCCACATGCTTTGCCGGTTGTTCAGGGAACTCCCCGGCCGGCATAATCAAGGAGCAGGAATCCCTTGCCAAAATGCCAGCTCTAAATGGGCCATCAGTGGCCATGACAATTTGTCAGAGCCTTGCTGGCTGGCCAGACATTGCAGGCCATGTCCAGTCAGCTGGCAATACATAAAAGTAGACTGTGCCTACTCTGCACAGCACAGTAGGTGGTTGGGCGGCAAGGCGTCTTAAAAGCCACTTTGTGTGGTGGTTAATACATTAGGTGCAATAATAATAATAATAATAATAATAATAATAATAATAATAATAATAATACATTTTTATTTATACCCCGCCCTCCCCAGCCAAGACTGGGCTCAGGGTGGCTAACAACCAATAATAAAAACAAGTTGATTAAATTACAATTTAAAAAAGATTTAAATACAACAGTAAAACATTAGGATGCAGCCTCTTCACAGGAGGAGAAAGGAAAAAGAAAGAGGGGGAGGGAATCAAACTGATTCTAAGCCAAAGGCCAGAAGGAACAACTCTGTCTTACAGGCCCTGCAGAAAGAAATCAGATCCCGCAGGGCCCTGGTCTCATGCGACAGAGCATTCTACCAGGCCGGAGCCAGTGTTGAGAAGGCCCTGGCTCTGGTTGAGGCTAATCAAACTTCCTTAGGGCCCAGGACCTCTAGGGTGTTGCTATTTATGGACCTTAAGGTCCTCTGTGGGGCATACCAGGAGAGGTGGTCCCATAGGTACGAGGGTCCTAGGCCATGAAGGGCTTTAAAGGTCAAAACCAGCACCTTAAATCTGACCCTGTACTCCACCGGGAGCCAGTGCAGCTGGAAAAGCACTGGGTGAATATGCTTCCATGGTAGAGACCCTGTGAGGAGCCTTGCTGCAGTATTCTGCACCCACTGGAGTTTCTGGGACAGCTTCAAGGGCAGCCCCACGTAGAGAGAATTACAGTAGTCAAGCCTGGAGGTGACTGTCGCATGGATCACTGTGGCCAGGTTGGGGCGGGAAAGGTAAGGGACCAACTGCTTGATGCGGCGAAGATGGAAAAATGTCACCTTGGCTGTTGCTGTAACCTGCGCCTCCATGGAAAGGGAGGCATCAAGGATCCTAGTCTTCAAGCTTTGGGGTGAAATGGTGCATCATCCTGTTCTGAATGAGCAATGTAATCAGGTACCCTGTTATAGGGGTCTCGGTGGAAATCTCTGTCCAGAAGCCAAGTGTGGGGCAGACAGGCCATATAGCAGGCATAGGAAAACTTGGCCCTCCAGATGTTTTGGGACTATGGCTCCCATCATCCCTAGCTAACAGGACCAGTTGTCAGGGATGATGAGAACTGTAGTCTCAAAACATCTGGAGAGTTGAGTTTGCCTATGCCTGCCATATAGCTTCCAGTGGCAGCCTTAGGGTGGCCATCTTGGCAGGTCAGTGTCTTGGGGGAGGCCCAAATTCCTTGGCACAATGTCGTTTCAGCCCTCCAGCAAGAGGCTGAAATCAATATACACCCAATGCCTGAGCCAAAGTTCCACCTACACCTGTAATCACCTGTAAGTCGTGGCCATTTTTTAATCCAGATCATTATCTGTTTGAGTTCATTCTACCACACCTGAGAAAATGAGTGGCCCAAGGTCACCCTGAGAACATCATGGCTGAGTGGAGAACGTGAATCTCATCAATCTAAACAGTCTATTCTATACATTAAAACACATACCCGGTGCTTGACCTGCCTGATCTGAGCAGACTTTGGACAGCAACACTGCAGAGAAAGTAATTCTAGGTTAGTAATCACAGTTGAGGGCCTATAAGTGATTATTTGCCCAAAAATTGTGATAATTTTCACTTGATTCCCTGTTTATATACTCATATTTTCTAGTGTCCTGCCCTGGATCTGTTAATGAGCCGATAAATTTAGATTAGATATTTGTTCCCTTAAGTCATTATCTACAAAGTAGACTTCTGGCAGCGTTATCAGCATGAAAAACACAAAAATGAATCTTAAAAAGGCTGAATGGAAAACAATAACTTTTAGAGCTTTGATCTGCCATTCAGGTATACCATACTAAAGGCTCAGGATATCAGGATAATGGCAAACAGAGGAAGCAGAACTAAAAAGAGCAAACAGATATATTGGGTACTGGCAATTGAAATGGAAGGAGGGAAGCAAAGGAGGACCAGTTCTGTCATGAGACAGGGTGAGGAAGCAGTAGAAAGCAGAAGTGGGTGGGGGGTTTTTTGGAGGGGAGGAGGTACCATGAAAAGGCAGCAAATGGTAAACTGTTTCATTAATTATCATATTTGTGGTACTGGTACCATTTGATTTTTTTCATCTCAAGCACCAAAATACGTTGTGCTGCCTATAGACCAATGATGGCCAAACTTGGCCCTCCAGCTGTTTTCGGACTACAAATCCCATCATCCCTGACCACTGGTCCTGTTAGCTAGGGATGATGGGAGTTGTAGTCCCAAAACAGCTGGAGGACCAAGTCTGGCCATCACTGCTATAGACCATCTATAGTAAGTGAAATGATCTCACAGTTATAGGACAAGGAACTCTAAATGTTTGCTCAGCTTGGTTGGATGTGAGGTTAAATCAGTAGCCAAGCATTAGAAGACAATGATTGATTCTTAGGAGCAAAAACTAGAGGAGAAAAGGAGGAAGAGAGAGAGAGAGAGCATACTGCAAGGATGAAGGCAAATGCAAAAATCACAACTGATAACAAAAAGCACGTAATAGGATTTCCACAATTCTATAATTGTAGCATGCTGAACTTGGGCTCTTAGAACCAGAATTTAAAGACTTGCCATAAAGAACATGATCAGTGATTAAAAATAGTATTAAACTGAAATATGCCTCTTATATGCAAATGAAATGAAGCAATTTAACAACAATTAATAGTTAATCAGCATTCTGCACATCCCTATGTAAAGGAAATGCACATAAAGTCTGATTCTCAGAGCTCTGTGGCAGTGCAGACTCCTTTGATATTGATACACTTGCAGTGGTAGAACGGTCTGGGAAGTTCAGCCTAAGGAAATAAACTCACTTGGTGATTTGCATAATCATAAATGTTATCAGAGAGAGAGAGTTAAATAAATGTTTAAAGAACATAGGTTTGGCTCTAGGCAAAATGGAACAGAAGAGGACACCATTTCTTCTGTATATTCAACACTCCTTTAAGAGTTGGAGCCATTTTGAACACTGGGAGAAGCCGTGAGAGAACATATACAAGTGACCGCCCCTCCACACTCTTCTGCTTCTGGGTATCATGGAAACAGAGGATGTGCTTATCTTTCCTGTAGGAAAATAAATGTATTCTTGTGGATGCATATGTGTGTATTCTTATACTATAGGGATGAGAAATGTTCAAGTGATCTTCCGTAGCACAGAAAACTGGTCATTCTATTGTTTTCTTACTATGTGACTTAGCATTCAACTGATAGGCCCAATTAGCTTTGAAATATGAAGAAAGTTTGCACTATGGTCAAGAAACCAATGTATGTTGATCACTGGTAAGGAACGCACAGCTGTTTACATTCTTTTGCATTCTTTTCTATTTCCTTCTAGGTTTTATTTACTGGGATGCAGAGCAATTCTCCAAATGATCTACACGCCTGATTTATGCATGTTTTTACTGGATCCTAGTGTAAATAATAGTCCAAGGGATGAGGATTACTGCCTAAGAGTTCTGCCAAATTAAGCATTTTGTAGAAGAGAAGGTTCTCCTCAGAACTAGAGATCTCCAGCGTGAAGGGCCACAGGTTCTCCATCCTAGGGTTGCCATACGTCCTCTTTTCCCTGAACACATCCTCTTTTTCAGGGGTAAAAGCTCTGTCAATTCACCCAGAATGGGTGAAATTATTTTGCTGTTGAACGTTAAGAACTTTGCTACTAGCAATATATCACAGCTTCTATAGCCTACATATAGTAGGGGTATTTAAAATGAGAGTTGTCATAGCAATCCATAGTTAAAAGTAGAAGTTGGCAGGTGTGTCCTCTTTTTTGCTCATCAAAATATGGCAACTCTACGAGTCCCTGGCCTTAAATTCCCACCAACATGCAGGAGATTCCTCAGTATACAAATCAACTTGGAAAATGTTTTCTGAAAAGACAGTTCAGTAAGTTCTCCTTCAACCTGTAAAATACTAGCTTTTGCCATGTTGTGCTCCAAGAACAGACCAGGAATAACAACTGCTTTCTTCTACCTGCTTGGCATGGGTTTAAATGACAATGTTTAAATAATGGACACAGATTCTCCCATTATTACCCAGTCATTGTCTTTTAAATAAATATTCATGATTTTGGACACCAAATTGTCCCTAGGCTATCATTTATATAGGCAAAAGGAAAGCAAGATGTTTGCCGATACTAACAGCTGTTTTCCAGATTCTCCGAACTTCATTCTCTTACCAGCTGTGAGAGGTGAGATGAACTCAATCTATTGAGACTATTGGCACAGTTCTGTTAGGCTTGGCATCTTCCTTGTCGGTTCTCAGTGGGACACTGGATGCTGAGCAAGCAGTTTATAAACATTTGTGCTTCCAATTAAGCCATAACACTATATGAGTTATTATGCTTTGCATTTTTGTGTTACACCGCAGAAGATACTTTGTACCGTCATCCTGTATCGTTAATTCTTCTAATATTTCTCCTGAAGGAGTTTTGTTGTGCATGCAATAAGTTTTGTATTTTCTTATAATGACTTATTCAAGCCCTCTCAACCAGGCAGTGGTTTCTGGAACCAGAATAAGAGTGAAGCCACAAATTTCAGCAAGGCGGCTTCACCAAGATATGTCAGTGCAAGAGCACCTTTTCCATGTCAAAACAAATTTTTTTTCCAGACCAGGAGCTCCACTGATATATTAATCCAGTAACGCAAATGCAACATACAAGTGCTATGCTATTATTGGAACACATCCAGAACAGTGAATATGTCGTATGAGTTTCTCACTTTTATAAGTGTTCCTACCTCAGCAGAACAGCACAATATTCTCTTCACACCAACTGATACAAATGTATTACACAAAAGTAATTTCTCTTGCTGAATGATGATCAGTTGGGAGCTTCACCTCTTACTCATGATAACGTACCACAATTCTACAGCCCAGGATATGGCCTGAAGGCATACAAAAGAGGTCTGGGTGAAGCTAGTTGCTGCTTGAAGCTGCCTTGACTTTCATGAACATCTATCCTTGTATAATCCTGCCTGCGAGTTAAGAGCTGCTGGGAGAGGTTTCTTAATCTCATACTATTGGGAAAGTTCAGATATATCTGGTTAAAATGTGGCTTTTTGCACAGGCATTTGGAAACTGATGTTGATGCTCAGATGTGATAGGTTGCATTTTTTATATTCTCCTGGGGTTTTTTATGGGTGATTGTACCTCACCCTGAGATCTTTGGGTTAAGGGCAAGCATATAAATATTTCAAATAAGTAAACAAGGACATGCACACTCTAAATAAATAAGGGCAAGTTGTCTCACTGAGACTACAGGCTCACATAACTAAACATTTCTCCAATTGAAAAAAAAAAAATCTCCATGTGTAGAAAACTAGATGTGAGGCATAAGAATTATACTTAGCTTTCTCTTTGGCCGGCTTACTTTCTATGTGGAAGGATCATTCTCACCATCGTCATCATCTGAATTGAAAGTTTATTCAATCGTAATACAATTTCCCCCCTTCAGTTGGAAGTGGTGCTTCTCAGATACAAGTTGACAATCTCCATGTGAAGGTGGCTTAAGGTTAGATGCTAGCAGTGAGAAATTTTTCCTTGTTCTTGTTAAAACAAGTGTTTCTTACAACGAATATAAAGTAAGGGAATCAACATTCTGATTCCCACATCTGCTAATCTGAGAGCTGGATGACTTATAGCATCAAGCTACCTACCAGCCAGACTGCATCTCAAAGCATTTCAGTCTGCTCCTTCACTTCCCCTGCATTTTGCAACCTCTCTCTCTTTTTATGCAGTACATCTGCCATTAGGCTCCACTTGATCGGTACCATTTTGGTGGGGAGAGTTTTGCTCCTTCAGCTGGTGAAGCACACCCATTTCTGCTTTAGATGAACCTCCTTCCTATCCATTTCTACGGATAACTGCATTTGCTTATGCAAACCCAAGCCTTGCTCTGGAAATGCTCCTCTCTTCAGCACTGATGTGCTACTAGCAACTGAAACATGTTTGGCATCCCGCAGACCTTTCAAGAGCAGGCACAGTCCTCATTCATCATAGAGCTTGGATAATTGAGGCAGTCCACCTGCTCTGCATCCTTTCCTGTGATGCTTGCTGAGTTGTGCTTTTTTCGACTCTTCCCATGACCTCTGGCTTCCCAGATACTTGGGATATAAGCTGAAGTGGATGTGGAGACTCTCAGCATTTTTCACTGGGTGCTACAAAGACCTTTTCTTACATGCCAAACTTGTTCCTTTGCTTCAGACTGTCACAAACTGTACTAAACCTCTTGCCACTTTTGCACAATATATATAGTTCTTTGATCTCTGTGTGTGCATTGCACACAGATTGAACTGACCAAATGCCTATCCTTAACTACTTCTCAGACATTTTATTTTGGGCCATTTCATGGCTCTGTCCCCTTAAGCGTCTTCTAACAGTGTTGGCTGGTGCCTTAGTTATATCTCTGCTTGGACCGTGGAAGCCTGGCTTCACTGATACTGTAATGCATTATATAAAAGGGATGTGGGTGGTGCTGTGGTCTAAACCACTGAGCCTCTTGGGCTTGCCAATCGGAAGGTCGGCAGTTTGAATCCCCGCAATGGAGTGAGCTCCCATTGCTTTGTCCCAGCTCCTGCCAACCTAGCAGTTCAAAAGCACCTCAGTGCAGGTAGATAAATAGGTACTGCTGTGGCAGGAAGGTAAACGGTGTTTCCGTGTGCTCTGGTTTCTGTCACGGTGTTCCCTTGGGCCAAAAGTGGTCTAGTCATGCTGGCCACATGATCCAGAAAGCTGTCTGTGGACAAACACCATCTCCCTCGGCCTGAAAGTGAGATGAGCGCCGCAACCCCATAGTCGCCTTTGACTGGACTTAACTGTCCAGGGGTCCTTTACCTTTTTTACCTTTTACCTTAATGCATTATATATAGAGCTGCCATTGAAGACAGTTCTAAGCTGCAATTTCTAGAAAGCACAGGTGCAATGCTGTTACCTGTAAGTGGCATGATTATCACATGGGAGCCTCTGTCATCTGAGCTGTGGGGAGAGGCTAGAGGTGGTAGTCCTCTGACTGTGCAATGCTCATCCTAGGGAGACTCACCTGGGACCTACTCTGACGCCCTGTTGGCACCAATATGTGTCTTTTTCCCAGGTGTTGTGATCTTCTGCACTTTGCTTTTGTGCTACTTGGTGGTGGTTCATATTCTGCTGTGCTTCTGTTGCCCTTTTAGACTGTGGTGCTTTATTGCGTGGCAAGACCCCTCCCCCATGTGAAATAAAGACGCCAGACACAGAATTTTAGGTTAATGGGCATGAAAAGGCCACAACTTTATTGATTACAGAATTGGAAGGTATTGGCCTTAGGCATTGGCTCCTATCGACTACCCGGCATAGGGACCGGGAAGGGTTGTCCACAAACCGTGGGAGTCCTGTTGAAGTACGCCAACTAGGATCCCACGGGTGTCACCGCTCTGGGGCGTGCCGGGGGCCCTTACCTCCTTAGGTTTCGGACAAGGCAACGCCCCTCGGAGTCCTCTACCGGACTACCCATACTCTTGGGGAAGGTGATGGCGCTTCCTTCCCCCCTTCATTTGCATAACAATAGACCCCTGCCAATGCCTAACCGCCAATACCAAATTAAGTTGTGACGTTTGCTACGAGGTAGGCGAAAAAACCAAAAGGCCTGAAGTGAGCCAACTTGGAAAAATTCCTACCAGGCCCCATACGGCGACCAACCGAAGTCCATAGCAAGGTCAAAGCTAGCTAACCTAAAGGGAGGGTGGGATGGGAAAACCGCTCGCTGAGCTGGGAAGGGGGCAAAGAGGGCGGTCCCCGGTCGCGCCAAGCCTTAAATGGGCTAGGCCACGCCTCCCCGGCCCGCTGATTGGCGGGCCGGGTTGCTGACGCGCCCGGGGATTCCCTAACCACGTGGGGGCAAGGGCCAGCCCCCGCGCGAGATGTGGGAGGGACTTCTGCCCGCAACCCCCTCTCCTCCCGAGTCGGAAATGGCTTTGCGTGGCAAGACCCCTCCCCCATGTGAAATAAAGACGCCAGACACAGAATTTTAGGTTAATGGGCATGAAAAGGCCACAACTTTATTGATTACAGAATTGGAAGGTATTGGCCTTAGGCATTGGCTCCTATCGACTACCCGGCATAGGGACCGGGAAGGGTTGTCCACAAACCGTGGGAGTCCTGTTGAAGTACGCCAACTAGGATCCCACGGGTGTCACCGCTCTGGGGCGTGCCGGGGGCCCTTACCTCCTTAGGTTTCGGACAAGGCAACGCCCCTCGGAGTCCTCTACCGGACTACCCATACTCTTGGGGAAGGTGATGGCGCTTCCTTCCCCCCTTCATTTGCATAACAATAGACCCCTGCCAATGCCTAACCGCCACTCGAGCAAAGCTCGCTGCCAATACCTTCAAGCCTGTAACCAATTCCTAATCCCTGCTATGATGTCCCCCAACCAAATATCATTACCAACGTCAGACAAATGCACGCCATCCCATCTGTAGAGGGCCTCGTTGCTGTACTGGATTCCCGGGTGGCGGATGACGCCCCCGCCCAGAGCTGCCACTCTACGCTCAACAGCCCGCTGCAAGACCTTTCTTGCTTTATTGACTCCAACCGGGCTCACACAATCCCTCCATGTCCTCCTTTCGAGCAACGAGGACCACAGGATAGTAATGTTTGGGTAAATCGCCAACAAGCCATCAAAATCGTCAAAGATGTTCCATCTCAAATCAATAGCTTTGCGGTAAGCTAAGTCATTTTCCCCCAACTGGATGAGCAAGGCATCTGGGGGGCCCTCAGAGGCGGCTCTCGCCATCACGGTTGGCTTAAATTCACTCCAGCGCATCCCTCTTCGCGCTAGCCACGTCAGCTCCACATAAGCAGGTAAGTTCAGGTTTTGCCCCAGCCCAGAACTAATGGCACGATTCCTGGCCCAGTGCACAATGCTGTGGCCCACCAACCAAATGCGTATCTTTCGGGATTCTGAAAAGCAAATAGACAAGAAGCCAAGGTCAGCGACACCCAGAAGTCATATGTTCTTCCTTACGTAAGTTCTGTATGCATTAGATTTCCACCGACCCAGATCCTTTACCCTCTCCGTGGAAAACCCGAGGTGCACGGCCGTGGTTGCAGCACCGATCCGGAAGGAGTGCGCCGCAAATTCGGTCGCGGGCTGCCCGCATGCGGTCAGGGCCCTACGCATCACCCGCGTAAACTGGTGCCTGGCCAACGGCGCGCCGTCGGCATGGATTAATAGGGGGCCTGGGCTACTGGGTCTTAGGTAGAGGAAACGCCTAGTGTCCCTAACTGGGCACGGGCCGCTACCTTGAACGGCTGGTAACCGTACAAGGGCCCCCCTGCCCTGCTGGTCAGTCTTGGAGCTCCGGACTTGGACTGTAAGCTCGTTTGCCGAAAGTGTCAAATCGCTTAGAAGAATACCCCTCTGGGCGTGGGGAGCCCCTCCTTCACAAACCAATTCCCCAATGCGAAGGGCCCCAAAGAAGGCTATGGAATAAGCGGCCGAGAATAGGCGAGCCTCGTATTTTGACCAGCATACTTCACGTAATTTTTTGTGTATCTGGGTCAGAATATCGAAAGTTATGGGCCTCCTCCTGTCAGGGGTGGGGGGCTGCAGCCGGCGCCACCCTTCCAGGGTCTTACGCACTATAAATTTAGCGCACGGATCAGTGTCGAAAAAGGTTTTACAGAAGTATGAAATCCCTGCGGAATGAATATTGAGAGTCTTAGGTGCCCTGCCCATCTCCTTCAGGTGCGCTAAATAGTGGAGGACCTCCCTCGTTGAGGGGACAGATTTCTGTTTTGAGCTGGGAAACTTATTGCGGAACTTCTGAAAGTCCGCCCAAGCTTTTTTGTACGATCTCATTGTGGAAGGGGCGACTGCACCGAATACTCCCTTCAACACTTCTTCCTCCCAAGACTCCAAAGATGCTCCGGGAAAGGCATCGATGATTGTTCCGCATCCGGCGCTAACAAGCGGAAGCGCTCCATCTGAAAGCGAGACAGAGCATCCGCAATGTCGTTATTGATACCTGGAACAAATTTGGCTGAGAAATATATATTGTTCTCCAAACACAGGAGGACGAAGGACCGCAACAAATTTCCCACCCTAGGGGTGCGCGCGGACTGCCTAGCAAGGACCGCTACCACAGCCTGATTATCTGTATTGAAACAGACCCTGTGATTGCGAAACTCCTCCACCCAGAGATGTACTGCCACAAGAATTGGGAAAAATTCCAAGAATGTAAGGTCCCGGGAAATGGGCTGGCCCTGCCAGTCTTCCGGCCACTTTTTTGCGCACCACTGCCCCCTGAAATAAACTCCGAAACCCAAGGATCCTGCTGCATCTGACTGCACTTGGAAGTCGGCATTGAGTGACATGGAGTCCTGCCACAGGGATATGCCATTGTATTTATCAAGGAATTTTAGCCAGACCTCCAAATCTGCCTTTACTTCTTTGGAAAGGCGGACCCTATGCTGCGGGGCTCGTAGACCAGCCGACAGCCTGGCCAGGCGGCCACAAAAAGGACGGCCCGGTGCTACCACTCTACAGGCGAAATTTAAGTGACCCAGCAGGGATTGAATTTGCCTTAAAGTCACCTTCCTTAGAGGCAACAGCTGATGTATCAGTTCCCTAAGGGCTACCAGTTTCTCCCGGGGCAGTCTGGATGTTTGGGCTACAGTGTCTAACTCGATGCCTAAGTAGACCAATGACGTGGCTGGCCCCTCCGTTTTTTCAGCGGCCAGCGGCACCCCCAGCTCACCTGCTAGGGCCATGAAGGCCTCCAGAAGGGCGGAGCAACGTTGTCTGCTATCTGCCACCAAAATAAAATCGTCGAGGTAATGCGACACGCCCACCGATCCTGTCCTGAAGCGTAGGGCCCAGTCCAGAAAGGTACTAAAGGACTCAAAAGCTGAGCAGGCCACTGAACAACCCATGGGCATTGCTTTGTCAATAAAATACGCACCCTCAAATCTAAAGCCCAGCCAACGAAAATCCCCCGGATGGACAGGAAGAAGGCGAAACGCCGACTCGATGTCACACTTGGCAAGGAGTGCTCCCCGCCCAAATTTGCGGATCATCTTTACTGCTTGGTCAAAGGAAGCATATTTTACTGTACACAACTCCTGGGGAATCGCGTCGTTGACCGAGCCTCCTCTTGGATAAGAGAGATTGTGGATCATGCGGAATTCCCCTGGGGTCTTCTTCGGAACAATGCCCAATGGGGATAGGTGAAGACGTTCTACTGGTGGAACGGCGAAGGGACCTGCTACCCTACCTGCACTGATTTCCTTCTCTATCTTTTTCCTTACTATCTCTGGCCTTTCCCTAACTGATTTTTGATTTTGTGGGTCCCCGGTGCTAGGGGGGAAGGACACGGGGATTCTGAAACCCGTGGAGAAGCCCTCCCACAGGTACTGAGCGGACTTCCGGTCGGGGTATTGATCTAACAGGGTTTTGAGGGGCTCAAGATGGATTGGGGAAAAAGCCAGGCCCAGATGCAAGTTACTGACGGCCACTGGCCCCTTGATGGGAGGATCCGGGGGCGCCCCTGTTATTGCTGTGGAAGAACCCCCGGCCCCCACGAAAGGGCTGCTGTTTGTTCTTGAAGCACGCAGAAGCGGGGTGATTGCCCCAGCATCGCTCACATTCGTGAAGATACTTACAAGAGGGACGTGAGCAAACGCCCCTGTTGTACTCCCAGCAGTGGCGCCGCCGTCTCGTCTCTGTCTTACCTGCCTTGGCTGGATCCTGGTTTTTCTTTTCAATGTATGGGTTGACGTCCTCGCCCCAGTAGTTAGGATCCGTTAGATCCCAACGGGTAGACGGCAGAAGAGATGCATTTCTACGGAAATTCTCATCATAAGTTAAGGCCGCGTTTTCCCCAGCTAGCGCATGTGCCCTCCTCACGTGAGCCAGGTAGGCCACCAGATCCATGGAGCGCCGCGGATAAGCCGCGCAAACGACTCCCATGAAAACCTGAAAACCATCCAGCCAGTTCTCGAAGGTTCTCTCCGCCCTAGGAGTCCTATACCTCCGCTTTCCAAATGAACGCCTCTTCTCACCTTTCCCAGTTAATTTCGTCGGGGGCAGAAGGGTGAATATGTCCACGTAGTCCCCATTGAGGATTTTATTCCTCTTTTTCTGGGACAAATGGTTCCCCAGTATAAAATCGGTGGACTGATTAGTGGCGACTTTTACATCCTCCACTAAGGCCCCGTCCTTCCAGTCGAGCACACCATTAAAGGTCTTACGATGGGAGTTTGCCCTCCTTTCATGCGCCCACAGGGGGATCCCATGATTCGATTCCCCTAAACCCCAATAATTATCCATGGTGCCCTCGCTATCGGAATCCGAGGATGACGTACCTGAATCGTCCTCAGTCTCGGACCGCTTACTCCTTTTCTTCTTGGAAGAGGTATGCTTTCTCTTGGCCTTTCTCTTCCCTCCTTGTGCATCCGCGTTGGCTACGTCCATACCGTCTGTTGCCCGCGCCCTTTGAGGTTGGTCCTGATCCTCCTCCCAGGCGGAGCCCGCGCTGTCATCGGTAGAGCTGTGCTGATGTTGCTGCTCCTGAAATACACTAGGAATGTCTACAGCCTGAGAAACCGTATTGCTACTGGTCCCTTTAGCTACCACCTTCCCCCTGGTGTGACCTTTGACTGGCGCCTTGCCCCTTCCTGCGCTTTGGCTGGCTTTTTTATTCATGGCTGCCTGGGCACGGGTATTGGGGCGACATGTGTTTGAGTTTTCCACTTGTGCTCCTCCTGCCGCCGGTACCCTGATGCCCGGCTGGCCCTGATTGTTGGGAGGGGTATCAGGTATTACATCCTGAGATGGTTCTGGGGCCGGCAGGGCCGGAGCCCCAGGCCTGCATTGCCTGTAAAATGTTTCAAACGCCCTAAAAAACTGCGCAAAAGCTTGAGGATCGCAGGGCATGGCCATAACTTGGGCGCTGTCGCCACCTGCAGATGGTGCCCGCTGGTTGCCAGAGGTGGAGGGCTGCTGGTCCCCGCCAGATGCCATTGCCAGCAAAATGAAGGCCTGGTACCCTGGGGTTAACCACCGAACAGAAAAGGACCTACTCCAAACAAGGCACGCTGCTGTGGATTTTCGGCTAGTTCAGTATTGTCTACACCACTGAACGCGCCTACTCAGACTAGGGTGCTGACACTGAATTCTGCCTAGCCCAGTACTGTCTACACTACGAAAAGCACCTAGTCGAAAATAAAGGCAGTGACCTATGGGTCCTCCTAGTTCAGTATTGTCTACACAGGTCAAGGTCCGCTGATGCTCAAGATGCTGTTCTACTTCTAACTTTTCTAATTCCGCTTATTTATTGCTTTGCGACAACTATACAATAGCAGATGCAGCGTTTGGCAGCCGCACTAGAAGAGGGCTATTGCATGAAATCTGGAGTTTTAATTTTAGTTTTATTTAATACTTATTTATTTATTTATTTATTTATTTATTTATTTATTTTTATTTTATTTTATTTTATTTTATTTTATTTTATTTTATAATTATTTAAATAATTATACGTATTTTATTATTATAATTATTATCACTATTTATTGCCTTTGACTGCCTTACTCTGTGCCTTATGCTAATCCAAACTGATAAGCCTGAAACTCTTACAAAATTAGATCACCTCTTGCAGCAAGTTAAATCACCTTAAATTAACTGAGTAGTAAAAGTAGAACACTGCCCAAGGATTAGGGCGCAGAGATGCCCTGTTAAGTTAGCCGCCTAACAGCCGCCTACAATAACTCTATTAATTTTCAGAGGAAATACAAACTGAATCTGTAAATTTAATAGGTTCACCTACAACATGTAATCTCTAAGCAGCCTCGTTTTCAAGGCAAGCAGTAATTAGATCGCCTGAGTAAATCAGCGCGAAAATTAAAATCTCCTAAAACCCAATGAATCAGTGACGTCGCAGTGATGCAGAAAAAAGGCGCTGCAAATACAAAGGGGGTTTATCCCTGTCTTATGATCCCTGCCTGTGTTACTGTGCCGGCAAAAGGCAGGATAACAGAAGGCAATGAACAGAAATAGTCACACGGTATTGTCCTCTAGTAAAATGGCGGCCGCCAGGCAAGCCACGTGGTGTCCAAAATGGCGCCGGGGAAGACGGTAGCCCAGCAACGAGAACGCCAACTTCGAGGGATAGCTCCCGAGCCAGCTGTAAGCCCCACTGCTGCGATCACTATTTAAGCGCCCCGGCCCCCCCAAGCAGCGAAGGCGAAGGGTAGCCGCTTCGTTAATTAGCTGCAGGCGTTAATGCAGGCGTTAATGCTGCGGCAGCAGGCGGGCTTGGAGGCCGCGATGGCGGGTAATAAGTCACACGGTACCCGCCTCTAGCAAGATGGCCGCCACACAGTAAAACACGTGGTATACTAGGAAGTGACTGTTAGTAAATATCGCTACCCCCCCAAGCGCAGGAGCCGATCAGACTCTTCAAGGACTGGGCGAAAGAAAACGCCTCCCCTCCCGTGGGCGACTGAACCCAAGGCAAAACTGCACTGTTTTAGCAAATAAAATCAAATGCGTTCCGAAGCGGAGAAATATCGGCGCGCTCCGACACTTCCGCAAATTCCGCCCAACCCCGAATGTAATTAATGCAGTCCCCGGCCAAGAATAGAGGAAAAAAGAATCGGACAACCTGATCTTCAGCGCCTGCTGGAAATGCGAGGAAAGTTTCCGCTGCCCGAACCGTGCTGCCGCCAGACAGCTGATCGAGATCCCCGGAGCGCTGCCGCCCGTCAGCTGTTCGCGAGGGCCGTTCACAGCAGCAGGATCTCCCGGAGCCCGAACGCGGGTGAGGCGGAGAGGAGCGCGGACCAATTCACTGGATAAGGCTTCCTAGCAGGCTTGAGTAAGCAATGGAAGCGTCTCCGGAAAGTCGGAAAAATCCGCAAGAAGAACGCCAAAGAAAAACCGCTCGCTGAGCTGGGAAGGGGGCAAAGAGGGCGGTCCCCGGTCGCGCCAAGCCTTAAATGGGCTAGGCCACGCCTCCCCGGCCCGCTGATTGGCGGGCCGGGTTGCTGACGCGCCCGGGGATTCCCTAACCACGCGGGGGCAAGGGCCAGCCCCCGCGCGAGATGTGGGAGGGACTTCTGCCCGCAACCCCCTCTCCTCCCGAGTCGGAAATGGCTTTGTAAACTTAAATTTTTGAAAGCTGCCTTGCTGTGAAACAAACGAACACTGATTGGAAAGTATCTCCTGTGAACTACAGTGGGGGTTCCCAAATCGTTTGTCCCATGGACCACTTGAAAATTGCAAAGGGTCTTGGCCAAGGGTCTGCAACCTTTAAGACAAAAAGAGCCACTTGGACCCGTTTCCGAAGGAAAAAAAAACTGGGAGCTGCAAAACTCGTCATTATAAAAATAACTTTTTTATTATTTCTTTGTTTGACCCCTCAGAATTACTCCTCCTCATAGAAATAAATGTTAAATTAACAAGTTACCTTTTTGTGTGTGTGTGTTCTTCACTCCCCTTCAAAACAGTGACCAGCGTACATGCCCCCTTTCAATGCAGTGATCAGTGTACATGCCCCTTACAATGTAGCGGGCGGGCAGGTGGGAAGGTAACGTCGGGATGGTGCGTGACTAACGCACGCACCGCCCCCATGCGACGTCACAGCCAGTACAGTGCCCGCCACAGGGGGGAGTGTCGGGGCGCACAATGCGCCTCCTCCCCTCGCTAGTATCCACCCCGGAGCCGCGGCAAAGGTGTAAAAGAGCCACATGCGGCTCCGGAGCCGCGGGTTGCAGACCCTTGGTCTTGGCAGATCATTTAATGAATTCTCTGCTTCTTGTAAGCAACCGCAAGGTGCTGTGCTAAATGCTGTATGGTTTTTCATTCTATTCTTGTGGCTTCTTTTATTCCTTATAGAATCACAGAACTGTAGAGTTGGAAGGGGCCACCTAGTCCAGTGATGGCCAAACTCGGCCCTCCAGCTATTTTGGGACTACAGCTCCCATCATCCCTGACCACTGGTCCTGTTAACTAGGGATGATGGGAGTCATAGTCCCAAAACAGCTGGAGGCCAAGTTTGCCATCATTAATCTAGTCCAACCCCTTGCAAAGCAGGGCTCTTATGTGGGGCTCAAACCCACAGCCCTGAGATTAAGTGTTTTGTTTTCTACCAGTTGTCTTACAATTTGAATAAAATTTTAAAAATGAAGGAAGCAATAAAAATAGAATTTAAAATTAGTATATAAATATTTGATGTATCAGGATGCACCATGTCTAGTCTTCAACCACAAATCCACAGACATGCCATTGGTCATCCATAGAGCACAGTTTGGAAACTAGCAAACTCAAAGCAATCTCATAGCTCTGGATACACTTCTTTTTGCTTCAAAGTCCAGAGCGTGTTTTTTGGGGGGAAACATGATGCTGCAACCTTCTTGCAACCAAGCAGTTGGCATGTGGCATGTGCTTGCTTAAAAGAGGATCTCAAATCCCTGGAAGAAACACAGGGCAGAAATAAAATAAGTAAGGCTGCAACACTATGAAGAGTTGCTGAGCTGTAAGACCCACTGAACATCAGGGGACTTACTTCTGAGCAAATATGCACAGAAATCAACTGCTAGATTTTTAAATGTTTAAAACATAACCCCAGCTCTCCACCACCCCCAAAAATGTTTCTTACAAAAATCCAGCTCTGGACAAAGAACAGAAAATGCAACAGGAGGAGCACTTTAGCATGTTCTCAACTACTAAACATGAAGCAAAATTGCAGACAAATTCATGAAAGATGCACAAAATCCTCCTTGTTCTTCAATGATGATGAATATATTCTCTTCTGAAAGATTGATGCCATTGTTTTCATTCTCCACTTATTTGGTGAAATTGTTCTAAATTTATATCCATAGCTGTGTAAAAATTGTCAAAAACATGCTACACCAGCAGTTTCCGTAAAGTCTATATATAGAAGCTTAGGGCTCCGGTCCTTTACCTCCATACCTGGGCATAGGCTCCATTTATCTCAATGAAATTTAGACTGTGTATACATAATATATTTAAACCATATTTGAAAATACACACTTTCCTTCAAATAATTCTGGGCACTGTAGTTTGTTATGGGTTGCTGGATATTATAACTCTATGAAGTCTCTCTCTCTCTCTCTCTCTCTCTCTCTCTCTCTCTCTCAAGTCTCTCTCTCTCTCTCATAATCCAAATGGTAACTTTCCTTTCCTCCCAAGCTGCTTTCAATGGACATGATTTTAAAAAGCTGGTATAGCTCACTTGGTAGAGCATGAGACTCTTAATCTCAAGGTCATGGGTTCAAGCCCCATGGGGGGGGAGATTCTTGCTTTGCAGGGGGTTCAACTAGATCAATGTTTCCCAACCTTGGATCTTCAGCTTTTTTCAGACTACAATTCCCATCATCCTTGACCACTGGTCTTGCTAGCTAGGGATGAAGGGAGTTGTAGTCCAAAACTAGCTGGAGACCCAAGGTTGGGAAACACTGGACTTGATGAAGAGATCTTCATGGTCCCTTCCCACTCTACAGTTCTAAGACTCTAATGCTGGATGCAACCTATTAAATGAAATAATGCATCTAACAACACATTTTGTTGGGCCTTATGATCAGAACTGAAAACATTGTGCTAGTCTAGTGAAAAGCTTTCACGTTTTTCCTTGATCCCTTGCCATGCCCCCTCAGTTTCAAAAGCCATGAAGTGTGTGACTGTGAGTCCTGCAGGCCTTTTCCAACTGGCTTGGAAGCGTAGGGCCTTGACTGACTCCAGCTACAAAAGCTAAGGCTGCTGAACAGACCCTTGGTCTGAGGTGTTTGTGGTGTTTTGTTGAGGGGGAGTTTGTTACTATTGTATTTTTTTTGTATCTTTATTTTAGATGTGGACATTGTTCAGTTTGGTGGTGTATTTTTAATGTTTGGTTTAATTTTTATGACTTCCTTTCTTATGACGTAGTTATGCATTCTTTTCATGTTGTAAGCAGCCTTGAGCATGGTTTGAACTGTGGAAAGGTGGCATACAAATAAAATTGTGTGTGTGTGTGTGTGTGTGTGAGAGAGAGAGAGAGAGAGAGAGAGAGAGAGAGAGAGAGAGAAATGATATTTCCCCAAAGAACAAGTTGAAAGAACCAGTTTTCTGGTTAACAGGGTTGATGGTTATTGACGTAGATTTCTGAAATACTCAAATATCCTGCATTTGAGAGTGAAAGAAAAACGCAGATGAGCAAATTGGGGCAGATATACTGTTCCCGTGATCTACAGTTAGTGTTTTGTACATGTCTAAGTCAATTACATTGAAAGGTAAAACAGATTACAGGCACCCCTGCTTATGTGCAATCCACGTGCTCGTGACTACGTATATGTGCGGTGCTGGGAAATAAATTAATAATTCAATTCTAACCTGAAATGGTGGGAGAGAGTGGGACACTCCTTGCGGCTCATGAGGAGACTCTCCTCAAAGCCCAAAGAGGACATCAGTGAGCCAAAAGTCCAGAAAGAAAGACTCCAAGCTCTCCAAAATGGCACACTGGAGCGCTCATTGCTGCTGCACTTCACCACTTGACAGCTGTTGGGTGTGAAGCTGTATCTATTGTATTTCAAATCAGAGTGACTATTTATTTAGAGGATTTAGAGATGTAAGAGTCATGAAGACTGAGGTCTGCATTTGATGCGAAGTTATCTTCCTGTATGGGACGCGGGTAGCGCTGTGGGTTAAACCACAGAGCCTAGGACTTGGTTGGTGGTTCGAATCCCCGCGATGGGGTGAGCTCCCGTTGCTCAGTCCCAGCTCCTGCCAACCTAGCAGTTCGAAAGCACGTCAAAGTGCAAGTAGATAAATAGGTACCGCTCCGGCGGGAAGGTAAACGGCGTTTCCATGCGCTGCTCTGTTTCGCCAGAAGCGGCTTAGTCATGCTGGTCACATAACCTGGAAGCTGTACGCCGGTTCCCTCGGCCTATAGAACGAGATGAGTGCCACAACTCCAGAGTCAGTCACGACTGGACCTAATGGTCAGGGGTCCCTTTACCTTTACCTTTACTTCTCTTCCTGTGGGGCTCCAGTTTGCCTTGGAAGAGAGGAAAATCCTGCATCTCTCTAACTCTCTTGCACAAATCCACAGGATTTGGCATCTAGCTGTAAAGAAATGGGAGCTGGATCTGAAGTAACAAATGCAAAGAGATATTGGACAGGGAAAGAAAACCTCGGAATAAACCGATCAACCCAGCAAAGTAAGGAACACGGATCCTTTGCCTCGTTTCATTTGCCTCCTGTCTCACATAGTACATTACTAAAGTGGGCTCCCTACTTACACACATTTCACTTGTGCATGTGGGGGCCCAGAACGCAACCCTCACAGAAGTGTGGAGTTGCCTAAATATCGGTTGTGCATTAATACACCAAATTAGCTGTGGTTCTTCATCTCATGATAGATATCTGATATAGGATGTAGTGCCAACTCATTTGTCCATTACTGGGTGGACAGTTTTTCCTCAAAATGTTGCAGGAAGCAGGTCAGCAATCTAGTTCAGTGGTACCTCGGGTTACATATGCTTCAGGTTACATACGCTTCAGGTTACAGACTCCGCTAACCCAGAACCCAGTGCTTCAACTTAAGAACATTGCTTTGGGATGAGAACAGAAATCGTGCTCCAGCGGCGCGGCAGCAGCAGAAGGCCCCATTAGCTAAAGTGGTGCTTCAGGTTAAGAACAGTTTCAGGTTAAGTATGGACCTCTGGAACGAATTAAGTACTTAACCCGAGGTACCACTGCACGCAGCTTTTTCCTTCCTCTTTACGAAAGTGGTGGGTCACACAGGTAGAACGCCAGTTTCACAGCACATAATTAACCTGGAGATGAGATCATGAGGAGCTATGGGTAGACACTGGCTCTTATGGAAACTTTAACCTGTAAACCTCATATAAATGTTGTAAATGTTTGCTTGCTGTTGAATGAAAAGTCGGGAACTGATGGCAAGAGCTGCCAAAAGGCTTTTGCAAAAGGAGCACACTGTCTGGGAAATTCTTTTTTCTTTATTTCTGCAAGGGTATGAATATGATGGGATTTATTTCCCTGCTGAATTGTCTATGGGTCTTCCTACCCCAAAACTTTCTCGCTTCAGGCAGAAATATGCAGGTTATATGTCTTGTGCAACCTTCCCAGCAGTTAAGCAAGCACAAACCTGTCAATATGCTGGTAATAAGGAAATAATAGGAAATAACAAGCTCTTTCCCTTCCTCAAGATTGTACAATGCAGGAATATATATCAGACTATTGTTTCAGGTAACCCAGTATTTTCTACATCAGGGGTCTCTAAAATGATGCTTATGAGCATCATGGTGTCTTCAGACATCTCCCTTGGTGCCTTCTAAGATCTTATTTGCCCCCCTTTGCCCCCTAATTTGTATTAGTTTTCAATTGCAATCCAATAACAGCCTCATTATAACAATACCAATTTATAATACAATTACTAATACCAATCGTTCAAATACCAAATTATATAA
The DNA here is from genome assembly GCF_027172205.1 of Podarcis raffonei. Lineage (NCBI taxonomy): Eukaryota > Metazoa > Chordata > Lepidosauria > Squamata > Lacertidae > Podarcis > Podarcis raffonei. Next base: position 19,278,863 of record NC_070618.1, read on the forward strand.
TTTATATAAGGTGCCCCCCATGTGCTATAATTGATGGTTTGATGCTTTTCTTTATTTCTGCGTTCCAAAATCTTATTAATTCCTGTCATAATAATAATCCCTTATACAACAACTGCAATATTAACAACTTCTATTCGTGTTGACACATTAAACAATTTATAAAACTACAAGTGAGGCAGTCAAACTATATCCTTGTTCTTCCTGTGTGTGGCAATTATTCTTTCCATGGTGTTTCTTCCTGTCTTTGGGAAATGTTATGCCTATCTTTTGTTGGGATACTGCCAGGGAGACAAAGTCCATCATAGCCCCCAAGCCGGCTGCCGGACGATCCATCGACCTCTGGTAGACACGCAGTATCAGCAATTAGCGACACGAAGCCTCAGAAATAGTATTCCACATTCTTAGGCTGGTGCACACTCTATCAGCAGAATTCACACAGCGAAAGATGCACAGCAGGAGAGCATTTTTCCAAGTTTATTCAGTGGTGATCAGAACAAAGAAAAACATGACTGCCTGCTTGCGTGTTCAGGCAACAACAGAAACGAAAAGCAAAGACACAACAGAAACATCCTGTGAAACAGGAAATATGCAGACTCTGTGACTCACAGCCTGCTCCCTTTTAAGGTGGAACGGAAATATCCTAACATCTTTTCCTGGTTCTTGCTGTTATGCATCATGCCTTGGGTGGAGTTGATATCACATTGTTGTTGCAGAAATTTCTCCCTCACTCTCTCCTATGTTTTGTTGTTTTAACAACAGCTGCAAAAGTCACTCTGCCTCCCTTTTTGTGTATGTACGGGGGGTGGTTATTATTTTATCCTTGGCAGACAAGCTACAGCTCCCAGCCATTTATTTATTATTATTCTCAGAATGTACCCCACTTGGGCCCAGAGGAATCCTTAGGAAAGGAAAGAAGAGAGCAAGGCAGTTGTGCTTCATTTCCCAGCATCAGAAGGAAGAGGAAACTTCTTGGTAACTATCTGAAGGCCAGAGATGTAGTGGGGGGGTGTTCGAGGTGGAAGCGTTTTAGTGACTGCAGTAAAATGAGGGGTTCTGGAGTCGCCTGCTTTGTTCAGGTGTGTAGTTTGTATGTGTGCTGCCTGGCTGTATTTGTGTGGGGCTTGTTGTTGTTTTTCCTGTAGGGGTTGCCAGGGGTGCACAGGATTACTGAGTAGTACTAGTGTTCCTTGTGGGAAATTGATAGTGCTCCCTAATTCTCCAGTTCAGATTTGAAGCCATATTTAAAGTGAATTATGAACACCAATATGAATCTTCTTATAGTTTCTTAGCATTGGCTGGAGCAGAAGGTCAGGTAAGGAAATGAGAAACACTGCAGTTGTGGAGATATTAATTCCAGGACTGTGGCCAGAAAAAGGAGAGGAAGAGCAGAGATTTGGTCTCTTGTTCAAAACACTAAAATCCTAACAAACCCTGGGCTCCCAGGCCTGACAAATGTATTGACTGGTACACCACCTTTTCTCTGAGAAGATTGAGGTAGCATGTATGGTTCTCTGCCCTTCATTTTATTATCACGATGACCTTGTAAAGTAGGCTAGGTTATTCACCGAGTGAGCTTTGTGGCTGATGGGGGATTTGAACCTAGGACCATCACTGTACACACTCTGCCCCAATGACTAAGCCAGTATTGTTGTTGTTATCCTGCCCATCACCCTAAGGTACAACAATTAAAACACACTTGCTTAGGGTTGGTTTTGGTTTTCTGCAAGCCTCAATGGAGAGCATTTAACTCACAAAGAAAATCATTTTGGCAATTTTCCAGCGTCTTTTTGTCACAAACAGTAGGTATGATAAGTGGTTTGCATGTTATGTCTACTGGCTTCATAATATCAAAGGGCCATCGAAACCGGTGGGACCAGAAATTTACCGAAGACTGGAGTAAATTTACGGATTATTTGAAAAGTATTTGTGATGACCAGAAGACATTTGTAGGTTTACAAGAAGTTCTGTGAGGAATAAGATTAGAAATATTGTAAAAATGGAGAAGGAGAGATGATATGTTAAGAGATGTAAAGGCAATATTAAGTTAGGAAATGCATAAGAAGTGATTAAGATGGAGGATTATCAGAGGTGCTGATGGAAGTCCAATAAGATTGCATTTGTGATAAACTGTGTGGTATGTTTTATAATTTTATATGATAAAAACCAATACAAATATTTTTTTAAAAAGAAAATTCAGTCTATTATGGCAAATTATTAGTCGGCTTCAGCAATTTATAGTTTGTTTTCACTGTTACTTTTCTAGTTTAAACTCTCCCAATATTTCTAAATTAAGAAAGCAAGACACTTTTTACTTCTACTTTTTATCTGTAAATACTGGCAACCCAGGAGCAACATGAAATGCATAAGGATAGGGAAACTGTTTTTCAACCCCACTTCTCTCTTTTCTTTTGTGTCTTCCTGCTTATCCTTTCTAGGATGTGTGTGTGTGTGTGTGTGTTACCCTTTTTTAATGCTAATGCATGAATACTGGAGAAGCTCCCTGTTATAGATGTGATGTCACTGCTGTGTAAATACTATTATTCTTTGTCAGGATTTTAGACCCCAGGGATAAGAAGAGGAAAGGGAAAAAAGCCAAGCTGACCTCTAAATATGTCCTTCTCCTAGGGAAGAATATGGCAGGCTGGGGGCCTAAAAAGAGTTGAATTTTATCTCAGCTGGGAAACAATTTGCAATATATATATACTGTATATATGAATCGCTAGGGTTTTTTGTGTGCTGGCTCAAGGGGGTATCAAGGGAGCAGACTCTGCATGAGAAAGTGGCCATCACGAGGTCATCAAGAGAAGGCGTAAGTCCAGAAATAATGTCCCAAAGCCTTGCTGAGAAAGAGCTGTTTGAACCGGCAAGCTGTAGAAGGGAGTGCAGCTTTATCACACGAGAGACTAATCAGTAGAGGTAGTGACAAGTCAGCCAGCTATGACTCAGCATTTCTTTTTGACAGAGTCGCTGGTTGCTGAGGTTGGAGTTTTACAGTTGATGTTTCTGCCCTTAGTCACACAACCTGCTTGGAAGATCCATCAACAAGGAAATTGCCTGGTAAAGGAAATTGCCTGGTAACGTGAAAAAGCACGGTTTGAACACAGCAGTACCTGCCGGTAATATACACAGAGATAAAATTTTTAAAAAGTGAGCAAAGAGGAAAAGGACCCCCCAATAAATAAATAAATAAATAAATAAATAAATAATACTGGTGAATGGGAGATGGTGGCTTCTCAGATGGTGCGCTACGAGCACCTAATACTTATAAAGAAACTGTCCAAGAGCCATGGAGATTACCCTTATGGATCATCATTTGTTATCTGATCATCTGGGGGCGGGGAATCTCCTTGAATTTGGTTTAATCATTATTTTTTTATGAGATCACACCTTTGGCAACTGGGGATTCCCAGTCAAGCCAATTTGACCTATACCATAGGTATGCCTCACCTATTTCGATATATGAAATGAGAATTACATTACTTAAACCCACCAAAACCCAACAGTCAGATGGAGGCAAAACTAATGCTATTAAACAAGTAAGCCATTATGAAAAGAACACAGCACCGTAGGGGACTTTGATGGCTCTTCCCTATGCAATATGCTGATTTTTATGACAAAAAACTCCCACAAAACACTCAGTAAGAAGCTTTTCAGAACCACACTATGGCTAGCAATTAGACTCTTATTCAACGCTTTCCATGTTGTTTTCTCTTTCCACGTTCTCATTACGACTCCAGTGATGTTTATTGACATTATGGTGTTTTTAATTAATAGAATAGCTTTCTCCCAATGAAATGTTTTCAGTAACAGAAATGAGCTAAATGGATGCAGCAGCCCACATGAGAGGCAGAGCAAGCCTGGGGATGGATTTCAATTTTTTTTTTAGGTGATCTCTCTTTCTGTTTATCATTGCAGTGACTGGAGATATTGTGGGTGGCTAAAAAAAATGCATTTGCAAGCATTGAATCTTTTGTTCTGTGTGCAATCAACTAATTTCCAGAGCCACCATGTTCGCTCATCCTAAATGTGTTGTCAAATGGGATAAGAGAATGCGCTGATATGTGGCTATTTATGGCCTTCTTTTCAATTACTCGCCGAATCTCATTTCATTCTCTTCAGAGTCACATTCCCTGTTCCCTGTACACATCCATAGATGGGAGTAAATAGCTTCCACAGTGGCATTCATGGTTTTGAAGAGCCACCATCTGTTGCTTCATCTCTTGGGGTTGGCAGCTCTGTAGAATGCAAGCAAGCTTGGCAGGATTCCTTGCATAGGCTATAGATCCAGATGTAACACGCAGGGAAGGGTGAATTATTGAGATTACTGTTGCAAAAGTGACCAGAATGTCTCACTATACTCATGAAAATAAGTAAGTAAACATGTGCAGGCAAAAGAATAGACACTTTAATTCAGTATAATATGATAGCCTAGGCTGGATCATCAACACGGCTTACTGATCTTTAAATTACTAGTATTTATCACAGTGGGTTGCATCCAGAATGGGGCTGGTCTCTTCCAAGTGCTCCTTCTATTTGTGGAAGGAACTTTGAAGTCCAGGAAGCTCCAAGCAGAAGAAGGAAGGGACAGTTTTCAGCAATTCCCCCATTGCCTTACAGCTCCCTGGACTAACTCCTGTGCTGTTTGAGAGGTCTCTCCAACCATCCAGAAACGGCTTTTAGGGTTGCTGGGGACACAGGAAAAGGCAAGAATCACTGCCCACCTCTCTTTAGCTGGAGCATCCCATCAGCAGATTTCCACTCACAATAGCTCTGGATCCTGTTAATTATTATTGCTTAATTGAACACTGAAATGGAGAATGTCTATTTGAATGTTGCTAAGGGTCTAACACTGGAAAATTCCATTGGAGTATACTAAGCTAGAAAGAGCTTTCTGAGCTTCTAGCTGAGTTGATGTTAACTGCTGATGTTTTCTGCTAACCTTCATGTGAGTGTTTAACCTTGATCGTGTGATCAAGGTATTCAATACCAAATCTCCATTCTGAAAGGGAGTTGCCTTTGCTCTTTTCTTTCTAGGCACAGTTGGAGAAGGATGTGATGCTTCTCCAGGAGCGGTATAGCTTTAGGCTGGATGCAGGTTAAAACAGGTGATGGGGTACCTGCAGCTTCTGCTGCCTGAGGCAATGACTTTAACCTGCCTAATGGCTGGGCCATCACTGGACAACAGGGTTCTCCTGGTCCTACTTAGATCCTCCTGCTGGATATTGTAAGGGAGAGGAGATTTTTATTTTTATTTTTTGCACTTGGCGCAAACTACATGCTTAATGTAACGTGCAAGTTGACTCTGAGACATCTCTCTAGATGCAGCTTCCCGAATCTCATCCATCATAGAGACAAAATTTGGATAAAGATCACAATAGAGATAAAGTGGGGGGAATTCTTCCTCTGCTGTAAGATAGGAGGCTTTATTATAGTAATTCTTTATTTATTTATATTATTTATTTATTTATTATTATTATTATTATTATTATTATTATTATTATTATTATTATTATTATTATTTTCAGATGAAATACAAAGTAATTGTGAACTTGAACTAATAAAGAGTTTGTGAATGGGACTTCAGTCATTCCGCTTTATTTCATTCATTGTGTTCTGACAAATTTCTGTTAGGATTTCTGTGGCCTGATTGCAGATGGAATCCAATAAAGGCATGACTTTCAGTTAGCCTCATATCTTAGGAACTTGTCTGTACCCACCTATCAGTGTTTACAATATTTACCAAAGCTAGATAAAATGTATTTCCGTCAGAAGTTCTAAACAGTAGACTGAGAGGCATCCCCTATCAGAATAGGCTTTGTTTATGTTCTCAGGATATCGATTGCATGAACCATATCCTACTGCATTGTGGGCAGTACGAGCAAGCAAGGGATCAACTGATCAAACGCTTACTAGCAAATTTGCCTGGAAAATCTGAAGCCACCCATATTAAATACCTTCTGGAGGATAGATCAAATGATATTACACTGACCGTGGCAAAGTTTCTTTCAGAGGTCGCAAGAAACAAAGACCATCATGCTCTAGATATACATAACAAAATGATTAGCTCAGTCTCTTTTGCCTGTTGTTTGGTTGCCTTAACTGTATTTTGTTTTGTAGGTCTATGGACCGCAATACACACACACACACACGCATGCACACACACTGTTGGGATTTGAAAGGGGAATGTTGAATAGTTCATAAAACACTGTCATTCCTTGTGGTTTAAGTTTCTGCATTGCTTGGCTCTGAAAGGGAGGGGAGACAGGCTTGGGTTGCCGTTGACTAGGGAAGTGTCCTAGCATTTGCCACTCGCACAACTTCTTCCCCACTCTTGTATTAATAACAATCAATAGAAATGATGCTTTAGTTGCTGTGAATGTGTGAGCCTTTACCCTTAAAAGTTGTGTGATATGTGTGTGTGTTTTGTCTAAGAGGAAATCATAGGAAATATATACCTGATCACATTCCCTTCATTTTATGGAAAGGCTGAAAACTAAATGAGGTTGGGGATATCATAATCGGGGGGGGGGTTTCAATTCTTCACCAAAAATGAAATAAATAAGATCATTTGATGTGCGTTCAGCATAATAGGACAGTGAGTATAACCTACTCAAAGCCTCCAGATGTGAATTTAGTTCAAGGAAGACCCAATCCCATCAAAGTGGAATCAGTAGGATAGATAGAAAAGAGTAAGGCAGATGGCAGATTTTTCTACATGAAGCAGGGTGAGTGCAATTTTTCGAAACAATGTTTTGCAGCACATCTGGCAGGCAAACAAGAACTGGGACCTGTAGGAATAGTAAGAAAGATATTTCATGATTGATATTAATGGAAAATAAAATAAAGGGCCTCACATGATGCTAAGTGGGGAACTTTACATATGAAGCTGAATATTCATTTAAACAAAATAGTAGTATCATTATACCCTTGGCTTTGTTTAACCTGAAGTGTTCTCACATATGCATTTATGAAACAATATACAGTGGTACCTCTGGATGCGAACGGGATCCATTGCGGAGCCCCATTCACATCCTGAAGCGAACGCGACCCGTGTCCCCACGTCTGCGTGTGTGCTGGTCGCAACTCGCTGCTTCCGCACATGCGCATGACGTCATTTTGGCCATCTGCTTATGCGCAAGCTGCGAAACCCAGAAGTCACCTGCTCCATTACTTCTGGGTCGCCGCACCACGCAACCCGAAAATACTCATCCTGAAGCTACTTCAACCCGAGGCATGACTGTACATGAAAAGCTGTAGGTGCAGAAATCAACAATCTAAGAAAAAGCTCATGTGAAATTCTTTGGTACCTTGATGTAATTAAATGCTTGCTTGTCAAAGTTTATTTTTAATATGTACAAAAATCAATGTTTCTTCCTTACAAAGTCTAAATAATTTGAAATATATTTTGCCCTGGATATTGAACATCTAGGTCCCCACCTAACACTAGTTAAAGGCAACCAGCTGCACATAAGAACTGCAGTTCAACAGATGTGGATATTCAGATGTCTACTTCACAAAATACACATCCTGCTATTTCTATGGGGCCTGGACAAGCAATGGGCCCCCTTATGCGTATGAAAGCTTGCTTCTGTTCTGATATCTGGGGTGGCCAGTTGTGCACTGCAAAAAACAAAAACAAAACAAAACAAAACAAAAAACACTAAACCAAAGGGATTTGTATAATCAAACAGGGGAACTAGTTCACGCAAAATTTGCATATGATGAGATAGGCATTAATCTGCAAATAAAGTAATATAAATATGATACATCTCACCAGATTGAGGAATACAGCCTATTGACTTGTGCACTGCTAACCAGGAGCTGCTAAGTGTTCAAAGTTCCTGCTCCCCCTTTTATTGGTTCTGTATCTTAAACCAGACACTGATTGTTCTGAAATAGTGGATACTTTCAAATGAAGGGCTGTCTTCTGCAGCCCTTATAAATTGAGAACTGTCTTCTGTCAACCCTATAGCTATCTCTTGTTCATTAATATATACCATCAGGGTTAGCTGAATAACTACCAAGAAGGACTTTGAATAAGTTCCCATTATATAATCAGCTGACCATGGTTAAGTTGGGAGTAAAATAGGGCATGCAACTGTATAGCTTCTTTCTTCGCACCTGAAGGCCATAAAAGCCTTTTAATATTAATGTCCATGCAAAGCAAATCAATGGGGTCATGAATGGTATTTTTATGGGTTTATAGCTAAGGAATGCATGCTCATGAATATTATTATACCCTCTCCAGCAAACACGACTCACTGTTTGTCTCCCAAGGTCAAGCCCACAGATCTGTAGACATTCCATTTCCCTTTCTTTGACGTGTGAACTAAGGAGAGTTTTCTGCAGAAGTCTAATAATTAAAGATAAATGAATTAACTAACTATATCCCGGCTGTCGTTCTCATTGAGCTATCCCAGATTAACCTTGCCCTGCTAATGCCTGCTAAGACATTTCCAAAGGAACGTACAAAAGTAGGAATTGTCATTTTCCTGCTTTGATGGCCTTACTTAATAATACGTGGTAATATAGCTTATCAAGATGGAGGCTAGATGTTTATCACCAGCTCAGAGAAATCACACCAATTCGGCCACAAAATTGAATAAACTTTCATCAGCTCTATGGGAGCTTTTAGACAGCTGGATTCTGTGACCCCTGTTCAACTTCCTGTACATTGGATTCAGAATGAAAATGCCAGGGAGCTAGATTTTAATCTATATAGTAACCATTTAAAAATGGAATGGCTGGTTCGCTGTTGTGGGAATGTATAGGAGCATATCATTACCCTTGACTGTTCCTATTTGTGTTGCTCATAACAAGGATGAATTCAATCCCCCAGTAAGTGCAATTAGGTTCTCTTTGATTTCAAACAATCTGACCTTAAATGGCATTCCATTTTTCTCCTCCTGAAAATAATCATAAAGGAAAACATTACAAGAGTGGCGCAGAATGAAATCTTGCACAGCAGCAGGGAACTGTGGCATTAGAGCATGTTACTAACGATTGGTAAAATGAAAAGCATTCCCCATTCTGAGTGGTGGAAATATGGTTGCTAACTACTTGTAAACAAATAACTAGTTTTCTAGCACAGCAGGCTTGTAGTGGTCGCACAACACATGCACAAATTTATCCGATTTTTGCAGGACATACCTCAAGGATTTATAAACAGTTCATTTTAATCCTTCAGTTTTAACCAACAGCATCGCTGCTTAGCAGGTTTTGCATGTGTATGTCTGTCAGATGGTTGGCTGTTGCTGACAATCTTTCTGGACTGATATAAATGTGACAAGATCTACTACTATGAGCTATTGCCTGAGAGAGTTCAGTCCTGCTCGGTTTGGGTGTGGCAGCCAGTTCCCCATGGAGAGCTAGCTGGCGCATCTGAACCTTGCGGGGGGGGGAGGATTGAGCTCTGAGCTCTGCTTGGATTTTGCACAGGCTTGCTCTGGACCAGCATGGAGTCTTATTCCTCCTGCTGCTCATCACGCCTCTATACTTACTCTCCATCTTTGTCTTCCTCAAATACAAAGATGAGCAGGGTTCATGAGGAGGGTTCAATATGGAGTTCAGCTGTGGTCACAATAATGCTCAGACCACTGAGTCTTCATTTAGTGTTGGACAGCTCCTTGACAGAAGGTGCTATGTGGAGGCAAAAGACTACATTACATAATGGAGAACACGGTACGCTCGACAGAACTGTGTAATTTAGACATATGCAATTAATTACATAAAATCTCCAGGGTTTTCTTAAAAGGTAAAAATACTAGCAGCAACTGCATGGACAGATTCCGGTCTTCACCAGCAGATGAACATGCAAAAATGGAGAATTTCACATCTATGTTAAGTTACTGCAGATTTCTCTGACATCCCTACTTGTGATTTAGGCAACTGCTATTCAGAGACATATTGCCTCTGACACTCTTACATTAAACAATCACTGTTCATATTCATCAATGAATGTATTGAACACCCTCTAGGTTCAATTGCATGTTTAGGGAGAAGGAGTACATGTGGCTTCTGCACATGTTTTACTAAACTTCTGCACATATTTCCCTCTTCATTTCAGTTGGAGGAGTTGAGCTGTGTGTGCATGACTCTTCATCCACAGATTAGATCCCTCAGTCAAATGCATGGGAGCTTGTGCACATCAGAATGTGTCAGGGCACAGTGAACTCCTGGTGGAGAAAAAAGTGGCAACATATCCATTTATGCGCTTGAAAAAGCTGAAAAACCTGAAAACCCTGTTCTACGCAGTCCATGTACATATCCTGCTTAACTAGCTTCAGCTTCCCAAGAAGGAAAGAAAGAATGGGCGTACGCTGTGAGATCATTATATTCTGACCTGCCCGTCATCCTCATTGTGTTATCTCAATCATCTCCCATCTCTTCTATTTTTCAGCTAGTGATTTGCTGTAAGCTCTTGCCTGAGTTTTGTAGAGCAATTCATCAATTGACTCAAGAGCAGATGTTCCCATATGTATTCCCATTGTCCCATTCTCACACCCCTGTGCAGATATTTCTCATGGCTAGGAAAGCTAAGATTCACATCTAATATCATAATAACCTTGAGAAATGCAATTCTTTTAAACCTGTTGGTTCATCAGTACTGGGACCTATTTATACAATGGACACCTTCAATATAGATAATGCTACATTGGAGCAATGCAAGACTACAGCTGTGTGGCTACTGGGACTGGTATCTCCAGAATACATAGGCCCTTAGTGACTAGTTTATTTAAGACTCTTTTGTAATAGGAGAGCGGCATACTCAATTCAATCTTTCCTCTCTGCTTTCCCTATTAGCAGTACCTGCCAATGTATCCCTCGAGACTTTATTATTATTATTTTTCTTTTACAGAGAAGTATATTAGACTGTAGAATTGTTTCCCAAAGGATATGGTAGAAACTGGAACCATTAAAGCTAGACTTGAGAAAGTACTCGTGGATATACTGTAGAGAACCATCAATCCTGCAATGGGAGAGAAATGAACCAGTCACCCTAATATGTCTTTTCTATCTCTCATTTCAGTGTGCTATATGGTATACCCTTAAGCTGATGCTTCTAATCCCCAGGGACACTGCAGGGGGAACCACTAAGAAAGTAAGATGACTTTCAGATTCTAAGTGATAAAACATAATATTGAGGCCCGTTTTCTGTTGGGGGGGGCACCAATTGGCTCAAGCCTTCTAACACTTGCTTCCTTTTCTTGCCCATGCCTTCTTTTGCGCTTCAAGTTTTACATTGCTTCCACTTGTAAGGATTAATTGTAGTTGTCAGATCAAACAGTTGCCTTCACAAACAGTTACATAAAAGGAGCCCTGTTGCATCGGACCAAAGACCCATCCAGTCAAACATTCTGCTACCCATAATGACCAACCAGATGCCTATGGGAAGCTCGGGAAGCAGGATATGGGGGGCAATAGCCTTCTGCTCTCAGAGGAAGATTTAGGGGAGCATGACCAGTTTGGTTGCACCATGCTAATTAGAAGTTCCATGACTTGCCAGACTGGGTTGATAATGTCAGTTCTAACCTATTAGGAAAGTGTAGCAAAAACACAGCGTGTGTCATTTTTCATTTTTCCATTGTGGAAAATGAGACAATATATCAGTAATGGATGGAGGCATATGGGGGCTTAGAGGGGGAAACGACTGGCTTGCAGAAATAGATCCTTAAAATGAAAGGCTGATACTATTCCAGGTATATTAGAAGACCTAAAAATGCATCAGTATCCGGTTAGATATGCGATAGCCCTAGGCACACCTTATATTGTTTTATTACACATGAAGCAGAGAAGCAGATCGTATCCTTTGAAAACATGGTTAGAGAGGGGATATAAATATTTTAAATTAATAAATAAAATAGTAAAATGCAGTTTTGCATGATGAGATGCAGGACGTTAAGAAACCAAGCTCTCATATTTGCATACACCAGAGGTAGAGAGAGTGTTCCAGAAATGTATTGAGGACATGCAGAAATTTCTAGTGCTTTGTCAAAGTCAGTCCTCCGATTTCTCAAAAGATTTGTTTCTCCGCAAAAGAGGCTTCTGTTCATCTGCTTCATTTGCAAGACAATTGGGAATTTCTTTAGGACTTCAGTAGGTGCAGGGTTGAAGTTAGAGGTGTATGTTGCATTTTGCCCCTTAGTGGAGAATGAGATGGTGTATATGTACATGGGAGATGCTGGTCTTTCGGATTTTAAGGTGACAATTGTATGCTCAGTTTTTTGAAAGTAGGTCATATCAAACACAGAGAGGTTCAATTCTGACTCAACGCACTGCTGGAAATTTTTCAGTTGTGTTCTGTTGCATCTGAACAGGAAAGATGCAACATCTTACAGTAATAAAATCTTGGTTGATAGCAGTTTTTGCCTCTCCATAAAAGTTTCTCAGCAGCACCCTAGATTGTATTGTTATACAATACAATGTAGGACTTTTACCCAGCTAGCATATTTTGCCATGCGTAAGTGGACACATGGATTTTCGATTTAGGTGTGAGATCTTGACATGTACCTATTTTTCTAGCTGCTTGTAAGCGTAGATAAGGCAAAGTATTTTTGTGACTTTTTTGACTGAGAATGAGAAGTATAGGAACAGGCGATTTTGGTGATGCAACAATCCATGTGAATAGCAGAGATATCCTTTATGTGGAATTATTTCATATCCAAATGTATGATTCAAGCATTTTGTGCACATCATCCATATGAGGAGCAGCTGCCGAGACCACATAACACCGGTCCTGAAAGACCTACATTGGCTCCCAGTACGTTTCCGAGCACAATTCAAAGTGTTGGTGCTGACTTTTAAAGTCCTAAATGGACTTGGTCCTGTATACCTGAAGGTGCATCTCCACCCCCATCGTTCAACCCGGATACTGAGGTCCAGCACCGAGGGCCTTCTGGTGATTCCTTCACTGCAAGAAGTGAAGTTACAGGGAACCAGGCAGAGGGCCATCTCGGTAGTGGCGCCTGCCATGTGGAACACCCTCCCATCAGATGTCAAAGAAATAAACAACTATCTGACATTAAGAAGACATCTGAGGGCAGCCCTGTTTAGGGAAGTTTTTAATGACTGATATTTTAATGTATTTTTAATCTTTTGTTGGAAGCTGCCCAGAGTGACTGGGGAAACCCAGCCAGATGGGCGGGGTAGAAATAATAAATAATAATTCTTCTTCTTCTTCTTCTTCTTCTTCTTCTTCTTCTTCTTCTTCTTCTTCTTCTTCTTCATTTCATTAAAACCAAACACTAAAAGGTCATGGTAGTTTGGGAGAGACTTTGGCTGCAATTTCTGATCATTTGTATTAGTCTATAAATAGTGTTTGGTGCCATTGTTATTGGCTCTCGTGTTGTGTTATTTTGTTCAGCTTGTCTATATTGTGACACAGGGGTCTGCCCCTCAGAGCCAGCACATCACATGGGACTAGGGCTCAGTAAGTACAGCCTCCTCTTCCTCACCCACTCTCCAGAAGCTGCTACGAGCTGCCTGAGGGAGGAGGCCAGCTGTGGTGACAACAGGATGTTCCTTTGAAGCTACCATAGCTGCACCTGCCATCACTCATCCTCCCCGAGCTCAGAAGCGGTGGCATTAGTGGTGGAAATAGGGATATTCCAGGATCAAATAAGAAGCTGGAGGGTGTGTGTGCCTTTCATAATTCCAAGCCTGTCCCTGGAAAATAGGGAACAGGGCCAAATATTCAATCTTACTATGCCACACTTTCCTTAACCCCTCCCTCGTATTTTATTGCATACCACCCTTTGAAATTAACAGGATTGCTACAGGAAAATAAGGCAAGGCCTTGTTGGATATCAGCCTACACACACACACACACACACACACACACACACACACACACACTTGCTCCAAATGAAATGGGGTTCACATGCGGGTGAGTGTCTCATTCTCTGAGCCATTGGTTCATTATATTTAGTGCTATTTGGCAAGGACACATCTTCAGCAGGAGGTCTTTGTACAGGAAACCAAACATGGGCAAAGGCGGACTAGCGTTGCTTAGCAACAGCTTTGACTTTGGTCAGGTACTATGAGGAAGCAAGATCCCTAAGTTCCATAGAATTGAGTCCATTCAAAGAATTTATTGTCATTTCTCAGAAGTGATCTTTCCCTTTTGTAAACTCTTTTATGTGCTTAGCTCGTGCAGCATTCACAAGGTATTAAAAACATAATGCCCTACAAACTCGAGTGAATTGCTGGGTAAGGTGAACTTCATCTAGGTAGTACACTGTAATAGCCGTTATATATCCCATATCCTTTGTATCCTAAAATTATGCTCCAGTTTTCCTATCATATTTTTTCTTTCTTTACTTCTGCTCTTTACCTGTCAGGGGGTTTGATTGTCATGGTTGCTGCTATATCAGTAGCCCTTAGTCCTAATTGAAATATATTTTGCAATAAGCATAGTCTAATGCTGTTACGTTGGCTTAACACCTTCTGCACTCTGTCTCAAAACTGCTACATAGAACTTAGAATCATGGAGTTGGAAGGGACTCTGAGGGTCATCTAGTCCAACCCCCTGCAATGCAGGAATATGCAGCTGTCCTTTAGAAGGATCAAACCTGCAACCTTGGCATTATCAGCACCATGCTCTAACCAACTGAGCTATACACATTGTGGACTTTTGTTTTTTCCCATCAATCACCAACTTTCAGATGTATTATCAGGTGAGGTTTATTGTGCTAGTTTTACTGATTATAATGGAAGTGCTTCTGTTTCTGACATCCCTTTCACACTGTTGTACCTGGGTTGTTGTTGTTGCTGTTGTTGTGTTGTTTTACTGCTATAACACTAGAGAGGTTCATGGTTAATCTCTATTCTCTTTAACAATGAGCTGTAGTCAAGAAGCTTAAACATTAGTCTGGATTTGGACAACATTCTTAGTGCAGTGTTGTGTGGGAGCAAACAACAACAGCAACAACAACTCAAGAGGAGCAAAGCTGCTCCAAGCTCTTTCTGGAAACCCACATTTTTGCTCATCAAGACACAGTTTGGCATACTGCATTGTGTGAACCATTTGCATATGGGCCAAACTACACATGATGAGCAGTTACTCAATTCTTCCTACCAATTTTCTGGTCTTTGGTTTTGTTTAAAATGAAATGCAGCTGTGGGAGACTGAAATTGAGAATAGTAAACTGATGCTTAATCCTTCCTTTCCCTGTCATTTTTCAAAACTATTTTTTTACTGATGCTTTCGTTAGAAAGATAACGACTAGAATATACTGAGACACCAAAGCATTAAATTTAAAACAAAAACAAAAACACCCAACATCCTTTAATCCAAGTGCTCAATAATTAATTGATCTCATCAGGGAATTTGATTCAAAAAATATTCCACTCAACAGGTGAATATTTGACAGAACTGAATCTACTACCATCCTTGTGCATCTTAAGTGGTGCTTTCTTGCTGATAATTATATAGTCACGAATTATGTTTGGGGAGTTTCCAATAACCCTGGTATGGAAGAGAGACACTCGGAATTAAGAATTATGCATTTAGTGCATCATTAATCAATTTGAATGTGGATTTTGAAGATCATTAATGTTTTTTCTCCTTTCAGCTCATGTAGAAATCTAAGACAAACACATCTGTTCCACAGGTAAAATAAAACATCATTATTATGTAAACAGAAGTTTGAAAGCTGCATCTCTCCCCCTTCCCTAAGGTTACACCCATTCTTTTGCTTTTTGTCAACTGGTTGTGGTGGTTATTAGAAACAGTAAACTCCAAGCTTGAAACTAATTAGCTGACACCCCAGCAGATGTAACTTAAGGAGACAGTGCAAGCCATTCGTTTATGTTAAATGATTTCAGATGATAACTTCTGGGGATTGCTACGAGAAGATGGAACATTAAGATGATACGTGAGCAGGTGCTGCCTAGGAAACAGTGTCAGCGTGGATCTGAACAGATTGTGTGGGACAAAAAATGCTCAAGGGGGTTTCTAACATTGCCATCCTGTTTCGTTTCCTCGCTCCGCATAGCTTGGCTACAATAACTGTGCTGTTCGACAGCACAGTGACAGAGGTGGACCATATGAAATAGATCTACACCTGGAGGCTCACTGAATGGTTCCAGAGAAATTACACACTTCATTACACTTAAGCACAGAGAGATGGGGAATAATGAAATTCTAATAGGAGGCAGCCATAGGGTACAGATTATTGACATAAATGGCAGCTCAGGCAAATGCTTAGATTTTAAGGACAGAGGGTGGATAACTACCAAAAACAACAGCAGCAACAGTCAGCGATGAGAGCTGTTGTTTGGCATCCAGGAGAAAAAAAAGAGAGGAAATAATGCAATCTGAGGGTAGTAAAATATGTGACAAGGGAAATGCATCTTACAGATTCATCAGAGTGCTGATAACAGGTAAGGCAAATCCTTTGCATGCAGAAAGTGACAGGTATAAGGCACCTTCCTGACCATAGGTGCCAACTCCCTGGGTCCCTGGGTACCCAAGCACCCACAAAATTCCCCATGAAAGGCCCAGGCACTCACAAATTTTGGTACCAGGGCCGTGCAGGCTGCATAGCCCCACGGTGCCGGGCCCTCCACAGTCGCAGGGCCAAGCTGGCACTCCTGTTCCTGTCTCCCTAATGGGCATGATTAGGCAACGGCAGAATGTCTTAACTAGCTTAGCTAAAGCATTGGTAAGGTAAAGGTACTCCTGACCATTAGGTCTAGTCGTGGCCGACTCTGGGGTTGCGGCGCTCATCTCGCTTTATTTGCCGAGGGAGCTGGCGTACAAATTCTGGGTCATGTGGCCAGCATGACTAAGCTGCTTCTGGCGAACCAGAGCAGTGCACAGAAACGCCATTTACCTTCCCACCGGAGTGGTACCTATTTATCTACTTGCACTTTGACGTGTTTTCGAACTGCTAGGTGGCCAGGAGCTGGGACTGAACAACAGGTCCTCACCCCGTCATGGGGATTCGAACTGCCAACCTTCTGATCGGCAAGCCCTAGGCTCTGTGGTTTAGACCACAGCACCACCCGCGTCCCTAAAGCATTGGTAAGTCAAGTTAAAGAGGCTATTAACTCAAGAGTCTGCTGTGATCATCAAGTCAACAGCTGCACAATCCTCAGATCTTCTAAGAGGACCAGCTGTATTTTACGGTAACCATGGGTTATCACCATATTTTGTTGGGTGCTTGATTTCTGTACATGGAAAGGTTTCTAGCTGGCTGGCTGTGCCTCTCTTTGAAAAACAGGAACTGCCTTTGCAAAAGAACCTCAATGGCGAATACACCGATGATCCTTCTTTAAAGGAAGAAGTGACACAGGAGGCACAGAGGGAGAGAGAATCTCACAATGTAGGATTCCGCCCCCTCTTCAGAAGCTGGGCAGTGATTTGTCACAGATCATATGAGAAGAAATGGCAAGAGAGCCATCAACCTTTGAGGCAGAATTGTCATGGTGCTGCTGTAGAAAAGTAAGCTTGAACTGCTGAAGGGCCTTGATGTGGAAGCATTCAACTGATACTGCATGCTACTGCAACTATGCAGTCTGTAACCACACACTTTCATGGTACCGGCTGCAGCACCCACTGTCCACTGCCTCCTTCTGAGGCATGAAGGTACAAATCGGCATTCCTTTTCTCCCTGAATCACCATGCCGTAGCTCTTCGTTGCTTTGCTATTGGCTCCCTACATGTGGAACTGTGAAGACCTGAAAACACAGATTTTGCAAAGAAACAGGCAAATTTGTCTGCTTTGCCTTTTTGCTTTTTCAGTCTTAAAGTTCAGTCCTCCATGTTTCTGTATTCCTTTGTGGCTTTTGGTACGTTCCCGTGAAAATTTGTCAGCCTTTTAGTGCAAATTTCTCCTAGGATACATATTTCATCTACGTAATTCCCCCTAATATAATGCTTTTGTCTATTCAACAATATATGGATTGTTATGCAAACTTGAGCCCAGAATGTGCATGTTTGTACACATTGCTTGGATAGAGAACTGAACTGCAAAATTCAGAGAAGTGCAAATTTCAAAGGATGTCAGTGTTTCAGTTTACATATCGTTTTGGAAAGTGTGGATTAGGTAACTTCACATTTAAATGTGAATTGAATCTCATTTCTCCTCTGTTTCTAACTGGAAGTATAGTACCTGTCAAGTGCTTCCCCAAACATCAATATATGTGCTTTTCAGAAGTTACCAATGACTGCTGGCCCCTTTGCTATGTGAAGAAACAAAATATACATGCTTTTCAATTGTCCAGGAAACATCACAAACACAAATAATGGAGGTCAACCAGGTTGCAGAAGTGAAGCTAAGGGTGCGGTTATAGAGCATCTCCTGTTTTCCTTAAGACATGGATCCAACTCTGGACTGCAAAGTGGCCATTGCAGCTTCCTATAAGCTTCTGAGACTTTCAGATTACATTTTGTGTGGTCAGAATGAGATGTGAATGCTGGCCTATTTAGCAATCAAGGGAATGAGATGATCTATGGCCTTTAAGAAACCAGCAATGTTGCAACCCTTCCTAGCGCTACCAAGCTTACTCTTAATGCAGCAATATATATGATCACATTGGGGGCAGGGGGACTCTAAAGGATAACAAATCCAGATATCAGTTCCAGCATAGTCAAAAGGCCAGGGATTATACAACATCTTTAAATTGCTTATTCTAAATTTTGAATTATTTTTATTTTTAAATACAATCTTTACCTATAGCTCATTATGCTTCCTCGATAATTAAGACAATTATTCATTGTCCATTTTCTAATGTACCATTCCAAACTGAAAAGAACTTTGAAGTTTCCTTAGTTGTTTGAGATAGATAAGTTTGTCGTTGTCAGAAGATAAATTATAATTCCTAGGCCTGTTTTTAAGTGCAATTCCCTTAAAGCAACACAACAAAATTACCCTGGCATCTTTAGGTAATAAATAACCTTCTGTTTCATTAGAGGTAATAGTTTTCCGAAATCCTTGAACGATTGAACATGTCCAAAAAAATGATAGAAATCCACATAGATGGTTGCACATCACCAGCGCAGACCTTGTGGTAGGCTATAAATTGTATAGCTTAGTACCACTAAACTGGCTTCAGACCAGAAGTGTCTTGGACAAAGAAACCTCTGCCATTCCTTCCTGTTTGCTCCATCACTTGCCTCCCCAGATGGCCTCTTATCACTCAAGAATGGCTTTTCGGGGGCTGGAGATGGCTGTAAAGGGGTGCAGGGAGTCAGAAAAGTTCCATCCATGCATCTCTGTATCCAACTCACTATATTTTTCATATCCCGCCCCTGCCCCAACGCTTTTAAATCAGATGAGTTTACACCAACAAAGATGTTTTTACAAATCTATTCCCACATTTAAGCTGTGTACACATTAACATTTATTCTGGCTCCAGTGTGCTCCCACTCCTGGTATTTGAAGCTAGCCACAGACCATAAGACACTATCCTGTAGTTTCTTGATAAATATTGCTGTTTGATGTGTTCCCCCACAAATCAGCTTCCAATTGATTGGAACATGTAAACTATAGAATTTTGGGGACAACCCATTAGACTATTATTCTAATCCAATAGTGAAGACCATGCATATCTGTCACCTTTTCCCTTTTCTTTCGAGGAATCCTATTTGGAATAAGGGAATTTCCCTTTAAAAAGGGGAAACGTTGACAGCTACGAGACCATGTTAACATTATGGTCACCTTGGGGGAAATGTAGAAAGGCCCAAAACACATGCCAGTTTTGACTCCCCTTCTTCCGAGTTGCAGGAATCAACATGCACTGTGTATTGCTATTTGAGATCATCTTTTACACCTGGATTGACTGAAACATCCAATCAATACTAAATTAATCTGAAATCACCAAATGGAAAAGGATTACTTGCAATTTTAATGCCGTTAAAAGGGTTGTGTGTGTGTGCTTGTGAGTGCAGGCATGCGGTGCTTGCTTTCCTTTTGATCAGTTTGAGTGTCTCCTTGAGTCTTTTATATGAGCTTTGGTATCTCATTGCTGGAAAATCAATTTCTATTCAATTAGGAGATGAAGATTTCCCTGCTGGAAACCAAAACCAATCAGTTGCAGTTTGCAGGCTTTTAGATTATGGATCCCTAGTGCGTACAACAGAATTATTATATGATCACTATGGATATCAGATTGTGGGCGATAATGACCAAGGGTTATCTTTATATATGTTGATGAAGAGTTCTATTATAACCTCAGGTATACCTTTCTAATGTTCTTCAGCATTAGGTAGATTTCACAACATCCATTTTGTCATCTTTAACTTTGGGATTTTCTTATTTATAGCTCACACAAGTGAACCATGGCTTACAATCATAACCAGAAAGGAAAATTTCAAGAAATTTCATCGTGCCCATTTGGTTCATGATGGGCGACTACTTTTGCCACCCATTTCTTACAAAAAAGTGTTTGTGTAGCCATCATCTGAAGAATGTACATTGGTTAAATTTTCTGCTTTTTTATAGTATACTGGTGAAAAACATCATTTATAGAGATATGACTGTGGAAGTAAGTGATGTGCTTAATCAAAAAGCATTTTGAATTGTTATAAATCCAGAAAAGTTGATTTTCCAGGATACCGCCCTATAATTCTGTATTAAAATTGCATTACCATAGGATTTAGAAATACTTTAATGCACATACAGCTGCAGTGTAATGAAGAGAAGATTAGGTCATCCTGCGATTAAAACATCCTGTCCTTTCATGCGCCGTAGATTCTTAACAAAATAAAATTATGCAAATAGGAGCAGGATATTTATTTTGAGAAAGGTAAAGTTTTAAACCATAATCAAGCTGAAATACTGTAAAATGAGATGTACCGCAACAATAATTTAAAGTAATAGCCTAGATGTCATTTAAGCAATTTGCAAACCGTATATTTCCCTGCTGTGTTTGCAAGATTACCTTGTGAATCATCAGGAGCCATAACTCAAAAAAGTCTCTTGATTTACATTTGCCTGAGTACTAAAGGCAAAAAAGGACAAATAACCCAGTGATCTTGTAGCTACATTACAATAAAGCAAAGGGTACTTTTTCCACCCACACTCCCAACTTCCATGCCTCGTGCTATATTCTGGGAACTTGTAGTCAAGATGTGCTATATGGCTGTCTGCCACTGTTTATAAAAGGTTTTACGGAGGTGTGTATATTTAATTTTATGATCAGTATTATAAGACATTATAAGACTATAAAAGTGCAACTCTCAGCACTTTTGAAATGCAGGTCCTAATTTGTGAGATTTGTTTTAAAGCTGCAGTCTACAGACAAAGCTTCACTAAGGCCCTCACCATCGTGCCACACAGGCCAGTTCTATCCCCAGTTAGATCCATGTTTTGGCTTGCCTATTTGCTTATGCCACTCCAGCACCTTGCATAAGAAGTAATTATGTGGTGGGTTGACCAATGAGGTTACACCCACACGTTGGGGCCACACTGATACAGACCAAGTGCCCTTCTCAGTCAGCCTTGTCATGTGATCACTTGCTATATGTGACAGGGTAAGCGGGTGGTGCTGTGGTCTAAACGACTGAGTCTCTTGGGCTTGCCGATTGGAAGGTCAGCGGTTCGAATCCCTGTGGCAGGGTGAGCTCCCGTCGCTCTGTCCCAGCTCCTGCCAACCTAGCAGTTCAAAAGCTTGCCAGAGCAACTAGATGAAAAGGTTCTGCTGCAGTGGGAAGGTAAATGGCATTTCCGTGCGCTCTGGTTTCTGTCACGGTGTTCCATTGTGCCAGAAGCGGTTTAGTCATGCTGGCCACATGACCTGGAAAGCTGTCTGTGGATAAACACCACCGCAACCCCATAGTCGCCTTCGACTGGACTTAACCATCCAGGGCTCCTTTACCTTTACCTGAAATGTGTTTCATGCTGTTCGAATAGAGAACAGGTCTATGGGGGAAATGGGACCAAAGATCTGGGAAGTAAGGCTCATGAATGGTTTGGGAAAGGTTTACCATTACAACATCACAAGAACTTTGCCATAATATATGTGAAGGTCAAAAAATTCTGTGTGGTCTCAGGTAGTGGAAAATGCCAACATGTAAATGTGGATACCTCCTGGATGTGTCCATTTCCCCCGATCCCATTCCATCATATTGTTAACATAGTGAGGCTCCAGTCATTGCAGCTACCACAACCTTTTCTCATTCAGTTCCCTACAGTTTTTATGATAATCTGAATAATATATACATATTAGCCAACC
Organism: Podarcis raffonei; assembly: GCF_027172205.1. Taxonomy (NCBI): domain Eukaryota; kingdom Metazoa; phylum Chordata; class Lepidosauria; order Squamata; family Lacertidae; genus Podarcis; species Podarcis raffonei. The sequence continues at coordinate 19,301,042 of NC_070618.1, forward strand.
ATACTCCTAGTAAAACACTCCTATCCTGCTGGTCCCTGCTGTGAGGCTTACGCTCATCCAGATTTACAGAATCCAACAATCAAATTATATATCCAACCAGCGACCAACACCAGATTATGGAGTAAAAGCAAAGTTTTGCTGTAATAAAACAGGGCTTTATGAAGCAGGTTGTATCTTTCCTCACCTCAGGAAATTTATTTCCAACTTAAAAATAAATAAAATCAAAACATTTATTCAAAAGCTACAATACAGCTTTGTCCACTGCCATAATATCATGGAATGATCACGCCCATCCTCAATCCTAGTCTATACCCCCTATATTGCTGCCCTTCACTCCTAGAAACTGAAAAACATTGAAGGGTGGAAGGAAGACAGGGGAGAAGAGAGAGAAGCTCACTTGCACCAAAAGACAGGTCCAGATGTTTTCAATTACAACCCCATCATCCTGACCATTGGCCATGCTGGCCAAGACATCTCGAAAACACTAGGTTGAGGCAGACTGGAATATGCCATGGGGGGGTCTTTCTTCCATGCTTTCCCTCATTCCTTCCATTTCAGGTTGCCTGAAAGGGGCTGAAGGGGCTACTTGTCCACTTACTTTCGTGCTTTGTTAATCACTTCCTAAAAGTGCCACACTGATGAACCTGCTGTTGGCCAGACTTTGATCTTGGAAGCTTTTTGTGTCTCCTAGATAACAGCTGAGTAAATGTTTGATATGCATGGAGCAAAGCTAAGCCTGATCCTGTAGGGCTATTCTCAAATGGGGTGGGGGACTTCTGTGATCAAAGACAAATGAAATATATGTGATTTATAGTGCCAACTTTCATGTAACCTCAGCACCTTACATTGCTTCTCACTTTCTGAATTAGCAAGATCACATGGTGTAGTTCCTTTGAGATGACTATGAAGAGAAAGACATGTTTTGAGGTCAATGAGGAATATAGGAAAATAAAAGGGAGGTCGTTGCAGGTGCTGTTCCAATAGCTTGGGGAAGAGAAAGGAGAGCATGATGCTATGAAGTGAGGCCTTCTGGGAAGCTGTTTTCTTACAGGCTTTTTTTTGACAGACCCTTGCCACCCAGCAAAGAAGATTTCTGTTGCCTAGTCCCCATAGCCTAAGCCAAAAACAGCTGCAACCGTTTATTTTTAAACCTTGTGCATCAAGTCTTTGGATTCCTTGAGAACTGCAATGGAAGACTGTAGCACAAAGAAACTTGTTGACAGTTGAGCCAAATTGGGAGCCCACATTTTGCAAAACCCTTTGCCCTGTGCAAATAGCTTCCCTCCACTACTATTGCCCTTATCAGCTATGCTCCATACAAGCAGGGATGAAAATGTTCTGCAAAGTGATTCCTCCCCTCTCTTGAAAAGTTTCATCTGGCGATCCAAAGCACTTAAGAAGTGTTCTGTTAATTTCTTCGGTGTTAATCTTCATTGTTTAAACTCATGTTTGACCTTAATATATGCAAAAGCTAAAGAGATTTTCCAATAAATTATTAGAAAGGCATCAAAGGCCTCCTGCATTCTCCCTGGGTTATATATATATATGTATATGTATATCATAAACTGATCTTATAAAACGGTACTGTGAAGTTTTCAGTGATCAGGGAAAAGAGAAAGCCAAACATTATTTTGAAGAGAAGTGCCTAGTTTTGAACCCTGTTAGGTGTTTTTATTATTATTATTTTGTGCAAAGCTGTTCCTAAAGTTCTGCTCTGTTTGCTTTATTTTTCATCACTGTGATGAGTTACGCCCCTCGCGCCATTACTCACTACCCAGTCACCATTTTATAGGGGTGCCATCCATTAGATGAAACCCTACTTGATAAAAGAAATAAACCTGTTCAAGGAATAGATTTACTGCACGCCAGGGCCATGAATTAAGAACCCTCCTAACTCTCCCGTGTGTTCTATATTTCCTTGCCATTTAGCACATCTCTTAAAAACAAACAAGAAATATCACCTCTCCTCTTCCCTGCTCCCTGTGAAGGCAAATTGAATCTAAAATAAAAATGGAATGCATAGATTAAAAAGATGCTGAAGTAACTTTTTTCTTTCTCCCTGCGCTTTGCTTTTCCATTGCAACTTTCACACCTCTCAACAGTGTGTGACATGCAAGCTCTGTTTGTTCTTTTGCTGTTCTCTGGCATCCCACACTGCAACAAATGAGACCTGAACATTAACTGTTTGCCGAGGATGTAATCTGGGGCCCTGCTGCCGCACGCCCCCAAGCTTACTCTACTGGTGGCCTGCTTCTTCGCAGGTATCCTGTCTGGTACTTTAATCAAAAGGATGCTTCTTTCACTAGACATAGCCTGCTCTCAGTTACTCCCTAAAAAGAGTTTCAGAATGAGAAGTGGGGTGGTTAGAACCAAACCAAAGAAAGAACAAAAGCACAGCCAGTTTTGCATATTCAATACGCAATGCAGAGCTGCTCAGATGATCCACGTGGTATCAAATTGTTTTCAATAACATGCAGCTTTTATTTGGCTTCTCTTAAAATGTTTGAGGTTATTATCTGAAGGCATCCCTGTACAGGGAAGTTTTTAATGTTTGATGTTTTATTGCGTTTCATGTTTTAATTTGTTGGAAGCTGCCGAGAGTGGCTGGGACAACCCAGTCAGATGGGTAGCATGATCATAGAATAATATAATCTTAGAGCTGGAAGGGACCCAAGGGTCATCTAGTCCAACCCTCTGCAATGCAGGAATCTCATCTTAGTAATCATCATCATCATCATCATCTAGAACAGTGGTTCTCAACCTGTGAGTCCCCAGATGTTGTTGGACTACAACTCCCATCATCCCTGAGCTCTGGCCTTGCTAGCTAGGGATGATGGGAGTTGTAGTTCATCAACATCTGGGGACCCACAGGTTGAGAAAGGCTGATCTAGAAGGTTCTAATTCACCGAAGTAAGCCTAACTTGTTTTGGAATTTCATACAACAACTCCACCTTTGATATCTTTGCTTCTGGAATTGTCTGCATTGCACAAACCATATCCAATATTACTCTTCAAGGTAAACTGACACAATACGTGTTCTGTTCCCTGTTGCTGGTCCATTATCTATTGTTGTTCAGTGCCTGTTGTTTGAGACCGGGGCTCTCTCTGACTTGCTTGCTCATCTAAGCACACTGTGATATGTCATCCTGATCCTACAGTCCACCAGATGGCTGAGAAGCCCATCTCAACGTGAGCTTTTGACCTTGAAATTCTTCACTCTCCTGAAAATGAAATGCACAAGAAAAATTGCTCTCTCTCTCCCCCAGAGTATGTCGCCATAAACCATGTGGACTTGTAGTGATATAGCAATACATTCTTTGTTCAATGCAGGTCTTTTGGCTTTAATTTATATACAAGTCCAAACCTACTTAGCTGATATTTTGATTCACTTCAATGGGTCTGGCAGGTGGGCAAACTGCCCAGTTTTCTTTTTCCTTCTCCGAAAGATATTACGAAGTATTCGGAGAGCTAATTTGCAATGGTGTGTGAAAAGTTTGCAAGCTACCCACGTCCTTTGCTCACTCCCACATGCTGGGTAGAACCACAAATTAGAATTTCAGAACTAAAAGAGAGGTGGTGATGTGTGGTAGGAGGAACTGTGGTGGTCTGAGGGTTGTATTTCCTTATAGAGACCTATCAAGGGTTGCATGCCAGTGGCGGATGCGGACAGAAGCAAATGTAGGTGAAGCAACAAATGTTATTTTATTCACATAACCTTCTATATCCTCTGTCCAGGCAAGCAGGAAGCATGACCAGAATTCAAGAACACATTGTCTCCAGGAAAACCACACACTCAAGGAGGGTACAAGGTAAGGCCAGTGAAGGGTATGGTCTGAGGAGAATTCTGAGAACCAGATAGAGAGGTCTGGATGGCTGCATTTTGGCTTGAGACCTGAGTTTCCCCATTCCCAATGTCTCTCTCTTTAAGAACCTATAAGAAACACAGGGCAAGTCTTTGCTACTGTCATTCTCAGACTACTGGGAGCGACTATCAAAGAAATGCTATATGGCTGTGTTACAGAGCTCTATAACACAGGTGGCGCTGTGGTCTAAACCACTCAACCTCTTGGGCTTGCTGATCGGAAGGAGCACGGTTCGAATCCCCACAACGGGGTGAGCTCCCGTTGCTCTGTCCCAGCTTCTGCCAACCTAGCAGTTTGAAAGCATACCAGTGCAAGTAGATAAATATGTACCACTGTGGTGGGAAATTAAATGGTGTTTCCGTGTGCTCTGGCTTCAGTCACTGTGTTCTGTTGCATCAAAAACGGTTTAGTCCTGCTGGCCACATGACCCGGAAAGCTGTCTGTGGACAAATGCAGGCTCCCTTGGCCTGAAGCGACATGAGCACCGCACCCCATAATCGCCTTTGACAGGACTTAACCATCCAGGGGTCTTGTACCTTTTACCTTTTTTAGAGCTCTCAGCTAGAATTTTTAAACTCCTTAGCTTTGGAGTGCAGAGCCTACAGTCATCTGGGCTAATCCAAAATACAGATTATAAGGCTTACTGAAGAACCCTATACATGCCTAGTCAGAAGTAAGTTTGGAGCTGGATTTAGGGGAGCACAACCAGTTTGGTCACAGTGGGTGTGGAGCCTCAAGGTTCCACTGGGGGCTCTGCAACTATAATTTAAAACTATAATGAAGCATGAGAGGTGGAGGGGTGCCAAATTTTGGCATTGCACAATCACCGCTGAAATTTGAGACCCCAAGTTCCACCACTGGTAAGTTCTATTGAGTTTGATAGGGCTTACTCCTAGGTAAATGGGTATAGCAGGGTTCTCCAATATGGTGCCCATATGTACAATGGCACTCTTGAGATCTTCCCCCAGTGCCCACAAAACCCCACTGACCTCATGGACATGAGGTGGGGAGGGTGATTGCCTTTCCCCCCATTGAGAAGTGCATAGAGCTGAAGGGGGAAGTTGGAAAACTGATGCTCTTTCCCACTTCCCTTTTCAGCTCTATGGCCTTTCCAAGGCTCTGATTAATTCTACCTGTTCCAACTTTTACCCTGAACACTGGGAAAAGCAAAGTGTATGCTGGCACCCAGGATACTGATTGGTGCCTATAGCTGTTCGCCTATATCTAGGAGCTCAATGGGACTTAACTTCTGAGTAATCTAACTGCAAATTGCATGGTAAATAGATTATTCCTGTAACCAATTGACTAGATCTCTTGCATTCAGACATACTTCTCCCGAGGGCAAGTATCTTGATACAAGTCTCTATCTCAGTATATGCTACCGTATCGTGGAATATTCCTCAAAGCTCCCTCTTTCCCCCCTTCTCTGTTATGCTCTGTTCACATTCGAGATAGGAGAAAAAAAACAATTGTTTTGTTGGTAGGCAAGACAGCTTTTGTTGTATTCATTAAATATATATATGCCCACTTACATTTTCCAATAGAGTAAAAGTCTTGTTAAAATAAAAAATAAAACTATCTCTGCCCCAGAACTCGTATGTTTAAAAGGTCTTCTTGATAATGACTTGGGGTCTCAGACATTTAATCCTTCCAATGTAGCAAACCATTCTTTCACCATTTAGAACTGATGTCTAGAAGTGTAGTGAAGCGATAGTGTCCTTGAATTATTTAAAACAAAAATTGCAAAAGAGCAAAAGGACAAGCTTGAAAAGTCTTCTGCCGCCTTTAAAGAGGAATGCCTGTTGTAGACTACTGCTGCTTAAATACCATTTTAATTCTGCATGTTATCTGCAGGATTCTCTCTGTATTACTGTGTGGTTCTTTGGTTTTAGGATTATTCTCTCTCTCTCTCTCTCTCTCTCTCTCTCTCTCTCTCTCACACACACACACACACACACAAAACAGTTACAATACAAGATATAGTTAAGACAACCAAACAACAGGTGAAAGAGACCAAGTTAGTCATTTTGTTATGTCTAGAGCATGATGGTCTTTTTTTCCCCTTGCGACCTCCGAAAGAAACTTTGCCACAGACAGTGTAATATCATTTGACCTATCCTCCAGCAGGTATTTAATATGGGAGGCTTCAGATTTTCCCAGCAAATTTGCTAGTAAGGGTTTGATCAGTTGATCCCTTACTTGCTCGTACTGCCCACAATGCAGTAGGATATGGTTCATGCAATTGACGCCCTGAGAACATAAACAAAGCCTATTCTGATAGGGGACAACTCTCTGTCTACCATTTAGAACTTCCGATGGAAATACATTTAATCTAGCTTTGGTAAATAAAGGCCAATAGGTAGATACGGACAAATTCCTAAGATATGAGGCTAACTCAAAGTTGTGCCCGTATTGGATTCCAGCTGCAATCGGGCCACAGATTACATTGGATCTGGATCGCAGGTCGCTATGTGAGATGCCCAAAGCCTTTGCCTCATGGATACAAGGGCGGTATCGTAGCCCAGTTGATATGAAAGGGATGGTGACAGCCCCCAGGGTGGTGTAGTGGTTAGGAGCAGTGGACTCATAATCTGGTGAACCGGGTTCACTTCCCCGCTCCTCCACATGCAGGTGCTGGGTGACCTTGGGCCAGTCACACTTCTCTGAAGTCTCTCAGCCCCACTCACCTCACAGAGTGTTTGTTGTGGGGGAGGAAGGGAAAGAAGAATGTTAGCTGCTATGAGACACCTTAGGGTAGTGATAAAGAGGGATATCAAATCCAAACTCCTCCTCCTCCTCCTCCCTCCCCCCAAAAGAAACCTGTTACAGGAGACTTTATTTCACGGCATATTTTGAAAGGAAAAATACCGTATTTTTCGCTCTATAACACGCACCCGACCATAACACGCACGTAGTTTTTAGAAGAGGAAAATCCGTAGGCATGCCACCCGTAGGCATTTCCTCCATAACACGCACAGACATTTCCCCTTACTTTCTAGGAGGAAAAAAGTGAGTGTTATGGTGCAAAAAATACGGTATGTTATTTTCCATAATTATGATAACATAATTATATGTAAAACAGAATATGACTCATCCATTTAAGAAGGGTGTAGAGTACCTTTCATCTAACTGATTGTATCATGGTAGGCAAGATTTCATCCTTCAAATGTGGTTGGACTACCATTGCCATCCTGCCTGACCAGAAATCATGTTGGCTGGACCTGATGGGAATTGCTGTCCAAGAAAAACAGTGAAGCAACACATTGGCCCACCCATGGATTATATGAATACGTGAATTAAAAGATGATAGAAGCTATTTCTATTCAATGCTTAAGGAATGTGGTCTTTGCAAATGTCTGTATATAATGACTCTAATAGTGAGCCCATACATATATTAGTCTAAGAGTAACGTATGAATTGGAACAGCTATCACCTATACACTTCTCTGAATGTTGTGATTTGGTTCTTGGTTTAAATATTTCAAAATATGAAATGAAATATGAAAATCAAATGCTAAAATAAACATTAAAATACATTGTGTTGGTACTTCCCCTTCTCGTTCCTTCTGCCACTGAGATGCCACTGATGTCCCACTGCCTCTGCCCCCTTTTGTCTCCAAACTGCACAGTTCTTTATTTGTCTGAGCCCCACAGATAGCTCAGTCCTCTGCAACACTACCAACATGATCTTTTGTTTCCTTTGTAGCAGCTGTACAATTTGACACCACTGCGTGATTAACTTTTCACCATCAGTTGTTGGAATGTTTGTGGACATTCCAGGAGTACATGGCAGCCAAGTCAACAACAGAGGGCATTGACTCATCATCATGTGACTTCCAGTTTTGTATATGCCTGTTACAGATGGTGAACTTGCAGTGGGAAGATAAGTGGAAGGAGAAAGTTTCTAGACAGCTGAGAGAACCTGCAAATTGATATATGGATGAGATTGGGCTTCTTAAAATGTTTCAGTAGGAAAAGTAAGACCTATTTGAACCAAAATCTGGGAGCTTTTATCTGTGTAAACCAGACTCCATGTGAGTTCTGTATCCTGTGACAGAAGCACAATCCTGTCCTTGCCTCTCTGAATGTTGCATTTTCAAAAAACTCAAGACTAATCCCTTTCATCCAGAGAAATATTCCTTTCAGGTGACAGCTGAATGGAGGCATCAATCAGCTTCTAAATAAATGACAAGTGGACACCTTAACGGAGATGATGCATTATACTAAGGCTGACCAATTCCATACGTTTTGTGCCACCTGTGATAATTAGATGTTACAGCTCAGTGGTGAGCTTTATTGTTCATCTCCTGAAGGCATTTTCTCCTGTGAAAAATATCCAGATGTCTATCTCTCAGGTGGTCAACCCATTGTCCTTGCTTGTCCCAATTGAAAAGGGGAAGGGATGAAACAAACAGACAAGGAAAGCAGCAGCGTGCAAGGAGGGCATTTTGCATTACAATAAGAAATTTAATAGCACAGAAATTTCCTCCTGAGCTGCTACGATTCCTCGATTCCATCACACTACAGTACACTGTGTGTCATGAAGCATATGTTTGAGTGGGTTTCTTCTCTGTCAAGAAAGTGCAATCTACCCTTGAATGAAATGAAATACACATGCAGTGCTACTTGACAAAACAATGCTTGTTCGAGGGCCTGGCTGTATTGTTGAGATGTGCTGCCCCCCTCCTTAACATTACAGTCCAATAAATGGACCACTTTAAGTTATACAATTGCTAGCAGAATTTCTGTCAGCAGCTTTTTCTGTGATGGATATATACAGTGGACACTTGGGTTGCGAGCATAATCTCTGCGGGATGCATGTTCGCAACCCGCAGTGTTCGCAACCCACAGCTGCGTGTCTGCACACACACGGGTTGCGATTCGGCGCTTCTGCGCATGTGCGACTGCCAAAACCCAGAAGTAACCGGTTCCAGTACTTCTGGGTTTTGGGTTCCATAACCCAAAAAAACGCGACCTGAAGCGTCTGTAACCCAAGGTATGACGGTACCAGAAATGGAAGAGGCTTAATATTAGGTGTGTGTATTCATTCTATTTTGGGACCAAATAACTGTTGGGGTGATTCCTGTGTCAAACTGAGGCATCTCAATTTAGATCAGCACCCAGAAAGCTTTTGTGACACTCTGCCACTCTATTTTTCTGTATGCTCTGCTTGTCAGTATATCTCTATATTATTTTTGAGCTCTCTATTCTAGGTCCATGGTCTAGGGAAAGAGTGAGGCTCTCTAAATGCTGCCTGAAGGACATTGAAGTCTAAGGATCCTAGAACTGTAGAGCTGGGAGGTACACCAAGGGTGATCTTGCAATGCAAGAATCACAGCTAAAGAATCCCTAACAGATCGCCATCCAGCCTATTTAAAATCCTCCAGTGAAGGAGAGTCCAAACCCCTCATAGGTAGTCAATTGCCCTTTCAAACAGCTCTTACCACCATTTATTATTCTTATTATTTATTGAATTTATATACCGCCCTATACCCGGAGGTCTCAGGGTGGTTCAATATGAAAACCACTATATATATATATATATATATATATATATATATATATATATATATATAATCAAAATAAAAACAACAACCCAATAACACCCTCCCTCCCCCCAAAGAGCCACATTTTAAAAGGGCATAGGATGTCAATCAGATTAACTAAAGGCCTAGTTAAGAAGGAACCTTTTTCCATGGTGCCAAAAGGTGTATAATGAAGGTGCCAGGCAAACTTCCCTGGGGAGAGCATTCCACAGATGGGGAGCCACTGCAGAGAAGGCCTTGTTCTCATGTTGCCACCCTTCAGACCTCCCGAGGAGGAGGCACACGAAGTAGGGTCTCAGAATATGATCTCAGGGTCCGGGTAGTTTCATATAGAAAGAGGCAGTACTTGAGGTATTTCATAAAGTTCTTCCTAATGTTTAGTCAGAATCTCCTTTCTTCAGGAGATTTGAATTCATTTAATGTAGCTAGCTGTTCCCTTACCACCTCTTTTCCTATCTTGGGCTGCACCTCCCTCTCTGCATCATTTATTCCATTATCACCAGACCATCTCTTGATGCTGCAAAACAGAACACGACACTTTTCAGTCATAGCTGATCCATGGCTATTTGATGTACCTTTGGGGACTATTAATTTGCTGATGAAGATTTATCATTGAAACAGTTCATTATCCTGGAAGAACTGTACTGTTTGCTGCTGTGCTCAGAGCACCCTATTGCAACGTTTGGAGTGCCCATCATCGCACATGTGGAGCCAGTGTGGTGTAGTGGTTAAGAGCGGTAGTCACGTAATCTGGGGAACCGGGTTCGCGTCCCCGCTCCTCCACATGCAGCTGCTGGGTGACCTTGGGCCAGTCACACTTCTTTGAAGTCTCTCAGCCCCACTCACCTCACAGAGTGTTTGTTGTGGGGGAGGAAGGGAAAGGAGATTGTTAGCCGCTTTGAGACTCCTGAAGGGGAGTGAAAGGCGGGATATCAAATCCAAACTCTTCTTCTTATTTGTAGTGGTGTGCCTATAGCACCACCGCCATGCAACTCACTTCTGACTATATTTTGGAGAGGATATTGACTGTGGAAAGGCATTCTGCCTCCATTTCAGTGATCCTTGACAGTGACTTACCACTCCTACCATTCCTGTTCATGGAACATCTATTTGATTCTTATTAGTTTGTGTCTCCATGCATATATTATATGTCTTCTGTTCATGAATTTTCAAACAGTGTAATGTTATAAAAATATTGCCGGTATATTATTAGCCGACGTGTTGCTTGTTGTTGTTCAAAGCATCTTCTGATGTTATCAGGGCTGATTTGGGTCCAGTCACTGTGGGAGCTCTGCGCTGGCATGCCCTGGAGCAGATTTTGGCCCGATCCCTGCCTTCTGCCCCGGCAAACATGATCAATGTGTCTATAGATGCGGCAAGAGGCTCTGCTGCTCGATCCCATTCCACTGCTGCCCGGCTGGGCTTCAGATTGCTCTGCCGGTGCCTGCAAAAACTTTCCACCAGATGTCAAGCAAGATGATGTTTATGCTGCACAAAATGCGATGTCATCATTCATAGCATTTAGAAAAATAGCAAGATAGCAACTGATGGTCCATGGCCAAATCTGGCTGTCAAAATCATTTTATCTGGCCCATAATCTCTTTACCAGCTTTTAGACAACATGTAATAATACGTCTGTCCACAATTTCACTTCAAAGGAAAAGAGAAACACGGCATACAGATTGCAAGAAATGATGATAGTGTGCCATTTAATATCACATTTTTTCTTGGGATTTTATATGTCATATTCAGGATCTGCCTGAGCACATCTGCCCCATAGTGCTCTAGCCCTAACTGTTAGATGGCACTGCATTTATACTGAAGCATAGCAATAGGTCTGGTGGTGAACTTGTGCAGCAGAATACGTTTCAGGCTCCCATATTGTGCCTGGAGAATCTTATGGTCCCCTGGAATACAGAAATTGGCAGTTCCTATCCCTGCTTTAGAAGGTTCTAAACTTTTTTACATACAGTTTCAGGGGTGGCTGCATGGATTCAGGAGCTGGGTTTTTCCGTGCTCAGTATTAAAATAAGAGCAGGCTGGGAGGAAAGGAAAGGAATAATTTTTGTGGTGCAACTCCACTTGTAACAAATTTGTCTGTCAAGGCCTCTGACCTTCCTGACCTTGCTATCACAAATTCTACAAGCCGAATTTTGTATGCTGCTTCTGTGCCCAGCTGAAAACACAGCTATCTCTTTTCTAAAAATGATGTTTGCCTTGAACAGACAGCTTCCTGAATTGTATCATGATGTACTTAGTTTTTTTCCTTTTTGGTGAAGTGAACCAAGATTATTCTTGACTCCAATAGGCTGATCAGCATTAGTGCCAGCCAATGCTATAGATACTGGTGTCCTCATCTGTCTACCTGCTTGCTAGTTTTACAGACCATGATCCTGCAAAATTCTCCGTAGTACGGTGGTTAGACATCTGAGTCTCAGTACAAATCCAGACGAGTACAGCAATGTGAGTGCATCCAGAAAGCACTCGTTGATATTGTAAAAGACATAAGATATGTACACTTCATCCACATTATGTAGTACACATGAGAAACACATCAGTTGTCTTATACAGTGGTACTTTGGTTCTCAAATGCCTTGGTTCTCAAACGCCAAAAACCCGGAAGTAATGCACTGGTGGAGCAAGAGGATATGCCATCCCCGCAGCGCGATGCTGGTAGGGTGCCATCATGGCTACCCCCCACCCCCTGCACTGGGCACCATGCCTCCCCAGGCAGTGTGCCACGCCCCCGGGATGCGCACCAGCCTGCCTGCACTCTACCACTGAGTAAGTGTTCCAGTTTTCAAAGTTTTTTTCCGGAAGCCAAAAGTCCAATGCAGCTGTCGGCTATTGTTTCCAGGGCACCTGCACCAATCAGAAGCTGCGCCTTGGTTTTCTAACATTTTGGAAATCAAACAGACTGGAATCCGGAATGGATTAAGTTTGGTGCTTTTGTTTTTGCTATTTATTTTGCATTTTTGTTTTTGAGGCTTTTTTGGTTAATTTGTTTTTGTGACTGTGTGGAATCCAGTTCAGCTACTGATTGATTGATTGATTGATTGATTGATTGATTGTGTGACTGCAGAAATGGATAAAATCCTCCCCACCCCCATCCAAACAATGACTATCATCAGTGCAGGTAAGAAAAAAATAATAATTTTAATTTTTATCATCTACAATACTGTCTTATTTATTTTATAGTTCAGTACATTGATTATTGCTTTCATTTTATGGATGAATGGTCTCATTAGTAAAATTTACGTTCAATTGCTGTTTTAGGGGTTGTTTTTAAAAGTCTGGAACAGATAATTCCATTTTGCATTACTTTCTATGGGAAAGCAAGCCTTGTTTTTGGAACGCTTTGATTTTGGAACAAACATCTGGAACGGATTAAGTTTGAGGTACCACTGTATCTGAATACATAAGTAGCACAGTGCAGAAGTTGCATTTAGTAGAAGCTACTTCTATGTGTTTATCTTCTTTTTAGATTCATGATAATGATGATGATGATGATGATGATGATGATGATGATGATGATGATGATTTCAAAATAAACTTCCCTATGGATGCCATACCTTTCTTTCGGACAAAAGTATCAGCAATTGCACTTTTAAAAGAATGCATTTTATGCCAATTTCTTCACTTTTTCTATAGGAATAGTATTTGCACCTGCAAAAGTTTCAGGGTAGTCATGTTCCTTCCTTTCTAATTAGTGAATAGCCCATAACTGCCTGCTGAAATCCCATAGCTTTTTATACCACAAATGTTCTGGTTTATTTTTGTCCTGCTTTTGTTGCACTATGGACAGCAATAACATAGCAGCATTTGGGAAGCATCACAGAGCATCTAATGAAGCAGAGAACATCCACCACTAATGCACCATTGTTGGGTCAATATCATGCTGCAGAATACTCCCATAAGAAAGCACTTGTCTGGAGGGGCCTTAAATAATTTCTTGCAGTGGTGTATCTCATGCTTGATCAAACCCAGGTAGACCAGGATTTGAGAGCTGTTTTGGACATTCACACAGTTCCCATGAACTTTTACCAAAATTACTAATTGGTGGATTTTTGTACCTATGTCTGAGCTGTCATTCATCTTCAGAACTTGGGAAAGAACTACCGTATTTTTTGCTTCATAAGACGCACTTTTCTGCTCCTAAAAAGTAAGGGGAAATGTGTGTGTGTCTTATAGAGGTAATGCAGGCTGCACATCTATCGCTGAAGCCAGGAGAGCAAGAGGGATCAGTGCGCACCGATCCCTCTTGCTCTCCTGGCTTCAGGGATAGTCGTATGAAGCCTCTTCAGGGCAATGGGAGGAATGCTCCCCCTGCCTTGAAGAGGCTTGGCACGGCTATCCCAGAAGCCAGAACAGCAAGAGGGATCGCTGCTTTCACTGCGCAGCGATCCCTCTTGCTGTTCTGACTTTGCTTCTCTGGAGAGGCGCTGTGCAGCTTTCCCTTTCTGCGCAGTGAGAGGGAAAGCTGTGCAGCGCCCCTTCAGCAAAGCGGGAGGAGAAACGGAGCCCCTTCCATTTCTCCTCCTGCTTTGCTGGAGAGGCGCTGTGCAGAGAGGGAGAAAAACTTTTTTTTCTTGTTCTCCTCCTCTAAAACTAGGTGCGTCTTATAGAGCGAAAAATATGGTGGATAGATAGCTAAGAAGCACTTCATTGGTTATGGGGGATTCTAGGCTTCATATGGCATAGATACAACTGGCTGATAGGAGGTAGAGTAACAGACAAACATACACCCGTTGCTGCTTCCATAGGAGCCAATTCCTAGGGGCCGAAGGGGGTTGGCTCCTCCATAAAATATTTGAAAGGGCCACCCCCCAGTTGATGGGCATTGCCATTCAAATGGGGTGATTGCACCACGTCATGTGATCAATTACGCAGGGTGGGGCTTATCTGGGGCCCACAATATTTTATTCAAGTTGGCGCCCCTGGCAGCTTCTGATACCTCTGCTTCTTTTCCTCAACTTTCATTCCACCACACCATACATGTCTTCAGACCCCAACCACTTGTCCCTCTTTCTGTTCCCCATTCAATCTCTGGTCTTGGATTTGAGTCTAACTTGTCCCCAAACAGTATATTATGCTACTGCATAGACATAGAAGGATGTGGGTTCTCTGAATAAAATTAAGTATATATGGGATAGCTCATTCAGTAGAGAATGAGACTCTTAATCTCAGGAAGTTGGATTACATAGCCCTCGCGGTATCGTTCCAATTCTACAAGTCTACGATTCTATGGTTTGAACTATAGGGTCCAAATTCTATAACTCTTTGACTCTATGATTCTATAATTGGAATTCCCCTGCTCCTTTCTAACTAGCACCTCTGTGGAACGGAGGATGTGTCATAGTCAGAGTTTATGTCACTGCTGGTCTATTTCCCTTATTATTAGTCTGTGTTGGCCAATGAAGCTCAAAATGTGCAAAATAGCCATTTAATTTCAACACACTTGTGTAAACTGCAATCTCTCTCTCTCTCTCTCTCTCTCTCTCTCTCTCTCTCTCTCCCCTCTCTCCCCTCTCTCCCCTCTCTCTTTAATTATTTGTTTTTGTTTGCTTTCCCAAAATGACTGTTTGATTGAATTCTGGGCTGTAATTGAAGAGAGAGAATGAAGAACAAACATTTTTTACTGTGAATAATGATTTTCCATTATCAAAATTGCCACGAACAACAAGAACAAGCCAAGCAATTGTATTTGAGATGGGAATTATTTACGGATTAATGTATGATGAAATAAATGCATGCAGTAAAAGTCTAAATTCCAAAAAGATGCATATTTTCCAAAAGGGCAGAGATGTAAGCATATTGAATATATATATATATATATATATATATATATATATATATATATATATTCCATAATGAAGAAAAAATAATATGAAATTACTCCTTGTTTTATATTAATTAAAACGCTTATAAACCATCCTTCGGGCACAATGACTCCTAAGGCAGCTAACCACGTAGAAACATGAAATCGTCAATATAAACACAACACGTTTAAACAAATAAAAGAGCCAACAAATCAATACAGCAGCAGCACTATGCACTGGATCTTACTAAAAATTGAAGAAAAGAGCAATATTTTCCCCTGAGGGAGCAAATTTAAGGAGTGGGGGAGCTGAGTATCCCAAACCGCTCTCTCCATTTGTGAAGAGAAAGGTCTGCTGTAGGACTGGGCAAAATCTGGTTTTCAGCATCTTGATATATCACCAGCATTGCAATATACTGATATATCACGATGTTTGAAATAACAATGGAGCAATGTAGAGGCCTTGGCTGGCTTCACGGTTTCCCCCACATTGTGATTTTTGCCAGCACCTGCTCTTGTGATTCGTTGCCCCCTGCACAAGGTTGGGGAGAACTGAGCTGGCAGAGTTAACAAGGGCTGTTGGAATCAAGTGACACATTGCCTGGCTTCATGGTTCCCCCCGCATTGCGATTTTTTTCATTGCACACATATGCACATCATGGTTTGTGATATATTGCCAGGTGAAAAATTATGAAACTGGCATCACAATATGGACCTCAAACCGGTTTTAGATGGTATGTTGATATATTTCACAGCCCTAGTCTGCAAGTGTCAGAAGACCTGCTATCAAGATAGCTCAGAGCTGCAGCTGCAAACTCTGCTGCTTTCATTTTCCTGCTTCGGCTTTCCCGAGAGCGGTAGGGGTAGAAAAGGGACAAGTTGTGGGCATGTCAGGGGAGATCTTGAATCCATCAGATCCAAAGCCCGTCTGCTCTCCCAACATGCTCTTGACAAGAGCGGAAATCTACACCATCCCAGCTTGATGAAGTCTGTCCAGTGATTTATAAAGACCATTTGTGAAAAAATTGTATCTTTTTGTGATACAAATGCTTCATTGTGCTTGCCAGTCTATTTATAGGAGTTTGGCTGAAAGGTACTGGACTGTTTATCCTCTTACACTGCTGAATGAATGCTTCCCCTTATAACATTATATATCCATTCTGCAGTCTAAACATACAAGTTATTGTGGAGCTTGTAGTAAAGGTTACTTTTGAATTAGAGTATTCAAAAAACAAGCACTTGGCTTCCTTTATATTTAAGATGCATAAGAAACCTCCCCCAATGTCACTAAGGATCTGTTAAAGAAGGAGAAGGAGAAGAAATTTCTTTCCGGCTGTATTAATTCACCACTTGGTCTGGGGAAATTACAAAACACCAGCTGGAGCCTTAAGAGCACCAGAGTGGGGATTATTGACTAAGAGAATTTACCTAGAGAAAAAGTCCCATCTACAACTGAGCTCTTATGTGAAGGAGGATCATTATATGGTAATTTTACATGTCCCTGCTCAAGAGGGAAAAGGTCACTAAGTGCAGCCTGAAGGTTGGGGTTCTCTGCTACAGAGGGGGTAGAGAGCGAAGAGCCAGAAAATGCTCTCCATTCCAATAGGATTCCACATTTTCTTAGCCATTTTAGAACAAACCTCTCTCCCCCACCCAGTTTCAATTTAAACTATCAAAGTTAAATTTACAACCACAGGAATGTTGTGTCTTTCCTACCTCATTTACTCCTTGGCTGTTCAGGGGCTGATTCTCTACACAAGGCCTTTGGGGGTCTCCTCGCTTTCTTCTTCTTCATCTACTTCCACCTCCAGGCAGAATCTCTATCCTTGATTCTATAGTCCCTTTGGTTCTATAGTCACAGAGAGAGCAGCTGATAACTCAGTTTGTGTAATGATATCAGGGCCCTATATATGCAATGGCAATTGTCTTCGGACTCTACTTCTGCACACCACTCAGATTTTACAACTTGGTAAGCTGTAGAAATAAATACAATGTTCTGAACTTGGTGTTTTTCCCCACAATCCAGAAGCTGCAGTAAAAAAAAGTGTGATTCATGACTAAACTAACAAAAACTGGTAATCTGTCAAAAAGGCTGTCCTGGCCAGGATACATAGCTAGGGCCAATTATAAAAACAAGAGGAGAAAAATGCATGTCTTAAACAGGCAAAATAATAGCTAAAGCTTTCTTTCAACTTACAGAACAAAAAGGCCCAAAATTGCCAGGGAACCCTACATTCCTACAATGGAAGCAGACAGCTTCAAACTCCTCTCTCTCTGTCTCTCTTTTAAGAAGCTGGGGTATGTCATGCATTTAAGGTACTGGGTCCAAAGAATCCCAGCAGGGGTTAAAAATGTTTATTTTCAACTGAAAAGGAAGCAGCAAAAATCACCAGAGAGGTAATAAGAGAGAAAAGGGACAGACTCAGGAGAGGTCAAAGTCAGAGAAACAATTGAGAGTCAAAGGAGTGCAGTTTCACAGAGGAAGAAATAGAGGCTATGAATGCGAAGGCTCAATTTGAAATAGGTTCAAAAGATATACCCAAGAAAAAGGACAATGAGGGGAAATAGAGGGAAATATTAAGCTGAACCTGAGTTAATAGATGTAAGGGGGAAATAAACATACAGAATAACAGAGAGAAAGGGGAGCTTCCAAAATAGAATACAGTAGGTATGAAAAATATACACAAAAGGACAAAAATGTCCCTTTCTCCAATTATGGTACTTCAGTAACAAACCAGCCATTCAGGAGACGTACCTGGGGTGATGGGGAATCACGAATCATGATGAGTGTTACAACTGAGTGATATACAGTGGTACCTTGGTTTTCGAACAGCTTTGTTCACAAACAACTTGGAACCCGAACGCTGCAAAATCGCAAGTAGGTGTTCTGGCTTTCAAACTTTTTCTCGGAAGCTGAGTGTGCTCTGTTTTGAGTCCCCCTGTATTTCCTGTTGCACTGTTAATTTGCATCCTCCCATTGTAATTCAAGTCTTCCATTTCCGATTGCAGTGTTCTAAGGTGATATTTGGAGCTTATACTGTATTTGGTGCTTTTGGTTTTGCTATTTATTTTGCATTTTTTGTTTTGAGGCTTTTTGGGTTAATTTGTTTTTGTGACTGTGTGGATCCCAGTTCGGCCACTGATTGATTGAGTGAGTGAGTGAGTGAGTGAGTGACTGCAGAAATGGATAAAAGCCCCCCCCCCCCATCGAAACAATGACTATCATCAGCCCAGGTAGGGGGGGGGAATTAAAATTTTTATCATCTACAATACTGTCTTATTTATTTTATAGTACAGTACAATGATTATTGTTTTCATTTTATGGATCAATGGTCTCGTTAGATAGTAAAATTCATGTTAAATTGCTGTTTTCGGGGTTGTTTTTAAAAGTCTGGAACGGATTAATCCATTTTGCATTACTTTCTATGGGAAAGTGGGACTTGGTTCTGGAACACTTTGGTTTTGGAACAGACTTCCGGAACAGATTAAGTTTGAGAAACAAGGTACCACTGTATAGTCCAAAACTATTTTGAAGTCCATGTTGTGGTATCAGTTTCATATTTTTTGACTTGGCAATATATTGCAAATCATGATGTGTGTGTGTGTGTGTGTGTGTGTATGCACTATGCAAAAATCACAATGTGGAAGAAACTGTGAAGACATCCAATGTGTCACTCGCTTCCTGCAGCCCGTGTTAACTCTGCCGACTCAGCTCTCCCATGCCTCACGCAAGGAGCAGCAAATCACAAGAGCAGGTGCTAGCAAAAATCCTGATGCAGGAAAAACCATGAAGCCAGACAATGCCTTTACATGGCTCCATCCTTATTCCAGACACAGTGGTATATGGGTATATTGCAATGTTTAGCTGGTGATGTATCACAATGTTGAAAAGCAGATACTGCCCAGCCCTAGTGACCATCACTGCCTCTCCCCATGCCTCTCTCTTTCTCTCTGGACTGGACACCTTCTCTTACCTGTTTTGCACCCCGAATGTTTTTGCCTGACTAGACTGTGTCCTTGAAGTCTGATAAGACTTCTTGCCAAAATCTGGATGGAGGATAGAGAGGGGTGTGCAAAAGCATGTAGAAACTAGCTCGCTTGCATCATACGGATTTGCCTGCGGCTCTACGGACAACTGGCACATCCCTTTTCCCAAGGATCACCGAATAAATTCTCTGTACCCTACAGGGCCTCCTGTGAAATTTTTTATCTTTGCTGCAATAATATTACCCTCAAATTGTTGAAAGGCAATTCATATTCACAACAGTCAAACCAAGTGGCGAAACCTTTTGCTTCCTCCGTTAATTACTTAATAGCATAGCTTTGCCATCCATTAAATAATCTCAATAGACAAACATTTTGAGGCTTCTTTCATTGCTGTTTTCTCCAATGATTTATCCGGCAACTTGAACTTGCAACCTCTCAATGACTTTATAGATTTGAGAAGCTATTATTATTGACTTTTCTTCATCAAGGAGGTAAATAATTACTGTATTCAAGCCATTAATGTCAGGTTAACAGGAGTTAGTAGTTGATATGGCTGAATTTGGTGGCGTAAATGAATGGCAAGGAGGGGAAACCAACAATCCTGGAAATGTCACACAGTTTGTATTTTAAAATTGCAACATCAGTTTAAAAGTAATGCACTCAGAATAATTTTTGGGGGAGGGGAATCTGTTGGATTTCCTTCTGCAAGAAGTCAGAAGGCTTAGCATTGTCATTTACTTATATAATTACATTTATATCCCATCTTTCCTACAAGGAGCTCCAAGCAAACATACATGGTGTTGTCTCCTTCATCCTTACTGTGAGGTAGCTATGACTGACAGCATTTCCCTGATCCACCGAGTTTGCAATTCCATCAAAAAAAGAAATCAGATAGGCCTGGCATGACTTCTTTTTGTGAAATCCCTGCTGGGTCTTAGTAATCACAGCATCTTTTCTAAATGCTCACAGACCAACTGTTGAATTATCTGTTCTAGGACCTTCCCTGTACCAATGTCAAGCTCACCAGTCAGTATTTACCAGGGTCTTCCTCCCCACCCCCACCTTTTGAAGATGGGGACATTTGCCTGCCTCCAGTCTGTACAGACCTTATCTGTCCTCCAAGAATTTTCAAAGATAATAGACAAAGGCTCTGAAATTACATCCACAAGCTCCTTTAGTACTCTTGGATACAGCTCATCAGGCCCTGGAGTTTTAAATTCATTTAAAATAGCTCAGTGTTCCCTTACTACCCCTTTTCCTATCTTGGGCTGAAGCTCCCTCCTTACATCATTTATTCTGTTATCACCAGGTTGGGCATCACTTTCCTTTTGGGTGAAGGCAGAGGCAAAGTAGGTGTTGAGTAGTTCCGCCTTTTCTCTGTCACCCAATAGCATTTCTCCATGTTCCCCACACAAAGGACCTACCACTTGCTTGTTCTTCCTCTTACTTCAAACATAGCTCAAGAAACCTTTATTATTATTTTTAACCACTCTTGCAAGCCTGAGCTCATTCTGAGCTTTAGCCAGCCTGACTTTCCCCCTGCAACTGTTGGCAACTCGTGTATACTCCTCTGTGATTTCCCCTTTCTTCCATTTCTTATACATGCCCTTCGAAACACTCAGCTCATCTGTAAGCTCCTTATGCAGCCACACCAGTTTCAGTAGATGCCTCCCACTTCTCTTTCTTGTTGGTATTTTGGGAGCAGAAATTTAAAGAGTCATGTACATTGATGACATAGGATAATCTATACATGAACAACTCTTCCAGAAGAAAAGGTCTTGTAGCATATCTAGAAAATAATGAATTATGGATTTTGGCAATTTTTCAAAGCAGTCAAAGACCCGGTTGTTCCTCAATGCCAATGGATTCGAACTTCTGAGCATGCCTTCTTCAAAGTTCTAGACCTTTGGACACATTCCATGAGTGGAAATGCCAGTGATTGGAAAGAAATTTGATTCAGTTTGCATGTGGTGAACATACCAAATCGGCACTTTGCAAAACACTGCACAGGCCTAGGGCCAGCCTAATACATTTTGGTACCTCCCTCTCTTCCAGGGAAGAAGGGGCGAAGGAAGATCTACATCAGGAACAAAAGGGAGAGCATATATTGATATCCGGATCTGCTGTCCCAGTAAATCCTGCCATGCCACCTGAAGCAGTCGCCATACCTTGCCTGTTGGCTGGGTCAATCCCTGCACAGACCAAAATGCAATCATCCTTTAAAATTCCCACTTACCCAGATTTTGCAATGCAGTTCTCCAGCCAAGCAATCTGTACAAAAAGTGTGCCTATAAATGCATCTATTAGGGGAAATAATATAAAAATGTGCTACAGAGGGAGAATTGCTTTGTGAAGATTCTGGGCCAAAAAATTGCATAGAATAATCAGGAGAAATTTGCATGAAAACACGGGTGCGTTTTCATGAGGTTGCTTTTTCAAAAGAATGCAAACTGATGTGGAAATGTGGAAGACTGAAGTTAAGACTGTCAAAATGAGAAAAACAAAGAAACCCAAAGTGACATATTCATCCCTCCCTAGGAAAGGAAGTAGAATGTGTATGTTATGATGGGTCTCTCCCCCCCCCCCATTGAATTGCTGACAAAGTTATATGCCTTGGAAGACTGGCTTTGTATTAGCTAGCCATTTGGAACTTTAATTGCCCCATCTTTGATCCAGCAACACAATTAAATGGAATAAATATAACCTAGTAGAAACAAGAGAGTATAGAGAGTCATTAGAATCTAGGTTTCAGCTCCGGGTGGCCTAGAAATCTTTCACCCATCAGATCTCTCCTGAGTTGCTTGTGTTTTCACATTTATTAGGAACAAGAAGATCAATGTTTCAAATTCAGCCTGATGAAAACACAAAACATTGCTTGGGGTTTTTGTTTGAAGCTGCTGTGATATCAGCAAAGCATGCTGTCCTCCAATGTACTGTGAATTCCATAATTAGTTATCATTCATCCCAAGCCAAAGCAACTGTAGAACACACTCACAGTCCCAAAGGACCAAATTGTTAACACAGGCTAAGGTTGTTTTATGATTCCAATAACTAAAGTCTATTGACTGTGATTTTATTATAGTTCATAAGGAAAGAAATTGAGTGCCTTCCCATTTCCCCCCTTTCTAGCCTCAAGCACTTGCTATTTTTCTTATTTCTCTGGCTCCATTCAAATGGGGAAAACAGAGAGGTTCAGGTTAGTGGTCTCCTTTCCACCAGGTAGCTGATGAAAATGTGCAGGCAAGCAATCAGTGGAAATAAATTAATACATTTAATCTGTTTAATTTACCAAGCAGCAGGGTGTTTTTTCAATAATGTCCTTTTAAGCATATGGTGATTTTTGTTTGGGGTGCTGGTATGGTTGGACGCACAACACTTAGGCACGGCATAAGACACTGACATTGATTCTTAAAAGGTCTTTATTCACACTTGAGCCAGAGCAGCTGGTGGGGGGTTAGAGCGCACTCAAGTCACTCAGATCTTTGGATATTGCTTTCCATTTCGCCATCTGTGTCCCGTTAAATATTCCTGATTTTTGCCAAGTTTGGCCCAATTTATATGTTAAATCAGTTACTGAAAACAGGTTCCAAGAAGCTGGTGGGGGATACCATTAAAGTGCACAGATCTTATGCATTAATCATTCATTTTGGAACAAGAAGTACAGGTTCTTCCATTCAGATAATCGCATTGATATGTCAGCTTTTTGGATCCCGCAGAGACAATGGAGAGGATGATAGTTTGCCCCTAGAGAAGGCACTGTTTTGAATCAAGGAGGGTATAGCTTGAAAACTTAAAACTTGCAAAGCATTTCCTGAATCTCTTGTGATTATGAACATTTTTTACTAAATCTAATATGCAGTCTGCAGCAGAGCAAGTTGCAACATAAAGGCTAATGACATGAGCATGGTAACATTTCCCCCCTGCTTCTACCTGGCAGCCTGTTTTATCATCTAAGGCAGGGATTACTGAAGGGACATTTGTGGGTGCACAAGTGCCCACAGAAGCCTTCCAGAAGTGGAAGACAAATCACACGCTCAGATTCAGGCCATCTGTGTCAATACAATGTTAGGTCCCTTCTTTGCTTCCATCTCAAGAGAAAGGTCTCAGTGCTTCAAGGGCGATCTTCTCCATTACAATCTGAGACATATTAGTCATATCTGAGCCAAGTATTATTGGGTCAATTTTACATTTCAAAAGGTCTAACTGGATGAGTTCTAAAGACACACATACACAACACTTTAGCAGGCATGTATGGTACTTTGTTGTGGCTATAACCTGTCTGGAGTCCACACTCCCTTGATTAACATTTGGATGATGGAATCAGAAGCTGACTTAGGGCAGGGCGACTGGTTCTGCCACACTGGACGCCACAGGGCACCACAACTATAACATAGTGAACTGAGCAGAAGAGATTAGTAGTATTTATACCCTACCTTTTTCTGATGGGACTCCAAGTGGCTTACAGATAAAAACCATTCACTGGTCAGTCATCTGACCTTATTATGATTTCAGGTGATTGGCACCTGCTAAAGCATAGAGTTTGTGTGCAGTCATCTGTATAAGGAACTTTGCAGACACTACCAATCAACCCCCTTCAGCCAATCAGTGTCCCTACCTGCCCCACCCTTGACATCAGGTGCATGCAGGTGGGCCTGGCTTAACCAAAACAGACTCATTGACCAAATGAGAAGGCTCAGGGGTCAAATTTGACCAGCAGACTCTTTCCTTTGCGCCCCTTGGGATAGAGGGAAGAGTAAGTGGGGGATGAAATATATGTTTAGTTCACTTACCTGTGCTTAGGTTTAATGTCAGTGAGAAAGAGATACCCTATGATATACTGAATGCTAGCCCCATATGGCATAAAGAAAGCTGAAAATGTTTGTTCACAACCAACATATTCATGAGGTAAACTACACTTATGAAAACCAGATGGCTCAACAAGCTCAACAAGTTACCTCATGTTACTCAGTTGTGTCTTTGATTATTCTCCTACAGCATAACCCAATCACAAGAAAACCTTTTAAATTGTGATCCTATGCTTGCTTAATTGGGAATAAATTCTCACAGATATCAGTCAGTTTTATTGCAACAGACCAACTGGTCATTATCCACCAAATGATTCACAAGATGAACAATGGGGAGACAAAAACAGCAGGCAACGACCAATGCTTCTGGCATCAGTAAACATGCAAACTATCATTGTGCCTAATTGATTTCAAGGGGAGAGCTAAGCATTTGCTGAACTCACTCTAGCTGGACCCAACGTACTATAGCAGCACCAATGGCTGGAGCTACACGTTATGCATGACAAAGGAAAACCGCCAAGAGCAGCATCTACTCTCCCATAAAACATAGGCACACTGATCTTGTGAGACGATATTATTGTGCTGTGAGTTCCCCCTTTCTTACTCAACTTGATTGACGGCCTTTGGCATGGTGAGGGAGCTCAAAATGATGGACCTTAGGATCTCAAATTTTAGCGGCACCCCACACACCTCTCACTTTCCACTCTACATCATAGTTTGGGTGGCATCTTGTGCCATGTTCAGAGAAGAGCCAAAGGTTAGTGGCAGAGCACCCACCCTGGAGAGCCACCGTCAATCATTGTAGATGGACGTTATCTGACATAAAATAAGGCACTTTCCTATGTTGGCTCACCCTAACTTTGAGAATATTGTGTCCTTATTCCACCCCCAACCTCAAATTAATAATTTACACAACATTAAACCATAACTCCTACCGAGTTCATAAATATTTAGAAAGTCCTTACCATTCACGATTTGATTGCGCTATAGTTGCTAAAATAAAAATCTTCTTAGACGCTGATTAGTGTGTTGAAAATCAGATGGATAAAAGAAAAGGATGTGCTGAGCTACTCAGATTGCTTTCCACCAGGCAAATAGGCTTGTCATGAGTAGCGCCAACACTATAAGTCAAGCGTTTTTATAAGAATTCAGTAGGATGAAACCACTACTTCATCACTGGAACTCAAGTACCCAAATTAAATTTAATGTGTCAGAAGCTGTGATTGGGTGGTGATGGCTAAGTGCTCTCTCTCTCTCTCACTCACTCACTCACTCACACACACACCCCAACAAAACAAAACAAAACCCTGTTCATAACCCATTTGGTATTTACAGAAGAATTAGGATAAAGTGTGAATGCCATCTCTGAAATAAAATCGTGCTGCATGACCTTCAATCTCACCTTTGCTGCTTGGATTTGCTCTATTTAGGTGCATTCTTCTAGATGAATATTTTCTCAGAGACATGTACAGAAACAAAACATTCTAAAACTAGACGCAGATGAAATTGGACCTCAGAAAGGACTTTGTATCAAGGAAGCTATTAACAGCTTTAACAAACAAAATCCAATATAAGTGTTGTTGTTTTAAAAAAAATCTGCTAGAACAATAGCTATTTAGCATCCTGGGTGATAGAAGGTGGGAGAGTTGTTACCTTTATGTAAGGATGCCCAAGGTTGTCATTTTAAGTAATTGATTCACAATTCCTGCACTAATATTTGGATTGAAATGCATTGGGGGGGGGTCAATTGTCACACTTTTACCAATTTCCACAATACTGGTCTCTCATACAAAAATACAAAAATGCATGTGAAAATGAACATTTTAAGTTGAAATGTGTCCAAAAATGAAGATTTTATTTATTTTATTTTAAGATGGATAAACTGCCCCTTCATAGAAAAAAAATAACAGAATGGCGTACAGAACAAAATAATAATATTACAATATTACTTCTGTAGGAAATGAGTTTCAAAGCTCAAGCCCTGGTAAAGACCAACCAAACCTCAGGGGCACCCAAAGTTCTCCAACAGAAATAATCAAGATGGAGTATAAGGAACCAGGCAATATTGATGGTACTTTGAACCAAAGATTAAGAGCATTGTGAATTAACATAATAAAAGTGAGGATAAAATGCATTAGGCTAGCAATTTAGGATAAAATGTATACCCAAATGTGTATTTTGCAAACAAACCCAACCCCAAAAGGTATAAATATTCATTTCTTTAAATTTAAAAATGCAAATTAATACTGAAATGAGATGGAATGAGGTTCTGAACGAATATAACACATAAACTATGGAACTCACTTATACAGGAGGCAATGACGGCTACCAACTCTTAAAAGAGTATTGGGCAAATTCATGGAGGAGAGGGTATCAAGGGGAACTCTCAGAGGCAGCAATGAATGAATCTTTATTTGCGTCAGCCATGTTAATAAAACAACACGATATACAGAGAATAGAAATAAAAAGTCAATTATATAAAATACATTTTAGGGTTTTGAATTAACAGTCAAATAGTGGATCTTATTCTGATTGCCCCGGCTAAAAACCTTGCAACCTTTGCTGTCACCTGCTCATCTTGAACTGCCAAGAGAAAGGGCACTGTGGCAGTGGTTGGGCGACCTGGAATGGACAATCAAAGAGGGGTGATAATCTCATTCCTCAAGTCTTTATAAAGAGTGCAAGCCAGAAGGGCATGTGCCACTGATTTGGTACTGCCATCTCCACAGAGGCAGCAATGCTTTTGAATACCAGTTGCTGGAAGCCATAGGAGGAGAGAGTGTTGTTGTGCTTGAGGTTTTCCCACAAGCGTCTAGTTGGCCACTGTGAGAACAGGACATCGGACTGGATGGGCCATTGGTCTGATCCAGCAGGCTCTTCTTATGTTTTTACAAACAAAAGTGACCCATTTCAGAAATACAGTGGTACCTTGGGTCACAGACACTTCAGGTTACAGACTCTGCTAACCCATAAATATTACCTTGTGTTAATAACTTTGCTTCAGGATGAGAACAGAAATCGCATGACGGTGGCACGGCAGCAGCAGGAGGCCCCATTAGTTAAAGTGCTGCTTCAGGTTAAGAACAGTTTCAGGTTAAGAACAGACCTCCGGAACAAATTAAGTTCTTAACCTGAGGTACCACTGTAGACTGAATTATCCATCCATCTCTTGCTTGTGAGGCTCTCAGAGAGCTCTGGCTGAACATCTACATATCTCATGGGCTTAAGGAAATAGGTGCCACTGATTCTTCTATTCACTGGTCCCCAATGTACTTTTAAATGGGGGGTTATAATGTCTTATTTTTTGGTATTCATTTCCATAGCAGAGACACTGGATTTTTACAGGCCCAAGCTAGGCTTTCTTTCTTTTTCTTTTTTTTAACCTGAACTGCTAAGCTCGTGTTTTCTCTGAAAATCAAGCCCCATTCTTTCTGTTTTGTACCTTAGCCTTAACATTAAAGAGCTGAGAATTTGGATTTTGCTGGATGCTTTTCATAATGCATGAAAGAGAATAAAATACCAGCAAGCTATTTCTTGGCTCTAGTTTCTTTTTTCTGCCGATGGTAATAAAACCTGTTCTTTGTTAGTAGACTAAACAGGCATGACCCAGAATGCATTAGGAAGTAGTTAGAGAGAATACATACAATCTGAAATATTTTTATACTTTTCTCCCTGACTCTATAAACTTGCTCTAAAGAAAGAGAGAGAAAAACCAGTAGCACAACTTCTGCCTCTGAAGTTGTTGATAGAAAATATTGGACCCAGATTTGAGGATTTCATATTCTTCTATAGCATTGCTATAAGTAAATAAATCATAATTAGGATTTCACAACCTTTTGTGCAATTTAGTGGGCTTGTTCAAGGTCAACTGCTGCTGTTTCATTGCGTTTTATTTCTGTTTGTGAGGGTTTTATGATTCCAATTGTATCTTGTGGATTGTTTCATTCATGTCATCACCCTGGGATCTATTTCGACAAAGGATGCTTTAAAAGTTCCACAACTCCTCCCTGGTGTAGAAAGTACAGTGTGTGTGTGTGTGTGTGTGTGTGTGTGTGTGTGTGTTTGCCAAAAACAGGCACATAGTAACCCAGGAACAATTTTGAAAATGATGGATACAATTTTATTCACATTGGGTTGAACACCTGCTTTTTCATCCAAATCAAAGTATGTGTGCTTAGCATGCGATACAAATTCTCAGTACATGTCTACTATGATTATGGACTTTCTGTGCCCATTATTTGGAATTTACTCCCTATAAAGGTCTGCCAAGACCCAATCTCAATGTTCTTTAGCAGCCAAGTTAAGACTGGAGCCTTCAAGATGTTCTCTGAGTTGCACCTGATTTAGGGCGGTATGAGCAATTCCTCCACATAAGGCACCAAGCTGAGGCGGTGCAAAATGTGCCACAACTATGACGTAGTGTAGTTGAGAACATGTGGAATAGGGAAGGTGAGGGGGAGGACATACCCTCCAACAATTTCTCTGATGAAAATAGGGACATTCTTATTCTTATTACCTTGTTCATCTGACAGGGTTGCCCCAGCCATCCTGGGCAGCTTCTGACATATATAAAAACACAATAAAGCATTAAACATTTTTTTTTAAAAAAACACCTTCTGAATAAGTGCTTCCTTCAGATGCCTTCTAAAGTTTGTATAGTTATTTAACTCCTTGGCTCAGGGGTCACAACACTCCACACCCTTCAACATTTCTCCAATGAAAATAGGGACATCCCAAGGAAAAGTGGAACATTCTGGGTGTAAATCCAGGATTGTCCCTGGAAAATAGGGACAGTTGGAGGGTCTGGGAGAAGGACATGAAAATAAGAAATATTTAAAGGGGAAGTGCCAAATTTTGTCCTCCTTCAGGGTACCATATTACCAAAGTCCACCTCTGCTCTGGGTCTGTCTTACATTTTCTAGGAAACAATCTAATTTAATCTGAATATTATTTATTTCATTTTTAGTCTTAGTGTTTGGGGTTTTTTCTGGTTGTGAGTTGCTTTGCTGTGGTTCTTTTTTTTTGCAAAAGCAGAATAAAAAGTTTTCAAAATAAATAAGTAAATAAAAACTGCTATGACAGCGTTACTTGAAAATTTCATTCTGCTGAGGCATTTCAAGAGAACAAATGGTGAGAAATGCATGTGGAATAAACACCAACGTGAGCTGATTTTGTAACTACAGTGAATAAGTGTCTCTCTATGCAGCAGAGTTCTTTGTTTTTCTGTCAGATGAAGGATGTATCAATAGCTATGATGTGAGCTTTATGCGAAGTGTCACCATTACTGGCGAGAAAGAAAAGGTGATATTCACATGGTGTAAATACTGAATTTAGGTTTATTGGTGCATGTGTTTATTTGAACGTAGTACTGTTTATAAAGAAAAAGAAAAAGATTAATACTATGGGAAATGACATTTAAATCTCTCAAAACACCCCGGATTCACAAAATGACCATCAATGTTTTGCCTCTACTTGCAAACATATCCTTTTTGCTCTTGATGAATGCTATGACAATGTAAAGTTGGTATTTTTGTCAGATGGGCTGGTGAAAATTCAGCAGGAATTGAGGAATGATAAGGTCTGCATCAACAAGTTTCAATCACAAGGTCATATGACATTTTTGAAAAACAGACTGTGTTGAAGAAAATATGTTGAGTGGTTAAAATTGGATATTGTGTGAGTTAAGTGCACTTAGGCTGGATCTATACAGGTAAAAAAATGCTACAGAAAAAAGTGTGTTATGAAAGTTCTTAATGGAAAATCCCATTGGTGGCTGATCACTGCTTTACACCGCCATCTTTATAACACAGTTATAATGATATAATTGACGAGTCCTTAGTCTATAATACCAAACCCAAGGGATCTATTTCACTGAACTCAGTAGGAGTACTTCTGAGTAAACAAGGGCCCCATCTACACTATACATTTAAAGCAGTATCATATGACTTTGAACAGTCATGGCTTCCCCCCAAAATTATGGGAATTGTAGTTTGTTAAGGGTGCTGAGGCCTGCCAACCTAGCAGTTCGAAAGCACCCCCGGGTGCAAGTAGATAAATAGGGACTGCTTACTAGCGGGAAGGTAAACGGCATTTCCGTGTGCTGCGCTGGCTCGCCAGATGCAGCTTGTCACGCTGGCCACGTGACCCGGAAGTGTCTGCGGACAGCGCTGGCCCCCGGCCTCTAGAGTGAGATGGGCGCACAACCCTAGAGTCGGACACAACTGGCCCGTACGGGCAGGGGTACCCTTACCCTTACCCTTAAGGGTGCTGAGAGTTGTTAGGAGACATCCATTCCCCTTCCAGAGCTATGATTTCCAGAGTGCCCTAAGAAGGTAAAGAGGAATTGTTTGATGAACAACACTGGGAATTGTAGCTTTGTGCAGAGAATTGTAGCTTTGTGCACTTCATTAACTACAGTTCCCAGGATTCTTTGGGGAAAACCATGATTTTAAAGTGGCATGATACTGCTTTAAATGTACAGTGCAAATGTGACCAAGTTAAGACTGTACTGGCTATTCCACATATAATATCATAGAATTGGAAGGTCCCATTGTACTGTGGAAGTCAACTAATCTAACCTTGGCTCGGTTCAGGATCTACAAGACAGGATTCCTATGACTGAAATAGATGCTAGGATGCATGTTGTACCTATTTACATGAAGACTGACTCTGACTCTCTCTCTCTTAAGTATAAGGAAATAAGCTAGTTATAATTTATGGCAACACAAATACTCAAAGGTAAATTAAAGGACAGATAAACATTTGCAGTCCCAGACATCAGCAGCCTATTATCAGCACACAAAGAGGAAAGATTGCTGTAATTGTACAACTTCTGAACAATAAACTCTAATTAGATTTCTCTCCACATCAGAGATTTATTTATTTCTTTTTCTTTTTAAAATGTTTTCCAGTTTTCATTAAAGGTTTAGGGGGGAAATGATGAAGCAGATAATGATAAGAAAGAAAGAAAAAATGAAAACAAAACAGAAACCTGAAGGGCAGCAGGGAACAGACAAAACATTCTGCGCTAAGCTTTCAGTAATGACCTTGTTTTAGCATTTTCTCACAATAGAAAAATGATGACTCACAACTCTATGATGCTGCAATTAAGCACCATGGGTATAATCAAGTATCAACAGCATCGTTCCCCTAGATGTAATTTATGTTGTTGATTTGTCAGTCAGTCCTGTGTATCTATTTATCTATGGCCCTTTGATGATTACTATAGTTCTATTCAATTGTTTGCTAAGTAGTTCCACCCCTTAGGTAATGTGCTGTGTATCCTTCTCCACCTTCCCGACCTCTACACATGCAACAGAAACATCTGTAGAAAGAGAGTGTGTGGATGCATAGGTGTACATGCAAAAGCTCCTAGGTGAATCTGGACCCCTATTGCACCAGGTTTTAGGCTGTGTGGTAACCTTAGCACATTGTCATCACCATAACTTTATTATTTGTAATTCACCCATCTGACTGGGTTACCCCACCCACTCTGGGCAGCTTCCAACAAATATAAAAGCATAATCAAATATCAAACATTAAAAATTTCCCTAAACAGGGCTGCTTTCAGATATCTTCTAAAAGTCAGATAGTTGTTTATTTCCTTGACATCTGATGGGAGGGTTTTCCACAGGGTGGGTGCCACTACCGAGAAGGCCTCCTGCCTGGTTCCCTGTAGCCTCACTTCTCACAATGAGGGAACCACCAGAAGGCCCTCGTAGCTGGACCTCAGTGTCCAGGCTGAACAATGTGGATGGAAGCACGGGTATACAGGGCCAAGGCTGTTTAGGGCTTCAAAGGTCAGCACTAAGGCATGCAGATGTGTGCCAGATGGGCTCCTCCAGTGCTCTTGCATCATGCCAACTTCCCTGCCACTTTCCCCCCTCCCCTCCCCGGTGAACAATTTTTTGTTTGGACGTTAGTATAGTGACTCTGCTCCACCCAATTCTGGTTTCTTAACATGGGGCAATAATTATTGGATGGGCTTTTATCAGTGACTTTAAGGGGGGGAGGGGACCCAGAGACAACATTCAGCCAGAATATTTATTTAAAAAATTAATGAATCTTCGTTTTGGTACATGTTCTCATTCCATATCAAATTAAACAACCAATTTCTCCCTAAGAATTGAAGCAGAGACCTATTTAGGAAGCATTTGCAGGCGATGACTCCCAAAACTAGTCCCTTGTCCCTGTCAATGGGTATCTGGAAAGTGAGACTTCATAAGGCTTAGTATGGAGACTTACAGGAGAAAATTCAAATGAAAGTGCCCCTTGCCCTGAAAAGTGAAAGTTCTGTAGGAATTATCTTGCTACTGCAAAGAGCTTGGGTTAGAGTGTGTGTGTGTGTCAGGCAGATGAAAGCCTTGTGTGAAAAGGACAAGACTATCGTCTCCTCTGGCAACCACTTCATCTTCTTCAACACTGCTTGTTGATTCCCTGCTCCCATTCCCACCCCCATCACTTTAGCTTTCACGTCTCCCGCTTTGACACAGATTCCTTCCTCTCCCTTCATTATTTCAGCGGTTGACTTTCTCTGCTCTTTGTCTTTACTTGTCTCCTTTAATTTTCTTTTTCTGGCAGAAGCCCTTAGCTCAATTTGTAAACTTGGGTTGTAGAAGCAAAAGCACTGCATTGCATGTGTCTAGAACTAAATATGCATTATGAATTGACTTGCCGATATATTCATTCAGAAAATATAGCCACAAATTGACTACAGGGAGCATGTGCTGTTTTGTCTCAATAAACTCCCTCCACCTAAGCTTGTTTTCCTTCTGTTATTCCTGCAATCATTCCACACACACACACAAACAAAAAGCAAAAAAAAAAACCAGAAAGGGCACTCTGGGACCTTCACTCCACTGTTTTGAGCAAATGAATTTAAAGAGGTGACCAGAGCACTGTCTAGTTCTGTTGTCTTGGATGACTCTCACTTAGTGAGTCTCGGGGACATGGATAAGCTGTTCAGTCTGATCTGGGTGACCACCTGTGCTCTTGCCCATTATGGCTAATAAAAGTAGCAGGGAGGGCATAACCAACTAGGCCAGGAAGGAGATTAATGCTTCCTTTACCGGAAGAGGGCGTGGTCACTGTCTGCTTAAAGGAGGGAGTGGTAAAGCCACTCCTCCAGAGACCCTACCTGGAATTAGAAAATCTAAATAATTATTGATCGGTCCCCTTGGGGAAGGTTCTTGAGTGGGTGGCCATGGGCCACACCTGGGTTCTCTTGGATGGAACTGGTTTTCTACATCTATTTCAATTGAGATTTAGGCCTGTCGGGAGTTCAGCCTACACTCGAGTAGGACCCTGGCAGAGACACATGCCCTCCTGGTCGATCATTCTGGAGCTTCATAAGCTTTCTTCAGCCCAAACATCACAGCGACCGATGCCAACCGACAGCGGCACACTTAGGGATCCACAGAGTTTGCGCATCATGCAAGCAATAGACCTCAGCAACTCAGTATTTTGGCTAATCTACTTTATTTACATATAAACACGGACAGTAAAATAGGCTTCCAGGTGGAAAAATCAAAATTGGAGACTGAATTGTTAGAATCCAGCACTAGAAATTTGTCAAAAATGTATAATTTGCTGCTGAAATGGAATACACAGGATGAAACGGTTAAATCAAGTATGATTAAATGGGCTCAGGACATTGGTCATAACATTATGTTTGCTGACTGGGAGAAGTTGTGGACCACCGGGATGAAATTTATGGCATGTAATGCCTTAAGAGAAAATATTATGAAGATGATCTATAGGTGGTACATAACCCCAGTCAAGCTCGCAAAGATTTACCATTTGCCTGATAATAAATGTTGGAAATGTAAGGAAAAGGAAGGCACATTCTTTCACCTCTGGTGGACGTGCCCGAAGATTAAGGCATTCTGGGAAATGATCTATAATGAACTGAAAAGGTATTTAAATATACCTTCCCTAAGAAACCAGAGGCCTTTCTCTTGGGTATTGTCGGCCAAGGGGTGTTAAAGATGGATATAACTTTTTTTATGTATGCTACAACAGCAGCAAGAATACTCATTGCAAAGTACTGGAAGACACAAGATCTACCCACCTTGGAAGAATGGCAGATGAAGGTGATTGACTACATGGGCCTGGCAGAAATGACGAGCAGAATCCGAAACCAGGGAAGAGAAGCAGCGGAAGAAGAATGGAAAAAATTTAAGGACTATCTAAAGAAATATTATAAAATTAATGAAAGTTAGAATGATGTTGGATTAGAAAATAAAGGGTTACTATTAGTAATGAATAAGATAAGGAGATAAGGAAGATTAAACTAAATTAAAATAAGGGAAGATTTGCTGAATAATTGATTAGGAATTGGAATACAGAAAAGGGAGGCATGAGGAAGTCGGAGAAGAAAGGTATAAGAAAATAAGATTTGAAATTGTACTTGTTTGTTTTTGTTTTTGTTTGTTTGTTTGTTGTGTTTATTGTATTGTATTGTTATGTTTTTGTGGTTATAAAAAATTCTTTAATAAAAATTATATTAAAAAAAAAAATATTTACATATAAACACACACAGAGCACTGCAACATGGCTCCCTCTCTCTCTAGCATCAGACAGCAAAGAGAAAAAGAACAAAGGACAATAGTCCCACTTCACAGAACACAGTAACACAAACATCCTGTCTTCGTCACTTCCCACTCTGTGGAGTCATAACATACACCTTCATATGAAAGACAACAATCCCATGACTGCAATCATGGAGCAGGAATTCTAACACTTGAGTGGGTGGCCATGGGCCACATCTGGGTTCTCTTGGATGGAACTGGTTTTCTACATCTATTTCAATTGAGATTTAGGCCTGGTTTTGGCAGATAAAGTGCCTGGGTCATCCTGTATGATGACTTTTGTCAGGAGAGAGGTGGGGCAGGAGAGAGGTGCCTGTCAATTCCCCTTGATCTCTCAGAAGCTTTCAGTACCATTTACCATGGTATTTTTCTGGAGTGGCTGTCCAAGTTGGAGGTGTTCGGCACCACTCTGCCGTGGTTCTGACCCTAAGGTCCTTTATAGAGGGCAGTGCTTGGGGAGCGCTGTTTGATGCCATGCAGCCTGCAGTGTGGACTTCTGCAGATTTCCATTTTATCCTCCATGCTATTTAACATCTATGTGAAACCACTGAGTGGGGTCACCCAGGGTTTTAGAGCTTACATTGTCAGCAGTATACTGATGGCAAGCAGCTTTACTTCTCCTTTGAATCCTTAGGTGTTTGTGTCAGTGGTAGAGCAATGTTTTGCCTTGATAATGGAGTTGATGAGAGACAGTAAACTGAAGTTTAATCCAGAAGAGACTCGGGCACTGTTAGTGGGTGGTTCTGTATACTGGATGAAAGTGATGTGGATGGGATTACACTTTCTCAAAAGGATCAGGTAGATAGTTTGGGAGTTCTTCTAGATTTATTACTGTTGCCTGAGGCTCAAGTGGCACTGGTGGTGCAGAATGTCTTTTGCCAGGTTTGATTGGTACTCCAACTATGCCCCTATCCGGACAGGGACAGTCTAACTTCTGATGTCTATCCTCTGGTAATCTCCAGGCTACATTGTGGTTCGAGGACCCGACCCCCGCGATGTGGAAAGAATACGCAAGGAGACGTTATATAAGGTTAATGGGCAATGAAAGGCCACAACTTTATTGATTACAGCAGTGAAAAGGTACTGACTCGCGGCGAGACGACGAAGAATGAGGCCGGGCAGAGGCTGGCGCTGCAGCAAAAGGCTGCTGAACACGCCCCCTCTCAGGCACCTGGTTGGATGCCTGCCGAGGGGCGTGGGCGCCAGCCAGGTGAGACGGAGGCAGGGGGCTAACGCCCCCTGCTAGGGGCGGAGCTCGGCTCCCGGCCACAACCACTCCCCTCACTTGCAGGGAGGAGAGTCTTTACAGCAATATGTTATTGAAGACGGTTCAAAAACTATAGCTGGTGCAGCAGCCAGATTACTGAACTGGGTAAGGCAATCTGGGCATGTAAAACAAATTCTGACATGACTGCACTGGCTACCAATTCATTTAAGGGATCAATTTAAGGTGCTGGTTTTGACAGAGAAAGCCTTTTGTGGCTGAGGACTCAAATACATCAAGGACCACCTCTCCCCCACATGAATGAAGAGGGACCCTGTGTTTGAGGCCCTTCTCCATGAGGGTGGTGTGGAGGGCGGTGACACAAGAACAGGCCTTTTCAGTGGTGGCTCCCTGCTTATGTAATGCTCTCCCTAAGGACATATGCCTGGTGCCATTGCTATCTATTTTGAGGCTCAGACAAAGGTGTTTCTTTTTATCCAGGCTTTTGGCTCTTAATTTGGAGGGGTGTAGCTATCTGTGATCTCTTTTAGTGTGTGTGATCTTCTCTCATGTTACCACTCATCATACCTTGGATGTTGATGAGACCTAGAGAAGGTGTTCACCTGAGGATCTTGGCACCTGGGCAGGTTTGTATAGGTAGATATGATCTTTCATATAGCCTGGGCTCAAGCCAGGGCTTTGTAAGTCATAAACAGCACTTTGAATAGAGAAGCCTGGAGGCTCACATTTGGCTGGCAGTTCTGAAGTTCCTTTTCCCTAGTCTGATCTGACAAGACATTCTGAAGCTACTTGTGGATTAGATTTGATTCGGATTGAGCCTTATGTTTGCAATGCACTTGTATCCCAGCTGGGCCACTATGTTGGAAAAATATATCTGGACTTTCAAAGAACAGAATGAGCAGTTGCCTCAGCCAAACTAGCCTTACATACTCATAATATGGCATGAACTGTTTGGCTGAGAGTGTCATAGTTTACCCTGTGAGATACTGATGAGGCTAGCAGGGATAGAATCCATTGCTCCGCACTGATTTCAATGAGTTTCCTACATGTAGCTCAGTGTTGGTTGCCTAACGGATCAATACAGTATGCACAGAGACCTGCTTCTTAGCTTGAATACTGCTGCTCCTGTAAAATTACTTCTAAGGATGATCTCTGCATGGAAGCGGTAGCTATTGCACAGATGCGCCATGTGGGGAATGTAGTATAGAAACATTGCGGTTGCGTCTTCCCAAATTCTCAATTTTTCTCCTTTCTTCTTTTCAGTATTGATGTGTATTAGTTGCACTAATCATTCCCCACCCACCTAGTAGTGGAAAGTGCATATTTCTATAAACAGGAATCATCTGTTGCCACAAACAATGGCAACCTTTGTTTGAAAGAGGAAGTGAAATTTTGCCTGTTCAGCTGCATATGAATAGAACAGATTGCCTGCTTTTCCAGAGATTGCTTACAGACTGACAGGCATTTAAATCAAAATCGTTTACCTATTCTTTATCTTCTCCTTTGTGTTTTTTTTAAAAAAGGAATAATGCCAATACACTGCAGATTGATTCTTTTTAGGGGCAAACAGGAGGTAGAGCATGGGGGATGGTTTTGATTGTTTAGTGTCCATATAGTCCATATTAGCACATAAATTTGTTACTTTTTTGTTACTTTGATTGCACTAATAATTTGCAGAATGTGTGAATTATGTATGTAGAAGCCAGTTGGCTTCTTTCCTACCGGGCAATGGGACCGAGAGATTAGCCATTTCAGCAGTTTACTTGAATGCTAATGAACCTTGACCATGTTGCTGAAGCTTTATTGAGTCTTTCCTCCCCACATTACTGCTGATGTAGTTCATGCAATGTGCGTGAAGCCTACATGGGCCATCCTCCTGACATATGGTCCACGGCAACCTTTGTGAGGCCATATGGCACAAGCATCCAAGCCATTTCAACTGGATTCGTTCCAAATTTCACACAGCTATAAAGTCAAAGAGTGAAAGTCATCATGTCACAGGACTGAGAAGTGGACCAGGACAAAGAATCTCTCTGAGGACAGGTCCATACCATTGGTATGCATGCCATAATCTACCGTTTACCATGACCTACAATTTCTGTGTATATTCCTCCTTACCTTGTCACCTTGTTGTATATCAAAGACACAAGACTGTTGGGATTGAGATATAGATTGAAGTAAGGCAAAGGGTTAGTACTGCATTTAAAACATTAAAACAATCAATAAAAAGGTATGTTAAATGAAAATTACAAATGAGAAATGAGAGAGATGCATATAAGGTCACCAACTGGCCACTAAGCATGCTTAAACACTGCTCTTCAGCAACTGCCTTCTTATAGACCAACAGAGAAGGCCTCATCCTCTGTAGATTACCTGGGTAGGAACAAATAGGAAACAATTATAATCAGTGTTGCTTGCTGGCTTCTGCAGGCAACAATTTTCTGTTATATAAACAGAGCAGACAGGTAAATCTCTACATTCTGCAGCTCAGGTGGGCAGGAACAAATATTCTTTACTATTCTTGCTAAAGCAATACCACTTTTTATAGATTTGTTCACTCAGCGTTGATAAGAATGATCAACACTGGCAGATCCATGGTAACCATGGTGCTATTAGAATTTGGTGTCTCTCCAATACTATCACCTACATTGTGCATGTTTTTAAACTTTTTTATTTTTTTAACCATACAACTTAACCATTAATAGAAATGTTTATTTGGAAATTAATGTGTGTGCTAATATTGCCACTATATTCCTTCATATATGTTGGAGGGACACATCTCCATCTGTCTCTGGAGACAATAGAAGATTGCACCCTTGGGGGCAAAGTAAAAACCATTGGAAAGTTACAGCGCCTGCTGTGGTTGTAGAGACCCATACAGGAGAGGCATGTTTTCTTGCAGCTGGAGCAGATGAAGACATCCAGTTGTGCTGGATGGGGTTTCTTCTCTCTGCACTCTTCACCATGGTCATTCCTCCTCAGGTCACTGCTATGAACGCACAATCTGTCATGTTTCCAGGGACTGTGATTGTCTGCAACGGATTCTCTCAAGGTGGGGTTAATATTGTCAGCTTCCCTGTCATATTTGCAGAGATCTTTGTAGTGCAGAGTGGGTCTGCCAGCTCCTTGTAGAACACATCCTTGGGGATCCTGCCATCTTCCATTCTGTGGACGTGACCAAGCCAGCAAAGATGTCACTGAGACAGGATTGTGAACAGACTGGGAATGTGGGATTGGGAGAGCACATATTTGTTTGAGACACTGTCCTACCATTATATACTGCCACTATACTCCTTAGTTTGTGTTGGGAGGGCAGACCTCATAGTTACGAATGATCAAACGATAGTATTACAGCTTGGTGTGATGCCATCTGTTCAGCAAAAGAACTGAAAGCAAGTCACTCATGTTTCCTCTTTCACTGCTTTGGAGAATGTCCAAAGTAGTCCTAAGAGATAATGGGCTTATCCATACAACCCCAGAGTCGTCTGCGACTGGACTTAACTGTCAGGGGTCCTTTACCTTTACCTTCCCCCCAGGAAAGGTGCTTGTGAAACAGCACCCACCGAATGGCTCATCCACTCAACAAAAACCAGAATTCATTCTACTCAAAGTGTATATTTTCTTTTCCTTTTTTTATTTCTTCCTGAACCAGTTTATCTGAATCCTTCCTTATGTCCCTTTGAACTTCAAACGCCTGTTTAAAGTTTTGCACATCTGCACATGTCAGTTCAAACATCTGCACATCTGTTTAAACATGCTATGGTTGTCCAGAACACTCTGCAAATCATGTTCTGCTCTTCTCCCCTCTTGCCATTACCCAGAGGTGCAACTTGTTGACAACAAATCTCACCCAAATCTGCTTAACAAGTCCTAATTCTAAACACACAAAGGAAGTGAAACTTCAAGAATCTGTTCCTTCTCACAACGAGAAATTTCTATTAAAAACGCATCTTGTAAACGGAATCAACATGGCATCAGAGCATAAAAGAATCTAAATTGGATTTTGCATTTAAAAGAGGCTGAGGTGTTTATTGAGTTCTGAGGACAGAGTTTGTTGTTTTCAGGCTTGCACAGACATTTTAATTATCACCTGAGATATATTCACATTTTAGTTCTTAATTGACAACACACAATTATCCATTTCCCCCCAAACATCTGACTTTGCTGGTACTACAAGGCAATGAAAGCAGAGCGTGTCTAAGAGAAGATGCTAAGATGGAAGGGAATTCAGTAAGAATAATACGACAGTTGTACACACGTCGTTCTACTTCCAGCTCATTCGTTTTTCAAAACAAAACAAAACAAAAAGTTGTTGTTTTTTTGTTGGCCACGCCTGAGCATTTCCTGTTTTTAAAAGGTAAGCTGGAAAATGTGCTGATATAAAAGGTATTTTTTGACCTTGTTTGTCACATTTTGCTATACATTGTATCAGTCACTCATGGTATTGGGTAATGAGAGCAGGAGAATCACGAGCTAAGCAAGGAACTGTGGAGGAAAAGGAGAGAATTGCTCAATAGTTCTGCAACAAAATATAAG
Source organism: Podarcis raffonei (assembly GCF_027172205.1). Taxonomy (NCBI): domain Eukaryota; kingdom Metazoa; phylum Chordata; class Lepidosauria; order Squamata; family Lacertidae; genus Podarcis; species Podarcis raffonei. Next base: position 19,341,410 of record NC_070618.1, read on the forward strand.
CAAGGGCAAAAGAGCTAATGTATCAAACGATCCTTGAAACTTGAGCAATATGAGAATACACACACACACAGCCTGAAAATTAGCAGTGAAGGCTGCATGTGGTAGCTTATAGTTAAATCAGCTTTGTAAATCTTTCTAATAAAAGTAGCAGCTCTCTTCCTATATATATATAAAATTATATCTCTTTGCTTCCCCCTCCTTCTGTACATGAAATGCACAACTTATTTAAGCCAACACAGGGAGCGGGGCGGAGTCCCTACCAGCAAAATATAATAAGCTTGGTCCTGACACATAGTACGTAGAGCAGGAATTGCTTCTCATTTGCAGAAACATCATGTTTCACTGTTTAGAAAGGAGGCCATAAGATACTTTTAGGATAATGCCTATCCTGCGGAGCAGTGGGAGGAAATCAACAAAGGTCTCTTTTCTTTCACAAAGCTCCTGAGATGAGGGACAGAGAGGAGGATTGTTGCTATCAGAACTCCATTTAATCCTGGGTGCTGATTTGACTGTCACAAGGTACTAAGATGAAGGCAAGGGGATCTCTTTCAGCCAGACTGTCACACCCCAATTTTGAAGAAGCCGGAGCCAATGATTTTGAAAATTAAAGGCTGCCTGCTGTTTCCTGCCCTCCTGGCAAAATTGTGTGACACATTCAATATACAGGCAAAGTACAAAAGCCACATTTGCACTCCTGTTGAGATTGCATGAGGTTTTGTTTTTTTTAAAAGAAACATATTTCCCTCCCCCCCTCATAAGAGAGAATGTGTTGGTGGTTTCTGGATTGCATTCAGGTAAAAGGTGATGGGCCCTCAATATCTTGTGGGAAGCTGGCTGCTCAAATGTTCCCTGTGTGGACCTGGCACTAAAAGATAAATAGAAGGAAAAGAAAAGCCAGCCTGGGTGGGAGTCATTTTGGACTCACAGCTGTTCATGGAGGCACAAGTTAATTCTCTGTCCAGGGCAGCTGTCTACCAGCTCAATCTGGTACTCCAGCTGAGACCCTACCTGCCTGTGCACTGTCTTTCCAGAATGGTACATGCCCTGGTTATCTCCCGCTTGGACTACTGCAACACGTTTTACGTGGGACAACCTTTGAAGGTGGCTCCGAAACTACAACTAATCCAGAATGTGGCTGCTGGACTGGTGACTGGGAGCAGCCTCCAGGGCCATATAACACCAGTCCTGCAAGACCAATGTTGGCTCCCAGCACATTTCCGAGCACAATTCAAAGTGTTGGTGCTGACCTTTAAAGCCCTAAATGGCTTTGGCCTTGTGTACCTGAAGGAGTGCCTCCACCCCCATCATTCAGCCTGGACACTGAGTTCCAGCTCTGAGGGCCTTTGGGCAGTTCCCTCACTGCAAGAAGTGAGGTTACAGGGAACCAGATCACCACACATCCTTTGATCAACTGCTATTAAAGTTAGGGATAGCTGGAATTATTGGATTATGTGGTGTGTGTGTTTTTATTTTTTTAAAAAAATAGACGTCTTGCTCTGTCCTCTGAGGAACTGAAAATCCTGCATTTGTAATAAAAAGTAACACTGAAATTTCAGTTTTAAATAACCCTCAGTTAGCATTCAACTTTATGAAGTCCATCAGCAGCACACTTTCGTCATGGCACATCAGAAATAACTGGAAGTGGCAGCACAATTATGGAGTGAAAAAGCTGTGTTTTTATCTACCTGTGTTTCCTGTACTGGCATGTCCCTTTAAGCTCTTTGATGCACTTTGATAAGCATATCCATTTGCTGCATTATTCCTGCCCCCCACCAAATATACCCATCAATTTATTCTTGTACCCAGCCGAAGTGCCATAAATCTTGTTACTTCAGTGCAAAAATAAAAATGCTAAATCAATTTGAAAATATATGCCAAGTCTTGATTTACATCAGCTGTCACCAAACCAGTTGCTCTATTGAAAGCTGATCAGCTTCACTTCCATCTCAAATAGATGACTAATAAGAATGCAGCAGATAAATGAATACAGATAATGACAACATGGAAACCTTTGCTTTTGCAACCTACTTGTGGCACAATAGAACCATGGTGTTATGTTTCATAAAGTAGCAGGGGTTAGAGTAGATGTGGAGGGAAAGACAATAGCTTAGTGACGGAGCATATGCATTTCAGGAAGAAACCCAAGGTTCAGTTGTTATCACCTTCAGTTAGAAGGATCTAGTAGTGCTTGATGGGAAAAAATGATTAAATTAAGTATAGAAATATGAAAGACAGAACCTCCAAGGCAACTTTCTCTGAAACAGTACCAGGGCCAGCCAGCCAGGTGCAACTTTGTGGTCTCAATGCATGGATGAGATGATGGCTTCAGGAGGGGAGACTTGGATTTGTTAGGCATGGGACAAGCTGGGCTTGTATGAAAGGGATAGAAGTGGACTGTTGGTGCTTATAATAATAATAATAATAATAATAATAATAATAATAATAATAATAATTTATTTATACCCCACCCATCTGGCTGGGCTTCCCCAGCCACTCTGGGCGGATTCCAACAAAATATTAAAATACAATAGTCCATCAAACATTAAAAGCTTCCCTAAACAGGGCTGCCTTCAGATGTCTTCTAAAAGTCTGGTAGTTTTTTCTCTCTTTGACATCTGGTGGGAGGGCGTTCCACAGGGCAGGTGCCACTATCAAGAAGGCCCTCTGCCTGGTTCCCTGTAACTTTGCTTCTAGCAGCAAGGGAACCACCAGAAGGCCCTTGGCACTGGACCTCAGTGTCTGGACAGAGCAGCTTTTAAGCTGATTGCAGTGGGGAAGCCAGCAGGAGCTAAAAGGGATCTGGTATTGAATGAACCTTCCACCTGGAATGATGAATCTAACATTAGTTAAATTTTAAATGTTGGAGGTGTAGAACTAGGCAGGGGCACAGAATAGCAAGGGTGGGAGGAAAACGGACAAAGTACGCATGCACATTCAACTGCCTAACAGTGTCTGCATCACCCATGAGATTGCAGCCACAGAGATAAGAAAAGATGTTCCATCATCTGGAGAAGCTGTTTTCAATGGAGCCCAGCAATGGAAGAGTGCAGCTATATTGAGGCAGCACCAGGTGTTGAAATCTCGCACCCCTAACAATTTTGTACCTGGGGCTGTCACTGCAATGCACTGCTGGTCAAAATGCAAGTGCCAATGATACTTTCTGTCCCACAAACTTATTATAGTTCTTCGAGCGAGTCAGGAAACATATAGACAGAGGTGATCCAGTTTAAATACTGTGCCTGAATTTTTGAAAGCTTCTGATAAGGTACCTCAACAAAGACACCTGAGTAAGCCTAGCAGTCATGGAATAGCAGGTGAGGTCCTGGTTAAGAAGCCTGAAGCAGAGAGTAGGGATAAATGGCCAGTTTTCCCAATGGAGGGGGTGCAAAAAGTAGAGTCCCTCAAGGAACAGTATTGGGACTTGTGCTTTTAACTTGTTCATACACAATCTACAGTTAGAGGTGAGCAGTGTAGTCACCAAGTTTGATGACAGTATTATTCAGCGTCATTAAAACAAAAAGGATTTCAAAGAGCTCCAAAAATACCTCTCCAGATTGAGTGAATGGGCAGTAAAATGGTGAATGCAATTCAGAGTAAACAGGTGTAAAGCTATGCACACAGAGGCAAAAAATCTTAATCTTGTGTAGACAGTGATGGGATCTGAACTGGCAGTGAATGACCTAAAGCAAGACTTGGGGGCTGCAGTGGATAGCTTGCTGAAGATGTCAACCCATTTTACGACATGGGGATCATTAGGAAAAGAATTGAAAATAAAACTGCCAAGATCATAATGCCATTATACGAATCTATGGTGTGACTGCATTTGGAATATTGCATGCAGTTCTGGTTGCCTCAGCTCAAAAAGGATCTTGCAGAGTAGAGAAATGTTCAAGAAAAGGACAACCAAAATGATCAAGGGGCTGGAGAAACCACTGTGAAAATATTCAAGGCTTTTTAGCTTAGAGAAAAATGATAGAGGTGTATAAAATTATGTGTGACATGGGGAAAGTGGATAGAAAAATGGGGTTTATCGACTGTATGGGATTGGCAGAAATGACTGGCAGAATCCGTGACCAGGGAGACGAGTCGGCAGAAGAAGATTGGAAGAAATTGAAGGATTACTTACAGAAATATTGTAAAATTAATGAATGTTGAATGATGTCGGATAGAAATTAAGAGGTTTTTAGCTGCAATGTTGTGAGTGATATGGGGGGGAAAGGGGGGGTAAAGAAATAGGTTAAAAATTACTGATAAGGATTTGCTGAACTAACAACTTGAATTGGAATACAAGAAGGGGAGGTATGAGGAGGTCAGTGAAATATGTTATTGAAAAATAAGCATTGCGAACTTTATGTGTTTTTAAACTTTTTTGCTTTTTTCTTTTTGATTCTTTTTTATTGTATTAAATTGGAAAATTTTAATAAATATCTTTTTAAAAAAGAAAAAAAAAGAAAAATGGGGTTTATCACTCTCTGGCTATATTAGAAGTCCAATGAAGCTGAATGTCAGAAGATTCAGGACCGACCAAAGAGAGTGTTAAAACACTGCATAGTAAAATGATGCTTCCACAGTTATGGCCACCAAGGTGCACAGCTTTCAACAAGGTTTAGATAAATTCTTGGAGAATAAAGCTGTTTCAACTAGACATGATGGCTATATTTTGCCTCCATTGCCAGAGGCAGGATGCATCTCAGTTCCAATTGCTGCAAATGGCAGGAGGCAAGAGTGCTGCTGTGGTCATGTCCTGCTGGCAACCCTCCCAAGGGTTGGCCATGGTGAGACCTAGACTAAACCTATATAGGCCGGACTGTATAGGGCTGTTCTAACAGCAGCAGCAGCAGCAACAGTGCTTTTTTCAGCTGGAGCATGCTGGAGAGCAGTTCCAGCCCCCCTTGGGTGGGTACCATTGGGAACCGGCACTTTCCTGTTCTTCAATCTGTCTCCTGTGTAGCAGTGGCAGTCTTTAGGCTTTCCAGCCAGACCTCTACCATTGCACAGAGACGAGTTTGCGCAAGGGCCCTTCCGAGCTGTCCTAGTCATCTGCCTGAATCTAAGAGAATGAGAAATGTCAGCATTTTCATCCCTCCCATTGCAAGGATCACCAGATCATGTTTGTTTTACTTTCTGTCTGAGAGAAAGGAGGAGGCGGAAGCTACTCTTCCAGATTTCCATCCCTAGTACTGTGGGCTTTTTCTTTGATCTGCCTAGAGACAAGATGGCAGTATGAGAGAGCTGTTTCTCTCATACATGTTTATTATGCTCTTTTATTTGTTTAATTAGAAGAAATGAATTAGGTATGCAACAAAACCTCCACAGCTTTGCTTCTGTTACTGCTGTGTTTGAGGTGCTCACATGAGCAAATGTGAGTCCACTGCACCAGGACCTATTTTTCGGGAATGCTGTGTTGCTGTTCCTACATTCCTGTGATTGGAAAGTCGGAAAAGGTGCTCCTGACACCCAGCCCATGCAGGCACTGAAGATGTGGGCTGTACATGAGTGTACACAAAGGCGGGGGCACGTTTATTTGACCTGCACCAGAACCAGAGGTGACCCCCCCAAAACAAGCTAGGGAGATAGCTTGCCGTAGCTTTTAGCAGCTCCATGAACGGTTAATGTGGCTGTTGACAAACCAGCATCTGTTCAAGGCTGCCCCAAATCACCCAGCAACTTACTGTAACTAGTTCACTGTGAGTTCCAGCACCTATTTTTCTTGGAAAAAAGCACTTGGTGATGATAGAAACCCTGGACAGTCACTACCAGTCTGAACAGATAATACTTCTGATCCATCCACAACTTCTGCTCACTGGGCAGGGCTGGGACCACTCCTTACATGCCGATGGACAAAGACAAATGCTAGATGGGTAAAAAGGAATCTATACTTCCATGCCACTGCAACTGCCACGTTTCAGTGCACGGGGAGAGGTGAGCAGACTTGGGGAGCAGTGGGAAAAAGAGGAGCGCAAATAAATACACAATAGCCACAGGCTGCTGGAGCATCCAAAACAACTGTCCCCCATTTTCTCCCCTTCTCCCACAAAGCTGCAACAGAATAATAAGAATAAGAATTTATACCCCACCCATCTGGCTGGGTTTCCCCAGCCACTCTGGGGGCGTCCAACAAAATATTAAAATACAGAAGATAGAAATCTCAATGAGGGTTCATTAGTGACATAGCATTAGTACACAATTGCTCCAGCTAGAGAACAGAGAACACATATGTCCCAATTTGTGATAGGAGGCCACAGATTTGTGACAAGAGGCACTATGTGTTCCCTACCTAGTGGGGCACTTTGTGCAAAGGGATCATTTTGGATAATCTCCAAATACACAATAGCTATGTAAAACATAAAGAAAAATAATGAAGGGCACATCAATAACATTCCTTAGAACCTTTAAAAATGCTCTGCCTCAGGACTTCAGACACTCCCACTGACCCACCAGGGAGTTCGATCAAAACAGAGTACCTTTGATTTGATTTCAGCAAGCGCTTAAATCCCTTCCATTGAAATCAATGAGAATTTAACTTTTGCTGGATTTTGCGCTAAGCTAAAGTTACAGTCTTATACAGCCCTATACCTGATAATAAATCTGATTGAGCTCAACGAGGTTTCCTTCTGAACATACATTATACAGAGGTGCTATAAGTGCCTTTTCTTTTCCTGAAAAAAAAACCCCTCTACCCCACTGAAATGCCTACCTTCTAGCTGAAACCAAGGAATATTTGGTGCCATTCTAATTATTATTATATATTGCAATGGGCATGTCCTCTCTTTGTGATGTAAAATAATTTCTATCCAAGGGGAGTTGTCAGCATCCTCAAAATCACAAGAGATTCAATTCTTCCCTGTCAAGTAAGAACAATGTGATTGGAGTCCTTTGAAGGGAGCTCTCGCTACAGCAAGGAGACCCTGGGAAATGTTACTTAACTGTTATGCAAGCCCACTGGGGAAAACAGACCTGCTAAGAATAATTCTTGCCATAGCTATCCTTTCTTCCATCCCACAGACTGTTGAGGAATGAGGGAAAGCGAGAGAGAGAGAGAGAGAGAGAGAGAGAGAGAGAGGGAGGGAGAAAGAAAGAAAGAAAGAAAGAAAGAAAGAAAGAAAGAAAGAAAGAAAGAAAGAAAAGCTTGAAGACAATGTGATTTAGGCATATTGTTTGACACCAGGCATTTTTCATTCACCCAAATAAGTAATGAAGTACCCTGCGGCAGACTTTTCCATACTATATTTTGCTACACTGAGATGGCTGTAATCCTGTTTTTTGCTTTCCTCACATAGGAGAGCCTGCCAAAAAAATAAGAAAACAGAAGAGTCCACCCCGTCAGTCGTTAGAAGTGAGATGCGACGCCCGACATGTGCTTCTCATGCAGAAGCAAAAAGTCTCGTCTTGATTATTAATACTGAACTTCCTTTCATATGGAGCCCAAACTATTAATTATACTGACAGCCATTTGCCTCCCATTGGATTCCGCATAATTAATAATAAAATACAGGAAGCAGAGCAACTAAAAGAAAAACAGAATCATTGGCAGTCAAAACATATCATATCAAAGACACAAGAAAGACGCCGTGTGATCGTTCACCCACCCCCACATATTTTCTTCCCTCTTTAGGTCTAGTAGATCCTGCTAATCCTTTAAGGCACAATATCTCATCCAAGGACTGAAATTTAAGTCCATCCTTTTTCTTTTCCTTTTTTTTTTACGATACGTTACAAGTTGACACTTGGTTTGATAAATGGCTAGCAGTATTTAGAAAGCATATTCCAATGGGAGAGCCCAGAGGTAATCACAGGAATGTGGATCTATGTGGTCTTATTTTAGCTGAACTGTCAATACAGAAATCCTCAATGATTAAAACATTTAGGCTGTGGTCCAGCTAAGCTGTATGTGGGATAGAGAGGAGAACCATTGACAGTGGGAGTTTGCTTTGAATTTTCCATTGCAGGGGTGTGTGTGTGTGTGTTCACGCGCGCACACACACCAGGCTGGTTAAATTACTCTGTGGTATAATCATTTGGTATAACCCACTTTCCTAGGAATGCACCACGAAAGACAAAGCCTTTTTTTAAAAAAAAGCAATTGTGCATTTATAACAGCCCATTTCAAATTTCATATTTGAAAGATTACAGAGCACAATGGTTCCCAAACCAATTTTTTCCTGATGAAAATTGGGTCTTGGCAGACCACTTAATGGTTTTTCTGCCTGTTGCAGCAATTGTAATGTGTTGTGGTAGATGCTGCATGATTTTTAATTCTATTTTTATTGCTTCCTTTATTTCTTACATGTTATGTTTCCTATAAATTTCAAATTGTAATACAATAAAATGCAAGAAAAGAAAGGAAAGAAGCAATAAAATGCAGTTAAAGACCAATATGCCTATTTAATGCAATGGATGTGTCTTCAGCCACAAATCCACAGATGCAACAAAGCTCCCAGACCATTAGTGGTCCATGGGCCACAGTTTGGGAACCCCTGGTATAACACTTCAATGCACAGTGGTACCTCAGGTTAAGTACTTAATTCGTTCCGGAGGTCCGTTCTTAACCTGAAACTGTTCTTAACCTGAAGCACCACTTTAGCTAATGGGGACTCCTGCTGCTGCCACGCCACCGTCGTGCGATTTCTGTTCTCATCCTGAAGCAAAGTTCTTAACCCGAGGTAATATTTATGGGTTAGCGGAGTCTGTAACCTGAAGCATATGTAACCTGAAGCGTATGTAACCCGAGGTACCACTGTATTGGACTTTGGAACTCCTTGCCTTTTGACATTAGGCATGCACCCTTGCTGTATTGTTTCTAACACCTGATGAGTCCTGTTTTATTTCAGCAATCCTACCCAAATATAGTAACTCAGTTGCCTATATTGGTTTTTTAAAATAAGTTTTGCTGATTTTATCGGTATTTTTAAATGATTATAGCTTTATGTATATTAACTTTTGAATTGTTTTGTGGGTTTTAGCTGTGTTTTATCTGCAATTTTATTTGTATGCTACTTGGAGAGCTCTTTGAGTAAGCATTCTATAAATCTTCTAAGTAAATAAATAAATCACCCTGCTCTTAACCATTACAACTTCTGCTGGATGCTATTGGCTTAACTAGTGATGGGTCAAGTTTCTTGTTGGCTCTGTTAGGAACTTGGCTGGTGTTTTATGAGCTTCTCCTGGTGAAACAGAGATGAAAAGGACCTCTGTGGTTGTCCTTTTGGAGTCTTCAACAGGGGAACTGATGGCAAGCAAAGCCTTTTTAAATCCCTTGAGCTTTTTTTGGATAGAAGCTCATGGGAGGGAAAGAAGGCTCTGCCTTTCCCTAGAGCCCTGAGTAAGTCAAGTACAAAATAAGAAAGATGGAAGTAGGGAAGAAAAAGCTTCTTTCTCTTTTTTTTGCAGTGAGGAGGAAGGAGCAGGGCTGAAGCTAAGTAACCCAAATTCGCTTCCAGTGGGCTGTACTAGACTGAACTGCACCTTAAAAAGCAGAGACATCACCTTGCCAACAAAGGTCCGTATAGTTAAAGCTATGGTTTTCCCAGTAGTGATGTATGGAAGTGAGAGCTGGACCATAAAGAAGGCTGATCGCTGAAGAATTGATGCTTTTGAATTATGGTGCTGGAGGAGACTCTTGAGAGTCCCATGGACTGCAAGAAGATCAAACCTATCCATTCTGAAGGAAATCAGCCCTGAGTGCTCACTGGAAGGACAGATCCTGAAGCTGAGACTCCAATACTTTGGCCACCTCATGAGAAGAGAAGACTCCCTGGAAAAGACCCTGATGCTGGGAAAGATGGAGGGCACAAGGAGAAGGGGACAACAGAGGACGAGATGGTTGGATAGTGTTCTCGAAGCTACTAGCATGAGTTTGACCAAACTGCGGGAGGCAGTGGAAGACAGGAGTGCCTGGCATGCTCTGGTCCATGGGGTCACGAAGAGTCGGACACGACTAAACAACTAAACAACAACAAGACTGAACTGATGCCAAGAGGACCCTGATTTCTAGCTGCTTATTTCTCTTATAGATTTGGTTACATGAGGCAGGAGTTTTCCTAGATGGTACCTAGAATACTAGCAGAATGTGAATTTACCTGGCAGGGCTGATGAGTGAAAATGTATGTGGAGTTGCATATAAACTTGATTCACCTACCCAGTTCAAGTTAAGGTTTCTGACCTTGATAGATGCTAATGGATGATAATGTATTGGCTGGTGACTGCAGTGCCCCAAGGCTTGGTTTTATTCACTGGGGCTCTGAGATGGCTTATTAGTGGGTGTGTATTGGATTACTTGATTGAATCATGAACTAGGCAGGGAGGAAGCCATCCTAATTCTGTGCATTAGGAGCAAGAATTATCCCTGCTGTAGATGCTAAGCACAGCTGGTTCCCTAAACCTCAGCTTAGTTTTCCATCCCAGATATCCCTGTTTCCTGGAGTCAAGCTGTTGAGATATACATAAAATGAGCCAAGTAAAACTCAGCTGTCTACCATTTTCTGTCTTTGTGCCCCAATAGGCAAATAAAGAGACAGACACGTAAGCTGAGCCAGTTTTATTTAGACCTTAAATTAAAATCAACAGAGGAAGGTGACTATGGGACTATACTTAACTGTCTAACTATAGCCATTGTGTGACATTGCTTAAGGAATTAGGGTGTGGCTCCCTAGCGTGCCCTGATTCCCAGGCCACACCCTGAGGGTGAGAAGGGAAGCTTTACCTTGTCACCAGCCCTCAGGACCCCAGGAAGTGAGCCTTGGAGCTGACCCAGCACTTGAAAGGAGCCTAAAGGTACCAGGGCAACTATTTTGTTTCCCACATCTAAACTGCCCAAAGGGGCCAAATCCAGAAGATTAACCTATTTAAACAACACAGCAGACTATCTAGCATTCTGTCCCGCTATTCAGCATGAAGTGGCCCCCAACCCCATTTGCTATCCAGATTGCGGATTGGGAAAAATTCCTACATGGCCCCCAAGTGGTGACTCCGACACATGCTGGACACCAGGGAGGGAGGTTGGATGGTGCTGCTAATGGAGACGCTAGAGGGAAGGCAACTTGTGCCTTAAATAGGGCTGAAGCCCTACCCCCCGTCTCCTCAAACCACCTTAGGAATGCAACAATCTGTGCCAAGGATTTTCAGTCACTGCCTCTCTTTCCCAACAGCTCAATAATGCACCCAGCCTTCTATGCACTCTCTAGGCCTTTGAGCTGAATGTTCTTATTTGTGTTTGACTTTGATCAGCAAAGCATCTGCATGCTACGATGTTTTGCTGTTCTTATGAAGAAACCCAAAGATTTTGCAAGTATCAAGCTGGTTCCAATGAGCTCTTGAAAGAGACATGTTAGGACAAGGAAGACTAACTGATGGAGTCTTTTTGCATCTCTGCTTTGTGGTCTTTCCCTTATCAGGTTTAGGTCAGAGGTGGACACTGGGCCAGTATAATGATCTCTGGCAGGCAAGCACTCCCTGACAAGAAAGAAGTAATGTTTTATATACATTTATTTACAAAAAACACACAAAACAACAACACATCCAGAGCATGGCATCTCGCCTGCTCTCATTGACAATAGTTGGTCAGTCTGAATCTTCGCCTCTACCACAACAGGAAGGACACAAAACTCCCACCTTTCCCCTCTTGGCCTTCCGTTGCCCTCTGATCTTTTCCATTCTCCTAGAATGGGGACTGAGAGGCTGGCCTCCACCCTCCCTACTTCCACTTGACACAGTCTCAGACCTCCGCTTATCTGCTGATTGCCTAGCTATGCTCTGGCTGCCTTCAAACTCTTCCTCTTCTTGAGAGCTAACAGTGTCTTCTTCTGGAAGGGGGCGGGGTCAAACTGCCCTTTCTCGACTCTGTCAGCCAGCTCTCATCTGCAGTCCCTCATTCACTTAGCTCAATTTCTGAGTCTGACTCTTCCCCTGCGCTCTGGGGAGCTACATTCTTGACAGCCAGGGTGGTATTTTAGTACTGTAGATTTAAAATAATTTTACATTAGTATGTTTGTAGTCTTTGTATCCAGTATGTTAAGGCTGTTAGATACTAAAATATAAGGATACCTTCTAATGTACTTTTTATTTTTCTTCTTGTGTCCTTGTCAGTATCGTGTTTGGAAAAGAAACAATCCAGCTTAGGCTCTCTTGTGCTGCTGCCACAACTAAAACCAGCTTGTCAAGTCTATGAAGATGGGAGTTGAGGTTTGAAGTTGTTGTGTGTTGTGGGGGGGGGCGACCCTGCACGGCAAATTTAACTGGAAAATAATTGTTTTCTGCCTGGATGGAATCGCTTGATAATCTTTTGCAGGGTCTGAATGGATTGCGAAGCTAAATGCTGTTCAGCTCACTCCAAATGGTGCCCCAAATACTCTTTTGACACCACGACGTTGCAGCATTCATGCAGACTATGACTAAACCTCCAGCTCCTGAGAGATGTGAAAATAATTATATGTTCTGCCTGAGCTGCTAAGCAGTGAAACAGTCTGTCTTGGACTTCTGTAAAGCATGTCAATCTCTTGTTTGCATCCCCCACACTCTCTTTGCCATGTGCAGTCTGCTTCGGGAAACAAAAACAAAAGGCATTGTGACAAGAACTAGGAAGCTTGAATGTTAGGCAGACATTGTACTTCCCAATGGATAGGCTATAAATAGAAGCAAAGTCCCATCCATGTTCTTACACATCATGGCACATCCCTCTGGAAGTAAAAAGATGTAGGATTAGTCTTCTCCTCCATGATTTGTCTGTAAGTGGCTACCAGTCATGGTGGCTGTGTTCTACTTCTGCAGTCAAAGGCAGTACACCCTTGAATACCAGTTGTTAGGAATGACAAGTGAGTAATGCGCTCTTGCGTTCAGAGCCTGCTTTTCGGCTTCCCCACACGTATCTAGCTGGCCATTGTGATAACAGGATGCTGGACTGGCCATTGGCCTAATCCAGCAGGCTCTTCTTGTGTTAATGGGCCTATGACTCAGCACCAGGGACTGAATTCACTGCTCCGTCTATCTCTAATGTCAAGTCTAATTCTAGAGTATGCTTATTAGCTTGTTCAAAGGGACATCTAGGTGAAAAGCAGATTGCACCCACTTGATAAACAACCCGCATTAATGTTTTCCCTGAGTCCAGGCAGGATGCACAAACCCCTGTAACTGGAGAAAAATTGTAATATTGTGTAAACCATTTGGGTTTTCCTCTAAATACTTTAAAAGTTTTCCCTAAGCAGGAACATAAATCTTTACCTTAAAATTTCACTGGAGGCTTGGGTTTGCTTCCTAAATTTGTCCCCCTATTTTAGCTTTCCAGTTACCTGGTATTGTTTCTGAAACTGATAGAATGCATTAATAATCTTCCATCATTAAAAAAATAAAATCTGATTTTATTTTATTTTGCACTATGTTGTTCACCAGCATGCAGCCTGGTTAAATATCTCTGCTACTTTTGAAATGCACATCTCTGATAAAAGAAATATCTTCCTTAGGATCCTAGAAAGTTGGTCCATCTAGCATAATATTGTCTTAATAGGCTGGCAGCTGCTCTCTGGGGTTTCAGACTGGGACCTTTCCCAGTCCTGCCTGGAGATGCTGGGGATTGAACCAGTGACCTTCTGCCTGCAAAGTGAGTGTTCTGCTACTGAGCTGTAGTCCTTTCCTCAGAAGCAGATGGGAAGCCTCCTTATACTCAGTGAAGACTGTAAGGAAAGCAAACTGTATGCAACCATTGCATGTAAATAGTAGGTCACAGATCTGGCTTCCCCAAATCTGGTTAGTTGACCTGAGGCTATAAAATCCAAGGACATCCCAGACAAACAAGATTCTTCCCACACCATTGGCACATTGGTATAATTTATTCCCAAGTCACTCCTTGCACTCCTACTTAGAGAACTGCAGAAAGGTGTCTCATCTCCTTGTCAGCATTTAAAATAGTACACTCAAATGCAAAGGCAGTGCCGGCCACCCACCTCTCAAGCTTCAGAATCTGCTCCATTCTATTACTTATCCAAACTCTGACATTAAGAGTCTCATGCAACTAATCTGACTACAACGAATCCAGAATGTGGCAGCTAGACTGGTGACTGGGAGTGGCCGCTGGGATGATATAACACCAGTCCTGAAAGACCTACACTGGCTCCCAGTATGTTTCTGAGCACAATTCAAAGTGTTGGTGCTGACCTTCAAACCTCTAAGTAGCCTTGGCCCTTTGAGCATCTTCACCCCTGTCGTTCAGCCCAGACCCTGAGGTCCAGCACTGAGGGCCTTTTGGTAGTTCTTTCACTGTGAAAAGTGAAGCTACAGAGAACCAGGCAGAGGAATTTCTCAGGAGTGGCGCTCACCCTGTGGAACGCCCTCCAATCAGATGTCAAGGAGATGCAGCCATTAGAAGACATCTGAAGGTAGTCCTGCCTATGGAAGTTTTTAAATGTTTAATGTTTTATTATGTTTTTGTATATGTTGAAAGCTGCCCAGAGTGGCTAGGGCAGCCCAGTCAGAAGGGTGAGGTACACTGTTGGTGGATTATTGTCATTGTCTTGTTGGGCTGTGTATGTGATAAAGGGGAGCCATACCGGGGTAAAGCCGTCTTCTGTTTGTCCCCGTGTCAGTTTCAGTTTATTGGTTAATTTTTCTAGTAGGGCTGTTTCCCATACTATTTGATCCAAAACACCCACCCACCCCACTCACACACGGAAACAAAAATCACCACAGCCAATCACAAACAAACAACCACACCCTAGGCCAACTCCAACCTCTCTCACCACCAAAGGAACACAAATGAACAGCAGAGAACCTGCACGAGCAACGCTGACACCAAACCCTACATACATTAAGCATAATAGAAATATCGCCACCCAACTCCACCCCCATCCCCACCCATCTTCCCCCCCTCCACCCCTTTTTTTCTCCCCCTAATGTCTCAACAAATGAAACGGATTTGTAAAAATGTTACATGGAAAAAATACGAGACATTACACATACCTCTGTAAAACAAGAAATTCTTTAATAATAATAAAAAAGACTGGAAAAAAGGAAGGGCGATGTACTATTATTATTATTATTATGACCTACCGACCGAGCTAGATTGCTATAGTAAGATTGAAAGCAAAGAAGCAGCTTCAATGCTGAAGGAGCAGCCTCAATGCTGGCATTTCACTCGAGAAGGACAAACCCACCGACAACAAAACCCCCACGATAAAATGAAAGTTTCCCTAGCTCTGTTTAATGTTTCTGCCTTCCTCCTTGGAGGCTGGCATGATAGGAGTATGCAATCATCCATCCATTTGCTCGCCATAATTAACCCTCCTATCACTACTTCACAGGGGTCCCAAGCCTTTGCACTTATCACTCCACAACAGAACTAAGGTCCCAAGCCTTTGCACTTATCACTCCACAACAGAACTAATACATATTTACTGAATTCCCAAAAGGCACCCCCCACCCTGCTTCATTAATGGTGATAGTGTGCAGCAAATCTATTCCTTAGGCAGGTTTTATGATATTAACATCCCTTAATGCGACAGTTTCATCATGTACAACAATTGATGCTTATTGGTGTCACACGGTATATTTAACAACATGCTTTCATTTGAACAAATCTAATAGTAATTATACATGCACGGCTCTGCTCCATTATGACAGTTAAGTGTGCATTTTGTTCCCTTAGCATACCTTTCCCAAGTGGATCTGAATTTAGGTTTCTTTTTTATCTGTTTGTTTGCCTATGGACAATTTTCAGAGGCCGGGATGAAAACATTATTTCATTCTTCTGTCAAATATTCCATCACTTCAGGTACTTTACAGTACTGTTTGTTTGTTTTTCATCTGACAGGGAGAAAATAGTGCTGGTGGTCTGGACAGCTGACAGTTACTCTCCCATCGGCATATAATAATTTTCATTTCTTCTGTGCTTCATCTGTGCCAATGTGGAAATAATCAATAACAGCAACAGCTGCATGTCTGGTTCTTTTAAGCTAACTGTACAATGGTCAGAGGAGAGATAGTTAGATCTACGCAATGCTTGTTGCTTTTAATAATAATAATAATAATAATAATAATAATAATAATAATAATAATAAAATTTTTTATTTATATCCCACCCTCCCCAGCCGAAGCCAGGCTCAGGGTGGCTAACAACAATCAAATAATCAAACAATCAAATAATCCAACATTCTAAAAACATTTCATTATAAAAATTAATTAATTAATTAATTAATTAAAAGATAAGATGTTATGCTCTGTAAATGCCCAGATGATTTCAATCATCTTTATTCAGTATATGCTAACAGGTTAAACCACAGAGCCTAGGACTTGCTGATCAGAAGGTCAGGCGGTTCAAATCCCCGCAATGGGATGAGCTCCCGTTGCTCGGTCCCTGCTCCTGTCAACCTAGCAGTTCGAAAGCACATCAAAATGCAAGTAGATAAATAAGTATCGCTCCGGCGGGAAGGTAAATGGCGTTTCCGTGCGCTGCTCTGGTTCGCCAGAAGCTGTTTAGTCACGCTGGCCACATACTCCAGCTCCCTTGGCCAATAAAGTGAGATGAGCACCGCAACCCCAGAGTGGGTCACAACAGGACCTAATGGTCAGGGGTCCCTTTACCTTTACCTAACATGGCAGACTTACTCAGAAATAAACCCAAATGAATCCGATCTACTCCCAGGTAAGTTAGTTTAGTACTGCAACCTGGTAGATACTGGTTGACAGGATTTCCCTGTAAAATGGCCTTGGACCAGTGCTATTTTTTCTAGAAAAAATGGTGCTGGAACTCACCATGAACACTTGCCTTGTTCTCTTAGAATGGCAATGGCTCACACCTCAAAGGTGCAGGACTTGAGTTCCAGTGAATTCTGGTTGTGGAAAACATACTGCCTGGAACACATACTTAAACTTCAAAGTTCAAGAACTCAGGTCTCTTGTTGCATCACAAGAATTGGACGTCCCTAAAGTGGTTGTTTGACATTGAGGGGGCAATTGAGATGCCCGGGCATATTCATTATTTTAAATTTTAATCTCCAGTGTGTCAGCCTGCATAGCTGTGCTTGCTCCTCTACAAACACCATCATAACAATGCAATTGGTGACTGACAAAACTAATAAATTAAAGAGAAATGTACACCTGGGTATAATTAAATTAAACATGGGGAGAGTAGTAGAGATTAATGCCGGCAATCAAAGCATGTGCTTTAATCATCTCTACTGTCATGGTAATTTATGGGCAGAGCTCTTCAACAATCTCTTTTACCTAACTTTTAAGGGATATATATGAAGAAGATAATGTTACTGTACTGGTGGTAGGATCTGAGTGCATGGTAATCAATATCTTCTTGATCTCCTTGGGCATTTAGACACTCTGCTAAGCTTATTTAATAAGTCTACCCATATAAGATCCTACAATGCATACATGAAATCACTCAGAATTATCTGAATTATTTGAAAAAATGGCTGCTATTCTGGTTTACTCTAGGACATAAAAGGTTTATAAACCTCTTTTACTGTAAATACACAATAAAATATGATGTCCTCTTCTTCTTCTTCTTCTTCTTCTTCTTCTTCTTCTTCTTCTTCTTCTTCTTCACCCATCTGACTGGTATGTCCCAGCTACTCTGGGCAGCTTCCAAAACTTATAAGCACACTTCTGGGATGCAATGGAGGTGAGGCATGATGGCAGTGAGGTTGCAGTGGTGCAGACTCACTGGCAGAACCAGTCTGGTGCTTCCACCTCTGCACCTACATTGCTCCAATCTGGTTGCCGCCTTCTCCCTCCCCCAGCCTTGTAAGCATAAGCAATGCCACTGTTGAGAGCCCAGTTTCGCAGTACAGCATCACTGGCTGCTACACCCAAGGCATTACTGAGTTTTCTGAAGCAGTCTGTGGGCTTCAAAAATAGGTAAACCTTGGGAAAAGAAAGGTATACATTCCTGGAACTAAATGGAGTGCTGTCGCATATAACAACAACAACAAAAACAACATATTATGCTCAGGGTGGAAAGCTTTCTACCAACATTCAGTCTGAAACAGTTTGGACCCCCTGAAAATAGGAGTATTTAAGAAACACACACTTTTGTGTATAGTTCTAAGACACTGGTGTTGTTTTTAACAACAACAACAACAACAACAACAACAACAACATCATCATCATCCATATCCATCTGACTCCACTGAGTCTTCTCTTCTCTGTGGCTCAGTTGTTCTCCCACAAAGGCTAAGAGCTATTGCACACATTATACAGCAGGCAATTTGGGATTGTTGTCATGTTTTCTCAACACGAGCTTCAGCCACTCCTGTTTTTCTGGGGAGGGGGGACATAACAGCATGGTGCACAGGTGTTCATACACCTGTTTGTCATATTCACACTTTACTTTTTTGGGCACCTAAATGTATTAAATGTGAAAAGACTGTAAGGCACGGCCACAAAAATAATTCTGATTTGAGCAGTTGCCCTGGGGGGTCAGAGTCCAACAAT
The DNA here is from genome assembly GCF_027172205.1 of Podarcis raffonei. NCBI lineage: Eukaryota > Metazoa > Chordata > Lepidosauria > Squamata > Lacertidae > Podarcis > Podarcis raffonei. The sequence continues at coordinate 19,359,839 of NC_070618.1, forward strand.
GATGCAAGGTCCCGTGTGCGAGATGGCTTGGTCAGTCAAATCATCATGCCTAGTTTATTCCCCATAAATATTGGATACAGGAAATAAGTATACAGGAAATCAGACTTAGTTGCTTCATATTAGCCAGTGCTATTTTTCCAGAAAACGAGGTGCCGGAACTCACAGTGAACACCTCCCTCATTCTGTTTAGAATGGCAATGGTGCCCACCTGAGAGGTGCCAGAGCTGAGTTTTAGTGAGTTCCGACTGAAACATTAGAAGATTTAGGCTGTGTACATGTTGTCATTTACTCTGGTTCTACACAGAGAACCAGAGCTGGGATTGGAAGCTGAGTGCCCATGACGTTAGCCCCAATCCATATGTAATCCTGTAGCGAGTGTGTGGGTGCTTGAGTCCAAGTAAGACCAACTGATCAATGTTTGAGTAAATCCATTGGACTGTTTGTTTGTTTGTTGGTTTGTTTGTTTGTTTAATTTTTTGATTGATTGTTTTAAAGGCAGGATGAATTAAATGAATCACAACACAGAATATTTATTTGGGCAACTGTGCCCAATTGCTTCAAACTGTGCCACCTGTTGCTTCAAGGACTGTCTCTAGCTGTCATAGTACATGGTTTATTTGAGATAAATGACTTAGTAGCAACAGCTACAGAACTGTTGTGTATTGAGTCAAAGGATTTTATATCTGTATTATTATTGTCTGTATTTGCATTAGGGTAAAGTAACTGCCTTTTGGTTCCAGAGGGTACAGCTACTCTTGGTTCATTTAAGCTGCTGTATTTGGATCCTCTGTCTTATTGGTTTCCTCCAAAGGGCAGGACTGTGATTGCCTGATATTGTTCCCTCCAAAATGTATCCTTTCTAGCTAGTTCCCTGTCCCTATAAATGTAGCTCTCCCCTCCTCAGTTCTCAGTCTTGTTTGCTTTAATAAAGAAGTGTTACTACAGAACTGTCTCCAGCATATTATGTCAAGAGAGCTGAAATCACAAACCCCACGTCACAACAAGAACCATACAAAATAGCAGATTATAATACACACACACACACACACACACACACACACACTCATATGCTTCTTCCTAGCTATCTCTGATAGCATGCAAGGTGTTAGAAATGGGTGGGGTTGTGTGTCCCTTCACCTCCTGAGAAGCTCACAGAGGTCTGGGTTTTAAATATATTGAGTTATATTGAGAATTCAGAGGAACTAAATCTCCCTCTTCATTCACTCATTCATTCATTCATTCGCCATGCATAGGAGAGGTAGTAGGACTGTGTTGCTGGCTTATCTCCAAATTAATGTGGCTTAGCAAGCATGTGTTGATCATGGACATCCAAAGAGGAAGCCTCCACATGCACCAGGTGCACCGATGCTAGGGGGCAGAGGTATCATCAGTCCCCCTCAATATTCCTTAGCAGGGGGTTTAGCCCCTCAGATATTGAGGGGACTGAGGAGGCTGAACCTCCAAGCTGAGTGTTGTGTAGCCTCAAAGGCAGGCTCCTCTGGGCAATGCCCCTTCTCCCAATGACATATGTGTGTGATGTCACAGGCACACACTGCACCACTGCCCTCAATCTTTGGCCCAAGGCAGTGCCTCTGACATGTATACCTCCAAACTTAAAAGCTTCCCCCCTTCAGATGCCCATACTCAATGCATGCTGGCCTCTGCAAAACTGAAAGCAAGGCAAAGTGTCCATTGTTTCACTCTCCACAGCCAGGACAGGCCTCACAAAAAACTCCAGGCATGCCACGATGAAATCCAACACCATTATTTTCATAAACTTATCGAGAGCTAAGAGGACTGGGCTTTAACTTCCATGTCTTCTGTGTCAATATCCCACAAGATCTGGGAATCCTGGATCCTGTGACACCTTGGGGGCAGGTGCTCTCAGAAGAAGTCCTTTAGCCATCATGAGAGCTCATGGAGCTGCCCTGCAAAAAGGGGACCCTAAGTTATCTTCTCCCACCCCACAAACATCCCCCCACACCATGAGACAGCTGGAAATCAGCTGAGTCTTTACAACAGCTTTCACACTCCTCTGAAAGAGTAGGGGTGGGGAACCTTATTCAGTGCAAGTGACCAGGGTCAGCTCATCCATGAGTTGAGGTAAGGCAACTGGCTCAGGTGGCGGGGACCACTGGGGCAGTCGAGTCCAATGTTGAATTTTCTTTCTCCCCCATTCTGGTTCCTGATGTAGATCTTCCCTGATCCCTTTCTTCCCTGGTGGGCAGGGGAGCCATTTTAAGGTCCGTCTTTGGTGTTGAAATGTCTTGGGCAAGGGACATATCATCTTCAAAGCAACCTCCAAGAGGCTACATGATGGATGGGGCACAAATGCAAAAGTGGGTGGAACAACAACAACAAAAGTATGTTAATGTACTCCCTTATACTTCTCTATCTTCCACTCAGGCAAGCAAGAGTCATTCTCTGAGTTTCAGGATTTACCATATTCCAGCCAAAAAGGGTTCAAAGTAGGGCTGGTGGGGTATGTGGCCTGTGGAGAAGAGGTGTCATGCAGGAGAGAGTCCTGGGGGCTAAAATAGAGCGGTTTGGAGAGTTGCATCCGACTCAAGGCCTGAGATTTCACATCTCTGTGTTAGAATAACAAGCAAGCAAGCAAACAACTCTTTGCCCACTCTGATTAAAAATAAATAAATAAATAAACAAACAAATAAATACTTTGGGTTCATGTTTTAAGCTCACTTAAATCACAGCTTCACAGGACTAAAATGCCTCCTGCTGCCCCGATGCTAAGCACATTTACTTGAGAATAAACACCATTTGGCCGCAAGGAAAGGATAATAAAGTAAAGCCAATAAAAAGGAGCATCTGGAACAATGTAGCTGCCCGTCTGGCTACCCCCTGACTATAGAGTATGTTTGGAAAATAAGGAGGAACAAAGGATGGTGCAATGACCTGTGTCTGCAGCAGTGGGCTCCAGGATGCCAGCTTTTGGTCAGGTACTGCTGATCCAGTTTGCTACTGCCCTCATCTTCTGCCCCTCTCTGAGTCATTATCTGGGGTCCCTGGACTTCAGACCTCCTGAGTTCCAGCCCTAGCTGCACCCCTGCCCACTACGAGCACCTTCCTGCCTCAGCAGCTCATCCTGGTGTTGAATTATAAACAGCTCTTTGATGTAAAGGTCCAGAAGAAAGTGGATTTGATGCTCTTCATTAAGCCTTTTATTGCTGGACTGAGAGAAGTAAAATAAAACGAGAACCATTCAAATGAAAACCATATACATTAAATAGCAGCATTATCCCGTGGCCTAACAAGCAAAACAAAACACTAACGTATTTGTTCAGCTAGAGATTGATCTCCGAGCCTATCGCCAAAGGAGATTATGCTTTTCGTAATAAACAAAGTAAACAGATATATGGAAGTGGTTGTAATGCAAAGCTGTATTTTATGCCATGTAATCTTGCTCCTTGCCATCTCATTTGGAGAAAATGGTTCCGTTTTCTGCGATCCCAAAAGGTAGGCTTCCAGGCGGCATGGATTCAGCTTAGTGCCCTCACCCTGTGGTGGGAAAAGGCAGAGGAGAGAACGGGAATAATACAAAAGCACACAATGCGGAAAGATGGAACTGGCTGTTTCGTTAAGCTGGTTGTTTCAGCTGTTCCTGGGAAAACAGGAACTTGGTCTGGCAGGCTGGGTCAAAAGGTGTTATTCTGGGATGATCATTTTTTGTTAAAAGAACACATCTGTTCTCAACAGGTCACAGCTCAGTGGTAGAGTACATGTTTCGCATTAAGAATGGCCAGGTTCAATCCTGGGCATCTCCAAGTTAAAAGGAACAGGTATTAGGTGAGACCTTGGAGAGCTGCTGCCAAGTCAGAATAGATAATGTTGCTCAAGATGTCTTGTTTATAAGGCAGCTTTCCCTGTTCAATGTAGTGTTTCTAAGTAATACATTGTGTGGAAATGCTGCAACGCTTTTGCCCAGACAACAAGAGGGAAGTTTATGAGGGGTAGGAGTCGGTCTTGCTTAGCTGCATGTGATGCATGCATTACAATAAGAAATATTTTCAAAGAAAGCCTCTCCTCCTTACAGAGGGGAGGAGTTGTGAGCAGGAGCAGTTTCCCGCGTTGGCAGGGGGCATTCCAGCCCCTGCCCAGCTGGCCTGGCTGCCGTGCCACGCCCCCAGGTAGCCAACCAACCAGGTGGAGGCTTGGGGGCAGGGTTTTGCCGCTCAAATGTGGCCGTGACAGCACTTCCCTTTCATTCGCTGCTGGTTTTCGTCGGATCACCCACCCACCCTCCCTTTAGTTCACTGCTTGGTTCTTGACATTGCTATGGACCTGTCGTTGGTCACCTTGGTTGTACAAGGGTCCTGGTAGGAATTTTTATCCAACTGGCAAATTGGCACCGGCCACTTGGTTTTTCGCTTACCTCGTAGCAAATCGTCACAACTTTTATGTATTTGTGGTTAGGCATTGGAATGTGTTTGTGTATTGGAGGGCAGGGTGTGGCCATCACCTACCCCTCCACTTTATGGGTATCCGGCGGAAAGGATTCCTTTATGGGTAAAGGAATTCGGCAGTTGTGAATCCTGTCCGACGCCCTTGCTGGTGGCTAGGGCCCTGGCACGACCCCTGGTGACATCAGGGAGAGCTTTCAGTTGTATTTGCATCAACAGGCTCCTCCCACTGGTGGTTAACCCTTGTTAGACTCAACACCTTCCTGAGGGGGTGGAGTCACGCTCTGGTGTTTTATCCAATGCCTAAGCCAATACCTCTCACATGCTGTAATCAATAAAGTTGTGGCCTTTTTTAGCCCTTTAACCTAATATACTGTGTCCATGTGTCTTTCTTATCCCCAAGAGGGTGACGGGTCCTTGAATCACAATAAGGTGTTGCTGTGATACGCATAAGTTTGATTAGCTAAAGAAAGATACAGTAAAAAGAGGGCGCTAGAGCCTGATACTGCATTACCTGGAACAACGCAAATGTTGCACCCATCACACACCTGCCTTAAAAACTATCAAACAAAAACCTGTCTGTTATCCATAGGGATTTTGTCAACAATTACTTCACTTTTTATCATTTTTTGAATGCAGTTTATTTGATATTTGATCATCAATTGTTGGAGATTTGTGGGGTTGGGAGGAAGATTGGGGAGGGGGTTCCACAGCAGAATATTTTTGGTGAGTATGATCAACAATGCAAGTTCTAGGACATGGTTGTTGATTACTGCTAGAGATTTCTGCACTTTAGACTGCAGATAACTCTGAAAGCTATGCTTCTTCATCATTTCAGACCTGATGACCCCCAGGTGCCTGCATAAATACCTTCTTGAGCAATTGTCTATAGCGGCAAAACTGTGAATTGCACATCAGTGGAGGAAGCCTCCCAAACTTTGATAAAGTTTGGGAGATCGTAGGCAGCAAGTGCAGTAAGTAGGGAATTTCAATTCTCCAGTTCTGAAAACTCACTTTTAACAAGCTAGTATTAATCAGTCACTCTTGGGTATCCATAATTGTTTAAGCTGTTTTGTTTTAAATGTTGTGGCTTTAAGAATTAAACCCAAATGCCATGCACATTTTTCTCATGGGAAAAAAAGCTTGGACGAGAGCCCACTTTGTTTGTTTTAGATACTGGGGATCTTGAAGGACCAAAAGAAAGTAACGCATACAGTAAAGGTAAAGGTAAAGGGACCCCTAACCATTAGGTCCCAATTAGCCCACACAGTATGTAATTGTTCATGCATTTCTATGATGGTTATTTTGAAATTATTCCAGTGACAAGAGCTTTAGCCATTCTACAAATAACTCTATGGGTGCTGTGTTTCAGAAGCCAAAGTAAATCAGGCAGAGTAATTCCCCTTGCTAGGATTTTTGGAGTGTGGGATCCCCCCCCCATCCTTAAAAATGTACAATTCTTTTTTAAATGAAAAAGTCAGAAAAAAATGAATGGAATAACCCTTTCAAGTAAATCCCCCCTCTCTTTTCTGAAACTCATTGTCTATCATTCAGTTTCTCATTATTGCAAAGCACCTTTGAAGTCAATAGAGAGCTTCACACAATTGTCTTTGGAAGCATTGCTTTTTGGAATATTCAGCAGAGGGCAGTAAAAGACAACATTGCCCAGCTGTTTGAATAGGCCAGGTCACGCAGATGGCAGCATGTGCAATGATGTGATGCTTATCTCTTGGGGTTGAGGGTTGAGAATTTCCACTGCACTGCACCATCTACAGCTTGCAAGAAGAGCTACCCCAAGCCCTGTTCTCTCTTTGCTACCTTGTTCTACCAAGTAACATCCACCTCCATTTTGATCCATACACTCTCTCACTGTGTGCACCTACGACTTTCTGCCTCCAACTCCTTTCTGACCAACGAGGTTGCTTAATTCTGTGGTTTTTGCTTTTGTTTTCTGCTTCTGAAACCTCTCTCCTTCCTGCTCTCTTGGGACCCTGCCCCTGTTTCCTTTGCATTCCAAGTTCCTTCAGTCTATCTGCTCTAGCAATTGAACATGTCCTCTGGCTACAAGATGCCAACCAGTGCCTAGCAGGGCTGGCTGATGTCTGGTTTTCAACATCTTATCCCCAGCTAAACATCGTGATATACCAGTATATCACAATGTCTGAAATAAGGATGGAGCTATGTAGAGGCATTGGCTGGTTCATGGTTTTCCCCGCATTGTGGTTTTTGCATAGCAAACACACACAAATATTGCCAGGTCAAAGAATATGGACATCAATCTGGTTTTGGATGATATATCACCCAGCCCTAATGCTCAGTGAGCTTCTTTTTAGGTATGCCTACAATTCTACTTGTTTATTTAAAGCATCTCATATACATCACCTCAGCAATTCTTATTAGCCAACCTTAAAGGGTTTTTGAGTTAATGTATCTGTAGATGCAGATTTGGGGTAGGAGGGATGAACTAAAGCAGACTTTTTCCTGGGGTATGTGTGTACCCTACCCCAAATTAAGGCTCGGCTTTAATTACTTTTATATCAAGGATGCTATAATTTCTTTGGCTATCTTATTCACATTGGGGATGGCCATGACTTAGTGCTAGAACATTTGTTTCACATGTAGGTTCAATTCCAGGCTCAATCTCAGCACTTCCAGGTAGGGCTGGGGCAGAACCTCACCTGAAACTGTGGAGAGCTGGTGTTGGCAATGTTTCCATCACCGAGCTAGATGGATCATTGGTCTGACATGACCTAAGGCAGCTCTGTGTGTGTGTGTGAGAGAGAGAGAGAGAGAGAGAGATCCATGCTGAAAGTGCCCTAAGGCTGCAATCCTATAATTCTTTGTTGTTGTTGTTGTTTAGTCGTTTAGTCGTGTCCAACTCTTCGTGACCCCATGGACCAGAGCACGCCAGGCACTCCTGTCTTCCACTGCCTCCCGCAGTTTGGTCAAACTCATGTTTGTAGCTTCGAGAACACTGTCCAACCATCTCGTCCTCTGTTGTCCCCTTCTTCTTGTGCCCTCCATCTTTCCCAGCATCAGGGTCTTTTCCAGGGAGTCTTCTCTTCTCATGAGGTGGCCAAAGTATTGGAGCCTCAGCTTCACGATCTGTCCTTCCAGTGAGCACTCAGGGCTGATTTCCTTCAGAATGGAGAGGTTTGATCTTCTTGCAGTCCATGGGGCTCTCAAGAGTCTCCTCCAGCACCATAATTCTTTACACAGGAGTAAACCCGACTGAGTTCAGTGATATCTACTTCTGAGTAGACCTGTATAGGATTTGTGCTGTGAGAAGCTCAATGGTTTTTCTGCTTGGATTTTTATCACCATTGTTTCTAGTACTATGATCAGTCAACCATATAAGCAATTCTTCTCCTTCCTGACATCCTTTAAGGCATTTGAAAACTATCTAATCTGAGCAGACTTCCAAAAGGAAGATCTCTTGTGTAAGTACTAGCATGTTCAACTTTATGAATATTTTACCATTTACTCTTGTTTAAACTGAACTTAGATGATGTACTTCTGACACTGACAGACTCAGAAATTCATTTGACTAACAAATGCCCACGGCGGCCAGGTACCATGGCACAGGGATACTTTTGAAATGGAAAACTTATTAGTGAATATATCTGCATCGATACAAGATTACTTTTAAAAAAACATTGGGGGTGGGTTGCAATTTGACATGCACACCTCCCAAAAGTCTTTCGTCTAAGGTTTTTGAACTAATAAAAATAATATTTCTAACATCTCCTTTTGAAGTAGTAAATGATATTCCAAACATTTTCATTTGATACACTATATTGATACTGTGAGAGGATTGCAATGTGGTGCTATGGGAATAGTTCCGCCAGAGCAAGCATTTTAAGTTGCAAGACAAAATTATGCCCCCTCTTCTTCCCCTGTGCACTTTCCTGAGGTTTTCCCCAATCTCCCCAAGAGCCAATTTAAAGGGGTAAAGGGACATGTGTGGGGGAAGGAGATACAGGGAAAGCCCCATTGCACTAGCAGAAGTCCTTGAGTGGGCTTCCACTAGTTAGCTGAATCTGGCCTTATATCCTCTGCCTCCTCAAAGTGTAGTTTATGATTTTCAACAATTCCCCTTATCTGCTGCAGCCTTTGTATCACAAAAAACGACATATTCCACCAGCTGCTCATCCCCAACATCTCATGCTCTGAGGTTTACAATCTCTAAATATGGAGCTTCCATTCTGAGCTTTTCTAACTACTGGCTACTGATAGACCTCTCATTCATGAAGAACATTTTTCTCAGTAGATCCAGAATCTAAGGCCTTTTGTGTTGAACTTACTCAGTTTTTACTAACCTGTTCCCTTGAGCCGTGAGGCTAACTGGGAAAGAAAACATCACAGTCCCCTACTACATACTTCTGAAAGAAAAATTATCTAGCATATTATTACAACTGAGCCATTCCTAACTTTCATTACTTTGGAAAATGTTATTTGCATGCCATTGTTCTTGAGGATAAAAAAAAAGTGATGTCATGCTAAGCTGAAACCTGAACAGCATCTGATTCTTTGCCAAATACTTGGCGAGAGAATGCTGACTCTTAAGAATATCTATCATTCATGAACACTTTGCTTGACAGTAGGGGAGAAGGGAAAACTAATGACCAGATGTATCTTTGTACGTAAAACTGGAGAAAACCATATCTTTTCTCCACTTTTGCTTTGCAATTTGTGTTTAACAAATGCCATTCTAACTTACTAATATTGGTAGGGAGGTGACTTTGTTAGAATTCAGCAAACAATAGTGCCATTCCCCTCCCCAAATGTTAAATCCATAAATAGATAAGTTCAAAATGTAGTGCAGAGAGAGAGAGAGAGAGAGAGAGAGAGAGAAGATAGATGCCTAGATAGATAGGAAAAGGCACACAGATTCATGCACACCCCAAACACAGAGAAATAAGCCACAGAAATGTAACAAAATACATTGCACTGAAATGACTAATTCCACAGTACAGACTTGAAAGCATATTCTTTCCATCACATTAGAAGTGTATTCTGCCCTTGAAAACTCTTTTGAAACTTAGCCAAGGAAATAAAAAAGATGCTTTCTTCATAACCTTTGTCTTATTGTTCAGATTTTCTTTCTTCCTTATGTTGCAGTTACAGATCTAGAGGTGTTTTAAGTTTCCAAAGAACCATTTAGCAATTTTACTGTATGGCACACCAAGGGAATCATTAATTTAAAAGTTATTCATTCCAGGTTCCTTTTTTTATGAACATATCCTATAGGGTATTCCCAGTGTTCTGGGTGTGTAAAGGAGGTTTCTGATGTTCCTTTATGCCACTCGGCTCACATTATGAGGAGCAGCCAGAAAACAGACACAGGTGGACATCTTTGTAGCAAGAGAATTGAAACCTGCATTTTGTAATTGGCTTTCCCTACCACCTTACTCTGTGCTATTGAAAGGATATCTCTGAGCATGTTAAGTGCTGTACTAGGCATTTAATGGAGTGCTCCAATTACCACTTCATCAATCCACATCATTTCAGGGGGACAAAAAGAGTGCACATCGACTGAAAATTAGCCTAAGCTGCAAGAGTGAGCAGATGCACTTTGGTGTGGCGATTTGCATATTTGCACTTATTTATTTATTGCAAAGGAACGCGGGTGGCGCTGTGGGTTAAACCACAGAGCCTAGGACTTGCCGATCAGAAGGTCGGCAGTTCGAATCCCCGTGACGGGGTGAGCTCCCGTTGCTCGGTCCCAGCTCCTGCAAACCTAGCAGTTCGAAAGCCCGTCAAAGTGCAAGTAGATAAATAGGGACCGCTCCGGCGGGAAGGTAAATGGCGTTTCCATGTGCTGCTCTGGTTCGCCAGAAGCGGCTTAGTTATGCTGGCCACATGACACGGAAGCTGTCTGCGGACAAACGCCGGCTCCCTCGGCCTATAGAGCGAGATGAGCGCGCAACCCCAGAGCCGGTCACGACTGGACCTAATGGTCAGGGGTCCCTCTACCTTTACCTATTTATTGCAAAGAACAGCACCATGACTAATGTCTAAGGATCAGCGTTGGGAACTAACTATAGCTGCTACACAGTAATCAAAGGGAAATGACCACAATTCAATGGTAGATTGTCTACTTAGTGTGCCCAGGGTAAATCTCCACTTGGGGCTGGGAATGGCCAACTGTCTGGTAACCTAGACAGCCACTGTTAGTTAGTGTAGATCAGTGTTTCCCAACCTTGGGTCTCCAGCTGTTTTGGACGATTCCCATCATCCCTAGTTAGCAAGGTCAGGGATGATGGGAATTGTAGTCTGAAAACAGCTGGAGACCCAAGGTTGGGAAACGCTGGTGTAGACAATGCTAAGCTATACTGTATCAATATACTGTATCTTATACTGTATCAATATGAGGCAGATTCTGTGTTTCTAATGTGAGAAAGGGGAACTCTGTCCTACTGGTAACCATCAGGAACTAGGAGTGGAGTCAGGGGACAGCTCACGTCACTAGCATGCAAGTGCATTGCTATCGATTGGCTAGGAGTTCCTGACATGAGTGTAGAATGCTGATGTCATGGAGACTGCCAGCCAATGACCTACCACTTTCCTGGTGCCTGTGTGATGCTGACTGAGCCATCACTATATCCTTGTGGATGCTGGCGAGGACATGCTTTCTTCCTCTTCCTCAATCACTCCATGTTAGTCGAGGTGATTTCAAACAGCAAAACAGTCACAAATGCATAGCTGGATTTGTTTAGCTTCGTAGTGCACCATATAGCAGGCGTGCCTCTGCTATGTGAATGTCATTTTATTTATTCCCTAAGAAATTTAAAATCCATTGCAGCAGCTATAGCTCTGTCACTAGAGAGGAAATGTTTGCTTACTTCAGTACCCTGCAAGCATGACTTTTGCTGGTCCTTGAGCTTGATGGTAGAGCACATAAGTCTTCTGAAAGTGACTCTGATACATTGATTTATGAAAATGTTGCAGAAATAAAACAAGTAAGAAGAACAATGGGGTGACTAAAGGGATGATGCACAGCTGTGCAAACATAGGAAGACAAGCCAAATATCTGCACCATGTGCCGAAGCTAACAATCTTTCAAGTTCTTTTTTAAAAAGGAAAGAAATGAAAATATACAAAGCTTCACTGCCCAAGTTTCATTCAAGGCTGTTGAGCACCAAAGTAAGGACAAATGTGGCTGAATTCTTGAAAAGATAGAGATAGCCATTATCTTTTCACTGGGTTCAGCTTAACTCTTAAAATCAAATTATTATGTAGTGGCACTTATGTAGCCATGTTTTTATACAAAGAGCATGAAATGGCAACATATTAAGACACAGTTAGGCTTTGCTTTATTTTTTTTTAACAAAAAACATAGGGATGTTGACATAAAATTTAGATGTAATTGACACCATCCAAAGAAAACCCTAAGACTGATTGAAATCAATGGAACTTAAAGCATAATTCTATGCATGTATACAGGGACACTAACTTCAATGGGAGTTGCTTCTACTTTGGCATGCACATAATTTTGGCCATTAATGCCACCATTGGTGTACACACCAAGCTCAATACACAAACATCTCATTTTTTTTATTATAGTGATTTATTAATGCTTTGAGCTTTTTACACAGTATTCCTTCAGTCAGCAACACAACAGCAAGCTCCACATGAGAAGTGAAGCTCCCTGAGACCCTCCATAATCATGATTTGCCAGTGGAACTTCAGGAAATCGTGCATCGGATTTCAGCCCAAATAATGAATGAAGTGAATATTCGTGTACATCAGTGCCATGAGAAGACCTGTCTTCTTGTTTCATGGTGATAATTCCTGTTTTATAAATGGAATGAGGATAATAAATGTTTGGGAAAGAATAATTATTATCTTTTACCGCTGACAACTTGCAAAACAGAAAGATTGCTGCCTATGTTTGACAACATTCACATGAAAACATTTCTTTAAAACCGAATTACTCAAACCTCCACTTCTAGGTCATGCTCAGAGGGCTCAGTGTTGGGTGCTGCTTCAAATTGTTCATCTTCCTTCATTGGTGAACTTCCAAAGTCTCAGACTGATCATGTGGGTTCGTCTGTCCACTACAAATAGTGTGTCAGCTGCGTTCCATTGCTGACAGAGGGGGCGAGTGTGGAGACGGGTGGAGGTAATTAGGCAGGAATGTAGAAGGGGGGAGGAGCAGTCAATTTGCAGTAGAGGCCTGGAGTGCCAAGAACAAGGAGAAGGGAGGAGGGAGTTCAAGGGTGAAGATACAGACTGACAGCTGTAGCTCATACTCAGAGGGAGAGCTACCGGGAATTGCAAATCCCCAGGTGTGTAGGCTTGCAAAGATTAATGAAAGGCGTGAACAGGAAAGGAAGTGTAAGTGGGGCTTTAAAAGTGGGAGGAGGAAGGGGCGTACCTCAGACTCAGCAACAGCAAACTTGGAAGCTGACACTGAGTAACTGAGCTCCAGAGTGACTTGTGAGTTTTGAGCAATAAAACAAGAGTTAATTGCTGCCAGAGTTGTCTTGCTTCTGTGGGAGAGACCCAACCATAACAGAGTGTGATGGGAACAGCTTTGTGTGTGTCCTGACGAGAGGTGAGGCATGGATCATAGGTGTGTGCACCCATGGAAGCTATGTCTGACCTAGCATGTTGACACATGTTTTGCCAACAATGCTAGGGGGGTGGAGCTTGGAAGGCTATTTAAGCCCACGTTTTCCCAAATCCTTTCACAATATGTGGCAGCTGGTTTCTTAAGAAAGGTTATCTTAAACATTTTTTTCAACTCATTATATATCATTTCCCAGTAGGTTTTTGCCTTCTTACAGGCCCACCACATAGGGAAAAAGGAACCTTCTTTCTCTTGGGGATAATGGGATTAGAGATATCTAAATAGCATAAAAGACGGGAAAAAGGCAACATCACAACCAAAGAAGAATGGCAACAAAAACTATTTTGGAATATGCAGAAATGGTGAAAATTGCTGGAAGAATAAGAAATCAAGACGACAAAGTCTTTAATACAGAATGGAAATCATGTATTGTATATTTTCAAAATCAGTGTAAATCATTAGCAGGGTTGATATAAAGATGTGCAGTGACATAACAAATATTGAACTATATGGGATGAATAATGATTAGGTTTAAATTGGAAATGCAGTAAACGTATTATAAATATAAGCAACCACAGAAAGAGGTTGAAATAAGATATTTGAACTTGATGTGGAAAATGTTTTTCATTTTTTCATTTGTTTGTTGTAAAATGCAAAACTATTAAAAAAAATATGTGGCAGCTGGTCACCCTTCTCTCCATAACAATGTAAGAGAGCTGGATCAGGCAAAGGGCTCATAGTGGCCAATAAGATGCCTGTGTGATTAGGGCACAGTGTAAGATTAGCTAGTCATGTAAGTGTTGCATGGAAACAATTCACCTTTTGAATAGATTGGCTCAAATGTGGTTCCGACTACTCTACAAAGTTACTTTTCTTAGTGTTAGCAGTGAGTGTTGGGATGCGTCCGGGGAGACAGGGGTATTTGGAAGTCCCCCAGCCACTGAAACGTTCTGAAGCTGAGCACGCTCTTATCAGCAGAGTGAATAAATCTTCACAACGGAAGTGTCGGACAGAGACATGTGTAAGCATTATTTACAGGCGTTTATTCAGCATAGTTCAGGAACAAAGGAAAAACATGTCTGCTTCCCTTCGTGTCCAAGCAAAACGGCAATAATAACAAAAGCAATATACAAACGGAAGTTCCCAGCAAGCCTTTGCTGGAAGTAAACAGGCATGTGACACACAACAGTCATGCCTGTTCCTTTTAAGGTGGAACAGAACTATATCCTAACAGTTAGTAGTGGATGACCCATGTAGAAAAGATCTTATGTTTGTCCCTTTGGAGGTTGTAAACTCTCCTTCCTTGGAGGTTTCTAAGCAGAGGTTGGATGGCCATCTGTCATGGATGCTTTAGCTGAGAGTCCTTCATTGCATTGGACTAGATGATCCTTATGGTCCCTTCCAACTCTATGTTTCTATGATTCTAGTCACAACTATGTGTCAAAAGACATAGTTAGAAATTTGACGAGCACTTGGAGGCATCTTGGAGGTGATTCTCACATACCTCTCTAGCTGTGAGACCTAGGGATAAGATATAGATTCCCTTTGGGGTCAACCTGAGCCTTGATTTTCACCTACCCAGAGCCATGGGGCTTAAGGTGGTAGCCACTGAAGAATGTCTTTCTCAACACTTGAAGATGTGCAACAGCATGACAACCCTGCCTTTAAACCATATAGTCTCACCTTATTTTCAGGCAAGTTTAAGTCACCAGGCAGCTCTAGCATTTGGTAATAAAGCATGCTAGTGATGCAGATCTAAGAAGATAAGAATATCCTTTTGCAGATTGAGCCATCTAGGCTAGGCAGGTGCTTATAGGAAGCCCACAGCACTGTGCCCAATTCAGATCCCGGCAACTGGTATTCAGAGTTGTTGGGAAACCCTTATGCCCCTCACGGAGCCACAGTTCCCAGAGCTCCCTGGGAAGAAGGACTGATAGTTAAACCACTCTGGAATTGGTGGCTCTGTGAGGGGAATAGGGGTCTCCTCACAACTTTCAGCACCCTGAACAGCTCCCAGAATTTGAAGGAAGACGTGGCTGTTCAAATTGTTATCATAGCACTTTAAATGTACATGTGAATGTGGCCATAGGCAGCACTAGTACAGTGGTATCACAAGGCATAACAGCTGTGCAAAGGCTCTCCTTTCTCCATCTGATTGCTACTGTGTGCAGAGAAATGCCTGAAGAGGGCTAAATAAGTCACCCTATCCAGGAAAGAAAGGTTTGTCTGACCAGGAACACTATTCAAGAATGCTGCAAGTCATGTTGAGTAGTTGTTGTGATTGCTGGTAGTTATGAAGTGTTTCCAGTAAGTGAAAAGGCATATGAGACATTGTTGTTTCTTTATTTCCCAAGTACTACCCAGGAACCCCTTGAAAGTTGCAGCAAAGTGGTGAGCAGAGAATTGGTTAAACTGAACTTGCTGAGTGAGGGAACGAGGCTGCCACAGAAGCCTTTCCATCTCTTACGCAAAAGATGACTTATGATATATATCTTTCAGAGTGAGACCCTGTGATGGAATTCATGATTCAAAGCAAAACACTCAGCAGACAGTATGCACACTATTTACTGGAGGTAATGAGATTGAGCAGGAGTATATGTGAGCACAGTGTCAGTCTGTATAACACTGAAAAAAGGTTGTTCGGTGTTTTATTACTATCTAGGATGTGTGTTTTTTGTGGTTTTTTTTTTTTTTTTTTTGAAAACCAGAAATTGCAATCTCTGTAAAGAGCCCTTCTGGACAAAGAGTCATCCTTTATTTTTCCTGGAGAAGAAGTACTGTACTTTTCCTTCTATAGGACACCCCTATGTATAACACGACCCCTATTTTGGGGGCCAAAAAATTTAGAAAATAGGGGGGATTGAATTTTGGGGGAGGATTATTTGGGGGGGTGCCCGAACATCACTCACCTGCCAGAACGCAGCACACAACTGCTTGCTTACAATTGCCACTTCCAGTCTTGGGCTTGTGCTTCATTCCAGCAGGTGAGCGATTTTGAGCCGCAGCAGCAGCAGCAGCAGCAGCAGCAGAAGAAGAAGAAGAAGAAGAAGAAGAAGAAGAAGAAGAAGAAGAAGAAGAGTAGTTTGGATTTGATATCCCGCTTTATCACTACCCGAAGATTCTCAAAGCGGCTAACATCCTCTTTTCCCTTCCTCCCCCACAACAAACACTCTGTGAGGGAGTGGGGCTGAGAGACTTCAAAGAAGTGTGACTGGCCCAAGGTCACCCAGCAGCTGCATGTGGAGGAGCGGAGACACGAACCCAGTTCCCCAGATTACGAGTCCACTGCTCTTAACCACTACACCACTTGATTAGGGGGGAGGATGCCAAAAATTGCTCACCCACCGGAACCCAGCACACAACCGCTCATGTCGCAGCTGCCCAATCACCGCCATTAGCCCTCTTGATTCCGCTGCGGCAGCCAAGAGACAGCTGCCCTTGCCACAGCAAGCAGGAGCGTGATTGGCGGCCGCTGGTGGTGATCGGGCAGCTGGTAGGTTGTTTCCGTCTTATACATGGAAAAATATGGTAATTTAGTTTGATGTGAAAAAACAAAACAAAAACTGTTGTAGGATGCCATGGACTTGAATTTATGTCTCGTGGTTTGTGGCTGGGACCTAATCTCAGTTCAATGAGGTTGTTATCACTTTCAAGGCCTACATAGACTGAGAGAACAGGCAGAAATTAGGGCAGAAATCAGGGACCATCATAGTAATGTAACTGCAGAGTATCATTTAGTATGCATTGTGGTGTTTGCCCTCCAAGGTGTGTGACATCATACTGGGTCATAAGGAAAGGGTTAACTAAGTGTAAAATGATAAACCAATAGGAACCCAAGGGGAGGAGTTAGAGTTAGAGTTGTTAAGAAGTCAGTCTGGAGTTAGAGAAGAGAGAGGGAGGATAGGTCTGTGGGTTGGGGTAGTTTGATGTGAGAGAGTGAGAGAATCTGTTAAGAGAAGTCAGTTAAACAGTTGGGATAATCAGTCAGAAGGTATTAGGAAGGTATAGTCCAGTAAAGAAACTAAGGTTAAGAAGTCAGTCTCGAGTTAGAGAAGAGAGAGGGAGGATAAATCTGTGGGTTGGGCTAGTTAGATGTGAGAGAGTGAGAGAATCTGTTAAGAGGAGTCAGTTAAACAGTTGGGATAATCATTCAGAAGGTATTAGGAAGGTATAGGCCGGTAAAGAAACTAACGTTAAGAAACTGACAAGAAAAATTATCTGAAACCATAAACTTGTTAATGCTTATAAAATAAACTTGTTTATTTGGTTTAATGTTAACAACTGTCTGGACTCAGTGTGTACCCGAGAGAAACGGGTTGGTGGCAGTGGGGAAGTGATCACAATGGTGGCACAGGGATCAATAGACCGTCAAACGCCTGGGGACCCTGTGTGATTGCCACAAGCATATTGCTGGTTTCATTTGTAGGCTTGCAGTAAAAAGTTAAACAGCAAGTTACTTTTAACCTTTCTAATTTAAAGAAAGCAGTTAATCAATTCATTAATTGCTTCCCTCATCATTTCCTTTTTTTTTAAAGGCAACTTGAAAAGCTTACATTTTTCAGCTCCCTAATTGTCTCCTATGCTGTTCTTTAGCAGTGCTTATTCATTTCCAACCTTAACTAAATATTGCCCCCATTATTTAAATATGAATAATAAATCACAACTATCATTTATTTAGAGTAAGTTAAAGTGGTCAACATGTCTTGGCTGAGTTTTATTGTGCATAAGTGTATTTACCAATGATCCAAGCTCTGTCAAACAGATTTCACTTCCCCATAAAAAGCAAAAGGAACACAAAAATAAATTATATGCGTGATTTCTCCCTCCCCCTACTGGCACTGTTAAATCTAATAAAAAGTGGTTTATCTAGCAGGCTGGGTGGTGGTAGTGTCTAATGCACCTAAGCTGGACAAGGACAGGGTTTAGAGCAATTCCTCTTGTGTTATTGTTAGGTTATTTTGTAGGATTGTAATTTAAAAGCTTATCTCAAGAAAACACAAAAGGGGAACAGTGGGGTTGAACTGCTAGTATTAGCACTGCCCCCTTTCCCCCCCCATCCCCATCACCCTCCAACTTGTGGAAGGTTTACCACACATTGTAGAATAGGCATGTGTACCAACTGCACAATTTAGTTTCAAACTGATTTAACACTTCAGAAAACAGTTTAATTTGGTCCTAAGTACTTTGGAGGATGCGGGTGGTGCTGTGGGTAAAAGCCTCAGCACCTAGGGCTTGCCGATCAAAAGGTCGGCGGTTCAAATCCCCGCGGCGGGGTGCGCTCCTGTTGCTCGGTCCCAGCGCCTGCCAACCTAGCAGTTCGAAAGCACCTCCGGGTGCAAGTAGATAAATAGGGACCGCTTACTGGCGGGAAGGTAAACGGCTTTCCGTGTGCTGCACTGGCTCGCCAGATGCAGCTTGTCACGCTGGCCACGTAACCCGGAAGTGTCTCAGGACAGCGCTGGCCCCCGGCCTCTTAAGTGAGATGGGCGCACAACCCTAGAGTCTGTCAAGACTGGCCCGTACGGGCAGGGGTACCTTTACCTTTTTAAGTACTTTGGAGAATGTCTAATGCATACATACATAATTTTTATTTGTATACTGTCTCTCCACAGTTTAAACCATGCTGAAGATGGCTTAACAACATGAAAAAATACATAACTGCAACATAACAAAATTAGTCTTCAACAATAAATAGAACATTAAAAAATATACAATCAAACCGAACCATTTCCACATACTCACAAGATCTAAAATAAAGATATAAAATATCAGCAGTAACAAACCCTCCAAAAAACCCACTAGTCCAAGATTCTGTTCAGCAGTCTCCCAGGCCACTTCAAAAAAGGACTGCAAGGCCAGGAGCAGGTCTTCCAAGACTCAAAGCCAAGATGGTCTTTGGCTTCTTCAATGTCTTCAATGTCCTGCTCCCCTAGATTCTTCTGGAAGGAGAGGTAGTGCACAAAATGAATGAATGAATGAATGAATGAATGAATGAATGAATGAATGAAATAGTGTCTGATACCACATCCCAGTTCTGAAAGGCAAAATTTAGTGCCTCTCCTATTCATGGGGAAATGAAAAGCAAAGCAAAAATGCAGTTGTAGCTATTTTTTTTCTATGGGTGTGTGTGACAAAATGGCCCTCTGCCTCCCCCCCAGCTGTAGAGCGGCCGAAGGATCTAGCCTCTTTTTTCCACCTCTTCTTCCTCCCCTTTCCATAGCTGTCAACTTACAGATTTGAAAATAAGGGACCAGCAGCCTTGGAAATAAGGGACCAGCAGCCAAAATAAGGGACCTGCAGCCTCACCTGTTCCAGGCACTCCAGTCTTCCTGTCCTCCTGCTGTCTGGTCAAACTCATGCTGGTAGCTTCGAGAACACTGTCCAACCAACTTTGTAACCAGAGGTTCAACTGAATAGAATCTGAATCACATGCACCACAAGGCCTATGCAGCCTCAACTTAAGATGGCTCCCCGGCCTGGCTTTGCACTGCAAAGTTTGCAGCAGCACGTGCAACAAAATGGCGTCCAGCATTCAAAAAACCCCTCAGCTTGCATTAACTAGCCACACACAAGGCATGCAAGCTCCACCTCCCATTCGTTCTTAGACTTCTTATTGGGTGAGCAACACAGCCAGCAACACAGTTGGAGCCTCCCTCCTCCCTGGCCGTCTGCTTCCTTTGAAATTTAAGGGACATCATTTAAGGGACATTTAAGGGACATCCATCAATAATTGACAGCAGCGGGACATGGCACTGGAATAAGGGACTGTCCCTTCAAATAAGGGACACTTGACAGCTATGCCCCTTTCCTGTCATGAGCTTTTCACCTAAACGGCTCAAACTTTCAGAATCGCCAGGCTGCATTCCTGAGCGAGGTAAGTTTACCTCACTTTCACTGTGTGAAGGAGTCAGATTCCTACTAATTTCTGGTTCTCCCGCCTCTCCTTTGGATTCCGCTCAGTCTGTCAGCAAGGGAACACCTCTGACATACTTGTGCATGCGTGTGTGTATGTGTGTGCCAGGGGAGAGAGACTGACTAGCTGGTATGCTGGTCTGCACATGGCCATGGGGTGCACTGCACCATTCCCACCTCCTCAGGGGGCACTGGGAAGGCAGGAGAGGAAAAGGAATTTTGTTATTATTCATTGAACTGGGGGGCAGCTAAGCCTTGAGTCTTGTGGGTGACTTCTTCACTCACAATTGTTGCCTCCTTCCTTCTCTCTCTCTCTCCCTTGTTCCCTAGCACACCCACTAGAGAATGTAAGTCCCTGGAGGTGCAGCAGGGGATTTCTGTGTATTTTTCTTAGTCCTTCACAATGTACATCAATCAAGAAGGTGAGAAATATTTCCTTTCCTTTGCACACACTCCTGCACTGTCGGGGGGGGCACAAACATGCATCAGAGGGGGGCACTGGACGGTGGCTAAAGATGTGGCCCCTATAGTCTCTGTGTCGGAAGATCCGCTCGGCCAAGCTGATAAAGCTCATTTTTTCCCCGAGCCTTCAGAATTGCCTCCCGACGTGTTTAACGACCTCGAGCCTTTGATGAGGCTCCAAGGCACATTTTTATCCAGCAGAGTTCCCAGCACAGGGAAGAGACAAGAGGTCTGGGCTACATTGTAATGAGTTTTATTTCTAAGCTACGCAGACAGAAAAGACATCCTCTCTCTATGAAAGCAAAGAGCAACCGAACAACGGAACAAAGGAACAAAGGAAACAGGAAACAACTAACGTCACATCCCGTCTCCCGACTCCCGTGAGACTTCCAATAGCATGGAATCCCAGGAATGTAAACAGAGTCCTGTGACTCCAAGCAGCTTGCACAGTGATAAGGACAGAAACTAACACTCTGCTCCTGTTGTCCCTTCATAGCTGTAACACCTGTAAAGGACTCCTGTCCCTTAGTCTTGATCTGGCAACAGGATGACTCCCATTTAGTTTCTTCTAGAACCAGAAATTCTTAATCTGGATGGAGCCACCACTAGGCCAGCAACTCTAGCTTGAGTTTGGGCTTCTAAAATTTGCTGAAGATCCTGAGAATGAAATGAAACGCCTGTGCAAGATTTCTTATTCGACGTAGGCTTTAAATGTTCCTAGGTTTCACACACTCACTTCCCACCCAGCTCTTTTCAGCAGCTTCAGTTGTGGTGGGCAGAAAGATATGCCCTTTTTACCTTTACTCAGATGAGAGCACAAAGAATCAATTTATCCCAGAATCCTCCAGGCCTTTTGGAATCATTCCCAGCCTACCCTGGAATGAGATTATAGCAAGTCGTCTCTGGAGGTGTTGGAGCTAAAACTGTGGTTAGTCAGAGGAAACATGCTGTTCCAACTAGACTATTTTTGAAGAGGGAAAAAAAAATAGAAACCACAGTGAGAAACTGTTAAAACAAGAGCTGTGCTTTTTAAAAAAGGACTGTCAGGTTTATTTGTCACGCAAATATATATTAAATATAGACTCCAGACTATCATATAGTACATTGGAAATAAGGAAATTGATTCAAGCTGCTCTGCTTGTTCCCTGTGGTAGATACTGTTCAATATCCACTTACAAGTGTTAAATTTCACCCTGGGTGGGATGCCAGATGAATTTATAGTCTATATAAACCAAAACGTACATTTAATAGAAAAGTCCAGGTCAACATATCGACATTTCAGAAACATTATGAAGATGCAGACTGCTTGCCGTTGTGTTTGCAAATGAAAAAAAAAATCCTGAGATTAAGTACTGTTGTGAATATATCTCTCATTTAAATTTGATTAGGGAGACTGTTGTGGAAGGCTGTTTTTAAAATTACTGA
This sequence comes from Podarcis raffonei, assembly GCF_027172205.1. Taxonomy (NCBI): domain Eukaryota; kingdom Metazoa; phylum Chordata; class Lepidosauria; order Squamata; family Lacertidae; genus Podarcis; species Podarcis raffonei. The sequence goes on from NC_070618.1 coordinate 19,381,631, forward strand.
CCCTGGAATGACACTTACAGTTATTTGCTCAGTTTCAGATGTTAACCTGATGTTCAACTGAAGCTGACAGCTGTGTGCAGTCTTATTGATTTCCAGTTTGATCTTCCATTCCAGGCGGTCCACTGGCATGCTAAGGAAATGAGTGGGAACTACCAGCTAGAATAACTTTGTTCAGAGACATACCTATGAATTGTAAACAGGTTTGCAGGGTTTTTTGGTCTCTTCTTCAGCATGACAGAGAGATAAATGTGTACTAATTGTCGTGTAATAATAGTACCATACTGCACAATAGTTATAACCAGGTTTTTCCCCCCAACTGGAATTCAGTTCCAGCACTTCTCAGGTGGGCTCCATTGCCATTATAAGACAACAAGGGAAATGATCTTGGTGAGTTTCAGAACTTTTTTTCTAGAAAAATAGCACTGGCTATAACACATATTTATTAACCCCCCCACACCACAACCCAATGCATGTTGTCAACTAAATCTATTCAGGCCTCAGGTGCAAAATGGTTTGAGAAGTTTACTTCTGGATGACTACTCTCTATGTTATCCTAGAGTGAGGCCAAAAATAAAATAAAAGGATATGCAGATCTCCCATTAACCCTATTATCCCATCGATACAGATAAATGTTATCCCATCAACGCAGATAAATCTTCAGGTCTATCTCAAGACTGCCTGCCCAGCAATGGACCAAATTGTTGACAAGCTGCCTCAGATCCCTCATGCAAATGAGAATCTAGATAAACAGCTAATAACTGATCTAAGCTGTTGGTTGAACGCTTAAATCCACTAGGCTGGATCATCCTTTGATGATGTGAGGTGCGGGATAACTGTTTTGCCACCCATCCTGAGAAGGCAATAGTAGCATGAAGATTGACATCATTTACAATTTTAAATGGAACATTCCAGATTGATAGAAGCTGCCCTTAATCTCAGATGTCCCATTTTGGCTCCCATACTCTGGTTGTACCAAAAGACAGATGTTTTCTTTTCTGCCCTGCGGTTTGAGTCAGTTGGCTCACACCAGAGTGTGTCATCACAATTCTTCCTCCTTCCGTCGCAGCTTCCAGAATATTTATTCATTTATCTATTTATTTTGGGCACTAGAGGAGGTGGTAGAGGCCGGACAGGGTGGCACAGCTTCTCCTAAGGCTAATGAGGAGGAGGAGGCCATGGGTGGATGTACAAGAGGGTCAGGGAGTGGGGAGATGAAAGTGGAAGTGAATAAGTAAGGGGGCGGGAGAGGGATATGGTAGTGGCAAGGGGGCAAGGGAGCAGGCAAACAATGGGGACAGTGGGGGGGGTACCTTAATTTGCCCTCCCAAAATGTTGGGGGGTATGGAGATGAGCTGTTCATTAGAGACAAGTAGATGCAAGGTTAATCAGACTTGAAGCCACTAGTCAGGAGATGAAAGGATCCCAGCCACATTACCTTATTACACAAACCATTCTTGCCTTTGCAAAAGCATTTCTCTTGAAGTTGTTTAACCTGTCAACCATTCAGAAATTCTTGTGGGACTGTGGCAGGCGATGTGGATGGATATCCTGTCAAGTAAACTTGTGTAACTGCCTGGGAAGAAACCTATTTATAGGAAGTCTTTTTCAGAAGTGAAACTGGGTTGCAGCAGTCCAGAAAAATACACCTGGGTGTCACACTGAACACAGCTTGTTGAATCCGTCCACAATATTTCACCTGGTCCAGCAGCAATGAGCAAGACATCTTGGGAAACAGAAGAAGAGATGAATATATTCCCAAATCTGCTTGTATATTAGATTATGATTGGGGGAACACCCTGAGGAATGTTGTAATTTGCATAGAAAATTTCTGGTGCCATTTTTTGCATGATCTCCTGCCCTCTCAAAGGGTTATCATGGAGATATTTCAGAAGTGAATGAGCATCTGGGGTTTGGTCAGAGATAATGGGCATAATCCTGACAGGCACATATGAATCCATTGATAATATTGAAACCTTTAGTTTTATCACCTCAGCTAAAATCAATGGAGATTGCAATGGGCTGACTGGCAAGGTAAAGTTGACAGGCCTCTTCAGCAGTTTATACTTGTAAGATGAGCCAGTTGTTGTTGTTTTTAGTGGTGTTTTATCTCTTAAATCATTTTTGTTGTACATGGTTGCAGAACCAGGCATTGGGTTCCCATACCCCAACTCATGAAAATTAGAGACCAGTGAGGCTGGTTTTGGGGGGTCAAAACAGGCCACAACTTTATTGAATACAGATGAAAGAGGTTTGGCTTGGGCATGGAGCAATCAAAATACTTCCGGCCCGCCCATTGGAAGTGATGTGTGGTCAATCCATACCGGGGTTCCTAAGACTTACATCCAATAGGGTGACCCCCGCAGCAAACGCCATCTGGGGGAGTGCCTTCAGCTTTGGCCCCCACTGGGCATGGACATGGTCACTCCCCCCGGATCCCTTTAATGGGACACCCCAGCGTTTGGAGGGGCAGGCAGGGACTACGTCCTCCCCTCTATCCAAAACAATGGATTGCCCCGATGCCCAACCCCAGTTGTGATGATTGCTATGAGGTAGGCAAAACCACCGGGTCAGTGCCAATTAGCCCGGTGGGCAAATTCCTACATGGCTCCTTAAAGAACGGCGACCACCGTAGCCACAGCAAAGTCATTGACTATCAGCTTAAACTGAGGGTGGGTGGGCAAGGGAAAAACCCAGCGAAGGAACAAACAGGTAGTGCCTCAGGTGTGGGCTGCTTAAATGGGCAAGGGCCGGATCCTAGGGAAGCCTACATGATCCATCCGCTCCACCCCCTGGCACAAGCCAAGTCCCCAGCCTGCATCCCCATTAGCCAAAGCCGGGTGCAGGCTAGGATCCAGTTCCTGATAGGCGGAGGGAGCTTAAGCCCCCCCCCCCACATCAAGAAGTGCACCACTGTTCCAGTTCCCTCATCGGGGCCATAGGAAAGTCTCTGCCGTCCTGCAATGCTGTGACACCAAGAAGGGTGAGCAGACTTGTGGGACAGTATAAGTATTTTTAAAGGAGGAGAAGGAGAAGAATGTCATTGGCTAGGAAAACAATTCTCATGAACATCTGTCACTGGGAATTCAATTTCGCAATAACTAAAATATTTTCTCCATAAATTGAAAAGTCAAAAGTCAAACAAAGAAGCTTGAGAGATTTGTCTGCCACAGCAACCCCTAACATCAATCCACATAATGTTTTACACAGATGTCATTTAAAATTAAACTTCAGTAGGAAATTCCATTGTGTTATAAATGATACAAAACCTTGTCACTTTGTCCAGTCTCTTTGAGTTTGTATAGAATTTTGAACCCTTATCTACTGCTGAGCCCTGAGATAAATCATTTTTACTTACACTGAAATGAAAGAGGGGCCAGTCAAGAACTGATAGTCATCTAATTAGCCAGAGTTTCTTTCTGTTCCTTTCAACTTGGTTTAGCCTGTAATTAACACCTTCACCATATTAATAATAGGTTTGATCTGAACTTCCAGGTTTGAAGTTCAGATCAAAATGTGACATTTAAGTTAAAAAGAATGTTGTTGAAAAAGTCACCATATTTCAAAAATGTACCCTATCTCCAACTTTTTAATTCTTTTTTTAAAATATAATTCTACTTTGTAGGCTCTATGTGCATTGGTTTCCTCCTTGATTCGGAACCCTGTATTATCAATGTTCTAAACCACAGAGGGAGCCTATCTACAAGGTCTCTCTTCTCCCTGTCAATATGTGGGGGTGGGGGGGTGGATCTGGCAGAGATGCCTCAGTGGGGTGAGAGCTAGAAGGTACAACTGTGCCCTCAGGTGGAGGTGAATGTTTTCAGGTGAGGGGGGGCAGAGAGAAACACACACACTTCTTGTCATTCTACTTCACTAAAACAAAAACAAAAAAACCCTGACACTAACATGGGGGTATAGACACACTGTTGTTGTTTAGTCGTTTAGTCATGTCTGACTTTTCGTGACCCCCAGGACCAGAGCATGCCCGGCACTCCTGTCTTCCACTGCCTCCCACAATTTGCTCAAACTCATGTTGGTAGCTTCGAGAACATGTCCAACCATCTCGTCCTCTGTTGTCCCCTTCCCCTTGTGCCCTCAATCTTTCCCAACATCAGGGTCTTTTCCAGGGAGTCTTCTCTTCTCATGAGGTGGCCAAAGTATTGGAGCCTCAACTTCAGGATCTGTCCTTCCAGTGAGCACTCTGGGCTGATTTCCTTCAGAATGGAGAGGTTTGATCTTCTTGCAGCCCATGGGACTCTCAAGAGTCTCCTCCAGCACCATAATTCAAAAGCATCAATTTTTCGGCAATCAGCCTTCTTTATGGTCCAGCTGTCACTTCATATATCACTACTGGGAAAACCATAGCTTTAACTATACGGACCTAATAATGTGCAAATAACTGTAAAGAGGAGCAGACCATATTGAGCCTAGTGGGGCTCCTCTGGGGATGAATTCTGCCCATTTGTGGGGTAATTTGTGACCCACTGTGCTGTATATGACAAATTATTATTATTATTATTATTATTATTATTATTATTATTATTATGTGTTTCAACATGGTGTTAATTCTTGTATCAGAAAACTACTTCAGATATTCTGGTCAAGCAACTTGTACCAGGTTAGAAACCTCAAGCAACATCACCCTTGCTTGTAGCTGATTAGGGAAATGCTACTATTCTAATCTCAGTTTATTTTTATTTCACTGCCCTACTTATAGGTAGTATTCAACGATAAATTATATTTTCCGCAGGGAGAGAGAGGTTTGGGAAAACTGAAATTAGAACTGCTGCATGTTTAAATAAGCTCTTTCTTCCTTTCTTGCCTTCACAAATAATTATTCCAACATAAATGTTTCCTGTCTCTCCAAGGATTCTCTCCCCTCCCCAATAGATTATGACCTGAGGTAGTTATCCTGAGTTTACTTTAGTCTCCTATTTGTTTCCTGAAATGGCTGGATTCAATGGCACTTGCCCTCCATTGTCCAGGAAAGGCATTAGAATCAGCAAACAGAACTTAGGACTCAGCTACATTAGTAAAGAAAAAGTATTTTATATGCGTTATAACACTGTGACACCAGATGGCGCTGTGGAGTTCCATCTTTCACCAACGTGATTTCCCCCTTTGAGGTTTACAATGCATTTTCCTGAAGTGTTTTTTGTGTGTGTTTTTTTAATGTGTGTAGATCCAGCCCTAGTTAGTCTTCCCATGGCCTAGTGACTACCAGCTTGTGGTGATATGAAAGTAGATTGTTTCATTGATGGCCATAGTATTATGTGGGACTGTGGGCAATTCCAGCTCCCCCCCCCCCCGCCCTTATCTGCTCTGTGATGCCAGTTCGTGGCTCCTGCATAGCAACTGGCTCCCAAGGCTAGAGAACTGTTCCAAATTGTGTCTTTTGGGGTAGCTCAGGGACTAGAAACTTCTCTGGGGGCTTAAAACCAGAGGAGCCTTTTTTACCCCAAACTGTTCTCCTGAACCAGTGATTGGTGTGCCAAAGACTTGAGAGAAGGAGGAGCCAATCTCAATCAATAGTGGGAAAAAAAACCTGCCTAGCTCTAGGCAGCTATAGAGGTTGGTTTGCTTTAGAGCTACAGGCCCTTTTCCCATCAGCATCCCATAGGGAGAAGCTTTATACAGAGTGAGACTTTTAAGGTAAAGGTAAAGGTACCCCTGCCCATACGGGCCAGTCTTGACAGACTCTGGGGTTGTGCGCCAATCTCACTCAAGAGGCCGGGGGCCAGCGCTGTCTGCAGACACTTCCGGATCACGTGGCCAGCGTGACAAGCTGCATCTGGCGAGCCAGCGCAGCACACGGAACGCCGTTTACCTTCCCGCTGGTAAGCGGTGCCTATTTATCTACTTGCACCCAGGGGTGCTTTCGAACTGCTAGGTTGGCAGGCGCTGGGACCGAGCAGCGGGAGCGCACCCCGCCGCGGGGATTCGAACCGCCGACCTTTCGATCGGCAAGCCCTAGGTGCTGAGGCTTTTACCCACAGCGCCACCCGCGTCCCTCTAAGTGAGACTATTAGTTCTCTCTATATAACTCTCTCTATACAGCGTTAGACTATTAGTTCATGTAGCTCTGTATTGTCACCAAATGGTAAAAGGGATGTGGGTGGCACTCTGGTCTAAACCACTGAGCCTCTTGGGCTTGCCGATCGACAGGTCGGCGGTTCAAATCCTTGTGACACGGTGAGCTCCTTTTGTTCTGTCCCAGCTGCTGCCAACCTAGCAGTTTGAAAGCACGTCACTGCGGGTAGATAAATAGGTACCGCTGCAGTGGGAAGGTAAACGGCATTTCTGTGTACTCTGGTTTCCATCACTTTGTTCCATTGCACCAGTAGTGGTTTAGTCCTGCTGGCCACATGACCTGGAAAGCTGTCTGTGGACAAACACCGGCTCCCTCAGCCTGAAAGTGAGATGAGCACCACAGCCCCATAGTCACCTTTGACCCTGCAACCCCATAGTCGTCCTTCACCTTTTACCCTTTTACCGTTACACCAACTGGTAGCAGCTGTCCAGCGTTTTGTCAAAATTATTTCCCACTTGTACCTGGTGATGCCACAAACTGAAGCTGGGGTACTTTTGCATTCAAAGCATGCGCTCCTCCAATAAGCTATGGCCTCTCCCCATCCTCATCACAATATGGCGGAGTTGAGGAGTCTGTGGTCCTCCAGATTGTGCAGGTCTCCAACTCCAGCACTCTGGCCTATGCTCAGGGATGATAGATTTATTCCAGCAACAGCAGGAGGAGCAAAGGTTTCCCACCCCTGCAATATGAGCTGACATAAGACTTAGGAATGTGGTAGCCAACAATGCTGATTCCCCACTCTGATAATCTGATGGGGGAGTCTGCTTTGTGCAGGAATGGGTGTGCCTCCCCATGCCCTCTTACCACTTGGATGATGTCATATGTGAGTGGAAAGATCCCATGAGTGCAGCTGATGTGTTTGCTGCTTTGCGATCTGCTTTGGGCCTGAATTGGAAAAGTGGCTTATAAATAAACTTGATGATGATACAGGTAGGTAGCCATGTTGGTCAGCCGTAGTTGAAACAAAATAAAAAAAATTCCTTCCAGTAGCACCTTAGAGACCAACTAAGTTTGTCATTGGTATGAGCTTTTGTGTGCATGCACACTTCTTCAGGAGCACTCACATCACCTCTGAAATTACTTTAAGAGGAGATGCCCAGTTTGCTTTACTGGACAAAGCTAGGCCTCAGAACCAGGCCTTAAATCAAGACTAACTCCTGGAAATCATGGATGAAATGTTTGGTGAGCAGTCCTGTCTTTAATAAGATATATAGGCTTCAAGAAAGAGAAAGACATTAAGCTCTGTTTTGCTGAAATGCAAAATATATTTCAAATGACCATGCAGAAATCCTTTCCCCTTTTAACATTCTGTAGATGTTATTTCTTCTCTTCTTCTTCTCTGGCAATCACTCAGCCAAGTAAGATTGCCTTCCATGAACACAGTCTTAACAGTGAGTCCGTAAGTGACTGTGGAGGCCAGGTGACAGGTTATTTAGACATTTATAGGTGAGTAGTGTGAGGTATAGGTTGCAAAGAGTATAGAATTATAGAATCATAGAGTTGGAAGGTACCCCAAGGGTCATCTAGTCCAACCCCCTGCAATGCCGGAATCTCATCTAAAGCATCCATGACACAAGGCCATCCAACCTCTGCTTAAAAACCTTCAAGGAAGGAGAGTCCACCACCTCTGGTGGGAGTCTGTTCCACTGCTGAACAACTCTTACTGTCAGAAAGTTTTTTCCCGAATGTTTAGTCAGAATCTCCTTTCCTCCAACTTGAAGCCATTGGTTTGAGTCCTACCCTACAGAGTAGGAGAAAACAAGCGTGTTCCCTCCTCCATCAGTTCTCCTGAACATATTCCCAAGACTCTTGGCAAACACACTCTTGCCAATTGCTGTGAGGTGCAGCCCATCTCTCTCCAGAAGTCCTACCTCAAGGAAGAGGAGACCATGATCCAAGAAGTCAAATCTTTCCTGATTACCCCAACCTGTGCGGTCAGTGGTTTACCTCAAGTATTTTCTTCTCTCTTCTTGGGCCTTCAACAGGAAGGAATGATGAAAAGACTACCTGTGCCCTAAGTCTCTTCAGCTCCCTGTCCAGTGTTTCACAGTCCCTTTCTATGTGTGGCAGCATTATTTGTAAATGTTTTTTAGTGCTTGACCTGATGTTTTTTGCAGTTGCTATAGTGATGGCCCATCTGTTTATAATATTTGAAAAGTAGTGATTCACTGTTCTTAAGAGAGAGACTATAACTAACACACAAATAGAAAATTAATTTGCTTCCTCCTCAACCCCCATTCCTTGTTTTATAACTTGGATGGATTCGTATAATTTTTAAGAAGAAAAACATGTTTTTTCCCTCCTAATTAGAATGACACACACACAAAAAATCCCTTCTCCCTTGACTTCTTCCATTCTTTTGTTTTCTCAGATGTTTTTACTAGCAAGTATTATTAGAACAGAAAAATAGGAGAAAAACCTGTGAACTGTGTGCAGTGCAGTTATTAATAATGTGAAGGGATGGAATGATAGATGCCGTTGATTCATATGCACTAGCTCTTTTCTACCTGTTACATTGGGATGGAAAAACTGAATAGCTGCAGGCTTCATGGTTTCAGAACTGGGGATGGAATCCATTTCCAGCCCATGTTATTTCCCCCACCCCATGTAAATTCCCTTGTAACCCTGGGCTCTGGGATGCGGGTGGCACTGTGGGTTAAACCACAGAGCCTAGGACTTGCTGATCAGAAGGTCAGTGGTTCGAATCCCCGTGACGGAGTGAGCTCCCATTGCTTGGTCCCAGCTCCTGCCAACCTAGCAGTTCGAAAGCATGTCAAAGTGCAAGTAGATAAATAGGTACCGCTCTGGCGGGAAGGTAAACGGTGTTTCCGTGCGCTACTCTGGTTCACCAGAAGCGGCATAGTCATGCTGGCCACATGACCCGGAAGCTGTACGCCGGCTCCCTCGGCCAATAAAGCGAGATGAGAGCTGCAACCCCAGGGTCGGCCACGACTGGACCTAATGGTCAGGGGTCCCTTTACCTTTACCTTACCAATGACGCAGCTCCAATGTCAGCAGTGCAAAGACTGCAGAAGTTTCCACAGCAGTGGGAGGAGACATCTGATACTGGACTTCTCTCTGTCCAAATCTGGAGATCCATAGCTTCCGCCAGCGTATAGGACACTTTCCCAGGGACCATAGGATTGCTGAAGGGCAAACAGGGTGCACCTCCTCCAAAAATCCTACAGAACTTTGAACAGTGGCTGGCAAATGGTAGTGAAATGCTGAAAAACAGGAAGAGAGAAATGCTCAGGGGAGAGTCTTGACAACCTTTTAAAGGTAAAGGTAAAGGGACCCCTGACCATTAGGTCCAGTCGTGACCGACTCGGGGGTTGTGGCGCTCATCTCCCTTTATTGGCCGAGGGAGCCGGCGTTTGTCCGCAGACAGCTTCCGTGTCATGTGGCCAGCATAACTAAGCCGCTTCTGGCGAACCAGAGCAGCACACGGAAATGCCGTTTACCTTCCCACTGGAGTAGTACCTATTTATCTACTTGTACTTTGTGCTTTCGAACTGCTAGGTTGGCAGGAGCTGAGACCAAACAATGGGAGCTCACCCTGTTGCAGGAATTCGAACTGCCGACCTTCTGATCGGCAAGTCCTAGGCTCTGTGGTTTAACCCACAGCGCCACCTGTGTCCCATTCACAACCTTTTATAAGCAACCTATTCCCCCAAGCCTATTGGGCAACCTCATCCATGTGAATTGAACCCTCACCCACTACCCTTCGAATGAAATCACACAAGGCTTCCTACTTCATTCAACAATGCTCCAAGCTTATGGCTCAAAAGGATAATGTCTCATATCAGTTAAAACTTGCCACTTGACAGGCTGCAGATTCAGGTGAGGTCCTAGGCAGTTCCCAGTAGGCCCTATTGGCTGAGTTATAAAAGATGTTGTCTCAAGCAAGGATGACCATCTGAAGGCTGAAGAAAGCTGCCAGGACCTCAGGTTCCAGCGGCTTTGCCCCCACTTGGTAGGTCTGCAGCCTTTAAAGGGTCCACAGCTGATTCAGAAGCTTCATGCTCCTTCATGGCTGTGGAGCAGGAGAAGCTATGGTGGACCTAAGACTCAAGCTGGGGGATTGTTGAGGAACATAATGCTGCAGAACCTGTTGGATCAGGCGAATGGCCCATTCAGTCCAGCATCCTGTTCTCACAGTGGCAAACCTGTGGGAAATCATCAAGCGGGACCTGAGGACAACAGAACTATCCCCTTCTGTTGTTTCCAGCAACTGGTAGGGCAGATGCAAATGCTGAAGGCTACCAATGGAGTGGTGCTGGTGGCATGTCACCTGAAACCTAGTTCTCCTCAGTCTGACACTAAGACCCTTGTCCTCATCCATAGGGCCAAAAGTGAGCCTTTGCAAGTAGTTTGCTGCAGGGATACCAGAGTGGTCAGGTCTAGTGCTTTACTATAAAAAAAGGCCTGCAAAGCCCCACTGCCATTACAGACTCGGGATGGACCAAACCAAAGCAGTGGGAGGTCTTCATGACTGGTCCACACACCCAAGCAAATTTTGGCCGGAACCTCCCATCACTCTGCCTGGCTGATGAGGGCATAGGTGGCAAATACCCAAGTCTTACAAATAGCTCCCTGCTCTGGGCCCAGAGCCAAGCACACACACACACACACACACACACACACACACACACACACACACAGATAAGTAAGCCAATTAGCATGTATCGAAGCAAGTGTGAATAAACTTAGATGAGCTCATTGCCACAACAACAACCAATTAATTTTGAGGTTATCATGGCTACTAAAATGGTGTTTGCAAGTCTTCTGGGTCAGTCTCACCTTTGGCTCAATGCAGACCCTGCAGCAGGAGACATGGCAGAAGCCATGGCATTCAAGGCCCAAATAAACATGCCTGTTTGCCACCTTAAGAAAACAAAACATACCGCCTGAGATTTCTATCAAGCTGTTAAAAATATCCCACTTCATTGTGAGAAGCGCGGAGATATCTCATGCTGTGAGATGGAAGGGTATATATTTTTACAAGTTCTACCCAATGCGGCAGGAGCGGGAAGAAGTCATCACATGAATTTGTTTTTCTGAGATGAATGTAAGCTGTAAACCAGCTCCCAGGCCATTCCAAGGGTGGAAGCAGACATACCTGCGCAGCTTTTGATGGATATGGATCTGATTACTCCTTCAGCCTGAATGAGGCAGCCTGGGTAAGAGATTTCCTGACCAACCGAGTGCACATGGGTCAACGGATCGGAGCAATTGTGTCTTGCAAAGATTTTGCTTTCATTACTGTAGCTTAGATTTCACAGGCAACGTATATGGAATAGAAAGCACACTTTTCAAATAGGAAACAGACATTTGGGCCCTTCAATTTCAGTGGGATAGTAATTTACCTTGGTACTACTTCCCAGGTAATTTGCTGCAAGCACTTTATTAAGCAGGGGCAAAGATCATTATCCCCATTTTTCTAGCATTAATCCCAAAGAGTGCATCATCTGTCACTAACTGTGCCATATAGAACTGCTCATTTTGTTTCCTTTCACTCACTCTGAAAGCAGAGCACAGAACACTCCCTTAGGCATGTTCATCAAAAACTGTGATCTGGCTGATTAAAATGCAGAGATACCAACATTTGTCTTTTATCTGGAGTCCATCATATCTGTATTGTTTGAATCTCATTAACACTGTGATTCCAGCCTTCCTTTAGTGTTGCTTTCCACTTTTCAGGCAGTGAATTCAATCACCACATCTTGTAATTTAGCATGTAGATTTCTCGTGTTAATTCCCGAGATAGCGTTAGAAACAGGTAGACAGGTTTTCAAACGTTATCTTCTTCTTGGGGAGAAAAATATTGAGGGCATAGTATGCAATAAAATGTCTCTGAAAATGCATCACCACTGCATGAGACTCATCACACCTTAACTATTTCTGAAACATACCTATGGTTCATCATCATCTTATTTTTATGCCACGTTCCCATAGTTAAAGCTATGCTCAAGGTGGCTTACAACGTAAAAAGATTTGCATAATTACAACCATGGCAAAAGTAGTCACAAACAATAAACCCCATCAAAAAGTACACAACCAAAATGAATAATTTCCATATAAATCATTAGACCTAAAAATAAGGATTACAAAAAATAATATCAGCAACAGCAACAAGCACCCCTAAACAATACATCAGGATCAGCTTTTGTAGCTAGAATCAGTCAGGTCCCTACCCTCTCAGGCCAAGTGAAAAAAACCTATGGTTGCTATTTGAACTTCTTTCCCATGCTCTATTCCGACATCATTGTTTGGATCATTTTTCTTTTGCAATTGACATGTTTTGTTCTCTGAGTTCCCCTGCTTAATCCCTACCTGGACTTCACCACTCTTCAATTTTCATTCTGCTTTTAAATTTTAGGGATTTGCACCTGCAGGATGCTTTTGCTATGTTGATTCACAAAAATACTCCCTACTTTAGTTCACTCCTTAGTTTTCCACTGGAATTTGTCATTCAAAAATAAATATTAACTTTTGTGAGTATTTCAGTCATATCATCATAACATCAATAAATATGTTCTAGCTCTGGGAGCTCTTAATAATTGATAAGATATTAATTAAGTAAATATCTTCAACTTGGATTTTCCTTAATTGCTCCCTCTGCAGACAATTCTCCTTGTTCCTAAAGAAGTAGAGTACCACTTTCATATTACCATGATAACCTTTCCCTATGTGGGTTCTCCTCTGATGTTGCCTCATTTGTCAGCTCAGAAACATACAGATAAGAAGTCCAATCACCCAAAAAAATTTATTTTTATTTTAGCTTAGATCTAGATATTTTTCTGATGGTAGATTTGCATAAGCATAACATGTACCCATAGTGAAAGGGGTTTTGTGCATAACCAGCTAGGAAACTTCTATTGTGGGACAGTGCATAAGAATTACAAATGTCTAGAAACAACAATGGAAGTTCTTAGGAAAATGTAACTTTTTCATTATAAATGGGCACCACCATGTTGCTGGAGGAGACTCTTGAGAGTCCCATGGACTGCAAGAAGATCAAACCTATCCATTCTGAAGGAAATCAGCCCTGAGTGCTCACTGGAAGGACAGATCCTGAAGCTGAGACTCCAATACTTTGGCCACCTCATGAGAAGAGAAGACTCCCTGGAAAAGACCCTGATGTTGGGAAAGATGGAGGGCACAAGGAGAAGGGGACAACAGAGGACGAGATGGTTGGATAGTGTTCTCGAAGCTACCAGCATGAGTTTGACCAAACTGCGGGAGGCAGTGGAAGACAGGAGTGCCTGGCGTGCTCTGGTCCATGGGGTCACGAAGAGTCGGAGACAGCTAAATCACTAAACAACAACAACATGTTGGCCACATGACCCAGAAAAGCTGTCTGAAGACAAACATCAGCTCCCTCAGCCTGAAAGTGAGATGAGCGCCACACCCCATAGTTGAATTTGACTAGACTTAACCATCCAGGCGTCTTTTACCTTTACCGTACAACATTGTGATTCTACTTGAACACAACACTTAATATTAATGGATTAAAGCATTCAGTCCAACAAAAGCACAGTGTAATCCTTACCATGTCTACTCAGAAGCAAGTCTACTGAATTCAGTGGAGCTTACTCCCTGTTAAGTGGGGCTAGGATTGCAACGTAAGTCATGATTAACTCCCCATCAAATAAGTAACTGACATTCCATTTTCCTTTCTTCTTAAAATAATTTTATTAATGTCATATTATTATAATTCATTGCAAAGTACCATTTTCAACCAACTTACCTCTATTGACATTCTCTGGATAGAGTAACTGATTTCAAACCTTCTGCTAGGCACTGTGACCATTCATTTACTGAGTTCCCATGGATCAGCCTGTGAACGCCAGACCACAATGAGTCATAATCAGGCATATTCTAAGGAAGAAGAAAAAGCTGTTTAGCTTTCAAGAAGCTCCAATTAACCGCAGCAAGCAAAAAAAGAAAGTCCAATGTTACAGAAAAAGGAAATCAAAACCTAGGGTTTGAACTTTGGCGTCTGGCTCCAGTTGCAGTAGTTCAATCAGCATATACTTTACACTGAATGTGTAAAGTTGTGGTTAGCATATCCGAATTTGGCAGCAGGCTTTCCCTAAGAATTCTTGAAAGCTCAGAAAGACCCTCATCTGCCTATTTTCCTTTTTTGAAACTTAGTAAGTTGAGAGTGGAATGCAGCTTCTGAACATAGCAGAAATTCCATTCTCAGTGTCTGATGGGGCAGTATTCCATCAGGTTTTACTTAGAGTAGACCTATTAAAAAGTATGGACATAACTTAAGCATGTAAGTTATTTCAATGGCTGAGATTCACCTAATGAACCTTGTCAGTGGAAGCCCTGCACAAGGGCTCCTCCTTGCAAAAAGGTGTGCCTTATTCCCTCACATCTGCTGAGATTGGGTCTGGAGGGGGTCCAGAGAACCCCCAGAGCAGCATGTGGGGAAGGGGAGGGGATTGTTCCATGTGACAATCTACAATGCTTGCACAAGCAGAACAATCAGAAGACTACAAGGTTGAATGCCATCCACAGCGTTTTACTAATTACAGCCACTTTGGGATGGATTTATTTTTTTGGGGGGAAACAGAGCAGAGAACCCCAAGCCTGGATCTACCTGCCTGAAATTTGGCATGGGTAATCCTCTGAGAACTAGGGACATGGGTGGCGCTGTGGGTTAAACCACAGAACCTAGGACTTGCCGATCAGAAGGTTGGTGGTTCGAATCCCTGCAATGGGGTGAGCTCCCATTGCTCGGTCCCTGCCCCTGCCAACCTAGCAGTTCGAAAGCACGTCAAAGTGCAAGTAGATAAATAGGTACCGCTGCAGTGGGAAGGTAAACGGCATATCCGTGTGCTGCTCTGGTTTTCCAGAAGTGGCTTAGTCATGCTGGCCACATGACCCGCTACGCCGGCTCCCTCGCCCAATAAAGCGAGATGAGTGCCGCAACCCCAAAGTCGGTCACGACTGGACCTAATGGTCAGAGGTCCCTTTACCTTTACCTTTAATCCTCTGAGAAGTTGGGGAGGCCTGCTATGTCTGCAAAGCTTCATGCACCTATGGAATGAAACTAAAAACCCATGGCCATTTTATGTTACAAATGTGTTTTTTTGGGGGGGAGCAAACTTCAAAGAAACCCCTCTGCCTACCTGTCTGGAATGTGGCAGTTTTGATCTCCATTTGGGGAGCTACTACACCAGCAGGTTTCATGCACTTTGTGGAAAAAACCCAAAATTTACAGCTGTTTTGGTTTCCCAATGCAAGTCAGTGGAAGGACAAAATCTTCAGTTTTGCAATTATTGCTTTGGATTCAGGGTGTAAGGTAAGCCCTCCTGCAAGTGTTCCTGTAAGTGAATAAGGGCCTAATCCAAATCACTGGATCAGACCCTGAAGCAAAGCTTGACGATCTTATACAGCCTTAACTAGCAGCCCTTTACTTCACACATGTCCTGATCTGAAAAGGCCCTATGGGAGACATTATTGCAATATATCTTTCTCTGGACTTTGATTTCAAACCCTCCAACATTTTCCCGATGAAAATAGTGACGTCCCATTCCATAATGATAATTTTACTGTTTATACCCCACATATCTTACTGGTTTGCCCCAGCCACACTGAGCAGCTTCCAGCATATATAGAAACATAATAAAACATTAAATATATATATATATTTTTAAAAAACTTCCCTATACAGGATTGCCTTCAGATCACTCAGGGTTCGTATAACTCCATACCCTCCAACATTTCTCCTATGAACATAGGGACATCCTAAGGAAATTTGGGACATTCTGGGATCAAACCAGAAACCAGGACAGCTTCTCTAAATCAGGGACACCACTGGAAAACAGGCACACTTGGAGGGTCTGTGATTTCTACATGGGCACCCTGGGAGGATGCAGAGTAAATGTGCCTGATAAGACAGGTTGCAGAATTAAAGAATGGTCATTCACAAATACCCTCTCCTTGACCTCAAAAGTAAAGTTAGTGCAACATTTTTTTCAAAAAAAACATGCCCCTTTGATATTTTTTTAATGCAATATCTTTTCTCCTCAACTGATGGTGAATAGTCAAGAGACAAACACAGGAGAAATTCCCAGCCCAGCCTAAGAGAGAATTCTGAGTTCTGAACAATAAAGCTAACGCAAAGACGCTGGGGGACAAGGAGGGGAAATTAAAAAGGATCTGAAGTCATGATATATATGCCTGTGTGTAAATAGACTTAGAAATTAATGTCTGAAATAAATGAAAAAAATATTTTTAATGCAGGGAATTGGTCACGTGAACTGAGTTAGGCTTAAATTATGAGGGGAGGTGTGTGGGTCAATGAAATTTACAAGCCTCATCTCTAAATCCCCGATTTTAGCTATATTGTGATTTGAAAAACAGTAGGGGGAGGCAGCAAAAAAATATATAAAAAATAGGAACGCTTATGAGCTCCTTTCAGAAAATGTTTAGCTCCTGAATTGCTTCTTTATGACATGATACCAGTTAATAATGCTCACAATGCTGTTTTATAAAATGATAGCAATATTTGAACCTAGTCAAATTCATTTTTTGCATGAAAGGGCTGAGCTTCTATGTGACAAAAAAGCTGGTATGTTGTAGGTCTTGAATATGACAGAAAAATAACACAGAGTAGTGATAAATGAAGCAATTAAGTATCTTGTGCAAAGTGAAGGCAAAGATATAAAGAAAAAAATATCAGATCAAAAGCCTATCACCAGGAGCAACAAATGTAAGATTTAGGAAACCATCTCATATCGTCTGCATTCAGCAAAAATTAGGAGGAGGGTGTCCTGGAACACAATAAGGAAATGGTAGGATATATAGAATGACAGGAGGGAGGAATTACAGTGAAACAGTGAAAATTGCATGATGGCAAATGCTTTCAGTCACCCATCTAGTCCACCAATAAATATTAGGGGGCCTCCCCACCTGTGCCCCCGCTCATATATTTGAAGCCTTATGTATTGTACTGGATAAAAACTTTTGATTCATATATTACCACCCATAATTCTGTGGTAGAACACTGGCCTACCACAGAACGACCCAGCTTGAAGCCCTGGTATCTACAGGATGAGCTGGGGATGTCCCCTGTTGGAAACCCTGGAGAATTGCTACTAGTCAGTGTAGATTATATAATACACAATACAGTCGTATCTTGGAAGTCAAATGGAATCCATTCTGGAAGCCTGTTCGACTTCCAAAATGTTTGAAAACCAAACCCCGGCTTCTGGTTGGCTACAGGAAGCTCCTGCGGCCAATCAGAAGCCGTGGAAGCCCCGTCGGATGTTCGGGTTCCTAAAGAACGTTCGCAAACCTTAACAATCACTTCTGGGTTTGCAGCGTTTGGGAGTCAAAATGTCCAAGTTCCAGTGCCTTCGACCCACCAAAGTACGACTGTACAGTAGATGGACCATTGGTCTGACTTGGTATAAGGTAGCTTCCTATGTACTAATATCTTTCTAGATTGCTCACTTTTGCAGTTTTTAATTGGGGATTTAGACATGAATTAAAACAGGAGAGGTGAATCTGTGGTTATTCAAATGTTGTGGGACTCCACCTTGGAACAATAACCTCCCTTGCCCTTACTTTGCTGGCAGGTGGGCATAACAGAGTACTGGCCGGAGAGGTGGGGAACATGGGGCATTGGGGTTTCCCTGGCCTTCCAACACTCTGGGGCACTGAGAGGGGGGAGGTGGAGGCTCAGGGAGCTTGGCCTGGTGTGCTGTGTGATGGTGGGAGCATCATGTTGTCTCTGCTGCCATGCACCATACACCAAACCCCTCTCCTGTCCCTCTCAGTAAGTTATGTTGATGGATAGGCCTTTATTCTTAAACCTTTGGGTCACACACCTCGCCCCAGCCCCCAGTACAAGCATGTTGATTTTTGTTAGCAAGATGACGAAGGCTTGTTCATCTGAAAGTTAGAAGACTACATCATTTTCTTCCCCATAAAATTAACTTATAAAAGACATTTGATTATGTAAAACAGGTTAAGCTCTTAATGCAAATTTAAGACTGTCTAATCTCCATTCAAATCTCTCTGTAAGATTTGGTTGTTCCTTGCTGTCAAAAGAGCCAATAGTTCTGAAAAGATGCTTGAAAGTTGCTGTGTCTGGAATGAGAGCTAAAAAGGCAGAGATAACTGCAGTAGATAAAGGAAGTAAATTATTAAGTAACTTCTTAAAGCTCAGAAGAACAGGGTTTTTAAAGAGAGAGAGAGAGAAAGGGAGAGAGACAAAATCAGGAACTAATCAATCGCAGAGACATAATGGATCCATATTTCTCTGCTCATTTATGTGAACTTTCAGCTTTGATTCAGAAGTACAGTGTGCAGCCAAGAATTCTCAAAGGTAGCAACAGGGAAATGAAAATGACAGATCATTAAGATTTTTGCACAAGTCTAAGCCCCGCACAAAAACCTGAAGTATCCCAGAGAACATGCTTAAGTACTGTGTGTAACCAGATCATTTACGCAGAAAGTATATCATTGCTACTATGATTTCATCCTTTGTAGCTTGACCAATGCATTCCCTTCTCTTGTTTTTATTTTAAACAATTATACCCCACCTAATTTTCCAAGGAAAGGGAAGGCAGCTAAAAAAACAGGCAACAATCCTCAAATGAAACCAAATCGCACAATCAATGCATTGATACAAAACTAAAAACAAATTAAGCAGTTCCATATCAGCCACCAAATAAAGACAAACTATGTCAGTGAATAAATTGCCTAGTGAACCAAAGGCATTTTTAAAAAGCTGTTGTCATCAGCCGCCTTAAGCAGTATAATGATGTAGACTGACATGCACTTTGTTGGAATTGTAATGGGCTAGTAATAGAGCTGAACCATTGAGTTCACAATTATGAATCCCCTTCCTCTGTGAACTTTGTCACCCAAACTCTGGCAGTA
Organism: Podarcis raffonei; assembly: GCF_027172205.1. NCBI lineage: Eukaryota > Metazoa > Chordata > Lepidosauria > Squamata > Lacertidae > Podarcis > Podarcis raffonei. Next base: position 19,400,625 of record NC_070618.1, read on the forward strand.
TTAGTAGTGCGGACATCACAACAGTAGCACAGAGCTTTGTTTTGAATGCAAGACAGAACCAGGTGAAAACTAAGTAACAGTGGGTTATAAAATTGCTATTCTAAGCTTTGTAGGCTTGGGTGCTTTCTTGCAATGTTGCACATCACTTTATCAATGGTCTTGAAATATACCGTATTGGCCCCAATATAAGCCACACCTGAATATAAGCCGCGCCTTTAAAACTGGGGGGGGGGAGAATCTGAATATAAGCCGCTCCATTCCTCGCTGCTCCTTGTTTCATACTGGGGTGGGGGGAGAGGTAGAGCTCCACTTCATTGCCAGTGGCCTTTCCCCTTCCTTGTTCTCTCCCTTCCCAGCCTTGGGGGAGAGGACTGGGATTTGCCATGCTTCTGGCTCTGTTTGCCCAGTGCTCCTGGCTACATACCGTAAAGTCATGAATATAAGCCACACTTTAACTTTTCACAATCAGAATTTGGGGGGAAAGAGGGAGGCTTATATTCAGGCCAATATGGTAAGTGCTGGAAAAAGCATAGACTGATCAAGTGATGAAGGCAGGATGTACCACAGGAAGTAATGTTTGCTGACGGGACAGTTGTTCCTGCTGCTGTCAGCAGCCTATGCCGTGGTGACTGTCTTATCTGTCTCCTCCCCTGGCATTTCCCAACACTTAACAGGGGGAGGGGGCAGGAATTCCATTTCCCCCTATTGGTTACGTAGCAGCTGCAAACCACCTCACCAGTGGTCTTTGGTTGTAAATAATAAAAGTATCTGTCCATAACCATAGGAGCCAACTCATGTACTTTGAGGGTCACTACACTCACAAGCCATCGCTCTTGTTGTGTTCATGACACTTCAATTATTGGTTGTATCATTGTTGCAATTCCTTGACAGTGTGCAATAGAAACAGTTAAAAATATATTAAGTGAGAATTCAAGCATCTCTCCCCCCCCCAAATTATCCATCACCTCCTGTTCATTTTAACATCATGCATAAGCAGAAGGATCCACAAATGCAACATGATTTCAAACACAATTATGATAACAGAGAGCTCTAAATTTGTTGGGTGGTGGTATTCCATATCCCCCCCCCAAAAAAAAAACCTGCTTGTATAATTGTCTCTCTCAATCCTTTCCATCAAACCTCATCCCCACCTTTTCGAATGGAAACCAAATATAACAAAAGCAGATCCAAATTAAAGAGGATTTGTCAGGTTCTGGTGAGAACATGATTAATGGGTTGCTTATCCTGACCCTAAGGCTTGATGAGAGGGTTAGAATGTGGAAAAGGAATAAGGATTACACTAACACTGTCATAATGATAAACTAGGGGGTGATGGGCAAAAACAATAGGGGCTGATAAAGTATTTTACGCACACACTTCTGAGGAGAAAAGGATTGAGATCCCTGCGTACTTGAAAAATTGCTCCTCGGCGCCTTATTAAATATCAGCAGATAGCTTGAGCTAATTTGCCTACATAATATGATAAAGGCATAAAGGGGTGGGGGTGAGATTGTCTGGAGTAGAAGAGTCTAAATTTGAAGAGGGGTTGCCTGGCTATGGCAAGGATGCATTCACTGATACGGTAAGTACCTTGTAATCCCCAAATCATAGCAGGCAAAAGCAATTCAGGGGGAGAGGCAGCAGGAAGCACTGTGGGAGGTGGGGGGAAAACCTTAGACTGTCCTAGCAGCCAAAATAAGGCGGTATGGATAAGGCCCACTAGAACGAGCCTCGGAGTAATGGATATAAATGGCTAAGCAGCTAGCAGCGCTTCTTCCCGTCGGTTTGAGTGTAAGGGAAACATATAATTTATTACATCTGAAACCTGGAGAAAAGAACAATTAGTAAAAGAGCTACGCAGAGCTGTGTCATGTGGTGCACAAATTGGTATGCATGGCAGAAAGAGAGAAAAAGAGACAGAGATCTATGCATGTCTTCTTCTTTTCATATCAAGGAGACAGACAGATCGGGATTCTGCAGACGTCAGAAACAAACTGGCTGGCTCAACGAGAAGCCATAATCACAGGACCCATCTCACTCAAAATGTAGAGAGAGGGAGAGGGAGAGGGACAGAGGGAAGGAGAGAGACCATGATCCCAGTAAGCCTCCTTCACAGGTTTTGCAATCAGACCCACCATCCCTGTCAAAATAGAGCAATATTATGTACTTCAATTGGATTGGGAGTGGCTTCCAGCAGGCAGTCATGCACAAAAGGGATCCTTCACTCTGATAGCACTAAGTACCGTGTGTGTCACATCCAGAGGGTAGTAGAGAAGGGAAAATGAATTTAACACCACCAGTATTATGTGTCTACAGGCAGGCAGCCACTCTGCTGGGAGGGGGGGTACTTAGACAGAGGTGGAACGGCTCTGAAGGGGGATCATTCATGCATCAGGAAGAATCCAAGAAGCACTGCAAATGTGCTTATTTTATCTTGTTTACAGACACGGGTGGCACTGTGGTCTAAACCACTGAGCCTCTTGGGTTTGCTGATTGGAAGGTCGGCGGTTTGAATCCCCGCAACAGAGTGAGCTCCCGTTGCTCTGTCCCAGCTCCTGCCAACCTTGCAGTTCGAAAGCATGTCAGTGCAAGTAGATAAATAGGTACCATTGCAGCGGGAAGGTAAATGAGATTTCCGTGTGCTCTGGTTTCTGTCACGGTCCTCCATGCGCCAGTAGCGATTTAGCCATGCTGGCCACATGACCTGGAAGACTCTCTGTGGACAAATGCCGGCTTCCTCGGCCTGAAAGCGAGATGAGCACCGCAACCCAATAGTCGACTTTGACTGGACTTAACCATCCAGGGGTCCTTTACCTTTTACCTTTTACCACTTAGATGCCTGTGGGTTTCTGAGCACACTCCCCTCCTGCGGTCTGCAGCAACTGCTTTGTGGGGAAACAAAGGGAAATGACATGAAAATAAGCTGGGAAGTGTGGGATAATATAATACTTGCTTGACACAACCTTACTCTAAGCTCCCCACAAACAAATAATTAAGCAGGACATCTGGAAGTGACCCAAACCGTTATTGTCTGGCTATGGCCTGGATAGCTAACTAGGGTATTGGGAAGATAGGATACTTGTGCCCAAAGAATAGCAGCAAGAAGAAGTTGCTCTTCCAATAGAAATTATTGATTAAGCACTGCAGGAAGATAGGTTTGTGTTCAAAGAAGCATGCGTTAACAGGGATCTTTTAATATATTAAAGCCATTTTGCATTTACTTTAATGAGAGCTGCCTGTAACATGGTTTCACACTGCATACAACAGAGGTTCAAGCTTTTCATTTACCACCCACGGTCTTCAGAAAGGGGGGGGAAGAGAATTGCACACAGAACACAAGACCTAATCTGTTTCTGATGCAGCGTTATAAAAAAAAAAAAAGGCAGACAAGAACTAGAAACTTTTCCCAGGAAACAGCTGCTCCGGTTGGCAAATAAATAAATGGCTTTGTTAACTGCTGTGCTGCAGAGCTAACCCATAAATATCCTTCCATAGCAATTATCGCCAGGATTAGTAGATAAATCTTTGACATGCTTCACATTTAGTCGTTATAGTGAAGCTATTTTCAAGTGGGTCACAACTAGAGAGCCAGCGCAGCATCTCAATTCTCTGTGGAGCTGGCAGATGCATTCCTGTCATACGCTGTTATTTGATTGCAGGCCCTTTGCTGGAAATGGAAGTATAGAGTTATTGGATCTGGATGCACCATGCTTGAGGTTACATTGCAGAGAAGATGGTGGGGGGATCCCTAATGAGAATCCGCTTGAGTGACCTATAGCAGTTCAGCTGCCACACTGAGAGGCTTTGGACAATGATCTAGGAGGTAATAGCTCTGGAGAAGTGACATAATTTCAGGATGTACTAGATGGAAACTCATCTGGTTCACTGCTGCCTGAGAAAGCAAACTTACAGGGACAGAAAATCCTGTTCCAACATTTATATTCCAACTTCTACCCTAAATAATTCCTGCGAGTCCAGTGAACTACAAGGGTACAGGAGAGCTTCACCTTCCTGACGATTTATGCATGTTCTTGACATTATGTGTATTGATATAGTTCCCATGAAATACAGCACAGTCTTTCTAAATATACTGGGTCCAAATGGTGCTCTAAGGCAGCTTCCTAATAGAAACATGCACCAAGAAGGAGTTAGCATATGATTTTGCTCAGCAGTTCAGTTGTTCAAAGGAAAGAGTACCGGTATTACTTTAATGAGAATTTACTCAGGCCTTGCAAAGTGCAAGGGAATGAGTATGTTTTTCACTGGCAAAATATCAATACATGAAGAAAATTATGATGCTGAACTACTGTGTCAAAGCAGCGGGTCTACCTGCACCTCCGAGTGATCAATTAGCACAGATTGGCAACATATTGATCTTGTGATCAACATATAACTTATGTATTGTAGGATGAATTCTTGTGAGCTGCAATGCCGGAATGAGAAACAAGTAGCAAATAACTTGACTGCAAGCGTTGTAGGTTCTCATTCCTACTATATTTGCAACCCCTGACTCTATCACATGAGCTTCCTTATGTGCTGTATTTAGGAAGGCACAATAGGTTCCCCCGCAATGGGGTTAAGCTGAGGGAAGAGAGAGGAGAGGTGAACAGCGAGTTTACTTGAGGGTCTCACTTCCTCCGCCTTTCAGTTCATAGTCTTAAAAGGGAAGTGGTAGGGAGAAGGTCCAGGAAATCCAAGATGGGCCTCCTCCCAGGCTATGAGCAGTATGCCTCTCTTCTCCCCATCTCTCCATACTGTCTTTCCCACTTCCTTTGGATTGCAGCTTCCTCCCTAAGAACCAGAGCTCAGTTCCTTCACCCAGCAGGAGGACTGTGTGGCAAGAGCTTCCTTGCCCCCCATCCCTCTTTCAGATGTAATACACAAGAGCAGTAAATGGCTTTCCCTCTCTTTTGCAGGAAAAGGAGGAGGAAGAGGAGTATTTCTGAAGCTTTGTTTCTTTTCTTTCTGCTTGAAAAAGAGGGATAGAAAATGGGGAGGAATGTGGGGAATGTGGGAGGGGATCTTGAGAGATGCCTCCGACTGTCTTTGTAAGATTTTTGTTTTTGTATGTGCCTGGGAGGGGAAATCAGGCTTGGAAAAAAGGAGAGGAAGAAGGGAGAGGGTAGGATAAGAGAAGAGGGGGGAGAGAGTAAGAGAATATGGGAGTAAGCCTCCCATTGCATCAGTGCAGCTGGTTGGCCATCATGGAGTGGGGCAAATTTGGCCTTGCACAGGGCACCATATTACCAAAGTCTGCCCCTGTTCTTAGTCTGAGGGTTGCAGAGTCTGCTGAGGGTCAAGCATCTGAGTGGGGCTTAAGCCTTTTGCCTGTGGTCTTCCTGGGGCTGCATGGTACATCCCCAAGCCAAATCTGTGCTTTTGAATTAGATGCCATGCACTGCTAAGCTGTTTCTGCCCCATCCCTGGAATGTTATTTTTTAAACTTGGAAGACTTTCGCCTCTATAAATGCCCATTGATCTATACAGTATAGTGGTACCTCGAGTAATGAAGTTAATTCATTCTGAAGGTCAGTTCTTAATCTGAAACTGTTCTTAACTTGAAACACACTTTTGCTAATGGGGTCTCCCACTGCCGCCATGCCACCGCAGCACAATTTCCATTCTCATCCTGGGGCAAAGCTTGTAACCCAAGGTACTACTTCCGGGTTAGTGGAGTTTGTAATCCAAAGTGTTTGTAACCCGAGGTACCACAGTATAGTGCATATTTTTCTTCACCTTCATAGGGTTGTGAACTTTGACCATTCTCTTTGACATCAAGGACTACAATACACACTGCAGCCACTGTGTGGAAGCTACTTCAATTCCTGCTATTGAACATCTTAGGTCGGCCTTGCTCACTATGCAAATGAATGGCTCATAGGAAGCTGACCCTGCAAGCCAATTGTGTGCATGGTGTGCATGGCTGGCCCAAGATATTTCATTGCTGAGATGAAGGATGAGATTGTGCCCCCTATGCCAAGTACAGAAGCTTCTCAGTCAGGCAGCTGAGTCTTATTTCAGCAGTGGTGATGGGACAGCATTCTTCTGGGAGCAGCAGGGAAGCAGGCGTATGCAAACTCAGCCTTCCAGATGTTTTGGGACTACAACTCCCATGTTCCCTAGCTAACAGGACCAGTGGTCAGGGATGATGGGAGTTGTAGTCCCATTACATCTGGAGGGCCGAGTTTGCCTATGCCTGCTTGAAGGTGTAGGGCAGGCTGTATGACCTACAAAGCCCTGTCCTCCAGCACCTCTCCACCACTCAGCGGCATCATCCCCTGACTGTCTGCCTACTGGTAGGCTGGTTCTATGAGGCATTGATGCACAGACACTGGCTTTCATGTACTGTGTGATTTCCCCCACACACTTGCAAGCCATTTTTCAGGAGAAGCTTTCTATGGTGGTAGGAAGAACCCATCCGTACTTTGCGATGAGCCACTGCACACAAACAGCTCACCATGGAGACAGCTGTCAAGGGGACCAATTTAACATGCCTTCTGTGAGGCAGTTGTAACATGTAAACCAGGTCCTAGATGCATCCATTCATATTTCCTGATTCTATCATCCTATTTTTGGTGTGTTTTGCGCCCTGTCCAACACCACAAGCACTAATAACTGGAGACAGGCCGTTACCATGAAGCGTTTTCAAGAACACACCGCAGACACCTTGGTTCTGTCATGATAATTATCTAAACCTAATTGTAGAGTCTTAATATGGAGCAGGTGAAACCCAGTAAATGAGCAACTCTGGCTCTGCAAATGTCTGAGCAGCGCTTTAAAATAATTTCCCAAAGACATAAGTTCCTCCATTGCCAGTCAGCGCTGCTTTCATAAGCCTGTCTCCGTTGTAAACAGAGCAGACGGGCAAGCACAGAAATAGAACGCCTCAAAGGGAGGGTGTGATTCTCGTGTCTTGCTTTAATAACAGTATCATGCCTGGTTTTGAAGTGGCTCTGACTTGCAAGCAGACGTCCTGAAGGTGCCGTCAGGCGGCTGAATAACAGCTAGTGTGTTTGAAAGCACGCCAGTTTGATGGCCGTTAATTGAGGAACTGCAAGAGTCCACCATGGTGCGGAGGCAAATTGCACAAAGGGGTGAGCCGCTCTCGCCAGCGCCTTACAACGAGAAACAGCAGAGGGAGCTGTCAATCTTTGCAGAAACAAAGCCACCCAGCAGCATGTCAAATGCTGGCATTGCTCATCATCCGGTGGTTAGCCAGTGGTTTATATAGGCTGGGAGCAAGTCTTAGGCATCTCTTTGTTTCTCCGGTACTTCATGAGTGTTTCCCCTTCTGGTATTCCTTTTTCCTGGGCATCTGAAACTCACTGTTTGTTCATCTGGTACTCAAAGAACCTTATGCCAGCAGTGGCAACTAAGGGAGCTGTTCATGTTCTTGTTGCCCTTGGGCCAACAGGGGGCTGGCTTATTCTACTCATAAACTGTGCATGACACCAGTGGGAAAGTCAAATGATTGTTTCTGGCTCTTAAATGCAAGCGCTCCTTCCACCTTTTCTCTCTGATGCAGCCCCAGGAAAACAACCTTGGGAGAGTATTGCCTGATCTGTGATGCAATTGAATGGAGCCATTGTGAAGGCAGGGTGGGGTGGGATGGGAGTTTTTAAGCACTGCAAAGTGAATCATTTTAATGCCACACACAGATTTATTCCTTGTCAGTTCGGTGCTGTGTGAGACATGGTACAGATCATTCCTCTCTTCACTTGAGTGCTAATTTGCCCAAGGCAAATTCTTTAAAATTGAGCTCAGTATTAAACGGCATGATAGTGCAAGGAATGTAGGCACTAAATCAGGGGTGGGCCCACCAAAAGAAAAAGAAAGAAAAAGATTTTAGAGTAATTAGGAAATTACACATTTGAAATTATACCCCAACGTGTATGTTTTTTGCAGGGTGGTGGCAATTCTTACACCCCACCCCCAAAAAACAGTATTTGAAGTTTATGGTAATCAACAGGCACTGAAACCAGCAAACCTCAGGGGCAAATATGTGAATTTGCTAATGGCAAAACCCTAGAAGAAAAGAAAGGAGAAAACCACTTAGTGTTGTTAAACCAGGCAGATAATTGTAGCAGATGCTTTCTCTAATATAGCCTTTTATTCTGTTATATTGAATTCTTTGTATGGGTAGAGTTTTTTCTTCTTCTTCAGTGACTGATAAATGTGCTTGTGGGTGGAGAGACAGATGAATACGTTGCAAACATAAGCATATCACTCAAGTAAATTTATGCACTCAGTCGGTCATCTCTACAGCAAAAAAAAAAAAAAAAAAGACCTTAAGAAATGTAGTGGAGTTTTTCTCTTCCATTTTCAATAGCCCTATTCCAGCTTTATGCTGCTTCTCTGCTCACCTGAATCTAAATAGCCACATAAAAATAACAAGGATAAGGAATAGGTTGTGGAGTGTGTGGATGTCACTAAAGTGCCAGGGAAAAGCATTGGCCTGAGAAAGTTTGTGGGTGCTAGACTCCATGGGGTTTGTTCCCTCAGCCTCGTCTCCTCTCCCCTCTCCTTGCAAGTCCTCTGGGCAGCTGCTAGTGCCGACCCTGGTCTCTGAGCTGCCCCCTACCACCCCAAGAGAGGCGCGTCCCAGAGGCAGCATTCGCCTGTGAAGCGTATAGCTAGGCCTGCTACAATAAACAACTATGCAAGCCTTTGTGAGGCAGAGACGCAAGAGGGCATCAGAGGATGGAGTGAAGGAAAGAAGGAAAGAGGCCAGTGTTGCCTGTGGCAACCCAGACCATCATTCAAGGCACTCCAGGGTGCCACACTGGTTGGAAACCACTGTGGTAAGCTATAGAGACTCAGAGCCATGGCTGGTGTCTATTTGGGTCCAAAGCTACAGCTATGGGAGAATCAAGACTCTCTTGGAGTGTTATGCCAGGAGCTCACCATTCGCAGGCTCAGGCTGTGTGTTTATTTGTGTGTGTGTGTGTGTGTGTGTGTGTGTGTGTGTGTGTGTAAATAAACCATATATCATAAACACACCACAGTCTCTGCTGTCCCTCATTTTCAAGGGAAACATGAACCAAGGGTCAAGAACAGTAGCCTTACAGGAGTCAAAAGCAAAAGGGACACTGCAGGAAAAGAAAGAATGCCAGTGATGAATTTATTAGTTGTGTATCTCAGCACAGTGTCTGTAATTCAGAAGAATTGATTTATCAGCATCACTATTACCCATGTCTTTTCAACATGCTTAACCTGGGAAGAAAGCAAGGCAAATGGATTACACACAATTTTATAGGAAATACTATAAATCATGTTTTGAACATATCCTCAAAACCACCTGCTGCCTGCTACATATGTGCAAAGGCACCATAGAATGTTCCTGTACAGGAGAGTGAATGATAGAGCTTCCCACGAATACATGTGTATAAAATTCCACCTGTGTTGAACAAATTATCTCTAAGAATCCAACCCTCTACAAAGAATCAAGCTACACATAAACATGACCCCAGTCAAGCTTGCAAAAATCTATCATTTGCCCGATAATAAATGTTGGAAATGTAAAGAGACTGAAGGTACATTCTTTCACCTTTGGTGGACGTGCCCAAAGATTAAGGCTTTCTGGGAAATGATATATAATGAATTGAAAAAGGTATTTAAATATACCTTCTTGAAGAAACCAGAGGCCTTTCTCTTGGGCATGGTCGGCCAAGTGGTGCCAAAGAAGGACAGAACTTTTTTTATGTATGCTACAACAGCAGCAAGGATACTCATCGCAAAGTATTGGAAGACGCAAGATCTACTCACTCTGGAAGAATGGCAGATGAAAATGATCGACTGTATGGGACTGGCAGAATTGACGAGCAGAATCCGTGACCAGGGAGAAGAGTCGGCTGAAGAAGATTGGAAAAAATTTAAGGACTATTTACAGAAACATTGTAAAATTTAAGAAAGTTAGATGGTGTTGGATTGAAATTGAGAGGTTTCTAGCTGCAATAATATATAAGAACATAGATGGGGAAAAGAAAGGGTTTGAAAAATAAGGTAATGTTATAAGCTGTAATGCTTTAAATGAAGGATTTGCTGAACAAATAATCTTAATTGGGATACAAGAAGGAGAAGTATGAGGAGGTCTGAGAAATTTGTTATTTAAAAGTATGGTTTATGAATTTTTTTAAAAAAGCTACACATAAACATGAACATTAGACTAACACGTATGGCTTCGCCCTGCTGACACATGCCCCCATGTTAAGCACACTGCTATTTTATGCTCACAGCACCGCTGTGAGTTGGCTTAGGCCAAGAGCTTGTGAAATGTCCCAAGTCATCCAGTATGTTTCACAGTCTCATTTTGTTAAACGAATTTATCTCCTGAATATGCACAACTTTTCACCCAGTACACCTGGTTTGTAGGGGAAAGTGTTGTAGCTCAGTAGTAGTGCATGCCATGTGTGCAAAAGGTCCCAAATTCAATCCCTCGCATCTCCAGGTAATATTTGAAATGACTTCTTTCTGAAACCTGAGAAAGCCAAGCCATTGCCAGTCAGTGCAGTAGATAATACTGAGCTAGATGGACTGGTGATCTGACTTGGTACAAGACAGCTTCCTATAGATCAGGACTGTGGAACCTTTGGCTTTCCAGATGTTATTGGACTACAACTCCCATCAGCCTTGACTCTTGGCCATTCCATCTTGAGTTGATGGGATATGTAGTTCAGCATCATCTGGAGGCCCAAAGCTTCATCACCCCTGCTCCAGTGAAATGCCCATTTCATCCTCTCTACAAGGGCAGAGTGAAGAGCCATCATATGATCAGATATCTACATGGAACACCCACATCACTTATAATGTTATCTGCATGGTGGAGCAGAGAGGTTGGTAGCTTCCTATATTTCACATCTGCACATCCAGGCTCAATAAACCTCCTGGGTTTTTTGCCTGGAACAGCAAAAACAGAAGGCTTCCTTTAGATTGCATGTTTCCAAAATAAATCTCATCTTAATTATACGGTATGACAAATTGATTTCACAATGCAATAATGGGCAAGTCCTGGTGCACGCAAAAGAGTTGGCAAGATCGATCTGCATTTTATCTGAGGTGATAGGATTATGTGCTGCCGAGTTGTTTGAATATGTTTATTGTACTTATAAACTGTGAAGCGCTACAATATTTTCTGCCAATATTATCAGTGCACAGTCGTTTTATAAGCTGTGATCGTTTGAAACCTGTATTTAAAAATTATGCCGAAAACACTGTTGGTGCCCCTAAATAAACAGACCCTGACTTGTTTCCAGGAATAGATTCCTAGATTCAGAAGAAGAAAAAATCACTAGTTTTACCAAAGTCATGAATTTACAAAGAAGCTATTTCTGCTTTTTAAATGTTTGTGCTGCTTGGTACCGTCATTCAGTGCTAAACTGCTAGGTAACAATGTTTAAGCATGCTTAGTAAGGTCGGAGCTAATTGGAAGGGTTTTCCATCAGAAATAACAAGTATCATTCAAAGTCCTGAAGTCTATTTCAGGATCAACAGTCCTTGATGCATAACCATATTTCAAGTGCAGAGAAATATATTGCAGAGCAACCCAGTAGTGTCATAGCCATGATTCAGTGGTAGAACATCTGCTGTACATGCAGAATATCCCATAGTGGGGTATGAGACCGGGGGGGGGGGAATCAAATCTGGCAACCAATGTACCCCTTTGGTTTCAGATAGTACATGGGTAAAGGTAAAGGACCCCTGACCATTAGGTCCAGTCACAGACAACTCTGGGGTTGCTGTGCTTATCTCGCTTTACTCGCTGAGGGAGCCTGTGTACAGCTTCCAGGTCACTTGGCCAGCATGACTAAGCCACTTCTGGTGAACCAGAGCAGCGCACAGAAACCCCGTTTACCTTCCCACCAGAGCGGTACCTATTTATCTACTTGCACTTTGAGTACATGGGTAGATGACTCAAAAAAGCCAGGACCTCTGTTTGCAAATCTGGTGGTTGATTCTTAATGCATTATCTTGGTTGACTGCTGAGTTATCAGACTCATTAAAGTGCAATACAGTGGTATCTCGGGTTACAGACGCTTGAGGTTATAGACTCCACCAACCAAGAAAGTACCCTGGGTTAAGAACTTTGCTTCAGGATGAGAACAGAAATTGTGTGCTGGTGGCGCAGCAGCAGTGGGAGGCCCCATTAGCTAAAGTGGTACCTCAGGTAAAGAACAGTTTCAGGTTAAGAACAGACCTCTGGAATGAATTAAGTTCTTAGCCCAAGGTACACTGTACTACAATTTAGATTGAAATACCAGGTCAGTGCCCTCACCTATTATTATTATTATTATTATTATTATTATTATTATTATTTTATTTTATTTTATTTTAAAAAATGAGTCCCAGAAAGAAGCAAAACACAATCGAGCAATCATGCTTCCAAATACTAGCTACAATGTCTCAATGCTCGTGGAAGATATCAAAGTGTGCATATTCAAGACAACTGCCGGCATTTCATATACAAGCACAGGTTTGACCGTCACTTCCCTTTCAAAGGGAATAAAGGGGTAAAACACAATGGAATCGCAATATCTCCTGTAAGAAAGTATATCCAAGGCCAGGTCCAGCATTACAAACAGAAGTGCAATGCTTGCACAGTGAACCATCTTAGGAATAATGCGCTTTACTTGCATCCATTGCAGGGGGGTCGGACCAGATGACCTGTGGGGTCCCTTGCAACTCTCCAGTTCTATGATTCTATGAAAATTATTTAACTCAAACGACAAAGGAGAAAATAGTGTGACTGGAGAGTATATGAGTTAAAGCAAGGAATGAGTCAGCCTATTTCAGTTCATTTCCAGTGGTGCAGAGCATGGGTGCATAAGGGGTATGTGTGTGTGTGTGTGTGTGTGTGTGTGTGTGTGTGTAGCCACATTCTCTTTTGCATGCACCAGACTGGCTCCGTCTCATCCCATTCATGTGGAAAATCCAAAGAAATCATTTTTTAAAAAGCATGAAGAAAAAAAGTATTTATGAGGTGGTCCGAGGGCTTCCTTTCTCTTTCCTTAATATTTTACAGCTGCTTATAGCAACTAAGAACTCCTCTGGGGCTGTGTAGTAAAACCGCTGCTTTAAAATGCTTCTGGGAAGCAACTGTATGCAATAATGTGCAGTTCCCGCCCCCCGGGGGGGGGAATTGTGCAGAGAAAAAGATGTGTCAGCCATTCAGATATCTCTGGTAGCCTTATGAGGACACTGTATGGAAAAAAGATGGCTGTCTTCATAGCTTCCTCTTCCCCTCCCCTCCTCCCTGTTCAAAATCTCTGGTAGCCTTATAAGGACATTGCATGGAACAAGGGGGGAAATAGGGTTGCTTCCATAGGCATATGGGGGCAGCCATTTTTTCCCCTATGTGCAATTTCTCCAGGAAGGGACTGTGCATTACAATTCAGACCCTTAAGTGGACCAGTTCAATAATTAGGCAGCTTCGATCGCAGATCTATGTCTTAATCTGTGCATTAGGTCGAGAGGGGTAAAGGGGGTGGGTTTGCTCCAAAATTTGTAGTGAACCAGAGTCCTCTGCATCCCAACTTAATGCACAGCACTGACAATTGGGAGCAGAATTCCATACTCTATTCTGCCCTTTTTCAATATCCAGCATTTGGTAATAACTCCTGAAATTAATGAAATCATCCTCTCTTTCTCTGGTTTCTCTTCCTTTAAAGCTGGAGTGAGTTATTAATTTGTGAGTGTGCTTTGAGCATATGTGTGTTTGCTTGCTTCAACCCAGCTGTTACATGCTATCTATCCTATAGGCTCAGGACAGCTTACAGCTTTAAAAAATAATAATGCTAAATGCGTAAAATGAAATATGCTAAAAATATAAATATAAGCAGAAAGCTAAAATAAGATTTTGTTGGCTGTGTGGCATGAGTGAACTGTAAGGAAAACTAGGTCATGCAGGAGCTCAGAGTATTTACACAACACACATACCGAGTTCCCTTGAAAAATAAAATAGAATACATTAACTTTGTGACTATATGACTATTTATCTATCTATGGTTACCATGAACCAGTTTTGGGAATATATGTTAAAAAACACCCACATGTAAATGAAATAGTCATGTAAATAGACTGTATACACATCACCATTTAGTTATATTTTGATTCTCATTCCTATTTTAACAGCCTTCAATTGAATTCACTGCCCATGTAAGCCAAGAACTGGCCCAGGGGCTCAATTCCATCTTGAACATTCCCCTGAGACTACATGTCAGCAGTGGGCATGGCCAAAATAAATGTCTCCATGAACACCTCACATAACCCCACTCATGGGCACAAACTATCCTGTTGCAAACCTGCTGCAAACACATGCACACTCACTTGCCCACAGTCTGTAGTTTGGTTTGGGAATGTGTTTTCAGTCATCCTCCTAATTGCCAGAGAGAGTTGATTGCCCTGCCCTCCCCTGCCCTGAGGAATCACAAACCTCTTCCCAGAGCTAACAAGCCCCACCTGGCCAGTTTGTGAACTGGGCTGTGGGCCCTTGCCTCAGCCTCCTCCTATAACGTACCTCCCACTGCTCCTTACGCCTCAGAGCTCTCCATGTTCGGGGAGAAAGGGGCCCCTCTGCTCTAGTGATGGGTCCTGCTGCTCTTGTTCCTGTGCAGTGACCCCTATCCCTTTGCCATACTCCATACTTTCTACACCAACATCTCCTTCTCCATCCCCAGCTTGCCCCGGTGTGTGCCAGTCACAGCTACTGTCATGGGCCAGGAGTCAACTTTGCCTGCTGAACAGCAACCTGAAGAGGGAGAAGGCAGAGCGACTCTACCTGCAGCTGATCATCCTTAAAGGACACAGAGGAGAAGGCACTGATGAGAACCAGCTAGCTTCAACCTTTTTAAGCAGAGCTTCCGGCAGCAGTCAGATGCTGGAAACAAAGTCTGTAGTTCCTGGCCCTGCCTTGCTGCTTCCTTCATCATCAAATTCCCTGGTCCCTGGTCTGACCACATGGATTGCTGTTTGCCCAACCCTAGGACTGGACCTGACTTTGAATGCTGACTCTGCCTCCAGACAAGTACACCTCAGAGACTCTTCTGGTTGGTTGGTCTGCCACTCCACTGTGTGTTGCTGCTTTGCTCTGACAGCTACAGCTTTTGCCAGGATCCTTTTCCTCCTTCCCGTTGTCCTATCACTTCACGACAACCACCTTTTTTGCCAGCTTAATTTACACTGGGTTCATAAGTTACATGACTGAGCTGAGAAGGTTACAGTCCAGCCTATGTCCCCCTGCTCTGGTCCTGCCCTCTGCCGTGCCCCCAAGAATGTCTCCTTTTCACACCTTATGCTGGTTTAAAATCTACCAGTCTTGGGTCACCTGGCTGGTCCCAGCTCATCTGAGATGTGGAGGATATGTCAGAGTATATCTGGCTGAGTCAAGGATGGGGAATTATACCAGCAGAGCTTGGCTGCCCTGGGAACCTAGGGACCAGCTGGATCCTAACTGTGCTCATCTTGGCAGACCTTGCTATAAGGTAGCAAGCACCCTTTGTCAGTTAAACATGGCAGAGGACATCTACTTTGTAAGATTTGTGTGCAGGAGGAAGGGACAATGTTCAGACTTGTAAGAAAAAAGCATGAAGAGTTCGAGCACATGTTTCAGTCTTTCATTACTGTACTTCATAGATGTATGGGGTGTTAGGGAAAGTGGGGAACACATTGCACTCTTTCTGTGATAGCTTGTCCACCTTTGGTTCCCACCCTACACTCAGCTCTCACCTGTGGCTCCCAGAAGCTGTAAGCATGAGACAATGGCCACACACAGGGTACAGCTTCAAACAGCTGGCTGAGGATAGCCAATAGGTCTCTAACCCTTGATAAGTTAAGGACTTTCCCTGCATCTTTAGACAGGCTGCGGTGGATTGAGCAAACAACACCAATAGTGGGCCCAACAATAGAGAAGGCAGTTTCTGCACGCTGCAGAGGGAAGCGAGGGGCAGATGGGGCTTGTCCACCTGGGAAAGGAGCCCATCTTGAAGAAGAAAAAATCTGATCCTAAGCCACCCCCCCTGCCTTGTGGGATATCTTCAGGATTAGAAAACCCTACACAAATCTGGATGAAGTCCCAAATATGGTTGGATGGCACCTTGTACACGTCCTTCTAGCAACTCCTGCAGCCAAGCTGGTGCCAAATATATTGCTCTGCTTTCCTTTGGACCACATCAGCAAGACTGGGGTGGGGGGTCTTGTCATCTGGGCAACCGAGGACCTCCATATACATTGCCCAGGTTTGCTCCCCAAAGAGGTCACTTTGGTGCTGCTAATGCAACAGTTTGGCTTCACACCCGGAGGTGTATTCCATTGTCTATCAAGGCAGGTGGATGCGAACAACTGTGCTTGACTTTGCAGCATTCTTTATCAGTATCTCCTAGATTTCCAAGTTCCTAAGGTCTAGCAACTCTATTAATAGATCTCTCTTTTATTTTTTTTCTGCAGAGGAGCTTGCCAAATTATGAAGGAAACAAATGGATTGAAGCAAAGGCTGGTGTTTGAACAGGTTTTCAACAAGAGAGTGTCTGCTTTGGCAGGGAAAAATTACATTTTATGGAAAGGTCTTCCATTTACATTAGATATTCATAAATCCGGGAGGGGAGGGGGAGTTCTGAAAAATGGGTAGTTCAGATTATAACTCTCAATGTTATCCACATGTGAATTACTGTAAAATGAGGAATAAATATGAGTGAAGCACTGCTGTAGCAGCTGAATAAATCATTGACTCTGTCTTAATGCTTAATGGTTTATGGGTTTATCAAAGGGAAAGGGAAGCAAGTCTTCAACATAGCGTAAGAAACTCTGCAAGGACAGCTGCTGTGTGTCTCTCCTTTGTCTTTCCAGATATGTATTCCTGTCCTGTGCACACTTATATCTGTAGGGTGAAGTTGATCTGACCTTAATGTAGAACAGGGGAGAAATCCTTTGTGTCTGCCGACATGGAAGGAAACTACGGAACCATGAAATAAACTGTAGCACCGTGGCAGGAAACTTCATTTATTTGACATTTTTAACTGGCGAAAAAGCAGCAATCAATGGTGTACATTAGAATGCTGTCGATCTGCACACACACACAAAAATGCACAGCTACATCTTGTTCTGCCTTTCTACCACTCTCATTTGATTTGGATGTCTGCTCCATGCAAAGGACATTAGCCTGATCCATTTAAGTTGTCCTATCATGTAAACCATGCAGAACATAACATTAAAGTAACATTAACATTTGTTACTGTTGTTGTTTTATTGCTCTCGTCTCCGGTTTCCTTCAAACAGCAAGCATATGTACAGTATAAGTGAGATCATTGCATGCCTAACTGCTGAGTGGTAAAATGAATGGACACAACAACTATCTGGGATTTAAATGGCCACAACTTTCAGATGTAGGAAGCTTTGGCATAGGAATTGGGTGTGTATCCCTCTCAGCTTCCCCTGCTGGGGAAACTGAGGCATGACAGGGTCTATTTGGGTGTGGGTCCATCACAAAATGCAGGTTTAGGCAGATGGCCCCCAAATGCTGAGGGGAGCTCTATGGCCCGCTAGCCCTACACACTTGGCTCTTTGGACAGAGACTTCCCTCCAGACCTCTCTAACGGGGTACCCTGTTAACATCAATGCAGGGGACAGGGGGTGGGTGAGTCACCACTTCACCACACCCCGATTGGATGAAAGACTCAGGGCCTAAACCACCAAAGCTGTGACTAGTTCTATGGGGAAGACAAAAGCTGCAGAGCAGGGAAAAATCCTTCCTGGCTCCAAGTACAGCAACTGTCAAAAGACCACACCAAAGCCCGGCTAGCTGAAAAGAAAGGGTTAAAGCAGTAATCAACCATTAATGCAGGGAGGGGAAGGGTGGAGGACGCTCCAGGCCGACTGGATGCTGAGTGGTCGGCCAAGCTAAGAAGATGGCCATGCCCCGCCCCACCCTTAGG
Organism: Podarcis raffonei; assembly: GCF_027172205.1. Taxonomy (NCBI): domain Eukaryota; kingdom Metazoa; phylum Chordata; class Lepidosauria; order Squamata; family Lacertidae; genus Podarcis; species Podarcis raffonei. The sequence goes on from NC_070618.1 coordinate 19,418,546, forward strand.
GCCACCGCGGATTGGCTCATTTGAAGGACGGGATTGGTGGGAATGTGTGAGCCTCCGTGGTAGCCAGAGAAGATGGGGAAACATTCTAAAATGGTGCTGCATGTCTGGACAAAAGAGGAGGTGCCACGTTGCACCATAGGCTAGACGGTAAGCGGCCATTATAGAGTGGATGTCTGAAGAGATGGATGGCACAGAAAGCTATGGAGAGGATCTATGGCAATAGGCAGCAGAATATCTACTCACATGGGACTGTGGGTGGATGGCCATTGCTGCATGGCGCAACAAGCAGGCCGCCACCTTCTGACGTGGCTGAGGAAGGTGAGGGTCACCTGGTGCTGCCCATCTCCAGCAATGTCAGTCTCCCAGTGCCTGCTTAGCCAATCAGAGGCAGGGGCTTGGGGGCTGCAACTAGCCTGCCCGTAGCCTATTTAAGGGGGCAGCCAGATGCAGGCCACGCCCTTGGCTGATCGCCACCTGCCAGGGCTAGCTCAAGTGGCAGATAAGGCACTGGGTTGGATCCTTAGTCACAGGGGTACCCAGTTAGAGGGGTCCAGTAGGGGTTGCTCTGTGCAGGAGTCCACTGGAGGACCAGTGGGCCAATACACCTGTCCCAATGGTGGCCTGTATGGGGTTGTGGCATCCAGTCCATGTCAGGGGCAGCTCCCCAGCAGAAGTTCAACCTCAACAGTTCCTATCAGGTAGCAGGCAGGCTGCCTGATGCTGGATACATTCCTGATGCCTTAGCCAAACCTGCTATTTCATGTAATCAATAAAGTTTTGGCCTAATTCAGCCCAATACCAGTCTCCTGTGTTCATTCTTGTGGCCCTTACTTCATCTTTCACTGCCATTATCTGCCTGTGCTGGCACTGGTTGTTGCTACAAACAAAGCACAAAGAGAAGGTTGGCCCCAGCACCATTCTTCCAAATACACAGATGGCTCTGGTGCAAATGAAGTCCTCTGTGTAAAATTTGACCACAGTGATTTTTCTCATTCTATTCTGCAAAACCGGGAAAAATCCCAAGACAATCTGAAGAGTGCCTTGGAGGTCTGGTCTGAACTCTATACTACACCATAAGTCACTCGTCACAAAGCAGAAGTGAAGAATAGGAGTTCAGCATTAAATACCTCAGGAACCCGGACTTTAGGAGAACTGGTGGTTGCTTCAAGTTATGTATTCTGTGCTTGCTCCAGATTCGGAATTCAATTAACTTTCAAGCTATTGCTTGTTCCACAGGTTCTGTGCAGTGCTCTGTCTTCACTCCGGTTCTCAATTATCCCAGGTACGTTAAGTTCAGTGCCACTGCACTCAGTGTAACAGCACTGAGCGTTCAGACTCTGAGAACAGGAGCCCTCTGCATAATCAAGGACCCAGATTATACTGGGCTCCTGATCATAGGAATGATTCTGCTTGCATTCATGTGAATATGAGAAAAATCCCTCTTTGTTCTTGCAGCCCTTATGAACACTGAAACTCCAGGATGGAGATGAAGAGGGTGTTGAAGTAGGCCAGGTGCAAACAGCCCAATGTCCCTTCTTCACTTTCTTCTCCCATGTGCGTTTGGGCACCTGAACAGAGCTAATATCTTAAGAGCTTTCTACTTCCCTATTTAACTGCTCTGCAGCCTCCCCAGATGCCCACACTTCTGCTGGAGTTGAGGAGAAGGCATCATGTGATAAGTCCTCCCATAGGGTCTTTTTATATCATGAAGACTTCACAATTAAGGAGCTTGCAGAAGGCAGGAGAAATATTTACTGGAAACAGGGCTTTTTTTTTCCAGCCAGAACTCATCGGAACTCAGCTCCAGCACATCTCAGGGGGTGCCATTGGCATTATAAGAGAACAAGCGAGGTGTTCATGGTGAGATCCGGCACCTCTTTCCCCAGAAAAATAGTGCTATTTTTGGCCACCTCACAATGAGAATGAAAGTTCAAAATTCCACACCCACCAAAATTCTAAATTGCCCTGAGAATGAAGCAAAAAACAACAACCTGCAGACTCTTTCACAGAGGATCAAGAAATAAGAAATTGCAAGAAATTGGAGGATAGATTTTGGCACAGCACACACTTCTCGCACTAACACAGAACAGGACATGGGGAGATGCTGTTCATCTAGTGGGCATCCCTTAGCTATAATTATTCACAGAGTTAAGTGTGCATAAGTCCATTACTCTCAGCAGGTGGAACCTCAAAAGACCCAGCAGGGAATTGATAAACCTCCTGCTCTGGTTCCCCGCCTAAACTCCAAGGGGTCATGTGTTTGACAAGCTACAGTGCTTCTCCGGCGCTGACATTTGGCTTTGTGGCTCACAGAGTTGTGCTGGCCCTCAACAGAGCAATCAGATGACGGATGGAGTGTGCAGCAGCTACAATACAAATTTATCTCCCCACACAGTCAGTGTTAATTTTTTGCTCATGTGACTCAGCACCATTAAAAGTGTTCTAGGCTGGCTACTTAAATAGCAAAGCTAATAAAGCTGATAGATTTTCATGCCAATATTTTTGGAAGGCATCTTCCTCAGATCCAATGCTTTTGTGCAAGCTGATATTTCTTTTCCTGATATTAAACGGCTAGGTAGCAGTCAGGGATAAATGATTAGTGGGTTTTGCCCAGTTTCAGCAGCCACCTGTAGTCACAAAGTACAGAAGAAGCTGCAGAGTATTCTGTGCATAATTTACAATAATGAGGTTCAGTAGCAAATTAGCAATTGACCCATTAAAAAAGCTTCCCCCCCCAGCATTCCTGAATACGCACTGCCCCCACCCCCACCCCACCGCTCCCAAACAAAATTTGTAGAAAGCAATACTTAGTGGAAGGTAATGGTGTTTGGCCATGTGAATTGCCCTCTGGAGTTTTTAGCATGGTTAAGAGACCAGTTATTCACTTACTAATGGCCATAGAAGTGAAAATGCTTACTTGATTATACTGTATTTTAATTACAACAGAGTCTAGTGAGCTTCTAAAGACTGCTTATCTCAGCCATGTTAAGAGCACAGAAATACAGAAATAGAAATCTTAACTAATTATTTGCCAGTTCTGAGAATAGAGACAGGGTCTTATTTCCATCTTAAAATATCTATAGAAGTGCAAGGCAAGGAGTGACAGACCTTTCTATGTGATTATACCCTATGCAACATAGAGTTAAGCATGTTTAAGTCCATACTGGAAGGAAATACATAGCGCTTATCTCATTACCTTAAAAGCAGTTGATATATAGAAAGTCTGCTACTTATTTGCAGAAAAAAGTATAAAACAGGATATATATTTTTGGTTGCTTTTGGCAGGGTACCTGATGTCGTGGGCAGAGTAATGCATGCAGTTTTTACATTTCCTGAATGCATCTTTGAAATCCATACACATTAATTAAAATGCAATCTGTGTCATGAAGTACACACACACACACACACATTAATATGAATGCTAGGAATTTGATTGTGACACAGAAATAGAGGCAACTTTCACACTGTAAAAAAGGAGTGGGCAGAAAATAAGATTGCAATCTGTTGGCATATATACAAGTAATTTGCAGTAGATCAGCAAGGATTCTGAATCTTAGCATTTTAACAATAACAAGGAAGTCCCCTCCCCTTCTAGGTTAGAATGATGAGATAAACTTTGGAAAGAGGGGACCAGGAATAGTGTTGTTGTTATTGTTGCTGTTGTGCATGACAGGAGAGCAGCCTACAGGTCTGGTACTAAAAACAAATTCCTGGGCTGATCATGTACTCAGAGTAGGGATGTAAGATGCCATTGCTTTTTGCCTTGTGTTCATTGTACTCAACAGTGTTTCTGTTCTGCTGCAGTTCACCTTCTGCCAAAAAATTACTTCATTCACTTCACTGTGGCAAAATTATTTTACTTGCATATTTTATATAATAATTTACATAAATCATGTGAATTATCATGATGTTATTCCACCCCATTAATTCTGGCGCAAGGCAAATGGAGGTAAAATGAAATCAATTATGTGTTGTTTGCAGACTAAAAGCCACAACAGCAAGAAACGCCAGTCGTAATCACTGGATCAATTTTCATTCCACACATGGAACCAGAAAGTGCACATTGTCAATTCCTGCTTCAGTTTCTGTTTTTGTCAGAATTCTCTGACATTCTCAGAGGCACTGCATTCCTTAATCCTATGGGTGTGTTCCAGCCCCTGGTCATGGTTTTGCCCTTGACTGGTAGATCTTCCTGTTTGGGGTTAGGAAGCAGATTCTGAAAACCTGATGTTTGCTGTGCTCTGCTGTAAAGTAAATAGCCTTTTGATTCAACCAGTGTGTTGATATAGTAAATATATTTTGGGGAAACTAGCCTGTTAAGATATATAATAGTCTGGCATGTTGTTTTTATGAGCAGTTAATGGATGTCCTCCAGCAAATAGTTACCTATATAACCAGCTCAGTCATAAATTGAGAAAATGATATGGGCAGAGATGAAAGAAGATGTCAGTCAGAAAGGCCAGCTGGACTGTCAAAAATGCACTTGCACATAAACACCCAGATGCTGCTTCTGCTGGGAGATTTCAAGATGTGGCATATGGGCGCTGAGTGCCACAGTTTTCAATATTGTTGCTGCAAAAAGTTAGAGAATGGCAGGAGTTAGGCCAGCCAGGCAGGGAAATTACATTGCAATCGGGTTTACAATTGTACCTGCCACCCAACTGCTCCATTTAAAAATAAAATAGGCTTGATGTGGGCACAAAGATAAAGGGTGAGAGTATTAAGTGTTGGGGAAATCAGGTATCCAAGTTCTATCGCCTAGTTATTCATTTAGACTGGCCACTAATTATGTCAGCGCAAGTTCAAACTGTGCAATCAAATAAATAAAAATTAGGTTACTACTATGTAAAAAATATTGGGTTGCATCCAACATTACCCCCCCCCCCAGCAGAATGCTGTTCTTGGGGTCAGGGGGGCAAGAGGGGAAAAAAACCACCACTCATATGACTGGGGACAAGCACGTTTGTTTAAATCACAACATTTCTCCAGCAATGGTGAGGAAAGTATCTGTATGAATGAAGAGAGTCTTAGTTTAGTACTGCAGCCTAGTAGGTAGGTTGTGTGAATCTCTCTCTCTCTCTCTCTCTCTCTCTCTCTCTCCCTCTCCCCCCCCCCCCTTCATCTTCCCTCTTTCTGTTCATCCAGTTAATAATTACAGAATTACAGCAAGGGAGAGTAGAACTCAATGCATTTTTACACCAGGATATTTTAAAATCCTGTTGCCAGCTGTTCTAGCAGTGTGATGCATGATACCTGATTGTGTTACCATTTCATATCACAGAATCCAAAGTGACATGCTGACATTAACAAGATCTGACACAGCATTTGGATGAGTCAAACCAAAGAAATTTAAAAAAGGTGTAATTTGTTTAAAAACTCAGTAGAATGCCATCAGCATGGCATCAAGTCCTCCTCCTTGTTTCTCACTTTGGAAAATGTTATACATTTCTGGAGGTGCTTTGTGGTCCCTCCATCACAACCCAGAACAGGCAGTCAACTTTTGGAATACAGAGCACTACAGGGACCAAGAAGAATGAGGTGGTTGGTTTCAGCTGAAGTAATTGTATTCAGACTTAATTCAGGTAGTAGCCGTGTTGGTCTGACACAGTCAAAATAAAAAATAAAATAAAATAAAATTGTCCATGTTATGTACTGAAGTTCTCACCCTTTGCCAGCAGGGGGATACTGTAGATATTTATGCAAATGAAGGATCGAAAAGTGACATTCAGTGATTGGATAGTTTTAGAAAATGGCAACAGTTACATTGTTCTGGAGCTCTATATAAGCAGGCTGACCTCAGCTTAGTTCTGTTCCAGCTTACAACATAAAGAGCTGCTTTGGAGAAATCGCTGTGTCGTCTGCTATGTCAACCCACAACTTAACAGTCCAGTAGCACCTTAGAGACCAACCAAGTTTGTTCTGGGTATAAGCTTTCATGTGCATGCACACTTCTTCAGATTGGTATCCCTGAGTGCTCAGTGGAAGGACAGATCCTGTAGCTGAGGCTCCAGTACTTTGGCCACCTCATGAGAAGAGGAAACTCCCTTGAAAAGACCCTGATGTTGGGAAAGATTGAAGGCACAAAGAGAAGGGGACGACAGAGGACGAGATGGTTGGACAGTGTTCTCGAAGCTACTAACATGAGTTTCACCAAACTGTGGAAGGCAGTGGAAGACAGGAGTGCCTGGCATGCTCTGGTCCATGGGGTCATGAAGAGTCGGACATGACTAAATGACTAAACAACAACAACAAAGGTGCTACTGGACATTTATTTATTTATTTAGACTTAACTTTGTCTAGGCAACACCAGGTCCTAATTTGTTACACATATGTCTACCAGGAGCCCTTGTGTGTAAACCCACTTGTTCATTTAAACATGCCTTCTAGAGAGGAGGGGGGATCTGCTAGAGAGAAACCTGGTGTGCCTGGTGTGCTCTGGTCCATGGATTACAAAGAGTCGGACATGACTAAGCGACTAAACAACAACATGTGCTCTGATCAACGATCTGTTCTACGGGAGCTAGGCCAGGCCATCACGATGGCCCCAAACTGTGAGCACCTCTTCCTGCTGGGAGACTTCATGTCAGAGATGGAGATGATCATCACACATGGGACAACTGCATTGGCCACTTAGGCATTGGCAGCATGAACAAGGATGGACAAAGGCTGCTTTATCTGTGCTCATACCAACCACAACCTCTGCATCATGAACATGTTCTTCTCTACCAAGGCAAAATGGAGAGTGTCCTGGAGACATCCAAGGTCAGGCCATTGGCACCAGCAGGACTTGATTGTCTCCAGGCGATCGGCACCGAAGTGTCATGTAACACAGAGCTACCACAGTGCCAACTGCAACATGGATCATTCCCTGGTGGTGCGCAGGTCCTCGGGCCAAAGAGGGCCCATAGCACAAAGCAGAAAGCACAATGCATTTTCCAAGGTTATTAGAGATAGAGACTATTCCTCAGGGTTTATTCATGAATCCTTTCTCAAGATTGGGTATAGCTGCAAGGCAGCAGAGGCTTGAGGTCAGAAGCCTGGGCTACCTTCCCAAGTTCACGAGACCCATTTGCCCCTCACGCATGTGCAGAAACCACCTTTTCTACTGTTGGACCCACTACAGGTCTCGTCTGCTCAATCTGCCAGAGTCTGTCTTCGCATGCAGGGTCTAAACAAGTCCCTAACATACTGAGGTTTTAAGACACATCGGCTACCCTTGCTTGGTTTAACTGGCGAGTTGAAGCCATTTCCGGTGTTGAAAGTTTTCAACATGGCGCCGAGGTAAGACGCGCTTACCGGTGCTCTTCGGATTTCTTTTAATCTTCTTTTAATCCTTTATATTTTATCTTAACTGACTCAGTCAGTCTTTGAAGCATTTTATAATTGCTGCAGCTACATGCTATGGCAACTTTCTGAGAGATTTGGCCCTGCTCCAGATTGCTGCAGACTGCTCCTTGTTTCTCTCTTATCAGCGGGCCGGCCTCGGCTGCTAAAAGAGAAGAGAACGCCATTATCCTAATTGGAGAGAGGGCTTAAGAGGAAGACACTGTGTGGTGTTTAAATCCTGGATAAGTCATCGTTTGTGCCCAGGCTGCTGTCATAGAGGGTTGAGAGAGGCCAGTGGAGCCAGGACATTTGGCACCCTACCCCCTAGACATCTTGAGGCTGTCACATTTCAATACTTCCTCTTGCGAAAAGCTTCTGCAAACTGGGTCTGAGGTGTCCACGAAAGACTGATGTTGTAAGTGGATTTTACCGCAGTGGAGAGGAAAACTTCACTATTATTATCCATCCAAGGAGCTTTCACCCACGGTGCCATCTTCTGGTGGTCTTAACTATATTATTTGTGTGTTAAATGTTATGTTATTTTAAGAATCGTATAATCCTTGGCCTGAGGAAAGTATGGGTCAGAACAAATGCTTGAGAGACTTTGACGAGCCCCTATCATCCCCTAAACCAAAACTATCAAGGTTGGTGCCACACCGGAATAGAAGAGGGAGTGACAATGCGGAGCATTGCTTTGCGGTGGAAACCCAAAATCGCTTCCTACCTCTAATTGATTTAGAAGCCACTCCAACTCCGACGACTCAAAATTTTTGAAAAGTAAAGCCTGTAAAGGAGAATACGAAAGAAAAACTCTCAACACAGGATGATGGTTTGACATCTGATATGGGGGAGTTCCCCAGTTGTGAGCAGTTACACTTAGTAATTAAGACCCTTCACTGTATCTTTAAAAGGCTGGATGAGGTATCTTCACAATTATCCAATATCCTGCTGAAAGTCGAAAAACTTGAATCAACAACACAATCTTCAGTTTGTGAGGTCAAAAACTTATTGCCTCACCCCAATTCAGATAAAAGAAAGGAGACTAAAATAAAATATATCTTAAATTCCCAATTGAATAATCAGATATTAACTCTGCAACCCAAGAAAAGTTGCCTTTCTGTCAGGTCGGAAATAGGAAGATGGTCATCGCTAGAAGGGGCTAAAGACTGTTTAAGCAAACTTTTAAAAATTAAGAAACACCAGATTGACCTATATGCGGTGATGCCCCTGTTCCGACAGACCAACTTCTTGAAGGTGATACTTGCGTTCCACTCTGAAAAGATACCATCTATTATTGTTAGGCGGAAAATGCTTTTGTCCATGGCCGATATCGTAGCAACGAGGGTTTTCGCAGATAGCAAGATCAAACCCCTTCTAAATAGGTGCCCTGGCAGTGAGGATATTAGGACAAGAGACTCTGCCTTACTTCAAAATACTGTCAGGCCCCACTGCGATGATTCTGCAGCGTGCCATTCTCGACCAGTCTTGATACCCTCTCAAACTGCCATACATGAGGACGGAAACCTGCAGACTGCCCTTGATGAAAGGGAACTTATTGATTCATTCAGAGCCCTCCCTCCGAAAGAACAGTCGGTGATGATGCAAAGATTTGACATGCTTAAATCGCAGCTTTTGCAAGTCCAACACAGAGGGGAAGATACTAACGATGCTTCAAACAACCCCACTTGGGTTCACCGGACAGAAGTGGTCGACCTTCTTCAGCTCAGCCCCACTTTGAAACAAGCCATTTCCCTGTGTGTGGCCACATTCTGACAGCTTATTGGAGCCACAGGCGAGATCTGAGTGCAGAGTGAGGATCCAAGGAAGACAAACTACCCTAGAAGGAGCACGATGTGTCGTCCCTTCACCAGAGGTATTGCCTCTCCCCTAACACCTATTTGTATCTTTGAACTAAAGAAATAAAAGATTCCTACGGCTATAAGAAATAACAGGTGTCATCAGTTACCTCTTCTAGGCCTAAGGGTGTGAGCAGTGGAATATTGCTATATTGGTGAAGGAGCTCAGGCTAAAAATCAGATATGGAATACCAGTGCCACCAGGTTATTGCACTAATGCTACAGAAATTCCCTTCAGGCCTGTGGTCCAAATTGAACATTGCATCTTTGGGTGCATAGGCACTTTCTGCCCCAGTCTTCCCTGGCAGAAGTCTGTGCTCTAATGCACCATGTCCAAATGGGGTTTCTCTCTCTCTCTCCTTTTTTTTGCCTCAAGCTTTTCTCATGAAAACCCACTCTTTGAACTGGCTGTTTTTAGTATGCCACTCAGGCCAAACCCTTTACGTTGTTATATACTTTTTAATCTGGAAGCATTATGAGTACTAAGGGACTTTTAAGTCTTCAGATTGTTTAGGTGCTACATATGCCTGCTAATGACATTTTACTAAGCAAAGAGCAAATTGCTATGCCAAACACTTTCCGCAACATTTTTAATATGCAAGGACTTTATGTTTCTGATTAATTGCGGTGTATTAATTATACTATACCGAACTCGTTTCATGCACAGAAACAATGGGAAAGAAGCTTTATTTATTTATTTTGAAAGAAAGAAAGGAAAAAAAACCAAACCCATGCACGAATTTAACGATGCAATGCAGCAATGTCGATGTTATGAATTGCATCATTTTGCTTTTTAGCTCACAACCAAACAGCATCCTTGGAGCAACTCTTTCAGCTGGAGCTCTTTTATGATTTCTATGGTAGCTTTGAATTCTCAGGAACTAATCAATCACAGGCAATTGCTGCTGGTTCAGGCTTCCTTGCAGCAGGGCCATGAGACCAGCACACAACGTAAGTGGGCATCTCAAGTTAATTGAAACTTGAAAGTGGGATGCTGACCTGAATGCTGCTGCCTGCAATCTAGAACACTTTGGCAAGGGCTTGTAAAAGAGTCTCTTCATCTTATCTACCTGCAATTTGAATCTGAAATGCAAAATGCTGATCAAATATATTCATTATCTTTGCTCTTGCAGATTGAAAAGCTGGAAGTCAGAGAGGAAATTAAGAAAGAAGGGGATGTGTTTTGACAGGCTTTCCCCTATATAAATGAAGAAGATGGTTTATCAACTTTCACCCCGCTCCTTCCGCTATTCATGTGGTTTGTAGCCTTCGTCATTTCTAGGGTTCAGGAAAAGTTGTAGTTCAAAAACCCCACCTAGAATATCTAATATAATCCAGGAAAACCATACACTAAAGCAACCTGCTCTTTAAGAGCTTAATTCACAGTTACCATAAACTCATTGGGAAAGGATTTATAATCTCTTTGTGTCCTGCACCTCCTGGAAAATACATAACACAAGAAGTGCCCTGCCAGAGCAGAGAGAAAACGTGTCTTTTCTAGTGTTCTCACATTGGCCAGCCACATAGAAGCATACGGGAAGCCCACAAGCGAAAATTATTTTAACACCTTATCAATAACCACATTCTTCAGACCATCCAAGTGTCCCTATTTTCCAGGGACAGTCCTGGATTCACAGAAGCCGTCCTTGTTTCTGATTTGATAATGGAATGTCCTGCTTTTCCTTTGGATCTCCTTATTTAGTCAAGAAATGTTGGAGGGTATGGTAGGACAAACCCTATTTTCATCAGAGAAATGTTGGAGGGTATGGAGTTATACAACCCCCGAGCCAAGTAGATAAGTACTATACAACCCTTAGAAGACATCTGAAGGCAGTCCTGTATTGGGAAGTTTCTTACTGTTTAATGTTTTATTATGTTTTTATATATGTTAGAAGCCACCCAGAGTGGCTGGGGCAACCCAGCTAGATGGGTGGGATATAAATAACAAAATCATTACTGTTATTATTATGTAAAAGGATGTGCCTATTTTCACTGGAGAAATGTTGGAAGGTGTGCATTTCACCTAAGAGAGAATTCTGGGTAAATCTGAACAGTCTGCTTGGGCAGGTTAGCCAGGCATTAGTGTATACAGCCTTGGCATTACTTTCTGGAGTGTCTGTTTTTTTAACCTGCCAAAGTATAATACTCAAACTGTTCTGGTCATGCAGTACTTAAGCCTTTTGGTGCCAGTGCAAGGCAATGTATGAGACTGGGTAGGGTTCAGGATATTGGGCACAGGAGACGACAGTATTCATGATTTGTGACTTAAATACATGGTTGAATCAAAGGCTTCTATTAGTTACACAAGCTTTGGCTGGTTTTATCTTGTACCACTAGAAAGAAATAGCAAGGTCTATTATTGTCATATAATGGATAATGTAATTATTATAATATAATATAATTACAGTATAGTGGTTAATGTAATATAATGGCTATGGGCTTTTCGTACTGGGGCAGTTATGCAAAGCTGTAATCGTACAAACAGCTAAGTGGGTTGAGGTCAGACAGAAGATAAACCGTAATTATCACGTACGGAGCATATGTAAATCATTATTGTTCCATTTGCATTCAGATATACTTCCAAACATGCTTGAAACATCTGCTCCCTAAAGGAACCCTCCTCAATGACCAGATGCATTTTGGAAGGTAGCAGGCTTTCAATGGGCTTCCCATGTCACATTAAGTACTGCTGAAAGACTGCCTTTTAGATCTCTCTGAGATAATGTTATATGCATTCACCACGCACTGCATTGAGGACCAACAATAAACAGATCTTCCAAGTGTCCCTGTTTTCCAGGGACAGTCCCAGATTTATAGAAGTCTTCCTGGTTTCTGATTTGATCCAGAAATGTCCAACTTTTCCTTAGGACATCCCTATTTAACTTCCTTCTGCAGGGCCTGTAAGACAGAGCTATTCCGCCTGGCTTTCAATTTGAACTTAGCCTGATCTTTTATTCCCCTTACTTCCCTCCCCCTCCCTTTTTTATGAAGATTACCCGCTCTGGGATCCCACAGCTAATTCTCCCCTGGTCTGCTTGCTGGCCCAAATAGGACTAATTTAGCTAGCTAGCCCTGGTGATCATTTAATGTTTATTGGATGGATTTCCCCCCTAATTGATTTTTGAATTCTGAATTTATTGTTATTCACATTTTATACTGTATTTTATGCTGTTTTTTGTTGTATCAATTAGGTGTCCTAAATTTGTTGTTAGCTGCCCTAAGCCCAGTTTTCTGAACCAGGAAGGGTGGGGTATAAATAAAAATTTATTATTATATTATTATTTGTTATTTTTATCAGAGAAATGTCAGAGTGTAGGGAGTTATGTCACCCCCAAGCCAAGGAGATAAATAACCATACAACCTTTAGAAGAAATCCGAAGACAGCCCTGCATAGAGAAGTTTTTTTTTTAATGTTTAATGTTTTATTATGTTTTTATATTTGTTGGCTGAAGCATCCCAGTCAGATGGGCAGGGTATAAATGTTGTTGGTGTTGTTGAATAGGAGATCCCTATTTTCATCAGAGAAATGTTGGAGGGTATGCAATATATTTGTATCAGTGACAACTATGTGCCACCCCAGTTCTGCTACTTTTTTGCCTCAATCCCAGTCATTGGAATACAAATTGGGCCACACTCATGACCTTCCTATGGTTGACATAGGATTGATTAGTTACTTACATCTCTCGTTTCAGTTGGCCGATGCTGCAATAATGATAGCACTCTAATCCTAGAAGTCATGGAAGTAGACTAAAATGGGTAAGTCATTCTGTATGACCATCAACAACATTAGAGCTCCTAAGAAAAATAAGGATTTTCTTGATGGATTAAATCCACTTGTTTGGTCACAGTCGAAAAGAGGGTTCTGTCTTTAATGGTTATTCCATAAGATTTCCATAAGATGTCCACCCCTCCCCCATCATAAGGTCAACCAATGCCTAACCACCAAACCTTACAAAGTTGTGACAATTGCTACGAGGTAGGCAAAAACCAAATGTGCCATGTCAATTTTGCCAAGTGGGAAAATTCCTACCAGGCTACTCAACGGCAACCAACCAAGGTCCATAGCAAGGCCAATGAAAAAAAAACCCTGAAAATTAGGGAGGGAGGGAGTTAGAAGAAGCGAGCCAAGAGGAAGCCCTCTGGCTCACGCCTGAGTTTAAATGGTCCCGGCCACGCCCCCACCAGCCGCCAGATTGGCTGGCTGGATGATGACGTGGCCGGGATCCCCCAGGCAACGTGGGACTTCGTCCCCCACCCCGGGAGGAGAGTCGGTGGCCACGCGGTCCACTGCAACTCCTCCCTACAGAGAAGTGGAGCGGACTTGTAGAATGCTGCATGGAGGACAAGCTATCCAAGGCTGCTGTGGAGGCAGCAATGTTTTTGAGTACCACTTGCTGGAAGCCACGGGAGGAGAGGGGATGTTCTTGTGCTTGAATCCTGACTGTGGGTTTCCCACAATGGGCATCTGGCTGCCACTGTGAGAGCAGCACACTAGACTACAGGGGCTGTTGACCTGATCCCAGCAAGTTCCTCTTATGTTCTTGCTACTGCTGGCGCCACAGCACCCCCAGTGGCTGCCTTTGTAAGCAGCAGGCAAATACGGCTGCTTTGCTGTAAAAGAACTCCCTACTGTGCCAATGTAGCAAGCAGCACAGTGGGAATCTTTCAGTTGTGATAAAAAGCAGAAACATTGTATTAAGCTTGTTTAACAAGGGAAATCTTGTGTTCCTGAATGCAACTTTGTAGGGTATAACTTGAAAATATTTTATTCTTATTGAACTTTGGAAACGATGCATTATTGGAAACCCCTTTGCCTGCCATAAGCCCCTAAGCTTGCACTCCCGCAGGCTGGGGAAGCTCCCAGGAAGTTTCCCTGTTGAACAATGGTCCTTTGATGGTGATGATTTACCAGTGGCATTGCCCTGTTTACTCAGACTGACTTATGAATACAACTCACTGATCCTGTTGATTATCCTTGCTGTTATAGGAATGTATCCTGCAAAAGCTACTCAGAATGTCAATGCTTTATGTGAACTTTGTCTGGAAAATGTGCAAATCCTATAATTCACAAGGACTTGATTGACATATTGTAATATTGACTTTTCTGACTTACTGTAAAAGGTAAATGGACCCCTCTGGGTCAACTCTGGGGTTGCAGTGCTCATCTCACTTTATTGGCCGAGGGAATCGGCCTACAGCTTCTGGGTCATGTGGCCAGCATGACTAAGCCGCTTCTGGCAACCCAGAGCAGCTCACGGAAACGCCGTTTACCTTCCCGCTGGAGTGGTACCTATTTATCTACTTGCACTTTGACGTCCTTTCGAACTGCTAGGTTGGCAGGAGCAGGGATCGAGCAACGGGAGCTCATCCCATCGCGGGGATTTGAACCGCCAACCAGCAAGTCCTAGGCTCTGTTGTTTAACCCACAGCGCCACTCGCGTCCCGCTGACTTACTGTAACCCCTCCTAAAATGTTATGTATTTTTGATGTGTCTCTGAGGACTGTGGGATGTTGTTGTTGTTTTTTGCCATTTTTGCACCAGATTTAAAACTTTAGAAGGTAGAGCACCTTTTGTCTTGGGGTTATCCTTATATTGCATAGTTAGGGTCAATCTATGTCTTCATATTGCTCAGAGTTTCAGCCACCCATCCATGTTCTCTTCTAGTAAACCCTGCTTTCGGTTTTCTGTCCCTGCCCATCCTCCAAGAAGCAGCAAGTATCCTGTGCCATCTGAGCATGCTCAGTCCTCACTGGCTTAATTTGGATTTCCTTTTTTTTCACTTGGTGTTCCTCCAAACCTGCCAATGTACCCGTCATGCATGTGGATGGTACTGTTTGAGCTACACATGACCTGGAACTAAAAGAACAGAGTTTTCTATCAGTATACGTGAAGACAGTGGAAGACAGTGGAAGACAGGAGGGCCTGGCGTGCTCTGGTCCATGGGGCCACGAAGAGTCGGACATGACTAAACAACTAAACAACAACAACAACATACGTGATTGTTGTTCCATTTTCTCTGTTGTGGAATGGCAAACATAATATATTTGAAGTGAATGAATGTGCCACAATCACTTGTTTTGCTTTGCATGAAAAATGTCTGATGCAAAACACTTATGTAAGAAAAGCCAAGTTAACAAAGAGAAGGTCAGCCATGCTGAATAAAGCTATCTACGAAGTGAGCCACATTAGAAAATTGCTTAGCTATTTTAAGTGAACAAATAAAATAAAATAAAAAGAGCACAGCATTAGTTTGGCCTCCTAGAGCTCACAGACTAATGCATTTGATTTAAAATAAACACTAATTGAAGCTTACTTTGCAAATAGTATACAAAGGACCATAGCATTTCCTTTGTCTTTGTAAAGAATAACCAGGAAGCATGAGGGGTGGAATGGGGGGAATGGAAGAAGGAAAAGACATGCAAGAGTCTTCACTTTCATGTATATAGAATTATGCAGACAGAAGATTACCAGAGCCCCAGGTGCCTCCTGAACAGCCTCTTCTGAAGCACAGAGGACCATGAGGAAAGAACAAATGCTAGCTCATCTTCCTCCCCAAGGTCAGCAGTACAGTGGTACTTTTGTTCTCAAACGCTTTGGTTCTCAGACTCTGAAAACCCAGAAGTGTTCCGATTTTTGAATGTTTTTCGGAAGCCGAACGTCCGATGTGGCTGTTGGCTATTGTTTCCAGGGCACTTGTACCAATCAGAAGCTTTGCCTTGGTTTTTGAACATTTCAGAAGTCAAATGGACTTCTGGAACGGGTTCAGTTTGGCGCTTTCGTTTTTTGCTATTTATTTTGCGTTTTTGTTTTTTAAGGCTTTTTCAGTTAATTTGTTTTTGTTCAGCTACTGATTGATTGATTGATTGATTGATTGTGTGACTGTGGAAATGGATAAAAGCCCCCCATCCAAACAATGACTATCATCAGTGCAGGTAAGGAAAAAAATAATTTAATTTTTTATCATCTACAATACTGTCTTATTTTTTTAATAGTTCAGTACATTGATTATTGCTTTCATTTTGTGTATCAATGGTCTCATTAGATAGTAAAATTCAGGTTAAATTGCTGTTTTAGGGGTTGTTTTTAAAAGTCTGGAACAGATTAATCCGTTTTGCATTACTTTCTATGGGAAAGAGCACCTTGGTTTTGGAATGCTTTGGTTTTGGAACAGACTTCCAGCACGGATTAAGTTTGAGAACCAAGGTAGCACTGTAGTGGCATTGGAGGGGAAAATTTGGACATTCCGAGATCAAATCAGAAGCCAGGATGGCTTTCATAATTCTGGAACTGTCCCAGGAAAACAGGGACACTTGGAGGGTATGCAATACTTTCATGAATCAGGATGCCCGGGAGGTCTGTTTTGTGCTCTTTGCTAGATCTGCTAGTGGCGCTTGCTTAGAAAATGGCAGACTTCCATGACTTTCTGCCTCCATGCCACAGCCTCACATATTTACTCCTGTCACATCGATTTTGCACTGAGTTTCTGTGACTTTTGGTGCCAATTGAGCAGAACACAAGCCTGTAATAACAGTTTGCCTTCATCATAACTACCCAGACCCTGCATCCATCAGGTTATTTTTCTTATGGTTACCTCTATGATATGTAGTATTTTCATAACAAAATAAAATGGTTGTCCACAACAGCAAATAGTTATCCCTCCCAAAATCAAATTCAAAATTGCCTAGCACAATAACCATTAGCTTCTTTGTCCATGGTTTGACAGGTGTTTTTAATTATCTATAGGTACCTCTTTCATGTCTGCAATTTTCAGAGCAAATACAAACAGAAAATAAGTGGAGATTAAAAGATTCCCTTCTTTACCACTCCAAAAGTAATAAATGTCATTCCAGGAAAACCCCTGTATCTATAAATCTGAAATTTGGCAGGATTCAATCCCCCCAATTAGGCGAAGATGCCTGCAAATTGCATCCAATTCTGCGAAAATTAAAAAAACCTAGAGGTGGTCCCTGTTCTAATAAATCAAAGATTTCCACCACAAAGAACCTTGGCCTATTTGCCTGTAGTTTGGCAGAGTTTGTACACTACAGAGGGGCACTATTGCCTGCATATTCCATCCACTTCTGCCAAAAGAAAAAGGTTATAACCATTTTTTTTTTATTTTCCAGTAGTGAATGGAACAGGCCTCCAAATCAGGCAGCCTCTGAAATGCTCACGACTGAGGTGGGAAGTTTTCCGAAGTACCAAATTGGGGTCTGAACTTAATATGCTGGTTAGTTCCTGACCCTTATAAAAATATAACAAATTATTTACAGTAATTTGCCAAAAGATTTCCTGCCTCTCCCAAATGTATACCCAACCCCCTTCAATTATAAGTACTGAAAGCACAAGGTGAAAACATTCTAGATGGGGGTCACTGGAAGTTTTTGGTCCTTTGAAACTTACAAATGACACAGAGCTGTCATCCAACCGATGGAATAAAGCTATATTCCAATACAGAGGAAAAACTTCCAAAGGTCTTGGCTCTCAATTCTGCTTTCAGAAATGCCCGCAATGTTATAATTCAGGTCTGTGTTGTCTGCATGTTTATAAGAACAAAAAAATAAAACAGAAAAACAAAGTTTGTAACTTTGCATATCTCATCAGATCTGACTTGCTTGGAAATAGAGATGGCTGTGCCCAGATGAAAATAAAAAAGGCATATGGGTCATTTTAATAGAGCTTTGGCAGTACAGCACCTATAGTTTCCTTCTTTGCAGTTTGCAAACCTCCAAATATCAATATTACTATACACCCCATAGAAATGAGTAGAATATCAAATCTAAGAGAGGCAAGCTCTGATCTCATTGGGGAAAACTTGTTGCTCGCTGATAGTTGCTTTGCATGCATGGAAAAGTCAATTGTGCTACCCCTGGCATCGTGGGGTAAGACTAGGGAAGGGCTGGCCTAGATAGCTCATTTGGTTAGAGTATGGTGCTGAGAACACCCAGGTTGCAGGTTCAATCCCTGTGTAGGACAGCTGCATATTCCTGTAGCTCTAATTCTACAATTCTATGATTCTATTGTTCTTGTCATTTCGATTAATTTTAAATTAATTTTATATACTGTCCTTTATCAGAAGATCCCAAGGCGGTGTACAACATTAGAAACACTTTAAATAATATCAATAATAAAAACATAAAAATTGTACTGACAGACAGCCCTAATAGTAAAATAATCATCATAATAGCAGTCCACTCCCCCACACTTTCACAGATTATTGAATAGCCTTAGGCTAAAGAGGAATGTTTTTTGCCTGATGCCTAAAGACATGTAATG
The DNA here is from genome assembly GCF_027172205.1 of Podarcis raffonei. NCBI lineage: Eukaryota > Metazoa > Chordata > Lepidosauria > Squamata > Lacertidae > Podarcis > Podarcis raffonei. Next base: position 19,437,005 of record NC_070618.1, read on the forward strand.
ATGGCACCAGGCAAGTCTCTCTGGGGAGAGCATTCCATAATTAGGGAGCCACCACAGAAAAGACCCATTCTCTTGTTGCCACCCTCCAAACCTCTCTGGGATGGGGGACATAGAGAAGGGCCTCGGGGTTTGGGTTGGTTCATACGGGGAGAGGCCTTTGTCCTGAGCTGTGACTACATTCCTCTCTAAAACCCTGGAGAGCTGTTGTCAGTCAGCGTAAATAATTGTGGCCTTTGTGAGCCAATGGTCAGACTTCCTAACACTATAAGGATTTCCTGTGCAACCTTCCAACACATATGTTTAAAAACAAGTATGAGATACATGTAACTACCAAATGGAATGTGTGTTTCACCTCTGCTCTTTGGGCCATGTACTCATTTAAGAAAATGTCTTCTTTGGCGATCACTCGTAACTGAGTATGATTGTCTTCCATAAACACGGTTTTAACTGTGAGTCCGTAAGTGACAGTGGAGGCCAATTCTGGATCCACATGTCCTTCCATAGTGGGGACATAGGTGGGAGTTGATCATGGTCAGGGTTTGCCAAGCATGCCTTCCACTTAGCACATTTCTCCCTTTCATTCTGAATTTGAGCATCTTCAAAGTCCATGACACCTTTGGTAAAGGCTGTTCTCCAATTGGAGTACTCGCAGGCCAGTATTTCCCAGTTGTCAATGTTTATACTACATTTTTAAAAAATTGCCTTGAGAGCATCTGTAAACCTCTTTTGTTGTCCACCAACATTACACTTTCCATTACAGTGGTACCTTGGGTTAAGTACTTAATTCGTTCCGGAGGTCCGTTCTTAACCTGAAACTCTTCTTAACCTGAAGCACCACTTTAGCTAATGGGGTCTCCCGCTGCTGCCACGCCACCGGAGCACAATTTATGTTCTCATCCTGAAGCAAAGTTCTTAACCCGAGGTAATATTTCTGGGTTAGCGGAGTCTGTAACCTGAAGCGTATGTAACCTGAAGCGTATGTAACCCGAGGTACCACTGTATTAAGTTGGGAGTAAAGTAGTTGCTTTGGAAGACGATAATCAAACATCCGAACAACATGACCAGTCCAACGAAGTTGTTGTTGAAGAATCATCGCTTCAACACTGGTGATCTTTGCTTCTTCCAATACATTTGCCTGTCTTCCCAAGTGATATGTTAAATTTTTCGGAGACACCGTTGATGGACTCTTTCAAGGAGTTGGAGATGGCGTTTATAAGTGGTCCATTTTTCACAAGCATACAGTAAGCAAGTATTTTGGTTTCCCTGCAAATGTCCTGGTCCTCAAACACTCTGAACTTCAATCGGGAGAAAGCCCCACTCGTAGAACTTAGGCGATGCTGGATTTTGGCATCCATATCAGCCCTTGTGGAAAGATAACTGCCCAGGTAGGAGAAGTGATCAGCATAAGAAAATGTGCAACACCGATGGGAAGCTAGTGCAGTATCACGTGCAGTAAAGGAGTCTGTGAGTGTGGGTGACAGAGCAAGAGAGAGAGCACAATTACAGAAAAATCTAACTTTTAGTATTTGGTTATGCAATGAATTTAATGTCTTTTGTTTCTATTGTCTTTAAATCCTCTGTCCTTGTATAGCTCAAGGGCTAGGGAAGGTGTACAGCACACTTCTTACCAGCCACCAAGAGTATAGCTTAATGATTTTAAATTCACGCATTGCAGTCCAACTGTCCCCAAGAGTCTTGGATTGCCTTACTTTGCTTTTGTAATGAGAATATAGTGACACATTTTCATTATTAGATCAAAGGAGCAGGGCATTACATGAAACTACTCGCAAATGAAAATATCAAAATTGGCTGGGGTATACGCTTTCATTCTAATCAAATATCATTCTCTCCCTCCCTTTTTTTCCTTCCAGAAATCAATAAAGGAAACCAAAGAAAGGAGACAGAGTGTCTGAAATTAATCCAGCTAGTGAAATCAGACTTAAAGTAGGTTCATTTAGGCACGGTTGGCTGGAATAACTGAAACATGGATTTTTATAATTAGAATGCCTTTTGGAAATATATGCCTAATTGATAAAACACTTTTTTAAAAAAAGAAATATTGAACTTAGCTTGTCTCATGGTAGAGTAAATCTATGTACTTAACTCTGCTTCATGCTGAATGTATTAGTAGTTGAGGTTTAGTCTCTTGAGATTGATGGAAGTATCCCTCAGTATCTTTAGATGGCTGCCTTTGAGGTAGTATGATACAAAGTCAATTGGGGGCATATAATTAGATTAGTACTTATTACCATAATCATAGGCTGTGACACATCACATGAACTCCTCATTAGCGAGTAGCAAGGAGCAAATTGGTGAGATCACCAGTGTCGATAAAAGTTAATCAGTCTTCATGTATTCACACACCAATGCCTCTTCCCCTCTTTTTCATGTACTCAAAAGTAAAATACTTACCCCAAAGATAAAAGCTGGATGTTGTAGGCAGTTGCTTTCATTTACTAATGTGCAACAATGTTTAAATGGGAATTCTTTGTTATTACTTGATTCTGTAAATAAATCTACTATGTATGTATGTATGTATGTATGTATGCATGAATGCATGTATGTAGATGGTGACAGCAGTCATGAAATTAAAAGATGCCTGCTTCTTGGGAGAAAAGTGATGACAAACCTAGACAGCATCTTAAAAAGCAGAGACATCACCTTGCTGACAAAGGTCCGTATAGTTAAAGCTATGGTTTTCCCAGTAGTGATGCATGGAAGTGAGAGCTGGACCATAAAGAAGACTCATTGCCAAAGAATTGATGCTTTTGAATTATGGTGCTGGAAGAGACTCTTGAGAGTCCCATGGACTGCAAGAAGATCAAACCTATCCATTCTGAAGGAAATCAGCCCTGAGTGCTCACTGGAAGGACAGATCTTGAACCTGAGGCTCTAATACTTTGGCCACCTCATGAGAAGAGAAGACTCCCTGGAAAAGACCCTGATGTTGGGAAAGATGGAGGGCACAAGGAGAAGGGGACGACAGAGAATGAGAAGGTTGGACAGTGCTCTCGAAGCTACTAACATGAGTTTCACCAAACTGCGGGAGGCAGTGGAAGACAGGAATGCCTGGCGTCCATGGGGTCACGAAGAGTCAGACACGACTAAACGACTAAACAACAACAAATGCATGTACGTCTTGGCTTGCATAAAGAGAAAGGAGCCTGTGGCCCTCCAAATGTTGTAGGGCTCCAGCTCCCATCATCTCCAGCCAGCAGTCAGAGATAATGGGAGTTGTAGCCCATTTGCAAGTTCCCTATCACTGACTTGAATAAACTGTTTGTGGAGACTCCACGATGAAGACCTTTACAAAACCTTATTCACTCCTAAGTGATGATTTACCTAATCAGGAGCAACTTCAAGGAAAACACTCTTCAGCAGAACAGAGCACTGTTTCTGCATGGGGTACTGTTTGAAGACAATGTGTAACCAGGAGAACAACGCCAACACAACAACAACCTTCATGCAGTGCTAGCTTCTAGGGAGCACATTCAAACTGGTGTGGGGCTGTTCTGCTGTACTTTCAAAAGAGTATTGAGCTTTCTCCAACAATTAAAATAATATGACTATCAAAAGCTTCCCCTGTAAATTATTTGTAGGTGAGTGAAAAAATCATTTTACTTTTGACAATGAGGGTTGACCAATAGCATTATCATAACGCCACCCCAGAGTCTGGAATCCAAGTCCTCTAATTCCTCTTCCCCAGTTCTGAACTGCCCCACTTCTCTGGTTAATGAACTTCAGCAGTGGGGCCAAGGAAGGGCCTGCAGTTCCAATACCACGTTCTAAATATTTATTTTAAAATGTTTATCTAAAACATTTGAACTCCATCTTTCTTACAACTGTAGTTTCCCAAGGAAGCGAACATTTGGTCAATAATAACAGTATCCAGTGGGTTTTTTTTCTGAGTGTACTTAAAGGTTCCCAAGGTGCCTCCCCTCTCCATTTTAAAAGTGTGGCACTTACTGTAAGGTGAGTGCCAGCACCTTTTCTTCTAATCATTGGTCACACCACCCTAAAACTTCATCTGGTCTTGAGAAGGCGAAGAGTAATAGGGAGTGGATTGAAAGTATAGTAATAAAGAAGGGGCATCAGAAGGTACCAGAAGAGTGAAATGTGACAGTTAAGAAGTATGGTAATCCATTGAATTACCAAATTTGGTTTGGTTTCCCAAACTTGGGTCTCTAGCTGTTTATGGACTACAACTCCCACCATCCCTAGCTAGCAGGACCAGTGACCAGGGATGATGGGAACTGTAGTGCAAAAGCAGACTGGGAAACCCTGGAACAGAACAACAGATTTGGACCAAGGAAGCCTGGCTTCAAATTTCAACCCGCTCATGGCAATACTGGTTGAAAACAGATCACAGCTACTGCTCCATTTAACTATATCTGACACCATAAGTGATTTATATCTCAGGTTGTGGCAAGGGTGATCAGCAGGAAATCCTCAGATCCTTTGCATACTAAGCTCACTTTCAGATAACCAATTTTGGGGGCATTCATTCTGATTTGTTCATGGGGACATTAAATGCCACCGTGTCAAGCAAATGTTAACCCACACTTCCCAATGCATTGTCCCATCACTTTCCTTATCACAAAATAAAAAATAAAATAAAATAAAATTTTGGAGGGAAGTGGGACTTGCACAGGAGCTGCAAGTCCACTTTAATTGTACAACATGAACTTGCCATTATGTGACTGGATCTGACCTGAAAATAGTATCAGTCTGGAAGCACCCTAAAAACATTAGAAGGAGCATCTGTTTGCTGTTGAAATATTTTTGCCCAGTGCACTTTTTTTTTTTTGGCACTATTCAAAGGCAAACAGGCAAAGTGAGATAAAGCTGAAGGAGGCGTTGCTAGTTGCTAGTTAAAACAAAAGCCAAAGCCTCCACACTATCACCATTGCACAACAAGCATCTCAGACATTTAATAAATTAAAAGTCCCCCCATGGGTGGCTGCAGTGAGCTGCCAAGCCCAAGTCCTGCTGCTTTACTCAGCTAGTCTCTTATTGTTCAACTCAATGAAAATCATTTATAACTATAAAAGCCCCACAACAGCATTGCAAAAACGCTGGGCTGAAACATAATATAAGAGAACATTTACCCTGTGGGGGATCACTAAAAACTGAAGAAGATAATAACTGCTCAGCGACTCTGAAATAATTTACTCATACAAGGATCTTCATTAAAATAACATTAAGGGGTATTTTCAATGTGGTGCGCTGGGATTTAGCTGCTTGATTCCTTGTAATATTAACAGTGAGGTGTAAAAGCAAACAAATTCACAGTTCAGGCATCACTTTGTTCTGCCCAGTTACTTCTGCTAATATGTGTGATCAATGCGTAAAAACCAAGGGGGCACATGAAGAGTCCTTCGGTTCTTAACTACATGTTCTTAACTAAATGTTCAGTGTGACCCAGTTAGGGCTCATCTAGACTTCCTTCGGTTTTTGCCCTTTGCAAGCACAGGTTTAAGCGGAGGTTGGATGGTCATCTGTCATGGGTGCCTTAGCTGAGATTCCTGCATTACAGAGGGTTGGACTAGATGAGCCTTGGTGTACCATCAAACTCTATGATTCTATGATTCTAGGTCTGTGCTTTAAAGCTCTGTGCTCCAAGCGTTTTATTTTGTCCCAGAGCTTTCCCTGGGAAAACCCACATTTTACCACTGAATTAGAGCAAATGGAAATTCATGGGAAATTTGGTTGCCATTTGCTTCTATTCAGCAGTAAAATGTGGCTTATCCCAGGGAAAGTTCCAGGGCAAAATAAACCCCAATCTGCTCAGACATGGAGCTTTAAAGCTCAGACCTGTGCCTAGAAACATGGCACAAAAGGAAGTCTGGATGAGCCCTTTGTCTCTGAGTCTACCTATCATAGCCTTTCACAGCTCCTGCCAGTGTAACCATGGCTATTGTAGTTCAAGACATCCAAAGGGCACTTGGCTGGAAAAAAGCTGACTTATCATGTCCAGTGCAAAGCACAGTGGAGTGTGAGTGGATCATAGCATTACCCTTGGTTTTGCTTTTTTTCATTTCTTCTCATGTTGAATTGTTGATGGGTTGGCAGGATCTCTTGAGTCCATGGTAACTCACTTCTTTCAAGCACTGAAAGGGTGAATCTATTTTCACAGCCAGTTACCTAAGAAAATGCACCCTAGACTCATTTTAACCTCTGGTATTACTATATATTCAAAGGTAAGATTAAGGACAGTTGAAAAATAGTCAACAATATGATGGTACAACCCAATGCCTTCATTTCTTTGATCCTATTGTTTAACCAACAGCAATACTGTGATATCCAATTTGACAGAGAAATAAAGCAATCTCTGAATGAACCAAGGATAGTGGTGGTTGTAATTATGTTCAGGTCAGAGGCAGCCTTATCAAGGCCAGGGCAAATCCTCTGATAAGATAAGAATGATCAAGAGCACAATCCATTGAGACTTTTCCTGGGGAAGTCTGTGTGAAATGAACAAGAGTTGTGCAAAGCATTAGCATGAGTCACAGGAGTGTGTGAACCAGAAATGCCAGCTTGACCTGCAACTGTTGGTGCCTGGGGCCTGGGGCCACCGAAATTTGTGGGTACCCAACCTGTTGATGGGGAATGTTGTGGGTGCTCAAGCACCCAATGCCCCAGGGAGTTGGCACCTTTGGGTGAACCAAATTTGTATTTGTGTGAAAGAAGGTTGGGGGGGGGACAAAGATGTAATAATTTTATGAAGTGTGAAGAAGCTCTGCATTTTGTGGTTATATTTTTCCTTGCTGTCTGTGAATGCAGGAACCTCTGACCTAGATTGAGAGCCAGTGGGTTTGGAAACAATTCACAAAAGGTTACTTTTATGGTGTTTCTTAGGGGGCGAAATGAAAAACCTTCTCAAGAGTAAGGGTGAGGAAGGTCTGCTGAGAACCTTGGCTGTTAATGAGGATTTCCACGTTGCGCTTAGATGTCCCTAGAGTCTCTCTCAAAGCGCAGGAGACCTAAAGTCAGCTAGCCTTGCTTTCATTCTTCCCCAATGGTTTTTTACCCAGGCAAGCACAAAGGGACTTTAATTGGTTAAGACATAAAAATTGGGAGAAAATCAAAAAGAGAGAGTATGTAGAGAAACAAAAGAAAGTGGAGGGCATGAGATGAGAAGTATTAGAAGCACCATCTATCTGAGAAATGCCTAAATTATCAGATAAAAAACCTGTGAGCAGTACCTCTTGAACAAAGAATTTAGTGCTGCACAATAAAGACTGTCTTGGAAAAAGTAATCTTTGAATTCTTTCACTGTTGTTTTGGCTTTTAAATGAAAGCTGCTGGGCATTCCCACTTCTGGAAATCATCCAAAACAGCTGCTCCCTTTCATTCTGATGGTGCACAACTCATTCATTTGATTGCGGGTTCCACCTGAAAAGAGGGTTGCCATTTTCTGTTATATTTATTAATTGATATATTTCTATAGCACCCTTCACACACACACAAGAAATGCTCATTTAGTATTTGCAAGAAAAGGCTATACAAAATACGATTCATAATAAATGAGAACAGTGGCAAGTTTCATGGCAGGATCAAATTCCCAAACCATGTATTACAGAATAAAGATGCTTCGGGAGTTTGTTCCCCCCTCCCTTCAAATTCCACTATGAACTGTTAGGATCCACACTTCCTGGATAAATCTGTGGGCCAGAAACCTAGTGAACCTATCGCTTTTACACCTCTGACACAGTTCTCAGCTCTTATATATTCAAAATACGTTTAGAATTTTACATTTTGAGGGGAAATCTGGTTAGAAATGTGTATTTTTTGAAGAAATATACAGTCATACCTCGGGTTGAATGTGCTTCGGGATGAGCGCATTCGAGTTGCACTCCATGGCAACCCGTAAGTAACGCAGGATGTTACTTCCAGGTTTCGCCACTTGTGCATGTGCAGACGCTCAAAATGACGTCACGCACATGCGCAGAAGCACCAAAACGTGACCCACGCACACGCAGAAGCATGGACAAGGGTTATGTTTGCTTCTAGATGCGAATGGGCTCCAGAACGGATCCCGTTCGCATCTAGAGGTACCACTGTATTTAAATCCAAATTTACTCCAGCTCTTTTAAAAATGGCATAATGCAGAAATGGCATGGAATAAATTTATGGGTGAACAATTATGAATAAGACATGGTCCAGAAATAGACTGATTCACCCATCCGTTATGGAATGTCAGAAATTGCCCTATACTTAGTAGCCTACCTCATACTGTGTAGGTTTGGAGAGTCCCTTCTTCCTAATAAATGGAGATTGGGAGATCAGTTCATCATTAGACACTCTTTCCAGAATTAGCATGTGCATCCTAACTTCTTCCCTTTGCAATACGCACTACCTGGTCTCCTACCTTATCATAGGTGCCAACTTTCTGGGGCCCTGGGTGCCTGAGCACCCACAAATTTGCAGGGTCAAGCCTGCACTCCTGTACTTTATGATTGCCAGGCTTGCCAGTGGGCTGTTTAACCCAGAGAAAGCCTCTTACTGGCTTCTGCCATGCTCCAAAAACAGTGTTGTAGCAGAGGTAGGTATAACACATTCCCCTGTCTCTCCAGACACTCTTTCCTGCCCTGGTTGTATTGTGAGCAAGGGAGGTGAAAGGGCCTAGGGAAGGCTGCAGCCACATGAAATCATTTCTCTGCTGTTTGCAGGAAGGCAGACTGGGCATGTTGGTGCGTAGAGATCAATGCCAGCACATTGCACGTCTTTTAGTGCACTTCCTTCTTTACTTTCCATCCTAAATGCAAGCCACATCTCTCAATATATGCTTTAGATCTTAAAATTGCACATGTGCCCTCAGCCCCCCAGGAAAAGGTGAAAGGTAGGGGCAGTTCTTTTTTTTGAACTCATAGCTCACAGGTTTCTATTTATATGTGCCATACATAAGTTTCAGGGAACTTTCTTTTTATTATTTAAGTCATCTGTTAAAAAAAATATATAAAAAAATATCCTGGGAATCATACAAGAAGCGCTGGTGCCTTAACCTGCTATTGAAGTCAATGGGATTTGAAAGCATGAAATGAAAATACCGACAGCCAAACCTCTATTGTATTCCCACTCACAGTCACACCTACGATACCAGGAGACAGAAATGAGAAAAGGAAGATCCGAGTATAAAGCATTTATTGTACTTTCTTTCACATTTAAAAGCAGTGTAAAAGATGGTACTCTACCGCTGCTACCTGATTGACACAATAAGTGTTTCATTTTAATTGGCACTTCTGCGATTTATCACTGTATCATGTTGCGAACACCCCACTAGGCCATTTGTAAGTGAATAGCAGGCTATTGCAGGATTGACAATACTTGAGGACTTGTAATGATAGCTTTGCATAGGAGAGAGATACCTGCTAGGGGAGTTCGTATCACCATTTGATCCAATTAATGAATTAGGCTAAATTGTGTCATTCCCCTCTGAGAAGGAATGCAGACATGGTGTTTCGAAATGGTCCCGGGTGCCATTATGCTGTCATGCTTCCTTGTTCTAAGATGGTATGAACAATAGCATATTAGGGACTAAACTGAGAAGAGAGTGAGACAGTCTTGTCCCATCAAAAATAATTGCCTTGACCATTTCGGCTCATTCCTTTCACTATAACCAGAGAAGAACATGCAGTCTATGGCACTGTAATCATACCTTAGGCAAACAATGAACCGTTTCACATCTTGCTTGTAGATTAAGCAAGTCGTCTCTTGATACTGAAGACTTTAAAAAATCTATAGCGAAGTTATTTCACTGTCACATGCAGTTCCCTCAATAAAAACCAGATTGCATTTCAACTTAAAATTGTTTCAGCCCAAACCCAGAGGTGGAAACTAACTGATGATGTATTGAAACAATTGTGTGTTCTCACGTGTCTTAATTTTTATTTCACTTTAAATGGGCAACATGTCAAAATACTCCCTTAGCATAGATGAACATCTCCACTTTGATAAGTGATTTTAAGATTCTGGTGTGGGGGGAGGGGGAACACTTCTGTTAAAAAGGCTGTGTATGTGTTGCTAGAACGAGACACACACACAAAAAAAAATAGCAAATTTTCTTCCAACTTCATGATCCATACATTTTGATCTTGGCATTTTGATCTGGCCCAGACACATTCTTTTCAACTCCTACACTTCATATTGCATGTTTTACTTTAGCAGCTTTAAGTCTCCATGCCGTCTGTCTTTATCAACACCTAGTTGCATAGATATGTGGTTGAGGCAAAAAAATAAATAAATCATGTTTAACCTTTAATCTAACTTTTTATCCTTATAAAAATGCCTTGCATTATGCGAACAAAATGATGTCTACATTTATTTTACTATGTCACCCCCCTCCGAGTTTTCTTGACAGTTATGCCATTTTCAGAGAGTAGGATAGAAATAATGATCTCACTAGAAGTTCCACATTATTCAATATATACATGGTTAAAAAGTGTACGATTTTTATATAAAATTATTTGGCACCTGCAAGGAAATCTGAAGCCACTTAAAATACCGCTGACAATATTGTTATAAGCAGAGGGCATTTCAAGGTTGCCTCTTCTGTGGACATATTTTTGTTTTGTTTATTTCTACTAGTAAGCTATTCTGTCAAGAATCGGAGATTTAATGAAAAATAAACCTTCAAAATGGAGTCTTGCCAGAGAAGCAGATATAAAAATCTCTTAAAATGAAGAGAACAGCAGCAACAGCTTTCGCCAAATACACCTTCATCATTTCCCTCTCCGGAAAGTATGTAAGCAGTATATGCTCATACATGCTAAGCTACTAGGATATTAAATCCGTTAGAATCTATCAAGGGTTTCTTAGAACTATGGCATAGCCTTAATATATTCTGAAACAAGGCTTGTTACACATTCACAACATAAAAAGCATTTATAGTGTGGGTGGTGGGAGAATTTGAGCTGCATCATATGGTGGCAAAATGACAAAATGTCAGAGAGGGAGAACTTTCACACTAGTCCTTTTCTCTGCTCGTCACTTTTCACAGAGCAACCACATAGCATCACTGTTTATTGAGCAAGCTTGCCATGTTTTCTCCCCCCCCCCAGAGACTTACTGAAATATACTCGGAGTTGAGTGTGGATTTCTGTGGGAAGCTCTTGAGCAGGAGCTAAGCATACGAACAACCTCCCCTCCTGTTGTTTCCAGTAAGTGGTATTTAGGAACATTACTGCCTCAAACCATAGAGGGAGAGGGAGAGCAGAGCCATCATGGCTGGTAGCCATCAACAACCTTATCCCCAACAAATATGTCTAATTCTCTTTTAAAGCCATCCAAAATGGTGGCCATCACTACGTCTTGTGGGATCGAGTTCCACAGTTTAACTATGAGCTGCACAAAGAAGTACTTTTTGTCTGTCCTGAATCTTCAAACATAGCCCACCAATCATAGATTCCAGGTTGAAGCAGAAATGAGTGATTTTAACAACAACAACAACAACAACAACAACAACAACAACAACAACAACAACAGGTAAAAGCAGTCATGATATGCTGGGCTCAAGACATTGGCCACAATATACTCATGAGTGAATGGGAAAGGCTATGGAAAGAGGACATTAAATTCACCCCCTGCTACTACCTTAGAGAAAAAATTTTGAAGATGCAATATAGATGGTACCTAACCCCGGCCAAGTTGCCCAAAATGTATAAGAACAGCACAGATGTATGTTGGAGGTGCAAGGAGGGGGTAGGTACCTTCGTACATATGTGGTGGGAGTGCAAGAAGTTAAGAGAATTTTGGGATGTCATCTATAATGAAATGAAAAAAAAATGTTTAAATTTTCCTTTACAAAAAACCCCGGAAGCCTTCCTGCTCAGTATCATGTCAACAAAGATTAGAAAATTAGTGAAATTAACTGAAAAAAAGAAAGATAATTCAAAACAAGTATTTATTGCAAAATGGGAACCTTTCAAAATATATCTTAAGAACAACTGTGGTGGTTTGAACTTGGTCGCTGCCTTTGAATAACCTCTGTAGCTGTATTAAGTAAGAAATAAGGACATAGGAGAAATGATACTTTATTGTAAAATGATCACACAGGTTTATGCAACAAGTTAGTAAATAAGAAATGAAGTATGGAGACGACGAGAAGTTAGATGTACCCTAAGATTTATTGTCAAACATATGAACTTATTTTCTTTTTGTTAACTTTGTAATTTGTAACAAATGACATAAATGTATGATTTTTTCCGTGTGTTATGTCGGTGCGTAAGCAGAATAAAGCATTTATTTTATTTTTTAAAAAGAACGAAATTAAGAAAACCAGTAGACCCTTATTTGTGTATGCCACCGCAGCGGCGAGAATCCTGATAACCAAAAATTGGAAAAGTAATAATAACCCCACTAAATCGGACTGGTTAGCAAAATATTTTCATCTTGCAAAATGAACAGGGATAATAAGAGGAAATACTATTCAAAAAGTTAATAAAGATTGGGCAACTTTCATAGAATATCTTAAAAATTATATGGACAACACAAGTCTCCTGGCAGATACAGATTAAATCTTGAAAATAGAGGATAGGTATAGTAAAATCTGATTAGATAAAGATAAGTAAAAGTAAAATAATTAATATGAAATGTGTATAATGTTAAGATTTTAAAGAAAGCATAAAGAGAAGAGTTGGAAGTCTAATATTTGTGGTGTTCATGTAGGATGTGTAGGTATGTTGGGTAGGTATTATATGTATTGTATGAAATGTATTGTTTTGTATTTGTAAACTGATGAATAATAAATAATGACAACAACAACAACAACAACTTATTACTTATACCTCACCCAGCTGGCCGGGCCTCCCCAGCCACTCTGGGTGGCTCCCAATAGAATATTAAGAACATGATAAATCTTCAAACATTAAAAACTTCCCTAAACTGGGCTGCCTTCAGAGGTCTTCTAAAAGTCAGATAGTTGTTTATTTCCTTGACATCTGATGGGAGGGCGTTCCAGAGGACGGGTGCCGCTACCAAGAAAGCCCTCCACCTGGTTCCCTGTAACCTCACTTCTCACAGTGAGGGAACCGCCAGAAGGCCCTCAGCACTGGACCTCAGTCTCCAGGCTGAACGATAGGGGTGCCTAGCAAAGATTTCATAGCATGTCTTCAAAGGCTCCTTCGTATTCCTACATGGATCAGATTGCATTGGACCATAAACCACTAAAAAAAAATCTACTTTGCAGATGCAATGTTGTTGGACAAGACCATTCTGTTTGCCACCATTACTGTTGCAGGATAGGCAAATATTCTAGCACAGCTGATCTAATTCACTCCTTCTCTGCTTTGTCACCCTTAGGCCCCCAGTATACCAAATAGCTGTTTTGGTTCCACAAGAAAGGAGAGGGCACTTGGAAGCAAGTTATCTTCATTTTTCACATAGCAACTAGGATATCAAGAGAAGCATTAGCTATGTCAAATGGAAACTCATCAAGGGTCTTTTGGAATCACTTGTGTTCTATAAACTTTCAGGAGCAGTCCATCCCAATGGGTCCCCCATGGCAGAGAGCCACTGTCAACCTAAACTCAACAGGAAATGTGATCTAACCATCACAAAGGAGTCGAAGAAACATTTCCCACCACTGGCCCAATATCCTCCTGACCAGCTCAGAAAAGCAGATGATCTAGGATATGTCATGCTGTATGCATTTGACCGCACACACCTAGGTATGTGCAACATCACCCCTAGCATGGGTATAATGTACCGTATTTTTCCGTGTATAAGACTAGGTTTTTTCCCTTAAAAATAATGTCAAAAATTAGGGTAGCATCTTATACACGGATACATCTCCCCCCATTTTCTTAAACCTGAGTCCCCCAAAATAGGAAGCATCTTATACATGGAGGCGTCTTATAGACGGAAAAATGTGGTAATTATTGTTTGAAGAAACAATAAAGTGCCTAAGTATACCAAAGGCCACAATTCTATGTGCTGTTATGCAGAGTACACTTTATGATACAGTATGAACATTGCAAGGAAAACATAGGTTTAAGAAAATAAGCAGTGTGTATGTATCAACCCCCCCCCCCCCCTTATGGGTGTTTTTTCCTATCTCCCTATGGTTTCTTCTAATTATATATGTGCATTTTGACAATATGTGCATTTCTGTGATATTTCTAATTTTTGCACCGTCTGTAATCTCATGCATTTGAATGCCTTCGTGGTAAACTTCACTTTCATGAGCAGAACACAGAGTGACAAGCCAAACCAACTCTGTTATCTGAATATATATATTTTATTTGGGATCTGCATTTTCTGCAGATATATCCTGATTCCTAAACTGAACAACTTCAGAAACATTTGGGAAGTGGGAAGAGCTGAAGCTCAGTGGTAGAGCGTCTGCATTTCACGCAGAAGGTCCCAGGTTCAGTCCATTGACAGATAGGGCTGAGAGAGACCCCAATCTTTCAATCAGTGTAGACAATACTGAACTAGATGAATCAATGGTTCTGGCTCAGTATATGGCAGCTTCCTATGTCCCCATGACTTTCTATGTTCCTGTCTGTCTAAGCCAAATCTGACTCCTTCCAAAGCAATGTGGAGAGATGCAAAGGTGACTCTCCATTTGCACATGTGCAACTGCCAACACACACACAGTTTTTTGGCCCTGGAAGGGGGCAGAATGGGACAGAGTGGAGGCAGAATGGGGCAGGGGTGGACTAGGGCAGGGCGCCCTTATGGGTGCCCCTCTGATCTGCACGTTGCCTCCAAACAGAACCCCCACACAAACGGGGAGTTGCATGTAGGGTGTCTGCAGAAATTGGTACATTTTCCTTCAAGCTCTCCATATAATGAAAACACCAGGGTAGGAGGAATGTGGGGAGAGAGCGGCGGGGGGGGGGAGAGATTGGGTACCGTTTTATGAGTGACAGCTGTAGTTTCCAACCAGGGATTAACTTCACCAGTACTTTTTACAGGAATGAAAATGGAACTTATCAGAGGCTGTTCCTGTACTTTCATTGCTCCAGCTTCAGGGATTCATCCATTGCCGTTCTTTGAAGGGTTTGTGACAAACAGAAGAGGCATAGGCACAATTAATCTTCTGCTGCAGTTTTCTCTTGGCTATTAAATAAAATCTTTAACCTTCGCCTAATCAGTGGGTTGATTGTCTCCATATCTTCTTAAAAAAGAACCATTGACCTTTGGCGAGACACACAGAGGACGGGACAGCCCTTCCTACGAAGGGTGATGTCTGTCACCAACAAATAATAGGCCACTAGATCCAGGCAGAGAGAGACAGGTCCAGAGGACATAGCTGATGGAGTGAAAGAGAACTGGTCTTCTTAGTTTTGCTCTTAATATAAAGCCCTGTTTTATATTACAGAGAGAGATGCTCTTAGGTCAAGTATGATTTTATGGCTGCACCATAAAGCACTACTCTGTGCCTGTATTACAGTCAAAGAATGGTGAACAGAATGACTTGACCACAAGAGGATGGGAAATACCTTTAATGCCTCCCCATGTGCTATACCAGGGTGGTGAATCTGCAGCACATGGACCAGATCAGACCCACCAAGCAATTTGAAGTGGCCTGTCAGCAAAACTGATCACTTAAAAAGGCACCTCTGCTGTATCTTGCAGACCCATTTCTTCATATCAGTGTGCACTGCCATTTCTAGCAGATTGGACTGTTCTGGAAAAACGATGGAGAGCTCCTTCCTGTTGATGAGTACCTCCAACCTGCTAGCTGTGGTAGCACAAGAGGATGAAGAGGTGGCCTTGCAAAGTATCTTCTTCCTCATTGTTGTACTGGGCTAGGAAGATAGGGCCATCCTTGTTAATATGTACCACTATATGGACTCTTCCTCTATCTGCATTGATCACTTGGGAAAAATCTGTTGCTCTGACCTGTTCTGTTATTCAACATAGCCACTCATTACATTGCATTTTTCTGCTTCTTCTCCATTACAGTCTGACTGATATGGATTGCAGATGGTGAATACCTTCCATCATCATAAGAACATAAGAACTTGCTGAATCAGGCCAATGGCCCATCTTGTCCAGCATCCTGTTCTGACAGTGATGAACCAGAAACCTGTGAGATTTCTTCAAGCAGGACCTGAGCACAAGAGCGATCTCCCCTTCTGCATTTTCTTGGAGTGAGGTGGGGGGGGCTGAATCATGCATTTTCAATTATAGAGATGCTCAGAGCAGATTTTGCTGGGATTGCTTCCTTTGGTGAACAGTTACTAAACTTTGGATATGTCATCAGTTTGCTCTCTCTCCTTTCCATTTGGCTTCTCCTGGCTAAATTCAAACACACATGGAGGATCTGCTTTGAAACTTGCCAGCCCCAGCCATTCCAAGTGAATCCAGTTTGTGGCAAAGGTAAAATGTTTCCTGCTTAAATTCTAGAGCTAGACATAATGCATCAGGTGCACCTTAGAAGTAATTGCAACATGGTATTGCATGGAAAGCCTTATCCTGCACTGAAGCCTGCTGTTGCCATCGGTTGACCTTCTCCCATAGTATGCCAGATACACCTGCTGTTTCAGCTGTCATGTTCCAAGCAGAAGTGATTGAACAAACACTTTCTGATACATATTAGCTGCTTTTCAACTTGAGAGGTCAAAGATCAAACATTTTGCTTCTTCATGCCAAAAAAGAAATAAAAAGGTCTTCTGCCCAGATTTGTGCAGAGAAAAGTATTTATAAGAATAGAGAAAGGATACCTGCCTACAACTGAATTCCTACTTTTAGGATTTGAAGGAGGTATCAGTTTGGGATCTTTCATGAAGTTTTTCATATAGTGGCTGAAAAGATTTGGCACGCCGAGAAAAAAGAGGAAGGAATACAGGGCTAGACATTTCTCTCCCATTAGAAACTTTGTAGTAAGTAATCATTCTAAGAGTAGTATCCAAAGTATTTAATTACTTAAAGTAAAATGTTACATGGGTAGTCTCTATTTCAACATATTTCTGGTTTATCAGATTCCAGAGGGCTGGCCAAGTTAAGTCTTTTGCTTCAAAAACAATGACGAGTCCCTGAATAACTAACAGCTTTTTTTTCTTTCATTTTCTGCAATCAACTTCATCAGGTACATGAAGCAGTATGCTAAACTGCAGGTGTCTATATCAGGGTGTTGTAAACTGTGAGGTCAGTAGAAAATGAAACATAGAAAAGTTAACAATTACCTTATAGTAACAGTGGCCATTGACATACAAAGTGTAGCTGATAACACAGATACTGTGCCACTAGTACAGTGCTACCTTGGTTTAAGAACAGCCCTGTTTACGAACTACAGTGGTACCTTGGTTTAAGAACAGTCCGGTTTAAGAACGATTCAGTTTACAAACTCTGCCAAACCCGAAATAGTGTCCTGGTTTGAGAACTTTACATCAGTCTAAGAATGGAATTCAAACGATGGAAGGACACCGGCAGTGGGAGGCCTCATTAGGGAAAAAGTGCCTCGGTTTAAGAACGGTCTTCTGGAACTGATTAAGTTCGTAAACAGAGGTAGCACTGTAGTGTCCCGGTTTGTGAACTTTACCTTGATCTAAGTATGGAAGCCGAGCAGTGGAAGGGGACTGGCAGCAGGAGGCCTCATTAGGGAAAGCGCACCTCGGTTTAAGAACAGACTTCTGGAATGGATTAAGTTAGTAAACTGAGGTACCACAGTAAATTGATTAAGATATGCTGTGTGGTTTAAAAAGGGCAACCAAGGTTCATTAAAAAGGCATTATGGACACCTTAAGATCAGCTGCAGTTGCAGGATACTCTCAGGATAGCACAGGTGATTAAGTGGATGGTTGTACATTAAAGTTTCTGCCATAGCTAGTCTTTAGAGTGCCAGAATAATTTTTTTATTATTTTCCATTTATCATATGTGATTGATATTTATGCTTTTCAAGGCAAAAATCCCAATGCCATGAAATCATTTGACTAGGTAAAAGAAAATCATGTTGATTAAAGGCACATAAAAATGTAGCTGTTAGCATAGCCAAAAGCTTCCTTAAATATTGAATGAATCATGGTTGTAATAAAATTCCTCATGTTTCAAGCCTGCTCCTAGAAACATGTATCCCCAAATATCACCAAATGCAGTGCAGAGGCAGCTTATAAAACGGTAAATAATTGGTTACACAAATAAGTGTGGCTGAGATTGACGTTTATTCCAAGATGGGCCTTTTTAAAGGCTTTCCAGGTACTACAGGACTAGCTCAGTTGTGTAACCGTACAAAAGTATTGGGTACGTAGCACAGCATGGAAGACATGCTTACTGGCCAAACATATAATTATTTGTATTTTAACAAATTTATTTCTTCTAACTTGGTGACTCTCCCCTTGATAAGTAAATTATCTTCACTGAAAATTAAAAGAAATGTATAAATTTATGTGTGGCATGAAGAAAATTGACATGGCAATGTTTTTCTTCCTCTCTTATAAGGCTAGAATACAGGGACATACAATGGAGTTGAATGTTAGAAGATTCAGGACAGATAAGAGAGCGTACTTTTCACAAGGTGCATAAACAAAGGGACTCACTCTTCTTGGTGGCAGTGATAGCCACCAACGTGGGTGGTTTTAAAAAAAAACTTGACAAATTCAAGCTTATCAATTGCTGCTAACCCTGATGCTTATGTTCTACCTCCACTCTCAGAGGCAGTTGCTAGAAACCACAGGAAGAGAGAATACTTTCATCCTTGAACAACAACGGTAACCCAAATCACAAAGGCTCAGGTTACAGCCTTGAGACTCAGCCTCAAATAGTAGTGAGGTAGAGGTAAAGGTAAAGGGACCCCTGACCATTGGGTCCAGTCGTGACCAACTCTGGGGTTGCGGCGCTCATCTCGCTTTATTGGCCAAGGGAGCAGGCGTACAGCTTCCGGGTCATGTGGCCAGCATGACTAAGCCACTTCTGGCAAACCAGAGCAGCGCATGGAAACGCCGTTTACCTTCTCGCTGGAGTGGTACCTACTTATCTACTTGCACTTTGACGTGCTTTCGAACTGCTAGGTGGGCAGGAGCAGGGACTGAGCAATGGGAGCTCACCCTGTCCCGGGGATTCAAACTGCCAACCTTCTGATCAGCATGTCCTAAGCTCTGTGGTTTAACCCAAAGCGCCACCCGCGCCCCTTCTGACCAAATGTGCCATCCTGCTGAACCTTACATTATTCTGAGGGCAGCACTAGTTCCAGCTTGTCAACGTCTGGTCCTCAGTGTTGGAAATTCTCAGATGGTCTGGAGTTCACCTTGGGTCAGATTCCACCTAACCTGGTGGGCCTGGAAACAAGCAACCTTCTTGTCGAGAGAAAGGACATACTAATGGGCCCAGCCTATTTCATTAAATTAGAAGGCCTTGTCGCATTTGCTTTGTGAAGGTGGACCACTATAAATGGAAAACAATCCAACTGTGTATAAACCAACCTTTGAAGAGACCATCAAAATGAAAGAAAGGATATAATTTTTGCAGCTCGCTCACCTTTGCATTTATATTTGTATTACGGGCAGAACAAAACATAACCGGGGGCTAGATATTCAATAAATACATCTCTCCTAGCTATCGTTCCTCTTTTCCACTTTTGCCAATTTTTCATTTCCAGTTCTGTATTCTCATTATATTTTCTTCCTTATCATTCTCTTCCATCCCCCCCAAGTTGGCTTTTTTTTTTTTTACTATCATAATCTTTGTCCGGTGTTTGTGTCTATGTGTTCCACTATGCATTTTTTCCCCTTTGCCTTCCAGCCCATCTAGTTTTCTCCTTGACAGTTTACCACTGACAAGGCATTTCCTTCAAACATAAACAGACCTTCCTCCTTCTACTAGATGTTTAAAGCACTCCATCAATGTATGCACAATTTTCAGATAAAGCATAAGAGACAATTGTTAAAACACTGATGATGGAACTCGTATGCTGAGACAGGCTTGTTTTAACATTTCTCCGAACTCTGAAGCATCTTCAAACCGAGAAAGTACCATTTATGCTTTAATTCCAGATATTACTTATAGACCGTTTGTATGGCCTGGAGGGGAAAAAGACATCCCACTTACTATGCTTTGATTGTTTGTGGTTCCACCTTCTTAAAACTGTTGTCTGAAAAGGCTATTATAACTAAGGATAGACAGATCACTCCGTTCCTAATCTTCATTGCCTTCACAAATGTTTGTTCATAAATTCAATCTCTCCTGTTTCCAAATTAATCTGTGGGTTTTCAGAAATCTGCATGAAAATTCAAATTGAAATATTATTTAAATATGTATTTTGCATGTGTTTTTCTCAAATTTCTAGCTATATTTTAAAGAAACCATTTCTCACATTTGCCTTGTGGGACCAATGTATTTTATCTCAGAATACACTCTTTAAAATGCATTTTGATGTTTCTTTACAATTGCCATGCAAATTCTGAAGAAGTGCAAAATCCAAAGGATGTTCTGATCTGCACATTGGTAAGGGAGGTATGAACAAAGTCTGTTCAGACTGGGATTTTCAAAACTATCATTTCTCAAGCCTCTCTATCCATATCTTCCAAGAATTAAACAAATGGAGAAGCTTTTTTAAAAGAATAAAACAGGCATGTAGTATTCACTCAAAATATGATGCTTGTTCAACTTTACACAAATTTATCTTCAGCAGGCGATAAAAACAGAATTGCCAGATAAATCTTAAGCTGATTCTTTGCATTTCTTACAAACTATTTCAGTTAGACCCGGTTGCATTATAAAGGTTGTTATTGCTGGACAGGTTAATTGTCTCTTTTCATTCTGATGGATAGCAGGTAATTTTATTTTTAATGTATGGTCAAAACTTGTAGCTTTTTATGCAAGACAAGGGAAGACCACACAATGGTGTGGACTTGGTAATGATTTTTCACTGTGTTTCAAGAGCCAAAGGCTGGAACGCTTAGATCTTGGAATGGGTTTTAAGGTATTAGCATTTAAATTCAAATACATGAAATATTGTGTTTACAAAGACTACACTTTGGGGTAAACCTGAATGTCTTGGTAGTCAGGTTTATGTTTTTCATGAGTTTCATTTGCCTTGGGGAACCAATTATATGGCCAAAAAAACCAACAACATTTGAACTTAATGTGGGATTCCCACTATTTAGTAGCTAAAGTGCATTGCGGAGGCCACAGCACACATTATTTGGTCTCTTAAATAGTTCCCTGAGGCACTGAAAAATGACCATGACAACACAAATACAGATAAATAAACACCAGCACATATAGCAAGCACTTTATGCGTTTCATCCTTGCATTCATATTTACAGTGGAACCTTGGGTTGCAGACGTAATCCATGATGGAGGCACATCGACAATCCACAGCGTTTGAATCCTGAAGACACGGTGCAGGTGTCGGCGCAATTTAGCGCTTCTGTGCATGCGCGAGTGGCAAAACCCAGAAGTAACCTGTTCAGGTACTTCCGAGTTTCCCGCAGTCCGCAGTCCGCAACCCGAAAACACATAACCTGAAGCGTCCATAACATGTGGTATGACTGTGTTCAAAAATGTTACTAAACTATTATTGATTACAAGCTCTGCTTGATTTTACTTTCCTCAGAAACAGTACTTGATTAGGCTTTTTCTGATGCTGTGGCTCGGTTATACACATGACAACTTTGAATACTTCTGGCTTATTTCCAAAGACCTTGGGGAATAACAGCCCTAGTGTGGTGGCAGGGATCCCCAAGGAACTCACAATACTCCCAGACTCATGAAAATACACTTTCCTGTTCTTCTCCCAGGAATTTATCCAAACTGAACTTTTGGGACCAACCTAAGTTGTGATCCAATACTTACTTGGGAGTGAGCTCCATTTAACTCAGGGGGAATTACTTCCTAGTAGATGTGCACAGGGTTGCACTGTCATTTTAAGTATTTTGTTTAGCAGCATATCAGTGGCATAGCATCACCTTGTCCTCCTCAGCTGCAATCAGCTGCTTCATCTGCAGAAGACGTCATCAGCAGCCTTCCCTTCTTCTAGCTGGGCTGTCTGCTTCCCACCACCAACCCCAGCTGCCCTGGTGGCATGACTGGTGATATGCTGGTATTGCCTATTCCAGGCATAGGCAAACTCCGGCTCTCCAGATGTTTGGGACTACAGTTCCCATCATCCCTAGCTAACAGAACCAGTGGTCAAGGATGATGGGAATGAATTATAGTCCCAAACATCTGGAGGGCTGGAGTTTGCCTATGCCTGGCCTATTGTGTCCACACCCCTCAATATGTGCATGGATGGTATCTGTGCAAGCCACAATGAAAGGATCTGCATCAGGCTCCCTCAACCTCAGTCCTCCAGATGTTTTGAGACTACAACTCCCATCATCCCTGACCACTGGTCCTGCTAGCTAGGGATCATGGGAGTTGTAGGCCAAAAACATCTGGAGGGCTGAGGTTGAGGAAGCCTGATTTGCATCCTGAAAAACAAGGAGATGGTCATGATGACGACAACAATGCAGTGGGCATAGCATGGGTTGCCAATGTCCGGGGCCACATGGAGGGGGTGAGAGGGAGAGAAACGGATGGAGTATGCATGCCATTTTCAATGGAGCCCAACGACGGAAGCACACAGCTGTATTGAGGCAGCATTGGGTGTGGGAATTTTGTGCCTCTAACAATTTTGCACCCGGGGCAACCACCCCTGTGGCCTTCCCACGCTACGCCATGGCGACAATGATACAATAATAGTTGGAAACACTGTTTGGAATGTAAGCGTAGGCCTTCATCCAGCTTAATTTACTCGGCACCAAATGTCTTTGAGATGAGAAGCTCCTCCTCAGTGTGAAACATCGAACCCCAAAGTGCTGAAACTTCTGAAACATTGTGCTTCAGTTAAGCAAGTGGCATTTGGTTTGTAGGTTCCAGTAGAAAATTAAAACAATATTCAAAAAGAATTGGAAGCTTCTGAAATTGTTCCTGATTTGAGAAACACCTTCAAGACTGTCTGTCCCAGATACATATCATGTAAGACTACTTTTCTCTGCTTATCAGTGACTACCAGGCCAATCAGGACCGAGGCAGGCAGATAATATGTATATCCAGTGCTTTTTTTTCTTAAAAAAATGTTTAGGGGTACTCTCAAGAAAATCACCATTTTATAGTTCAAATTGGGGAAAATAAATACAGTAAATGGACAAAAGTACAAAGATTCACAAAATGTTTAAGGGGTATGCAGACCCCTGCATCCCCTCAGAAAAAAAGCACCTTTTTCCTTTGCCCAGAAAAGCACCTTATTGGCTCCACAATGACCTCTCCTGAAACAATAATTTTGCTTCTAGATTTCTGCATCTTCCTTGGCTTTGATTTAACCTGTTTTCAATTCTGTCTCTGTTTTCTGCCTTAGATTTGTGGCGTTCTATTTATTTTAATTTAGAAAGCAAATTGAGTTTTTTAAAAAATTAATTATAAATATATTGCACCCTGTTCTTTGACTGAATTAATTAATTACTTAAAATCGAATGCAGGCTTGACTCCGTATGGTCTCAATTTGTATCATTTATTAACAATAGTCAAGTAATCTCCCTTCTGTCTCAGTCACAGCAGCAACTATGGAGAAATTATCTTAATGCTCTAAATTTAAGTATACCCTGTGGATGTGAACTTAATCTGTAACGCAGAATATTTTCCAAGTCTGTTTTGAGGCCGTGTGGAAGACTGCATACAAGTTTTAACATACCGTATTTTTTGCTCTATAAGACTCACTTTTTCCCTCCTAAAAAGTAAGGGGAAATGTGTGTGCGTCTTATGGAGCGAATGCAGGCTGTGCAGCTATCCCAGAAGCCAGAACAGCAAGAGGGATTGCTGCTTTCACTGCGCAGAGATCCCTCTTGCTGTTCTGGCTTCTGAGACTCAGAATATTTTTTTTCTTGTTTTCCTCCTCCAAAAACTATGTGCGTCTTGTGGCCTGGTGCGTCTTATAGAGCGAAAAATACGGTGTGTACATGTATTGTTCTGGATGACAACACTTTATGCCTGGCAATTGTTTTAAAAATGTTCAATAAAGTTTGTAATTTTTTTAAAAAAAATGTAATTAAAATGTAATAAACTTTGTTAATTTTTTTGGTGCACCATTGTTCTGATCTGAAGCCACGGGGTGGCTTCACACAGGAAATAATGGAATAAAAAAGCAGAATGAAATAAAACTGATTTTAAGTTGTTTATTTAAAATTTCTAGTTATGGGATCACTTGCATTTGCTAAAGGTTGAGGGAGCGTCCTATAGAGGCCCGAAGCTTGATATGGTGTGATATTTCATCTGAAAACTGTGTAATAGCAAATATCAACGTACACTAGCCAGTGCAAAATGATTTTATGTGTGGGCCAGCAGAAGAATGCGTGTGTCATAGCTGGCACCTAGATTGTTTACCACTTCATGATGAAATACTAATTACAGCTTTCCCTTTCACTAAGAGTCCTGTGTTGCTGTACACATCTTCGTGATGTGACAAAGTGTTAAATAGATGCATATTTGTACCGTTCAGACACCAGAATCCCAGACAAGGGACAATCTAGACACAACACTAAGCTTATCTTTATCCTTTCTGAAGGTTTAGTGAGCTGGACAGAAAAATTAGAGCAGGAAGCATGATGCCTGATAGCTATTTATAAACATTCAGATAACATCATTTGGCATAAGATGGCCGTATTTCTTGCCAGCATCCCAGATGATACATCACTGAAATAAATGATTGGATTATTAATTGCTGCAGGCTTAAAGTGTTGCATGAATCTTTTAAGTGCAAGAAATTACATGTATGCAGCATATACGGTAGATTGTCATGTGGTGGTCCTGTAAGGTAAAGGTAAAGGTAAAGGGACCCCTGACCATTAGGTCCAGTCGTGACCGACTCTGGGGTTGCGGCGCTCATCTCGCTTTACTGGCCGAGGGAGCCGGCGTACAGCTTCCGGGTCATGTGGCCAGCATGACTAAGCCGCTTCTGGCAAACCAGAGCAGCACACAGAAACTCCGTTTACCTTCCCGCTATTTATCTATTTATTTATCTACTTGCACTTTGATGTGCTTTCGAACTGCTACGTGGGCAGGAGCTGGGACTAAGCAACGGGAGCTCACCCCATCACGGGGATTCGAACTGCCGACCTTCTGATTGGCAAGTCCTAGGCTCTGTGGTTTAACCCACAGTGCCACCCGTGTCCCGTTGGTCCTGTATGTATTATTTATTTTCATATGTACATCCACTTGGAAGCTACAAAAGATCACAGCTTCCTGTTACATGTGCATGCAGCAAAAGCAGCTCAATGCAGCCATCACATTAATTGTATAATACACAGGATCTCTCTCAAAAGATATCTAAGATGACATGCTGCTTTACAACCAACAACACAACCCATCAAAATAATGGGATGCAACAAAATCCAGTATCTGTGACAAAAATCTACTTGCATATATACAAGTATATCTATGTGAGAATCGATAATTTTGAAGCAGTTCTAAAGAAACTCTGTGCTAAAATAGCACATAATTTAATTCTCAGATGACCAACGTTGCCAGCACCAAGTTTGTTCTCACCAGTTTCCTCACTAAAGGTGAAGGATAAGAGAAGTGAACTGCAAGAATGCCCCGAAAAGCAGAGACTAAGACGAGATACGCAGAGATGGAAAACCGCAGCAGGTAAAAAGACAAAATAGTTGAATCACGTTGTTTTGATTGTTAGTTGTTCCCGAGGCAGCATGATGCATAAGTAGCATGTTGACTCCACAGAGTAGCCCAAGGTAAACATGGAACCTAACCACTTAAGTAACAAAAAAATAAAATAACCATGATGACTGTAGCTGACTGTTTACATAAGAACTGCCAGTCTTTCATATGTGAACACTTTAGGCTATTCTGTCTCAAGGTAAATGTACACAAAACCGGGATGAATGCAACCTTTAATATCAGCACATCCTTAGTGGGTTGAGAAGAATTGCATATACCAATATCTACCTAAATCAAGGAATTCTTCATTTTTAACTGCGTAATGGTTATATTTTCTAGGTAAATATTATGAGAAAGGAATGAGACAGAGGCGCCGCCTTCTCCAGAGGATTCAGGGGGACGGACACAACATCCTGACATTGCGCTCACAATGTCAGCTGGTGTCCTGGCATGGTTTACTCCTTAGACTTTTCTTCTTCCAAGGATATCCCACAGGGAAGGGGAAGTTTAGGATCGGAGTTTTCCTTCTAGTTGGGCTGCCTTCCCAGGTTGATGAACCCCGTCTGCCTAATTTGTGGCCCTCCACTTGTTGTTGGATTGTTGTTGTTGTTTAGTTGTTTAGTCGTGTCCAACTCTTCGTGACCCCATGGACCAGAGCACACCAGGCACTTCTGTCTTCCACTGCCTCCCGCAGTTTGGTCAAACTCATGCTGGTAGCTTCGAGAACACTATCCAATAATCTTGTCCTCTGTCGTCCCCTTCTCCTTGTGCCCTCCATCTTTCCCGACATCAGGGTCTTTTCCAGGGAGTCTTCTCTTCTCATGAGGTGGCCAAAGTATTGGAGCCTCAGCTTCAGGATCTGTCCTTCCAGTGAGCACTCAGGGCTGATTTCCTTAAGAATGGATAGGTTTGATCTTCTTGCAGTCCATGGGACTCTCCTCCAGCACCATAATTCAGAAGCATTCATCCTTCAGCGATCAGCCTTCTTTATGGTGCAGCCAAAGCTGTCAACTTTTCCCTTTTCTTGCGAGGAATCCTATTCTGTATAAGGGAATTTCCCTTAAAAAAAGGGAAACGTTGACAGCTATGGGTCCAGCTCTCACTTCCATGCATCACTACTGTGAAAACCATAGCTTTAACTATACAGACCTTTGTCGACAAGGTGATGTTGGATGGATTACAACTACCATTATGGCGGACTATTGGCCATGTGATAGTGATTGTGGGGGATGAGAGTTGGAAACCAACAACTGGAGGGTCACAAGTTCCCTATTCCTAGTTTGAAGATGCAGAAAACAGGATGAACAAAACAAAAAGCCCATATGTACAATATAGCTTAGCACCAAGGGGTAACCCACAATTCTACCAAGAATGGTAAGATTCTTTTACTAGGTTTGCCATCATTCATTGGCAGGGCACATGCTCTCCATGCAAAAGACCCCCAAGTCCCATCCTTTACATCTCCAGGTAGAACTGGATGCCATGTGAAATCCTGCAGCCATTGACCACTGCTCTGAGGCAAGCTCCTAGGTTCTCAGGGATGCTCTTGGTGTAGAAAAGGGAAGACTAACCTCTGGCTTTCCAGATGTTATTGGACTCCTTGTCCCATGCCAGCCACCATGGCCAATGGGACTCATAGCCTAACAACTTCTGGAGGGCCAGAGGTTACCAACCCTTGGCTTAGAACACCCTGTATCCTAGTGGTAACAAAGAAGAGAAGACAAAAATGTCCACCATGCTCTTGACACTGTATGATCCCAAAGTTCTATAAAGTGACTGGGACTCCTTCTTACCAAACCTGAAACAAATCACATCTTCAGTACAATAAGTAGCATGACCTTCAACTCCCCAAAAGTCAAGAAAACATTCAGCACCTAAAAAAAATACACACCATTCTTCAAGGCACTATGGAAATGTAATCCATTTCAGACACCATGAAAAAGCCCTCTCGTGCTGGTGATGACTGGAAAGCACAACTTTAACTGCAATGATAACACTGGCAAGGTAGTGATAAGGTTCTTTTTTTAAAAAAAAAATGAAATAGCATGAGCGAATTATATCATCACAAGCAGTATATAGTGGCTGACTCCAAGTTGAGAAGTGTGAGAGTTACCGTAACTTCTATTTTTTTGCAAAATAAATAGGGAGGGGAAAGACAGAAATGGAATTTAAACAGAAATTAATTTCATCTTCAGATAATTTGAATTAAAGCAAAGGCTAATTTTGCCTTTGGCTTCCATATCTCCTCCTAATATGATTATTCACCAAGTGTTGCTGGCAATGGGTGAGCAATACATTTTAATAAGCAAACAACAATGGTAAAAAAAACAACAACAGTTAAGCTCTGATTCCTATGACTTGCCTGTCATTCCGCCAGATTTTTCCCTTGGACCGTTTGTGAAAAGCACGATGCTGAAGGATTTCTTTCATAGCAACATGAAAGTCGTATGTGTCACCCCAAATTAGGGACAGGCTGGCCAGCTCAGGGTTGCTTCTGCTTTTGCAGCAATTTCTGAGAAGATCGATAGATATAGACTGCCTCATAACACTAAGCCATTCATCTGGCTAAAGTGCAGAGGCATGTGTACCTTTGACCTTAATAGATAAAGAGTCATCTCCCTTGGATGGCTGTGAATTTCCTACAGAAACAATGATTTCCAATTACCTGTACGCTGATGCAACGTGACAAGTGGCAGCTGGGAAAAACAACTTGTATCACCCCCTGTTTGCTTAAAACGTGTCGCATCTGGATTTGTGTAGATAAATCCACACATCGGTGCCACGTTGGCAATCTTATACAGCTTATAATTGAAATTTGCTAGTGTGAAGCAAGTCCCTGCCTGCATGAAAAATTGCATTTCTTCAAATATAATTCCTCCTCCTCTTCAACAATATATATATATATATATATATATATATATATATATATATATATATATATATATTCAGGGTGACTATCAACATTCCTGAAAGACATACTTGAAGTCATGGATCACTGATTCCTTATCCCCGCAGTAAAGTAGGACTTTGTCACTGCCTTAAATGTAGATGGGACCAATGTTCTGCATACAGTGGTACCTCGGTTTATGGACTTAATCCGTTCCGGAAGTCCGTTCTTAAACTGAAAATGTTCTTAAACTGAGGTGCTCTTTCCATTCGGATTCCGTTCTTAGACTGAGGTAAAGTTCGCAAACACTACTTCCAGTTTTGCAGAGTTTGTAAACCGAATACAGTTGTACCTTGAGTTACATGTGCTTCAGGTTACATACGCTTCAGGTTATACACTCCGCTAACCCAGAAATAGTGCTTCAGGTTAAGAACTTTGCTTCAGGATAAGAACAGAAATCGGGCTGTGGGGGCGCGGCGGCAGCAGGAGGCCCCATTAGCTAAAGTGGTGCTTCAGGTTAAGAACAGTTTCAGGTTAAGAACAGACCTCCGGAACGAATTAAGTACTTAACCTGAGGTACCACTGTAGTTCATAAACAGGGCTGTTCTTAAACTGAGGTACCTCTGTATTAGGGTTCCCCTGATCATAGTTTCACTCTAGACTTAGCTTCTATAGAACTAATATGGATGCGTGAATCATAAAGTTTGGAGTCTGGATTTGTCAGCTGAAAAGGCTACTTAGGCTGCTGCAATCCTGTACCCACTGAGGGTTGCCATGTGTCCTCTTTTTCCAGGACACATCCTCTTTTTCAGGGGTAATTTTTTTTGTCCCGGTGGATTTTTTAAAAATTGCCAAAATTTCTCTGGCTATACTTTCTGGATGAGACATAGACATAACTGGTGGCTGAAGACTTGCTTTCCTCTTCTCTTCTCCTGCCCCCCTCAACTATATATCACAGTTTCAATAGCCTACATATAGTAGGGGTATCTAAAATGAGAGTTGTCATACTGCCCTCTTTTTTGTTCTTCAAAATATGGCAACCCCACTTACTTGAGACTAAGCCCCATTGAACTCAGTTATGTATACACATGTATGTGATTTTAACCAATAATCTCTGTAACGTTAGAAGTCAATGTAGAGGTCAAAACTGGGGAAATTACTACTCACATCGCTGCAAATACTTCCATGGCTCTATCCTCAAATCCTTCCATTTTCAGACACAGTCAGCCAAAGGGATGTTATGGAGGTGTGTGTGTGTGTTTGTGTGTGTGTGTGTGTGTGTGTGTGTGTGATCTCACTCCTGATCAGTCACTACGAGTTCAGATCCTATAAGCTTATTATTTTTGTTCTTGTTGTTATTATTATTATTTGTCATTCCTGCTTGTTCATCTAAACATAAAAGCATTCTTTCATCCATACACAAATGCATTGATTAATTAAACCCATATTATTAACTGAGGAAGGCTAGAATCCTGGTTATAAAATTTCCTAGCAGCAAGCACCATTGAACACAGTGGACTTCTCTCTAAATAAATATGCAAAGGATCAGGCTGCAATGTTTCTTTAATCTGTTGACAGCCTTCGTTGCACTCCATCACTTTATCACATTACCGTTAACACGTGCTAAAAGGAAATCACAAAAACTCTTTCTTGACTCTTTTTAGTCCTAGAACACAACACACTAACACAAGTCTTGTGACTCATTTGTACTAAGATTATCTTCAACACCCACACAGTCCTCCAAACTTAACACATCTAAAAGAAATCAATAGCTATCGAAAGGAAGCCAGCACTTTCCTTCACATTCTTAGTCATATGTCTCCTGAATCAACTACAAAAGTCAATGTTGTTACGAATCTTCAGTAGATTTATTAACATTTGCTCTGTATGTGTACAAAACCTCAGTACTAATATGTTATTATGAACTTCAGTTAGATATACGCACCACTCTTGGAATAGATAGATAGATAGATAGATAGATAGATAGATGATAGATGATAGATGATAGATGATAGATGATAGATGATAGATGATAGATAGATAGATAGATAGATAGATGATAGATAGATAGAGATAGATGATAGATAGATAGATAGATAGATGATAGATAGATAGATAGATGATAGATAGATAGATGATAGATAGATGATAGATAGATAGATAGATAGATGATAGAGAGAGATAGAGAGATAGAGAGATAGAGAGATAGAGAGATAGATAGATAGATAGATAGATAGATAGATAGATAGATGATAGATGATAGATAGATGATAGATAGATGATAGATAGATAGATAGATAGATAGATAGATAGATAGATAGATGATAGATAGATAGATGATAGATAGATAGATAGATAGATAGATAGATGATTGATAGATAGATAGATGATAGATATAGATAGATAGATAGATAGATGATAGATAGATAGATGATAGATAGATAGATAGATAGATAGATAGATGATAGATAGATAGATAGATAGATGATAGATAGATAGATAGATGTGTATTTTGGGGATGTGCCTTGGTTCTACGTGCATCATGAATTATGAGATGAATTAGGGTTATCTGAGGATGGCTCTCTTATTTCTGAGTCATTAAAACGTCTCAACTCAAGACAGATCAGGGACTTCCTAAGCTTCCAAATGGCTGTATGGTCTCAAACATATAGACTGCAACACTGGTTGTCCCGTCCCCCCCGAGAAATGAAACCAAGCTGACTAGGAAAATGTCCAGAGCTTGAGAGGGTGTGTGTGGAGGTGGGGAAAATATTTTGTTTAGCCACAGAGATCTAGCTTTTAATCAAAATGAATTATTTCCCCAGGGCATTCCAACCACGGTGGTTGGGAAAGAATTTACAACTGCCTTTTTAAGTGAAAGTCTGCCCTTCCCTATGCAAGTTAATAGAAATATCTGTATCCTCTGTATCCTCCCAAATTTCAGGGTTCTTCCAGGGTGCTTCATGGGAGGTAATGTTTCCTTCTTCCAAGTCTTTCCTGGTGAGTTATGACATTTTTCAACTACCTTCTTCCCTCGTGCAAATCAGTATAACCCCACAAATCTGTGGTGGGACCCATAGCCACCCACCAACAAGCCCTTGGAAAAACATGGTCCTTGTTGGGGGTGACAGTTCCCCCATGCCAGTCTTTCTTGGAGTTCCATGCTACCTTCCCCCCCCCCTCCACCACCCTTATTGTAGGGTTACTTGATCTGTTTCACTCCCTGCTTCCATGTTCACGAACACAGCTGCATTAATTGTCAAATAGGGAAACAAAGCATGGGCTAAGCTCTGTACCACATGATTAAGTCTAATGTTTTAATGAGCTGGCGCCAGCCTACCCAAACCCTGTGTAGCTCTTCTTTCTACCAAGGTGGGGTTTAGGAACTGCTATTGCCACATTCACCTTGAATGGCAACCATACCTCAGCTCCAAGCATCACAGCAGTATTATGTTGGGGTGTCAGGATTTACGATGTCCCTCTTGCACCAAGACACAGCAAGCTGGCAGGTTTATTACGCTTAGATTTATTTTACTACTGTATTTACTACTGTATTTACACAGTAGTTCAGTCTGAGCTCACAGCTCAGTCATCTTCCGATGACGACAACGTTGGACTCACTAAAGGGCGGGCTCTTCGCCAACAGGATATCCCCACCGGCCGCCCCTCCTCCTGTTTGACTGACGTTGTGCCTGGACTCTACTCCTTCGCCTTGACCGTGGGAACTAGGGAGCAGTCCGCCCCTCCCCTTCTTGAGCCATGTCTAAAAGCTGCAGTTCCTCTGAAGCAGCCTCTGTCTGCCCTACGCTGGCATTACAGGGTGGGAGGGACCTGCATCACTCTCAATATGCGAAGGAATCAAGCCTCTACTGCTTTCACGCTGCCCCCTTCCTCTCTGGAGACTTCCGGAGAGCCAGTGTGGTGTAGTGGTTAAGAGTGGTAGACTCGTAATCTGGTGAACCGGGTTCGCGTCTCTGCTCCTCCACATGCAGCTGCTGGGTGACCTTGCGCTAGCCACACTTCTCTGAAGTCTCTCAGTCTCACTCACCTCACAGAGTGTTTGTTGCAGGGGAGGAAGGGAAAGGAGAATGCTAGCTGCTTTGAGACTCCTTCGGGTAGTCTCCAAACTCTTCCAAACTCAAAACAAAGAAGAATCCAAACTCTTCTTCTTCGCTGTTGCTCTGGGAAGGGACGTCCCTGACATGGGGAAACCCAGTCAGATGGGCAGGGTATAAATAATATATTAGTAGTAGTAGTAGTAGTAGTAGTAGTAGTAGTAGTTGCTTTTCACTGCTAAATCAGTTGAAACAAATGTAAGGGGAGGCACTAATGTGTCCTATTTGCATGGAGACAGCCTCAGATCAAATGAAACTAAACCACAAGGGTGAACCAGTACATAGTAGACAATGGTGGTCAACAGAAGAGGCCCAAAGACTCTCTCAAGGCAAATCTTTAAAAAATGTAGTATAAACACCGACAATTAGGAAACACTGGCCTGCGAGCACTCCAGTTGGAGAACAGCCTTTACCATAGGTGTAATGG
The DNA here is from genome assembly GCF_027172205.1 of Podarcis raffonei. Classification (NCBI taxonomy): domain Eukaryota; kingdom Metazoa; phylum Chordata; class Lepidosauria; order Squamata; family Lacertidae; genus Podarcis; species Podarcis raffonei. The sequence goes on from NC_070618.1 coordinate 19,470,031, forward strand.
GCTTTGAAGACACTCAAACTCAGGACGAAAGGGAGAAACGTGCTAAGAGGAAGGCACATTTGGCAAACCCTTACCATGATCAATTTCCGCCTGGAAACCTATGTCCCCACTGTGGAAGGACGTGCGGATTGGCTTCCACGGTCACTTATGGACTCACTGTTAAAACCGTGTTTATGGAAGACAATTTTACTCAGCTACGAGCGATCACCCAAGAAGAAGAAGAAAAGTAGACAAACAAGCATCTTTCTTCTTATCAGTGAGGAATGGGACCTACCCATTTGTAATCAGGCCCATGCTAGATATCTGGGTGGGCAGGCAAAGTGTTGCTGTCCTTGGGGAAGTGTAGCCTGCTGTAAATATGCTTAGCCACACCCACGATTAGCCAAGCTTCCTGATGCAAAGTGGCAAACTAGTATCCTCCTGTTATATCCCTTCTCAGGGGTAGAGGCAACACACACAGAGAGATGATAAACTGTGTGTGGCTGTGTTCAGATAACACTTTAAGAACCTTCTTGTGTGGCTAATCTCAGAACTTGCTCCTCTTTGTATGCCTAGAATTCTTTAACGCCCTTAGCGCCAACCTAAATAGCCATTAGCATTTGTTAAAGGCTTATTTATTTAATGTATCAATGCCAGTCCTTGGAAAGCTGCCAAAACAATGCTGGCAATCCTTTCCGTTTTTAACTCACTGAATATTTGTATCTCGGGAGAATCGTTTTTCTGTTATCCTTAAATTCTGTTTTGACCTGACCTTGAAAAGTACCTGAAACTAATGTGGATTATCAAGATTTTCTGAAGAGGACACAAGCTTAAATTCAAGCAGTTTTTTCAAACATCATGAGCACTTCATCAAAATAAAATAAAATGCCAATGTTATGAAATGAGAGGGGGGATCTAGAGTAAAGAGCACTGTAGGCTGATAGCACTTATGCAAATCAAACGGTTTTTCAACACGCTGTATTTAGGCCAGGATGAAACAAACATCTGAACGTATCTGTTCCCTCAGAAGAGATGCAGCTGGGATTTTGATGAGAAATCTCTTTATCTGTTTCCCCCCTCCTTTCCCCTTTTTGTGCTGAACTAACAGCAGAAAAGTTTATCATAATGTGTGGATTTGCAAGGAACAAAAAAGCTAATTCTGAAGCTGCTCAAGTGAAGTCAGGAGAAGTGAGGCTGGGAATATGGTAGCAGCAAAGCTGGCAAAGTCTGTGAATAAATGTGTTATAAAGGTGGAGAGGCAGTGCTGTGTAGCAGTTAGGGCACTGGACTAGGACCTAGGAGAACAGAGTTAAAACCCCATGAAGATCACTTGGGGGGGGGTCAGCCACTTTTCCTCAGCCTAACCTACCCCACAGGGTTGTTGTGAGGATAAAATGAAGAAAGTGATAACCATGTGCAGCACTTTGAATTCATTTTAATAAAGATGGGATATAAATGCAACAACAAGAACAACAAGAACAACAACAACAACAGATCTGATCCTTCCATTTTCAGGAAGATGAACTTGGCAGTAATGTTTTGGGTTCCTTGGGAGAGGAAGGTTTCAGGATGGGATAAGGGGAAAGGAAATAATAATAATTAATAATAATAATAATAATAATTTATATCCCCCAGCCATCCTTGGCTGCTCCCAACAGAATATTAAAAACACAATAAATCCTCAAACATTAAAAACTTCCCTAAACAGGGTTGCCTTCAGATGTCTTCTAAAAGTCAGATAGTTGTTTATTTCCTTGACATCTGATGGGAGGGCATTCCACTGGGCAGGCGCCACTACCAAGAAGGCTCTCTGCCTGGTTCCCTGTAACCTCACTTCCTGCAGACATCTCCTTATTCTTTACACATACACTGTGCTGTATAGCTCTCAAGTTAAGGATTATTTTTTTCTGTAAAAATATTGGCTTGTTTATCCGTTACTTATATCCATACGTATGGGCCGCTTTTTTCCCACTCAAAGAACTTCAAAGCAGCATACATGATTTTTAAAAACCCTACAGTGAAAGTTCATAAACACTGAGATACCCATTTTCTTTACCAGACAATGACTCTTAAGCAAAAGAAAAGAGGGGAAAATCAATCCTATTCCCACAACCTAGAAATACTGGCATCCGTAAACCAAAGCTCTGAACTGATGCAAGGAAAACAGGGAGGGCAGAGATCAAAGCATGGAGTTGTTATAGCAACTGGCATTCGGAGAATAACTCTGAATTTCATAAAATACATATGGCATCTCAAGATATACAAAAAGAATAAACTGAGTAACTCGTTTAAAAAATACTACAAGCTCTGTAGAGGATTCAGCCTGCTGGGTGAGCCAGCTTCATAGACAAGTTTGCAGGAGGAATTTTAATATATCTCTTTATGTTGCTGGAGGGTGAGCTGTCTGAAGTGCCTCATAGCGCTTCTGCCTTGTCTTCAGGGGCTGGAGTTAGGATCACACTGAGCTGAAGCAGTCTAGGACAAAAGCGGGGCTCTTAGTTGGGATGATTGGGTGTGTTCCTATTCCGTATATTTGGTTGGGACTGCTGTGAAGAGTAGTTCAACTTTGTTAATCTCTTTCTCTTTGCTAGCTTGACTTATTATTTGAAAGTTTTATATACTTCAAATGTGTTATTAATTGACAATCAGTAAGGCTATATTACAAATGGAAAAATTTATCAGAGAGAGGGACACATACAGAGTATGTAAAAGAACAATGTCAAAATATTAATCCGTTGGCAGATTTTGATTGAACTTCTGGGTGCAGATAGGATAATTTTATAAAATTGAAAGTAAGTTAAGCAACATGGAGAAAATAAAGTTAAGTGCGTATTTAAGGAATTTAATCTGGGAACATAATGGGAAGATCAGAGGTCATGTCAAATTCAATTACAAAATTATGTACAAAGCAAGTATCAGTTAAGGAATGAATGACTGTTTTATTTCTATGGTCATCTTTATTTTGTCTTTAACATTCACTGATTATTTTTGTTAAGACTCTCCTCCCTGGAAGAGAGGGGAGTGGTTGTGGGCGGGAGCCCGAGCTCCGCCCCTGGCCGGGGGCCTTAGCCCCCGCCCCTCCTCACCTGGCTGGTGCCCACGCCCACCGGAGGCAGCCAACCAGGTGTCTCCGGGGGGCGTGTTTAGCAGCTTAATGCTGCGGCTCCAGCTCCGCCTCCTCCTCAGTCGTCGTCGTCCCGCAGCATGTAGCTGCCATTAGCTTCTTCACTAAGGCCACGTTCTCCTCCGATCCATGCAGTGACTTCCTGATCCGCAGAGCTATCGAAGGCTGGGGCAGGTTACAACCGGCCGAGGGCCGTAAGCCAATTTCTTACGGGTTGCTCTCTCAAATACGCAAAAACAAAACAAAACAAAACAAAAAAAAACTTAGGTCAATCTGTTGGTCCCGGTTTGAGGCCCGCCTCTTTTCCTCGGCATATGCCATCGTTTTTTTTGCCGCCCTAAGAGTGGGCGAGGTTGTAGTTGAAGGTGGCGCAAATGGTTTAATGCGTGGCCTCCTTATGGAAGACGTGCAGCTGTCCGAGACGAGCATGATGGTACGGAAATGTCAATCCAAAACTGATCAGGCCGGTAGGGGTGTCCTTCTTAAACTCACAGCGTCTGGGGGAGCAGGGCCCATGCCCGGTAAAGGACACTAGGCGGTATCTTTGCCTCAGACCGCCTGGCCAAGGTCCACTTTTGATTCACGAAGACGGGTCCCCCTTATTGAGACACCAATTCACAAGGGTACTCCGCAAAGCTATTGATGCTTGCGGTTTAGCTTCCCGGGATTGTGCTGCCCACTCCTTTAGGACGGCGCTGCCTCAACTGCTGCGCGCTTGGGCTCGCCTGCGGACAAGTTTAAAGAAATGGGCCGATGGAAATCCAATGCTTATAAAGGGTATATCCGCTAGTATATCCTCCGCTATGTTGAATCTACTTACCCGTTTTCCCCTTTTCCTTTCGTCCTCAGCTGTTCCCAGGTGAAGTGTGTGGATTTGTGGCCACAGTATAGTCCATTGGGCCCGCGTTCGGGCGGTCAGCTGCGGCCTTACCCATCATTTTGGTTTGCCACCTGGGATGCGAGTTTCCTGGTTTTCGAGACGCGGCATGCGTTGGGAAGAGCTTATACCATTGCGGATTGACAGAGTAGCCATGTTTGGCCCTCCTGACATCCTTATCATTCACTTGTGAGAGAATGACCTTGCTAATAGGAGAAGCGTGGACTTGTTGTGGAATATAAAGAGAGACTTGGAGGCGATTGCGGCCTGGTGCCCCAGAACAATGGTGTTCTGGTCCTCCTTCTTGGCGCGGTGCGCAGAGCTGTATGGCCATTGAAAAAACCAGGAAACTCTTGAACCGGGCGGTAGCCCGTTGTGTACGCTTTATGTATGGCCAAGTCATTTATCATGACCGTATCCGGATCGGCGAACAAGCCATGTACCGGAATGACTGAGTTCATCTAACAGACATTGGGAATGACATCTGGTTGGACAGCGTCATTAGTAGCATTAGGGATTGGTTGCAGCTGTGAGGGTATTGGCGGCGAGCCCCTTTGCGGCTCGGGTGGCGGTTAGGCATTGGATTCATGTGTGTCAAGGGCTAGGTGTGGCCATCGCCTATGCTATCTACCGTGGGTTATTCCGTTAAAGGAATCTGGCGGTCGTGTATTCCGTCCGATGCCTGCTTGGCGGGAGGCCATGGCACGACCCTCGGTGACATCAGGGGGTGAGCCTATAGTTGGATTAGCATCAACAGGCTCCACCTACTGTTGAATAAACCCACCTCCTATAGTCATCCAATGCCTAAGCCAATACCTTTTCACTGCTGTAATCAATAAAGTTGTGGCCTTTTCTTGCCCATTAACCTTACATCACGTGTCCTTGTGTGTTTATTTCACATAGCGGGGGTCGGGCCCTCGATCCACAAAGACTCTCCTCCCTGGAAGAGAGGGGAGTGGTTGTGGGCGGGAGCCCGAGCTCCGCCCCTGGCCGGGGGCCTTAGCCCCCGCCCCTCCTCACCTGGCTGGTGCCCACGCCCACCGGAGGCAGCCAACCAGGTGTCTCCGGGGGGCGTGTTTAGCAGCTTAATGCTGCGGCTCCAGCTCCGCCTCCTCCTCAGTCGTCGTCGTCCCGCAGCGAGTCACCCACCCTCCACTCCCATTTAGCTCAGGGTCTAGGTTTTTTGGCCTTGCTATGGACCTTAGGTTGGTCGCCCCGGTTGTCTGGGGGGCCTGGTAGGAATTTTTCCATTTGGCATTAGGCTTTTTGGTTTTTTCGCCTACCTCGTAGCAATCGTCACAACTTTTGTGGTATTGGTGGGTAGGTTAGGCATTGGATTCATGTGTGTCAAGGGCTAGGTGTGGCCATCGCCTATGCTATCTACCGTGGGTTATTCCGTTAAAGGAATCTGGCGGTCGTGTATTCCGTCCGATGCCTGCTTGGCGGGAGGCCATGGCACGACCCTCGGTGACATCAGGGGGTGAGCCTATAGTTGGATTAGCATCAACAGGCTCCACCTACTGTTGAATAAACCCACCTCCTATAGTCATCCAATGCCTAAGCCAATACCTTTTCACTGCTGTAATCAATAAAGTTGTGGCCTTTTCTTGCCCATTAACCTTACATCACGTGTCCTTGTGTGTTTATTTCACATAGCGGGGGTCGGGCCCTCGATCCACAATATAATTTTGAACCAATAAAGCATTAAAAAAATGTGTTATTAATTGTTGAGTGATCCTAATATAGAACAGAGTGTCCCTATTTTCATCTGAGAAATTTTGGAGGGTATGATAACCATACATTCCTCTTGCAGTCTGCAGCATCCCTGTCTGCCTGTGATTCTCGATCTGCAAAAATCTACATGGGATGAGTTACATCTGTCCTGTCCTGAGCTTTAATTGAAGTGTTGACTTCAATTGAAGTGTTGAGATTAGCGTAGTCGTAGCTGCTTACTTTTTATTTTTTTTAAAAAGGGTGCGTGTGGCAAATCTGCTACAAAAAAGGGAGAGAATTCCATTATGTTCCACAGCTTTGGAGCCAGCTGTTGCGTGTGACCTCAGGGGGCGGGCATTTCTTTATATCCTAACACCTGTGATTTGTGACCTTTTGGTCAATTGTCTGTCTGCCTGCCATAGTGTATAATGCAAATATGCCCAGCTGAATTCTCCATCATGATCATATCAAAGCCTTAAAACATCATAGGAGGAAAGGTGCATTGTAGTGCAAACTATCAATTGATTTTTTAAAAATCACATCAGTATCAATATAGACCAGCAGTCACAGCGACAAAATGTTTATACACCATGGACCCAAACCTGCCCAAACCTGTTTTTCAACACATCTCTCAATACTATAAAACCTTCCACTGAATAAAATGAAACGCTTAGCTGAAACTGCAAGTTTTAATTTGATCCTATTAGAAGATGTTGCTGTGGAAGCAAAGAATGATTATATTCTTTATATCCCATTTGTCCCACCTGAAAGTGAGGGCTTAGGCTGACATATTGTTGAAACACCTAACACTCCAGCCTTATTCTGTAGTAGTTTCCTCCAGTGCTGATATTTGAACTGTAAACTCATCAGGTTACGGATGTGTGTTGACCTTAGTCTATGATGTACAATTTACATTGATTGTGCTATATTGCATCTTTATAATTTGCGAGCATCCACATCATATACTTGAAGCAATCTTCTCTTATGCCACTTAATCAGGCATGGCTTCCCTCAAAGAATTCTAGAAACTAAAATTTCATACCCTCCAATATTTATCCAATGAAAATAGGGACATCCTATTGAATCATCATCATCATCATCATCATCATCATCATCATCCAACATATATGAAAACTTAATACAGTCATACCTCGGGATGAATACGCTTCAGGTTAGGCAAATTCAGGTTGCACTCTGCGGCGACCCAGAAGTAACGGAGCACATTACTTCCAGGTTTCACCACGCCCGCATGCGCAGACCGTCAAAATGACGTCACGCGCATGCACAGAAGCGCCGAAACATGACACGCGCACGCGCAGACATGCCGTCGCATCTTGCGTTCCATTCGGGATGAAAACGGTGCTCCGGAACGGATCCCGTTCGCATCCCAAGGTACCACTGTAGAACATTAAACATTAAAAAGAACTTCCCTATACAGGGCTGCCTTCAGATGTTTGCTAAAGGTTGTATGGTTATTTATCTCCTTGGCTCATGGTTGCATAACTCCATACTCTCCAACATTTTTCTGATGAAAATGGGGACGTCCTATTCCACCATTATCATCATCATTATCACCATTATCATTAATACTAATAATAACCAGCCCATTTGACGGGGCTGCCCCAGCCACTCTGGGCAGCTTCCAACATTTATTTAAAAACATAGCAAAACATTAAACATTTGAGGGGGGAAATACTTCCCTGTGCAGGGCTGCCTTCAGATCTCTTCTAATGGTTGTATAGCTTCTTATCTCCTAGGCTCAGGAGTTGACTAACTCCATACCCTCCAACATTTCTTCCGTGAAAATAGGGATGTCCTAAAGAAAAGCCGGACATTCCAGGATCAAATCAGAAACTGGGACGGCTTCTGTAAATCTGGGACTGTCCCTGGAAAATAGGGACACTTGGAGGGTCTGAAATTTGTTGGGAATTGTAACTCTGTCGGAGGTCCCTGCAATCTTTAACAAACTACCTTTCCCAGGATTCTTTGGTGGAAGCTATGATTCTTAAAGTGGCACAAGAGTGTTTTAAATAGATAATGTAGCTGTGACCCAAGCTGAAAGAAGCTATGAATCATGTGTTGTGATCTAACAGGGACTCTCTAAATCCCCTCTCTTCCTGTTATTGTAGAAGGTGGTGATCATCAAACACTGTGCAGGGACACAGTGCATGGCTGACAATATGAATTCATCTTGATGGTTCACAAATTGCAAAGGCTTCCAGAAATAAGACAACCATCACCTCACCTTCATAATGCTCTGTCTTCATCTATTTGTGTAACACACTTTGCATACTTTGCACAATGCAGCATCTGTCGGCAGCATCTGCTTCCAGCGTGGCATCAGCAAATCACACATGAAGCTCCGTGTCTGCTTGTGATGATAGCATTATGCACAAGAGGTTTATAATATTATGCCATCATAGGTTCTTCCCTATGTCAGGTAGCATCTCCCAGATGCAAACGTGTCCCAACAGCTTTTGACCAAATTAAAATCTAAGCATATCTACGGGTTGCCTGTGGTTAATGTTTTCAGTATTCTTTCACCTTATTGATCTCAGTCTTACCTCAAAGTAGATTCTTAAATATGTGCAAACATTTGGTTTGTCTTTATGCAGTGTTTTTTTCTGGGGGGTACACACAGGGCAATCTTAATCATAGGCGCCAGGGCTGCAGGGCTCTCAGGGGCTCCAGGCTGAGAGTCTGGGGTCCGAGAGTTGGAGTCCGGGGAAGAGCCTGCCCGTTGGTCGGGGTGCCACAGCTAGCTCTTCTGCTGTGGGTGGCTCTATGCCACGAGTTCAGGGGCGAATGAACCAGTGAGTCGCTGAGGCGGGCGGGTGGCTCCGCCCTCCTGCACGCCTAGGATTGGCGTAGGGCTGTGGAGCGGTCCACCCAGCGCTTGCTGCTTACACCACGAGGCGCCCGGCTTTGCTCAGTCACCGACACCAATGCCTCTGGCTGGTTTGTTGTGCTGGGCTCCTTATGTTTTCTGTTCCTAAGCAGAGATAAGTGTGGTGTCAGAGCTCCCTTAAAAAAAGGTCAACAACTCCAGGGAACCTTTCCTTAAAAAAGGTCAACAACTTTGGGGTTCCCCCCACATCTCTGGGCAATAAGGGGGGGATGGATTTTGCACCCCAGCACCACATATGCTTAAGATGGCCCTGGGTACACGAGGGTATGCAGGACCGGCAACACCCCCCCCCCCTTGTTAAAAGTGTGTCACTTACTGTAACAATTACTGTAAGACAGAGTTGTTCCGCCTGGCCTTTGGCTTGGAATCAACTTGATCCCCTCCCCCTCTTTCCTTTTTCCTTTCTCCTTCTGTGATGGAACTCCTATTTGGGGACTTCCCTGGCTTTTTTCTGGCCCACGTAGGACCAGTCTGGATAGTTGGCCTTGGTGAAGACTTGATGTTTTCATCCCCAAAAAAGTTTTTGATTTGAGTTCCTACTGAAACGAGGCTGCATTTTAATGTTGTATTTTAATCTTGTTTTTAAGTTGTATTTCAATCAATTGTTTTTATACCTGGTGTTAGCTGCTCTGAGCCCGTTCTTGGCTGGGGAGGGCGGGGTATAAAAAAAAATATTATTATTATTATAACAACTTCATGATGAGTACTGGCACCTTTTTCTCTTGAAAGAAAGGGGGGAAAACATGTGACATCACATTCACTATGTGCAAGTGTATGGATGTGACATCACACATCTGCATTGTGGCTCCTCTTCTTCCTCCTCTTCGCAACCAGCAAGGCACCCTATTCTGTGGGGAGGAGAGAGACTCTGCCTCCATGTCCAAGCCTACGCCCACCCCCCTGTAAAAGGTTGTCTTGCTTGCTGGCTGCAGAGGGCAGAACTGAACTGCTTGTCTCTCAGAAGGCAGCGCCGCTGCTGCCTCTTCTCATTGACTTTGTGGGTGCCTATATTGTGGGTGCCCAAGCACCCATGGCCACCTGGAGCTGGCTCCTATGATGATGTCCCTTCATGTTCATATTGCTACTATTTTACAGATTATGTTAAGGTGACACTTGTAATCAGGCAAGCTAAATAGTGTACCAGAAACTTTTCCCAAAATTTCTAGAGCATGGTCAAGACATTCCACAAAACTCACCCCCAAATTAAAAGTGGGATTTGTTTTATAGGTTCTGCTTCTTTCCGGGTCTTTATTAACTGATGGGTCTCACACAGTTGGCACTAAATAAGTGACATACAGCACTCCACCCTTTTCCGTGCTTCTGGTGAATCTTATTCTGGGTGATCTAATCAATTTGAGATTGTTAGGTACAGTGTTCTTTCTTGATATACAGGACAGACTAGTTTCTTCCAGAGATACGACGTCCATGTAATTTTCTGAATACATTAGGCCAGAGGAACAGGTTGCAATTGGGGAAAAAGAACATTATTTCCCACTGCTTCAAATGTGGATTGTTAAATTCTTTAAGTATCCTGAAGCTCTGCCATTGATTCATTTTTCTTTTTTTGTTCCCAAGTATTCTTTATAACAGGTACAAAATGCAGAGCAGTAATAAGCCCTAAGCTTATTACTTAAAACATGGTAATGTGCTTTAATTTTACACTGTTAAGGAGATTTTCATGCATTATCAGATCATTGTCAGGCATACAAGCACATCTGCCCTGAATGGTGTCATCTGAACAATTTTCAAAGAATCCTGCAAGGTAAAAACGAAATCAAAGGAAGCTGTCTTCTATTCTTCACATCACTGGTTGACTGTGCCTGGATTTTTAGATACCACAGGGAAGAATTTTTTTCCAGCAGCCGCTTGTACCATATGTGGATTATTCCATTATAGAGGGAACATTTTATTGCTATTATGGATTATGTTCAAAAGGCTGAAACTAAAGTTGTGCCTGAGAGCATTATTGTGTATGTTCCACTGGAAGAATTAGGAAGTGTTTTGATAAATGAAGAGCACAGAACTGCCCTAATTCAACAGGGGCATATTTTTGGTGTTTAAATGCTTTGAAACTGTGAACTTAACTGTTATTATATATATATATATATATATATATATATATATATATATATATATATATATAAACCATTTGGATAGAAAGCGCTAATGAAATGAAATGACTATGTAACAGCTTATGGGGAAAAGCTCAGTGGTGCAATACTGGCTGCTCACCCCTTCTCAGGGTTTGTAGGCCTTGCCTCTGTCCACCACAGACCCTCCAAGTGTCCCTATTTTCCAAGGACAGTCCCAGTTTTACAGAAGCCATCCCAGTTTCTGATTTGATCCTGGAATGTCCCACTTTTCCTTAGAATGTCCCTATTTCCATTGGAGAAATGTTGGAGGGTATGGAGTTATCTGACCCTCGAGCCATCTAAAGGCAGCCCTGTATAAGGAAATTGTTGGTTGTTGTTGTTTTTTTATAAAAAAAAGTTAAATGTTTTGTTATGCTTTTATATATGTTGGAAGCCACCCAGAGTGGCTGGGACAACCGAGTCAGATCAGTGGAGTATAAATAGTAAAATTATTGTTGTTAATATTATTATGGAATAGGGTGTCCCTATTTTCATTGGAACAATGTTGGAGGGTATGTGATTTGTACATAAGGATTTTAGATAAATGACACAAAACAATAAACCAGAGCACCATCCTCCCAAAGTCCTGTCTTTCTGGTTGTCATTAGAGAACCTCTCTGCTTGGTCACTTGGCCTCTGTTGTGTTGCTGAGGTAAATGAACAATCTTCTCAAAATGGCAGTCAGTTCCATTTAGGAGAATGAAAGTAAATGTAATTATAACTTAAAGTAGGATAAACAAAAACAAGGAACCTGGAGTTTTGAGGAACTCTGTACTGACTTGACTTAATGGACTTAATGAGAAGAGGAGGTAGATAGGCACCATCCTAACAGCTCTGAGGTACTATTGGCTAAGTGCCCATAATATTGGCTGTCTCCAGCTCCAACTATCTTACTGAGCATGTGCAGTAAGATCCGTACTCCAGGATTCTTCAAGAACCATATCCCCTGAGCATTGGATTCAGAGGTGGGGCTATCTGCTCTGGCACCCCCCTCTGGGATGACGCCCCACCTCACCCCCCTTTCTCCGCCACTGATTGCATTGGTAACTTCCTATGCTCCTGTTGTGAGCTGTGTTAATCCCTAGCCGAACTCGCACTTTGCCACTAGGAAGCTTTTGTTTTTATTCCCCCAAAAAAATAATTATTTATTTTATAACACAACTAAACAACACAAACTAAAAAAAACCCCAAACAATACAAACAAATTCTTGTCTTATCCTTATTTTTTCTAAACCTTGTTAGGTGGGCTTCCCCAAGCCCCCCCTATCTGATTTTCATTTTATCTCATCTTTAGCAGTTTACATATATCATAATTTTTAACCATTTTTTTTAATCACGCTTACTTTTACCATAAAAATCTTCACATTTTAGGCAAGCTGCTCTTTTTCTCAGCATTCCCCTTTCCATAAGCAATAAAATACCAGCCTAGCTTTCAGGTTTGTCATATGGGTTACATACACGGCACAGATTATTGCAAGGAGCATGCAAAAAAATCCCGTAGGGATGCTAAAGCAGCAAAGAATATTGTTGCAACTAGTTAGGAAACCAACACATGCATTGTGGGATAAGCTTTTATAGAGCTCACTTCATCGGATACATCAAAAGATATAAATGCTCATCATGAGCCTTACTGTTATAGTCCAGTAAAGGCAAGATTTATTTCAGGAAGTAAACAATAAGATGTGCTCAGGATTTTACTTTGGTCTACATAGCTTAAACTGTAGACCTGTCCACAAAACTCCTACTGCTCCAATGTAGGAATGAAATTCAATATTCTCCATGGTTGTTTTCAAAGTTCAGGAAATCCGCAAACTGGGCCCTCCCTGTGATTAAAATGAATGACGCATTCCACATATATGTCAAATTCACTGCACAGTCATCTGAGCTGCTAGGCAGGTGTGCTGATCACCATAAACCAGGCATGGCCAAACTTGGCCCTCCAGCTGTTTTGGGACTACAACTCCCATCATCCCTAGCTAACAGGACCAGTGGTCAGGGATAATGGGAACTGTAGTCCCAAAACAGCTGGAGGGCCAAGTTTGGCCATGCCTGCCATAGGCCAACAATTTTGTTTTGTCTATTTTGCAGGAATGACATACAAATCAGTATTATTGTATATAATAAGTTGATGGGATTGGGGGGGATTGTTATATTGTGCACACATATATACATTTTATACTTGTAAACTGTATAGAAGTCCCTTTGGCAATTTAGTGGTACATAAATATTATTTAATTAATGCATCAGCTGACTTGGAGTTGGGGCTTCTGCTATTACCAGAAAACCTATTCCTAAAAAAGATTTGTTTATACCAGAAATAAGAGTTGGAACATCTTCCAGATTTGTCACAGTTACATTGAATCCTATGTATTCAAGAATATATAAAACTATTGCACAGTTAAATAAAGGACAATATGCAAACTCGCTCTGACAAACAGGCTATGTTAGGGCTATCATATTCACCTGGGTGGAAATGTCCAGGAAAATCCATGCTGGAAGTGTAGATTTTGGTAAAATAGGGTTCAAAAGAGCTCAACAATATGGCGACCCTACTATATAATACTAGATATCCAGCATAGGCCTGCAAGACACTACTTCAATTTATTTTTTTAAAAAAGCTGCCAACAACATGGAACTGCAGATAAAAATTCTTGAAGGAAAAATACTTTTCATTTCAGCAAATTATTTGCTGCCTTTTTGCAAACAACTGAAAGCTCGTTTTTTTAAAAAAAAATTATTTACCCATTCATTTTAAGATTTAAACTATTTCCCTCTTTAAACAGGGAGGCCAAAGTGGCTTGCATATAAAGATAAAGATATAAAAAGGACATCAAAGAAACATTACACAGCCTAAGCATAATAGCATCAGATATAATATAAAACCAGAAAACTGCATAAAAACCAAGTACAATAAAAATTGGACCATATTTCAGTAAAAGGAAAGCCTGTGAATGCCTTTCTAAGTAAAATTGCAAGCAGCCCAACCAGTAGATGCTGGGCCAACAGGGTCAGCCTGCAGGGCAGAGATCCATATGGAACAAAACAAAAGAAAAGAGTATAGTATGGGGAGGGGGAGCCATTATGGCAAGGGCACAACAGGTTCCCTTTTCCCTAAGATCCATAAATTGGTCTGCAGGCAACAAGCATTCCCCTGGAAGAATACTTCCACTTTCCTTCAGCTGCAAAAGGGGTGTCTGTTTTTCTGCCTCATTCTCAGAAGGCTTTAGAATTTCCATAGAGTCTTGGTGGTGGGGTAGAGTTGAACTTGCATGAGAACCTAAGAAGAGCCCATAGCCCAGTATCTTCACAGTGGCCAACCAGAGGACTACTGGAAGCCAGCAAGCAGTACCTAAGTGCTATAACAACAACAACAGCAGCAGCAACAGCCGCAACAACAACAACTTATTTATACCCCGCCCATCTGGCTGGGTTTCCCCAGCCACTCTGGGTGACTCCCAACAGAATAAAGTGGTACCCCAGTTCTCGAACCTAATCCGTTTGACTTCCGAAATGCTGGAAAACCGAGGCGCAAAAGGGCTGGCTGCAAGTTCAGTTGGAAAAACTGGAAAACATGCAGCAGAAGGTGTGTTCGAAAATGGAAGCAATTACTTCCAGGTTTTCAGCTTTCGAAAACGGGAATGTTTGGCTTCCCAGACGCTCGAAAATCAAGGTACCACTGTATTAAAAACACGATAAAATATCAAACATTAAAAACTTCCCTAAACAATGTTCTCGCTGTGTGTGATTCCCAGAGGCTTACTGCCTACCCTTGTTGTGGCTTAGAGTGATGTGAGCAATGTGTTCTTCTTCTTTCCATTAACCAGTTTTCGAGCAGTCTGCAGCCTTCTTGGCTGTCCAGGCCTCCTGATCTGAAAAAAAACTGCATGGGAAGAGTGACCTCACGATGTCTTCTCCTGGGCTTCAAGTAAAGAACAGGAAGCTGGGGAGGCTGCCCATCTTTGCAAAGCTGTATCCAGCTCCAAATTCAAAGCTTAAGGGGAGGCTTTGAAACAATGCTGTCTCATCACAACTTTCCAAAACAAGACAACTTTTGAAACTGAAGTTCTTGCCTTTGATAAATCTCTGCAAGAGTAGGCTAACTCCCACAGAAGCCAAAGCTAACACCACTCCCAACTACAGTAAATGTTCACTAAATTCAGAAGGGAATAGCACTATTAATATTCATTATTTATAGCTGCAGAATTCACAGTTAGGGAAAAGTCATTGATTTCTTGTGTTGATAATATATTAGATTTGACTGATGGTTTCCCACCCATCTGAAGTATCACTTGTGCTGTGTACATAATTAACTGATTATAGATATGCTTCTTACAAGATAATGTGGCATTCTTTAAATAAACTTGGAAGAAATGAAAATGCTAAGGAGTAAACTTATTGTTCCTACTGAAATGTGCTGGACTGGACAGAGGAGGAATGGTGGAGACCGCATCCTTCTCCTGGACCTTCCAGAGAAGAGGAAGACAGCATAGATTTACAACAGTGGTTTGTGGGGGATCATAGCTCAGAGGGAGATGAGGGGCAAAGTTAGGAGAGAATGGGAGAGGAGGAGGGGGAGGCAGAGCTGGAGCAGTGGCTGACTTATTATCACCAGAAAGCATTCCTGACCCCCCTTCTCCCAGAACCCAGTGAACATTGAGAGCAAAGGGCTAGAAGACAAATGGTCCTAAGCAGCCACCATAAGGTGGGTGGTGCTGTTGACGATTGAGGAGAGAAGGGGGCTGGAGATTACTTGGAGCAACTCAATTACTCTAAGAGGCAGCATTTCTAAGCCTCTCTCTGTGAATATTGAATAAAAGACGTTGGTAAGAACTTCCTTGTCTATCTATTCCTGACAGCCTACAGTGGGGGAATCAGATTCCCTGACGCCTAACAGTGCCTAACATAGAACTGTGAATTCCTATGGTGAATGGGGTGGATGGGAACTATGACTCACTTGTGGAGCACTGGATGCAGAGGGTCTTAGGTTTGATCCCTGAAGTCTCCAGTTAGTGCTAGGAGAGAGCCCTGTCCGAAACCCTGGAGAGCAGCTATCAGTTGATATAGACAATACTGAGATTGATGGGCCAATGGTTAGTTTCCTTTGTCCCTAACCAAACGCAGTTCAGCAACCTCATCCAACCAGCAGAGCAGAAGTGGGGCTGGAGATGCACACTTGCACTACCCTGTCTATGTTTCGTTTTGTTTTTCCAAGAGTTTCTCTCCCATTCTTTGCCCATTTGGGGGTGGGGAGTTTTCCAATAAGTTTTCTTGAGCAGCTCCATATAGGAGGTATAAATGAACGGGGCTTGATTTTTTCAGGCAAGGGTACAGCTGGCTTACCAGATGGACATGGTATAAGTGCCTGCACCTCAGCATCCTGGAGAAGTGCTGGATTTAGGAGTAACTGAAGCTGCAAACCCAAAGCTGCTGCAGAGGAAATGCAACCCCATTGGGGTAGGTCGCATACCTCTTCCAAGAGCTTCAGATCCCATAACCAGTGACACCTCCATCTTATATGGATTACGTTTCTCATTTTACTGCAACTCCCTGGCTCAGTCTGTTGAAAGATTGCCAAGCATTCAGGACAGATAAGAGAGAGCAGTATGATTCTTTTCAGAAGCCTGCTCCAGGTGCCCTCATCATGTGAAGTGAGGTGGGTGACTATAGAAAACAAGGACTATCAGAGGCCATAATGTAGAATGGAAGGCGAGAGGCGAGGGGCACTGAATTTTGCCATTGCACAGGGCACCACTGAAATTTGAGAACCCAAAGTCTGCCACTGGGACTATGGAGCAATATCATGGCAGGGAGGCTACCAGCTACCCATCCCTTGGAAGCATTGCAAGTGGCTGCAGAAGAGGACTGTGAGCAACATCATGGGAGGGGTGTTTCTAGGACTAAGGTGAAACTGTGATGCTCTCTTTTTATTTTTGCTTTATATTCATAGCATTGGGGGATGGGGGGTGTTAAGGGAGGGGTAGTACCTCTGGTGGGGGGAACGCCATGCTCCTTCTGGGGTAGTTTGTTCTGGGGTAGTTTGTTTAGCTCTGAACTTACATTTAGCTCTCACCTGTGGCTCCTAGAAGCTGTTGGCATGCAACAATGGCAACACAACGGGGACAGCTTTGACTGGCCAGCAAAACTAAGTGAGGGTAGCTGATGGGTCTCAAACCCTCGGTGAGTTAGGGACTTCCCCTGCACGTGAAGACAGGCTCCAGCAGATTGAGCGGACAAAATCAATAGTGGGTCCAATGGTCAAGAAGACAGTTTCTGCACGTGCTGTAGAGGGAAGAAAGGGGCATATGGGGTTCATTCACCTGGGAAGAAAGCCCATCTAGAAGAAGGAAAACACTGATCTTAAATCTCCACTGCCTTGTGGGATATTTTCAAGAAAAGAAAAGGCTAAGAAGTAAACTCTACACCAGGCACGTCCAACTCTATAGAGACTGTGATCTACTCCCAGTATAATAAAACTGGCAGTGATCTACCCATTGTCATTGTCCATAGTTGTTGAGCTTTTTTAAGGGGGAGCAACCAGAGTCGCAGCAACTTTTGGGAAGGATTGCATAAAATCGCTCACCAACAGTCCACAACCCTTCCTCCTTCTCCCACTCTGCCAAAGACAAAGGGAATTAGAGCTTTAATAGCACCGCCAGTGGTGCTGATAGAACATAGCGCTGGGAGTGGGGTGATCTACCAGTTGGACATTGCTGCTCTACACAACTCCAGAGTGGAGTCCCTAGGACAGTTGGACCTTGTACACCTCATTCCAGAAACTGCTGTAGCCAAGCTAATGGCAAATGCATCGCTCTGCTTTCTTTTCAACCACATCAGTGAGGCTAAGAGGGGAATCTTTTCATGTGGGCAGCCCAGGACCTCAATACACAATGCCCAGGCTTGCGCCCCAAGGTGGTCACTTCAGTGCTGCTAATGCAGCAGTTTGACTTCACCCCTGGAGGTGCAGTCCTTTGTCATTTGAGACAGATGGATGCCAATGACCATAGTATTGAAATGTGGGGGGTTTGTATGAAATTGTTACTACGTTATTGTTTTGCTATGCTGCTATGGAAAATTGTTTTCTTTTGAAATTCATTTATTATTAGATTTTACAAAAAGAAAAAAGTTTAAAACAGTACTAAATACATAACCATATAAAAAGATTTAGCTGAATCTCACAAAAACCAGAGTGCATTTTTCATTAGATTTTACAAAAAGAAAAAAGATTAAAACAGTTCTAAATACATATCCATATAAAGAGATTTACCTGGATCTCACGAAAACCAGAGTGCACGGAAACACCATTTACCTTCCCACCGCAGTGATACCAATTTATCTACTTGCGCTGGCATGCTTTCAAACTGCTAGGTTGGCAGGAGCTGGGACAGAGCAACGGGAGCTCACCCTGTTGTGCGGATTCAAACCGCCAACCTTCCGATCAGCAAGCCCAAGAGGCTCAGTGGTTTAGACCACAGCGCCACCCACACCCCACTTTATTTATTGTAAGTCGCTTTGAACACAATTGTGTGTGTGTGTGTGTGTGTGTGTGTGTGTGTGTATAAATGTGGCATACAAATAAAAGAAATGAATGAATGAATAACCTCTGGATAGGGGTACATCTGATGCCTTCTCTAGGGCATCATTGAATGGTTTTTTATCCAGCAGGGTTTAGGTTGTCTCTGTTGTGTCTTTTTGTTTCACTGCCTTATATTGCTTTTTTATTATTGTAATCATAATATGTTATAAGTTTTTAGCATTATTTTGTTTATTTGTAATATTTTTTATTGATGTAAGGCCCTATAAATCAAATTAATATTGATAATAGTACTACTACTACCAATAGTTTAGCACAATACCTGATTAACATATTGAATTTATGTTCTTATGAGAATAATACACAGGACTACAATTCCCCCTGCTCTTCAGAGTCTAGAATGAAACTAAAATATCTAAAATTAAGAACCTTTCCAGTCTGAAAAGGTGCCTATATATATATAAACATCCTCGCAGTATTCATTTGAATTCTTCTCTTTCATTAATTAAATCTTTTTCAAATATAATTAATGCTTTACAAATACACCTTTGGAAAACTAGTTTCCCTAAAAGAGTTAGTGTTTTATTATCTTTGCCTACTTGTCTTATTTGCAGGCTAACAATATCCCATTTTTCTAGAAGCTGGTAATGAAAACACATGAGATTGTTAGGGATTTATATAGATGGATTTGGCAGCCATTTAATATTTACTTAGATTGTAAGATATAATTAGAATTTAGAGGTCAGTTTCTCAGAGAATAAGTCAATCTTAACAGAATAAATGTTTGTTCACTAATTCAGTCGTGGATAAATTTTGATGTGAGACTAGAAATTGATGTGATTTGTTTATTCTGAATCTTCCAAGTGATTTTCAGCTCATCGCCATTATTTGTTTTATAGTCTTATGAACTGCAACGCCAGCCAATAAGCACAGAGGATCACACTGAAAGACTGTTGCACCAGGACAGTGTGGGTCATTGGACCAGAAATAGTTAATCCCAGAAACAGGAAAATGGCACTATCATATGCACTGGCAAGAGAGATAACATGGGAGGACAGGATTTGCTATACAGTGGTACCTCAGGTTAAGAACTTAATTCGTTCTGGAGGTCTGTTCTTAACCTGAAACTGTTCTTAACCTGAAGCATCACTTTAGCTAACGGGGTCTCCCACTGCCGCTGCGCTGCTGCTGCACGATTTCTGTTCTCATCCTGAAGCAAAGTTCTTAACCCTTGGTACTATTTCTGTGTTAGTGGAGTCTGTAACCTGAAGCATCTGTAACCTGAAGCGTCTGTAACCTGAGGTACCACTGTACTCACCATGCCCTCTATAGAATCACCTACACGCCATCTACACCATTGCAACCCTATTTATACAATACTCAGTCCAAAAACAAACATGTTTACTGAATGGAAGTTCAGTAGGGCATACCTCCTAGCAAACATGTTCATGATTGCTTGCACCGGGGCTTTCTATTTCCCAGCCAGAGCTCACCAGAGCTCAGGTGGGCGCCATTGCCATTCTAAGAGAATAAGGGAGAAGCTCATGGTGAGCTCCAGCACTTCTTTTTCTAGAAAAATAGCACCGGATGGCACTATATAATAAGAAGCTGTGGCAAGACAAGAACAATGGAATTCCCCATACTTCCATCACATAATGTGTCATCATAGTCCAAATAGTACAAATGACTGTGTACTCCAGCAGAGATAAGCAATTGTTGCTTTGCCTGTTATGTATACTCTTGTTCCTCAGGGAACATTGTTCAGAACTGTATAAACCATTTTTGATTGGTTCAAAAAGTTTTGTTACATTTGCATCCAATGCTAGCTCCAAGAAGCACAGAAGAGTTCCCAAATGGATTGCTTGGAACTACCTCAGTCATCTATATAACTTTGTATAAAGTATTTCACTATTCGCACCTCACTTTTCATTATAGCAAATTTTAAAAGTAGGCTATGAAATGACCACATGCCAAATGTCACCCAAACCAAGACCTGAACCTGTGTGCCCTAAATCAGACTTTTCTATCTTCTAGATGCTGATCTCACCACCACCCTAGTACTTGGGTAGATAGATATAAAACAGTGGGGTGGGGACAGATATAGATCTTCAAATGGGAAAGAACATCCTGCTTTTATACCAATACGTTTCTGAATGTGGTGATGGATATTTGGGTTTTGTGTGTGCTGGGGGCAGGACTATGATAAAGCATCTTAGAGAGTTTTGGGTTTTGGAACATGGGAGGCTTTCTTCTGGAGACCTACTTAAAGATGCTAGGAACTGAAGCTGATACCTTTTGCATGTAAAACAGTCCTTCAGAATTGGTGAAGGGTCATCACACCCAGAGACCCACCAAGAAAGGGCAAGCAAACAGCAGCACTAGGATTGTAGAGTTGGAAGGGACCCCAAGGGCCATCTAGTCCAACCCCCTGCAATGCAGGAATCACAACTAAAGCATCCATGACAGATGGCCATCCAACCTCTGCTTAGAAACCTCCAAGAAAGGAGACTCCATAACCTCTTGAGGGAGACCATTCCACTGTCAAACAGCTCTTACTGTCAGAAAGTTCTTCCTGATGTTTAGCCAGAATTTCCTTTCTTGTGACTGGAAGCTATCGGTTTGAGTCCTTCCCCTCCAGAGCAGGAGAAAACAAACTTGCTCCATCTTCCATGTAACAGCCCTTCAGATACTTGAAGATGGCTATCCTATCTCCTCTCAGTCTCTTCTTTTCTAGGTCTAACATACCCAGCTCCTTCAAGCATTCCTCATAAGGCTTGGTTTCCAGACCCTTGATCATCTTGGTTGCCCTCCCCTCCAGCTTATCAACATCATTTAAAAACTGTGGTGCCCAGAACTGGGCACAAAGCTCCAGGTGTGGTCTGACCAAGGCAGAATAGAATGGTACTTCCCTTGATCTGGACTTTTGTTGATCCAGCCTAGAATAGCATCAGCTTTTGTTGTTGCTGCATCACATGGTTGACTCATTGTGGTCCACCACAATGAAGTTTGTGGCCGACCAAGACCCCTAGATCCTTTTCACATGTACTGCTAGTAAGCCAGACAGTGTGGCAAGGGGCAGGGGCAGAGGAAATAATAGACTGATCAATAAATGTGAAAGTTGCCTTTGGTTCTTCAAACTCACTCTTACATCTCTATCCTCCTTCCAAGCCAATGAAAAGCATTATCAGGGTTCAAGGACACATTCCAACCAGTCCAAAAAGCATTCAATGAGGGTGTTCATCAGAGCTCATGAGGAATGTGGCATGGGAAGATGTGGAGTCTGGGGAGACTTCAAAGGATCAGCTAGATTCAGGCCTGAGGTTCTCCGTCTCTAGAGTAGAGCTGCAAAACCTTTGACAAACAAAAGGAACAGTTGAATTCCACCCCAGTACTCCCAACAAGCATATGTATAATCCCAGTATGGTCATATGGCTGAGACCTCCATTCACTTTACCCATATTTTGTGAGAGATAAATTAGTCCTAGAATACCATTTGATTACCCATCTGTAAATAAGATACTTTAATATGCAGCTATATATGAGACATTAAAATTAAATGAAGATATTTAACCAAAATTTCTTCAAGGGAAAAAGAAAAAAGAAAATGAGCACAGACTTCTCACATGTAATCATTAAAGCTCTTAAGAAGGTAGGACTTTTCGATATGGCGATAAAAAGTAATGAAGCTAGAAATGTCACCGATATGACAAGGGAGAAGGACAGAGATATATTTCATGGCATTAACAAGGGTCTCTGCCCAGTGATACATTGTCCAGGTTTCTAATTGCCACCATTGTTCATTACCATCATTCACTGAGTAAATCTACCCACCTCTGACATGTGAATCTATATTATCTTGCAATGACAGCTACAGGGCAGTTAAATCAAATTCAGAGGGAGAATACTTATCCCTTGTTGCAAACTACCATTTTAATGCATATTAATGCTTCATTGGAGGGGGGAATACCATCTGTCTTGAAGGAGGCAGTGGTGCATCCTCTCCTTAAGATAACTGTCACCGAGTGGCGAAAAACCAATTTGGGGGCAAGGTGCTTGAGAAGGTGGGATGCTTTGGCTTCAGGTATGCTTGGAGGAAACTGATTACATGGATCCATTCCAGTCCGGCTTCCGGCTTGGCCACGGCACTGAAACTGACAAGGTAACCCTGGCTAATGACATTTGTTGGAAGAAAAATAGGGAGACTGCCACCCAGCTCATTCTCAGCAGCTATCAACCACAAAGCCAGAGTTGGGGGTCACTGTTCTGCTCCTATGTCTAGGGCCATTTCCAGAAAGTAGTTATGGGAGGCTACTGTTCGGTACCATGGGCCTCCTGTGGCCTCCTGCAGGTTTGAGTCTTGTTCCTCCATGCTATTGGACATCTATCTGAAGCTGCTAGGAGCTATCAGCAGGAGATATGAAATGAAGTGTTGTCAATATGCAGATGACATCCAGCTCTTACTGTTTGTTGCATCTAAATCAGGACAGGCAGGTGAGGTGTCAGACTGGTGCCTGGAGGCTGTGATAGGCTGGATGTGAGCCAATAAATTGAAGCTGAATCCTGAAAAGACATAGGTGTTGTGTGTCACAGGGGCAGCCTGCTGTGGACAGAGTAGCAGTCTTGGGGGCACCTTGGTGGCTAGGAATGCCTTTTTCCAACTCTGTCTAGTTCACCAGCTGCGGCCTCGTTTGGACAGAAATGACTTGGCAACTGTAATCCATGCTCTTGTAATTTACAAATTAGGTTATTATAATGTATTCTGCATGGGGCTACTCTTGAAGATGACTCAGTACTTAGTAAGGTTGAGCAACATAAAGAATAAATTGTCTGTCTCAGGCAGAAGTTTTTATTTTATAGTGATTGTAATTTTATTCCAAAATGTAAGAATACTCAAAGAATGTAAATGTAGATGAATTAAATTTCAAAGATTTCCAAGACAAAGGGTATAAAGGGACATGTTTCTTTAAGCCTACAAATCCCACAAGGTATCATGGTGGCCACCAGCTTTGAGGGCTTTTAGAAGAGGATTAGTCGAATTTCATGGAATATAAGGCTTATACTGCCTACCAATCAGGGTGGTTGTGTTCTACCTAAACTGTAAGAGGTAGGATGTCGCTGAACGCCAGTTACTGGGAATCACATTGCTTTGCTCAGGTACTGCTTGAAGGTTTTCATAGATATCTAGTTAGCCACTGTGAAAGCAAGATGCTGAATAAGATGGGTCTTTGATCTTCTCCAGCAGGGTTCTTCTTATGTTCTTACATGACCCATGAGGCCTTTAGTTTAATACATTTGTCCTAATAAGCAACTATAACAAGTAAATGCATCACTTATTACTCTGACCTCTTTCACCTTGGCTGGATCTACACAAATCTTAAAAAAACACTAAGGAAAAAAGTATATAGCTCTCAATGCAAATTTCCATTTGCAGCAGCACCTGGTGTCACATTATATAACACATTTTAACGCTGTAATTGACCTGTGTAGCTGTTCCTCGCTCTGCCCCTAGCCCAAGGTAAACCTGGCTAGTAGTTGTTGTTGTTTAGTCGTTTAGTCATGTCCGACTCTTCGTGACCCCATGGACCAGAGCATGCCAGGCACTTCTGTCTTCCACTGCCTCCCGCAGTTTGGTCAGACTCATGTTCGTAGCTTCGAGAACGCTGTCCAACCATCTCGTCCTCTGTCGTCCCCTTCTTCTTGTGCCCTCCATCTTTCCCAACATCAGGGTCTTTTCCAGGGAGTCTTCTCTCCTCATGAGGTGGCCAAACTATTGGAGCCTCAGCTTCACGATCTGTCCTTCCAGTGAGCACTCAGGGCTGATTTCCTTAAGAATGGATAGGTTTGATCTTCTTGCAGTCCATGGGACTCTCAAGAGTCTCCTCCAGCACCAGAATTCAAAAGCATCAATTCTTCGGCGATCAGCCTTCTTTATGGTCCAGCTCTCACTTCCATACATCACTACTGGGAAAACCATAGCTTTAACTATACGGCTAGTAGTTAATGAATTATAATTGAAGTCATAATGAGAAGGAATTGTTTAATTTTAGAATAAAATAGTGCAGTGGCATAGCGTGGGTTGCCAGTGCCCGGGACCGGATGGAGTGGTGGAGAGGGAAACGGATGGAGTACATATGCGCATTCAACTGCCTAACTGCTTCTGCATCAACCAGGATATTGCAGCTACAGAGATAAGAAAAGAATAGTCATTCCGTTGTCTGGAGAGGTCACTTCCCAGTTTACATGGAGAAGCTGTTTTCAATGTTGCTCAGCAACAGAAGTGTACAGCAGCACTGAGGCTGCACCAGGTGTTGAAATTTTGTGCCCCCAACAATTTTGCACCCAGGGCAACCGCCCCTGTGCCCCCTCATGCTACACCACTGAAATGGTGTTTGCTCCATTCCAGATAATTAATAAGGATATCATTAGCCACAACAGCATGATTTTCTGAAGTTTCAAAAAGAAGCAGGGTAACTTATGTGGAGCTTTTCTCCATAGCCTCACTATCAAAGTCTGTACAAATGTGGCATGTACATTTAACAATAAGAGCTGACCATTTTTCTACCTATGTACTCCACAGATATAAATTAACCCAGATGAATAATTAATTATATCTGATTACCTCATTAACTTAATTACAACATTAATATTCATTAAGTTCAATTTTTTGGTAGCAGTATTAACATTTTGGTAATGCTCCAA
The DNA here is from genome assembly GCF_027172205.1 of Podarcis raffonei. Classification (NCBI taxonomy): domain Eukaryota; kingdom Metazoa; phylum Chordata; class Lepidosauria; order Squamata; family Lacertidae; genus Podarcis; species Podarcis raffonei. The sequence continues at coordinate 19,494,994 of NC_070618.1, forward strand.
TAGTCTCATTATCAGTTCTTACCCATCACTTATTCTGAAAGCATTAACAAAATAGTAATTTTACATTTTCTTATGCAGAACTTTTTTAGTTACCCTGAATGAGAGAACCAACACTTCATGTAGCTATTATTCTTTTCTGATATCTAGGTTGCCATCCTATACTCATGTACTTGGAAGCTGACCCTGCTGAAATCAGCTGAATTTACTTTTGAGTAGAAATGCATAGGACTGTGCTATAAGTTCACCTGCCTAAAGTCAATGGGATTTAATTCCAAATTATGTATATGATTGATCAACATTGATGCAATCATATGCAGACTTAGCTGCTTCATTACACTTGTGTGTAATGACCTCCTGTAAGGGTGCCTAGAGGATGTAAGCTGACAGAGCTGAGGCCAGGTCACTAAGAGAGGAACACATAAATGAATAGTTGCATTTAGCATGCCTGGTTTTTAATCTTCTAATTAACAGCCATAGTTGCTCAGACCCTGTGGTGCATGGAAAGTGGGATTTAACCATCTCCCTCCTATGCTTCTGATGTAAATGGCTGCCCAAAGGTGCTACTAGCCCCAGGGGAAATAGCAGCTTTGGGGGGGGGGGTTATCTGAGAGAGAGACAAAAACAACTGAAGTTGCAAGGGGGAAATGGTTCTGCAAGTGCACATATGCAGAGGGGCAATTCCATGCCCTGCACCAGGTTTAGACCACTGCCAGAGGCTAATCAATGGTTCATGGAGAAAAAAAATTGCTGGAACCATGTTTCTTATATTTTGATCCCACTGTCCAGATAAAAGCCATGTCCCAAAGTCGCTCACAATGATTGCAATTCAAAACGCATGTGTCACTAACAGAAAGTGTACGCAAATGAAACTAATCAGGCTTACAAACTAAAAGGCAGTGGGATAATAGATGGAAAGGTAGGAGATCAATTTGAAAAGGCCAGAAATGTTTTTAGAGATAGCTGAATTTATTTTATTGGTTTTAGAGCATTTACTTCATATAAAACTTCAATGGCTTTATACTGTGAAGCAGTCTATAAATTTGAATAAGAATACCACAACATACCCTCCAAGATTTCTCTGATGAAAACAGGGATGTCCTATTCCATAATAATAATAAAATATTTATTATTTATACTCCATCCAACAAAGGCCAGAGTGACCTTTTGCAGTTTACTCCACTGAGCAGAGTTTGTTGGATCAGGAAGCTGGAAAGCAGGTATCACTCCTATACATTTCTGTTCGTGGAATTCAGTAGGACTTTGCTTAAGTGTGTACAGAATTTCATCCTCTGAAGAACACTTCTCTACTTATTTATAAACATGCTATTTACCTAGTTGGAGGATGGAGCAAGCTTGTTTTCTCCTGCTCTGTAGGCTAGAACCTGAATCAATGGATTCAAGAAAGGAGTTTCTGTCTAAACACCAGGAAGAACTTTGTAACAGTAAGAGCTGTTTGACAGGGGAACAGACTCCCACAAGAGGTGTTGGACTCTCTTAAATAGGGGATGGATGATCATCTGCCATGGATGCTTTAGCTGAGATTCCTGAATTGCTGGGTGTTGAACTAGGTGACCCTAAGTGTACTCCACAATTCTAAGTTTCTGCTTAGGTATTTACCTGGGGTCTCATTGCAACTATGAACTCAGTCGCAAAACTCTCAAAAGACATGCTTTGTATTTAACTCCCCATTGCTTCTACTTTCCTCTTTAATGCACTGAATTATGCCAAGTGATACATTTGAACCAAAATGAGCCTCTCTGTAGAAGAGGTCAAGTTCTGTTTACTGGGAGACCCAAGAGATGTAAAACAGCAGCAGCAACACAAGGCATGCATATTGCTCAAGTGCCACTTTCTGTACTGTGTTCATTTTCACTCTCTTTGACTGAGCTGGGCAATAGCAGGCTCCATATATCTTGATACTTGACTCCGGGTGTTGCTTAAGGTTCAGCAGCAGCAAGTATTGTAACAGCACAGCTGAAATTACTTTCCTGTTTATTACCACAGTTTACTTTTTGATTCCTTAATGAAAGAGGCGCATTTAGTATTCTCTTGGGAGACAAGTGTTACACCAAAACCCTTTGCTTAAATTGCTCTGGCTCACGCAGCAAGTAGCCAAGCAGAAAATAAAATGTCACTTTCGACAAGACTACTTAGTTTGTTGCGGGGAGTGGGGGGGGAAGTGTTATTAAATAATTCAAGCAAAAACAAATGTAGCATTAATTAATGGGGCAGAGGAAATGGATTTAATGTTGCAATATTTCTGAAAGGCTATTAGAAGGAGCCTGAAGATCTACTCAGCTTTATCCTTGGTAAAAGTTATGTATTGTGTAATGTAGCATAAATATCTTTGTGACTAGAAACTATTATGGATTGGTGATTTGAATGTTAAATGTAAGAGTTATTAAGTCTAGCTGAAAGCCACAGAGCGAAATTGAAAGGGAAACCTAATTCATTTCCTGTTTAACATCAACTCTTCTAGCAATGCCATGAAATGGCTCTGAACTTGAAATTTAACAAATATTATGCAGGGTAATCGAAAAGGCAATGCTTGTTTTCTTGTTGTGAGTTTATTTTCACTTACTGTGAATAGGTCTGGGTACTGAGAATTTGGTCATCACTCTTTCGGGGTGGAAGGGAGTTAGCTGAGTTAGTTTAGATCTACTGATCTAAACCTTGAACTGGTTTTAGCCTTTCTACAACACAGAACTATGAATTCAGGCTACATAAACTGGAATTTTTCATAGTAAATGCCGCTATGCACAAATTGTTCCTTAAGGGCAGAGTGAAGAAGGGATATGCTCCTGTGTTGAATCCTTGATAGCTCAAATAATGGATTTTGGGTAGCGGGGCAAGAAAACCCCTCTACCTGAGACTGGAGGACCACTGTCAATCACAATTGACAGTAGTAGACTAGATGGACCAATAGTCTGATTTGCTAAAGGGCCATGTGATGATACTTTCCATGGAGCCAAAGCCTTTAGGACATTCTCCCACTTCTTTGTTTAAAATGTGGGTATACAGGCTGGGCTGAAGTTTATGTATAATGTATAAACATATAGATATGTGTTGGAGGGATACGATTGTGTCATTATGTTGTCATATGAAGACACTTAATGCAAAATATTTAAATACTAGAATTGGTCTACTGACAGGAAAATTCTAATAAAGTTTATTTTAAAGTTTATAAAGTATAAGGTGATTCCATATTATAACATGACCAATGCATTATAGCATTTAAGCCCAATTCTGCACACCAGAAATATAGTGGTACCTTGGGTTACAGATGCTTCAGGTTACAGACGCTTCTGGTTACAGACTCTGCTAACCCAGAAATAGTACCTCGGGTTAAGAACTTTGCTTCAGGATGAGAACAGAAATCGTGCTTCAGTGGCGCAGTGGCAGCGGGAGGCCCCATTAGCTAAAGTGGTACCTCAGGTTAAGAACAGTTTCAGGTTAAGAATGGACCTCCAGAAAGAATTAAGTTCTTAACCCGAGGTACCACTGAAGCATATGGTTGATCCTGCAGACTTCTGATATTTTTTGTTTGTTTTGCTTTCACTAAAAACTTCATTCACTTCATTCTTCATTCATTAAAATTGCATTTGTTTTGTTCTTCATTTGCAATTATTTCATCTGTTTTATTTTATGTTGCTTTTAGTGGAAGACCTAGCTGCTTTCCTGTTACCCAGAATGAGTAAATAATGAATATATCGCCATTCTGAACTCATTATTCACTCCAGTATTCATTTTGTAATGAAAAACAAAGAAAATGAATGGCTCCATTCATTTTGATTTTTCATTCATTACAAAATGAATAGACACCACAACTAGTGATCAGTTGGGAGCTATTATCATGTGGCAACAAGTCCTAGGTCTCTCCCACTCATCATGACTATGTGCTGTCACAGGCTTCCACGACAATCCTATATAGTCTTCAGCATAAATGAAATAGATGAACGGGGGGGTGGGGCTTGGGGGGGGTTCTGTAGCACTGTCTTAACTGCATGTTCTTAGCAACCCAATCTTCTCTAGTGTTTTGAAGGATGTGTTTTGAAAGATGCATTTCATGTGTTTCATCAACAAAGGTGTGTTGACAGGACTTGTTTTCTGATTTAAAAAGCAGATAGCTAATCAGAGCAAAAGTAAATATCATGGTATCCTTGCAGTTCCTCAAGATACTGTGAACACTAATTACCTTTTGGAAAGCTTTTTTTTTTTTTTTTTTTTGCTGCATTGGCAGTATGTCTGGAACACTGGTTCGGTTTTTAATTAGCTCTGTTAATGCAGATTTTATGTATGTAAAAAACAAATGCCATCACCTAAATAAACAAAGTAATTTCAAAAGTCTTGGGTTAACAAAAATTTATACTTTTGCAACATTGTATTTGTTAGGCAATTTGTTATTAATTGCAAGAAACTTCCTTTGTGCTTTAATAAGAGCATAATTTTTTTTTTTCCTGATGGCATTCGCAAAGCAATTTAAGAATTGTGAATAGAAGAATATTTCAGTTATTTATATCTGGATAGTGATGCCTTCGCTATTTCTTCATGCATCTGCAGTGGGATGATCATATTTTCTCTTGCAGCATCAGTTAAACAAGCAGATTTAAGTGACGGTTGCACAGCAAGTCCCTCTAAAACGGTTAGTGGGAAGAACTTGGTGACCACATCATAATGCCCTTCCGTCATGCATAGCAAAGGAAAAAGGCAAAGACTGGGCAACATCCCAAAGTCAGGCCATCTGCACCTAGCTGACAAGTGTTCAATTTCAAGCAACAAGATGAAACCCTTCCTGTATTCAGAGCTACAGTTAGACCTATCTGAAAAATCAATCCACATTGTAGAATGGATCCTGAGCTTTTTATCTGAGGCCCTTCTCTGTGTTGAAGGCCCACCCCATAGAGGTTTGGAGGGTGGCAACAAGAGAACAGGCCTTTTCTGTTAGCTCCCCAATTGTGCAATTCTCTCCCCAGAGAGGCTCACCTGGTGCCATCACTACCTGTCTTTAGGTGCCAGGCAAAAACATTCCTCTTTACTCAGGCCTATGGCTATTACATAATCTATGGTCTGCGAAAATGTGGGGGAGTGGACTGTTATTATGATACTGATTTTATTATTAGGCTGTCAGTATGCTTTTTATTATGTTTTCATCATTGATCCCACCGCCATGGGATCTTCTGATAAAGGACAGTACAGTGGTACCTCAGGTTACGAACTTAATTCGCTCTGGAGGTCCGTTCTTAACCTGAAACCGTTCTTAACGTGAGGTGCGCTTTTGCTAATGGGGCCTCCCGCTGCCGCCACACTGCCAGCGCCCAATTTGTGTTCTCATCCTGGGGCAAAGTTCTCAACCCGAGGTACTGCTTCTGGGTTAACGGAGTTTGTAACCTGAAGTGTTGGTAACCCAAAGCATTTGTAACCGGAGGTACCACTGTATATACATTGAAATAATAATAAGAACAACAACAACAATATGATGGACCAAATACACAGATTTAATATTCGCCAGTTGGTTTTGCAACTGCTGTTGCAGATTTTTGCACTTATTACTTTGTGAATGGATTGTATATAGGCTACATATGTTTCCAAGTGTCCATTTGAACACAGAAATTCATCCTTGCTTGCCACACTCTGCCATACCCAGCCATGAATAACTTATACCTAGCACATGTAAGATCAGGATACCAATCTTGTTATGCAGCAGGGGCAGTTACTGAAAATACCAGCACAGGCTGGCTGGACAACAGTAGCGTGTCTTCTCTGCTTTCGGCTGTAGGGGAGACCTCAGTGACATGATATTTATTTATCAGGTAACCCAACCTGACTGGCTATGTGGTTCCGTCATATCATCACATTTAGTACATAATCACTGACGGTCTAGGATTGTGCAAAACAATGATGTCATTTCTGGCAGGAGTGGGTGGTGGAGCGATGGTATCAGAAAATCAGCAGATCAGGTGAACGAAAGCTGTTAACAGGTATAAAACCTCAGGCATTTGGTGGGGGGAGACACATTTTAATGTATATTTTAACAATGCTAATAAAATGCAAGATTTTCAAACCACAATTTTCCAGGTAAAGATCAAACCCTTTAAGTGCAGTGCCAACTTAAAGAGAATGCAAAATTTGGATGACTAGATTGCTACAACATGCAGAGTCTTGTGTCATCTGTCTTGCAAGTTGTTCACAGTTATGCGGTGGGCAAATTTGTGATGCAATACCAAATTTCATGACAATATGCATCCGCTGTCATCAGCTAATGAATAAACATAATACGATATTGTCTCTACAGTGATCTGAAATACCATCTTTGTATAAGCTTACTTGGCAGAAGGTGAAGTTTTTTCTTAACATTTATGTCGGCATTCTTAGGAGAGAAATCTCTACATCCATCTCCAATTTCTCCTGTCCAGGCACATGCAATCTTTTCTTTACAGTATGTTGTTTCTCCCACCACCAGGAAAGAAAATAGGAAACTAATGTAGCCATCAATACTTCCTGAAGCAAGAAGCACACTTTCTAAAGGGCAGATAAAAACTGGTCCACAGTAATAATCATAGCACTTAAGGTCTGCTCAATTTTTTTATTTTTATTGCTTTATCTTGCACCTGCTGTGTTCCTACGGTGGCAGCCTAGAGAACATATTAGTCCAAGCACTAATGCAGCCCACAGTTCAGTTAGCAACACATTTCAGTCACCAGGAGTGATTGCTGGCATTCAGCAGACAGAGTTAACAAACTGTAACCACCAAAGAAGGCTTGCTGATGAAAACACACAGTGGATTTGGCTCTCAAATAAGCTCTCATTTGAGCAACCCGTCAGCCTAAATTCTTGGTAGCCCATCAGAAGCTGACACACGCTTCTGGAGTATCTTCCACACAATCATTGTATTGTATCTTGCTCACTATTAATGTCTAAGCTACAAACCTAGGGTGGATCTACACACGGGGGTGGGGGGTGCTATAAATAAGTCAGACATTTAATCGTGATAACAAAATTTTAAAAGCGCTATGGAAAATCACAAATAATTTTTTTTTGGCTTCTGGTGTTGCATGTTTATAATGCATTCAACACACTGTTTTTGACTAATATAGCTGAGTCCCTAATTTTCCTAATTCCCAGACCTAAGAACCCCACACCCTCTATCTTATTCAGATTAAGTTTCCGTTTATTGGCCCATCACCACATCAAGTCAATGGTCCAGCTCTGCAAAGCCTAACCTGATTAGAAATAGAGCTGAGTGCCATCTACATCCTGTACCCCAAATATCCTGATAACATATTTCAGAGGCTTCATAGAAATATACAGAGAGATACAGTAAAATTCGTGGAACTTATTTTTTTAATTTTTGCCTCATAAAATACCTTGTAATTGATTGAAGCTATCATTTCCAGTTCTCATAGGAAATACAAATTGAGTCTGCAGTGAAGTAGTGTGTGGGAAAGAGGCCAGTTCAGGCAGAAAACTAGCTTTCTCTTTTTATGGTTGTCTACATGGAAATGTGACACGAAGGCTGGAAACACCAACCTCGCTGTGTGGGAATCCCTTGCAGACAACTGCAGTGCCTGGAGACAGACAGTCAGGTGACATGCAGCCACAGAAGTGACCAGAGGAGGAATGACCTCTGGGAGGACCACAGAGAGAAGAAACACCATAGTGCAGCAGCAGCAGCAGCAGCAGCAGCAGCAAAAACAGACGCCTTCATCTGCTTCAGCGGCAACAAAACATGTCTCTCCTGTATTGGTCTCTACAGCCACAGCAGGTGCTGCAACCTTCCAACAGTTTGACCTCCATTGTATTGTGAGACAGACAACATGGAGTACAATTAACACATAGGGAACTTGTAAGCAAACTACCCATGTGAAACTTGAGCCCAGTCAAGGAATATGCATGTTTGCATGTGTGTATACAGGCACTAATGCTATATTCTGCGTAATAAAATGACCCCAAATATGAAGATATGGCAAATGAGATTGTCCTGAATGTAATATGAATTATACATCCCATCTTTACTACATAGCAATAAAGTAAACAAGCATGAATGTCCCCTATTCAGATAATAAATGCCTGTGTACCTTGGAAAAAACCTGAAATATATATCATGCCATTTTCTGTTCAGTTAAAAGAAAATAAAGAGGATTATTACTTAAATGCCAACAACCAGTGCTCATTCTGTTGTTGTGATTGTTGGAATGTATGTCTACCAGTGGTGAAAGCATTAATGTGTGTTGCAGTCACTTTCAATATTGAGAGCAACAAATCAAAAGGGAATGTTTTGCCCTATAAGTTCTAAACAAGAGATTTCTTAATGAGGACAGAGAAGGTGAGCAGGCTTTAGGCAGTGGTACATTAATGACAATAAAAAATGGGATAATCATTGGTGTGCTTATAACCAGGATAGTGATTATGTGTAATGGAAATTTCTTAACAGATTTCTGATTGAAATGTAGGATCTTGTTTTTGTTTTTTCTTCTCCAACGCTGATTAGCACAGCAGAACAAGTTGTTCTTCTGGAGCAGGTTATGTTCTGGTCACATACTTGCCCCTGGAGTAATCTCACCAAAATCAATGATTTGGGATTAAGTGCTTTGAGGAATCTGTAAGAGTTTTGCTTACAGATTCTGGGTTGGTGCTGTAAGTTGTTGAAACCATTTTCTTTTCTTTCTTTCTTTCTTTCTTTCTTTCTTTCTTTCTTTCTTTCTTTTTAAAACAAACAAATACATCTACTTTCATAAATGGCATTTCCCTCTACACTCTCTTTATAGTTCAAAGCTGCTCTTTTTTTTTCAGAACATAAAGTGACTCCAATTTCTAACTCAAGGGAATATTCTGAGCAAAAGCTGAAAAAAAGCTTATACATGCGGCAAGCGGAAGAACAATATAAGAACGGCAAGTCATTATTGTCTCTCTGTTCACTTTGCACAGGTCAAGCATCTTCTGTTTCGCTCCTTACCCATTATTTGCCAAAGGAATTACAAAACATCCACTTGGCGAGCACCATTAGTTATTTTTGAAAATATGTGTTGCTTTGAGATCCTTAAGTCACAATGGTGGGAAGAGAAAAGAAAAGGAAAATATGTGAACAGCCTAGCACATCCAGCCTAGCAAAATCCAGATGCAAAAGACAAACAAAACCATTGCTCTGATATTCTATATCATATTCACAGTCAGCATTCTGGACCCAGAAATGCCCAATAATCTGTGGAGAACCTCATGATGCTATGAGTGGCCATAACAAATTTGTCAAGGGTCAAAAACAAAAGAGTGCAGAAACCTGCCACCACCACAACCACTAGTATATAGCTAAGGTAAATCTAACACATTCCATGTGCAATATTGTCCCTTCAGACTGCAGTAATGTGTTATCTTTGGGGAAGAATAAGTTCACCTCTATTATTGCATCAAGAACATATTGCAGAATACACTCACAATAAAACACCAGTCTGGAAACGGCCCAAACAGGTATTTTAAAAACACCCTTAGAAACATTCTCCTTAAAGGGGGATCTGACCTTTCACAAATCTGGCCCTGGAACTTCCTACATCTTGGAGAAGTAGAGGATGAAAAAAATAAAATTAAAAAACCTAACAGCAATTTTAATTGCAGTCAAGGAGTACTAGAGAATCATTTAAAAAGTGTAATCATTCTCTTCAACATATGGTACTCATTCTTTATTAGGTTTATATTCCTTGACTTTTGCACTCTTTTATTGTAGCTAAATTGTTAGCTAATGCTGGTCTTGGGCAGGAAATATTTCCCTAACTAGCACGGTAATGAAGCCATTTTGCATATGCTGCTTTACTGTTCCAATATAATTAACAATCTTGTTTGTTAATCCAGAGCATTTTTTTGCAGCCCTTATGGTACTGGGCTTGCATTGTTTATCTGCAATTTTTTCGATAAAAAATCCAGTTATTTATTTCAGCCAGATTCCTCTCAGTCTACCATTGTGTGCCATCATTTTATTTGCTTTTTCAAGTGACAGATACTTCTCCATTTTTACAGTGTCCAAATAAAAGCACTGGCCCAGTTTTTATTCATTTGCTGTACCCAATTACTACATGTGCCACTAGGGCAAGATTTCAAACACTTTCTCTTCATGGTCTTGATTAAAAGGGGCTTGCACTAATTCCCCCCATAATTATTGACAATTCATTCAACGGGATATCTAAGGTGTGTTCAGGTTCAAAGTGTGGATATGGAATGCAAGCTTCACCCCCAACATCTTCAGGACCGCTGACCTTTTCTCCTGACCTGTACACCATGTTGCATGAGGAAGATTTGCAGGGAGCTTCTACTCACATTTGCTTGAATGCAAGTAGGTACCTCTCCTCAAGTGGAGATCCTGCTTTGTCAGATTCTGCCCTGGCCCATTCAAGCTTGTGCAAACACAATGCAGCCACCCTTCATTCATACTCAGCAGGGCTGGCTTAGAATTTCATCGTTGCCATGACAGCTGTGAGGCTGCCCCAGCCTTACCCAGGAAGCAGGGCAGACCCTGGATCTATCCCTTCGCCCAATAGGTGATCGTTTCTGTGGGTGGAATTGTCATCACCCTGTTGTCATGGACCAACCATTTCCTCATTAAGTGTAATCTGATAGTAGTCATTTTCCTTCCCTTGCATGGTTGGGGATCCAATTAAGATGGCCCTGAATGCTCTGTGGGATTTCCAGGCTAAGAGTGTCCCTGTCATGGAACAGTGAGATCAAGCACACTGATATGATCACTCTTGGGTGCCCTCTCCAACCCTTTTCCAGAAACAAGCCTTTAGGAATGTGTTCTTGATGTTATTTCATTATTATTTCTTAAATTTGTATGCCACCCTATACCTGTAGATCTCAGGGTGGTTCACAACATAAAATCACAACATAAAGAACAGAAAATACGTAAGAATTTAATGACACAACCTGCATCATACTGAAGCTAGAAGCTCTCAAAGAACAATGCTTACATAAAATTTATCAGTAAAGGAACTTTAATTACTGGGGTCCAAGAAGCAGCAGTCATACGTAAGTATACCTTAAGACAAACTTATTGTGCCTTGGGCCAGTATCTCCAGCGCCGATCGTGCATCGGGCCAGAGGCGGGGGGGTGTATATCCATACGCATGCACACACACTATTTCTGGTGCACTTCTGGGTCAGAGGAGTACAGGAAATAGCTTGTGTGCATGTGCATGGGTCTCCTCCGACCCAGATGTGCACCAGAAATAATGCTTGCACATGCATAAATAATGCTTGTGCATGTGCACAAGCTATTTCTGGTGCTCCTCCGACCCAGAAGTGGGCAGCCGTGCAGCGCTGGTAAGAGCGGGCAGCGACAGCGGGTGGCGGGGGTCAGATAAACAAGTCCCTTGGGCCTTATCCAGCCCGTGGGCCTTAGTTTGGGGACCCCTGCCTTAAGATGATGTTATAATTAATCATATCCAACTACTGTCCCCACTGTGTTGGAGACCCTCTGGAGCAGAATTTTGGGTGCAGTTACAATTAATGAGTGATATCCAACTACTGTCCCCACTGTGTTGCAGACCCTCTGGAGCAGAATTTTGGGTGCAGTGCAGGCACATAGGGCTACCGAAGGAGGGGGAATTGCTCCCCTCCAAAAAATCCCCCTCCCTTCCTGTTCTGATGATGAATGTCTTCTATCAGTAGAGGGACACCTTAGCATGTTCTCCTAGTTCCCAGTTGCTGTCACCTACATAAAACAATGTATGTTCAAATTCCATAGTGGGAGCTAAGAGAACCACAACCAGAACAAAGCATGCAAATTAAATAGATTTTGGCACACTGCTCAGTTAGTTCCTCATTGCAGAATGTGAGATCTCTTGTTATATAGACTTTGGAATTTCTTGTCATATAATTCCCATTCCTACCTCTCATCATCTTGTTAAAGACTTAGCAGATCATTTTTTAAAAATTATTTTTTAGTCCTTGAAAGCTGGAGTCTTTTGAAACAGACCATTATTGTTAAATTTATTTTTTTAAAAAAAGGCGGAGTCTACTTAGCACAGGAACGGTTGCATCTGAACCAAACACGACAAATTCATGAAGGATGAAGCTATCAATAGCTACTATACTCTTCCTCCATGGCCAGAGACAATGTCCTTCTGATTACCAGCTGCTGGAAACCACAGGAGATGAGAGTGCTGGTGGGCTCATATCCAGCTCACCTGCTTTTCTTCTGGCTGGCCACTGCGAGAACAGGATGCTGGACTAGATTGGCCACTGGCCTGATCCATCAGGGGTATTCTTATATTATATTGTTCTTATTTTTCTGTTATTGTTCTGAAGTCTAAAGGCTCCCATCATGCTGCAGCTAAGCAGGACTGGCTCTAGCCAGTGCCTGGATGGGCAACAGACTTGGAACCACATAGACTTCTCCTTGGGTTCCATGACAGAAAACTATTGGGATGAAAGAATTGTTCACAAAGGTTTATACTGAAGTATTTTATTTCCACTGATCTAGTGCTATGTTCCCTAGCCGGAATCCCTAGCTGGAATTAAGGTTGCCGGAAGAAATATCAACAACCTCAGATATGCAGATGACACAACCTTGATGGCAGAAAGTGAGGAGGAATTAAAGAACCTTTTACTGAGGGTGAAAGAGGGGAGCGCAAAATATGGTCTGAAACTCAACATCAAAAAAACGAAGATCATGGCCACTGGTCCCATCACCTCCTGGCAAATAGAAGGGGAAGAAATGGAGACAGTGAGAGATTTTACTTTCTTGTGCTCCATGATCACTGCAGGTGGTGACAGCAGCCACAAAATTAAAAGACGCCTGCTTCTTGGGAGAAAGGCGATGGCAAACCTAGACAGCATCTTAAAAAGCAGAGACATCACCTTACCAACAAAGGTCCGTATAGTAAAAGCTATGGTTTCCCCAGTAGTGATATATGAAGTGAAAGCTGGACCATAAAGAAGGCTGATTGCCGAAGAATTGATGCTTTTGAATTCTGGTGCTGGAGGTGACTCTTGAGAGTCCCATGGACTGCAAGAAGATCAAACCTATCCATTCTTAAGGAAATCAGCCCTGAGTGCTCACTAGAAGGACAGATCGTGAAGCTGAGGCTCCAATACATTGGCCACCTCATGAGGAGAGAAGACTCCCTGGTTGCGGGCAGGCCCCCAGGCCGGTTCCTCCTCCCCTGGCGTGGGTGGAGTAATGCCATCATGCCAGGGTGGCACCACAATCACACCGGCTTCCTGGCCAATCACTTTTGTGTGGGGTGATTGTGGAGGGGGGATATAAAAGTGGCGGTGTGATGCTTGCCAGGCCCCTGCTTCACACTGCCAAACACCCGCCCACCTGCCCTTTATTTTAGATGTCCTCTGGCCTTGCTTTGGACTTCGATTGGTCACCTGTCTTGGGATGGGAGCCAGGTAGGAATTTTTCCATTTGACAGATTGGCACAGGCCACTTGGTTTTCGCCTACCTCTTAGCAATCGTCACAACTTTGTAAGCTTTGGCAGTTAGGCATTGGCTCATTGATTTGGGGGGGGGAGGGGAGGTCGGCCATCGCCTGCCCCTCCATTGACCAAGGGTATTCCGTTAAAGGAATCGAGGGCCTGGTTCCTGTCCGAAGTCTGCTTGAGGGGCTACGGCCATGCCAGGTCTCTGGGGACACCGAGAAGAGCTACAGGCGGGTTTCCCCAATGTGGCTTCCTCTTTGGGTGGTTTACCCTTACTGACTTCCTGCAAAGGGGGCAGGAGTCCGATACAGTGGTACCTCAGGTTAAGTACTTAATTCATTCCGGAGGTCAATACTTAACCTGAAATTGTTCTTAACCTGAAGCACCACTTTAGCTTATGGGGCCTCCTGCTGTTGCTGCGCCGCTGGAGCCCGATTTCTGTTCTCATCCTGAAGCAAAGTTCTTAACCTGAAGCACTATTTCTGGGTTAGCGGAGTCTGTATCCTGAAGCGTATGTAACCTGAGGTACCACTGTATAGTCCTTTGCCAATGCCTAAGCCAGTACCATTCACATTTCTGTAATCAATAAAGTTGTGGCCTAAAATTTTGTCCAATAACCTTAAACCAAAATTCTGTGTCAGTGTGAATTTTATTCTAACGAGGGGCTGGTTTGGGGGCCTTGCCACGCAACAACCCAAAGAGTGAACTGTAAAGAGATATATGTAGGAATTGTTGTAGGACACAGAATGCCTGAGTTTTAAGTTAGTCCTTTGCCTCTGAAAACTCAACAGAACCAAGAAGTTTTTCCAAAATACAAGGCACTTGTGGGAGATAAAAGCTCTCTTTGAAATGTTTGAATGCAACTTTACATTCATTAATCACCAATTGAGCTGAAGTGTAATTTATGCATATTCCTTTACAATATGAAATGTGCCACTGTAATTTCCATTGTAGTTGTAAACAATATCGTTTCAAGGCTGAAATCAAGGAAATAAAGGGCTAGATAATAACTTTTAATGTTTCCCTAGAAAGTATGGCAAACATTTCAAAAAATTTTTGCAAATGTTTGGGTGTTCACATATTCATCACTGAAAAAGATGATTTGCATCATCAAAAGACAATACTATTCTGCATAAGATTTGCACACGCATATATTTATGCAAATTTAGAATAAATATTCATATTAAAATCAGAATACATGGAAATTACCAGAATGGGGAGCTGTGGCCAAGGGACCTCTGTGCCTGCTGTGCAGGTGCTAAATGCTGATGAACAACTTCCACTATCACTTCTTATGGTTCTTTATCTTAGAATTAACTTCAAATAACCTTCAGTCTGTCTCCCATTGTTCCTTCTTGGCTTTACCAACCCTTCTTCCAACTGGAAGCATCAGATTTTTATGGGCTGTTCAGGAACCTACACCAAGGAACTTTCTGAATTCTGGCAAGCCTGAATTCTTCCTGGAACTGTTGGCTACTCATGTATACTCTCCTTCATGATTTCCCCTTTCTTCCCTTTCTTATACATGCCCTTCTTAAATCTCAGCTCATCTGTAAGCTCCTTATGCAGCCATACCTGTTTCTTTAGATGCTTCCCACTTTTCTTTCTTGTTGGAATTGTTGACATTGTCACCTGTAAGGAACTTGTAACCATCTTAGACTCCCTTCTCACTGAGTTCCATGGGTTCCATGTTTAATATAAAATTTGCTGCATCTTTTACCATTATCCATCTGTTATATAACCATAATTATCCTGAATAATTCCACATTACAAGGGTCATTACATCCCTGCCAAAAAGCTTAACTGTTTAGAGCAGGGGTCAGCAAACTTTTTCAGCAGGGGGCTGGTCCACTGTCCCTCAGACCTTGTGGGGTGCCGGACTATATTTTGAAAAGAAAAAAAATGAACAAATTCCTATGCCCCACAAATAACCCAGAGCTGCATTTTAAATAAAAGGACACATTCTACTCATGTAAAAACACGCTGATTCCCAGACCATCCATGGGCCGGATTTTGAAGTCGATTGGGTTGGATCCGGCCCCTGGGCCTTAGTTTGCCTACCCATGGTTTTTTAAGTAAATTACAAATTTACTCCAGTCTTTAGAAAATACTTGATCTTCCTGGTTTGGGATCTTCCCCGTCAGTTTCTTCATCTCCACAAACTCCATCAGTTTCATCTGCCATTCTTCTTTAGTTGGTACTTCTCTTTCCTTCCATCTCTGGGCTAGTAGCATTCTCACTGCCATAGTTGCATACATAAAATGTCTTTTGTCTTCTCTTGGTAACTCTTCACGTATTATTTCTAGCAAAAAGGCTTCTGGTTTTTTAACAAATGTATTTTTAAACATTTTTTTTTTGGTTCATTATATATCATTTCCCAGAAAGCCTTTACCAATGTACATGTCCACCACATATGGTAAAAGGTACCCTCTTTCTCTTTACATTTCCTACGCAATTTTGAACTTGTTTAGTACATTTTAGCAATTTCACTCACTGTTAGATGCCAACAATACATCATTGGTCTTAAAATGGTGTTTAACCATGACCAGAATAAAGAACAGGAGCAAAGGAGATTTTAGCAGGACCTTTGCCCTGTAGACTATGTTCATGAGTGATGGTTGTTTCCATTGATTTCAGTAGGAACAATACACACAAGCTACATTGACAAAAACAAAGCAAAACACTGAATTCTGAAGAAGACGTTGCTAGGATTAATTCCCTCATCATAGAAGAATGGCTCATTTTCCCCTTATCAGTTTTTTCCCCCTGACTGGATGACGTTAGCAGAGACCTCATGGGTTACATGTGTCAGACCGCTATTACAAATTTGAAATTTCCATTTAACAGAATAATAAACCATGCTGAGCTCTGCGCTGAAGCACTAAAGCTTAGTAAAGTACATTTAGACCCCCCAAAGTTCACCCACGCTGCCTGTTCAATACATGAGCTTTAGGGAAAGGCAGCTGAATTAGAATTTTCAGCTGTTTTAACGATTTTGAGCAGTGCACTATCTGAACTTTAAGGCCTTTTCTTTTTCCAACTTGTCTAGTTGTAATGAACATTAAAACTTTTTAATTAAGGGTTTATGTAATTTTCCTATGATTATTGCAACTCTTAAGCTTTAATCATGACTCGTAATAGCATTTAAATCAAAAAAAGACTTTTTGCTTTTTTAAAAAAATAAATCATTATTTGTCTAGCAAGAAATCATTGCACATTTATTTTACAGAAATTTGTAATTAAGGTTTTAATTTTAAACTTTGAAGAAGGGCTTTGATTCGAGTAAAATGGCATTAGCAATGACTTACAATTGTAAAACAAAATGCAGCTTTAAGTTCCCCTCCTTTGTGTTGCTTTTTTTAAAAAAATGGTTGAGATTATCCTCCCCCACCCAAAAAATGTAGCTAGATATTTTAAAAGAGCAAATCATATCTGAAACAGAACATTACATCATGTTTCAACATGTTTGCAACATTTTCTTTTCTTTCTCTCCCACTGCCACTAAAAAACAGCTTAGAAGAGCAAACATAGAAACACAAACATAGTTGTGGACAAATGCAAAGTATTGCCCAGTGCATTGACCTGAAGACAACCTGTCTGCACATGGATCAATAAACCATCTTCCAGAGTGTTTAGATACAGGCATCTTCTTTTCCCACTGAAACTATACTGCATTTAAGGGGACTGGGCACGCTATTCTCTTAATTCTAAGGTAATGAATTATTTCCAAAAGTCAATCTGAGGTTTTATGCAGCGGCGCTTTCTAAATGGCGGGTCACGGGAGACTTAAGGACTGCCAGAAAGTGGATCTTGAAGTGCTACAAAGAAATAAACAGCTTCCAGATTGGCGACAGAAGGGAATGTGCTGGTTTCAAATATAGGTAGAGTTTCTGCTGGCTAGCTCACTAGAGAATTCATTGGGGAGCAGCTTCTGTTTGGCATACCAGGCATTAGTAAAAGTTCATAAAGTAACAATGAGCGAAAAACAGAAACAGCATTTCTTTCTCCCCAAGCTGCACAATCTGTTTGAGGTATAAAATGATTCTTTTGAAATGGACTGTGGTTTGTAGGCACCAGATGTTGACCTGCATTTCAGAAAAATGCATATAAACAACAAACAAAATGAGCTAACCATTATTTGGCCTTTCCATGGGCAAAACAATAAAGGATTAAATAAATGTTTTATATAATATTTATTTTATTTTATTTTTTAAATTTCTATACAGCTTTATATTTCTTCAGAAAAATCTCAAAGCAGTTTACAGCATATTAAATCAATGAAACATAAATAAAACTGACTCCTGCCCATCACGCAGGGAGTCCCGTAAGGGTCAACTACCAGTAGGGGGAGCCCCGTCAATGCAAACCATCTTTAGCTCCCCTGGGTTCCTGATGGGGTTGGGGCATGGCCCTAGCCCCTCCCCGGGCTTCAGACAAGATCAACACCCCTGGATTCCTTTAACTGAATACCCTTAAGCTTGGAGGGGCAGGTGATGGCCACACCTCCCCTCCCCCATCATAAGATCAAACAATGCCTAATCGTCAAACCTTACAAAGTTGTGATTGTTGCTACGAGGTAGGCGAAAACCAGTCAGTCAGATGGGTGGGCTACAAATTATTATTATTATTATTATTATTATTATTATTAATTATTATTACTATAAGTTTGTTATTGGTATGAGCTTCTTGTGCATGCACACTTCTTCAGCTACTGGAAGGATTTCTTTTACTTTGTTTCGACTACGGCAGACCAACACAGCTACCTACCTGTAACTAGAATTATTGTTATTGTTCTTGTTAGTGACGGATGCTCTCAGATTTTGTGGCTGAGCAGTCCCTTAGAATTTCAAATTTGCCCACTAATCCCAAAACACTGGCAATTGTACATATATTAAATTGTATATTCTGAGTTGTGCCCCTTGCTTCACCCTTTCCCCCCACCCTTGTGAAAAAAATATCGTAATTGTGGTTTTCTTTGACCATATTCTATCCAGTTACCTAGTCTTGCCTACAGACATTAGTTTCATGTGCTCTTTAGCAGCTCTCGCATTGATTCCGCTCCATCCATCCCATTTTGCACCTAGGTCCCCTTTCCACCCTAAGGGGTTGCTGTAAGGAAAGTGGATATATGTGTAGTCAATAGTACCCCCCCTACGTTCATTATACATTTATTTAAATACTCTGGTGTCTTCTATTATACAGTAGGGTATTTCCCCCCCCCATGTAGGAGGCTTGAAAAAGCCCCTGTCAAAGAGAACTGAAAAACCACAAACATCAGAAGATGAACATGTTTATGATGGCTGAAGTTAATCCACGGGTCGCGTTAAACGGCAGATAATTTGCAATTCCTATAAATAGCCTTGTCCCCAAACTATACCACTAATCCTGATATAATTCAAAATGCTGGATTAGCCAACATCTCTATTAATATTGTTACATGGAAAATAAACAGTTCCCTGACACTTTTAAATTAGCTCCCTGTGTGGTTTCTAGCCTCATATGTTTTGCCGCGCTGTACAATTCAGATGAAACTCAATAAATTGAAAATAATCTTACTTTGACATACATGCAGCTTGCTCCTTTAAATATTTACTCATAAGTAAGTCCTTCTGAGTGCAATTCAATTTACTCTCCAATAGATGGATTTCAGCTTTCTCCACAAAACTCTTTCCATACGCTGATTGACAAGTTGCAGGACATTCAGTGCAAGAGCTCTGAATCAGGTTTGTCTTGGATATCAATCTAAACACAAACTTATTTCCCCATAATCAACTGGCAAACTGTTCTTGGATTATACTACTTTAGACTGCAAAGAGGAGTGTGATGTAATATGTTTGAATAATTTTCCATAGCGGGGAGCAATCCATGCAGCAACGGAGGAAGCTACTTGGGCGCCTGGGGAGGCACGCCCAAGAATGGGGCGAGCTGCCCATAGGGGCGGGGTGCACCATGGGGCCTCTGGAGTCTGCCTGCCTCCTCGCACTCAGCTGCCCTACAGCTGGGGGAGAGGCAGTGGGTGGACCGTTTGAGCAGCGCAGAGCCTGCATGCGCCCAAGCCGCTGTGACTCTTCCAGGAGAGACGAGTGGCTCGGGCACACTGCAGGCCCCACGGTGAGTGCCACCCGGCATTTTGTCACCCCCCTTCAGTGGTGACACCTGAGGCGGACCCCACCCACCGCACACCCCTTCCTCCACCCCTGAATCCACACACAGAGAATATTAGTATCTCAAGCAGAGGTTTACACTACAAACTTTCTACGTGGCTTGTCTCACTAAGCAATGTTACGTTTTTCTGGTGCTATTATTTGGCTCCTACTTGTGGGTCCAGAACACAATCATATTAATAATCAAGTTTTGCAGTCAGGTAAAAGAAGAATCAAAGAAGGCATTAGTGCCATCAGGACAGGATTCTGGCAAAGTTTTCCAAGTTCCCACTCAGCAGAATGAGCTGACTTTTCCCTTTCTGAAGTAAGTGAAGTAATCATGTTACTATCTAACGGGGAGAGGCCTGTAGGATCAGTGGGTGGTATCCAAATAATTCATTCCATCCATGGAAGAATTTTCTGCTTCCACAAAGGACTGAATGAGTTAGCTGGATACTGAATACCCTCCAACATTTCTCCAATAAAAACAGGGACATCCTAAGGAAAAGTGGGACATTGTGGGATCTAATCAGAAACCAGGATGACTTGTCTAAATCAGGGACACACTTGGAATGTCTGAAACTGTCCAGAGTCTAAAATTATCTAACTTCACAATAGACTAGCTTCACTATTTGCAAGGAAAGGAAATATGCTGTTACCATTTCTTGTAAGAGATATACATTAATGTATTCTACAATTCTACGACAAAAGAGGCCTTATCTGGGCCTGGACCTCACCAAGTTTTTTGAGCATTCAAGCTTCAAAGAGGAGTCCTTTACCATAAATAAAAGCCTTTCCCACCTGTCCTTGCTGGTACATGAACTTTCACACCTAGAAGCCAAGGCCATAGGCCATCATTACTTCAAAATAATAAGTTTTGCAAAGGAAGTATTGCTTGGACAGCTGATGAGCAGCTCCCACAAGTGTTCCAAGTTTACAAACTTTCAGGTTGGGGGTTGGAAAGTATCTGTGGCTCCCCCCCCCCATGGAACTTCTGAAAAGTTGAACAAACTTCTGTGCATCTGGCAACTTGTGATTACACTGATATGTAGTCCTCTGTGTGGAAGATTCTGTGCAGAGTTTTATTTTAGATGGAACTCACCAGAACTCCATTCCTGCACCTCTCAGGTGGGTGCCATTGCCATTGCCATTACAAGAGAACAAGGGAGGTGTTCATGGTGAGTTCCATAACCTCTTTTTCTAGAAAAAAATAGCACTGATTATATGTATATTATGAAGAAGCAATTGGACACTTCTGCAGCTGAAGCCTGTAATGCTACATCCTAGGGACTGTTCCGACACACAAGCTATTCACCACGTTGACTCATTTTTAGCTTGTCTACATTGACGTAGCAAACTTTTGGCACAGGGCTCAAGAAAAGTGAGAATTCCTGTTGACTGCAGTGATCTTCTCTGGAAGGCCTGCATAGAAATAAATAAATAGGTATGTATCTGTCTTGAACTGAAGCCAAATAATAAGCAGTAGCTCTCTTGGAATCAGAACATCTTGGATCCTTGAATGCGATTTGCAGCTGGGTAAATGAGAGCCCTGTTTTAATTCAGCCTCCTTTTGCTCTGTTCAAAGATGTAAATCAAGTGAGAAGATCAGTGCCATTGTGTTATTATTCTGCTGGGATTTGGCTGCTGCTTGCTGTCTCGCCTGACCCAAGTTGTAACTGGAGGGTAAAGGAAGAAAATGTCGCTGCTGCTCCCTCTGTGCTAAGGTTATTGTACTCTGTGAAAAGGAAACGAGAAAAGGCATAATGTCTGACTCTGTTATTTAGGTGTAAATGTGACCAGAGGGCATAGAACTGCAAATGCCATCCCTGTTGGTAACAGAAAAAAGAAGCTCGCAGCTTTGACACTGCAAACTCCCCAAGGGTTTGTTAAAAGCTGCTGCAACATGCTGGGCTGTGTGTGTGTGTGTGTGTGTGTGTGTCTGCCTGCACACATCCACAGTTTACCACTTTCAAGCAAATTACCTCTGAGCAGAATGGTCTGCGACGCCTGCCATACCGCCATCATCTGCAAACGAAACCAGGCCTCCAAAATGAGTTTTAAATCCTTCCACCATTTCCCCCCTCACTCCCCAGCCCAATTCAAAGATGAAATGCTTTTATTACTGGTTGGATTCCAGTTCTCAGTGTGCCAGTGTAGCTGCTTTCCAGAGCTGTTTGCCTTGCGAAAGCGAGCAGGTTGAGGAATTGGAAAAAAAATAAGGGGTGGAAGAAGGGAGGGAAAAGCAGCCGAGATGCAATTATGAGTGACCTTGCAATACTAAACTGGCACACTCTGCAGGATCAATAGCCAGACAAGTTTCTGTGGCAGATCCAATAAACGGAGAGTGATGGAGCTGGCATGGGGCGGATGGAAGAAAAAGCCAAGCATGTATATTGAAGTGAAGTGGTAATAATATTACTGTTCCTGCTACTTTACCTATGATTTCTGTGCATGCATTTTTGAAGCATATATTTTGATTAAGGCAAAAATGGCAGCTGTTGCCTCTTTGGCCAATTAAGGGGACCAAAGATGTAGTAATTATATGCTCTGCTTGCTACAAAAATGGGTACTTGAGCACCAGGCTGCTAGTCAGAAATGATCTGTTAACATGCAGTTTATTGCTGGGAAACAGGCTGTCTTCCCCATAAAGACACTATTAATAAATAAGCAAAATTCAGCTGCTGCTTCTGGAGAAACGTGCATGATAAAAAGGATTTTCTAAAGTAAAAAAAACCTTCAAAACTTCAAATTGGAGAACCTATTAAGCTGCCTGCCAGGTCTGTGAAAGGCATATGGTTTTTCTCCATGTGCTTGAAGTATGAAATTATTATTGATCTTTGGTAGGATTTATGTTGTTGATGATGATGATTTATAAATTGCTTTCTAAACAAGCAACTTGAGGCGATTGACAATTAAAAACAGTTTAAAACACAAAAGCAGCAAATACTTTTTGAAACAAGACTAGAACCCTAACAAAGTAGATGTTGGGGATCCAGCTGGGAAACTCTAACAAAAATAACTTGCATTGTTTCCAGAAAGTTCAGATAGTGAGCACCTGTTATACATATCTTGGCAAGAATGCTATTCCATAGAACAAGGGCAGCCATACTAAAAGACCTGCTCCAAGATACTGTGGAGAAGGCTTCTGAGATCTTTGGAACCTGCGGTAAATCTTGACCGTAGATATCTACTGGATGAATAAGGGATAATGTGGTCTCTCAAGCAGTGTCAGATTTAGGGTAGTGTGGGTGGCTGAGGGAGCCCAAAACAAACAACAACAACAACAACAACAACAACAGACACTCCAAGTGTCCCTATTTTCCAGGGACAGTCCCGGATTTACAGAAATTGTCCTGGTTTCTGATTTGATTCTAGAATGTCCCACTTTTCCTTAGGACGTCCCTATTTTCATCGGATAAATGTTGGAGGGTAAGGAGTTGTGGGACCCTTGAGCCAAGGATAGAAGTAACTACAGTGGTACCTCGGTTTAAGAACTATTCCATATACGAACTCCACAAAACTGGAAGTAGTGTCCCAGTTAGCAAACTTTACCTAGGTCTACAAATGGAAGCCAAGCAGTGGAAGGGCACCGGCAGCAGGAGGCCTCATTAGGAAAAGCGTGCCTCAGTTTAAGAAGGGCTTTGGTTTAAGAATGGACTTTCAGAACGGATTAAGTTTGTAAACCAAGGTACCACTATATTCAACCTTTAGATGACATTGGAAGGCAGCCCTGTATGGGAAAGGTGGTTTTTAAAAAATATTTAATGGTTGAATATATTTTTATATATGTTGGAAGCTGCATAGAGTGGTTGGGGCAACCCAGTCAGCTGGGCAGGGTATAAATAATAAAAGTATTTTTGCTGTTATTGTTATTATGGAATAGGACATCCCTATTTTCATCGGACAAATGTTGGTGGGGCCTTATATGTATTGGGCCTTATATGTTAATACCAACATCTTGAACTTCACCTGGTTGCAGATAGGCAGCCAGCACAGATGCTGCAAGCACGGTGTTTTATGCTGTTGGATCGATCCCAAACGTAGCCTCACATAGTCCAACCACGAGTTTACCAATGCATGGACAACTGTGATCAAGCTATCCCAAAACTTGTTCTTGGAGCCACCTTGCCCACAATGCTTCTGCCTAAGGAACGGTGAACCTCCATAGAAGCTGGCAGTAGCACTGCTTGCCACTTCGTTTTGGCAACCAGTTTTACTCCTAGAGTTCTGGACCACTCTACAGATGGGGCATGAACAGGAGAGAAAATGGGCTGGATGGGAGCAGAAGGATTGGAGGTACCAAACTGCTATCCTCCAGATCTTTCACTCTTCCTCATCTTCTGGCTAAGACAAGGGGCTCACTTTGTCTATTAGGAGTCTCAGCTCCATCAGTGATGCTATGTGCCAAAAGTTTTGAAAGCAGCCCTAAATGTTTCCACAGTTACTGCACTAGTGATAACACAAATGTAAAATGTTTGGAGATATATGATTTGGGAAGGAGGATTTTCCAGTGAGACAACTTAACCTGCTCCTAAAGATTGGACCACAGTTATCTTGGAAATAGAGAAGTATGTCTGTAATGTTCCGCACAGATTACTTTTTGTCATTATTATTATTCCTTGCAGACACATATGCAGTCTCTCAGAAAGGTGTTCAGCAGTGGAACATACTCCCACAAGAGATGGTAGACTCTCCTTCCTTGGAGGTTTTTAAGCAGAGGCTGGATGGCCATCTGTCATGGATGCTTTAGCCGAGCTTCCTGCATAACGGGGGGTTGGACTAAATTACCTTTGGGTCCCTTCCAGCTCTAAGATTCTATTATTCTGTGTGTCATGCCAGGATTGATGATGCTAAGCTATTAAGAATTTAAGGGGCAATGACTTGCCAAAAAAGTACAGAAAACTATTCATGTATGCTACAACAGTGGCTAGGGTACTACTAGCCCAAAAAAGGAAGGATGACAAGATACCAACTAAAGAAGAATGGCAAGAAAAAATGATGGAGTATGCTGAAATGGCGAAGCTTACTGGAAAACTTAGAGACAAAGTCAATAGAGACGTCAAAAAAGGTTGGGAACCATTTATGTCGTATTTGCAGAAATATTGCAAAGAAGTGGACTCACCAGCAGGGTTTGAGTAAACACTTACAATCAATAAAATAGAGAGGTTAAGAGATCATAATAGGAAAACAATAACATGTAAGAGGTAATTTGAAAACAACTATGGTATAAAAATGAGGAGAATATGATAAAATTTAACTAAAAGATTGTAATATTAAGGTACAACAAAACAAGCAGGAGAAATTAACGTGTAAAGAACCAGAGAAGGAAGTTCAGGGAAGTCCGGGGGGGGGGGGGAGTATGGGAACAGTATTTTTCTTTTTCATTGAAATAATGCTATGCTATTGTGATGAACATAAAATTGTAAAACTTAATAAAAATTATTTTTTAAAAAACACAATTTCAGGGGCAATGAGATGAAGGTAGAATCTGATATTTTGGGACTTCCGGGTTAGCGCCAGCGGCAATGGCGGCGTTCCTCTGACAGAGAGGAACCCGCTCCGTGGAAT
Source organism: Podarcis raffonei (assembly GCF_027172205.1). Lineage (NCBI taxonomy): Eukaryota > Metazoa > Chordata > Lepidosauria > Squamata > Lacertidae > Podarcis > Podarcis raffonei. The sequence continues at coordinate 19,520,118 of NC_070618.1, forward strand.
TTGGGTCGTGCCGCCGTGGCGAAGGTGGAGACCCTTTAAAAATCCCAGGCAGAGGAAGCCTGGGAATGTGGGATTTGGCTGACACCAGGAGCACCCCCCCTACCCACGGGGAAACCCCTTTTCGGGGGTTCCGAAGTGACATGGGGTGAGCGGCGCGGTGTTTTGAATCGACCGCTATTTTTACGGAGTGAAGCTGCGTAGCCGTTGCCGGAGAGCGCTGACTTTTTCTTGTGGACAATTGGATTTCTAACAACAACCCGTGAGTAAACGGAAATTGGATTTCTAAAGTATTTAAAGTTTTTTCTAAAATTGGCACCGATCGGGGAAGGTCTAAACAGGAAGTCCGCCTCCCCTTTCTGTATATAAACTGAAGCAAAGAACCTGTTAACTAAGGTTGTGGAGATTTTTATGTAAAGGACTTAAATTCCACTGATTGAAATTACCATCAATATTTTCTGTGGAAGCAGGGGAGCCTGCAGGAGAAGGTTAATTTGGGAATTCTTTTTCTGTTTTTTGATATGCATTGTCTTTTCTTTTCTTTTTCTTCTTTGATTGTCTTTTTTATTCTTTTTTGTAACCTTTAAAATCTCAATAAAAATTTACTTAAAAAAAAAAGAATCTGATATTTTGGTGTGTTTCTGGAAGCAATGCAAATCTGTCTGTTTGCTTAAAAGTGCAGCATTAAAATGACCAAGGAACTGAAGCAGTTAGAGGGAGGAGAGGTTTCGTTAGTGGATCACAAGGAAAAAAGAAATGAAACCAAGCCATGTCGTCCCCCCCCGCCACCCCATTGTTTGGTTGTCAATCCTAGTTTTGAGACAGGTTGCTGGTGTCTGTAGGTCTGAGGAGTTTATTTTCTGCACAATACTAGGGTAATTATCAGTGCAGTAATAAAGAAATAACATTAGCATTTCGTTGCAACATCATTTTATTAAGTGAAATGCCATGGATTTTCAAGGTATTCTCTGGAGATGTTTTCTGTAAGCCTAATGGAATTGTGTGCAGAAAAATTACCACTAAGCTTTATAGAAGCACATGCTTTTGATCTGAAAAATCCTTCATGTTCTAAAATGACCCCCTTTTAAAAACAACAACAACAACAGTGAAAGAGGACTGTCTCTATACATGCGCTGATATATAATCTAGAGATTTGCAATGCTGTTCTAAAAAATAAATAAAATGGAATACAAATCAAAAGTAATCAACTTTTAATCTTGATAAATGTAGACCCTTCAGAGGAAACAAATGGAGCAATCAGTGTAATCAGTTCTATAAATATTATTGCAGGTGAAATTAATGTTTGTATGGGTGGTTCTTTAAATTTAAAATCAGGGATCTAGAGATTAACATGAGCCTTGTTCAAGCATTCAATTTGAGATGAGAATGTACAATATGAGGCCCAGCCAATGAGCCTGAAAGAGGCTGCCTTCCTTAAGCGTAAGTTTTCAGCACAGAACATGGAAATCCTGATTAATTGATTCAGAGTGGATGCCTGAAGAGAACTCATGCTAATCTTTAGGTCCCTGATCTAGATTCCCTGCTTGCTGAGAGGGCAGGACTTGTCCTGCCTATTCTTGTTTGACCCTTCACCCATTCAAACAGAACTGCTGTGGTTGTTAAGCAAAGCAGGGAGGACTCATTTATTTGTTTATAAGAATACAGCGGTACCATAGTTTACAGCCATAATCCGTTCCGGAGGTCCGTTCATAAACCAAAACAGGTTGTAACCCAAGGTGCACTTTCGCCAATGGGGCCTCTAAATTGTTTTTGTCTGTAATCCCAAAAAAGGGGGGGTGTAATCCAAAAAACGTTCACAAACCGGGACACGCACTTCCGGGTTTGACGTGTTTGTAATCTAAAATGTAGCTGTTTTAAAACAGGGGTTGCATGAGTTGCATGTTCAGACCCAGAGACCTCCCCCTTAAATAAACACACATTTGACTCAAATTTTAGTTTTGGTTTTTGGCAGAATTTAGGCCACAACTTTATTGATTACAGAAAGTGAGTGGTTGCATAGGCTCTGGTTTGACTAGCTCCCTGCACCCTTGCAGGTAGCGCTGACCCAGAGCTCTGTCATAGGTCAGCCAAGGGTGAACACCTGAGGTAGGTAGAACGCCCAGGAATGGACTATGTCCACTCCCCCAGATGCTCCCCTGGACTCAGGCATGGGCACAACCCCCTCTTGGGGGTTGACCAAACCAAGTTGAGTCCCTGGATTCCTTTAATGGAATACCCTTCACATAGGGATGGCGAAACCGTTCTCCCATCCCTATCACCTGAACCAGTGCCTATCCACAACCTTCCAAGTTGTGACAATTTGCTACGCAGCAGGCGAAACCCAAATGGCAACAGCCAATCAGCTAAGTGGGGAAAATTCCTGCCATGCCCCTGTCCCAACAACAGACGACAGACCACGGCATAGCAAGGTCAATCACAAAAGACCCTAAATATAGGGAGAGGTGGGCGGGTGTTCCGATGAACGAGCTGAAAAAGGAAGCTCTGGGTTATGTGCATAGGGATATATAGGTCCCTCGGCCCGTTTAGACAGCTCCCCATTGGCCAGATTAAACCCAGCAATGAGGGACCTACCAATCAGGTGTTGGGGCTGTCCAATATACCCACCCACAACCAAGAGGTCAGTCTCCAGGTCTCACCACAACACGTACCCTCTTTTAGAGAGGACACGCTTTCTAAAAGTATCTGGTTGCTGAATCTTGAAGCAGTTGAAATTTTTGAGTTTTCCTTAAGGGCAACATCTGTAATCCACGCTGTATTATTGCAAGAGCATTGCAATAATCCAGTGTGGAAGTTAGCAGAGCACCGAGTACAGTGGCTAAGTCATCTCTGTCCAAAATGTGCCATATCTGGTGAGCCAGACAGAGTTGCGCTTCTAGCCACAGAAAGGCCACCTGGGCTTCAAGTGACATTGTTGGATCCAGGAGTGTCCCCAAACTATGAACCTGCTGACCTACCTTGAACAGTGGAATTTGCTGCCAAGGAGTGTGGTGGAGTCTCCTTCTTTGGAGGTCTTGACAGAGGCTTGACAACCATATGTCAGGAGTGCTCTGATGGTGTTTCCTGCTTGGCAGGGGGTTGGACTCGATGGCCCTTGTGGTCTCTTCCAACTCTATGATTCTATGATTCTTTCCAGGGGAGCACAATGCCCTGTGGAACAAGCTGTCTTCCCACCTCCTAGACTTCAGAACTTGGAACACAATAACACCTCTTTCTCTTCAAGGTTCTCACTGGGTGGAATGGAAAGGCCAGGCTAGCTTCCTAGCAAGTGGGCCTCTATCTGCTAAGAGGGAGAGGAAGAGGTGAGGTGGCAAGGGGGTCAGGGTAGTGCAAACACACAGACAGGAATGCCAGATTGTCCCCATAAGTGTGCTTGCACTGCACCAACCTCCCTGCAGCCTTGTGCCCCCACTCCATTTAGGTAAGCAAAAGTAGCCCACTAACAGCAAAGCTCACATAGTGGCTTTGCCCCACCCTGCAAACTGTTTCTGGAGTACCATGAAATATTTAAAAGAGGGAGAAGAATGAGAGAGAGTGGCCTTGTGGCTTTGATGGGCTTCACAAATGCCTCCTTCTGCATTTCAAGGAAAATAAATAAATAAAAGGAGTTTGCAACACAAGCAGAATTTGTCTCGGAATTCTCAAACTTCACAAGCTCAGGCCCTTGGACAATATGTTCCAAGGAACTGCAAATAAGTTCTGAACTCGCCCCTTTTTAAAGTAAGTTCTGCAGCTGTTAGAAGGAAGTGTTTTCCCAATACATCACTGAAGAAACAGTAAAACTCAAATAGGGGGGGAAAGCAGTAAGAGAGAGGTTGTGAAGATTAAATTTCTGCACCTGCAGTTACACACAACTTAGGTGATTAAAATATATCTGTAATGAAACTTTCTTTAAAAATTCCTAGTCATTACCTTTTCTATCAGGCAATGCCATGTTATATTAACAAAGTCCTGTTTTATCCTGTCATTTTATCTTGGTATATAACAGCAAAGGCATCTGCAAGGCCACCAGCTTTCCAGTCTTTTCTCTTTAGCATATTCCATAATGTGCCTTGTGTTGGTTATCGCCAAATTGCCCTGTTTCCAGATTTACATTTGGCAAGGCAGTTAGCAATTCTCATCCTGAAAAATCTAGCTCCTGAGAAGTTGGTAACATATATTTTTAAAAGAAATGTTAAATGTTCACACGCACACACACCACAGATAATTTGTTTTTATGATAATTTGTAATAATGATTTATAATAATATGTATTTATAAGCTACTTTCCCCTATGGTATTTGCCTGAAGAAACTTGAAGGTGGTGGGATAATTAGTTATAGGTTTATACTCATTTATTTTCCCATCCTTTTTGTCCAGAGGGGCATTTGTAGTGCTTTGGTGTAGACTGTCTCTGGCCAAACTTCATTATAAACCACTATTTCATCCCTTCCCTTGCACATTTCTTTTTCTTTACAACAATCCTGTGAGGTAGGTTTGGAGGAGAGCTTGCAATTGACTTAAGGTGACCTGTATAGATATATATATATATGATGTCTATGTTTGCGGTGAGATCAAATGTGGGGGAAGCTTCCTGGTGTAGAATAGGATGTTCCTATTTTCACTGGAGAAATGTTGGTGGGCGTGCAAAAACCAGTTATTGGTATGGCCTATGTTCATTATTATAAGTGACGCGAGTGGCGCTGTGGTCTAAACCACTGAGCCTATGGTTTGCCGATTGGAAGGTCGGCGGTTCGAATCCCCACGACGGGGTGAACTCCTGTTGTTTGGTCCCAGCTCCTGCCAGCCTAGAAGTTCTAAAGCACGTCAAAGTGTAAGTAGATAAATAGGTACTGCTCTGGCAGAAAGGTAAATGGCGTTTCCATGTGCTGCTCTGGTTTGCCAGAAGCGGCTTAGTCATGCTGGCCACATGACCCAGAAAAACTGTCTGCGGACAAAAGCTGGCTCCCTCGGCCAGTAAAGCGAGATGAGCGTTGCAACCCCAGAGTCATCCACATGTGGACTTAACAGTCAGGGGTCCCTTTACCTTTACCTATGTTCATTATAGGATCACATACAAAAGCTGTTACCTTTGAAGTTGAATAAGGATGGTTGGAAATGTATCCATAGGGACAGACAGCCTAGAACAGAAGGGGGGGGGCGTTTCCTACTTTAGAGGAGGCAGGTGAAAGTCTGAGGGGAGGAGTCTCTAAATGTTTGACTTCAGCTTCCAAACAGCAAGAACCAACCTTTCGATGATTCACTGAGAGATTACAAGGGGAAAAGATGTTTGAGACCATTCTCCAATGCCCTTCATAACTCCAGGGAGTTGCTGCGACACAGCTAACCGGTGTCTATGGCTTGTAGTTTCCATTTGTAGTTTGTTTACAGCCTCTGCTTTCATTTGGCACATTCATAGCTACAACATGAGAAAGATTTTCTGCTTAGCAAAAGGGGTCACATTTTAATCACCAGTTAGTGTCTAATTTAATTCTAAGCAGTTTAGCAAAGCAGCTCATAAGCAGAAAACAAGACAATTTTATAATAAGAAAGGGTTATTACTGGATTTGTGTTTGTCTGCGTGGTTTTTCTTTTCTTTTTTAAAAACGGGATACCCCAGAGATAATTGCTTAAGCACTAGAAAATCACTGTTGGTTTCATTCAGAAATACTGTTTATTTCTATTGAAAACAGCATGCCAAATCCCAGTGAAAAGAGATCAGCAGGCAAAGTTCACTGAACTAAATGAGCTGGATAATATAGATTTTGTCTGGATGATGCAGCACTACCAGTGCTTAGAAAAGTATGTTGAACTCTTTTGAAGAATATACTTGCTACTTATTTTCAGATTATCTGGAGGGTTCTAGCAGCAGACTTGATCTTACAGATTTGGTGGTGGTTTTTTAGCAGAATCCATGCACCTCAAGAGTTGTGTTGCGTAGGTAGTCAGCCTCCAGGGTTGTGCTCCCTAAATCGTGGTTTCTGTCAGGGCCAGACCATTCTGTCTTAATGTTGAGAGGCCAGTCAGAAGGATCTGATTTAATGGAAGCCATAGCATTCCCTGAGGTTTTGGATGCTTCCAGATAAGGCAGTTGAGCATCACTCGAACATCACATATACCTGTTACGAAAGTGGGCAACTTAGATCCAGGATTTCATAAGGAGCACTGAGCCCTTATATCCCAACTTAATCACTGAGATCCTCTGTAGAAGTACTGTTAGTTCTCTGCTGCATGACAGAGGCCCAAATGACCTCAACCAGAAGCTAAGCATTTAGTGCCACCAGTCCCATGCTGTGGAACATTCTTCCGAGACAGATTTGGCAGGAATCATCGCTTATTACTTTCAGGCATCTTTTGAAAATTCCCCTCCCCTCTTTTGCTTTTGCAATGCATTAAGTGGCCAGCCACCTTAGTATTTTATAATATGGTGATGTTTTATAAGGTGATGATAAATATAAAACAAAGCACCACATTCAAAGTTCAAGATAGCGGAACTTCATTTGGATGAAGATGCTAATAGTCCTGGTATGTGTGAACTATTTCCAAATGAAAATGGCCTGGATCATAGAATCATTGTAGAGTTGGAATTCTGCCCACAGCCATCCCTTGGTGGGCTTGAACCAGCAACCTTCTGGTTAACAGCCAGCCACACTGACCCACTGCGCCATTATCCAATTCAGAGGGTGAGCTTGACTGATGAAATTCACAATGCCACTTTTAAAACTTTCCATTTATAGTGAATTTGTCGTTTGCTTGTAGGCTTACACGTTGTGTATTTATTTGCCAAACTGGGGAGGAAATGAGGTAGTAGAGTCTTTCTCCCTTCTTTCACTTCCTGAAGCCATCAGTGTTGCAACTTTGTGTGTGTGTTTTTATTATTATTTAAAATAAATAAATAAAATGTTTCTGGATTCTGCATTAGATGTTCTAACCCTGTTTTATCATTTCTGTGTTTGCTGTCCTGCAGTCCTTTGGGAGGAATAATAATAATAATAATAATAATAATAATAATAATAATAATAATGTCGGATTCTGACCATTTTTCAACTGAAGGCATGTTTATACTGTAAACTGCCCTGTGATCATCAAATGAAGGGTGGCATGTAAACCTAATAAATAAAATCTTAAATAAATCAATAAATAATAATCCTCCAGTGTTCCATGAACCATGTACAAGGGTGAGCTGCAGTCACAATAATAGAAGCCAATGCATCCAGCAGATAATGCTCTACATATCCATTTCACCAAGACTTGTCCTCTTAACTCTGTGGTGCCATCATGTGGTACCTGATCACTGAACCAGCCATTATGGGTGAGCAAGATACAGCTTGCAGATCTTATATTGCCTGTTCCTTACTTAGATTATGAGAGTGGTTATGAGAGTGAGGGATACAGGTGACACTGTGATCTAAACCACTGAGCCTCTTGGGCTTGCCGGTCAGAAGGTTGGTGATTCGAATCCCCGTGACGGGGTGAGCTCCCGTTGCTCTGTCCCAGCTCCTGCCAACCTAGAAGTTCGAAAGCACGCCAGTGCAAGTAGATAAATAGGTACCACTGCAGTGGAAGGGTAAACAGTGTTTCCTTGCGCCCCGATTTCCATCATGTCATCCCATTGTGCCAGAAGCGATTTAGTCCTGCTGGCCACATGATCCGGGAAAGCTGTCTGTGGACAAACACCAGCTCCCTCGGCTTGAAAGCGAGATGAGCGCTGCAATCCCATCATCGCCTTTGACTGGACTTAACCTTTCAGGGGTCCTTTACCTTTTTTATGAGAGTGCTTGTCTGATTTAGGTTTATAAGCCTCAATTTTTAAAAGAGTACATCTTGCGATCAGTGGGAACTGCCTTATGTATTCCATTTTCCCATATATGACCATTCATTTGCTAGTATAAATATGATTTATGTGTATGTTCTATATCTAATATAGCATGGTCATATAAAGTAGCTTGCAATATTTCCTGCAGGAAAAAAGATGAGGGGCAGCAGCACCACATACTTGAAGATCTACCTGCTCCTTCCTCATTGTTAAACATGCACGGCATGTTCTTCTACTTGAGAGCTATTTGTATTCTAAGAAGAAAGTCATTCTGGTGATGGCTTTTAAATGCAGCTCCACTACTTATTTAGTAGGTGGAACAGGGGCCTGGTTCCTTATCAACAATAAATTACACTCCTGTTAAACTTGCTGCTAAACAAGGAGTTACACTCCTATTAAAATCCAATTAAACATGCATCACAATTGATGAATGTAATTAGAACCAATGTAGAGGGTAAATGGTTCAAGGCACAGTAAGTGAAAAAATAGTTTGATGTCCAAATTGGGAAAAGACCCAATCCTGGATATTTTAGGCTGTCAAAGGAAATAGATTCCTCTCTCGCCTGCCTGCTTACATTTAAACCAAAGATTATGGCTCATTGGGAAAAGAGTCAGCGCTTCTTTTCTCTCACCAAAACATGGGCAACTTCACTTGAATAAGCAGACTGATACACATGGATGTGGAAACATGAAGAAACAAGTTAATGTCTATGGATTTTTATGTCTATGGGTTCTCATTTCATTTTAATTGTTTTAGTGCTTGGTTATTTGCCATCTTGGACTCCTTGGGGAGGAAGGATGAGTTTGAAATTCAAAACGATGGATATGTTATGATGATTGATATGATATGATATGATATGATATGATATGATACGATATGATATTCATGAGCAGCTAACCAGGGTGATACAAACCTCAGCATTCCTACTTAGTATCAAGACATACATACCCAGTTGTCTCTCAGTACAGATTAAAATACACATTTGCATAAATGTTGTCAAGTGCCATTGTGTAGAACACAGTGCAGGCTACACCGTTCTATTTGCATATCATGCCTTAGGTTATGCAATTATCTGTGAACTAAGATAATTAGCCATGTAAAGAGGAAATCTGCTCACCCTTAAAATTACAGAACCAACTGGTATTTCTGAAAGATTAATAGTTCAATCGTGTGCAAGAGTATTCCAAGGTAAATCCAATTCAGTGGGATTTGCTCGCAGGTAAGTAAAGGATTTCAGTCCAGTAGCACATGTTTATTCAGAAGAAAATCTCACTGAGTTCAATGGAGCTTTCTCCTTGGTGAATGGATACAAGATTGCAGCCTAAAGCTGTGTTCTTAAACAGATTTACCAGTTAGTATAATTATATACAACGGAATTAATCGCCAACATGGATAGAGTTATGCTGTAAACATTTAGCCATAGTGATGTTCTCTTTAACTCTCTCTGCTAACCAATTTTAATATTCCTTTTTTCTTTTTGCAGCAAATCAAATTTTATTAATTAATCTCAGTGGTTTCAGAAATTACTTGTATCCAAGTAAGATTGGCCTGGATACTTTTTGACAGATGCGCTTAACTTCATAAAGTAATCACAACATTCAGTACCAAAGGCAAGAGTCCATCATAAGAAGGATTAGAAAAATTCCTTCAAAGGATTGAGTTCTTCTTCTGAGAGGAAATGAGAACCTCAAGGGTAAAACTCTGGCGCATTTGAGTCCAAGGAATGTGGCAATTGATATTTCCTCCTTCTGATTTTGAGACTTAGAAGTGATTCCAGGGCTAGCTACTCCAACTCATATCCTTTGATACAAGCCAGATATATTATGCCCTCTCCCTACTCTTTCAAAGCACTATGGAGATTTCACAACTTTCAGTTTTTATTTCCACCTATTATGGAGCCTCAGGTACCCATTCTAGTGTTTAGCCTGAAGAAGAAGAGACTGAGAGGTGATATGATAGCCACTCTCAAATATATGAAGAGCTGTCACTTGAAAGATGGCACAGGCTTGTTTTCAACTGCTGCTCCTAAGAATAGGATCCAAACAAAGAGATTCAAGAAAGAAGATTGTGACAAAGCATTAGGAATAAATTTCTTACAATAAGAGCTCTTTGACAATGGTGGACTAACCTTCAGGTGAAGTAGGTAAAGGACCCCTAGACGGTTACGTCATGTCAAAGGTGACTATGGAGTGCAGCACTCATCTTGCTTCAGGTCAAGGGAGCCAGTGTTTGCCCACAGACAACTTTCCGCATCATGTGGGCAGCATGACTAAACTGCTTCTGGAGCAACGGGACCCTGCGATGGAAGCCAAAGCACACAGATACGCTGTTTACCTTCCCACCACAGCGGTACTTATTTATCTACTCACTCTGGTATATTTTCAAACTGCTAGGTTGGCAGAAGCTGGGACAGCAATATGAGCTCACCCCGACACGTGGATTCGAACTGATAGGGATGCATGTGGCGCTGTGGTCTAAACCAGCCTCTTGGGCTTGCCATCGGAATGTAGGCAGTATGAATCTGCATCATGAGGTGAGCTCCCATTGCTCTGTCCTTTACCTGCATTATAGGGAGTTGAACTAGATAACTCTTGGGGGTCCCTTGCAACTCTACAATTCTATGATTCTACATCCCCACTTAAAACAGGTTGCAACAAGAAACCAAGACCCTGCTGCCCTCTGCTATAGTGGTAGAGTAATAGCTTTCAGGATTTGGACAGCGTTACTGCCACCCATTGACCCATTGTTTTGGGCATGTACTATGGTAAGTATTTTCAATTTATTATTATTATTATTATTATTATTATTATTATTGCCTTATAAAGCACTTACCGTTTTCTAAGCATTCCACATGTCATAAGACATAACATAGCCTGAAGTATGACTCCAGAGTTCCCAAGAAGAAAACTCAACACAGTGAACACTCCTACTGAAGGGAGGAGTGGGCAATTTTCATCAATTCCTCCTCCCCCCATATCCCCTGAAAATTTGCCCTGGAGAGTTGTAAGTTCACCCAGAACAGTGTGGGAGGGATCTATGCCCTTTAAAGTATGGGGGATTATTGTTTTTGTTTACTACTATGTTGTGTGTTTTCGTGTTTTTATATTGTATTTTTTAAAAAATAATATTTTATTAAGTTTAACAATAGAAAAGTAGAACAATAAAAACACAGAGAAAATATAAAACACAACAATACAAACTTTCACAATACATAAAATACAAACATTTAACAAGGGGGGGGGAAGAACAATCAACACACAAAACATAAAATAAGAAAAACACAAATCACTCTTTTCTAATTATTCATCTTCAATTAACTTATTTTCCTGACTTCCTCACGCCTCCCTTTTTTATATCCCTTTTTAACAATTAGTTCAGCAAATTTGTATCCTACTACTTTGTCCTTATATATTTTACCTCCCAAATTTATAATTTATAATTTTTATCTCTTGTTACTAGAACCCCTTCATTTTATTTCAATGTCATCAGCATTCATACATTTTACAATACTTCTGTAAATAAATTTTAAATTTCCTCCAATCTTCTTCCACCAACTCTTCTCCCTGGTCTCGGATTCTGCCAGTCATCTCATCTATCATTTCCATATAGTCAATTACTTGCATCTGCCATTCTTCCAAGGTGGGTAATTCTTGTGTCTTCCAATACTTTGCAATAAGTATTCTTGCTGCTGCTGTAGTGTACATAAAGAAAGTTCTATCCTTCTTTAACACTCGTGTTTTTATATTGTAAACTGCCCTGTGATCCTCAGGTGACAGACAGTATAGAAATAAGATATAATAATCCAAAGTTCTGTGTTGAAAGCTCTGTGTCTCAGTGCCTTTGTTTGTAGGCTGCCTCTGGATGGCAGATATATTTTGCTAGATTAGTGCTCCAAGTCCTGGACTTTGACTACCCTGCCAGTTCCTGCTCTCCTAATTGGCTACCATCTTTCCCCAATAGACTTTGCTTTCTTGGGCAGAAGGAGAACATAAGAGCTGTTGCATATACATGACAGACCAGCTACCCCAGTATCTTGACACTTTCTGCCACAGAGAAGACCAAGATGGCAACGGAGACAGCAGGCTAGTCAGACTCCTCTGCTTTTAACTAAGCTTTTAAGTAGTTTTAAAGTAGTTTTTAACCACTTCCTGGTTTTAAACTCTCAGTTTTAACGTTTTACTAGCTGTTTTATTACCTCCTCGCTTTGCTTTTAGTTTATTGTTTTATTGTTTTATTGTTTTATTGTTTGACTGGAGAACGGTGGGGCGGAGCAGTGGGTCGAGGGAAGCCACTTTCTACCTCCGAATAGCGATGCCCCAAGCTCGCAGAGAAAGCACTTCGCTCTCAAGTTAAAGAAATTTGGAGCAGAAAGTGAAGTCTGGGAGCAACAAGGAGAACCCGGAGAGAAAAAATTTCGTGGAGTTCAGCTGACAGCCGAAATCAGCACAGACGCAAAGCTATATGCAGAGCGGAAAAAGGAAAGTGAGTTGCCCTAGCGGCCATTGTTTCTTTCCCCCTACTAACTTTTTTTAAAAAGTAACTTTTTAAGAAGATACACTGAGTGTTTTATCATTGTTTTAAGTGATAAGGAAGGCTAATAGCTGAAGGAAACCTGCTGTGAACTTTTACTTTCTGCCACAGTAAACCTAAAGGCAGACAAACATTTCAAAACATTGAACAAAGGCCAAGGAACCTTGTCCAATAGTGGCTTGCCATCATGTATTCCTGCAATTATTATGAAAATAATTATACATTCTTTATCAATCTTCTGGGAAAAATACAAAACCTTATGCAAAGCCACAGAGACTTGCAAACTACCCAACCTAAGATGAACTTATAATGTTTGGTTTCAATGGATTTTTCAAATGCTTAACTCAGTCTCTTGTTTTCTTTATCTTTTTAGGTAAGTTCATGGAGAGACCAACAATAGGTAGGTTCAGTGTTGTTCACAATATGGAGAAATGTTAGTGAAGTTGTAGATGAATGTTAATGAAGTTGTAGACAGGGTGCCCGTGTTTTGCACCTGTTTTGCCGTGGCAGTCCAAGTAATCAAGAGGCCGCTGTTTGCTCCCAATTGGGCCCTTTTATTGGGGCATGCAGGTAGCACACTCCAAAGGTAGTTTTCTGGGCTTCTTCAGTAGTCTAATCTCAAAGACTTGATCGATATATTGATATTCAATTTCATAGAGAATACTATTTCTTGGCTTAAGTTTAAGAGACTGTATTCCTGAGCCTATTGGAGCATGCATCTTCCCTTCATATGTCATGTGTTAACCTAGCAAATGCTGGTGTTATAAAAAGTGCAGTAACCCTTGGGAGAGAAATCAAGCAGAAAGATAGAGCGGGAGCCAAGAATTCAACCAAGAAATGATAGAAACTTAAATGAAGACAAACGGGGAGGAATTCAATGTTGTACTAAGTTGATCGTTCCATTAGTGCAAGCATTTCAGTTTTCCAGATGGTACAAACCCACCTCCCCTCTGCACACTGTTCTGGGGGTTCTCTTGCCCCCCAAGCCAATTTGGTGGTATTTGGGAGAGAAGAGTCAGAAAAGCCACATTGACAAAGCGGAGGTCCTTGAGAAAGCCAGGATACAAGCGCAGTAGATTATGGTAGTATTATTATTAAAAGAATAACAATTACTATCTTTGGTGTGTCTTATAATATTTGTCGTTACCTGACCATAATAGTTTTGCTTTCAGAGAACTGCCCACATATATCCCATTTTATGTGTGTAATAGGACAAACGATATAAATGTGAGTAGAAAAGGAATATAAAAACAGCTGGCAGAATGTATTTCTCAAACTTTAAAACTTTTTAAAGTGCTGTAATTGTAGAGGGAAGAGAAATATTCCACAGAATGATTAAGGATGGCTATAACTTGGGATAGTGTCAAGGATTTGGCATTACCAATTGATGTAGGTCTGAATCAATATCAAGCAATTGCACCTTATTTTACATCAGTCAGCATGCTAAATCCTTGCTGGAATAACTAAAGTACCAATCAATACCTATGTTTCACTGCACACCCTTCCAATGCCGTAAAGTAAAACAGAAGGAAGGCAAATGCCCCCATTTTACAGTGTGTCCCATAACAGGCACTGTGACCTGGACAAGCGTCCCAGTGCTCCAGTAAATTCTGGCTGCTGAAGTAGAACTAGCTGACTCTGTCCTTACTGGAGCAAACACTTTTATTCAAACTGCTGCCTTGAGTGATGTTTATGACTTCAAGGATGGTCATATTTACATAGCTCATTGGCCCACGAAAAGCACTTATGTCCCTGTGGAGATGGCAGCACCGAATTAGTGGCTCATGCCCTCCGGTGTGCACTCTTTACAAAGACCTGAGGAACAAGATTTTCACCTCTCTTTTATTGTCCATTCTGGGTCACCCAACCACTGTCACAGTGTCTTTTCTCCTGACAGATCAAGATGAGCAGGTGACAGCAAAGGTTGCAAGTTGGGTTTTTTTTAGCTGGGGCAATCAGAATAAGGGCCACTGTTTGACTCCTGATTTAGGACCATAAACTGTGTTTTATATAATCAACTTTTTATTTTGTTCTGTGTATATCACAATGCTGTTTTGTTGCTAAGGCCAATGGCTGATGCAAATAAAGTTTCATTCATTCATAGCTCAGTGATAGTCAACATGGTTGTCAGGGCTACCCTAGGTCCCAGCTCACAAAGGACCAACGCTGCTTCGTTGTTAAGTATAAAAGTCTTTATTGAAGTTCAGTTTCACTTCCAGAGCCGCAGCGCGCAGCCCCACGTCTAAAGTGTCAGACCACTGATGCTCCATCTGAGTCTCCTCCCCCCTGACACCAATTTAAGATCCTAGCCTTGCTCCACCTTCTCCGCTGCTCCTTCCTCCTCTGGGTCCGCCTGCCCGCCGGGGTTCCGCCCTTTCTAGCCTCTTCTCCCGCTGATTCCCCTGAGCCTTCTCCCTCCCTCCGGCGGGCTTTAGGAGCTGGTTCCCCATCCGGGTCTCCTGCTGTTCCGCGCGCCTGCACATTTGAACTTGGCGCGCGCGCCCAGCCAGCAGCTTTCCTCCTGACCGTTTCACTGCTGCTGCCACTGCTTCCCCCTTCGGGGGGGCTAGCTGCAACTGACCTTCCTTCCGTTCCCCCACTCTCCGATGGAGGCGTGGTCAGCCCTGACTCCCTCTCTGGAGGAGACGCTGGCCCTGACACATGTGACTCCTCCCCCCCACTATGCTCTGGTGGGGAAACTGGCCCCGATCCTCCACTGCTGCTTTGGGGTTCCCCTCTGGCTCCTTGTTTCTGGTGCGTCCCCCCTGGGACCCCCCTTGCCCTGACCATCGGCGCCCCCTTCTGGGAATCTTCTGATTCGCTGGAGAAACTCATGGAATCTCTCGGGCCACTGTCATACTCCCCTACGCTGCCCTCGGATTCTTCCCCTTCGCTCTCCCAATCCTCTCTCCCCAGTGCTCCTGCTCCTGATTCCCTGACATCCATCCCCCCCTCGAAGCCCCCCCTTCCCCCCTCCCCCTCTTCGGGTGTGGGTTCCGGGTGCTCCAGTCCTGTGGGTGTGAGTGCGGGATACCATTCTTCCCCCCTGGTGTGCAGCCGGTCCACTGGATCCGGCCCAACCGCAACGGGCTCGTCGACGTCGATTTCCTCTGCTTCCATCTCTCTGCTGATGTGCTCGAATCCAGGATCCTCCCCCAACACGTCCATGTCCTCCCCTCCCCCGGGTACCTCTGGTGAGACTGCTTGCAAAGGTCCCCGCAGCAGCTCCCTGCGCCACCCCACCTCCGGTTGAGTGTCCCACCAATAGGAGCGGTCTGTGGCAAACCCCGAGAGAGACCCCTCCGAGGAGCTAGTGTCTGGCGTCGTCTCTTCAGCTGATGAAAAACCCTGGAACGTACTGGCTGACAGTGTGGGCGTGAAGAGCCAGTCGTCGAAATACTCTGCCGGCATAGGTCTGTGTGGGAAGAGTGCATGGAACTCGTCTTTAAGATAGTGCTCCTCCACGGCATAGCACGGTACCCACCTGTTGGCACTGGCTGGGGTACCTTCCCTGGTGAGGAGGTATTCCACCCCCTCTTCCCCCCACCTCGAGTCCAAAATCTCCGTGACCTCGTTGAGTGGCGTCGCCCTCCGTGACCCCTCCCTCTTCGGAGATTCACTAAGTGTGTCTGGCGCGTTCCCTGTCGCCTGAAACCTGTGGGGTTCCCTGTAGGGTGTGAGCACTGACCTATGAAAGACTGGGTGCATTCTGGAGCCCTCCGGGAGTGTCAACCGGAAGGCCACTGGATTGATTTGCGCCGCGACCTGGTAAGGTCCCAGCTGCTTGTGCTTGAGCTTCCTCTTAGCTAGCGTCCTGGCCGGCACTGCCTGGGCTGCTAACCAGACCCAGTCCCCCACCTGGATGTCCTCCCCGACCCTCCTGTGCTTCCCTGCCTGCATTTTGTAGGCGTGTTTCGCCAGTTCCAATTGCCTGCGGAGTTGCTCGTGGACCTCCTGTAACTCTGCTGCTAAGTGCTCTGCTCCCCTTGGCTCCCCCTCCCCCTTCGTCTCTAACCCCGGGAAAGTTCTGGGATGCCGCCCATTATTGGCGAAGAACGGTGTCACTCCCGTAGACCCGTGCTTCGTGTTGTTGTAGGCAAACTCGGCCAGCGGTAGGTAGTCCACCCAGGTCGAGGGTTGTTGATTGGCGTAGCATCGCAGGTACTGCTGCATGATGGCGTTGACCCTCTCCGCTTGTCCGTTGGTCTGCGGGTGTCGTGCCGACGCTAAGTTGATCTTGACGTTCAGGATGCCCAGCAGCTTCTGCCAGAAGCTCGAGACGAATTGGCGACCCCGGTTGGACAGGATGGACCGCGGCAAGCCGTGAGCCTTGAACACTTGGTCTATGAACAGCTTGGCGGTCTGTTCCGCTGTGGCCACCTTCGCGCACGGAATAAAGTGCGCCATCTTGGTGAACATGTCTACGACCACGAGCACCGCTGTTTTGCCTCGCGAGCTGGGCAGATCTGTGACAAAGTCCAGGGCCACTCTCTCCCACGGTTCGAGCGGCGTCTGTAGGGGTTCTAGTAGACCCGCCGGCTTCCTGTGTACTGGCTTGGCCCTTTGGCAGGTGTCACACCTGGAGACGTAATCCGCGACTTCTCCCCTCACCTTGGGCCACCAAAAGTCTCTGGTTACTAATTCCGCCGTTTTGTCCTTGCCGAAGTGCCCAGCGCTGGGCGCGTCGTGTAGCTGCTGCAAGACTTTCGCGCGGAGGTCGTCTCCGGGCACGTAGAGAGCCCCTTTGCGGATGAGCAGTCCGTCTCGTATCTGGAACTCGTCGTCCTTCGCTGTGCCTTTTCGCACCTCCTCCATCTTGGATTGTGCGAACGAATCCGTCTGCAGCGCTCGACGCACCGCGTCCAGGTCCACGGCAGCTGAAGCGCACGCCCACGCTTTCGGTGCGAAAATGTGCTTGGCCGCCACCGGCGCCGCTTCCTCGAGATACTGCGGCTTCCTGGATAGTGCATCCGCCATGACGTTGTTGTCTCCCGGGATGTATTCTATCCGGAAATCGAAATCCGCAAAGAACTCCGCCCAGCGGATGTGTCTCTGGTTCAGGAACCGCGCCGTGCGCCAGTACTCCAGGTTCTTATGGTCCGTGCGGACTTGCACTGTGTGTCTGGCTCCAACGAGGAAGTGCCGCCACGCCTTGAAAGCTGCATGAATGGCCAGCAACTCCCTGTCCCAGATGGTGTAGTTCTGTTCCGCCTTGCTGAGTTTCCTGGAGTAGAATGCGCACGGCCTCCATTCCCCTTGCGGATCTTGCTGCAACAGGACGGCCCCCACCGCTCTGTCTGAGGCGTCCGTCTCAACCCTCATTGGTCTGCTGGGGTTTACATGTAGCAGCTGTTCTTCGGACGCGAAGAGACGCTTGAGTCTCCGAAAGGACTGCTCCGCCTGGTCCGTCCAGGTGAACTTCTTCTTCTTGGAGCTGAGGGTGTCCGTGATGGCCGCCGTCTCCTTCGCGAACCCTTTGATGAACTTGCGATAAAAGTTGGCGAAGCCGACGAACTTCTGGACCTCCTTCCGATTGCGCGGGCTCTTCCAGTCCAACACCGCGCGGACCTTGGCGCTGTCCATGGCGAGTCCCTTGTCGGACAGCTTGTAGCCCAGAAAATCCACCTCCGTCATGTCGAACTGGCACTTCTCTAATTTGGCGTAAAGTCTGTGCTCCCGTAGCCTCTGCAGGACCTCCTTGACGTCCCTCTCGTGAGCCTCCTGCGATTCCGAGAAGATCAGGATGTCGTCCAGGAAGCAGACGCACTTCTTGTAGAGGAGTCCCGCTAACACGTGATGCATGAAAGCTTGGAAGGTATGGGAGCCATTTTGCAGACCAAAAGGCATTACGCGATATTCATAGGTGCCTAAAGGTGTAAACATGGCTGTCTTCCACTCATCGCCCTCCCGCATGCGTATAAGGTTGTACGCCCCTCGTAGATCCAACTTGGTGAAGATCCGTCCCTTCCTCACCGTCGCGAGTAGGTCGTCGATCTTGGGCATGGGGAATGCTGCGGGCTTTGTTTTGGAATTTATGATCCTATAATCAACTATGAGTCTCCGTTGGGGCGTGTCCTTCTTCTTCACGAAAAACACGGGACTGCCCCCCACTGCTTTAGATTCTTGGATGAACCCCCGCTTCAAGTTGTGATCTATGAACTCCCTGAGTTCTTGCAGTTCATCTTCAGACATGGAATACAGTTTCCCAGTCGGCAGCGTCGCTCCCGGCAGGAGGTCAATCTTGCAGTCGTAAGGCCTGTGGGGAGGCAGCTTATCCGCTTCCCTCTCGCAGAAGACCTCCAAAAACTCCGTGTACTTGTTGGGTACCGCTTGCACCATGCCTAGGTGTAGCTGCGGTTCATCCTCTTGCCCCTCCTCCTCCTGGCGGGTCTGGATGCAGTGTTCTGCGCAGTAGGAGGAACAGAAGGTCAACTGCCGCTGGTACCATGCCAATGCCGGGCTGTGCCTATCCAGCCAACTCATACCCAACACTATGGGCGTGTCCGACAGGTCGGTGACGTTGAAGCTGATGACTTCGCGGTGGTTTCCAATCTGCATCACCATCGGTGGTGTTTGCTGTACCACCTCTCCTCCCAGTAGCTTCCTGCCATCGACCGTGACGACGTTTAGGGGCATCGTGGCTGGCATGAGTGCTATGCGATGTTGCTTGATAAAGTCCACTCCAATAAAGTCTGCGTTGCTCCCAGAGTCAATGGTTATTGGTACTTGCATGGTGTGCCCATTGGGCAACTGGAGCGATGCGGTGAGTTGCACCACTGGTTTGGGTGGGAGGGGGTCCGTGGGCTGTAAAATCTCTGGGGACTGCTTCACTGACTTGCCTGGTTGGGCCCCAGTGGCTCTGTTTCCAACCAGGCTTCGTCTTCCCCCTGCAGCTGTTTCGGCTGCTCACCTGTTCCCTTTACTGTTGCTGAGGCTGCAGTGTGCTTCTGGAGCCTCTGGGGACACTCTTTGGCCATGTGCTGTGCACTGTCGCAGATGTAACACTTCCTGGTCCCTCTAGGAGCCTTCCCCTTGACTGCTCCCGGTGTTTGGGCTCTGCTGGCAGTCTGAGCCCTGGCACCACCAATCTCCATCGGCTCTTCTCCCCTTCCCAAAGGAGGCATGGACAGCGCCCGCCCCGCCTCTCTGGGAAAGAAAGGGGTTGTCCTTGCTGGGGTGCTTCCCTTACGTCCTTCCTCCCTGCTCCAAGGGCGTCCTTCCAGGCGCACACCAATTGCCAACGCTCTTTGGGCAACTTCTTGGGTACTTTGGGGCCGTTCCCCTCTTGCCAGCTCATCTTTCACCTCTCCACTTAGCCCCTCCCAGAACAGGTCTCTGACAGCAATGGAGTCCTTCTCCCAGCCCAGCACGTTCAGTAAGGCAAAAAAGCGCGAGTGATATTGCCTCACCGTCGCTTTCCCTTGCTGTAGTCCATGCATTTCCCTCCGAGCAATATCTACATCTACCGTAGATTTAAAGCAAGCGTCCATAGCTTTGATAAATGCATCGGAATCTTTGAGGGCGGGGTCTTTTTCGCGCCACAAATTCCGCAGCCACGCTTTTGCTTCCCCATGCAAATGAGTGATTATGAAGCCCACCTTCTCTTCCTCATCTCTAAAGTCTTTCCGAAGCAAGTTGAGCGCGTAAACCACGTCAGCTCTGAAGTTAGGGTATTGCTGCAGATTCCCATCAAAGTGGGCCACCAGGCTGCCCCCCCTCTTCCCGAGGCCAACTCCCTCCGGTTTGGGTCCTGGCAGCCCCTCTTTCCCCCAACGGTCCCACCTGGCCTGCAGATCCCGGCAGAGCGCTACTGCTTCTTCTTCTCTTTTCCTGGATGCTGCTACTTCCGCGTAAAGCGTCGTGACTGCTTCTTGCAGTTCTTTCACCTGGCTCTCTGTAGTCATCTTTGCCTATCTTCGTGAGCTCGCAAAACACCAAGTCTTGCCCCTCGCTGCACCAACTCACGCTGCGAGGTTTTTATAAGAGACGGAGCATACTGTCAGGGCTACCCTAGGTCCCAGCTCACAAAGGACCAACGCTGCTTCGTTGTTAAGTATAAAAGTCTTTATTGAAGTTCAGTTTCACTTCCAGAGCCGCAGCGCGCAGCCCCACGTCTAAAGTGTCAGACCACTGATGCTCCGTCTGAGTCTCCTCCCCCCTGACACCAATTTAAGATCCTAGCCTTGCTCCACCTTCTCCGCTGCTCCTTCCTCCTCTGGGTCCGCCTGCCCGCCGGGGTTCCGCCCTTTCTAGCCTCTTCTCCCGCTGATTCCCCTGAGCCTTCTCCCTCCCTCCGGCGGGCTTTAGGAGCTGGTTCCCCATCCGGGTCTCCTGCTGTTCCGCGCGCCTGCACATTTGAACTTGGCGCGCGCGCCCAGCCAGCAGCTTTCCTCCTGACCGTTTCACTGCTGCTGCCACTGCTTCCCCCTTCGGGGGGGCTAGCTGCAACTGACCTTCCTTCCGTTCCCCCACTCTCCGATGGAGGCGTGGTCAGCCCTGACTCCCTCTCTGGAGGAGACGCTGGCCCTGACACATGTGACTCCTCCCCCCCACTATGCTCTGGTGGGGAAACTGGCCCCGATCCTCCACTGCTGCTTTGGGGTTCCCCTCTGGCTCCTTGTTTCTGGTGCGTCCCCCCTGGGACCCCCCTTGCCCTGACCATCGGCGCCCCCTTCTGGGAATCTTCTGATTCGCTGGAGAAACTCATGGAATCTCTCGGGCCACTGTCATACTCCCCTACGCTGCCCTCGGATTCTTCCCCTTCGCTCTCCCAATCCTCTCTCCCCAGTGCTCCTGCTCCTGATTCCCTGACAATGGTGCCCTCCAGATGTTTTGAACTACAATTCCTACCATCCTCACCCAGCATGGCCAGTGGTCAGGGATGATGGGAGACATATATTCTTAAATATCTTGAGGACACCACATTGGGTGCCCCAATATACCTGATCCATCAAACTCTACTGAATCACTTCTGCTTAGTTCCACATACTTTTGGGGTCTTCTTGATAGATCTACAAAGATAGTCTAGTCTATTGGCTATATCAACAACCAGTAATATTTTTTTATACTCTCAGGACTGGGTTAGACACAATGCAACTTGTTCTCCATCTTGCTTCTCACTTGCAAAAGGTTCTTCCCATCTTCTGCATCATGAATACAGACCGATGAATATTTGAAAATATACATGCACTCAAGAAATAAACTATTGTGGAATATTTAAAATGCATATTTGGATTCATGCACACTTCCCATCAAAATCAAAAGTTCAGAATCAAAAGCTATAGACTTTCTATGCACTGCTTCTTATTAGAGAAGTAAACTTGAGTTTCAAAACATGGGATAGAGGAAGATGAAATAATAAATCCAAGTTAGCTAATTTTACTGTGGGTGTTTGATATACTATTGAAGAGTTCAATGTTCTTATATGGTTTAACTTAACATCTAAATCTATCACTGGTGCTTAATTATGTTATAAAGATGCTTCATTTCTGAGCTTTTTCATTAAAAACCTGTTTCTCCTTGATAACAATTGTCAGCGCTGCCCAAGGTCCCAGCTCACACAAGACCAACGCTGCTTCTTGCTCAAGTTTAAAAGTCTTTATTGAAGTTCAGTCTCATTTCCAGACGTGCAGCGCGCAACGCTACATCTATCCGTCAGACCGTAGAAGTCCCATCTGAATCTCCGCCCCCCTGACACCAGCTTAAGATTCTAGCTTTACTCCACCTTTTCCTCTGTTCCTTCTTTCTCTGGGTCCTTCTGCTAGTCGGAGTCTCTGCCCTCCGAGATTCTTCTGACGCTGATTCTCCCGACTCCTCCCCCCCCCTCTTTCGGGCTTTAGGACCTGGCTCCCAATCCGGGTTTTCTGCTGTCCCGCGCTCCTCCACATTTGAACTTGGCGCGCGCGCGCAGCCTCCCACTTTCCTTCTGACCGTTACACTTGTGTCACTGCTCCCCCTTTCGGGGAGGCTAGCTGGACCTGGCCTTCCCTCCTTCTCCCCACTCCCCGATGGAGGAGAAGATGGTCCTGACTCACGTGACTCTTCCCCCCCACTGTGCTCTGGTGGGGAAACTGGCCCTACTCCTCCGCTACTCCTTTGGGACTCCCCTCTGGTTCCTTGTTTATGGATCGTCCCCTCTGGGATTCGCCTCGCCCTTACCATAGGCGCCCTCTCCTGGGAATCTTCTGATTCGCTGGAGAAGCTCATGGAATCTCTCGGTCCACTGTCATATTCCCCTACGCTCCCCTCTGATTCCTCTCCTCCGCTCTCTATCTGCTCTCTCCCCTGCTCTTCTGCTCCTGAGCCTCTGACATCCATCCCCCCCTCGAAGCCCCCCCTTCCCCCCTCCCCCTCTTCGGGTGTGGGTTCCAGGTGCTCCAGCGCTGGGGGTGTGAGTGCTGGCTTCTGTTCTCTCCCCCTGGTGTGCAACCGGCCCGCGGGATCAGGCCCCCCCACGATGGGTTCGTCGACGTCGACTTCCCCTGCTTCCATTTCTCTGCTGTCGTGCTCAAAACCAAGATCCTCCCCCCACACGTCCATGTCCTCCTCTCCACCCGGTCCCTCGGGTGAGGCTGTGTGCAAGGGCCCCCTCAGCAGTTCCCTGCTCCACCCCACTTCTGGTTGAGTGTCCCACCAATAGGAGCGGTCCGTGGCAAACCCCGAGAGCGACCCCTCCGGGGAGCTCATCCCCGGCGTCGGCTCCTCATCTGAGGAGAAACCTTGGAACGTGCTGGCTGACAGTGTGGGTGTGAAAAGCCAGTCGTCGAAATACTCCGCCGGCATGGGTCTGTGTGGGAAGATCGAATGGAACTCGTCTTTGAGATAGTGCTCCTCCACGGCGTAGCAAGGCACCCACTCGTTGGCGCTGGCCGGAGTACCCTCCCTGGCGAGGAGATATTCAACTCCCTCTTCCCCCCATCTGGAGTCCAAAATCTCTGTGACCTCGTTGAGTGGCGTCGCCCTCTGTGGTCCCTCCCCTGTTGGCGATGGGCTACGTGGAGCTGGTGCGTTCCCTGGCGCCTGAAACCTGTGGGGCGCCTTGTAAGGCGTGAGCACTGACCTGTGAAAGACTGGGTGCATTCTGGAGCCCTCCGGGAGTGTCAACCGGTAGGCCACTGGATTGATTTGTGCCGCGACCTGGTAAGGTCCCAGCTGCTTGTGTCCTAGCTTCCTCTTAGCTAGCGTTCTGGCCGGCACTGCCTGAGCTGCTAACCAGACCCAGTCCCCTACCTGTATGTCTTCCCCAACCCTCCTGTGCCTGTCTGCCTGCATCTTGTAGGCGTGTTTCGCGAGTTCCAAGTGCCTTCGGAGTTGCTCATGGACCTCCTGTAACTCTGCGGCTAAGTGCTCTGCCCCCCGTGGCTCCCCCTCTGCCTCGGTCTCCAACCCCGGGAAGGTTCTGGGGTGGCGCCCATTGTTGGCGAAGAACGGTGTCACCCCTGTAGACCCGTGCTTCGTGTTGTTGTAGGCAAACTCGGCTAGCGGTAGGTAGTCCACCCAGGTCGAGGGCTGTTGATTGGCGTAGCATCGCAGGTACTGCTGCATGATGGCGTTGACCCTCTCCGCTTGTCCGTTGGTCTGCGGGTGTCTTGCCGACGCTAAGTTGATCTTGACGTTCAGGATGCCCAGCAGCTTCTGCCAAAAGTTCGAGACGAATTGGCGACCCCGGTCGGACAGGATGGACCGCGGCAGGCCGTGAGCTTTGAAAACGTGGTCTATGAACAGCTTGGCGGTCTGTTCCGCTGTGGCCACCTTCGCGCACGGAATGAAATGCGCCATCTTGGTGAAGAGGTCTACGACCACGAGTACCGCTGTTTTGCCGCGCGAACTGGGCAGATCTGTAACAAAGTCCAGGGCCACTTTCTCCCATGGTTCGAGCGGCGTCTGCAGCGGTTCCAGCAGACCCGCCGGCTTCCTGTGTACTGGCTTGGCCCTTTGGCAGGTGTCACACCTGGAAACGTAATCCGCAACTTCTCCCCGCACCTTGGGCCACCAAAAGTCCCTGGTGACTAATTCCGCCGTCTTGTCCTTGCCGAAGTGCCCAGCGCTGGGCGCGTCGTGCAGCTGCTGCAAGACTCTCGCGCGAAGGTCGTCTCCCGGTACGTAGAGAGCCCCTTTGCGGAGGAGTAGTCCGTCGCGTATCTGGAACTCGTCGTCCCTCGCTGTGCCGTTTCGCACCTCCTCCATCTTGGATTGCGCAAACGAATCCGCCTGTAGCGCACGACGGACTGCGTCCAGGTCCACTGCGGCTGAAGCGCACGCCCACACCTCTGGTGCGAAAATGTGTTTGGCCGCTGCCGGTGCCGCTTCCTCGAGATACTGCGGCTTCCTGGATAGCGCATCCGCCATGACGTTGTTGTCTCCCGGGATGTATTCTATCCGGAAATCGAAATCTGCAAAGAACTCCGCCCAGCGGATGTGTCTCTGGTTCAGGAACTTCGCCGTGCGCCAGTACTCCAGGTTCTTGTGGTCCGTGCGAACCTGCACTGTGTGTCTGGCTCCGACGAGGAAGTGCCGCCACGCCTTGAAAGCAGCATGAATGGCCAGCAACTCCCTGTCCCAGATGGTGTAGTTCTGCTCCGACGTGCTGAGCTTCCTGGAGTAGAATGTGCACGGTCTCCAGTCCCCTTGCGGATCTTGCTGCAACAGGACTGCCCCCACCGCTCTGTCCGAGGCGTCCGTTTCAACCCTCATCGGTTTGCTGGGGTTTACGTGTAGCAGCTGTTCTTCGGACGCGAAGAGACGCTTGAGCCTCCGAAAGGACTGCTCCGCCTGGTCCGTCCAGGTGAACTTCTTCTTCTTGGAGCTGAGGGTGTCCGTGATGGCTGCTGTCTCCTTCGCGAACCCCTTGATGAACTTGCGATAAAAGTTGGCGAAACCGACGAACTTCTGGACCTCCTTCCGGTTGCGCGGGCTCTTCCAGTCCAACACTGAGCGGACCTTGGCGCTGTCCATGGCAAGTCCCTTGTCGGACAGCTTGTAGCCCAGGAAATCCACCTCTGTCGTGTCGAACTGGCACTTCTCCAGTTTGGCGTAACGTCTGTGCTCCCGTAGTCTTTGCAGGACCTCCTTGACGTCCTCCTCGTGCGCCTCCTGCGAGTCCGAAAAGATCAGGATATCATCTAAGAAGCAGACGCACTTCTTGTAGAGGAGTCCCGCTAGCACGTGGTGCATGAAAGCTTGGAAACAATGGGAGCCATTTTGGAGACCAAACGGCATGACTCTGTATTCATAGGTTCCTAAAGGCGTAAACATGGCTGTCTTCCACTCGTCGCCCTCCCGCATGCGTATAAGGTTGTAGGCCCCTCGTAGATCCAACTTGGTGAAGATCCGCCCCTTCCTCACCGTCGCGAGCAGGTCGTCAATTTTGGGCATGGGGAATGCTGTGGGCTTTGTCCTGGAATTGATGATTCTATAATCCACTATGAGCCTCCGTTCGGGCGTGTCTCTCTTCTTCACGAAAAACACGGGACTGCCCCCCACTGCTTTGGATTCCCGGATGAATCCCCGCTTCAAATTGCGATCTATGAACTCCCTGAGTTCTTGCATTTCGTCTTCAGACATGGAGTACAGTTTCCCAGTCGGCAGCGTCGCCCCTGGCAGGAGGTCAATCTTGCAGTCGTAGGGTCTGTGGGGAGGCAGCTTGTCTGCTTCCTTCTCGCAGAAGACTTCCAAAAAGGCCTTGTACTTGTTGGGCACCGCTTGCACCATGCCTAGGTGTAGCTGCGGTGCATCCTCTTGCCCCTCCTCTTCCTGGCAGGTCTGGATGCAATGCGCTGCGCAGTAGGAAGAGCAGAAGGTCAATTGCCGCTGGTACCACACTAATGCCGGGCTGTGCCTATCCAGCCAACTCATGCCCAACACTATGGGCGTGTCCGACAGGTGAGTGACGTTGAAACTGATGACTTCACGGTGGTTCCCAATTTGCATCACCAGAGGCGGTGTCTGCTGTACCACCTCTCCTCCCAGTATCTTCCTGCCATCTACTGTGACAACATTTAGGGGCGTCGTGGCTGGCAGGAGTGCTATGTGATGCTGCTTGACGAAGTCCAACCCTACAAAGTCTGCGTTGCTACCAGAGTCAATGGTAATAGGGACCTCCAGGGTGAGCCCATCGGGCAGCTGGAGCGATGCAGTGAGTTGCACCACTGGTTTGGGTGGGAGGGGGTCCGTGGGCTGCAAAATCTCTGGGGACTGCTTCACTGACTCGCCTGGTTGAGCCCCAGTGCCTCTGTCTCCAACCAGGCTCCTCCGTTTCCCTGGGGCTGCTCCTCCTGCTGAATTGCTCCTTTAACAGTTGCTGAGGCTGCAGTGTGCTTCTGGAGCCTCTGGGGACACTCTTTGGCCATGTGCAGTGCACTGTCGCAGATGTAACACTTCCTGCTCCCTCTAGGAGCCTTCGCCTTGACTGCTCCTGGTGTTTGGGCTCTGCTTGCTGTCTGAGCCCTTGCACCTCCGATTTCCATTGGCTCCTCCCCCCTCATCAGAGCAGGCGTGGACTGAGCGCGCTCTGTCTCTCTGGGTAGGAAGGGAGTCGTTCTAACTGACGTGTTTGCTCTTCCCCCCTGCTCCCTGCTCCACGGGCGTTCTTCCAGGCGCACCCCAATTGCGAGCGCCCTTTGGACAACTTCTGTTGTATTTTGGGGTCTCTCTCCCCTCGCCAGCTCATCTTTCACGGCTCCATTCAGCCCCTCCCAGAACAGATCCCTGACGGCAGCTGAGTCCTTCTGCCAGCCCAGCACATTTACTAACCCAAAAAAGCGGGAATGATACTGGCGCACTGTCGCTTTTCCTTGCCGCAATCCATGCATTTCCCTTCTAGCGACATCCACATCCACCATTGATTTAAAGCAAGCGTCCATGGCTCCAATAAAGGCGCTTGAATCTTTGAGGGCGGGGTCATTTTCGCGTAACAAGGTTCGCAGCCACGACTTAGCTTCCCCATGCAGATGAGTGATTATGAAACCCACTTTCTCCTCCTCATCTCTAAAATCTTTCCGAAGCAAATTGAGCGCGAAAACTACTTCTGCTCTGAAGTTAGGGTACTGCTGCAGGTTCCCGTCAAAATGGGTCACCAGGCTTGCCCCCCTTTTCCCGAGGGCAACTCCCTCCGGCTTGGCTCCCAGCTGCCCCTCCTTTCCCCATTTGTCCCACCTGGCTTGCAGATCCTGGCAGAGCGCAGCTGTTTCTCCTTCTTTTTTCTTAGACGCAGCCAATTCTGCGTAGAGCGTTGACACCGCTTCCTGCAATTGCTTGATTTTTTCCTCTGTAGTCATCTTTGCCTATCTTCGTGAGCTTGCAGAGTTTTTAGGAGATGGGACTTACTGTCAGCGCTGCCCAAGGTCCCAGCTCACACAAGACCAACGCTGCTTCTTGCTCAAGTTTAAAAGTCTTTATTGAAGTTCAGTCTCATTTCCAGACGTGCAGCGCGCAACGCTACATCTATCCGTCAGACCGTAGAAGTCCCATCTGAATCTCCGCCCCCCTGACACCAGCTTAAGATTCTAGCTTTACTCCACCTTTTCCTCTGTTCCTTCTTTCTCTGGGTCCTTCTGCTAGTCGGAGTCTCTGCCCTCCGAGATTCTTCTGACGCTGATTCTCCCGACTCCTCCCCCCCCCTCTTTCGGGCTTTAGGACCTGGCTCCCAATCCGGGTTTTCTGCTGTCCCGCGCTCCTCCACATTTGAACTTGGCGCGCGCGCGCAGCCTCCCACTTTCCTTCTGACCGTTACACTTGTGTCACTGCTCCCCCTTTCGGGGAGGCTAGCTGGACCTGGCCTTCCCTCCTTCTCCCCACTCCCCGATGGAGGAGAAGATGGTCCTGACTCACGTGACTCTTCCCCCCCACTGTGCTCTGGTGGGGAAACTGGCCCTACTCCTCCGCTACTCCTTTGGGACTCCCCTCTGGTTCCTTGTTTATGGATCGTCCCCTCTGGGATTCGCCTCGCCCTTACCATAGGCGCCCTCTCCTGGGAATCTTCTGATTCGCTGGAGAAGCTCATGGAATCTCTCGGTCCACTGTCATATTCCCCTACGCTCCCCTCTGATTCCTCTCCTCCGCTCTCTATCTGCTCTCTCCCCTGCTCTTCTGCTCCTGAGCCTCTGACAACAATGATTTACATTATATTTCTTTTGCTTAGGGTAATGTTATTTCCTTTTCAACTTACATTGCTAGATCTCAAGTGGCAAAGGCTAAAATATGTATAGGTACATTAGAGTACAATAGATAGGAGCTCCATCTGTAATGCTGAGTATATAAGTAATTAATATTTGCAAGACTTTATACAGTTACATTTTATGAACATACCAAAATGTATACTTTTTTAAAAAAATAAACCAATTGGCTAAAGCAGAGCTTTCCAAATTGTGTGTTGCGACACGTTAGTGTGTCGGCTGCATTGTGTAGGTGTGTTGCACGAACGTTTCCTGCGCTCCTCCTGGGGCTGAAAAGGGTTTAGTTTAACCTCCGGTTTCCTAGTAAAACTGAATTACTGTGTCACAAAACGATGCGTATCTAAAAAGTGTGTCACCAACATGAAAAGTCTGGAAAGCTCTGAGCTAAAGTATATATACCGTATTTTTTGCTCTATAACACGCACCCGACCATAACACGCACATAGTTTTTAGAGGAGGAAAATCCGTAGGCATGCCACCCGTAGGCATTCCCTCCATAACACGCACAGACATTTCCCCTTACTTTTTAGGAGGAAAAAAGTGAGTGTTATGGTGCAAAAAATACGGTAAATTGTATACAATTCATTTCATGTTCTTAAAGTTGTTAAGTAAACTCAGATTGTAAAAGAGATTAAGTATTGTATTGTAAACATTATAGTCTTCCCCCAAATTTGGGGTTTTCCTCTACCTGAAAAGAACTAGTTGACTGTGCTCTTCTATAGTTCCAAAATTTAAATCCCTATTCAAAATAGACAATCTGCTAAAGCTCAACCTGCTTTTGGTGGAAAAATAGTGGGGGAGAATTCACTTGATTGGTTGTACTAGTTGCTTATCTAATCCAAAATGCTATGTCTATGCTCGTTTAAAAGTAAAGGACCAGGTGTGATGGTAGGGCAGAAATAGAGAATCTGTGGTCCTCCAGGTTTTGTTGGACTACAGTTCTGAGTATCTCTCCCCTCTGGTCATGCTGGCTGGGACTGATGAGAGTTGGAGTCCCACAACAATTTCCCCATTCTTGCCATAAGGCTATAGTTAAAGGTAAAGGTACCCCTGCCCGTACGGGCCAGTCTTGACAGACTCTAGGGTTGTGCGCTCATCTCACTCTATAGGCCGGGAGCCATCGCTGTCCGCAGACACTTCCGGGTCACGTGGCCAGCGTGACGAAGCTACCCTGGCGAGGCAGAGCCACACACGGAAACGCCGTTTACCTTCCCGCTAGTAAGTGGTCCCTATTTATCTACTTGCACCCGGGGGTGCTTTCGAACTGCTAGGTTGGCAGGCGCTGGGACCGAGCAACGGGAGGGCACCCCGCCGCGGGGATTCGAACCGCCGACCATGCGATCGGCAAGTCCTAGGAGCTGAGGTTTTACCCACAGCGCCACCAAGGCTATAGTTAGAGTCTCTTTTTCCGGTACTTTTTCCTGTAATGATTTAAGGACAACCATTTGTTTGGTACCTTAAAACTGTAAATCCTTTTAAGGATCATGGCTTGACTAATGTACTGGTTATGCTTTGTTGTTTTTTTGGTTTCCTAATTTGCAAAATGAAGATAATCCATTTTGTCACCCACAAGAAAACTCTTCCTCATTAATGTTTGTAAGGTGTTAAAAAAATCTTCAACAATTAATTAATACATGTGAGCGCATTATAACAGTTATCTCAGCTGGACCCTAAATTAGGATCGAAGCTTAGGCCAGAGACATTTCATTCCTCTCCATACATGCATTCAATTCACTAAGTCCCAGAGTTCTTTTATTTGCAGCCATATTCATCGTACTGACTTCAGAAGCAATTTCCATGGCTAAACTCTAATCCCCTGTGACCATCCTTTCCTATTTGCAGATAATTTGATTGACATGGCAAGATGAATTCCCTAGAGATTTCACGGGAGCTCAAATCTGTCTTCAGTCTCCTCTTGCACTCATTGTCTACTTCGCTCAGATCAAACTATTTTAAGTTTGGGGACAGTAGGTCAGGAGGGCAAAATCCCACACCCAGTTCTTTGACTTGTACCCAGTTTTGGCTGAGCATGAAGCATAATAGGAAAAGGGCAAACGGCTGTATGCCTGCAGATTGAAGATCACAAGTCCAATGCCTGGAGGCATTACTAGATGAGATATTTAAACAAAGTTCTTCCCTGCCCATCTCTTGGGCTTTTCCTGGCAGAAAGGTTAAAAGCTCATAGAAGATTATAGAGATAGATACAGATAGGGAATACAAAGAACTCACAGGTCCTAATTCCTCCAGTTCACAGCAGCGTAATCTTGTGATGAGATTTCACCTTTAAGGTAAATTTGGAAGTTGTCGGAGGTTAAACAAGAGAAGCAGAACTTCTGACTTTTCTATAAAAATAATAATAAATAGTCATAATATTTTTAAAGCGTTGTTGTTATTCCAAATGTATATTTTCAAATATAACATAGTTCAAGATTACAGTAAATTGTAGTTCTACAAATGGAAAGATTTCTTGCTAACTTGATGGCAGACTCATATCTATATATTAAGTAACGTATAACACCTTTGTCATTACATCTTCATATCCAGCAAGTTTTCCAACTCCCCTCCGACAGTGAAATAAATTGCTGAAGACTTGCGAGTTCCTAATATCTTTCATCCCGCCTTCATACATACAATAAAGCACTAGTGTAACTGCTATCCAGGGATTTGTCTTTCAGAACATTATCCTCCATTTGGAAGATTTGTATTAAATGTTCCTGGTTCCAGGTACTGTATAGATATTTTTCCTCCTAGCTTGATTGAACCCAACAGCTGGGGGTAAAATTGTTTCCTGGCCCATATTATTTATTGTTTAATTATATTTAAATACTACCAGAACCTAAACACAGTTTCCCCCCCCAAATCAATCCACCTTTACCCAACTTTTTACATTCCATTCCCAACAACACTCCAAATCTGCACTTACCATGTTTCCAGTGGCATAGCGTGGGGAGTGCAGGGGGGGCCGGCCGCACCGGGCGCAACATCTGGGGGTTAGGGTTAGGGGGCGCAAATCCACGGGTTAGGGGGCGCAAATTACTTGCCTCGCCCCGGGTGCTGACAACCCATGCTACGCCACTGCATGTTTATGCTAACGCCCTGAATGTTCAGCTCAAACTAGATGTGATCTTTGTTATATAGTTTGGTGTTTCCTGACTTTTAAAAATAAATAGCTCACACTACTGTGACTACAGTGGTGCCTCGCAAGACGAAATTAATTCGTTCCGCAAGTTTTTTCTTCTTGCGAGTTTTTCGTCTTGCGAAGCACGGTTTCCCATAGGAATGCATTGAAAATCAATCAATGCGTTCCTATGGAAACCGCCTTCAGACCAGGTCCGGGGACAGTCTGTCCCCCGACCTCTTCTGAAGGCTGGGGGGGGGCAAGGGCTTTTCTTCCCACCGCCAGCCTTCAGAAGGCTGTTCTGAAGGCTGGCGGTGGGAAGAAAAGCCCTTCTCCCCACCTCCCACCCCGCAAGCTCCGGGGACAGGAGGGCTTTCCTCCCGACTGCCAGCATTTTAAAAGCCCTCAGGACAGCGGAGACTTCTCCGCTGTCCCGGGGGCTTTTAAAATGCTGGCGGGCGGCAGCGCAGCGTTCGCTGCCGCCCGCCAGCATTTTCAGATCGCCCCGGGACAGCGGAGAAGTCTCCGCTGTCCGGGGGGCTTTTAAAATGCTGGCGGGCGGCAGCGCAGCGTTCACTGCCGCCCGCCAGCATTTTCAGATCACCCCGGGACAGCGGAGAAGTCTCCGTTGTCCCGGGGGCTTTTAAAATGCTGGCGGGCGGCAGCGCAGCGTTCGCTGCCACCCGCCAGCATTTTCAGATCGCAGCCATCCGACGGCTGCCGGTGGGGCGGAGAGACCTCCTCCCGCCGCCAGCCTTCGGAGCAGCCTTCCGAAGGCTGGCGGCGGGAGGAGGTCTCTCCGCCCCCCCGCCTGCCTTCGGAGCAGCCTTCCGAAGGCTGGCGGCAGGAGGAGGTCTCTCCGCCCCCCCGCCTGCCTTCGGAGCAGCCTTCGGAGAAGCCCATAGGGAAATTCGTTTTGCGAAGCACCTCCAAAACGGAAAACCCTTTCGTCTAGCGGGTTTTTCATCTTGCGAGGCGTTCGTCTTGCGGGGCACCACTGTATCCGGCAATAGCCCCAGTTATAATCAGACCCCCTAGCCAGGAGCTTATGAACTTATGTGCAGCTCTCCCCATGTGATGAGCCACTATGGGGGCAGCCTTTTGAGTGAATCCCTTTGTCGAGCTGAACTGATGCCATCCACCCGCTCAGGCTGTCCACTAGATCCTTCTGGGTAGAAAAGGCTATTAGAGTTTCCTGTTTCAGCTGTGTCTTACTTAAGCCAAAATCACTAATCTAATCACAAAAGTTAGGTAGAACTAATACCAGGCACCATAACTTTTATGGAAAATCTGTAGAACATGACTTGTCTGTCCCTATATGCATATCTCCCAAAGGAAGAACAAAAAAAGGCTCTCCAGCCTTCTATGTGTTAGCCTTCCTTAGGGAATGCTGACAGGGCTCACATATTTAAAGGTGAAGTTGGAAACTTGTGGTCAGTTCTGTTCTTCCCTTAGTAATTTTGTCATTTTTCTACTTTTATAGATTTGCCCATTTCTCTAAGCTATGGATTGCATACTGCTCAGTCTTCATTGTACAGATTACATATATTGGATGTTTTCTCACCATAATTCAAACATTCCATATGGAAGTAGATGTTGACTATAATCTTGATTTATCTTATCAGCTCAATGATTAAGCCCCTTTGGGGGAAGAAATGCTTATTGTACCCGAACAGCGTCCGGGTGTTGACTCATGAGTTGATGTTGCTTCTATCAAATACACAAGTGATTGTAAAGAAAAAGACTACACCTGTGATTTATTTGTTTGCTTGTTTATACTCCTTGTTGCGGAGCAGTTCTGTTTGGTGATATATTTTTGTGTGACTTTGCATTTTGCTCTTCAGTCCTGACTTTCTCCTTGGTCCTGGTTTGTTCCTCAGTCTCCTCTTCTTCATCATCCCTGGTTTGTCTGGTTCCTGGCTTGGACTGCTGTCCAAAGATTTAGCCCTCACCCCCAAACCCCACATGTACTTTTCACAATTGAAGATGTGAGTAGCAAGCCAGGGAGGGAGCTGGTTTTGAATGAAACTATGGCAGAGGAAAAGATTAAAGCCACCCTTCTCCACCACCACCCCGATCCTAATCTTCCCCTCCCCCACATTTATTAACCATTTAGCTATTTTTTATATTTAAAAAATCACCTATACAACATAAAAAAGTGACAGTGACTCTAGTTCAGCCCTAAGCTGCCGTACACATTTGCATCCAATCTGATTCCTACCAATCAATGTTTAACCTACAGTGTGGGTTTCACCATTCATCCTCCATGAATTTCTGTAAGACTTGGATGGATTGCGTGGCACTACTGTTTTTCAAGTTGACTGTAATGTTTTCTAACACTTCCCTTTTTGTGGATGTACTTGCCTTCCAGGTTTCTGTTTCATTTCATGCTTCTTTTCTGCTACTTCTATATTGATAATCACAGAATTTTCTCTGTAGATGGGTTTGAAATTTCTTCATGCTTCCTCCTGCAAAACCTTTTGTTTCTATCAAAGGTGTCAGCAGGTATCTGTTAAGACAGACTTGTTTTCTTCCATTACAAAGGCAACTCTCTTTAATGAAGATAGGAGCTATCATATAGGTGTAGAGGTAATCCCTGGAGCATAGGAGTTGTCATTAACTGTCTTGGAAAACATTTCCGAGAAGTTTAACAAATGAGAAGACTTGAAAACTAACTAAAAGACTTTTCAAAGAGCTATTCATGAAATATTTATCTACTATTTCAGTGTGGTATGAATAAACAACTGTTTTATTCAATGAGAGATAAATTACTGTAGTCAAGTTTCATTTTGTTTTTCAATGGAGCCAGTTGCTTCACATCCATCAGGGGATTTGAGAATGGCTTCATTAATTCAAAAAATCTGTTGAACGTCTAGGAAGAAGAAAAAGAATTTGGAGCAGGCAATATGGAATCTTCTATGAAACGTCTCACAGTTTTCACAGTCATGTATGTGTATTGTAGAGTTGTATTGAACAAAAAAGCCCCAATGATTCATGATTATTTTATTATGAATCTCAACCAGGACAGACGCTCTTCAGTGACATTCTAACAATCTGCATGTGTAGTTTATTTTGTTTGCTTTAGGTTGCCTATTAAACACAAGTTGCACAACGCTGACCACTGCACTATTTGATTTATTGCAATGCGGAGTCTAATGTTTATCTATGAAAATGCTTGCATTAAAAAGGAATAACTTCCTAGTTCCCTGAAAACCTAAATAACAAATAGACACTCTTTGCTATTTTGTTTGCCCAGAGTGCTGGCTCTGTGTAGCTAAGTCTGATTGGTTATGCAACTTCATGATTCTGCAACTCCACTCCACCACAAACAGGCATAATTCCTGATTGGCTTGGATGACAGAGAGATCCAAGCCAATCAGGAATCGTGCCATGTCACTACATATTTGGGATCCTCCTTAATGAGGGTCCTGGTTGTGCTCAGGCCCCTGAGACACCACCTAGGTGGCAGGTGCTGGGCGTATCCCAGGCCTGTCATTATGGCCCCACAATTATGCCAGGCCGTTTGAGCCAATCTGAGGCAGGTGGTGTGATTGGGGGGCCTTTAAAAATGCCAGCCCGACGTGGCCAAGGCACTTGCTTTGTGCTGCCGAACACCCACCCTCCCGTTCCTATTTATAGGTTGCTGCATTGGCCTTGCTTTGGATGTTGGTCGGTTGCCTGTTTTGGAACAGGGGCCTGGTAGGAGTTTTGTCCACTTGGCAAATTGGCACTGGCCACTTGGTTTTCGCCTACCCCCTTAGCAATCATCACAACTTTGTAAGGTTTGGTGGTTAGGCATTGGCTTAGTAAAGTGTGTGGGAGGGAAGATGCAGCCATCACCTGCCCCTCCATG
Source organism: Podarcis raffonei (assembly GCF_027172205.1). Classification (NCBI taxonomy): domain Eukaryota; kingdom Metazoa; phylum Chordata; class Lepidosauria; order Squamata; family Lacertidae; genus Podarcis; species Podarcis raffonei. The sequence continues at coordinate 19,555,601 of NC_070618.1, forward strand.
AATAAGGGTATTCTGGTAAAGGAATCTGGGGGTCCTGGATCTCGTCCGAAGTCCAGTTGAGGGGCTAGGGCCATGCCAGGACCACAGGAACCCAGGGGTGATCTTTGGTTGGTCTTCATCAATGTTGCCTCCTCGTTTGGTGTTTACCCTTCCAGACTACCTGCCAGAGAGGTGGGAGTCAGTTATAGTCAGTTGCCAATGCCTAAGCCAATACCACTCACTTTCCTGTAATCAATAAAGTTGTGGCCTAAATTTAGCCCAATAACTTAAACCAAAAATACATGTCAGTGTGAAGTTATTTTACTTGGGGGCCTTGGAGTGCAACCAATCAGACCTGGCTACATAGAACCAGAACTCATTGTAAACAAAGCAAGACTAAGAAGTGAGGGAAGTGTCCTTGTGTCGCTTAGGCAAACAGATGACCTTCACTGTCTTTCTGCACTGCTGTGTGAGAGTGTTTTCATTGCAGTCCCATCACAGCACAGTGCAGAAAGACACGGAGCTATGCCCAGTTGCCGTGGCAACACAGCAATGAGATTCCTGTCTCACTGCACTGTCACCCTTTTGTCTCAGAACCATTGGGATGACTTCCCTTTCCCCTGTGCCCTGCGTTTGGATACAGATTCTGGCACATATCGTACTGAGGCTAAATGGGATGCTTGTTTGACTACGCATGCAGATGTGCACCCAGATGCCCATTTGAAAGAGCACCTATGCCAAAGGTCCCAGTTTCACTGCACTGTACTGTGGCAGATTTTCATTATTTCAATGCACCACATCAAAGCTGGAAGTTTTTGACCCAGTTGCTTACAAGAAGGAAAGAGGGAACGCCTCCTCTCTTTCCCCACCAATATTTTCACACTCTTTCTAGCACCCTTCAATAAAAAGCACCCAAAAGAAGGGGAATTTTTGAAACATGGACATGTTTGTGTCATAGCTGGATCCCTGGCTCAACTAGGCTCTAATGAACTGATTTGTTGTGAAAAGAGTTGGAAATGTTTTACTCAATCATGGAATACTGATGTGTCAATCAGTTAAAAGGTCTTATATGTCTCTTAACTAATGATCAATGTCACTGCATTTAAAAACCCTAGAACCAGCTTTTGTAAATGGGTTTGTGAACTTTGACCAAACTTCCCAAGTTCCTCTCTTTGCAATGACAAACAATGAAGTGGCAGTTTAATTTGAGGCTGGCAGCTGGAAAGAATAGTGGAGACAGATAAAAGGTAAAGTTCTTCTTTACTGATATTGTGAACGATGACGGTGAACTTGAGTCCAGAACAAAGAAAGTGGATTCTAAAGGAGCATGTCTACTTTTGCTCCACCCTGTATTTGTAATGTAATTCCACAGGGAATGTATTTCACAAAGAAAAGATGGGAAAAGGAGGTGGCAGTTGGCAATTGGCAGTTGGGAGGTGACAGTTGGGAGTTAGTTGGCTATTCCTGTTTGTTCCATCTTTGACTGTGAAGGTGAGAGGACTTCGTGCAGACACTGTCTGGAGGAGTTTGTAAAGAATAAAAAGGTAAAGGTACCCCTGCCCGTATGGGCCAGTCGTGTCTGACTCTAGGGTTGTGCGCCCATCTCATTAAGAGGCCGGGGGCCAGCGCTGTCTGGAGATACTTCCGGGTCACGTGGCCAGCGTGACGAAGGTGCTCTGGCGAGCCAGCACCAGCACAGCACATGGAAACGCCATTTACCTTCCCACTATAAAGCAGTACCTATTTATCTACTTGCACTTAGGGGTGCTTTCGAACTGCTAGGTGGGCAGGAGTTGGGACCGAAAGACGGGAGCTCACCCCACCGCGGGGATTCGAACTGCCGACCATACGATCGGCAGGTCCTAGGCACTGAGGTTTTACCCACAGCGCCACCCGCGTCCCTTTTTGTAAAGAATACTTGCTCTTAAACTGTTGCCAGCCTGACAAGTAAAGAGATTTTTCTTCAAATATTTGTGTATTTTTTTATCACAAAGAGCTAACATTTATCTACTGATAAGGGTGGGGGGTCAATTCTTCCATCTCCGTCCTATCACCACACCAGCCAATTTCCAGCCTAGCTACGTTCATACTTGGCGATAATGAAGCAAGGGGGAGTTGAAGATTGGAGTCACCTTTCAACAGCTCCCTACCCCAGATTTTTACTTGTTTAGCTGAAATACATTGTGTTCTTTCTAAGTTTTCAGCCTCAAAGAGTTAATGACAATCAGCTTTGGCTCAACACAATATGATGGTACATTATAAAGTGTGATCACAGGAGTAAGCTGTTTCATAATATCCACTTCTCCATCAACAGCAGGTCATGATACCACTTAGATCAATGTCTTCTCTGTTTATTAGCTTGAGATGGCTGTGGAAGGCTGGTAAGGGAAGAAGGAAGTGCTGTGTGCAGCACACACACTGTGTGCTTTCTTAGAAACTGAAACCATTTCTGATGCATTTACTATGGATTATATTCTGGCAAATGGAATGTGTTTACAGTTGATGGTCATTTCCTTGCTTGGCACTGCTAGTAAAAAGGAAATTAAATAACAAATGTTTTAGAGTGATTCAGGAGATATGGGGAGAGGTCAATCCAAAAAGCCAAAGAGACAAAGATCTGACATTAGAAGCTGTGCATGGAAGAATCCCTCTAAAAAAAACCAGACTTGTTACAATGAAATGAGTCACATTCTCTATTCATTTTTTATAAAATAAAAATAAAATAAAATCAATAGTCAAAGTGACTATAACAAGCCGGAAACTGGACAGTCTCAATTTGGGTGATAGGCATTGCTCTCAAATGCATCCTTGGAGCTCAGTGTCTTGCCTTGTTTTGTTGTGCTGTTGTGGTTGTAAGCTCTCTCACATTCATACTGTTGAACTGCTATGCATGTTCCAGTCGAAAGAGCCAACAGCACTTTTGTGTATTATACAAAAGCAATAATTCTTCCCCTCCAAACAAAACCTTTTTCAGAGCAATACAAAACTAGTCCCAGATGCTGTACTTGTCAGGGAATAATAACATTCTCATTGCACCTCCAGGGTATACAAGTCTCCTAACACTTTTGATGCATGATTACCCAACCAAAGTTGTGCTCTCTTGGATCCATTTTTTCCCTTTTACTGTTGCACTGCAGCGTGTCAGAGGTCTGGCTTTTGGATTCTGTTTAAGAACTCGAGCAATTTGCCAAAGCACTTATTCTGAAGTAATGCTGGAGGGTTCCCCTAGCTTTTGGTGTATGATCAGCAAAACTCCTCTAAAGGAGGTGTCTTTTTAGACCAGAGCGGCAAAATAATTCAGCGTTATGCTTTCTCTGCCTGTTGCTGGAAAATGAGGCCACAAATAAGTTTAACAGACTTGAACTCTGCAACCTTTTGGAAATATACATTTAAGTACAGGTATAGCAAAATGAAGAAATGATGCAATTCAGTCTATGTGGGAGTGGCGTTGGGTCTGGTTTGGAAGCTGCACCTAGTGCAGAATGCCACAGTGACCCTTTGTGCAGGAGTAGCTCACCATCAACATATAACATGGGTGTCGAAAGCTATGAACTGGCTGCTGATACCCTATTGAACCAGTTTTGAAGTACTTGTTTTGACATATAAAGTCTTAGTTCGTGCCTTTGTCGTTTTTGTGTGAGCTGCTTGGACATCTTTGCTGCTGCAAGTTGCGACATGGCATCATGAATAGGGTAAAAAGATGTAAAGTTGTCTGTTTTGGCACACCACTGCTAGAGAACGCCAAAGTAACCTGTGTTGAAGCAGGGGTCCCAGTTCCATTCCCTGCGCTCCCAATAGATAACATCAACATAAGTAATGGAATGAACAATTAATGCAATAAATGCAGGTGTGGGCAGCATCCCTGTTCTTGGTCAAGATGAGAGGAGACGCAAGATGTGTCCCCCACTCCCACTATATGTTTAGTTAGGGAGTTGATCTCTAACTAAACCTCCCTGCTCCCAAACTAAGTCAGGATCAGATTCAGGGTGCAGTTTTTGAGTGTTCTGCAGGTTTATCTAGGGTTGGACTGCAGCTGTGTCCCAGATCATAGAGTCTGTGCACAGCCCCATTTTTTTTAATGACCATTGTAGATTGTTGTAAACTGTTTAGAGGTCTTCTTTCAAGTAAGTCACATTCATATATTTTTTAAAAAATCATTCAGTCACTGCCTAAATAAATAAGGGCTAATCACTCAAGCATTTGACTAAGTCAGGCATCAACAACCTGCGGCCCTCCAGATGTTTTGGCCTACAACTCCCATGATCCCTAGCTAACAGGACCAGTGGTCAGGGATGATGGGAATTGTAGTCCAAAACATCTGGAGGGCCAAAGGTTGGGGACTGAAGGAAAATCGGAGCGCAATGGTGGGGAGAACTGGAGCGGCCACATTTGAGCGGCTAAACCACGCCTCCGCAATGTCACCCTATTGGGTGCCTGGGGGCGTGGCGCACCAGTGACGCAGGAATTGGCTCCTGGTCACAACGCCTCCCCTCGGGAAGGAGGAGAGGCTTTGTGATTCGAGGACCCGACCCCTGCTTGGGCCGAAAGTTGGGGGTGCCTGGACTAAGTGATGTTCTTTGCCTGGTTGATGCTGGGCAACATAGTCTTGTTGTTGCTTTTTAAAATTTAAGTTGTATTTAAATGAATTATTAGGGATGCAGGTGGCGCTGTGGGTTAAACCACAGAGCCTAGGACTTGCTGATCTGAAGGTCGGCAGTTCATATCCCTGCGACGGGGTAAGCTCCTGTTGCTCGGTCCCAGCTCCTGTCAACCTAGCAGTTCGAAAGCATGTCAAAGTGCAAGTAGATAAATAGGTACCACTCTGGCGGGAAGGTAAACAGCATTTCCCTGCGCTGCTCTGGTTTGCCAGAAGCGGCTTAGTCATGCTGGCCACATGACCCAGAAGCTGTATGCAAGCTCCCTCGGCCAATAAAGCGAGACGAGTGCCCCAACCCCAGAGTCGGCCACGACTGGACCTAATGGTCAGGGGTCCCTTTACCTTTACCTAAATGAATTATTATTTTAATGTATTTCAATGTTTTCTGTCACTTTGAGGTTTTGTGAACAGCTAAGAGCAGTATGCATATACATAATTCAAACAAACAAACAAACAAACAAAAACAATGTATATTTTTGATAAAGAATTGGGTTAAATGGTGCTGAAATGTAGGGATGGACAGATCTCAGTCGCTCTCAGCTTTACATTTACATTTTAAGAATTCATTCAAACAGAGAATTCTTAAGTGATTGTGGTAGATTAAATCATCTTTCCTTATGTGTAACAAGAATGATATCTTTTGTCCTCATGTGTTCTGATAAGGACCATTATGTTAATTACTATGACTGACATGTTACTGGATATGAAACCAAGGATCGTGATGATGGTTGAAGAACACTTCTTTAAAGAAGAAGAAAGGGGGGGTGTCTTAGAGTGATGTGATACTGCTTCACCCATTAAAAGTCTTCCTCAGAAGTGTCAAAACAGAAACTTGCAACTGGAGACAGAATACTGAGCAAGTAAACATATGCTAAAAGCTTAGGTTTCTTTTTTCCCCTGGAGAAAAATTTCAATGGACAGAAATTAATTTCCTATTTAAGGTTTAATTAAAGAAATGAGGAAACTACAGCTTTAATGTACAGCGTAGCCACCTTAGGAACATCAGGAAACCTTTACAAATCTATATATGTGTATATGTTTATTTAATAGATCAACTTCACCACCCTACCAATTTAGATGTTTGTGAATTACAGCTGCTGCAATTATACCAAAAGGCAGCTTTAAGAGACTGCAGATAATCTACAATGAATATCTCCAAACCTTTTCTTCACCACAAAAAGGCTGCTTAAAGGAATCTTGTTCAAATTCCCTAAAATATTGCATGTGCCCTAATGTTAAAAAGTGTGTCTGTACTGGGTCTAAACTTGCTGTTTGTGACACTAGCAAAGATAACCCAGATTATAGTTTATGTTGACTAAGGATATCCCAATTTCTTGCCCTTGGGTTCTGTAATTTTTAACTATAATATGAAAAGCATGACCTTGAAACATTTATACATAGAGACAAATTTCTAGCTTTTATTTCTATACAGCTCAAAGAAACAACACAATAGATATATAATCCCTGAGAAATACCTTAGGGAAATAGGGCTGTGTGTGTTTTTGGTGGTGATATCTGTGAGCTGCCTCAGCATGGTAGATAATTTACATTCGCTGACAGTCCAGGGGAACTGGACACAATGTCTTTCTCTCTTTTGACAACAAAATACAAATAAAATGGTGGCCAGACCCAAATTATAGAATTTTTAGATCAATAATTCTCTAGCGCACGTCAACTGCAGTAATTACCTTGCCTGCTAATTGCATTAAGGAAAGGTCCTTTTCTCAGAAACAAATTACTTGCACACACAGATTGGAATTATAGGTATTTATTATCCACCACGCAACCAACATGTTTGCAGTTCGGTTGTAAACTGGGAATTTAATCTGATCAGAAATGGAGCAGATGAGAAAGATGCAGATTTACCCAAAATAATAACATATAAAAGATCTGCCTATCACACATGGTTCTGTACTTCCAAGATGAAACTTTTCAATCTGAAATGGCTGGCTTTCTGTATCTTTCTTATTTACATGGACTAGAAAGTTGTGGTGGGGTGAATTTTGATTTGAATTGTGAACAGAGGTCAGAAATGACAAGGCAGAGACCATGAGCTGGGTGAAACTAGGGTCACTTCATTTTAACAAAAGGAGATTTGAATGGGAAAAGACTGGGCTGAAAACTATTATTGTGGTTCAAGGACCCGATCCTCGCTTAGTGGAATGAAGACACACGGACACGTAATATAAGGTTAATGGGCAAGAAAAGGCCACAACTTTATTTATTACAGCAAGTGAAAGGTATTGGCTTAGGCATTGGATCACGTCAGTTGACTCCACCCACTCGGAGAGGGGTGAGTCTAAAAGGGGGTTTATTCACCAGTAGGTGGAGCCTGTTGATGGTAATCCAACTATAAGCTCTCCCCTGATGTCACCGAGGGTCGTGCCATGGCCCCTGCCACACAGGCATCGGACAGGATCCACAACTGCCAGATTCCTTTAACGGAATACCCAAAAATTGAAGGTGTAGGCGATGGCCACACCTAGCCCTTCCACACACCACAAACACATTATTCCAATGCCTAACCTACCCACCAATACCACGAAAGTTGTGACGGTTGCTACGAGGTAGGCGAAAAAACCACAAAGCCTAATGCCAAATGGAAACATTCCTACCAGGCCCCCTGGACAACCTGGGCGACCAACCTAAGGTCCATAGCAAGGCCAAGAGAAAAACTGAAACCCTGAGCTCTAAGGGAATGGAGGGTGGGTGACTCGCGACGGGACAGCGAAAAGTGAGGCCGCATGGCTGGCACAGTAGCAAGTTAAGCTGCTGTCCACGCCCCTTCCAAGCCGCCTGGTTGGGGGCTTGCCTGTGGGCGTGGTGTGCCAGCCAGGTGAGTGGATGGCAGGGGGCCAACGCCCCCTGCTTGAGGCAGAGATCGGATCCCACCCACAACCCCTCTCCTCTTGCAGGAGGAGAGTCTTTCTCTAAAAGGCTACTGAGCCTGGTGTTATTGGGAAAGCCTAGCCTGCCTGGTGGAGATGTGGTAATAATACCATGCCCTCCCTCAGATCGCACCTCTTTGGGGGATGTGGGAGGGCTTTCTGCCCACCGAGTGGCCCACATCTGTAAGAAGGGGATGCAAGTTACCCTGCCAATGGGTCCCCAAATCTCAAGACTCACCTGCGAAAAGTTCCCCAGGGTGTTCATCTGTTCTTCCTTCTTAGTACCTTTCACACATATCCCTGCCAAAATGACCAATAAAACAAAAAAATCAACCTATTGAATTTACTGGTACCCCACTAATTGCTCCTCTACTGGTCAACAGTACAAAGTAAGTGCAAAACCGATATGAGACCAACTATCTATCTCCTACTCTGCTTCATTAGGTGACCAGCTCTGTCTTTCAAGGAGGATGGGATAGCTGCTACCCAAGCACTGAAGAATCAAGAACTGGACAATATCTGCTTAAACAACTTGGCTTGGCTCTGTCCATCACTGATGCTGATGTGACACACGACCACACATTGCATCCTTGTCTTCCCCCTTCTTGACCCAATCCCACAGACAAACAAGTCTCAGTTTGGACACCAGAAGAGCAAGGTGGAAGGACAGCATTCTGTGCTTTGATTATTTTATTTTAGCCTTAGAGAAGGAATACTTCCAACTATGCTTGATTTGCTAAGAGGGGAAGGTTGCTATTTTCCCCCCCAACAGTTATTGGGTCAATAGAAGATTTCTCTACCTCTTGCTTCTTGTCTTGGCTGATTGTACATGATACTACTCATTTACCATGAAGTAAATCCAACTGAGTTTATGTGCCCGATGTCTAGCTTTCTGTTATAAGATTTCTGCCTAAGGCTGCAATCCCCTATGCACCTGCCAGGGAGTGAATCCAACTGAAACCAGTGGAATGTACTTCTAGATAAAAATGAGCAGGTTAGTCTCAATCCAAGCATCCATTGCATTGTTTCTGTCGGTACCCTAGTAGTTCTCCCATGTGGTGGGAAGACTCAGTAACAACGGTTGCAAATCATCAAGCACTGCTCTAGCACTGGAATCTTGATTTCAGGCCTAGCTCTCACAAAGAACAGACTCAATGGTGAAAAGATTCCTGGATTATACAATTTCAGGTTACGTACAGGGGTCACGTTGATATTTCTCCTTTAAAATAATTCCCTATACAACTCAAATATCGATATGACTTGCCGTTTCCCATGTCCATGTAGTGTGCAATGATGCAGTACCCTGTTTCATGTTTCCTGGTCCAGGAATAGTCTTACTGCATCATCTGTTTGGTGTGTGACTAATCCACAGTTGGGTTTGTTAAGGTTCACGTCCAAACTGCAGATTTCCAGACTGTGATTCTGATTTGTGCTTAATGAAGCTAATCCTGCCCCAGAGAGAACATCCATTTCTCATTGTTCTGTGATTACCTTGCAACTAGTGCTTCTAGAACAAAATACAAGATAGTTATTGGCTAGTTATGGCCGCTTACATTCAATTAGTAAAAAAAGTGTGATAGCAGCCTTTACGGAGAGTTGCACATCTCTGCAAACCAATCTACAAGCTAACAAATGTCAGCCTGCTGCTCACCATGCAGGGATCACTCCAGCATAAGAAATAAGTAAAAACTAAGACTGATTAAGTATCAGAAAGAATGTGTTCACTAATAATCATTGCAATGCAGTTTACCTGCCAAATTGTCCACATTATATACTTGAGGAAGTCCTATCTAGACTTCAAATGAAAGAATAGATTTTTAATGTGCCATTTTAATGGAATCCGATGGGTTTTGGCAGTTCTAGCTGGGCAGATAATGTGCAGAACTGCATTCCTTCAATTCCCCATATCATCACCATCTTTGACCTTTGATACAGATATTTAAGCAATTTAATATAAGAAAGATTCCCAGTGCATCTGTGGTATATCACAGCTTCATGTTTCACATCTTCTACAATATGGAGCTGGGGAAATGTACAGAATAGACTCTTGCAGTGAAAAGGAGAAAATGGCAGGATCTAAGCCCACTTCTTATAATGTCATTGAACTGTCTAATGTTGACAGGGCCCCAATTTCTACGGCTAGAGGTAAAAATGTTGAAACATTATTGGAGCTGTAGAATAGTATGACTGCTTCTCAAGTAGTACTATGGATATGGATATGTTTGTGCTCATACTGAAATTGAAAGAATAACATGAATTCATCTGCTACTCCAAAGTGACCATAAAACTAACAGAGGGGGAATAACTGAATGCCCAAGTCAGACCACAAATGCCAACCACAAGCCATAGTAATTTCTTTCGTGTGTTTATCTTATTGTGATAGCATAACACAGGACTGTGTGTTTTACTTTAACTTTCAGTAGGCTTTCTGGTCTTCTTCACAACAGCTCTTCTTCAACTATGAAAGAGGAGAAAACTTCAGAACTTTTCTCTCCTCTCATTTTTCCATTAATTCCTTTATTCAATTATTCACTATTTATTCACTAGCCCATACAGGTGATGTTTTGCCAGTATTCTATCTCAAATGATAAAAATATCACCCACTTCCTTTTCTTGGCACCCTCTCCATCCCAAAGATGTTTGCTTGACTCCAATATCTGAGGCCTCATTCTCTCTGATGCCATAAATCTATATCTGGACCAATATCTGAGGTTGCAGATGAACACAAATGACATGAATGAATGTTCCTCTGTGTAAGGAGCTGTTGACAGATGACCCCAGCATTCAGCCTTATCTGGCCTCATCAAGACCAAGTATAAACACAACCAGGCCAGAAGTTGAGTGATGTGGTATTGGGATGGGAATGGGGATAGAGATGTCAGTCCCACTCTTACCAGTAGTTAAAGTGGGTAGGTGGGAAACAGGAATACAGTGGTACCTCAGGTTACATATGCTTCAGGTTACAGACTCTGCTAACCCAGAAATAGTACCTTGGGTTAAGAACTTTGCTTCAGGATGAGAACAGAAATCATGCTCCGGCGGTGTGGCAGCAGCAGGAGGCCCCATTAGCTAAAGTGGTGCTTCAGGTTAAGAACAGTTTCAGGTTAAGAACGGATCTCTGGAACGAATTAAGTACTTAACCCGAGGTACCACTGTAAAGAGAAACCAGGCAGTTTGTAAAATTAACAAAACTTGAAGATTGGTTTTAGGTAGTGCTAGGTTTAAAAAGTTTATAGAAGTTAAAATGAGAGTCTTCTCCCAGAAGTTGAAAGTAGAGAATATTCCCTCAGAAAATAAAGTCCCCTCTTCAAGTGGTGTGAACTTAGAATTCATCTGTGGAAGGGTTTCTGCTTGCATGGTTCTTCTCAGCCAGAATACTTTATTCTGATTTTACACAACACTCAAAATGGAGGTCATGGCTGAAAAGCTTGAGAAAAACTAACACAGCATAGACCCGATGCTTCTTGCCCCCTTCTTGCAAACTTGTCTGGGCCGAGAGGTGCTCTGATTTATAGCATTTAGGCTGGAGTCAATGCACATCTGTTTGTGGAGAGTGCATTTAGGGTTCCTCGGGCCAATGAGAACTACAGTTTCATTGATTAGGGATGTGTCAAAATTGGTTGCTGGTTCTTTCATTTATATGAGGCAAGATCTCAAGTGGCTCCTGTGGAACAAATTTCTGACATTTTGCACTCTGCTTATATCACATAGGGGCATGGATTGTATAACTAGATCTTCATGTGTCTTTCTCTCTACCTGTAGATAGCTATGCTTTTGTGTGTGTTTCTTCCTTACATTATGTTTGTTCTCTGCTAGTTATTAGAACAGACATGACCTTTCACATAACTAGGCGCATGCTTTGGACAGAAGTTTGAAGAGGCAACCTGTGTAGTGTTGCAATTCGCTCGGCCCAGCACACAGTGCTTTTAACAAATTCTCCTGCTTGTGAACATCACACTGATCCATAAATATGCCTAAGGAAATGTTTCTACAAAAATGGCAAAGCAAATGAGCTTAGACTGCAGAGCCCCCTGAGTACCGGTATCACAAGGAGAATGAATCTATTTTCACATCTTAGTGCATTAGAGAGAGAAATCCTTATTTAATCAAATTTGTAATGATGTCAATGGCTCCACAAGCAAAAGGGCTTGCCTGGAACAGCTGCTGTATTAGGAAATCTGTGCTCCCAATTTGCTTCAGATAGGCCAAGAGGTAACAACAATGCTTAACATTCTTCAAGGTTTCCTTGGAACACTTTGCTGCTATAATGGAAAGACCAGATGAAGTGAATTAAAATGACCTTGCTGTGTTGAATTAGTAAAAATTCGTGTATTTGGGCACTAAATCAATGGCTGGCAGCAACATGGCTCAGCTGTATGCAAGTCTGCGGTAGGCCTCTCATAATGTGACATGCAAACTATCTTTCTTTGCAGATGCCAGCACTTTCCCTAGCACTCTCCCAGAACCCACTGTGCTAACACCTGTCTGAACTTGAAGTTTGGATTGAAAGTGGCTTAATGGCTTGGCAGTTGTGCTGTACAAAGCCATGTGGATACTAGCACAGATTCCCAGGAGACACCAGGATTCTTGTTCCTGGAATTAGTGAAGAAATCTAAAAGCAAAGGACAACAAAATTAATCATTGCCTTCAGCCTCAAATTGCATCAGCCCCAAATGTTATATAGCACTGTCACAAAAGCAGTGTTCCACCAAAACAAAGCTAATGGTTCACTCAGCATATTCCGTTACAAATCCTTATTAGCACAATTAATTCTCATTAGCTCGATTCTATTCAAAGTCTGAATTTATCTGTACCTATTGGTTGTTGTTCAAAAAAAGAAACACATGAATGTTTTGTATTGATCTCTGCAAAATGTATTTAATAGTGACAATTAAATGTTGAAAAGGGACTCCATCCCACATATGCTGGCATAGATATCTAATGGTACAAAGCATAGTTTTGGCTGGTGGGTAAATATCTAATAAGGGGAGTGGGTGACGCTGTGGTCTAAACCACTGAGCCTCTTGGGCTTGCTGATTGGAAGGTCGACAGTTCGAATCCCCGCAATGGGGTGAGCTCCCATTGCTCTATCCCAGCTCCTACCAACCTAGCAGTTCGAAAACACGTCAGAGCAAGTAGATAAATAGGTACTGCTGTGGTGGGAAGGTAAATGGCGTTTCAGTTCGCTTTGGCTTCCATCATGGTGTTCTGTTGCGCCAGAAGTGGTTTAGTCATGCTAGCCACATGACCCAGAAAGCTGTCTGTGGACAAACGCTGGCTCCCTCAGCCTGAAAAGTGAGATGAGCGCCACAACCCCATAGTCACCTTTGACTGGACTTAACTATCCAGGGGTCCTTTAATCTAATATTTCCATATCAGAAGAATTGCTATATAATTGGGCTATACTAGTAATTCATTGAGACAGAAGCAATTATTCTAAGCATCACTTACATTGCACTTGTAAATGCTCTTGCTTAACTACCTAAATATCAAAGCTACTAGTAAGCATACCTATGTTCATAAGTACAGTGGTACCTCAGGTTACATATGCTTCAGGTTGCATACGCTTCAGGTTACAGACTCCGCTAACCCAGAAATAGTGCTTCAGGTTAAGAACTTTGCTTCAGGATGAGAACAGAAATTGTGCTCTGGCGGCTTGGCGGCAGCGGGAGGCCCCATTAGCTAAAGTGGTGCTTCAGGTTAAGAACAGTTTCAGGTTAAGAATGGACCTCTGGAACGAATTAAGTGCTTAACCTGAGGTACCACTGTATAATTCATTTATATTATACCAGAAAATGCAATAGGCATTCAGCTATTGTAGCACATCTGGTCTTACCAGCTATACAAAAGCGCGCGCACACACACCCTGCCTTGGGGAATAAAATTGCTCTCAATATGCTAGCCGTGTCCTTCATTGCAACTTGAATTGAAAACATTAGCTAGGTACTGTTACAGCAGAGGAAATGCAAATGCAAATAAATCCACTGTAGTTTTGTGTGCTAATAACTTTGATCTTATAGGCACCATTTTGTTTGTTTGGGTTTTTTTGTGGTTTGAAGACTTACTCATGTGCAAATAAGCAGCTGTGAAGCAGCAACTAGAAAATCAGATCTAACGAATGTGAGAATTTGTGCATTACCAGGCACACAGAGAGAGTTCACTGTCACATTTTCCTTGAGATAAACTGAATGGCTGCTATTCATACTGCAAGTGCAGCCTGTTTTGAAGGCATGACACATACTCTGTGGGGTCAATAGTGTTTGGCTGTGCCATATATAAGAGCTACAGGGAGGCATCTCGGAACCTGCTCTTCCATCCAGCAACAACAATTATGGAGGTTACCCAGTGAGATGGGGCTCTAACAGTCATGGCTTACCAAGTGGATTTTGGATCCTATATTCTATGCACTCAGGAACAATATGCAGAGTGCTTCAGCTGAAATTGAAAATTCCTTAGAATAGTGATTGCGAACTTGTTTATGCCTAGCATACGCAATCTAGAGCCTCACTGCAAAGTAACACATTTATAGAAAAGATCTATAAAATTAGAAACCCCTTTCATGTTGCTCATTTGCCCTTTATATAGCACTTCTGCTGTGCAAAAATATTTCAAGATAATTCCCCTCTCAACAATTAAAAAAAAAAGAGTTTGACAAAGATAGATGTTTCAGAGACACCCAGCTGTGGGTCCATTGCTGTGCTGGATATGTGAACCTAGATTTAAGTTCAAAGCATTGTAACATATGCATTTTCTGGGATCATCAGCACTCCAGTATATATCAAGTGTCTGTTTCCCACAAAAGTATTCCTTTTAGGGGTAGCGAATAGCTGGAGAGGTACAGGGGAAACAGTTACTGTTGCACCAAGCAGTGATAGGAGATTGAAACCACCCACATCAGTAAGGGGCTGTGCTGAAGCTCCTGTCCTGATCAGAGCAACTATGGAAGCATCTGACTATGCCATTCAAATAATGCTAATGGCATTCATAGAGGCATGAACTACACCTGATACACCAGGTCTGAGAAACCCAAGTTCCTTTAAAACATTTTTATACTTCCCTCCACCAGTAATCCCAGGTTGCTTCATAACAATTCAATATAATTCCAATAAAATCAAATATTGAGATACAATAAAATACATCACCATTCACAGCAGGTCAGATAACTGCTACCCAGATTCAGCAATAAGTATCCACAGATGCCTGAAAAACCACACAGATCTTCGGCTTGCTTTATTTTGGAGTGGAGGCAGGTGGGAGGAGATATGGAGATAATGGACCTGCCCTACTCTCTTTGTTATGTTCCTGGTCATCACCCATGAATTGGAAGGGTGTCTGTTTATACCTGGGAGCTTACGCTCCTTCACATCTTAGAACCCTGGTTTTCCAGGTTTGGGCAACCCTACACAACTGGAGCAGCTTCCTTGCTACAGTCTGTTGTCCTCCTTGGAAGTTGACTCACACCAAGCCTGACCATGTATCTGTCAGGCATGGAGAGTCATCCACTCCTTTCAGTAATTTTACAGACAAGAATTAACGAGCAGTTTATATTTTATAATTCTTTTTATTCAGTCATCTGGTTGCAAGAAAAAATCCACATCTCTCCACAAGGAGAGCAATTGGCTAGGACCCTCATACCTGGGGGACCGCCTCTCCTGGTATGCCCCACAGAGGACCTTACGGTCCTCAGATAATAACATTTTGGAGGTCCTGAGCCTCAAGGAGATTACATTGGCCTCGACCAGATCCAACGCCTTTTCGGCCATGGCCTTGGCCTGGTGGAACGCTCTGTCACAAGAGACCAGGGCCCTGCAGGATTTGACATCTTTCCGCAGGGCCTGCAAGATGGAGCTGTTCCGCCAGGCCTTTAGTCAGGGTTCAGTCTGACTGCCCCTCACTTTTCATAAGAACTTGCATGAAAGTGGCCTCCCAGTTTTTCTCACAGGCCCATTTACTGTAAGTTCAGCACAAACAGTTGGGCCTGGTGAGCATTTAAGGTTCCCAACCCAGATCTGATTGGCATCTGACTGGATTTTATTCTGATCCTGATCTGATTTTAGGGTGTATTTTAATTGATTGCCTGATTTTAGGTTAATGTGTTATACACTTGATGTTAGCCGCTCTGAGCCCAGTTTTGGCCAGGGAGGGCGGATATAAATAAATATTATTATTATTATTATTATTATTATTATTATTATTATTATTCCTTCCGTCTTCCACAACATCCGAGGCGCCAACAGGAAGTCCCTCCTCCTCTCTGCATTCTTTGTTCTCTAATACGGACGGACCTCCTAATTCTTGGTGAGAGAGGGTCCCTCAAACTCTCTAATGACATCTCTGCTGGCTGTTCCCTCCCTTCTGTTTCACTTTCCATTATCTCGTAACTAGGTAACTCCTGTCTAAGCTGTTCAGTGTCTGTGTCTCTCTCTGCTCCTGAAACCACTGGAAATGGGGGGGGGGCACAAATCTCTCCCCCCCTTCCAAGAGGAGCTGATTTGCCTGAGAATGCATTCCCCAATCCTCTGATTCAGATCATTCCCTGGCAGTATCTCAGCATGAGCCACATTGACTGGAAGAAGCTCTCCATGATTTCAGACAGAATTCTCTCCCAGTCCTACCTGGAGATGCTGGGAATCAAATGTGGGACCTCCTGCATGCAAAGCAGACACTCCGCTACTGAGCTATGGCCCTTCACAATGTATGAAGGCAGTGGGACATGCCTGCATGTTTGAACAGGGCTAGAGAGGCTGGCTCAAATCCCCTCCTTCTCAGTGAGCTTCAGGGCTGAATGAGTATTTGAAGCGCCATATCCCTATTTCAGCTTTGTATCCACAATGCACTCTAAGCACAGTCCGAATGCCATGAACAGCAGCCCTCAAAGGGTTCAGTAAATGTCCTTATTTTGATGCCGACTTGGAGCTATTAAAATTGCACCCAGCAGGTCACAATATATGGCTCATAGGCTGTAGTCAGTTTAGTGTGTCACAAATTGCACAGTTTTGCCATAAACAAACCAAGAAAGCTCTGCAGTATGTACTATAACTTAAAAATGAAGATTGCTTCCATGTCTACTTTGTGTTTATTACTCCAAAGCAACATATTCAACAACGTGACTGCCGGCCCCAACAAATACGTCATCATGCAACAGATATATTTTAAGTAATAAAGTAACTAAAATGAGAATAAAATGACTAAAGAGGGATAGGAGTAAATTACATTTCTGATTCCTGTTTGAGTTTGCAAATACTTATTCAGAGTAAACTGGTTTGTTAAAGGGGTTTCCCCTCCCCAAGCAATGGTATTTAAAGGTGTGTGTGTGTGTGTGTGTGTGTGTGTGTGTGTGTATTTGCTACAGCAGCAAGAAAGTTTCTGGAAGAATGGTTAGAATATAAATGGTTTATTACAAATCATAAACATGCAACACATAATTCAAGAGACTCCAGTAGGAGAATCCATATAATTTTAGCATAATGTATCCACCTGAATGCATAATGGATCCAACCGAGTTGTATCAAAATGAGATGGTAAGGGCAGAAATGGGAAGCAACTTTCTTTAATGCCAAGCATTAATTGAAATACAGAGCAAAGCACAGTTTGTATAAAGATTTATGGGATGTAGACATGAAAGCATGGTGATAAAAATATTCAGCCATTTTCGGGAAGTAGATGCCATTTAATTAAAAGCTGTAATTAATAAAACTTAGGATACTGAGATTTCAGATTTGAAGTACCTACACATACCTTGTGCCTAATTGATGGAATCTATATCTGGGAGTTGTTCTTTAATTATTGAATTTATCCACTTAGCACCTTCATATTACATTCATATTCCTCACCCATCTTCTGTGGGACAATGAGGAACAGATTTTCAACCAGGAAATTTTCTGCTAATGTAAATACAAGAAAACAGAAGTTGTGCATTTGTGTGGAGCAATGGGGTGATTTCTGTGAGAGAGAGAAGAGTGTGTGTTTAATTTAGAATATAGTGAAAAGCTTACCCCTGTGTCATTTATTTATTTATTACAATCATCTATTTTATGAAATGCTTAAAATGACTGCTTCAATATATTTTAATTGCCCCTTCTAAGCAGAACTGAGAAACACTGAGCTAGTAAGCAGATATGTGCATACAGCTGTCCTCCATGTGCCCAGCCAATAAGAAATCCAATGTGGTGTAGTGGTTTGGTTTGTTAGATTAGGGCTCGGGTTCAAATCCCCAGTCAGCCATAAAGCTCAATGGTTGTCCTAAGGCCAGTCACTGGGCTGTATTGAATGCTTGTTCCACTAAAATTCGACCTGTTGAAATTAATAAGGGGAGTGGGTGGCGCTGTGGGTTAAACCACAGAGCCTAGGACTTGCCGATCAGAAGGTCGGTGGTTCGAATCCCCGCGAAGGGGTGAGCTCCCATTGCTCGGTCCCTGCTCCTGCCAACCTAGCAGTTCAAAAGCACATCAAAGTGCAAGTAGATAAATAGGTACTGCTCCGGCGGGAAGGTAAATGGTGTTTCCGTGCGCTGCTCTGGTTTGCCAGAAGTGGCTTAGTCATGCTGGCCACATGACCCGGAAGTTATATGCCGGCTCCCTCGGCCAATAAAGCGAGATGAGCGCCACAACCCCAGAGTCGGTCATGACAGGACCTAATGGTCAGGGGTCCCTTTACCTTTTTACTCTGGATAGGACTAACATTGGCCACAAAGTCATTTCCCGTTCCGGGGAAATGACGTATGTTACGGGCTAGGAGCAAGCCCTCCCCACACGCACGGGGCGGGATAGTCCCTGCACCATTGGAGGGTCCTCAGCCACGTTATCCTTAGGCAATCCAATTTGGACGGTCCGGGGCATGGCATGGGCGATTTAAATTTCCCACGGCCAAGGACCCGTCCCTTTTTCTCCCTGCTCGGTCAGTTCTCCCACCCTCCCTCCCTTAGGTTAAGCTCTTTATCTCTTGACCTTGCTATGGACCTCGGTTGGTCGCCTGTTGAAGGGGCCTGGTAGGAATTTTTTCCACTTGGCAAATTGGCACTGGCCATTTGGTTTTTCACCTACCTTGTAGCAAATCGTCACAACTTTGTAAGGTTTGGTGGTTAGGCATTGGAGTATTCGGTTGAAGGTGAGGGGAGATAGTGGCCATCACCTACCGCTCCTAATTCAAGGGTATTCCGATAAAGGAATCCAGGGGGTGTGGTCTCTGTCTGAAGCCCCAGAAGGGGGCTAAGGCCATGGCATGACCCCTAGTGGTGTTCCTGGGGGAGTCCCTAGTTGATGTGCATCAGCAGGGATCCCCCTACTGGTGGTTAACCCTTCCAAGACTCCTGCAGACGGGCAGGAGTCAAATATAGTCGTGTGGTTTCCAGTGCCTAAGTCAATACCACTCATATTCTGTAACCAATAAAGTTGTGCCCTTTTTCGCCCATTAACCTAAAATACTATTTCATGTGTCTTTATTCCACTTCCCAGGAGGGTTTGGGACCTTGCCACACAACTCAGTCTACTTCCCAAGGTTATTGTGAGAATAAAATGAAGGGCAACAAGAACCATAGATACATAATTATTACATAGAGATGACTATTCTTGTGCACCAGTGTCTCCACCTGAGAGCGTGTAAGTGATCTCCATGACTTATTTATTTATTTATTTCATTTATGTGTCACTTCCTTGGCTCTCAAAGCGATTTCACAATACAATAAAACATATAAAAAACAATTGCAGATTATTATTTTTTACAAAAACAAAACATTAAAACAGTTACATATACAGTGGTACCATGGGTTTTGAATGTAATCCATTCCGGAAGACTATTTGAGTTCTGAAACATTTGAAAACTGAAAACTCAAAAGCCAACAGCTAGGTCTCAGGATCTCACACTCAGCAGAAGCTGCGTGGCATGTTCAACTTCTGAGACGTGTTTGAAAACCGAAGCATTTACTTCCGGGTTTACGAAATGTTCATCAATGGAGATGTTCGAAAACTAAGGAACCACTGTATAAGAATAGCTCCTAGAAGAAATGCCTAAATTCTCCCCTTCTTCTTCTTCTTCTTCTTCTTCTTCTTCTTCTTCCTCTTCCTCTTCCTCTTCCTCTTCTTCTTCATTTAACATTTCAAAACTTGACTTCCTTCCCCCATTTTCTGCAGTTCCTTAAATTTGTTTTTTATATTTTCTGTATATTCCAAATTAACTCATTTATTCATCTACTTTAAATACATACTGTTATAAAACTACAGGTTATTACAATAATCCTGCCAATGTTCTTATCTGTTTACAGTTTATTTGTTAATATTCAATAAAACATTTCCATTCTTTTATAAAAAAAATTGTTATATTGATGTGTTATTTTTCTGGTAAGTTTTTCCATTTCTGCATGTTCCGTAAGTTTTTGTATCCATTCTTCTTTCGCTGTGACTTCTTCTTCTTTCCATTTTTGGGCAAGTAACATTCTTGCCACTGTAGTAGCATACATGAATAAATTTCTGTACAGTCTGGGTAGTTCACTTACGTTCAAGTGAGTGAACATAAGCAACAATGAGCACTCTTTGCTGGTTCAGAAAAGCCACTTAATATTACAGAGGGACGAAGGCTAAGCTGAAAATTGACCTGTGACATTCGATGATAGGAATCTTGTGGAAACCCAACTCTTGGGATTACAAGTATGTAAATGATATGTGAGGACAAAAACTATCCTTTGAAACTGCAGCCATGCAGCCTCGTTTGCATATGGAGCAATCTGCCCTCCTTTTACGACACTTCTCATCCTTCCCAGCCTTCTTGTCACAGCCTGCAAATTATTTTATCAGTCCTTCACTTGTGCTAAGCCTAATTTTAAGATCAATGAACTCACTTCCCAATTTGACAGAACCATCAGTTGTTCGTGCAATTAATTAAGCCTTATATATACTTTTTGTGGGGGGGGGGCGACTATGACTCTAAATGTTAATAGATCTCACTGAACCTAATTGCTACTCAATCACTCTGGGAAATTTTCCTGAAATTAAAATCCTGTTCAGCTAAGAGATACAATATTCAAATGGCTTCTTTTGAGTTGCTCGAATTAGATGGAGCTCTCTGAAATTTATGCCCTTTTACTATGCTCTGCTGGGAAGCATGTTTCCATTTTAATCAGGTCTGTTTCGAATGCCAGGTTGAAATGCCCATTGCCTCTGTGCCACACATTGCAAGTCTTCCAGAATAAATCAGCCTTTACACAAGGCTCTGGCACATACTGTATAGCGGAGAAGAAAAAATATAGCTATTCTTATTCATATGAAAGACTCCAGTTGTCATTCATTTATTATAGCAACCATGTGTGAAACCCAACATGTCCCTCTTCAGAAGTACCTAAAGCCATCACCTTATCTAGAATGTTCTTTGAACCCATAGCCCAAAATAAAGGAATGAGACGCAGGTGTTGACTGATCAATGGGTCACAACTACATTCCAGGGCCATCTTTAGCATATGTGCCGCCGGAGTGCAAAGATCTGCCCAGCGCCCCCAAATTTAGTTTAGCCACCCCCAAGTTTTTTATGGGAGTGAAATCAAAGTTGTTGACCTTTTTGTGGGGAGGAAAATCACTCACCTGTAACAACGACGCAGCGGAAATAACTGCTTTTGTTTTTTTATTCGTTGGGAATATTTCACGGTATGGAGTCACAAAGCGATGGAGGGGGGTGGGGACTTTCACTCCATTGCTTTTCACTGCCGCTGATCAAGAAGTATTGGTATACAGTAAGTATACACTTTGTGCCCCCCAGAATACATTTGGCACCCCCAGAATTTGGTGCCTGGGTGCTCCGCACTACATGCGCCCCTGGGTAAAGACGGTCCTGCTTTATTCAATTGTATTTCATTTTTACAACTCTGCAGCAAGAACTTGAACAGGAACCTGTTCCTGAGTGGACAGACTAAGGTAGGAAGGGGTAGCCTTGCTACCTTCTCCTCACCTCTGTATTCTGAGTGAGCCTCACCCTGCCTTGAGAGTAGGTGATAGCTATCCTCAGTTCTCCGAACTGACTACCTTTTGGTTGAGAAAGGCCCTCCCAGCTCATATTCCTCCAAGGTCCAGGACTTTAGGTGTGTAGCTTCAACGAGTCCCAAAGAGAGAAAATACTTTCTACCACGTAAGTTGAAACTTTGATCCATTAGAAATACCCACAGGAAGTCTTCTACAGTGGTACCTCAGGTTACATACGCTTCAGGTTACAGACTCTGCTAACCCAGAAATAGTGCTTCAGGTTAAGAACTTTGCTTCAGGATGAGAACAGAAATCGGGCTCCAGCGGCGCGGCAGCAGTGGGAGGCCCCATTAACTAAAGTGGTGCTTCAGGTTAAGAACAGTTTCAGGTTAAGTATGGGCCTCCGGAACGAATTAAGTACTTAATCTGAGGTACCACTGTATAATCAAACTGTGGATCAGCTTTCATTCCTGTTAACTATGAATCTGGAGCCCTTCTGTAGGGCATTTTTTAAGCCAGAACTCAGTTCCAGCACCTCTCAGGTGGGCACCATTGCCATTATAAGAGAACAAGGGAAGCATTCAGGGCAAGTCCCAGCACCTCTTTCTCTAGAAAAATAGCACTATGCTTCTAAAGTGACTGTTTTAGAGCTCAAGAGAACCAGTTTGAGAATTGCTGCTTCAAACTGGCACACCATGTTTTGAAGGTCAAAGTTTTTGACTGCATGAGTCAAGGTAAGTCTCACACCGTTCACAAATCAGAAAATATGTGAACTTATTGGGGCTGAAGCTAAGGAAAGCAGGGGGTTATGGTATTTTATATTCCCCTTAAGCTGCTTGGAAGATGTGATCAAATAGCTACTCACTTTATTTTCATATGCCATTGCTTCCAGACATTTTAATAGTTGGAGGTGGTGGCTAGAGATAAGCGTTTTGTTTTGCTGCTCCAACAGCTTTAGCAATTATTTTTCTATTAACTATTGAAACATGATTTTATCCATTCCAAGTTTCAAAGTGTGGCCTATCAAAGTTGCAGTGTAATTCCTTCCACCTCAGTGTTTGCAAGAGTTTATTGCCTTCTTCAGTTTGTTTCTTGCATGGTAATTGCCTATGTGGAAAAGGATAACAACTCAAGATTGTAGGATGTGAAGTGGGAACAGGCAGTGAAGGCAATTAATGCCTCCAAAGGAATCCTGCTGGAGCAACTGTCTTTCACTGTTTCCCCTTATCAAGTTTCTAAGGAGAATAAACTATTGAGGAGGTTAAAAAGATCACTGACAAGCATTGCCTTGGCCCAGTATACCTGAATGAGCATCTCCACCCCCATCATTCAGCCTGGACACTGAGGTCCAGCTCTGAGGGCCTTCTGGTGGTTCCCTCACTGCAAGAAGTGAGGTTGCAGGGAAATAGGCAGAGGGCCTTCTCGGTAGTGGCGCCCGCCCTGTGGAACGCCCTCCCATCAGATGTCAAGGAAATCAACAACTATCTGACTTTTAGAAGACATCTGAAAGCAGCCTTGTTTAGGGAAGTTTTTAATGTTTTATTGTGTTTTTAGTATTCAATGGGGAGCTACCCAGGGTGGCTGTGGAAACCCAGCCAGATGGGCGGGGTATAAATATATTATTATTATTTAAATAATGGCCTGGAAAAAGAGAAAGTTGCATTGCAAAGCAAAACACCTGGAACAAATTGCCTCTCCGAGGGTATGGTTTGAAGGCACATGAGGCCACCACTTTGCTGAGGCTAAACTGACAGATATCTAGCTAATGCAGGGTCCCCGACATGGTATCTATGGGCACCATAGTACCCCCCCCCAAAAAAAAACCCTCTTGGTGACCTCCAAGGCCTCCTGCCCTCCAAATTATTATTTTTATTTAAATAAAAAATGTTCTGGGGGATTGTCAGGGGTATGTGTCTGTTTATGTTTGTTTTGTTTCTTGTCTGTTTGGAGGAAGATTCTGAAGCTTGAAAATTTTAGTCCAATGAAATGAGTGTTTTATGGTACCCAAAACAATTTATTCAATTTTGAAGCATGCTCCTGAGCCCAAACAGGTTGGGAAGCCCTAGCTTAGTTCCTGGATGGGTGGGGAACTTCATGTATGCCTCTTTGACTTCCGTGGCAGAAGGAAGGCTGTCCATATGTAAGAAAATAAATTAAATAGACATGGGTAGAGAGCATCATCATCATCATCATCATCATACTTGGCTTTAAGGATGAACATTGCTAGCTACAATAGAAATAGAAACAAAACAATTTTATCAATAAAGGGAAAAAATGTTGGGTAGGTGAACATTAAAATGTAAAGCAATGGGTGTTAGAATAAATTACCTTGAATTGAACCCAACTGGTCCATTCTATGAATGGAAGGGCTTTTGGAAGTGGGAGGCTGTTTTTGCCAATCTCTCTCTCCCCCACCCCCGCTCCCCAGAAGTTTGTCCTGGAGAACTGAGGACTCTCCCAAACAGTGTAGGAGCTGGTGCAGGAGGATGCAGGGAGAAGGAATCAGTGAAGATCACTTTCTTATTGCTTCCAGAGATCTCACCTAGATCAGAGTTTTTGTCTTCCATGAACAGAAGGACTCCATCCATTTGCATACTGGCACAAATGTTGCATCCTAATTTGAAGCTAACTAGAACAGGACTTTCATTGCCATAATGCATTGAATAATGCATTGAGATAAAATTATGACAGCTATTTCCCTACATAAATATTTTTTGTGTTAATGTTTTGGAAAGTTAATGAAATATATTTTTGGAAAATAAAGAAGCTGTTAAAATGAAAATACAGACCTTTGATGCTTTGCTTACTTTGAAGTCACTACCTAGAAGAAAAACATTAGCTTGGTGAAATAAAAATAAAATAAAATAATGATGATAAACAAGAAATTAGAATGGGGAACAGAGCATATGGAACTTTGGGCATGTGCATGTTTTGAGCCTGTACTCAATGTAACGCTCTGTATGACTTAGAATCCTGTCTGTGAATAAATAAATACCATGGAAACCTGGAGTGAAATATACATACTACCAACTTCCTAGCATTAAACTCTGAGGCATTCCTTGTTAAAATTCAAAAAGTAACAAAAACATCATAATTATTTACCACAGTTCCAACAACCCTTCACACTTTTCTTTTGGTTATCCTTTGAGCTGCCTGCATTTCTTTTAGAGACTTTTTGTTGTTGTTGTTCAGTATTCTCATGGGAAATGAAAATAGCCATTTGCAAGTAGCATTTAACATAGCTGCGCTTTTAGGTCAGCAGGTAGGCATGGGATATTCAAATCTGGAAGCACTTTAGAATACAGTCAATTTTTTTTTTCTTAACTGATTTATACTTAGGAAATCAGGTCACTTGGAATTCAAAAACTAAACCAAGAGAATTTATTAAAGATCTCTATCACACAGCGGTAGGTTTCATACTCACATTAGGTACAGATTTCTGCTAGTAAAATCCTGTTGACGAAGCAGAATGGAGGGCCAATGCCTCCCGGATTTACAGATTCTGATGTGATCCCAGAATGTCCTGCTTTTCTCTAGGATGTCCCTATTTTCATCAGAAAAAAAAAAATGGAGAGTATATAGTTATGTGACCCCCGAGCCAAGGAGGTAAGTAATTATACAATCTTTAGAATACATCTGAAGGCAGCCCTGTATGGGGAAGTTTTTTTTAAAAAAAAAAAGTTTAATGTTTTATTGTGTTTTTAGATATGCTGGAAGCTGCCCAGAGTGGGTGGGGTATAAATAACTATTATTATTATTATTATTATTATTATTATTATTATTATTATTTATTACAAGCATCCCAACTTTCATCTGAGAAATGTTAGAGGGTATGCAATGTGTTGAGAAACAAAATCTGGTGGCAGGCGCGGTTGTAAGTCAGAGAACAAAAGTGGCGGAAACTAAGGTCACATTCACAGCATATATTTAAATCACCAGAACAGGGGGACAGGAGTCTCCTAACAACTCTCAGGACTGTTAACAACCTACACTCCCAGAATTCTTTGGCTGTTTAAAGTGGTATCATGGTGCTTCAAATGTGTGGTGTGAACATGGCCTAATAATTTACTCAATAATTAAATTAGCTTTCTTAGCCTCTGTTTCTTTTTTAAAAAGGGGGGGGGGCAACTGTAGTCCTGCCCATTAATAAGAAAGACATCCAGAATGGGAAAGGCTGGCCACCTCTCCCTGGTGGATGTGACAGCAAATGCCTTGCAAGTCAGAAATTGTGAGAGAAGGAGCTTGAAGTTGAGAAAGCAATCAGGGAAATGCATTATAAAATGCATTTTCTATTTTATTTTAAATTATTTGAACAAAACACTCAAAAGTGTTGAACCATTCATGAATCAAGGAAGGAACCAAATATTTAGTTAACATCTCTGGTGTAGACTGGCAAAAGAAGTGGGGAGGTTCCTGTAGCTAAGGTGTTCAAGAACACACAAATAGGAATGAACAGCTCATTTGTTGTGAGCAGGTTCAAAGTGGTGGGACGAGGTTGCAAAGATCTGAATTTTGCTTTCTTAAAGGTAAAGGTAAAGGGACCCCTGACCGTTAAGTCCAGTCACAGACGACTCTGGGGTTGCGGCACTCATCTCGCTTTATTGGCTGAGGGAGCCGGTGTTTGTCCACAGACAGCTTCTGGGTCATGTGGCCAGCATAACTAAGCCGCTTCTGGGGAAACCAGAACAGCGCATGGAAATGCCATTTTCCTTCCCGCTGGAGCGGTATCTACTTGCACTTTGACGTCCTTTCGAACTGCTAGGTTGGCAGGAGCCAACCTAGGTTGGCAGGGACCAAGTAACGGGAGCTCACCCCGTTGTGGGGATTTGAACCGCCGAACTTCTGATCGGCAAGCCCTAGGCTCTGTGGTTTAGACCACAGCCCCACCCGTGTGTTTCTTAGTAACAGACAATGAAGCACATTGCACAAAGGACTGACTAACTCCAGTGCTCAAAAATCTGCAATGGCTGCTCAAAGTGGGCTAATGTAGGTTCAAGTTTCTACTATTAATTTACAAGGCCCTTAAGAATTTGGGCCCAGTATAACTCACAGACCATCTGATCCCTTATATTCCTGCCTGATCACTGAGGTCTTCAGGGGAGTCACTGTTAGTGGTTCCCAATGGCTCAGATGCATGAGTTGTATCCACCAGGAGCATCTGCTAAGTATTGTAGGACTAATTTTATGGAACGTCCTGCCGGGGGCAGAGGAAGGGGGTGCAGTGGGGGCACTGGGTGCCACCACTGAGGGAGGTGACAAAATGCTGGACGGCACTCACTGCAGGGCCTGCAGCGCACCTGAGCCACACATCTCTCCTGTAGAGCAGCTGAGGGGAGGAGGCAGGCAAACTCCTTGGAGGCCCCACAGAGCGTCCTGCCCCAGCTCACTCCACCCAGTGAGTGGCTGGCCCCACCCCTGGGCACAGGGCATGCCAGGCACCTGATCAGCTTGCTCCGCCACTGCTTCCCACCAGTTCAGATCTCATAGCCCTCCTTCTGCTGAACTAGAAAGCAGATGTACTTTCAGCCCAGACACAGAGAGACAGAAAGCCTGAGCAATTGTCAGTAATGAGAAGTAGATCACATCCTCATGCTTTTGATTTGCTCCTCTAGTGCCACCACAGCTGTGCCCTGTGACTGGTACAATTTTCTTCCAGGGTATTCAGCCTGGAAGCTAAACCAGATCAGTGCATCAATGCCGTTACCACCAGAACTTACATCTGTTATTTCTATCCAGGCATTTGGAATCCTGTGGAACTATGCACAGTAATTTATCAGTGTCTTTAAAGACCCAGGGTGTGCAATATTTCCTTCAGAGACCCTTTCCAGATGGCTAAGCTCACCACACATATTGAAAAAAGGTATGTTATCAGGGCAGGTAGGCAATCTCTCTTGATGTTAAGATGCAGTGAAGCTGGACAGCCAAAAAACAAAACAAAACAAAAACAAACATATAATATTGTATTTAGAAGTATGTTAAAACAGTCTCTCTGTCTTTGTCTCTCTCTCACACACTCACACACCCAAATACACCTTTTCCACTTAATCAACTCAGAAACTGCTTTACAATTTCTACCTGACTGAGTTCTACGTCGTTTATGAAAATTAAGCCGGTCTCTTTGTATCTCATACATCATTATCAACAATGGCCAGATAATGAAAAGCACAATCTGATTCTGAAACAGTCATCCCCAGAGAAGCTAAATTATGATGTATGGAGGCAAAGGAAATATAGCTGGAGTGTTGTGAACTAGATTGACCTCAGCATTGAGGAAAAGCAAAATGGAAACTTGTCTACATTAGAAGATTAAGTGAGCATGACATGAAAATCGTAGAGGCAGTAAAGATGAAAACACTGTAGAAGTGTTAAATATTGTGTTAGAGGGAATATCTATATTGTATGTGACTGGGATGCCCTATTTAAATTAGCTTGGTTGGTGCAGTGCTTTCTCCTAAAAGATGTAAACATTTAGGCTGTAATTTGCATAACATAAATTCTACTTTCTCTCTCTACATGTATAATTATTATTACCACAAATGTCTTAAGCTTTACTGCACATATTCTTCAATTGCAATAGAGTGATCAGGGTGGACTAAGCAATTTACCAAGATGAGCCCTCCAGTGATTACTAGTGCTAGAGAAGCTAATACTTGATTCATTGGCTCATCCGGTAGAAATGCAATAAGAAGGCAAATTGTATCAGAGGACTTGAATGCTCTCATGAACGTTTTCAGTGTGAAGAGGAAGCATTCATAAGCACTTTTAATTGTTTATTGCCTCATTGTAGGAAGTGCAGCTGTGTGGTATGATATGAAGTGAAAGTAATGGATCTCTTTTCCTGAGGTACTTCTAAGTAGTCGAATGATATAAGGCACCTTATCCTTAAAACAGGGATGGACAACCTTTTGGCCCTGGGGCCCTCCTAGCGTCCCTATTTTCCAGGGATGTCCCTGATTTAGAGAAGCCATCCCATTTTATGATTTGATCCCGGAATATCCCACATTTCCTTAGGACGTCCCTATTTTCAGTGGAGAAGTGTTGGAGGATATGGAGCTGTCCGACCCCCAAGCCGTCTGAAGGCAATCCTGTATAGGGAAGGATTTTTTAAATGTTTAATATTTTATTATGTTTTTATTTATGTTGGAAGCTGCCCAGAGTGGCTGGGGCAACCCAGTAAGGTGTGTGGGGTATAGATAGTAAAATCATTCTGGAATGGTTCTTATTTTCATTGGATAAATGTTGGAGGGTATGAGGGATGAACTTAGTGGTGGCCGATGCTGCTATATCTAGTGTGTAGCAAATGAAATTTTCCTGTGTGGAGTACTTCCTTTGGTCTGCCCTGAGTATCCTCCCCCCCCCAAAAAAAAAAAATATCTTCATTTCAACCCTGGGTTGTAGCATTAAGGTTGCGGGTGGTGGGGGACAATCTGCTCCGGCTGACTGAAAAGAAGAATGAGATGTGATTGTTGTTGTTGTTGTTTAGTCCTTTAGTCGTGTCCGACTCTTCGTGACCCCATGGACCAGAGCACGCCAGGCACTCCTGTCTTCCACTGCCTCCCACAGTTTGGTCAAACTCATGTTCGTAGCTTCGAGAACACTGTCCAGCCATCTCGTCCTCTGCCGTCCCCTTCTCCTTGTGGCCTCCATCTTTCCCCAGTACAGCTTTTGCCACTCTTTTGTTGACTATGTGATTACTACAGAACAAACTCTCTTTGGCTCACGTTGCTTTCCAGTCACTTAGGGGGAAGGGTGTTCCTGTAAGCACTAATCACCTAAAAAAATAAATGCTGAGTAAATTCTTATAGAATCATAGAACTGTAGAGTTGGAAGGGACCACAAGGATCATCTGCTCCAACACCTGCAATGCAGGAATCTTTTGTCCAATGTGGGTCTCAAACCCACAACCTGAGTCTCATATTCACAAGGACAAATATAAAATAGTGAATGGGTTAAGTGATTCGTCTCCCACACACAAACTAACTTTCTTTCTCCAAAACCTAGGAATGAGGCACAGACCTCCTGAATCACAGGACTCAGGAGCCTTGAAGAATGATTGCAAAATCCGCATTAGAGTAATGCCTTTATTAGGCCAACCAAAATATCAGAAAATGGTGTGCTGGCTTTCAGAACTCTTCATCTAGCCTGATGAAGAGCAGCAGTGGCATATTCAATTTAAAAAAAAATTGATGTAGGAATACACAAATCAACTAAGCGATAAACTGAGAATGCATTGCACAATGTGCAATCTTCTACCAGAAGCGAAAAGATGTGTTATTTCAATTATTTCTTAATAAAAGCAGATATTCACTCTGCTTTTAAGATGAATTAAAATTCATGTGGGATGACACTTGCACTTTTGGTATCTATTGATGAAATGCAGGAAAGAAAGGAGGTGCAGAAAATAATGCAGAAAGTATTGTCCAGGCAGATGGAACCGGAACAATGGGTGGAAGGAGAAAGAATGGAAGCTACCCTCTTCCAGTTTTGGTTTTAGTTCTAATATGTTCCATGCAAGAGAAATATTAAAATAGGAGGAATATGAGACAGATGATGAATAACCATAAAAGCAACAGTACAAAAAAGATTTTGTCTCCACATAGAAATGTACAAATCTCTTCTCAGGGGCCTTGCTGGATTTTAACTGTGCTCAGTAACATGAACTGCAATAGAGCAGCCTGCTGAGAAACTTTTAAATATAAATGCAAGGCAAGAAGTATGATGATGCCTTTAAAAAATTAACAAGTCTTAGGTATTTAATGATCACACTCTTTCCATTAAATATGATATATCTTGCTATTTCTAGCCTCTGCTTAATCACAGTGATGGAATTACAATTTTGTTTTCACTAACGGTGATTTACTTAGTGCAGCTTGATTTATGGCATCAAGGATTTGTTTAGTTAATGGAACATTTTAATTTGCCGTGCGTGACAGAAAGCACTTAAAATTACTTTGAATACGTGTATTATATTACTGTTGACTTCCAGCCACAGCATGAAAGCAGAATAAAATTACTTATGTAAGCATTTTTTTCATGCTATCTTTATATAAGGAGATGGATTTCATACCACATACGGACATGAGCTTTGCATTCACTATTCCTTGCCTTTGTCTTGTGGCTAAGGCAGTGCTCAAACACCCCAGCTATAAAGCTCTGAATGGGTTTCCTTTCCCAGTTTGGAAATTAATGCCACACTCATATTTTATACAATACAATATAATGCTTTGAGCACATGATTCTCTGCAAACCGCCCCCAAAGCCCACTGGTCTTCTGGGCATGAAGCTAATCATAGAATCATAGAATTGTAGTGTTGGAAGGGACCCCGAGGGTCATCAAATCCAACGCCCTGCAGTGCAGGAATAATAACATTCTGATGTTTCCTGATCTTCATGATACCTTTCTCATTTCCCCATATAGCCAAGGTCCGGCACACAGAACCAGATCTCCAGAGCTACCACTTAGTTAGTTATAGGATTTGTATACTGTCCTTTATTTTTATTTTTTTAAGAATAAAAAAGACATCAAGTTAATGTACAATCTAAATAGTATAGTACAGAATGACTAAAAGAGTGGTGAGATGTATGCAGGAGAGCCAGTGTGGACATGACTAAACGACTAAACAACAACAACAATCACACTGAGATTGTTGAGAGCCAGTGTGGTGTAGTGGTTAAGAGCGGTAGACTCGTAATCTGGTGAACCGGGTTCGCTTCCCCGCTCCTCCACATGCAGCTGCTGGGTGACCTTGGGCCAGTCACACTTCTCTGAAGTCTCTCGGCCCCACTCACCTCACAGAGTGTTTGTTGTGGGGGAGGAAGGGAAAGGAGTATGTTAGCTGCTTTGAGACCCCTTTGGGTAGTGATAAAGTGGGATATCAAATCCAAACTCTTCTTCTTCTTCCTTAACAGAGGAAGACCAATTTACCTGCACATTTTAGTGCCCCACCTTGGTGACTAGGAGGAAGGTAAAAGGTAAAGGACCTCTGGACGGTTAAGTCCAGTCACAGGCAACTATGGGGTTGTGACACTCAGTGGCAGAGGAAGGGGAGTGCGGGCTGTGTGGTCTGACCCAGGTGTCATCCCTGGGGAGGTGTGACAACATGACAAAATATGAGGGGGGGTATTTAAAAAATGGGCTCATGAAACCTTTTAGTTCAGTCCACAAATGTAACGAGACATGGCTGGCACTGGGCGCCACACCGCAGGGGCTGGCACTTACTGAAGGGCCTGCAGCGTGCCCGAGCCACATGTCTCTCCTGGAAGTGGCGTGGTGGCTTGGGTGCCTGCAGGCTTCACGCTGCCTGAAACGGCAGTGTGGGGCTTGTGTCTGCCCACCACCTCTTCCTCAGCCACCCTACAGCTGAGAGGGAGGCGGTGGAGAGGCTCCACACAATGTGTCCCACCCCCATGGGTGGCTTGCCCTGCTGCCGGCTGCAGGACGTGCGAGCCACATCGGGCACCTGAGTGGCTAGCTACGCCACTGGCAACGCTCATCTCTTTCAGGTCGAGGGAGCAAGCGTTTGTCTGCAGACAGCTTTCCAAGTCATGTGGCCACTGGCTTTTAAATTTGCTAGCTTTAATGAGATGACTGCAGAGGTGGAAATTTGCCAGGATTTTTTGATGGGGAGGTGTTTGATGGGGAAAATGTTTATAATAAAAGCAGCAAAGGATTTGGATCAAGAAAGATCTCAGAAGCAGAGTTATTACCTCAAATAATAGGAAGCATTTTATTATTAAACCATCACTCAGTCTCCATATGTAAGGTAAAAAGGTAAAAGACCCCTGGACAGTTAAGTCCAGTCAAAGGTGGGGTTATGGTGCTCATCTCACTTTCTATGGGGTTATGGTGCTCATCTCACTTTCAGGCCGAGGGAGCCGGTGTTTGTCCACAGACAGCTTTCCGAGTCATATGGCCAAAGTGACTAAACTGCTTCTGGCACAATGGAACACCATGATGGAAACCAGAGAGCACGGGAACGCCGTTTACCTTCCCGCTGCAACAGTACCTATTTATCTACTTGCACTGGTATGCTTTCAAACTGCTAGGATGGCAGAAGCTGGAACGGAGCACCAGGAGCTCACCCCTTCACAGGGATTCGAACCGCCAACCTTCTGATCGGCAAGCCCCAGAGGCTCAGTGGTTTAGACCACAGCACCACTCGTGTCCCTAGGAGTAACTCACAATAGAATAATGAAATGTATTGCCAACTGCCACCACCTATGGAATATAGAGCAGGAGGACTCCACCATAGCTTGGGCAAAATATAGAGATGTGGGATACAGGGTGTGTACCATAGGGTGTTCAAAATTCCCTTGGATCAAACCACATCAGCTGTATTTTAAACAAATAATCTGATTTATCAACGCAATATACAGAACATGATATTGCAATCAATTTAAATGAGCAATAAAGGTCCATACTCGCTTCTGAAATTGCCCTAATAGCTATTAACATTGCCATGTAGCTTCTCTTAGAAATAGCAGCATTTGTTGAGTCTGAAATCAACAAGCCTTCTTTTCTACCTTCCAGGCAGACACACAGTTTGTACTTCATTGAACTTTATCAGCTAAGTCCAGCTGAAGACTGTTAACACAGCACTTGGCTAAGCATTTATAGATCTTTGCCTATAGCTGTAGTGGCCTAAGCTGCATCAGGATTTTGGCAGGGGTGAAACAAAGGTCAAAAAGGTCAACCTTGAACGATTGCTCGTTTAGGAAGGAGCACAGCCCCTTGGAGTGCAACAAAAGGTCAAACTTGAACATTTTAGGCACTTCTCTCATTTAATCCTAAACTTAACCAACTTTCTAGGATAAGCAGTAAGGTCTAAAATGCCCAACATTGTGATCCAATACATATTTACTTAGAAGTAAACTCCACTGAGTTCTGACACCTAAAATATACTCAAATAAGTGGAGTAAGTTTACATAGGAAGTTCCACAGACAGGGTGCTACAGCCAAGAATGGCTTCTCCCTACCTGCCTAATTTTGCATTGCAGAGATAGGGGGACCTGCAGGAGAGAATAATGATCTTAACTTTCCGACAGGTTGGTATGGGAGTTCCACAAACATAGTTCTGCTTTTCAAACCACCGACCATCTCATCGGCAAGCCCAAGTGGCTCAGTGGTTTAGACCACAGCACCACTACCTCGTCTATTGGCAATCAACTGATCCCACATTGTGCCATAAAAGTGGGTGAGTGAGCTTTTAGGGAAACTGCTAAAGAGGGAAGAGTTTGGTCAGGGTGGATTTATGTAGCTCCGTTGTCTCTGCCACATTTCAGCTTCAGTGGATTGTTCATCCAAATGTTGGCAACTTTGCTGACAACCCACCTCCTTTCCAGTCGGGTGCAATTCTCTCCTAGCCCAAGCTCTGTCTGAGAGGGTCAGGTGGATAGAATGGCTTTGTTGATTTCTAAGGCCCTAAATTGATATCGACGTTGAAGGCCTTGGTAACACAGGATCTGCTCACTGCCATTTATTCCTACAACAATTTATGTTTGAATAATGTGGATCGTAAGGATGCGGGTAGCACTATGATCTAAACCACTGAGCCTCTTGGGCTTGCCGATCAGAAGGTCAGCGGTTTGAATCCCCATGACGACGTGAGCTCCCATTGCTCGGTCCCAGCTCCTGCCAACCTAACAGTTCAAAAGCATGCCAAAAAGTTCAAGTAAATAAATAGGTACCACTCCAGCAGGAGGGTAAATGGCCTTTCAATGTGCTGCTCTGGTTTCGGTGTTCCATTGCACCAGAAGCGGCTTAGTCATGCTGGCTACATAACCTGGAAAAACTGTCTGTGGACAAACGGCGGCTCCCTCAGCCTATAAAGCAAGATGAGCGCTGCAACCCCAGAGTGGTCTGCAACTGGACAACTGTCAGTGCTCCTTTACCTTTTTAATGTGGAGCCTTCACTCATGATGTCACATACACTATCAAAATTTCTTACATATCTAAAAGGAGTTGCTATCTAATGCAGAGGGCAGTGGGGTGAAGTCTTTTGGCCCATGAAGGTGAGGCAGGAGACATAGAATAGCCTGATTTGAAGACTCATGTTTAAAAAAGTTCCTGCTGAACGTTATGATTGCAGAGTACATACGTCCAATCATCTTCTGGTTTGGCTATTTCCCATCATGAAATAAATCATCTCTACCTCTCCTTTCAAAAGACTTTTCTCAGCCTGCCAGTGATCAGAGCATTTGATCAAAGACTTCTTTCATAACTTATACCTTATCGTATCACGAGATCAATGCACATGCAAGAGGAAATCTTTCTATCAGTACTGCTGAGTGGAAAATTACATAGAAGCAAACTACGTATGTTGAACACCAGATCCAAAACTAAAAATTTATCATAAATTAAAAAGAAGAGGCTTTGGTGCTTTGATATCTATTTAAGAGATAATGTCAATGAATAAAACGTTGTCACAGGGTAATAGCTTCCCACTGCGAGATAAATGTCATAGCAATTCAAAGGCACTTTATTTTCAAAGTTAAAAAGCTACTATGCTCTCAGAAAGAGCTAGTATACTACTTTTTTATTTCAGGGGGATAGCCATGTTAGTCTAGAGTGGCAAAACCAACAAAACAGCCTTTGGGAAGTGGCCACAGCTCAGTGATGGAGCGCATGTTTGCAGATCGTTGGCATCTCCTTGCAAAATGAGTGGGTAAAGTCAAAGATGGCTGCTTGAGTTCCTGATGAGCTGTTTCCTCTCAGAGTAGACAATATTGGTCTAATTGGACAAGGAGTGTGACCTGGTATAAAGAAATTTCCTATGTATCTCCAAGACCACCATATTTATAGTGGCATAGACATTTTGATTAGTTTTCCTCCATCTGTAACAGGGTGTATATATGTCAGCTACCTCATATGGTGTAACAGATGTGGGAACATCTTCCGATGCCATGAAGTATTTTCAGGCTCAAGACTTGCCCTTTTCACCTGGGCTAATCATTACACCCTCCTATACAGGGAAAGCCATAAATAAGCCAATTTGACTTAAATTTTGCCTGTGAAACAATTATATTCCTGGGTCTGGGGTTATTTGGGTGTGTTTCTTGGCTCTGTCCTATGGCTTTGGACCCCTTCCACAGTTCCTGGTTCCTGGCTTCTGGTTCATCTGTGGCATCTCTCTGCTTGTGCAAGTCAACTCAATTCATATCATCACCATCACCACCACCATCATTTATAATGTATATACTACCTTTCATCTTGAGAAGGAATGCCAACACGGTTCACAAACAGAAGTCATCAGAAAAATAGCAAATAAAGAATGATAAAAACACAGCTGCCCATAATTCGAATACAGTGGTACCTCAGGTTACATATGCTTCAGGTTACATACACTTCAGGTTACAGACTCCGCTAACCCAGAAATAGTGCTTCAGGTTAAGAACTTTGCTTCAGGATGAGAACAGAAATTGTGCTCCGGTGGTGCTTCAGGTTAAGAACAGTTTCAGGTTAAGTACGGACCTCCGGAATGAATTAAGTACTTAACTTGAGGTACGACTGTACATAGTAAAACAACTACACCAATGCATTATCCATTCTTGCTACAGCTTTCCATGCCATGTTCCATTGGCAGGGAGGGAGAGGGTTTTGAAGAGGGTGCAGGGACTGCAATGCAGGAAAGCCCCATTGCAGACTTCTTTTTTAAAAAAAATAATTTTTATTACTTTTCCATTTAAACTTTTATAATCACATCATTATTATCCACTGTACTTCTTTGGCTCTTTGGAGCCTGCCGACTTCCTTCCCTCCCATCTCTTGGCTTTCAGAACTAACCTTTATATTACAGCATTTTATATATTTTCCAATTCTAAAATACCTCAAAATTTAAGTAAATATAGAAAGGTAAAAAAATTCTCATTACAAGTCTTCAGATAACGCTACTAGTGTTGTTAATTGCTTACAATGATCTTTCAAATATTGAATAAATTTACTCCAGTCTTTTTGGAATACTTGATCGTACTGGTTTTTGGATTTTTCCCGTCAGCTTCGCCAGTTCCGCAAAGTCCATCATTTTCATCTGCCACTCTTCTTTCGTTGGTACTTATTGTTTCCATTTGGGGGCTAAAAGGATTCTTGCTGCTGTTGTAGCATACATGAACAGTCTTTTATCTTTTTATTTTCTTTTTTTGTATCTCGTCACCTACTACACCCAGTAAAAAGGCTTCCTGTTTTTTAACAAAAGTGTTTTTAAACATTTTCTTTAACTCATTATATATCGTTTCCCAGAAAGCCTTTACCTTTTTACAAGGCCACCACATATGGTAAAAGATACCTTCCTTTTCTTTGCATTTCCAACACTTATTAGATCTTGTCTTGATGGTGTTAAATACCATCTATACATCGTTTTCACCACATTGTCTTTAAGTGCACTGCATGCAGTAAAGTTAATACCTTCATTCCACAGCCTTTCCCAAGATTCTCCATTGCAGACTTATTGGGATAATTATGTGCTGACTCTTTTATGTTTGTTCACCATTGAGTTCGTTTATGTTCACTGTTTATGCTATTTATCATGTCTATAATCTGTCCCTATCCCCCTGCAAGGAGCTCAGGGTAGCTTAAATATGGTTCACCCATAGTTTCCAGACAGTTTACAAGGCCAAGCCTGTTCAGCTTCAACCGTAGAACTACACCATACGTCTTCAGAAGCAATCTCTGCTATGTGGCAGCCTTCAGCCCCCAAACAAGCGGCTTTCAGTTGTATTAAAACTGCCCCAAGTATTCTTGAATATATTCCCCAAATGCTACCTGGGTGTTTTTTAACATCTGTTTGATATTATTCTATGGATAATGGGGGGGGGTGTTCAAATAATGTATTCTGCAAATAATATTTGATCAGCTCTAAATTTCAGACATTTGCTCTATGCTCTAACATAGCTGACGACCGCATGCCAGCCAATGATATCGGTGTGTTTAAGGGTTTAGTTGATTGAAATTGCAAATTGGGTAGGTTCAGTGCATGAACCCAGGCAGATATTTATTTTACATTTAGAAATCAACCTTCCCTGGCAGACAGCTATTGAAAAAATATTTATATCGTAAATTATCTCCTGTCTCCAAGAGCCCCTTCTTGTAATGCTTTTCAAAGCCATTTGTTCAGAAATTTCACTGACACATTCTATTAGCAATAATTTATGTTTACCAATGAAACCTGAGGGGACAGCTTGACACCTTGATATTTAATTCTGCGGTGAGGTAAAATAAATTGGTAGATTCAGACCCCTTCTACTCTTCTAGTATAATTTATTTGGGGGGCATTCTGTACTGTTTTAAATAGCAGAATTTGGATTTATAAACAAAAGTGAATAACAACTGTCCATTTAGAAGAACTGTGTAAATCTTGTGTACCTTAGCAAATGAGTAATTTAAAGCTATAGTAAATAAAACTTGTTTCCCAACCACAGTTGAGCTCTTTATGGTATAGATTAGGGCTACAGAACAGCAAGTTTCCTCCCCAATGTTGTTAAAAAGGGTGGGTTGGTGGGGGAATATTTATCAAAATTAATATAGTTCCATGGTTGCAAACCCCAAATTTGTGTGCTGTCATTTAGGCAGCATAAGGTCATATTATTTATTTATACCAGGCATGAGGAATCTCTGGTCCTATAGATGTTGTTTAAAAGTAGCCTTCCTTTCTGCAATTCTCTTCATTTTGTTCTTCGTGTTATTCAGTGGAAGTGTGCCAACTGACTAACTGCATGTCCTACAAAGATTGTTTCTATTTTGCCTTTGGAAAGTAGCATTTTAAATGATGATCCATATCAAAGACCATTTTTAAATATTTAGAATAGTTGTTTTTCAGCAGTACTCCATTCATGTGGAAGACAGGCAATGAAATACTGTCAGTTGTGTGGTATAGTATTTAGACTGTCGGACTAGGACCTGGGAGACTAGGGTTCGAATCCCCACTTGTTCATGAAACTCACTGGATGGGGTAATGTTGGGCAGTTACTGCCTCTCAGCCTAACCTACTTCACAGGGTTGTTGTGGAAATTTAATGAGGAGGTGAGAACCATATAAGTCACCTTGAGCAAATTGGAGAGAGAAAAAATGGGGTATAAAGGCCAGGAATAAATAAATAAAATAAATAACTTCCAAATGCATATGTTTAGGATTGCATCTTTATTGACTAAATAAAACATCACTTAGTTCAATGAGATTTTATTAAAGAAGCCAGGAACAGGAACAGTGTGGTGTAGTGGTTAAGAGCGGTAGTCTCATAATCTGGTGAACCGGATTTGATTCCCCGCACCTCCACATGCAGCTGCTGGGTGACCTTCGGCTAGTCATACATCTCTGAAGTCTCTCAGCCTCACTCACCTCACAGAGTGTTTGTTGTGGGGGAGGAAGGGAAAGGAGATTGTTAGCCGCTTTGAGACTCCTTAGGGTAGTGATAAAGCGGGATATCAAATCCAAACTCTTCTTCTTCTTTTCTTTTGTTTTTTTTTCAGAACTTTTCAGAACTTTCCCCTAAAAATCAAACATGTTCTCCCTATATTTGCCGCCTCTGTCCACAACTGGGTGGTGGTGTCCAAGACTGAATCTCCGGTTACAGAGGGGAATATGAAAAAAATGTGTCTGCTACATTCCATCTGTGATTGTTCATTTACATGCAGGTTGACGCTTGATGCTGGCTTCAACATGTAATAAACATACATGTATAAATCATGCCTGTGCACACTATGTTTAAGAAAGCTATCTTGGGACAAAACTTTGGCCCATGGGAACCAAATTATACAGCAACAGTCTTCTGTTGAGCTCTACTCTTGTAGTACCATTAGAAATATGGGCCCTTGACTTTTTTATGGCAGTAAACTTATGACTACTGTCTTCGCTATGTTCACAAAGACTTGGATATGAATACTGTCATTTTGATTGAAAACAAGCTGAAGGTCTGTAAATAAGCTGTGCAGTCTAAATAGCAAACTATCAACTCCCAGGAAAGCAATTGTAAAGCTCAGTGATAGGTTTGTTGTTGTTTTTTAAAAAAAGCCTAAAAAAACAATAACCCCTCATTCTTTGTGGCACCGGAAAGCAGCTGATTTCCATCTAGGCTGATCATCCCATACTACTAGTGTATTTCTTGGTGAAATGATGCGTTTTACACAAGCTGGATCTTCATCCCAAAACTACAGAATATGATTGTGTCTTACTGCATTTGTAGCCCAACTTTGCTTCAATGAAATGGCGGTGATATACATGGGTCTTGTCTTCCACTATTTTATCTAATAGGAATCCTTTGAAGGAGGTTAGGTTGAGACATAATGAAGTGAGACATTATTCTATTATGAAGCATTCCTATATTATTACATGCCAGTAATAGCATCCTGAAGTCCAACATACTTAATTAAAACACTTGATTGTCCTCACAGCAACTCTGAGAAGTAATTTGCCAGTATATCTATCTATTTTGCACATGTGGAACTGAGTCAGAAAGAATCCTTTACTTATAGAAATAACTGGGGATCATGGCAATAAACTGAAAAAATATTTGAGGGAATATATCCAATTAAATTTAAAAGCTCAGAAAATGTAAATCAATAAGGAAACCTAATGCCCCGATGCACCTGTGGTTAGGGATGGGCAAATCAGTCAGTTTTGGCTTTTCCCAAACTTAAATTCAGCCCTCCCACATTCAGTCCTCCCACTGACTCAATTCCTCCCCTCCTCATCCCTACCCATGGCCTTGTGAGCTGTGTATGGCGAGTAACCTCATAAATGAATGTGCTGTTGCACAAGATTTGAGAGATCAAACAAGTTCAACATGTTCAACAGGACCTGAATGAACATCACAGCGTGGAAGCACTTCTTCTAGATTTGCCACCAATATAATTTATGAATTTTGTTTACCTTTACCTGGGATTCACAAAAAAGCTCAATGGAGTTTGTTAGTCAAGCTGTGATGTTGGTATTATCTGTCTCTCACAAGCACTGGAAGTCCTCTTTGGAGTCCAGAGATGGTTAAGAAACTCTGTGTGGTGAAGCTGATAGGACTTGGGTCTGGAATTGCCAGTGATAAAGCAACTTTTTGAAATAGGATGTCCCTGCTTGGGAGAAATATCAAGGCAAAACTGAGAGAAGCAAAAAGGGTAGAAGCAACATTTTGCAAAGGGTCTGCCCCTGAGCATCTTTATCTAGGTGCACCTCCACATCAGCTGTGTGCACAAATCTTCTGTACCGGAACATTGTAATTAGTTCTGTTTCATTTCATTGAAATGTAAATTCATCCAAAAAAATATTCTCAGTATGAAATTGTGTCCTATCCCAGTGAACAGATTTACAAAACTCAATCCACATGGATGATCACGTTTTCACAACCATCCTGACATGCTAAAACTAAATTTGTTCTATAGGATTTTGAAAGTAATGCTCTAAGAATCTTTCACCATGTGATTCCCCCTCCCAGCTGCACAGCTTGTACTAGAATGAAATGGCAAGCCATGTTTTCTTTT
Source organism: Podarcis raffonei (assembly GCF_027172205.1). Classification (NCBI taxonomy): domain Eukaryota; kingdom Metazoa; phylum Chordata; class Lepidosauria; order Squamata; family Lacertidae; genus Podarcis; species Podarcis raffonei. Next base: position 19,596,529 of record NC_070618.1, read on the forward strand.
TTTAAAAAAAACACCAACCAGTAATAACTGTTAATTCTTTATGGTACAAATGCAGCATCTGTGTTGTGTTAAATTCCCATAGAGGGAGAGAGAAAGACAGAATGTATCCCTTGCCTTTATGTGTAGAGTACATTATTGAAAAATATTAGTTCTAAGACACCAAGTTGAAAAAGGGCACCACTGAATCGAAAAAGAATATGGATAGCTTTAATATGCTCTGTGATGGGTTACAAGCTATAAAGTATACTATTATTTAATGAACATTGTGTTGTGTGGAATTTTGAAGCAATCTCCCTCAGAAAATTCAGTTTTATATTACTTTGAGGTAAAAAAATTTAAAGACAAAAATAAAATGGGAAGTAGTGAAAATCTTCTGTGGAAAGGGAGTTAGAGTAAGTGGGGCAGAAAAAGCAACACCTGTGAAATCCAAAGGTAGGTTGTGTATTGAGTGATGGGGGTCAGTTCAACCTGACATGTCTCCCACCATGACAAAAGTCCTTACCTGAGAGTAGTTTTTTGCAGATAACACAACTTTCATAGTGCACTCTGAGGAAGCTCTACAGAGACCCATCAACTGTTCTGCCCAAGCCTGCAGAGAGTTTGGCCTTACCATCAGCCTGACAAAGACCAACATTCTGGATTTGGACATTACCAGCATTGGTGACCACATGCTTGAGGTGGTAGATGCTTTTGTCTACTTGGGTTCCTCCATAGCCAGCAACCCCTCCATCAACACTGAGCTGGAAAAGCATATTGGCAAGGCAGCTACAGCAATGACTCACCTCTCCAAAAAGTTATGGGAGAATGTGATTTTAACTTCCAATATCAACAAGAAAGTCTACCAGGCTTGTGCGGTTGAACACGCTGCTTTATGGAAGTGAGTCATGGGTAACTTACAACCACCAGGAGCAGCACCTCAATGCCTTCCACATGTGTTGTGTCAGGGTGATATAGGGCATCACATGGCAGGACAAACAAAGGTGTGCTCTTCCAAGCCCACATTCCCAACATGTTCTCGCTCCTGTCTCGGTGACATCTATGCTGGCTTGGTCATGTCCACAGAATGGAAGATGGCAGGATCCCCAAGAATGTTGTGCTGGTCCCGGGGGGTTACTGTGCGGCATGGTCTGAGTCCAGTCCGAGGTCGAGGGTGTGGTATGGAAGCTGTCCATCAAGGCTGAAGCAGGGTCCAAGGCAAGGAGTCGGGTGAGGTCAGGAACTCTGGCAGAAGACCTGGACAGGGTGCCGGCAGGAACAGGTTACCAACAATGTTGCTCCCGCAACCTGGGACTGGGCTGGCTGGCTTTTATCTGCCCTGAGGCATAGGGCGGTCCTGGTCCACAGGTGACTCGCCTCTCCTGGCCTGGAGGTGAACACTCCTCCTGTGAGAACTTAGTTCCCTCCGCCTCTCTGCCCTGAGCTTCTGCAGCTCAGGAGAGGCTGGAGGGTTACTGGACCCAGAGGCAACCTCACCTTCCCCTGATGGAGCTGAGAGTGGAGCACCTGCAGGCAATGGGTCCTCGATCACCTCCGGAGCCAGAGCAGATTCAGCTGGTGTCTGCTCCTGAGGATCCGGCACAGGTGAGGGCCCTTCAGGTTCAAGCCCCAGCCCCGGCTCAGCTGGTCCTGGAGGCGGGGACTCCTGTGCAGGCTGGGATTCCTCAGGTTCAGCCTCTGGATCCGATTCCCAGGCCATCACAGATGTGTTCTATGGGGAGCTGGCTTCAGGCACCAGGCCCATTGCCACACCAACTCTGTGTTACAAATATACCTGCAAGTGTGACATGAAGGTTGGCAACATCAACCCTGCTATGTGGGAATCCCTTGCAGATGACCACAGTGCTTGCAGGTTGTGTATCCATAGCAGTGGCCAGAGGAGAATTAAACCACTGGGAGGAGAGAAGAAATGCCACAGTGCATCCGCAGTAGCACAACCAGGCCTCTGCTCTTTGATTTCCATAAAAGTACTTCTTTAAATTCCCCCCCACCCCTTTGGCATACTGGATGTGGAAGCAAATCAGTGCACAATTGACCTCACTCATTTTCACACATAGAGCAGGAACAATGTAAGATCTGAGTCATTCTTGTGCCATGTCATTCATTTTTAAACAGGTCAGTTCTGCTGTGAGATGCTGTAGACAGCTCCAACCAGAGCTGACCTAAACTTTCTGTAAGATTTTTCTATCACTGCCCTAGAAAAAAAAATCCAGAAAAAAGAAAGAAAAACTTTTCGGGGCAATGGACCTAATGGTTTGGGACACCAATAGTTCTAAGGCATTGTGACGAATGCAAAATGCTGGCCTTGAGACTGCCAACATAGAAGGAAGTTGGACAGTGGGCACTGCTGTGAGCCTGCTTCTGAAGAATTTATCCTCCCCTCTGGAGAATTTCATTGAAATTGTCCCACCACTTTCCCTGCACACAAATCCAGTTTGGAGAGGCAATCTGCACACAGCGGAGTAGCACAATTCTAGATTTGTGTCTGGGCCTAATTCATAGTGCTGGAGATTTCCTATGGCTTAGGGTCAGAATACTTAAAGGATCGCATCTTCTCATATGAGCTTGGCTGCCCATTACAATCTCTGGGAGAGGTTCTCCTGAATACCCCTCAAACATCCAAGCTGTGTTGGGTTGAGATGCAGAAGAGGGCCTTCACTGTGGCCACATCTACATTGCTTCTTCCATGATGTTCCTTCACTGCCTTATGAATACATTTTTATTCTGTTCATTTAAGTTGTTCATTTGAGTTGTTTCAGTGTTTTTTTTTTATGCAATTGGGATTATCTCCCATGTTGGTCTCTCTTTTAGCTTTTGAGTTGAGTTGTGCACTATAATTACTGCTTTTTAAAATGCAGAAAGGCGGAATACATACACACACACACACATACTATTATATATAAACTCTATGTGGCAGGTCTGAAAATGAAGCTATGCCTCTTCTTTTGTAATTTCCATTATAACACCTTGATTCCTGCATGTGTGCTCTAATTGCTTCTTCCTCAGTATAAACTGAAACGGGATTTAACACAAAGTTACCAGCAGTAAACAAAGAGTGAATGCTAATGCAGATATGCTCCAACATCTCTGTTGTACTTGCTGGTAATTGGGTAATTGCACTGATCAATTTAAATGGCCCCATTATTATATGTTAAACACAATTTAGCTACAATTGACGCATCCAACAGTGGCTTTTGAGCATCCCAAGGCAATCACTATTGCAGCCGCATCCTATTCATATCTGCTCAGAAGTAAACCTCTTTGAGTTATTGTACTAACGGGACGCAGGTGGCGCTGTGGGTAAAACCTCAGCGCCTAGGACTTGCCGATCGTCAGGTCGGCGGTTTGAATCCCCGCGGCGGGGTGCGCTCCCGTTGCTCGGTCCCAGCGCCTGCCAACCTAGCAGTTCGAAAGCACCCCCGGGTGCAAGTAGATAAATAGGGACCGCTTACTAGCGGGAAGGTAAACGGCGTTTCCGTGTGCTGCGCTGGCTCACCAGATGCAGCTTGTCACGCTGGCCACATGACCCGGAAGTGTCTTCGGACAGCGCTGGCCCCCGGCCTCTTAAGCGAGATGGGCGCGCAACCCCAGAGTCGGACACGACTGGCCCTTATGGGCAGGGGTACCTTTACCTTTACCTTTACTAACGGGGCCCTTGAAATAACCATGAGGCATAGTATGATGCATGTGGATGCTGTAAAAATACTTTAATTCATCCACATATTCTATGTGGAAGCAATTACGATTGCTCAGTCACATTGAAATCAGGTCAACTTAAGCATGACTAACTTACTGTGTTTGGACCAGTACCCAAGGATCATTTCTCTGGAATGGCTACAAACTTGTAATATAAGCTCCTTTACCCACCTACTTCCACCCCAAGATCTTTTTTGATTTTCAAAGATTGAATGCTTCTTGCTTCTGTCATATAGTGTGGCATGGTAGGCTTTGGGGACACATGAATCAGGAAGCAAGATAAGAACTTTATTGTCTGTCTGTGATGAATGTCAAAGCCCCATCCCTCTGTCCCCTAATTTCTTCTCCATCAGAGAGAAATGAACAAAGCATGTGCACAGTCTGAGTCAATGAACAAGAGGAATCTGTGGTGCTAAAGTTGACTTCCTCAATGAAAGAGGGACATATCACCCACTTTTCCAACCTCCTCTTCCTAAGCATTCATGCAAATACTCCAGGTGATGCTTGCCTCCTGCCTGACAGGAACCTAAAAAGGGGTTCCTTTTCTGTTTATGCCTTCCCTCATCCCCAATAGCTTAGCAACCCTCTCCATATTTGAGCAGATCACACATTGTTATTGTTTGGATATCTGTTTCCCCTTGAACACAACATAAAAAAATGGAGTGTTAATAAAAAAAGTTTGTTCTTCTCTGCTTATTCTGAAGATTGCTGTGTTCTGGAGCCCCATGTCAGTTTCACATTAACTCAAGTTGTTCTGCTTGTAAGGGTTCTGTCTGCACTATACATTTAAAAGCAGCATCATGCCACTTGGAACACTCACAGCTTCTCCCAAGGAATCCTGGAAACTGTTGTCCATTAAATATGCTGAGTGTGGAAGAGTACCTCTTTCAGAACTGCAATTCTCAGAGTGATTTCGTAGTCAATCCCTCTTCACAGGGAACTCTGAGAACTGTAGCTCTGTGAGGGGTGTAGCAGACTCCAAACAACTCCTGGTATCCTTAACAAACAAACATTTTCCAGGGTTCTTTGGGGAAAACCATGAAGTCGTAAGATATTGATTTAAATGTACATTGCAGATAGGGCCCTGGTCTGGAATATGATTTTATCCAGCTTGGAGTACTTGCATGAAATGCATATAGGAAGCTGTTATGTACCAAGTCAGACAATTTGTGCATCGATCCAGTTACAACTGGCACTGACTCTTTTAGGTCCTGGGGAGATTTTTTTCCCACCAGTTTCCACCTTATCACCTGGGGACTGACCCTGGGGCTTTCTGCGTGCAAACATTAGGCAGAACCTGCAAAGGAAAATACGTTTTGTAAGCATGATGAATAATGGACCCGAAATATAGATGGAATAATGAAAAGCGGTGGGTGGAAGGGTTTGGGGCTTCAGCCGATTGTGCTGTGGAAGCCTCACACAGTCAGTCTTTTAAGCCTCACTGCCAGGCTGGGCAGTGCAGCAGCTAATACCCAGCTGCCTATTGAGGGCATTCAAATGGCCCAATCAAAGTGGCATTCTTTGGGGACTGAGGGGAATTCCCCAAGAATTGCTGGCAGATGGGTGTGCTCTGACTGCTGGTGATGAAGGCAGAGTGTGAGTGGTTGCAACCACACATACAACCTGTCACGGGGTGTCTGCCACTGAGCTATTGTCCCCTTAACCAGTGTTCAGCTATATTATAAACTCAGAATCAGTTATCTGAAAAAGTGTTGTGTGTGTGTGGCCCAAATGTAAAATGAAATTCTGCACATGCCTCTAGCACTGAGACTTACTGGGCATAAATGATTCTGGAGTTTGTTTGTTTTTAATATGTGATGTTTTTAATATGAGATGCTTATTCTCATCAAAACAGTTATTGGTCATTTTGAAACTACATGAACTACAAAGCCAGCAGTTTTCTAGGCAGACACAAGGAAGTTCTTTCTTTAGTGTTATCCATTTACTCGCAATAAAACTCTCATGAAGCTCACTTTGAAAGAGGCCTTTTGTTTGACCCTTTCTGTTTGGTTCAGTTTTCTCACAGTCCAGATCTAAAAGCCCTTCTTATTCTTAGGTGTGCTCCTTTGGCAAGGGGAGCAATCTGATATTACAACAGAAAATTCTCCAGAGGCAAGGGTGCTATCACTGGGAAGCCCTGGGTGCCAAAGCACGTACATCATTTTCACTGTGGGTGCCCAGCCGGGTAATATAATGCAGTACATGCATGATGTCATATGGCATGCCAAGGCCTGATGTGGCTTGTGATACCCTCTGAAAGGCTGAGAGGAATACCCCAACTGGCCTTTCAGAGGGTCCAGTAGGGTCTGTCGCAGCTGCAGGAGGATCCGATAAGGCCCACTGCAACTTGTGACATCACGTGCTCGCCACAACATGCTGTGTGACATTGTGCATGCAACTTGTGTGGTGTCACATGCCAAGCACCCACAATATGGGGCAGAACCTATAACTAAGGCATATTTGTATGGCACTATCAGAGTACATGCAAAAAACATTAAGGGCTGGGGGTGGGGGGAAACCTCTTGGAAATAACCAAAAGCCCTCCCTTAGACCTTTTTTTTTTTTTTTTGGAAACTGAGTAGCATTGACACCCTCAAGGTTACTGTTAAGTTGTGAGTGAACATATCAGACGACACAGCAATTCTTCAAACAGCTCTTGTTTATTCACATGCCAGGACAGAACTGAACTGAAGGGTTCAGTCAGCCTGCTTATATAGAGCTCCAGTACAATGTAACTGTAACAATTTTCTAAAACTATCCAATCACTGAACGTCACTTTCGATCCCTTATTTGCATAACTATCTACAGTATCCCCCTGCTGGCCCAGGGTGAGAACTTCAGTAGATAACAGTTACAGTAATAGTCTTCCATTCCCAAAGATATCACAGCATGATTTTCACTCTTTCACATCATGACTTTTACTTCCCATGACTTCTGCACTTCTGTGAATCCATTGATAAAGCTCTTTAAAGTGGTTGCTACATAACATCTCCCTACTACTCACAATTGCACTGTTGGCAATCGTTAGACTCCTACCAAATTGTGTTGTTCTGTTTAAATGTAATAATGGTAGATTTAAGCACTGTTTAGTATTTGCCATGGTTTTTTGTTTTTGTTTTTTTGAAATCCAGCCATTAAAATGAGCCTCCTTAAAAGCAACTACCTGCAATTCTACCCATGTTTTGTTGGAAGCAATTCTCACTCTTTTCAATGGTACTTGCTCCCTAGTCTGTGAGTGTGTTTAAGATAGCAGTTTTTTAAAAAACAAACATGACGGAAGCTTTCCAATTTTTGCTCACTTTAATTTTAGCAATCACTTGTTTTCTTGATGAGTAGAGGTACTGGTTGACTTGTTGATATTTTTTACTTCATCTTGTTTCTCTGCTGAAGTTGTATATAGTAGGCTTTCTCATTTCTCCTGGTAATCCACCAGGATCTCTAAAAATACAAACAATGCTATTTCTTTCCATATCTTAGCAACATGTATAAATAATTTAGCGGTTTTTGAGCACAATGCACTCCACACTTATTGACCTCTGTAGTAACCTCTCCTCTAGTGAGTTAAAGACTTTGTTTTCAAAAACCTAAGTATGCTGAAGGAATTTCAGACAGGCATGAACAGAGATCATTTCCATATATACAAATAATTCTTCATGTAACCTTGGGGAAGACTGGCTACTTTTCAAATATTTAAAAAAAAACTTGATAATGTACCAACTTACTATTCTCATTCTTCCGCTCCATCTCTGTCCAGTCCATTTTGAATATCAATTCATTTATTTATTTGGTAGCTTGTTTGCAATTCTGCTTTGGTGCCTTTCATTTTGAGGAAATATAATTTCTTCATCCACACATTCAAACTCCAGAGCCAAGATATTTTGACTTGGGTATTTTGGCAGTTTAAATCATGTGCAGTCATTGTATCTCAGGTCATGTGCAACCAAAGTATTGTTTATATTGCTATGCAAAGCTGAAGTAATAGTTTTACCAGACAACAAATTCACAGTATGGTTTCTTCCTTATGCTGACTTGGATACAGACTTTGCTTCCACCAGTGGACAGCTAAGTGATTTTGACTGATTCCCCCCCCCCTCTCCCTGCAGCCTCACCCACCCATCAACCCAGCACCATCTTCCAGACTCTTTTGAAGGGTTAAGGTACCCCAGTATGGGAGGTGGAGCTGGTGACTGAAGGGACACCAGGGAGAAATTGGCAAAAATCACCTCATCCCCTCTGTCAGCAGGATCTCTCTACTGAACTAAAAGCTTTTCTTGGACTGAAAGAGTCTTTATGTCAAAGGAAGCTAACATCTGGATCCAGCCCAGTGTTGTTTGAAGGGGTGAGAATGAGTAAGGCTTAAAACATTAAATGAATCGAACAAACAGTAGGATTAATAATCTTTTAAGTATGTTTTATGCTTCCCAACATTTTCTCACATGATGAAATAGGGGTCCGTATATGGGGAAAAGCTAGCTACCCTGCTGTTGGATCCACGCATCATGTGCAAAGCTGCCCTAAGAATCAAATTATAAATATATTAAGAAGGTTATTAATCTTAATAGACACTTCTGTTATGCTTTGAGGTATATACCTAAACTTGCAAGGTGTGAATGCAACAGATATTTGCAAACATATGTATCACACAGATACTCTCGAAAGAAGTAGTGATCTCCTGGTTTTCAGTTGGTGGCAATTCCATTATTGCTGCCTTACAATGCGTGAAGCTATTCTAATTTATGTAAATGGGTGGGGCATGAATTCCCATACCCTTTATGTGCTGTGGTAACATTTGATAGTTATATTTCAAACTGGCATAATTTAATAGATCGCATCCATGTCTTTTAAAAAAATATGATCAGAGACCTAGCTTGAATAGTCTGAGGTAAATGTCTAAGCAACCCCTGTCCCTCATCTATATTATTCAGAAAACAATCAGTTATCTAAGAAGGTTAGTGTAAAAATCAATAAGACAACACTCACAATATATTTTGCACATAAGAAACATGATAGAAGTTATAAATAAGAATGGGTAGATCAGTGATTCACATCATATTCTGTATGCCTCACATCTGAAATTGTCTAGCGGCAATGCTATTTTGCCAAGCTAAATAAATTTCATTATTTTGGGGTTGAAATTATGATGCTATCCTACTATTTATGCCCGCCCCTCCCTTTTTCTTGGTATTTGTTGTTTTTATTAAAGATACATTATTCAGCTTTGCCTGCACCATACATTTATATATAATCCTGGAAAGGGCATTGCTCTAAAAAATTTATACCTAAAGATCGCAGTGAGAGATTTGATTGATTAGTTAATACTATCTGCTATTTGAAGCACTAACCCTGAAGGCAATAAATAAAACATATGGTATTAAAACTACACCGCATAGTTAATTCAGGCTCACTTGTGTCAAAGCATTCATTGCCACTGAAATTTTACTAATGGATCTGAACAGTACCCATCAGTGTGATTTTACTGGCAACTAAAAGCTGTTTTCTTTATTCTGGTCTTGAGGATAACTGAGTCATACGGGTCTTTAATCTTCTGCTAGAGTGAGATGTCTAAACTTCAATATGTCTTTGAAATAAGTGGCAGTGTCGAGTGTGTGTGTGTGTGTGTGTGTGTGTGTTCAGAAAGAAATCTTCTAAGGTCAGGGTTGATTTTGTATTTCTAGATCAATATTAAAGATAATCATACAGTGCCTCTGAGGTGTGTCTCATCTGACCTTGAAGCACTAGATTATTGTTCAATAAGAGTCAGAAATGTTTAATCTCCTTGTGATGGGTTTCCCTAATTTTAAAATATATACAGCCACATTGGATTCATCTGTAACTAGAGTGGAGGCACAAAAGGTAAACAAAAGGTAAACAGGATAGGAAAGCCCTCATTAATCGAACTCAAGGTCTCCTTATGGACCTTAATGGCTGTCGTCGATCCTTTTAACTGTGATGTTAACCTACACACACACACACACACACACACACACACACACACAATTTCTTTTCTGTTTATTGCGTGGCAAAGAGAAAGGAAATGGGATTTATTCAAGTCTGAACTGAAATCATAGCAAAAGCACACTTTTGTTATATACCGTATTGTTCTGTGTATAAGACACCCCCATGTATAAGGTGTCCCCTATTTTGGGGGACTCCAAATTAGGAAAACACCCCTCAGCACTACCCGTGTATAAGACAAGCTCCATTTTTAAGCATAATTTACAGTATGTTTTCTTAGGGTTTAAGAAGAAGAAAAAGATCAATTGGAGTACATTTGTATTTAGTCTAGTAAATTAAGCTTAAATTCTGCCAAAAAATATATATTATACTTAGAAAATCTCTGCAAGACTGGTCTAATTGTGTGACATACCAGTTGAACTCCTGTTGTCCTACATTCAATCTCTGATATGCTTTTGCATGCTGCAGGCTGTGTTGGGGGCCAAGTTCCAAAGTTACAATTACATGACTGACTGAGATTTCTTTTCAAGCTGCCACCACCCTTTGGAAACTGTTGCTGTCTTTATGAAGACTGTTTTGTCCTCTTTCCAAATTGGGATTTTGAGTTCAGAAATGACAATTCATGTACGCAATGAAAGCAGCAAGGTGAGGGCCAGAGAGGGTAAGAAGATAAAGTTCCAACCACAGAGGAGGGGCTGATGAAGATGATGGACTATGCTGAAATGGCAAAACTGACGGGGGAAATCAGAAACCAGGAAGAGAAGAATTTCAAGAAGGAATGGGAAAAATTTATAATGTACTTAAGAGAACACTCTAAACTACTAAAAAAAACTTTGGCAGGATTTGTGTGATGCTTGTAATGTACGAAAAACTTTGGAAAAATGTATTATTATTATTATTATTAACAAATTAGAGAAATTAGGATAAGCAGATTAAAAAAAGATTGAAAATTGCAGCCACGGAAGGGTGGAGGGACGTCAAAGGATTCAGAGAATCCTAAATGAGGAGGTGAATGAGATGCCTGAATTTAAATTTGCTATGTAAAACTTAATAAAAATATATATTTAAATAAGTAAGTAAATTGTTTTCTATGTGAAATTCAGTGGTCACGTAGCAATATCCTTTGCCCTGAAAGAAGGCTCTTTGTTTCAGTAACTGCTTCTGTCAGAGGAGCAGGGAGGCAGCCCCCACCCCACCTCTCATAGTGCTCCAAAGGGTCTCCTAATCCTCTACAACAGGGTTGGGGTGGGGTGGAGGGGAAACTGGTGAAGATCCCCTTCCTTTCCATTCTGGTAATGGAAGTATCACTGGATCAAATTGGCTTCCATGAGCAGGAAAGGTATCATTGCATACAACCCAGTGTTACTGAAGAACGAACCATAAGGCACAAAGTGTTGCTGAATTTTGTTTTACTATAGAGCATAACATTGTATTTGTATCTTTTCACACTTACCTGGAGGTAATTAAGTGGATTCACTTCTCTGTAGACATGCTATAGGGTTATGCTATGAACTATTCAAACGTAAGACCCATTTATTTCCATTGGTCTTACTCCCAGGTAAGTTTGTGTAGAGTTTCAGCCTGAAACTCACATTCTGTGCATCTCATTACTTTCAACTTTAAGCTTGAGTGTGCAAATACACAGGGGGTGCTATATTTGGAAATAATTCAATTCACGCTGAATACAGTAATTTGATTAGCTGAATGTTTTTATATATATTATATATTTTATATAATATATTTATATATATTAAATCTATTTTAGATTATATTAAAAATATACTTGTCTAATTTGTCTGATGGCGTTTAGTTACAAAATTTGGAAGACTGTCTGCCTTTAAAAAGCACCATATTCTAAGTTATCTTTAGGCTTGTTCTAGCATTGTAACCAGCTTGACAGTTCTCCAACAGCATTCTTCTATTAGGGAAATAAAAAGACAAGAAATCTCATAAGAAATCTGTTATATTGGCTTTATTGAGTTATCAAGTGCATAAATGCACAGACATTAAAAAATGATGAAGACAACTCCATATGAAATAGGGCCATTATAAGCAACATACCGTATGACTTATGGGGGGAAATAAATAAATTTCTTCAGATACAAATGCAGAACTAATATAGTTTATTATCAGAGGGGAAAGTTCTTTGACTGAATATAGGTGTACTTCTAAAACTGAAAAAAGAGATGCCTGTAATATTAATATTTCTGATTTATTAAAGAAAAACCCTCTATAATCTGGTGTGCCAGCATCACAATGTACAATATGGTGCACTTCTCATCAAAATAGATAATGGGGAGGGGAAGGGGAATGGAGCTGAAAAAAGGCATAGCCAAATCTATTCACAGCAATATAAACAGAATAAACCAAGCTACAAAGTGGTCAACAGAGTCCTACTGGCATTCTCTCTCCCTGGTTTTCCTCTGAGAACAGTATATGTTAGGAGCTGTTGGTGTTATATCTGTCGGCTTTTTCTCCTGCATTAACTAGACCGACCTGAATCATTTCCCACGTATCATGAACTTCAATAGGTCCTTCCTTCCATGGTTACTTGTGTACTTCCTTTCTCCCTTCTCAACATTGTTTGAACTTCAAGTGATTTTTGGAAAGGCTGACGAATAGATTAGAGTTTTGAACGGAGCTGCCTGAAATTTACCATAGTATAACACTATCTAAAACAGAGGATTATGGCATTATTTTTGAGGCGTGTAATATCTATCTACTTGCAAGTAGAAGCTTGTTACAATATTCTTTGTGCTCAAAATGTTCAGATTTTGCATTATACATCTTTAATGCTCACGAGGATCACTGTGATATAATAGCTTTAGTTGCTGCAAGTGTCAACAGTGAACACAAAGTAGGTCAGCTAGATAATATCCTACCTTTGCTCACTCTTACCAAGTACCTTGGTTCTATCTGACTGTTCCCTTGAGAGATTTGAGTAAATAATGAGTTTTTGAAGCCTAACTACGGGTTAATTGGGAAGAGGTATTGATAGGAAATATCTGAAATATGAGGGAAAACGAAAACTTGACTTGCTCTTCTTATCAACCTCACTTTTTCATTACAATAATTTCCACTAGTTTAATGTTATGCCACCAAATGATACACCCTCATCAAAGCTATTCGTTTTTGGAACAGAAAAGAGCCCACTTTATTATGCTAACCTTTTCTGCACCTTACTAGAAAAGAAATTGCATTCTCTTTACAAGTTTGGGGATCAACGCTCCCTATCGCTCCATGTTTGGTAGTTTGGCAGGCCTTCTCTGCCCTATGGGGAAGGTTTCTGGTTCAGGGATCAAAAGTGCATGCAGGAGATAGGAAAGGGGTCAAGAATTGGGGTGCGTACTCCCAATGGCTTCGCTCACAAGGATCATAGGAACATGGAAGCCCACTCACAATGACAAGGCAATGATCCAGTGGGTGGGATCTTGAGTGTAAGCCACTCTGGGAATATTTCCGGCTGAACAACAGGGTACAACTTTAAGAAGACATGTGAAGGCAGCTCGGTATTGGAAGTTTTAAATGTTTCATGTTTCATTTTTTTTAAATTATTACAGCCATACCTCAGAAGACAAACGGAAACCATTCTGGAAGTCTGTTCAACTTCCAAAACATTCGGGAACCAAACCACAGCTACCAATTGACTGCAGGAAGCTCCTGCAGCCAATCAGAAGCCGTGGAAGCCACAACAGATGTTCAGTTTCCAAAAACGTTCACAAACCAGAACAATCACTTCCGGGATTGTGGCATTTGGGAGCCAAAATGTTTGACTAGCAAGAGATTGACTTCCGATGTATGACTGTATTATTATATTCTGATGGAATGCTGCCAAGAGTGGCTGGGGCAACTCAGTCAGATGGGCAACGTCATCATCATCATCATCATCATCATCATCATCATTATTATTGCTGCTGCTGCTGCTGCTACAAGAAGTGAGATGATGATAGATGATAGATAGATAGATAGATAGATAGATAGATAGATAGATAGATGATAGATAGATAGATAGATGATAGATAGATAGATGATAGATAGATAGATAGATAGATAGATAGATAGATAGATGATAGATGATAGATGATAGATGATAGATGATAGATGATAGATGATAGATGATAGATAGATAGATAGATAGATGATAGATAGATAGATAGATGATAGATAGATAGATAGATAGATAGATAGATAGATAGATGATAGATAGATAGATAGATAGATGATAGATAGATAGATAGATGATCGATAGATAGATAGATAGATGATAGATAGATAGATAGATGATAGATAGATAGATAGATAGATAGATAGATAGATAGATGATAGATAGATAGATAGATAGATAGATAGATAGATGATAGATGATAGATAGATAGATAGATAGATAGATAGATAGATAGATGATAGATAGATAGATAGATGATAGATGATAGATAGATAGATAGATAGATAGATAGATAGATAGATAGATGATAGATAGATGATAGATAGATAGATAGATAGATAGATAGATAGATAGATAGATGATAGATAGATAGATGCTCCCCTGAGCACAGGACAGTTAACTCTGCATCTCTATTCCCTCCACTGGAATTTTTGCACCAAATGGGTGTGCTTTCACCCCTTCTCCCTGTTTCATTAGTATATAGTACTGCTCCCCCCCTTTAAGAGCTTATTTTTAGTATTTTGGGTTATGACTATATTGGGTGAAATACACCCTTGAATTTCTGAGTATATGTGGCACCACATTAATTAATTTGAAACTGGATATTTTTTCCACCCCACCTGCAATAAATAAATGCTTTTCTATTTCGAAATGAATTCTTGGCATGGATGTGAATTTCTGGGTTCTGTAAATTTTAGACACATTCTCAGGGTAACACAAAATTGATTTGCACAAAAGATCCGCATCTCAGACAACCACAGGTACATGGAAGTACATGGATACACATGTTCCCAGGCACATGTAATGTAAGGTGGCTTCTGGTATGTCCTGTGCGTTACACCGCACTAGCATAGTGCCAGGACTTTGCACATTATTTATTTACTATAGATATTTATAAACCATATTTCTGGATCACATCCACCCAAGGCAGAGAACAGCAGTGCAGCAATAAAAATGCAATGATATAGTACAGGATTGTACATATTGCAATATTAATATAATAATAAAACTTTAAAATGGAAAAAAGTACAAAAAGCTAACAATAATCTAACAATACTTCAGAATTTCTCTTCCCTTAAAAGTGAATCAAGCACCAACATTATTACATTTTCAATGTTTGTTAAAACTTTTGCTTTCCCTAAGCCTTCCCAAATTAGCCTATTTTACATCTGAAGTTTTAATTCTTGTTGATTTTTTTTTACATTTTAAAACTTTTATGGTTGTTTATATATTTTATGTATTCTCACTGTCTGGGTATTCTGTAAATGTAGAGTGGTATACATTTCTAAAATAAAATAAAATACATTCCGCTAGTATAAAACTAATGCCCAAACTACAACAGTGGTAAAGCAGTAAAACAGGGGCATGTACAAAATCCACATGAATTAATAGCCATTTAAAACAGATAGCATTAAAACCCTTTTTTGAAAACTATGGGTGAAAGGGCCAATCATACATATCTCAGTAAGGAAATTAGGTAAGGTGGATACCATGACTGAGATGGTCCAATCTCCAGAGCTCACCAAACTAATTGATTTTATAGGTGGGTCAATGAAGAGGTTGTCTAATGCCAACCATAAAACATGAGCAGGTTCACATGTTATCAAAGTCAGAGATCTTTAAGATCAGCAACATTATGTTAGTACAGAGCTCTTTGCCCTAGTGCTGCCTGTTTCTTCGACTTGCATAACAGATCACAGACTGGTCTAAAAATACATAAATAAACCATTACTAATGGGAGACACTGTGACATTTTGATTTATCACCGGTCCAGTTACAGTCAGTATAACAGCATCATTAGATGAAAAGGCTATCTAATGACTACCACAGGACAAAGAGCAGATTCAATAGCTGCTTCTTAGGAGGAGACTCAACTTGACATGAGCATCTCTAACTGAACTCTTATTAAATGCCAGAGCAGCAGCTTTTGAATGGCCACCTAGATTTCATTCTTAAGTGTGCATAGTTCAAAGTCATTCGTGCCACAATGCAAGGAGGTCATGTCAACGTGGTTGAGTTTGAGGCAGAAGGTATTCTCTCACAATGGATATTTTTTCACCATCCACTCTCCCAGTAATGCATTTATCTCTTCCACATAATATGCAACACACACACACACACACAAAGGAACTTCCATCATATCAGCTATCTACTGTTTTACAATGGTATTTCAGTGCATTTTAGAAGGAGGGGGGGAAGAACAGGACCCAAAGATGTTGGGGAAGCAGTGGGGAGGAGGGGAGGGTTAGGTTGAATTTGGGAAATAAAATAATATATGGGACAGCAAAGGATATAATAGATTCTTATAAAGTAGTAATATATTGTAACCAGAATAGAAGTTCAAAAGGGGAAGCAAATGTATTTTTAGTATTTTCATTATTGTCATAGTTATTATTATTTCTTATCGGTAGAAGGCAATGTTAATTCAGGCTTCTTCGTTTTGCTGTCTGTATAATTTTCTTAAGTCAAGAAAATAAAAATAAATAAATAAAAGATGTCCAGTTAGCAAACTAAAAGTACTTCAAACTTTGTAAACACAGAAGATCTTGTAAAGTCCTTGGAGCTGAATGGGAAAGATGAAATAGTTCCTTCTCCCTAACTAGTGACATATCTATGTCTCTTTTTTAGGAGAAGCAACAAACCAGTGTGGCATATTTTCATCTTCAAGTCACAACACTTACCAGAAACAAGCAACAAGGCTCTCAAATTACATTTATGCTGAGAAAAGTGTAATCTAACTATCAAAGGAATTGTACTCTAAAGTGCTCCAAATACTGCAAACACAGACTGGATATAATCTCTCCTGACTAGATTTAAAGAAGAGCAGCAGTGTTAAAAATAGTCAGTTCCCACCCACCACCCCCAAAATACAGGCAGCATCTGACAACTGTCTCCAAGGTGCCTTGCTGCATTAAGAGGACACACTATGGCTGATGTCTCTGTATGTAGCCCTTCCAGATACCCAACCCTTAGTTTTAAAATATGCATATTATACAGCCCAGAGCTCCTTGGCAAAGGTTACATAATGTTTTATTTCAGTCTGTATTTTATTTATAACACAAGATTGCCAGCACTTACAAATTAATCACACCCAGATTCTGCTTTCAGAGACTGCATCTCTATTAGGACTTTGATTGGAAGCACAATCTTATTCATGTCTACTCAGAAGTAAGGCCTCTTGAATTTAGCAGGAAATAAATCTCATGCCATGGTGACAATGTTGCTCGATCAGGGCAAGCATTTTGACTTGCTAGGCAAAATGATCTCCCTCTCCTCCCCCATGCGCTGTACTGGAGGTATCGCTGTCTCCCCCGGGGCCAATTTTGGGGGTTTTGGGCACACAAGGCAAGGAAATAGGGGGAAGCCCTGTTGTGCAAGCCAACATTCTTGTGCAGAGCTTCTGCTGACTACCCAATGGGACTTCTGATTAAAAATGGAAAGGATTGCAGTCCAAAGCTTGCAAATTAGGCTGATTTTCTCTTGTCATTCAGATAGATAGACAGACAGACAGATAGATGAATAGATATATATGAATACCAGCAGTGGCGCATGAGGAAGATAAGCAGTCCTCATTGGACAGAGATGGAGTGCAACCAAGTCAGGGGAGCTTGGGTTTGGCAGGAATGCTAACCCATAACTCCCCCAGCCTCAACACTGCCCTGCTTTATCTCCATCCTGGCACCACTGCAGCCACTCCACTCCCACCTCAGCCTTTAATTCACACAATTAAAAACAATATCTATGATGTGCCAGCTACCTCCACTCAGCTGAGAAGAAGAGTTTGGATTTGATATCCTGCTTTATCACGACCCGAAGGAGTCTCAAAGCAGCTAACATTCTCCTTTCCCTTCCTCCCCCACAACAAACACTCTGTGAGGTGAGTGGGGCTGAGAGACTTCAAAGAAGTGTGACTAGCCCAGGGTTACCCAGCAGCTGCATGTGGAGGAGTGGGGAAGCGAACCCGGTTCACCAGATTATGAGTCTACCACTCTTAACCACTACACCACACTGGCTCTCTTATAGACTATAGTCATAGAACTGTAGAGCTGGAAGGGACTACAAGGGTCACCCAGTCCAATGCAGGAATCTTTTGCCCAGTGTGGGGCTCAAACCCACAACCCTGAGATGAAGGATCTTATGCTCTACTGGCTGAGCTATTTTAGCAGTCATGTATATGGAGTAGAAGAAGATGCAGGCACAATGACTTACCTGGAGAACATTGGAAGCTGCTTTATATATTGAGTCAGATACAACTCCAGATACCAGAATCTACCTGGTTCACCATTGTGTGTACTGCCTGGCAGGAACTATCAGTAGATTGAGATACTGTAGAAGTCTTTCCTATCCCTATCTGGGAATGCCATAGATTGATCCTGGGACATTTTGCATGCAAGGCAAGCACCCTACATCTGAGCTGAAGCAGTTTCACCTTCAAGTAGCTCTGTGGAACCTAATTCTACATTACAGTACCCATAAGGCATAGATCTCCCAAGTGTCAAATTACCCTCTCTCTTTTTGTACCAATTTTGCAATGAGCTATACATATATGTCTAAATCCAAGTGCCTTAATATTGCTGTGAGTCATGCTGTCTTGAGCTGAGCAAAGTGGAGAGCTGGCTCTCTGCCAAGGGTTTCTATAGGTTGGCTATTGGTGGAGGACAATGTATATTAATAAGCAGTTGGCTTTTCCAAGCATTTCAGATATGAGACACCCCCACCTGTAGTGGGCAGAAACTAAGGCTGCATGCACAGTGTACCTTTTTAAAGCACAACATTCTTTTTTAAAAGCACATTCAAAGCGTATTCCTTCCATCAAAGAACTCTAGGCACTGCAGTCTACCCTAGCAACCCTTCATGAACTACAGTGCCCAGAATTCTTTGAGAGTGTGTGTGCTTTCAAATGTGCTTTAAAGGTACGGTGTGTGTGTAGCCTGAGTCAGCAGTAAAGTGAGGGTAAAATTAAGGGTTGGTGGGATACAAATGGCTCCCAAAGCCCCAAAGGTACCTTAGTTTTTGTTTCCACATCATAAAATTTGCAGCTGCTGCAATGATCACAGCTGTTTTCATCCGTCTGTGCTGCATCAGGTAAATCAGTACCAGAAGAATTGCCCTGATGTCAATGGGAGAACGTGTTGGTGGCTTCCAGCATTCTTCCATAGTGTCACCAAGATGCCTGCCTATAGGAACACAGGGAGTTGCCTCATACAGAGTCAGACTATTGCTCCATATAGCTCAGCATTGTCTAGGATGACTGGCAGAAGCAGTTCAGGATTTCAGGCAGGAATCTCTCCCAGATGCTGAGGATTGAATCTGGAACTCCAAGAAACTCTCCTTCTCTTTCATTGCTGAGCGGCAGATTGGTGCTGGAAAATTGGGAAGTTTCTCAGGCCATCATAAAAACATCAGCACATCAACCAAAAAGGGTCCAGCTTATAGTCTTCAAAGAAAAAGGCATATATTTTTTTATCAGTTTAAGTTCATCTCAACCAGAAACCTGGTGAAAATGTGTGCCAGTTAAGTTTGTCAAATTAAGTTTGATATGTATTTCTCTTTTAAAATGAATTTGGGAGTTAGGGCTGAGTCTATATGACTCATTTACCAACTCAATATGAATGTATGAAACGTAAGAATCTGCCTCATTCCATTGGGTCACCTGTTCAGTATTTACAATGAAGCGCTCTGCAAGTCTCACAGGGGTGTTTCCCAGCCCTACAAAAGATGTCAAGGATTGAACCCAGGATGTGGCCCTTCCTGAATCTGTAATTTAATGTTTACATTTGTAAATAAACCCAGTTCTTTCTCCTTCAATTAACTGTCCCAAATCTCCTGTTGTTCAGAAATGGCAGAGAACAAAATCTCAGAATCAAGGACCTCAGAAATTCAGAAGAGCCCACTTGGATTAAAGCAAAAGCCTATCTAGTCCAATATTCCACTCTCACAGTGAGTGGCCAACCAGATGCTGCTGGGAAGCCGACAGGCAGGGCAGAACCATGACAAATGTGATATGCAGTACTTTCATCTCAGTTCTAAATATGTTCACTTTGAAGTGTTTCTCTCTCAGAAACCTACCCAATGGGACCTGCTATTCCATAGGGCTATACCATGTCACCTGTATGTATTAATATAAAAGAAACAAATAAATATTGTGAGCACATGAGGAAGAAGAAGAAGAAGAAGAAGAAGAAGAAGAAGAAGAAGAAGAAGAAGAAGAGGCGGAGGAGGAGGAGGAGGAGGAGGAGGAGGAGGAGGAGGAGTTTGGATTTGATATCCTGCTTTATCACTACCCAAAGGAGTCTCAAAGCGGCTAACATTCTCCTTTCCCTTCCTCCCCCACAACAAACACTCTGTGAGGTGAGTGGGGCTGAGAGACTTAGAGAAGTGTGACTAGCCCAAGGTCCCCCAGCAGCTGCATGTGGAGGAGCGGGAAAGCGAACCCGGTTCACCAGATTACGAGTCCACCGCTCTTAACCACTACACCACACTGGCTCTGAACTGCAGATACTGATTTCAGTGCCACTTAGACATGTGGGGGCCAAACCACAAGCTTAATAAGATCTCACCTTTAAAGACCACCAAGCCATGGAGCATAGCACTAGAAGCATGCTTCCCCCGATTAGGCATTTTGCAAAGGAAAAGATGGTGCACCCCATTCCATGTGCTGAAACTGTAATTGAACTCTACTCAATATTGATCCAGAGCAGAACTCCAACGTATAGTTAGTAGAGTAAAAACTTAAACACATTGCAGGATTCCCTCCCCAAAAATAGACCAGAGGTGATTGTATTTCATCCAGCAGAGTTTACTACTGCTACTGAAGGGTAAATGAGCATAATGGTCAAAAATCCAATACATTCAGGATTGGCACTGTCCTTAAGAAATCCAGTTGCCGCTGACTTCGAAAGAAAGCCAGAGCAAGTAGATAAATAGGTACCACTGCAGCGGGAAGGTAAACGGCATTTCCGTGCACTCTGGCACTTGTCACGATCCTCCATGTGCCAGTAGCAGTTTAGTCATGCTGGCCACATGGCCCAGAAAATGTCTGTGGACAAACGCCTGCTCCCTCGGCTTGAAAGCGAGATGAATGCCGCAACCCCATAGTTGCCTTTGACTGGACTTAACCGTCCAGGGGTTCTTTACCATTGCCTAAACTTACAATAACTTATAATAAGTCTAAACCTGAACACTATAGCATACTATGTACAGAACACCACACCAGAAGAAAAAGCGATAGAAATAGGAAGTGAAACCCAGGCTCCTTCTGGCCCTACTTTTATAGTCAGCGTGACCTTGACAGAAAGATATAAGAGAACCAGTTCAAACCAGCTGTACTCAGCTTCTCTGAAGATATAACCCAAACATCATGAACCTTCTGCTTGTTTCTTTCACACAGAGAATCTTCCAGAACCCTCTTGAATTAAGTAGAATAGGAAAAACCTCCACACATCGGATCAATACTTTCTGCACTAAGAAATGCAAAATGACAGAAATAACCCAGACTGGAATATGGAGCCTACATCAACATTGGCAATGGTACAGTAGCAAGGTATCTTAGGGGGTGGTGAGCAGGGCTATTTTCCTTCACATCTCTATGCTCCCACACCTTGCCACTGCTCCCCAGCATACATTGCCCAAGGCAGCTGTCTCATGCTGCCTAATGGCATAGATGGTCCTATATCCTATGAGTGCACACACTATAAGGAGGATAGCTATGTTCATGTAATGTGTGAGGTTACCAGAATACAGGAAGCGATGTCCACCTTTTCTCTACACAGCCAGTTCTCTAGAGCTGAATGATCTAATGGGTGCATTTAAATGTATTACAAGGCATTCATTTTCACAGTGGAAACACCTTTACTAAAATTTAAATAAATTCAAGCGAATGGCTTAATTAGAAGCAATGTCCAGTAAAGCATCCAGCAGGGAAGCTAATTACTCGATTGTCAAATGGAATAACAATAATTTCGCTTACAGTGAAAGCTCTCCCACTGTAATTAGGTTATGTCATACTTTGCGCTGAAGGGAATATTAAAAAACACAAGAGTAGCCAGTTCCATCCACTGTTTAATTTCTATTTATAGACTTATGCTAAATTGCTGTCTCTGCGATACAGCTGGAACATCAATAACCAGAACAACAACAGCTCTTCTGTTGGTCAATTAAGTTTGCTATGTGGAAATTAATGTAAATATGAATCTCGCAAGTACTTTTTTTGTTGACTAATCATTTGTAGTGAAATACCAAAAAATGTATGAAACACATGAAATATTCAGAAGAGAAGGCTCAGAAGAAATGGGTTTTAACATGTAATCTTAATGAATTAAAATGCATGTATTTATGTAATATCCAGAGCTGCAACACTGCTTATACTCAATGAACATTTTGCCATTGACTTTGATAGCAGCAGAAACACACCCCAGGTTGGAATTCCTCTTCGGGTGGGGAGACTCCCTCTCCACCCCCATACCAATTTAATGCTCTACCATCTAATCCAATGACTTGATTTCACAGGGGTTTACAATGAACGATAAAATGCCCCACTCAAAATCAGTGTGAGATTAATAAGAATCAAAACTTTAACCTGTAGTGCTAATAATCCACCTAAGTGATATAGTTCATCCAATAGAAACAATCCCAACTCTGCCAAAAGGCATATTAAACAAAAAAACGTTTTTTTGTGTGTGTTTTCTGATGGACAGAAGGCATTCACCAACTAAAAATAAAAGTGTAAGAAAAACCTGCTGGACCAGGCTAATGGTCCTTATAGCCCAGCACTCTGCGCTCCCTATGGCCAACCAAATGGCCATGGGAGCCCAGGAAGTAGACTTGCATGTAGCAGCACCTCCTTACTTGCAATTCACAGCAACCAGCATCTGAGGTAAACTGTCTCTAAGAGCAGAGGCACAACATAGCCATTGTGCCAAGCAGCCATTGATAGATGGGCCCAACTTATACATGCTCATCAGTTTGAATGGGTCTACTCTGAGTAAAATTTTGCTGTATGCCACCCAGTGTGGCCTACTTTTCATGCTGTTTGCCTCATTTGAGTGAGGCCATGGCAACTATAAAGGTGCCCCCACAATTCAGATCCTCATAATGTTCCATTGTACTTCAGATGTTGTGGACAACTATCAGCGGTCTGATTGTGAGTTTCATTGTGGATTAGAAGGTCAAAGCCAGCTTTCTGTTGCCGTGTTATCAAAATGCATGTGACCTGCACATGCACAGAGAACCATTACAGCCGCTGCCCCCCAACTCTGCATGTATTGCTCGGCCATCATGAGTCTTTAGGCAGTGGTATGCTGCTCCAGATGGGATCATCTGGTCCTGGTTGTGGGCAGGCTCTCAAACTGGTTCCCCCCACCCTGGTGTGGGTGGAGCTATTACCCTCACACCGGGGTGGCACCACAATCACCCAGGGCTATTGCCCAATCATGTCAAAGGGTGATAGTGGGGGAAAGTATAAAAGCAGCAGCGCAGCGTGTGCCTGGCTCCTGCTTCACGTTGCTGAACACCCGCCTACCTTCCCTTTAATTTAGATCCTTTGGCCTTGCTTTGGACTTTGGTTGGTTGCCCGTCTTGAGTTGGGGACCAGGTAGGAATTTTTCCATTTGGCAAATTGGCACAGGCCCACTTGGTTTTTGCCTACCTCTTAGCAATCTTCACAACTTTGTCAGGTTTGGCAGTTAGGCATTGGCTTATGGTGAATGGGGGAGGGGAGGTTGGCCATTGCCTGACCCTCCATTTTCAAGGGTATTCTATTAAAGGAATCTGGGGCCTGGTTCCTGTCCGAAGTCCGCTTGAAGGGTGAGGGCCATGCCAGGCCTCTGGGAACACCAGGGGAGATGCAGGTGGGTTCCCCGGAAGCAGTTTCCCTTTGGGTGGTTTACTCTTACAGACTTCCTGCAAAGGGGGCAGGAGTCAGATATAGTCTTGCCAATGCCTAAGCCAACACCACTCTCATTCCTGTAATCAATGAAGTTGTGGCCAAAATTTTACCCAAAAACCTTAAACAAAATATCTGTGTCTGTGTGAATTTATTTACCCTAATGGGGGGTTGGCTTGAGGGTCTTGTCACGCAAGCATCCCCACAGTTACTGAACAAGAGATCTGTCTGCAGTGGAGACTGGCTGAGAGAAACAAGTAGGCAGGCTTCATCAATATGTTATATGCCAACAGCAACACTGCCAGTGTGCAAGACTGAGAGATGGAAAAAGTAAGGTGGAACCACTATCTTCACCAAGTGGTAGAACTGTGCTGTCTCCAGGTAGGGTAATCACAGGATAAATCAAAGATAAGACTATTCAGACAAACAAAAAAGCAACAGTGTGACATGAAGCCCATGTCAGTAAACACACCATCTAGCAAACTCCTGTCAAGTCTGGCTTGGGATGCTTTAGCATCTGTCCTTCCTCTCAATTCGGTCTCTGAGACCAAGTCATGTTCTCAGTTGCTGAGCAAGACTGCATCTCCACATTATTGCCCTGGCTTTTGCAGCAGACCATGAAGAAGACATTTCATCATCCATGTGTTATCCCAGAGGAATATTGCAAGCATATAATCTTATAAAGACAGATGGTTGCTAACCATAACAGGAAAGCGTTCTTTCCCTCCCCCTCACCCCCCCACTACATTTCAATCCATTATGTGTGGGTGGTACGGTGTTTGAAGGCTTCACTAACTTCGGAATATTCATGAGCAATTGCTCAGGTGTTCTTGTTTGCAGTCTGTTTGAAGGACATGCACCAGTTCTGCATTCCTTTCACCAGGGTTTAGTAAGGGAATAGCTATCTCTCTACCAGCTTTCAAGAAATTAACCACATAATACACTTTGGTACTACTCATTTAACTTTATTGATCTATGTAAAAAAACAAAACACAAAAAAACTACTGGATTTTGTGTGGGGTTGACAACTGACGGGGCTGGGGAGACAGCTTGAATCAATTTTTTTATTTTTTATTTTTGCTATCAGACAAAGGGTAACCCCATCCCTGTCCTCCATCCCAGAAGGCAGAGAAAACAACAATCCCAACCTTTATATAAGTAGTTTGATGTCTAGTTAAGGAAAGAATAAGAGGACTTTTCTAAGAGACCCCTTAGCTACAGGTTACACCTCCACCTTCCCAGAGGTTTAGATTTTTGTTGCTTGCTTGCTTGGAAAGCTGTTTAACTGGCATGAAGGTTGGGAATCAAACCACATTTCCAAACAGATCTGAATTTGAAAGCTTTGAGTCCAGTTTTAACTGAAACTACACTTATTGAATCACCCAAATTCCAAATTTATTCACATCACTATTCTTAGGTGGGTAGCTTTTGTGTAGGACTGCACCCAAAAATTCACCAGAAGACTCTGTTTCCCCTCTAGAGAGAGTAGAGATATTTTATTCCGTTTGCATTTCGAGGTGAGTGTAGCTAATTGACACTTTCTGAAACAATACACAAAACAAATCACAGCCATCTTGCAAAATTCACATGTGTCCGAATTTTACAACACAGCTGAGTAAAGGTCGTAAAAATATGTGTACTACAAAATGTGCATAAAATGCATATATTGGTGGAAATAACATATAAGATGCATTCTATCAGCGGAAATTACAATCCTGTTTTAGTACATCATGTGTTTGAAACGTGGTGACACTGTTTTACATATTCATCGTAGGTTTCCAACTTCAGGCAACAATGCTTCTCAGAAGCTAGAGGGAAGGTTTTTGTGTGAACCTGGGTGTAAAAACACCAGAGGGAATCGGGTTTTAATGAAAAGCTGCCTCCCAGCTGACACATCAGATGAAGTCAGTGAGTTATGAAAAGAGATTGACAGTGTTAACAAGGGGTCTATATCCAGCAATTCCACTCCTGAGGTTTCCTGGATATATAGAACCTGCAATACTAAGAAAGGTCAATTCCTCTAGGCAGGGAGTTCAGGAACACACCCTGCTATTGCTGTTAAGTATGATTCAAGCTAGAAGCAAGAGTATCAAAAGGTCACATCCATCCACAACTAACTAGCACCAATAAAAATAGGAAGAAAAGAAAACAACCACATCCAATAGCAGAGCAGCTAATAAATTGATTGCCAAATAGCATAACAGCAAATATTATCAACATCATAACCATAATAGGCAGTCACATTCTGATTACTGTGTCCATTTCTGTTCACCACATCTGGAAGAGGATATTGTAGAGTTGGAAGAGCTACAGAAAATGACAACCTAAATTATCAATAGGTTGAAGCACCATCCCTAAGGCAAGAGGCTAAACTGTTTAGGGTTGTTGTTGTTTTCTTAATTCTGAAAGAGGAAAAAATGCAATTCTATACATTGGGGCTGAGGAATCTGTAGCCCTCCAGATGCCATTGGACTCTAACACCCATCACCCCCTGAGGAGCAGGTACATAGCTTTCTGGATTCTTTGATTCAGGCTCAGGTAACCTCAGTGGCATGGAGTGCCTTCCATCAGCTTTGGCTGATGGCCCAGATGCACCCCTATCTGTCCTTAAGAGGGTAAAGAGGAAGGGAGCGGTTGGCACTGTGGTCTAAACCACTGAGCCTCTTGGGCTTGCCAATCAGAAGGTCAGCAGTTCGAGTCCATGCGATGGGGTGAGCTCCCGTTGCTCTGTCCCAGCTCCTGCCAACCTTGCAGTTTGAAAGCATACCAGAGCAAGTAGATCAATAGGTACAGCTGTAGCAGGAAGGTAAACAGCATTTCTGTGTGTGCACTCTGGCACTTGTCACGGTGTCCCATTGCACCAGAAGCAGTTTAGTCATGCTGGCCACGTGACCTGGAAAGCTGTCTGCAGACAAACATCGGCTGCCTTGGCCTGAATGAGATGACTACTGCACCCCTTGGTCAAGTTTGACTGTACTTAACCATCCAGGGGTCCTTTACCTTAAGAGGGAATGTAACACCATCAAAAAGCAGGCACCCTCCTATCCATCCAGTTTGGGGAATGGTCCACTAACAGTGCCTCAGTTTTATCTGGATGGAGCTTCAGTTTCTTGGCTCTCATCCAGTCGATTGCCAAGGCAAGACAGCGGTCCAGCCATCCACTGCCACACCTGCATATGTAAAGAAGTAGAGCTGCGCATCATCAGTATATTGCTGACAACACACCCCAAAACTCCAGGTAACCCCGCTCAGTGGTTTCACGTACAGTGGTACCTCAGGTTACAGATGCTTCAGGTTACAGACGCTTCAGGTTACAGACTCCGCTAACCCAGAAATAGTACCTCGGGTTAAGAACTTTGCTTCAGGATGAGAACAGAAATCATGCAGCGGCGGCACAGCAGCAGCGGGAGGCCCCATTAGCTAAAGCGGTGCTTCAGATTAAGAACAGTTTCAGGTTAAGAATGGACCTCCAGAACGAATTAAGTTCTTAATCCTAGGTACCACAGTACATGTTAAACAGCACAGAGGATAAAACTGAACCTGAGGAACCCTACATTGAAGGCTCCATGGGGCTGTAGAACACTCCCTAAGCTGCACCTTCTGGAAACAATCAAGTAGAAATGGAAGCACAAGGCCTAGAGCAGGCATAGGCAAACTCAGCCCTCCAGATGTTTTGGGACTACAACCCCCATCATCCCTAGCTAACAGGACCAGTGGTCAGGGATGATGCGAGTTGTAGTCCCAGAACATCTGGAGGGCCGAGTTTGCCTATGCCTGTTCTAGAGTGTGGCCTGCCACATGCCTTGGGACAGCCTCATGGTTGTCACAACAGCCATGATTTCCTGAGCCATGCCAGAGCCAGCTGCCTTAGCATAGATGTTGAAGTCCCCCAGAACTAGCAGTCTGGGAGTCCTTAACACCTCCTCATGGGCAGACAGGTGGATTGCCCCAACTGCTCAGTGCCAGGAGCACACACACTAGATACCCCCACCAACTGGAGAGAGAGAGAGAGAGAGAGAGAGAGAGAGAGAGAGAGAGAGAGAGACCACAGCAATTCTCCCTCCCTGGTCCTCAAATCTCCCCTGCTGCTGCACCGAGTACCCAAGTGGGCACAGGTAGGTGAGACCAACTCCACCCTGCTCATCCACCCAGGCCTCAGCGATACAATCAGATCAGCCTCCTCATCCATAATCAATTCATGGATGAAGGAGGTCTTTCTCAGAGCCAACCTGGCATTCAGCACCAGCAGCTGTAGCCCCGAGGACTGGCTGATAGGGCAACAGATTGGAGGAAGGGTTGGCACATGACACAGTCACTAACTGCCTGTGTCATGTGTGCTTTACCCAGCCTCCCCCCTCCCCCACACTATCCCCAGCTCCTCTCCTCCCAGACACATATTTCAATTCAAAAACAACAAAGACCCCAAAATTAAAAGCACACAAGGTAAAAAGCAATTACAATAAATTTAAAACATTTAAAAACATTTTAAACATTTGGGGCAATAATAGCAGCATATTAGACCACATGCTACATCAGTAAAGATCATGCCACCTTCCCTGGTTGCTATGCAACACTTCCACCCCACTCTTGGGTTGTTGGCTAACTCTCAGAAGAGAATTAACCCTTAAGGTTGCAGACTGAATGACCTCTGCTGTTGCGTACTTCCAACATGTATTTCTGTGTCTTGAGTTGTTATTCTGCCCTACGTTCCCAAATTCACTTTTGGATAAACATACTTATGTTAGAATCAAGCTATTTAGGTCCATAATTAATTAGCATAGATTTAGATGACCAGGGTTTTTTTGCCTTCTAATAGCGACTTCTTGGTAGAAAGCCTCATGGAAGCAAGATTTATGAACTTCCTCCACCGCCACATACACATTCCCCAGCTAACTAATGAGATCAGTGTCAAACTGGAAGTGAGCCAATAAAAAGAAACTCACTAAAAACAAAACAGAAATATTGTCAGCAATTAGTGGATTTCTTTTTTTAAAAAAATGTTTTAATTTTAAGCTATTTGGGGAATGTTTCAGGGGTGAAGAGTGAGGTATAATATATGTAAATTGATTACTATTCTGGCTTCACCAGGAACGTGGTAGTGGGTCACTTAACCCATTTACAAGTCCAAGTTCTGTTCCCCATCTGTGACCTACTATTGTATATCCCCTCACAGTTCAATCTTCTTTGTGTAAGTGTTGACCACCACACATATGCGGCAACTTACAAAGCAGATTGGGGGGGGCTGGTGTGGCACAGGCACATCATGTGTGTGTGTGACATCACACATTTGCATCGAGTGTCCTGAGTGCTGACTTCTTCTCCTGTAGTTGCTGGCTTCTCTTCCTCCTCCTTCTGCAGCTGCTGCGGAAGGAGACCCATGTGGTGTATGCGCCAAGCATCATGCGCTTCATGCACTATGTCCGGAAGAGCTGGGGCCTCTTTCCCCGGCAACCACAGCAGCAGCAGGAGGAGAAGAAGCTGGCCATGAAAGCCGTGGCTGCATACTCAGCCACTCCTGCCCCATAACATTGGGGGGGGCTCTGCCTGGCCAAATAATTATTCGGGTGGACAAAGAGCTCAGTTCTCACCCCCACCCCCAGAGGTAGTGCCCCTGCCAGCACAATAATACAACTGTACTCCTTATACAATTTCGTTACATTTAGTTTTGTTTTGTTAAACAGTTTTGTTAAATTAAGTATACTTATGGCTTGTGATGATCTAAGCACCAGGATAGGCAGAATTTCTCACACTTGCTGTTTCAATTATATGGTTCAGCAAGAAATGAGGCAGCATCAAAAACTACTAACAAATCATGAGGTGGCATGTTTGCAATATCCTACCAAGATAAAAAAAGAAAGAAATGAAAATGAAAACATGTAACTAAGAAGCATTTTTTGTTTTACAGTTGTAGTCAGAGGTCAAAGATGCTTATAAGTAGGCACTTTAGCAGTTACTCAAACAATGAGAGATCTAGAATCCAGGCAGGATTGCACATCTCAGGGTGCAGAGATATGCAAACACTGGGCTTTTCAAAATGATAGTTGTTTTCCCGTTTTTGTCTTTCAGTTGGCTGGAAGCCATGAAGGGAACTTGAGCTTCTCTGGGTGGTTTGTTGCCTTGGAGAAATTTTCCACACAAAGTTTGTATTTCCCCCGCTTTACCTTTCTTTTGGTAACATTCATCCTTAACATTAGCCCTCTTCCAAGAACTGTGCTTTCTGTGATTTATGTTCAACAGGGTTGTTTTGATCTGATCAGTTAAAAGTGTGAAGGCACATACTTTATTGTTGTATTGCTGAGGGATCAATATGTTACTTGCTTTTCTCACAACAGCCTTTTGTTGTGATGGGGGGAAATGAGGCCAAAGTCAACTGTGTGCTATTAAGGACATTTCTTGTTAAGGATTCAACAACAAGCCAACATATGCTAGGTGGGTGGCACCGACTGCTTTTGCGGCAGGCAAGATAGATGGACAATGAGTTACAAGTCTTTTTATTAGAGGAGGAGGAGGAGGAGGAGGTTTTGACTGCCAGTGCACACCGTCAGAACTGCAGAATAGCAGACTATTATTCCTCCCCACAAACACACACACACACTCAAATTAATAATTCTAAAGGGATTCTACATCATTTCAGTAATGGTGAATATAGAATGTGTAGCTTTGGGAGTTCCATATTTTAACTAATTTCACACACACACACACACACACACACACACACACACATATATATATATATATATATATATATATATATATATATATATATTCTCAAATAGAAACCCTCAAGAGCAAATTTGGGCTGTGAAATGGATGAGTAGGTCAATAAATGGACCTGTATCGGCTGTGATTCCAATCTCAAAATGTTGCTACCAATCTTATGATCACAGTATTATAGGGTTTTTAAAACATATACCGTAGTGGCCCGAATATAAGCCGCACTTTTCCCCTCCAGATTCCGACTGTGAAAAGTTAATGTGTGGCTTATATTTGCGACCTTACAAAAATTATCCAGTATGCAACCAGGAGCGCGGGACAAACAGCGCTAGGAGTGTGGTGAAGCAGCACACGCCCCAAGCTTAGTCCCCTGTCCTCTCCCCCAAGGCCGGGAAGGGAGAGAGCGAGGAAAGGAGCAGCTTATATTCAGATATTGTCTCTTCCCCCCCCCCTTGACTTTTACATGTGCAGTTTATATTCAGGTGTGGCTTATGTTTGGGCCAATACGGTATGCCTGGCCATATTTCCTATGAATGTGCAGTTTATAAATATTTAAATAAATAAATAAAAACAGGAAGCCAAAGCTTTCATGCATAGATCAACAGATGTTTGGTATTCTCAGTGTTGACAAACATCTGTCTGTGGAGGTGGCAGGGATCCAGTAACTAGAGTCACCGCAGTTCCATCATCATCATCATCATCATCATCATCATCATCATCATCATTATTTGAATTTATGTACCGCCTTATACCTGGAGGTCTCAGGGTGGTTCACAGAAAAGATCACAGTATATAAAATAAAAATAAAAACAAAATTATGCACTCTCCCATGTCACCAACCAACCAGAGAAAGAGCGTTCACCTGTTTTTGTAAGATTATGACATCTGCAGCTGCTTATAGGGAAGTTCTGTAATGAGAAGAAACCCATAATAGCTCGTTTGGAAGCCTCTGCGACCCAGGCAGTGTTAATATTGAAACTTCTTCCTCACCACCACCCCAAAATAATTATTTTGCAATCAAGCACACCGTTATGTCTTATATATCCCATTGATTTCAGTGAGGTGTACTGATGAGTCACTGTGCTGGATGGCAGCCAGGTTTTGTACGCTATTCATACATTTAAGGCATCAACAGTTCCACTACATCTAGTTGCAAAACATTTCCAAAAATTGCCGTATTTTCCCATGTATAACACACCCCTGTGTATAATACAACCCCTATTTTGGGGGACTCCAATTTAAGGAAATGGGGGGAGATGGCCCCCAGTTGTTGAGCTTTTTTTGGGGGGGTTACCCAGGGTTGTTGAGCTTACAAGCTCCTGCTCGCGGTTTTGTATAAGACGACCTCCGATTTTAATCATTATTTTACAGTAAAACAACTTTGTCTTATACACGGAAAAGTACGGTATATGGGGCAATTTTTAAAGTAACCGTTGCATTTTATTTATTTTGTCCATCAAATAACCACCTGCAATGTTGCAATAGGGTGAAAAATGTCTCTAGATTTATCCGACGCTTCCTCCAAGGAACTCATAGCCTCATACATTGGATAATTTTATCCTCCCAACACCTGGTTGAAGGAATGGCATTGTTTCAGTGTGAATGCAAGCTAGGCATGGGACAGGTGGGCATGGTTTTGGGGAAAGCCCATCATGGGCCAAATTGGGATCTATGCTTGGATGCAAGGGAGAAGCGTGCTAAGAGGAAGGCATGCTTGGCAAATCCACACCGTGATCAACTCCCACCTGGAAACCAATGTCCCCACTGTGGAAGAACGTGTGGATCCAGAATTGGCCTCCACAGTCACTTACGGACTCATTGTTAAAACCATGTTTATGGAAGACAATCTTACTCGGCTACGAGTGATCGCCAAAGAAGAAGAAGAAGAATTAGACCCACAGGCCTGTGCTCCCCATTCCTGCTTTAAATAAAGTTTTTTTGGGGGGGGTGTTAAGGCTATGTAGGCTAAGCCTGAGAGTGATTTTCTTGTTGTCCATATCGCACTGCCCAAATAGGCTAAAGATAAGGTGGTCTAATGATTTACTGCTTGCTCCAGGTGTTCATGTTGTAGGTCTAAAATGGAAATTAAATCCCAGAATTGAGGTATGCAGCAAGTTAGTTCAAGTGAATCAATACACATGACAATGTTATTAATACTGAGAAATTTGGGGGTGAACTGATGGCTAAGATGACTTGGCTGTTTAGTTTTGATGACCTGTGATTTGGTTTAAAATGGCTACTTGGCTTCTGGCTGGACTCTTCTACCTGTCAAATTAAAATCTCTAGGTTCTGATTGCTATGCTAAGTGATCAATAAAATAGCAGTGACTCAGACCATACTCTCAGTGTTTTGGCTCAGATCAGACTGCTAGTGTTCTGACTCATTCTGAGCTGCTACACAAGCTACCTTACTCATGTCCTCACTTAAACATTTAAACTTTCGTGAAACATTTGCTTTACCCTTCCGAAACTTGTACTCAAAGAGACTTTTGCAACTCCCCAAATCTGCTAAATGTTCCCAAATAGTTTTAATTTACCTAATCCAAAACGAAATGAGGTAGTATTACATCAATATTATGTGGTGGGGGTAGCCAAGTGTATGTATAATTGCAAAAAAAGGGGAAGTTCTAAAACTGAAATTATACATTAGCTATGATATACAGTCATATATATTCATTTAGTGAGTTGTAGCTTGCTGACATTCAATGGGTCTACTCTAAGTATGGCTTAGTTGGACACAATTCAGTAAGAACTAACTTTGAGATTTATAAAGTTCACACTGAATTTGACCATGCTCCATAGAAATTTGTATATAAGATATATGAGCAAATTTTTCAAACAAAAATAACACACCCACACCCTATTTTCCCCACAAGCTGACAGGTAAGGTGTATTTGCTTTTCAGTAAACCAGAGTTGGTTTCTAAAAAAAACAAACAAAAACAAAACAGATATAGCCAAAGAGTTAATTTCTTAGAGCTGTAAGAAAGTTGGCAAAAATGTTAATTTGCATTTGGCAACATGCTATAGGTGGTATAGCATGAGATCTGGAGATACAAAACACAGATTTATTTATTTCTTCATGCACAATACTTCACATTTTATAAATGTATGCCTGCGCATTCCAAATGTTAATTGGGATTATAAATCCTGGTGATCTTGTTTGATGCGGACCTCACTTTTCCTAACAGTAACCTGATGTCATTTGTTTTAAGGCTGTGCAATTAAAATGACTAATATCAGGAGGTAGAACAGTAAAATATCATGTTAATTGTAAAATCATTAGAACCGACACTTGGCATGTCACGTGACTGTGCAAACACCATTGTGCTAAAGTGCTAGCAGCACTCTTTTTTTGATGCTGCATATATAATTAGTAAAAAAGGCAACTACCTCCTGTCAGGGCTTTCTCACTAACTCTTGAGCAGATTGCTCTTTTTATCCCGTGTAAAATATGGTATGGCTAAGGTGTTGTACTTTTTTTAGGACTGCTGATGTGAACTAATATTGAAGAATATATGTGCAATACAGTCACAAATGATTTTGCCTCTGACAGGATTTAATGCACACATGCAACAGTGTGGATATATATCTATTCGTAGTTACTGGCTTAAGATAAATACACAAATGGCAAATTTGTGTATTGTGGAATATTCAGGCATTTTCAGCAATTATATCTACCTTCAGAGATTCGCAGGCTCTTCCCTCAAGAATTGTTGCTCATATGGCAGAACCTTTCTTCTTCCCAGGAGGGAGTGAAAGCTCTAAAATGAGAGATAATCTTTCTTTTTTTCCCCCTTTGCAGATTAACCTAGGTAAATGGATATGCAAGCACTGTTTAATTGTAAGAAGATTGTAATAGCTGCCAGGGAAGTGTCTGTTGCTTTTAGAATAGATTGAAAAGAAGACGCATGGTGGTAATGTGAATTGTCAGTGTACGTGTGTGCTTGAATTGCAAAAAAAAGAGTGTGTGAAATCATGATTCATTGACAAATTTATCTAGAAATATATATAAAAAAATCCAATTGAAATGCGTGCTTTGTAATTTTAGGTGGACTAAGCTGGGGATTTTTATTTTTTTTAAACCAGCTAATACAGTTTCTTTGCAAAGTAAGATGTGAGAGTGAAACAGCAGGGAGAAAATATGCTTTATAATTAAAGTCTGGAGCATAGGCAATAGGAAGCACAAGCAAAGCAGGTGGAATTGTGAGCTGTGCTAAAATGCATTAGAAACCACACCCAGTACAGTTGAAATTAAGTACCCAACTTCTCTTATTATGTCCTGTGATCAAGGTTTCATGCCCACTCCCTAAACTATGTTGTGTTCTGAAACAACTGCTAAAGGGGTCATTAGTGGGCAGTGGCTCTACCGCTGTTTTGATCGAGAACAAGTCTGTTTATATGGTTAAAAGCCACACTTTAAAGACGGAGGAGTGGTAGATAATGTTTCATTGGCCCAGTCATCAACCCCCACACAGATAATCTTGTTGAGCTTCTAGCCTTTTAACTCTTATCCCCTTCCCTCCTGCTGAGCCAATTTGGCCTGGAAGGGGAGTGGTGCATGTTGCATGCTTGACAGTTGCCATTTGAGAAGTGCTTCCAGCTCCAGGACCCATTGATGGTTTCTTTGTCCCTTCATTGCAGTCATTTCAGGCAAGCAAGGATAGGTCTTTGATAGAAAAGCAGTAACAACAAAGCTCATTGGTGTTTTCTATCTCATAGTGTGTTTCTGCTACCAGACAGAAGTTCTGAACACACAAGGCAAGATTTTCCCCAGTCCCTGCTCTCGCTTAAAGTTCCTGCATTCACTAATTCCCACACACACACACAACTCACTAGTATCAATGAATGGATACAGACTGTAAATACAGTATTTAACAAGCTTGACAGTGCTTTGTTTACTAAATACAATAGTACTTTGGTTTAAGAACAGTCCGGTTTAAGAACGATTTGGTTTACAAACTCTGCAAAACCAAAAATAGTGTCTTGGTTTGAAAACTTTACCTCGGTCTAAGAATGGAATCCGAACAGTGGAAGGGCACCGGCTGCGGGAGGCCTCATTAGGGAAAGTGCACCTCAGTTTAGAGAACGGTTTTGGATTTCCGGAACGGATTAAGTTCATAAACCGAGGGACCACTGTATAAGGAAAATAAACTTGCTAAATTAGACCACTCTCTAGGGCAGGCATAGGCAAACTTGGCCCTCCAGATGTTTTGGGACTACAACTCCCATCATCCCTAGCTAACAGGACCAGCGGTCAGGGATGATGGGAGTTGTAGTCCCAAAACATCTGGAGGGCCGAGTTTGCCTATGCCTGCTCTAGGGCATCAGAAAAAATTATGATGCAAATCACCTCATTGGCATAAGATGTTTTTCTTGAAAAATTGGCAACCCCCCAAAAAAACCCCACATTACTTCCTCTGGGTCCTGAACACGTGCTCCTGAGAATTGGGGAACCTGCTGTAATTGTGTGGGCTATGGCGCAGATAGGTAACAATTGCATGCTGAGCCTTGAGCAAGAGGAAACTCTTCCATTAGTGAAAAGTTGAAGTGAAGGCCCAAGACAGGTGTTGATCATTATGTGAGCTGCACACAGGTGGGCTGTAGCGAGCGAGCTACCACCATTCCTGTGGAGCCTCTTTTTATTGAGACAAATATGCAAGCTAGGCAGATACATTTTGGGCTGTGACATTTACACATCTTCCATCCCGATATCGTGGGGTGGTACAAAGCTATTTTGGCACCTGTTCCACAGCGTCATTTTCCCCTTGCACTGTGTATGACGAATGGAGACAAAAGTCTCATGGAAAAGGGTTACAGACAGGACACAGCAAACTGCTGAGATCGTGAAAGGTCTGGCAGAGTTGGAACGATGTACAGACAGCTGTGGCTTGTCTGGGGGGGGGGTTGCCCTGCACCCCAAGGTCACACGTGCAGGCCAACCGTGGCTGCCTGCTGGTGGGGAAGTGTGCTCCCTCCGGACCCCACTGCCCCACTCCGCGATATCCCTACACAAAGTCACCATTAGATACATGCCATTCTCTCTCTTCTTTCTTTGCCTCAATTTCCCACCAACTTGAGAGTTGACATATCAGGTGAATAGTAAGATAATTTTATTGATTCATTGCTTATAACGCTACGTTTTTATTGGGTTTACTCCCAACAGATTTGTTGCACAAGCAGAAATAAATCCAATCACACAACGGCAATTCCCTACACTCTCCACCCTTTGGAAATAAAAAATCTGTTCTGAAGGGCAGTAGGAACTCCCAGAGCAGATTTGCTGGATTGGGGAACATGCAGAAGGAGAGGAGAAGTTTCATTGCACACACAGAAGTTGCTCCACTCATGCAAGGACTTTGCTGGATATGACCCATTTTAGTAATTTATTATCAGATATATGCCCAGTCTTTTTATAAGATATCCAGTGCATAAAGATCCAAAGTGTATTTTGGCCTCCTGCTCTAAATGAGAAGTATGAAATTCTGCATTTGGGAAGATTATAGATAGATCAACATTCAGGATGTTTGATAACTGAGGAAGTTAGACATTTTTGCCTTGTTCCACTGATTCCTTGCAGACGCACAATTTCTGATTTGCACATGAAGGCCCACAATCCATTCACTTCAGATGAGGAGGCAGTTCTGTGTACACAAAGATAAGTGCTTGTGGAGGTGCCTTTTTTGTCCTAAGCGTGCATGGAAGCATATTCACGTGAGAGAGGCATGAAGCTCTAGCTCATGGTTTATGAGTTTCATGTCCCAGGATCCAAAGAGAATGTTTAAGGTTTTGTATTATAGCACCATACTTCACAGCTTTGCTTGTAACAAGGAACAATAACAACTATGAACATTGCACTTCTGACAAAACAGCAGCAGTTTTTTTGGTGCTTCATAGAGATTATTTTTTTAAAAAAAAATAGCAACTAAATAATGTCAGTATTTGTTGTCACACTATTAGCATTGGTTTTATAGGGCTATCAGCTTTCTTGTAGGTATAAAGCAATCACCAATGAAGGAACATTTTCACTGTAATGGTACAGAATTACGTAAAAACAATGGTCTTGTTAGAGTCTTATTCCTCTGACCCATTACATGGAAGCTGCTTTTTGGAATTAGAATCATATCCCAGAAACATCATTGCTTCTGTGATGTTACCTTTCAATTTGCTGTAGGGATGACAACTCCTGCTTGATCGAATTATTACATTTTATGTATCTTCTGATTGAGGAATACTTCTTCTTCACATCAGAAAAATAGCAAGCAATCCAAGCCTCCTTTGAAACATGCTTTATTTGCAATCTGCAATGCCACTAAAAATAAATGGCGATTAATGGTTTCTAAGGTTTTGCATAGAATTGTTTCGGCTTGCCATGTGATAGAAGGGGGCCGCTATTTGCGAATCAGAGTTTCAAAGCACGCAAAACTGATTTTATATCCCCCACTCTCAATTTTAAAATTAAAATAGGTTTTATTTTAGTTTTTCATCATTTAAAACAGTTGTTGTTGTTGTTGTTGTTGTTTGCAGCATGCAAATTCAATAAAATCCATAAAACAGAATATGGCAGAAAAACCAAAGTACCTGTACAAAGGTACCTTTGATATGTTCTGAAACTGATAAGATATCAACCATCTAGCTGCCACATTCTGCATCCGCTGAAAACTCCACCCACGGGTCCATGGCTTGGTTTTTGATAAACAGGGGGTCTGCAGTACTTAGCCAATTGGGAACCTCTGCTTCAATGTAATTTTAATATTTGTTGGAAGCCGCCCATGTGCCTGGGGAGGCCCAGCCAGATTAGCAGGGTATAAATAATAATTTTAATTATTATTAAAATTATTATTACAATATGAGAATTTGGAATATACCAGGACATGGAGAATTATCACAGGCATTTTAGAGTGGCCAAAGTTGCTGCAGAGTCTTGCCTTGTGAATGCACAGTGCCACAGAAACCATCTGGACATGTATTGTTGTTGTTGTTGTTGTTTATTGTTAGTGGCTTTGAAATATTTTCATGGGAAGCAATTCAATAAATAAATGAATAATGATAAAGTTAAGGCCAGATCCAAAAGCACCCTGATTTGTGTAGCTGCTCTTTAAGCGGAAGTGTAACTCCATCTGGAACAGGATAAGCACCAACTCTCCAGTTAGAATAATAACTCATCCTCATGTTATCTGGATTGAGCTTCCTTTTTTTTCTTACTCATCTTACTCATTGCGTTAGTTACTGACCCAATCCATCCATCCAGAATATTTGAAGTATCTTACTTGATAAATATAGAAGAATGGGTCTTAATCCAGACTTCCTGGAATTCCCTGATCAAAAATCGTCAGACAGGAAATACAGTGGTACCTCGGGTTACATGCGCTTCAGGCTACAGACTCCGCTAACCCAGAAATAGTGCTTCAGGTTAAGAACTTTGCTTCAGGATGAGAACAGAAATTGTACTCCGGCGGCACAGCAGCAGGAGGAGGCCCCATTAGCTAAAGTGGTGCTTCAGGTTAAGAACAGTTTCAGGTTAAGTATGGACCTCCGGAACAAATTAAGTACTTAACCTGAGGTACCACTGTATCCAGTGGCCGCCGAGACCATATAACACCAGTCCTGAAAGACCTACATTGGCTCTCAGTACATTTTCAAGCACATTTCAAAGTGTTGGTGCTGACCTTTAAAGCCCTAAACAGCCTTGCCCTCTATACTTCGGCCTTCCACCCCCATCGTTCAACCCGGACACTGAGGTCCAGCGCCAAGGGCCTTCTGGTGGTTTCCTCACTGTGAGAAGCGAGGCTACAGGAAACCAGGCAGAGGGCCTTTTCAGTAGTAGTGCCTGCCTTGTGGAATGCCCTCCCATCAGATGTCAAGGAAATAAACAACTATCTGTCTTTTAGAAAACATCTGAAGGCAGTCTTGTTTAGGGAAGTTTTTAATGTTTGATCTTTTATTGCATTTTTAATATTCTGTTGGGTATAAATAATTGATGATGATGATGACGATGACAACACAGGACTACACAATGCAAATTTGCATGTGTACTTAAGCTTGTATGATCAAAGTCCTATTTAAGTGGTTTTGCATCTTTTCAGTGGCTTAAGAATGCACATCTTCCCATAAGCTCCCTGTGCTAATGATCTAGAACTTTGATTAGAGAAGCAGACTGGCTGAAGAAGTTTCGGAAAAGGTAGGTGCTATGTAGTCTAGGAGAAGCCACACTGACATTGCTCCTGCCAACTGTTCATATAGTACTTTCTGTGCTGGCATTGTGATTCTGCATCCTCAGTAGATACCAGTAGGGGACTGGACCAGCCTGACAGGTGCCATATGGATTACCCATCCTCATTCTACACTGATGACAGCCAGAATGGCTCAGCACAAATGAGCCTTTCATAAGAGATGTCAAAAAGCCATTATCCCTTGAGTGACAGAAGTAGACATAATTGCTATTCACTGTAGATGTTCTTTCACTTAAAATTATAGTACACTGAACAGCAATTTTTCTGTGGGATAGCTGGATAGCAATGCATATGCAATAAACTGATAGCTGAAATTGTAACCACTGTGCGGTTTGCATTTATTTGCAATAAATGTGATTTCTTCTGAAACGGTGCAAATTAATTACTAATGTTCCACAAGTGTCTGTGATGAATATGATCTTGCTTTTTCTTTCAACTTTGACAGTCTGCACAGATGCCCTGCGTTTAGATATCCCAGTGGCAGCCTGAACAGGGCACAGAGGTTTGTCCTGTTTGTGTCAGGTGGGGGTAATTCTTGTGGGTCTGTGCCAAACATTCCTCTATATAGATCAGGAGAAAGAGGGGAGAATGTGTTAGATAGTTTAATGTCATGGTGCTAACAGACGATGGTGATGATGATTGAATTAAAATACCACTTCCTGAGCACCAAGATATTATGTGATTCCATAAATGCTGTTACAAAGTTTGGGACTTTTTCGTTTGCGGGGGGAGGTCAAGTAAGGAAGGACGGGATATAAAATGATGCATAATGTAGAAAAGGTTTTTCTCCTCCAATAATATCTGGAGCCATCCCTTTGATAAATCTCAGGTCATCTAAAGAAGTTGAATGGTGGGAGATTCAGGACAGACAATAAGAGCACATAGTTAAACCATTGAATTAGGTACCATGAGATACAGTAGTTACCACCAAGTTAGATAGGCCTGAAAGGGAAATCAGCAAATTCATGGAGGATCAGTGAGCACTGATCTATTGCATCCAAATTCAAGAAGGTAAAGGTAAAGGACCCCTGGACGGTTAAGTCCAGTCAAAGGTGGCTATGGGGTTGCGGCATTCATCTTGCTTTCAGGCCAAGGGAGCCAGTGTTTGTCCATAGACAGCTTTCCGGGTCATGTGGCCAGCATGACTAAACCACTTCTGGTGCAATGAGACACCGTGATGGAAACCAGAGCACACAGATACTCTGTTTACCTTCCCACCACAGTCATACTTATTTATCTACTTGTACTGGTGTGCTTTGGAACTGCTAGGTTGGCAGGAACTGGGACAGCACAATAGGAGCTCACCCCATCACGGGGATTCGAACTGCAACCTTCTGATCGGCAAGCCCAAGAGGCTCAGTGGTTTAGACCACAGCGGCACCCGCATCTCTTTAATTCAAGAAAATATGCTCCTGAACACCAGCTGCTGAGGATCTTGATTGAGAGATTGCTATTGTGTTCATTTTCTGCTTCCCATAGCCATTTGGTTGACCATTATGGGAATGTAATGAGAAACAATATAAGCTTTTGATGTGATCCAGCAAGGCTCTTCTTGTTTTTCTACATCAGATACCAATGCATGTCACAATGGCCAGCAATAGAAATTCTTTGATTCTAAGTTGCTTCAGCACTGGGTAAGAAATTCTTTATACTGTCATCATTTAACACTTCTTTGTTCCGAATGACATGACTCCCCACCATTCCGCTTCAGATTTATTGTTTAAACCCATAGAGAGGG
Organism: Podarcis raffonei; assembly: GCF_027172205.1. Classification (NCBI taxonomy): domain Eukaryota; kingdom Metazoa; phylum Chordata; class Lepidosauria; order Squamata; family Lacertidae; genus Podarcis; species Podarcis raffonei. The sequence continues at coordinate 19,637,908 of NC_070618.1, forward strand.
AAAAGCCACCTAAAGGAGAAATGGAGTGGAAGTCTCATTTCTCCATTTTAACTTTGTTTGAGTTTTTTTGGGGAGGGGGAGGTGTATTGGGTTTTTCTTTTTCCTTTAAATGGCTGTAAGCTTCCTCGAGTATGCACTCCAAAGAAAAATGGAGTATAAATTTTAGCATTTAAAAACCAATATTAAAAGTGGATCTGTAGTGTTGGTCCTTTTTAGAATATTCTCCTTTTTTTTACATAGAGTTCTTTCTTCTTTTGTAAGGACTATTTAAGAAGGTTTGGGGGAAGGGCCATAGTTCATTGATGGGACTCATGCTCTGCATGTAAAAGGTCCAGTTTCAATCCCCAACATCCCCAGTTACGGCATGAAAAGTCTTCTGCCAGCCAGTTTGGATAACACTGAGTTAGATGGAACAATTCATTTGCTTCAGTATAAGGCAACTTCCTGTGTTCCTAAGGTTATTCAGGTCTCAAGTGAGTTGTGCTGTAGCACTTGGTGGGCCTCCATCTGGAAATTTAGGACTTGCTCCGGAATTCACTGTAATTAAATAGAAATAAAATAAGTGCAGAATGGGGAAGAGGCACTTTCACAGAACTGTAACTTTATTTCTGGCATTTGAAACAAGTATATCTAACTCATTGTGCTTCTCTGAGCTCATTATGCTTTATTCTTTATTGGTTGTTTTTCATCAAGTAGTGTGTGGGTGGCCTACATTTGTTTTATAATTAGAATTTCTTTTTGTTGCAACTCTCAGCTATATTACCATCTGTAGGGCAGTGTATGAAATTATCTGTTGACTTTGGAAAGTGACTTACAAAATAAGTTTAAATGACCCATTCTGAATACTGATTGAAGCTTTTACATTTGGATGAAGTTACTGAATTTAGTAAGCAGAGGTTTGTTTGTTTGTTTGTTTGTGTGTGTGTTTTTGTGTGTGCATTTTTAAAAAGTATAATTAGCAAATTAATCTCTGTAGAGAAGAATTGGAGTAATGGAAATGAACATTGCAGTTTTGCCTTCAGAAACAAGTTGTTTGCTTGGTGCTGTCCAGGGTCCTGCAGCTGCAATCTGACAGTGCCTAACAATGCAACCTTATACATGCCTGCTTAGAAATAATGCCCATTCAGTTAAATGGACATGCACAGGCAAGTGTGTATATGATTTCAGCCTCAGCTGTCCACAGGTATCTGTCATTTTTTGTGGACTCCTTTTGGTTGGAGCAGAAAAAAAACTCTTATCCCCCTCAACACCCTTCCCTAATGGGCAATAATACCTGCTCTCACTATGAATTGCTTTCATTCATTATGTCATCACATTCCTTTATTATTTATTTAAAACATTTATCTGCTGTTATTGCTACTATCGAAGCAGCACACAGAGATATGGTTTTGTTTTGTTTTTTTAAGTAGTCAATAGAGATCAAGAAATTAAAATAGATGCAGCAAAATCAAGACTTACTAAAGGCTTGCCAAAATTAAAAGGACTTACACTGTTTTCAAAAGGTGGGGGAAGGCCCTCTGTTCTCAGTGTGGAAATATTTCCATTTAAAAATAAATAATTTTGGATCCCTCTTTCCTCAATGTAGCACAAGGTGCTACCTCCTGCACACACACACACACACAAACCTACTTGGGAGAGGGATATGTGAGGTCACAACGTAAGCTTCATGGCTGAGTCTTCCTAGTTGTAGTCCAATTCTTTAACCATTACACTATACTGGCTGCTATAAAGCTCAGTCCATGCTTTCAGAATCATTTCTTCTGTCCCTTCCCTTAGGAGAATTAAGCTCTGAAGGTCTGATTTCCTCTCGTTTGGACTGTGAGCTGGTGCCTTCTGCTTTGCTTTTAGTCTTATTGGAGCACATGGGCAGAGCCAGCAGGATTGCATACCTCTAGCATTTAACTTTGAATACAAATTATGTAGCCAAATCTAACTGGTTACATGGCATTGTGATGTAACCACTCTGGCTGGTAGTCAGGAAGATGAGGCAGATTGGGAAAACTTGCAGCCTCAAAGAGGCAGTGAGAAGAAGGTAAACAAGTTGTGTGTAAGATCTATCAGAAAACCTTTCATCCCCCCCCCCAAAAAGCACCACTTTCACTCTGAAAATGTACATACGAACATGCATTGCACCATGATATACCATACTTGGCAGCTAGTGATCCAAATATATTATTATGGTTGCTGTCCAAACATACAGCCTTGGTTGAAATCATTTGAGACATGCTTTTGGGTAAACATTGTTAGAACTGCATGGGGGGCAGGGGCTTAAAAATTTGTTGAATGTCAACATCAAATGCTTGAAATGTTCTCCAGCATCTCCTACAGGGCTCATCTGCTTTTGAACATGATTTTCAACAGCTAATAAAGTTGGCATGGCTGCCAGATGAGGTCCTTCCTCTTATGTTTCGTTGGAAATCAAGACATGCCACCAACATCTTATCTTCATTTCTTGTATCTTTTACCCAGTGGGGGGAAAAAGCTACTGGGGATATTTTTGATAAGAAAAAGAGCCTGAGGCAGGTCGTCCCTTTAAATTCCTGCTTTGTGTAGGGAGGACTACCTTTTTATGCCTCAGCTTTAACCTGCTAACCTAAGAAGACAGGTTTAACATCAGGGGTTTAGGGAATATGATGGCTATTGTTATGCTGCACACATGCTTGTGTGTCAGGATAAAGTATCCAGTGATAGCTTGACCCTTCTGTTTTGGTTCCTGGGGTGCTTTTGATGGCTTAATGATGCACTGCAACTCCCAGTACATATGAATTTATGCTTTTGATTAAAGTATGTGCTGTATTTAACTCCAGAGTGGGGAGGTTTTGGAACAGTAAGAGAGGTGGTACAGAGAGGGCTCAGAGAATACAGTAAATAAGCAAAAATCACTGCCCTTCTTTTCACAGAAGCCAACACAGGAACTAGGGTCCCTCCAACATGGAAGGAGTACAGTTGGATACAATTCTTCATTATTAATCCCAATTCTGAAGGGATAAATGTAACATATTGCAGAGAAAATGATGACATATGTTTGCTATTTAAAACTGAACAAAGTAGTAAAGATCCTGGTTTACACTTGTGATTTGATATATGTATTACACAACATATGCCCATTGTTATGGAACGGAAAATTGTTGCTTTATAATTAATTTAGCACAAATTGGATTCTTTGGGTGCTATGGTTGTGTGAGAGAGAGGGGGGAAGAAAGAGAGAAGATGCTATTAGTATGGGGATACTTTCAATATAATGTAATATGGAGGATATCAGATGCCAAGATTTTTCTAGCTCTTCCTATTAGAAAACTTGTGTCTCAATATGTTGCTAGGCTAATTTTATAATATGTTCCATCTGTGAGTGTAAATACAAATACCAGCTTTCACAGATACTCCCCTCATAATTTGTATTATTTTTGGAAATGTATCCACAGCATTTATTATTATAAGCTTCAAAACAAAAGCCAATACTAACACACAAAAAGGGATATTGTTGAAAAAGAACAAGTAAATTATACATCCATGAGGAAAGCGATAAAACCCCAAATGTATACCTTGAAATATTTTTGCCATAGCGCTAAAGAATTCAAACCCAGATTTATATAACATTAGTATAAATTACACACAAAAGAATCATCAAGTATCCTGTCGAACAATATCTTTCATGACATTTAGATTTGCATGTAAGAGAATTCAATTATCTAGTGAATCAGAATGCTAGGAAGCTACTTATACCCCCCAGCCCAAAATTAAATTCCTTTTTTTTCTTTTTAGATAATATTTAGCTTTAAAATAAACCAAAGTGGTGGTGTTATTTTGACAAAAGGTCCCTCAATGCTTGCTTAAATTAAGCTCCAGTGCCATCAAATTACATTTTCAGTATCTGAACAACTGGCCTTTCTTTGAAGAAAAAATGCCACACACATATATTTTCTTTTCCAGTATTGCACATTCCTTGGTTGAAATTCTGGTACGTGCAGAACCAATATTCACAGCAGAGCTGAGTTGAATATATGTCAGTTTCATTTTTGGTCTTCCTATCTGCATGTTCAAAGAGAGGGGACGTTTAGCTTCATGGCTAAGCAAAGGACACAGAAATGTAAAGTGTTCCTCTGCTTTTCATCCAATCAAGAGCAGACCCATCAAAATTAATAAAAATGACTTAAGTTATGTCCATTACTTGCAATATGTCTACTCTGAGTAAAATTTACTTGACTACTACCCATAACTTGGCCTCAGTTCTAATTCATATCCTAACAATCCTATCTTTTAACTGCCAACCTTGTCTGGTGGATTACGCGTCTCCCTGCAGTGTTGGAAGATTTCATGGCACCAGACCAGGAATATTCAGTTGCTCCAAGGAAAAGGTGGATCAACTCACCAGTCTTTCCCATGTGCTGTCACTGGCACAGGAGCTTGCATCACATTGCCTAAACCCTGAGGAGACGACATTATCAGCAGATGCTGATTGCTGGACCACAGACTCCTTAGAGGGTTGGGAAATACCTAAGGTGGTTTCCCTATAGAAATATTTGATCCACAGAAGAAGGCAATGGCTGCTCTTGATACACAGAAGAAGGCAATGGCTGCAGAAAAGGGCAGTAGCCCTTTATTTATTCCAATAAAACATTTACTTGTCCCAATATAACAATATAACAGGGCTTTAATCTTGATTATCAAATCCTGCAAGTTGCTTGAAGAGGTTACTGAGACAACTTCCTTTTTTTGTTTCAGCTACAACACTGCTAACTGTGGCCTGAGCTGGCTCTTGTCCAAGGTCCTGATCTTGCATTACTTAAAATCTCATTCTCTCCCGTGTGTTCTAGAATTTGGGGCCTACGAAGCCCCATCTTCTTGGGCTATCATAAAATTGTAGACTTTTCTGCAAGTCTGCTGAAAGGAAGTCAGGGCCTATCTTGACAAAAGCTTGCTATCTTGATTTCCCCTTTCCCTGGTTCAGTTTCATACTGCCTAGCCTGTGATGGTTTGACAGTTTCCCTCGTTATAATTGTTGACTTTCTTGGGGCAGCTGCTTATTTTATGGATAATCTAATGATGGGTCATTGTTGGGTAGCCACTCTTTAGAGTGCTTGTGCAAATGATACCTTTATAAGAATGCTTGTTTAATTGCTTTCTGGGACAGTAGTCCAGGAGGTCAGTTTGTATCAGAATGCACAAAATTTTGTGGCATTTGTTGTTCTTTAAATGTTTACAAAGACATCTGAATCCCTCCGTCCATATTGTATATACTTTCATACCGCTTAAATTCTTTTCAGTTCATGATTGCACATGAAAAATCTTTTGTAAAGACAATATTGCATGAAAGTCAGTAGCATCTCTCTCAGTAACAATTGGTTTGCATGTGTTGTTCTGAGCATGCCATCCTCCTTGCCATGAACAATAACCTTTTCTCTGCAACAACTAATGAGAGCAGTATAAGGAACTGAAGCTAGGTGGGGGCTGAGATAATAAGTTCACCATGGCATTGTAAGAACATGATTTCCAGTTCTAATACTCAAGCTCCAGTACAATAAGCATATCTCAAGGATACGGAATCCCAACAGAATGGTCAAAAGGAAAACATCCCTGTGACTGATGGAGTAGGCTTTCAGACAGGTAATCTCTTGCCCTGGGACCTTGACCCACATTCCTTCCCTTTAAAAAATAATGTAAAAGCCCATATTCCGGGCACGGAGAAGCACAGAAGAACAGACAGTCATGAAAAGACTAGCTCTCGGGAAATGGGTTCACTGTATTGGCTCAGTCTGATTTGCTGGGAGAGAGGACTCTTGCTGAGCCTTAGGGAAGTAGATGTAGTGCTGTGAGTTTGAGAGAAAGATAATGAGAAAGAGAATATCCCTCTGAATTTTCCTTGCAGCTTTGCCACCTCCTCTAGTCCTCATGCTCTGTTAAGACAAAAATATTAGCAAACTTCCCACACAAGATATTGTTAGCAGCTGACAGCAGTCGGTGTTCTCACAGCACAGCATAAAAATCCACAAAGAGGAACAGCTCTTAAGACTCATTTCCTTGTGCTTGATCACTGAGCTGTATTCGGCTTATATGTGAGATAGATTATTCAACTGATATTCACATTAAGCAGTGAGATCACTCTTCCAGCTTACCAGTAGTTCACCATAATGGGCTCAGCGTTTCATGTGTTGGTTGGACAAAATGCAGTTCTGTGCTTTTCATTGCTCTTATGATAGCTGTTGAACAGTGGGTAGCCCACCTCCCAGACTTCTTTTGGACAGGATGATAATATCTTTCTCCGGGGTTTTTAGGAACTTCTGATTTAGCTTTTCAAGTACAAGAGCAAATGGACAGCAGGGCTTGTGTTACGTACAAACTAGAGATGTGCACAATTCAACTTGTATATTTATTCGTAGCTTTGGGAAACTGGCCAATGCATTTTAAAGGGGACTCTAAAAAAAGGAAGTAAACTTTTTCTCCTTTTCACAGAAGTGGATAGAATTTTCAGGAAAAGCAACCCTTCCAAAATGGATCAAGCATTCCAAATGGTAAGCAGATACATACAGGGGTTTTCATACAGTGAACCTTAAGATTTAGATTTATTTATTTTTTAAACAAAGGAGAAGTCTATAATGTTCTCATGTTTATTTTGAAAAACAAAAAAGTTTTTAACCCTTTCTCACAAATTAGGTAAAGGTAAAGGGACCCCTGACCATTAGGTCCAGTCATGGCCGACTCTGGGGTTGTGGCACTCATCTCACTTTATTGGCCAAGGGAGCCGGCTTACAGCTTCCGGGTCATGTGGCCAGCATGACTAAGCCGCTTCTGGTGAACCAGAGCAGCACACGGAAACGCCGTTTACCTTCCCGCCGGAGCGGTACCTATTTATCTACTTGCACTTTGACGTGTTTTCGAACTGCTAGGTTGGCAGGAGCAGGGACCGAACAACGGGAGCTCACCCCGTTGTGGGGATTCGAACCGCCTTCTGATTGGCAAGTCCTAGGCTCTGTGGTTTAACCCACAACGCCACCCACGCCACAAATTGATATACATTAAAAACTTGGTGTGCATCAAAAAGAAAGTTCCCCTGCCATCTAGTTAGACAGAGCAACTATATTCTGCAACTATATCCCTGCGGAGCATGTGTGAATGTGCTGTATTCCTGACAGCTTCTGAATATATGAAATTAATGCATCATTTCTGAAAACTGGTACTAAGGTCTCTGTGCACTTCTCCTCTGATCCCACGTGGCATTCATGACAAATTCGCCCTGAGTTTCTAGATACTACAAACTCTTTTCTACTACTGAATTCTATTGAGACCTAATAAAATTGTACTGGAGGTTTTTTAGAGATTGTGTAGACCTTGCACTGGAAAACCCACTTCAGGGTAAAACTAGTTCTGATCTGTTCCTTTGGTTCTTTAAAGGAAAAAAATCCTTACCTTTACTACGAAATGAATAGTGTAGATCTTACATTAGTAAACAACTTTCTTGCTAATTCTGTTTCAGGATGCAACATATCAACATTCCTTCAAACGGACCATTAATGCATAACAGGACCACAAGTTGTGGGAGGCAGGAATTACAGAATGTGTCATCCTTTCCACAGGGCTTGAATTATGGATAACATATTCTTAATTTCAGCCAATAGGCTATATTTTTTGTGAAAATAAAAGAATAGCAATGTACATACATAATATTATGTTGTTCAAATTAAGTCAATATTATTTACCTCAAATTTCAATACTTACCGTAAATATAATATTAGCACAATTGTGGGGGGGGGGGTCCAGTCAATCCACAAAAAGATACTTTCAAGTGTATTAAATTGAGTCTACAGTTTAAATAGTGACTCTATACATGCCTACTTGGAACTAAGCTCCCTGTTTTTAATAACATTTACTCGCAGGTATGCATGTTTAGTGTTGCAGTCTTTAAAATGCAGTGTTTATTTGAAGCAGGTACTCATACAGCAATGACATGTTTATAAATATGAAAAGAATTCACTGTAGCTTTTGTTTCTTTGTGTTGTAAAAAACAGCAGCAGCAGCAGAATTGTCATAACCAAACTATTTGCACATCAGGTTTTTAATATTCTACAATTGCACATTATCTCAGGGAAGCTGGAAAGCTGGAAGGCCCTTGAGTATATAATATTTTGGAAGAATTAAATAATATTACTTCTGTACATTTTGAGTCTACAATCCTTGTGTTATTGATTTTATCCTCACAATGAGCTTCTACAGATGTTGATGGCTTAGACAGAAAACCTTCATAATCATGAGGACCATTCATTTCTTGGCAACCTTTCAAGAGCCCCATGTTATTGGTGGATACTGAGAGATGTACAGTGGTACCTCAGGTTACAGACGCTTCAGGTTACAGATGCTTCAGGTTACAGACTCCGCTAACCCAGAAATAGTACCTCGGGTTAAGAACTTTGCTTCAGGATGAGAACAGAAATTGCGCCACAGCGGTGCGGCAAGCCCCATTAGCTAAAGTGGTACCTCAGGTTAAGAACAGTTTCAGGTTAAGAACGGACCTCCAGAACGAATTTACCTTCTTAACCCGAGGTACCACTGTAACTGTGCGCAAAGCAATATATGTGAATTTTGCATCTGTACAAAAGGATACTTTATTCACACTTTTTCCATTATTACTCAGGCATCTTTGCTGCCTGAGGTGTATGTGTGTGAGGATGTGGCACTGCAACATTTGTATCATCATGCACTGTGTGGTGGGTGAACCAGTCAAGACTTCTTAAACACCAGCCAGCTTCTCCTCCTCCTCTCTTCTTTCCAGTGGCACCCAACCCTCCCTTGCACATAGTGTGATTCATTGCTCACTTTGGGGCTTAGTAGGAATTTTTGGCATACCCACTGACTGGCACTGGTAGGTCGGGTTTTTTCACCTACTGTGTAGCACATATGCAGTACAATTAGTTTAAGTGTTTCTCAAACAGGTTGATTTGTTCACTTTGGTGAGAACACTCAGGAAGCGGGAAAGTTAAGTTCAGCAAGGTCACCCCTTTTAGGTACCACTCACAGTTGGGGGACCCAGAGGAATGTTAGGGACCACTTTTGAGATTATCCTGCGTAACCCATTCCAGAGTTATGGGGCTCTGGAGGCGCTGCGGAAGGAAAGCCCCGTTGCCCTCAGGGTATGGCTGGAGAAAGAGGGTCAGTGGTATCACTGTAGTGTCATTTTTCGTTGGCATAATTTGTTGGCCTATTGGCTGCAGGCTTTGCCTGATATGTTTATCATTAGTTCCCCCATGAATCGTTTTCCCTCTACAAGTGTTGGCGTTTAAAATAATAAAGTGGCCCATAATTCAACCTTGTGTCCAATTCTTTATTTTGTCTGTCAAGTCAGAAGTGCTTACCATCTGAAATGATGACCTTGCTTATTATTTTCTCTCTGGACTACTCTTGGGAGTGTGAATAAGGAAAAGCCATCACAAAGCAGTGAGCCCTGAATTCATGTTAATTTTACAGAGTTCATTTAACAAATCAGGTTTCAATATCATTCAGCTCAAAAAAGTTTGATCTTGGCTTCACAATTAAAACAATCGAGAATTTTAATTATGTAGGAAGATTACAGTTGTTTTTTTCTCATTAAACACCAGCAGGAATGTGCAATAGGTCAAGAATAATCAACAAAAATGGTGTTATTCTTCAGTAAATGAATAGTTTTTGAAGAATATCTAAGTTCTTGATTAAAATACTTCTAGAAACCATTTTTTTACTTGATCACAAAGGGGTAACGGTCTCAAAAATACTTCATCTTTATCATTTTTGCAACAAAGTAATTGCCAATTAAAGGTAACAATATAACCATTAGATTAGACTAACAGACTTTAGGACCATAATAATGGGAGGGGATGGAATTGTTGTGTTATGACATTATTTTGCGTAATTTACACAGTTAAATATCAAGCATTCTTCTTAATATAAAATAAAGTTTTTAAAAGTAGAAGCCCACAGTAGATATCTTATCACCCTCCCTCAAGCATAACACATGCTGATAACACTAAAGAGGACTCTTTGGGGATAGATGTAGCCTTAAATTCAATTTCATACATTTAGGTTGTAATTCTATATACATTTGCCTGGGAGTGAGTCCCACTGAATTGAATAGGACTGACTTTAGAGTACTCCTGTGTACCATTATTCACTCATATACAATGTATTAAGACTGTAATCTTAAACACATTTATTAGAGTGAAAGTCTGCTTGAACTCAATGGTACTCTCTTCTGAGCAAACGTGTTTAAGATCATGCTGAATATTTTAGTTTGTTTGTATGTTTCCCTACCTTGCTTTGTTACAGCACAGATTGGCTCCCACCAGCAGCAGCCCCCACAAAGACTTTCACATGTGCAAGGCTTCCCACCTCTCTTTCCCCCCCAAATAGGCTCTGAGGGTGTCAGCAGAACCTCCAGAACAGCATGAAAGGGAGGAGATGGATGGATCGCTCTGTATAACAAGAGGAAAAGTTCGCACATTCAAAACAGTGCAAGGTTGAATACCTTCCAGAGAAACTCCAGCTGGCCTACAAGATCCGGTGTCTACAAGTGGGAAACCCAGACTGAAATCTCCACTTGGACATAAAACCATGGGCCACCCACTATCATTATGAAGCCTATTTCATGGGTTTAATGAGAATGAAATGTGCTAGCTCCAAACATGCGATACTGAACTCCTTAAAGAAGAACGGGGCGCAAATATTATATATAGAACATTGTATCCTGTATTGAAAGGATTGGTGGCATTTTATATAAACCAAATTAGATCTACCAGAAAACAACATATTTGCCTTCCTTTGGATCAAAAAGAGGCAAGGTCATAATTATACAGACTTCTATCTAATGTGGACTAAACAGACAACCCAGATAAGTGTTGTTGTCTTTTTACCTCTCTTCCACTTTTGTTTTCTTTGTCAGCACTAACTTAACATCCATTATTTATTAAATGTAATATCTGACCTCAGACACACTTTTCAAAGGTGCACAGGCCAAAAAAGAAAATAAGGCAGAGTGAGCCCAAAAAAATGCCTATGGTAGCTAAGTCAGCAGATTCAGTACTCTGAGCCATTTGCAAAGATGCAGGTGCACAAATCACTCTTGCCTCAGAAGAAGCACAGCATGCAGTTGGCTCAGGAAGAAGTAAAGGTGATTTCCCTCCCCCTTTCAGGGCGAATACATTTTCTATTTAATTTGAACCACTTCTCATCACACAAAACTGAAAGATAATTTCAACTAATTTTTCCGAGACCCTAGCAAGCAGAAAGGAGGTCTTCCATTGTGTTTAGCATATCAGAGAGATAACAATCTCAAGAGTGTAGCATTCTTGCAGCTTATCTCATGTGAAATTAGTGTACTACAATTGGATCCCTCTCACCTGTCAATTGCTAATCAGATCTAGAAGTAGCATTTAGCAGAACTTCTTTCTTTTTTTTTAAATTCTTTAAAGTCATTTGTGTTGTCTGGATCAGGTGCACAATATGCTGTTTGGGCCAAATGTTTTGCACAGGTGGCTGCAATGGACAAGACATGAATATTATGTAACACTATGACTTTTATATAATCAAATACATCCTGAAAAAGGTAAAAAAAAAAGCCATATAAATGGATTTGGGAACAATTGGGGGGGAGGTATTAACAGTATGCTGCCCAGAACCCCCATCCCATTATAGAACTAATACATTATTAGTCTATAAGCAAAATTAATTTCAGCTAAAGAGCAAATGTAATGACTAGAGATTACTTTATGAGGACATCATATTTGAAATATCAAAATTAACTTCCCTAGTTTAAAAAAACATGCAGGAGAAATAGACAGTAAGTTAAAAAAAATACAGAGAGCAGTCAGTGATTGAAACTTTGGGAAATCATGCAGTTCCGTGTTTGCCCTTTTTTATTCAACACATTGACAAGGATGCTATTGGATTTCTCATTAGTGCTGAGAGATACTTTAAAAGCAGACTCGCTAACACTAAGCAGATTTGCATGCATGTGGACTGAGGCCATTATTGGAGTCAGGACCTCCAATAAGGAGTGTTGCTACTCTTTTTACATGCTCAACTCATGAAAATTAATCAGATGAAGACTTTCACCAACTCCCGTTTACAGAAAACAACTGCCCTGCTTGATGTCAAAGGTACAAGCAAGTAGATTCAGTAAGCTCTTTTGGGTTTTATGGGTTTCAGAGCTGAATTCACTTCACCTTGTAGTCTAGTATTTATATATATGCTTCCCATTATGTGTGAAGGGCACATGTGTTGAATTAGATAGTATTTAATTTTAAAACTCTGAAGCCAAGAATGGATTAGGTTCTGCAATTTCTTTAAGAAGTGCATCTAAGGATGTAGGAAGCTGCTTTCTACTGAATCAGATCATTGATACAGTGGTCAGTGTTATGACCAACAGCAGTTCTCCTGGGTTTCAGGTAGGGAATCTCCCTCATCCCTATGTGGAGACACCTGGGATTGAACCTGCTACTTCTGCATGCAAAACAGATGCCTGGCCACCGAATTTATACATGCCACTCAGACCTAATGGGAAAAGAGCTTTTGTACTTAATCACAAATGACAATCTGATAATCCAATTGTATTTCAACTAAAACAAGTTGAGGAGTACATCCATTTGACTACATACGGTACCTTTTACAAAAAGAAGTAACATACTTGCAAATTGGGGTGCTATTGTTATTGTTTATTTCTTAAATTTATATACCACCCTATACTCACAGGTGTCAGGGTGGTTCACAAGATAAAATTACAATATAGAAACACAAAACACATAATCAAAATATAAGCAGAATAGCCAAATAACCCCCCAACACACAAAAACAGTTTAAAACTTTTTTTAAACAACAACAACAATTTATTATTTATACCCCGCCCATCTGGCTGGGTTTCCCCAGCCATTCTGGGCGGCTTCCACAGAGACCAAAAATATACTAAAATGTAGTTTAATTATGTACACCACATATTAGTTGGAAAAACACTGTGTTTTTAAAGATGTGCACATATGACAGGGAGCCCAGATCATCTGATTCCCTGGCACATAGATGCAACTTTAAAAAAAATAATATGCATGTGCATATTTACATGTTTTAAATCTAATGAATCCAGGGGCCATTAGACAGATACTGGCTGGGTCTTCCATTCATTAGCATACCTTATTTCTTCAGGATGATGGGAAATCTGTGACCCTTCTGACAGAGGTACTTCACATGTTTTCTCTCCCAACTCTTTACCCCCTGTTGGGTAATCCTTCCTCTGATGCTCCCTCCCCTGTGATTCCAATGATGATTCCCCACCCCCACCCCAATGCTTAATAGCAGCATGGAAGGGTGGACATTTCCATCAAAATTGGAGGGGAGGGAGAGAAGGTTAAAAACTTTCCTCCCCCTGCAATTCCCCCTGTGCTGTTCAACTGCCCAGGGAACAACACCTGAAAGTGGTGAAAAGGAGAGTGAACTACATAAGGATTTTAATCCTTATCAGGTGTCTCCACAATGCATGGCTGATCTGAAGGCAGCCCTGTTCAGGGAAGTTTTTAGCGTGTGTTATATTGTGCTTTTAGTGTTTTTTTGTTGGGAGCTGCCCAGAGTGGCTGGGACAATCCAGACAGATGGACGGCATATGAATAAACAAATATCATCATCATGATCATCATGATCATCAATGGCATGGTATGGTGTGAGCCATGTTAAACTAGGCAGTGGGCCAGAATCAGCATGGGGAGTGCAATTTGCACCCTTCTGAACAAGAGATGCAGGTGGGGAGGCATGTTTCTTGGAGACTATGCATACTGACCGGCGAATGTGCACATTGCCCAGAGAATGCACAAAACGGGAGTTGATGTGTGCCCATTCCACAGAGCCTGTGGGGAAGTTATGCATAGTGACAGGGAAATGTGCACACTTTCCTCTTCGGGGAAGGATTATGTACAAGACCTGATGGATGTACATACACTGGTACCTCGGGTTAAGAACTTAATTCGTTCTGGAGGTCCGTTCTTAACCTGAAACTGCACCACTTTAGCTAATGGAGCCTCCCGCTGCCGCTGCGCGATTTCTGTTCTCACCCTGAAGCAAAGTTCTTAACTCGAGGTACTATTTATGGGTTAGCGGAGTCTGTAACCTGAAGCGTCTGTAACCCGAGGTACCACTGTAATGGCCGTTTGCTTTGCACAGCAACGACTCAACTTATCCCTCTATCTCTCTCCCCCCCCCCAAAAAAAAGACAGACTTCTTGGAAGGTCCTTAAGTCTTGTGCATTTTCTCCAGGTAAAATTTCCCCGGACATTAACAGGGTGAAGGAGAGCCTTTAAGTGGGGGGAAGCGGGTGGAGAAGCCGCCTCTCCTTTGCTCCGAGAAGGCTGCTAAGGCGAGAGGGCCGCAGCGTGAGGCGGCGGCGGCGGCCCCGGCGAAGCTGAAGCCCGAGAAGAGTTGGGAGTCGAGGCGCACGCTGGAGCAGCAGTCAAAAGCTATGATATCGACACGCTCAGCTGCATCTTGTTAAAAGCTTCCTGCGGGTTGGCAGAACGAAATCTTTATTTAAAACACACAAAGTATCGTCAGGGGAGAAAGAAGCGGAAGGGGGAAGACGGCGAGGGGGCGGGTTAGGTTGGAAAGGGGGAATCGACGCGCTCTCTCGGTGAAGCCAGCGAGCGAGGGAAGCGAGCGAGGGCAACCGGCAGGAGGAGCACACGCCGTCGCCGGGTCGGGCGCGCCCGAGGCGGCAAGCACCGGCAGGGCGGGTCCTGTTCAGCGCTGCCCTCTCGTCCGACGCGCTCTCCTTCCCTTGTAAACGCAGCTCCTTGGGGGAGAGCGAGGGCCTTCCTCGTATTAATAGCCTGGGAATCATCTGTGCTTACACCTGGAAGAGATCGTGAGGGGGGAGGCGGGAAACCAGGCAGCTCCTCTGAAAGCACCCATTCCCAGCCTTTTTCAAAGTGGTGACTAGGGTCATTAGCACCGTGAAGGTGTATTCTTTTCATGCCTTATTAACTGCTTCATCGTCCAGGGCGGCGCGGAGGGGGGGCAAAGGACATAAACCCGCCAAAGAGAGAGGGAGGGAACGACGGGTTTTAGGACAGCAGGGAGCTGGCCGTTGTATCGGAGCGTAACGGGATAGCGGAGAGAAGGTCCGTCCGCCTCTGGGCCCCGTTTCCCCTCACCAAACGGAGCGCGCGCGCCTCGAAGTGCGCCGGCGGGGGAAGAGGCGCGAGGCAGAAAGTTCATGAAGATGTATGCTCGCTCTCAGCTTGTCTTTTCGCAGGGGGGGGGGGGCAACCTCCCACCCCCACCAGCCAAATCGCGGGTCTTATATGAGGGGGTCACAAAAGGGAGAGGTGGAGCTGCTTCTTGTCAGGACTGAGAGGAGCGCGGAATAAAGTGGCGCCTGAGGTGACAAGCGTGAGAAAAGGAGGGTCACTTTCCAGCGAAACCGCCTTTGTGTTACACGTGTCCCCCACCCTCACAAAGCATTCCGACACCTTCAACCTGCCGCCACCCCTCTTCTCCCCACCCCTCTTTCTTGGTGGTAAAGCGCCAACAACCGTCTCGAGACGATAGTTTTTTCCGCTCCCTGGGCGGTCTTTCCTTCCGCACCTCAGAGCGCCCCCCTCTTCCTTTCCCCTGCGGCTTTTGGCCGAGTATAGGCAGGCACCGGCGAGCGCGAGAGAAAGAAAGCAAGAAAGCGCCTCGCCTGGAGCCACTGCCAGCCATCAAGTGGCTCGTTAAGGAAATGCAGGTGAGTGTGAGGAGAGCGGCTTCAGCTGCTGCTTCTGCTGCTGGTAGCGGCGGCGGTGGGGATGAGCCCTAGCGAGGGAAAGAGAGAGGAGCTCGTCTTTGCGCGTGCAAGGAAGGGGACGCTTTTTGTGTGTGCGTTGCTGCCGCCGCTGCCGCCTCCTTTCCCTCTCGCCGGCGGGAGGAGCGCGCCGGTTGCCCCTCTCTCCCCGCGCCCTGCGTGGGTTTCTTCGGAGGGCTGCTCTTCCACAGCACCGGCGTCGACTCCCCGCTATCCGTTTGCTCCGCTTCTGCCAAGGAGCTCCTGACTTCCCAGCCTCCGCGCGCGCTGGCGCGCACACACACAAACACACACTCCTCCTCTCGCCGTCCCTCGCCTTTTATTTATTTATTTTGCCCCCTTCTTCTTTCTTTTAAAAAAAGAGAAATCTTTCTCCTCGCCACTACACCCCTCCTCTTCTCTGGCAGCCTCAGCGCGAGGGGAGAGTTGCAGGTACCGTCTTCGTCTTCTTCTTCGCGCCCTGGCAGAGCGGCGAATTGGGCACGGCGCGCGCGAGACCCTCTCCTGAGTTATTTATTGAGGGGTGGGAGAACGGCACCCGCTTCGCGATTGCGAGGAGAGAGGGAGGGGGGGAAGGAGAGCACTTGAAGCGCCCGCCCGCCCGCCTCTCGCCCCTCCTCCCTCTCGCGCTCTTCTCCCCCTCCCTCCCCCGCACCCAGCCCTCCTCGCACCCGCAATCTTCTCTCGGCACCAAAACAAACCTGCTGGGCGTGTGACATGTGGTTGTCTTTGCAGTTCATTCGTGGCCTTTGTGGAATAGGAGCACTGCTCGTAAGGTGACCGGCAGGAGCGGAAAGGAAAGACTCCTTAAGATTTTCCGGAGAGGTCCGAGCTGGCTGCATTTAGTAAGTCGGTTTTCTTTCCTCCTAGACTCTTTATTTTGTGTTTTGTCTCTTTCATCCCGTCTGCCCCGTAAGCAGATGCGATGCTGTACATACAACATCGCGAGTCATGTAACTTAGGGGCGGCGGCGGCGACCATTGGTAGTGTGCGTGGGGTGGGGGGGTTGGGGGGGAAAGAGTGCATTGAGCTTTTTTTATTCCTCCTTTTTCTATATCGTGAAGCTCAAATGTCATAAGAGTTACAGGAGCAATGCTGTTGCTTTTGCTGGAGATGTTAAGTCCCGAGTTAGGACATATAGGAACATTCATCTGAACCAGCCCCCCCCCCCCCCCCGTTTTCCAACAAAGAGATGTTCTTCAGTAGACACCTAGAGGATTTTAAATGGAAAGGTAGCACTAGGTGTCAGTTAAGTCTTTAAGTACCAATACACGGTAGCAATATAGTCTTGTGGTTTACTTGCTTGGATACAGTTTGTCTTTACCTTAGCCCCATTCTTGGCTACCCTTGCCTTTTGAGACAGATTTGTAAATGTTAAGCATTGCCTACATCAAAACAGTGTTTTGATTTGAAAGTGGCACATGCAGGACACAACTTAGGCTCCAGATGCGGTGTTATTTTGTGCTGAGTATCTGTGTGTCCTGTGGGAGAATGAATTTGGACAAGGCCATGGAGGCTGTGTGATTGAGGTTAGTTAATGACAAGGAAGTAAGAGCTTTGCCTGACACAAGGGGTACCATCTTGGAGCCTAAGAAACATCTCTGCATTAAAAAAAAAGTTTTAAGAGCCTTATTCCACTTGGGTCAGACAGACGGATTGTAGCTGGTTTGGTTTGGGTTTTGTTGACCACCTGAAGGGGATCTGAGGATTAACTGATTGCAACTGGACAAAATAATGAGCAGTTAACATAGCCAATCCAAAAAAGTGTGTGTACACACGAACACATATACAGAGAGAGAGAGAGAGAGAGAGAGAGAGAGAGAGAGACTGTTTTCAAATATTTAATAAAACCTTTGTCAGTGGAAATAGAGTTGAGTCAGTTCTGAATGTACTAGGTTGAATCAATAACATCTCAGCATTGTTTGTTATTGCCAAATGGATTTTGATTAGAATAATTTTGTGCTCCTAGGCAAAAAAAAAAAATGGTACATGCTGCGGATCGCAATATCTACAGTCATGAATTAAACTCTCTTTTTTTCTAAAATAGAAACTACCTGTCTCATGAAAGATGATGTGGCAGCAAAGATTATTTAATGAGTAATGCTTTCATTGTTTTAATATTCCCAAGGTATTTAGGATTCACTATTTTCAGAGTTCCAATACCCTAGACAAACTACATTGAACATGCATTGCTCCCAAGATCAAGTGTGACCATTAATGGTTGATTTTGAAAGTTTCCTCCTTATACTACTGCCAATGGCTGTACTGAAACATGAAAGTTTTATTTCTTGCAATACCAGTTTTCTCACTAGCACTTCTGATCAGATTTGTAATATGCACTGTGCTAAGGCCAATTAGGCAAAACTGGCTTAAGATATTAATACTAGCACAAAGTATTGCTTGGCATGTACAGTTAAGTCAGAATTGCTTACAGTTACCAAAAACATAATGATGGGAGTACTAGGAGAGCATAGACTGCTAGTTCTAGGAAGAATGAATTAATGTTGGCTTCATGGTAGCTGGATTAGAATAGTTTTAAACAGCAGCATTTGTGGCCATCTAAAGGTTATTTAATGGTCTTTGAAACATGAAACAACTGAATGTAAGAGAGCTTTTCTTGCAAAAAATAAGTGTCTTGTCAGGAATTGTATTGAGACTACACAAGATGGTCAGGTTCGGTTGGCTTATTAATAAAAGTGGTTCACAACACATTAATGTATTCAGCCAAGCCAAGGGATTTGTTTGCTAGTTTTGCAAAATATTGTTTAGCACAGCAGTGCTGACTATTGTTGTTTGAGACTAGGATGCATTATCATTTTTTTGAAGTATTTTCTGGAAACTGTTTCTTCTTTTTTTGGCATGTTCTTTGAATGAGCACACATCTGATGGGAATGCTGAACCCTGTCTTTGAAAATTGTATTTATATCACTGGAATGGCTTGATATAATTTTCCTGAAATGTATACTTGTGCATATTGTGTTTAATATCGTGCAATTACGTTTTGATAGTATAAAATACAGGTGAACAAGAAACTGTTGTGGGCCAGTGCATTAGGGCACAGATGAATTATGGGGGTAAAACCTTCTTCCCCTTTTGTGCTGTAAAGGTACTTGCATTTTTGAAGAGGATAGAATAAAGTTGCTGGTGTCAGCAGTAATGCATTTCATTATGCAATTGTTCTTGTTATTCAGATCAGATAATGGCCTGATGAAATACATAAGCAGTCTACAGGGAATGAATGATTAATTTCTCTAACGTGTGCTTACTATAGGACTTCTAATAAAGTACTGTCTACCAGTTCTTGCTTACAGTTGCAGTTAGTGGAGAAAAATAGTTTTCTGTACTTACTGTTGTTGTGTTAGTAGTACTCATTTATTCTGTTAAATAAAAGAGGATCCTGAATTCAATAAGTTTGGCCTAATTCGTAAGAATAATAAGGTACAGCAATGACCCACCAATTCATTTTGTGTAACCTGTGGGTGTTCTGAATAAGCAAAAAGCAAGCAAGCATGATGCTCATGTAAAAATGGCATATGAAACATATTGTTAAACACAGAATGTCTAGCTATTTCTTATAACTAGGTGTACCTTTTAATAACTTTCTTCCCAAGTTAAAAACAAGCAAACATCCTAACATAACTACTAATGACTCGAACACAAAGCGTTCTACCAGTTTCAGGAGTACTCTTGAAAATTATTGAAAGTATTCAGTAAGTTAGATTCTTATTATTTGTCGTCCACGGGCATTGCATTTTAAAAAGTTTTATGTTTAGTATGTGTCATGAAAATCGACTAGTCTGTTTAGGATAAGCCGTGAGGATTCTTTTCTTTCTTTCTTTCTTTCTTTCTTTCTTTCTTTCTTTCTTTCTTTCTTTCTTTCTTTTTTTTTGAGCAAAAGAATTTAATTTGTCAAATCAACTCCATGAAAACGTAGCATAAACAGAGATGTTAAGAGTATCAGCTGTTGGAGCCGGTTAACAATGTAAGGTTTCACTGAGTTCATTCCAGCAATCTTCTGCACCCCCACCCCACCCCCACAGTTATTGTTGGACAAATTTTGTAAAGTACTTAAGCTGGTAATTTTTTATCTCCAAGAACTAGTAGATATACTAGTGTGTATACCTTAGAGGTCTTTCAATCCATTTTACATTTGTCTCTCTCCCAACAAACAGATGCTTTTTGCTTTTTTTTTTAGGTAAAGCATAAAATGCATTTTTATTTTTGAAAGTTTTCCTGCTTTTCTTTCATCAGCATGAGGTTTTCTGGTAGGATCTTTGTTGAAGTTGATGAAGAACTGTTTGTTTTAGGCAAAATTAAACTGAAGGAATAATTGCATCATTTGGCAAGGCTCTAAACCTTTCTGGGTTTGTAATGTAAATTTCAGGGTGTTTTTCTATATAAAGTGAGCACACCCAAAATCAAGAAGATAAAGGAAAGTCTTGCTCATAATGGGTATCTCAGTAGTAAAGTTTTGGATTAGCACAATATAATAATTATTTTTGAAATTCTAAGAACAGAACTTGTGCAGCTTAATCTTATAGATCTACTAAAAGATCATTGTCAGTTCAATGGGACTGATTCTCAAGTAAGCATGCATAGGATTGCAGCCTTGGTATATGAAGTACTTTATATGAGTTTTGTAGTAATAGCAGCTTTGATACCATAACAGTATATGTATTATGTAGTGTATTTGTATAGGGTGACCTGAGACAACACTATAAAGTGCAATGCTAGTATTTTTAGATACATTACCAAGTCAAAATGTTTTAACCGGCAAACTACTGTGTTGTGGATGAAATTGGGTTCTCCAGTTTATACTAAGATGTATGAATTGAAGTTTAGCTGAGCATTTGGCCCTAGTTAAGTTAAGCAATTGGCCTATTAAAAATTTAAAGAACCACTTCTATTAATGCTATCATTTATCAAATTGCAGTGAATTTTTCAGTTGTCGGCCACTGTTAACTAGAAGTGCAATTCCACAAATTGCAGCTGTTATTAAATAAGTTTGATGTCTTGTGGCAAGTATTCGTGATAAAAGCTGCAAATAATTCAGTTTTATCAAAATAAATGATACAAAAATTCAAAGCACAGTATGAACAATGCTCAAAATTGATAAGTAATTTGTTGTAATGAAGCTGTGTAGAATGCCTGCTAGCAATGAGCAGTGTGACATCCTATTCATGATTAATAGATATTCTTTATGGGCCCCATCCCTTAATCTCTAGGACTGTAAGTGACAATAAGATTAGTTTCTATATATCAGGAGTCGTGGATCAAGTGTTCACAGAGCATAAATTTTATGTAGGTGGCAATTTGGACGACTTTGGACTGGGGAGCTATGTACTGTAATCTTCATATGGGTTTGGTATGTAGAGATGATATATTTGAGCAAATCTAAATTGCATAGGTAAAATGATGCTAATGACACTTCATCAACTGAAATATCTACCATGACAGCGATATGACCTCTTTATTAATTCAATTACTTTGTAGAGCGTTAATATATTGAAAAGTTTTACAGTAAAGAATGCAGTCACATGGAGCACGTTGTACTTCAAACATCCTTAACTAGAAGCGTAATACCTGGATTTTAAATGGAGCTGATGGCATCAGAATGTAAAATACAATTCAGGATTTGGAGCCATCCACAAGTATCACATTGAAAAATGACTTGCTGTATACTGAAACTCTGTAACTTAAGGCATGCAAACACTATGTAACATGCTTTAGGTAAGACACAGAGCTGCAAATTTGGCCTTTGTTTTTTCCCTTCTAGGTTGCTCTTTCCCTTGTGTGAAACATGAATGAGAGCAGGATATTTATTGTGCAAACTGGAATTCAAGGCAGAATAAGGCTGAAATACATATACATACCTATTTGGTATGGAATCTTATTGGGCACAGTGGGGCTTCAATCCGAGTAAATATGTATAGATAGCCATAGATTTGGTTTAAAAACTAATGACCAGAGTTTCGGTTCTTCCAAATAAGATATAATTAAACAAAGGGTGGGGGGCTTTTAGCGTGTTGTGCCCAAGTTTTTACTAAGCCCTGGAAAGAAACATGAGAAGCAATTGATCATGCCTGCTTTGAGAGAGCACATAAGCACCTGTGCTTATGAGAGGTACCTCGACTGCTGTACTAATAGATGTCCTCCAGTTTCTCAGTTGTGTTCCTTCTCTGAGAAAGAGGCTTCCACCCACCAGCACCCCTTCTCAGGGCAGTTGAGTATTTCTTTAGAACATCCGTTGGTGTGGAGACCTGAGCTTACAGTGTTGTTGTAAGATGGCTAAGGATAGTGGTAATAATAATAATAATAATAATAATAATAATAATAATTTATTATTTATACCCCGCCCATCTGGCTGGGTTTCCCCAGCCATTCTGGGTGGCCTCCAACAGAACATTAAAATACAATAACCTGTTAAACATTAAAAGCTTCCCTAAACAGGGCTCCCTCAGATGTCTTTTTCTTTTTTTACATATCCTTTTCTTTTTTTCATTACTTTAAATTAATTAAAACATATGCAACAATTACAGAAAAACAAAAAATAAAACAAACAACAAACATTTAGAGAATGGTCTCTGAGAACAGCAAAAATTTTTTGTCAAAGTATGTATTGCTAAGACCACCACCATTTTAACAAGCACCAAATAATGGATAGGGTACCATCCTTTGCCTGGATCGTTGGCCATAAAGAGAAATGTATATTGTATCAGTGGCAGTTATGGCCTACAGGAGATTGTATATTACATGTGTTTTTCTTACCAGTCAATGTTTATCCAGCACTCTGCAACCTCCCTGGTGGTGCATTTTCCTGATCTCAGAAAGCTCCATGGAAGGAGCTAGCTCATGACACCTTCCTCTGGGCTTTGATTAAACATGGGCCTCCAGGAAAGCTGTAGAGTTCAGACCACTGGTGAGATTATTTGTAGAATGAAAGAGTGTGGACACTCATAATCACCCCCTTGACCATCTCAAAATTAAGGTAAATACATATAAAATATTGAACCCCACCCATAGGAATTTCGCTTAACATATGCTCTCTCCTTTGATAATCTCCAAATACAGTTTTCTCATGTGGAGAATGATTTTTCTTTCTTTTTTTTAATGCAGGATGACAGAGCCATATTTCCCTCAAATATTGTGCTTGATGTTTCCTTTTCTGCACAACCCACTATCAAATACTGTATTTTCATGGAAAATAACATGTTGCATTAAGTGTCCTCTCCAAGAGAGAATACACCTTGCCAATGCTGGAGTCCAGATGATAGGCTTGTTAATATATGGGCATTTGCTGATTGCATTAACGACAACTGAAAGCCAGTGTAGGATAACAGCTATTTCAAACTTGGTGAACAGAATAAATATTGGTGATCCTGAGGGGGTCACATAATCTAGGTGAAGCATTGCAGGACTGCTGAAAATGAAGATACACAAGGGAACTTTATTTTGCCTAGGCAAGATTTATCTCCCTTCTGGTCCTGTCCCCCTCCCCCAACTCCAAACACTCAGCTGGACAAGCTTCTTTTAATAAGTGTTTCTGTGACTCATAGCTATTTGTCAAACTCCTGCTAATGTTGGTAGTCTTATTCAGCACTTCATATGCTTTGTCCAGGGAACTTAAGACATTCTCCTTGAATTGCACTTATGGTTAAAATGTGTTGGTGACTTCAGCTACAAGAGATGGGAACAGGGTAGTTAACTCCAGTTTTATATAAAAATCAGGGTGGGATTGTTCACATTGGATAAAGGACATGATGCGACACAGAATTGGAAGTTACAATTTTTTATGATTGTATGTTCTTATTTTAAGTTTAATAATTACAATTCTGCCTGTCTTTGGCAAAAAAAGAGCCCAATATAGCTATAACAATATCAATATGCTATATTAGTACAATCAATTCCTGGTTAAGAGGACAGGCACACACATTTTCTGCATATAATTTTATTTTATTTTGAAATAAAAATGCAGGAAACAGAACACACACACACAACTATAACAATACAATTAAAGGAATAAATAAACTAATTAATTCTAATATAATTAGAATCACTCATGAGACAAGTGAGTCAATGACTATATATATATAAAATGTATGCATCGTTGTCAGAAGAAAATATAGCTAACTGCATTCCACTGGAATTTTATCAGAAATGTGAAGTGCTTCTGCACATGAATTAAATGGGAACCATGGTGCCATAAACCACACACGCACACACACATGAGGATTCCTGACTTGCTTTACTTTCTGAGTAAATTTTATATAATGATTGTCTCCCAAACATAATGAATTTATTGCTGTTTAGATGGTTGATTTGGAGACTTCCAACTGCATGCTTTACACATCTTTGTTCCTGTATAGCACTGTTTAAAAGGTCTTTGTGTTAGGAATCTAGGGTTATTAGGTTCAAAATGATGAATAAACATATCTTTTGGGATTACTGAGATCTAATGTGGATAAATTCCTAGCAGTGATCAGAAACCAAGTTCCCATCAAAGGTGAAAGTATGAACTAATCTGTTTGCACTTTACAACAATACTGGCGATAGTTGGGGTGTATTATAGGAAGTCTTGCCTCCTGAGAACTTTCAGTTGTATCTAGCTTTGGGTTGTATAGCAGGCATGGTGTAAATACACTCCATCTGATGGTTTGAGTAACGTATATTACATCTTTGTCACCTGTTTCTATGGTAAAAAATAATTGCAGTTCTTTTCTGGTATGGGCAGGGGGAATTGCTCTGAATATTTTTGGGAGGGAGTTGCCACTTTCCTTACTGAGTCTCACTAGGAAGCGCAGCTAGTGGGAAGCTGTGGAAGAGCCTCATGTCACTTCCCAGAATGCCTTGCAAGTGATGGGAAATGATGTACTGTAGTATCACTGGCAAGTCATTCAAGGGAGTGTAGGAGGTGGCAAGCTGTGAAGACAGTATTGCACCCACCAGGAATAGTGTGCAGTTTTCTTTTTTATGTTAAAAAAGCAAGTAAAATCGGAAAGCCTTTGCTTACCTTGACCAAGGTTAAGTGGCAGCCCCCTCCAGAACCCCCTGCCCCATAGTTTTTCATGGTTTTCATATCACCCACCCAACAAATTGTTAAAATAATTTTTTAGCACAGATCTACTTTAACTACAAGTGATAATATTGTATACTGTAGCAAATACTGTCTTGCCATTCATTAAAAAATCTATGCTGTTGGGTTGTCAGTGAAAGGAAGAACTTCTCATGTCATTATCCAAATTAGCTATGCTAGAGCTTCACTTTTTAATGATTGTATATTTTGGTAATAAACTTTTTGCACCATTCTGACATGGCTTTTCATGGCAAACCTATTTCCTTACTGAATCTCTTTTGAAAAAATAAACTCATTTGCATTTATTCATTTCAAATTTATTTCCATAGAGTTCAAATAATTCTACTTCAATAGTTTCAAGAATTTTCATTGCAGGGCAGTGACAGTTAATTTATTTAGAGATTAATAGTTCTTATTTAAGAGAAAGGTGTATACCAAAGTTTGATGCTCTTGAAGTGTGGACTTAATTTTTTTTAAGGTGTCTAATAGAACCAAACATTGCTGCAGAAAGATTCTCTAGGTATTATAGTTGCCCTACTCATTGATTATCTACTCAGAGAATGATATCCAACAAATATTGATTAACTGCTGGGAGGGAAGCCTGATAATACATAAGGAGAGCCCAACTAGATCAGATGAAAGGTCAAGCTAGTCCAGCATTTTGTTCTCACAATGGCCCACCAGATACCTATGGGTAACCCACAAGAAGAACATATGTGCAATGGCACTTGACTGCCCATGATACCTAGTAACTGGTAGTAGGGGGAAACTCCATGGCCATTGTTACTAGTAGCTACTTACAGCTTCATCCTTCAGGAATTTGTCAAATGCTCTTTTGAAGCTATAGAAGTTGGTCACCTTCACCAAATCTTCAGGTAGCAAGGCCCCCTAGTACTTTTCCTTTAAAGCTCAACCTAATCTTGAACTTCAGTGTTGGCTTGTTATGATGAGTATGCCAAGTTTCCTGCCAGATATTTGTAGCATGAATGTAAAATGTGGCGGCAAAGGGAGTGAGCGAGTGCCAACAAAAATCGCACTTCCCACTTTTTTGCCTCACTTACCGCTCCTTCATTTCTGTTCCTGTATTTTTTGTTTCAGCTTTGAAAAGAAGAATAGGGTTCTGTTCCAGTAATGGTTCTTGTCTACAAAAGCTAGAGAATGAATGTGAAGAGCAGCTTTCATCTGCCTTCAAAAACAAGGGATGCAAATCTTCAGACTATACAAATGATGCTCATTTATGTGAGAGCTAAATAAATTACCCATAGAATCTGAAGTGCCATGAAGGAGCATAGACATTCTGGAAATCCTTGACCTTCCCGCCAACTTTTATGCTATGTTGATATTTTGAAAATTAGGAAGTAAATTTGAAAGGACCAAAAGGATAGCTCCTGAAGTGGAAATATGTTAACTGACTTCTTTAATAGTCACAAACTTTAACATTGAAATGTTGCATATTGGGTTTCCCAGCTAGATGGGGGGAAATGGTTTAGGTATAAGTATTGGGTGTGTATTTGTATTGTTTTAAAAACCATTTTTGGTTTTTCCTACATGAATGTGAATCACATTGAGACTTATGTCAAAGCTGATTTTTCAGTCTTTCTTGTGAGAATACGTTACCTTTTCATTTATATTGTTTTCGCTTGTACCTACAATAGCTGTCCATGGCACTTAGTGATGTCATTGCAAAGGCAAATCTAACAGATTATATAGCATTGTGCCATCATCCCCTGATAGGCACCCCTATCATTTATTTTATTTATACAAATATTTATATACTGCTATATCACCAAAATGTATCAAAGTGGTTTACAACAGTAAAAATATGCCTTGCTTAAGAAGAAAGAGGCTGCTGTCAGGGGAAAACTAGGGCTTATGCAACCATATCAAGACCAAAAAAAGTTCTCAAACAGTATTCTAAAGATGTAAATATTTATATACGTAGCTAAGATGCATATATCTATCTCTATATCTATCATCTCTCTCTCTCTATAGATATATATATACATGTACATAGATATAGATAACTTATTAGATATATAACTAATTAGATATGAAGCTTATTAAAGATACATAACTTATTAGAATCACTATTTTAAATCCAACAATTAAACTGAATAAGATATGGCACAGTCCTAATAAATACAAATATGCAATGTGAAGTTTTGTGATGGAGAGCTCATTCTGTATGAATTTCTTTTAAAATAACAGAAGGCAAATGGTGAAATCCAATCAGGATTCAGTGAAAATGAACACCCAGTTAAGTGTGTGTTGTTTCTGCAAGTATCGATATGCTGGCCATTGTGCCTACAAGATCTAAAGATTTCTAAAGTTTCCACCCTGAGGCCAGCCTATTGATTCACACACTACTTATATTTTAGGATGATTGTCCTGCTTTAAGTATGGAGTATATTATTAGGTGCAAGACAAACTGTGAGTCGTTTCTTTGTAATTATAAGCGAACTTTCTCCATCCATTTAGAAATAGAGATTTTCTTCAGGGGTAAGCTTTATTTAGGCATCCAGTTTGCAAGTGTGTGAGCAAACATGCCAGGGGAAGTGGATGAATGATGTGCTGCTAAACTCTGCTCCTTTCAGTATATCACCTTTGTACTGTTTCTCAACCCTCTGTAAGCAGGAGGGCAGATGTCTGTGGCATGAGCTTCCATGAGTAGAGGAGGTTTCCCATTTCTGATCTTTGCCTTCAAATTCTTAGAGGTCTGTGAACAGTACAGTGGTGATGCACTTGAGGTCACAGAACTTGGAACCTCTTTCCCTCCCCTTCACATGTTTACTTATGCTCTTGAAAATTGAACCTCCAGCCATAAGGGTTTGCTGCAGTGTGCTTTCCCTGTTTCATCTGAAGAAATCATCTGGCATCCCTGGAAATGCATTGTTTTCCAAATATGAAACATAAACAAACATACAAGTGAAAACCAAAATTATGTTAGATGACATTTATTCAGCGTAAGGGTCAGAGAAATTCAATAATATCTGAAGATGCCCAAAGAAAAAGTGTCTGCATTGATATGTCTGTATCATATCTGATATCTGCATAGGGAACTTTGAGTGACATTTATATCTACTGAGCTAGGTGGCCTCAGTGCTTGCAAACAACTTTATCACAAAAAGTCACACTCAGATGATTTTCCACCACACTGTGGGTGAGAAGTCAGAGAGCTATAATTGCATGATTGGTCTAATGAAACACAAGGACCAAAGCAGCTGAGAAGTGCCTGGTGGGCGCGATTCAGTAAATATATATATTTGTGGGTCCTTGTGTTAATAAAAATGTAGAAAACCTGTGTGCTTTATGAGCTTTGTGTGTGTGTAACTGCATTTAATGAATCAAAATTAGGCACAATATTTGCAAGCAACACATTTTTTCTCTTCTCCTCCCTTCTATAACTGTAGCAATTACTCTGGCAAAAGCTGTAAAGCTGTTTGAAAGAAATAGGATCAAATTGGAGCTTTCCTTCACTTGCTTCAAATCAGAATGGCATGGATAGTCTGAGAAGAACAGGGCATGGGAGAACTAATCCTACACTCTCAACCATTCTCACTTTTTTCTTGCTGTGTCTGCACTGTTTTTCTAAAGAGTGACTGTCATGCACAGCTCTGATCATGATGTTGGAAAAGCCTGCTCCAAGCATCCTGATACCATGTTTTGGAGTAGTTATGTGTCAAACAAGGTGGAATGGTGATAGATCTCTGGCTGGGTTTCCCGCTGGGTTAGAGCTATGGTTGTCAGGGAGAAAGAATTTGATGTATGCCATAGGGTAATCCATAACAATGCTTGAAATTAGCCAGGTGGATTCTGCCTGACATCTCCACCATCTGTGGATCATTCGATCTGCACTGTTTTCACACACTAATGCCACATCCTGTAGAATTCCATCAGCTATATTTTATCTGTAGAATTCGAATGAATTTCAGGAACCAAAATGCTTTTTTTCCAGGAGCAGTCACCATTAAGGAAATGTGGTTGGAACAGGCCAATAAATATGTGAAACTCTCCCTGGATCAAGTGACTTTTCTTCTTTAAGTTGTCAGTGTTCTTAACCCAGCTCAAAGTTGTCATCTGAACTGGCCAGATGTTTAACTGATAATCAACCCCAGTCAGTCCATCATTTGAAAAATAAAACTTTAGAGCCGTCTTACCCCAAAATGTCAACTAAACTTTGGAGAACAGCTGCCAGGAAGTGTAGGTAATTCTGAGCTAGATGTGTCAACAATCTAACTCAGTTTAAAACAGGTTTCTGTGTTACTTAGCTAACAAAATGGATGTTTTATGAACTTCCATACTATTTCCCTGTCTGCACTTTGTCACTGTAGCTACTGCAAATGACCTGAAACTTCCTGAAGTGGCAGCTATAGTAGTGAGTGACTAAAGTGAGCAGAAGCACCCTCTTTGTCTTTAGTGTCATAAATTCTGGTTTAGCAGATTGTATGATAGGCAGAAATCTGTATATCAGTGCTCATCAGCTGGACTCACAATTACTGTAGCAGGCTTTGCACATGTCTCTGTTATTTGATTTTCTCAAGTTGTGTTTCATTCACTATTTCACATTTTGGAGACGCCCATGGTACGTCGTTCTTTCTGCCGGACTTTCCCCACAAAAGGCTTTGGGAAATTTAGTCTTTTTCACTCATAGACTTATGTGGATAATTTTATCATTTAAGCTGCCACTTGTTTCTGAGAGTATTCTCATAAATAGACTTTTGTGCACCTGGCATAAAAAATCAGTAAATACTTTAAAAGCATTCTTCCTTGATCCTAATCTAGGGTCTCCAGCTTTCTCTGTTCTCTCAGTATTTATTATTCTTTTTCATTTTTGCAGTCTTACCATTTCTGCATCTCCCCAGAAAAGAGACACATATTGACTGCCTGGTGCATAACTCTCCCCTTTTCCCAGGATTTTCATTAAATGGTAGAGGTTCTCAACAGGTGTGCACATTGGATCCTGAGCTTTGGATCTCAGGCATGTTATGTCACACTCAGGGACTCCAGTAAAGAACAACCTACAGCAGCAGATACCTTTCACCACTGTGACGCTTTATCCTAGTAAAGTTGGGTAAAGACAGAAGATATTTCTTTAAGTCTGGCAGTAGGGTTAAAAAATGTTGCCTGGCAGCTGCAGTATTTTGGCAACATGGAGAGACTTGAGCATAGATGATAGTGTGTGAGGCTGAGCTAAAGCTGAAGAGGTGATATGCTTAAGAAGCTATGCATGTCTAGAATGGAAATTGTAAAAATCGTGACCCCAGAGGCAATAGTTAAGAGCAGTAGGTAGACTCTTGCCTAGGTCTGGTTCTACCACAGACCATTTCCCTCTGTGATTTTAGACGAGGGCTGCTGTGGCTATCACAGCTTGCCCCTTTCTATTGGAATGCATGCTTTGCTTTGCTAGGAATTATTTTTATGCCTAATGGAGTTTTGGCTTGTTTTCAGCCCAGGGAGCAGTATTGCTCAAAGGTGGCATGGAATAGTAGACATAAGTGAAGCCATGTGAAAGGAGGTAAAAATAAGAGGAAAACAAAACTGTATCAGTTGCCACTGACTTACAATGTATTAAGTGTAATTCTGAAGGAACAAATATGTTTCAATTAATGCCCCCTTCCTTCTTTACCACAATTGGTCTATTCCTTATGACACCATTGATGTACTGTGTATGGGTCCTCAACTCTTGAGTGTTGGCCTCCCCTTACTGTCACTATTGATGGGTAGACCATATCCTACTTTTTAGCATAGTTGTTATTCTAATTAAATGCACATCTGACAAGAGATACTATGTGAAGCATTGCTATTTGTTTTAAGCAGCTGAAGATGATGGGTTTGTTTGTTTGCTGTTTGCATATTCTTCTGTACCTTCCTCACTATATTAAAAAAAGGATTGGCAGTACCCTGAAGCAAGTTGTTGGAGGGGTTAAACTTACCTTCCCTGCAGCGAATGCGGTCATAAATTGTGAGCTGTGCTGTCTGTGCAGGCAGGAGGAAAACAGGGTGTAACTGATGACTACCCTGCAGCATATATTTAATTTCATGCAACTCATGGGACAATCAAGTTGGAATGGGTTGCTGCTGTTTTGGCTTCTTCACACCCGGGAAGTGGTGGTTTGAAGTTGAAGGAGTCAGACTATGTTCTGTCAGCATTTCCACCTAGGTTGCAACTAGGAGGAGAAGGGAGACATACGGTTCCCATATGAGAAGGATCTCCCTGGATGTTATGGCTGCCTGGATGAGATTACTGTCACTGTAAACTTAGGAAATGTAGAGTTGCTAGATATTGCAAAGGCCTAGGACAAGCATAGGCAAACTCGGCCCTCCAGAAGTTTTGGGACTACAGTTCCCATCATCCCTGACCACTGGTCCTGTTAGCTAGGGATCATGGGAGTTGTAGTCCCAAAAATCTGGAGAGCTGAGTTTGCCT
This sequence comes from Podarcis raffonei, assembly GCF_027172205.1. Taxonomy (NCBI): domain Eukaryota; kingdom Metazoa; phylum Chordata; class Lepidosauria; order Squamata; family Lacertidae; genus Podarcis; species Podarcis raffonei. Next base: position 19,669,189 of record NC_070618.1, read on the forward strand.
ATGCCTGGCCTAGGAGGTAGAGATTTGGATTTTAAACTCCCAGCTACCCATGAAGCTTGTTTGGGTGATTTTGGGCACATCCATAGCTTTGAAACAGCTCTTGCAACAAGAAAATGAGTGGGCAATAAAACTGATATAGGAAAAATGACAGATAACAAGGTTTAAAACAATGTCTTAACATCAACAAAGGAATTCCAACCTCTGAGTTGTTTTTAGTTTTAATGACAACAATGTAAGCAGGTGTCTCTCTTAGTGTAGATTAGAGAAAGTAGCCTTAGTCCCCCTTCACCTGCACTGCTTTCTTAAACAAGTGTGACCTGTTTTCTTGCTAACACCTCTTCTCTTGTTCTTATTTTTCTAAGATGCATGCTTAAAGTCTGCATAACAAAACATGTTGTGCCTTTACAACTAGAAATCTGAAAACAATTCAGCCATGAATAGTCATGGGAATTCATTAATATTAGACACATTCTGATGTATGATATCTGATGTATGATATCTTCCCATTTCCATAATCTCAAGTGTGAATGCTGCATAGGCTGATATTAGATAAAAGGACTTTAAGTGTTAATTGGATTATTTTCCTCCCAAACCTCTAATGTGTGTGCCTTTCTCCCCAATACCTTCCATTGCCTGCTGAGTTAACTTCAGTGTGCATTTAGTTGCAAATGAGAAATCTGAACTTGTAGAAAGTGCTAGACAGAATGGCTGTGTGATGCAAACATGACCACTAGGGAACTTTGTAGAACTGCTAGGCTACTTGTTACAAGAATAATTGTGTGCCTTTCTACAGTGAAGTTTTGAAGAATAAACATTGGCCTGGACAATCTTTAAGCAAACTGAACCCGATGTTATTAGAATTAAAACATCTCAGGTGGTGAGATGTAAAGTCATGTTAGGTTTGTTGTTGTTGTTTAGTTGTTTAGTCGTGTCCGACTCTTCATGACCCCATGGACCAGAGCACGCCAGGCACTTCTGTCTTCCACTGCCTCCCGCAGTTTGGTCAGACTCATGTTTGTAGCTTCGAGAAATCCCTAACATGTTAGGTTAGGGATTCCTAATAGCATCTTTAGTAAGCACTATTGTTTCTGGGTTGGCGAAAGCAAGAATAAATGCATCTCTCGTCACCTGCCCAAAATGACAGAACTTCCTAGGTGAGATTCACCTAATCCCATCAGTGCAAGCCCTTCACAAGGACTTCCACTTCTGCAATGGGGCTTTCTCCCTCCTCCCCTTGTGGCCCCTTGCACCTGCTGATGGGGGATGGGTTCAGAAGAACCCCCATAATGTTGTGTGGGGATGAAAGAGTGGATCATTCCATCTGGCAAGCTTCAATGCTCATGCTGATGGGACATTTGCTATAGCTCAACATTGAATTTCACCCCCAGGGTTCTATACCCTAAGCTAACAACTCCATTGCCACATTTTAGGTGGGCTCTGCTCTTTGTAGTTGTTTAACAAGCAGATAAAACTTGGCCCATCACCAGATTGGCAGGTGTCATGCCAGGACACAGAAATTTCCAACTTTATTGCAGCTTGGCCTTAACTAGCTCAAGTTCACTCATATCCTGCCCATGTCCCCAGCTGACTTTATATAATGCTGTTCAAATTTTGAATTTTAGTTTTGTCATATAAGTGGACAGCTTGGAGGCAAATTTTAGTTAAGGCTATGATTCTTAGCAATAATATAATCTGAGGCACATATTAGGCAGATATTTTAAAGAAGAGGTGGCAGTAATGAAGAACCAACAGGGGCAGAATAATGTCATCAGAATGCATACCCTTTGAAAAACCACATGTTTAGCACTTTCCTCAACTTAGCAAGCATTTTTATCATTAACCTATGTATATTTTTATTGCCAACACTCTTTCCAACATTAATTTGTTGATAAGCAGCTTAAAGGTTAGAAGGTTTTCACTTCAACACCACATACCATCACATCTGTGCCTTTTATTTATAGATGGTAAAGTGTTAATTAGGAGTTTTATTTGACCTCAGATTCTTACAGTTCCGCAAATGTATCTCTCTTTCCAAAAATTTCAGCTCAAGAACGGCATAGCATATGAATGCTGATCACATTTAATGCTGATGTTAACATATGGTCTAATTAAAAATTATAAAAAATAGTTCAGAATTTAAATAATTAAACCAAACTGTCATATGGGCATTTGAAATGTTTGCATTTTTTTCTGGGTGTCCCCCCCCCCTTGACAACATAGTGGTGAAATCTTCCATCACGTCTGTTCATTTAAAGTGCAAATTATTCAGTAAGCAAGTAGGATATTTCATTTAGTATAAATCCTGGAAAACTTGTTCAGAATCTATCGATCCTAATTTCTGGAAATGTTTCCAGAAGGTGGACTAAAAAGGGAGCAGGACATCTTTCCTGGCAATACATGATGTCATTGGTCAGTGAAAAAGAACAATAGACCAGGGGGCAGTCTTGACTTGAACTGGGCTGGAAAGAGATCAGGCTTGACTTGCTCTCTGTACTGTATCCAAAGTTACGACTTCGCCTCCCCCTCTAATCCTAATGAGGGCTCAATGTATTTGGGAGTATTAATGCTGTGAGCTCTTACACCTTATGTTCAGCCTGTGTATATATGTGTAAATGGAACCAAATCACAACGGCACCACAGACACCACTGACCTTCATTCTAAGAAAACACATCTCAAGGTGCATCATCATCATCATCATCATCATTTTATTATTTATACCTCACCCATCTGGCTGGGTTTGCCTGCCACTCTGGGCGGCTCCCAATAGAACACAAAAACAGAGTAAAACTTCAAACATTAAAAACATTAAAAAGTCAGATAGTTGTTTATTTCCTTGACATCTGATGGGAGGGTGTTCCACAGGGTGGGTGCCACTACTGAGAAGGCCCTCTGCCTGGTTCCCTGTAACCTCGCTTCTTGCGATGAAAGAACTGCCAAAAGGGCCTCGGCTCTGAACCTTTGCGTCCAGGCTGAATGATGGGGGTGGAGATGCTCCTTCATGTCTACTGGGCCGAGGCAGTTTAGGGCTTTAAAGGTCAGCATCAACACTGGGAGCCAATGTAGGCCTGGCACCCCTGAACTTTCTTGTAACGTTGGGGTGTCTGAGGTACTGGTCGGAGAGGAATGGCAGTTCACCTCTCTCTCTGTTAGCTACTGGTGGCCGAAGACAATTATGTGGTGATTATTAATCACTCTGGAGATAAGAGTGATCTGGGAGTGTTCCTCAAATGCTTTGATGAAAACCGATTTTTCTGCTTTCTATGCCTGGAGGTTTGGACAGGAGTAAGAATGAACTGGCAAGTTGAGGAGTTGTCATTGTGTCCAAACACCATGTAATAGGTAGGAAAGACCTGCACCTTCTCCTTATGAAACACTTCTGGGACAAAAAAGAGCAGGTGCAATATGGTTGACATTTATCAAGGATAACCATTAGAGAACCCATCTTGGACTTTTCGTGGGGAAAAAGAAATGAATGATTCTGAGGCACCTTGACTTGATTTAAGGGAAATATTCTTTAACAGAAAGTGGAGGAGACGGATGTTAGCCTAGACTGAATGTTTTAACCAATCCTTTTTTATGTAACTGGCAGTTGGAAAATTTGAATTTTTCCTTTTGTATCCTTTTCTAATATTTCTTTTTCTTCTCTGTCTCATTGTCCCTTTCCTTCTACTTTCTTCTACTTTATTTGGAGTCCTATGACTGGGGCCTTTATTAAGGTCCAGAGATTGTATACTCATGGGGGTGGTAGATGGTTGATGGAGGATCATGGGTGAGAGACAGGGAAATATCTGTCTCCCAAGGAGAAAGGAGAAAGGGAAGAGCCCAGGTGAGAGCTGGGAGAAGTTACTCTTTGTGGGTGGTAAGGGCAAAATGCTTCATCCCAAAATACTTCACCCCCTTTGCTGGAACACTGAACAGGGCCTTCTTTGCTGTGTCACCCACCCTGAAAAGTTATCTGCTCAGGGAGATCCTTCCAAGGCATTTCTCTTCTTTTGTTTTAATGAAAAGTGAAGATAGTGTGCTTGTTTACCAGAGGTCTCTTTCATTATTACTACAGCTGCTGTTTACCTTATTATACTTTTTATTGGAGTTTTGTGGTTTGAAAGAGTAAATTTTTTAGCTGTTCCGGTTTTAATGGAAAGGCAGCTTAAACTATTTAAAGTGTGGTACCAGATCTGTTATATCATCTTGGTTGTTCTACAAAAGAAAGTTTGAATAAAAAGGATGTAATAAGTTGTCATTAAGAATGGAGGAGAATTTTGCAGATTACTCCCTATACTAAAATAGCAATCTCAGGTATGTCATCCATCATAGATGCTATGCAATAAATTCACAAATCTACCAGTTTCTGAAATCCATTCTAATGTTGCTCAAACACATTCATGTAGAAATTCTCCATCTTCTTAGTTTAAAAACAAGCAAACAGGTTTTTTTTGTTTTTGTTTTAATTCAAGTCTATTCATGCAGTTATTGAAGTTGTTTTTGTATTCTACTTCTATTATGTGATATTTATCAACATTAAATTTTAGTTTCCACTTGTCAACCTAGTTACACAGTAGAACAGAATTCATTTACATTTGACTTACTGCCTGCAATGTGTGCAGTATTCGTCCCAATTTTATGTCATCAGCAACTTTAACAATCTAGGTCAGTTATAAAAAGTAAGAAACTGCAGAAGCTCTAGTAACGATGACCCTAATAAGACCCCAACTATTTTTCTCTCTCCCACTTTGAAGCATACTTTGAAGAAATGTTTTATCTTCTCTTCCTGGTGTAGTAAATAGAAGTATTTGGAAACATAGCTTTTATTCTTGAAAAATGAATCATTTTTACTCCATGTTTTCATCCTCTTAGAATAGAAATGAACATTACCTTGCTTGGTAAGGAGACTGAAAACCTTTGGGAGAAAGGTCAAACTAAGTATTCTTAGGGCCCGGAATATAAAACTTTAATTTTTGAGTGAAGCTGTAAAATGGCCTCATTTGCACAAGCTGGTACCTATAGCTGGAAAGTCTGTCCACTAACTCCTGGATCCTGTTCACCTTCCTCACCAGCAAGGCTCTCATGTGCTAATCTCCAATTTAATCTCCAATTTAAATCCATGCTGCTTTTGCTACCTTATGTTTAGTGAATCAATTAAGGGCAAACACGAAGTCAGTCAGTTACAATTTCTCGTACTCACCACCGTGTTATCCTGGAACTGGCACTCAGGAAATGAATATTTTGTGGCTTCTTAGCAATTTCAGAATGGGCTTCTGACTACTATTTGTTGTTGTTTAGTCGTGTCCGACTCTTCGTGACCCCATGGACCAGAGCACGCCAGTCACTCCTGTCTTCCACTGCCTCCTGTAGTTTGGTCAGACTCATGTTGGTTCTGACTACTATAGGCTTTGGCAAAAACCTAGTTGGGAGCTGTTCTTCTGCTTGCCAGGCAGAGCTATCCCAAGACATTTTATTGCCTGAGGCAAAGAATAAGATGGCACCATGTCCACTCCACCCCATGCATACAAGATGTAAGTACACTCGTACCTTGGTTCTCGAACGGAATCCATTCCGGAAGTCCGTCCGACTTCCGAAAATGTTCGAAAACCAAGGCGCGGCTTTCCACTGGCTGCAGGAGCTTCCTGCACTCAATTGGAACCTGTGGAAGCAGCGTCAGACGTTCGGGTTCCAAAGAACATTCGCAAACTGGAACACTTACTTCCGGGTTTGCTGTGTCAAAAGGTACCAAGGCGTTCGACAACCAAGGTACGACTGTACTGGCAGATGAATATTAGATCAATATTGGTGATGGAACAGTGCCCTCCATCACACCTGGGGGCAGCAGGCCAACTTAGAGGGTTTAGGGCAGACATGTGGCATACACAACTCTGTCCTCCAAAACATTGTCATTGTTCTCAGCCCCCTCCTTCAGCTGAACTAGTATTAATCATAGGGACAGCTTTGTGGCGGGCAACTTCCAGATTTTCCCCTCCTGCATAATATTTCCCCCCAGAGATATAATCCAAGGGTGATTCTGCACCTGTCCTCTGGAGAAATGGACATCTATTTATGCAATTGTACCTCCCCTTCTCCTCCCCTGCAGCCACAAAAGGTTAGGAGAAAGTGTAATAATATCCAGAATTTCTTACGTTTAGTTTCTGCTACTGGATGACAAATTCTACTGTATTTTTTCAGTGCGTATGGGTTTCTCTAATTTCTATGTTTGATCTGATGTTGATATGCTGAGTGATTCATCTTTTTAATTATTTTTGAGCAACTATATTTTAATTAATGTAAAAGAAATCACATTAAGTTAATTACAAGTACTTGAGTGCCCTGACCTACAAGGAAAATACAATATAATATATATTATGTAGGAGTACCAAATTCTAACAGACAGCTTGTGTGCTATAATTCTAAGCGTGCTAACCTAGAAATCAATTTCACTGAAACCAACAAGGCTGATTTCTGAGTAAACATGGTGAGAATTTTCTGTGTTGATGTATGTGTGTGTTATACACACAAGAGAATACTACATTTTAAAAATAAAATAAAATATTCATATATGGAATTGAAAAACTTGTATTCTGTCTTTTAACACAAGGGGGGGGGGAGAACAGTGGGGAATACAATTAAACATCAGTGTTGGCATATAAGCCAAAGATAATAAAAAAATACACCCCTGCTTAAACAAATGTATATTTACTACATGGTGGAAACTAAAAAGTAATGGGATCAGCTGAACATGCTGTGGGAGAAAATTATACAGCTGCGGTATATAGGCTGCAATCCTGGGCCCCCATTGATCCAGTTCAAACATCTATAGGTTTCTCAAGTTAAACATTATTGGAATTTATGCCTGTTTACCCATTCCCACAAACAGAAAGGCCAATGCAATGGGGTTTTATCTGTTTGGACAATTCCAGGAGTACCTCCTCACACTTGCCATAATGTGCAAGGGATACACACACACACACACACACACACACACACACACACACACACACACACACAATAAACCATTCTTTATCACCACCACCCTGCTTTTCCAGACAAAGAGCCCAAGTTACTTATTCTTCTTAAAGGTACACAAACAGAATTAGTATGCTTGGAGCTTGTTTAATGGATGAATATACAATTTCTCTATCAATTGCATCTAAGATTGTAAACCATTCTCGACAGTACACTGTACCCTCATAGTTTTGGTGGTAGATGCAAAAGCTAACACAATACCTATAATATTTATACCAAATCTTCCTGTGTGTAGAAACTATATTTGCTTAAAACATACTTAATGATTCCCCACTCAGAAACACTATAGTTTCTTTTAGTGCTTTTTTTCTGGGGTTCCTCAAAGGTGTGCAGAACTGCCTCCCCCCATGTTAAAAGTGTAGCACTTACTATAACAACTTCATGGTGAGTACTGGCACCTTCTTTTTATTTTATTTTCCTTTTTTAAAAGCACTGGTTTTATGTTCTATTTTATGCTGAATAGAACGTAAACATTAACAGTTATACAAACTGTCTTGCCTGCCTGCTGTGAGATGTGGGGATGTACTGTATTAGCTGTAGGCCAGGAGGTCAGCTGAGTGACAGAGAAACTCGAGCTGTTTACATTGCTCCAAACAAGAGGTGATTATGTGTTTATATAAAGGAGCAAAGGCATCGATAGCCAGTAAATTCTAATTGGTCATTTGTGGACATTCTGCTCCATCCCATCTGGTCATCACTACAGGCCAATGAGGGGGCAGGATTCCACTCAGATTTAAATGATTGGCTGGGGATGGAGGGGAGGCTGGCTGGAGAGGATAAAAAGTTAGCCTCTGGTAAAGCTGTGCAGGTGTTGGTTAGTTGAAGTTGGAGTCTTCAGGTGTCTGTGCAGGTGTTGGAAGTTGGAGTCTGGCAGTCAATATTGTTATGAGCTTGTGGGATGTGAGAAACCCTAAATTCCTGGGTCCAATTGAAGTTAGAATTAATCAAGGTTTGGGGAGGTAAACTGTGCCAAGCACTGAATCCCAGGATTCAGTGCTTGAGTTAAAAAAAAAAAAAATCATTAAAGGAACATAGCCTGAAAGTTCTTTATGCAAACAAAGGGGCAAGGAGATGGGTAATTAACAAAGCAGTTGCTCCGTGCCAGACAGCAGAGGAGTGTGAGGCTATCCTTCCTCAAGAGAGGTAGTTAGCTGGAGACAATAGGCCAGAGTTTTTTAGGACTGCAGTTGGCAATGATGTGCTGACCAAAAAAAAGAGCTAGGGAGCATGACTGATTTTTGTTTCGGATCCAAGGCAGTTGCACCTTTGGGAAAGATGCAATAGACCCTTTTGGAGTGTAATGGTGGGAATCTCTCCATCATAGACTCAGGCTATATATGTATGTAAATAAACCATATATCATAAAGACACAACAATCTCCACTGTGCCTCATGTGCAAAACACAAACCTGGACCCATGGAGTCTCACATCACTTGCCAACTAGGGTGGTGTGCAACAATATTAAGGGGCTTGGGTAAAAGGGAGCTGACAAGACTACAGCTGAAGAGAATAACTTCTGGCTGTAGAAGCAACCTTCATGAGAGTTCTATTGCTAGGATTTCTGGTGATCTGAGGAAAAAGTAGTTGATGGACCAGGAGAAAAACTGCAGGGAAAATCATGAGGGAGAAGAGATGGTAGATCTGGTTGGAAACTTGAGATAAAATACTCGGTTCCTAGCTGGTGAGTGTTAACTCTGGAGAAGTGTTACTGGGAAATTGGCTTAAGATTCAGAACCGGTGATGAACTGATGCTCACACAGCTCTCAAAGTGACAGCGACCCTGTGTTATCCTTAGACATACCATTTGGAATTAACAGGAGCCTGATTGTTTGTACATTCCTGTTCAAAGGCACTGTAACAGTTAGCCAGCTAGGTCTTTTAAGTAACCACACATAAAACTATCACCATCTGTTAGTACTGATAATTTTTTAATATATATATATATATATATATATATATATATATATATATATATATAATGAAATTTATTTTTGCAGTGTATTTGGAACTCTGCTCTTTGTCCTTTGCTTAACCATAGCTACTGGTGGGTAAAGTGAGAAAGAGAATAAGTGGTGGCAAGGGTATCAAATGGTATTAGGAAAAGCATGGAAAAGCTAAGTATGAGCTAGTGCTCAGTAATTAAGGGTGAAAGATTTTCCATATCTACATTTAGTGTTCCTCTGGAAGGGATTAAATAAGTCATAAAGTGAGGCTGCAATCCTAAACCCATGTGCCTGGAGGGAGCCCAAATGAACTGAGTAGCACTTATAGTTATGCTGTGAGCTTTTCCCCATTTTAACACCCTCTTCCTCTTGGCACAGAATTAATTCCTTGTACCAGACAGTCAAAGCATTGTAGGTACATCATGCTTTTGCTTAGATCAGAGCAAGTTCTGTGGCTTGACTAACAGTGATCTTTATCTTAGTCTATGACTGGCTGACAACCATTGAGATAAACCCATTCCCTCTTTGGCTGGATTTGGATTGAATCCAGAATGACTGGAGCAACAGCTTCCCTGGATCGCTGTTGGAGCTAATGAAGATGCCGGGAGTATTTCTAATATGGATTTCACTGTATCTTCAGACATACCTTTTGAACTTTCATCTGATCATCATCTGGAAACACATTTGCATTTTCTGCACAGAATCTTAAGTGATATCTTATTTTTTTTACTAAGGGCTTAGAATAAAAATCAGATTGAATTTCAGTGCATAATTAGATGTGTGTCTGATTATGTACAGGGTCAAGGACAGTTGCAGGTTTATGAGAATAATGTAGGTGTTTAAAAGCCACAATTAATGTGTCAACTACACATATTCCCTGATATACTACCACTTTAACAGTTATCAGATGCATATTGTTTTTCAAATGGAATAGAAAGGACAAGCAGAACAGTCCCTAGATGCAGAAGGATCACCAGTTGCCAGTGGGAGCCCAACCCACTCTCTATTAAAAAATTAGATAATTCAATTGTGCAGGATGTTACAGCAAGTGCCTTTTGCTTTCCATGAGTTCATATTGTGCATGTATGTGTGGGATTCCCAAGCAAGAAACAAAGCTGTGTTACGGAGTGATACTTCATCCTTAGATCTTGATCTTATATTCTTTATAAATTATATTTGAGTCTTTGTGGGAAAAATTGATCTCTCCCTCACTTACAGGCATACTCTCAACACAAAGAACAACTTTTTCTGGGGTTCGATCTTATTTTCTTGGCCTTGACTGAATTCTGTTCATGGTGCAAAATTATTACATGAGGCAGTTTCACTGTCGAATCTGATCTCAAGCTCGATGTGCTACCACAAGCCTCTAGATCCGTGGTTCCCAACGTGAGGCACATGCCCCACGGGGGGGCAATTTGTTTTTTAAGGGGAGCAATTTGAGAAGGAGTTATTAACAGTTAATGGCCTTTTAAGCTTCCTCCACGTTAATAGGAGTTCACTTTTTTAATAATAAGAATTATATATCACGGAGTGGGGTGGGGGGCATCAGGATTTTGAAAATGCTTAAGTGGGGCATAGCCAAAAAAAGGTTGGGAACCACTGCTCTAGATAGTTGCACAAGGATGTGCCAAACTGCAGCTTAAAGCCCTTTAAGTTGAAGTTGAATGCTGGTGGAGTGTAATCGAAATCAAGAAAAATAAATCACATTTGAATGTTAACATTAATGTAGAAATTGGGTCATAAGTTTTGAGTTCAAATAGGTCAACAGTGATCTAGTCAAACACCCTCTTCAGAGACTGGAACATAATTTGTGAGCTGTTCCTTTCTTCTAGAGAAGAATCTACCAGAAATTCGGTGTTTCATATGAGAACATAAAACCACCCTAGACCAAAGTACCACCTTGTCCAGCATCCTGTTCTCATAGTAGCCAAAAGATGCCTGTCAAAAGACCACAGGCAGGGCAACCCTCTTTCCACTTTTAATTCCCAACAACTGGTTTTCAGAAGTATATTGCCTCTGCCACTGGAGCTAGTATGGCCTAGGACCCTCGTACCTACGGGACCGCCTCTCCCGGTATGCCCCACGGAGAGCCTGAAGGTCCATAAATAGCAACACCCTAGTGGTCCCGGGCCCTAAGGAAGTTAGATTAGCTTCAAACAGAGCCAGGGCCTTTTCAACTCTGGCTCTGGCCTGGTGGAACACTCTGCCTCAAAAGACCAAGGCCCTGCATGATCTGATTTATTTCCGCAGGGCCTGTAAGACAGAGTTGTTCCGCCTGGCCCTTTGGCTCGGAGCCAATTTGATTCCCTCCCCCTCTTTTTCCTTTTTCCTTTCTCCTCCTGTGATGAGGCTGCATTTTAATATTTTAATGTTGTATTATAATCTTGTTTTTAAGTTGTATTCATTCAACTTGTTTTTATTATTGCTTGTTAGCCGCCCTGAGCCCGGCCTTGGCTGGGTAGGGTGGGGTATAAATACAAATTATTATTAGTAGTAGTAGTAGGACAAAGCCACAATGATTAGTAGCAACCAGAATTATCAAAACGTCCTTTAAAGTCATCCAGGTTGGTGGCAATCATTACATCTTGTGGGAGTGATACCTAAACTTGGTGCTCTGTGAAGAAATGATTTCCCTTGTCCTGCTTCTCTCAAACATTCAGCTTCATTGGGTGTTCCTTGGTTCCAGTATTATAAGAGAAAAAGGTTTCTCTAGTTGCTTTCTCAACACCCTGCATCATTTTATGGGCATTTATCACAGACAGCCCTTAGTTGCCTGCCACCTCTATGGCAAGGGTGCATTATCTTTGTTTTTGTTCATAACTAGTAAAGCAAAGTAAGGTTAGGACACATTGCTTGATTTTGCACATCTAACTTGCATGTTTCGATCAGAAGATGTTCTGCTAACAGAATTAAACCTACACATGGTCCTTGCATATTTTATATATGAGAAGTGTGTCTGGACTGCATGCTGTATGCAGAAATATACAAACCAAAGTATGAGTTCATTCTTAATCAGTAAGGGATATTTAAAAGATTTTCTATGATAGGCTCACAAAGCATTGACATCCAAATTGCATGCAGAGAAAGTCAACAGAATTAAGAATGCCTAATTCAGCATGGGATCACACTGTCATCTGGATCTGCCTGTATACAAATCAGATGATATCACCTAGTATGTTGAATGCCAATTTGCAATGGCAAGAGATGCAGAAATACAACTTTTCCATTTCCTTTTTCACAGATTGTGGCCTCCCACTCTCAATATGCATTATGTTGGGAATGTTTGAACTACAGTTCTTCTGAACCACTAGCAAATGTGTTAAGCTAAGCAGCTTCCAATATGGTTTCGAATTGGATGGGGGACCGCGAGTTGAGATTCCTTCGTTGCAGGGGGTTGGACTTAGGTGGCTCTTGGGATCCCTTCAAATAATTCCATTATTCTGAATTTGGTGACTATAGATCTTTTAATGGCCACAGCTGTAAGCACACTTCAGAATTATTTCCAGTTTTTGTGTGAATTGGTATAGGATGCAATCAGTGTTAATTATGGTGTAACCCCTCCCCCCAGCCTTTATTTATCATTCTATATGAGTTCCCTTGTACAGCTATTAAGAGAGGCTGCACTTCATAGCTAGTAGTTAAGTCCATGACCTGGAAGTCCATTGAACAAATTTTAGCACAGGTAAAAATCATGTCCTGGTCTCAGGACGTAGTTAAAGGTAACCTTGCTGAAGCTAAGCAGTGCTACGTTTGCTCAGTAGCTGGATCAGTGACCACCTGGATATCCCATTGTGAAGAAATAAATTTTCATTTGTTTACATACTATGAAAAACCTATGAGTGATGTTACACTGTAGGCAGGACAGACCCAAGGTATTAAGTATAGGATGTTTCTGTCTACCTTAGTAGCAGGGAGGAGTATTCAAGGACTACCAGTGGACTGGGATGATCAGAGCTGTAGTTTAGCAATATATGTAGGGCCAAAGCACCTACACCTGGCTTAAGTTCTCATTAAAGCATTGAGACTAAGGCTGGAATCCTAAACACTTTTAAAGTGTTTTAAAGTGTTTGAACTCAATGGGTCTATTTCTGGAAAATAAAGAATGAATGGTATTGTACTGTCGGTTGGTCGATGGGACTTGCACAAGTAACTTTCATAGTTTTTAGTTAAGAAGACTCTTCTATGGCGCTTTACAAAGTTGCAAAGGAAATAATATGGCATTACAATGAATCAAAGATAAAACTGGGAATGGGGGGGGGGTCTGGATTTCGAAATGAACTAGCCTGATCCATGTTTATCAGATTAATATGTGGGTTGGAACAGAGTCCTGCACTGGAATTAATAATCCCAGTGAATTACTTACGAGAGCTGAGCAAAAAGGCTGTATTCTTTTCTCTCTCTTTATTTAAACAATAAATTGCTTCTTGAAGCAGATTGGAAGCAGACTGAGGTTGTCACATGATGTGAAAATGGAAATGACCCCTGAAAGTGGTGAGAAGCAAACCACTGTACATCAAAAAAACAGATGGTTGCCCTGTGGATCGGTGAGGCAGGCACCTTCTCCATGCACAAGCAGGATGGTTTTAATGACCTGTCCCAGTTAGTAAAGAAAACAGCTATGAGCACACTCACTGCAGATTCTGAGCTAACTTCAATGGCAACATGTGTCACATGTGTTTCAGTAGTCCAATGAAGTTTCTGGGGGTGGGTAATCTGTGTCTAGATTATATCTGTCCAGGACAACAAGCAACACCAATCTAAATTGGTGAAAAGCACTCTGTACCATTGAGATTGGAATGTGGGTGGCACTGTGGTCTAAACCACAGAGCCTAGGGCTTGCCAATCAGAAGGTCGGCAGTTCGAATCCCCACGACGGGGTGAACTCCCGTTGTTCGGTCCCAGCTCCTGCCCACCTAGCAGTTTGAAAGTACGTCAAAGTGCAAGCAGATAAATAGATACCACTTTGGTGGGAAGGTAAACGGCATTTCCATGCGCTGCTCTGGTTTGCCAGAAGCGGCTTAGTCATGCTGGCCACATGACCCGGAAGCTGTCTGTGGACAAACGCCGGCTCCCTCAGCCTATAGGGCGAGATGAGTGTGCAACCCCAGAGTCGTCCACGACTTGACCTAATGGTCAGTGAGATCATTAACTGAATCAGGGACAGTGAAGCATAGAATTAAACTGGAGGCCTTCATCTCACTTTTTTATTTTTTGTAATATCCATCCCTAACCAAAACAGCCCTAACTTACACATATAAGCATATAAAATATACAATTTTATCCTATTTTAATTATAGGAATGGCTAAAAAAGTAATGTCCAAAATGTATCTAATTGGTGTGATAGATGTACAAATTAACATATTTGGCTTACTAACATGTTGGCAGCAAACCTACATTTTTTATTTATACCCACCTGTGTAATGAGTGCCAGAGAGATAAATGATTAAGGGATTTCCCTGTAGCTACCGAACATATGGTGCATTCCAGTATTCTGTTGTACTCACCATGGTATTGTTTTGATAACAAATGCTTTGCATAACAATTTTTATACATGTGCTTCTCATGATAATTGATTAATTTATTTAATGGGGGAAAGGCACTGCCATACTTCATCATAGTCCTACCCCCTTGTAAAGTTTCTGTTGTCAATCTTATTGATTCGTGCTCTGTCCAAACGCTGAAAGGGAGATGTGATTAAAACAGGTATTGAGGTATTCATGATAGTAGAAAAGCACTCCTTTTCTAGGTAAAGTTGTTTGTGAAATAGAAGAGTCCTCAACTCTATAAGCTACATATTATCAAGCGTAAATCAGAACTGGCACAATCTAACTGAAGCTGAGCACTTTTCAGTCTCAGTTGTTTTCCTTTCTCCACTGAAATATATGCTTACCTTCAGCTTGCATTGTGTTCTCAAGTTTTCATTTTTAGCCATTATATTAGCAAGAAATTACTAAATGTTCCTATATCTTAAAAGAGATCCAGCTAGTTGAAAAGGGGAGTATATATTCTGAAAACACAGGCAAAAAACCCCCAAAACAAAACCATTGAGTGGTTACGGTTACCATTTATGGATCATTTATCTGTGTGCATCTTTGGGGGGATGGGGGTTTCAACCCTAAAAATTCTTAGGAGATATCATTAGACTGGTACAACTTATAATGGAAAAATCAATGCGGTGAGAAAATTAAATTTTACTGAGAGCCTTTAGGCAAAGTGCAATGTTAAAAATGCATCTTGGTTTCCCTTGTGGTTCAGAGGAAAGGGAAGAAATGGAATCTGGGTTAGCTGTCAGCAAACAACATTTTTTATATATATAAACTGGCTAGACAGCCTGTGAACTAATCTCTTAATGCTTACTTCCTTGATTACTTAATATTGTGAAAATAACCAGTCTAATTTGATAATTTGAAAGGTCAGAAGCTTCCTTAATCCCATTTTCTTCAAAGTTTGTCAGAATCAATGAGTAGATTTTTCCTACCAGGAACAAGATTTTATTGAAGGAAAACTGATTTATGTTAACTTATACAGCAATGACATCTGAATCCCTAGAGAGTGAATGTGAATATGAGAGAAGCCTGAAACAGAATACAGTGTTTGTGGTTTATCTGAAAAGCAAACCAGCTTCTCCCCCCCGCCCCCACCTCCACTTTTTCTTTTCTGAGATAAGCATTTTCAGCCGTCATCATCAATGATCACTGTCCTGGTTGGAAGACATTTGAAATGTATACAGGACAGATGGTATGTTGAACAAGCATACATCAATTAGTTTACAAGAAAATTCAAACTTTCTACGTGAAATTATGCAAATAAGTGAAATGATGGAAACTAATGTATTAACTGTTGCAAATTAGATGACTTTTTTTTGTCTAATTGCACTCACAGACTGAAAATTGTGCACTACCGTAAGACACTAAAGCAACATGAAATGTAAATCAAAGTTGCGACTTATGTAAAAGATTGCATTGGGATGCATGAAGAGAATTATAATTAGGACAGAATTCGCTCAGAATAAAGGCCTACTATTAGGCATCAATTTAAGACTACGAGAGTTTGGGAATGCATCCAAGTCTTGTTCTTCCTGCTTCTCAGTAATATCTGGTGATAATGAATGTGTGAAATAGAAGGGAGGTGAGGATAATTATGATGTGATGACGTCATGTCATGAGTTTTGAATCCACATAGGTTGTGAAGGTGATACAGGTCTACTGGTGGTTGGTGGGGTTGCAGAGATTGGAAAATGCTTATTGAATATATGGAAATTAATTGTGTACAGCTGAAAACACTGTCAGCATCAAGATAAATTCAACAGTGTAAATAAGTTTTGATGGATGCAATAATGGAAAACCGATTGGTATAGTTTTTGGAAAATATGCAGGGATATATGTAAATTGAGCCATGGAAAGAGAGGAAAGGAAGTCATTAATATCTTATTAATGTAAAATGTTTATTTGAGACTGAGGAACAAGTACAACTGGAGGAAAGAAGAGCCTGAATAGAAATGGGTTGAAGACAGGCAATTTAGGGTCAAGGAGAAAACAGAGTGGTGGCAAAACCTCCACAGGAAAAGATATACTGTTGTCTAGAAGAGAACATATAGGCATCAAGTGCTAGGGAAATGAGTTTTGTGCTTTTCACTGCTAAGTCTCCTAAAGCACAAACAGCTACTAGAAATGGCAAGAATGTAATGTACTGATTATATTTAAAACCTACAGCCTTAACTACTGAAAAAAGAGTAAAAATAATAGCGACTCATTTCATGGTTAGTATTAAAAATAAATTATTATTATAACTATTACTATTAGTAGTAGTAGTACATCACCTTCAGCCAGTACATTGTCACACTGCCTAGTGTTTTTAGGGTATTAATGAAAACTAGCTTATCTGACTTTTAAATTATATATTCTGTGATGAACTTGACCTTAGTCAACTTGACATGACTAGCTTCCCCATTGCCGGGGGGTGGGGGGAGTGAGCAAAGCTTGAAAACCAGGCAGTGCTGAATGAAATAGTTGAAGTTTAATTTCCTTGACATACTTAGGGAATTCAATCTTTGTGAATTCCAGCATGTAATGGCCTGATCTGCACTTTTGGACTAAGCTGCGGATCTGGATTTACCACCGAAGGGATTTTGCCCTCCTCTGAATTTTGCAATGAAGTCCAAATGTATCAAAATGCATTTGAACTTAAATATGTATTTTGAGAAAAATATATGCATTTAAATATATTTAAAATGTATTTATGTTGAGAGGATTTTACACACACACACACACCAATATATGTTCTTCCTGAAGTTCCGTTGGAATCTCCTTTCAATAATCAGTAATCCATTTTGAAGGCAATGTCTCTGTTTCATATAAATAGATGATAGATAGATAGATAGATAGATAGATAGATAGATAGATAGACAGACAGACAGAAGGCTGATTGTCGAAGAATTGATGCTTTTGAATTATGGTGTTGGAGGAGACTCTTGAGAGTCCCATGGACTGCAAGAAGATCAAACCTATCCTTTCTGAGTGCTCACTGGAAGGACAGATCCTGAAGCTGAGGCTCCAATACTTTGGCCACCTCATGAGAAGAGAAGACTCCCTGGAAAAGACCCTGATGTTGGGAAAGATGGAGGGCACAAGGAGAAGGGGATGACAGAGGACGAGAAGCTGCGGGAGGCAGTGGAAGACAGGAGTGCCTGGCGTGCTCTGGTCCATGGGGTCACGAAGAGTCAGACATGACTAAACGACTAAACAACAACAAGATAGATGATAGATAGATAGATGATAGATAGATAGATGATAGATAGATAGATAGATAGAACATACATTGGTGTATATATATATATATATATATATATATATATATATATATATATATAACATATATTGGTTTAATGCGGAAATAGACCAGAATTATGAATAAAATGTGCAAAACTTGCACTTACTGGAAATAGACTGATTCATGCATCCCTTGGTGTGCTCCTACTTGTGATACACAGAAGCAACAAAGGATATAGGATAAGATATGCTTGGACACAGTAGTGTCTGGGAGCTGGCCCCTGGACATTGCCTTCAAAATGGATTACTGATTCTGACAGTAAGAACTGTTTGACAGCGGAACAAACTTCCTCAGGTGGCTGTGGACCCTCCATCTTTGGAGGTTTTTAATCAGAGGTTGGATGGCCATCTGTCATGGATGTTTTAGTTGAGATTCGTGCATTGCTGGAGGTTGGACTAAATGACTCTTGGGGTCCCTTCCAACTCTATGATTCTTAGAAAACTGTAGCAGTGCTACTTCTCCTATAGGAACAAATCAAAATATTTCCTCAGTTCTAGTCCATTATTATCCTGTTGTTCTATAATGCCTTAAGTTCTGCTGCAGTTGATTTCTAATGAAAAAAAAAAGAGAATTTTGATGATGGGTTTTACCCCTCAAAACATAAAACAAACCACTGCTACACAACCCTGACACCTTTTATTCTTTTGATTTCTATACAAATAAAAATACTGTAAATGTTAGCTTTTCAAAGGAGAGTCATATATTTTCTCCAGCACCCCAGTGAAATATTAAAAATAATAAGTAAACAAGATATCAAACTTTCAATAAATTTTTTAGAAGGCTTTTGTGCCAACCTTTAAAAAAAAGATGTTATTTTGTGGCTTAGGGAAAGTATTATAGTTGTTTTGTTAAACATTTTTCTTTCCTGGAGATCTATATTCCATGGCCACATTTATTTATATGGCCAACATATTCAGATATATAGCTCTCTCAGTTCTGTTCACCGGTGTTTGATATGCATTTTGTTCTGGTGAGCCTTTTGTCAACAAATACCAAGTCCAGAAAATTCACAGTACAGTGGTATCTTGGTTTCAGAACAGCTTAGTTTATGAACAACTTGGATTAAGAACGCTGCAAACCCGGAAGTAGGTGTTTTGGTTTGTGAACTTTGCCTTGGAAGCAGAACATGTTTCACTTCCTGTTGAGTGTGTTCCATTTGTAAATTGAGTCCCCTGCTGCTATGGGAAAGCACGCCTTGGTTGAAGAACGCCTTGGTTTATGAACGGACTTCCGGAACGGATTAAGTTCGTAAACCAAGGTACCACTGTATGTCCTCTATCAATCACAATTGACACAATGATGATAAAGAAGAGAGATTGTTTCCTTGTTTCCTTGAAACATTCAAGATATATTATCTGAATAGTCTTGTTTAAATTAAATCAATCTCTTGATTCCAGTATTAATTAGTCATTTAAATTTTTTATTGCTTCTAATCAGAGTTAGGTATCCAAAGCACACTTTCTATGAAGCAACCATTATATAATGCATCTTCCAAGTAAACACGTAGAGGATTGTTCTGTACATTAATATTAATCACTATATCTGTATCTGTATTTCTATCTGTATCTGTTGTGTGTGTATCTCTTTTAATAAGCATCCTGTTATCATTTATTGTTGTGATACAAACAATAAAGGTTGACAAATCCTTATTTAAAATCCTTGGGATTTTAAAAGCCCTTTTTGTGTTTTCTTAACATTTCCCACAACTTTTGCACGGACTTCAGAAACGATGAACATTTGCATCATGTTTCCTTAAAAAAAAATTATTTGGTTTTCCAAATTAAAATTTTACAGTCACCTGTCCAACTTACAACATAGAGACAAGTTTCCAAGGAATCTCCTGGACTTCCCTCCTCCCCTTCGTGGCTCCTATTGTTAATCATTTCCTCCTGCATCTTTTATGATAATCCAAAATCTTTTAACTCTCCATTGTGTCCAAAATTCACCGTTAAACTCCATTGTGTCCAAAATTCACCGTTATTCCAATCCTACTAACAATGTTGACTCTTTGCAATGGTTTTTTAAGATAAATTATAATTTCCCCCCATTCCTTATTAAAATTTAGGTCTTCCTGATTTCTGATTCTTCCTGTCATTTTAGCGATTTCAGCAATAATCCATCAACTTGATCTGCCATTCTTCTTTGGTAGGGACTTTATCTTCTTTTCATCTCTGGGCCAATAACATCTGCATAAATCACATACATAAATTGTCTTATCTGCTCCCTTGGCATTTTGGCACCTAGAATTCCCAAAAGGAAGGCTTTGGGTTTTGCTTTTTAGAAAAGGTTATTTTAAACAATTTTTTTTGCATCTCATAAAATATCACTAACCCAAAATTATTTTAATACCTTACATTTCTACCATATATGATATAAGGATTTGCATCATGTTTCCAGGGCTCCTCCTTCCCCCACCATTCTCCTCCCCACCATTCTAATACATTTTATTTTCTCATTATCAATTATAAATAAAATGAATTATAATATTAAGAAAACAACACAGAGAAAGATAAAATCCAGTTTGTTTCCTATTTCTTATTATCAGTGCTATTTTTCTAGAAAAAAGAGGTGCTGGAACTCACCCTGAAGACCCAGCAGTGGGGGAAGCCACTCGGGCACCTAGGGCAGCACGCCCATAGAGGCAGGGTGCACCACAGGGCCTCTGGAGTCTGCCTGCTTCCTGTCAGGAGTGTGTGCAGGAGCTGGGCCCTGTGACCAGTAGGGCTTCGCAGGACTGGGGCCTTCCTAAGTTTGTTCTGGAGAGGCAAGGCCCAGCCGCACAGGTGAGGCCGCTTGGTAACTCACTGCACCTGGTGGCAAGGGCCGGGAAGGGATATAAGGTCAGCATTTCCCTTCGGCTCTTTGCCACAGCAACATGTTTCCTGCTCTTGCTGAGTTTGGCTTCTTGCTTTCTGATCCTTGGACCTCGGCTTCTTGACTCTCCTTCCTGCTCCCACCCCACCATCTTGCCCCCAGTCCTGACGTCCTCAGCCGTGACTTCGATCGCCCGTAGACAGGACCGTGACACCTCCTCTCACTCATCTGCCCTACAGCTGAGAGGGGGTGGCGGGCAGGCTGTTTGGGCAGCACGGAGTCTGCGTGCGCAAAAACCACCGTGTCTCTCCTGAGATGAGATGTGTGGCTCGGGCACGCTTCAGGCCCCGCGGTGAGTGCTGTCCAGCATTTTGCACCCGCCTCTCAGTGGTGACACCCGTGGCTGCCCACATCCACCGTACCCCCTTCCTCCCCCCTTGTGAACACTACCCTTGTTTTCTTATAATGGCAGTGATGACCACCTGAGAGTTGCCACAGCTTTGCTCTGGTGAACTCTGGCTGGGGGGGGGGGATGTCCTGCTTATTATCATCCTCAGCTGGTATGTAGGTCTACCTTCATACTACTTAGAATCATAGAATCATAGAGTTGGAAGAGACCACAAGGGCCATCGAGTCCAACCCCCTGCCAAGCAGGAAACACCATCAGAGCACTCCTGACATATGGTTGTCAAGCCTCTGCTTAAAGACCTCCAATGAAGGAGACTCCACCACACTCCTTGGCAGCAAATTCCACTGTCGAACAGCTCTTACTGTCAGGAAGTTCTTCATAATGTTTAGGTGGAATCTTCTTTCTTGTAGTTTGGATCCATTGCTCCGTGTCCACTTCTCTGGAGAAGCAGAAAACAACCTTTCTCCCTCCTCTATGTGACATCCTTTTATATATTTGAACATGGCTATCATATCACCCCTTAACCACCTCTTCTCCAGGCTAAACATGCCCAGCTCCCTTAGCCGTTCCTCATAAGGCATTGTTTCCAGGCCTTTGACCATTTTGGTTGCCCTCCTCTGGACACGTTCCAGTTTGTCAGTGTCCTTCTTGAACTGTGGTGCCCAGAACTGGACACAGTACTCCAGGTGAGGTCTGACCAGAGCAGAATACAGTGGCACTATTACTTCCCTTGATCTAGATGCTATACTCCTATTGCTGCAGCCCAGAATTGCATTGGCTTTTTTAGCTGCCACGTCACACTGTTGGCTCATGTCAAGCTTGTGGTCAACCAAGACTCCTAGATCCTTTTCACATGTAGTGCTCTCAAACCAGGTGTCACCCATCTTGTATTTGTGCCTCTCATTTTTTTTGCCCAAGTGCAGTACTATACATTTCTCCCTGTTAAAATTCATCTTGTTTTGTTTTGGCCCAGTTCTCTAATCTGTCAAGGTCGTTTTGAAGTGTGATCCTGTCCTCTGGGGTGTTAGCCACCCCTCCCAGTTTGGTGTCATCTGCAAATTTGATCAGGATGCCCTTGAGTCCATCATCCAAGTCGCTGATAAAGATGTTGAATAAGACCGGGCCCAAGACAGAACCCTGTGGCACCCCACTAGTCACTCTTCCTCAGGATGAAGAGGAACCATTGATGAGCACCCTTTGGGTTCGGTCAGTCAGCCAGTTACAAATCCACTGAGTGGTAGCATAGTCAAGACCGCATTTTACCAGCTTCTTTACAAGAATATCATGGGGCACCTTGTCAAATGCCTTGCTGAAATCAAGGTAGGCTACATCCACTGCGTTCCCTTCATCTACCAGGCTTGTAATTCTGTCAAAAAACGAGATCAGGTTAGTCTGACATGACTTATTTTTCAGAAATCCATGCTGACTATTGGTGATCACAGCATTCCTTTCTAGGTGCTCACAGACTGTTTGCTTAATGATCTGCTCCAGAATCTTCCCTGGGATTGATGTCAGACTGACTGGGCGGTAATTATTTGGGTCCTCTCTTTTCCCCTTTTTGAAAATAGGGACAACATTTGCCCTCCTCCAGTCTGCTGGGACTTCGCCTGTTCTCTAGGAATTCTCAAAGATGACTGCCAGTGGTTCTGAGATCACATCTGCCAGTTCTTTTAATACTCTTGGATGCAGTTCATCTGGCCCTGGAGACTTGAATACATCTAAACTAGCCAAGTATTCTTGTACTATCTCCTTAGTTATTCTGGGCTGTGTTTCCTCTGCTGAATCATTTGCTCCAAATTCTTCAGGTCGGGCATTGTTTTCTTTATCGGAGAAGACTGAGGCAAAGAAGGCATTGAGGAGTTCAGCCCTTTCTGTGTCCCCTGTTTGCATTTCACCATCTTCTCTTCTGAGTGACCCCACTGTTTCTTTGTTCTTCCTTTTGCTACGAACATACCCATAACATACATACATACATACATACATACATACATACATACATACATACCCATTGTTGCTTTTAACCTCTCTAGCAAGCCTGAGTTCATTCTGTGCTTTAGCTTTTCTGACTTTGTGTCTACACGTGCTGGCTATTTGTTTGAATTCCTCTTTGGTGGTCCCCCCCCCCCTTTCCATTTTTTGTACACATCCTTTTTTAATCTTAACTCAGTTAAGAGTTCTTTAGATAGCCACCCTGGCTTCTTTAGGCACCTTCCATGTTTCCGTCTCATTGGTATTGCCTGAAGTTGTGCTTTTACTATCTCCCTCTTAACAAACTCCCAGCCATCATGAACTCCCTTTCCTTTTAGTATTACTGTCCATGGGATCTCACCCAGCACTTCCCTAAGTTTTATGAAGTCAGCTTTCTTAAAGTCAAGAAATTGAGTCCTAGTATGCTTGGCTGCTCCTTTCTGCTGTATAGTAAACTTCAGAAGAGCATGATCACTCACGCCTAATGATCCTTCCACTTCTACCCCACTAACTAGGTCATCAACATTGGTTAGGACCAGATCTAAAATGGCTGTTCCTCTTGTTGCCTCTCCCACTTTCTGGACAATGAAGTTGTCTGCAAGGCCAGTGAGGAAATACTTCTTTGAATTTATCCAAATTGCACTGCTTGCCTCATAATATCCATTCCCATGCTATGCACACCAACAGTTCCCGGACCCCCTTGTTAGTACCACTTTGATTTATAACATTTTAACTATTAAGATGGCTCCACAGAACAAAATTCTGTGCAATTTTGTCAATTCTTAAGTATATAGGAATGCATCTGAACATTGTGTTTTTCATATGACATGTTTAGAGTATTCTTTTCAGAACCTTCCTCTGAAAAGGAAGAGCTCTAGGCATTCCAAGATAACATATAATAGGCCAGTGCGCTCATCTATCAGCAGAAGCTGTTCCCAATTTAGCAAACCTCTCTGGCATCCAGCATGGCTTAAAATAAGCTTATCCTGCATTTCTCATAGTGTAAGGTCCAAAGGTAAGCATTTCATCGCAGTGGTTCAGGCACTGGTAACTTTTAGACTGGATTACTGCAGTGCATTTTATGTGGGGCTTTCCTTTCACTTGGTCTGGAAACTGCAGTGAGGGCAGAATGCTGCCGCACAATTGCTTACTTGAGTATTGCCACCATAATATATCTCTCTGTGCTCATAGATCTTCATTGGCAGAGAGTTCACTACTAGGTAGAGTTCAGGTTTTTACTTTGTTGTTGTTTAGTCGTGTCCGACTCTTTGTGACCCCATGGACCAGAGCACGCCAGGCCCTCCTGTCTTCCACTGCCTCCTGCAGTTTGGTCAAACTCATGTTGGTAGCTTTGAGAACAATGTCCAACCATCTCGTCCTCTGTCACCCCCTTCTCCTTGTGCCCTCCATCTTTCCCAGCATCAGGGTCTTTTCCAGGGAGTCTTCTCTTCTCATGAGGTGGCCAAAGTATTACTACTGTTATATAAATCCATATGTTTTTGCAGAACTATCCAGATGCATGATTTGGTTATATCTGTTTTTAAATTTGTTTAACATTTTTCTGTGTTTATTATTTTTAAAAGTTTTAATTTCTTTAAATAATTTTAAAATGTTTTAAATATGACTTTTTTATTTTTAACTGTGTTAACTATATATATTTTTTAATCACAGATGTATGGTGTTCCATTGAGAGGAAGTGTGGAATAAGAATTAAATCAATATTTTTTTATATAAATAAATCTTAGCAAAAAAATTGGCTCTTGCTGCATATTCAGTCCTACTGTGTGAAGTCAGGACTGAATATGTTTCTGTTATTCAAATCAAAGGGCATGATAATTACCAAAAGGTCCCACAAATACTTATTACATTATGGCCTCCACCACACTTTAATTCTGTTCAGAATCATGTGCATGGAATATTGCCCTAATATTTCCTCAAAGAAAAACAGCTTGACAGTTTCCTTCTGTGTGTATCAAGTATTTCATATAGTACATAACTTATTAACATTAATTTTGAGAGTAGTTTAATTATATCAGGTGAATAAACCAGTATATCTAGAGGTAACGAGTGATGATGAAAGGCGAAACACAATATGTGTCCTATATTTCCCTGGTATTTGGCAAATTGCTGTACTTTGTTGAATGCTGTGACAACTGGGGGAGCGATTATTGAATGAAAGATGTAAGTTATGTGCCTTTTAGGCTGGCTTTTCCATTTAATTCTTCAGATAATTTGCACTGCACATCAATCTCAGACCTTAGGTGTAAAGGCCAGCACCATTAGCCAGTTTCTTGCATATATTGTAAGAACAGACTTCAGGTTTGTGCACTAAATAGTCTAGCAGTATGGGAAGATATTTATAAGGTAAATACTTTCTCCTGCATTTAGGTTTGTTACAAAAAGCACCCACCTACCCTGAGAAGTATATTTCAAAAGGTCTCAAAACCATGTTTGTTTGGGGTTTAGTTTTGCTTCGCAGTTTTCAGCATGCACTGTCGTTCCTAAAATAAGCATCCAGCTGTCAAGTCCTGCACCACATTTCAGTATAGATTTGACAATAGGCATAGTAAAGCTGCTGGGGGAATGTCTTCAAGATTCTAACCGTATATGCCTACTATTCTTAGGACTATTTAAAACTAGCTAGGTTTCTCCTATGCCAGCTCCACTTGTTTTGAATGGATTTGAGTGGCAACAAATAACTTGCTAATGTCTTTAATTATTTTATTGTTCATGATGGGATGCACTCAAAATGAAACATCGTGAGAAAAACCTGACTGGGCCTGTATCCTAAACTAAACAAAACTATCTCTATCTATCTATCTATCTATCATCTATCTATCTATCATCTATCTATCTATTATCTATCTATCTATCTATATCTATCTATCTATCATCTATCTATCTATCTATCTATCTATCTATCTATCTATCTATCTATCATCTTTAAAATATTTTCAAACCAGTCCTGTGAGGAGTAGCTTGGACTTTGTGATTGGTTTTGTTACTAAGTAGCAAATAATGTGTATTTATATAAAATGGCTGTTACTCTGTTTATGTCTTATAACCATAATACAGAGATGTTACAGAACTGATGCCATGTTGTATCATGAAGCTGGTATCCTAAAGGGCCAGTTCCATGCTGTGTGAGATAATTTATATCTAACTGGTCAAACAGGTTTCCACAGGTTTTGACACTGATCATTGTCTTCTGTGTTTGTATTTATAGCATGAGGATATCTTAAACCATTTTTTTTATTTATTCTTCTGCTTATAACTGTTTGCGCTCTCCAACCCCCTTTTCAGCTGAAAACTTGCCAACCAACATGACTTTAAAAGATTAAGAGTACCCCAAAGCTGCCTTGTTGAATGGTTTCCTCTTTGGGGATCTTTTCTCACAGGGCAGTGGATTTCTAGAGAATAATAATCATGATATTTTGCACTTCTTTACAGTCTTTTATCAGAAATTCACAGAGGCCTGTAGAAACATTAAACTCCCCAAATATGACCATCAAGTACAGTGGTACCTCGGGTTAAGTACTTAATTCATTCCAGAGGTCCGTACTTAACCTGAAACTGTTCTTAACCTGAAGCACCATTTTAGCTAATGGGGCCTCCTGCTGCTGCCGCGCCACCGGAGTACAATTTCTGTTCTCATCCTGAAGCAAAGTTCTTAACCTGAAGCACTATTTCTGGGTTAGCGGAGTCTGTAACCTGAAGCATATGTAACCCGAGGTAACACTGTACAGTCAAAATGTTCCTTATCCTACAGATTGGTGAAAATGAAGACAGAATAAGGGACCTGTCATATTTTGCAGATCCTGGGGTGATGTTGCTCCAGTGCTAAGATCAACTCGTAGGTGTTGACTTAGGATCATTGACGAAATCTGAAAATATTTGTGGGAAGAATTTGTAGCAGAAATCCATTCTGTTTTTATTCCCCCTCAGCTCTGTATGCTGACCTGAAAGTCTCTGAGTTTAGTAGCTGACACACCAAGTAAAACAGTGTACAGAAGGGAAGACCTTACACAAACATAACCTTTTGCTAGCTACAAGGCGGAAAGGATAGAAGTCTGGATAACAGGACATCTATTAAAGTTCTAATCCTAGAAGTAGAAAATGACTAGCGGTGTTGTGCCAGGAACTTGCTGTTGGTTGTTGAAGTAGAAGGTGGTCATCAACTAAAATTTACCCAGAGTAGACCCACTGAAATTAATGAACATGACTACATTAATTTCAATAGGTTAACCCTTGAACAAATACCATCCCGAGATGGGTTCATAGGAACAGCTGATGAAAAAGTTACCTAGTTAAATTTAAATATTTCTGTTTCAAAATAGTTAAAATACCCTATAAGATAAAAAGACAGAGTAACTAGGTTGAAGTTGATTTAGATAATATGTATTTTACCATGATTTACTTGTTTAACATTTTCTTTTCTTTTTTAATAATATTTATTAAAGATTTTTTAAAATTATAAAAAAGAAAAAACAGAAAAAAGACAAAACAGAAAAAGAAAAAGAAAAAATACATCCATCATTCTCAAGTTTTTAACTTTCATTACCTTCTTTCTTTGACCTCCTCCTCCTCCCCTTTCTTGTATCCTGGTTAATAATTATCACAGCAAATCCTATCCATAATTCATAATATTTTGTCCTTACATTATCTTAATCTATTTTCATCTTGTCTTATAGCAAACCTTGAACCTTAAAACTTAAATCTTATTTTTACCGACTTCTCATAACCATCCATTAACCTAATTCTTTAAACATTTTTACTAGAACCAAGTAGTTCCATTTCAACATTTTTCTAGCATTCATCAATTATTTTAAAGCAGTCCTAATGATAAAAGAAAAACAAGTAAAACAATCCAATCTTCATCCAGCGTCCCTTCCTCCTGGTTCCGGATTTTGTCAGTCCTTTTTGTCCCATTTATCTAGCACATTAACCTGGTGTCCTTATATCTGAGGCCCTCAAGTCTCTTCCATGTCCCTTCCGCGGCTCTTCTTCATATTTTCCTTCCACTCATAGGAACTCCAGCTTACTAATATTTTTGACCCTTTTCAACAGATCAGCCCCATTTCCATAGTCCAGACTAAACTCCATGTGATATTTAAACACCTGTTTCAGATTCCCTCCAAAATTAAAAGCCCCCACAGCTCCCAACATCTGACGGCCCATTACCAGACTCAGAAAGTCCAAACATCCCGGCATGGGAGGGTCTTTCCAACCCCCCATTTCCAAACCAAACCTAACTTTATCTTTCCAAGTCTGGTTTTTTCCAAATTCATTTATCAAATCCAAAGGCTCATGATCCTGCAGGGCCGCAGCTCCCTCCATTTCTGACACCCAGGATTCAGCAGTATCCTCTTCTCTCATCTGTGCTGTCATAGCACACTCCTGTTTTAGTTCCTGGGTAGGCTCCATGTAGTTTCCTACTGCCTGTTCAAAATTTCTGGTCGCATTAGTCATCAAGTCCGTCTTCTGGCTTAGCTGATCCAATAGGGCATTTATTTTACAGAAAGCACCCAACAGAGCTTCTGAAAACATTGTCCTGCAAGGTCACAAGTCCTTTCTCACGATTGTAATCTGTAACAGCTGCAAGCTCCTGAAGTTGGTTACAATTTCACAGTCTCCACTAGGGGGACAACTTGTTTATTCTTTCTTTTAAGAACAATGGCAACAAAGTTTCCTTTTTAAAATATTCAGTCAATATTTGTTCCTTTGAAATGCGAAAGGAAACAATGGAGTCACTATGTTACTTTTCTTTTAACTATCTGTCAGAAACATTCGTCTCTGGTCAATGAGCTTCAAACGTCAGTCCTGACACTCCGCTCCAGGATCAGGACGGTGGAAAGTTACTTTACTTTAAACTCACTTCTGCAGGTTTAGACAATCCAAAAAGAGGTCCCCCTTCTTCTCCTGCTACCGAAGGGGGGTTCCACGATTTTAAATGATGAAAGCCAGTCCTTTAAAGGTGAATTTCTATGCTCTAGTTACGTTATCTTTGCTTTATTCTAACTACAAAGAAACGGAAGGCTGACTTCCTGTTTAGACCTTCCTGTTTCAGTACCAAATTGAAGTAAATTTTAAGTCCAATTCCTCTCTACTGGCCAATCCTTATTTGAAGTCCAATTGTTCGAATTTTAAGTACTCACGGGTGATTCTTTAGATGCCAAATTGTCCCAGGAAAAAGGCAGCACTCTCCGGCAACGGCTATGCGGCTTCGCTCCACGGAAAAAGCAGTAGACTCACAGCACCACGCCACACACCCCTCTTCGCTTCGGAGCCCGTTTATGGGTTCCTTTGTGGGTTGGGGGGCGCTAAAGGTGCCCACCGAGTCCCATGGTCACAGGCTTCATCCGCCTGTGATTTTTTAAAGGGTCCCCGCTTCGCTGTAGCGGAAAAGACCCGTTTCGCGCGGAGCTGGTCCCTCCGGTTCAGAGGGAGTCCGCCATTGCCGATGGCGCCACCCCGGAAGTCTACTTGTTTAACATTTTCAAACACAGTGAGTGAGTTTCTTTTCCACAAACCCACAAAAGCAAACTAATTTACTCAAAACTCAACATTATTTGCTTGGGGAAAAAATGTTATACTTTCATTTTGGTTATGAGAATAACTACTAATACCTACATTAGATCCTTCTCATCCTCTCAATGATAAGTACTTTATAAAAGTCAATGTAGTTATATCATTGCTGTGGAACTTCCTTCTATTAGACACGTGACAAATCTCTGTGTTTCAGGCTTTTCAGAAGACTATATTTACGGTGGTGTTTCAGACATGAAGTTTATTAGTTAGGTAATGGTCTGCTCCAATTACGTTCTCTCTGCATCTGTAAAAAAAAGAACCCCTGCAATGTTGAATTTGTTAAAGTTTCAAATTTCATACTATTTTTATTGTTAGCCAATGTGTGTGGGCATTTGCCCAGAAAATTAGCATAAACATATTCTAAATAATCTCCACCACTATCACAAATGACAAGTTTATACTCTTTGGATTAGAAATAACCACTGCACTTGCTTTTGAGAACCAGTCATTATACTGTTCTTGAATGTTTTGAGCATGAGTGGGGAGATTGCATCCCCACTACAACTTCCACCATCCCTAACCCTTGATCTTACTGACTAGGATTGATGGGAATTTGAGGTCTTTATATTCTGAGGGCTACATTGCTCAAAGATAGGTCTTCTCTTCCTGTATGTTTTTTTCAATGCCTTCAGGTGCTGAAATTTGATGGCAGGTCAAACTTGGTCCTGACTGAGCATTCGGGATAAAAAAACTAGATGAAAGTGATCTAGCAGTTGGGACATTTTGTTGTTCAGCACCCTCAATATTGACAGCATTATTCCCATTCTGATGATCATAGAATCATAGAATTGTAGAGTTGGAAGGGACCCCAAGAGTCATCTAGTCCAATCTTCTGCAATGCAATGAATCTCAGCTAAACCATCCATGACAGATGGCCATCCAGCCTCTGCTTAGAAACCTCCAAGGAAGGAGATTTCACAACCTCCCAAGGGAGACTATTCCACTGTTGAACAGCTCTTACTGTCCAAAAGTTCTTCCCTGATGTTTAGTCGAAATCTCCTTTTTTGTAACTTGAAGCCATTGGTTTGAGTCCTACCCTTCAGAGCAGGAGAAAACAAGCTTGCTCCCTCTTCCATGTGACAGCCTTTGATCAGAGGGCATATATTATACCTCCCTTCATCTGAGGATCATAGGACAGTTTACACTTATAAAAACACAAAAATGTATACTATAGTAACAAACCAAAGCAATACCCCCACAACACTTAGACACACACATACACACACACAGAGAGAGAGAGAGAGAGAGAGAGAGAGAGAGAGAGAGAGATTAAAAGGCCTGGGAGAATGGGAGAAGAGGACTCTCTTTGCCTGGCACCTAAAGATAAGTAATGAAGGTGCTGGGTGAGCCTTCTATGAAGCAAAACATGACAGAATAAAAAAGTTATTTTAGTAATACAACAGTTTACAGTTTACAGTTTAGGAGCCACACAAGGTTGAACGTTGTATGAGCCAAGGCCAGGCAAGAAATCAAGAACTGAGAGCTCTACTATGCTTGGGGAGCAAGTCAGAATAAGCAGGCAATACTCCAAATGGCTAGGTGACTTATATTCAGGGCTTTTTTCCAGCCGAAACTTGCCCGAACTCAGTCCCAGCACCTCTCAGGTGGGTTCCATTGCCATTCTAAGAGAACACGGTCAGTTCCAGCACCTCTTTTTCTAGAAAAATAGCACTGCTTTTACTTTTTGCAGAATGAGTTGTTAGTAAATAAATCTGGTCCAATGACAACAACAGTGGTGAGTCCAACTTTTAAATTTCTAGAGAAGGAATGAAACCTTCTGTGTTGCTGGTGCTGTCTTGCGATCTTTTTAGCCTTCAGTTTCAGACTGTGAATGCCTAATGTTGCACTTGAATCTCAGAACACAGAATGTCTGGTAATTATGTTGTGATGTTTGTGCAGCAGTTATTAAGGGTTGCCAAACATCTTTCAAAGAAGATCAAGCCTTCCAGAGTCCTCGCTGCCCCCACTTAGGCATGTGTTGCCTTTACAGTTTAAAAGAAAGCTGTTCTGCAGAGTTTACATCTCTGGGAAATTACAGTTGAGGGTTTTTTTTATAAAAAAAAAATCAAGGGTCTTGTAAATTATTCTTCATCAATAATCCAAACTGTTTATTAGTCTACCAGCTGAAGGTTAATGGTTAGCAGTCAAGTTTAACAAATTACATGTATATATATTTTGGCCGTGGGGGTGGGTAGAGATAATACAAGCTCAGAAGAAGATATTCTATGCAATTTGGTTGCTGTCACTCCTTTGGAAAGTCCTCATTAACTCTGCAATTGATACACTGATAACCTCATATTGATCTGGTAAATTATGTTGCTTTCTGCTCCATGTATTCAACTTTTCATGTAAATATGCTAATTTATAATGTAGATTTGTCTTATTTATCATCACTTGTTTTATGAACATTACAGAGCTTTTCAAAATTTATAGACTACTGCAGAACACTGTGCCTACATTCTCAAAGAGAAGGGAGTCTGAGATAGATGAGAGCTTCTTAAAGGTAAAATATTGAAGACACAAATGCAGACAATTCCAACAAGAAAGAAAAGTAGGAGGCATCTAAAGGAACAAGTGTGGCTGCATAAGGAGCCTACAGATGAGCTGAGATTAAAGGAGGACCTGTATAAGAGATGGAAGAAAGGGGAAATCACAAAGGAAGAGTATACACAAATAGAAATCAATTGCAAGGAAGGTCAAGCGGGCCAAAACTCACAATGAGCTCAGCCTTTCAAGATAGGTTAAAAATAATTCTTAAAGTTTCTTCAGCTATGTTTGAAGCAAGAGGGAGAACAAGTGATAGGTCCTCAGCATGGGGAAGATGGAGAAACGCTGTTGGGTGACAGAGAAAGTGGAACTGCTCAACTTTGCCTTGTCTTCACCCAAAAGGAAAGCAGTGACTTAGTGATAATAAAATTAATGATGCAAGGCGGAGGCTGCAGCTCAAGATAGGAAAAAAAAGGTGAATTCAAATCTTTAGGGCCTGATGAGCTGAACAAAAAGGGTACGAAAAGGAGCTTTAGGGAAGTGATCTATTTCCCATCTGGGAAATAAGAGCTAAGTTGTGAGAGGTTTCTGTGCGAGGAGGGTATTAAGTTGGTGCTAATATATATATATATATTTAATAGGAGGAATTCCGAAGTGTAGGTTCTACAACACTAAAGGTGCAATTACTACAATGAGTGTAGGACCTCACCTGCAGAGCACAGTGATCAATATTGCTGTATGTGTCTATCTTGTTTAGCTTCAGTAGCATGGCTAAGCTCACCAACACAAAACAGTTGTTTTTAGCAGAGTTGTTTTCCTTGTCACACACAAAACAGACACTCTGTATTTACACACATTCTATATACAAGTTACACGAAGCCTCTTTCTCTCTCCCTGGTGCCAGAGAGGATTCTGTATTTCAAAGTCCTTGCTTGAACCAGTGTCCATTAGCAAGTGCTAAGTCCAGTTGCTCAGAGTCCTGCCGCAAACTCTGTCCTCTAAGTTCTGAAGCCTGACCATTCTCCAACTTATTCTTAGATGATTTCTTCAAGAAGTCTTCACATGAATCCACAGTCCCAACAGATAGGATTCAACAATTCCTGCAGTCTCCCATCATGACCCACACTGTATGCTGTAACCTGAGCTCTTTTATACACGAAGTTACTTGCCAAATATGCCCAGTAACATAGATGCGAAAGTGGGGCATGATTCAGCATTACCAACTCTTGTAGAATTATGTACCTCATGGGTGCATGAGGGGCAGTGCTTTCTATGATGCAAGAGGCCAACACATCTACTCCTCCATAGTTCAATATATAAAGCTATTAAAAAGAGGTTTTCTTCATTTATATATGAATGTCATTAGTCATAACATTACACGACCACAAGTTTCACAATAATCTATTTTGTGGAGCATGGTGGGGGTTTTCCCCCCTGTAAATGTTGTTTTATTCATACTTGCTATTTTAATCAAGTAGCTGCAGTTCCTTCTTTTTACTGCAGGAGTAAATAAATCCTGCATCAACCAAATGAAGAAAGATTTATAAATAAAAGAAATTGAAGAAAAGCTTGTCTGTAATCTGCCAGGCTCCTTGGCTACTTCTAAAGTTGCTTTTGGTATACAATTTTCCTTTCAGAATAATTCCATCTTTTCCACCCCTGCCCCACTCCTCAAGAAGCCCACCTTGGATCCGATTGTTTATTCCCCTTTCTTGGGTAAGGCGGTGGAGAGGGTGGTGGCTGAGCAGCTAAAAGTGTTCCTGGAGGATATACATTATGTGGATCCATTAAATCTGGGTTCAAGAGTGGTTTGGGGTCTGAATCGCCCTTGGTCACTGAAATATACTCGTAGTCGAGTGTGGATTTCATGCTCTTTATTCAGCTCATAGTAGTGAGGAATGAACGTTCCCCCAAATATCTGCTTTATATACATTATTTACACAATGGGCCACACGTGATTGGCTAATTCCTGGATTCTCCTGTAGGCCAATCAGGTTGTGGATTCACTTCCACCTGGAGCTGGATTGGGTGGCTCCTGAGGACCAATCATACTGCTGCATTGTTCTAGAACCAATCGGACTGCTGCATTTTGAATCCTATTGTTCTAGGACCAATCTGCTGCATTTGGATCCTATTCAACTCAGTACATAACAGTCACCCTGATAGATGACCTGTATTGAGAGTGGGATGGTTGTGTGTGTGTGTGGTAGACCATGGTGTGTGTGGTAGACCCCCTGGACTAACTCTATGTGATTGGTATTCAGGGCACTCTTTTAAAATGATTATACTTCTGGAAAAGACGCTGATGTTGGGGAAAGATTGAGAGCACAAGGAGAAGGGGACGACAGAGGACGAGATGGTTGGGCAGTGTTCTCGAAGCTACCAACATGAGTTTGACCAAACTGCAGGAGGCAGTGGAAGGCAGGAGTGCCAGGCGTGTTCTGGTCCATGGGCTCACGAAGAGTCAAACACGATTAAACCACTAAACAACAACTTCTGGGTAGCTGGGTAGTTGGTTAGAGTGTAATGCCAGGGTTGCAGATTCGATCACTGTATGGGACAGCTATGTATTCCTGCATTGCAGAGAGTTGGAAAAGGGTGCCTTCCAACTCTATGATTCTGTGCTCCTATCTCTAGAGGGTTGTGCTCTGCGGCGACCCAGAAGTAATGGAGCGTGTTACTTCCTGGTTTCACTGCTCACGCATGCGCAGACGCTCAAAATGATGTCACACACATGCGCGGAAGTGGTGAATCGCGACGCGCAGATGTGCAGACGTGGGTTGTGTTCGCTTCAGAATGTGAACGGGGCTCTAGAATGGATCCCGTTCGCATCCAGAGGTACCACTGTATATGCACAGCACCGGGAAATGATTAAATAATTTAATTCATACCATTAAATGGAGGGAGGGAGCTGGAGACTCCTCGTGACTCACAAAGAGACCCTCCCCAGGGTCTGAATAGAACTTCAGTGAGGGTGGAGACTGGAGGCACAGTGGGGCTTTGCTTAGGCTGCTCAGTTTCCCCACCTAACAGCTGATGTTCAGGGTAGCAAAGCCACTGCCACCACTTTTCCATGCATAATCCAGTCTCCTGTCAGCCCCAGAGCTTCAAGACCGGTTTTGGATATTTGGGGGGCAATATTCTTGATATCGATTGGAGAGAGAGCAGCAGAGAGGACACTTCAAGGGTGCTTAGAGGGTGCACTCCACTTACACGATTTTCACTTAGACGTGCAGGGTGCCAGAACGTAACACCCATGTAAGTGGGGAATCTCCTGTAATTCTAAACCGCTTAGAGACAATTAATTAATTAATTGATAATAATTACAACACTTGGATCACGAGAAATATTTCACACCCGAAGCTATTTAATATACATATAAAAGGTAAAGCACCCCTGGCAGTTAAGTCCAGTCACTGGAGATTCTGGGGTTGCGGCGCTCATCTCGCTTTACAGGCTGAGGGAGCCGGCGTTTGTCCGCAGACAGCTTCCAGGTCATGTGGCCAGCATGACTAAGCCGCTTCTGGCAAAACCAGAGCAGCGCACGGAAACGCCGTTTACCTTCCTGCCAGAACAGTACCTATTTCTCTGTTTACACTGGTGTGCTTTCGAACTGCTAGGTTGGCGAACTGCCGACCTTCTGATCGGCAAGCCCAAGAGGCTCAGTGGTTTAGACCACAGCGCCACCTGCGTCCACTTAGAGACAATTGTAGTAAATAAATAATAATTACAACACTTGCATCATGAGAAATATTTCACACCCCAAGCTGTTTAATATAATTAAATGCCAAATGACCTTAAATACTGCATTGCAAACTTTACTCAAAAACTTAAAGAGCATTATCATTGTTCCTGCTACCAAAGAGGAAAAAAATTCTTGCTTTGGAGGTGTGGATATCTATTTTCCTAATTCTGAATTTGAAAAATGGAAGATTGTTTACTATGTGCTATAAAGAATTTGGCTGCTTTGTAAGAGAAGTGTTGCACAAATAGCCAAATATTAATCATGAATGTTTACAGGCCAATGGATCAGAAGAATTGACACTGTCCCCAGAGTGGTTTTTTTTAAAGCAGGTATGGTGGGAGGAAGTGATCAAATGCCTCTTAAAAATGTATGAGGTGGGTGCATGTTCAGTGATGCAAGCCATTGCAAAATGTTTGTGATCATGCAAAGAACCTTAGCGGAATGAAATACCTGTGCCTTTTTTGTGGGTGAATAAAATGGTTCATTGTAGCAAACCTTATGAACTGGAACAGAAATCTTGAAATACAGATGTTTATATTTTCTTCCTACAGTCCTCTTTTAAGGCTGAGCAAATGTCATTTCAGAATGGCGGGGAGGGTTTGAAAAATGGTTTATCTCAAAAGATAAATGTTGTTGTTCTTGTTTACAGTACTCTTAACTAGTATTGTGGTAAAAGATCATGAGAACATACACCTAAGGTGTACTGAACTAGGGTTAAAAGGGTAAAAATTCTGGTGGAATTCAACATGACTAATCCAGACGTATACAGCCACAGACTTTGACAGATTCTCTCTTTTATTTTCATTTTAATTTATTATTTTGTTTAAAAACCAATCTCCTTAACTTACATATTCCATTTGGAAGATATAAATAACATTGGAAATAGTGGAGAAATAGCAACGTTAGTAAACCTGTCAATTCTGCTGTAAGTGGGTGACTTCTTGAACCAGCTATGCTACTTCATTGTCAGATGCTGCTTAAGGCTACGGA
This sequence comes from Podarcis raffonei, assembly GCF_027172205.1. NCBI lineage: Eukaryota > Metazoa > Chordata > Lepidosauria > Squamata > Lacertidae > Podarcis > Podarcis raffonei. Next base: position 19,705,978 of record NC_070618.1, read on the forward strand.
TGTCTTTAATTGTGTTGGGAGCAGTATTTGATTCACACATTCAAAATCAAGGAATTGCTGAGGAATAGGCTGGCCCTGTGTCCTACTTTACAGGCAGTATGATTCTATCTGGCAGGCCTATGTTTGAAGAGCTGCCTGATCAAAACCCAGTTTAGAGATTTGGAAGAAGAGGGGCTTTGAAGTTGCACACCAGCACTTAGTACCTGAAAAACAGACAGAGCAAACAGGTCACCTGGTCTCTCTCAGAAAAATTAGCATATGCAAACCTCATGCAGATACGTGTTGCTTTTCCCTTTTCCTTTTCCTTTTTTGGCAATGCATTTTCTCTCTTCTTTTATTGGCAGAAGAGGACCCTGGGGAGAATAGAGACTGATGGGCAACGAGGCATTGGGTGATATCCAACTAAGGCCTTCCACTAGCACAATGATGTTTACTTGCACAATATGACTTTCCCTTCTTCCCGGAGGCTAGTACCCATTGTTAAGTGCATGGTTTTGGTTTAATCATAGAGGTTGTCAAACCCTACAACCCATCTGCACAATACAAATGCCTCCACTTCAGGATTTTATTCCTATGCCTAGATCTGAAAGAAGCAGAAACCAGTGATGAAGGGATTTAAAAAAAATCTCACAGGAGCTGCTGAGTTCAGAATTTTCTGCTTTTTAAAAAAGTGTCCATCACAATGACAAAGAAAAGATCACATGAAGATGGGTGAAGGAACTGTTCTGATAATGCATTTTTTTGTTTTATTGTTTACAAAGCTATGTGTGATCTTGATAATGGACACTGTTTGGACAAATGAATGAAATATTCGTGTTGATGTAGTAAAGGAAAAACATTAGTGCAAAGTAGTCTTTTTATTAGTCTTGAAGCAACTTTCCTGACTTTTTAAGCTGAAAACCAGAATTACTTAAGGATGTTCATTATTATTTTTAGAAAATGTTTAAATAAAAAATGGGTGGCATTCAACTCAAGAGTAGACTCATTGGAATTAATGAACATGGCTAAGTTTGATCTATGAATTCCAATAAGCCTACTTCGAGCAAAACATAGTTGAATACCACCCAATGTTATGAAATGTCGTTTATAATTTGAACTTGATTTTCTTCTTTTTTAAAAAAAGTGGATGATAGTTAAAAACAAACAACTTTCTCAATATTTTCCCCAGCATTCTCCAGATGTGTAGACGATCACAGAATTGTAGAGTTGGATGGGACCATGAGTGTCAACTAGTCAAACCCCTTATAACGCAGGAATCTTTCCCCCCAAGATGGGACTCAAATGTACAACCTGAATTTAAGAGTCTTATGCTCTACCAACTGAGCTAGCCCAGGGAGATGACTCTAGTGGTAAACGAGTGGCAAGAGAGGCAAGATGAAGAAAAGTTTATCGGTGCAATAATTTCTTTTATCCACAGTCCTTCTTGCCTTCTTTCTGCCCAAATGATATTTATCTGAGTGCTCATGCACGTCTACTCTGAAGTGCATGTATATTTTGGGGTAGAAATCCAGATCATGCACATTTTTTTTCCTATTTTTAAATTGCCACTCAGAGGTCAAGATGGCTATACTTTTTTTTATAAAAAACAACAACAAATTAATTAAATAAAAGTATTTAGTAACACTGTTGAAGCAACCAGACTGTGGGTCTCTGAATCTGTATGGATTTTGCAGTGCAATTAGAGCCTAATGGAGCCGTGTAGGTTTGATTTCTGAGAAATTCATGCTCAGATGTCCCTATGTTGTTTAGTCTGTTCACCACCTTCAAAACTGACTCTAGGCTGCTCTCCCCATCTGCCCATCTCATCTTAATGCATAGTATTCTCTGGCTAGCCTATGTTGTCAAAGAGAAAGGTGGGAAGAGAAGGGAATCGAAGTAGTCAGTAGAAACAACTGCCCTGAACCATGTTGTCCTATAATGAATAATCTGTGTTTTATTTAGAGAGCTTCTACTTTTCCTTCAGCTACTGAACGAAATCTTGGATTTGATCATATGAAGGCTGCCATGGGCAATATTCCTAAAGCAAAAACAAAAACAAAAAACCTACCATGTTTTGCTGGAGCTATTGTTGAACGGAGGCATCTCACTGTCTGTACCTCAGGGGTTGGGTCAGCCTCAGGTGCTGAACTTAAGAGTCATGATGGATGGAGCAACAACAGTTTGAAATACTGCTAATATGCCTTTATACTGAGTCAGACCATTGGTCCAGCCAGCTCAGTCTCATATCTGCACTGACTAGAAGCAGCTTTCCACTGATTTGGGAAGGGAGGAAGGCAAATGCAGGGGGTGCGGTTCACACCGTGTGTCAGCCATGAGGGTGGGTGACATCGCCGTGCCACACACACCCCACACTCGCTGCTTGGGTGGCGGGCCACTAGGGATGATGTTGCCGCGGACGGCTAGCGGCACCCCCCAACACTTGCCGCACGGGCGGCTAACGGCGCCCCACCCAACACTTGCCACGTGAGTGGCAGACAACTAGGAACACTTGCCGTGCAGGAGGCTAGCCCTGCCCCCGCAGGCTGGCTAGCCTTGCCCCCGTGCTGCTCCAAGTGCTGGCGCAGGTAGCTCCTCCCCTGCCCAGCCCTGCTTAGAGATCCTAGGGATTGAATTTTGCAGTGTCTGCCTGCAAAGCAGATGCTCTACCTCTGAGCCATGGGCCTTCTTTCCCCTAATGTCCGCCAAGAGTGGATTTCCAATTGGTGCAATTCTCTTCAGAAAGCCATTTCACTATTTCCTGCTGGGTGTGGTGCAGATCTAGGGAACTGCACCATCCCCTGTTTCTGTTAATTATTCCTCCATTTCAAATCCCTTGCCCCTTCTGTTCCAACCTTTATTACAAATCCAAGACACTCACTGTTGTGTTCTGCAAAAAGGAATTGAACATCTGAATATTTATTTTCAGAGAGGATATGAAGAAGAGTTTGGACTTGATATCCCGCCTTTCACTCCCCTTAAGGCAGGCATGGCCAAATTTGGCCCTCCAGCTGTTTTGGGACTACAACTCGCATCATTCCTAGCTAACAGGACCAGTGGTCAGGGATGATGGGAATTGTAGTCCCAAAACAGCTGGAGGGCCAAGTTTGGCCATGCCTGCCTTAAGGAGTCTCAAAGCAGCTAACAATCTTCTTTCCCTTCCTCCTCCACAACGAACACTCTGTGAGGTGAGTGAGGCTGAGAGACTTCAGAGAAGTGTGACTGGCCCAAGGTCACCCAGCAGCTGCATGTGGAGGAGCGGAGACACGAACCCGGTTCACCAGATTACGAGTCCACCGCTTTAAACCACTACATCTGGTTGGCTCTGCGTATAAGGAAGCTGTCAGTTTATGGATAGAAAACCAGTTGTTTTCTCTTGGTTCCCCCCACCTCCTCTTCAAGAGTATTTCAAATGAATATACTTCTATTTAAAAGCCAATATTTAAAAGTTGTCCAAGTGAAATTTCTTTTACAATTCCACTGTGTGATTAAGTAGTTAGGAGGAAACCAACTGTGAACTGATAAGTTCTGATTTGCTTTATGTTGTCCTGAAGATAATTTGAATTATTTGAATAAGCTGGTTATTTGTATCCCATGGAGATGCGCAAATCACACTGGAATCTTTGTTTCAGACAATGCCAGATCTCCTGGTGTGTGCACCAGTCTCAGACAACTGTTGCTCATAAATAAATATATTGGTCACGAGTTACTGTGGAGGTTGTCGTGCTTGTGTAGCATAAAGACCCCGGGTAGACACCAAGGCATGTGCAGGATGTTTTACTGTGAGAAAATATAATGGTGGTGACGAGGTGGGAAATATTTGCATGTGCACACACACACTCTACTTTTCCAGGGTTGAGCAAATATTTAAAATACATTGTGCAATAGGGAACCATACAGTACCCTCAAGCTTTTAATTAATTTAACATATAAAATAAAATATCTGAACTGGGATTTTTGTGTCAAGATTTTGGAAATTTATCTCTACTGTAGCAGAGTTAAATTTTGGCTCCACTGTATCTCAGTTTTGAATCCGTTTGCCATCTTATTCATTGTGCACATCTATGCATGTCTACTCAGAAATCTTGTTGGGTTCAATGGGACATACTCTCATGTATGTTGTTATAAGATTTCAGCAGTACAGAGCAATTCTGTTGTCTCTGTACCCCCACTGCAGAACACACATTACACCACAGCATCTATAAGACAATGCTGAAATGAATGCAAGGCTTTGAGTGCCTCCCACAGCTCCAGCATACAGCTGTCTTCTACTATGCAGATGAATTACCCAATGTTTCAAATGACTTACAATGGGGGAGGGGGAATCACTGCAACTCTGACAATGACTGGTGGGCAATCTGGGACAAGAGGGTCCTTACAGAGCACCAACCTTTTTTTTTTATTTGAGGGTCGCAATTTGTTTCTTTCTAGGCAAGTCTTTGGAGCCATTTCTCTATATACTTAGTGGGGAATCCCTCACCTCTGGAAACAGCTGGTGTAGGGATAGCCCACCTAGGCCCCTGAGCTGTTTTTTTTTTTTTTGTGGGGGTGGGTACAGTCACCAACCCTACAAGTCTTCAGATATCTAAAGGGCTTATACATGGAGGAAGCAGCAAGCTTGTTTTCTGCTGCTCTGGAAGGTAGGACCCCAACCAGTGAATTCACATTACAAGAAAGGAGATTCCAACTGAACACTAGGGATAACTTTCTGATTGGAACAGCTGTTCGACACCAGTGTGGTGTAGTGGTTAAGAGCGGTAGACTCGTAATCTGGTGAACCGGGTTTGCGTCTCTGCTCCTCCATATGCAGCTGTTGGGTGACCTTGGGCTAGTCACACTTCTCTGAAGTCTCTCAGCCCCACTCACCTCACAGAGTGTTTGTTGTGGGGGAGGAAGGGAAAGGAGATTGTTAGCCGCTTTGAGACTCCTTCGGGTAGTGATAAAGTGGGATATCAAATCCAAACAACAACTCCTCCCCCTCTTCTTCTTCTTCTTCAACAGTGGAATGGAGTCTCTGAGGGGGTGGTGGCCTCTCCTTCCTTGGAGGTTTTGAAGTAGAGGTTGGGTGGCCACCTGTTTTGGATGCTTTAGTTGAGATTCTTGCATTGCAGAGGGTTGGACTAGATGACCCTTGGGGTCCCTTCCAACGCTACAATTCTATGATTCTGCAATTTCTCTGTGTATACATAAATGCGAGAAGGACCAAGGATTTTGTTGCCACAAAATCTATTTTCCCCCATCATTTTTGGACACCCAAGGGTTTCCCTGCCCATGCAAGTCTACGGAGCACTAATACTGCACTAGATTATGAAAAGTTTCTTTTGTCTTTTGCTGTTTAAATGTTGAAGTGATGTCTGGTCTGATGAGGGTCATCTTCTAGCAAACCACACAGATTTAATATAGAATGCACTTTAACTAAAAAAGTTGAGATTTATGTTGTTTACTTTTCCCTTACTGTTACACAGCAATTAAAGCTAAGGAATGACTGCATGATAAGTAGTAAAATAGATGCTCTCAGTCATCTCATAAAATATTTATGCTGTTTTATAATACAGTATAAGATGATACAGAGCTGAAAAGAGATTGGCAATAGGAGGTTATTCTTAGAACAAAGCATCTGTGTTTATAAAGCCTTTTTTCATGACATCAGCAGCTAGATTTAACTAGGGTTAATGCAGAAATATTTGCTATTGATTCAGTATTGAAAAGATCACGGCAGCATAATAATTCACTTAAAAGTACATAGGAGGGTCCAGTAATTCATACAGTATGATTGAAATCTTGTTGTAATACAAAGCAAGCAGATTTTAACCATTAAAGAAGGCCAGCTGCATTAACAGTCATCACTACACATTTAATAATGTTTGCTTTGCAAAATATTTTTTTTACGCATACTAGTCACATTCTGAAATTAGGTTCAGGCACTTTACATTATAGCTCTGTATCTATAAGCACTAAAGCAGTGTAGTGGCTCTCAGCATGTGGAACATTTTGGAGAACAATGAAGAGAGTAAACACTTTTTTCCCACCCTTGCCGACTGCAAAATTTATTTCTGCAAAAACAATCCCGCTGTCATTTATTGCCTGGCATCTAGCCTGTTATGTACTGAGTTGAATAGGATCCAAAATGCAGCAGTCTGATTGGTCCTAGAACAATAGGAGCCAAAATGCTGCAGTCTGATTGGTCCTAGAACAATAGGATTCAGAATGCAGCAGCCTGATTGGTCCTAGAACAATGCAGCAGTATGATTGGTCTGCAGGAGCCACCCAATCCAGCTCCAGATGGAAGTGAATCCACAACCTGATTGGCCTACAGGAGAATTCCGGAATTAGCCAATCACATGCAGCCCGTTGTGTAAATAATGTATATAAAGCAGATACTTTGGGGGAACTTTCATTCCTCCTCACCACTATGAGCTGAATAAAGAGCATGAAATCCACTCTCGATTCTGAGTATATTTCATAGCCTTTTGCATGCTGTGCTGGTGTTTGGGACAGAACTGGGTGTTCGACTGTTTAAGTCTGCTCAGCCTTTTCCCCAGCTTTCTGTGGTTTTTTTTGCAGCACCCACCCTCCTGCCTTTTATTCATCCCGGGTATTTGCTGATCTTCCTTTTGGGGTTCTAAGTAGGATTTCTCTCCCTGTAGGCTGATTGGCCTTACTGGCTAGTTCCTTTTCACCTACTCTGTACAGTATTGCTTTTGTTGCAGGTGTTTTTGCAGGTGATTGCTTTTAAATTGGTTAACTGGTCAAATCAGCAGGTAGGTTATCCAGTACTAGTTAAGATTTGGTCGGCATCCTTAGGGACCTTTTAAGATTGTAATTCCGAGACTTGCTTTCAGAGCTGTGGGACCTGCTGACAGCTTAAGGGGTGCCTTTGAAGCCAGCCTGTTATACCCACTTGGAGCTGTCTGCATTAAAATTGCATGCACTTTGTATGTGCTCTAAATGTAAAATACAAACTTTTCCATGTTTTTCATAGTACTCATTTGTGAAATACATATGTTGCAGGTATCTTTTATGGCAAGCAATATTTTTTGTGTGCACTTTTTGCAAAATTTGAAGTGTGCAATCTGGCTGCAATTCAACTGAATTCTACCCAGAGTAGGCATATTGAAATTAATAGCGCTAAACTAGTTATTCAGAATATGAATAACATTAGATATAACTCGAACAGTTGCTAAGGCTTGAACTTTTGGTGCGTTTTCAGTGTGAGCACTTGCAAAAGGACGTATTGACTTATCTTGGAATAGGGCACACAGCCTTGGCTCTAGTGTAAATGATGGGCACTGTGTTAGTTTGCTCTTGGGAATTCTGGGATTGTCCATGGTGGGAAAAGATTTTTTCGGGGTCTTAGAAAGCATCTTCTTCCTTCCACTGTCTTGTGCATGGGTAGGCAAACTAAGGCCCGTGGTCCAGATCTGGCCCAATCACCTTCTAAACCCGGCCCACGGACGGTCCGGGAATCAGCGTGTTTTTACATAACTAGAATATGTGCTTTTATTTAAAATGCATCTCTGAGTTATTTGTGGGGCATAGGAATTCACCCCCCCCAAAAAAAATAGTCCGGCCCCCCACAAGGTCTGAGGGACAGTGGACCGGGCCCGTGCTGAAAAAGTTTGCTGACCCCTGGTCTTGTGCAAAGAGAGGAAGGCAATGGTGGCAAATGAGCATTTGAAAAAAAGAGCACTTTTGTATTGATCTGGGTACAGCAATATATGCCGTTTTGTATACAATTTCTTTGTAATATAATGTACTTCAGAGGCTACATTCCAACAGCGTTAAAAGCTCTTGTGTCTATTAAAATCAATAGGCTTAGGGGTGCATAACTCACCTTTGGGTTTTGAACAGCAAAGTAATGCACTCCAAACTGTTCCTCTGATACGACATGTTGAAGAAAAAGGAGCAAATTCTGCTGCTTTCAAACTCTTCCCATGCTTGCAACTTCAGCTGCATGGCAGAGAAACAGAATAGTGACGACTTCCAAGTATTTAATTCTACTTGACTTTGTTTTCACTTGACTTACTCCTATCATGAGAAGCATGATAGATTTTCCTGAAGCCTCTTACTGTGGTCTGTTCCTAAATTTTAAAATGATAATTGTAATTATAATAAACGACGTGTAGTTTACCATGCATAAATCAGTGAACAAATAAATGGACAGAATCCAAACAGAGTAGAATGCAGCCTACACTTGAGGTTTTTCTAATAATTTAGACAGAAGGCATGAAATATTTAACATGTAGTATTGGCTGAGGAGGTAGTTAAAATAGATTTCCTATACAGAAATCTAGGAATAATCACTGCGAAGCAACTGAGAGTCCAGAACAGTATTTTCTTTTCACACCTCTCCTTTGTCCTCCTCCCACCTCCACTGTACCCCTTAGCCGAAATTCAGTATTCAACATTATGCCAGTAATCTGTGGCAGAGTGAATGGATATGTGATAAATTGTCTTTTGAAGTTTATAAGGTGCTTGTCCGTAAAACAAGAGAAAATATTTTCCTCCCCATTACTCTGTTCCTGACATTCCTGGCTGGTGGGCTATCTAGAAGCTGTAAACACCTCTTTGCTTTTTAGCACAAAGTCCCATACATCCATTTCAAGGTTTTACAGCCATAATAGCAAGCAAACAAAAAACCCTGACTGCCTACATAAACTGGAGTGGGCTGAAATGTTGTGATTTTGTTTATTGCTCTTTTACTGCAGTGGTCAAATAGTTCCTTTGAGACCAGACACTGGTACTCTGCCATCTGTACACTCGATGTTAGACAACTTGTATCAACTGAAGCACTGTGACAAATATTTATAACGAGCATGCTAATTAAATGAAATGCCACTATTCAGAATTGTGGAGGATATAAGATTAATGGCAAATTAAAAATAACTTGTCATCTTTGTTCTAATAGATAATGATGTTGCTATCATGAGAGACACTGACTGTATTCCACTAGGGGTGAGCTGAAATGGGTTTTTTCCATCAAATAATATTCTTGCCGGTGTTGAAAGGCAAATCAACGTGTTTCCCTATTCAGAAAAGTCTTGTCTCTTGACTCCAAATAGGCTTCATCTGCACTCAGTAATAAGTATTCATGGTGAGATTTAGCAACATGATCAGTCCCAGAAGCACTGCTCTTTTCCTGACTAAGCTGTGCCTTAGCTTTGGGGTTACACACCCTCCAAGTGTCCCTATTTTCCTGGGATAGGTCTGGAATTCTGAAAGCTATTCCGGCTTCTGATTTTCCCTGCCAGCAGCTCCTCAGCTGCTGAGCTTGGGAAGGAGGATGAGCCAGTGCAGTGGTGGAGAGGAAGCATCCTGTTGCTTTCCCATGGCTGCTTCTGGTAGCGCTCCTCCCTTGGGCAGCTTGCAGTGGCTGCTGGAGGGCGGATGAGGAGGAGGAGAGGTTGGGGCTGCCAAGGCCCAACCTTATGTAACGCACCAGCTCTGAGGTGCAGATCAGTGGCGTAGCGTGGGGGGTGCAGGGGGGCCAGCCGCACCGGGCGCAACATCTGGGGGTTAGGGTTAGGGGGCACAAATCCACGGGTTAGGGGGCGCAAATTACTTGCCTTGCCCCGGGTGCTGACAACCCATGCTACGCCACTGGTGCAGGTAGAGGGCAGGGCCGCCCTGGGAGAGGAGTGCAAGGAGTCTCTATTTTTTTTAATGCTTTGTGCATCCATCTCTAATCTTGCCCGTTTCTATTTTATTTATTTATTTATTTATTTGGTAAATCTACCAAAGAATAAAATAAACCAGGAATTAAGAGGTTTTCTAAGGGTGGTGGAGAGTGTGTATGCTGTGTCCTGTTCTTTAATGCCAACACATTTACTGAACACACTGAGAGCCAGTGTGGTGTAATGGTTAAGAGCGGTGGACTTGTAATCTGGTGAACCAGGTTTGCTTCCCCGCTCCTCCACATGCAGCTGCTGGGTGACCTTGGGCTAGTCACACTTCTCTGAAGTCTTTCAGCCTCACTCACCTCACAGAGTGTTTGTTGTGGGAGAGGAAGGGAAAGGAGATTGTTAGCCACTTTGAGACTCCTTCGGGTATTGATAAAGCGGGATATCAAATCCAAACTCTATTAAATATTAACTGGGTGGTGGGATGGGTCTGAACTTAAAAAAGCAGGGAGAAGCAATGGCAGTAAACGCTTTTAAATGAAGAGCAGATGAACGTTTGAAGTTATCTGCTACCCCCAAACAGTACTTTTCACCTGGAAAATGAAATGGTTGAGCATTCAGAACATTCACGTTAATGAGGTGACAAGCCACATTGCTCATGCGGCAGCTGTTTTGGACAGAGGAACCAAAGGTCTTCTGCTCTCTACTCTGAGCAGCGGTAGGGAAGGCACCCAAACATGGTGATGAGTCTGGGGCTGCCTGCTCCTCCCTATGCTATTGCAATAGAAATGGGACCATTTCTGGCCCAGAAGGGGCAGATTATCCACCTCCCCCCCCCTGCAGACTGATAGGTAGGTTGCTGTGGGTCAAATGTGGCAAAAGCAGAGTGGCAAAAGCAGGTGCATTGTAGGCACACCACAAACATCATTGGACTGAGAGTGTGTGGCCTGGCAGCTCACAGTTATGGATACTCCTGGCATGCCAGAGTCCAATTTCTGGGGACACAGTGCTTATTGGTCTGCCTGGCTGTTTTTGCAGTGTACTGAGCAGACACACAGGTCACCTGATAATGTCATCTACACTCTGATGAGATGTGTTGCATTTCTAATTTAATCACAGCATACCCACCCCCCAGAAACTTGTGCCTATACGTATAATTCATAATGTGCCAATTTTATGTACATCAGTATCCTCTTTTTTGGGGGTGAAGCATTTTTCCTCTCTCTCTTTTTTTGGGTGATGTATTAGTGCTCTGCTTACTCCCTAGTTAGTGCATTTAGGATTGCTGCCTTAGTTATTTTTTTCTGAATATCTTAAGAAATTAGGGGTGCAATTAGGGAAATGTACTTGATTTTATGTTCACAACAGCCTTCTGTGGTATAGATTAGGCCTGAAAGAAAAGCTCACATTACAGTGGCATATGACTTGATAAAAAAAGTCTAACATCTACTATTATGACCAGCCCTCTTTTGTTTCCAAAAATGATAATGAGGAAGAAAAGTCAATGACTATTCATGACAGCAACAGCTATGTAATGGGAAATGTTTTATTGTCATGCCCTGTGTCTTTCACCCCTCTTTGTTCCCTCTTGCCTGCATTTGAAAGAGCCCTTCTAGGACCCACTTGTCCTCTTCGCATGTCTTTCTGTCTTATCTATGACTTCTGCTTTCTTTCTCTCTTTGTTAGTGTGTGTCTCTTTCTGTCTGTCTGCTTTCACTTCCTGCTCTCTCTCTCTCTCTTTCCATGTGAGAGAGTAACAGAGAGCGAATTGATAGGATGCTCTTTTAAAAGAAATATTAACAAAAGCAGCACAACATGTAACTGGCAATGCAGGGCACACGACTGAAAATAAAGCAATGACTGTACATTATACAATAAAGAAAAAAAAAATACTTTTCAGGGAGCCACTCCATTGGGCGGTGTAAGCTGCCAGGGCATCATAAGTTGCATTCAATCTATTAATAAAGCTTACAAGGTAAAGGTAAAGGGACCCCTGACCATTGGGTCCAGTCGCGGACGACTCTGGGGTTGTGGTGCTCATCTCGCTTTACTGGCCGAGGGAGCCGGCGTACAGCTTCTGGCTCATGTGACCAGCCACTTCTGGCGAACCAGAGCAGCACATGGAAATGCCGTTTACCTTCCCACTGGAGCTGTACCTGTTTATCTACTAGAACTTTTACGTGCATTTGAACTGCTAGGTTGGCAGGAGCTGGGACCGGGCAACAGGAGCTCACCCCATCATGGGGATTCGAACCGCCGACCTTCTGATCGGCAAGCCATAGGCTCTGTGGTTTAACACACAGCGCCACCCGCTTACAAAGCTTACAAAGGGAAACCAAATTTGATCAAAGTCGTCATGTTTTGCTGTGCCTCTTATTACTCTGCAGTGATATGTTAGATGTCCCACACTCTTGACTGCAAGTATTTCTCAGAGGCATCCTCTGGGGCAGGCATGTCCAAAGTCCGTTTCGGGGGCCTAATGCGGTCCGCTGGCCGATTTAATCTGGCCCCTGTAGCAGTATATGTCCTGGGGTAAAATCCTTAAAAAAGCTCAATAACTTCAATCCTAAGAAAAGCTCAGCAACTTTGGTTGGCCCTCATGCATGTTCACTTCATCAAATCTGGCCCTCTTTGAAAAAAGTTTGGGCACCGCTGCCTGAGGTTTTCCAGCTTTGAGCGCCCTCGAGCCAAGTTGCCATCAGGAGCAAGGAAACCAAATACTTATGGTATTTATGGTGTACTAATGGGTTGATTGGTAATAGTACTGCTGGGAAGTGAGATCTGTTATATTAGATACCCCAAACCATAATGGTTTGATCACATTGCATTACCGCCACATGTGTAAAAAATTACCTTTACCACCACAGTAATGCCATCATTGGGAAGTTGCTCTGTGCTTTCTCCACTTTGATCCTTGTTTCCCAGTTCTGAGTGGCTCTTGTAAAACAAAGCTCTGGGTTTTCCTATTAACTGTAATGGAGAATCTGAAAAAGGCTTATCCTGGCCACTGAAAGGTAATCTAAGTAAGCCATTTGAATTGATCGTCATCAATACTTAGAAATACATGTATGAAACAATGTTAAAAAGCATGCCTATCTAGGGCATTCCAGTGAACAGGCCTTGAAATAAATAAGTCAAACTTCCACTAAGTTGGTGATTTCGCCTCCACCCCATATTACATATTATTGAATTTCAGACTGGAAATTTCTGTATTGCAGAAAGAAACTATTCAGCTCCTTCTAAATCTGCTTAGTTTCTTTTCTCCCACCACCCCCTGCTTACTTGGTACAGATTGCCTTTCTCTTTATTATATAGCCATTAATTATAAGAAAGAGATACTGATCTTAGTATTTATCCCTGCACTACCTTCAAAATAACTCACACTGCCTGTGAGCATTCAAAGTAGTGCATATCACTAGATATATAATTATTCAGTACTAGATTACTTTTGGATAATTCACAGCAAGTGGCTAATTCAGCCATCCCCAATGCAGAAACAAGCACTCTAGTTTATATGCTACCATTATTATATGTTTTATAGAAGTGTATTTGCTGTGCTTTGTATTTGAAAGGATTAAGCCTGCTTTCTGCAGATGTTCTGTATCTGTAATGCAAAGATGGTAAGGATGTCATTTCAATTCGAGGGTTAAAGTATACCTTGTTGTCAAGAGGATGAACGACTTCATTATGACTGCAGTGCATGACTGAAGAAAGGAAGGTCTGGAGAGCAGAGGGGAGACTTACTGAGCTTGGAGGATAAGTGCTCCTTGGAACAACTGATTTGTCATTGATAACCAATAAATCATTCCAAGCAGGACATATTCATGTTTTCCAGAAAATCCATGCGGCAGTCAAGGAGTTGATGAAGTGAGTCATTCTGCTATTTTGCAGTGCACAAATTGTGGCAATTAGTTTGCGGTCCCTATAAAGGGGCTATGGCTATGTCACTTAGGAAGAGAAAATTACCAATAATGCATATTCTGAGCATTTCCTTCTTATTTAATCCAGTGCAAATCAGTGAGAAAGATTACTGACTCTGCCTTTTTACTGTGAAGAGGGCATTTCTTGGAACACGTTAATTAGATTTCATTAATTATTCATGTTATTTCCATAGAACAGGTGTTCAACATGTGTAGGAGCCATTTAATCAAAAAGTGGATCCTAAACCAATTCATGATTTGGTTTAATTAGGGACACTACTTAGTATGCAATAGTTATTTTATTTTATTTTTAAAATAGACTGGACATACATTATTTCTCCCAGCAGGAAGATATGTTTTCAATCTATTTGATGTCAATGCACTTCTGCTGTGAAAGGCTTCTGTAATTCATTCTTTTGTTAAGCGTTTGCAGTTATTATTTTTTAACTGGGTCACTGCATTCTATGTTGGTACAGTTTTGAATCATCAGAAAGGATCTTTTTAAAGAGATAATAATGGTTTGTGGTCCCTGATTTTCCAACGCCTTGTACCTGCCTGGTTATGTACCCCAAAGAGAAACAGGTAGCCAATGTTTCTTCAGAGATTCATTAGTGCTGAGAACACTCTCAGCTGACACTCATGTCAAAGACTATGCATAGCACAAAGCAATAGAAAAGAAGCAGCCCCAGGTTTAGCACTCAAGTTTCTCTTAGAATTAAATTGAATTTAAAGTGCTTTCATGTTCAGAATATTATGGATAGGTCTCCAAGTTCACTTACCACAGTTGGTAACCTCTTACAGTGTTATAAACAACATTAGCGCCTGGTGATTTTAGGGAAATAGTATTGTTCGCCACCGCAGCATATACACAATAGTACACAGACCTCAAAATGATTATTTTGTCTTCCTTTGATTGTGACGGAATAGTCTTTTCCATGATTCAACCTAAATAAAGACTGCCATGTTTTGTTCCTCCTACTATTTATGTGTCTCATACAGTCATTGGATCATAGAGTTGTAGAGCTGGAATGGACCCTGAGGGTCATATAGTCCAACCCCCTCCAATGCAGGAATCTCAAGTACAGCATCCATGACAAATGGCCACCCAACTTCTGCTTAAAAACCTGCAATGAAAGAGAGTCCACCACCTTCCGAGGCAGTTCATTTTGCTGTCGAACAGATCTTACTATCAGAAAGTTCTTCCTTGTGTTTAGTCAGAAGCTCCTTTCTCTCCTGGAGCAGAAGAAAACAAGCTTTGGATGATTATGTTGTGTATTTGGAGCTTGTGTGCAAAGGCGCATGAACGTAATGGATTAATAATTAAGATAGTTTTGAAATCAGCCCAAAATAGTACGTTTCCCCCTTCATCCCCATCTCTTCACATCCTTCCCCAGACAGAAGTCAAACAAGCTGTCTGAGAGTTCTTTCGAAAATCTGTATCAGTGCTCCCTAATTTATGCCTGACAGCATCCTATCTTGCAACATGAGTAGAGTTTGCTGCTAATGTTGTTAGGTTTCCATCAGTACTTCACAGGAACTAATTGACATGGTGTGATATTGATAATACCCTAGAATCCTGACAATGATGATAGTGTATGCAGCTAGCTGGCTGGCTGGCTGGCTAGCTAAACAAACAAACAAACAAATAAACGTAGTTTCTTCTTGCTTCAGCTGTTCTCCCCCCTCTCCTTGCACCTGGTGAGTTCATTTGATCAAATACATGTTACATTTGAATAATACTAATAATAAATGAATAATAAAGAAAAGAAAACTTATGTGTACAGGTTATGGAATATGATTAAGACAGTTTCTGGTTGGGGGCAGGAGATGCAAAATTGAGCAGTCCATGACTTCTGTGGCCAGCATGTTGGCTCATTTCTGTACTGTAACACCGGGCGATCTAAAGAAAAAGATGTGTTGCCATCCAGTATAACATAATAGCCATTTTATGAGCAACGTATGTGACTCAACTAATTTACCTCTTGGTCAGAAGTGCCAGCTTTCAAGGGCAATGGGGGTGGGTGGGCTCAACATTGCGTTGTCCCCCAACATACCAGGACGTTGGGAGAAGCTGGAAACGGAGCCAAACATGGTGGCCATGTGGCTTCAATGGTCAGTGGCTCCTCCTCCTCCTGGCGCCGTTACCAGTGGCAGGCTGTTTTGACCATCCTTCCTCTCCATGGCAGGAGGAGGAGCCGGCCACTGGAGCTGTGCCACTGCTCTCCACCTCTGCACTCTGACATGGGGGGGACCATCACCCACCCCAAAAATATCCAGGGGCCCAAAAGGGCTTAGCCCCCAGGAGCTGGCTCCTCGGCTCTCAGTATGAAGACAAATCATTTGAATAAAGCTAATGATTCTGTAAAGTCCTGGCAATCCTGTTGGAAGTCAACAGCATCGCAGGGACTGATGAGATGAGACAGGTGCTTGACATGATCACTTGCCAGTGTCATTTCTGGTATTATGAAGCCTGGCTGGCTCCCTGGCATTCTGAGAGGCTGCAAAGCAAGCCAAATGACAACCAGAGCACGCCTCTCTTATGTGTTAGCGTGGGCAGCGAAGAAGTGAACTTTCCAGCCTTTACTGCACCCTCAGGCAGCTGGGTGGTTGAGCTCTTTCTGGCAGTGTAGAGATTGCTGACTCTCATTGTGGAGGAACGACCCCTGAAGCTCTCAGAGAACCACTTTAACCAACAAGCTTCACGTTCTGAGGGTGAGTCACTTAACTTCAGAGAGGCCTTGACTTCACAACTGTTGAAGTGTCCAGTGCCACATCCTGTGCTGCATTTGTGCAATCACTTTCCATTTATGTTTCCTGAATACGTTGACAAGGTGCTTGCAGCTCTGCCTCTGACCATTCGACCTATTGATTCCTGTTCTCCTTGGCTTATTAAATCTAGCAGAGGAGATTTGACTGGTTGGATCTGCAGCATGGTTAACATTTTATTTTATGAGAGACCAGTCCCATTTTCTCACTGAAAGCCAAGGTGGCCTTGTTACCTAGGAGTGCATTTTACCAGTTGCAACAGCTGTGACAGGTCATGGACCAGGATAGCTTGAACACAGTAGTCCAGGAATGGGTAAATTGGACTATTACAATGCACTGTGTGAGAGGCTTTCCTTGAGGTTAGTCTGGAGAATCCAGTTAGTGCAAAATTATTGTGAGATCCTATCAGCATATTATACATCTACTCAAAGATCTGCAGTGGCTCCTGATTTGTTACCAGGCCAAGTTCAGGAAGGGAAGATGGTTAAGCTCTTCTCAGTTGATAGCCTTTAAGTGTTCCATCTAATTTGGCTGGCCCCTAGCATTGTGATGAAGTATGTCAGCTTTAAGCTGGAAGTCCTAGTTCAAATCCCCATCAGCCAAAAGCTCACTGGGTGACTTTAGATAATGCCATATCTAGAAAGGATAGCCACCATTTCATAGTACAAGGAAGTATGGCAAATTTGTCAGACTTCTTAACTATGCACCGGCTCCCATTTAGACTGTCAGTTCAAAAGTATTAGGAAAACAATTTTCAGAAACTGTTCTACGTAGCTGCCAACAATAAATAATATAGAGTGTATCTTAACAGTTCAAGCATCAAACTAAAAAGACCCACTGAAAATATTACATGCACTGATACATAAAAAATGCCCACAGTGTGGTTCAGCTCTGCCTTAGATGAACTTTAAATGAGAAATAATTCTAAAAGTAAGATCCATCTACTGAGAAAGCACACACTCTAGCTGTCATGAATTGATGTCTGTACACTGAGAGGGCATCTATCCAGCAAAGCACTGCCTGTGTAAGGGGAGCTGGGACATAATCCAATCTGTCATTGATCAGGGTCCTGGCTGTGCAGAGTTTAATACTTCAGAAGTAAGACCTTGCATTTAATGTGCTGCAGTGCTGGCTTCCAGGACAAAAAAACCCCACCACATTTGGCTGATATAATCCCCCTGTTGACAACATACCCAGCAAACTGGCATTCTATACCAACTATGATATTCAAACAAATTTCAAGGAAAGTTCCAAACAGAATGCATTGCTCTGATCTGCCCTGAAAGTGGTGGTAAATGCATTTTTGCATTAGAATTAGTGTAGCCACAAATCAGTTTACATCATCACCATTTTAACACACACACAATTCTGTGCAGCATTTTTGACATCAGTATTCTAGGCTTTGAATCCTACATGCTAAGGGGTAGAGAACCAATCTTCAGGCTAGGAACCTGTGACCCTCCGTATGTTGTTGGACTCCCAACTCCAGCACCAACCAGTAGGGACAATGGACAGGGATGCTGGGATTTGTTTCCACCAATTTGTTTCCAGGTACAATTCAAGCGCCAATTATAACTTTTTAAATCTTTAATTGTCTTGGGTCCAGCACACCTTTGGAAGACACAGGTCTGGCAGTCACCTGGAGTGAGAACAGGGGACTGTGATTCATCATAGGCATTTTAAAAAAGGGGGTGGGGAAAATAGTAATTAAAACAAAATAGCATGGTAAATAGAGGTAAGCCTGTTCCTCTTCCATAATTGAAACTTAAATTGGGGGGGGGGTGGAGGAGAGAATAAAAAATTGTTTCAGCATCTTGATCACTTTTAAACACAATTAATTCAATCATTTGTTTGTTTTGCTCCATATGCATTTTAATACATTGTATTCCCCTCCTCCTTTAATTAGAGAGTCTAGAGAGAAATTGTGGATACATTTATGCACCACACTTAGTCACCCACATGCAACTCTCTAGATATACGAAGTCAGGAACACAAATTGCAAGAGTACAAGTCCCTGAAACAATCTGAATTTAAGTAAGCAAGATTCCAGGTTCTTCTCACAGTGAATGTCAAACCCAGTTCAGTCATAGAAGTAGCCACGTAATGTTTGTTTCATATCCAATGGCTGTGTGCTAGGTCACTGTGTGTGTAGCAGTTTACCTTGTACCACCCACTTACACCCACTTTCTTCTGTATCACAATTTTACCCCTTCCCATGTGTACTCAGAAAGCTACTGGATGGCTATGAGATGACCATTTCAGAAAGGGATAGACAGCCATCTTAAGTAGTGGTAACATTCACAATATTCATTTGCATCTGCTCATGCAGACAAAGAGTCCATATCTGCTTTAGAGTGAGTTTGCACTCGTAAGTTGTATCTTTATTTTTTAATTCACAGCATTCATCCACTCATGAAAGACCTCAGGTGTGTGC
The DNA here is from genome assembly GCF_027172205.1 of Podarcis raffonei. Taxonomy (NCBI): domain Eukaryota; kingdom Metazoa; phylum Chordata; class Lepidosauria; order Squamata; family Lacertidae; genus Podarcis; species Podarcis raffonei. The sequence continues at coordinate 19,724,694 of NC_070618.1, forward strand.
CAGTACCTTAGGAATTCTGGCACTACAACTTACGTGGTTGAATATATTGCGTGACCAGGCAGCGACCGCTCCAGGGACCACCAGAAAGGAATAATGACTCATGACAACGTGTTACGGAATTAAAATTTGGCCACAACTTTATTAAACTCTCAAATGTAGGAAGACCTTGACTTAGGCATTGGGCATGTATCCCTCCCAACCCCCAGCAGGGGAAATTGGGGCTCCTCGGGGTAAATGGGATATGGGGGTGCTCTGCGAGACCTAAGTGTAGCAGGCAGCCCACCCCATATCCCCGCACGTAGGGTAGTTCACTGACAACCTTTCAGTGTATGGCCAGTGACACCCATATGGGTGACAACCCCTTTAAGAGGGGACCCTGGAATCGCCGCTGCAGGTGGGGGGACATGAGTCATCACTTCACACACACACACACACACACACACACACACACCCATTTTAGGGAAGAAAAGACTAAAGGATTCCACCCAAGGCCTTAAACTGCCAAAGTTGTGATGAATTGCTACGGAGAAGACAAAACCTGACAATGCAGGAAAATTTCTTCCTGGCTCTTCAACAGCAACCAGTCCAAAGACTGTAGCAGCGCCCGCTAAACAGGAAGAAAAAGTTAACCTGTAAACAAGAAACATTAAACAAAGTGACGCTTGGGTGGGTGAAGCTCCTAAGCTGACTGCCTGGCTGCTGTTGGCTCCGCCTCCTATTTATGCAACTGGCCCCACCTCCCAGCCGTGAAACTTGACTACTGGGGCTGGGCCTGAACCCCCAAAGAACAGCACTAAGAGGCAGGCCAGCCCATACAAATGGGTAAGTTCCCTGGGGTCATAAGCACCATGCATGATCTAGCAAAGTGCACCCAAAGTGTGAAGTGTGAGTGCTCATTTTAGAACACTGGTCCTCTTTTTTGTTGCTTTTAAGTAGAGATTGTTGGGCTGCTGTCTCTCGCTTGAGATTGCCCATATGACTGGAGATTGCCCATATGACTCTTCCAAATGCGACATACAGCAAACCGTAGGCTTGGTTGCTTCCTCCAAATCACCTACTTTTCCACAGAGAATGCCTTTAATATTCTAGATCATTTGTTCTTTATCTGTTGAAATCTTTCTGTCAAATATGTTAGTGGAAGTCAGGAAGGCTAATGTGTGATTTATTTTCACATAATGTGTGTTACCTATATGACAGTAAATCTCCAATCGGGAAGGTCTAAAATTGTCAGAAAACCTGTTCTGGGAGGCAACGGAGAACTCAAAACAGAACCTGTGAGATGTCTGTTTAGCATGTTTTTTTTTATTTAAAAAAGGGATGATATATGTAAGAGTAAACCAAACCGTGCGTGCATGTTTCTTAAAGTTTGTGCACATTTTTGAGCAGTAGTTATGTGAAAGAATTCATTGCCCTTGGTTACTCAGCCCTTGTGCTTTTTGGTTAGGATTGACAGCTATGCTGAGCGATGCTAATTCGAGTAACATTTTCACAACTGTAATTTGTTGTCCCAGGCACTATAGCTGGATGCTTATAATTTGCCACATAAACTAAATTTAAATCAGCTATAAATTAATGAACATATCTGCATAATTTGGAGGAAAATTAGATCAAACATAGCAAAACATTTTATTTAAGATACCACAAAAGCTGTATGTGTGTGTGGAGCGTTTATAAAGACAGACCCAGATGCAGCATAGTTGGGCTAATACACCCCCCCCAAAAAAAAGGAATTGGTTCTGAATAGGAAAACACTGCAGCGGCTGCAGCCATCCGCCCACCCCCATGCCTCAGGGGTCAAATCACTGCATAGTATCCTTTTGTGATGGTGCACTGAGCATTTTGTGGCGAAGGAAAGAATAGCTTCTCCAGGGTCTGGGCTGGATGCTTCGGTACTGAGTTCCCTTGCTGCTAGCATTTCCAGGTCAGCAGCTTTCCAGACCCTGAGACTACAGGGCCCAAACCTGAGACTTGGTCTCGGGCAGCATCCTGTTGATGTCATGTCGGCGGTCCCCCAGTGATGATGTTAAGCACGACACATTAAGCACTAATCACAGTCACTGGGAGCATGCCGGTCAGAAAAAGCAGTCTAGCAAATCAGCAAATAACTCATTGGTTGGCAATTAAGATGGAACCCTTAGCTAAAGAAGTGCTCCCAGTGAACTGATCTTTCATTCTCATGTGGTTAGGGAACCTGGGTAGGAAAGGTACTGTTGCCCACCTGGAGATTCAAGTCCCGTCCCCCCCCGGAGAGGGGGAAAACACAGGTGAACCTGGAGACTTCAGGTCAACCCTGAGGAGTCTTGCAACCCTACTTGCTGCTTGATCCTGCTGCCCTTCATGAGCTTACCAGGTGGCAATGGGAATAAGTGGCAGGGACAGTCAGGATTGAAGCATCTCGTCCCTCTTCCTTCATTTTTTAAAAGCTAGGCATGGCGCAGAGTGGAGAAGCACCAGGCCATTCTCCTTCCCCCACCAAATACCCAATTTCAGCATCTCAGAGAGATGCTGTGCCAGGGTGGAGCTCAGAGGGGAAAGAGAGGCCCTTTGCCTGACCAGGCACTTTCCCACCTTGTGCTGGGCCCAACAATTTAAGAAATACAAGTAGAGTCAGGTGTCTAACTCTGTATAAGGCAGATTCCTTTGTTCCCAAGCAAAGGCTTCAGTAAATACCCTGCACTCTTAGAGGGCATGCTGGAATTGATCCTTTAATAGACTGACAGAGCTGGCGCTTAAACATTCAGGCCCACTTCACATGCATGACCTTTCAAGTACTTTTAAAAAAGTGATAAAAATAAATAAACGCATGTCTCTTGTCATTCTCCACCAGTGTTTTCACAATGCACTGGCTTGCATTTTTTTTTTTACTTTTAACTATAGTGAAGGCTGAAATCCTATACCCACTTAGATTCTCCACTTAGAGATTTAACAAGACTTAAGCTAATATGTCTAGGATAGTGACACAATTTTAGAAACTCATGAATGGTTCTGCCATCATGGAAACACATATGAGGGTAGATTAACAGCTATAAAAAGATCAAAACTCTATGAGTGACATGATGTTAATCAGGTGGATGCAAAGAGGGACAAGCATAACTCTGGCCACACAGTAGAGTTTCTTAGCTGCCCACTCCCCTTCAACTCCGCAAACCACTGAAGGACACTGAAACAACATATGATAGGGCAGGCACAGGCAAAGTTGGCCCTCCAGATGTTTTGGGACTACAACTCCCATCATCCCTAGCTAACAGAACAAGTGGTCAGGGATGATGGGAGTTGTAGTCCCAAAACATCTAGAGGGTAGAGTTTGCCTATGCCTGTGATAGGGCATGGGGGCAACATCCAAGTCTATGATTAGATCACTTTTAAACCTACTGTTTGGACAATGCTTTCAAAATATAATGGGCTGACCTATTGCTATAGGATTGTTTAGGTCACTGAGTTTTGTGTAATTAAGAACTCCATCATGTTCCATAGAGCTGTCGTGTAATGCAAAGAGGAATTGTCCTTACAGACAAGGGGCACCTGAAATCATTTTCTTTGAAAGGTTGTGAAAGAAATGTTACGAGGAGACTGGGAAGGGAGGAAAGAAACCTTAACAAAACAGAAGACCACTAAATATGAAACCTCAGCATATGTTGAAATCTGAGAATAGCTAATCTCCTGGAACTCACATTCTGACCAAATCTTAACCCTACCACTCAGTTGAATTTATAAACCCATTTAAAGTGGCAACTCAGGTAATTCATCCTGGGTTACATTTATTGAGTACTTGTGAATTATTTAGCATATGATATCTAGAGAACATAAAACTTTATTGCACAGGTGCGGGAATTATGGTTGCCTGCAGAGTTCTGCTGCAAACCAGAGTTTCCCTCAAAACTGAATATGTATGCATGTCACTTGAAATAAATAGGGTAACATGTGTGCTTAAGCGGTTCATAATATATTTGGTCTTTTGTTTTTGTTTTGCTTTGGTTCTTGTCTGTTTTTTGTAAGTTTTGGCGGTTTTAAATTTGGAGGTTTAAGTACATTATGTTGGTATGGGAAACTGTCGTGTGATGGGCCAATGGCCGTAATAAAGTTCAATACAATACAATACAATATTCAAGCTTATGCAGATTTCTGTATTGGAGCCCATGTGTTCCTTTCTAAGGGCCCCCAAATCACTTGCCTTGTGGAAATATCTAGCCAGAAAAATATCATTTTACTTATTAATATAAACCTAAACATTAGGGGTGTCACATAATTAAGAACTTATTCAGATACAATCTTATACATACTCAGCTTGGGGTTTCTGAGCAGATAAACCCTGAAAATTACATTGTAAAGAATTGTGCTGCTTAATTAGCAGTGCAGTACTATGCACGGCTACTCACGATGTTTGAAATGAACCTGTGCAGGAAATGAGAGGCAGCTGCTGAGCTCCTCTGTGTACCTGTGTTGCTCAAAGTGGATATTCATGTCCACAAATAGCATGTGGATAATATTAGCAGGGTCTTAATTTGGTCACACTTTGAAAAAGAAATGATGGTGGACCAAAGATATTTAGGGCTTTACCAATAAATGTAAGTGTCTTGTATCATGCTGGGAAGGCAATAGGAATCTAGTGTAGAATGGTTGAGGTGCTGTCCACCTAATGTAATCTCTCTCTCTTTTAGAATTTAAGAATAGTTTTTCATCTGTTTGGACATGAAACTCAATCATTCACACTTAACAGTATAGCTGTATTCTATTTTCCATCAGTTGCCATTTTACCTTGCTTGAGCTCACATTTGAGGTCATTGCTCTTTCCTGACATGGGCCGGGAACTACTTTGCCACAAGTTCCTGGAGGCCACCAGCCTAGATGGCTTTAAAAAGGAGAACTGGACAAATTCATAGAAGAAAAGGCGACTAGCCCTGATCGCTATACCCTGCCCACCCAGTTGGAGGTACAGTGGTACCTCGGTTCTCGAACAAAATCCATTCTGGAAGCCTGTTCAGCTTCCGAAACATTGGAAAACTGAAGCGCGGCTTCCCATTGGTTGCAAGAGCTTCTTGCACTCAGCAGAAGCTGCATCGTACGTTCAGGTTCCGAAAAACGTTTGAAAATGGAAGCATTTCCTTCCAGGTTTTCAGCATTCAAGAATCAAAACGTACGACAATGGAGGCGTTGGGGAAGCAAGGTTCCACTGTAGTGATCTTCCCAAATACCAGCTGCTGGAAACCACAGACGGGGAGAGTGCTGTAGTGCTCGAATCCTGCCAGTCAGTTTCCCATAGGCATCTGTTTGGCCACTGTGATCCAGCAGGCTCTTCTTATCATCTTATGTACTAGCATAAGTTCTAATGGCAGTTTGCATCTTGCAACAAATTTCCCCATTGCTGGGGCTTTGCAAGGATGGGTTTTTAGGCCTGCCTCCACTGCAACTCTGCAATAGCCTATAAGAATTGGTTTATGTTACTCTCATCCTCACCCCCCACTGTGACGCTTGCAAGGGCAGCATTCTCTTTCTCATGCGATAGATCAAAGTGCTACTGCTGGGAAATCTAAAATATTCCCCTCACATACAAATAAGTACACATTTTCCACCACCAGCCCCTTTTTAAAAACGTTCTTTCTGTTGACTCTTGATAAACCTTTTTGGAGCCAAAAGGAAGAAATTCCTCAAGTTTCCACCTATAATGTGTATTTCTCTACAATGTTAGCAGGTTCATACATGTGCACAATCTTTGCTTTTATATTTTGGGGAACTTCTGTCTTCATGGTAACTTTTAGGACCAGCGAATATAGCTACCGTATTTTTTGCACCATAACACTCACTTTTTTCCTCCTAGAAAGTAAGGGGAAATGTCTGTGCGTGTTATGGAGGAAATGCCTACAGGTGGCATGCCTACAGATTTTCCTCCTCTAAAAACTACGTGCGTGTTATGGTCGGGTGCGTGTTATAGAGCGAAAAATACGGTAATTACATTAGCCTACATGTAGAAATTGAGAAATAGGCTGCTTTACATCTCCACGTTGCTATTATCCTATAGAATTAACATGCAATGTTATATAAACCACATCTTCTTCTAATAAAATCCAGTTATTTCCTTAAGTATATTAAAAAAACAAAGTAAATGGAAAAATGTTCAAGTCAGCAACGAAGCATGCTTGGTTCATACTTGTATGTTAGCTTTTTTTTGCTTTTTTTTTTTTAGGAAAGTGCGTGCAATTATTCAAAGTAGCGGTTCATTTCCCCCCAACTTTACAGCTGAATCTTACATTAGTCCTACCACCTCAGTTTCTCATTATCTGGTTCTGTGAAGTCACCAAATTTTGAATAATGGTCTCAAAATATACTTTCCCCCAGTTGTTAATGCATTGGTGTATTATGAGACGAGCTCTCCTTTCCCGAAACCCTTCCCCTTTCTAGAAATATAAATGGAGAGTATTTTGAATTTGTGTCCTTATTTTGCACCTGTGTGGTCGGCATTAATCAGAGTCTGTACTCAAGCCAGCAGTCACTATGGTGATATTCAGCAGCTAATGACTTTAACTCCTTACTTATTGAGAATCTGCAGTTAATTTCTGAAATTGACTTGGGCACTGAAATTAGTGTATAATTTGTAGAACAATACCTTCTGAGCAATCAGTCTGGCTGGATTCTACGTCTTGGCTCCCAGGGATGGGGCGGAAATTTCCTCAGTGGTCTACTGTGACCAATTTGCCAGACACTGTGCGAAGAAAGCCTTTTCAGTCTTTACACATTGATTATAGCTCAATTGGATGTACTTTTGGCAGATGTTCTTCCCATGTGCAAGCTGAGGATGAAAATGGAATCCTTGGAGGGATGAGGTCAACCATTTGTGTGCGCTTAACCTTTGCCCGTTATTAGAAGCTGACTATATTCATATACTGAACTATTGATGAGGAAGTCCTCTTGGTTTCCTATCATGCAATTTTATGGGGATTGCAATTTCTATAGTTACCTCTAATTGATTATCTGCAGTGCATTTACTAATCTCATGATTTGGTCTCATAATCCGGTATCTAGCAGTATTACTTGACTGGCTGTTTCACACACACACACACACACACACACACACACACACACACTGCATTTTGGAAATAAATATGATTGTATATATTTCATCCTCACTGAACTGCCTTTTCTCTCACACTCACAATGTATTTGAAACAATGTATTTGCTGTGGTTGCAATTCTCCTAAAGTTTAGGTATGCAACTTGGACATGATGGGATTAAGCCCTAAACACTTAAAATATTTTGGTGTCCCCATGTATATCTAACTCAAAATATAAACAACAATAAACTGTAAAATAACATATTATTTTTGAAATGAAACAAAACCTGCAGCAAGATGGAAAATAATGTTTGTTTTTATATACTTCCACTTTATTTATATTTGGAAAAAAGTTCTACTTTTACAAATTGCAAAGTCATTTTATGTAACATATCTTCTTCTATACTTGCTTCTATTTACTTTGTAACATAGTTGTTCTGTTGGGATTTTTTATATACTTCAACTGTGAAAATGAATGCTCAGCTGAGCAACTTGTGACCATGAATGCTAAAAATCTGACAATGGAAAATTTCTGGGGTTCCCTCCCTTCCCTTGATGCCCTAAGCACATGCTTATTTTGCTTAATGGTTAATCCAGCCCTGAGCTTGGATTGGTGTTAGATGCAGCTCTTTCACTTGATTTCCAAGTAGTATCAATGGCCAAAAAATATCTTGCACAAGCTAAAGCCGGCACACCATCTGCATCCCTTCTTGGGCCTTAATACTCTTAACTATGGCCTTGTAACATCCAGATAAAATGATTGCTATGTGTTGCATGTCAGGCTGCCATTGAAGATTACTCAGAAATTTGAGTTTGCCAAAAATATAGCTGCTAGGCTGTTAACTGGGATAGTCGGATGGAGGGAAGTTGCTGTGGTCTATAGAAATTCTCTCACTCCAGGCTCTGTCCAGTTGAGTGGGGATCTAGTGTGTGTTTTCCTGGCATTGGGGAATTGGGACAGATTAGGGATTCTGCTGGTTGACTGCCCAGCAGTTGCCCAGCTTGAGCTGACAGTGATTGTCTCAGACACTGGCTCCAACTCCAGGGGGCCCTAAGTACCAGGCCTTCTTCCCCCCACTGCAACCCACTGCTGCCTTACCTCTGTTGAAGCCTGCTGCAGCTGCAGACATGCTACCAGGGTGCAGCCACAGCCTCAGTGGGCCTCAGCAAAGGCCCCACAGTGGAGGTGCAGGCCCTGGCCCAGTTACCATTATGCTCCTGGAGTGCTCGCCATGTCATGACATAGCGACATGGCACACAATGTGTGCCTGCTGGGCACCTACAGTGTATGGCCCAAGTCAGCACACCTGGTCTCAGAGGACTCCCAGACTTCTGGTTTGGGGGGGTGGGGGGTGGGACTTCCATACCAAGGCTCTGGGTTGCTCAGGACCTCATGACTACCATGATGACCATGGGGATGCACTGTCCTAGTGCATCCAAAGTTTTGGAGTACGTTGTCAGCAATATGCTGATGACATACAGCTCTACTTCTCCTTTACCTCTGCAGATATGGCAGTGGATGGGCCGGACTATTGACTTGTCTCAGTAATGGCTAGATAAGAAACAACAAGCTGGAGCTTATTCCAGATAAGACTCAGGCACTGCTAGTAGGTAGTTCTCTAGAATGGATGAATGGAAGGTTGCCTTCTGTTGATGGAGGTACACTCCCTCTGAAGGAGCTGGTACGAAGCTTGGGTCTTCTTCTGGATCCTGTGCTGTCGCTCGAGGCTCAGGTGGCCTCCATGGCATGGAGTGCATTCCATCAGCTCATCTGATGGTCCAACTGTGCCCATATCTGCACTGGGATAGCATAATTTCTGCTCAGTAACCTCTAGGTTAGATTACTACAATGCATTATACCTAGCGCTATCTCTGAAGGCTTTTTGGAAACTTCAGCTGTTGCAGAATTTGGTAGCCAGGTTGATCCACGGGGGGTTGCATATTACAGCAATCCTTGCCTAACTGCACTAGCTGCCAGTTATTTCCTGGCCAAATTCAAAGTGTTGGTTTTGACCAATAAAGCCTTAAATGACCCAGGACTGCAATACCTCAAGGACTGCCTCTCCCCATATGAACTGACCCAGACCCTGCAATCATTATCTGAGGCCCTTCTTTGTGTGCCTCCTCCATGAGATGTCTGGAAGGTGGCAACACAAGAACAGGCCTTTTCTGTGGTGGCTCCCTGCATATGGAATGCTCTCCTCTGGAAGGCTCGCCTGGCACCTTTGCACCAAGTGCAAAGCACCAAGTGAAAGTGCTTCTTTTGAAACAGGCCTTTGGGCTGATTAACATTCTGCATCCTTTTGCATGTGTTTGTGGGAGGGGGATTATTTGTTTTTGTTTTTATTATGTATTTTGTGTAATCATTTTGTATTTTTATACTGTGAACCACCCTGTGTTCATCAGATGAAGGGTTGTATATTTTATTTATTTATTTATTCATTCATTCATTCATTCTCTTTCCCACCCCACTCTACCTCAGCATAGATTTTCATTATTTCTTATAAGGTTTGCCTGGTTTTTATTTAATTCAATGGGAAGGAGGAAGGTTTAACTAAACACAGTTCAGTGTAATTTCAAAGAGCCCAATTAAGACTTGTCGTCATGCCAAATGGTCTCTTTATTTTTACTAATCAGTTTGTGCATCTGTTCATAATCACACTGTTAATTTTTATGGACTCTAGGCTTTGTAATACTGCTTTGACATTCTGTTTAATGGTCTTTTCAATGTGAAATAAAACTTGAAAAATAATGGCTTTATAATTTGCCAGGAACTGCACCAAGACTGGGGTCTAACACTCAACTCAGAATAAAGGGGCCTTATATCTTTCTAGTTCATTGGCAATTCCAAGAAAGATTAATGTTTTATTTATTTCATATGTTGGATATAAGGAGCTCATTTGGACCATTGGACCATCTGGTCTAAGGAAACCTTAATAAACTTTAAAGCAGTCTTCTGCTACTTCAGATCCCCAGATGTTGTTGAACCAGAACTTCCACCATTCTTGATCATTGTCCATGCTTTCCAAAATATATGGTGCCTCAGGTTTGAAGAAGGTTGCCATAGAGGATGAGTCTATTGATTGTTAGTCATGATAGCTAAATATGTTCTTCAGGTTCAGATTCAATATGTTACCAACTTCTATGCTATATATTTCCATAATACATACCATATGCTGAGGACAAACAGCGTCATAGTTGTGCCTGCTTGTGAGCTTCTGGGAGCAATTCTGCTGGCCTCCGTTGGGAATTAAATGCTAGACTAGATGAACTGTGGCTGTGAATCAGCAGGCTTTAATTGTGTCCTTTTATGTCCTTATAAGAAAGGCTCTTTTATGTGTTGTAGCTATTGGGTGCATAGTGGGAGGTGTGCATGCTCAAAATGGATATGATAAAAGTCGTGAGAGTTCATTCCCTTCATATCTATGCACACTGGAAGCATGAGAAGCAAGGAATATTGACTGCCATTCTCCTTACAGTCAAACCTGCAAAGAGCCAGGCCATACCCCTGCTGAGGGTCAAAATTATTGCTGCATTATGCAGACTTCCTTTTGCTTAGCGTGCTCAAGCAAGCAAAGCAGGCTTTTACAGAGCACTACATAAGCATAAATGCCTTACTTATCAAATATCTCTGAGGAATAGGTTAGCAGCTGAACAAATGCAATCAGTTTCATGCATTTGAAGACTTAAAATTAAGTTGCTTCTAGAGTTTCCGTTTCATGTGCAATGTGTTTCCTTTTTGTTTTGCACAGCAGAAGCTAACTGTGGGGTTGATACAATCGCACCCCCCTTCCCCAACCCAGTTTACAGAGTTTCACTATGAGAATATTTGATGGTGTACACTTATGATCACTAGCATTAGAAGAGGAAGCTTTAAGCCAAGCATTGATTGGGTTTTAACTATCCCCTCGGGATTTAGTTCTACAGAACTGTAAGGATATGTTATCTTTGCTTAAATCAAAAAGATTATGTAAATACATTGCATACAAGTTGGAAGCATAAATCACAGATGTCGGTGTGATGGAAAGTTTGTTACCAGAGAAAGCTACAGCTCCCAAATTCCAATGTGTTAATTAAAAGGTGACATCTGGTATACTAATTTATGCTAAGTGAAGAAATGTTCAGATTAAAATAGGATGTGTTTAAATGTTTGGTGTCATCACTGGGAAACTAAAAGTCATATGATAAGTGAGGTGATGGTGACCCAAATATCTGCAAGTGGGTGTGCTTATGTGCAGTATAATGTCAAAGAAAATGGAAGGAAGGGGTGATATAAATGAGAAAATATAGATCAGAAGTGCTATTTCTAATTCCAGTTTAAATAGAATTAAATTGCATTATTGCACTTATCCCCCCTCAGTGCGGTATGAAACCCCACAGTTATCACAGGAAAAAAATATGTGAAGAGAGTCATTCTTCACCATGCGCTCCAGCATTTCACTGATGAAAACTCGTAGAGCCCTAATTTTTTCATTTTTTAAAGATCACATTTTATTTCAAGAAACCCTGGGTAAGGGCTTAAACCCTAAAGGATGACAACTCTAGCAGTTCATAACTAGACACACTTAAAAAGAATGCCAGAAAGGCAAAAATAGATGTGAGAGTTTCACCAGGATGTGATATCAGAAATTAGAGACAGTGGGAGCATATGCTTCACCCTTCAACCTTTCCAGAATTAACCCTTCTCTCTTGTTTCCTACTAAGGTTGTGTATAACATTCTATTTAACAACAAAATAAAATAAACAACTAAATCAAGGATTGCCAATGTTTTGTGGTCCACGGGCACATGTGGAATTTTGAGAGAGTACCCTTGTTACTTCTCTTTCCCCAATCCCATCATTCCTCCTTATCTTTGAGCTGCAAAAAGGGCGCTACAAGGCAGTCACTGTTTTGGTTTGGGCATTAAATCATATATCAGGAAATTCAGGTTGTGCAATTAGAGTTGATTTGGAGGTCTTGCACCACAAACCCACTGTCCCCAAAAGATTAAACTCTTAGTGAGAAAGAAAGCGATAGGAGAACACATTGGGGTAACAGTTGCTTGATACAACATTGTATAACCTTCCTGAAAATAAGAAGTAAATAGCTGGCATCATCTAATCTCACATCATCTAATCTCATGATGAATGCTCAATAAAAAGGTCATCTGGAAGTGATCAAAGAAACAGAGAGTGCACATGCACTCGTTTTTCTGAAGTCAAGATATAGCGCAAGTTAGATATGGTAGAATTATAGTGATCCTTTCCAAATTTGCATGACCATAAGTACCACCACCAAAACCATCACCATCAAATTAAATCTTAGACTGTACATTAAAAAAACAACAACCACAGATCTGATGCCTGCCAGCACCACAAAAACATAGATCTAAATCATGAGTCTTAGTGGTTTTTATGTAGTATGATAAACTCACAGAACGGATTACGTTCGAAAACTGAGGTACCACTGTATGTTGGAAGAAGCAGATCATTGGCTTAGTAAGTGTATCAAGCAGCCTACAGAGCTTGCATCTTGACTGTGGCCATAACACCACTGGCATTAGTCGAATGGATAACTAGTTGCCTTGGTTGAGTTTATGTGGAAGCCAGTGGAAAGTATTTGTCTGGATTACCATGTAGTGTTCTGCTTGTAACAGGTTTACAAGGATATTTTAGAGATGTAAATCAGGGCAGTCAGAATGATCAGGCAGCAGACTACCTTCTCTATGAAGGAATGCTACCATGCTAATGACTTTTTAGTGTGGGTGGGTGGGGGAAGAAAACCAAGCAGAAAAAGAACATGGTAGTTTTATATAGAGTTGTGCATGTGGTCTGGAGAATGTGGATATTCATATTTCTCTCTCCTCCTCCCCTACACCCAACTGCTTGGAATAGGTCTTCCTCAGAACTGGTAGGTTAGGGCAAAGTGACAAACACAAGAAGTTTTATTCATAATTAAGTCATGGAATCTATTGCATCTGTGGTGATGGCCACTGGCATAAAAAGACAAATTCATGGAGTGCTACTGATGTAGAGACATTTGTTCACTTCTTTCAAGCCTTTCTCAAGGGCTTCCCAGAGCCATCTGATCGGTTGACAATACAGAAACCCTTGTCTGGTACAGCATTGTTAGTTTTCTCATCAGTCAGTGTTTGTTTATATTTCTACTGATTAGATACAACTATCACATTATATTAGGTAAGATGCTGTTTAAAAAGGAAGCCAAGACACATTTGGAAAGAAAATTCAGCAGTTGTTTAATCACAAGAGGGGATGCAGAACAGTACTCATTACCTGCTCATTAATTATAATAATAATTTTATTATTTATACCCCGCCCACCTGGCTGGGTTTTCCCAGCCACTCTGGTCATAGAGTTATTCTACTATAAAGGATGAGAATCATATTTGACAACAATAAATGATGCTCAGTTTTATTTGTAAAAGTGTAAGTAATATTATATGACCCACATTTTAAGAGAACCACAGAGATCATAAGACTGAAATAAAAATTCTCGTACACCAGTATATGCATAGCAATGGAAATAGTTCATGCCATTCATTTTCGTTTGGTGAGCTTTTATTTTTAACTTCATTATTTTTGTCCAGATTTTCTTGATGTTGGAGTAATGAGTGCAATTTTTCCTCTTAGCCTCTGCCTAACTGAATAACTACTAGGCTAGGAAGACATTGTTGACATAGTTGCCAGGGAAGTAAAGTGTTGATGCCACCCTAAAATAAAATCTTTAAATAGCTTAGTCAGATGAAGTGCACCAGAAAGCTTCCTTTGCCCAGAGCAAAAAAAAAAAAAAAAGTGTGTTGCAAATATTTTTTGCAAGTTCACAGCAGAATTCTTGATTATACTTTAAGGCTACTTTAGAAAGCATTGCTAGAATGGGAATACCTCTTGATGCACTTCTACCAGATACATTATCTGAATGTGGACCATTCTAGACTGCTCACTTGCTGCATGTACTCGATCCTAAGCAATATTTATGTTCTGTATCTGCAGACATATTTCTGAATTGCATATGGGTTACTTGGCTTGGTAACTGAGTTATTCCTTACCCTCCAAAGCACACACACACACACACACACAAGAGAATCACTCAGTGGCTTCATTTGCATGTCACTTTAAACCTCAGTTAAGTATGGTTTACAGATGAACTTGCAGTGTGCTGATGTATGGGGAGAAAGTCCTGACCACCTTGCCTCCTCTCCTGCTGTGCTGCCAAGTGCTAAGTCTTAATATTTCATTGAAAGTTATGGTTTGTGTCTCTCCAAAGAAACCAAAGTGGTTAGCCATGACAAACTTTGATTGCAGCTCATGGTTTGTTTGGATTGGGACAAACTACAAGTCTGGGTTTCGACAAAAGTCTAATCCAAGCCATGGCTTGATTTCTAGTAGTGTAGGAGCAGACAAAGAGCTAAGTGATCACAATTCCCCCCACCCTTGCACCTGCATACGGTGCTTTCACCTTTAACACCATCTTGGTTCTGAGTCCTGGAAGACCTCATCCCTGCCTTGTAAGCCTTTTTTCCACCAGGCCTGGGAAAGTGGGGCCTTGACTGAATCCAGCCATAAAAGCAGAGGTTGCTAAACAGAAGCTTGGGCTGGAAAATTGTTTAGGGGATTTTGTTGCGAGAGGGTTGTTGTTGTAACTGATATCAAATTTTTGCATCTTTATTTTCAATCTTATTTATGTTTGAATTGTTTGATTTGGCTGTGTACTTTTTGATGTGTATCATTTATTGCTTATGTTTGTAATTATATATTTTCCCCCATGTTGTAAACCACCTTGAGTGTGGTTTGAACTATGGAAAGACAGCATAGAAATAAAATGACGTACATATATATAACACACATTGAAGCTTAAAGTGATGGTCAAACTGGGCCAGTAAATTCCAGAATCTAGTTTGGGCCCTGATGATAGTATTGGGAGAACATGTTTCCCCCATGGCACTTGGAATGCTGCCATATAGTAGCACAGAAGGAGAAGCACAGTGAGATTTCCTTCACAGGGGCCACCACTGAATCAATATGAGTAGGTGATTGAGAGTAGACAGCAAGCGTTTCCCCCCCAGAATGCATTACAATCTGAGCAAGAGCCAAATGATTGGAAAAAATTGAAGCTTTTCATATTTCATTTGGGACACACATGTACACGACCTTTTGCAAAAGGATGCTTGAGACAGATGCACTTGGTGATAGTAGCATGCTTGGAAAGTGTTGCCAAAGGTAAGGAGCTGTTCAAAAGATGCAAACTACATGGATATATTACTTTGCCCTGGCTATACTTTGCCTGCATTTTTCTCATTTATGCTTGGAGTGCACATTCTACCAGATTGTGGTTGGGTATGCTGCCATAATCTTTCAAGATCTCAAAATATGTAATTTTATGCTTTTCTGTATTTAATGAATGCATGCTGTAGAACTTACATTCCCTCCCTGAAGGTTTTTATGTATTGTTCCATCAGCAGTCACATTAAAGCCACAAACCACTTAATCTACTATACTTTAATGGGAACTAAGCCAGGTTAAATGCAGGCATTTGTGGTTTATGGATCTTGCTAAAGGTGTTGCTGTGTTAAATGCATTATAAGCATTCACTTCCTCAGTATATACACTAATAGTTATTTTGCTTACAAAATAGAATGCCTCTCAAATGTTGATTTTGAAGGCTACATCTGGCCCTTAGTTAATACCACCCACCTTTACTTACCAAGAAGTCGTATTTCTTAAAATCATCGTGTTTATATAATTGTAATTCATGGGAAATCACTAATTATCTGCTTATTCTTTGCTTTTTTCCCTTAGTAGGGAAAACTATAAATGGTTGGTATTTGAGTGTGTGTGTTTCTTACATCTGTCTGGAAGATGTTCATCAGATTTACATTTTCTTATTACAGAATTTTAAAATGAGCCACACTTCACAGCTCAAAGTGTGGAAGATGTCATTAAACTAGCTGTCTAATCAAGAAGGTGTAAAAAATTTAATTAAACTAATGGCAGGCTGACATAATTATTCCAAAATACATTAAAGTGCACGCTGTACATGCGATAACAATTTTATAATTTCTTACAAGATGCCTTTTTATTTACTAAGGTAGTGCTCTATCATCACAATGCCTAGGGTTAGATGGGTGGGCTCCATTGCAGTATAGTTCTTATCTTGTAGGGTGTTGCACACGCAACTGACTCCACATTGTTCTCTGGCTTTTCTGTTTGAAGTAGTCTTGAAATTGCACAGAACATTGGGGCTAAGCAAAGTTGGGAGACTGGGCAGAGCTTTCTTTCTCACCCACAGAGATACAAACATCAGCCAAACAAAGGACAACAATGGTTTGGGTCTGTATGTTTATTTTTTACTTGGTGGGTGCATTACCAGACATCCCATATATAAGTTTCTGCTTGCTCCAGTTTTCCAAGTATGATAAGCAACGTCCTGAAAAGGCTATATGTGTGTGTAGGGGCCATAACTCAGTGGAAAATTGTACACTTTGCATGTAGAAGATTTTCATTATTTGGTATCTGCAGTTAAAGGAAACCCTCAGGAAACAGGGTTGAGCAAGAAGTGTACATTTGATTTTGGAACCTGTAACAGTCTGATTAGACCGTACCAACCTAGGTGAACCAATGGTTTAAGTCACTAAATACCTCATGAGCATGCTCCATATCCTGATGATGTGGAGGTATCGATTGCTAAAGCATTAAGTATCTATGCCACTGTGAATTTTCACAAGGCAGATGAAGAATCATATAACAGCAGGGTCACCATGAGGGTATAGCCCAGCATACTGACCGAGAAACATACAGATTTGCATCTGTAACATGTTTCTTCATCTGTTTCCACCACGGTCATTGCACACCTATATATTTGCTTTAAACACAAATGGGCTATTTAAGGGCATTATTGATGGCTGCTTGAGTTCTGCTAGACTAGTGGCTCAACAAAGCAGTGGAGGTTTAGGATCAAAGTTTTCCATCTCCTAGATGGGCTACCTTCCCAGGTTGATGAGCCCCATCTGCACCTCACTTCCCTCTACAGCACGTGCAGAAACTACCTTCTTGACCATTGGCCCCACTATTTTTCGCTCAATCTGCCTTCATATGACTATAAACATGCTAACAAATGACACTAAAGGCTAATCTACACATTTATATGCTCATCTGGAAGCTGGAGAAAGGAGATGGTTTGGGCTGTTTCCCCTTTTCTCTGCAGCTTCTGGTACCACCAGGATCACTGTTTTGGAAGTTCCACAATCCTTCACAGTAGATTTGGGGGCACTAGAGTCTGTATGTGAAAGGAGAATGATATAGCTCCCATTCCACACCCCACAAGTGTGGGTGCTCTGTAGACTGAAGGTGTCATTCTCTTTCCAGAGGTAAAGCCTTGATTTAGTTGAATTCAGTGTGTTTGAATAAAAAAAGGTACATGGATCAAGATATACATTTGGTACATGCATATCCCACTAACAGCATTTGGAAGGTGATCTTATTGACACTTGGTGTCAGGTGGCTACAAGCAAATCCCACGGTTGGTAGCCAGAAACATACAAAGACAAGGAAAAGTTTCTTCTTACCACCTGCTTTTTATTCAATATTTACAGAGAGGGGCTTTGGATAATGGCATTGTCCCGAGTGAATCTCCACTCCCCATCCCTCCCACTCCCTCATTCATCATCAACATCATCTCTACGGGTGCTGCTACCTGCCCTCTGTCTTTGACCTCTTTGCTCTCCTACTTTTAAGGCTCGCCGGCTTCTGGGAGATGGTGGGTCTGGAATGCTTTCTAGTGATAGCCTGTCAGCTAGCTGCTCCTCCCCCTCTCCCATTATTTCCCAACTTCCCCTCTCATCTGCCTCTGAGCTGCGACCTCCCTCAAACCCTGTTGTAATTCTGAACTGTCTTCCTCTTCTCTGGAACAGTCAGGCTGGGGAGGCGGTCTCCACCATTCCTCCTTTGCCCAGTCCCTCACACTTGGGAACTGCCCAGTAGTGGTTTAGTTTAACACGTTTGTATTTATTGGATAGGGCAGGACACAAATTTAAAATAAACTTAGTTCATTACAATGATTACATGATATAGAGTATATCTTTTATGCATGAACCACAAGATGGCACCATGGCATATCAAATTTGTCATCTTTCCTATGACCAACTACAGCCACCCCTCACACACCCCCATCCTAAAGAAACATGAATACTGTGCTTAAGCTCATATGTGCTTAAAATTAGCAAGGAGATGTATGCAGTACAGTGGTGCCCCGCAAGACGAATGCCTCGCAAAACGAAAAACGCGCAAGACGAAAGGGTTTTTCGGTTTTTGTGTCGCTTCGCAAGACGATTTTCCCTATGGGCTTGCTTCACAAGACGAAAACGTCTTGCGAGTTCGTTCGCTTTTTTCCTAAAGCCGCTTGAAGAGGCGCAGTTGCGACGGACTGTGCTTCGCAAGACGAAAAGACTCGCGGAACGAATTAATTTCGTCTTGCGAGGCACCACTGTATAGTAAATATTGCAGTGCTGTTTAGCAGCCCATCCATTCACTTAATTTCAAAGCTGCAAAAGAAATCATGGGGGGGGGGAATATGGAACAGCACAAAAGATGTAGACGATATCTCCATATTTTGGCTGATTTTATTTGTACCTGTCCTTAGCCTACAGACTGAGGTCTAATAAAACACTTATGATACAATCCATACAATATACTTAATGCTTACAATGGAGGCACTAATTTTTGCCAGTGTGTGCCCCTGCACTGTGTAAATATTTGCCTTCTATTTTATCTGATTGGAGAGATGGATATATATATCTTTAAGGTTATTTGTGAAGCACATTGATGTGAATGCAGCTGCTCAGACAGTGAGAAGGAATTAATTTTTCAGCCATTAGTTTAGTCCATAAGCCATTTATGCCAGCATGTATGAACAAGTGGCAAGTCTCTTTCTATGAATACCCCAGATGGCTGACTTAACACCCCTTTTTGGAAGAGCAGCACAGGGCTCCAGGTGTGTAAAAAGAAAAAGACTTATACCACCTTAAATTTCAGAGACTATAGAGACATTGCATATGGTTTCATCAGCTATAAATCTATATGCTCATGCTAAATTATCTTAATGGAGTAACCCAGATCGGAACATAGAGAGGAAACTATGGTGGTGGTGTTTTGTTTTTTTTAAAAAAAAGAAATGTGTAGACTGTGGGATTTACTCTCCAGGTCAGCTGATAGAAACAGGTACGTGTGTGTGTGTGTGTGTGTGTGTGTGTGTTTACAGTTTCCCATATTACAGACTAGATATCAATGGGTGCTGATTGGAAGTATTTTCATTTACAACACCTGTTGGTGTCTATTTATGGTCCAGTTGCTTTGGTGCTTCAGCACCCCCTAAATTGCAGGAAGAAATAATTGGATCTTTTCAGAGAATCAATCGCATAACCATCTTTTACAAATATCAATCAGGAGCTTGTAAAGTAGAACTTGGGGAACTTATGGGAGAATAGAACAGGAAGCTAAAATGTAATATATATCCAAACAACGGAAAATTGCTTTAGAATATATACAGAATGCTCCTTTAGATTTAAAATTGAGATTGATTCGACAAAAATTGAAAGTCTCATTCAGATCCTGGAGGTGGAAATGGCTTGTTGAAACATGATGTGGGCTTGTCCAGTGTTCTTTACTGCTTTTATCAAAAAATGTTGTCTGGATTAACTTTGCACTGGCAAATTTGTGGGTGTCCATGCACATCTAAATTATATTCCATGGGGATTAGAGGCAAGATAAGAGAAATGGACTTTGCAAACCCTTGATGTCAAGCCTGGAAGGATAAATGCTCACTATCTATTACACAATGCTCTGAAGAACTTGACCCCCTTGCTACATTTGAACATATGTTCTATAAACACCAACTTTCCTTGGATATCTATTTGGACAATTAGGAATTTAGGAATCCTAATGTGAGCTGACAGTTTTTTGTTTGTTTTTTCCTTTGTTTTTTTTCATCTGTTATGCCCCCACTTCTTACTAAATGTACAATTTTTAAAAATCAGTTAAATGCACATAAATGCAGGGAATCCAGGTTCATAAACAAGAAACACACAATACTTCTCACCAAGCTCTAAAACAATTGCATTCTGTTTATGTTGATCTTTATTTGCTTTTGAGTACTTCGTAGGATGTAATTTAGAAATGAATAAAGACAAGGAACACAGGGTTATACTGTAGAGTGATTAAGGACTCCATGAGGTCAACTTAATTTTGGATTATCTGTAGCTTCTGAACCAAATGCAAGGGGAGCGCTGCACAGACTGTGCTGCAGTAATTAAATAATCTACATATTAGGGGCATGTATGGGCCCTGAGATCCACCATGTATCTGTATCTATCCATTTTCCAAAATTCTGTTTTGCTTCTGACACACTGTCCTGTCTTCCACTTCAATCTATAATTCAAGCTGAATCACTCTATAAAATGAAGCTCATTGTTCCCTATTCACTATAATGGGAAAAATCTAAAAATGGCTATAACATCCCCCACTTTTGGCCAAAGTGGATTAAATTTAAAACAGTACCCTCTTATTAGAAGCTTAACCTGTCAGTCTCCCTCCACCCTCTTCCTTTCCCATTTTGACATCTTCCTTAATGGGAAAAGGCATACATTTTGCTCTTGCAATGCTGTTCACTGCCCCCACAAAGCACTGAGTTTGCAGGGCACTGGCAAAATCCTTCCCTCTGATTACAATACAGGTCTGTCAGCTATGAAGATGCTCTCCCTCCCACCCCCTTATTCTCTTAAGGTAGAGACATAAGTTTCAATTTTGAAAAGCTGTTCCCTTTCCCCTCTCCCACCACACATTGGCCTTTTCTTCTTCTTTTTGCAAGGTAAGCATATAAAGACATAGAGACCCAATTTTAAATTACTAGATGCTTGTTTCTGCCATTTTTTGATGTCTGGATTGCTGATACACCATGCTTTCCCTTGGGCAAGCCCAAAATCTGTCCACGACTCGTCACAGCTCAGGATTTGGGATTTGGGTCTCTTTGATCAGACATTCCGAGAGATATGCTGCCGTTATATTTTGTGATTCTCCCTGCTTTCTCTTTGTAATGCCCAGTTGGTGGTGGGGGGTCATGATGAGGATGCTTGTTTTGTTTTAATGGATTGTTTATCCCACCTTTTACAGTAAAATACTTACAATGTACAATGCAGTACATTACAATCATAACATGTACATAAATAATTTAAATAGAAGCAAATGGAACTTAAAAGGGGGAATTCTAAGGGAATTCTATAGATGTGGGGACGCCACTGAAAAGGTCAGGTTCCTGATGGCTCTTGGAGATGGGCCACAGAGCAGGACCTCTGACACCCCATTCAGAAGGCCAAGGTACGTACAGATGGGTCAGGCAAACCTTCAAGTAACCTGGTCCCGAGTCACTTCATAAGTCAAAACCATCACTTCACTTTTAACCCAATACTGTGTAGGCAACCAGTTCAGAACTGACAGAGCAATGGTGCGACTTGGTCTGAATGACTGGCCTCAGAAGAATATATGTTGAACAGTGACCGCTCCCCACATAAAACGGGGGGCGACCTTTGCGTAGACACACGCAGCCCCTGGATCTGGAGTGGCTCCATCAGCATAGGCTTGGCTTCGCCTTCCCTCAGGTGGGATACCTGGAGGTCTCCGCCTACCCCAGTCAGCTGTCCAATCCCACCTGGGGGAAGCGTTGCCAAGGAGATCAGGCAAGGTAGGGGAGGGACTACCTGCCCACACAATAGAGGGAGGATCTTGGGAATCCTCACTTGGCTCCAGAGCTTCTCCCACCCTACCCACCCTCAGTTAATGCATTATTTTGCAGGTTAACTTTTCTTCATACGTTAAGGTCGCTGTCAAAGGGCCGGAAAGGAATTTCCCTGCATTCGCAGGTTTCGCCTTTCCCGTAGCAAAACATCACAACTTTGGCGGTATCAGGCCTTGGGCGGAATCCTTTTGTCCATCTTCCTCTTTGCAGCGGCGATACCAGGGTTCCCCATTAAAGGGGTTTCTGAAGGGAGGCTTTGACCGTACGCCGAAAGGTCGTCATTGTTCTCCCCTGCGGCGGCGGCGTAACGGGGGCGGCTATCTCTGCTTGAACATATGTTCTCCAGAGCCGGCCCATCCCCCACACAAACACTGGATAACCCTGACGCTCCCTAGGTCCCCGGCTGGGGACTGGGGAGGGAGAACGCCCAATGCCTGAGCCAAGGTCTACCCACATTTGAAATTTAATAAAGTTGTGGCCAATTAATCCCATAGCACGTTGTCTTGAGTCATTATTGCACATGTCGGGGGGACCGCTCGGAATCTGGGGACTCCGCCTGTCCACGCAAATTACTTACAAGCTGTTGATGAGTCCCCTAAATCATAAACGCCATTAAGTTCATACACACACTGTCCGGGCTCTCATGACTCATAATGCTTGGTGTTTTACTATGTTTTTATATATGCTGTAAGCAGCCCAGAGTGACAGAGGAAACCCAGCCAGATGGGCAGGGCATTAATAATAATAATAATAATAATAATAATAATAATAAACAAACAATAATAAACAGCTGCAGCTCAGGTAGTGGGCCATTGTAGAAACGGTGGACCCAGACAATAGATGTACACTTTGCTGTCAACTCCTTATTTTTTAGAAGATTTACTGTGCATTAATTTGGGATCTAAGTAATTTCATCCACTGTACTAAGATGAGATGTGTGTTTACAGAGTTTTGATTTCAGAATGAAATTGTCTACAAGAATTTCATTGCACCTTAATAATGCTTTGAGCTACCACCAGATTTCTGCAAGCATCATTACCTTGACTTGCAGGCGTAATGTTCTTCTGCATGCTTTCACCCATATTATCTTTGCTGGTGCTGTTGCTGCTTTTCATTGTGGTGTCACTGAAGAGGTGTAAGAATCCGTGAAATAAGAATCAATATTTTTTATCCTTTGTGTTACAGAACAAAATCTGAATATGCAAAATCTGAATATATTTGTTATTCAGTGTTCGGGCATCAGAAATGCATACCATACTGTTGCAAAAGTTGGGCACCACCCCCAATCTCTGCCGAGCTGTGGGACGATCCCAGGGGTATCTTGACACTCACCCAGGGTCTGTGCAGGGGTGGAGGAAGGGAGAGGTGTGGTGGGTGTGGTCTGGGGGTGACAAAATGCCGGGCGGCACTCACTGTGGGGCCTTCAGTGTGCCCGAGCCACACGTCTCTCCTGGGAGAGACACGGTGACTTGGGCGCGCACAGGCTCCGTGCTGCCCAAACGGTCCACCCACTGCCTCCCCCCAGCTGTAGGGCAGCTGAGTGGGAGGAGGCAGGCAGATTCCGGAGACCCCACGGTGAGTCCCACCCCTATGGGCAGCTCACCCCGCCCCTGGCCGCACCGCTCCAGGGTCTGTGTTCCTTTTAGAATCAAGATGTCCTGGAGGCTGCCGTAGCTTTGGGAAGTAGGATTTATTCACATAGTTACACCTGAATTTAGATGGAGGGAGTCCAGATCTTACAGCATGGCCATCTCAAGAGGCGCTTCTTCCCTACACAGCACTGCAGAATTGGAGTCCAAGGCATCTTTCCTAGCCTCTCTGCAACCAATCTCCTTTCCTTTATCTAGTCCAAGCCTCCTGGTAAAGGCCCAAAAATCTTCCTGTAACATCACGCCCATTTATCCTGGCAACCTCCCAAATTTCCTGTCCCCGAAACCTCACGACAGGAGGGAAGATCAATTCTCTTGCATTGCCAATTGCCCAGTATTGTTTATTAATGGCTCTGCATTTAAGCAGAGTTGCCAGGCTGGTTTACATGAGCCAGCCCTGGGATTCCTTGTCTGGCACAGTTCTGCAGCTCGATTTCCCCCTTCATATTCCAAATATCACTGTATTTTGACATTCATTAATTTCTTGGGTTTAGAGTGGTTTCCCTCATGACCTCCCACCAAATTTATAATAATACCATTCAGAAACGTAGTAGATTGGGATTTCTGTACACACACTGCAGATCTGGAGATGTGTTCTGGACTGGAGAGAGCCAGTGTGGTGTAGTGGTTAAGAGCGGTGGATTCGTAATCTGGGGAACCGGGTTCGCGTCTCCGCTCCTCCACATGCAGCTGCTGGGTGACCTTGGGCTAGTCACACTTCTCTGAAGTCTCTCAGCCCCACTCACCTCACAAAGTGTTTGTTGTGGGGGAGGAAGGGAAAGGAAAATGTTAGCCGCTTTGAGACTCCTTCGGGTAGTGATAAAGCGGGATATCAAATCCAAACTCCTCCTCCTCCTCCTCCTCTTCTTCTTCTTTTTTCATGGAGCAGAACTCTATTTTTTTAGGGAGGCACAGTGAACCACAGGAGGTATGTTAGCCTATTTTGGGACAATGATTTCTACAATTTTTAATGCTAAATACACAGCAACCATGGTGAATGTTGTTAATTAATACATGCCGTATTTGTAGGGTATATTTCATAAATGTCAAGGATACTGAATCAGATTAAAACTATTAACTACATGCAGCTCATAAAAATGGTATCACAGTCAATGGAGATAATTAGTTCTTTAATTTCATATTTTTAATTGACTGCTTCTTCAGTTAATTAAACATTAAATGTAAGCTTTGGTTACAATCTAAATCTAAATTGTTTTAAACTGTCATTAAATGAATTATTCTTCATGTATATAGGGTGACATGTCGACCTTTGGGTTTCAAAGCACTACTAATTGATGCCACTGTGCCTGGAAATTAATTTCTTCCCTGGTAACTTGGTCAAGCTGGCGCTTCCATTCATGTGGACTTTTTATTTCATCCAATTCGAAAGACTCTGGGCAGTAAGCAAACCTCAAAACACCAATAGCCCGAATGGAACCCAATAACTGAAAATACAAATTCTAATTGTATGTGGATAAAATACCACTTCTGCCATTCAGTGCCAGTGCCCCATCCCAAATTTTGCATTGTTGCAAAAGTCAGGCTATGGTAGTCTTCTAATGCAGGTATGCACAGAAAGTATCTCTAGCTCTGCTGGCAGATTTCTATATGATTTGCAGTAAGTACACAGCTTACTGATTTCTGACCTCTCCAATTGTTTAACAATAGCAGTAACAAAACACTCCCTGCTCTCCCTCGAAATTATACTGTTCAAATGAAGGATGCTACGTGGAACCAGAAGAGAGAGCGAGAGAGAGTGCATGATGGCTTATAAATTGCATCAATTATAGAGGCCTACTTCTGGGTTTGGGTTAGACTATGGGTAATGAAAAAAGAAGAAGACATTAATAACAACCGTGATGTTTTAATACATCAGCTATTTCATTAGTAATCTTACTTAACCCATTATAGGGTTTCATCCTGGCTTCTGCAGTCCATTGCTCAGCATTAAATGACTCTTGTTGTTTTCTTTTAAAAAAACAAAAACAAAAAACCAGGAACACTGCATAAATATTTTAGTGACAGGAAGAGACTTCCCAAATGTGTGGACATTCATGTCAGCAAGTTTAATATGCTCAGCCCTTTATTTCTCAAGCCAAATGTGAAGGCTGAACTCTGAAACCAGTGACCCTGTTTTATGTACTTAAATGAAACCTGAATTTATTTATTTTTTACTGGTTGCTGTGAGTGTTTAATCCATCAAGAGGAATGCTCTTTCATCTAAGGTTTTTGGGTAAGTTCTTAAAAAAAAAAACCCACCTCCCACCTTAAAAGCATCCCCCCCCCAAATGATCTGCCATCCAAAGATTGAGACACCCATTGCATTTTAAAAGTGCAAGACAGCTATTACTGCAGACCAGTTTTTGGAAATTTACGGGCTCCTTGTGGAAGAGAAGCACAGCAGCTATAGACCTAAGACAGATAGTAATGCAGGCTTGTATCTATTCTGCCCCATACTTCGCATGCAGTCACCTGCTTTCTGAAGAAAATAGTCTTGTCATTGCCTTGAAATAGATACAGTGGTATAAGAAAAGTGTTTCCTCTATTACAAATGGCATCCCTATATGCTTGCTCTCTGTCATCATCAGTGATCCATGTAGGGCTTTGTGGCTTCAGAACTGATCTGCAGACATTGCATGTAAATCTTATCCAACCAATCAACTTTTCGTGGAAGCAGTTCTTCACAGATGATTTACTTCAAGAACAGCTGACTGAGCCTTGAGCAGGGGAAATGCTATCTTCCTAGTAGAGGCAGCCACATTAGAAATGGATAATTCAAAACTTCTAGAAGCTGGAATCCATCCAATAGCTGCGTGTTTCCAGCCCAGTCTGAAAGTTGAGCTTTTGCAAATTTTGTGATTTAAACCACATTCAGCTTCCGACACAAAAATCCTAAAATCTTTGGTGTAGTTTAAAATGAGTTCGCCAGAATAAAAATGATATTATATGGCAGAAATGCTCATTAACCAGTCATATCGTTGAAGTGACAGTTTCAACCATACTTTGATGAAATCCACTTAAAATCCATTGTTGGCGGCAGGGTTCATCTAAAAGTTTTTTTGGGGAAGATGGGGGCTCTTTTACATGATATCTGATAACGTCTGAGTAAAATCTCTTTTATTGGACTTCAGCAAGTGGGGAAAGCAATTGGAAAATGATAGTATGGTATGGGGCAATTTTGCGTGGACAGGCGGAGTCCCCAGATCCCGAGTGGTCCCCCCCCATCATGTGGAATAACGACTCTAGACAACGTGCTATGGGATTAAATTGGCCACAACTTTATTAAATTTCAAATGTGGGTAGACCTTGGCTCAGGCATTGGGCGTTCTCCCTCCCCAGTCCCCAGCCGGGGACCTAGGGAGCTTCAGGGTTATCCAGTGTGGGGGGGGGAATGGGCTGGCTCTGGAGAACATATGTTCAAGCAGAGACAGCCGCCCCCGTTACGCCGCCGCCGCAGGGGAGAGCAATGACGACCTTTCGGTGTACGGTCAAAGCCTCCCTTCAGAAACCCCTTTAATGGGGAACCCTGGTATCGCCGCCGCAAAGAGGAAGATGGACTAAAGGATTCCGCCCAAGGCCTGATACCGCCAAAGTTGTGACGTTTTGCTACGGGAAAGGCGAAACCTGCCAATGCAGGGAAATTCCGGCCCTTTAACAGCGACCTTATCGTAGCAGCGCCCGCATACCTGTGGAGAAAGGTTAACCTGCAAAACCTATGAAGAAAAGTCAACCTGCAAAAGAAGACATTAACTGAGGGTGGGTAGGGTGGGAGAAGCTCTGGAGCCAAGTGAGGATTACCAGGTAAGATCCTCCCTCTATTGTGTGGGCAGGTAATCCCTCCCCCTACCTGGCCTGGTTTCCCTGGCAACGCTTCCCCCAGGTGGGATTGGGCAAATGACTGAGGTAGGCGGGGACCTCCAGGTATCCCACCTGAGGGAAGGCAACGCCTATGCTGATGGGGCCACTCCAGATCCAGGGCTGCACGCGTCCACGCAAAGGGCGCCCCCCGTTTTAAGCGGGGAGCGGTCATTATGGGTACAAAGCATACATTCTGTACCCATTTCTCTTCAGACCAACACAATCCATTACTGAAGCATACAGACATGGGAATATGACCCATAGGGGCATATAGAGTAGAAGGTGTCCTGAGGCTTCAGATCTACACCAATTTTGAGCATTGAAAGTAAAATAAAAAGTGTTTTAAAAAAATGCAGAAAAATTGTTAGAGACAAGTGGAAAGGAATATCCATCAGTCATGACATGATATTTACTTTAATATATCCACATAGTGGGATCTTTATCAGTTTGCTCCCTAGTCAGGTTTGTAGGCAGTGTTTTGATTTTGGAGAGACAACAGATGCAAGACAGGTTACTTGGGGCACACCTTGCAATTCTACTGCTAAGTTTGGACACATAACTTAGGTGACCTAAAATGAATCCAATAAACATACTTCAAAGTAATCATGCACATGGAGATTGCAGTGGTACCTCGGGTTACAGATGCTTCAGGTTACAGACACTTCGGGTTACAGACTCCACTAACCCAGAAACAGTACCTCGGGTTAAGAACTTTGCTTCAGGACGAGAACAGAAATCGTGCAGTGTTGGCGCAGCGGCAGCGGGAGGCCCCATTAGCTAAAGTGGTGCCTCAGGTTAAGAAGAGTTTCAGGTTAAGAATGGACCTCCAGAACGAATTAAGTTCTTAACCTGAGGTACCACTGTATATTGTTTCGTTTTTCTAAATGGCCTCAGCCCAGTATACTGGAAGGAGTGTCTCCACACTGAGGTCCGGCGTTGATGGCCTTCTGGCGGTTCCCTCACTGCAAGAAGTGAGGTTACAGGGAACCAGGCAGAGGGCCTTCTTGGTAGTGGCGCCCACCCTGTGGAACGCCATCCCATCAGATGTCGAGGAAATGAACAACTACCTGACTTTTAGAAGACATCTGAAGGCAGCTTTCTTTAGGGAAGTTTTTAATGTTTGATGTTTTATCACTTTTATTATTAATAATAATAATATTCTGTTAGCAGCTGCCCAGAGTGGCTAGGGAAACTATCATCATCATCATCATCATCATCATCATCATCATCATTATCTCCTAATGTGTTTTATGAATAGCCAGCATAAAGTAACCTGTTACAATGCAGTCTGCTCAGAAATAATGTCCATTGGTTCATATCACTGCCACTAGGCTGCTAACTTAGGGTGCTGTTTAAAAGTCTATCTGTTCTGAAGCCTTGAAACTGCCCATAAACATCACCTGAACAGCAGACTGAACAACAGAACATCTGGATGCTGTGTCTCCTTTGATTCTTGAAGGTCAACTGGTCAGTTTGTATATCTCTTTAAAATATAGTAATTGCTTCTAAATTTGCATCTCTCAATAAATTAGACTATACACATTTGTTTTGCAAATATTTGTTCTCTTTTGCCCCTTTTTTAGGGGTGTTTGATACATTTCCTCTCCCCCTCCCCATCTTTTTTATGATCTGACATACAGATAAATGTGGACTGGCTACCAGAATCCTATCTAGCTAGTTTGGAATGAATTATATTCTTTCTAATCACACTTAAAAGCGCTGGTGCTGACCTCTAAAGCCCTAAACACCTTTGGACCATGGCATCTGAAGAACTACCTCATCCCAAATGAGCCTCCCCAATTGTTACGTTCACCATTTGAGGCCCTTCCTCAAGATCTCCCCACTCCACCTGCTGTAATTATATATGTTTGTTCTGAAATTGTATAGGTTGCTTACTCAAAAAGAACAATAAAAATCCAAGTGGCACACAAGTCCAATTGTAAACAAATGTACGTAGAGACATCATTAAACACAAAGATCAAATTAAATAAACCTTTAAAACAAATGAGGTGGATGATGAACAGACAGGATTTTCCCATTTGTGGCACCAAAATGTGAGACACTCTTCCCGGAAGGGGGGGGGGCGGCAATCTGGCACCAAGTCTGGTGCCCATTGGTCTCAGGCTGGGTCCTTGAAAAATTGTGCAGTCCTTCCAGCAAGTATTCGATTTTGAGTTTATTCCTACTGCTGCGGTTTCATTTATTGCTCTGCCATGTCATTTCTTTTCTGCTGTGTCATTTTATCTGATTAGTATTCATATTTTTATACTTCTTGGATTTTGCTTTATGACTATGTAAGCTGCCCTGAGAGCTCAGTAGCTGAAGGGGTTGCATATAAATCTATATAATTGAAACAATAAAATAAAATACACAATCTGTTCTTCTAAGTTGCTTGGAAGTATAGTTATCCCCAAAACTCAGTGTGGATAGCAGCAAACTGATACCTACTATGAGAGTTTGTCATATTCACATGGTTTATCCATAAGTATATATAAAATTAACTGTTTCAAAATATGTAGCTATTTACATACATAGCTGACTATGTATTTTCTCTCAAAATAATATGTAAATGCATATTTCCTTACATTTACATTATAGCTGAATCATTTTTTTACAACAATAATAATAATGATAATGATAATGATAATGATAATTTTTACCCTGCCCATCTGGCTGAGCTTCCCCAGCCACTCTGGACGGCTCCCAATTGAGTGTTAAAAACAATACAGCATTAAATATTAAAAACTTTCCTAAAATAGAGTTCCTCCTGCACTTTTTGAAGTTTTATATCCTCCGCTGAACAATATTTGGTGAAATAATATGGGAAGCAGGATAGTGGAGATCTCAAATGATTGGCAGGATGTCCTCAGCCCACCTGGCCTGAGATGTGCTAACCAGATGTAAGGAATTGAAGAGATTGAATTATTTCCTCAAGCATCCTCATTAACGAATCCAAAGAACACAAGGGGGCCTGGACCAACACAACAAATAGCTTTATGCCGCAAAAAGGTGCTCGTTTTGTGACCAGTATGAAAACAGTTGTGGACATCACCATAAGGGAGAGTCCTGCTCTGAGGTGTAAAGAACAGAGGTGGTTTTGTGTAAGTAATAATAACAGAGTAAGGGAGATTTAAAACATCTGTGTGATTTAGGAGGGCTTCAGACCTGCAACGGACACCAATTGCCACAACTGTGAGACATGTCAATGTGTCATGCTCTTCTTACCTGTATGTAATTACCCAGGTTCTTAAATAAATGTGACAGCAAAATTGCTGTTGGATTTGAATCACTTATATTTGCAGCCACCAGGGGGGGAAAAGAATATTTCTAAAAGTTCTAGAATTCTAGAATTAATGTAGTCTGAAACTATGTATATGAAAATTAAATGCTGCATCCCACTAGTAATGCAAACATTAGTCAAGTTTTAGCCTGGAAGCCAGGCGGATAAATCAAAACAGCTACCACCACCCCCTTAAAATCAAGTGTTCTGCAAAGTATTGCCAGTGGTTTGATAGCCCCCTAAAGACATATAGAGTACCCTAGCTCCTTAGGGGCCCATTCAGCTAGCTGGCTTCCTCTACACACAGGTCATCATCATCATCATTATCATTGATGACTATTAAAGGTAAAGGTAAAGGGACCCCTGACCATTAGGTCCAGTCGTGGCCGACTCTGGGGTTGCAGCGCTCATCTTGCTTTATTGGCCAAGGGAGCTGGCGTACAGCTTCCGGGTCATGTGGCCAGCATGACTAAGCCGCTTCTAGCAAACCACAGCAGCGCACGGAAATGCCGTTTACCTTCCTGCCGAAGCGGTACCTATTTATCTACTTGTACTTTGACGTGCTTTTGAACTGCTAGGTTGGCAGGAGCAGGGACTGAGCAACGGGAGCTCACCCCATCGCGGGGATTCGAACAGCCGACCTTCTGATCAGCAAGCCCTAGGCTCTGTGGTTTTAATCCACAGCGCCACCTACTGATTTAATAAAGGTCAGAGAAATAATTCTGAATTTGCTTTTCCATATGTTTCCATATTTTCTCTTTAGATCCATTTTGGAAAGCTAGTGTACCAGTTAAAACTTTGGGTCAGATACAGCATGTGTAATAGAAAAAGAAAAAGGATTTTGTAGGATAGTAAGAGGAAGGATTAGTATTATCATTTATTAAATTTGTATAACGCCCTATACCTGCAGGACTCAGGGTAGTTCACAACCATCCAGGACGGTGGGTGCCAGATAATCAAGAATCTCCAGGCAAGAACAGAAAACTTGGCAAAGTTTAGAATATTGAATGGATGTCTAACAATGCAGTCCCATTTACATGTTTAAATGGGAGAAGGTTTGACTAAACTCAGTGGATTTGGTTGTACTCTGGTTCAGAGGAAAGACAATGCGTTGGGTCCAATTTTCTTCTGAAAGTGAATGGCACCTTCCATTTGCAGAACAGCTTTTTTTGACATTTCTTGCATGAGAAAAGAAGTGTGCTTCAGTTTGCAAAAGGTGTTTAAGTGTTTGGTACCATGTGCCAAAAGTTGTACAAGGTCTCAGAAGCTTGTGCAGGATCTTGCAGAAGGTCTCAAGATGTATTCTGGCTGTGACAGTGCTGGTTGTACAGAACAGCCAAATGCTGTCAAATCTGGCTGTTTTCTCAAATTCAGGACTATTGAGGAAAAAACATGTGCTTCAATATTTTAAAATAGTGAACAGATGTAACCTTATTATCAGTAGGTTTTAAATGTTAAAAGACTACTGATAATAATAGATAAAGAATTTTACAGCAGGTATGTTTTCTCAAATATACTTGCAATATCTCTGTAATGTGAACCTGGTTTAATATCCTGCTGCAGACACAGGCTTCAGACTAGGGTGGATAAAAATAAATGATTTTTTTAAAAAAATAAAAAAACTTGGATTTTTTATTTAAATTGGATTTTTTAATTTAAATTGGATTTTTAAAATAAAATGCTTGGGGGGGGAATCTTTCTAAAGATAGTTTTCTATTTAAGTTACATTATAGTCCATCAGGAAATAAGGATTTTTTAAAAAAATTCATGTGTGCTAAAACTCAGTCTAAGGTGTTTGTTTGTTTGTTTGTTTGTTTGTTTGTTTGTTTGTTTAAATCGTTTAACCACACCAGTTAAGAAACACATATACATATGCTATAATGTTATTGTTAGTTAAATAAATGTTAGTTAAATAAATTGTTTAAATTGTTAAGGAAATGATTGTTTTTCTCCTTCCAATAAAGTACAGCAGAAAAGTTGTCCAAATATAAACAGTTAACTTATTAAACCTCACAATAATTTCATAATTATCTGTCAATGTATTTCTAATAGTATAACCAATCAGTGATTTTTGATATAACTGTAAAAACTACTCTGAAAATTTATTATTCCAAACATGAAACCTTCATCTGGTTGTAAATATTAAGATTATACCAGCAAGAATGAGTCTTTCTGTAAAAAAGAGAGATTTAAATCAAGTCTTATTGACTAGTGATTTAAATCAAATCCAGCCTGTTTCAGACTGATACTAAAGCACATTTCAAATGGGCATGCACGAACTTTGGTGGTAGGATCCACCACTGATCTACACATACAGTCGTACCTCCGCTTACGTATCCCTCCAGTTATGTAAACTTCAGGATACATAAGCGGCAAACCCGGAAGTATATTTGCAGACTTTTGCTGCGCACGTGTGCGCAGAAGTGGTCCCTCCAGTTGCAGAAGCCTTGGGATCCAACCAGAGCTCCGGAACGGATCCCTTCTCCAACCAGAAGTACCACTGTATTCATCTAAGAATCTGAATTGGGCTTCTGCCTGTACAAGTGCATGTGCTGAGGGCGCTTGTACACAGATAGGATTCCTCGTGTTGCACATGCACTTGCATGTACTGGAATTCTGTTCTGCCTGAAAGTCAAGTGCATGCATTTGTGGTTCTTTTGAATATCCAAGAAGAGGTTAGCCAGCCCAACCATGTGCATGTGTAGACAGAACTGAATTTCTATTTTGTTAAATGAGGTTTAGTCTTTTTTTGTATAGCCTGAAGAAACCTGGTGAATTAATGACAGAATCAAAATTGGCCTGGGGTCTTCCTGGTTTACAGCTTAGTTTTTTAGCCACTGCACCACACAGAATGGATGCAGGAAATTACCACTTCAACACTATTACTCATAAGGATGTGATTCAGCTGTGTTCCAAAGCAGCTTTTATGGGACAAGGAAATAATAGTTGCTGTTTAGGTATACAAGTCTAAAAGGTAAAAAGAAAGAGAGGTATCCACACACCACAAATGACAATAGCATATATAGAGATATATGTTCATGTCAATCCTGGAATAAAGTCAGTTCAGAATGAAATGTGCATGTCATAGCTATATATCCTTTGTACCCAGCCACATATGCCAAAGAATTAATGAATCCTACTGCATATTTTCCCCCTACCTTGTAGAACTATCTGCTAAAGTAATATCAGAAGATAAATTAAGTTTATGGTGAACTGCTAGGCCCAGTCTTTGGCTGTAAATCTCCCAAGCTAACTTCTTCCAGCATGCAAGACAAACTCAGTGCGGTATATATGAAATTCATCCTGCCAGAGTAATGCCTTTGTGAAAACTTGCTGCGTTTTAAAGGGGTGTTGATCGCATATAACTCACAACACGTGTGACTTAAGGCCTGAAATAATGGAATTATACCTCAAGGACCACCTCTCCCCTTATGAACTGACCAGGACCCTGCAATCATCACTTGAGGCCCTTCTTCGTGTGCCTCCTCTACGAGAGGTTGGAGGGGAAGAGAGCCAGGGCTGTGTTAGTGTCAGATGTGTGTGTGCGCACATGCGTTAAATGCATCTACATCTGTAGTAGGTGCGTGGGGGAAAAGGTGTGTGTGGTTCTTTTTGTCTGTCTGGTCCTGGCTGTAGACCACCCAAAAATATATAGACCGTGTATTCTGATTAAAAAATACACTTCCAGCACAATCCTATATCTGCTTAGCAGTAAGTCTCTTCATTGCTTATTGTCAGGAGTGCATGCAGGAGCCAGGCCCTGTGACCAGTAGGACTTTGCAGGACTGGGGCCTTCCTAAATTTGTTCTGAAGAGGCAAGGTGCGGCTGCACAGGTGAGGCTGATTGGTAACTCACAGCACCTGGTGGCAAGAGCTGGGAAGGGATATAAGGTCAGCATTTCCCTTTGGCTCTTTGCCACAGCAACATGTTCCCTGCCTTGCTGCATTTGGCTGCTTGACTCCTTGCTTCTTGATCCTCGGACCCCTGACTTTGTTATTCCTTGCTTCTTGATCCTTGGACCCCTGATTTCATGACTCCTTGCTTCCTGACCCTTGTACCCTTGGCTTCCGGACTCCCATTCCTGCTCCCACCCTGCCAACTTGCCCCCGGTCCTGATGTCCACAGCCAGGACTTTGATTGCCCATGAACCGGACTGTGACACTTATTTTTCTGGAGGTACTCACAGGTATGCACCTTCCCCTCCCCATCTTGGCTTCTAAAGTGAGCGTGTGAGGAGTGTGCACCTTTTCTTCCACACCTTCAGCCCTGCCAGCCCCGGTGCAGGCGCTTCCTCCTCGCCCTCGTCCTGTGGTGGCACAGCAGCAGGAAGCTGCCAGGCTGCTGCTGAACCTTCCATCGCTATTTAGCCAGCTCTGAGACTGGTGGAAGACGATCAGCAGGTGAATCAGGTCTGTGGTGGCAGCGGTGTCCAGGCTGGGCAGCAGCAAGAGGACTCTGGCTTCCTTGCCTCTGTGGTTGGCGCAGAGGCAGAAGGCCACAGCTCCTGGCAGCTGTGAGCCCCGTTCTTGGCACTCAATGGGCACTCACCCTGCCCCGAGCCCAGTCCACAGCACGGCCCATGCAGCAGTAGCTGCAGCCAGTCAGCCAAGAAGGGTACTTCATGGTGTATACCGGTCACCTTTTTTCCTAGAAAAAAGTGACCGAGTTTGTACAGGGTGAGTCTTTTAAAAGAGGCCCCATGGAACATGTGTACTCTGTATCCACTGGGCCTCTTTTAAAGTCATCAGCCTGTATCAGTTAAGTAAGGCTTAATCCCAGGAAAATGGGTGTAAGATTGCCATCTTGGTTTGTACTTCTGCATTTATTAACCTGGGAAGAAGTGCCACTGAACTCATTGTTACTTAGTTCTGAGTAAAATGCACAGAACTGCAGAGTTAGCAATGTGCATTTTGAGAGAAATTAATGTTTCCCCCGCCTAGCTGGAACTCTCCTGGACTCAATTTTGGCACGTGCCATTGCCATTATAAGAAAACAAGGGAGGTATTCCTGGTTGAGAAAAATAGCACTGGTTAAAATACTTATTTAACATGCACTTTAACACCCTGCCAAAAAAAAATTAAATGGAAATACACAGAAATGGGATGGAACAGATTTATAAGCAAATGCATGCAAATAAAAGCATGGACTAAAACTAGATTCTCCCATCCCGCTTGTATCCAATGTACTATTTGTTAGCATATCACAAAGTCTCATTTCATTGGTATGCACAGCCCTATATTTGCTTGGAAAACTGAATTTTCCAGAACTCAAGTAAGGCATCACTAAATAAAATATGACTAGTGCATCTAAGGGAAGTTATTAGTTATATTTCGTGAGCCTGGCATGGAGCCACTGCATTTGATGCTTCATTTACTTTCAAGAAAACCTGCTGCCCTAATCACTCTTCCACCTACTCAGGCAGAAAATCTTTTCAGTGCTATTTCCTTTTTAAAAAGCATGACATCATCTTAAATATATATGTGTGTGTGTATGTGTGTATATACACACACATATATATAAAATGTTATCCAAAGTAAACACAAATTTGAAAACATTTAGTCCCACAACTAATGGGAAAAAGTATTTCTCTCTGAACAATTTGTATATTTAAAACGTTTACACTTACTGAATTATGTGTATATTGAATAGTACTTAAATAGCTAAGTTAAATATGTGTTTGCACTGTGTGGGTTTTAGTTTTTGTGGTTTACTGTGGTGTGTTTAGCACAGGCTTTTGTAGTACAAATCCATAGGGCTTCTGCCACACTGGGAAATCTATAAGACAATATGATCGCCAATTTCAAAAGGGAAAGGAGAAAGCTAGGCAAAGTTTAGATGATCCTATGCAATAAACCAGTAAAAGTGAGTTGGCTGCGCTGAAAATAAATGTCTTTATCAGTTGCCTGCTAAGCAGTTAAAAGTTCTGCATATAGTGCTAAATATATGGTTCATTTGTCTTAAAATGGTAGAGAAGTAAGAATACAGTGGTACCTTGTTTCTTGAATGGCTTAGTTGTTGAACAAATTGGCTTCCGAACGCTGCAAACCCAGAAGTAAGTGTTCTGGTTTGTGAACGTTTTTTGGAAGCTGAACGTCCAACACAGCTTTCACTTGATTGCAGGAAGCTCCTGCAGCCAATTGGAAGCTGTGCCTTAGTTTTTGAACAGGAGTCGAACAGACTCCCAGAACAGATTACCTAAGTTCGAGAACCAAGGTACCACTGTATTTCCAAATTTCTTTTGTCAGTGTACAAAGATGTCCTTAATATAATTTCTCCTGCCCATGATCTGGGAACTATTAATAAGGGACTTTTTAAATGTACACAAATATGTGTAGTAGTGGCACAAATTCATCCTCTTCCAATTGCCTATGTTCACATATTTATGGTATCTATGTTCACATCTTTATGCTATAAATGTCCTGATCTATGGGCCCTGTGTGAGTGGTTTGACACATCGCTATCAAAAAAGGATGCCAAAAATTCCAGAATGGCCTGTTTTAGTGCTTCATTAAAGAAATGTGTAAAGCTACAACACCGTGAGGTTGTTTTAAAAAGACAAAAAGTGTGTGTGTTGTAATTTTCACAGATACGCAACGTGAGTGTGCATCTAAAGTGTCCCAGAATGAAGTAATAGCGGCTATCACACACTCTAAGCTGAGTGATTAGAACAAAGGTAAACTCACTAAAAATTGTGAAACAGGGAGGGCGGGGGAGAAAACATTAGCCTTCTTCACACAACTTCCATTGTGCAGTTGATGGGCTTTAGATGGTGCTAGAGCAGGAGTTGGCAAGGTTTACCTCACCTGGGCCAGTTCACTCCAGCGGAGATCCCCCCGTGGGCTGGACTGCGTATGAGCATGAGTGCACATGCCTGATTTCCTGCGTCTGCACAGATGCAATTTCCAGTGTCTGCACAGATGCGGCACAATTTCTGGTGCCACGGAAGTGAGATTCCGTGCCGTGTGGACTCTCTGAGCAGGCAGCTCAGTTCAGGGGCAGCCCATGGGCCGGTTAAACAAACCCCGTGGGCTGCTTGTGGCCCATGGACCTTAGGTTGTCTACCCCTGTGCTGAAAGATGACAGTGTGCCATATGCATTTTATAATCTTCATTTGGTAATATTTATCAATCACAACATATTT
The DNA here is from genome assembly GCF_027172205.1 of Podarcis raffonei. Classification (NCBI taxonomy): domain Eukaryota; kingdom Metazoa; phylum Chordata; class Lepidosauria; order Squamata; family Lacertidae; genus Podarcis; species Podarcis raffonei. The sequence continues at coordinate 19,762,450 of NC_070618.1, forward strand.
ACAATTTTCTGAATTACAAAGTATCGTAGCACTTTAAAGGCCAACACATTTATTACGGCATGATCTCTCATGGACTAGAGGCAGTCCATGAAAACCTCTGCCATAAAGAATTTGAGAGTCTTTAATGTAAGGTGCCACAAGACCTTTTGTTGTTTCTGCTGCAACAGACTAATATGGCTGCCCCCTGGAAAGTATTCTGAAAGAATGTCATGCTGGACAACTGCAGTAGTGAAAAGCCAGTAATGCAATCTTCGTTACAAATAGGTTAGGCTGGTGTCATATGCTAATGTAATTCTGAACGACATTTAACTAATCTGCGTTGCTGTCAGCAAGTCTGAGCTTTCAGATTGCAACTTGTAGACTCCCTCCCCCCAAACCTTTCTAGTTCTTTTTCTAAGACACATTTTAGATTCTATGAAAATGTAAAGTACAATGTTCTTGGATGCCTACCTTGTGAATCCCTGCAAGCATGAATTGATATATCTGGATTTTGCATATTATTATTTTACATATTGCTTATTACTTTTTCTTTCTTTTTTTAAAAAAGAGCTGCTGCAGAAATGTTCATAAGGCTTAATTTAATGTTCACATGGTATATACCTCAAGTACAGCCAAGATAATTAGTGCATCTACCAATTTTTGCAAATTCACATCTGGCAACTATATAAAAAACTATATGATTTAAGAAACTTTTAACTCTTCCCTGTCACCATTATGTCTAATTTTACTCAATACTCCCTTTCTCCTTCGTCACAATTTACACTCTTGTTCTTCCCTGCTCTCTTAAATGAGATACATACTTTACCTCCTGTGGTGATATTTGTATCCAACATACAATCATACTGAATCTATTGTTGTGGTTTTGTTAGACACCAAACAATGTTCGCCAATTAGGGAGTGGAATAACTTTAATTGGCTTGCTGCTTTGCTAATAATGCTTTCCTAAACCTTTAAATTTAGGTAACAGTATGTCAGTTTCCAGTCTCTGGTTGTAGTACAGATGACTCAAAATCAAAATGAATCTGGACACCTGCACTACATTATTTAGTACACAGGAAGTATTATGTGCAATCATATTCATTTTGTATCATAGGTATATCTGCTTTCTTGAGTAAAGGAAATTCTTCTGATTTTATGCATCAATTGACAGGAGCATGCTTGGGATGAAAACAGGCAAGAGTGTTTTTTTTAAGTTGTAGATGCCATGATGGATACTTTATTGTTCTCTCTCTCTCTCACTCACTCACACACACACACACACACAGAGAGAGACAGAGACAGAGACAGAGAGAGAGAGAGAGAGACAGAGAGAGACAGAGAGACATTCTCTTTCTTTTTAATCTCACTGTCCCATTTGGTGGAACAGGTTTACAGATTTTTGAAGCACTACAAATGTCCGTAAAGCCTGTTCCTCCAAGATAACATTGTGATGAATGTACACATTGTGAGCAACAATGCTGTCTCATACTGTCTTCAGGTCTCTGGGGGGAAAAAATCTGCTTCCAGCCTAGCTAGGGCTATGTACCAAAGTTCCTTGGTTCAAAGTTGTCCACAGTTAATAAATGTTAAGATTGGTCTATGCTAAATACCGAGTCACCTTTCCCGTTCCCTTGCTGTTCCATCACACTTTCTATGATTAGTAATTGAATACATAACTTTGAAAGCTACCAGCAGGTACAATGCTAGAAAGAGTGCCACATGCATTTTCTATGGGAAGGAAATCCCCATTGCTGCAAAAGGTATCCAAGAGCCTTGTTTGTATCTATGGAGAATGGCTGGACAATGAAAAAGCTTAAAGAAGAAGAAACTATTCTCCTCATGCAATAACAAAGCAGGCAAAAAGTCCCATAGTTTAGTAAAGCATGGGGCATGTTCCTAGTCATCATCCTCTTGCATTGTTAGAATAAATCTAGATTCATGTTGCCATGGGCACAATGGAGTGGCAAACAATGAGAATGAGATTAGCAGATAGTACATGAAGTATACCAGTGCAAGTCACACTGTGGATGTAGTGAAGGCGTTGGAACAGCTGAGAAGGCTGCTACAGCCTATTGCAGTCATAATTTAGCTGAGCAATATTGTTTGTTCCAATATTAACGATTTACCTGTTTTATGTGTCCTTGGGGATAACTGAGTACTTTGGTCAGCATTTCATTCTATCGTTACATTTCTCTTTCACCCTCCAGTCTAGTACTAGCATTGTTGGTTGCAGAAAATGTAGCATCAAAAATGTTAAACTGCTACCTTTCTTTTGGACCAAATTGTGTTTCTGAAAGATGGTGTTAGCTTTGATGTCCTATAGGAGATGGGATTTTTCATTTCCCATATCTGAAGACAAACTTCTTGTATGGCTTGAAAGCTTGCGTTCTTTTGCCTGCTGATGTTCTTTTAGCTATGCTAAAGTCTTGAGTCTTTTGTTTCACCTTAAATGACAAAGTAGCATCATCAGTAGCTAGTCAATCTTAAACTGAACATCTCTTAACGTGGAAGAATCTTGGGTGAAATCCAACTGGCACTTTTGCATTCGTGGAATGGCTTTTAATCCAGTAGACACGTTAACTAACAAAAGAAAAGGGGAGGCACTTTTTGACAGTTTTCCTTCCTGCAGCCATTGGCACCCTCTAGAATGGTATAATGTTACAAAAGGGAGAAACTTAGGGTTGCCAAGTGTCCTCTTTTTCCAGGACACTTCCTCTTTTTCAGGGATAAAATTTCTGTCCTGACGAATTTTTAAAATTTGCCAGAATGTTTCTAGCTATACTTTCTAAATGAGACATAACTGGTGGTTGAAGACTCGCTTTGCTCTTCTCTTCCCCTGCTGCCCTCAGCAATAGATCACAGCTTCTGTAGCCTACATATACTAGGGGTATTTAAAACAAGGGCCATTATTGTATCCTCTTTTTTGCTCTTAAAAATATGGCAACCCAACTGTAACTTCTAATGTTACTGTTTGTTGTAAGGGCAAAAACAAGCCCAGCAGAGAAACTAAAGGCTATCTCAGTTCTGTTCCTGTGCTTATTCTTAGCACAAATTTTTTATATATAAAAATGTTGCCTAAACATATTAACCTTTAAAAACACTCCACCTTTTATGCATTTGTGGAAAGTTTCAAAGTCACATATTTATAAGCAGCAGTCAGCATTTGCAATTGTAACTGTATTGTGGTCTGCCATATGTAATGCAACAACACATGGAGATCACAGTATATTACTTTAAAACACCTAGATTCCCCTCCTGGCATCACAGTCTGAATGTGGTCCCCTGAAACATATAGCCTGTCTTCCTGTCCGTCAAGATTTTGCCTCTCCCTGCCATGATTCTTAAAATTGCTTTCAAGAAGAGGAGTAAGGCTGTGCAAAAGAGCAAAACTAGGCAGTTTGTTGATTGTAGCCAAAGCAGACCTGAAATTAGCATGCTTTTTCTTTCCTGTGAACACACTCTAATTTATGTGGCAAGTTAACAGTTGCAAAGGAGATGTTGCAGCAATGTGCCATTTTCTCACTGTGAATCATGAGCTGCTTTCCAGATAACTTCTGAGTCTGCTGATGCATTTATCTGGATTTATAAATTTTATATTTATCATTGTATGTGTGAATGTGCTTAATATCTGCAAGGTGACATAACAGGAAAAGTCGTATTTAACTTAAAAAATGAAAGTTTTAAAGTTACAAGTTTTCAAAATGATGCCATCTAGCAATGCAGATTCCCTCAGCCACGTTGTGTTCTAGGATGCTTTAGGGCAGACGTGACTAACCTGTGTCCCTCCAAATGTGGAAGGCTGGCTGTTCAAATCTGCACAATGGAGTGAACTCCCTTTGCTCTGTCCCAGCTCCTGCCAACCTAGCAGTTCAAAAGCACACCAGTGCAGGTAGATAAATAGGTACTGCTGCGGAGGGAAGGTAAATGGCATTTCCATGTGTTCTGGCTTCTGTCACAGTCCTCCATGTTGCTAGAAGCGGTTTAGTCATGCTAGCCACATGACCCAGAAATTGCCTGTGACGAATGCTGGCTCCCTCGGCCTAAAAAGTCAGAGGAGATCCGCAACCCCATAGTCACCTTTGACTGGACTTAACTGGCCAGGGGCTCTTTACCTTTTCACCTGTTGAGTTTTTAGTAAAGCATGGGTCAAGTTCCTTGAGTCAATTACAACCTCTACACTAAACCTACCTCACAGGATTGTCATAGAGAAAAAATGTGTGAGGGAAGGGATTGTGTATAACATATTCCACAGATAAATAGAATGGAATAAAAATGTATCTGTAAGCTACCTTGAGTCCCTGTCAGGGGAAAAAAGGAGGATGAGTAGTAGTAGTAGTAGTAGTAGTAGTAGTAGTAGTAGTAGTAACTGTGAGAATGCTCAGGACATGCCAGAGAGTAAATCTTATTGAATGTAGTGGGACTTATTTCTGAGTAATAATGCTTAGGAATGCAGTGTAAGGCTGACAGATCTTTACCCAGTTACCTGGGAGTAAGCTCCATTGAATACCATGGGACTTCCTTCTGAGTAGACAGTGTAATGTTCCATTTCCTTCATTTGGTGCAGGGATTTTATTTTCAGGATAAACAGGACTCCATTTTTGTGCCTACACACCCACCCACCCACCACTTTTAATTGTTCTCTGAGATGCGGAGGAGAAAGGAAAAGCGGGACATTCCAGGATCAAATCAAAGATCGGAACTGTCTCTGGAAAATCAGAACACTTGAATGGTATGATCCTGGATCTTCGAACAAAGCTGAAGGTGCAAAAGAAAGCTACTGAGGTAGTGCATAGTCAATTTATGGAATTTGTTATAAGGTGAAGTAATGACCAGCAACCTAAATATGGCATGGCTCATATGTGCCACCATCCTCACCACCTCAGTATGGCTCTTCCTGTTTTTGATTTCCTGTATTTTTTTCTTGATTTTACTGTTTCATCTTTTGTAAGCAACTTTGAGCTTTTTTATTTTAACAGTCAAGGATTTTTCTTACAATAAAGTGGTGTATAATTTTTATGGAATAAATAAATACTAGGATTTACCCAAAGACTTTCTTCATTGTCACTCATTCTTGCCACATTATCTTTTTTTAAAAAAAATATTTTTATTAAACAGTTTTTATAACCATACAAACAAAACATACATAAAAAAAAAACAAAAGACAAGAACAGAACAAAAAACAAGTACCATTTCATATCCTAATTTCTTAAACCTTTCTTCCTCGACTTCCTCATGCCTCCCATTTCTGTATTCCAAATTCTAATCAATTACTCAGCAAATCTTCCCTTATTTTACTATAAATTTAAACTAATCATCCTTATTCTCCTTGTCATAACCATTGCTAATAGTAACCATTTACTTTAGTCCAACATCATTCTAACTGTCATTAATTTTGTAGTATTTCTTTAGATAGTCCTTGAACTTTTTCCATTCTTCTTCCACCGCTTCGCTTCCCTGGTTTCGGATTCTGCTCGTCATTTCTGCCAAGCCCATGTAGTCCATCACCTTCATCTGCCATTCTTCCAGTGTGGGTAGATCCTGTGTCTTCCAGTACTTTGCAATGAGTATTCTAGCTGCTGTTGTAGCGTACATAAAAAAAGTTATGTCTGTCTTTAACACCCCTTGGCCGACAATGCCCAAGAGAAAGGCCTCTGGTTTCTTAGGGAAGGTATATTTAAATACCTTTTTCAGTTCGTTATAAATCATTTCCCAGAATGCCTTAATCTTCGGGCACGTCCACCAGAGGTGAAAGAATGTGCCTTCCTTTTCCTTACATTTCCAACATTTATTGTCAGGCAAATGGTAAATCTTTGCAAGCTTGACTGGGGTTATGTACCACCTATAAATCATTTTCATAATATTTTCTCTTAAGGCATTACATGCCGTAAATTTCATCCCGGTGGCTTGCCACATTATCAAGGACGACAACCAAAGAACTAAGAAAAGGACTCAGCATCAATAGTGTTAACTACTTGGGTCATTTCCCTATCCCAGGAATTTCCTAGTCCTGCAGGTCAGTCAGGTGCTTCAATAGAATTACCAGCTGAGGTAGCAAGAAGCTTCTCCTGGAAGCTGTTCAGCTCCATCATTCTGCAAGAGCAGCTTTTTCTAATAGGATCCCAGCCCTTGTTAGTCCCACCTCAACCAGGTGGTGTGATCTCTTCCTTTACTGTGAGAACACCAACCTGCCACACAGTTTTCATGGCATTTTAAGGTTTGAAATACTGTCTTCTATGTGACTGGGATTTGATATCACAAGGGATATCACTATCGTTGCTGTGGATGGGGAATAAATTCAGTTTGCATTTAAAGGTGAACCTACTGAATTATTTGGACTTTGGGAAACAATGCATGAATTGAAACACAGCCATTCTTCGAAGTTCACAGTTATGTGTACAAAATGTGCACACATACTAGGGTTAAGTTTGCACAATATGATGCATATATTAGTGAAAATAACATATACAATGCATTATAATTAGGAAACACACTTTGCAAACATGTATGCATTAGGCAGAATTGTATACACCATTATGTGTATTATGAAAAATTCACGCTAAGATGCTGGTGAATTTTCATGAGGACTTTCGAAACACTGCAAACCGACAGATGAAAATGGTGGACAACAGAACAAATGTTTGAAGAAATGAGAACTGAAACTGACAGATATGCCCATCTCTAATGAAGTTGCTATGAAGTTCTAGGCCACTCTTGACAGGTTACACAAACTGCCATTGCGTTCATTTTCAATAAATCAGCCTCATTGCTAACAATTTCCAGTAATGCCTTGTGTGCTGCCCTTGTCAAGGAGGGAAGAGAAAGACAAGGCTGTGTGTAATCTTATGGGGATAGCTGCAGACATGGACGCCATATAATTAGTAGGAAGAAAATCCCAAAATAAATGGACATGATTTCTATTCATAGAAGCACCTAAAGCATTTTATGCAAATTTTCCTTGTAACAACATCTGACTATACTGAACAATTCCAGTGTAGGATTAAACCCCTGGAGGCACCTAGGCTGTTGAAATCTCAGGGACCCCTTGCAAATTATCTCCTAATATGTTCTTGTGATTTTCTTTAAAGATCAAATCAATATTATTTTGGTCTGTTGTCGTGGGACCCCTAGAAAGGGTGGGGTCCATAGGTCAGGCCTACTCTGTTTGGTAATCCAGCACTGAACAATTTCTATTGTTTTGCAGCAGTTTTTACTTAGGAATAGCATACAGAAGACATTTCCAGTTTAACAAGCAAAAATTGCATTGCGTCATCTTAAATAGTCTGACAAAAATGAAGTTCCTCGAACAATTATCTAATTTCCATCTATACCCACCCACTAATTCACATTTATAAGTTTATGGAAATTGGAAAGTAATGAAAATGCATGCAGAAGTATTAAATTAAATGCTTCCTTTACAGAATATGTGTTCCCATATTTAGCCAGGAAAAATAACCACAAGTAGATTCTAACACTCATAGTATTATATTTGCAACATGATTTAAATGAGCACAATTATAATTAGCAAAAAGAATTAACTCTAATGCAGTATACAAATTGATTCTACTTCAAAAAAAATGCTGATGTTCCAAAAATGACATTTCATAATTTCTAGGATTTTAATATGGAAAAATCTTTCCAAGTATAAAATCTGAGATTATCTTTCAATAGGTGATTATTTCCCCCCTAACAATGACTTTTTGGTACGAAATCCATTGTTATTTAAAATGCACATTTTGTTAGCCTGCATCATTCTTGCTAACATTGAAGGCTGCCAATGCATTTGGCTTTTCTTTTCTTTTAAACAGCTTTCCCAAAATTCCTTGAAACACAGACTCTTCTAAGAAGCAAAGTGAAGGCTAGGCTGGAATACTGAAGATCTCTTTTGAAAAACTACTAACACAGGAAGGGAGAGAAATAGCTTAGTCTCATGACACCTACTTAAATTTTTAAGATTCGAAATAGCAAACCAACAAGTTAAAGCTACCAAATTTTCATGAAGACAAAAAAGTCCAATATATTTTTCTGTTTTCTTAAAACAAAAAACCAAAACTGGTTGAATATGCATTGCAGCCTACATTAAATGCATAGTGTGCTGTAGCATCAGAGGGTTTTTATATATTTGTTAAAATAAAAATAAAATAATACAACTAAGAATGGGAAAGCAAATTTTAATAGGAACTCCAGTGTTCATGGAGGATAAGTTTCAGCCTTTCCCCTTGCAGCTGTGATCCTGCTGAAAAGTCCAATGGCATAGCAATTACCATACTTTTCCATGTATAAGACTGTTTTTATCTTTTAAAAGCATGCTAACTATTGGGGGTTGACTTATACATTGGTAGTGCATAGGGTGGACATTTTATTGGTTGCTGCGTCAAGTGGTGGTGTTGATTGGCTGACATTCTCATAGTTGGGTGGGTGATTGGCAGCTTCTGCCGGCGATGGGACAGACGGGAGGTGGACTTTGTGGTTGAGCGATTGTTGGCAACCCCCCCCCCTAAAAAAAGCTCAACAACTCTGGGCAATCCTCTGCACACACACAAAAAAAAAATTAAAAAATTGAGTCCCCCAAAATAGCAGGCGGCCTATACATGGGGGCACCTTATAGACGGAAAAGTATGGTACTGTTGGGGGGAAAACATTCAAATTGTTGGCTGAGGCAACCCAGTCAGATGGGTGGGGTATAAATAATAAAATATTTATTTATTATTATTATGGAATATGGCATCCCTATTTTCATCAGGGAAATGTTGGAGGGTATGCTAGTATTGCATGCAAAACAATAGAGGTAATCCAACAAATTTCCTTCCTTCCTGGTTAACCCCAAGCAAGTGGGGTTTAGATTGCTGCTTGAGACTAAAGTATTCCTATTGTGGTGTAGGATTGTATTGAGAATTTTCTGAGCAAAGTGAAAAGATAAATCTGGATATTAAAAGAAGGTACAATTACTAACAGCAATTGGTTGCATTTTCAGTTGTCATTCTGTAACATGAAACACCGCTGAATAACTGTGCATCTGTCTGTCATAGCCAGGTGTAGTCATCCGACAGTGTATAATGTGCATTGACTGATGAATTCACGGCATGGTGAACACAATTGCATTTCTAACATGGAAGGCTGCAAAGAGCAGAGAAGTCTGCAGTCATACATAAACCTCAGGAGACCTCTCTGGTGGCATGTTTTTTCTTCTTAATATTGGCAAATATTTTACAAATCAAAAAAATATTTGAACTTTTGTTCTTCCTGCTTTCTAAAGGCCTCCAGTACACTTAGTCAAGAGCACAGGATTATAGATACCAGACATGTGCTGAAGAGCTTCCATATTTATTTGTTTGTTTGTTTGTTTGTTTGTTTTGCACAGAAGGAATTCTCAGAAGTTTCAAATTAAATCAATAGTTTTCTCATATGTAGGCCCTTTAGCTTCAAATGAAGAGATCAGTAGAAAGTTAGGGAAGCTGCAGGGGGAGAAAAGGGCTGTATTCAGCAACGTCCGAACACCCACTCTTGGATACAGCCAGAGCTTAATCGAGGAAGAAAGTATATTTTAATAGCATTTTATGTCTTTTCACAACAATAGTGCCAAACCTATCGTAATTGGTTTCAGCATTATGCTTCAGTATTACTTCAGAAACTTTAGAATGAACATTGTGCTCAGCATTCATTGGGAAACCTCCTTTAGGGGCACTACACAGAATAAAAAGAAAAGTGTTGTTGTTTTTAAGTGACAAAGTAGCTTTGACCCAACTGCCCAAAGACTGAGGTGCATCCTAAGCACTCCAAAACAGTGCCTTTGCTACAAAGAACATCTACCTTCATGCCCTTAGCAAGTGGCTTTGTACAGTCAAGAGGTGGTTTTTAGCCATGTAAAGGAAAGCAAGAGGTGTGCAGGAGGCATATTTCTATAAAGCGCTCTGGAAACAAAGAGTGGTAAACAAATCACAAGGGAACACTGCTCCTGTTTTCCTCTTACCCATCAACTTTGTTATCAATCAAGCATGCGTATTCCATACCCTCAGAATGACCCCAGATGTTTCAAAGCCAACGTTAATTATTGGTGAACCTTTTCCTGCATACCCCTTCCCTTTTATGTTTATTGTTTTAGGGCAGAAGTACAGAAAGGTGAAATGATGTAAGAGCAAAGACAGTGACCATACAATGGTCTGTTATACTTTTAAAAGTGCTCTGGAAAGATAAGCATCTATTTAGTTATTTTAATCCATTGAATTTTTTTTCTACACCCAATGCAGCAATCTCCTTGGGAAAGTGAATGACTTTCTAGTTCCTTACCAATGCTATTTTTCTAGAAAAAGAGGTGCCAGAATTCACTATGAACATTCCTCCCTTGTTCTCTTAGAATGGCAATGGTGTACACCTGAGTGATGCCAGAACTGAGTTCTGGTGAGTCCCGGCTGGGGAAAAAGCCATTTGTGTGTTATTTTCCCCAAAATGAAAGCTGGGATTCCAGGCTAAATGGGGTACTACTTGAATCTTGCTAAAACCCAGACTTCCTTGAAAATGTGGTTGTGCATAAATGGCAAAACCAAGTAAAAAGAGAAAGACTAAAATCATTTTCAAATAAAAATATGTAATATTGCGGACACAGTAATTCCCAGTTTTAAGCTAGAGCAGGGGTCGGCAACCTAAGGCCCATGAGCCACAAGCAGCCCACGGGGGTTGTTTTGCCACCCCCAAACTGAGCCGCCTGCTTAGCGAGTCCCCAAGCGCTGCGCCAAACCAGCACAGCGCAGCACTGTGCGAGGACTCACTTTCGTGGCGCCGGAAATCATGTCTGTGCAGACGCAGATGCTGACAATCGTGTCTGCGCACACGTCGGTAATCGCAGGCCCGCACGCTCATGTGCGCCCGTCATCCAGCCCACAGAGGGGGCTCTGTGGCAGTGAACCAGCCCAGGCAAGGTAAGCCTTGCCGACCCCTGAGCTAGAGCTCAGTGCTCAGTGCTCTTTTTTAAAACATTCAGTGCTCTTTTTTAAACACACTCAGTGCTCTTTTTAAAAAAGGGGGGGGGAGAAAAAAGGTGCCATGAAGTTGTTACAGTAAGCGCCATACTTTTAACATTTGAGGGAGGAATGGTGTCAGTACTGCGTACCCTTGAGTGCCCTTGAGAAGAAGAAGAAACACTAATCCATCATACTAATACAGTGTTACCTCAGGTTACATACGCTTCAGGTTACATATGCTTCAGGTTACAGACTCCGCTAACCCAGAAATAGTGCTTCAGTTTAAGAACTTTGCTTCAGGATGAGAACAGAAATCGTGCTCCGGTGGCACAGCGGCAGCAGGAGGCCCCATTAGCTAAAGTGGTGCTTCAGGTTAAGAACGGATTCAGGTTAAGTACGGACCTCCGGAATGAATTAAGTACTTAACCTGAGGTACCACTTTACAATACACTCCAAACACTTAGTGACTAAAAGAGTACATAAGCATGGAGCCTTACACTAAGATTCTGAAAAGATACATGAAGATTACCCAAAGCTAAGAATAACAACGATGAGTGCAGCCTACATATATTTAATCCTAATTATAGCTGCACTCCCCTCTCTTTGCTGTTAGAATATTCAGAACTACTATTACTTTGCCAGAAGCACTTTTCATTTCCCACATAACTTCAGGACTCAATTAAATGGTTCTGGATACATTTTTTTTTCAAGTTTTAAAACATTTACACTGCAAATAAATCATTTTACTTATTCATGTAGTTTAAGAGATTAGTTAATGACATCTCCTAAAGCCGAGGGAGATGATTGGGGTTGTTTGCTACTAAAATTATAAGACAAATCAGAGCACTCTGCATTATCCATTTCAGAAGGCTTTTTACAAGGCAGTATAAAAAGGGGAAGGGAATGTGTGAAATGCACAATAGCCGGCTTACTTAGCTTCCAAGGCTTTCAGCCAGCCACCAGTAATGGAAGCCTACACAGCACCCAGAAATGGAAAATAATAATTAGTACTTATCTCCAGACATAACATCTTCAGACAGATGCCTGATCATCAGTTAACTAATATGCAAATTAGCTTTGGCTGAATTTCAGCAAGCGACAAGCGGTTCAGGAAGAACTTCAGTCACCGTTATGTTTTGCATATCAGCAGAAGGAGCGCACAAAATAGGTGCTGAAGAAAAATAAATTTTGTAGCTTGATATCTGTACATCTAAATTGGCTGAAGCTATAGTGAAAACAAATACAGTTGTACCTTGGATCCCGAATGCCTTGGTACTTGGACGTTTTGGCTCCCAAACACCACAAACCCAGGAGTGTCCTAGTTTGTGAACATTCTTTGGAACCCGAACATCCAGTGTGGGTTCTGCAGCTTCTGATTGGTTGCAGGAGCTTCCTGCAGCCAGTCAGAAGCCACGCTTTCGTTTCTGAACATTTTGAAAGACGAATAGACTTCCAGAACAGATTCTGTTCAACTTCCAATGTATGACTTTATATTGGAGCCATAGTAGGAGAATCGGGGAAGCCCTCAACTTTGTACTGCAACAGTGAAAAGGCAAGTTCAGTGAAAAGGCAACAGACAAATGGCACCATGCTTCCCTTCTGTTTCTGTAATATTTCCTCACTGAAAATCCGCTTGGCACAATTGTCTCCACTTTCTTCCCATGTTTTCCTCATCCTTCTTCCATTTCCTTTCTGAAACTATTGGGCAGGGGAATTCATCTCTGACACAGCTGCTAGGTGAGGTTTTCTGGTGTGTGGCTATTTGCTGCACCTGAACAGAGGGAATGATTGGGAGTCTGCACCCATATTAATATGCAACTGAATGCCAAAATAGGCTTCTAAGTAAACAAGACAAGAGAAGGGGTAATGCTAGGAAATGATGCCAGATTAAGAACATTTTGTGAAATTTGCAAAGAAAAAAAAAAGGAGGGTGAAAAACAATTGAAGCAGAAAGAGGACATGTAGTTAGATGGAGATAAAGGCAGGAATCAAGTTGACAAAGTGTCTAGAATGGACATTATGATGAAGTTTGCCAGTTAGGTAATGTTGGTAAGGCAAAGAAAGAAGATGCTTGGGGTTGCTGCTTTCCCCAGGGAATTTGAGGAAGAGGCCACTATTGCTAGCAGCCATAACTTTACATATTCATAAAGATATCATTTGATATTTTCCATAGTTATATACAGTCATACCTCATGTTATGTTTGCTTCAGGTTGCGCATTTTCAGATTGCATCCCGCGGCGACCCAGAAGTACTAGAAAGGGTTACTTCCGGGTTTTGTCGCACGTGCAGATGCGCAAAATGACATCATGCACAGAAGTGGCGAATCGCGACCTGCGCACGCGCAGATGCGGGTTGTGTTCTTTTCAGGTTGCGAACGGGCCTCCAGAATGGATCCCATTCGCAACCAGAGGTACCACTATACAGGCAACTCCCCATTTATTGTTACGTTCCAAGGCACAGCATGTTTAAGTGAAATCATGCATATTTGAAACACCACTGTAAAAGCCTGCAAACATCCCATTCTGCCTGCGCCACACCATTCTGCCCCTCTTTGTGACACTTTTGTAGCATTTATAGCTCACTTCTCAGTTTGGCTCAATGCGTGCATACACGGTTGCACACTTATTGGACTTGCCTAAAATGGTTGCTCCCCTTCATGGATCACTGCCTTGCCGTGGCGAAGGGGCTTGAAGAACTCAGAGAAGCTATGAACTACGCCGAGCAGGGCACACAAGATGAACAGGTCATAGTGGAGAGTTTTGACCAAACGTGATCCACCTGGAGGAGGAACCGGCAAGCCACTCCAGTATCCTTGCCAAGAAAACTCCATGGACAAAGACAACAGGCATATAAAAGTTATGACGCTGGAAGATGAGCCCCTCAGGTCAGAAGGCGTCCAACATGCTACTGGGGAAGAGCGGAGGGCAAGTACAAGTAGATCCAGAGCTGATGAAGCGACTGGGCCAACGAAAGGACGCTCAGTTGCGGATATGCCTGGAAGTGAAAGGAAAGTCCAATGCTGTAAAGAAAAATATTGCATAGGAACCTGGAATGTAAGAACCATGAACCTAGGTAAGTTGGAGGTGGTCAAAAATGAGATGGCAAGAATAAATATTGACATCCTGGGCATCAGTGAACTAAAATGGACGGGAATGGGCGAATTCAGTTCGGATGACCATCACATCTACTACTGTGGGCAAGAAACCCGTAAAAGAAATGGAGTGGCCCTCATAGTCAACAAAAGAGTGGCGAAAGCTGTACTGGGATGCAATCTCAAAAATGATAGAATGATCTCGATACGAATCCAAGGCAGACCTTTTAACATCACAGTAATCCAAGTTTATGCACCAACTACTGGTGCTGAAGAAACTGAAATTGACCAATTCTATGAAGACTTACAACACCTTATAGAAGTGACACCAAAGAAGGATGTTCTTCTCATTATAGGGGATTGGAATGCTAAAGTAGGGAGGCAAGAGATAAAAGGAACAACTGGCAAGTTTGGCCTTGGAGATCAAAACGAAGCAGGGCAAAGGCTAATAGAGTTCTGTCAAGAGAACAAGCTGGTCATCACAAACACGCTTTTCCAACAACACAAGAGACGACTCTACACATGGACATCACCAGATGGGCAACATCGAAATCAGATTGATTATATTCTCTGCAGCCAAAGATGGAGAAGCTCTATACAGTCAGCAAAAACAAGACCTGGAGCTGACTGTGGCTCAGATCATCAGCTTCTTATAGCAAAATTCAAGCTTAAACTGAAGAAAGTAGGAAAAACCACTGGGCCGGTAAGATACAATCTAAGTCAAATCCCTTATGAATACACAGTGGAAGTGACGAACAGGTTTAAGGATTTAGATTTGGTGGACAGAGTGCCTGAAGAACTATGGATGGAGGCTCGTAACATTGTACAGGAGGCAGCAACGAAAACCATCCCAATGAAAAGGAAATGCAAGAAAGCAAAGTGGCTGTCCAACGAGGCCTTACAAATAGCGGAGGAGAGAAGGCAAGCAAAATGCGAGGGAGATAGTGAAAGATACAGGAAATTGAATGCAGATTTCCAAAGAATAGCAAGGAGAGACAAGAAGGCCTTCTTAAACGAGCAATGCAAACAAATAGAGGAAAACAACAGAATGGGAAGAACCAGAGATCTGTTCAAGAAAATTGGAGATATGAAAGGAACATTTCGTACAAAGATTACCATAATAAAGGACAAAAGTGGTAAGGACCTAACAGAAGCAGAAGACATCAAGAAGAGGTGGCAAGAATACACAGAGGAATTATACCAGAAAGATATGGATGTCTCGTACACCCCAGGTAGTGTGGTTGCTGACCTTGAGCCAGACATCCTGGAAAGTGAAGTCAAATGGGCCTTAGAAAGCACTGCAAATAACAAGGCCAGTGGAAGTGATGGTATTCCAGCTGAACTATTTAAAATTTTAAAAGATGATGCTGTTAAGGTGCTACACTCAATATGCCAGCAAATTTGGAAAACTCAGCAGTGGCCAGAAGATTGGAGAAGATCAGTCTACATCCCAATCCCAAAGAAGGGCAGTGCCAAAGAATGCTCCAACTACCGCACAATTGCACTCATTTCACACGCTAGCAAGGTTATGCTTAAAATTCTACAAGGAAGGCTCAAACAGTATGTGGATCGAGAACTCCCAGAAGTGCAAGCTGGATTTAGAAGAGGCAGAGGAACCAGAGACCAAATTGCAAACATGCGCTGGATTATGGAGAAAGCTAGAGAGTTCCAGAAAGACATCTACTTCTGCTTCATTGACTATGCAAAAGCCTTTGACTGTGTCGACCACAGCAAACTATGGCAAGTTCTTAAAGAAATGGGAGTGCCTGATCACCTCATCTGTCTCCTGAGAAATCTCTATGTGGGACAAGAAGCTACAGTTAGAACTGGATATGGAACAACTGATTGGTTCAAAATTGGGAAAGGAGTACGACAAGGCTGTATTTTATCTCCCTGCTTATTTAATTTATATGCAGAATACATCATGCGAAAGGCTGGGCTGGATGAATCCCAAGCTGGAATTAAGATTGCCGGAAGAAATATCAACAACCTCAGATATGCAGATGACACAACCTTGATGGCAGAAAGTGAGGAGGAATTAAAGAACCTTTTAATGAGGGTGAAAGAGGAGAGCGCAAAATATGGTCTGAGGCTCAACATCAAAAAAACGAAGATCATGGCCACTGGTCCCATCACCTCCTGGCAAATAGAAGGGGAAGAAATGGAGGCAGTGAGAGATTTTACTTTCTTGGGCTCCATGATCACTGCAGATGGTGACAGCAGCCATGAAATTAAAAGACGCCTGCTTCTTGGGAGAAGGGCAATGACAGGCCTAGACAGCATCTTGAGAAGTAGAGATGTCACCTTGCCAACAAAGGTACGTATAGTTAAAGCCATGGTTTTCCCAGTAGTGATGTATGGAAGTGAGAGCTGGACCATAAAGAAGGCTGATCGCCGAAGAATTGATGCTTTTGAATTATGGTGCTGCAGAAGACTCTTGAGAGTCCCATGGACTGCAAGAAGATCAAACGCATCCATTCTTAATGAAATCAGCCCTGAGTGCTCACTGGAAGGACAGATCGTGAAGCTGAGGCTCCAGTACTTTGGCCACCTCATGAGAAGAGAAGACTCCCTGGAGAAGACACTGATGCTGGGAAAGATGGAGGGCACAAGGAGAAGGGGGCGACAGAGGACGAGATGGTTGGATAGTGTTTTCGAGGTTACCGGCATGAGTTTGACCAAACTGCGGGAGGTAGTGGAGGACAGAGGTGCCTGGCGTGCTCTGGTCCATGGGGTCACGAAGAGTCGGACACGACTAAACGACTAAACAACAACAACAACAAAAATGGTTGCTGCCTGTAGTTTTAATCTTCTGGTACAATAGTAGATGATGGTGAAGTAGGGGAACTCTTCTGATCTCCAGTCAGTCATGATGCTGCTGAGGTAGAAAAGTAGGAGTTTATGTGGCAGAAAGGGGTGCAAATGCTCTGGTGAACATCAGATTGGCTCAGCTAGTGTGTTTGCACTGCACCAACCTCACTGCTGCCTTGCTCTTTTCCCTCCATATCTCAGTAAGTCATAGCAATGAGATCAGGTGAGTGTTGTCATCCCACCTCATCTACTAGTGTTCCCATGTGAGTATGATGTGTGAGTATGGACTGTGGTCTAAACTACTGAGCACTTGGTCTTGCCGATCAGAAGGTCGGCGGTTTGAATCCCCGCAATGAGGTGAGCTCCTGTTGCTCTATCCCAGCTCCTGCCAACCTAGCAGTTCGAAAGCACGCCAGTGCAAATAGATAAATAGGTACCGCTGCGCTGGGAAGGTAAACGGCATTTCTGTGTGCTCTGGTTTCCATCATGGTATCCCATTATGCCAAAAGCGGTTTAATCATGCTGGCCACACGACTTGGAAAGCTGTCTGTGGACAAATACCAGCTTCCTTGGCCTAAAAGCAAGATAAGCGCCACAGCCCCATAGTCGCCTTTGATTGGACTTAACCATCCAGGGGTCCTTTACCTTTACCTTTTTATGTTTATGATACTAGTAAAATACACATGCTTTCATTCTGAGAATTATTGTGCTGTTCAATGCAGTTTGCATGTCAGTCTTCCTGCTACCCTATGGGCAGTGTTTTTGTAGAACTCATCAGTGGCTGGTCCAGGGTATGTCTGAGCACCTCTAGCTGTTGCATATCAAAATTGCTAAAATTAATTCCTACACCATGAAATTCAGAAAGAGAACATGTGATGTAGGCCACATTTAGAGTACTGTATACAATTCTGGACATCCCTTCTCAGAAAGGTGTGATAGCTCTTGAAAAGGTATAAAAATGGGGCAACAAAATTATTGGAGCACTTCTTCTTGAGGCTAAATCATTTTGGCTTTTTTATTTTGGGGGAAAAGGGCAGCTGAAGGGGAATATAGAGATTTATGAAATTATGAATAGTGTAAGAAGAAGCCAAAAGAGAATTTATTCTCCCTTTCTCATATAATTCTAGACCTTGGGGTCAGCAAATGAAGTTGTTTGGCAATAGATTCCAAATGATGAAAGGAAATCCGTCACCCAGTGTCTAATTAATTTATTACTTTTCTTTTAAAGGTGCAGCTGCCAATTCTTCTTGGGTGTTTCAACCTCCCTAGCCTACATCAGAGTCATAATACTTTTGTTTGGTCAGGAAAGTGGTATTGGATATTGAATGCAGACATTGTGGTCTAAGAAGGAGATAAAGACATGTAATTACCTCAAAGGGCTGGAGTGCTAAAGAGTCTCTTCATGTCCATTTCCCATTCTTAACTCCCCTCCCTCTTTATCTATTGGCAACTAGAGAAGCTTAGAAATCAGTTAATATATATCTAAGTTTAAATCTATTTGCACAAATGGAATTGACTCTGTATGAACTGAACAGATAGGATTAATAGATTGTCTGTGGAACAGATCTTCCTTCTCCTCCTCTTCCCTCTGTACTGTATTCTGAAAGCTTTTAGAGAGGGCCAAGTGTTCCCACTGAAGATCATAGGCTGCTGGAGCATGCCATGGGAAGGAAAACATTAGGTAGAGAAATGTTGTTGTTGTTTAGTCATTTAGTCGTGTCTGATTTTTTGTGACCCCATGGACCAGAGCACGCCAGAGAAATGTACATTGCAACATAACATCACTTTGTGGTTTTGTGTTATTATTACATGGGCCCAGGTAGCTAGTTGGCGGTGGGAATTGTTTTCTCCTGTGCTAAACAAAACAAAGGAAAAACTGTTAATTTAAAAACAAGAATCCTAACTTATAATTTGTGTATGTTCTGGGGCATGAATTTTTTCTTTCTTTCTTTTTACACTTTTTTAATAATAAAAAAATCTGTTTAAAAAAATCAAACATAAGACAGCATCAGTGTGGACAGTAACAAAAACTAAAATAATTGAAACATATACATAATTTAATTATTGTTTGATTTTATACCAATGTTATGCATTTGATGTTAGCCGCCCTGAACCCGGTTTCGGCCAGGGAGGGTGTGATACAAATAAAAGTTTGTTGTTGTTGTAAAAGAAACATGGTTCTTACAGCAAAGACAATAAAATCTTTGCCACTCATAAAAACCAATTCTTAAACTGAACATTTTTTGATCCCAAATATTTCAAATTATAAGATAGCATTGCCTATTTCCAATGCATTTAAGAGGCATTGTTTTCTATTCCTGAACATTAATTTTAAGAAAGCATGAGCCTCAGTACTTCTGTTTTTAGAAATTAACTGCTGCAATTGCCTGCTAGTCTCACTGGAATGTGACTAAGAATGATTCTTTTTTTGATACACAAGTTGCAGTGTGACATAGCCCCTGCTGCATAAGCCACTGAAATGTGTATTTGATCTAGAACAGTAAGGTTTGTTTTTCATGACATTATCTTACTTGTACTGCAATTCTTACAGGAAAGCTTTCATCCCATGTTGCTAGATTTATGATGGTGATAGTGCTGATCAGGATTTCTTTACTCACTCATCTTCATATGGTCCCAGGGCAGGTTAAAACAAGGTAAAAATACAATATTAAAATCCGTTAACGCAATTTACAATCAAAAGAATAGGGTGGGTGTCTAAAAAACAACATAGAATCGTAATCTCAGTTATCAAGGGTAAAGAGGTCACATGCAAGGAACCATTGACACAATTGCTTCCCATTGCCTACAATTAATTTGCTTCCCAGGAGGTTAGCTATGTCACACACAGGAACCCTGCAACCCATCAAAAGCTTTGTTGCCATATCAGGAGCCCACAAAAAAACCTGTTTTATATCATTGTATTTTTTTTAAATGAGAAATAAAAATCCACCCACCTTTAAATATAATCTAACTTTTGATTCCTGGTCTCTCTTCTCCCCCTACAACCCCTTCTGCCTTTTGGCTGTCTCTCAGTGAAGAAATTTAAATACTATAGAAGGCATATCAGGAAGGAGCTTGTCTTTTCATTTGTTTATATTAATATGTAAAGCACTCTTTGCGTCATATCATTATATAACAAAAGTTTGTATTTTAAATTTTTAACAGACCACAACAGGTATATATTATACACATTGTTGCCCATGTCTTTCTTAATACACAGACTCTATATGGTAGTAGTATTTTATTAATGTGTGTGCCATAGGCCATTTGCATGTAAGGTAGGTAGATGGATACGTTACAAAAACCAGTTGTATAAAATACTGCACAAAATCTCATTACTACCTGGAATCATGTATAATACCTACATCTTAAAAAATACTGCATAAGTCACATGTAGTATCTATAACACCCGTTGAAAGGGCAAAAATTAATACAGATATAAAAACATTAGTTATTGAGAGCTGTATTGGTTAAATACCACTGGTTTTTGTGCTGCTGATACTACAGATGAGAAACTTCTACAGATAATACAATAATAAAGTATTTCCAGTTAATTATTACCAGGAAGTGATGGCATCTCCAGAGCTCTAGAATGATATGTCACAATAGATCTTTAATTGTTACATCTCAAAATTAATTTCTCCTCTTCCTGATAGCCTCCTCCTAGGATCCTGATAAATTAGTTCTAGCTTCAGGCAATATTCACTAATGTTCCCTGAAGATGGACTGAATTTGAGCATCAAAACACTAGTGTCAAAACAAATTGTGCTTTCTATTTCTTCATTTAAAACTAATTGAGGAATTTTCCCAGTATAGTTCAAGCCTTAATTTTCACAAAGGAACATTATGTGACCAAAACAAACCAGGGCAAAGCATCTAAGCCGTGTTAGCTCAAGAAGTAGCAATGAAGTGTCCCTGCAGCACTAATGTTGCAGCAATAGCTTGATAGAAAGGGCAAGATTTCTGTGCCCCTGGAGGGGGGCAGCAACAGATTAGGATCTTGCACAAAGTCCACACATGATTCGTGCCTACCAACTTTCGCAAACCCTAGTCCAGGATTTCAAAAAGATTCATGAAAGGATAATTTGTATTGGCTATACAAACGTAACACAGACTGACACACTGAATGTTGGATAGTGTTGCCCTCAAACTGGGATACTATTAATAGTGCTTACCTCCCTTTACAGGAACAGGGAAAGAATTTTACTTGGTTGTCTCAATTGGTCTGAACTTGCATGCTTTTCCTGCAGTTCCCCAGAGCTCAATTAAGTCCCAGGGAGATGTTCAGCTTGTTGTTAATGAATTAGAAGGCAAATGTATACACACTGGGAGTAAATCCTGCTTCTGAGTAAGCATGCATAGGATTGCACTGTTTAATTTAGCTGTTTGACTTCTTCCCATTCATTACTGCTATAGAGTAACCAATATGGACACGGAATGTTACCATGTTGTAACGAGAGTAGATGCAATGAGTTGCACACATCACCATGAGATGTAGGATAGCAGATGATATGATTTGCTAACTTATGCCACTGCCATGAAGATACTACAATGTTGTTGTTGTTTTCAAAAGAATTGTGAGCAGAGATAGAACAATCTCTTCTTTTAGCTTGCTGCAAAATTCTATGAACAGGGGATATAGGAGCCTCAGCAATATGTTACAAAACTAACCATGATATTATATGCAGCCTGAAGCATATATTGCTGTGTAGATAAACTGGCAGACTTTCCATTGGCTTGAAATATATATGCACAATATAATAGCATTTGTTGAGTGCCCATTCTCTACACTATGCCCTAATTCCAAATTTGAACCCAAATTTAACCTGAATTTTGGCCTTTGTCTATTGTATGAGTACCTGTTTGAAGTCAAGTTAGTAACACCAAGACCTTGACTTTATCATGATTTTAAGTGTGTATCTGTGTCTGTTAGCTGCCACTGCTGCTGCATTATTTATTAGAAGTTGAGGTTTTGCATTATCATGCATGTTACAGCTATGTTGCTGGGAGTGAGTATTTGCAGGAATGTGGGGCTTCCAGGGTGTGTGGAAGCCCCCACATTCCTGTAATCCAATCCATTGTGAACAAACAAAAGATATGTCAAGGGGAAATAATAATTATGATAATGATAATGGCAAAATTCCTTTTTGATGTTTGTACTAGTTGCAGTGAAAAGCACAGCACACAAGATAATTCTACCAGAATTAGCCAAGTGCCTGCTTTTAGCAAGTCCCTGCTTTTAGCCATTAAAGTGCATTTATAAGGGAAATGTTTCAGTTGGATACCTGCTTCACATCTCAACAGCTAGATTGATTGGCAATCATGTCAGGTGCTACATTTAAAAATACTTTAACATAGCACCTGTCTTTGAGACAATAACTTGCACAATGATTACACTTTATGATGCATCCACACTTCTTGGGATCCCATTAAACAGTTTGGACACTCTTGTCATAATTCTGACTGTGTGTAACGCTTCCCCCCTCTTGAAACTGTTGCTCTTTCCACCTGGGCAAGGATCTGGGAACTGAAGCTCTCAGGCTTATTCCAGACACCTGAAAGGTGACATCAATCTCCCAGCTGCCAGGCACATCTCTCTTTATATTACTTTCATCCTTGCATCTTGAAGAACGTCAAGAGAAATTGAAATGTGAGCAACAGAAGGAAGCACCTATAAAAAGAGGAACACTCATCTCACTGCCATTATTTGCCTTGTCTCCCCTGCCTTCAAGTCTCCCCTAGTGGAAAAAAATTAATAGAATGGGGTCGTCTAGTTCTGTGTTTATCAAACTATTTGATGTGTTGGACTGGCAGTTCTTTGCCCCTCTCTCCCAGCACCGACACCATGTTTGGTCTCTGAAGCATCCCACCCAACCTGGCCTTTGAAGTACCAGTAATCAACTTAATAAGTATTTATCTACATTGGATGTTAATGGATATTCTCCCTTTCTCTGGTATTTGAAAAAGTGATGTGCTCTTAATGTGCCAATATGATGTTCAAGCACACTTGAGGTTTCATGCTCTTTTTATCTGCACTGAATAAAGCTGCCCGATTTCTAAAGCGAGACCGTATGTTTAAACAAAGTTGAATAGGCATGAAGCTATTTGCCCAGGCAAGCGTATTATGTGACCTATGAGAGCAGCAAAATAACCAGACTGCACAACAGTGATGGGATAAAATCAGACCAAATCTTTATTGACAGCAGCAGCAGCAGGCAGGGCAAGGGCTGGGCTGGCATTGGGCCCCAGCACCAGCTCATCCTTCCACAAGCCCCATGTTGATGAAATGGATCCGCTGGGTTTGGATTGCTCCAAACCTGTACGACGGGAGTCGGCCAGTGTTGAACCTTGCCGTGGTGCAAGCCAAGCATGGGGAACCAGGGTGCAGATTACAACCAGGCAGATCCAGAAACCATGCTTGGGTTTGCAGTGGTCAGGGCCCTCTTAAGCATATCCGGCGCCATGGTGCAAAGCTCCCTCCGGCGCCCCCCCCCCCCTTTGCCAGAGTTGTTGGCTTTTTTTAAGGGGGATGGGGAAGAGGCAGAGGCTGGGCACAGTGCCTCCCGGCTCAGCTGGCCGCTTTGTTCCGCAGTGGCCACGGCAGACGGAGGCTCCGGGCGTGGTGCTGCTTCAGCGCGGGCGGCATGATGGAGGCGTGCAAGGGTGGTGAGCTGATGCTGGGAAGTGCCGTGTCCAGCCTCTGCTTCTTCCCTGGCGCCCTGCACCACCAGCCCATATGGGTAAAACGCCCCTGGCCATGGTCAATCCTCCCCTCAGGCGCCTTATCGGGGCCGTCCTACACTATGTTGATCCTGCCCAATGCCATTTCTGCCCTCATACAGTGTACTTCCACCTAACAAAGAGAAGGCATAATTTCACTGAGGGAAAAGGGGGGGGGACCCCAACCAAGTGCCAATCAGGTTGAGAGGGGAAAAATCCTTTCTGACCATGTCAACCAGCAGCTCAAAATTGTTCAGTGAAGGCTCTAACCTGAGCGTGGGTGGGCAGGAAGCTCTCAAAACAAAATGGCTGTGAGGTCCAGGGGAAGCAGGCTTATATAGGCTTTCCCCCTCCCCTCTTCAGCAAGGGCTCATGGGACAGCTTTTTCCCATGAGCCCATCACACAGAGGTGCTATTGAGCAAAACCTTGCCCAGTATTTTGCTGCAATCTATGGGCCACAGCGCCGGCTGCCGAGCAAAGGCATCCCATGCTTACTGGGTGCAGAACAGAGCTTTTCACACCCAGGTAACTTCTTTGACAGCTCAAAATGTATTTATGAAAGATTTTACTACAAGTTATTTTCACTTTTCTGGTTACCCAGCATGTCTGTCTGCAACTAAACGAAACAGAGAGATACAAAAATAAGGTGCTAAGACAGGCAATTGGTTCTGAATTCCTTAAATGTTTCTGATAGTGAATCACGTAGAATAAGAAGGGCCACAGTGCAGCAAGAAGGGTTTGTAGCTCAGTGGTAGAACATCTGCTTTGAATGCAGAAGGTTTCAGGTTTAATCCTTGTCTACAGGTGTGGCTGGGAATGTCTTCTGCTTGAAACCCCAGAGAAATTGTTGCCAGTCCGTGTGGGAAATATTGAGCTAGATGGATCAGTGGTCTGACTCATATAAGACAGCTTCCTTTGTTATTATAGTGTGCACAGAGCCCATGTTGTCCTGCCATGTAAAGTAGAGAAAATGTATTTTGCTGTGGCTTCACTATGGCCTGTTCGTTGATGCAGGGCAATGAATACTAATTAGTGCTACACTGAAAATCTCTCCAGCATAGTCATTCTCCATCAATTACCGGAATGGAAATTGTATTTGAGTATTACAAAAGGGCAATGTATGTGGGTTGAGATACCGAGCTTTGCGCTTACCTTAATTCTGAGGTGTCGCAGGAATTTTTTTAACTGCACTTTTATTCCACAAAATAGAATGCGGGGGGCTAGATGACTCTTGGGTCCCTTCCAGCCCTACAATTCCGTGATTCTACAATTAAGTGAAATCATCTCTCCAGTGGTTTGCTCAGAAGTCTTCTTGGGCTGCAGCTCTCCCTGAAAATACAGTGATATTCTCAGCTGTAGGTGCAGAAGGCGGGGGTGATATCTATCATGTTCCTGGCTGCTGGTTTGTTTTTGTTTTTGTTTTACATTTAAAGAAATCAGCACAACCTTTTTTTAAAAAAGTAAAAGAACATCTCTACAAAATAAAGCCTAAATCACTCAGTAACTATCACCACTGCTCTGGTTTAAATGTGCATATTGGTGCAGTGAGGGGTTTGCAGTTAACTTACTTTGGATAATGAAAGATACAGCTAAGGAGAAATAGTGGATGATGGACTCCAAGAAGTAGCCACTCACATTTTGCTTTAAAAAAAAGAAAGAGGGAAAGCTGGCTTGGGAAGGCTGAACTGAAACTGCAGCACCACCAAAATAGCTGCTCAGCCTGTTTTGTAAATATATTTTTTTATTGTACTCCAATGTTTTATCCTACAAAGGAACCTTACATTGCAACAACTGCTCAAGTTGTCATTCCCCTGCAAATCACATAACAGCAAATGGTAATGGCAATTTGTGATGGGTAATACACCCATTAGAGGGACGTCGGTGCCACTGTGGGTTAAACCACTGAGCCTTGGGCTTGCCGATCAGAAGGTCGGTGGTTCAAATCCCCACAACGGGGTGAGCTCCCGTTGGTCAGTCCTTGATCCTGCCAACCTAGCTGTTCGAAAGTATGAACTGCAAGTAGATGAATAGGTACCGCTCCAGCGGGATGGTAAACGGTGTTTCCGTGCACTACTCTGGTTTGCCAGAAGCAGCTTAGTCATGCTGGCCACATGACCCAGAAGCTCCCTCGGCCAATAAAGCGAGATGAGTGCCGCAACCCCAGAGTCGTCTGCGACTGGACCTAATGGTTGCTAAGGTTCTTTTTGCAAATGTTGCTTAACGTTTTCCTATAGAGCTATGGTCTTCTCTTGTGACTTTGTAGGGATGTCTTCTGAAGAGAGAATTTGAAAATAAAACTAGACTTTCCACTGACATTCAGCAAGAATGCATTTTAGATTCAATGCTGTATTGACCTTCAAGACCTAAAAAAATCCATGTATAGTTTGCCATGCATTCAGTAAATACGCTGGTGAGTAGTTCTAATAATAATTACCATTATATCTGCATTCATGTGGTTTTTCAGCTTTTTTGAAGTCATCTGTGTGTACTCACGTGTTTTACATACCATGTTATTTGATGCATCAGTGTCAAACCACATTGATTCTTCCAAGCAACTATAACCTACTGTGCAATGTTGCTGTATAAAAACATTCAATATTTCCCTTTCCCACCAGCTTGCACACTCCTTTTTATTAGAGTTTAAACACACACAGTGCTCAAGTAGTTCAGTTCAAGTGACATCAAAGTGTCATAAAATCTCTCTAAAGAAGTGATTAACTTCTAACGAGTGACTGTTCTATGTGAATTATTGCTTCATCTTTATCCTATACCTGTAAATGTCTTAGGATATTTGCAATCAAATTTTCTTCACAGTTACAATAAACAACACACCATTGAGAGTTGCTGAGGGGCTTATTACAAATCAGGAAAATTATTTTAATGCCATGCCAAATCAATAGATGAGCAACATAAGCATGAAAACAGGAGGATAACATTGGGGAAAATAGATGTTAGGATATAGTTCCACTTAGTGTAGTTTACATTTCTCAAAAAGCCCAGCACATTAAATTAAATTAAACATTAAAACAAAAGAAATAAAATTATTAAAACAAAGCTCAAATTGAAAAAGGTGATGTATAAGAAACGATTGAAATTCTTGATTTGTAAGAGAAAATTATGTTTGTAGTTATTTGGTTTGCACACAACTAGTATTCTTTTTCAAAGAACAGTTGCAATTTTAGTCTACTTCTGTGTAAAAATGCCAGGAGAGATCAAGTAGAGGTGGTCACATAGATGACCAGTCTCTCCTGATTTCCAGAAGCAGAACTGGAGCAGGGAGCACACCTTAGGGAGGCTACCTGCCTCAATTCTTCTGCCTCTTACATACCCCACCTGCCAAACTGTGCAGATCCCCAAGGGCTGTGCTTCTCCTATCAACTAATGAACCACCAGTGGAGCTGTTGCTGACTGCTATCCAATGCTGTCCATCCCACCAACAAAGACAGCCTGGCTAGGAGGCAATATTGCCACCGCCCCCAGCAACTCCTCCTTCACACTGATAGCTTTTGGTGTTTGACTGGGCTACTCAAAGAGACCAAATTCATCTCATCGCTACTTCAATGAGCGGCTACTTCTATGCTTCAAATAGGAAAATTCATAATCTTAAAGTGATTTTGGTACATCGGGATTCAAAATGACTGTAACAGACTAGATACCCGGGCCCAAACTAATAAAATGAATTTCTGTAGGAGCAATTGTAAGCTTCTGCACTTAGGTAGGAAGAACCAGATGCACAAATAGAAGATAGGGGACACCAAAATTTTAGGAAGGATATTGACCAGCTGGAACGTGTACAGAGGATGGAGACCAAGATGATGAAGGGTCTGGAAACCCAAACTTATGAGGAAAGGTTGAATGGGCTGGGTATGTTTATCCTGGAAAAGAGGAGACTGGGAGGAGATATAGTCATCTTCAAGGATCTCAAGGGCTGTTGCATGGAAGATGGAGCAAGCTTGTTTTCTCCTGCTCTGTAGGCCAGGACTCGAACCAATGACTTCATGTCATAAGAAAGGAGATTCTGACTAAACATCAGGAAGAACTTTCTGACAGTGGAACGGTCTATTGGCGTGCAACCAAAGAAACGGGGGCAATTAGCAGGCCCTCAGCTGGCTCCAGCCCACCGGCTGGTGGGCTGGGCAATCTCCAGTCCTTGGTGCAGCATCTGCAACCCAAGCTTCAGAAGCTAGGGCACACTACTCAGCAGAGTAAACGCCACGCAACAGAAGTGGCAGGAGAAGTTGTGTGAGCCTATTTACAAGCAGTTTATTCAGGATACATCAGGACAAAAGGAAACATGTCTGATCTCCTTCGTGTCCAAAGCAAGACAGCTAAAGCAAAAGCTATACACAAACAAGTTCCCAGCAAGCTGTGCTGGAATGTAAACAGACATGTGACATACACCACACGTCTGTTCTTAAGGTGGAATGGAATATCCCAACACGGTCTCCCTTGGGAGGCTGTGGACTCTCCTTTCTTGGAGGTTTTTAAGCAAATTTTTTTTGGGGGGGGGCAAATTATTCAGAGGTTAACATAGTGGGTGTTGTTGTTGTTTTTTTAAAAAAAAACATATTATTTTTCTTCAGCAAGTGACCCTCAAATATGACTCTTGCTTCTTTTAAAAATGTTATTTCTACATCAACAACTGTTGCTATCACTTCTGACTTTCAAGCATTAGGGCAAAAAATAAAAATAAATGCCCACATGGATATATTTAGTTTTATAGCGTGAAATACTGGTACAGCTGCTAGAGGTCATTTAAAATATTATGTGCTCATTTGACACTGTAATGTGAAAGGTAAATTCTGCAAGGAAACCTAGAATAAATAAAACGCTATCTGAAAACAAAAAATAAAGAAATACAAAGTCCTACCAACTGAATTGTTCTGACCCACATGGGAGAATAACATAAAATAAATTATGTTCTGTCAGCAGTATCAGTTAGTGGAAGATTCCATAAAAAGATTGCTGTCATGGATTTCTGAAAACAGAATGCAATTAAAAATAATCTTTTATCTGTTAAGTTCTTATTTATTTTTTAATGTGTAGGTTTATCCTAAAAGAACTTGCTTCTTCCTACCTGTCACCCGATAAATACCCTCACTTATCTGATTTACAAGCCGTTGTTGTGTCAGGCTCTTCCTTTCCAGATCTTTAGTCATCAAGGTACAATGAGACATTTGACAACTCCTGACCCACTTACATCTCAGTACTTGAGTTTTTGTAATGTCTGCCTGCTGTGATTTTGCCATCTGAAATGCTCCGCTTTTACTCCTTACCTCCATTTTGTACTATTAAAAACAAGGTCAGGCCAAAGTTCTTCAGTGATTTTGTGGCCTGTCATGAACTGGCAGGATGAGGAGGAGGAGGAAGAGGATCCTTAAAAGGGATGCAGCTGAGACTGGGAGACATTGGGACAAGCAGGGGATGGGGAAGGAAGCACTCACAGGATGATAGAGGTTGGTGGAGGGAATGAGGGTCAATGCACAGCAAGCAGAGCAGCAGGACCCATCACCTGAGCTGCCCCTGTTGACATGGGCTCTGAGGCATAGGGAGCAGCAGAAGTGGTGCTCTAGGCAAACAAAGGCCCACAGCCCAGCTCCCTAGCTTGCCAGTGGGGTTTCGCTCACTCTGGGAGGTTTGAGACTCCTGAGTTGGAGCAGGCTTGGAGCAGGTGAGGGCCACAGGCCTCATTAAGTCCAGATGCTGCAATCAGCATGCAAAGTACAAAAGGGAAAGAGAGCTGATGTGCTGTGTTTGCTCAACTGCCCACGTTGATGGATGGTCCTGGACCTCTACGGGACTGTGCTTTGGGTTTGACTCTGCACTGCATCCTGACTACTGGACTTCAGACTTGGCTACTTGGATTGACCACGGGCTGCGTTTTTGGACTTTGCTTGTGTGGATTGATCCCTGGACTTTGAACTTTGGACTCAACATACTGACTTGCTGCCAGGTAGTCCAGGGGTTCAGGACAGGTCCCATAATATCACGGTTTATTATATGCATACACCTTTAGCACCTGCACTTTTGTAACTTATTTCCATATTAATAAGCTTCTATTAGCCGTGACTGGACCTAATGGTCAGGGGTAACTTTACTTTATTAGCTGTCACAAAAATGCACTTTGTTTATTTGTTCAGCCGCACACCAGCGACTTCTCATTGGCTACATCCCCATTACTTCCTAGCAGCCTCACCAGGTCCAATAGGCAGCAGTCACCACTGTCCATGGTCTCTTCTAGTTATAGCGTCCACAAATGAGTTAAGACTGTTGGTATTTTATGCTCATTGGATCAAATTAGTACCGATTAATGAAATTGCAGCTCTTTGATCGAATTAATTTCTCGTGTCATCTTTCCAGTGGGGGAGTGGGGAGTACCTAAGCCCTCTAAACTTTTTGAATAAATTTCATTCACTAGAAGTTACTTCCCTCATTTCCAAATGCCAATTTCGCCTCCATTCAAGTTGAAAGCCCTTGGCAGAGAACTTTTAAGCTCAGCACCGGTTTAAACAAAGAGATTATTGTAGAGGACACTGAACACAGGAACCATGGCAACCATGTTCAGTACTCATCAATGACAGTGTTAAAAGCTAATGAAACTTCCACATTAGTACAGAAGAAACTAGTTAATACATGGTGACAAGAGAACAACCCTATAATATTTCCCTCCAGAGCACACACAGAGAGAAGACAACCCAGGATACAACACAGTCCTTTCGCCAATGTAGACTGTGGTGGATCAAGCCTGACATTTGCAACTGACACTCTCCAAGGTCAATACTTACGGGGGGGGAGGGGAAACAGATAAGGTCAACCTCAGCAGGGAAAAGAGATGTAAAATATATAATCCCCACTTTTAGGAAATAATAGAATCTATATGATTAGAGGCTTCTAACATAGGATGGGATTTGCTCAAAGGCACTAGGTTCCTGCTAGAAGCATTTTTAAATGTGAGAGATATTACTGAAATAATGGCGTTCCAGAGGCCAGTTGGGCATTTAGAATATAACTTTGGGGCAAGAAAGAAAGCAAAATGGAGCTGACTGAACTATGTCTGCAGGAACTTAAGAGCTTATTACCAAAGAATTAATACAGAAAGCACAAGTGAAGTTGAATTCAAATGTCTTATCTTCAGTGGTCACAGTGGTAGAACATACGCTCAATTTGTATATGTAAGAAAGTTCAAAACAAACTAAGCACTGGGCAAGCAATCCAGGAATTGTGTTTAATGTGCTTAATCTACTGTATAGCTTGATGCACATTTAAGAAATAAGGGTGTGACAGTACAGGTTGCCAGGGCTAATGTTTATGAGCTTTTAAAGAGGATGATATTGAACCTACACTTCCAGACGTATGCTGTTAGATTTGCTCTATCTTGTGTGCAACTTCTTCTTGCTTAAAAATTATAAATGTAGACCATCACTTCAAACAGCTAAATCACAAATTTGCCCGCAGAGAAATTAATGTGTTTTACTAGCAAGCTTTGAAAATAATACCACACCATTCATGTAGAACATCTGTTCAGCAGTATAAAATGCTTGACTTCGTTTTTTTCCAAGTACATTTTTAAAATAAAAAAGGCAATTTCCCACAAAAAAAACTTAATATAATACCACTAAGTCGAATCCAGGGGGAGAGATCATCAATTCCTGTTGGGAGGCTTGCTTAATTATACCCCCCAGCTACTTAATATTTTAATGCTGAAGAACATAGCTAACTTAATTAGGTATCTTTATGTTGATGGAAAGCTTTAGAAGGAATACTTTTATTGTAGAATTATATACTATATGTCCTTTTATCCATTACTGTTTCAGATAAGGTCTAAAATATGTTTGGTCTTTTCTTAGTCACTATATTAAAATTATCATGCATATGTATAAAGGTAAGGTGTAGCTCACGTAATAATTCATCTGTATTTAGAAGAATTTTCCAGTATAGCTGTGCTGGTTTCTGGAAGTGGCTGTACTAACATATTCGAGCCATGCATCTGTGCATTAATTGCTATGTAATTTTCACTGAAAGCCTGCTTTTCTCTTCTGTATTTAATCTTCCCTTTACACCTATAATGTTTTATATTTTAAACATCTTTATGCACAAAACATGAAGTAAAATACCGCACCACAAAGTAGCAAGAACTAAGTAAGTGGAGTAGTCATCAGTTCTCCATGGTTAAGCATACACTGAAAAATGGGAGTCATATTTAAAACTCCTTCTGTGTGGCTTTTTTAATATGAAGCGATGGTGTGAATATCATTTCTATGGCACACTGGAATGCTAATAAATGAGATAAATAGCTGTCTGTGCAAAATAATAATAATAATAACTGCAACGTATTTTGGTTGCACCTGTCTATTATCAAATATTACGGTATTTTTCCATATATCAGACTATGTTCCTTGCTTTAAAAATTTAGTCAAAAATTGGGGGTTGTCTTTGTTAGGATATTTCCGTTCCACCTTAAAAGGGAGCAGGATGTTTGTATAACAGCCTGCGTAAGTTCCTGTCTCACAGGATGTTTATGTTGTATGTTCCTTTCGTTTTCTGGCTGTCTTGCCTGAGCAGTCAGAGCAGACGGTCATGCCTTCTTTGTTCTGACCAACGCTGAATAAAACTGTAAATATGCATGTCCTGCTCTCATGCTTGTGCAACTTTTTTGCTGTGTGAATTCTGCTGTTATAGTGTGCACTAAGCCTGAGGCTTAGTGTCGCTGAATTGCTGGTATTGCCTGACTACGGGAGGTCGATGGATCGTCCGGCACCGAGCTTGGGGGCTCAGATGGACTTTATCTCCCTGGCAGTATCCCAACAGTCTTATACACAGGGGTTCAGGCTCTGGCTCTGGCACAGGCAGCTCGGGTTCGGGTTCTTGAAATATGGCAACCCAAACTTTGGTTGACCTCCACACACACAAAAAACTCAACAACTTTGGGCAACCTCCCTGCAAAAAGCTCAAAGTTGTTTTGTTTGGTTTTTTTAAAAAATGATTTCTTAATTTGGGGTTTTAAAAAAACAGGGGTCTTCTTATACATGGGGGCATCTTATATATGGAAAAATACGGTAATTATATACACATTCTGTTGCACAGATTAAAATACAGGTTTAAGGACAAAAAGGCCCATTACTGCTAACAGCGGTGGAAGACTCTTTGTACATAGGCTTGCAATTTTGCAGCACTTCCTAAAACACTTGTGTGCATTTCAGGAAGTCCTGCTTGGCTGTTAAACCTGAGCACGGAACCCCACATCCATTAATCCTCTTCCCTATTTTCTTTGCAAGAGTCTTCAATTTGCCTCTCTCTTCAGCCTCTTGAGCTAACCAAAAAAAAAGAGGGGGATGCAAAAGTTTGGCACAGCGCTAGAAATACTGGTTGGGGTGTTTGTGCCAGAAATGTTGCAGCTTTGAAACCACCTACTTCCTCTTCATGTCTTTAACTTACCTTTTTTTAAAGTGGACTTCAGCCTGCTCCATTTTTCCTCCTAAGAATATCTTTTTGTTCAGTTTTAAATGGTTCCCATCACCTGTTTATATCTTTTTTAACTCCCAAAGAGGTATCTGGTAGATTTCCTTTAAGTTAGACAAGCCATAAATATCTCCCCAGGACTGAATAGGTGTTCTTTTATTAAGTCCATAAAAGGGTAATAAAATAAAGACTTGGAGAACCACACTTTCCAGATAGGTCAAGTCTGCTCTCAAAGAAGTTCACATTGTCTGTCACATCTCTTTCCCCCTGGGGTGTATTTCTGCTCATTTTAACCAAAGCTTTAGTTACTAGAAGAGATAACATTCTGCCTATTATTATTGAGATGGTGCTTTTTGACATAACTCTGTTAAGGAACAACTTAAATGCATCAACAACTATAAGAATATGCTGAATGTTCCTGTGAGAAACACTTAAAATATGCATTGGTTTTTAAATAACTAGAAATTGAGATGAACTTTGGGCTGCCTGACAAAGCTTTTTAAGAAGCATATTTTAGAGGAGTAAATATAACTTGATAACACTGGGATGTAAATATATTCTTGGGGATCTATAGAGCTATGCTAGAATTATCCAATTGTGTCCACACACCAAGAGATTTTCCCTCCTCCCCCCCTTGCACACAGCTTACTTTGCAGTTTCAAAATCAGCTAGCTATGCAAATAAAGCTCTCTTGGGCATACAGAACTGGTTACATACTTCTTTAGAAACTAGCCCTTGTTAAAGGTCAAAAGAACGAAAAGCCAAAAATGAATCATTCCACAATTATGTATTATTCAGATAACCAGTAATGAAAGCTATCCTGAATTTTTGTGTATGGCTAATTTGTGTGCATGCATGCTTTTGGTAGTATGAATTACTGATATGTTTTTGGAATGCTAGCATGTGTGGCATGTATTTTATATAACAAGATTCAGTACAATTTTCTTAAGGTAAAGGTAAAGGTACCCCTGCCCGTACGGGCCAGTCTTGCCAGACTCTAGGGTTGTGCGCTCATCTCACTCTAGAGGCCGGGAGCCAGTGCTGTCCGCAGACACTTCCGGGTCACGTGGCCAGCATGACAAGCTGCATCTGGCGAGCCAGCGCAGCACACGGAACGCCGTTTACCTTCCCGCTGGTAAGCGGTCCCTATTTATCTACTTGCACCCGGAGGTGCTTTCGAACTGCTAGGTTGGCAGGTGCTGGGACCGAATGACGGGAGCGCATCCTGCCATGGGGATTCGAATCGCCGACCATGTGATTGGCAAGTCCTAGGTGCTGAGGTTTTACCCACAGCGCCACCCGCGTCCCCCACAATTTTCTTAGCAGTTAGGAATATAAAGATTTCTTATTTAGACACCACTGAGCTCGTCGCAGCACTTTCTTTGCAGTAATAGTTCAAAGGGTTCTCTCAGTTTGTATTTTAGTCACATTTTCTCATGGAGATTTTGAGGTATTCCTCTTGTGCATGACCCCCCCCTTTCATATAATGACGGTCATTACCTTGCCCTGGAGTGAAGACCAGATAAATGGAACAAAGTTTTATTAAATAGCTAACTTGCAATGGGCCCTTCAGTCCCATGGTCTGGGAAGGTGTCCCCAGGACCACAGCAGAGAGAGGGGTTTGTCCTCTGAGAGAAGACCCAACATTGTAGGTCCCACTCCTACCATGGCAGAAAGTTCTGCAGCTCTAGCCTCAGAGCTCCAACATCAATATGAATTGGTGTTGTGCCAGGACAGATTAGCAGGAGTGAATGGATCCAAACATGTTTCCAGACCTTCTCAAATCAGGGACAGAATTGTGGCCGTTCTGGCACTGTCATCGTGAATTTTCTTACCAGTTCAATCCATTTAGGAAATAAACAGAAACACCTCAGAGGAGGCAAGAATGCCACCATGCCTTCACCTTTCCTTATGGTTTGTCCACCATTGGTTCTCCCGTCCATCGACCTTTAGACCGGCAGCCTTTAAACTCCGAGCCTCTCATCCCTTCAATGTTGTGGGTATCCTATCTATGAAGGTAGAAGCTGAGAGGGATCGTCTTCATCTTTCCTTCATACATTAACTCTAGGGATAATTATTCTTATCTCACTTCTGCCAGCCAAGCCTGCTTACTGCAGAAAAGCCTGATGGGTCATGAAAGCCACTCCCCCTCCCAGGGGGCAGAGTTGCAGGCAGGCCACATGCTCTC
The DNA here is from genome assembly GCF_027172205.1 of Podarcis raffonei. Classification (NCBI taxonomy): domain Eukaryota; kingdom Metazoa; phylum Chordata; class Lepidosauria; order Squamata; family Lacertidae; genus Podarcis; species Podarcis raffonei. Next base: position 19,797,655 of record NC_070618.1, read on the forward strand.
CCTGTGTGCTTGGAGTGTGTGGCAATGCCGCCCGTGTCAGAGGGAGTCCTGCCCGCATCACGTCCCCTGGCCAACCAATCCAGTTGACTGGGGTGTGTGGCTTGCATTATTTAAGCAGCCATGTGGCTGGGGGTTCTCCCTTCCTCCTTCTCCTTCATCGGATTTCTCATCCTCCCACCCTGTTCTCATGCGTTCGCCATTTTGGCCTTGCTATGGACCATGGTTGGTTGCCTGTTGAAGGGGCCTGGTAGGAATTTTCCCACTTGGCAAATTGGCACCAGCCATGTGGTTTCTGCCTACCTCGTAGCAATCGTCACAACTTTCTAAGGTTTGGCGGTTAGGCATTGGTAAAACCTGGTTTATGGGAGGGGAGGTTGCGGCCTTTACCTATCCCTCCTCTTTAAGGGTGTTCCGTTAAAGGGATATGGGGGTGTGGATCTCATCCAATGCCCGACTAGGGGCTAGGGCCATGCCATGACCCCATTGGGGACCCCGGGGGAGTTCTCAGTTGATGTACATCAACAGGGCTCCCCCTACTGGTGGTTGACCCTTACCAGACTACCTGCATGGCGGGCAGGAGTCAGATATAGTTAGGTCAATTCCAATGCCTAAGCAAATACCTCTCACATTCTGTAACCAATAAAGTTGTGGCCTTAATTATCCCATTAACCTAAAACACTGGTGTCCGTGTGTTTTATTATTCAATGGTGACTTGGAGTGGCTGCAGGGACCATATAACATCAGTCCTGAGAGATCTGCATTGGCTCCCAGTACATTTCCAAGCACAATTCAAATTGTTGGTGCTCACCTTTAAAGACCTAAACAGCCTCAGTTTACCTGTATACCTGAAGGAGTGTCTCCACTCCCATCGTTCAGCCCAGAAACTGAGATCCAGTGCCGAGGGCCTTCTGGCAGTTCCCTCATTGCGAGAAGTGAGGTTACAGTGAACCAGGCAGAGGGCCTTCTCGGTAGTGGTGCCTGCCCTGTGGAACGCCCTCCCAATCAGATGTCAAGGAAATAAGCAGCTATCCTATTTTTAAAAGACATCTGAAGGCAGCCCTGTTTAGGGAAGTTTTTAGTATTTAATGCTGTATTGTTTTTAACACTTGATTGGGAGCAGCCCAGAGTGGCTGGAGAAACTCAGCCAGATGGGCAGGGTATAAATAATAAATTATTATTTTTATTTTATTTTATTTTATTTTATTTTATTTTATTTTATTTTATTTTATTTTATTTTATTTTATTATTATTAACAAATGGGGAAGGCTTGGGGCCCTGATGTGCAATACCATCTCTCTCTGGCATGACTGCTGCCACTGCTTCCTTGAGGGATGTGCGGCTGGCTTAAATAGGCACAGACAACTTCCCCTATTCCCAAGCATGAGGCATAGTTGCACAACATCCACACAAGAGCTCCGCCCATCCCACTCTGAAATCAGCACACCCCATGCATTCACTTTATCAGACAATGAGGATTTGGGGTTGTTGTTTTTATTGCTTCCTCTAATGGTGCCTTCTTCTGGTATAAAATGTGTGAAAGTTCAAAGTGTAGAGATAGCAGAGTATGGTTGAACCATTGCATTACGTTGGGAGAACATTGGTTTGATTATTATTTTTTATAGCTTACTTTTTTTACTGATAGATGCCAGCAAATACATAGTAATATCATCATTGCCACCTGCAGAATTTTCTTTGGACAACTTTCTTCAGGGATATGCAGTGGAAACCAATGTTTCAGCTAATTAAGAGCACTGAATTTCATGAAAGGTATCCTGAAACGAGGGTGTGGTTAACTGAATAGCCTAGCTACCGGGAACATGGGCGCAAGATTCTCCATAAAATTTCAGTGACTGGAGAAGCCCTCCTGTTTGGGAAGGTTCAGAATGAGTGCATCAGATGCTTCTGTTTTAGGAAGAGGGAATGAGCAGTGAAGGGTTCCTCCCCCCAAAAAAATAAATAAATGAGAGAGGAATATAGGTTTTGAGAACAGTTTATTCTGTTTCAAATGGCAATGAAGTTACCCTCTGGTATTTGATAGCAGAAGAGAGATTGGCTGGCTAAACATTAAGAAAGGAGAAATTAAATATCGTAAAAGTATTCAAAATTGCCCACTTGACATACCTCCTCTTTACGTTTCCCTTAAAAGCAACAACCCCAAAATGTGACGATGAGCATCCAGTTTCACCAGACACACCAATTAGTTCTGTTGCTGTGCAGTTTTCGGGAGCAATTGTATCATTAAAGCATTTTAAATGCACTGTCAGCAGGAAACATGACAATAGCTGCCAGCAAAAAAATATATATCTCTGAAGACTTTAGCAACTATTTGTTTCACTTTGCAGTGCCTCTTAAAAACCATGCATTCTTTCCCCTTGCAATTCAGAAGAAACTGAATTTTAAATTCTTATAAAGAGAATTTTGGAAGATAAAAATATCTGACTCTGGCAGCTCCTATCATTTTGTGATAGTGTTAATATTTTGCATATTTCACCTTAGCATCCTTCATAGAAGGTGAGAGCAAAATAGCAAAATCAGAAAACTTGTTAACCACTTTGCAGTTTTTTACTTAAACAATTACAGTGGAATTCTCCTCAACATAGAATTCCTCTAAACATGTGCTTTTTCCAGTTGGTTGGACCAGGAATCTCCAAATCCTGATAATGTTACCTTTCTGAAAATAATGTTTAGGCCAAATATCAGCTTTTGAGGGGAGCCATTGTTAACAGCATCTCCCATAAATGTGCTGTACAGCCTGTAACTTAGTTTATCTTTCCTTACCTAGAGAAACGTGAATTTTCCAAAGGGGTCATAAAAACAAAATGGGAGGGGGGGCTGGCTACTCCAGGCAGTTGGATTTAAAGGATGAACCATGAAGCATTGCTGGCCTCAGACTGCCTTGCAAAGGCATCCTCAAGACTACGGATTCTGAAGAGGACTCATAATCCAATCTGGCTCATGAGCAGACCAGAGTATGCTTTGCAATCTGACTTTAGAGTCCTTTTTTATTCCTAGCAGTAGGAAAAAAGTTAGAAAATCTCACCACCTCCACTTTATCTGTGGCAAATTCCACATTGCTTTTGCCTTGGAAAAGCAGCTGTTGAGCTGTGCTTTCAGATAAATGTTTCCTATTTTCTCGAGGACAGGCCTTTTGTCAAATGTGTGATAACTTGATCCATATATTAGCAAAGAGAAGTATGTTTACAATACTTAGCTTAGGTGTTTTGAGGTTCACAAGAGTCAGCTTTTCCCCACAAAGTCATATGTATTGCTGACTGAAGCAACTGAGAGTGTGATTTACTGTCTACCAGGAAGATTATTTACCAGCTATTCCATAGTAATATGACACAAAAGCTAGACCTGTTTTTATTTCTGATAGAACTGGTCATGAGAGACTTCTTGCTGCCTGAAGAAGTCTGCAAAATTGAAGTTTTTGTTTATGCTGTTGGGACTGCATATTAGAAGGCGTCAAATGCTGATATTTTTATCAGACATACACAGTGGATGCTTGGGTTGCAAACGTGATCCGCGGATTGTGATTTGGTGCTTCAGCGCATACACGACCCCTGAAACCTGGAAGTAACCCGTTCTAGTACTTCCGGATTTCGGCGGGTCCATAACCTGAAAAAACGCAGCCTGAAGCGTCTGTAACCTGAGGTATGACTGTACTTATTTGCATTGTTTTAAAATTACTTCACCTTCCTCAAGCATCCCATTTGTCACCAAAGGGTTTAACTTAGCATCCAAACACAAATTAATATACTAAGTCAATTATTAACTTTGTACCTTTTCAACCCTCATCAATAGACGTAAAGCTAGACACACACACAGAGAGAGCGCTTTAGCAATAGACAAGATTTAGTCAAACTTCTAGATCAGTGGTTCCCAAAGTGGGTGGCACTGCCCTCTGGGGGTGGAATTGCCTAGTGGGGCACTAAGACAGAAGGGGGTGACAGTGGGTGCTAAGAGGCAAGGGAACAGCAGTGGGTGCTGGAGGTATAAATAACAACTGGACTTTGAGAAGCTGGCATTACTGGATCAAGTTCATCCATATATATATTGAAGGGTAGGGTACACTGGGGGGGTGTTTATTGAACTAAGGGGGTGGAGGCCTGAATAAGTTTGGGAAACGCTGCTCGAGATAACTGAAGCTCCATAAGTGTAAAACACCCACAAAGCATGCTTCTTTCTAAGTCTTCTCTTCCCCTTCCCATCTCCACAGTCACGGGACTGGCCAGTCTTCCTTCTGTTTGCTATTTACGCAACAACAACAAAAAGTACATGGCAACTCCATTCATAGAATCATAGAACTGCACAGTTGGAAGGAACCTCAAGGTGCCGTCCATCCCAATCTCCTGCAACGCAGTAATAATAATAATATAATAATAATTTATTATTTATACCCCGCCCATCTGGCTGGGCTTCCCCAGCCACTTTGGGCAGCTTCCAACAAAATATTAAAATACAGTAATCCATCAAACATTAAAAGCTTCCCTAAACAGGGCTACCTTCAGATGTCTTCTAAAGTCTGGTAGTTGTTGTTCTCTTTGGGAGGGCGTTCCACAGGGTGGGTGCCAATACCGAGAAGGCCCTCTGCCTGGTTCCCTGTAACTTGGCTTCTCCCAGTGAGGAAACCGCCAGAAGGCCCTTGGAGCTGGACCTCAGTGTCCAGGCTGAAGCCATTTAGAGCTTTAAAGGTCAGCTGCAACACTTTGAATTGTGCTCGGAAATGTACTGGGAGCCAATGTAGGTCTTTCAAGACCAGTGTTATGTGGTGTTATTTTTCCCACAACATGGGGATGGAACCCCCAACCCTGAGATCAAGAGTCTCCTGCTCTACTGACTGAGCTAACCCAGGACTAATGGATTCTGTATGCAGCACCAGATTTCAGCCCTTGCCTGCTGCCTGATCTTTGCAGCTAAAGCAGAAAAGATGCTTACGCCACCTTCGCCCTTCACACAAGTGCAACACAGAATTTACCAGACCCGGGGGAGGGGTATGTGGAGCTTGGTGGGCATCCCAACACTTGCACCCCTGCAGGTCCAAGATCTGCTTGAAATCTTTCTGGGAAATTCATGCATTGGGTGTGTCTTAAGACCAGACTGCGATTCTTAGTGGTAAACCATTGTCTCATACTATCCCAACAGGAACCAACATGTCTACACTTGAAATTAATGCTGTATTTCTCAATTTTTTAATCAGTCTACTCAAATGTTTGCAGTGATTTCAATTAAGTACAATTGCGTCTTTAATTAAATTTCTAATTTAGGATTATGTTTGCTGGGGCATTTTCTTTTTTAGTGGTGCTGCTAAAAATGCAAGTCCTTTTTTGTTTTTAATGGAGAACAGTTACGAGATGCCTTCTGGATTATCTTGTTGAGGTAGAAAGATTTGCCTTTAACAGGCGCTTGACAATAATTGAATAGCAGAAGGGCTTCCCAGTATGGTGAAACAGTAATGGAAAGCTTCAGCTCTCGAAATTATGCCCACAGAAAAGCACTGGCAGACAAAAGGTGGCAACTAAGTTGGTATCAAATTGCATCAGTGAAACCTGGAGAAATGGCTCAGTAAATTGAACCAGATGACAGTGTTGATGCAAAGAGAGAAAGCAAAAAAAGAGAGAGAGATGGAGAGTGAAGGTTAAAAATAAATTGAAAACATGGCAAATACCCTCCTAGATGTAATATCACATCCTTTTAGTTTGTATTCAGCCTGAAATAAGTTCCCTATTTTTGAGGCATATTTATATCTCAAGTTAGCTGTCCTCTGCGCAACACATGCACACAATCTGCAGCTTTAAAAAAACACAATTTTGTGAATCTTTGTACATTCATATCTAGGAGGGCATTTCTGAGCAGGGTTGCTCAGATCAGTGGCGTAGCATGGAGCAGACACAGGGGTGGTTGCTCTGGGCACAAAATTGTTAGAGGCATAAAATTTCAACACCAGTTGCTGCCTCAATACAGCTGCACACTTCCATCGGTGGGCTCCGTTGAAAACAGCTTCTCCATACAAACCAGGGAGTGACTTCTCTAGGCAACGGAACAACCCTCCCCCCGCCCCCAGCTCTGTGGCTGTCATCTCCTGGGTGACGCTGACACCATTCGGCAGTTGAATGTGCATGCATACTACGTGTCCCTCCCACCCATCCTCTGTGCAGCGCTGGGCACTGGCAACCCATGCTATGCCACTGCTCAGGATTTTTCTTAAAGTTTGTAAATAACGCTATTAATTGTGTTGCCGTTTAAATTCTCTTTCTAAATGGAATTATAGCTAATAGCCTTGGCTGTATGCGGCTTCCTTGATTTTAGAAAAAAATAAATTACACCTAAGGATGCATTTTATTGCCCACCTTTTTTTCTTATGACTGAAGATGTGATGCTGTTTTATAGTCTCATAAAGAAAATAAACCTAATGCATTTGGCATTGCATTTTGTGCTCCCTGTATTACGAAAGGCAATTCAAATGGAAAGAGTGAGTGTATATTTTAGCCACTTTGATGAGATTTTGTTCCTTCAATTGAGCTTAGAGAAACATTTTTGCCGCAGTTCTGCCCAGTTCTGCTCACATATATAACATTTATAACTACATCCAGGATTCCGCCTCTGTAGCAATTTTGAAGATGGAAAATGGAAAACAATGGCATTTATCTGCACTGATTCAAATCAGAATCTGTGGTTCGCTGCACTGTTGCAATGACTTTGCAAGTAAGAGGCACTGAATGCCCATGCTTCCTTTAATTTCAAAATGAAAGGAATACTTTAGTACAATTTTAAATTTCCAAAAAGAGTGAAACATTGGGCGATTTCTTTCCTCAGTAGTCGGGCAGATCACATTGATTATTTTATCCTATGATTGTTCTAATTACCTTTAAATAGAACAGGGGGATAAGTTTGAATTGGTTCAGACTGAAGTGTGAAACTACCCAATTCACACATTTTAAAACTTTCCAACACTTCTAATCTATTTTCTGAAATTCACACTTCTTCAGATTTTGTGATGCAGATCTATACCCAAGTAAAGCAAACAAAAATGTACACATTAGTGGAAAGTGTGCATTAAAAATGTGTACGTTATTTAGAATAACATATGTATTAAGTTAGGAAAAGTTAAATGCAAAAATGCAAATATTGGGGGGAAGTAGTCAGTAAAATGCTGGCAAGTTTCCATGAGCACTTTTTAAAAAATCACAAACCAGTGTAGAAATGTGGGGAACTAAATTTAAGATTGAACGGGTGAGAAACTGAAGGAAACTGAAATCAATAGATTTGTTCATCCCTACCTTAGAAATATTCTAAGCAAATTCTAACCTATACCAAACAGACAGCTAAATCTAACTCTATTAATAGTGAGTATCACATACAATATATAAGTTAAACGGTAAACCTAGAGTGAAGAGTTGGAAGACAAACCCTAGTAAACCCTAGTCCAGGGCTTTTTTTCTAGAAAAATAGGTGCCGCAAGTCCTCCTCGCCCACTCAATTCAAAACCGCCATGCTGCTCCAATCGCTGTGCCAACAGCCTCTGGTGTGCAGCCTCAAACGCCATGCCAATGTGCCACTATGCTACAGAGGTGCCAGGACATACCAAAGAGATGCCGGAACTCAGTTCTGGGTGAAAAAAAGCCCTGCCCTGGTCCTTCCTGAAGTGATTTGCACACCCTCCACCACACACTATAGTTCATACTGGGAATGATAGGAGGGATCAGATTGCAATGCCCCCAGACATTGAGCCAACACAAACCAGGCCCAAAATTCACCTCAACATCAATTGTGCACCTCACGAAAATCTTTGGCACTCGTTTCCCTTCCCTTACATACCTTGAATGATCCAAACATGGGAAGAAGCACTATGGTTAAACCTCTGGTCTTAGGTACTGATATGCATCTCTACCTCATTATTCAAGTAAGGTAAAGGGAACAGAATTGTGGAGGTTTTAAAAATGATTTATTTGGGGTCAGAACATCTTGACTACTCTGTGTCGCATTCTAAATTAATCAGAAGGGAACAGACCTATGAAGTATAGTGCCCAACATCCTCTTTCCATGTCCTGCCAGATAACTACTTCCATGAAAACGAAAGCCTTACATTGATATTTAAAAGTTTGAGAGCTGTGGCATAATTGGAGTATAGGTAAAGGTAAAGGGACCCCTGACCATTAGGTCCAGTCATGGCCGACTCTGGGGTTGCGGCACTCATCTCACTTTATTGGCCACGGGAGCAGACGTACAGCTTCTGGGTCATGTGGCCAGCATGACTAAGCTGCTTCTGGCAAACCAGAGCAGCGCATGGAAACTCCGTTTACCTTCCCACCAGAGCGGTACCTATTTATCTACTTGCACTTTGACATGCTTTCGAACTGCTAGGTGGGCAGGGACCAGGCAACGGGAGCTCACCCTGTCGCAGGGATTCAAACTGCCATCCTTCTGATTGGCAAGTCCTAGGCTCTGTGGTTTAACCCTCAATGCCACCTGTGTCCCTAATTGGAGTATAGCGTCCCCCATTTCGCAATGATTGGTGCAATTGGGGAAATGTTGGGAATCCCAATATTCCCCAGTGATGCCATTGAAGTTCAGAACTGAATGGGTTTGAAAGCTATCCTCTCCATCCCGGTTCAAATTGCTGCGATAATGGCTCCAGTTTTCAAAAATGCAATTGTGCTCTGTTTTGCATGCAGAGCTCTTGCAGAACAAGGGGTCACATTGTTCAGTGAACACTGAGAATGTCAGAATCCTGCACCTACAGCAACATTGCTATGCAGGAAATAAAAGGCTGGCCACAGCTTTTGTTTAATCCACTTCCACTAATTTTGCATTTCTAACTTACGTTCACCACTGTTCCCATGCATCAATGAGTTAGATCTTGGTATTGACGGGGAGGCAGAAAATGAGGTATGTGTTTATCCCAGGCTGGAACGGCTCAATATTTACAAAATATATTATCTAGTGTCTTAATATGTTTCTTCTTCCTTACCGACAACTGAAAGCTTTATTTTCACCACAGACTGGTGTCGGTGTTGCCATTCGTCCCAATGGAACTAAATTGTGAAACTGGCAAATAGTTTTCATTGCTGAGTAATAGATATTTCACACACAATCCCCCTTTAGTAGTCTGAAATGCTGCTGGTTTAATCATATCTCTCTGTTGAAGTCAACGCTTTTAAGCAACAATATACTGGAAAGAGAAACTATTTGATTTTATGGTGCCTGAATCAAATAGCAGCATAGGTAGGTAGTAGTTTGTCTAGGATATTAAGCATGATTACCTTGGTAGTATAATAGAAAAATACTTGTAATGAAAGCCTTGGCTCCCATATTTTTGGAACATAGATACAGGTTTATTGACCATTTTAACAAGCTCTATGAGAACATGCAGTTTCATTGCTCTCAACTTTGCTTTTTGAAAAAAATCCATATTTTATATCATTTTTTAAATGTTCGTGATATATACACTATGCAAAAACTGAAATATACTTAAATGTCAAGGTTTAAGGCAGTGTGAGTTAGGGGCTAGAATATTTATTTCTTACTTGTATATCCCACCATTAATTCAAAAGGAGCTCAGGGGTATAGACCAGGAAGATCTGGATTAAATCCACACCAAGTTTACTGGATGGCCTTGGGCTGACCACTAATTCTCAGCTTAACCTTCCCCACACTGAAAGAACTCCATTCATTTCTGGTATCAAAAACTAATCCCTAGGCTCACAATGTGCTCAAAGACACCCTTCTTTGCATCTAACTTTGTGTGTGCACGTGAGAGAGAGAGAGAGAGAGAGAATGAATGAATGAATGAATGAATCTGGTGGTAAATCTTGGGGTTCTGGTAAATAAATAAAAGTAGAACCAACAAGTCTGAAGTCTACCCAGCCTGGGCTTCTTGAAAGAAAGGCAAGTTAAATTACTACTACTACTACTAGTAGTTGTAGTACTATTGTAGTAGTACTATTGTAGTACAATAAATAAAAGAGGAGAGATTGGGGATCAATGAGTCCAGTTTCCAAAACTGATCTGCAATTTATAAAAACAAAACAGAAATATCACATTTAAATGCACATGATAGATAGGTCAAGTTGAGATATGTATTTTCTCTCTAAACACAAACTCTTAAATTGGGATCCATCTCTACCACCACAACTAGCTGGCCAGCCACTCTCTCCTTGCTCTGTCATTATCTCCTCTTCCAATGTACTTACTTAGGTGTAGGGGTAGAAACATGTGAAACAAGCCTTCTCTGCAGGGGCGGAGCTTCATGCTCCAGCACCGGGGAATGGAGAGCAGGCGGGGACGGGGCTGGCTCACGTCCCGGGGGCAAGGGGCGCCGCCCACAGGGGCATGGCCGCATCCTGAGGGCATGGTGTGCGACCTGCGGGGGCGGGGGGCAGCCGCAATGGCACCCCACTGGGATTGCGTTGCCGGGGGCTGGTGGCTTTAGGTTTCCCATGTTCCCTGGTACCAGGGAAGCTGCTATTGCATTATTTGAGGTAAAGGGTATTCTGAGGTTGTTTATCAGTAATTTATATATCTGTATCTATTTCTTAGATATACTGTAGCTACACATACTTTTAAAGTATATATATTTTTAATATGGCTATTATTTACTCTTTCAGGTTTTCAAGAAACTGGATCGTGCTTTTACTGCTTTAATTTTGGTAAGTTTTTAACGAGCTTTTAAGTTATAACTATATTGAAAGTGAACTGCTTTGTTGAATGGCTGTGTTTCATTTGTTGCCTATGTTCAGTCAGGAAGCATTGCTTAAAGCCTTTCAGACATGTTGCTTGCATTACTGTATAAGAAATTATATAGAACTCGATTCTGCATGGTACAGACCACTAGAGTACTTCTCATATTTTCATGATATGAGCACAGAATGGTCAGTCAAAACTTTTCCTCTGTCCCCATCAAATAGCTTGATCTGGGGTGGAATTTACACGCATATAAAGAACACTGTGAAAATGCTCTTTCTTAAAATGTTTTGAAAAAGACATTGAATTTTGCATAGCTCACTCTCGCCATCTAGCGTCACATCTGCATATTGCTCTTTACAACACATTTAAAATGTTCTATTTGCAGCTGTGTAGCTGAGTCCCAGGTGCTCTTCTGTGCAAGAGTTCTATTTATAAACGGAACTCTAATGGCTGCAAGATCTATCTACTATTGTCTAAAATAATAGATAAAACTTTTAACTTTTGTTGGAAGTTGAGCTTTCTTTCAGTTGCTGTATAAACAAAAAAATCAACAAGTAATCTCTCGGCGCAAAGTGTTACCATGTAAAATGCAGCCAGCATGTTTGAATGTCCAAATGTGTCACTCTGTTCTGCTGGCTTTCAGTTCTGCTGACATATTCTATGATGTGAGATGTGGACTGGAAGTGAGAAGGAGAAACTGGTGGCATTGAGATTGCTATATTAATCATACACAATTAAACCTGTCATGCATATTTGGAGTTTTTGCCAGCTGAGTGTTTTTCTTCTACTGCAAACAGTCATATTTAAGTCAAGGAAAGGAGTGTATTTGGCACTCTCTTTGTTATGTTACTGCCCTGTTGCTTAGATCTGAATTGTCTTCTTTTAAATTTAGTTGGAAACAGTTTGGCAATACTGTGTGTGTCAGCAAAATATCACACACACACCCTTTTTCTATTTGGTGATTTTACTGTGTTTCCTATTATTTAAGCATTGGTACTTTTCCTTAAAAAATAAATAAGGCTTAAAAAAATGATTTCAGGATGTAACACCGATATAATAGATTTCTGCTTTTATCTCTCTCTTTTTAGTTGTGCTTTATTGGAAAACACATTGTCAAGGGACAGTTTAATTCTGTTAAGTGTTTTATTAGGAAATAGCTGGATTTGTATTTGGAATCCATTCTAATGCATTATTACTTAGAGTGTGGATTTTGAAGCTAATGTGTGTTGCAAACAGCACATAATTGAAAAATAAGTAATGATAATATATCTTTATTAAATTTTCAAATGGAAGGTATTTGTTTTACATATTCTTTAGACAGCATTGCAGTTCAGGGTGAAGCTAGCTTCCTTGACCAGTGTACATGTCATAGAAGGTAATTGACAATCCATGTCCACTCAGCGTCACGTTTCCCTGAGTTAGCAGGATGACAAAACGACTGTTTTCCCGCACCCATTTGCCAGATTTCTGTTTTCCGGGAAGAAACTGTGTCCTTTTGCGATGAATAGACTATTTAGCTTCTGCCTCCCTCATGAGGTAGGGCGGCCACGGTGCTTTTGTGCAATTTACCCAGTAGAACTGCCATTGCCACATGCCATAGTCCGAACACCTGGGAATTCAAATTTATGAGGTGGAATTCAACGTCACACTCTGGGGGATGTCCCGTCATCATAAGAATTGCAGCGTGCCTGATAGAATAATCTTACTGTCCCCGCCACCCATGTGCAGCTTTGGGGGTTATTCTGACACCCCCCAAGCCAATTTTGTGGGGCACTGGGAGAAAAGAGGGGACAAGTGTTGCTCAAGTATTGCACTGATGGTACTCAGGTGAATAGTGCCCTGGGTATTTTAAAGTGGAAGGAAACAAACTCCAATTGCTGTTCACACGCAGGTTTAATTAGCATTGGGATTCAGTGATTGTCAGACAAAGGAACACAAAGCCAGATATCAGAACTTCCTCTTTTTTGGCTGGGTGTGGATGGTCAAGGGTGTCAGCATCCAATCAAATGGACAGAAAGATGAGAGAATTTGCTTCATGTGTCCTGCCTTTAGGACACATATTGGATTATGTGTTTTGTTTCTTCCTCCCATTGGAGACTGAAGGCTGTTTAGCAGAAAATAAATTCCTTAAAGGCACAGGAGAGGTGAAATTACTGCTAAACTTTCTTCAGGTGAATCCCTGTGTATGCCACAGGACCATGTGAATAATCTGGCTTTGCTCTGAGCAATGAGAGTGCCATTGTCATAAATCTGGGGAAAGCCCCTATGGTGCAGGCCAGCACTGATCCAAGCAAGTATGAACCACAAGGTTGAAATTGATCCCATTGAACACAGCTTTGTATCTAATGCAAGCAATCCCTATAATTCAGCCATTAATCATCCCTTGTGAATGTATGGGAGTTGGGAGGCAAACATATCCTGCCTTAATTAAACAAAGTGCCCTTTCTGCATTTCCCAAGAAATACCTATTCAGTGGGGAGAGAGCACTTTGCTAAAATAAGATTTGTGGGTGGATACATCTTTGCAACTTTTCCTTATGCCCTCTGGCATGACACTTAGTTGGTATGACTCAGGCTAAGGCAACAAGCTTACTGCCTGCACATTTTGTTATGCAATACACCTAGGTCCAGGGGATCATCCACCTCCAGCTTTCCTTTCCTTGTAACAGTAATTAAACAGACTGTCTAGGGGGCAGTATGAACTGTTTGTACTCTGTATAGCAAACTGCAACAGTCATTCATTTCAAATACTGTAAAAACTATCCCCATTGTGATCATTGGTAGCTCAGATGACTGGCATCCACCTGCCAAACCTGACCTGTAAGGGATGTAGCAGATAACAATCTAGCCCCTGCCAATTGAGAAAAACTTCCCTATCCTTAGACTAGATAGGCCTTTGGTCTGATCTCTCTACATTCTTAACGTGCTGAGGTCGGTGGGGAAACCTGCCGGAGTCATACTGCTCCTTCCACCCTCGTTTACCTGTCTGTAAAGGGCTTGCTTCAAGATACGATAAATGACACTTGCAGCAATGAAGTGCCAGCGTAGCTTCAGAGAAGATTTTGTGCAAGTAGATGCTTGTAACTACATTAAGAGGCAGAGTGAATAAAGCATGAGCTGCAAAACAGAGTACCTTCTATGGGGGGGGGATAGAAAGGGAGAGAGAAAGAGAACAGGCACTCAATGCATGTAAGAAGCTACGTTTGGGGAACACCTTGGGAAGCAGCCATTTTGAGATGAATTTTTTAAAAAACAGTTTTTATTAAGGTTTTCCGTGTTTTTATACTAAGTGTTGCATAATGTTAACTAAAGTTTTTGTGGTCCACCCTTTAGTCTCCAGTGACATCTTTTTTATAAAGCTTTCAGCCGCCAATATTACACCTGTCATCCCTTTGGTTTGAGGGCCAATTATATTTGCCTCTTTTGCTTCTGTTGTTGTTAAAAACCTATCATTATTTTACCTTTTGAAATGAGTTATGTGAAGTAGGAATTGGTTTCAGCATTCTCAACATCCCATGCTCTTTTCAAGAATATCCCCCCACTTCTTATTGTCAAATAGAATAGTGCTATAGTTAGAAGTAAATCCAGCTATTTTCCCTTCCCTTATCCATGGTACTCTATAAATAGTGTTTAGGGGGAATAGTACTGCACAATAACAATTATTAAAGCACTCATAATTAGGTCATACATTTTCTTCAACATAAGCAAAACAACTGGGCAAATATTTGTGTATCTATTTTATATGAATGAATGGATAATTGGACCCTTGGTTCTTACTGTCCTTTTTTTCGTTTTCGTTTTTAAACAATTAAGCCTTAAAAGGTGAAATTTCTGCCGCAGAGGGCAAGCTCATTGCGCAATGCACGTTTCGTATCTTAGTTAAGCCTTGTAAGGTAGTGTATATGGCATGGTGTGTCATTGTAGAAAAAGAGGAAAAAGAGGAATTCTGTTTAGAAAATGAGTCCCACTATTGCTGTCTTTTTAAGGCTCCTCTGTGTGGCTTTCGTAGTTTTGAGATATGTGATGTTATGATAATACATTATGCCTCTGATTAAGTGGATTCTAGACAACAAAAGATTATGCCATTACAACGGTGTTAATCCTGCAGGGAGAGTGGGTGGGCCTGAGGGTGGTGAGCTAATTTCTCCTACCATAATGCATATTTATTTACAATATACACATTTCTGAACCTGGAAAATAGGACTTGGAACGTCACTTCTTGATACCACCAGGTACAACATATATTTTACTGTGGTGGCACTGAAATTAGTCTCTGTTCTGCATGCAAACGTGCAACTACTGGAGAATTTCCTGCTGCTTAAGTGGCCCCATTGTGAAAGTCAGCTTTTGCTTTGAGGTGATTTTATTATTCATAGGGCAGCTCTGCAAATAGGATTGTACTTTTCAAAATTGCATGAGACACACTTCCACAAGCCTTGCATTTTGTAGGTATCCCATGATAGTGGTTCTGAAACAACCTTCCAGGGAGCTATAAGTTTGGCCTCTGTATTTAAACTCTGGAAATGTTTGAGTGATTGATAGACGTCTAACTCCTTTTTTGTGCAGAGTATATAGTGTATCACTTGGGTGATATATGCATTCACTCTCAAACTACAGGCAATGAATCCGAGATGGTGTTTTCTTTTTTGAAAGTAATTTTATTTGCAACAAAGGAATGCAGGTTAATAAATTATTTCTCAGTGATTCACCTTTGCGGTATAACTATTGTCTCTCAGTGTGATATTCTGGTACTGATTTCTGTGTTTGTTTTGCTAGGCTTTTGCATATACAGTATTATAAAGATTCATGCCTGCTGTTTATGATAATGTTTTCAATAGCATTCACTATTCCTTATTGTGTTTATTGTATTTCATGTCATGCTTTATGGAATAACATTAGGGTATGAATAATTATTTTAAGAAAGGCGAAAGCTCAGAGGGTTCTATTGTAGATATGGAATTTGACTGCATAAGGTCAGTAATCAAATCTACCTTTCCTCTTCCTTGTTTTCATTGAATAGTTCCTGACTCCAAAAAGTCAGCATTTCCATGGAGGGGACCATTGCTGACCTGAATTTGGTAGTAGTAGGGCCTTGGCATATAAGACATGAACAGTAAGCTGTTCAATGGTTTATACTTTTTTAAAATCCTGCTCATGTTAAAGTCATTGGTATGATAAAAGTAGTTCTTTGAATTATAAATTAATTCATAAACTTTGAAAATTTCATGTGATTTGGTGTAAGTATTGCATTGATTCTCCTATCTCTTTTATGGCACAATGCCGAATCTTAAGTTTTGTAAAAAAAGGTTAAGGCAATAAACCTATAAACCAATATGTCAACTTGTCGAATTCAACCCTTCTCCCCAAATGGGGGTGTTTTCCTTTTTTAAAAAAACAACAACTCAAAACCTTTAATGCTGAATACATTGGGAATAATAATTAAAAAATAGGAAAATATTACATTTAACAGAAAAATATAGCATTTCATTTTTTTGTAATACACTGTATAGGGAATTTCCCAGACATAGCCAGCCATCAGAAACAGCAGAAAATGCTTTAAGGTCCTGGAAAATCCGTACGTATGGCAACCTATGCTCAAAAACTTCAAGATTTTCAAGATTTTGCAGCAGCAGCAGCAACAGCAAAAGCAGCAGCAGCACTGATGAGTCAATAATTATTTGAATGAGAAAAGGTTTCCACTGAAGCAAACCTGGATTGAACAAAGGACTAGTGCAGAGGAGATCTGAAGACTGTTACATCCATTATTTTGTGCATTCTGACATGGGCATTAGTGTGTTAGTTTTCTGGATTATAATGCTAGCGCTTCTGTCCTGGCTTCCAACTTCCTTTTACACTGTGTTAGCCATTGCATTGTGGAACTGTACCATCACATCATGCTAAATTTCATTCACACCAGTCGGCAGTGTTTCACACAGCAGCAGACATCCCTGGGCATGTTTCCACCAACACCCCTTTAAGCAAAAGTGCACATCTGCTCTCCCATAATTCATCTATGAAAACAGTGGAAAATAACTATTTGCTAGGACATCAACCCAAATTTTACCCTCAGATTTTTTAGGATTAATGGGGTTGCAAACATGTTTTTTCCACTTTCCTGGAAGCAGTTAACACAGAAAGGAGTGCTGAACTTTTGCTGGATTTCACTAGATTTCCAGAAGTAGCTTTCAGGTTGTATGACAGACCACATAAAATGCACATATTATCAGGTACAGGAAAATCAGGAAAATTGAATAAAGTGTTGTCTGAATGCATCATTAGGGTCTCATATAATGGAAATGTGAAAATTACAACCCATCCTCCCCAAGATAATGATGATTGTGATGATGATGGTGATGATTTTAGAATTTTCAACATGTACACATTTTTCATAATTACACTACCTGCTCATCCACCCTTCCATTTTCACCATGATTTCTAGGCACAGATTTGTGATTTGTAGCCATGGTTGCAAGAGGTTTTTGTTTTTGTCCCTCTGCTTTACCCAGGAAAACTCACTGTTTACCACTGAAACCTGCAGATTATCATTTATTCTGATTCTGCAATTAAACAGAGGGGTTTCCCAGGGGAATTGGCTGGAGAAAATAAAAGTTCACTCAGACCCGTGCCTACAAATCACAGACCTGCAGCAGAAATTAATGTGTAGATGAGCCCTAATAAGTCCTATCAGTGTTGGAATATTTTCACCTCCTTGTTTAATACCCTTTAAATGATACCATTTCCCCCAAAAAAGGTGTAGAGCACCATGATTCCCACTCTTTTGAGAGAGAATCATTTTATAAAACCCAGAAAGGAGAAGGACATGAAGGAATGGACAATTTTGAGCAAAAACAGTCACCCCCCCTCCACTTCTCTTGCCCAGCCTTTTTGGTTTCTAGGACCAAATCATTAAAATATAATATATCTTCTAGCTCTGTTGAACCTGTCAGCATATGTAAGTTGAAATGTTTTCTTATCTAGAGTATTTTACTCAAGGTTGTATAGAGTACCTTGTACACATTTATGTTCTGCATTGAAACCTTACATCAGTGAAGTGCTTAATGTGCTGTTATGCACTTTTTACATCAAGCCAACAATACAGGTTTTCTCTGACACAGGAAAAGATACAGCACTCTGGAGAAGTCCACAAGGCAAAGGATCATTATCTATGAATATATTGCATTTTTATAGCCTTGGCATTGTCTTTTGTGTGTATGGAAGCATCTACATACAGTATTTCCTTTACAAAACAGCCTTACTGATAATTATTTGGACATTTTTTTAATCAATTTAATTCCATAATTTTAATGGATACAATGAAGAATTGCAGATTAGAGATTTTATACTCAGCTTCATAGTAAAGGCAAATCTAACCCAAGGGATACTCTTTGGATTCAACCAAATCTAAGATACATAGTGTTACTAGTTTGTGGGGTATGCCTGAGCCCCCACTTCTAATTCCTGGATCCAGCATGGATCCAATTTATTGAATAGCCAGCCAAGCCTGGTAAGGGCTCACTAAGTTGGCATTCATCTGCCTTGGGAGACAATGGAGGAGTGTGCCTTTGGGAGTGAAGTCAGACTGCTGGAAGGTTACAGTGCCTGCTGTGGCTGTGGAGACCAATACGGAAGAGACATGTTTCATTGCAGCTGGGGCCACTTTCCCCAGCTATGCAACTCA
This sequence comes from Podarcis raffonei, assembly GCF_027172205.1. NCBI lineage: Eukaryota > Metazoa > Chordata > Lepidosauria > Squamata > Lacertidae > Podarcis > Podarcis raffonei. The sequence continues at coordinate 19,816,018 of NC_070618.1, forward strand.
CTCCCACAGGCAGTAGTGATGGCCACCAATCTAGATGGCTTTAAAAGAGGATTTGACAAATTAATGGAGGAGAGGACTTTGGACACTTACCCCTTCCTGGGTGGGTTCCTGTTGCGGCCTCTCACACTCGGCCGCCATCCCTGCACAGTGGGAACAGAGCGCACATGGCCGGATGGTCATTGGGGGAATTCCCCCTGGCCTCCTGAGCATCTGTCTCATGTTCCCACCGGCTGCTACATCTCATATAGGCCACCCTCTCCTGGGGTGGAGGTGTTAGAATTCCTGCTCCATGATTGCAGTCACGGGATTGTTGTCTTTCACATGATGGTGTATGTTTTGACTCCACAGAGTGGGAAGTGACGGAGACAGGATATTTGTGTTCTGTGTTCTGTGAAGTGGGACTATTGTCCTTTGTCTCTTTCTCTTTGCTGTCTGATGCTAGAGAGAGAGGGAGCCCTGTTGCAGTGCTTCGCGTGTGTTTATATGTAAATAAAGTAGATTAGCTAGCCAAAATGCTGAGTTGTTGTGGTCTGTTACACAACTGCGCAAACTCTGCGGATCCTTAAGTGTGCCGGTGTCGGTTGGCATTAGTCGCAACGATGTTCGGGCTGAAGAAGCTTTTGAAGCTCCCGAACGATTGACCATGAGGGAGGGAACATGCCATTCAGGCATGTGTCTCTTCCAGGGTCCTACTCGAGTGTAGGCTGAACTCCTGACAGGGGGTGCCTTGCCAACTTGAAAGGGCATTAGTCGCATGCATGCTTTTACAGCCAGTGAGACATAAAAGCTCGCAGTGTTGTCTGGCTCCAGCACAGTCGGCAGTGGGTCCGCAATGGATTGCTATTAGTCATGGTGGCTATAGGGACGTGGGTGGCACTGTGGTCTAAACTGCTGAGATTCTTGGGCTTGCCGATCAGAAGGTCGGCAGTTCAAATTCCTGCGACGGAGTGAGCTCCCGTTGCTCTGTCCCAGCTCCTGCCAACCTAGCAGTTTGAAAGCATGCCATTGCAAGGAAGGGAGGAAGCCAACGGCGTTTCCGTGCGCTCTGGCACTTGTCACGGTCCTCCGTGCACCCGAAGTGGTTCAGTCATAACCCGGAAAGCTGTCTGTGGACAAATGGCCCCATGGCCTGAAAGCAAGATGAGCACCACAACCCCATAGTCGCCTTTGACTGAACTCAGTTTTCCTGGGGTCCTTCACCTTTTACTTTTACGGTGGCTATGTTCTGCCTGCACAGTTGCTGGATACTACAGGAAAGAGCATGCTCTTATGCTCAAATCCTCCTTGTGCCCACAGGCATCTGGTTGGCTACTGGGTAAAGAAGATACTGAACTAGTTGGGCCATTGGCTTGGTCCAGCGGGCTCTTTTTGTGTTCTTAGCATTCTAGCTTTAAGTTTTCTTGGTTTGACTACCTTTGACAATTATAAGACTTGGTTGATTATTTTGGTGGGTTGGGGGATTTTTTTTTACACATTTATGTGGATATGCTCTTCTCTGAGACAGATCCAAGTTGCCCCCCTCACTGGGAAATCATGGAATCTAAAGGGAGGTTGCTTTTGGAGCGCTGTACACTCTCGAGACAAGAGAACCTGAGCTGTACCTGTTAGCATGAGCAGTGGAAGGAAAAACGTGTGAAGAAATTTCAGCAGCCTAAGCCATTGCGATTTACATGTGTAAAAAGTCAGGTAATCTAATCTTGTTACAAAAGATGTGCTGAGAATGTGGTATGATGAAAGTGTTATTCATTAAATTGCATAGATACCACATTATAAAATCCCAGAGTTAGAGGAGCAAAGAGAACTGCTAAGCTGATTAAGTTATTCAGTAGGACTGACTATGTGGGAAAATACTCATAATGTTTTAAGCAGTAAAATCCGCTGTATAGAATCTCAGCAGTGAAGCAGATGGCAGTTTCATTTTTTAAATGGTATTATTTTATCTGTACGAAACAGACACACGTAATGAGGTATTATGCCTTCTTCTCCTTTTCTTCAAAACATCATTGTTTGGGGCCAACAGTTCAAGAAAGAGAATTGTACCAAAAACGTGTTTCCTTGTTTTAAATATATTATTCTGATTTTCTTCGAAGATGGAATCCTTTTCTAGTTTACACAAAAGCTAAGAAGTTACCGTACCTCTGAGTAGATTCTAAAAATGTTAGTTCTGTCTTAATCCTCAATTTTAATCTTCAGTAAAGATACATATCACATCAGGGGTGATGCTGAGATAATTAAAATGACTCATATTTTGCATGAATTTAAAATATCATTTTATGTTTTGCTCTGTTGTGTCTGCATTCACTGCCACTGGTTGGAGGTGGTAAGGAATCACAGAATGTCATAGAATGTGGAAAGTCTTACCTAGTGTTAAAAGAGGAAGGGGGAAGTAAAATGCTGTTCTCAGCAAGAGCCATATATTTACTGCAACATTTAGTTTGGCCCCAAAATGTGGAACAATGACCTACTTCTCAACAGGAGCTTTTATCAAACTGAAATAATTAGTGTATCTTGTTATCGTATGTAAGAAAATGATTTATTGCCATTGTTTAAAATGGCTTATGTCATGCCGTTTCCAGCTCCAGCTTTAAGTTTGCCCTCATTGAATTGTCTGATAGAGGGCCGTGTGTGTGTGTGTGTGTGTGTGAGTGAGTGTGTGTGTATCATACACAAAACATCGTCTTCCAGAAGCCCTGAAATATATTTAGATAGCCTGACTTACGCTAGACAAAAAGCATAATGCAAAAAAGACATGTGCTTTGATGCTTGTCACATCTGTTGAAATATATAAAGATGTGAAATTGCAGTTGTACAAATGTTTTGTTTTTAAGAATTGAGCTATGATCCCATGAGAGCTGACTTGGTGCTCAACACAAAGGGCAGCAGAGACATTCACAACTTTTCCTTGTTCTTTCTCTTTCTCCCCCCCTCGCTTTCTCTTTTTAAACCAAAGAAGTAGGGTACATTCTGTTCACCCAGTGGTGTTAAAACTCTGGAAAGGACAATGCCTCCCACAGCTATAGTTCAAATGCGAGAGAAAAATAGATTTGTTAAACAAAATTTCAAACGTCTTATGCTGGTATGCCTTTTGTTCTATTAAAAAAATGTATTCATGTTCTTCCACAAATCCTCCTGAAATTTGTCTCTGTTGGGCATTGCTTATACTCCCCAGTAAGATCCTTAAATAATCAGTGCTAATGATTTTGAAGGAATGATCAGTAATATTCTTTCTACACCAGCATTGGTGCCACTGAAAAAGTGTGTATCACTGATGCAGCTGCGATCACACTTCTCTTTCTGAGTACTTAACTAAAATCTGAGCTGAGAGCCAAGATTACATTTGCAAATAATTCAAATCAATTAAAATATTACAACTGAATGAAACACTGGAGTTCTCAGGGGTAGAGGACTCAGCTATACAGCTGCAAATGTAATGTTTTAAGTGCATTATACAAATGTGACACTAGATAGTGATAGTGATCTTAATAGCAAATTCAATATATTTTTCAAAACACTTTTAAAAAAATAATTCACATCGGTTTTTATGCGTATCTAGATTCCACCAAAATCAAAGGCTGAACTTTGATGGGTCCAAAGGGCAAAGCCCAGTACACCTTGGAAGTGAACAGAATCTGTTCCGGAAGTCTGTTTGACTTCCAAAACTTTGGGAAACCAAAGTACAGCTTCCGATTGGCTGCAGGAAGTTCCTGCAGCCAATCGGAAGCCATGGAAGCCAAGTTGGACGTTCGGCTTCCAAAAGAACATTCAAAAACCAGAACACTCACTTCCAGGTTTCAATCATTCGGGGGCCAGTTTGTTTGGGAGCCAAGGCATTTGAAATCCAAGGTGTGACTAGTTTTGGTAGCACAGAATTTGCCTATTCACTGTAGATGTGAACCAGTTTTGCCCTTGTATTTTATTTTTTTAAAAAAATGGCCCCCAGAGGGCTGACTACTCTAGCTAATGTATGTCACCACTGCAGCATGGTACCATGGAAGGAAAGCACAAAACAAATGCATCTGCTTTTTGCCATCTAACTAGAGGAACTTCAAATCACAAACAAGAGTGTGTGCAAACTTACCTTATTGCTGTGTGGTTTGCCACTTGGATCCTTGCCTTGGCACAGTAGAGCAAGCAAGGAGCAAATTGCTTAACTGCATTGGATGCGTCCCTGCCTAATCATATCCTCTTTGTATTTATACTGCTTGACACCTTTTCCTCTCAGCAGATGCCTGTGTGGCATTTTCTTCATCAGACTGGTTTTTTTTCCTTTCAAAAAATAAATCAATCAAAGCAATTTCCATAGCAAAAACTGAATGTTAGCATGTGCAATTAAGTTACCCTTATATCTATTCATTTACTAATGCAATGTTTTACAAAGTCATTGTCTATTTTTAAAAGCAAAGCTGTTAATCGCTTGTCCTGCATATTTTGCAGTGTTGGAGAAGTTTGTCAGTGTTATGTTAATTTAACTTTAACGCTATTCGGCAATGTCTACAATATAAATTGAAGATGTGCTGAGATTGTGCTACTGCCACTCTAGATTACTATTAGGTATAGTGTGGTCTACAGGAAATTACTGTGTTGTATTGTTGTTGTATTATTTGCAGATACAGCAGAAAAAGACACTGAGCTGAGATTAAGGCTGTGAATGCTTGCGGCGAGTGGGCGGAATCCATGTTATTAACTGGCTTGCCTTTTAATTTAGGAAAGCTTTGGAATAAAACAGAGGTGGGAAACTTGCGGGCCTTCCAGATGTTCAAGGACTTAAGTTCCTATAGCTGCAGCCAGTAGGGCCACGGGTTAGGAATGATAGGAGTCATAGGCTGGGGAAAAACAGGTTTTTGGTTTTTTCCAGTTGACAACTTGATCCCTGAATGCCCAAGGCAGGTGGAGGTGGCAATGTCCCTCATAAAACATTGAAGCGAACATCTTTAACCATCTCTACTCTAACATTACCCTTTCGCTTTATGTTCTGTTGTGGTCCTCACACGATGCTAAACCAAACAATGATTTGGTTTGAATGTGTGGGCTCTGACGCCGTTTTGTTCTTCTCCTTGTTGTGCAGCTGTAAATGAAGTCATAGCTTGGCTCAGCAGGTCATCTCAACCCAAACCCAGCCTGGGTTAGAATGATATGGTAAGCCAAACCATGTCTTAGCTCAACAACACAGAAGCAGGAGGATCAGGGGAAGGGCACTGTGGCCCGATCTCTCTGGGATCTGTCACAGTCACATACAGTGGTACCTTGGTTTACAACCATAATCTGTTCCGGAGGTCCTTTTGTAAACCAAAACAGGTTGTAACCCAAGGCACGCTTACGCCAATGGAGCCTTAAAAAAACAACAACCCATAATCCTCCCCAAAATGGGTTGTAATCCAAAAAAAGGTTGCAAACCGGGACACACACTTCCGGGTTTGATGTGTTTGTAATCTAAAACGTATGCAAACCAAGACGTATGCAAACCAAGGTACAACTGTATCTGCACTTTGCCATGGTTTGGCTGAATGAGCCAGATCGCTGGCAGTTGTGCATATCCATAACTGTGTAGAACCAAATGGTGAAAATATTCTGGAAGGCCTGTAAATGCCATCTTGGTAGTCATAATCCTGGTACCAATTGTTATTAGTTGCAAGAATGTTTACAGTGGTACCTCGGTCTTCAAATGTCTCCGTTGATGAATGTTTCGGTTTTCGAACACTGTAAACCTGGAAGTAAATGCTTCAGTTTTCGAACGTGCCTCGGAAGTCGAACATGCCACGCGACTTCCATGTTGAGATTTCTGTATTGAGTTCTCCATATTGAGGCTCCCATATTGAGAGTTCGGTTTTCCAATGATTCGTAACTCAAGCGGTCTTCTGGGACGGATTATGTTTGAAAACCGAGGTACCACTGTATCTGTTTGCTTTTATATATGCTTATTAGTTTGCTTTTATGCTGTGCTTATCAGTTGGCTTGGGATGCTTGGCTATTGGCCTAGGGAGGGGAGTTATCAGTGCAGCTTGACCAGCTGTGATATTAATATTGTGCAGTTTGAAGTGACTCGGTACATAAGAACTGACAGAAATAATTGTCCAGGCCCATAAAAATATTACTCAAATTTTGCTAGCAGAACTCTTCAAAAACAAACCAGAATACAGTAAATGATACATCCCAAACATCCATACAGTGTTTACATGCTCAGCTTCTTAAAAATAAAAGGTAACTCCAAGCAGATCTATAAACAAATGTTTCTCTTTCGTTAACAGCATCCACTTCCCTGCAGTTGTTTTGCTTAAGAGCTTCATTTACATCTTCTGTTCTATGTTGCTGTTCAGAGAAAGACTAGATGCCACCACTTTTTCAAGATGGCAAATTGGCAACTCAATACCTTTGTCACCCGATCTAAGGTTACAAACAGAAAACAATCCACAGGTAATCATTAACCCATTTAGGAGCTTACAATCCCATCGAAAAACTACTGTGGAAACCCCCCACTGTTAGCAATACAGTGGTACCTCAGGTTACAGACGCTTCAGGTTACTGACACTTCAGGTTACAGACTCTGCTAACCCAGAAATAGTACCTCGGGTTAAGAACTTTGCTTTAGGATGAGAACAGAAATTGTGCGGCAGTGCGGCAGCAGCGGGAGGCCCCATTAGCTAAAGTGGTACCTCAGGTTAAGAACAGTTTCAGGTTAAGAGCGGACCTCCAGAACGAATTAAGTTCTTAAACCAAGGTACCACTGTACATAGTTAGCCACTTTCCATTTTTAACCTTTATTAATACATATACAGCTGACTATGATGTTATCTGTACAATTAACACATAAAATGCTTGCTGTGATGCGGACAGTCATAACGAACGCTTGCTGTTTGGTGTTCGCCCTGAGTCAAGGCAGCAAGGCTTTGCAGGCTTTTGTAAATTCTCACTTTCTTATATTAAAGCGTGTTCTCCATAATAGAGAGCACGTGTTGTGGTGGGGGCCTAAAGGCCACCCCACTGTTGTTGGGCAAATTGGCCACATGCTGTGATTGGGCAAGGAGTGTTGCTGGGGAGAATGTTATGTTGCTAAATGGTGGGAGGGGTCAGAGGTTTTAAATACAGGGCTCGCAGCCTGGGGCCTTCTCTTGGGCTGCGTGCACCGGATCACCTGCCCACCCTCCCTGAAAAGGGGGGGGGGTTGTTGTCCTCTGACCTTGCTATGCCTGTCATGGGGTCATCTGCCTTGGGGCAGGGGCCTGGTAGGAATTTTGTCCATTTGGCTGATTGGCTGTTGCCATTGGGTTTTTGCCTACTGCGTAGCAAATCGTCACAACTTGTAAGGTTGGCGGTTAGGCATTGGTTAAAATTGGTTGGTGGAGTGGTAAGTGCCTACCCCTCCAATGGTGGTGCGGAAAGGGAATTCCGTTAAAGGAATCCAGGGGCTTGCCATCCCTTTCGTCCTAGTCCCTGGCATCGGACTTGGGCCGTGCAAGCCCCAGGGGGCATGAGGGTGAGAGATGAGAGACTGATGCCCAGCTTCATTTCTCCCCAATATGGTTCTCCCTGACTGGCTTCCGCTGGAATCCGGAGGTCAGTTCTGTCCCGGAGGCAAGGACAGATAGTCTAAACCAATGCCTAAGCAACCACTCACATGTGTGTATTTAAATAAAGTTGTGGCCAAATTTATGCCAAAAACCTTAAGCAAAAATTGATGTGTGAAGTGTGAGTTATTTGGGGTGGCCTGGGGGACCTTGACGCGCAAAGCACTGGAACAAATAACTCTTGTATTTTTTGCATACTGATTTGGTGTCCCTGCATCAAACTTAACTTGCACAGGCCCTCCTTTGGGCCTGTGAATCAGAACAATATCATACCATTCGTTTTGAAAGATAAGTTTAAATAGTTCATTATAATTTTCAAGTTACAAATATGTTTCTTCCAATGTACATTTATTTAGGCTAGTATAATTAGGTTTGCCATGTGTCCTCTTTTTCCAGGATACGTCCTCTTTTTCAGGGGTAACATTTCTGTCTGGGTGGATTTTTTAAATTTGCCAAAATGTCTCTGGCTATACTTTCTGGATGAGACATAGACATAACTGGTGACTGAAGACTTGCTTTCCTCGTCTCCTGTCCTCCTCAGCAATGTATCACAGCTTCTATAGCCTACATATAGATGGGGTTTTTAAAATGAGAGTCATCATATCATCCTCTTCTTTGCTCTTCAAAATGTGGCAACCCTTTCTGTCACATATTTAAGAAATTTCTCCCTGAGGCAGCCACATAAGAACTAGCTGATCGTGTAGTAGTAGCATGTCATCTCGAAAACATTCTCAAGCAAATGACTTCAAAGAAGATTCTCAGCAACTGTATGAATTATAGGAGTAACTCACAGTGGAAAACAGATAAACTTTGACTGAATGGAATGGAATGAAAGAGTTTCCCAGTTCCATGAATACATAAATTATTTTCTTTGGGTTGCTTGAACTTTATATGATATAATGTGTATACTTTTCTTTTGCATGCAAAATAAATAAGTGTTTTTTTCTTGAGGTTATTTCCTTAAACATTATAGATTACGTATGAAAGCATATGGGGGGGGGCCATGGAATCCCACAGAGAAGATTTTTATTTTAGAGTTGCAAACTAATTTTAATATTTAAAAAATAATAATTCATGCTTATTGAATATTTGGTGCCTGGAGTACCTACTTCATATTCCTGAATATCATTTTCTATAATTTATTTTAGTCACGTAAAAATCAAGGGAAGGAGGATTGATTTACTGATTTATCTAGCATATGTACATCTGTACACTACTTTGTATAGAACAAGAAGAAAATGTATTATGCAAAAGCTGTAAATATGTGAATTTACACCTGGTTATGCAGATACTTTCACTTTTTAGAAACAGTATACAGACCTGAGTTATGGAATTTTGAAGTCTCAAGGATGTTAAAGTATTTTGAACACTTAAAAAAAAGAAATTATGTTTTCTATTGTCCTTTGTGCTTGTTTGGTATGGGCACTTTGTGTGCTGTTTAAAGGAAAGTTCCTCCTGAAAAGTGGGGTACAAATCCTCCTTAAAAAGTGGGATATATGTTTTATCTATTTGTTATTCATTTATTCATTCATTTGCACTGATTTTTATGTTTTATGCTATTTTATGTTTTATGCTTTGGCAGCAGTAACAGAAGGCTGGACTGTCAACTTTTATAGAGGAACAATGTTTTAGACATTAGAAAAATTAGACCAGTTTGTATCAAAGACTATCCATCTCTTTGCAAAAATATCACTGAGTGAGAAATGAGGAATATTTAACTGCATTGTGTTTATGGCTATTTCTGTGTTCATTTTCTTCTCTCGTTAGCAGTGCAACAATGGCAGAGAGCTCTTCTTCAGCTATCAGCTGCTATTTTGTTTCCCCTATAGTGTGTTGGGTCTAGACCAGGCATAGGCAAACTCAGCCCTCCAGATGTTTTAGGACTACAACTCCCATCATCCCTGACCACTGGTCTTGTTAGCTAGGGATCATAGGAGTTGTAGTCCCAAAACATCTGGAGGGCCGAGTTTGCCTATGCCTGGTCTAGACATAGAATAATGTACCCGAAGGGAATAGACAATGGCCCGTAGTACTTGCCATGTTTTGGAAAAGCAGAAATAACAGGGACTACCAAGTCTTTATCCTGGCCATATTTTCCTAGAATGATGCTGTGCTGTGGTCTAGAATATAGTGCCTGGGCCAACTAAGAAGCAGAGCTTGTTCTCTTGACTGCTACAATAATAAAACTGCTGAAGTTAATGCACCTCAAGCAAAAGGCAGCCAGTTTTGCAGCTCATGAATGGGCCCATGAAATTTGAGCCCTATTACGTATTCTTCCTACCACTGACCTAATTTATGCATGTTATGAAAATTAAGGTAGCACTTGACTTTTAGCATATTGTGTGATTCAGGATGATATATCAAATAATCATGCTGGCTGCTAAAGAGTTACCATTTTAACACTGGAATGAGAAAGATATCTGCATTTCACACATCCTTTCCTGTTTTTCCAAGGCATGTTTTTCCCAAGAAATACCCGGTTCATATGTGCTGACACATTCAAGGGAAGGCACTTTTGAATACTGTTTGTAATTCATAATATCTTTATTTTTAAAGTAGAAGTTGGGGTTTGTGGAGCTTGTAAAGCTCACAGCTACTGTTCCTTTCAATGTTGACCCCTAAATGAAGGAATCTCATAAGAAGCTAGTGAGCCCCACTGCGTTCCCCAGGATTCCAGGATCATTTGATCATAAATACCTAAAAAAAGTATTTAAGTCTAGCCTATTTGAGAAAATCTACAACACTTGTGCACAAGGGACATCTTAGATGCATATGCTTTGCAATTATGTGTTTAAATTGTGCTAAGGAGGGAAGGGAATAAGCTATTTTAAAATTCTAAGGAGTATGTCTGAAATTTCCATATCATTGTTAACAAGTGCACACTCATCTTACTAAAAAGAATGTCAACTAATAAATAATCCCTAATGTTGCTTCCATAGAACTCACCAGTTCTAAATCAATATTGGGGTGCACGTAGAATTGCTCTGATGTGATCTCAGATAACAACTCCACTGGTATCCATAATATTTTCATTAGAAGTAAAGAGTAAACCTGGAAGCTATCGTCATTCCAACGTATTAGCATAAAAAAATATCCCCAGACTGACTAGGAAAATGTTTTATGTGTCCTTTTTAATAGGAGCTCTAATTAACACAGAAAATAAATTGGATATCCCCTCAATGGCCTGTATGTGCATATAAGCAAGTATAGAAATTCATTAATGTTACATGGTAGTTGTTATGCTATCTTGGAGCATCTCCTTTGAACCTGGCCACCCTAGTTGTTCCCGTGTAAAATAATGATTCAGCTCTGGCTTTCCCTATAGTTTTGACTAGATGTGGCTGGAGCCATTGTTAGGTACATTGGAGGAAAATGGGGAGAGCAAGCCAGTTTAAGGATAAGGGGTGAAATTACAGGGAGTTCCTGCTAAGGCATAAATTTTATATATATATATATATATATATATATATATATATATATATATAAATTAAAAAGGGTGCACCGTCACATTTGTACTTGATTTAAAGTCTGTTTTGCCCAATCCATGTGGCACTTACCATGAAACACATTTACGGCAAGACAAAATTGGATAATGGCAATAATTTTGTGTGTTTGTATTATATATGAACAGCCTCAAGAAGGCCTTTCAGCCCTGAAAGTCAGCATAAAAACACTGAACGAATGAATAAATAGTTGGCACAAAAATGCTGCAATTCTATGTGCCAGACTGGTGGTCACATTTGTAATCGGTTGTAGTTTTTGGACCACGTATAAATATAGCTATCACAAAATGTCAAGGGCGCTTCCCAACCAAACTATCTGCACATGGAAGATGGTTAACTCTTTGTTGCTAAAGATAACATTTACAGTCACTTCTGCAGCTCTGGCTACCTACGCACACCAGTCTAGCATCTACATAGCTGTTCCCAGGTTTGTGCTCTAAGGAGCAGTTGCAGTAACGGGACCGCTCCCCTTCCACTAGTTTATGTACCTTCCCCTGACAGGCTGTGCACACGCAGCCAGAGACTGCTCCTGCGTGGCAGCTTCCTCTGCTCATCCCTTTTCATTCCTCTCCTGGTTCTGGGAGACACTGATGCAGGAGAGCGTGGGGGAAACTCCTGGCCCTTCACCTGCCTGACCTGCCTCTTCCTCCTCTTTTTCCGATCCATCCCAAACTCCACCCTCCAGCTCTGACGCTTCCCCTGTTTCTGACTCTTGCCTCCTGGCCAGTATGGTTACCCACAAGTCACTGTCCCCGTCTCCCAAGTCAGGGCATACTTGTCAGAGTCCTGCCAATCCCTGACTCATAAAGTTTAATTACAACAGTATAATTTCGTTATGCTTATACCAGAATCAGCTATTCCTTCCCTTTCTCTTTATAGGTTCTGTAAAGACGCTAAAGCTCCTGCCAACCTAGCAGTTCGAAAGCACGTCAAAGTACAAGTAGATAAATAGGTACCACTCCGGCAGGAAGGTAAACGGTGTTTCCGTGTGCTGCTCTGGTTCGCCAGAAGTGGCTTAGTCATGCTGGTCACATGACCCAGAAGGTGTACGCCGGCTCCCTCGGCCAATAAAGCGAGATGAGCGCCGCAATCCCAGAGTCGGTCACGACTGGACTTAATGGTCAGGGGTCCCTTTACCTTTACCTTAAAGACACTAAAAAGAAAACAAACAAGCACACACAACTGTTTGTGTTACTGTCTTATTCTTCCTACTGTGTTTGTTACTGCTGCTCACATATGGGCAGATTTACCTAGTTTTGTACTGCTACAGATGCTGTGTAGAAAATGTTGTTGATGGACAGCCAGTACTAAATGATGATGTTCATAACTTTTCTTGCCCTAGCACCCCACTATTCAATCTTTGCAATTTAACATGGAAAAATTAATCCTGGAACTGATATAGGCACAGTTTGCTCCAATAGTCATTTACTACCATTGGACCCAATTCCCCTCCTGACTTACTGATCTGCAGTAAGTATGGGCAGTGCATGGTTCCTCAAGGGATCACTGATGAAAACCAAAGTACAAAATGAGATGAGCACACAAGTGTATTAGGCTTCGTTTCTGTGCTTGTGTGCATTGCTAAGGTAGTGGGAGGAGAAAAACAAGAATGATTTGAAGGAATGAAAGCAATCTGTATACTTAAAGGAATCTCCACATCATCCAGAAATCAAATTCCACTCCTCAAACAATTTCACGTAATTTGGGAACCCAAAATTGGGAGAGAAACTGAGACAGGGAGAATTTTGCAAGTGAAACTGATCCATGGTGAAATAAATTGTACAAGCAGGTGATCTGCAATTCACAGCATACAATTAGAGACTCCTGATGTAATTAGAATGGATTTATTCTCCAACATATATCTGTGCTAGTTTGAATAATATATCTCCTGATCTGTGAATTCCAAGTGATGTCATCAGTAACACTTGGTACAAAAAGGAATGAATTTTCACATCTAATCTTTAAGTGTTACACCTGAGATTCACCTGCATGGGCTGCCAGATAGCAACCTTATTCACATTGTGTCACTGAAGAACTGCAAACACTGAAACAATGTCTCAGGTGGTTATTTTTGCTGTATGTCATCTGACACATCTTCAGCTTCACCAGGCACAATCGTGAACCAACATCCTCTCTCCTGACGTGGCCCCTGGCATACCTCAGAGCAGGCCTAGGGCTGTTCTAAATTAAACTGGCTACAGTAGTCCCATGTGGACCAGACAAGATGGTGACACTGCTCTTCTCTGAAAGTCCTTGAGTTCTGCTTAGCCATTGTGCTTAGCCATTGTTTCTTTTCTTTCTTCGCTTTCATTTTATGGAAACAAGGAATGAAGAAAGGATGAGGGAAAGAGTTAAAAGTACTGGTGGAGGTGTTAACTAGGGCAAACAACATAAAGGGGGCTATAGGGATAGTGAAGATCTGCCAGACTGTGGAGCCCCACCCCAGCCAACATTGGTTGGACTGCTCTGATATCATAAAATGTTAGAGAAACAAAAAACAACAACAATATGGTGCTGTTTAGAAGCAACTAGTAAGTAAAACAAATAAACTTAACAAGCGGCCTGAGGTGGCAACTCTATTTTGACATTTTTTCAGTCTTCTCCCGATATTTAATCCCTGGATATTCATCTGAAAATTAGAGTGCTGTAGATTTCAACATTGACAAGAACTGGGACTATGTGACAAGCACAGCATAGGAAAAGCCTTTAGAACAGCGGCACCTACCATGGTTTGTTCCTGGAATACGAACTCCTTTCACTATTCAATTTATTGCAACCAGTGCTTGCAAGTTGGATACTGGACATGTTCGTTCCTTTATGTCTCCAGACACAGTGGGAAAGAAGACAGTGATGGCTATTACTGCCTATTCTCTACTCGGTCATTTTGACTACCCCTGCTGCCTCAACTGCTGTCATGATCTGGAATCCAGGTGTTCCCTGCAGCAGGTATCGGAGGAGGTAGCTGACAGTCCTGAGGAAGGAACAGTCAAGCCTCGCAGTCTCTTGTATTTGAAATCATCTGTGAAATGTTAAGAAAGGTGCATTATGTACTGGTTGTGAAGTGGCAAACCCGATTTAACAGTTGTAGGGTTTTGTGAGTTAAGATGGAGTAGAGATTTTAAGAGACAGATGGGAAGAGACACTGTGAACAGGGCAAAGGAGGGGTGAGGTGGAAGAGAGACACATCTGTGAAGCTTTCCATCTTCTTGTGTCTTTCTTCAGTCTTTCTCCAGTTTGGTTGCTACGGGGGGTGGGGGAGGGAATCGTCATATCTTGAAGTACACTGAATCTTTTCTTTCCTGTTGGGCTCAAGTTAGGTACCTTCTGAGATGCCACCTGATAAGTTCATGGCTCAGATGAAACTCACTTAGCCCCGCTAGGCTACACCAGCTGTTGCTACAGCATGTAACTTGAACTTGGTGTAATGGCAGCACTATGAGTGGCAAATATAAAGATAGCACAATGTAGCTGCATTGATTTATATTGCCTCTGAACCTGGGAGAAAAGTGGAATGACAACAGTGTTCTAAAAATCACCTTTTAAATTTTATTTTTTACAAAGCCTAAATATAAATTACTTTGATGAAATGTTTCAACTTATACGTACACATCATATCTTCTATTCTTTTAAATTCTGTTTTATTCTTTAAAAGGGGGAGCAGAAGAAGGAAGGAGGAAAAACAAGCTCACAGAATATGTTCAATCATCGTTAAAAAGGGGGAAAATATATTCCTGCAGGCTAAAGAAGAAAATGAGATGTCATTTAGCTGTTTCACTGTTTCTGAATCTGTTGTGGGTGTACTTTTCTCCATGGTAAGATAAGCTCTGTTTGTCTAGCATAGGGTATAATCTTCCAATCTTCTTTTCCCCAAACTAGACAAACATAATTATCACAAATTATATGGTCCAACTGAACAGGAAAGATACATCATTATTAAAAGTCTTTCTCTCACACACCAGTATTGTCTGTGGGCAGCACGGCCAGTGGGACGATGAGAAAAGGAGCTCATAGATCGATCTTTTGTAAGTAACAATAATAGTCCTAAACGGCATGCGCAAGCCCAGGTAATGCCTTTTTTATCTTGTGAACCACTCGGAGACCTGTGGGCACAGGGCAGGCATATAAATTTATTAAATAAATTAACAACAACAACAATTTTCTTGACCACAGTGGATTGCAGTAGTAGGGCACTATGTATTTTGTGTTGCTGCTGGTGATGGAATTCCACTGAAGAGCTCATCACATGCCCGTTTCCATTTAAAAATTGTCAAGTGGCAAGTATTACACTGGTATATAAACTGCATCCTTATCCATAACTAGCTAGAACTGGATTAATAGATCTGTTAAACTAGCTAGATCAGGAGCAAGTGCTAGATCTGTGTTAGATACAGTGGTACCTCGCAAGACGAATGCCTCGTAAGATGAAAAACTCGCAAGACGAAAGAGTTTTTCGTTTTTTGAGTTGCTTCACAAGACGAATTTCCCTATGGGCTTGCTTCGCAAGACGAAAACGTCTTGCAAGTTTGTTTTTCAATGCATTCCTATGGGAATCCGTGCTTCGCAAGACGAAAAATTTGCAAGACGAAAAAACTCGCAGAACGAATTAATTTCGTCTTGCGAGGTACCACTGTACTAGGGTGGTAGATATATTCATTACCCCGCATTGGGAACATGTATTTTCTTAGGCAAATGCCAGAGTTTGGGGATTGAATTCTAATCTCAGGGACCCCACATGGCAATGTCAGCATCTGTGGCCAGATTTTCCCGTAGCAACAGCCATATTTCAGTCTCAGTAACTGAATTGGTATCTCAAGATCTGAACAGATATCCACACAAGCTTTAATGAATGAAGGGTGTGACATAAAATTATTCTATTCCTGTTATGGTAAATCTTTTTTTCCTCCTACAAGCTACACAGAAACATTGACAAACTGTTTTGAGTTTTTGGGTTTATTTTTTCACAGCATGGAAAAGGCATCCAGGCCTTTGTAAAACTGAGACTTTCAAACTGTTAATGGGGATTATTTGATCATGCGAACAGCATTAGTAAATATGCTGAGACGGCTGAAATGTATCAGTTTGACTCTAGTAATTGCTGAGAGATAAACAATTAGTATTCATTCCACCCTATGCCGGCCCTGATCTTTCCCCATGTAGTGAATGAAAGACAATTTGATACATTATTTACTCAAACGAGTTACACACATTTTAAAACATCCATAATGGTTTGCAATGCAACGTTTCCCTCCTGAAATGCTTAGATGGATTGATATGTCCAG
Source organism: Podarcis raffonei (assembly GCF_027172205.1). Lineage (NCBI taxonomy): Eukaryota > Metazoa > Chordata > Lepidosauria > Squamata > Lacertidae > Podarcis > Podarcis raffonei. Next base: position 19,832,362 of record NC_070618.1, read on the forward strand.
AGTAAGCTGGAAAGATTCACAGTTGGAGAATTTAATGATGTGCCTGTGGAAGACTGGCCTTAAAAAAAAAAAAAGCCTAAAATGATAAAATATGTGTGGCGAGTTCTATAAGCCTATGCCTTGAAAAACAGACAATTGAATACTTGTCTTCAAAAGGGTACTCCAGCTGTTCAGTATAAAAGACAATTTGTCCCAACGTGATAAAATCTTTAGTTTATATATCTTCACAACTGTCCACTGATCTGATAAAACCGTGACTCCTGTTAACTTGGCAATTCAAGCTATAAAGGAAGCATTTAATTTCACTGCTCTCTGAAAAAGATGTTGTGGTCTAGATATTAAGTGGCCTAAACCTTCTGACAAGAGGGTTTGATTTCAAGCCATTTTCAGAGGCCATGGTTCCTTTCTTGATATCAAGCCCCAAGTCAGGGCCCAATACTAACAAATGGGCAGAGTAACTTATTGTATCAGTTATGTTGGTCTCCCAAGGCTTTCTTGAACCATGGCGAGGGTGGGGGGGGGGCTAAATTAGATATCACATTGCAGAACATTTTTTTTTTAATGAAAAGCAGCTGTGGGATGTTAGGAGTAGGGAAGCAAGACAACAAAATCTTTTTTCCTCCTGCTATTCCCCCGCTCCCCATTTAAAGTTGAATCCAAGGTCTTTTTTTCCACCAATGGGAGTTGTCAGGGTGGAGAATCAGCTTCTTTCATGTGGATCTTGGCAGATAGCAAACTGGGTTTCCCCACTCAAAGTATGCTGCTGACCAGGACTCAGATTTCCTAATCCATTTGTGGTATGAAGTTGGCTACACATTTGCTTACATTTGTAGAAGAGTGGAGTACAAGCCTGGGTGGCATATATTTGGTGACAGGACTGTGATTAACAGAGCCTTGACTCCAGCTCATTTGCAACAATGGTGTCTTTGACGTCTTTTGCCACCATCATGCCAGGAAGACTTGGAAATGTATTCATGGTTACTCAAAAGAACTGTTCGCCACTATCTGAATCAGCACTTTTCAGCTCAGCATTCAGGAACAAAAGAGCTCAAATATTCTCTACCTTGCTTGTGGTGGCAGCCTTCAGACTTCAATAAGCCAATAGGAAAGACATCCAGGCACAAGGTAAACATAAGATCCACAGTTGGGTCATGAAAAGTGTAACACTGAAGGATTGTAAGCTCACCTACATTAGTGTCTGCACTGGATGGGGAAAGGCTGGTTTTAGTGGCACAGTGAGAGGATTTCGGTGCTGTTTGCTTTGCCCATGAAATCCTCTGCAAAACAGGTTTCTTTTTTTTTTTTTAATAATATTTTTTATTAAGAAGTTTTTATAGCCACAAAAACATAACACAACATTACAATAAACACAACAAATACATAAACAAACAAAAACAAAAACAAAACAAAAAACAAGTACAATTTCATATCTTAATTTCTTATGCCTTTCTTCCCCGACTTCCTCATGCCTCCCTTTTCTGTATTCCAGATTCTAATCAATTATTCAGCAAATCTTCCCTTATTTTAATTTAAATTTAATTTAATCTTCCTTATTCTCCTTGTCTTAACCATTACTAATAGTAACCTTTTACTTTCTGGTCCAACATCATTCTAACTTTCATTAATTTTGTAGTATTTCTTTAAATAGTCCTTAAACTTTTTCCATTCTTCTTCCGCTGCTTCTCTTCCCTGGTTTCGGATTCTGCTCGTCATTTCTGCCAAACCCATGTAGTCAATCACCTTCATCTGCCATTCTTCCAGAGTGGGTAGATCTTGTGTCTTCCAGTACTTCGCAATAAGTATTCTAGCTGCCGTTGTAGCATACATAAAAAAGGTTATATCCGTCTTTAACACCCCTTGGCCGACAATACCCAAGAGAAAGGCCTCTGGTTTCTTAGGGAAGGTATATTTAAATACCTTTTTCAGTTCATTATAGATCATTTCCCAGAATGCCTTAATCTTCGGGCACGTCCACCAAAGGTGAAAGAATGTGCCTTCCTTTTCTTTACATTTCCAACATTTATTATCAGGCAAATGGTAAATCTTTGCAAGCTTGACTGGGGTTATGTACCACCTATAGATCATTTTCATAATATTTTCTCTTAAGGCATTACATGCCGTAAATTTCATCCCGGTGGTCCACAACTTTTCCCAATCAGCAAACAAGATGTTATGACCAATGTCCTGAGCCCATTTAATCATACTTGATTTGACCGTTTCATCTTGTGTGTTCCATTTCAGCAGCAAGTTATACATTTTTGACAAGTTTCTAGTACTTGGTTCTAACAGTTCAGTCTCCAATTTTGATTTTTCCACCTGGAAGCCAATTTTACTGTCCATTTTAAACACTTCATTTATTTGATGATAATGCAACCAATCCCTCACCTTCCCTTTTAATTTCTCAAAACTCTGCAGTCTCAGTCTGTCCCCTTCCTTTTCCAAAATTTCCCAATATCTTGGCCATTTAGACTCCATATTTAACTTTTTAACTGCCTTAGCTTCCATTGGCGACAACCACCTTGGAGTTTTACTTTCCAGCAAATCTTTATATCTAGTCCAGACATTTAATAGTGCTTTTCTGACAATATGGTTTTTAAAACCTTTATGTGCTTTAACCTTGTCATACCACAAATATGCATGCCACCCAAAAATATTATTAAAACCTTCCAAATCCAAAACATCTGTATTTTCAAGAAGTAGCCATTCTCTTAGCCAGCAGAAAGCTGCCGCTTCATAGTACAGTTTAAAGTCTGGCAGGGCAAACCCCCCTCTTTCCTTTGAATCCGTTAGTATCTTAAATTTAATTCTGGGCTTCTTGCCCTGCCAGACAAACTTAGATATGTCTTTCTGCCACTTCTTGAAACAATCCGTCTTATCCATTATTTGTAATGCTTGGAACAAAAACAACATTCTCGGCAATACATTCATTTTTATAACTGCAATACGACCTAACAAGGAAAGCTTCAGGTTTGACCAAATCTCCAAATCTTTTTTCACTTCTGTCCAAGTTTTTTCATAATTATCTTTAAATAGATTCACATTCTTAGCTGTCATATTTATTCCCAAATATTTCACTTTTTTAACCACAGTCAACCCTGTCTCATTCTGAAACCTTTCTTTTTCAAACTGTGTTAAATTTTTCTCCAATACCTTGGTCTTTAACTTATTCAATTTAAATCCTGCCACTTGACCAAACTCTTGAATTATTTCCAAAACTCTTTTCGTGCTAGCTTCTGGCTCTTGTAATGTAAGTACTAGGTCATCTGCAAATGCTCTCAATTTATATTGTTTAACTCCGACCTGAACCCCTTTAACCAACTGGTCCCTCCTAATCATATTAAGCAAAACCTCCAGGACCGATATAAAAAGTAGTGGGGAGATAGGGCACCCCTGGCGTGTCCCTTTTTCAATCTTGAACTCTTCTGTGACCACATTATTTACAATTAATTTTGCTTTCTGTTCAGAGTATATTGCAAAACAGGTTTCTTTCCTTTCATCCAACTTTCTAATATTCTAAATGATCAAGGCACCATCTGGAGTAATAGTCATGTGGCAGCAACTGATCAGAAGTTCAGTCCCTTTGGTCCAGAGTACAGCGGCCGTTGGTGCATCTCTTGGCTGGCAGTGAATAACGATTTCTTCACCTTGAGCTGCTGGAATCAGTTGCCTGAAAAGGTTTAGCCACAAATATAGAGCAAATGTTTTCATAACTAATAAAGCACCTGCTGATGTTGGTGTATATATTATATATGCAAAAAGGTGGGACTGAGTTCATTTGATCTGTCCAACCTAATAAGAATAGGAGAAAGGAGGGAGCTGTCATGAAAACACAAGAAGGAAGTCTCCAAAATGTAAATTGAAGGGTTCCTCTCTTTTTTTTTTGTCATTGATAAGACTGCATGCCCCCAATGTAGCAATGTTCCATCAGGGCCATCAGGAAGGAAGCAGAAATATGGATGGATGGCTTACTCACTCACTCATTCACTCACTCACTCACTCACTCACTCACTCAGTAGAGCTGCCCACTGCATCTTCACTTGGTGTGAAAAGATCCTGGAACTGAATGAAGAACAGCTGGTGATAGTGTTTCCCCATCAACTGGCCTGCTGTAGTCTTCCAAACTAGGCAAAAGAGTAACCCTGCATAGATTGCATTGCAGTGATCAAATCTTGAGATTACTAGTGCAGGAATCGCCGTGGCCAACTATCCTTGTCCAAGAACAGCTGTAGTTGGCACACCAGCACACCTGAGCCTACTGCAACAAGCATGGATCCAGGAGCACCCCCAAACTTGTTCTTTCACAGGGAGTGCAACCCCATCCACAGGCAATCTCCCAGAGATGGAAGCCATTAACCCACAGTGCCTCTAGTCTTCCCAGGGTTCAAGATCAGCTTATTGACCCTCATGCAATCCGCCACGGCACCCAGACAACAGTGTGCAGCCTCTTCTGACTTATATGTTATGGGGAAGTAGAGCTGTGTGTCATGTAGATGTTAAATAGTATCATTATAGACATTGAATAACATTGGGGTCAATGTTATACCCCACAATGCAAAAATGAAGCTGATACACAGTCTCTCAGTGCTATTCTTGGAATATGGCCCTATTGGGGTCCTCAATAGCCATCTTATAGAGCCAGTCCATGGGAATATCACGGTCAGTGGTATCCAAAGCTACTGAGCGATGAAGAAGCAGAAGTGGAGTCACAGTTCCGCTGCCTTGCTCTCCATCTAGGCCATCCATCAGGACAGCCAAGATGTCCTGGGATCAATTTCCCCACTAGCGGTTCTGAGAGTCTTAAAGTTTGCTGGTCTTTATTGTTAAAATGTAAGGCTTTTCTGTTTGCCCAGACTTTTGCCTGAGGGGAAGAACAATTCTATCTGTAGATGGTTATGAGGTTGAGTCTCTCAAGATTTGAGTGACTGACATTAACTAATTTTTGTGTAAGTTTAAATAATTTATATAGGTTTGCCTCAAGAAATGGTTGAGTATTCATTCCTTAAAAATAGAATGCACATGAAATACTAATGCAGCTTTTCTCATCTGTAAAACGAGTATCTCGTAATTTGCATACCACTAGACTTCACTACCTGCACTACTTATTGGAATAGTATGCTATTGGAAAATGTCCACGTTTACTGAATTTTCCAGAGAAAGCATTTCAAATTTCTATTGTTTCCTTAAACTTCCTAACATAACAGCTGCCTACAATTCTTGAGGAATAAACATACTTTCACTTCACATCTTCTCTGGGGGGTTAAATTAAACTACACTACAAAGGCTGACTTCACATGAATACATTTGGATAGGTTTACTTTCATTCAGGGAACTTTATCATTCAATAAACTTTTTCAAACCACCTGTGGCAGATACATACCTATCTTCAGTTCTTTAGAATTGTCTATACATACCCATTCACATATATCCGTGTGTGTGTGTATGTTAGACATAACATATACTGAGTGGTTAATGTGCATACCAACTGGCTATTGTGCACATTCCCAGACTTCTTGGACGTGCATGCAGTATGTCTATGAAGAGGGAATTTTGCACATTTGCTGGTCAAAGTGCCTAATCTCTAATTCAACTTGAGGAATGTGCTTATTTGACTCTATTTTGTACATTATCTAGTCAATATGCATGCTTTATAAGGCCCATGTCCTTGTTCTCCATCTTTAGGTCAGAAATATGCACTCTGCCCCACCCAGGCTGTTTCTGGCCCACCGTCTAATCTTATGTGGCCCTGCAATATATCCTCTAGGGATCTGCACACACACCATGGCTGCAGTCCAGTGGAGGGGGTTAAGTTTACCTGCCTTGGGTCAACCTGAGGACCATTCCCCACCCTACCCTGGATCCGGCCCCAAAAACATTCAAGGGTGGTGTTGATGTTCAATTATGAATTCCTTAGTAATCATATAGTATGACAGAGATTAGGAGTGCCTCCTCCCTGCAAAATTGAACCCTCTGTTCAACAACTGTTATGGGGAGGGCTCAACCCTGCAGGGTATGGGCGAAATTGGTAAGCAGCTTCCCTTTAGGTTCAGGCAGAATTGACGTTAGTTTTAATGGGCCAACTGGAATTCTAATTTATTTTGTTTATGTATGCTGAACGTATGGGATAGAGGGGGCTGAAAATATGACTCAATAAGTAGAAAGTATCAGCAGCATATCTATATCTCTAATTTTGACATCTCATTCTTTTTAAAAGCTGAAATAATTTTACCAAGGTATTACAGGTTTTGATTTGTATCTCTTATACGAACATGACAGCGTGACATTTATTTTTGATCCTTTCATTTCCTGTATATTTTCAGCTACAAGCAACATAATATGCCTATCACTGAATCTCTCTATGGATATATCTGCAAATAATGTTAAGTTTGTATTGGTCCCAATCTTACTTGAACAATGACAGTTGTTATACTTCAAGAAGTCATTTTTCCCCATTAAACCTAACATAATATGAGCCCTTTAGTTATGAGAGACTACTGTCTGTGTCTTTTGTTTTTTTTAAAACCTTTGCAGTCATTCTCTACAGGGAGTGATGTTTAACAAGTATTCTATTTATTTGCTACTTGAACTGTATAAATAGATATGCTGACAAGACTCACTGATGGCAAAGAATGACACGTGCGGGAACAAAGCTTCATAAAAAGAATTGTTGGAACAAATTTTTAAGGCCCCTTATGTTCATTCCTCCCCGTTGTATAGCTTGAAGGTAAAATTTAAAAAGATATCATTAGAGGTATCAGTTATTGTGACTTACTAGGTACCATATTTATAAAATAAGAGAAAAGATTACTCTCCTTAGCGAATATTCCCAGGGTGGCCTGCAGAATTGTTTTTAATCTAAATTGTGAAATGCAATTTTAAAATCATAACACCAATTTATTTCTGCTCTGTTCATCTTGAACTGTATTTCTTATTAATATTCTGTTTTTTCCTGTACGTTTATCCCTTGACTTTTATGCCTCCACGGGGCTTCTTTTAACAAATATTGATCTAAGCTACAGAATAGTACTGCTCGTATCAGTCAATTTCTTTCCCCCCCCTGATGTCAAAACACAAATTTTGTGAGATTGTTAATGCTCACCTCACATGCAAAGCTCTTTCTTGCCCTTTCTTGCCTTAAGCTGCCCGTCTCCAAATCCACTCAAAACCACCTCCCACCCATCCATTTACTTAATCTGGAGAAAGGAAGGTAGTTGAATGTCGAGACCCCACAGCCACCCCCTCATTGGGAAATAACTCACACCAGGACACAGATATTAGGTTTATGTTATTGGGCAAATTTTGGCCACAACTTTATTGAAGTACAGAATGTGAGCGGTATTGGCTTAGGCATTGATTGGACCTGACTATATCTGACTCCTGCCCGCTGTGCAGGAAGTCCAGTAAGGGTAAGCCACCGGTAGGGGGAACCCTGTTGATGTGAACTAACTCAAGCCCCCTTGATGTTCCCATTGGGGTTGTGTCAAGGCCCTAGCCCCCAGCCAGGCTTTGGACAAGATCAACACCCCCGGATTCCTTTAACGGAATACCCTCAAGCATGGAGGGGCAGGTGATGGCCACACTTCCCCTCCCCCACACAAGGTCAAACAATGCCTAACCGCAACCCTAACAAAGTTGTGACGATTGCTACGAGATGGGCGAAAACCAAGTGGCCAGTGCCAATTTGCCAAGTGGTAAAATTCCTACCAGGCCCCTCAGACAACCAAGGCAGCCAACCAAAGTCCATAGCAAGGCCATTGCCTAACCTGGAAATAGGGAGGGAGGGTGTGTGGTTGAGGAAGCGAGCCAAAGAGGAAGTCCTCTGGCTCGCTCCTCGGTTTAACTGTCCCGGCCACGCCCCCTAGCCAGTGGATTGGCTGGCCGGGCTCTGACGTGGCCGGGATCCCCCAGGCAACGGGGGAGGACAAAGTCCTCCCGCCCCCGGTGAGGAGTGGGTGGCCATGCGGTCCACTGCAACTCCTCCCCACTGCATTTATTATATTTCTATTTATATGGTACAGACATGGTAATAAGCATGGGAATTAAGATTAATATTTTTGTTTGATCCACCTCAAATTAAACATATTGGTAATTACTGCAGTAAGTTGGAAAGCAAATAGGGAAAGCAAACTGGGTCAAAGTATAAACATCTTGGATGAAGGAATTGAGAGGATGTTCATCAAATTTGCAGATGACACCAAACTGGGAGGGGTAGCTAATGCTGCCGAAGACAGAATCAGGATTTAAAATGACCTTAACAGATTGGAGAACTGGGTCCAAGCTAACAAAATGAATTTCAGTAGGGACAAATGTAAGGACAAATGTACCTGGCTTACCAGCAGTACAAATGAAAAGGATCTAGGGGCCTTAGTGGACCACAAGCTTAACATGAGTCAACAGTGTGATGCACCAGGAAAAAAAGCTAATGCTCTTCTAGGCTGCATCAACAGACGTATAGTGTATGGACCAAGGGAAGTAATAGCAGCGGCGTAGCGTGGGTTGTCAGCACCCGGGGCAAGGCAAGTAATTTGCGCCCCCTAACTCGGGGCAAGGCAAGTAATTTGCGCCCCCTAACCCCTAACCTGCCGCCGCTGCCAGCTTCTTCTTGCTGCTGCCTGGGCTGGGGTATTTACGGTAAGGTAGCCACGGCGGCGGCGGCGGGTCTGTGTCAGGTGATCTGAGGCGAGCTGCCGCTGGCGCTGCCGCCCAAACGACGCCGCTTGCCCGGAGGAGGAGGAGGGCAGAGAGGCGAGGAAAATGCAACATGGCCCAGCAGCTGCAGCAGCAGTGGCGGCAGCGGCGGGGCTGTGAGGAGGGGCTGCCTGGTGCGCCCTCCGCGGCCCTGAACTGCGGGGACTGTGGCGAACGCTGAGAGCCGCTGCCTGCCGGACGCCTTCAGCCCGGACGCGCGCACAGCTTGTCGGTTCTGCGAGACATGGGGCTCTGCTACAGCCTGCGCCCGAGGCTCTTCGGTGACTCCGGAGGCGGCGAGCGCCCCCCCCCAGATGTTGCGCCCGGTGCGGCCGGCCCCCCCTGCACCCCCCACGCTACGCCACTGAGTAATAGTTCTACTCTTTTCTGCCTTGTCAGACCACACCTGGAATACTTTGTCCAATTCTGGGTACCACAATTTAAGGATTGCCATATATCCTGTTTCTCCAGGACACTTCCTCTTTTTCATGGGTATGTAAAATGAGAGTCATCATAGCTATCCAAAGTTAAAAGTAGAAGTGCCTGGAAACCAAGTCTTATTAGGAATTGTTGAAGGAGTTGGGTACATTTAACCTGGAAAAGAGAAGAGTGAGAGGAGATATAATAGCCATCTTCACATGGAACAGGAACAAGTTTTTTCATGCTCTGGAGAATAGGGCCCAAACCAATGGCTTCAAGTTACAAGAAACATCAAGTTCCAACTAAACATCAGGAAGAACTTTCTGATGGAAACAGCTGTGGAAAAGACTCCTTCAGGATGTTAAGCAGAGGTTGGATGGCCATCTGTCACGGATGCTTTAGTTGAGATTCCTGCATTGCAGGGGGTTGGACTAGATGGCCCTTGGGGTCCCTTCTAACTCTACAATGCTATGATTCTAAGAGGTGCAAAGAAAGAGAGATGAAAACCTTTACATATAAATATGTGTTAGTTAGAAAGGCTGATAAGCATTCCATATGCATAGTTACTTGTAATAACCTTCGTTATAGAGATGGAATGAAATTTAACTTTTTAAAAAAACCTTTGAAATGTAAAATTGAACATAGAAATTGTGACCGCTCCTAGAACCAGTATTGGACTTGAACCTGAGAGACCAGGGTTCATATCCCCACTCAGCCATGAAACTCAATGGGTGACCTTGGGCCAGTCACTGTTTCCCAGCCTAACCTACCTCATAGGGTTCTTGTGAGGATAAATATAGGGAGGAGGAGAACCATGTACACCACCTTGGAAGAAAAGGTGGCGTATAAAGGGGATCTGGGTGGCACTGTGGTCTAAGCCACTGAGCCTCTTGAGCTTGCCAATCAGAAGCTTGGTGGTTTGATTCCCCACAAGGGGGTGAGCTCCCATTGCTCTGTCCCAGCTCCTGCCAACCCAGCAGTTCAAAAGCACGCCAGTGCAAGTAGATAAATAGGTACCACTCCGGCGGGAAGGTAAATGGCATTTCTGTCTGCTCTGGTTTCTGTCACAGTGTCCCGTTGTGCCAGAAGCAGTTTAGTCATGCTAGCCACATGACCCGGAAAGCTGTCTGTGGACAAATGCTGGTTCCCTCGATCTGAAAGCGAGATGAGCGCCACAACCCCATAGTTGCCTTTGACTCTACTTAACTATCCAGGGGTCCTTTACCTTTAATATATATATATATATATATTATATATATGTGAAATAAAAGTAGATCATCCTGGGACTGGAAGGGAGAAATTGAGTCCCCACTGCAGGCCAAATTATGTCAGTGGTGTTTTAGTTTCCGAAGTACCGTATTTTTCGCCCTATAGGACACACTTTTTCCCCTCCAAAAATGAAGGGGAAATGTGTGTGCGTCCTATGGGGCGAATGCTGGCTTTCACTGAAGACTGGCGAGTGAGAGGGGTTGGTGCGCACCGACCCCTCTCGTTCTCCAGGCTTCAGGAAGCTCTGCGCAACCCTTGGGAGACCGGCACGACTTCGCGCCGGGCTCTCAAGGGTTGCGCAGAGCTGCGCGAAGCCCGGGAATGCAGGCAGCTCTGCGCAACCCTTGGGAACCCTTGGGAGCCCGAAGCCGCGCCGGGCTCCCAAGGGTTGCACAGAGCTGCCTGCACTCCCGGGCTTCCCGTAGCTCTGCGCAACCCCAGGGAGCCCAGCGTGAAGCCACACCAGTGTGCTGGTCCAGGGAGGAGGTTACCGTGGGGCGAGGTCCAGGACCTGAGTTGAGGGTCAGCAGACAGTCCTCCACGGGTGAAGCGGGGTCCACAGCGAGAAGCCGGGCAAGGACAGGAACTCTGGGGGAACAGGACTGGATGCTGGCCGAAACAGCTCTTCGGCGACGTTGCTCCCACAACCTGGGACCGGGCTGACTGGCCTTTATCTTCTCTGAGGCCAGGGGCAGTCCCAGCCCCCAGGAGACCCGCCTCTCCTGGCCTTAAGGCGAGGACTCCTCCTGGGAGAAACCAGTTCCCTTCGCCTCTCTGCCCTGAGCCTCTGCAGTTCAGGAGAGGCTGAAGGGTTACTGGACCCAGGGGGAGACTCACCTGTAGGCACTGAGTCCTCAACCACCTCCGGAGCCAGAGTGGATTCACCTGGTGCCTGCTCCTGAGGACCCGGCACAGGTGTAGGCGCTTCAGAATCAAGGCCCTGCCCCAGCTCAGCCGGCCCTGGAGGCGGGGACTCCTGTGCAGGCTGGGATTCCTCTGGTTCAGCCTCTGAATCGGATTCCCAGGCCATCACAACCAGGCTCCCAAGGGTTGCGCAGAGCTGCCTGCACTCCTGGGCTTCCCGTAGCTCTGCGCAACCCCAGGGAGCCCAGCGCGAAGCCGTGCCGGGCTCCCTAGGTTTGCGCAGAGCTGCCTGCATTCCGAAGCCTGGGGCACGCTGAAGAGCGTGCCCGGGTTTCGCGCAGCTCTCCGCAAGCCTGGGGAGACCGGCACGGCTCCCTAGGTTTGCGGACAGCAGGCTGTTCTGGGGGCTGGGGTTGGGGGAAGCTCGGGCTTCCCCCGCGCCAGCCCCGTGCCTGGGGGGAAAATAATTTTTTTTCTTTATTTCCCCCCCCAAAAAAAAACTAGGTGCGTCCTATGGGGCGGTGCGCCCTATGGGGCGAAAAATACAGTAACTCAGCTATTGACTGTTTTCATTTATTTATCTGCTTTAAGAAATAGTTTGTAGAAATAAGCTTGGGGAAAATTAATTGATGTGACAAGAGAAGATCTCAAAAATAAAAGCATCCATGGGAGAATAGAAAATACTTCACCTTAACGTGCGACCTAGAAATGCAGCTGGCATTACTGGTGCAAGCACAGCAGTTTATGTATCACTGCTAGCCTCAGTGTATCTGGTGGCATCTTTTGTGAATAAAGTATCTTGTCAGTAATGGAAATATTTACAACTGCTACCAAGGGTTAGAAAACCCACCACCACCCAAAAACAGAACAATTGGCTGCAAAAATCTGGTAACATCAGATGGTACTTTAGGATGGAAAAAATAAAAATAAAACAGTTCCTTCCCTTGTCATATCTTTCTCTGCTCCCTGTTTACAGCTCGAGGGTGGATTTTAAAGTGTGCAAGTGTTCCTTTAAAAAAAAATACAGCAAATTTAGTAATGTTATTTCATGACTGAATTTGGCAATATTTGATTAGTGCCATCTAGTGTACATGCATACAAAATCAAAGACAAGACAAAGAGAGAGAGAAAACAATACATTCTCTATCTTAATTCCATGCATCTGAATGACAAGGACGTGGTATTTTCAAATATACTAATTAGATACCCTTTCTGACACTGAACATTCAGCAAATGTTCCTTTCTTGGCTAAACATTTTTATTTTATCTGGATCTTTCATAATATTGTTATAGAATAGCTTGGGAAACTTACACTTTCTTTGAAATTTCAGAGATAACTCTATTGTGCTCCTCAGAGAGCAGTGTGAGATAAATAGCTTTGTCATACACATCTGCTAGTGTACCTTAATAATCTCAGACATGCCATCATTCAAACTTGGTGAGGAAGAAAAAGGATGTTTCCAGAAGCACCGTGGTGATCCTTTGGGTAAAGCTAAAGAGCCTTGCATATAGAGCTGATAAGACACTTTCTTCCTGAAACTACAAAGGAGAATTCCAGGCCAGGGTATTTAGGTAATATAAACTGCGAAAATCAAGCTAATTTTTGATAAAGTTGTTTTTGACATTGGGTGGCTTAGCAGCAGATAGATGTAGGGAACAGTTTCTCTATACCTGATAAATAAGTAGTTGCTCTGTTTGCTTTCTCTCTGTAACAGAATAAGCACTATGCTGGCCTTGAGGGTGGTTGTTTTTTTTTGGTTTTTTTCTTGTTTAATCCTAGTTAGCTGCAAGCAAGTCACATAAATGACAGTGATGATTGGCCACCTGGCACATAATTACAACAAGGGCATTTGTACTGGAACACAGGTTGTGTGTATTTTAAGGTAAATTAAAGGAGATAAGGTAGGAAACATTGATTAACTGGATGATGAACTATAATTCCCATCAGTGCTAGTAAGCATGGTCAATGGCCAGGGATGATGGGAGTTGTAGTTCAGCAACACTTGGCAGGCCAAAAGTTATCCAAACCACATAATAGTCAATCATTTGGATTCCTAATATTATCTGCACAGACCATAAATGTTTTGTGCATCCATGGCTAATCTTGCCCCATTATAAAAATTATTTATTGGCATGTGTTTTTCTTTTTGTCAATCTACCAAAGAATCAAATAAAATAAAACTGGGGTTAAGGAGTTTTCTCAGGATGGCAGAAGGTGTGTCTGTTGCATCTTGTGGTGTGGTCGTGGTGAAAATGCTCTGCAGAGGAACAGACAAAGAAATGGGGATGTCGAGGAGGGTCAATTGCAGGGGAGAGAGAAATGTGTCTTTTTTCATCTGAGGAATGTTGGAGGGTGTGCAGAATGAGGACATGATGAGGCCAGCAGAGGTTGAAAGGGCTGATTGGAGCAACACCTCCCCATGTTCCAAGCCACCCTTCCCAACACAGAGAGTTTAGATTACACCCTAGATCTGGATTCAGTCCTATGACTGGGAAGCTGTCATGTGGTTTTATCAAAACATGGCACATGCTAGAAATTGACATCAGTTTCATTGGACTGCAGTGCTGGTTTAAACATAAAAATAAGGTCTAACAGAATCAATATATATATAAATATATATATAAATATAAATATAAACTGTGTATATAAATATAAACTGTGTATATATATATATATACAGTTTGTTTCATGGTCTACCTATCTGTAGATTCATGAATTCATTGTGCTAGAAGGCAATTATTGGTATTCAGGCAAGTGAGACTGGTCAGTCTGAATATATGTTTCTACTAGAAGCACCGTCAATGATTTACTTACTTAGGAAGTGGGTAATCAATGAGACAGCAGGATCAAACTATCAGGCATTTAGAATTGAATAGGGGCACTTATTTTTGCAATTCATCTACTCTGCTACCTTCTGATGCATTTGTTTTTTGTCTCCAATGTCCGGCCTATTTATTTGAGTCACAGTTTGTTCTCTTTATTTTCCATATTTAGCTGCCAGATGCAGTTATTGCTAAGGCTTACCAAAGAATGGAAATTGCAATAATAATAAAAAATCATGTGCCTTCTTTAACACCTCGTTTTAATGTTCCAACAATTTTGTTGTCAAGCTCTAAAAATATTTACTGAGCGTGGTCTGATGACCAATTTCAGAAGATGACATGAGTGTACACAGAGGGGTGCATTTCAGAATTTTAGGGATGCTTGAGGAATTCAGTCTTAGAAGATTCTGATATGCACTGACGTGATCTGTTCCTACCAGACTAAATTGCAAATGAGAACTTTTGCATTGTTTGGAGGTTCATATGCCGTTCTCAGCTCAAAAGAAAAGCATATTTAGGAATGCACATTTTATATGAAATATATTAACAAATAACATGTAAATGCATGTTTCCTAGCAAGGATGTTTCCCCTCTCTCAAGTCACAGTTTAATGCAGAAATGGGGCAGAATGGACTTCTGGGTAAAGAAATGTAAAAATGACATAAACCGAAAAGAGACTAGTTCAACCACCCCTATTAAATTTTAATTTCTTGCTCTGAAAATGGAGGAGCTAAAGGAACTTTTTACAGACTCACTACCCATTTCCAATAAATGGAATATACAATGCATTATCCATAATTACATTCTTTAATTCACACCAGTTAAGTATTGTAACGTCCTGATAAAATTCACTATTTTAAGCAGTTGCAGGGTAGAAAGAAAACCATTCACTTCTGGCAATTTTTAAGCAACATCAGTGGATCATATATTGAGCACCGTTACTTATCATTATAGCTGGTAACTCAGCCTAAAATGAGTCATCTTTAATTGGGATCATCATTTAATTAGATCTTTATTTTCAGTGTGTAGTGACAATTAAGAAAATGCCATTGTGCATATGAAATGGAATTAAAGTTGAATTGGTGAGATGCCCAAACCGAATAAAATCATGCAATACTAGATTAATGAGTCATTTAAAATGCCTGGGGAAAATTGGTTTAGCAACTGAGCTAAATGTTAAATCATGTAACACCATAAAATAATAGAAGAATGTCATTTATTTATTGTACAAGGAGACTTTTGGGGGGTACAATCTTAACCATCACTTGCTTGAAATAATGGGAACCAAACGGTTTACAAATTACAAAATATGAAGTATCCAAGGCCAGAATAAACAAAACCATATGTCGTTCAATGAAGCAATTAGCAGGTTCTTCAAAAGATCAGTATTTCCTCAATCCAAAGATCATAAAAGGTCTGCTGAGATAAAGAGATCTGAACCACGTATTGTGGTATAAGAAGGTCTGGCCTGCCACCCAGTACTGGCCAATGAGGTGCACTTGTGGCCTGTTCAGCTGGATTGAGGCAGACCATGTGACACACTGCATCACTATGCATGCTTGGGGGTGAGCCCCCCTATTTTAGGGTTGGTTGGCTACTTCCCGCTCTCTTTTTCTCCTTGCAATAGCACCCTCCCTCGCTGTTGTTGGTCGCTTTGGGACCTAAGTAGGAATTTTTGGCCAACCCACCTTGTTTGCAGGTTGATTTTCTTTCACCTATTCCATACTGAATAGCTGAGTATGGACGGTAGATGGTCTGCTGTGCTGTTGACTTGAGTAATCTGGTCTTCAATTCAGTTGCTTTTGGTGGTAAGGTCCCGGAAGGAAAACAGTTGTGTTTCAGCCCATTGACCCTCCCACTGACCCCCCTGTGCCCACCCCCACCCCCCGAACATCAGGAGGCTTGGAAACCAACAATAACACAGCATGGAGGGTAATACTATGAAACAATAGAGGATGGCCCTCTCATAGTTCAGGAAGCTTGAGTCCATGACCCCCTTCTTCTTGATGCAGCCTCCTCCTGCCAGCCCCATATGGAGTTCTGTCTAATTTCCTCCTCCTTGTTCCCAGAACACCCTGCCCAAAACCTCTGTGTAAAACAGGCATAGGCAAACTCGGCCCTCCAGATGTTTTGGGACTACAACTCCCATGAGGACAGGACTAACAGGACCAGTGGTCAGGGATGATGGGAATTGTAGTCCCAAAACATATGGAGGGCCGAGTTTGCCTATGCCTGCTGACAGAGCTGAGGCCGAATCACTAAGAGAGGTACACATCACTAAGAACCAAATAAATGAATAGTTACATTTAGCACGCCTGGTTTTTATCTTCTGATTAACAGCCATGGTTGCTCAGACCCTGCTGTCTCCCTCCTATGCTTCCGACGAAAATGGCTGCTCAAAGGTGCTGCTAGCCCCAGGGGAAATAGCAGCCTGGGGAGGGGGGCAATTATCTGAGAGACAAAAACAACTGAAGCTGCAGGGGGGAAATGGTTCTGCAAGCGCACTTATGTGGAGGGGCGATTCCATGCCCTGCGCCAGGTTTAGACCACTGCCAGAGGCTAATCAATGGTTCATGGAGAAAACAAAATACTGGAACCATGTTTTTTATATTTCGATCCCACTGTCCAGATAAATGCCATGTCCCAAAGTCGCTCACAATGATTGCAATTCAAAACGCATGTGTCACCAACAGAAACTGTATGTAAATGAAACTAGCCAGGCTTAAAAGGACAACATGTTGTGCTGGCAACCTCCACCTCGGTAACCAGTATGTTATTTTGTCTTGTAGATAGCTGTGGCAATAGGCGAATGGCAAGGCCATCATCACCCACTGCCCCTCTTTCCGGCAGATACACAAGCTCAGGCTGTCAGCTCACCTTAATTATCTGAGCTCTGATTAAGCCCCAGCATCCAAGAATCTAGAGGGGCAAATCTCTCACCTAGGGATCTGGGGGTTCCCCCCACTTAGCCATAACAGTATAATTATACTTATCTAACCTCATTCCTCATGCAATTCCTGATGAGTACTGATACACAAAAAGCCACATCTGGGCATTGGCCTTCCACTTGAAATGCAATTTCCCACCAAGCGGCATTATTTCAAATGCATGGTCTTTTCTCTTTTTTTGGCGTGGGTGTATATGGAATGTGACCTCCAAGCTGAAAACAGGGCTGTCTGTCATGTTGGCATATTGTTTGCAACAACAGTTCATAAATAATATTTTAGTCATTGAGTGTCTGTAAAAACTAGGACTGATATAAGCTTAACTGAAGCAGCTATAAAACTTCTTAACTCCCTGTCACATGAAAGTCTGATTGTTCTTTAGTACAGGGCTGGTAAAACTTTACAGCTTTCCAAAGTTTTAGCAGCAATGAATTCATACTTCTCACTAGCATTTTGTTTTGACACCTTTTCCATCACATTCGGCATCTGATGAATAATATGAAAATGGACTTGGAAAAGGAGGGAGAAGCTGTCTGCTGCATTCACAGCTGGTGCTATGGTGCTGTTGTGCCTGTCATCACCTGCCTACACTTAGTTAATAAGCATCTGTTCCTTTCCCTCCCTTTCCCCCCCTTGTCTTGTACTTACAAAAGGTATGCGGTAAAATTGCTCTGTTCCATTGTTCCACATTTCTGGCAAGACGCTTCATTCTCCATCCAAAATATCAATTCCGAGATAAGTTGAAGACCAAAAAAACCCCCCACCTTCATTCAAAAACAAAGAAACCTCCAACTGTCTAGCGTTATATAATAACTGGATGTTTTCATCTTACAACAGTTTTCTTCTTTGGATAGGTTACTGGCAGGTCAGTTTTAAAAAGCTGGATTTTCTTTTCACTTGGGAAATGCTTCTATCATAAATATTGTGATACGTTCTCAAAATATTTATTTAGGTAAAAGGTAAAGGTATAGGACCCCTGGACACTTAAGTCCAGTCAAAGGCGACTATGGGGTTGCGGCGCTCATCTTGTTTTCAGGCCAAGGGAGCCGGCATTTATCCACAGACAGCTTTCCGGGTCATGTGGCCAGCATGACTAAACCACTTCTGGTGCAACGGAACACCATGACAGAAGCCAGAGCACACGGAAATGCCGTTTACCTTCCTGTCACAGTGGTACCTATTTATCTACTTGCACTGGTGTGCTTTTGAACTGCTAGGTTGGCAGGAGCTGGGACAGAACAAAGGGCTCTCATTCCATTGCGGGGATTCGAACTGCCAACCTTCTGATCAGCAAGTCCAAGTGGTTCAGTGGTTTAGACCACAGTGCCACTCGCGTGCAGATTAATACACACCTCTTATATATCTGTTTCCATTTCTAGCCCACCTGTTTATTGGACATTCATCCTGATTTGTTTGCAGAGGGGTTAGATGATTCATCATACAAGTGTTATCCTGCACTGCCCAGTGGATTTTCTCATCACTTTGCTTATTGCAAAAAGTCCGATTTTTGATGGGAAGCAGGTTTGTTCTCCGAGAGCTATAAATCAACCCTGATTGTACAAGCTGAATTTTCTGGTATGTAATTGAATCCAGAAAACAGCAATGATCTGGAAGCCCCCTTAGTATCTCTCGACACCTTAATACCATAATGCCATTATTAAAATGTTACTCTTGGTATATTAAAAAGAAAACTGTTTCTGCCTAGTGCCCTCACCCCCTTCTTTCGAATTCGGGGATGATTTATGGGCACAGCAGGCAAGGGCAGTGTTCCCCATTCCCTTGGGGCAACAAGGAAGGCTGTCTACTCCCATAACAGCCTCTTAATTACCCCGTGTGGGTCGGAGAGATGGTATTGTTGGCCATCTTCCAATGTGCCCCTAGTGGCCCCCCATCATAAAGTGTGATCTCAGTTGTGCATTGGCACAGGAAAGTTGGCTACAGCCCTGCATGATGTTTGAAGTCCCTGAGAATAATGCCAATGATACTTCAGGTGGTTGGCCCTTGAGGCAAAGATCCCATAAGGAATTGGGCCACCGAGCCAAAAAGGTTCTCCACCTGGTTCTCCAAGTCTTCTGTTGGCATATAATTTGAGTTCGTCATCTTTTTTTTGCTGGATTATTTTTTTAAAAATGGAAGGAATATTTTTAAATGGAAGGATTCTGCATCAGCACTTGTTAGGCATAGGGAAGGTAAGATGAAAGACAGCCACAGACAGCCACAATTTCAATGATCCACTCTAAACAACTTCATTCAGAAGCAGAAGTAAAATGGATGAACAAATAAAAAAGACAGAAAACATTTCTAGTATGATAATGTAAAGCATAAAGAGTATGTTATTTTTAATAGTCCTTTACAATGCCTGTTTTGTTGCTAGCTGCAAAATCTGTCAACATTGCCTATAAACTAAACTGCAAACTGCTTGTTATTGTTCTAACTATTTGCTGAAATGAAATTTGTTGCCAATGGTATTTGTAAGAACCATTTTCCTTTATTTCTTGGGAAATAGTCTTACAAGTACACAGATTATTGCTTTCAAGAAGACAACCTACCACATTGTTTGAAATCTCAACTTAAGGTGGTTCTTCCATGAACCTTTCTATAAATTGTGTGCGTGTGTGTGTGTGTGTGTGTGTGTTTAAAAAAATGTTTATAGGTGGCAAATAATTCAGATGTGTCAAATAAGTTTAAAGGCCCATTTTGATAAATCTGCAAGTGTGAAATCACAGATGCGAGACCACAAGAAAAGCCTTCATTCCATCTCATATCACCTTGAACACATGACTTTTCAACAGAAACCATTCACACATTCAGTTGCAAGACACTGAACGTAAGGCTATCAAAGTATATGACATGAATGGTGTACATGCATAATCCTAAATCAGAGTCTTGGTTATCTTTCATATTAAAGCAACTCAAATTTGCATGGCTTGTTTTGTGGGGCATTGTATCTTTCTGTACCTGGGCTTAGGTGCATATGATGTTGGAGGGGCCACAAAGTCAGAAAGTAGTTGAAAGTAGGGAAAGGAACTCACAGTAAAACTTGAAGAAACAGGTGTATAGCTGGGGAGTACCCTTAGGCCCATCACTCTCATTGAAGGCACAAGGGCCCTAATGGCTATGAGTTGTTGTTTTTCTAGCTTCAGCTGGTATGCCAGGTACAGTTGTTCCTAGACAGGGAAAGTTTGGCCAAAGTAATGAAGGTCTTGGTGACATCTACATTGAACTATCACAAATGTGCCCTGTGTAGGACTACCCTTGAGGTTGGTACATAAACTGCAGCTGGTGCAGTTTTTAGCTGGAAAAGCTCCATCTCAGTATTTTACACCTGTACTGAAAGGCATGCACTGATTGCTAACGTATTACTGAGCTAGGTTCAAGGTGTTACTGTTATTGTACAATGCCCTGAACAACTTGGGACCAGGTTACCTTAGGTTGCCATATTTAAAAAAAAATGAAGATCCGGACACAAAAGTTGTTGAGCTTTGGCAAATCTTGACTCTCCAAAATCTAGACTTCTGACATCGGTTGCCATACGTCCACATTTTCCTGGACATTTTTGTGTGTGTGTGATTTCCACTGCTTGCAATTGCATGCCATATGTCCAGGAAATTCCGGACGTATGGCAACCCTAAGGTTACCTTGCACATTGATAGATTGGAAGAGTCATCCTAACTACCCCCGGGGTTATCTCATATTCAGTTAATTTCTTGCTGAGGATTTCAATGAAGTGGTAATAGTAATTTACAACATTCTTCCTATGGAAATTAGGCAGGCACCTACAATGCTTATATTTTGTCATCTGCTGGAAACTTGTTTGTCTTGTCAAGTGTTTGTTGATTCAGTGGTGGTCATTTGTTCTGCCGTTTGTTATTTTACACATTTATGATGTTCTAATCATTTTATTGTACACCACCCTGATTTTTTTTAATGTGCTGGTAGTTTACAAATCTTCTTATAAACAACATTATATCTATGTTCACCTCTCTTGTAACCTGCCCTTTTAAGGCAAAATGTAAAAATTCAGGACCTGCCCCCCAGAAAATCCACTCTGCAAATTTTACTCAGTATATAATTACAAATGGGCTCAAATAAGATTCCAGTAAAATAAAACAACTTCTGCACACAATAGGAAGCTACAATATATATAGAAAGATAGAAGAGGAAGAGGCTTAACAGCCTATTGCAAATTAATTGTTAATTAAGTGAATTGCAGTTGTTACTAATAAGGGACAGGATCAAAACCTTTGAAGAAATGTATGAGTTACATAGCAAAAGTGATTAGAGAAGTTCAGTGTGAACAAAGTCTTGTGTAGAAACATAAATCATACAAATAATTATCTCAATGTGGTGACAGGTCTTAGTGGACTTCTTTAAGATGAAGTCCCTGGAGATCCTATACAGCATTTATGAACTCCAGGCTTTTTTATATAAACGATGGTTTCTTATAGAATAGAATACCCAATCTAAGCATTCAGAATTTTTGTGCAACATTTATGGGTTGTATTGTTGGGAGCTTCGTTCATTTATCTAATAAAAATTACAGCACCATTATAAAACGGACTCTTGTCTAATTACAAATGAAGTACTTGTCTACCAAATGTCCTGTTATTTCTTGAAACAATAATCCTATTAAATGAGACAGTCAACAGTTACAATCAATTAAATGTTGAAGTTATGCATCGCTGCTTTGCAAATACTAACCTGTTAGACGAGTGGAATAAGCAGACTGTTAAAAATACTTCAGGTCCTGCTTTTCATTTGGGGTGGCAAAGAGGCTGCCAGAATGTGAAAGCAGGCCACAGATTTTATTGATTACAGTGTGGTAGGCACAACATTGAGTCAGCAGCTATTATTGCTAAGACCTCTGCTCTGAAACCCAGTAGATCTTTCCAGCATGCCTGGTGGGGTTGCCCTGGGACCTGGCAGCATACAAGTATCTGGAATCTCTCTAGTGGCGCCAGGACCAGCCCATCAGAGATTGAGCTGATGCATCTCCTCCGCACTCTTAGAAGGGTCCCTTTTAGGATTAAATCCTACCCAATGTTATTTCTGCCCAAGCTGAAGATGACAGACCTGTGTTGAAGACACCTAACAATCATCTGCTGTCCACTAAGGGAAAGGCAAAAGCCTCTCAACTGAAGGCCAGTTGTGGTTACAGGTTAACCCTGTAAACAGTGACTACTCAAAGCCTCAGTGATAGAGTCTAAAACTGTGGGCTGGGGGGGGGGATCTGGCCATGAGGTGAGGCCAGGTTTGGGCCAAACAGCCATTTTAAAGGGCCTACTGACTCATCCTCCCTAAGCTCTTGCAGGGCCACATGAGAAGAAGAAGCAGCCCCACAAGATCCCAGAAAAAGATGAGCTCCTCACTTGGCCATAGCAGCAGGTTCAACCATCTCACAATATGGCTACCCCTGCAATTTTCTTTCTGGACTGATGTTGATATATACTATAGCTGGCTTACGTTTCAGCCAAGTTAGGACATGCTTGGTTAGCTGCTGCAACTGGTGAAATTAGCAGTTCGTGTGGCTCTATCTGCAGTTGATGTTCTAGTGATGTTCTAGAGAAATTTCTTCCCAGGGGTAACAACATTAAACCCAATTTCCAGGTATACTTGAAGGCTCAATTAGTTATGTTGGTGATCCATGGTGTCAGTGATCTTCTTCTTTTCCCTCTCTGCCATATGGGATTGTTCACCATCCTAATATCCTCTCCAAATTGTGTTAAGCATTCTATCCCTGTTCCCCCACTCCCCTGGGACTAATACCACTTCAGGAATGCAGTGTAGATTGGACAAACAGAGCAGGATGTAATGGTTAAATGTCTCCCACAGTACTGCTTTGTTTCTTAAGCTGAGAGCCTCCAATTGCTACTAGAAGTAAAATGAAAGAACAACAAACCCGGGCATTCATAATCACAGATCCCCTGCAGTTCATCTCGTGTGGACCTGTGTGAAAAAGCCTTTAAGTGTTATTTCTGGGCCATTATAATCTTACTCTAGGCATGAGTTCTGTCTGAATCGGAATCTGGGTGAGAAGCACGGTTTCTGTGGAGTGGAAGCATATCTGGAGAAGGCTCAAGACCCACTGGTTTGTGTCAGATTCCAGGCCATTTCTGGAAATACATTTGAGGTAGAAACAGAACAGCCTTGGACATCCTAGGCTGTGTTATACTCACCTCCTGTGGCTGGAGGATTCCTAGTCAAGTGTTCAGTCAGTGGCAAACACGGCCCACACTGCTGCTACTTGTTAGTTGCTATTTGCTGTTTACTGTGCAATATAATTACTGAATACATACAGAAGTTAATACAATTACATATATTATCAGACGTTATGTGAACATATTATCTAAATCTAGTAAGTGATAAGGCTAATAAGATTTGAAAATTAGAATACATTTGCTAGGATTATAAATTAATATTTTGTGGAAGATAAGTACTTCACTTCTAAATCTAATGCAACTGAAGTAGGAGGATTACATGTACCAGTGACTCTCAAGAAAAGAAGAAAAAATAGAATTTTGTGATGTGGGGTGGATATATTTAGGAATGTGAAAAACCCATCACTGCATTTCTGGAGGATTTGTATGTTTGTTTTCCTCACCACTCTCAGATATCCATGGCAAGGCTGATAACCTTGCTTTCTACAATACAGGCCTCTTTTCTCTGAAGCACTCTTACTTCCATAATAAAAATAGCAAAGTTTGGACACTTGACTTTCATCCTAAAATAAATGAATATAATTTGATGGAAGCAAAGTTACCCAACGCTTCCTCTCCCCATCAGTTATCTATGCCCCCCACCCTTTCTTAGAGGGTTTAGGGGTTGTACTGTGTATTAGAGAAGGAGCAGTACCCCTGGTGGGGGACACGTCATGCTCCTTCTGGGTTAGTTTGTCCACCTTTGGTTCACACCCTGCACTCAGCTCTCACCTGTGGTTCCTAGAAGCTGTCAGCATGTGCCAGTGGTTACACCCTGGAAATGGCTTCAACTGGCCAGCTAAACCAGGTGAGGGTAGCTGATGGGTCTTAAACTCTCAGAAAGACAGGCTCTGGAGGACTAAGCAAATAAGACCAATAATGGGTCCAACAGTCAAGAAGACTGTTACTGCACAAGCTGTAGAGGAAAGTAGCCCATCTAGGAGAAGGTGCCAGGGAAGGTGATATCTTTGGAAGAAAGGTGCCAGGTGCCTTGTGGGATATGTTAAGGAACTTCGGCTTTTGATTCTTCAACATCAACATCGTTGAACTGGTCATGTTGTGCAGATGCCTGATTATCGTGTTCCAAAACAACTACTCTATTCTGAACTTAAAAATGGAAAGTGTAATGCTGGTGGTCAACAAAAGAGGTATAAAGACTCTCTCAAGGCAGATCTTTAAACATGTAGTATAAACACCGACAACTGGGAAACACTGGCTTGCGAGCGTTCCAATCGGAGAACAGCTTTTACCAAAAGTGTCATGGGCTTTGAAGACACTTGAACTCAGGACGAAAGGGAGAAACATGCTAAGAGGAAGGCATGCTTGGCAAATCATCACCTTGATCAACTCCCACCCAGAAACCTATGTCCCCACTGTGAAAGGCCATGTGGATCCAGAATTGGCCTCCACAGTCACTTATGGACTCACTTACAGACTTAAAACCATGTTTATGGAAGACAATCTTACTTGGCTATGAGTGATTGCCAAAGAAGAAGACAACGATGATGAAGAAGAAGATCTTAAGGAACAGGAAAGGCTAAGGAGTAAACCCTACACAAATCTGGCAAGGAGTCCGGCAACTCCTGCAGCCAAGCCGGTGCCAAATGTATTATTCTGCTTTCTTTCGGACTACATCAGTAAGGCCAAGAGGAGGCTCTGGTCGTGTGGGCAGCTCAGGACCTCCATATACACTGCCCAGGCTTGTGCCCGGGGGAAGTCACTTTGGTGCTGCTAATGCAATGGTTTGACTTCACTCCAAGAGGCGCACTCCATGGTGTCTTGAGACAGACAGATGCCAACTACAGGTTCTCCTGAACAATGTGGAACGGGGTGCAGAGAAGGCCACCTGATTTTGATCAATACCTACCGTATTTTTCGCACGATTGGACGCACCGGACCATAGGACGCACTTAGTTTTCAGGGGGGGAAATCAAGGAAAAAATATGATTCCCCCCCCCCAGCTCTGGGAGCAGTGGGCAGGCTGCACGCAGCCTGTGCGCTACTCCAAGACCTTCTCCCTGCTTTTGCGGGAGGTGGCAGAATTCCCCCACCTCCCGCAAAAGCCCACAGGAGCCCCGCGTGACTCCTGCGGGCTTTTCGACCAGGAGGGAGAAGGGACTGAAACGGCCCGTCAGTCCCTTCTCCCTCCTTGGGGAAAAGCCCCCAAGAACCGCTCGCTCTTTAAAGGCTGTGCGGCTCCTGCGGGCTTTTCTAGGAGGTGGGGGAATTCCTAGAAAAGCCAGCAAAGCCGTGCAGCCCCTTTAAAGAGCGCAGGGCTTTTGCCTGCTTTTGCGGGAGGTGGGGGAATTCCCCCATCTCCCGCAAAAGCCCGCAGGAGGGAGAAGGGACTGACTCGGCCAGTCAGTCCCTTCTCCCTCCTTGGGGAAAAGCCCCCAAGAGCCGCTCGCTCTTTAAAGGGTGCGCGGCTCCTGCGGGCTTTTCTAGGAGGTGGGGGAATTCCCCCACCTCCTAGAAAAGCCAGCAGAAGCCACGGAGCCCCTTTAAAGAGCGCCTGGCTTTTGCCTGCTTTTGCGGGAGGTGGGGGAATTCCCCCATCTCCCCCAAAAGCCCACAGGAGGGTTGGAGAGTAGCGGGAAGGCGTCGCACGCCTTCCCGCTGCCCCCCAATCTCTGGGGCTGGCGATGGGGGAAGCGCTTTTTTCCCCACCGCCAGCCTCGAAGCCGGGTTGGAGAGTAGCGGGAAGGCGTTGCGCGCCTTCCTGCTGCCCCCCATCCTCTGGGGCTGGCGATGGGGGAAGCGCTGCTTTCCCCACCGCCAGCCTCCAACCCGGGTTGGAGAGTAGCGGGAAGGCATCGCTGCCTTCCCGCTGCCCCCCAATCTCTGGGGCTGGCGATGAGGGAAGCGCTGCTTTCCCCACCGCCAGCCTCCAACCCGGGTTGGAGAGTAGCGGGAAGGCATCGCTGCCTTCCCGCTGCCCCCCAATCTCTGGGGCTGGCGATGGGGGAAGCGCTGCTTTCCCCACCGCCAGCCTCCAACCCGGGTTGGAGAGTAGCGGGAAGGCATCGCTGCCTTCCCGCTGCCCCCCAATCTCTGGGGCTGGCGATGGGGGAAGCGCTGCTTTCCCCACCGCCAGCCTCCAACCCGGGTTGGAGAGTAGCGGGAAGGCATCGCTGCCTTCCCGCTGCCCCCCAATCTCTGGGGCTGGCGATGGGGGAAGCGCTGCTTTCCCCACCGCCAGCCTCCAACCCGGGTTGGAGAGTAGCGGGAAGGCATCGCTGCCTTCCCGCTGCCCCCCAATCTCTGGGGCTGGCGATGGGGGAAGCGCTGCTTTCCCCACCGCCAGCCTCAAACCCGGGTTGGAGAGTAGCGGGAAGGCGTCACACGCCTTCCCGCTGCCCCCCAATATCTGGGGCTGGCGATGGGGGAAGCGCTGCTTTCCCCACCGCCAGCCTCAAACCCGGGTTGGAGAGTAGCGGGAAGGCATCGCTGCCTTCCCGCTGCCCCCCAATCTCTGGGGCTGGCGATGGGGGAAGCGCTTTTTTCCCCACCGCCAGCCTCGAAGCCGGGTTGGAGAGTAGCGGGAAGGCGTTGCGCGCCTTCCTGCTGCCCCCCATCCTCTGGGGCTGGCGATGGGGGAAGCGCTGCTTTCCCCACCGCCAGCCTCAAAGAGCAGACTCTCCTGGCTTCAGGGGAAGCAACGCAAAGCCTCCGGAGCGCAGGCTTCGGAGGCTTTGCCTTGCTATCGCTGAAGCCAGGGAGCCTGCATTCGCTCCATAGGACGCACACACATTTCCCCTTCATTTTTGGAGGGGAAAAAGTGCGTCCTATAGAGCGAAAAATACGGTATTTTTGACCCACTTCAAATGCAGGTGGGGTATCACACATTGGAATGTCCTTCCTGTACCTCATCCCATATTGTCCAGGAGACCCTTACTCAGCCATCTGGGGCAGGGGGTGGCCAGGGAGTTGCAGGGAAGAGAGGCAGTTTCATCTCAGTTGCTTTCTTTAGGATCCAGGCCATTGCAAACTATTTTTATTTATAAAGTGTTTTGAATGGGCAGACCAAATGAGTTGAATAATTTTGAGTTCCGTGCTCCTGAATTTCAGGCTCTCTCTGATTGCTTAGTACAGTATTCTAAAGGATATATTGCATCTGATATGTTGGTACAGGATTTGATGACCATCAGACTTCCTAACCTAGAGAGTATTGGCAACATAAATAACATTCTCTGTTGTTATTTAGAATAAAATTCTACAGTACTGGCTCCACTTACTGAAGCACAAAGTGGCTAATGAAACGAACACCTATATATAATACTTTGCTATTGCCAGCAAAAAATAAAATAAAATTGTGCAGCTGACCGTAATGCTTTCCTGGAAGAAAAAGCTAATATCTTTACTGCATACACTGATTTTGCCTTATAAAAATATCTGCATGAACATTATTAGTGTTTTCTCTCTGGGTCTGGCCAGATCATTACTATTGTCATGAGGCATGATTTAACATTTCAGGAAAATCAACATCTCATAAATAATTAAGACCTAATCCTCTCATGCATTAACACTCTTTCACAAAGCCCTGGAAGCATAAAGGGGGCTTCATAACCAATGCAATGTATATTTATAATGCCTGCACAGTGCAAATTGGCATTGATTTAAATAAAGACTAAGCAATACAACTCGCTTTATATGGATGAAGAGCATCACAAGTGCTACTACATTGAATACCTGCATAGAGATTCAGCAGAAAACACCTTGTTACATCCAGTGCTATTTTTCTAGAAAAAGAGGTGTCAGAACTCACCATGAATGCCTCCCTCACTCTCTTATAATGGCAGTGGTAAACACCATTCTTCAATTCCTTTCATGTATGTTTGAGAACCCTGCCTTTCTGTTTTGTTTCATTTAAAAATGGGTCTGCAGTTGCATGAATCACTCCTGCTTCTGAATAATCATTTCTAATTTAAATAATTGTGTCCTGGGTCCTGTTAATCTCAGTCCAGCAATTTGCTAGAAAATTAGTTGTCATTGGGACTGTTTTGATTCCTGATGCTCAGAAGACAATGTGCTTTGTTCTTGGTTGTGAGCTTCACAATGAAGAGAGTCACATGGTGTGAACTACAGCTTTTCTGTTTCAGATTGTGGCCAGGTTATCTTGTTTTTAAAATATTCCCTTCATTTATTCATTCATGCATGCATGCATGTGGGGGGGGGGAGTAAGTTGTTGAGAAGTGCATGGAAGAGATTTGTGGTCTGCCTGCAGTCAAAACAAGCAACTTTAATAATCATGCTCTTCAGAGAACCCCACCACCATCACTTTAATTTTAACTTGATATTAGGCCTTGTCTCAGTTTGAGCTTTTAGAGTCCTGAAGAGTCAGACACGAAATAAATGGCTAAACAACAACCCTGTTCTGAGTTACCAACTCAAGCAGCCAAAATTACTGTAGTCATCTTCCTAACTTCAAGTGCTCTTATTCCCAAATATTACTTGTTTAAATAACAAAAATAAAGACTATCTCAAGGAAGGGAGATAATCAGCTTGCTCTCGTGGTCATTTGTTGTGGAGGGTGAGGAGAGTTGTGTTTTGCAAGATTATCTGAAGATTTTTAGAAAAATGGAATAAAACATTGCATTGTATTCTGTAGCTTTATGCTTTGCTTGAAGGAAAGTTACAGAATTTCTATCCTCTCACATGATGGGGCCAGTTCTTATAGCCCTGGGTGTTTTAGAAAATAGTTGGGTTTCTGCTTTCTCAGTAAGGAACCCATGCACTTTTTCTAAATTCTGGGCATTTAAAAAACCATTTCCTAATAATCTCCATTGTGTGATTTGCATTTCACATTGCTACCATACACTTGGTGGGACTGTGGGCAAAAGATTCCTGCATTACAGGGGTTTGGTCTAGATGAATCTTGGCGTCCCTTCCAACACTACAATTCTATGAGCCTTGAGCATTTTTCTGAGAGTAATTCATGGCACACCCAAGGTACTACCAGTAACTGCCGGCTCAGACCCCATCAGAGTTTGTTTGACCTAAGAGTTTTTCAAACCCAGTGTTTTCTCAAGTGTTTTACCATCTGAAGTTAGCGCAATGAATGGTATTAGGATTTAATCCCTCTCCTGATAAATTAAAGGTAAAGGTAAAGGTACCCCTGCCTGTACGGGCCAGTCTTGACAGACTCTGGGGTTGTGCGCCCATCTCACTCAAGAGGCCGGGGGCCAGTGCTGTCCAGAGACACTTCCGGGTCACGTGGCCAGCGTGACAAAGCTGCATCTTGGCGAGCCAGCGCAGCACACGGAAACACCGTTTACCTTCCCGCCAGTAAGCGGTCCCTATTTATCTACTTGCACCCGGGGGTGCTTTCGAACTGCTAGGTTGGCAGGCGCTGGGACCGAGCAGCGGGAGCGCACCCCGCCACGGGGATTCGAACCGCCGACCTTTCGATCAGCAAGCCCTAGGCGCTGAGGCTTTTACCCACAGCGCCACCCGCGTCCCTCCTGATAAATTAGGTGCCCGCTAATAGTGAATAGCATCAGTTCCCATGCCTAAATTAAGAGAACAAAATCTTACTTAAGGAAACACTGCAATCACTTGCAGCTATCTTCTTTTTGAAATGCTGTATCCTTTGCTGTCAGTTTTTATAGTGAGGTGACATGTGAGGATGGCGCATGGGGAGGAAGCATTTAGAAGACAACAGATCAATAGTTGAAGACAAAAGGTAATCAAAGAGTCTTACAAGGCTGTCAATACTGTAGCTTGTTACCTGGGCAGTATCTCCCCTTAGAGATCTCTTGCTTATTTAACTTCTTTATTAAAGCAATGCCAAAGAAAACAAAGGGATGAAGCCCAAGAGCAGAAAGAAAATAATTGTTATTATAAATAATGGTGGATTTATATACATTATATTTAGGGATATTGCTTGTGAGGGTAACTTGCCGTATCTCTTACAGTAACAACAAAAGCATTCCCCATCTGTCCTCAGTATATCTTCACAACAGGCTTTACAAATTCATTCTAAAGAAGAAAAAGGTTTGGGCAGAAAATGAGGGCTTTGTGGCGTTACAATTGTAAGCTTTGCAACAAAACACTTTGAGTTGATGTATCCAGGTTAGATATTCCGTACTCATGTTGCACAAAGTCTTTTCTGTTAAACTCCTGCTACTTTATAAACAGTGTGAATCATGCTTTTCTTATCAAGTAGCTTATAAAAAATGGTGCAGGTTTAGATTGTGTTGAAACAGTGAAACTCTGCTAAATGGAAGCTCAGACCAGTTTATATACAAGTTGGTTTTCAGAAAGTACCTTACCTAGGATATGCTGTGGAGTGATATAGATATTTAAGCTACTTTGCAGTGTGATCCTCACAATCTAATTGAGCTTTTACAAAATTTGTTCCCTTGTATTATACCCAAGGGACGCGGGTGGCGCTGTGGGTTAAACCACAGAGCCTAGGACTTGCTAATCAGAAGGTTGGTGGTTCGAATCCCCTCGATGGCTGAACTCCCATTGCTCGGTCCCAGCTCCTGCCCACCTAGCAGTTCGAAAGCACGCCAAAGTGCAAGTAGATAAATAGGTATCGCTCCGGCAGGAAGGTAAACGGCGTTTCTGTGTGCTGCTCTGGTTCGCCAGAAGTGGCTTAGTCATGCTGGCCACATGACCCGGAAGCTGTACTCCGGCTCCCTCGGCCAGTAAAGGGAGATGAGCACCGCAACCCCAGAGCCGGCCACGACTGGGCCTAATGGTCAGGGGTCCCTTTACCTTTACCTTTTATGATACCCAAATGGTAGGATTTCTAATTTCCCACCCAATCACAGTATAAGGAACCCTTGGTGGACACTGATTTTTAATTGCACTTTAACGATAAACAAACTTGATACCTTGCTTAATGCAACTACAGTGGTACCTCGGGTTACATACGCTTCAGGTTACATACGCTTCATGTTACAGACTCCGCTAACCCAGAAATAGTACCTCGGGTTAAGAACTTTGCTTCAGGATGAGAACAGAAATCGTGCTCCAGCGGGGCAGCAGCAGGAGGCCCCCTTAGCTAAAGTGGTGCTTCAGGTTAGGAACAGTTTCAGGTTAAGAATGGACCTCCAGAATGAATTAAGTTCTTAACCCGAGGTACCGCTGTATATTGTTCTATATGATGAAATCCTATAGGGTTGCATAAAACAAAGAGCTGTATTCTGTATTACCAATACATTACAAAATTTTCTTCATCTTGCTCTCCATCCATATGGTTAACAAAAAAAGCAAAAAAAGCAAAAAAAAAAAAGAATAAGCCTCACATTTTAAGGTAAAAATTTA
Organism: Podarcis raffonei; assembly: GCF_027172205.1. Lineage (NCBI taxonomy): Eukaryota > Metazoa > Chordata > Lepidosauria > Squamata > Lacertidae > Podarcis > Podarcis raffonei. The sequence continues at coordinate 19,863,839 of NC_070618.1, forward strand.
TATTTAAATAACACTTGTTATCCTAGTGCCTTTAAACTTCACTTTTGCCCATTTTTGACATGGTTTCAGCCACCTCTCAATATATTGTTGCCAAACTCAGTGTGAGGGTTCCCGAGGTGGAGGGGGGGGGTCTACATCAAAATTTTGGTTCCAGGTGCCATATTGATTCAAGATGGAGGACCAAAATGTGACTGTGGTGTCACTTTACCTGTTTTTTGGCATAGGTTTGGCTGGCTCTTGAGATATTGTCAGGAAATTTGACATGAGAGTTCCAAAGGTGGGGAAATAGACTTCATTGGTATTTGGACACTAGGTGTCGATTTCAATAAATATGGTGGACCAAAATGTGACTTAGTTGTGACATCACCTGATTTTTGGCAGAATGGGTTCAAACTCACAAATTACACTATCCAGTTAAAGATCACAATATTTTTTGGTTTCTAAAAAATCCTGGGCAGCAGTGGGTGCTCCTTATTAGCTAATGGCTAATAAGAGAAGGCCGAAATTTTTCAAATGCAATTGTTGTGTGCTTTCTCCATAAGGGGCCCTAAACTGAATTACGTAGCAGTATTTCAAATGTTTCTGGGGATGTGTTTCACTTTATCTTGTGTGCTATAAAACGGTTTGGAAAACAAATGTGAGTAGCCTGATGCAGCCCTTTTCTAATTAAAAAATAAACAAGTTAACTGTTCCTAATCAGTCAAAAATCCTTGTAAGTAAGATATCAGAGTCCAAGTGTATGTTTCTAACTGAGGGTAGTATCTGCCATTTTTAGATGTTTCTTGTAATGTAGCTTTTTTGTATGGAAAAGTTCTTTATTTGCCACCATGTTCCTTCAGTGCAACCAGGTGGCACTCTCCGTTGGATGCACCTTTTAAATATTAATTGTCTATATTATATCATCTGCTGCTTTATAAAATTACAGAGGAAGCAGGGTAGGAAGGAGTCTGAATAACATTAAGCAGACATAACAATATTACTGCCTAGGCAACTGATGCTTGATCAAAGTGAAGCTATTTATCAAATAGAAATGAAATTTACAATCTCCACATTAAGACCTTATATATATATATATTACAAATTTCTGTTAACTTGTGAGGAGTAGTTTATATATAGTCTCCATAACAGACTTAAAATACTTTTGTTTTGTTTTTTAATAGCAACTGCACAGTCTATGGATGTTGTCTTGGAAGGTAAATCCCACTGTGTTCAGTGCGGCTTACTTCTAAGTAAGGGTGTTTAGGATTGCAAATTAAAACCTGCTGGAGAATACACCGATATTTCAGAATTTGGATCTCCTTGGAAATCTGTTTATCTTTTCCCACAGCTGATGTGCTAGGGAAGAAGAGCAATTTTGTTTTCTCCCAAGTGGTTTAGATTTGATTTGAACTCGCAGCAGAGTTTAAGCTGATGAATAGCTTTTTATTGAACATGAATAAATTGAGAAATTCAGATTAGTCAGCCACTTTTTCCTCATAATTTATATTATGAAAAAGATGTATGTGGCGAAAAATAGAACACAAAGGTATGCACATTTGATGACTTGTGCTGGATGACTTGCTAAATTAATAGAATAATTAATGAATTTTGATGCTGTTACAAGCGCTTTCCTTTTCCTTTTACATTATTCTTATGAAGGTGGGGGGAGCAGGGGCGGAAAACACAGCTCATGGAAACAGGGTCAGTCACCATGAAAGACAACAGGACACTGGGCAGCCACTTGCAAACACACTGACTGATATCCAACATTAGTCATACACAGAGCAAACCCATTGAAATTAATGTACTTGTACTTTGCTTCCATTGAGTGTACTCTGACTATGGACATCATATTGGGAAACAAAGACTCATTGCCAATTCACCCTGGAAGAAGACTCATCAGACAAATAAATGGTAAAAATGTCATATTCATTCCGACATTAGAAGATCGGTCAAACAATTCTGTAAGTGTGGGCAGATGGGTTTGAATTAATGTATATGAAGGAAGCCTTGGGTATATGAACCAGGCATGGGCATCCAGGCCAAGCATTCACTCGTGTGCACACCAGACGTAACAAGCATCTCCCATGATCTCCCAAGCCAAAGGTTGTGGAAGGTGACTTAAGAGTGTCCTTTAAAAGGGAAAGAGAAAAAAGAGTGACATTAACCTTATAATGCCTCGGGGGGGGGGTGGCGTCAATTATTGTTTTTTTATTGTATTGAAATGAACCCAAATACAAAGAGTGTTCAAAAAGAAAGTAGTTCGAGTAAAGGAGCAAAAGCAAAACAGAAGGATCAATACAAAGTGTTTCATCATGAGACCAGGTAGAAAAGACTAACATTTCATTTGATAAAAGGGCATCCAGTATTTTTTTTTGGGGGGGGGAACTAGGTTATCTTCTACCAAAAATAGTTCAGATGGAACTATTAAACCAAAGACAAGAAGGAGCATTGTATTCTAGTCATAAACCTCTCCAAATAAAATCATATTTTGACAGAATGTGCCAGCCATGCAGTTTTCTGGTCATATAAGCCATGAAGTGCTATCAAATGGCAGCAACGTCTTAGCATCAACCCCAGTAATTCACAAATGATGGGTTAATTTATCAGAAATGGTGATGAATAAAGCCTTTTTGAACCAACTGTCCAAAGGAAAGTTAGAAGTACCTTTCCAGCCTTGAGATATAACCAAACAGGCAGCTATCAAGAGATAAACAGTGAGTTGTTTACAAACATTGACAATAAGCATAACTTTGGATCTATTGACACCTCGCAGACTAACATCAGGCCTATATCTCTTATAATCACTTTGCAAAAATTATGTACATAAGAACAACCCCACTGACTTAATATCATCAGTCATGAACCACTTTCCAAGAGTTTTCTCTAATGTGGGCCAAAACAGATGCACAAAGCTCTGAATTTTCCCTTTGTGCAAGTTCTGCCTTTCTCATAGCAATAGTCACAACTTTCGAGGATTAGGCATTGGGCGGAATCCTTTAGTCTACTTTCTATCTTGCAGCGGTGGGATCACAGGTACCTTGTTAGAGGTGCCTAGTAGGAAGTCTCTGTCCAGACAGCCAGAGTGATCAGCAGATGGGTCATAGAGCCATAGAGCTTCCTCCAGTGGCCACCCATGTAGAACTGCATCTTGTGATGGACCCGGCATTCCAGAATTGACCCTGTAATGCCTCAGTCCTCCAACAAGGAGCCAAGAGGGATACACGCCCAATGTCTATGCCAAAGTTTACCTACGTCTGAAATCAATAAAGTTGTGGACAGTTTATGTTGTCATGGCCAGTTTCTTCAACTTTGTATGGTGGGCCTTTGCTCCCATGGGTGGGCACATTGTGAGTGGACTGCAACAAGAAAGGTGTTCAGAATGAAGCTGTTGGAATGCAAAAAAAAAAAAAGGCAAGTGTATTGTAAGCAGAAAGAGTAACAGAATGCCAACAGGCCAGTGAGCACGTTTGGATCAGCTCTAATCACCCAGTGCAGAAAATCCAAGCTTCAAAGAAACCAAAAACATAGCAATATTGAGTAGTAAGTTAACTTTCAATGATAGCATGCAACCTGGGTTGAGCCCCCTGACTCCTTACCTCCCCAGCCAGAAACATCCCCTATGGGAATGGTGGTGGGATTGGGCTAAAAATCTTCTGTTTAATACTTAATGTATGCTTGCCGACAAAGGTCCGTATAGTTAAAGCTATGGTTTCCCCAGTAGTGATGTATGGAACTGAGAGCTGGACCATAAAGAAGGCTGATCACCAAAGACTTGATGCTTTTAAATTATGGTGCTGGAGGAGACTCTTGAGAGTCCCATGGACTGCAAGAAGATCAAACCTATCCATTCTGAAGGAAATCAGCCCTGAGTACTCACTGGAAGGACAGATCCTGAAGCTGAGGCTCCAAGACTTTGGCCACCTCGTGAGAAGAGAAGACTCCCTGGAAAAGACCCTGATGTTGGGAAAGATTGAGGGCACAAGGAGAAGGGGACGACAGAGGACGAGATGGTTGGACAGTGTTCTCGAAGCTACGAACATGAGTTTGACCAAACTGTGGGAGGCAATGGAAGACAGGAGTGCCTGGCGTGCTTTGGTCCATGGGGTCACGAAGAGTCGGACACGACTAAACGACTAAACAACAACAACAACATGCTTGCACTACAATGGAGGAAGGGAGAAAGTTTCAAGGAAGGAACAAGCTCTTTCCTATCCTGGAAAAAGGTACATAAGAGAAAGCCTCAGTCTTGGGAAATAGGTACTTATGCATGGACTCCTGGAAAGACCAGGTCCCTTAGAGCAGGCAGTGGGCATTTTTTTGTATCAAGGCTGTGCCCAGCTGAAGCCTCTAGAGAAACCAAGATCAGCAAGGCAGGCCATGACACATGCTCAAAGTCTTCTTATCTTAACAGAGCAAATACACACAGCTCTCTCTTTCCTGGCTGCAAATGATACAGTGATGGAGTGGAAGCAGACTTAAATAGCAACTTGATCACTCCCTCCTATTGGGCACTCCTGCCCTGTGATCCACAAGACCCCTTCCCCAGTGGAGAGACCAATGCACATCTTATTTCAAGAAGATGGCAAATTCACCCATGCTAAAGAGCAGGAGTGGCATTCCTTGCAATATAAGTGTAATGGACAACTTGCTTTTCAGACAAAAGTTAAATAAGGTTGCATCCTTTTTATTGCTGGAATGCAGTGTAGTTTTCAAGGCAGTCTTGGTTTTAGATGTAGGCTAACTCAGCTGAATAAGTGGCCAATTCCCATGGTTGCTATTAGAAAGGTTTGCCTTGACCTCAGAATGAAGAAGGTCTTAAAAAAAGGTCCATCAGCATTGATTTACTGAGGATTTCTTACATACCACAAATCTGGCACATCATTAAACTGAAGGAATTAATATTAAATTTATTGATCTAAAAGAAGAGATAATGAAGAGGATACAGTGATACATCAATAAATAATGACCTAACAGGAAAATGTTCTAAATAACTAAAAGACAGATCACTGGATACAATCCCGGTATTATAAATTTTGGATACTTTTTTGCCAATAAGCACAAAGGAGATATTAGCGTCTGGTGTCCAGTAAATTATTGCCTTAATTAAAAAGCATAAAAATTGAATAGCAGTGCAGCTGAATTTGATTGTTTCAATAATATTGAGCAAACCTGCACAACAATGTGAGCATTTTCTTTCCTTTTGTACCTTTGGTTTATGAAACGAATGCTATTTCTTTCTCCAAAAAAAATAACATTTTTCTAGGACGTGGAGAATGCTCAGCATGAGATTAAAATAACTATATAAAAAGAATCAGAGCAGCTTGGTGAACCCAAGAGAAAAATGCATCCCTACAACCAGCTTGCCATCTGTTGTCTGCTTGTTTAATGAATTTATAAATGCTGGTGGTTGCTGATTATTTAGTAATGGCTAATAAAAAAATACAAAATATAATTGAAAAACAAGAGCATTTGTATATTCAGTTTTAGTTTTAATCTTTTGGCAAAGTTATATTGCAGCTCACTTTTTGGATACAAGCCTTCCCTTCCTATTAACTTGTGTCCTGGGCTCCCCCCGACATTTAATTTAAAGTCATTTGCACATTAAATAGAAGAAAGGCTCTCCCATGCCTAAGATTTTATGAATCTGAAGGCAGGCTACTTATTAGTATTTCAGCATAGCATGATGTATCCTCCAGATTCCCTTGTGAAAGCTAAGTGAAACATCTTGTGTGGGAAACTTCTTACAAGTGGCTCTCATGAAACCTTTGGGTATAGGGTAGTATAGAAAATAAATAAATAAATAAATAGCTCAAAATTCATGGTGCAAAATGGTGGCACCATTGTGTTCTCTTAGAATTACTTTTATGAAAGTTATATGTCAATGTCAATAAGCTGTGGGATATTTCTGGAGCAATGCACAGCTGCATTAAACCAAACATTTATTAGAGTTTGGTTGGGCCAGTATTGGTAAATGTTTGAAATGCCTTTAGTTTAGTGAAATAGCTAAGTTTTCTAAATTCCGGGGTGCTCTTCCAGAAACTCCAACATTCCCAGCAGAACAGCAAAGCAACTGTTTTCCTGTTCTATTAATTAAAACTGCATAACTGTGCATTACCAATGTGTCCAACATATTCATTTATATAACCATTTGAACATGCCATTCCTTATTTGTATTGCCAATTAATTCATGTTCATATTGCATAGATTTGAAACTGGAACTAAGAAGCATTCACTTCTCTTAGGTCATCAATTGAATTCAAAGTTAAGCTGTGATTTGACCCTTTTTTTCTCACAGGTCCAAGTCAAACAGTGGTACCCCAGTCCTGTTAATGTTGTGAGTGATGGAGAGGTCCTATTAGGTTACTTCATAATTTTCTGTAAGACTAATCCAGAGTTTTCTGGTTTGACATCTATGTACCCTAGACCAAACAGACTGTGGGTTTATGTTTTTGTTTTAGTTCCCCACCTCAGATGGAGCACATTAAAAATAAAGCTTACAAAATTATTATCAGCATATCTATGTACTATATAATAGAAGGTTGAGATGATTTACGCTATGTTGAAAAATACGAAAAGGTGTACAGTGGTACCTCAGGTTAAGAACTTGATTCGTTCCGGAGCTCCGTACTTAACCTGAAACTGTTCTTAACCTGAAGCACCACTTTAATTAATGGGGCCTCCTGCTGCCGCCGCACCGCCAGAGCCTGATTTCCGTTCTTATCCTGAAGCAAAGTTCTTAACCTGAGGCACTATTTCTAGCTAAGTGGAGTGTGTAACCTGAAGCGTATGTAACCTGAGGTACCACTGTATATCTGATAGGAGCAAATATCTTTGAACCTTCATGACTCTGTATCATGAAGAACTGCCTCTGGTGAGAACCACTCACAACTTAATGACTACATAAAAGCTTGGCTGTGTACAACCCACTGTGATTAACTCTAGATCCCTGCAACATGACACACAATTGCTTGTTTCCAAAGGCCCTGATGTGCAAATGGAAGTGACTAGCCCCCACAATCTCCCTCTTTCATGGCTCCTGCAAATTGCCTCCAGGGAACCTCCCCGCCTTCCTTTGCAGAGGGCAAAATGAGCTGCAGACAGAAGGGAAATCTGTGTGATTACCCTCTGTGAACAAGGGTGCCTCCTGCTCACATGCTCAGATCATTAGCTCCAAGCCACGAGCTGGCGTACATGCCATGGGGAATCATAATGAATCACAGTGCGCTTTTCTGTTTCCTTCAGCCTGTACATGCAGTCAAAAACAAAAGTATGCCATTGTCCCTTAAAAGAAGCTAACAGCTGTGTTCTCCCCCCAAAAAGCTCAACACCTCTTGTCAATCCTCAATGACAAAGGGTAGATCACTGTATTTTATTTTACACTGGGAGTAGATCACAGTCTCTTGGGAGTTGGATGGGCCTGATGTAGGGTATATATATTGTATGCCACCATGTTCCACTTTCATAATATGCTGAAGTATGGCTTATATATCCTGTGTGCATTCTTTATATTGTTGGAAGGCACAAGAATGTGGTAAAGTATCCTTTTTTAAAAAAAATGCATTTTAAAAATGATACCACTTGTTAAGAATTTTCCTATGGCATGTGCAAATAGAATCACATCCATATGTTAATTTGATATGTTATACAGTAAGAGATGCATAGGTATAATGGTTATATCCCATTATACATGGTAGTCCTACTTAGAGAAGACCCATTGAAATAAATGTACTTGTTATTTAAGTCCATTTATTTTGATGAGTCTACTCTGAGTGTGACTATATGCATAAGAAACACACACTATTCTGAAGGATAGAGTAAAAAGCTGAAGATGCTTATCTAACACAAAGTTTCAGCCTCCGTGGCCTGGGGCATTGTGCAGCAACAATAAAAGGTATCTAATTGCTGGAATTGACGTATTTGCTTAACAGATATTATTGTCAAAGCACAGACTTAAGGGCCACACATTTCAGTGACAGGGCATTGGAACAATCAACAATAACTCAGTTGCTAAGTTGCATACCTAGATGGCGGAGGCAAATTGTTAGTGGTAGCATAAATTTCATATAGAACCTAGTTTGATGGAGGGTTTTTTTTGTTTTTGTTTTTTGGCTGTTTCTCTTTGCCGTGCTTGACAAATAAGGCAGAGATTATTCAGCACATTTTTAAAAGGTTACAAATGATTTGCTTCATATTTTTACATATCTCTTAGATTAGTGTGTTCTCAGGGATGTCTGATGATTCTGAGTGATTATTCTGATGCTGTATTTGTTTCCATTGAAGTATTCCTAATTAAGTTGGTTATGTTGTCTCCTTGATTTTTGTCTCTGTGGTAATACAGTAGTGTCACCTTTTCAAAATAGGTATTTGTTTTATTGAAAAGTTTTATTAGTAAATCAATGGGCACCATGCACCAGAGGGTATCTGTAAGTCACCTTGTGATTTGGGTGGTACAGGAGAGGAGAGAACAAAAAAACAGAGTATATTGAATGAAACATTTAACTTTGACTAAATCAGATGCAGCTAACTGACCAACTAGGGAGCAGTTAACAGTCAAAAATGGATGTTCATTGCTTGATTATCACAATATTAGGTAATTCAAAGCTAGCGGTGTAACGGTTAGAGCATTGGACTGTGACCTGGGATACCATTGTTCAAACCCTCACTCAGTCTTGAAGCTCATTGGGTGACCTTGGGCCAGTCACCATCTCTCAGCCTACCTCACATGGTTGTTGTGAGGAAAAGGGGACAAGGAGAGCCATGTACACCAGCTTGAGCTCCTTGGAAGGAAAAGTGGCATTTAGCTGTTTGTACGCGGGTGGCACTGTGGGTTAAACCACAGAGCCTAGGATTTGCCGATCAGAAGGTTGGTGGTTCGAATCCCCGTGACGGGGTGAGCTCCCATTGCTTGGTCCCAGCTCCTGCCAACCTAGCAGTTCAAAAGCATGACAAACTGCAAGTAGATAAATAGGTATCGCTCAGGCGGGAAGGTAAATGGCGTTTCCGTGTGCTGCTCTGGTTCACTAGAAGTGGCTTAGTCATGCTGGCCACATGACCCAGAAGCTGTCTGCGGACAAACGCTGCCTGCCTCGGCCAATAAAGCGAGATGAGCGCCGCAACCCCAGAGTCGGTCACGACTGGACCTAATGGTCAGGGGTCCCTTTACCTTTAGCTTTATCTATCTGTCTCAAAAGACAATGGAGTGCGCCTCCAGAGTCAAACCACTGTGTTAGCAGCACTAAAGTGACCTTCCTAAAATATATGGAAGTCCTGGACTCCCTCTTGGCCTTGCTGATGTGGTCCAAAGGAAAGCAGGGCAATATGTTTGGCACCAGTTTGGCTGCAGGAGTTGCCAGAAGGAGATGTACAAGGCACCACCCAACATTCTTAGGATTTCTCTGGATTTGTTTAGGGTTTGCCCCTTTGCCTTTTCTTCTCCTGACAATATCATGCAAGGCAGCAGAGGTTTGGATCAGCGGAGGTTTAGGAGAGGTGGCATATAATAGCTCAAACAGAAGTTACACATCTCTTTTCATATTGACTGCAATGCTTTTCAACTGTGGTATTACATACTGTACAGTCAACAGTCTGCTGTGAGTCATAGAGGGATGTGCAGACATCTGAATAAATCCTTAGCGAAATATATTGCATCCATTCATGCCATTTCTTTTCTAAAGAGATCTGGGAAAGAGGCGATGCCACGAAAAATGCTAAAACACTGACTACAGGGAACAGAAGTAGTGTTCGCACTTCAACTCTGCATGGGGTTTCAGAATTTGGATCCACGTTTTGTAAAGAGTTAGCTACCTGGGCCACAACTGGTCTGCCGCTTTTCCCTATACCATATTGGAAACGGTACTGTGGATGCATACTTTGTAGATTTGCAATTGTCAAAGCCTTGGCTTAGTGTAAGTTGATAATACATATATCAACATCCAGGACAGAAGCCAGAGTAGAGATGAAAGAATATGTACAGGAGTCAGGGGCAGTAAAAGGGAGTAACAGTAGTGACAGAAAGCTTGGAGATCTCTATCCTTATTCATTCATTCATTTAATTTATATCCCACCTTTTGCTCCAAAGGAGTTCAAGGTGGTGTACATGGTTTTACTCTCCCCATTTTCTCCACACAACAGCCTTATGAGGCAGGTTAGGCTGAGAAATAGCAGCTAGCTACTGCCTGGAAAAACAACACCAGTTCTCTGCAGAATAACCTGTGGTGACCCGATAGCAGCAACAAAAACAAAGTCAATAAAGGGCTTTTTGGAATAACTTGCTGCATTGTTTTTGCTGTATGCTCCAATGCCATCCCCAATAAAAACTGGTTACATGAAGGCATTCCCACAATGGATGAATCATGTTCGCAGCTTCTCCAACAATTTGATGATAACACACTCTGTTAATTTTATAAGGCTGTGTTAACATTTTGATTATTAGAGGTATGTTGTGAATCTGAGGGTTACATATAATGTTTTCAGTTTATAAATGCTGGCATTATATTTCTTTGGTCAAGATAAATGCCATGAATGATATTAGGAGTCCAAGGGCCACTTGTGTAATATGCATGTTTTATAAATAATATGGTTTATTTTACAACAGCCTGCATTCCATCACTGCTAGAGAACAGCTTGCAGATTTGTTACAGAACATACTAACAAATACATGCAACACCTTAAACAATTGGCTGCTCACAGGCTATTTGGAGTAGTGTAGTAACTTAATTGAGATCTCAATCACCCCTTGTATCTGAGGGTTACAATTTCCATGTTTTGTAATTAACATAATTTGTCAACTTAGAAAATTCTAGTTATAACTGACATACTTTTCAACACATTCATAACAGCTTGTGTGCAATATCTAAGGAGAGGGAAGTAGCAATTAAGTCCCATTCTGGGACTGTGTAGACCTCTTCAGCATCACCTTTCAGAGGTATGTTAAGGTAAGCCTTTCCTCATCCCAGGAGGGGAGGGGTTGTGAGCGGGAGACAATTCCCGCATCATGCAGGGGGCGCTCCGCCCCTGCTTCAACTCTAGGGCTGGCGCCATGCCCCTCCCCAGTTGGGCACCCAATAGGGAAGCTCGGCGGGGGTGTGGCTTGCTGCTCAAATGCAGCCGCGCCAGCCATCCCCACCATTGCACACACATTTTCTTTGAGTCACCCACCCTCCACTCCCTTTAGATTAGCTGTTCCTGAGACTTTGCTATGGACCTCTGGTTGGTCGCCCTGTTTAACCAGGGGGCCTGGTAGGAGTTTTTTCCAATTGGCTAAATTGGCCCAGCCTCTTGGTTTTTTCCACCTACTTCGTAGCAACCGTCACAACTTTCATGGTATTTGGCAGTTAGGCATTGGAATGTGTTGTTGGTGTTTCGGGGGCAAGGTGTGGCCATCGCCTTCCCCGACAATTTTGGGTATTCTGCTAAAGGAATCCGGCAGTCGTGGATCCTGTCCGATGCCCGTGTGGCAGGGGGCCATGGCACGACCCTCGGTGACATCAGGAAGAGAGCCTATAGTTGGATTAGCATCAACAGGCTTCCCCTGCTGGTGGTTAACCCCTCCTCAGACTCTCCCCTCTACGAGTGGGTGGAGTCTAATGTTCCGTGGTCCAATGCCTAAGCCAATACCTTCTCACATGCTGTAATCAATAAAGTTGTGGCCTTTACCTTACCCATTAACCTTACATTCTGTGTCCACGTGTCTTTATTCCCCAAGCGGGGATCGGGTCCTCGAATCACAACATATTGTTTTATGTACACTGCTCAGAATATATTTTTTATATTAAGTGGTTCATATTTTTTTTCCAAAACAAAAATAAAATAAGGGAAAAAATTGACATTGGTATCTGACTCCATTTTCAGTTCTGAGACCTGAGAATCATGTCTTTGCGGGGGTGTGGGGTGTGGATTGATAAACCAGGCTGTCATTCAGTGTTAGGCAATTAGTTGCTATTTTACTGTTAACTGTGTTATTTTATTTATTACATTTTAATGCCACCTTTCCTAAAGATGCTTATTGTTCCCCCACTGATCCATTTTATTCTCAAAGCTGCTGTGAGGCTGAGATATTAGTGACTGGCTACCAAATAAAGTCACCAGGAAGTTTTGCAGCTGCCTGGCTTTTCAAACCAAATCATTCCTGGTGTTGTTTCATTGCCAGTATATTTACATTTGATCCAGTTTGCTTATCCTTAGTTAAACTTTGGTCTCCTAACCATTACTACTTCTGCTGCCTTTCTTCAGAAGAGGGGGACCACACAGTATTCTTGTTAGTTGTTGCCATCTTCAAGAGCTACCATATAATGTTCCATGCAGCTATGATACTTTTTTTAATCAGTTGATTGGGTGTCAAGTCGATTTTCTGACATACCACTGTGCTCATGGAACTTAATGATACTAACAGATGAATATCATGAGGCTCATATGTCTGGTTTGTGCCATAGAGATGGTTCAGAGATAGCAATAAAGGCCACTGAATTATACATTTAATCTGCTAGATTTTTTTAATAGTTAACATTTTTCTGATGCTTTTAGCCTTCTTATAATAGATAAAGACCAACGACCACATCTGTATGCCCTTGGTAATTTATTCCACAACCTCAATTCATACTTTGTACTTGACACTGGCTCCTTGAAATATCTGTTTTTCTCCTTTCCCTTCTGAATTGTATACTTCCATGAGCTCTTCCCTTAATCTCTGTTCTAGGGAGCACTGACCTAGTTTCTCACATTCATCAGTGGGCAGGTTGCAAAAAAAAAAAAAAAAAAATGAGAGGAAGAACATGTAGCTCTTTGTGGTTAAGGTTGCACCAGGTATTTCTGGATCTGAATGGTTTTATGAATTCCCTTTTCAGTGAGGATCTGTCAATCTACTTCCTAGCTTGCTTTAAATTGTGTCTTACTCCTTTATAAAATTCCATCATCTTTTCCACACAAAAACACGAACACACTTCACTTAATTTTTTTTTTAATGACTGCCTATTTGAGCAAAATCCAATGTTTTATTTTTGACATTTAAAGCCCTAAAAAGCTTGGAACCAGGATAGATAGCAGACTGTCTCCCCTTGCACAAATCAAGCCAATTTTTAAGATCTCCCGAGACCCTGCAGGTCATACCACCATCAGCAGATTTCCACTTGGTTACAACATGGAAGTAGGGCTTTCTTGGTCACAGTACAGCCTACCCTATGGAATAGCTTTCTCGGGTAATTCAAGAGGCATAGTCAGTAAAGACCTTAGGAAAATAGGACACTGCCTTATACTGCGTCAGAGCATCTAGCTTAGCATTTTCTACATACTTCATACACTCCCAGTGCCCCTGTTGTTCCGGGACAGTCCCAGAATTACAGAAGCCATCCTGGTTTCTGGTTTGATCCTGGAATGTCCCTGTTTTCATTTATCCTCCCCTCCACATCTCAGAGAACAATTAAAAATGGTGTGTGTGTGTCTGTGTAGGTACAAAAGCAGAGTCCTGTTTATACTGATAATAAAAGTCCTGCACCAAAGGAAGGAAATGGTGAAGGTGGCATACAAAGCCCCTCCTATACTTTTGAAGGAAAATGCCACCAATCCACTTTAAATTCTTTAAATGCAATGCTTCAGCAGCCAGCCATTGTTTTAGGAAACACAGTGAGTGGTCACATTCCAGCCAGGCAAAACCCTTGAGGAGGATGCAATGCACGGCCTGGAAAGAGGGGGGTGTTTAGGGAGGACATGTGATATGGGGAAAGTCCCAAGGGCCATACTGAGAGGTTTAGAAGTGGGATCATCTTAATAGATGGTCCTGGTTGCAGGCAGGCCCTCAACCTGGTCCCCCCCACCCTGGCGTGGGTGGAGCCATCACCCTCACGCCAGGGTAGCACCATGATCACCCAGGGCTATTGCCCAATCAATTTGAATGGGTGATTGTGGGGGAATGTATAAAAGCGGCAGTGCGATGTGTGCCAAGCCCCTGCTTCACGCTGCCAAACACCCGCCCCACCCTTCCTTTAATTTAGATCCTTTGGCCTTGCTTTGGACTTCAGTTGGTTGCCCATCTTGGGTCGGGGACCGGATAGGAATTTTTCCATTTGGCAAATTGGCATGGGCCACTTGATTTTTGCCTACCTCTTAGCAATCGTCACAACTTTGTAAGGTTTGGCAGTTAGGCATTGGCTTATTGTTGAATGGGGGAGGAGAGGTCGGCCATCACCTGCCCCTCCATTGTTCAAGGGTATTCCACTAAAGGAATCCGGGGCCTGGTTTCTGTCTGCAGTCCGCTTGAAGGGCTAGGGCCATGCCAGGCCTCTTGGAACACCAGGGGAGATGCAGGCGGGTTCCCCTGAAGCAGTTTTCCTTTGGGTGGTTTACCCTTACAGACTTCCTGCAAAGGTGGCAGGAGTCAGATATAGTGCCAATGCCTAAGCCAATACCGCTCTCATAAAGTTGTGGCCAAAAAAATTTGCCCGATAACCTTAAACAAAAATTCTGTGTCTGTGTGTCTTTATGCTAATGGGGGGTTGGCTTGAGGGTCTTGCCACACAAGTGCACATTTGAATTTTCCCACCCCTGCTGTATGCTTTATCAGGAAGTAAGTCTCACCGTGCTCAACTAAGCCATACTGGGAGGAGTGCTATGTGCTGCTAAGGAAATTGTTCTGCCAGCACAAACATTTCAGCTTGCCAGATGGAATGATCTCCCATCTCCTTTCCCCATGCACTGTTCTGGGGCTCCCCCCACCCCCCGAGCCAATTTGGTTGGTGGGATGTATGGGGCAAGAGAGAAGCTCCATTATAGTATCAAAAATTGTTCTACTAGCTTCCACTAGGGCAGGTACTGGGAACTTTTGGCTCTCCTGATGTTATTGAACTACAGTTCCCAGCACTGGCCAATCTCGCTGGGGTTGATGGGGGTTGTAGTTCATCACCATCTGGGGGTGTTTCCCATACTGGCACCAGTGGGACATATTAGTTGCCTCTAGTCTGCTGCAGTTATTGGGGATTATTCTTCCTAGGCTGCTGATGGTAGAGATGGAAGCCCAATTACCCCTTCATCTAGCAAGGCAGAATATCCAAATGAACAAGAAAAACATCCTCACATACTTTGAAAACAGGAAACTCTTTCACAAATATTCATGTATTTTTACTGCCACTATATTACCATTGGCCTTTTGATTACTGTTTTCATTTGTCACAAGAGAGGAGAAATGGTCTGGATATGTGAAGAGATAAAAGGTTAGATATGTAGAATTAAAAAACAAACAAACAAATGTTACACAACCTAAATATGTTCCTTGTGATCATTTTTTCATTATTTGTTACCAAATAAGCTTAATAGCAATTAGTCTATAATTGCTCTACCTGAGAATAAGCCCCATTAAACACACAGTGGTTATTAGTTCTGGGTAAATATGCATAGGGTTGTACCATACATATACTTACTGTAGCAATTAAATTTGAAATTAACCAGATTCATCAAACTCGATAGATTTCAGCGTCACTCCTGTATTAATGCAAAGTATTTCTGAGATCAATCATAGCCTCTCCTACTGGCTTTCTGTTTTTTTTGCCATCTCACAAACTCAAAAGTCGTGAGAGAATCTTACTGCAAATATGGTTTAGCTGATTTTTATACAGTTGAGATTAAAGTTTTCTTTAATCTGCCAGCATTCTTAAATAACTTTAAAACAAAACAAAAACGAAATGAAAATACCGAGCTTTCCTGTTCATAGCATGTTAAAGGCACCACAGTTAGCAGTTTGGGAAAGACAAGCAAGCCAACCTGGCTTTAGTTGTTGTTTTTGTTTTTTTAGAAAGTTAAGACACAAGCTAAACCCACCAATGGGCATGGAATGAACTACAAACATGGGAGAGGGGGGAAATTAACTGGCATTCACTGACCCCTGCTGCTCTCTGCCTGAAGAGTGATGCCAGTGTCACTCTGCCTACACAGTGCTTACCCTGGCCTACCAAACATGCAGGGGCTTCCTGGAGGCAAGGAATAATAATAATAATAATAATAATAATAATAATAATAATTTACTTATACCCCACCCATCTGGCTGGGCTTCCCCAGCCACTCTGCGGCTTCCAACAAAATATTAAAATACAGTAATCCATCAAACATTATAAGCTTCCCTAAACAGGGCTGCCTTCAGATGTCTTCTAAAAGTCTGGTAGTTGTTGTTCTCTTTGACATCTGGTGGGAGGGCATTCCACAGGGCGGGTGCCACTACCGAGAAGGCCCTCTGCCTGGTTCACTGTAACTTGGCTTCTCACAGTGAGGGAACTGCTAGAAGGCCCTCAGCGCTGGACCTCAATGTCCGGGATAGAACGATGGGGGTGGAGACGCTCCTTCAGATATACTGGACCGAGGCCGTTTAGGGCTTTAAAGATCAGCACCAACACTTTGAATTGTGCTCGGAAACATACTGGGAGCTAATGTAGGTCTTTCAAGACCGGTGTTATGTGGTCTCAGCAGCTGCTCCCAGTCACCAGTCTAGCTGCCACATTCTGGATTAGTTGTAGTTTCCGGGTCACCTTCAAAGGTAGCCCCACATAGAGCACATTGCTGTAGTCCAAACAAAAGATAACCAGAGCATGCACCACTCTGGCGAGGCAGTCCGCAAGCAGATAGGGTCTCAGCCTGCATACCAGATGAAGCTGGTAAACGGCTGCCCTGGACACAGAATTGACCTGTGCCTCCATGGACAGCTGCCAGTCCAAAATGACTCTCAGGCTGCGTACCTGGTACCCTTCTTACTGTTTAAGTCAAGGCACATTTAAGAGTTGGTTGCCGTAGCAGCAAATGTAAAGCTAATGAGCAGGATTTGAAAATGTGTGATCATTCTTTGTAATGGGGGAAACAAATCTGTAATGCTAATTCTCCTTCATCTGGAAAAGTCCATGGCTACACAGAGGGAGTGGAATAAAGGAAGAGAGAGTACTAGCATTTTTATACAATAACGAAAGACATGAACAGTTTTTACTGTTGGTTGTCAAAACATTTTTGAAATTCTAGGGCCTTGAAAATTAGCTTGCTGTTATCACAGCAGTCTTCTGCCATAAGAACCATTATTTTAATTTCTTACTGTTGTTCCTGTGGAGAAATAAAGCTATGTAGCCTTTTGATTTACGTAGACCAAACGTGGTTATAGCTATAGCATGTATTTTAATGTGACAAGAGTAACTGATGAGCTCCTATCATCCTTGCAGAAAGCAGGGACAAAATATGGAAACTATGCATAGTTTCATTGGTTCCCGAATCTTCTGCAAAATTGAGTATGAACATACGAAACTTCATACCTAGTCCTAATACCTGAGAGCCTTTGTCCTGGAGATGTCTCGGTTTTCAGCATGGACCTTTCTGCATGCAAAGAATTTTCTCTGCCAATGAGCTTTGGCCCCTTCATGGAAGAAAGAAAAAGTGACTAGGATAGAGTAGAGTACAGGACTAATTTGTGTGTCGAGGTCCCCAAGCCACCCCCCAAATAACTCACAACGCACACTTAATTTTTGTTTAAGGTTTTTGGCATAATTTTGGCCACAACTTTATTT
Organism: Podarcis raffonei; assembly: GCF_027172205.1. Taxonomy (NCBI): domain Eukaryota; kingdom Metazoa; phylum Chordata; class Lepidosauria; order Squamata; family Lacertidae; genus Podarcis; species Podarcis raffonei. The sequence continues at coordinate 19,881,343 of NC_070618.1, forward strand.
AAATACAAAACCGTGAGTGGTTGTTTAGGCATTGGTTAAGACTATCTGTCCCCCCGCCTGGGGACAGAACTGACTTCAGGGCACCACCGAAAGACAGTGCAGGGGAAAGCAAGTCGGGGAGAAATGGAGCTGAGTCACAGACCCTCAATTGTCATCCGCATGCTCCCCGAAGGCTTGCCGGCCCTAGTCCCATTTCAGGGATTGGACGAAAAGATGGCAAGCCCCAGGATTCCTTTAACGGAATTCCCTTTCCGCAGCAACCATGGAGGGGCAGGCCCAGCTTATCCTAACCCCTCCTCCACCAATTTAACACTGCATCCGATCTGCAGCAGGTGGGCGAATTACTGCAGGTCCTGCTCAGAGGATGGGGGCAGGTTCCTCTGAATGGCCGAGGACTGCCAGCTAAATTTTAAGAAATCAGTCCAGGCCTTCTCATAAGACCTGAAAGCGGATGGGGAAACGTAAGCTACTACTCCTCATAATTATTAATTGTTGCCAAGTGCCACAGGAGCTCCAGAAAATCCGGCCATAGCTGGGCGTCCAGAGCCCAGGATCTGAAGCTCTCCAACTGAAAAAACGGGATAGAGCGACAGCAAAAACATTAGATGATCCCGAAATAAAGCGAGCAGAAACGCAATATTAAACCTTAAGCAGTGCGAAGACTCTGCCAGAGCATCAGGACCATTTTGCCAGGACTCTCACACTGCCTGGTTATCAGACCAAGACAGACCCGACGGCCCCTAAACTCCTCAGTCCAGATGTGAGCTGACACTACAATGGGGAAAACTCGAGAAAAGTTAGGTTACATGTGATTGCCTTGCCCTGCCAGGCTCAAGGCCACTGTACATGATGATGAAGGGACCCCAGGCCATGAGACCACCTGGCCAAGCAGGAATGGAAGGGGCAGCCTGGAGCAACCACCCTGCATGCAAAATTTAACTGACCTAGGAATGGTAGGATCTGACAAAGCAACACTTGCTTCAGAGGAAGTATAAAGAATAACATCCTTCAAGGCAAACAGCTTTTCCACAGGCAAGCAGATGTTTGAGCAACGGTATCCAGCTAGCCTCCAAATACGTTAAAAGGGGCAGTAGGACCCACTGTCCTCCACTGCCAACAGAACACCCAGCTCCTCAGGGAATAAAGGGGCATCTAGTAAGCTAAGCAGAGGCTGGTGTCACATGAACCAGCCAGTAAAATAATCCACATAACAATACCCCCAGTTAAACGAGTCTTGACTCGCAATGTTCAATCCAGAAAGGCGCTAAAGGACTCAAGTGCTGCACAGCCTATTGAGCAACCCACTGGCATCGCCTTATCAATATAAGGACCATCCAATTAAAGCCTAACTACTTAAAATCTTGAGGGTGAACCGGCAGCAGCCTAACAGCCGATTCAATATCGCATAATGCCAACAAGGCACCTCCTCCAATTTGTTGGTAAGCTCAACTGCCTGATCCAAAGATGCATATTTCACGGAACAATTCCAGAGGGATAGCATCATTCACTGAGGAGCCTTTGGGATGCGATAAATATGGATCAGATGGAATTATATGGGGCTTTCTTAGGAACGATCCCCAAAGGGGATAAATGACTAGGGACTAGAAGGAGAATCAAGGGGATCCCACCATACGTCCCAATGCAAGCTGCTTCCTAACCTTCTTTCTGGCTACCACAGGTAGCTCTCTAACTGGCTTTTGAGTTGCTGTATTCTGAGCCACTGGGTGAAAAGCCAGAGGAATCCAACACCTTGGGAAAAACCCTTCCCACAAGCACAAAGCTACTGACCCATCTAGATAACCTTTTAGCCAGGCTTTCAGGGGAGATATTTTTTTGGAAATATGGGCGAGAGGTATTGAGTTATTGCTTGCCAGCCCCCGCTTGGGCACGATGCCCTGCCTTGTGTTGCCACCATGATGTGTAAATTTACAGGGCCAACGCTGGCCAGAAACACTAAAGAAGTCCCAACAAAGCTGCCACCGGGCCAGCTTCCTGCATACCAGCTTCAGGTTCTATTGCTCAGGGAATTTCCATTTGAAATGTGGAGCTGCACAAGTGGTCCACATGTCCCCGTCCCTGCGATCCTAGCGAGCTGAGGGGATGATGGCAGCCCTGCGTCTAACATTCCCCTCATAGCGAATTACCACTTATAGAATAGTGGGGTTGGAAGGGACTCCGAGATCATCTAGTCCACTCTCCCACAATATCATCATCATCATCATCATCATCATCATCATCATCATCAATTTGTACCCCGCCCATCTGGCTGGGCTTCCCCAGCCACTCTGGGCAGCTTCCAACAAAACATTAAAATACAGTAATGCATCAAACAGTAAAAGCTTCCCTAAACAGGGCTGCCTTAGATGTCTTCTAAAAGTCTGGTAGTAGACATCTGGTGGGAGGGTGTACCACAGGGGCGGGTGCCACTTCCGAGAAGGCCCTCCACCTGGTTCCCTGTAACTTGGCTTCTCACAGTGAGGGAACCACCAGAAAGGCCCTCGGCACTGGACCTCAGTGTCCGGGTAGAGTGATGAGGGAGCATGCAGCCGTCCCATACAGGGACCAATCCTGCAACCTAGGCATTACCGGCACCATACGCTGACCAGCTGAGCTATCCAGGATGATCCCTAAAGACCTGGAACAGCCTCACCCTAACCCCTGGAGAGGTCCAAGGTGATGTCTGAATCATCATCAGAGCCCAGTGATGATTTACCTGCAAGGAGGTGTAAGCATCATCCCTGCTCCGCTTTTTCCTGCCTCTGAAGACGCTTCCTTCTGGAAGAAGGCACCTGGGGCATCAACAAGTTATCCTCTGCAGGAGAGGCAAGCTCTGGAGGCATCTGCAAAGGCCCTGTCATAGTCTGCAAAAAGAAAAAACCTAAACAATGTGAGGAACAGGTGAAACCAATACCTTGTGCACCACATGGGGACGCTATTCAGGCCAGAAACGCTGCCAGAGGCCATCAAATTCTAGGGCCAAGCCCTAGGATCACCTGCTAGGCCAGATATAAATGTTTCCAATGAGATAACAAACTCAAGGCAGCCCATCGCCTGTCCAGGTACCCCTGCTTGCCCTTTAGAGGGAAGCACCTCCTCAAGAAACCCAAAGTTCTTTTTGGGAGCAATATCACAAATGGGCCAAACTACCCAGGAACAAATTAGTCCAAAAGGAGCAGCTTGTTTTGCTTTGTTATAAAAATGGCTAAGTGGGGGATATGAACCCTGTCTCCCAGGTCCTAGTCCTGTACTCTAGCCACTAAGCCACAATGGCTCGTCTCTAAAATGGCAGTCGCCACTATCAGGGAAAAACAAACTTGAAGAAAATAAACTTGTTCAGAAACAGCATAGTTAAAGAGCATACACAGAGTGCTCATTGGAGGCACAGAGAGCCTCTGGCTCCACTCTGTCTGCCTAAGATATACATTAGCAACAAGTGAGCCTGCAAACAAACAGATACATTCTTATAGAGAGAATGAGTCACATGTCACAGAAACTTAACAATTTACTGTACTGCTAACTGTAGCAGGCTTAGGCTTCAATGATATGTGCAGGCCGAGCAGGCCTCCCTGCTTCTGCTTTCTGCCTTTTTTGTCTCATTGCAATATTAAAGGTACTCAAAATAGTGCTCCCGCCCAAGGCTAGATTAAAATTTGGCCAACAGCACTGCACACACTCAAAATAAAGCCAACCTATGGGGATACTATAAACGAAAGTGATTCCAGGTAAGCTGGTAACAGCCCTGACTAGCCCCACAATTAAACAGGCGAAAATGGGGAAAACCTTTTTGCAAAAGAAAGCCCCGAATGAGGGCTCTCTCCCTATTGGGAAAAGCAAGCAAAGGAGGATTATGCCCAGGCAGCGCTCAAGGTACAGGGATAATCTTCCCAAAGGGCAGGGTAAGGGGTGGGGTGGGAAATCAAACAGAAAAAAGGGGGGAATTAAATTAATTAAGGGACTAGAGAAGATTAAAAAGAAGGGGAAAATAAAGAAATGTAACCAGACAATGAGACAATGAGAAGATCGCTCCACTGTCCTCCAGACGGTCCAAGTGCTCCAGGTGATCCGTTGCACACAGCAAAGAGAAAGCTCCAGGCTGCGTGCAGAGTATTTAAACATTTTACCCCTCCCACCTAAATTGCAACATAACTTTTACCCCAGCAACCCAGTGAACCACTCACTGCCCCAGGCCATCTTTCGTGACCCTGCCTGGTAACAGAGGGGTGGCTCAGCAGACCCCACCACAACACATGCTCTCCATGAAGGAGAACACGCTTTGTAAGGCATCACCTTTAAGTAGTTCTATAAATTGGAAAATCACGCTGCTTTCAGATAAGGCTTTTAATGTGATCCAACAAAAGATTCCACATGCCTGAAAGTTGTAGGTAATTTAATTTCAAAGATGTAATAACACATTCACATTAAAAATTATAATGGTGGGTTTTAGTGTGCTTGGTGTGTTAAACATAGGAACAGAAGATGGGAGACAGTGATGCTGAGGATGGAAAAAAGGAGAATATATTACCCACCCACCAATCTTTCCTGCTTTTACTCACCTATCTCTGGATACCACCCTCATGTCTCCAGCTTTCAGTGATTGCCTTCCCCCTAAAAAAGACCTAGGGAAGGCAATGTGATTTCCATTTAACCACCTTAAAATTGGTCTGCCTTCACAGGGAGCCACTGTATACCCATCTTTCTGAAATTTGGCAGGCTTCAATCATGCTTGCAGTTAGCATCCAATTGTAGCAGAAAATTGAAAGCTAATCTTTTTAAGAAAACAAAACAAGATTCTCTGTGCAGAACACCATCACCACCACCCTTGCTTGAAGGGATCTACTTAGAATTTGGTAAGCTAGGGAGGGCTCCCTTGCCTACAAATTTCTTCCACTTATGTAACAAGGAAAAATTTAATAGGCATTTTAAAATTCTCTATTATAGTCAATTAGGCCAAACAGAGCTTCAGATCTGGATGTGAATTACAAAATCAGATTGGAACGTAGAACAGAACCAAACAGACTGGGATACTTCCAAATGCTACAGAAGCAAGGTAATTATTGTAGTGGCTTCAGTTCCTTAACCAGGACTGCAGAACACGTTTCACTCAGATGCTGTGATTTGGAGATGGCAAAGGGGTCTGGCACAAAATGGGTGGGGTGTAGGAATTATCTATGCCTATGGTTGACAGGAGTTAACATCAAAATAGACTCCAAGTTAACTGCTCTATGTTGGATATTGTTTCATGTGCGAAATTCATAGGTTTATTAGTTTTTGAACATATTTCTATTTTAAAAAGCGCAACCAGTCTGCATGCAAGTGAGTGGATTCTCTATCTCTCAGCAACTCTCTCCCATTCCTGGCAATGTTTAAAAATAGTTTATCAGTGTGAACCAGGAAATGACCTATCCAGAATGAGTGACCTCTCTAGAACTCATGTATCTGACTCATCCTGCTCCAACCACTATACCACTCACACCCAGCTGCCTTGCCCTCTGCCCCAGTCAGTCAAGATTCTATGCCACTGAGTTAATATGGGACAGAGTGTGAGTTGTTGTTTATCTGCTTATGGATTTTTGCCAAAATGTTTTTCTTTCAATTCCAAGCCTTCGGGTTATCCCATGTGTACTGATAGCCCTGTCTTGTGCACAGGTGGTGCATATTTGATTCCAGTTCCATAAGCACAGGAATACACAAATATGACGATGTTGATCCACATATGCTGGAACAAGAGACTGAAGTTTACATACTCTAGCATTCTGTTTCTAGTGGCAGTCAGCCAGATGCCACAGGCAGGGCATAAAGGTGATGGGTGCCTTCTGTTTTTCTGCAGTAAGTGCCTGCAAATGGACCGTAAAGAAGTTCAAGGTCGTAAGACCTGTCCGTTAGGATGATGTTGCTACAGATAATTAGAGATTTCCTTTTGCTGACTTGTTAACTTTTGTGTCTTGGCTTATATGAATAATTGTTGACCTCGTTAAAAAGAATAACTTGCGGTAATGAAAGGGAAACATCAAACGGTATGTATTTGCTGCCGTTTGATACATTAATTGAGTCATTTTTTGTAACACAACAATTTCCCTTATTTGCTGAAGCCTCAACAGAGTGCATAATTATACCAGAATATAAAATGCTTGAAATCTAAAAATATTTTCTGCCTATGTACCACAGTACTGAAGATTCTCTTTTCTAGATCATTCCCAATACGTATGCTTGACTGAACAGGACTGCAGCTCAGTTTAAAAGGGGTTCTATGAACTAAATATTGCAGCATCCAAAGCTCTCTTTTTCCAACATGAAAATCCGTCATAGCACGAAATATTTTCCAAAAAGTTATTTTTTCTAAGTTAATCTGTAGCAAATATATATTGCATGATACTGTTTGTATTCTTTCCTTTTAAGAAAAATGCACACAAAGCATACTTAGGTTTCTTTGAGGTCTGTTCTGTTGTTTTTTGCAATACAACAAATCTTTCCAGACAGTCCCCCAAAACGACTGTTAGCTGGTGTAAAATTTGAGGCATAATGAAATGTGAAAAACCTGAGCTATGCAACTTCACGAAAGAGTCAATTCACCAAAAACTAGGCATATTTCTTCTTCTTCTTCTTCTTCTTCTTCTTCTTGTTCTTCTTCTTCTTCTTCTTCTTCTCTCTAATTTCTCAATATATGAACTGGGACCAATGAAAATCTGTCTGTATGAATACTAGAAAGTGTTCTAAACCTTTTGTAGTTTACTGATTAACATCTTCATTTTAGCGCTCGCATATCATGAACTAGTATGTCCAATGTCATTCCACACCAGAAATAGAACTAGAACCTATATGTGAAAATATCTAAGTCAATAGACCCTACATATGTGAGCTATCTGTCATGATGAAAGGGCAGACATTTACCACAAGGTGAATACTCATGCATATTGTCCCCTGTTCAAATTAAGCGTTCTGCAAGCTTGAAGAGTGCAAAGAAGTTGCACCATTCCAGTCATTCCAGTGACCCACGTGGCAACCTTAAGGTTAACATGGGTGAAATGGTCCTGAAAATTATATTAAACTGAAAATATTTACTGAATAAAAGTTAAATTCACCATCCCATTTCTATGAAGTACAAATGCCCGAAGCATCTCATTTTACAGACAAGGTCAAGTCTAACAATAACATGAGTTCTTCTTCCCTGAAGTGACTTCTGTAGAGTAGTTATATTATTGTGATAGGAATGGGGAGGGGGAGGACAATCAGAAGAAAGAGGTCTGAGAACTACTGTGTGAAAAAGCTAGCTGGTTCTGTACATAAAGACGACAGGAGTTTCTGTACAAGAAGAAAGTGTTTCTAAGCTAATAATAATAATAATAATAATAATAATAATAAACAACGTTTCCTTCTGAACTATGCTGAGAAGTGGTTTTTGGTGTGCACAGAATACCCACAACTTGAATTTTTATATCTGCCTTGATTTTCGGCTAGCATTAGATGCCTTTCAGAATGCACGCTCTGAAAATGCATTTGTTTAATTTTTCTGCAAAAGACTGCAAATTGCTGAGCCCAGAGTCCCATAGACTTTGCAACATAAAAGGCATCCCTCAGGAAAGGAAATGGAAACCTCACTTGGAACTCCATTTCTGAGATTTGTGTTGGAATGGTGAAACATTGGCTCATTCACCAAAAGAACATGGGATGTGGAATGTGCAGGAGCACTCACCTGACCTCCCGTTGATCACATCACTGTTGCTTACCAGAAAGTGTAAGGCAGGGGCGAGGCAGTGATGTAGCTGGAGTGGTGCAAATGCATTGGTGAAGTCAAACTCAGCATTTGTGCTTGAACCACAGCAACCTTGCCGCCACCTGGTCCCTCTACCTCCCATAAAGCAGCGGCAATACAACCAACCAAACGTCAGGTGATCCTGCTTCTCCATCATGGCACCTGCTAATAGGAATTTGGTGTATTTGTTACAATAGTTCCTGGATGAGTGACATCACAAAATAGAGTCTTTTTTTCTTTCTTTCTGGTGTGGTTTTCATGTTGTCTGAACCCTGTGAATTACATTAAAGCAGGGATGTCCAACAGGTTGATCACGATCTACTGGGAGAGGTTTTGGTAGATTGTTGTCGATCGATGGTTCCCTTTCCTCAGCTAAAAATAGAATTGGGCCTCACCCCGCCCTCCATTGTTTCACACAGAAGAGGGAGCTTTCACCGTGAGGCTGATGGTTTCCTTAGCAATCTTTTGGTGAGTGACTTCTCCCCTTTTCCCCTAAAAAAGCTCATCAACTTTGACCTGAACCCCCACCCCAAAGGGGTAGATCACTCCTAGTTTTTTTATTCTGTGAGTAGACTGCAGTCTCTTAAGAGTTGGCCATCCCTGCATTACAGCTATAACTGAACCATAGCTGTCAACTTACAGATTTGAAAATAAGGGACCAGCAGCCTTGAAAATAAGGGACCAGAGGCCAAAATAACGGTCCTGCAGCCTCACCTGTTCCAGGCACTCCAGTCTTCCTGTCCTGCAGTCTGGTCAAACTCATGCTGGTAGCTTCGAGAACACTGTCCAACCAATTTTGTAACCAGAGGTTCAACTGAATAGAATCTGAATCACATGCACCACAAGGCCTATGCAGCCTCAATTTAAGATGGCTCCCCAGCCTGGCTTTGCACTGCAAAGTTTGCAGCAGCACGTGCAACAAAATGGCATCCAGCATTCAAAAACCCCCTCAGCTTGCATTAACTAGCCACACACAAGGCATGCAAGCTCCACCCCCCAGTCGTTCTTAGACTTCTTATTGGGTGAGCACACAGCCAAGCAACACAGTTGGAGCCTCCCTCCTCCCTGGCCGGCAGGGAGGGAGGGAGAGGAGCTGCTTCCTTTGAAATTTAAGGGACGTCATTTAAGGGACATCATTTAAGGGACATCCATCAATAAGGGACAGCAGCGGGACATGGCACTGTAATAAGGGACTGTCCCTTCAAATAAGGGACACTTGACAGCTATGAACTGAACTATAAATGAGACTTACCACTGAAGGCTGCTTGCTTATATGCAACAACTGATGTGCATCTTACTTGTCTGCTTTATAGTGTTAGCCATTGATAATCTTGTTATTCTGGGGTTAATTTTAATCTGTAAATCCCTTAACAGTCACTGTCTTGAATGCCTGAGAGACAGACTCTTTTTTTTAACCTATGCTGCCAATGAGAATCTGACAGGGTTCTTGACTACAGACTTTACTTTCTTTTTGTTCTGCCAGAGGCAAAGTCTATCTCAGAATTTCTTTTAAAGCCCCTTTCTCCTCTTAGGATTTTGTCTGATTGGGAAAGGTGGGGGGAGGGTTGAATTTGTTGGGCATTATTTTTATTTGTTCAGTATTTGGATGCAAACACACACAGTGTGCAGCAAGTCGAAGAACGATGATTAATGGAAGTCCTGTATGTATGTTTACTACTGTGTATTAGACTGAAATTTCTTCTACTGTGTGTGTGTTGCTTTCTTTTTTTATTTCACATTTTAGAGTTAAAAAAAGAAATCCCAATTATGAACTAGATGTTTTGAAAACTGGGAGGAGTTTTCTTCAGAAACTGCCTTTGGGCACAATCCACTGAGACTTTATTTTGCACACATAAATGAATGGGGCTTGCAATGAAGAGAGAGTTCCCCAGGGTGCTGTGCTTCATGCCTCCTTAAGAAGGCCTGCATCATAATTTGAAAAATGTGGTAATGCATTGTTAAAAGCTACAGTGTAGCAGTCTGAGGATGAAAGCACTGCAGGTGTACAGCTTAATAGGGCTTAATTAAGTACCAGATGAATATAAATAAGAAGCACAGATTGTACGCATTGACTCTTCAGGCAGGTAAGAAAATGCTGAGTCTTGGATCTTGAAATAAAGACAACTGGTGCCATATTTTACATGATCCTGTGTAAGTAACAAGTAAAAGGTATTTTATGCTAAACAATGAAGCAGAAAGGGGCAAATGAAAGAGATATCACCTGGTTTAGCCAACCAGTCAAAGCCGTTTCCTGGGGTGTGGCTGCTGTTGCATGTTGATAGCTTATAGGACCCACAGGTGAGAGCTGAGTGCAGGGTGGAGGCAGACAAACTACCCCAGAAGGAGCATGGCATGTCCCCCACCAGAGGTACAATCCCTCCTCTAACACCCTACAATCCAAACAGATAGTAAAATTGTATAATTATAAAACAGAGTCCAAGCCTCCGACACTGAGAGTTAATATGTAATTAAGCCAGGATTCCATCACCAACGCAAAACCTGAAGAGAGGGTTCAAGGAAGGTAAATTTAATTACTGATTTCAATAGAGCAATACTGGAAACATACTGCTACTATGGGATAAGCTACTAGACAATATGCCATGCCTAAAAATTAGCAGTTGTGTGAATGGACTTTAAAAGTAAATAGCAAGGACAATGGGGAAGTACAGGCAATACTGGGAAGATGATGAGAGAGTATGGGTCTTTGCCTCCAGCTGAGATCTCATTCCATATTGGGATCCCCATACCGGCTATTTGCATTTGAAGAAAAGTACCCATTTACACCAATGGAAGCTTTTTCTTCCGATGCAAATTACATGCAAAGGGGATTGAAATCTTGATCAGGATTACAGTGGGAACAAAGAGTTAACCCCCCTACCCATCTTTGCCATTGGACTCCAACATACCTGCTGCTTACTTTTTTAAAAACAAAACAAAAAACCATTCAGTTGCTAACTGCACGAATACTGTCTCATCCACATTGGCCCTAAATACAAGCTATTTTTGACATTTCTTTTTTAAATAGATGCCTTGTTTCACCATAAAAGTGTGCACCCTTCTTGGATGGTTAGCATTCTGTTCAGGGAGGATCGGCAAAGCAATGAACAATTCTTAGTAAACGGGAAGGCTCTGAGGCTCTGACTGTGAGCTAGGGCCCTGTTGGACACATAAGTGGAAGGCAGAGTTTGTGTAGAAGTAGTTCATCTCAACATTTTTTGCCCTAAGCTTCCTGAAGAATGTATAAATCTTCGGGATGTAAATGTGCTGAAGTTACAGCACTGTGTAACAACACTAGCTGGTCTACATATAAAATAAGAAACAGAACTACATACAGATCTCTGCTTCCTTCAGCCATCTGGCCAGAGAGACAGGTTCACAGACGTTCACATATTTTGGCAGACACAATGACCAACTCTGACTGCCTGACACTCCACCACATCTCTCTTTCTCCAGACATGTCCTGATAAAGACAACTGTTGCTGGGGAGAATTCCCATTGCTAAGCAGGTGTTTTAGGTGTGCCTCGAGGTCGTGTTTCAAGGCTCATTGCAAGTTTATTTTGGCAATACACCAACATTATGGTTTGGGGCGGGGAGAGTATTGTTTCCTGCTTGGCAGGGGGTTGGACTCGATGGCCCTTGTGGTATCTTCCAACTCTATGATTCTATGATTCTATGAGTATGAGAAAGCTAAGGCACCACTCCAAGGATGGCCACCTTGTCAAAACAGAACCACCTGGGATGTACTCTGCCCTGTACTCTGCCAAAGGAACCTGGTCATCAAACTCCATATTGACTGTAGGCTTCAGACAGTGGGTTGTCCAGTGCTGCCTGTGACTTTCTGTATGCAATTGTACCATTGAGCCAAGGTCACTCCCCCTAATGGTGGAGTTGGGTAATCTCTGCCATCACCCTTGACCATTGGAAAAACTGCCTTGAAACTTGAGTGCAGCAACATCTGGAGGACCACAGGTTTCCTACCTTTGCTGTAAGGGAAGGAGAGACTAAATGGGTGTTCCAGGACAGACAGCATTTGTCATTTAGGGTTCATAGAGAGAGGGGTGGCATTTGTACACACCCTCAGAGCTCAATTTCCATTGCAAAAAAAAAGTGTTTCACTGTAAGATCTGGCAGTTCTAAGTGAACACTTATAAAACAAACTGATACCTAAGGGATAATAAAAGTAATGCATTATGGGATCTGTAGCACTTATCCCTTTCTTAATATATACTTAAGAGTATTGTTAGGAAATTATCCCAGTCTAATTCCTATCCTTTAGTGATTTGGTTCGACTGTTTGGTGATGTGTTAATGACAGGTATTATAATCTGACAGCATTGGTATGCAACAGAAACTAGCTCAATAGGACAAGTCATTTATCCAGAATGCAAGCAAAGGAAGTTTGAGAGTATGTCATAGAACACCCCTGAACACTGACTGCCTTTTAAGTGGCAGTGATGAAGGAACCCACTTTAGCATAAGATCGCTATCCAAAGTTTATAATAGAAATTAAAATGTGTATAGAGATTTAAGGTAGGTTTGATCAACAGCTGCTAGAGAGAAATTGTGGGTTTTCCCCCCTGAATGCATTTTTACAAAACACACAATTAGTATAATTGGTATGAACATGATACATTTCCATTCAAAGATTAAGTTTTAGACTCATACTTTTTAGACTCAAACTCAAAAGATATACTTGGCAAAATTACATGTTATGATGTCTTGTCAAAAACAAACTTTATAGCTGGAAAATATATTAATATTGATTTTTTTAGTTGTTGCACCTGTATCTGCCTTTTCTTTTGGTAAGCTGAGAGTGGCTTAGATGTGTCTCCTGGATTGTCCTTGAAGACATAATACAGCCATAGTTATGATGAAAAACATGCAGTCAAATCATAGTTTGACTGTCCTGTCCCGCTGTCCTGCCTCCTGATGAATACATACAGAAACATAGTCTTATTTGGAACTGAGGCAAGTAATGGTACAGGCTTAACAACAGGCACAGTGGTCAGAGGTCACAATTCAGGAAGTCAGGTGCATGGCGAGATGTTCAGAACTGGATGGAAGTGATGAAAATGTCCCAATAAGTTTCCCCATCTCTCCTGCCAAGCTTTTAAAGATGGGACATAGTGTACTCACTTGTGATATTCTTTTGCTTTGTGGGAATATTTGGATTGCAAGCACACACTTTGTTGGGGTGGGTAGGTCTGCTCTCATCTAAAGGTGGCACCTGGTTCTAGGTAACATGAATGTACCCTCCTGCCCAGGCTCCTGTTCAATTGCTGTTGCCTCTTTTTCCAGCTTTTACTGTAGCTTCCTCCTCTGCAGGAAGAACAGAAGGGACAGCCAGCATCTCTGCTCCCTCTTCCAATACAACTGAAGTTGGGTTGGAAAGGGGAGATCCTCCTTGCTCCAATCCAGGTTTTCCCAGTTCCTCCCATTTCTTCCTCCTCCACCTTCTCTGTCTGAGCCTGCCAACTCAAGCTTGATTCCATGAGTGCTCAGGGCTCATGTCATCTACATCTCTCAAGCAGTCACTGACCAGAATGAGACCTGCTTACAGTAAATTGAACAATGGATCAGAATCATGTGCTCTGAGGTCATTGGATCCACCCATCCGCAGGTGAGGGCAATGTGCTTTTAGCTTCAGAGGAACCCATGATGTCCGTGTGAGACCACTGATCACCTTCTGAAGCTGAGTATTTCAGATTTAGCCTCCGACTAAATGTAGAAACTGTAAATGCTAAGACTGTAGTCATCTTACTGGAATAAAAAACCCCACATGGTTATTTTAAAAGATAGATATCTACTCTTCTCCTGGTGGTGTAATGATATGAAGGATCTAATGCACAAATGCATATCCTTGATTTTGACCTTTTCAGAATCTACAGCAAAATACAGGAACCCAATGCAGTCTTCTTCTTACTTAAAGTTGAGTTTTGAACAGTGATACATTTTATTGCATCAGTATTCATTCCACTTTCTCCCTGAATCTAACCACAAGGTATTATTCTAAACACCACTTTAAGCAGTGTATGACATCATCCACATGAGGCTTAACTGTTACTTAAATAATTATTAGTGGAATCATTAATTATTAAGAAGTTAAGTGATTAGTACGGGAATGTCCTCAGAAACTGGGGGGGGGGGGAGGTCACCAAAGCATTTTGTTTTGACCTGCTTGTGTCATAAGGATGAATGACATACAACACACAGTGCAGGAATGTGAGTGTGTGGAGGGAGGAGAAATATTGCAGCCGACATAAGAGAGAGAAGAGAATGATGATTTGTCATGTACAGAAGGACTGCAGGGTACATGACAGAGAAGTGACGCAGTGTCCCCTGATGTAGAGAGAGAAAAATTGTGGCAGTGTCACTGACATGGAAGATTAAAATGTTTAAATGCTGTGGAAGGAGGACTGGGGCTCACCTATTTAGATGAGTGATCGGAGTGGAAAGTAATGATTAACACAACATTTCGCCTAATGGCTGTTCTTTCAAATTGCACTTCTCCTGGAAGTAGAAGCCCTATTTTAAAACAATTGCCACCACCAGCAGTCTTGTAAAAAGGTAAAAATAATGTTTACTCACTTGGAAGATTTGTTTAAGAGTAACAGATACAGCAGCTTTGTTCAGGCAGGCTTAACATGGTAATTCAGTTACAAAGGCATACTCTAGTCCAGGCATCCCCAAACTTGGCCCTCCAGATGTTTTGGGACTACAGTTCACATCATCCCTGACCACTGGTCCTGTTAGCTAGGGATGATGGGAGTTGTAGTCCCAAAATATCTGGAGGGAAGAGTTTGGGGATGCCTGCTCTAGTCTAATTTAAAATGGTGTCTTGGCATTGTAGCTCAGACACAGCAAATGTTCTCACATCGCTGGCTTGATGGGAAGTGACAAAAAAAGGAGGAAGTGCCCTGACAGTGGGAGAATATAAATAGCTACATCCTCCCACTGCCAGGGCACAGTGACAGTGCCTCTCACAGAGTCCTATCTAGCAAACTTACGTGAAAACCCTGTGAGCTTCAGCTCCCTTCATGTGCCTATCTAGCAAAACATGAATTGTTGGTTTGACTGCATTGTTAATATCCCCCCGGTTTTCATCTTAATGTGCACATTAAGATGCACAGTATGTATTAAGCTTTAGTAAAAAATAAATAAATTGCCTTTTCCTATAAGGAGCCTTGTATACCCTTCAAAGAATGGAGATTAAATTTTATCAAAGTGAGGATCCTGTTTCAGGAGTCCTAGCCCTCTCTACAGTGGGTTTCTCTAATGTGCTTGGCACTGTTAAGGAACCTTGTGATTGAAAGAGAGATGCAAAATTTCATTTATTTTTGTAGGTCCTATTTTGTGTGTGTGTGTGTGTGTGTGTGTGTGTGTAGTTCTGGCAAGGTATTGACCAGGCTAGCATTACTCCGGAATGAGCACTATAACAGGAGCTCAGACTATCTATCTGAGAATAAACAGAAGGCTGCACATTATCTGAGCGCCTTGCCATGTCCCTGAAGTGGTGTTGTGATGATGTTTAAATGCTTGTCATGATCTGTTCCTTTTATTTGTGGGTGGAGATGACCATCAAGTGAACATAAAGGAGGCTATGATCCTTATAAAATGACACGTAATTTCCAAATTGGAAGAAGCTTAACAGTTGGAGTGCTCAGAGTAACTTTGCCAAGCTGCTTACAAATAGCAGAAGCAGCATATGCTGAGCTTTTGCATATATAAATGAACAGTATTCAGCAGCCTCCTACTTCAGAGAAGTGTTTGAGACTTACCATCTTGTATATGTATCTTCTTGACTCATTACAACTTATTAGCCATCCATGCATTTTTTAAAGCTTTTCCTCTTGACATCAGTGTATATGCAATTAAGAAGAATGTAATAAGAAATAGTTAGAGGCACCCTATCCCCACATCTCCCATGCTATGGCAGATATTGGTTGCAGTTCACGATTTGTGATAGCTTAATTTAGCAAGAAGATTCTGACAATGAAGCAAGTGAAGAAGTGTTCATCCTGCTCACCAAAGTGGCGATCTGAGCGGGCCACACTTATCTGATGTACATCATAGGGCGATCCTTGACATGGGATCAACCCCCACAAATGAACAACCAGCAGGCGGGTTGAGTGATTCAGGATACTCACCCTGTGCCTACGCCAAAGCCTACTGACACCTGTAATCAATAAAGTGATGGCCTGTTTCGATCTCAAGATGCTGTCCTGTAGCTTTTACTTCTTTCTCCACCCGCAGCCTACATCAGCGATGTGCTTAGTGTGCCTGAACATGCAACTGAGACTTTCTCACACCATGTCACATTTTTCCCAGTGTTTTCTGGGAAACTACAAGCAATAAGAATTTAGTACCTTGACCTTTCCCACATTGACTCATTTTATCTGAATAGAGGTAACTGAATAGATTTGATTTTAAGATTTGATTTGGTAATTCCATTTGAAATACATTACACCACATGTTGATGTAAGTGATAACCTGGTAGGAAAGAAAGCAGGGTTCAAAGCATCTTGCTTTAATGGAAATATTCCTGGGCTTTTTTTCAGTTCTGAATGAAACCTAATTGGAGAACTCAATTTGCATTTAAGTTTCCCCCAGCTGTTTTCTGCTGTGGCTAACAAATCTACACTTTGGTAAAACCATTAGGTTACTCAAAATAATGCAGCTAATAATAGACTGGCGATATTTTAGCATTCCCCACACCACTTATTACATATACAGTGGTACCTCTAGTTAGGGATGCGGGTGGCGCTGTGGGTTAAACCACAGAGCCTAGGGCTTGCCGATCAGAAGGTCGGCAGTTCGAATCCCCGCGACAGGTTGAGCTCCCTGCTCCTGCCAACCTAGCAGTTCGAAAGCACGTCAAAGTGCAAGTAGATAAATAGTGCACTACGTCAAAGTGCAAGCGGGAAGGTAAACGGCATTTCCGTGCGGTGCTCTGGTTCGCCAGAAGTGGCTTAGTCATGCTGGCCACATGACCCGGAAGCTGTATGGCCAATAAAGGGAGATGAGTGGCGCAACCCCAGAGTCGGTCATGACTGGACCTAATGGTCATGGGTACCTTTACCTTTACCTCTAGTTACGAACTTAATTCATTCTGGAGGTCTGTTCTTAACCTGAATCTGTTCTTAACTAGAGGTATGCTAATGGGGCCTTTTGCTGCTGCTGTGCCGCCGGTACACGATTTCCGTTCTCATCCTGGGACAAAGTTTACAACTCGAGGTAACTCTTCCAGGTTAGCGGAGTTTGTAACCTGAAGCGTTTGTAACCTGAGGTGTTTGTAACTCGAGGTACCACGGTATCTCCTTCGAACTAATGAAACCTGTGATAAATAGTACCCATTTATAATTCAGAGAAAGAAATATTCTTTCTATTTTAGATCGGTGTTTAGGGTCCAGCTTTCCAGATCCAATGGACAATTATAAAAAAAATTGTGCATATTGCTTTGAAAATTCAAAAATTAAAACTTGTATATGAGTGTGACTAGAGAATGATCATTTGAATTCATTGTGGATGAAGCGATATCTCCAGCTTCACATTTTCAAAAATAAAAGGCCCATACAGTGGTACCTTAGGTTACAGACGCTTCAGGTTACAGACTCCGCTAACCCAGAAATAGTACCTCGGGTTAAGAACTTTGCTTCAGGATGATAACAGAAATTGCACGGCAGCAGCAGGAGGCCCCATTAGCTAAAGTGGTACCTCAGGTTAAGAACAGTTTCAGGTTAAGAATGGACCTCCAGAACGAATTAAGTTCTTAACTTGAGGTACCACTGTACAAGAAAAATACTCCATTAACGTCTTCATTTGAGATAGAAAGAAACAGTGATTATAGGAATTGCTTTAACTGCACAAAACTGTGTTTCACATCCTTCCAAACAATGGTTTCATCAACAAACAATTGAGATGACACCATCAAATAAATCAGAGGAATGTCGCAAGGCAAGATATAGCATTGCAGTAACGCTGGCACATAGGTAGATATCCTGCATGTATTGAGTATTTAGGATATAAACCTATTTCAGTATCACTATAAATACATCAAAGCTTTAAAATGCTGTTATTGGATATAACTATTAGAGAAAAAGGTATCCTTTTTAGAAACCTGTAGAAAATTCTGTATTATAGAGCTCTTGGATCTTTTCGGTTTTAGTTTTTCTCACCTTGGGGTAAGTATTTTAAGCAGGGAGATGAAATAGGTAGTGATGTAATGTAAAGCATAAGCCTAAGATTTCATTCTGCTCCTTTCTGAAAGATATCCCTAGAATACTATGATTACGCACTTTTCTGCCTCGAAACACATCTGGCAAAGTATGAGTAGTAAAAAACATCCATGGGAACAAACTGTCCATGGATATCTAAAAATTGAATTACCCATTTTCATGAATATTTGATCTGCTTATTACCTGCAAAATATTCCAGATTGGATGCCCATAATTTGAGTTTATTAAAGTGCTTGAGGCAAGGTTTTGTGTGACAGGTAGACTGCAGTTCTGCGAAAGAGGAATTGTGCAGTATATTAAATTTAACTGAGTAGGCAGATAGTATGAGGATATAGACTCTTATGGTGTATTATTAGAACATTAATATTTTCATTAATGTACCAGAAATACATAATTTCTGATTTACCATTTTTCAGTGTGCGTACGCTGTAAGGGTTAGACCCAAAGGCAGCTATGCATTTTCAGGCACAATGATGGATATATATATATATATTTGTAGTCAATTACTGAAGCCTTCCCACACTTTTAAATGAGGAACATATATTCTACAATCTTAGTAGAAAGACATAAATAAGAGGAGCTTTCTGCTCATAAACTTAGAACTAGCAAACAGATTGTATAGGTCTGTTGGGAAAGAAATCACTTCCCGGCATAAATGAAATAAATTTAAATTAATTTGGAAAAATCGTTTTATAGCTAAGCCTACCTGGATAGCTCAGTTGGTTAAAGTGTAGCGCTGATAATGCACTACATTGCAGGTTCGATCCCACAGCTGCATATTCCTGCATTGCAGGCGGTTGGACTAAATGATCCTTAGGATCTCTTCCAACTTTACAATTCTATGATTCTAATATTTAATCTGAAGTGTTTCCCACTGTGTTCAATTTGGCTTATTCCCAGGAATGCAGCCATGTGTGTGTGTGTGTTGTATTTTAAATCCTTCATTTTAGTCATTTGGGTTTTATTAACCCCAACAGAAAAAAGGAGACAAAATCATACATTGCTTATTTGTAAACAAATATTCTTCAAACTGTGTCTTACAAGACTTCCACCTTAATAAGCACTTAATAAGAGGATTTGGGGGCAAAAATGAAGCTGATTCCTAGAAGGTGTTTTTTTCTGGATTTCAATTTTATTTTACTCATCAGTATCTATGAGAAGGAGGAGCTGCTGGTGTTGATAAATGGCGTGAGAGCTTAAAAGCACGTTGGTCACTGAGCAGTGCAATAGAAATTAATTGTGCTCATCCACTTCCATATATGCTAAACTGAAAAACAACGGCTATATTCTCTCCAGCTAGCTAATTTCCCTGTTTCCTCTCATTTATAATCTTAGACTGAGGAAGCATCTCAATTTTTTTCAGAATTATTTTGCAGTTACTAAGGGCACACATGGGCTCCAAGATTTGCTCTGTATCTGTATGTTTTTTAAAAAAATTCTGATCTGTTTCCGAATCACTGTGTGTCCTCTCTTCCTCAATCTGTAATTTGGCTCCTACAGTTTGTGTCTTGAGGCCCCAAGACCCACCACCAAAATAAATACACACGGACACTTATATTAGTTTAAGTTTTTGGGCAAATTTTGGCCACAACTTTATTGAAATAGAATCACGTGAGCGGTATTGGCTTAGGCATTGACTCCCCACTATAACTGACTCCACCTCTCAGGGTGATTGTCCAACGTGGTAAACCAAACGAGGGAGCAAGGTCAATGAGAACCAACCTAAGCTCACCCCGGGGTTCCTGTGGTCCTGGCATGGCCCTAGCCCCTCAAGCAGACTTCAGACGAGATCCAGGACCCCCAGGTTCCTTTAACGGAATACCCAGTTCCTGGAGGGGCAGGTGATGGCCGCACCTCCCCTCCCCACAATCCAACTGAGCCAATGCCTAACCGCCACCTTACAAGTTGTGACGATTTGCTAAGGGGTAGGTGAGAACCAAATGGCTAAAGCCAATCTGCCAAATGGAAAAAAATTCCTACCCAGCCCCTGTTCCAAAACAGGGGACCCAAACCAAAGCAAGGCCAAGCAACTCTACCTAAACTAGGGAGGGTGGCCAGGTGTTCAGCAGTGCAAAGCTAGTGCCCCACTTGCATCACGCTGCTGTTTTTAAAGCCCCTGGGATCACGCCACCTACTGGCTATTGGCTAAAACCGCCTGGCGTGATCTCAGGGGAATGGCCAGGACTTCCTGCTCCTTTCTTCCACCCCCCCCCCATTTTAACCCTGTCAGGAGAGCTCTTGGGTCCTGAGCACAACCAGGACCCTCTGTTATGAGGATCCCATATATAAAACAAAGCTCTGTGTTCTTCCTATTCATTATAATGAGGAATCAAAAAATGGCTCTAACGTTTTCTCCTTATGGCCAAAGTGGATAGAATTTTCAGCTATTCTGACAGCGCAGGTAAATTTCAGGCAAATAGGTCCAGGGGCTGTTTGTGGGGGTAAGTAAAAGAGATTCACTTTCCTCTTATACGGAAGGAGCAATGACTTGGCTCTTCCTTGAACGGCAGGGTTGCTGCTGCTGATTTCTCTCTTCTTTTTCCTTACCTTAAAATAATTAATACACGGCTAACTAGTGTGTATCAATTATTCCTTGAACATTTTCTTAAAACTTTGCAGCTTTCTATTCCAGGGTTTTGTTTCTTGTTCCTGGGGAGGGGGTGGTCTCTTTCTCTTTCTACTGCAAAACATTTAACATGTGTGCTAATGGTTTGTATTCTGGCTTGCACATTTTAGAAACTTTGCGGGTTCGCACCAGCCTTAGCTTCCCAATAGCACTAAAGAAGTTGGAAACAACTCTCTACTAGCTCTTATTGATTATCAGTGTGTTTCCAGGTCCAGTTTATCGGAGAGTGTGCAACATTATTAATAAACATAAACAAAAGTGAATATTTTTAACCATTCCAATATCATAATGAAAAGCACACAGCAGCAGTACCCTCCTCAAACCTGACAGAATTTGTCTCATCAGAAGGGCCTACGAAATCTGAAATTTTCATCCAATTATGCCAGTTTCTTCTATATAACCTTTTAAAGGTGCCCAGCACAACCTCCCGCTGCCCTGAACTGAACCTATCTGTCTATAATTTGCCAGCTTTATCTGCTCAGCTTTATCTTCTTCAATATTTCAGACACGGTCCACCTTGACTGTATGCTGCCTCTTGATTAGTTCATGACTTGCAGTCTATGAGTCTTTCCTAAATTATAGTCAATAACCTTTCTCAGAAGTATTCCCTCTTCTCACTTTTCTGCCACTTCTGCCTCCTCCCTGCCATTTTCAGGCTTCCACTAATCTCTCTGTCTTTGGTTCCTCGTTTGTCATAATCTCTTAACAAACTATTCAACTCTTCAGACCCTGCCCTGACTCACTGCTTCCATTCCACATCTCCATTCATGCTTTCCAGTAGAGGAATAGCTCTGGAGAACAAAAGGGCAGGCAGATTTTGTCCATTATAAACGTGTCTCTTCCTCCTCTTCTTCTGCCTGATTAAGCAATCAGTCCTAGCACCTCCCCCTGTTCAAACCAGATATAAGAATTAGGAATCCTCAGGGCTTCTTCTCTTTCTCTGCTGCCCTGCTAAGCCCTAACTCTTCCTCCTTTTCACGCTTCCTCCTTCACTGTAAAGACTAACATTGTCCACATTAGTGCTATGGCCCATTCCTTCCTCTTCTAGGTCTTCTTCCTTCTATAATTCTCAGCCCTTCCCCCCCATATCATTATTACAGAATGCTTTCCCCAGAGAGATATGCCTAGCACTAAATCATACATTTTTAGATGCCAGGTATAAATATTTATGGGACGCGGGTGGCGCTGTGGGTAAAACCTCAGCGCCTAGGACTTGCCGATCGAAATGTCGGCGGTTCGAATCCCCGCGGCGGGGTGCGCTCCCGCTGCTCGGTCCCAGCGCCTGCCAACCTAGCAGTTCGAAAGCACCCTCGGGTGCAAGTAGATAAATAGGGACCGCTTACCAGCGGGAAGGTAAATGGCGTTCCGTGTGCTGCGCTGGCTCGCCAGATGCAGCTTGTCACGCTGGCCACGTGACCCGGAAGTGTCTGTGGACAGCGCTGGCCCCTGGCCTCTTAAGTGAGATGGGCGCACAACCCCAGAGTCTGTCAAGACTGGCCCGTACGGGCAGGGGTACCTTTACCTTTTATAAATATTTATGCATGTGTTTTTAAATATTTAACATTCACTAACTTTGCTGTTTTTAGTTGCTTTTTTGTTTTGTTTTGTATCCTGCCATTTTAATATTGTTTATGTACTTTTCCATTATTTAATTGTGATTTTGTGTTTGTAAGCAGATTTGGTATGCATATATGAAAAGTTTTGGAAAAAAATTATTTGATAAGGAGGCTGTTATCTAATTCTCTGCCTTCCCATCTAATCTCCTTCTCATCCCCCCCATTAGTTCCTTCACCACTCCAGCAACTAATCATTCTCTGCGGAACCCTTCACTATTATATTCAAAATTTTAAGCATACCATAGTTTTCCCATTCTTTTATTTTTAAAAGAATCCCTTGAATTAGTAGTGCTTTCAATTTCACTTTTTCCATTTTGCTCTGAATTCCTCAACAGGTGTCAGCAACCTTTTTCAGCCGTGTGCTCGTCCACCATCCCTCAGACCATACGGGGTGGGGAGGGGCACCGGACTATATTTTGAAGAAAAAAATGAACAAATTGCTATGCCCCACACATAACCCAGAGATGCATTTTAAATAAAAGGAGACATTCTACTCATGTAAAAACACCAGGCAGGCCCCACAAATAACCCAGAGATGCATTTAATAAAAGGAGACATTCTACTCATGTAAAAACACCAGGCAGGCCCCACAAATAACCCAGAGATGCATTTTAAATAAAAGGAGACATTCTACTCATGTAAAAACACACTGATTCTCGGACTGTCTGCCGGCCGGATTGAGAAGGCCACATCCGGCCCACAGACCTTAGGTTGCCTACCCCTGGCTCAGACTCTCCCACATAATCTGGCTTCCAGATTCATCACTGTATTGAAACTTACCTCTTCAAACAGCTAACAATCTCTTCACTGCCAAATCCAAATGTTTCTACTTTGTCCTCAATATTCTTGACCTCACTGCTGCAGTTGATCTCTTTTATCTCAGTGCTTTTTTAAATACACTTTATCACTCTTTCCTATTGGGTCCCTGCCTAGGTTTAGCTCACTTCATGCCCTACCTTTCTATGAATCTGTCACAGAACAAACCAATCTACTGCAATATGTCTAACGGTTCATTCAAAGTTTCCAAAAGTGTGTTTTTTTTCTTTTGGAGTCAGGCAGACATTATTTCTTCTTCTCTACACACCACACCTAAAAAGTTGTATAATGTCCACTCAAGTTCACTGTCCAAGGATGGGATTTTGCAAAAGCACTATTTAAAAAGACTCAGATATTTCATATAATTGTCAAAGGTTTGTTCACACCACAGCTTCCTGATGTTTAGGCTGTGTACACATTACTGACTCAAAACACAGCTAGGTTGCTGTTTTTTCTCAATTCAGATTGAAGCTGGTTTGGAGAAAAACCACATGAAAACTCTGTATTTCATAAACTACAGAGTAGAAAAAAAACTGTGACTACCTTTGTGTGTACACCACTTCTCGAAACAGCACTGGGAGCACACTAGATATGCAGGTTTGGTGCGCTCCAATATTGATTCATAGAACCAGTACCACCTTTGCATATGATCATCTGCTATTTTATAACCAAGTGAGATAAAGAGTGTACAATCATTTTGTGGTGATGTTTCATTCTACCTTTAAGTGGTTTTCTTTATTGTGTTTCCTCAAAGGTTTGAACAATTATTCTTTGAACTTAGTAAGGCACATCCCCAAATTATGAGTAGCAGCTTCAGGTTCTACTTTTAACTCTTCAATTTTTGTCTGTTAGAGCTAAAAGAGTTAAAAACAAAGTTGAGTGTAACCTACCTAAATGCACAGTATATTGCCGTGTTTCATGAAAAGAAGTAAAATTGCTAATTCTTATGCTGAATTAGTTGATGTTGGAAGTCTTATTTTTACTTCCATCTTTAAGAAATTTGAAGCGGTGTCACTGGGTTATACCCAACGAATACTCAGGGTAGACCAACAGAAATCAATGAACTTAAATGGGGCTACTTTGAATTTGACTATAACTGAATTTCACCTACTGAAACTTTGTTGTTGTTGTTGTTTAGTCGTGTCCGACTCTTCGTGACCCCATGGACCAGAGCACGCCAGGCACAGAGCACGCTCCTAAGGGGAAAAAAGAGGAGACTTAAACCAAAAAAATGTATTTTTGTAATATATATTAAAATTCTGTGTTATGAAATTTTTTAAGAATGATAAGCAAAAAGAAAGACAACCTAATGAAAACAATACATCACATGTAGACTAATTGTAGTTACAGTGTCTAAGTACTTTTTGTCCACTCCAGAATGACATCTGAGGTTGATGTGGTCTAGGAACAAAGGGCTCACCCTTCAGGTGGGAGACACCGTGAATTAGAAGTAATTCATCAATCAAGTCTAGCAATCATGCTCCATCCCACAAGTATATCATCTCTCTCTAAAGAGGGTTTCCAATATTGTTCAGGTTTGAAGTGAGCTGCAACTACGAAAAAGATCACTAGGTCTATATATGAAGATTTTAATACTCATTGGCAAATAACATTAACAGCACTAACATAAAGACCACCAAGAAATCCTTATGGGTGCTATCATCAGATGAAGCTCAATTATTCATTAAATAATAGTGAAAGTAGTAATAAACTCAAAACTTCGCACATATCTGAAAAACTGAACATATTCCACACATAATTGTATTGCAGCAAAAGATAATACACCACACTGTCCTAATCCATGGTGTACATGAAACATTAAGATTCAGACTCAAAAAACAGATAAATGTAATCTGCCACAAATAAGTTGTTATGTTAACCATACAAAGCTGTTTAAGTCAACTGTCCTTTGCTCCCTCGCTTCCTTCCTCCACCTTGTAAAAAAAAAAAGTTTGCTTTTCACGAAGAATAATGTTTGTACAAGACAGAGGTCTTGCAATTTCATTGCTTCAATTTGATACAAAATTTGATGTTGATAAGGAACACAAAATAAAAAGTATCACCGAAACATTGTACAATCTACATTACAATCTGTAGCTACAATCCTGAATTCTGCAGTATTTATACATCATTTTTATTGATATATCTATATGTATATATTTCTTATACAACAGCACAGACTAGTGGTTGTTCAGCTATAGCAAGCATATGCTTTCATCTATTATCCTTGATGTGAAAGACATATGGAAAGTTTACTAAAAATGGTATTACCCTTTAAGATTTAAATTGAAAGGATGTAGAAAGAATTCTAGCAGCTGCAACTGTTCAGCAGCATGTCACACTGTGAGTCATGTAATGTATTCTGAAGTCTACTATATAAATTACAAAGGTAACCTTGTTTTAGACCACAGTAAAATAAAATAAAAATCCAAAATCCAAATTAGGGCAATACCTTTCTTAGGCTAACCAAACTGTTTACAAAATAGTATGAGAGCTTTCAAGTCAAGATGATCTAAGGGTCCCTGGCTGTTGGTCCACAGACCATTAGTGGTCTGGGAGCTTCATTCAGGTGGTCCACAGCATTTTAATTGTGTTTCATTGCTTCTTTTTATTTCTTACCTGTTACGTTTAATTTTACTGCAATTCAGATTTTATGAACTGAAGTGCAATGTATATGAGACAAAAGAAGCAATATAAATATAACTAAAAGCAGTATGTCATTTAGGACAGTGCATTACAATGGCTACAACAGGCATAATGAACATTAAGTTGTGTGCCAAGACTCTCAGGAGTTTCCAAGTGGTCCATAGGGCAAAATGGTTTGGAACCACTGGTCTAGGCTGATGAAGAACTTTGGATAATACAAAAGCTTTCACACTATTTTGTGACATTTTGCATGAGGTTGCCCTGATAAAGCGAGCTAGCAATTTTTGCAATATAACACGACCTGTAGTTGTTTTCCTTTTCCTTTTGTGTGAGTGAGCGATTTTTTTTTTTAAAAACTGTTAAATCCCTAAATGAATTAGGAACAGAGCATTGCAATAATCATTTTCATCAACATGAGCCTGCTTGGTAATTTTGTTTGGTTTCTAAGGGCCTTGTCCATGTCCTGAAGTCAGAATATGTGTGACCAGTAGGTATAAGAAAGAGGAAATTTTCAGTTGTGGCTCCCCAAAACTAGAACTGTCTCTAGAGAGACACACCTTGCTCCATCCCTGGTCATTTTTATGAGTGCAGTGAAAGCTGTATTGCTGAAGCAGTCGTTCTGAGGATATTCTTCTCCATAACTAGCTTTTATTGATAATGTCTGCTTTTAAAAGCTGTTTTTTATATCTATATCTATTTCTATAGAATATTTTTTCTGTTATTCATTATTGGCTGTTCTATTTTACAATCTTCCTTGATTATGTTTTATTTAGAAAGGTGGGCTAAAATACTGGAAGAAATAAATGTATATAAAATGTATATAAAATCATGTATCTAATCACTATACTTTTAATGATAGCAGCTAAATGAAATTGTGTCTCATTAGAGTATAATAGAACATTTTACCACTAATTGTAAATTATTCAGTAATTGGTAAAGATGCGCCTTGTAATTTTTTTAATTAACATGAGTAAAGTAATGATAATTAAAAAGCCAAATAGTAACTGTGAATACTCCCTGTAATACCATGATCCCAATACTGATCCTGTAACTATCTAAAAGCACTTCAGAACAATATATACTGGCTCCCAGTATGTTTCTGAGCACAATTCAAAGTGTTGGTGCTGACCTTTAAAGCCCTAAATGGCCTTGGCCCAGTATACCTGAAGGAGCATCTCCACTCCCATCTTTCAGCCCTGACACTGAGGTCCAGCTCTGAGGGCCTTCTGGCAGTTCCCTCCCTGCGAGAAGTGAGGCTACAGGGAACCAGGCAGAGGGCCTTCTCGGTAGTGGTGCCCACCCTGTGGCACACCCTCCCATCAGATGTTCAAGGACATAACTATCTATTACAATACTTTTTTTTCTATTACAAGACTTCTGAAGGCAGCCCTGTATAGGGAAGTTTTTGATGTTTGATGTTTTACTGTGCTTAATGTTTTAATTTGTTGGAAGCCACCCAAAGTAGTTTGGGAAACCCAGTCAGATTGGGCATATAAATAAATAAATAAATATGTTGTTGTTGTTCACATATAGTTAAAAGGGGGGGTTGTCCCTTAACATATTGATCAAGAACAGTTTATACACCAGTATCAGATAAATTGCCTGAGAATATTTTACTTGGTCAGTGTGATATACCAGGAAAGAGATTTTTAGCATCTCTTTTATGTTCAGTTTGAACAGAACCCCCTGTTTCTGTGTCTGGATTCCAGCAGAAATGTCTCTTGTTTTATTTTTAGTCTTAATGTGTGCTTTGTCTTTGAATTGATGCTTGCAGTTTTAATGGGATTGTTTTACTGTGTTTTTTGCTGCATTTTTATGGATAATAATGATCTTGTAGGCTGTTCTGTATGCAAATGTGTAAGAGCGGAATGTAAATAAATGCTTATAATTATAATATTTACTATCATTCCGAGGATTCCATACCCAGAAGTCAAAGCAGGCTTGGACAGTATGTCTCTGCAATCAAGGATAGTACAATACATGCTCAGCTTCAGAAGTTCCCTTTGACTCAAATATGAGACACACCAGGAAGAGATAACTATGTTTACGAAAAGCACTCACCTTGCAAAGCTTATGAGGGTTCCAGTGAGACTCCTGCTGTTGCACCAGGATGTTTGCTTTCTAACAGCTTCATGAGGTGCCTGTTGCACCTTGAATTGGGAGCACAGGCTAAAGTCCCAAATGCATCTAGTGACCACGCAATTCTAGCTTCAGGCGTGTCACAGACCCAGGAGAATTGCCATTCAGATTGACTGAGAAATTGTTCTTTTGGTTAATGGTTTGTTGTTGTTTTTCAAAGCTGAGCTATCATTAGCAATGGGGGAGAAATTCTATTCAGTTTGCATTTAAAGGCAAACCTACTAATTCACATGTCTCAAAACAACATCCTTCGAAACAGGAAATTATCTGAATTTTGCAATGCAGTTCTCCAGCCATATGCTCAAAAATGCATATACTAGGGTATACAGACCCTCCCGAACATGAGTTCTGGTAATTTCTTTCCCAGGAGCTGGTTCTTTGTATTAATTTCATATGTCTTCTGTCCTCACTCACAAGCCTTATTTTCCATCTGCCCATATTTAGTGTTGAAGAATGAGTTTGTACAGTACGTTGTTGTTGTTTTGTTAGTTTTTTTGTTTTGCAAAAGACCAACCTGATCTGATGTTCCTGAACTTGCTTGCAGATTGCAATGCAACCTCCATTTGCATTGCACGCCTATCCAAATTCTGTAGTGCTACTCCCATGTATAAAATGTATACAGATAAATGCATGTTCTTAATTTTTAAATTCACATTTTATGGGGGAATGTATTGAGAAGCAGTAAAATGTGCATTTGATGTAAAACTTGTATACAAATGTGTATAAAATATGTGTACAAATGCTTCCAATTTAAATGTGGACTTTGTGTGAATTCTTTCTTTTCTTTTCTTTTCTTTTCTTTTCTTTTCTTTTCTTTTCTTTTCTTTTCTTAAGAGTCTTTACAAAATAGCATGGGACAGACCTGTGATTCATTGCCTGTAAAACAGAAATGGGAGATAACTCAGTCCATCCCTCCCCATTTTTCAGATTCTTCTTTCTCCATCCAATGTCCACTTTTCAGTTTGCCTTCAGCATCCTTACCCCTGTGGGATCCCTGTATTTCAAATCTATACTGCCTTCTCCAGACCATCACCTTCCCATACTTTTATTGTGGAGCCACTCATAGTGCCCCCCCCCAGGAAGTAAAGACTTAGACAAATAGCCGCAATGAACTGCATAAGACAACATTCTGACATTTTAAAATTGGCCACAGTTTTATCGAGGGCCCAAGCAAAATGGCTTTTAACTTCTGACAGATGGCCTTTTTCACACTGTTTTCAGATATGTGAAATCCTTACTTCAGATAAAACTGTCAAATAATGCAGCACTTAATTAAACTTATTGTTCTCCCAGAGCATCAACTTTTTGCAGTATCACTTGCTTATTGTCTCTTGCTAGTTACTCCTTTGCATAAACGATAATGTATGGATAAAACCTTGCCGTAGCAGAACTCAAGGCAATGTCTCTTTTATAAATTTATGACAGCATCTAAGTTGCCCTGCTTATTTTGAGTAAAGGTACATCATATAGGGATCTAGCCCCTTTCACCATAATGACCTACTTCAGTGTAAGTAACTTGGGTTCCATTTGCCTTTCTCTTAACAGCGGCAACAATATTCTGTGAATTACTGTCTACGACTTTCTGTCACCCAGTCCTTTTACTGAGCCAAGAGATATAAGACTCAGTGTAACTGCCTCTCAGGTAATTGCTTAGGAACATCAAATGTATCCATACATTGAACAGAAATGTGTCAGCTATTAGCAATTGGCAAGGCAGCTACTTTCAAAGTGTCTCTTATTAATGGAAGGCATAATTCAAAGGATTAGTGTGCAAAATGTCTTTAAGATTCAAAAGAATGCATGGTAAAAATGTCTTGAAATTCAGGACAGAAAATATGGAACGATCCCTGATTTCCTCCCAAGAATTTAGCACTTTCCAGTTGTAGTAGGTAGGGATAGGGGAGCTTTTGCAGCTTTTGTTGTTGTTTAGTCGTGTCCGACACTTCGTGACCCCATGGACCAGAGCACTCCAGGCACTTCTGTCTTCCACTGCCTCCCACAGTTTAGTCAAATTCATGCTGGTAGCTTCGAGAACACTATCCAACCATCTCGTCCTCTGTCGTCCCCTTCTCCTTGTGCCCTCCATCTTTCCCAACATCAGGGTCTTTTCCAGGGAGTCTTCTCTTCTCATGAGGTGGCCAAAGTATTGGAGCCTCAGCTTCATGATCTGTCCTTCCAGTGAGCACTCAGGGCTGATTTCCTTAAGAATGGAGAGGTTTGATCTTCTTGCAGTCCATGGGACTCTCAAGAGTCTCCTCCAGCACCAGAATTCAAAAGCATCAATTCTTTGGCGATCAGCCTTCTTTATGGTCCAGCTCTCACTTCCATTAGCATGCACCAATTAAGACAATGAACATGAAACACATGTATTTTATCACTGGTCCTTTCCCATATAATACCTCTATAGCCATGAAACTATATCAGGTTGGCACGATGACAAAATGCAGGAGTGACAGCATGTGAATGCATGCCTCTGAATACAATCTCCTCTGCATAAAAAAGCAAGATGTTATTTGAAAGTTCCAGTCTAGCATAGCCTTCTCACTGACATGGTAGCTTTTTTTTTTGTACTGAGGAGTTAATTAGGGATGGGCAAACTAATCCATTTCCTGTATGTGCCACTATTACTTGTGCTCACTCATAGATCCATCCTGTCTCATTTTTTTGTTAAATTAATCTTTAAGTTTAAAAAAACCCATACAGAAATTCACATTTAAGTACTTAAGATCCCATTTCCCTACCAACCCTTCACATGGTCATAGACTTGTCTTTTGAAATAGTAAAGGCTAGACCCAGGTTTGTCAGTAGGCCTTTCCTGAGCAAAGTTGTACAACAGGGAGTCACATTGCAACTTGAGGCATGCCATGACTGGAACAGATTACAGAATTCCTGACAGTCCACATTAGGCCTGAGGGTGGAACTGTCACAGGAGATACTCGAGGAATTTGGTCTTTGATAATTCTGATACTTTCTAGCAGAACTTTCACTCCATGAACAAACATGTACAGTCATACCTCCATGAACAAACATGTACAGTCATACCTCGTGTTGCGTTAGGTTCAGGTTGCGTCTTTTCAGCTTGTGAATGCAGCAAACCCAGAAATGTATACTTTCAGGTTTCACCGCGTGTGCATGCGCAGTAGCGTTCTGCACACTTTGTGCATGCTCAGAAATGTTCTGCATGCTTTGCACATGCGCAGAAACACTCTATCGCGCTCCATGCTTGCACAGAAGCACCGCACTAGTTGCAGACTTTTTGGGGTGCAAACGGCACCCCAAAATGGATCGTGTCCGCAACCAGAGGTACCACTGTATTGGAACTTTGTTATGATCTCACACTTGCAGAATGTTCAGGTCCAGTTTTCAGCTCAAACATTCTATCAAAATGCATTTTAGAATCGTACTTTGAGAGGCAAATGCATCAGAAATTCATATTTTGATAGAAAATACAGTTAGAGCTGAATCTGAAGCCTCCTGCCAGCTCTGTTGCACACAGTAACTGTGGCACAAAGAGGGGACTGAAAGAATGCTCCACCAGCCTGGAGCTGGCATGGTGACTGGTTAAAACTGATGCTATCATGGGACCAAACGAACCCTGGGCTGGCTCAGCAACAGCAGCACCTCACCACCTCGAAAGGTTCATTCTCCTGTCAGTGACACATTCGTCAAGAAGGAGGTGGAACACTGTCACCAGAAGAGTGATGCTGTCTTTAATACTCAGGTGGCAAATGCGGAGAAGCCGGGAGAGGTTGGTGGAGCTAGGCAGCTTCCTATTCAAGTCACCCCACTCCCACCCCTGCCATCTCAGCATGAAGGGAGGCTGGATTCCTCAGCCAGATATGCACATTGCAAAAGAAAGTATATTTAGAAACTTGAATTTAAATACCCAGTTCAATCCAAATGTTTGTGTGCATTTCATTTTTCAAAATAATAATAATAATGCTATTCCTTCCTTAATAGTCTGTGCTGTGGCCGTAGTCAGTAAATAAGCTGGGGTAACTTGCTACCTCCAGGTAATTTTATATGTATCTGTTTCTGTATTAATAAAGATGTTTTGTTTTTCCCATAACTGAGCAGCTGTGAGCAACAGGAAAGGTTTGCAGAACTTTTCATGCATGTTATACAGATTCACGAGTCACATGAATAGCCTCATTTTAACCCTCTGTTCTAATGAAGATATGCACTTATTATTCGTGTCACTACTATTCTAAAAAGCTGAATCTGAAAAGTTTAATGTTCCACCAGATGGCAGTAAGTCTCCACCTACCCCAGCAGAGATAAGTGACAGTTTGGATATATCTTCCAGGAGGATTCTGTTAGTAAAACTGTGCAGGTTCACAACTAAACTTCTATGTTGCAACTGGTTTTTAAGTGAGGAACAAGAAGCCACTACATAAAATAGGATTTTCCTACATAGAGGCAACCTGTGCAGCAATAAATATATACGGTACCCAGCTCTTCAGTGTGTTGTGTATATTTGTTTTGTTACATTTTGAAAAGTGGATGACGTACAGATTTGCACAGGATTATGAAAGTGCTCCTCTAAATAGTCAGCATTATATTGTTCATACAAAGAAGGAATCAAAGTCCAGTGGCGTAGCGTGGGGGTGCAGGGGGGCCAGCCGCACCGGGCGCAACATCTGGGGGGCGCGCTCGCCGCCTCCGGAGTCGCTGAAGAGCCTCGGGCGCAGGCTGTAGCAGAGCCCCATGTCTCGTGGAACCGACGAGCTGTGCGCGCGTCCGGGCTGAAGGCGTCTGGCAGGCAGCGGCTCTCAGTGCTCGCTGCGGTCCCCGCGCGTCAGGGCCGCAGAGGGCGCACCAGGCAGCCCCTCCTCACAGCCCCGCCGCCGCCACCGCTGCTGCAGCTGCTGGGCCACGTTGCATTTTCCTCGCCTCTCTGCCCTCCTCCTCCTCCGGGCAAGTGGCGTCGTTTGGGCGGCAGCACCAGGGGCAACTCGCCTCAGATCACCTGACACGGACCCGCCGCCGCCGCCGTGGCTACCTTACCGTAAATACCCCAGCCCAGGCAGCAGCAAGAAGAAGCTGGCAGCGGCGGCAGGTTAGGGGTTAGGGGGCGCAAATTACCAGTGGCGTAGCGTGGGGGTGCAGGGGGGCCGGCCGCACCGGGCGCAACATCTGGGGGGCACGCTCGCCGCCTCTGGAGTCGCCGAAGAGCCTCGGGCGCAGGCTGTAGCAGAGCCCCATGTCTCGTGGAACCGACGAGCTGTGCGCGCATCCGGGCTGAAGGCGTCCGGCAGGCAGCGGCTCTCAGTGTTCGCCGCGGTCCCCGCGTTTCAGGGCTGCGGAGGGCATGCCAGGCAGCCCCTCCTCACAGCCCCGCCGCTGCCACCACTGCTGCTGCAGCTGCTGGGCCATGTTGCATTTTCCTCGCCTCTCTGCCCTCCTCCTCCTCCGGGCAAGCGGCGTCGTTTGGGCGGCAGCGCCAGCGGCAACTCGCCTCAGATCACCTGACACGGACCCGCTGCCACCGCCGTGGCTACCTTACCATAAATACCCCAGCCCAGGCAGCAGCAAGAAGAAGCTGGCAGCAACGGCAGGTTAGGGGGCGCAAATTACTTGCCTTGCCCCGAGTTAGGGGGCGCAAATTACTTGCCTTGCCCCAGGTGCTGACAACCCACGCTACGCCGCTGCAAATTACTTGCCTTGCCCCGGGTTAGGGGGCACAAATTACTTGCCTTGCCCCGGGTGCTGACAACCCACGCTACGCCGCTGTCAAAGTCTACTAAGTTATCATGTGTCTGCATCATGCAATATGAATATGTCTCAAATGCACTGAGGAAAGTGGGAGCGCAGTGTCTTGTTGCTATTCCATTAACATTTTGAAGAAGGGACAATGAAGAGTATGTGTGCTTTGATGTAGTGGCTAAAAATAGACAGTTGTTTGGTGTTTTTTAAGGTGAAAGAGGTTGCCAACGCAACACCCCAGTCTACAAACTTTCATCAAGCTAATATGATTCATATAAAGCAAACAATCACATCATGAACCGTAGAATTGAAGAGTTGTCATCTAGTACAATGAGAGCAATAGATAGCCCTGTCTACTAAGTGGCATAGTCTGAGTGGTAGAAGGATTGATTTGTCTCACCTTTTCAACTGAGGCTCCAATATAGGCTTTCTCAACCTCGGCCCTCCAGATGTTTTTGGCCTACAACTCCCATGATCCCTACCTAGCAGGACCAGTGGTCAGGGATGATGGGAATTGTAGTCTCAAAACATCTGGAGGGCCGAGGTTGAGGAAGCATGCTCCAATACTTTGGCCATCTCATGAGAAGAGAAGACTCCCTCGAAAAGACTCTGATGTTGGGAAAGATGGAGGGCACAAGGAGAAGGGGACAACAGAGGACAAGATGGTTAGACAGTGTTCTCGAAGCTACGAACATGAGTTTGACCAAACTGCAGGAGGCAGTGGAAGACAGGAGTGCCTGGCGTGCTCTGGTCCATGGGGTCACGAAGAGTTGGACACGACTAAACGACTAAACAACAACACCTTTTCAACAATTAGTTAAGTAATGGACTTCAATTCAGTGATCATTAAACTTCAGTGGTACCTCCAGTTACAGACGCTTAAAGTTACAGACACTTCAGATTACAGACTCTGCTAACCCAGAAATAGTACCTCGGATTAAGAACTTTGCTTCAGGATGAGAACAGAAATTGTGCGGCGGCGGCAGCGAGAGGCCCCATTAGCTAATGTGGTACCTCAGGTTAAGAATAGTTTCAGGTTAAGAACGGACCTCCGGAACGAATTAAGTTCTTAACCCGAGGTACCACTGTATTCCAAAGCAATCTAGAAAAACAGATTTATGTGGAAAGGGGTGTTAAATGAACATGTTATGCCTGTGTCTTGAACTCACCTTAATCCAGTGCTGAAAACTTTTTTTAATTTTTATGACAGGGTGGTTAACCCTGTCATGGGCCATATCTGGCTTGTCAAGCCACAAGAAATGGTGTGCCAGCCCCTACAGCTGTATCTCATGATCTGATTGAGAGATAAAGTACTCTGCCTGATCTTTAGAAAATGATCTCTAAAAAACACAAGGTGCTTTATAACCCAATCTCTGGAGATAAAACCCCTCTGCTTACCCTTTAGACAGCCTTGCGAAAGGGCAGGCATCTTCTGAGATCCTGTCTAATGAGCAGGCAAATAGACCTCTTACCTCTAATGTTAGTTGCTTAGATTAGACATTGGAGATATACAATCCTGGCCTGCTCTTTCAGACCAGCTTCGCTTACACACACACCCGCCCCATGCCCCACTCAGCACTCGTGAGGTAGCATGGGGAAATGCTTTTAAAAAACAGACAGAGGGCTGATTTCTCATATCAGCTCTGTGGTGCACAGCACTGAATTCAGAGATAAATTAGCCGTCTGGGTGCTCTTTCGATATCATCTCTGATCACAGTGCTAAGAATCACACTGCTGAGATCATATATAAAGCTGCCTGTCTGCTTTTTTAAGGGCAGTATTTCCCTACCACTGCAGCACTGGAGTGGGAGTGGAAGAATCACTGTATTTTGCTTTGTACAGATCCTTCTGTGAAGAGTAAACTGCAGTGTTTCCAGCCCTCCCCACCACAGTTCTGGGGTCAGGAAAACTGCATGCATTCAGAGAAAGCTCTATTTTTGGATTTTGTTCATATGACTCATTAAATACAGTTGTAACTTGGATCACAAATGCCTTGCGCGTTGAATGTTTTGGCTCCCGGACGCCGCAAACCTGGAAGTGAGTATTTTGGTTTGCAGACGTTCTTTGGAACCCGAAGGCCCAGCGGGGCTTCCGTGGCTTCCGATTGGCTGCACGAGCTTCCTGCAGCCAATCAGAAGCCATGCCTTGGTTTCTTAACGTTTTGGAAGCTGAACGATCTTCCGGAATGGATTCCGTTTGACTTTAGAGGCACCACTGTATAAGTCAACCTCCCCTTTTTTTGTAAAGAGGAGACTTAGATGAAAACAATGGAAAGAAAGGGCAGGACACAGCATTGGGACTAATGGGGCAGAGTCAATGAATTCTAGTTTTGTCCCCATCTGTCTCTCTGCTGTGTTTTACAAGGGCGGTACTGAAAAGAAGGAGGAGAAAGCTGATAGAAAGGGCCACCCAAGGGACTGGTTGTAAGTAGGAAGTCAGGCAGGTAAGTGGGGGGTTGACTGAGGTAGATGGGGCATTGCCCCATCCACCCAATGTACCAATCTTCACTGGTAGGAAGACTGAGGAGTAAGGTAATTTCTTCCCTATCCCCACCAAAAGCAATCAATTAAGAGAAGATTCTGTGATTCAAAAGGTGCCTGGGAGCATAACTGCCATCCAATAATTATTTTAGTAGAAGCATTTTGTTTCTTAAACAAGGCAACAAAACGGCCTTCTCTCTCCTCCCCCCCACAGTTAAATAAATAAAAATAAAACCCGTTTTTGTTCCTTTTCCATATTCCCTCCCCCCAAAATAGATTTGAATAACTATTACTTCTTCTAAAAGTCTTATCTAGTTTCTCAGAGGGAGTCTAATTTCCTAGTCCAATATCTGTTTTCACTTATTTGTAGTACTATAGGAAAGACTTTTCCACTGATGTATTATTTTATTGCTGAGGGTATAACTATAGTATATGCCAAGCTGCCAGATTTGACTTTCAGAAGCCCACACAAGTTATTTGCTAATTAACACCATGTGGCCACATATGGAATGTCTCAAAATAAACTTTATTTGTGCCATAATTATTTAAGTGGATTTTATAGCATTCCTGATTGAAACATCTGTGCATCATTTTACCTTTGGAACACGCCATCTTTTGTTCAGATCCGACTAACTTACTTTTTTTGTATGTAATTGCCCTCTAATGTTCATCAAATATTACAGGGGGTCAACTTTGCCAGTGGTAAGAAACAAAATAGTTCCCTATCCGCCCAGCTCCAAGTAAATGTTGATGCTTATTGCTCTGGTCTCAAGAAGACTTATTCAATAAAAACGACATATTGCAGCACCCTTGTCAGAGTATTATTTCTCTATGAGAACACTGAGCTTTTATCGATATAGGCATGAAATATATTTCATCCTGCCCCTATAAAGGCTGGCATACTCATGTACCTATTATCTTGGAATATCCTCATGGTGTTACATTTCACTCTGCCTATTTTATGGGAAAGTAATATGTGTTTATTTGCTCAACGAAAGCTTAGCATTCCTAATTACCAACATCTTATAAGCCATTTACATTTATTTTGGGGTTGTATCCCCTCTCTAGTTCTACAGTACTGTTATCAAGCTGTACAGAACCTTTATTTGAATGTACCTAAAAGTATGATATTGGGACACGGGTGGTGCTGTGGGTTAAACCACAGAACCTAGGGCTTGCTGTTCAGAAGGTTGGCGGTTCGAATTCCCACGACGGGGTGAGCTCCCGTTGCTCGGTCCCTGTTCCTGCCAACCTAGCAGTTTGAAAGCACGTCAAAGTGCAAGTAGATAAATAGGTATCGCTCCAGTGGGAAGGTAAACGGCGTTTCCATGCGCTGCTCTGGTTCACCAGAAGCGGTTTAGTCATGCTGGCCACACGACCTGGAAGGTGTACGCCGGCTCCCTCGGCCAGTAAAGCGAGATGAGTGCTGCAACCCCAGAGTTGGTCACGACTGGACCTAATGGTCAGGGGTCCCTTTACCTTTTAAAAGTATGATGAACAAAGGTTGCAAAGAGTATAATTCCCCCAGTGTTCTGCTTCTCCTCCTATTGGTTTTAAATGTACCAAAACAAAATTGTTCTTCCTTTCAACATATTTTATGCACTTCTCAAGACAAACTGTTCCTGCAGCCAGCACAAACCTGGGCTGGGAGTGATATTTGTGGTTAGGTAAGGCAAAGGAGGCAGGGTGCACAACAGGGCATGCCTCTGCATGCTCAGGTCAGACTGGAGTGTGGCATTTAAGTCCATACCATAGGAGCCAACTAGGGGCCAAGGTCCCTTTGGCCTCCCCAATAAAATATTTCAGGGGGATGCCCTCCCCCCCCAGTTGATGGGCATTGTCATTCAAATGGTGTGTGTGCACTGTGTCCTGTGATTGATTATGCATAGCTTGCCTGGGCCCCCTCAATATTTTATTCAAGTTGGCCCCCCAATCATACTTTTGGCTAATTAAACCATCTATGGCCTTTTAAACTTGGGGAGGGAGTTATTATTTTTGTTTGTTACTGCGGTATGTATTTTTGTGCTTTTTAAATTTTAAATGTCCCTATGATCCCTTAGATGAAGGGCAGTGGAAATAATAATAATAATAATAATAATAATAATACTAACCTATTTTCTTAGAGCATGTTGGTAATAAAAGATTTATACATATGTTATACCACTTCCAGTCATGCAGTAAATAAAAAATTGAGCTCTTAATATAAGACAATAGGTAGCAAGCATTTTTTTTTAAAAAAAAAGCTTTCAGAGCTTTTTTATTATATTTGGAAATTCTGGGAAAAAATGTTTTGGACATGGATAAATGGCAAAGAAATAGTGTAATTATTTTGTACATGTTTTTTAAGTTTAGAGAGGGAATGCTATTTTGGTTTTAATGCACGCTTTGTTCTTAATTCTTTTGTTCTTTTGCAAAGCAGATGGCAAGCAAAGAGAGCAAATGTTTAAGTAAGGAATAACTTGTTCTCTTAATGCAGGAAGTTGGACTAGATGGTTTATTGTTACTATTAAGCTAGAGCCCTTTAAGCTTCTCCGTTTTCTAAAGCTTACTAAAATTAGGAATCCTAAACTGGGATGAGGGACAAGGACCATATGGAAGGCACCCATACTGTGGGTTGTATTCAACAAAGTCATCATGTTAGTGAAAATACTTCCCAGCTTATGCTTCTCTCTCCCTACAAGCCCCCATCTGCACTAGAAGGTTGGGGAAGACCCCATTGTATATGTGGAGATCCTTGTGCTAATAGGGCAACTTTGTTGATTTCAGCCCTGTGTAGTCTTTCATTTCCAAAAGGTTGACTCTAGTGTGGGCTAGAGCTGCAGTGTGGGCTCTTCCTCATGTAACCCAGGACTTCTCACTTTATCCCAGTAGTGGGTCCAAGGCTAATATAAGGAGGAGAATGACTGCTCTCCACATCAAATGGAGGGCGCCCTTTGCGTGCCCCTGATCCTACGTGACTCCCAGCAGAGCACTCCTGGACCACCTCCCCAAGTCGCAAACCTTGAGGTTCCCACCATTTATACATATAAATGTATACAGGGCTGAGGAGGATATACAGAAGTAGTATACAACCACTGTCCTACCATGTTTAAGCTTTGGGATGTGATAGGTTATTAGTTCAGAGAAGATTTCTTGGATGAACCAATTGCAACTGGGAGTCGTGGCCAGGGGAGCGGACCACGTAATGGTTGGGTCCGCTCTTTAAGCATAAAAGGGAGTGGAACCCACATGGGAGCTCTGAGTCGGCTCCAGAGCTTGCCCCACCCTCCCCTCCCTTTGTTTAGGCCTTTTATTCAGGTTAACTTCTTCTTTATAGGTATGCAGGCGCTACTACTGTCTTACGATGGTTGTTGTTGAAGGATCGGGAAGGAATTTCCCTGCATTGGCAGGTTTTGCCTTCCCTGCAGCAAAATGTCACAACTTTGGTGGTTATAGGCCTTGGGCAGAATCCTTTAGTCTATCTTCCCAAAATGGGGGGGGGGCGTGAAGCGGTGACCCCCCCCCCCCCGCGATGACGATCCCAGAGTTCCCAGTTAAAGGGGATGTGTTGAGGGGAGTCACTGGCCATACACTGAAAGATTGTCAGTGCACTCCCCTGTGTTGCTGTGAAATGGGGGGCAGGCTCTCTGCTTAAACATACATCTTCCAGAGCCAGCCCAATCCCCAGACAGATTGTTTAACCCTGATGTGCCCCAGATCTCCAGCTGGTGACTGGGAGGGATAAATGCCCAGTGCCTAAGCCAAGGTTTTCCTACATCTGAAAGTTTAATAAAGTTTGGCCAATTTTTCATCCCATAGCATGTTGTCATGAGTCATTATCCTACCCAGGTGTCGCCTGGGGTTGGGGGTCTCCGCCTGGGGTTGGGGGTCCTCGCCTGGGCACACAATATAGATGCTGAAAATGTCTGTGCCTTAGTGAGAAAAGCCACGGGCCTGAGGCAACTGAAACATTAAGGATTTGGAATTCAGTCTTTTGCTGTTGTTGAACAGTTCACAATATGGGGAACGTCATAAAGCTCACTTTCAAGGTTTGAGGATAAACAGAGAAGGAAGAATTGCAAGAACCTTCCTTGTCCTCTTTTGCTGCTTCTTTATCAAACAGCTCTGAAGTTAATGAATGTGATGGTAGTGAAGTACATGAGAATGTTTATAGTCTTTAAGGTTTTACCATTCCAACTAAAGTTTATTTTGCATTTTATTTTTATTTTTAAATCCATCACTGGGCAACAAGTGTAGGGTAATATTTTGGCATTTGGCTAGTGGTACCACTCTGTGCTAGCTAGGTTCTTCAGTGTTATCTACTTTTTCTTATATTTTTTCTCGATTACTCTGGAAAATCCATTTTGTGGTGTGAGTGTTTTGTACTGGTATATAAAGTAATGCATCTTATTTTATCTGACATCTAAATAGTTGGATCACATTTCAGAATGAATGTTGTCTCTTGCATAATGGTGAAGGGCTAATGAAAGATTCTGAAGCTCAAATGAGATGCTTGCATATCCCTGGCATTCCATGTCTGAAGGATCCACAATTTTTTAGGTGGCAATTGAGCTATAATTCACATTGTCAACAGACTACCATTTAGATGTCTTGGATATCAGGGAGCAAGATGTGCAAATGGGCACCAGGGACACCAGTTGTCAGTAATGTATACATACTGTCAGCTCACTGCTTTTGATATAAAAATTAACAATATTCTTTTTCAAAAATGTCCAAAGCTATTTGCAAAATGGATATATGTGATATGACTAGGAAGAAAGTTGGTCCAATGGCTAAATGGTTCTATACCCCTTAAGTTTATTTAAGAGAACTGCAACAGTAAAGTATATACAGGCAACTCTTAACTTACATGGGGATTATGTTATGGGGATAGCGTGTAAAGCCAAAATTGTTTATAGTCAAAATGCTTTGGGTTAATGGTAGGTGGGGTTGCCAAATTCTTTTTCTCCAGACTCCTGTCCCCTTTCAATTTTTGCCAAGCACATAAAGCTGAATGTGCACAAATTAAACATATGTAAGTTGCAAGTTATGGGACGCAGGTGGCGCTGTGGGTAAAAGCCTCAGCGCCTAGGGCTTGCCGATCGAAAGGTCGGTGGTTCGAATCCCCGCGGCGGGGTGCGCTCCCGTCGTCTGGTCCCAGCGCCTGCCAACCTAGCAGTTCGAAAGCACCCTCGGGTGCAAGTAGATAAATAGGGACCGCTTACCAGCGGGAAGGTAAACGGCGTTCCGTGTGCTGCGCTGGCTCGCCAGATGCAGCTTGTCACGCTGGCCACGTGACCCGGAAGTGTCTGCGGACAGCGCTGGCCCCCGGCCTCTTGAGTGAGATGGGCGCACAACCCCAGAGTCTGTCAAGACTGGCCCGTACGGGCAGGGGTACCTTTACCTTTACCTTTAAGTTGCAAGTTGCCTCTGTGTGTGGGTGTACATGTGCGCGCGCACACACACACACACACACACACAAACGAATTGCACATGTTATAGCCTCTATCTATCAAATAATTATGCCCCAGTTTCCCCATTAATGCTTTTTTGGGGGGTAAATGACTTGATCACAGAATTTAAAAGGCCCATTTACACCATTGCTTTGCTCATGGCAGCTACTCCCCATGCAGTTGATGGTTGTTCCCTGCCCATGGCAACAATAGAGTGGAAAAGTGCTCTTATTCTACCCATCACCCTAGACATGCAAAAAGTAGGCATTCAGCTCATGAACAAGTACACAAGTGACAGAGGTGGACCTAGAACAGAGTGACCAGTGTGACCACACAGGACGCCAAGTCAAAGGGGGCACCACTGAGGAGAGGAGAGGAGGGGAGCAGTGAGCAGCTGAACTCACTTTTTCTCAGCCCTAAAGTAGTAAACCTGCTCCTTATTTGTCCTTGCACAGGGTGCCATATTGCCCAAGTCTGCCCCTGCAAGTGAGTCTATCTGCTTGGTTCAGGAAACTACTTTCACGCTATGTTAATGTGATATGGACTTTTGGCATGTTCTTCTACGTCTCAATTTATTTGTAACATGGTCCTTAGATTAAGGCTGGGTACACATTCCTGGCTTAAAATGTAGAGAGGTCATTTCCTCCTGCTGTGTTTCAAGGAGTATTTGAATGTACACATGGGTATGATTGCATGTGTTTCCAAGTCACCTGCTGCCCTTCTGTACCAGTGGGAGCATAAGGAGTGTGGTGGATGTCTTCACACGGATAACATTTTTCAAATTAGATTGAGGCTGGTTTGGTGATACAGTATTTATCAATAAGCTGCAAGACAAATGTTGATTGTCGTGGGAGTTCACTGGATGCAAAGTAAACAGGAATGTGTACACAGCTGAAGTAGTACATATCTGGCTTAATTTATACTAAAGTCTGTTCACATCTTATAGAAATGCATGGAATGTACTGATTTTGAATAGATGTGGAAATTGTTAAGTAATGCCTCTAGAACAGGCATAGGCAAACTCGGCCCTCCAGATGTTTTGGGACTACAATTCCCATCATCCCTGAACACTAGTCCTGTTAGCTAGGGATGATGGGAGTTGTAGTCCCAAAACATCTGGAGGGCCAAGTTTGCCTATACCTGCTCTAGAATCTAAGGCCATATGGTAATTGACTAGGTGCAGATTAGCTTGTGGGCTGCAAGAATATAGTCATGCTTTTACAAACCATTAAGGTGATGTACCAGGCTGATTAACACCATGCCTACGTAAGTACATAGGGCAGTGGAAATAACTCCTGAGTATTTGCTAAGATAGAAATATAGGTATGGATGAGAAGCTTAATATTTTGGCATTAGAAAATACAGGTTGCAGAATTATTTTTAGTAGAGGAGTTTGGTCATAGATGTGTATGGCACTAATTATATGAATATAACTTAGTTATTTTAATTGGGGAAAAGTGCTATGAATCATGTAATGTAATAAATGCATATGACCTTCATCTTCTACAAACTGCACAATTTTGTATCACAGCTTCAGCATAAACTCTAGTTTGTGATGCTGTTTGATATAAAAGTTCTTCTATTCATATGCATTGTTAGGTTGTTGTAAATGTTAAAATGTTAACTGTATGTTTCTGAACTTTTTAACAGGGAAATTTTGAGGAGTCTTACATTTCTAATCCTCCAGTCATCGATCCATTTTGGCGTTGAAAATTGGTGAGTTTATGTTTTTAATTATTCAAAGCACTTTCTGAATCAGTTAATAAGGTTGCTTAAGAGATTGGCATTGTGATAAAATACTCCCTATCTTCATTTTAGGAGAGTTTAGTCTCCAAAAAGTTTATTGCATGCGGGTGACAAAGTTTGAAAAACACTGTTACATAAGATTTCCTTGTGCTTTGCTGAAATCTCACTTTTGTTCAGAGAGAGGAACTAAGTTCAATCTTAGCTCTCTAATTGGGTGGCACCTTTTCCTTTTATGAACAGTAAAGAAGACTCTTTTTAACCTGCCTGCCCCTGAGAGCAGTTAGATTGTCAGGCACTAGGGAGAGGTCCTTTTCCACAGTGGCCCTATGCCTTCTCTTTACCATCTTGGATCTCTGAGGAACCATCATTACAGGCCTTAAGACTAACTTATTTCCTTTGCTCCCCCCCCAAAAAAAATTATTTTATTGGACTACAAATAACTTTTAACTGCACTTTTTAAGGTGAAAATTCTTACATGCAGCGCTTTTTTCCTTAAAAATGTTTAGGGGTATTCTCATTTTCCTACTCATATTGAAATACTGCCCCTCAATGAGGCCAAACTTAGATTCACAAAATGTTTAGGGCAAGGGTAGGCAACCTAAGGTCTGGGGGCCGGATGCGGCCCAATCGCCTTCTCAATCCGGCCCACGGGCGGTCCGGGAATCAGCGTGTTTTTACATGAGTAGAATGTGTCCTTTTATTTAAAACGCATCTCTAGGTTATTTGTGGGGCCTGCCTGGTGTTTTTACAAGAGTAGAATGTGTCCTTTTATTTAAAATGAATCTCAGGGATATTTGTGGGGCATAGGAATTCGTTCATTTCCTCCCAAAAAATATAGTCCGGCCCCCCACATGGTTTGAGGGATGGTGGACTGGCCCACGGCTGAAAAAGGTTGCTGACCCCTGGTTTAGGGGGTATCTGTACCCCTGCGTCCCCCCAGGGGGAAAAAGCACTACTTAATATGAAACAAAATTATTAGCCTAAAGCTCTGACTTTGGAAGGGACCACGATGGTCAACTAGAAGAAGAAGAGAAGAAGAGTTTGGATTTGATATCCCACTTTATCACTACCCAAAGGAGTCTCAAAGCGGCTAACATTCTCCTTTCCCTTCCTCCCCCACAACAAACACTCTGTGAGGTGAGTGGGACTGAGAGACTTCAGAGAAGTGTGACTGGCCCAAGGTCACCCAGCCGCTGCATGTGGAGGAGCGGGGAAGCAAACCCGGTTCACCAGATTATGAGTCTATCGCTCTTAACCACTACACCACACTGGCTCTCGCCCAACTAGCCCAACCACCTGCAATACAGGAGTCTTTCCCCCCAATGTGGGGCTCAAACCCGTCACCCTGAGATTGAGTCTCATGCGTTACCAACTGAGCCATTTAGTATTTCTTGCTGTACTGTTTCGCTGAAAGAATATTAAAGTAGTTTTCTCTGAAGGTTCACCATGTATGAGAATAGATATTGCAAAGCTCCTGCTTATAATTATTTTAACCTTTGGAGAATCATTTAATTACTTCAGTCAATGTAGCTGGCTAGTGAAATGTTCTTTCTTACCTACCTATAATTGTAAGCTGAAAATGATAGTATTTTCTGGTCGCCTACGAAACAGCAGCACAATTTTCATTTTAATAAAAAAGAAAACGCTGCGATTCAGTGTTCCCTAGTGTCATTTCATTATTTACCCATTAACAAAATGATATTGCCTTTTATTAGTGAAACCAAATTGTTGCAACCAAATTGTAGA
Source organism: Podarcis raffonei (assembly GCF_027172205.1). NCBI lineage: Eukaryota > Metazoa > Chordata > Lepidosauria > Squamata > Lacertidae > Podarcis > Podarcis raffonei. The sequence goes on from NC_070618.1 coordinate 19,926,281, forward strand.
TGGAAGTTCATGGCAAACTTCTCTTAAATCCAAGTATTTAACTAGAATGGATCAGGTTGCTTCCTTATTAAAGATATCATAAAGAGATAGAGAAGAGCCTGAGGGAACAGGCCAAACCAGATTATTTTCAACTCCTTTCAGATATTGCTCAAATTTCAGGTGTTGATGGTGGGACAAGCAGAAGTAGTGCTGATCTGACTTCCACACCTTTATTATCATCAGAATTTGGCTGACCAAACTGAGGACCTGTTAAAGCTTTGTAACACTAAGGAGCATTTTGGCTTACCTAATAATAATAATAATAATAATAATAATAATAATAATAATAATAATAATTTATTATTTATACCCCGCCCATCTGGCTGGGTTTCCCCAGCCACTCTGGGAGGCTTCCAACAAAGTATTAAAATACAGTGGTCTGTTAAACATTAAAAGCTTCCCTAAACAACTCCCCCCTCCCTTCCCACAATATTTGGGCTTTTCCCCCTGACCCTCCAGAGCAAATAGGTTGGAGATAAGGATAGGGGGGAAGTCCTATTCTGTTAGCTTCTGCTAGTGCAACAGGTTCGCTGCTAGTGCAACAGGTTCGCTGCACATTGCTCTGAGTATGACCCTGTCACTGTTTTTTTTTTTATGAGCTTCCGATTTCCATTCCATTGTATTCTGCAGCAAAGGTGGATAAACACCTGTCTGCTTTCTGTTGGAGGAGGAGGCAAGTTTATGACTGCCTTATTCTGTTCATCTTGCCCAAATTTGTCTGTGGCTTTCCAGGGTCTCAGGCAGAAGTCTTCCCCATCACCTTTTACGTGATCCTTTGACTATAGAAATAGAATCATATGCCCTCCTAATTAATTTAGTTGCCCCATTTATTCCAATTCCCATCAAGATTCCCACTCCCTTCTCCTTGCACGTGAAGGACAGGCCTGTGTCAACGGAATATTTTTTCACTTTCAGACTCAGAAGAATCTGCCACTAGAGTATCTTTTCAGTAGAGATGTTATCAGTCATTAGGAAAGGAGCATTTTTGTTGCGTTACCTTCATTGTGGAGTTCCTTCTCTAGGGATACCTATCAAACCAGCACCACTGCAATCTTTAGAAATTTATTACTAATATTTTTTAATCAGTTTGGTTTTGAGAATTTCTGATTTTATACAATTGATACTGTATACACTATAGTATATTGATTAGATGTATTGATTCTATTAATTATTGTTCCATGTCCATAATAAGGCAGATTCCTTTGTTCCTGATACAATCTAAAACATTTAAAACATAAGTATCAAGCATTAATTAATATAGGACAGCAGGAAGAAAGCAGTGTAGCTTTTCTTTTTTTCTAATAGAGGTATTTTTTTAAAAAAACCAAATACCAATAAACGTAATTACAAGCAAGTAATTTTATGCTTCCTCTACTCTTATGGTATTGAATTATGTGGCATGAAAAACAATTAATGGCAATGGCAAATCAATTGAGTTTCCTATTTTAAATTGTGTTGTTAATTGGCTTCCTATCAGCGATTATAGGACACATATCAGGACTAGATTTTTTTGTTCTATTTACATAATAAATCAAATTAATGAGTAGAGCCTCATCAATGGAACCCCTTCTTTCCACCTTCTCTCCCTCAACACCCTCTGCCCCCCTTAGTTGGGTTGGGGCATCCAAAAGAACCCCCAGAACTGTGTGTAGCAGGAGGAGAGGGGCATTGTTCTGACTGGCGAGCCAAAACGCTTGCCCTAGTGTGATGTTGAATTCCTGTCAGTATTTTTCACTGGGTTGCATCTGATGGTGTTTTTGCAAGGCAGGGCCTCTTATTTTTGCCAGTCTCTCCTATGCATTCCCCCATGAGTGTTGGGGAACCTTTTTGAACTCTATAGGATACGGCATAGAGGGCTGCAATTTGCATGGGAGGATAGGTGGAAATTGGGATGCCTGGACTTGTTCTAGCAAAAGCATTTTTGCTAGTGCAAAGCCACCATTGTGTATAACCCACTGCAAATAAACAATAAATTTGTACTATATCAGTGAATATATGACTGATTTAGGGATGTTTTCTTGGGCATGCTTACAGACTGTTTCTGAATGCTTTACTAAATTTAGCTGGACTATACAGTTTAGTCAGTATAGTCCATAAACCAGGTACAATGCAGTCTGTGTAAGTAGCCTGCAGGAAATCAAAGCAAGAGGGAAATGAAGTAAGAGCAAACTTGAGCGGGGCAGGCACTATGAAATATAGGCAAGGACCACAAACACCAGCTACCACCAAACTACAGCCTATGGAGTTGTATCCAGTTGTGTCCTTCCACTGATGCTCTTTCAGCAGAGGCTTCTGTGGGCCAAAAGGGAAGGTGGTGATACTTGCAACAACAACAACAAAACCACTTTCTCCTATACTCACTCACACTAGGATATTCTTCCTCCTCCTTGGCTTCCGCAACCATTGGGACCCACCCCTGTATTCTGGGTCTAGCAGGGCAGGGAACAAGGTCGGCCTGCTTCCACAATGTTGCTTTTTGGGACCTTCATTCACAGCCTTGTGTTTTCAAGAGAAACAAGACATTATAGCAAAAGGTAGACCAATGTCAGATACACATGCATAGATAGATGATAGATAGATGATAGATAGATGATAAAGGTAAAGGGACCCCTGACCATTAGGTCCAGTTGTGGCCAACTCTGGGGTTGCGGCGCTCATCTCGCTTTATTGGCCAAGGGAGCCGGAGTCCAGCTTCCAGGTCATGTGGCCAGCATGACTAAGCTGCTTCTGGTGAACCAGAACAGCGCACGGAAATGCTGTTTACCTTCCTGCCGAAGCGGTACCTATTTATCTACTTGCACTTTAATGTGCTTTTGAACTGCTAGGTAGGCAGGAGCAGGGACCGAGCAACGGGAACTCACCCCGTCACGGGGATTTGAACTGCCAACCTTCTGATCGGCAAGTCCTAGGCTCTGTGGTTTAACCCACAGCGCCACCCGCGTCCCTAGATAGATGATAGATAGATACCAAAATGAAGAATTGCATTCATCACGTTAGGATGGAATATTACAACACTGCCAAATGGCTCACTGCTTGCTGGTCGAGGAAGAAACTAGCCCAAACTCGCTGACAACTCTCTGGCTGAGCAAGGTATGGGGAATTGAGTCAGCATGGTGTGGCTTTACCATATCCTGAGCCCTCCAGCTCAGTGGACCTGACCCCAGGATTGCTCCCTTAGTAAGAGTTCCAAAGCACATAGCAAATATCTGAACCTTTCCTGTTCAAAGCAGATGCACATTATCATTTCTGCATAAGGCGGTCACAATGAAAAGACAATCTCTGCTGACTTCAAACTACTTCAGTCTGCATGAGACTAGTCATTATATGATTGGCCATGGCCTGAGTCTGGATTTTAGCACAGGCACCTCTGCTATAGTCTTTCCCTGCAGTTGTAAATAAAATGTTGACATGGTTGAGACCTTGTACAATGACTAGTGTCTGCCAATTTCTCTTGCTCATTAAATATAGAATAGATTCTTCATGACCCAGCACTCCTCTGACTTTGCAACAATGGAAGCAACTTTGTTCTACACCCAACATTTATTTGCTTAAATATTTATCTGGGGGTAATAACAATAATTATAAAAATGTTCAGCCAGCATCTGTTAGAAGACATATTTTTGTTGCTGACAAATTCAATTAAAGATATTGCTAGTAAAGCAATCAAAACAACAGGTAACTTGGAAAAAGGTCAGTGCCAAATAATTGTTCCCCATAATAATTTCCCAAGCCATTAAGCCTCTAAAATTATTGGATTCACTTTCAAATGAAAATTAAATTATAGAATATAGTCCCCTGATCAGTTTATGGGCATTCTGGAGCATGAAGTGCAAATTCTCTTACAGGAAAAGCCTCTTGCTAATATTGTCTCTGATACCAAATAGCTCGAGCTTGATCAAAGCACAATTCAAAAGATGTGAATAATCACTTGGTTTCAACCATTGTAGCTCACTTCCTGGAAGCCTTAACATCTCAATTAACAGGTATTGCATAGTTTTGATTTACAGCCTTTGGGAATTTTTTAAATTTTTATTTCAAGAAACATTTCCTTTCCATTTTATCATCTACCCTTTTGTCATTGGTTATTTGTAATTTAAATCAAGACACGAAGGAGGAAATGGGGGGGGAAAGAACTTTATGATACCATGAATGCTCACATTTTTATAACTAAAATACTTTTTGATAGTATTGTCAGTACTGTAATACAATATCACAAAATTGTAGAACCGAAAACTACAACAGTTTGAAATATAATTCGAAATCTGAACTTTTAAGACATGGTTACAATATAGAGGTGTTCCCAATTTCATATTTTACATTCTTCAATTTAATGCAGTATAGGCTTAGCTGAATGTTTCCAGCATACTTTGCAAAATATCGAATAATGAGAATTCCATTTTTCAAGTGATGCTAAAGGTGAATGAGTTTGCCTATATGTTACAGAGATGTATGAAGACATTGATCTCGCCTTCCATAAAACTTGGATAGGACAATTTATTCTGTTCTCTCTCTATAGCAGGGCCATTAACACACACCCCCCAGGAGAGGGTCCCAGGGACCATAGGATACAATGGATCTCCCTCTTCATTCATGGAGAAGAAATTATGTCAAATCTCCTGTCTCCACCACTGTAGACATCTGTAGCTCTAACTCAACAAATGTTGGAGTTCTGTCATCAAATAAGGCATATGTTAAAGATAATTGAGTCTATGTATGTCAGGGTATGACTGGGAATTTGAAGGGTGAAGAACAATTTCAGCCACCTGACTCAACCCCAAACTGGGGAATATTTATGCCAGATCAGGAAGTGAGATTCATAATTCCGAGGAATTTCCATTCCATTGTTTCCAGTGGTTATAAAATGGGTTGCAAGAGGAGTGCAACAGTGCTCACCTAATTTCTGTCCTGCTGGCAAGAGGGCAGGAAGCCTTGGGATAAGATTTTTAAACTGCTGTTGGAATGCTTGCAGTCTAATCTCAACAGAACAAAAAATTCCTGCATTGCAGGGGGTTGGACTAGATGACCCTCAGGGTCCCTTCCAACTCTACAGTTTCCATAGCTAGACCCTCCTTTGTCGGATGCTAAACTGTAATCTAGGCCAGACTTTATTTGCTTTTTACTAGAGCCCCTGATACTAACAAGAACCAGTCTCAAAGTAGTGGTCAGGTATGTACAGTATGTGCATAACAAATTCTCAGTGACTTGGTATCCAACTTAATTGTTCCACGGGAACAAGCAGTTTTGGCTGTGCAATGGAACTTCCCTTTCTCCTTCTCTCCCTGCAGGCCCCTGTGTAGCCCATACATATGCTTCAGAGGCTTGGGAGAGAGCCCCAGGAAACAGACTTATGGGCCATAGCAGATTTATTTTTGAAGAAACATATATAGTACTCTAGTTCCTGCTCTCAATTTTGCTAGAGTCATTCTAGAGCAGTGGTTCCTCTACAGGGTCTGAAAACTATTGATTTACAGGGAGGGGATAACATAAAGTCAGCAGAAGGTGCCATAGTGATTTACAAGCCTATCAGTCCCTTGTGCCATCCTTGAGTATTTCTTGTCGGTGAAATGGTTGCTTTCTGCTTTTAAGGGGTTATTCTGTTCAGGAGGTTCAAATGCTCACCATACTGCTCCACCCAATACAGAAAACCAATTTCTGTAGGGAAAAGAAAAACAATATTGGAGGACTGTGTAGTGGAGACAGTCAGCAGAGAAAAGCTATCCTCTTGGTGGTAGTGGTGAAGTTAACAAGAACGAGGGAGTAGGTCAGCTTGTCTCCTTCCATTTCATAGCAAAGCCTACAGCTCCTGCTTTCATGGTGTGCAAACTCACTCTGTTTTACTAGTGTTTAGGCATATGTTGCTTTGAACCAGATAAGGTGGGCATAGATTTGGCGCAGTGCAATTTGTAGGGTACACAGCACGCTAGTATTTCTTTCTAATTCTCTAGTTTATATGATGAAGCATACATAGAGGGGTGCTATGGAGGAATATCTCTCCCTTCCCAAAGAAAACACGTTTGAAAATTCATGTTAGGTAAACTGTGAAGGGCAGAGTTCACTGTGGCTTTCATTATATGGAACAGGAGACTGCTTTTATTCCCAAGGACAAGAAAATTGGAAACAAGTTAACTGTATTCAACTCAACCAAGCAATCCTTTGCAATTATATGCCTCTGTGGTGATGTGAGCTCCTGCCTTCAGGATGTGAAATCAAAGCTAACAGCTTGAAACACTGCCACTGATCAGCTAGTCTTCTCTTTCAAAATAAAAAACCCCTCTATAATCTATATTTTCCTCTCAATGATGATAGTATTTGACTGACTGCTTGGCTATTTCTTTTGTGAAATATATTGTTACTAATTCCCACACTTTCATCCAATAATTTACATGGTGTTAGGGGTTTACAAGGGGCAAAGATCCCCTAAAATTCCTGGGTGCCAGGTTTGCCCCATAATTTATGAAATTAATAAATGTGTGGTTTGAGCAATGGATTGGGGCAAGGCCAGAAAAAAATATGACAAGCCAGGTTCCTCAAAAGCTTTACTTAGAGAGGTGCCATCAAAGAACAGAGGCAGGTGAGGACAGAGTCGTCCTTGTCATCATCATCATCATCATCATCATCATTTTTTTGTATGTTGCCTTTCCACAGTTATAAACATTGCTCAAGGCGGCTTACAACATGGCAAGATTTACATAATTACAAAAGTCATAAACAATAAATAAAAGGTAAAGGTACCCCTGACTGTTAGGTCCAGTCACGGACGACTCTATAGGCCAAGGGAACCGGCGTTTGTCCACAGACAGCTTCCAGGTCATGTGGCCAGCATGACTAAGCAGCTTCTGGTGAGCCAGAGCAGCGCACAGGAACACCGTTTACCTTCCTGCCGGAGCGGTACCTATTTATCTACTTGCACTTTGATGTGCTTTTGAACTGCTAGGTGGGTAGGAGCTGGGACCAAACAATGGGAGCTCACCCCGTCACGGGGATTTGAACCGCCGACCTTCTGAGCGGCAAGCCCTAGGCTCTGTGGTTTAGACCACAGCGCCACTCGTGTCCCTAAACAATAAATAAACCACATTTTAAAAAAATACACAGCCAAATGGAAAACAATTTTCACGTAAATCAAAATCTAAAACTAAGAATACAGCATTGATATCACAGTTTCAAATGATATAACAGCATTTTTTTAAAAAACACAAATCAAAAACGGAGCCCTCTCTGTCCAGCAGCAGCAGCAGCAGCAGTCCTTTATGGAGTCTGTCAGGCCCTGTCCCAAGCCAGGTGGTGAGTGGCAGGACTGGGGCCCTCAGGCGCTGGGCGGGGGAGTCCTCCTGGGTCATCACCTTAATGAAAGGTGATACAGTCACCCAAGGAGGAGCAGGTGGAGTGCCTCTCCCTGCTGTATGTTAGTTAGCAGAAGATAACAGCAGAGTTGGGAGGGTTAAGTTGCGAGGGTTACCCGGATTGTGATGTCACCACAGGAAAAAATATGCCCTTTTTACACGAGTTGTGTTTGGAGCAGGGGAGGGGTTTTTTTTGGGGGGGGAGAAGAAGTGAGGGGCAGAACTCCAGGCGCTGCTGGCTGGAGGAGGCTTCCCAGAGAGAACGGAGAGCATGTTTGGCTTCTGCTCTGGACCCAAGCTTGTTGGGAGAAACAACAAGAGACACTCTTGGGAGTGTAGTGTTCTGATAAACCATATTTCATATATAAAAGACCCCCACTAGTTTCCGTCATGCCTCATGCCAAAGGAACACAGAGCCTGGTTAACTGCCAAGACCCCTGGAATCGTGCATCTGGCAAGAATATAATCCAACTATTGTAATGTCACTTAGCATTGTTATTTGTATGCTCACAAATGATCAAGGTATTTTTTTTAAATGGTTTCTTGGACTTTACAAAGGGACCAGTATACTATATCATTTCTTAATGCTAGTTTTCATAACATATTGTATGAATAGCCTTGCTTTGTCAGGCCCATCTGGTTCAGCATTCTGTTCCCACAGTGGCCAATCTGATATATATAAGAAGTCCACAGATATAATAAGCAGGAACGAACACAATAGCACCCTCCCATTTCGCTTCCTCATCTATCACAGGCACACTACAACAGAAATGGAAGGCGATGTATAGTGTTATCGTCTATGAATTTATCTAATCCACCTTCAAAGCTGTTCAGGTTGGCAGCGACCAGTACATCTTACAACATTTCCTTTATTTACTAGTACGTTTGATTGGTTCCAACTCTGAAAACAGGCATCATGTATTGCTGAATTGTGTGTCGTGAACTAAGAAGCCACCAATTCAAAACTTATTTTTAGGCAACTTTCAGCAAACTACTGCATTTCTGATTCCCACTCCCCACCCCACCCCAATCCTCCAATGTATAATACTGTATATGGATAAATTTTATATCTACATCTGTATCTATATTAGTATTGTAACATTTTGTACTATATTTATACAATTCTTTTCTTTCAAGAACCTCAAGGTATCGTTACATGATTCCCCCCTCTCCTCTTTTACCTTCACTGCAACCCAGTAAGAAAGGATGTTGCATTATTTTATTTTTGTTAGCTGCCCTGAGCCCGGCTTCGGCTGGGGAGGGCGGGATATAAATAAATTTTATTATTATTATTATTATTATTATTATTATTATTATTTATTATTATTATATGATGAGAGATCATGTCTGACCCAAGATCATGTTCTTAGACCCATGACTGACTGCCAATTTGAGCCTGGGTCCTCTGTTTCTCTTTTTTAAAGAATCATTAATGAGCTATGAGATATAAGAGGTGTTTCACCCACTTTACTATATGTGTGACCCTCTTAAAAAACCAACAACAGGCCATGTTTCATCTTAAAGACATGTGGTCTTTAACAGCAAAGCTAAAGGGACCCCTGACCATTAAGTCCAGTCACAGATGACTCTGGGGTTGTGGCGCTCATCTCACTTTACTGGCCATGAGAGCCAGCATACAGCTTCCAGGTCATGTGGTCAGCATGACTAAGCCATTTCTGGTGAACCAGAGCAGTGCACGGAAACACCGTTTACCTTCCCGCCGGAGAGGTACCTATTTATCTACTTGCACTTCATGCTTTTGAACTGCTAGGTTGGCAGGAGCAGGGACCGAGAAATGGGAGCTCACCCTGTCGCAGGGATTCAAACTGCTGACCTTCTGATTGGCAAGCCCTAGGCTCTGTGGTTTAACCCACAGCGCCACCCTCCTCCCTCTAACAGCAAAAGAAGACTTCTATTTCATACAAGTTTATTGTAAAGATCACTGAGATAACATGTGTTTTCAATGTCATATATTGTTTCATTCTTGAATATGTGAATCATTTCTTCCCTCCACCTTAACTATAGAGATTTTATCTGATAATTTTTATTGCTTATTGCCAAGATCAACCCCATTGTTATGGCTTAGATTCCCAGCCAGAAATCTATATTATGGACCGGTGTTAAATCCCCCCAAAATCTATATATTCTGGAAATAGCTTTTTAACAGAGAATAGTAAAATGTTGAAGAAATGCATGTAACTAGTGGGGCGTACCTAGGAAATTGCTGAGCAATATATTTTTACAGGCTACAGTTGCAGTCCTGCTATACGTTTACTTAGGAGTAAGCTTGATTGAAGATGGATGGTCTCAGCAGATTTGGTCCAAACAGTATTCTCTTTTCCCCTCTTTCTTAATTACTTTAGGATTAAACAAGATCATTATTTCATAGAATGGAAACAGTAGGCATGTAGGATCTATATATAACAAAATGTTCACAAGGGCACAAATTCAAGCCTACTTTCAGGAATTTCCACTATGATAGTCTAAAATTCATCTAGACAGATTCCTAGCTTGTTCATCCAAAATTTGTTCAGCAGCCATCAGGTGCTTCAGTACCTTACACTATTTCTAAAAACCCGAACAGATAAAATCATTATATATTGCAATTAAGACATTCAGGGATATGGCTTTCCATATAAAATAGTGGGTGGTGGAAAGACTGAAGAACTGATTTTCTTAAAAAATAAAATGAAATAAAATCCCAGAATGGCACACAATTACAATATTGCTCTATAAGCATTTCATGAAACTGCTGAACTTGATACTATCAGCTGCTTCAAAGATGATCCAATTCATACAAGTGGGAGAAATATAGGTTGCTTGAGGTAACATAACTAGACCAACAGATTACATCAGAAAGAATGTGATCATCTAACATTTGGAGCCAATTTAAGTATGAGGATGCTGTTAAATATTAAAGATCATGTCATCGGAGACAACATTTTCCAGCTGTTGCTAGACCCTCTGCACAGAAATCTGGGTTGTTGACCTACTTTTCAGAAAGATCTAAACTTTAGCCTGACAAGAAACAGTTGCAGAATACCCATCAGCAGCGAAGAGTACATTGTTAAAGAAAAGTAAACATATTCCTTGAAAGGAACTCTGTTAGACTTCCAAATGTGGAAAAGAATAGATACCACGAAGTTCTTTACAAAATATAGCAGGAGGTTTCTGACACAAAAGCCCTGGGTGTGCGATTGAGTTTACTCAGCTGTAATGAAGCTATGCAATGCTGTTTCTCTCTACCTAGAGAGAGAATCTTAGAATTGTAGCATTAGAAGGGACCATGAGGGTCATCTAGTCCAACCCCATGCAATGCAGAAATCTTTTCCCCAATGTGGGGCTTGAACCCATGATCGTGATATTAATAGGCTTATGTTCTACCAAGTAATACAAACCTCTATTAGGAACATGCTGGGGATGTATGTGCTACAGTTTGGGAGATTCAGAGTTTACTCTGGAACAGCTACTATTTTATTATAGTGACCAGGGGCTAGAATTGTGTTTTGGGCCCCAGGTGCGGGGACCCCTAATGCTGGCAGAATTGTAATAAACACAGGACAACCATTTTGGAATTTAAATAGGCCACACCTTTATTTATTACATATAAAAAGCCATCTGCTGGCTGATTATTTAACCAGGGTTATTGGACTCCCTATGAGGCACATGAAATCATGGTGACCCTAGCTTTCCTAGAGTGGTGGGGGTTACAACTGTGTCATCCAACCATACTAAGGATAAAGTCCAGTGCCTTATCTGCCATTAACTTGTGACAATTGCTACGAATTAGGCAAAAGCCCCAGACAGGCCCATTTAGTCTGAAGGTAAATTCCTCCCTGGCCCCCAAAACAGCAATAAGCAAACCTCTTGTGTTTGCCCCACCATGCCAGGCCAGTTCCTGCTCCCTATCAGCTTTGCCTAAGACAATGTAACACTTGGAGAAAATGTTTAGATTTTACCTGTGGGGGGGGGGAAATCTATTAAATCCCATTTCAACCTCACCTACATGTCTTATTAAGTAGTGTAAAGAACATCATAAATGATTCCTTCAGTGTCCAATGCAGAGCAAAACATACATTGTTTCACAGCACATACCTCTTCCTAATGCAGAAATAGCCCATAGTTTTGGTGCAGCTAAACCTATGGACACTTACTTTGGAGTCAGCACTTTTGAACTTATAGAATGTGGCTGCATTAGACATATTGGATATGAACTCAGTCTCTTTCCACCTTTCAGATCACAGTGGTGAACGGAGCAATGATACTTATAGATATGCAAACTAATTTTTACATTTGGAAACAAGAACAAGTGAGAGTTGAACTCAGAATGCTGAATGCATACATATTAAGGGGGTTTCATTTGTATTAATGAGATGGGGCTTGTTTCTGAATTGTTGTGACTTCATCTAAAGTCTAGACACATGCATACATAACATAGTCACACTGTGACAAAAACATGTATTAGATTTCTGCCAGGCTAAATACTTTGCCCCTGATGACTTATTTTTTATTTCTTTGTTCTAACTGTGGAAATGTGATTTTCTTGCTTTTAACCCCTTTTAGTGGAAGTGCAATATAAAATACAAATTAAGAGAATAAATTTGAATTTCAGAAACTAATATTATATTTTTTATTTCAATCTGCCCCCCGCCCCCCGCCAGTTAAGTGGTCCTAGACATCAAATAATGGTAATAATAAAAAAGTGCTCCTTTTAAATGCTCTTTTTGCTTCTGGTTCTCTATTTTGTTACTGCATGAGACATAACCATGGGATCAAATTCATAATCACTATATGCATTCTTCGTAGTAAAGCAAGGAGCATTGCAAACATGTGCTTGTAAAGGTGAACATCACTCCTTGAATGCCCATGAGCAAGATTGGGGGCAAACATGCTCAGCCTAATCTTTTGAGAAAGCTAAACAAGCTGCCCCTACCCCAAGGCTCCTTGCCACTCCTCAGAAAAGGACGTTTATCCCAGTGGGTGACAGCAGCCTGCTTCTTGGGAGAAAAGCAATGACAAACCTAGACAACATCTTTAAAAGCAGAGACATCACCTTGCCAACAAAGGTCCGTATAGTTAAAGCCATGGTTTTCCCAGTAGTGATGTATGGAAGTGAGAGCTGGACCATAAAGAAGGCTGATTGCCGAAGAATTGATGCTTTTGAATTATGGTGCTGGAGGAGACTCTTGAGAGTCCCATGGACTGCAAGAAGATCAAACCTCTCCATTCTGAAGGAAATCAGCCCTGAGTGCTCACTGGAAGGACAGATCCTGAAGCTGAGGCTGCAATACTTTGGCCACCTCATGAGAAGAGAAGACTCCCTGGAAAAACCCCGATGTTGGGAAAGATGGAGGGCAGAAGGAGAAGGGGACGACAGAGGACGAGATGGTTGGATAGTGTTCTCGAAGCTACCAGCATGAGTTTGACTAAACTGCGGGAGGCAGTGGAAGACAGGAGTGCCTGGCGTGCTTTGGTCCATGGGGTCATAAAGAGTTGGACACGACTAAACGACTAAAGAACAACAACAACATCCCAGTGGGTGACAATATTTGGCCTCAAGTCCCAAGGTGCTCCTTGTCTTGTTGAAGAGTGGAGTAGCAGAAGCTTAGTGGAGTGGATGCGTCTGGTTCCAGTGAATCACGCAGAGTCGAAAGCTTATTAGCAAAGAGAACTTCACTAAGGATTAAGCCAGGGGGTCAGCAACCTTTTTCAGCCGTGAGCCGGTCCATCGTCCCTCAGACCATGTGGTGGGCCGGACTATATTTTTTGGGGGGAATGAATGAATTACTATGCCCTGCAAATAACCTAGAGATGCATTTTAAATAAAAGCACACATTCTACTCATGTAAAAACATGCTGATTCCAGTACCATCCGCGGGCTGGATTGAGAAGGTGATTGGGCTGCATCCAGCCCGCGGGCCTTAGATTGCCTAGCCCTGGATTAAGCTTCGTTACAACAACAAAACCTCAGGAATAAATGTACAGTTGAAACAAACTCAGAAGACATGAAGAGCAGAAAATGAGAGAATAGTAAGAGAACCCATACAAGTCATGCTGACACCCCACTCCCTAAGTAGAATAATAGAAGCATAACCACCCCATCCCACCCCATTCACTATTCCCCCTCCCCCTCTTTCTTCTTCTTCTTCTTCTTCTTCTTCTTCTTCTTCTTCTTCTTCTTCTTCTTCTTCTTCCTCATTGTTTAAACCAATTCATGAACCAAGAACTTATACATTGACCACTAATAATGATATGTTGTAGATATTTTTGGCATTTATTATGCTATTGTTGTGATATACAAATGACATGAGAAAACTTGGTGTACTTATTTGTATAACATTATTCTTGTTTATAAAACCCAATAAAAAAAGAGTAGAAAATGAAAGTAGGCATAAGCAGGCAGTTCACTTAATTACAGATATATCCTCTTCGCTCACTGACCTTGAGATAACATACAAGAGTACAGCATAACCCCAAACATCTCCCGCTGTTTCAGCAGAAATGAACAGTTACAGACACACTGGAATAAACCAGAGACACTTCTGCATCTGGAGCATATTTGAGAGATTTTTGTGTTGGAAGTGTGCAAATCCCTCAGTTTCTTTTCACACTTTGGTCTGGAACGTGCAGAAACTCTTTAGGGGTAAAATAAAGGAGTAATAATAATAATAATAATTTATTATTTATACCCCGCCCATCTGGCTGGGCCTCCCCAGCCACTCTGGGCGGCTTCCATAGAAACCAAAAATACACTAAAATATCACACGTTAAAAACTTCCCTGAACAGGGCTGCCTTAAGATGTCTTCTGAATGTCAGGTAGTTGTTTATCGCTTTGACATCTGGTGGAAGAGCGTTCCACAGGGCGGGTGCCACTACTGAGAAGGCCCTCTGCCTGGTTCCCTGTAGCTTTGCTTCTCGCAATGAGGGAACCACCAGAAGGCCCTCAGTGCTGGACCTCAGCGTCCGGGCAGAACGATGGGGGTGGAGACGCTCCTTCAGGTATACTGGACCGAGGCCGTTTAGGGCTTTAAAGGTCAGCACCAACACTTTGAATTGTGCTCGGAAAGAAGACTTGCACACTCTTAATTAAAACTTTTAAATCTTTTGTTTGAACCAAACAACAAATGCCTCTTTTAAAAAAGAGGGCTAGAAATTAGAACCATGGACTAAGACATTATTCAATTTATTTCTTGTTTTGCACCTGCCAATTTTTTCAAAGGTAGGTGACAAATTAAATCCACTACCCAATTTACACAAATAGGTCAATAACAGAATATTGGCAACATACAGCTAGAATACTGAAATACTGTATGTGTCTACTTTATCTTCTGTTTTAATTAACTCATGCCTTTGGGAAATAGGCTGATATATTTTGATTTTTGACTGTGCTGCAAAAGTGACTTTTATATAAGGGGGGGTGGGCGGCGGCTTGTGAAGAACTGCTTTGGTACAATCTGCCTGAACTTTTCTACTGTGTGAGACCCACTGAAATCATTGTGCTCTGACAGGGACATATTGTGGTCTTTATCAGTCAAATTTACAAAAGAAACAATTCTGTTGTTGGATCAGGCCTGGCTGTACCATAATGCATATCCAAAACTATCACTTTGGATAAGAGATTCTATTTATTTCTCTGCCTTTCTGTGTTCTTTAAAAGAAAAATAGAATTCACAAATGAGTATGCCTTTCTGTCTTGCTTTGTGTGTGGAAATGCCTAATACCAGGACTGTTAAATTGTGCCCCATACTTTTAATGTAAGACCTATCGCTGCAACAAAAACCATATCTATTCAGGAGTTAGAGTTGTATTCAGTGTATTACTAAGGTCTCATTTCTCTCACTTGAAACATCAGAAAAGCCCCCTTAAAATGATGCTGCCGATTCTTATGGTCTTGCTCTCAAAAACCTCAGTACCGGAGTAGATTGTCTGCAGTGAATAAACCTATATATGAGCAGTTCCCTGTGTGTTGACCTCCTCATGATTGGGATTTAGGATAGTGGTGGATTGCACATAAACAGCTGCTCACACATAGATTTCAATACAGTTGAGGCTGGTGCATTTTGACCCAGTGAGTTTTCTTTAAGGCAGAAATGAATGGGACTGCTGCTCCTAGGAATGTCTGAAGAATGTGATATGTGCAAATTTCAGTTTGAACTGAATTGATCCACTCCGCCTAGGCTAATGTGTAGAAAAGAACTTGGTTATCTGCCAGATTTCACACTTCCCAGATGTTCTGAAGGAGTTCTTGGCTCAAAAAATGCATTCTAAAAGGTTTTTAAATGAGTATTTTTCAGGGAGAAAATAAGTTTAGAAACACGTTTACTGCGGTATCCACTTGCTTGTACGGGGGTGGGGGATAAAGGCTCTGAAGGCACATTTATCAGGGTGCTTGTAAAATCTCTAGTGTCCATCTTCAGAGCAGACTCTGCTTGCATTGATACTTTGACCAGAGATTGCTCTGGAGGCATACATAGGGTATTTGACAGCTGCTTCAATAAGCTCCAAAGCTTTGAAGTGGGTCCAAATGTTAAGGACCAGCTTTCTTCAAGATGGCACATTTCAGTTTGGAGAATATCTAGTTACTTCCAAAGTTACCTGCAATGCTTCAGCATTCAGCCTTAGTTTGAAACAGATCTACACCCCTTCCAGAAGTAGACAGATTCATTTATTTCTAACACCTCACTCATATATTTTACAGTTTTCATATTAGCATTCAAATCCACATGCCTCAATCATAATTAGAAAACAATAAATAAATGTAACCTATGCCATGAAGATACTAGCGATTCATACTTACTAAGGATGTACATGGGCCCCAATAGTCTCCTTGTATCTGTGCTTTTAAAAAATGCAATTGATTCCCGGGGTCACTCCATGCTCGGTCCACTTCAGTCTGTTATTTGGGTTCTGAACCACGCTGTATTCCCCATTCACTATTATGGGAAGTCTAAAAACAGCTGCAACTTTTTCCCCGTTTGGCAGATGCAGGTGGAATTTGATGGCACAGAAACCCCTCCAGGGTAAAGTAAGCCTGCCAAATTGCATATCTATGGACTTTTATGGGGAAAGTAAAAAAAACCTCACTTTCCTGTATAACACATATCAGAGCAATTTCCTTTACTGGGCCAAATAAAATTCCTAATTCCACATTAGTTTCATATTTTCAGGAGTGGAGAATGTGATTTTATCCCATACTGTTTCTTACTTTAAAATAATTAAGAGGCGGCAGAGTGGATTCATGCATGTGTGGGTTATGTTTTGTTCTGATTTTTTAATGGTGACTGCACACCAACCAGTTAGCTTTCCTGGCACTTTCTTTTAATTATTGGAAGTATATGATCTCCAAATTGGCATTACAAGCTGAGACTGTTCCTAATACTGCCTAGAGAATGAACAGAGGTTTTGTGGGAGGGTACTGACATGATCTGGCTCATGCAGGGATAAAATTACTCAAGATCACCCCAATTTCCTTCATTGTTTGACTGCCAACACTGAGTGGCTGCACACATTTAGTATTTATTTATGAAGTGCAATGTACATTATGTGTTCTAAATGGATTAAAGGTAAAGATAAAGGGGGTACATTATTTCACCTTTGGTGGACGTGCCCAAAGATTAAGGCTTTCTGGGAGATGATCTATAATGAAATGAAAAAGGTATTTAAATATACCTTCCTGAAGAAACCAGAGGCCTTTCTCCTGGGCATAGTCAGCCAATTGGTGCCAAAGAAGGATAGAACTTTCTTTATGTATGCTACAACAGCAGCAAGAATACTTATTGCAAAGTATTGGAAGACACAAGATTTACCCACCCTGGAAGAATGGCAGATGAAGGTGATGGACTATATGGAACTGGCGGAAATGACTGGCAGAATCCGAGACTAGGGAGAAGAGTCGGTGGAAGAAGATTGGAAGAAATTCAAAGACTATTTGCAGAAATATTGTAAAATTAATGAATGTTAAAATGATGTTGGATCGAAATTAAGTGGCATTAGCAACAAGGCCAATAAGAATATGTAAAAATGGACTGATAATGGATGAAAATATACAGTTATAATATGTTAAGATATAGAGTTAAGATAAATGAAAGAGGGTAAGGATTTGCTGAACTGACTATGTGAACGGGAATACAAAAAAGGGAGGCGTGAGGAGGTCAAGGAAACAAGCAAATGAGCTTAAAGATATGAAAAAAATGGATTTGTTTTTAACTTTTTCTACTTATTTCTTTTTTGTATTTTGTATTTTCTTTTTTATGTATTTTTGTATTTTTTGTATTTTTTTTCTTGTCTTCTTTTTATTCTGTTAATTTTTGCTTTTTGTAAAATCCTAATAAACATCTTATATATATATATAAAAAGGTAAAGATAAAGGGACCACTGAGCATTCGGTCCAGTCGTGACCGACTCTGGGGTTGCGGTGATCATCTCGCTTTATTGGCCGAGGGAGCCGGCATACAGCTTCCAGGTCATGTGGCCAGCATGACTAAGCCACTTCTGGCGAACCAGAGCAGCGCATGGAAACACCTTTTACCTTTCCGCCCGAGCGGTACCTATTTATCTACTTGCACTTTGAAGTGCTTTCGAACTGCTAGGTTGGCAGGAGCAGGGACCGAACAACAGGAGCTCACCCCGTTGCGGGGATTCGAACTGCCAACCTTCTGATTGGCAAGTCCTAGGCTCTGTGGTTTAACCCACAGTGCCACCCGTGTCCCATCTAAATGGATTACTGTGAAACAAATGCAGTGGTACCTCTAGTTACGAACTTAATTAGTTCCGGAGGTCTGTTCTTAACCTGAAACTGTTCTTAACTAGAGGCGTGCTTTCGGTAATGGGGCCTCTTGCTGCCCCTGCGCCGCTGGCACACGATTTCCGTTCTCATCCTTGGGTAAAGTTCTCAACTCGAGGTAACTCTTCCAGGTTAGCGGAGTTTGTAACCTGAAGCGTTTGTAACCTGAAGTGTTCGTAAGCCAAGATACCACTGTAATAGTTTTTTTCATTCTTTAGGTTGTTAGTAATCATGGGCACATTATGTGATCCATGAGAGCAGCAAAATAACCAGTGTGATGGCCTGGGAATCTGATTCAGAGGCTGAACCAGAGGAATCCCAACCTGCACAGGAGTCCCCGCCTCCAGGGCCGGCTGAGCCGGGGCAGGGTCTTGAATCTGAAGCGCAGACACCAGATGAATCCACTCTGGCTCTGGAGGTGATTGAGGACCCATTGCCTACAGGCTCTCCCAGCCCTGTCAGGGGAAGGTGAGCTTCCCCCTGGGTCCAGTAACCCTCCAGCCTCTCCTGAGCTGCAGAGACTCAGGGCAAAGAGGCGGAGGGAACAGGGTTCTCTCAGGAGGAGTGCTCGCCTTAAGGCCAGGAGAGGCGGGTCACCCCTGGCCTCAGAGAAGATAAAGGCCAGTCAGCCCGGTCCCAGGTTGCGGGAGCAACGTCGTTGGAAACCTGTTTCTGCCAGCACCCAGACCTGTTCTTCCAGAGTTCCTGACCTTGCCCGGCTCCTCGCTTTGGACCCCGCTTCGCCCTTGGTGGACAGTCTCCAGGCCCTCGACCCAGGACCGGTCTCTGACCATGTCTCACGGTAACCTCTCCCCAGGACCAGCACAACCAGACTGCACAACAGTAATGGAATAAAATCAGACCAAATCTTTATTGACAGCAGCAGGCAGGGCAAGGGCTGGCATTGCATTGGGTCCCAGAATCAGCTCATCATTCCACAAGCCCCATGTTGATGAAATGAATCCGCTCCAAACCTGTATGATGGGAGTCGGCCAGTGTTGAACCTTGCTATGGTGCAAGCCAAGCAAGTCTCACTGGGGGACCACGGTGCAGATTCCAATCAGGCGGATCCAGAACCAACACTTGGGTTTGCCGTGGTCAATCCTCCTATCAAACTCCTTATGGGGGTTCCCCTTCACTATGTTGATCCTGCCCAATGCCATTTCCACCCTCATACAAACAATGTTCTTCCATCTAACAAAACAAAGTCATAATTTCACTGAGGGAAAGGCAAAAAAATAATAATTCCCAACCAAGTGCCTATCAGGCCCTGTCAACCAGTGACACAAAATTGCTCAGTGAAGGCTCTAACCTGAGGACCAGTGGGTGGGAAGCTCTCAAAGCAAAATGGCTGTGAGATCCAGGGAAAGCAGCCTTATATAGGCTTTCCCCTCCCCTCTTCAGCAAGGGCTCATGGGACAACTTTTTCCCAGGAGCCTATCACACAGAGAAGATACTGGGCAAAACCTTGCCCAGTATTTTGTTGTGATCCATGGGCCACAGCACTGCTGTGAAAAGGCTTCCCGTGCTTATTGGTACAGAACGCGGCTTATAATGGTAAAATCTGGACAGCAAATAATATTCTGTAATTAAAAGAAAGAACGGAAGGAGGCTTCCAAAGACAGATGATTATTGTTGTCTGCTGTTGACATCTCTTGTAAGAAATAAGTGATGACATATTTACAATGAAAATGCTGTTATTGCAAATGTGTCAGGTTAATGTTACTCTAGAGTTAGCTTGTGGTATTTTGTTATCCATTACAGAAAATAACACTTCTGTTGTGAAATTATAAACAAAAAGCGTTTGGTGGACCAGTTTTCATCTTTAAGTTAGCAGTTGTTACACTGAAGAAAAATCTTATGTAGGAAATAGCTGTTCCATGCATTATTAATACAGGTCATTAAGTGTACATGAAAAGTAAAATGTAAGTTAGGAGCAATTAGATAAAAATTGGTGTAGTTTTAGCACATTTTAAATTTTGGATGTTATTTTTAGCCACTTAGGATAAAAAATAGATATTTATTTAATTATGCACAAATGTTAGAAATATTTTGCAGTGGAGAGAACCTTATTTGTTTCCTTATAGCCTGTTGTCCGTCTGGTTTATCCAAAGCAAGCAAAATTCAACACAACTTCGCAAATCCATACTGACGTGGGAGTGTAATAAGGTCATTCATCCTTTTCCATGGAGTTTCCACTCCTGAAGGAAGAGGGTAGAGGTGATGTCACAAGTGTATTCTTCTGCAGTGGCTGTCCGAGTTAGGGGTGGGTGGCACTGCTTTGTGGTGGTTCTGGTCTGACGTGGATGGTCATTTCAAGAGAGTGATGTTTCGGGAGTGCTCTTTGGCCCCATGGAGCCTTCAGTGTGGGGTTTAATACCTCAAGGAGCGCCTCTCCCCATGTAAACCAACCTGGACCCTGCAATCATAATCTGAGGCCCCTCTTCATCTGCCTCCTCCACAAGAGGTCTGGAAGGTGGCAACACGAGAAGAGGCCCTTTCCGCAGTGGCTCCCCTTTGTGGAATGCTCTCCCCAGGGAGGCTTGCCAGGCACCTGAATTACATAATTTTAGGCACCAGGCAAAACAGTCCTCTTCCCAGACCTTTGGCTAATTGAACAATCTATGGTCTTTCAAACTGTGTGATGGTGGTGGAGGGAGTATAATTGTTTTTGTTTCTTACAATATTATGCAATTTTTGTTTTTTATATGGTAAACCTCTATGTGATCCTTGGATGAAGGCCAGGATAGAATTAACTAACTAGCTAACAAACTAACATTCCATGGGTTCTGAAGGGATATTTTCTTAAATAGTTGTTTTCAAAACCTCACCTGCCAGTACTATCTAGGTTATTTGGCTAATTGGTTTGTAGTTCCTCCAAGTGGTTATATTTTAATAAATATAGACATCATCCCATTGTTTTTCTCATGAGGCTTCTTTCTGGGTGTGGAGGCAAAATTAATCTTCTCTGCTTAGCATGTTCATTCAAACAAATGGAATTCAATATGGGGAAAACCTCCATGTGCGTTGCTTGAAGTATCAGCCGGTCCTTAGTATAAAGTATAAAAGCATTGGGTTGTCTTTATAGAGCTTTAAATTAAGGACAAGAAAAGAAATCTAGACTATCGTTCTTAGATCACCATTCTTTAGTTAATGGCTTATTATTATTCACAATCAAGATTTAGCATTCATTGAATCCTTCATTGCTGACAATCTGGATTCTTGCTCAGCAGCAAGTTTAATAGAATGCCGTTTCAAATGAAGGACATCTTAGGATGCACTTGATGCTTTTGGCAACACTTGATGAGTGTGTTTTTGGCAACATGTGTAGGGTACATGAAAAGAAAAACAGTTGATGAATATGGTAATCAGTAGACTGGTAGGCAAACCTTTGTTGCCATTAGTGTTTTGCCTCAACTAAATACAATTAAAAATTCCCTAAACCTGCCAGTGTCTTCAGTTCCTTAGGATTTTCTGCTGACTTCCTTTCTGAAATTCATCCAAGCAGAAATCTCTGTGGCAAACTGTATTTGCATGAATGTTTTTCAGAGATTCATCAAAGAGAAACTCACCTCAAATTATTTTACCTGTCTGTGTTGGACATAGGATGTAAAGAGGGCTGTTGTGTAGAAGTGAGAATTTTTCTAACCACTACATGACAAGTAGCAGTTGTAGAAATTTCTTCTTATACACACCTACTATAGTTTAAAGATTTAATTGCTTAGCCAAAAGCACTACCAGGGTCAATTGCAGTTTCAGGAGGATTTTTGTAAGATAAATGGTACAGCAGGAAATGGTTCAGCTGAAGGAAGCAGTCTCAACACAAACTAAAAATGGAGCCTTTCCCCCTCAATGTGGCTCCCTGTACCCAATAATCAGCTTATCATAAATTAATAGGTATGGCCTTTAAAGGCCTGCACACATAGCACCAATAAACTTATTTGGTTATGAAAACACTTCTTCAAATGAGATTTTTGTTATTGCACTTATTAGTTGCTTTTCAAAATGAAAAGTAAACTCAAAGCAAAAGGGACGCGGGTGGTGCTGTGGTCCAAACTACAGAGCCTAGGGCTTGCCACTCAGAAGGTCAGCAGTTTGAATCCCCACAACGGGGTGAGCTCCCGTTGTTCGGTCCCTGCTCCTGCCAACCTAGCAGTTCAAAAGCATGTCAAAGTGCAAGTAGATAAATAGGTACTGCTCCAACAGGAAGGTAAACGGTGTTTCCATGCGCTGCTCTGGTTCGCCGAAAGCAGCTTAGTCATGCTGGTCACTTGACTCGGAAGCTGTCTGTGGACAAACGCCGGCTCCCTCGGCCTATAGAGCAAGATGAGCGCGCAACCCTAGAGTCGTCCACGACTGGACCTAACGGTCAGGGGTACCTTTACCTTTACCTTTAAACTCAAAGCAGCTTACAATATAAATAAAATCCCATGCAAAAAAACAAACAAAAAACAAGCAAAACACAACAACACCCAAAGCCATTCATAAACATAAATGGAATAGTTTGTCCATCTTTGGTCCCCACACTGCTCTCAACTCTCACTTGTAGCTCCTAGAAGCTGCCAGCATGTGTCAGTGGCCACACCCTGGGAACGGCTTAGACTGACTGGCTAAACCAGGTGAAGGTAGAAAGGTGGTGCCTCTGCAATGGTGGAGAGGCATCACCACAATCAGTCCCGATTTCAGGCAAGATCACACCAATTTTGGGTGAGATCTTGCCCCAAATTGCATGTGATCTTGTGAGCTCTGGGAAATCTTGCCCAAAATCAGCACCGGTGGTGGTGGGACAGCTGGGGCACCCATGGTCTTGCTGCCTGTGGGGCTTGTTCTGTCCAAGGCAGCCACCTCACCTTGCCTAATGGTGGGGCCAGCTCTGATGAATCTAAATTAGTCACATCCATTAACTTCAGTGGGTCTGCTCTTGAGTTGGACTAGTGTATTGCATATGCATCTTGCAGAAACTGAATCCTAGAGCCTCAAAGTACAAACTGTATGAATGGGTCCATTTTTATTTTTATTTTTAACTCTGGAGAGAAAATGCTAATTAAAAGCATTAAACGTTTCGGTTTGACAGGCTGTTGTTTTCCCCTGTGATCTGTTTTTTTTAAAAAAATGTTATGGTAAGTTGTTTGTGTGAATTTGTCCTTTGTGTTGAGAACACAAATTACTGGCTATGGAAGCTTCTTCTGCTGACACATTTTCCTTTACTTATCTGCACAGATGACAAAGTGCTCATTGTCATCAGATGAATGATCTGTCTTTTGAGACAAATCTGTTGTCAGAGATATAAAAAAAAACTTGAATGTAAAAGATTTCTTTCTTTAAAAAAAAAAACTTTGGTGAAAAGTAAATTTAAAAAATGGGGAAGATTTTTGCCTCAGAAAGCATGAACACATCTGTTTAAATGTATGTAGCAGCTGTGCGGAATAACAGGCCAAGTTTTTAGAACGTTTTTGCATGGATTGTTTAATTATCATTGATTTGGCTCTTGATTGTAGTACTGATGATTGAACCTGGCAGTTAAAGGAAACCTGCACCATTGGAAGCTATCACAGATACTGACTTTTAGAGGTGATTTATAACAGACAAAATGAACGCTCACTCATTTGGGACTCTACATGTGCATTTCTTATAAGCTGTGAAATATAGATTCCTAAATGCAGAATATCACAGTCTCCAAATGTAAAAGCTGAAATGTCACAAATAGTCACACAGCAATGCTGTTTTGCAGAGACTTTCTGCTTAGGTAATCACAGAGCAAGTGCTGACAACACTGATATTCAAGAATAGAGCTGTTCTGTGTTACAGTAAATCGAATCTCACAATACGTACTTGCCTCTGGGCTTAACTGTTGCGTATTAGAGCTATGTCTTAGGTAACACAAAACCCAGCCTTCTGTGTTGAACATTATGTTCTTAAAACATGCCATTGCTGAACACATTATATTTTATATATAATAAAGAGATCAAAATGATTTTCCCCAAAAGCAATTTAAATGCATCTCTGCTTGTTAAGTACAGTTCAAATCTGCTTCATTGCATAAAACTGGAAGAATCAAATATTCCTCTGGGCTCTAGTCTCAAACCACTTTATATTCAACAAAAAGGGATTTATTCCATTTTTTTATATCATAAATCAGGATTAGCATGCAATTTCTTTTTTCCTCCCTCCTATCAAAGTCTAGCAGTATTCCTCTATGCATACAGAAGGTTGTACAATTAAATTATAGGCCATAATTTAGAAATGTGGGAGGATACAATTTCTAAACCATCCCTTTCCCACCCCCCATCTATTTCTTGAATCAGTTTGTGCAGCAAGGCAGCTTGCAGAGCAAATAATTTGTAAGCAAAGACGTATTGTGTGCTGTGGTCCCCAAGCCGTTCCGCAAATAAATCACACTTCACACAGAAATTTTGTTTAAGGTTTTTTGGCATAATTTTGGCCACAACTTTATTAAAATACAAAATGTGAGTGGTTGCTTAGGCATCAGTTGCGACTATCTGCCCCCGCCCAGGGACAGAACGGACATCTGCAAGCCTGTGAAGTCAGTAAGGGAAAACATTTTGGGGAGAGAATGGAGCTGGGTACCAGACCCTCACCTCTCCCCAAATGCTCCCAGGGGCTCTTGCGTGGCCCTAGCCCCCTTGACAGGGGTGCAGACAAAAGCATGGTGAGCCCCTGGTTTCCTTTAATGGAATACCCTTGCAGCAGCAGCAGCATTGGAGGGGCAGGCACAGCCAATCCATACCCCTCGACCAACCAATTTTAACCAATGCTTAACCGCAACCTTACAAGTTGTGACAATTTGCAAAAACCAAATGGCCCCAGCCAATCAGCCAAATGGACAAAATTCCTACCAGGCCCCTGCCCCCAAAGCAGATGACCCCATGACAGGCATAGCAAGGTCAAACGCGAACAAACCCTAAACTTAGGGAGGGTGGGCAGGTGACCTGATGCGCGCAGCGAAAAGAGGAAGCTCAATGCTGCGCGCAGGAAATGTATAGCCTCTAGGTTGTCAATCAAAATTGGCAACATCGAAATCTCCCCAACAATTCCAGAGAGCCCAATCACACACACCCAGCAACAGAGGGATGACTTGCAAGACCCCACCGCACCACGTGCTCTCCATGAAGGAGAACACACTTTCTCTTAAATAACTCAAAACTATAAATTCAGCTTCATTCATCTCAGTATGTCAGGCTTTGACAATTTTCATAGAAGCCATCTGTGTAAGGTGATCAGTGGTAGCTTCTAATAGAGGGAAAATAAATCTCTATGCTTTTTAATTCTAGTGATCAGATAATTTCTTGCCTAAATGTCACTTATGGTGGAATCAGCCTCTGTTCCTAGCCAAGTTTTATATTTGTTAGCTACTGGCATGTTTAATTGCCTTTCTTTAAGAGAAGGGAGTCAGAAGTCCTTGTAGTTCACTGATAAGAGCATATTGTTTGCAACCAGAAGGTCCCAGCTTCAGTCTGGGAGTTCCATGACATAGCGGATGGGCCCTTTTGCCTTCTCCCCAATGTTCAAAGTGTTAGGATATTTCCGTTCCACCTTAAAAGGGAGCAGGATGTTTGTGTCACAGCCTGTGTATTTCCTGTCTCACAGGATGTTTCTGTTGTGTTGTTGCTTTCGTTTCCTTCTTGTTGCCTAAGCATACCGATGCAGGCGGTCATGTTTTTCTTTGTTCTGATCAATGCTGAATAAACTTGGAAAAATGCTCTCCTGCTGTGCATCTTTCGCTGTGTGAATTCTGCTGATAGAGTGTGCACCAGCCTAAGAATGTGGCAATCTATTTCTGAGGCTTCGTGTCGCTAATTGCTGATATTGCCTGTCTACGGGAGGTCGATGGATCGTCCGGCAGCCGGCTTGGGGGCTATGATGGACTTTGCCTCCCTGGCAGTATCCCAACACAAAGGGGGAAGAAGAGGCCAAGAGCAGAGCAGAACATGGCATGGCTTCAGTGGATTCCTGCCACTGCACAGGGGAAGGAGAGTCGAAGCAGCACCTCCACCAGGGATGGTGACAGGAGGAGCTGCTGGCCATTGTAGCTACATTGCTGCCACGTTCGGCTCTGCCCATGGCTCTTCCTCCCTAATGTCCCACGTGGCATCATCTGAGCAAGACCCTCGTTCTTCCTTGGAAGTTGGCACCTCTGACTCAATCCCTAGCATTACTGGTTTGAGGGATCAGGCCAGCAGGTGATGGGAAAGCTCCCTCTGGGATCCATTGCCAAGCAGTGCAGCCAATCCCAGGCTGACCAGGTGGACAAATAGTTTGACCCCAGGTATAAAGCAGCTTCTCAGAAAAGAAAGTGTACTTTAATAACCTCATCTGCTGAAGACAGTAGAGAATATAAACATATGACAGACATTTTGTACATTTTATGTTATTTTGCCGTTTCTTTTCCATCACCGACTCTTTCAGAGATCACAAAAAGGATTGTGTCCTAGGATGATCTTCAGTCCGATTACTTGTTTTAATATTGTTCACAATTCCCTTGGCAGTAAGGCCCTAGGGAGATTATTCTGTCTGGTGATGTGCCTCACCAAGGATTAGCTAGGGATTCAGCAGGGGGTTGTTCCATACATTTTGCTAAGAATTTTATAAATTCCTTTTAAATCTCAAAACTCATTCTGGCCAGGGGTCATAACCCTCTCATCTTTAGATATTCATTTCTTCCATAATCAAAATCCAGTGTTTTCTCCTAAAGCCAACTGACTGAATCATTTGCTGGGTACCACAGAGTAAAATCCCACTATGTCCTCTCTTGCCATCCCATAATATTGACTGACATCTCCAAAGTGTAACATCAGCATTTCCAACAAAACACATAAAACACTACATAGAAGTGATCCGCCACTATAACCACATTCAAATAATATTTTCTCTTTTGGTCAGTGCCCAAGCAGCATTTCACAAGGTAGAAACTGGCAAGAGGGGTCCTTTTCCTTACTCCCACCATTCCATGAAAGGCCCTTTCTGTTTTGAAAAACTGGAGGATTGGTGGGTATCCTATAGCTTCTTGAGCTCTCTTTTCTTCAGCTCCTAACATTTCTGGGTGCTTGGTCTGTAGATGTGGAGGTATGACATATATTACAGTAATAATCCAGAAGTGACAAACAGCCGTTAGA
Organism: Podarcis raffonei; assembly: GCF_027172205.1. Lineage (NCBI taxonomy): Eukaryota > Metazoa > Chordata > Lepidosauria > Squamata > Lacertidae > Podarcis > Podarcis raffonei. The sequence continues at coordinate 19,953,578 of NC_070618.1, forward strand.
CACTGTTTCTTGTTCTTGAAATCTCATGACAGTTCTTACATGCACTCTGGAGATGAGAGTCCTAGCTTATTTACTCCCCCATTTTCAGGGCATGTAAATCATATTAGCAACACTGGCTCCTACTATCCTTGGTAGAGATGTACATTGGACTTCTTGAGCATCATTTCAACGATGGAAAGGCGGCATACAAATAAAATGATGATGATGACAGAGTGCTGCTGGCTGCCCTTGAGGTGTGTTTACTCCTCAAAAGGCCTGTTCTGGATAAAACGGACTATAAAGGTAAAGGGACCCCTGACCATTAGGTCCAGTCGTGACCGACTCTGGGGTTGTGGCGCTCATCTCGCTTTATTGGCCAAGGGAGCCAGCGTACAGTTTCCGGGTCATGTGGCCAGCATGACTAAGCCACTTCTGGCGAACCAGAGCAGCGCACGGAAATTGTGTTTACCTTCCCACCAGAGCGGTACCTATTTATCTATACTCTGGTTTCTCTTCAGATCGTACCTATTTATCTACTTTGACATGCTTTCGAACTGCTAGGTTGGCAGGAGCTGCGACCGAGCAACGGGAGCTCACCCCATCTCAGGGATTCGAACCGCTGACCTTCTGATCAGCAACTCCTAATAACAATTGCAGTCTACTCAGCAACCCCCCTTTATTGACCACTCGGAAACTAAAGCATCTACCTAGAATGATGAATTGGAAATGACTTTTCCAGGGGGGAAACAACAACAACAACATTGCAGCAAAGTCTTCAGAAGAAGAAAGCAAACTACCTGCCACCAAATGCTTAACTCATTCAAAACAAGCCACTTCTTATCCTTTCTACCACTAGCTTAGCATGGACCACGCTCAAATTATGTTTCCTAGACCTTTCGAACCTCCTGCTCCTAATTTATTGCTATAGTGGCAGAATGCAATTCAGATGACTCAGCCTTGATGCAGTCTTATAATTCGAGTAAAATACAACGGCTTGAAATGAATAAGTGTTAGTTTTATCTTCTGGCAAGACGGTGTTTCAATTTGTGGGTAGCTGTTCTCTCTCTGGATTCTGTCAGGTAGGGTGGGTTAGAAATCTGGATAAAACACTAAATATCTATTATTTCAAGGCAAAGTGTTGCAATACTCCAAATGAAATATTTGACTTTGTGCTTCTTCCTTTTCTCTCGCATTTCCTTGTATTTTTTCCACCGCTTGGCAAGGATTTGCCTTTGCCTCACTTTGCTGCACTATCTGTGACAGGCTCTGTTGCTTCCTCTGTATGAATCTGGCCCCAGGGCTGCAGGTTAAGGTTGTTAAGGGACTTGCTGGATCTGCTTTTTTCTTTCTTCTCTTCATAAGTAATTATGAGCAATTTGCTCACTGTTATGAGCGTAATAAAAGATTCTGTGCCAGCCTAGGATGAAATAAAATTACATTTTATTGTAGTAGCTGTCTGCACACTTTTCTCGGGTCTACAGTGGTTTCCTTGCCATATGCACGCATTTTCATGTTGGAAATTAGAATAATTTATTTTAAGCCTGACTATGAGGTGAATGCCCAGCGCCTTATTAGTGACTTGAGCATGCAGCTGTAGGATGTGAAGCTGTGCATCACTAAGCAGAACATGAATTATTTGTTCTGAAAACAAAATGCACTACCAAATTATTACTGTGTGTTTTATTACTTTCTGCCAATTTTTATTACTTTCTGCCAATTTCACAGAATATTCAGTCACGCCGTTCCATATTCTGAACCGATAGTATGGCTCAAACAAGTTAACGGGTATTAATCAGGTGTACATATGAAATTAAAAGTCCAGTCTTATGCATATTTTCATGGAAGTAAGGCCAAATGAGTTTAATGCATTTTAATTTGAAGTAACTGCATATCTACCTAGCTATCTATTTTGTAAATGGCTTCCATCAAGGATGAATTCAGGCTAGCTGCTTTTACATGATTCACTGTTCGTAACCATGCAATGAGGCAGACCAGAGTCATGAGTTGCCATTCTCCAACAGTTTGCCTCCCAGTTTTCTTTTTCTGATTGTATTTGTGCAAAATTTTGCATCACATTAAAAAATAACAAAATTAAATATCATGGTTTTTGCTTTCTTGGCCATTATTTTGTCCCTTTGCCAATTGTTCTTTTCTTTTTTTCTTTTTTTGCAGTGTGGTGCCTGTTTGCCATAAACATTTGCTTAATTCATTTTATTGGAGGTGAAATATGGTGACTTCACAATCTTGTATCGTGGTTCTCCTATTTTTACCATTTTATATCAGACACAGTTACGTGCACTGGGAAACATCAGTGCCGTGACAAAAATTAAGCATTATCGTCAGTAAAAAAGAGAGAGAGAGAGAGAGAGAGAGAGAGAGAGAGAGAATGAAACAAACAAACAAATGAAAAACCCAAATACTGGGAGAATGATGTGCAAATGAATGCATAAAGAATGTATATTAGGTTTTTCCCAAATGAGGAGAACAAGAGACCATTCCACTGCAGCAGTGAAAGATACACATGATTGTCTGCTTATTTCACAGTCTATGGGACTCAATTCTTCATACATTGCTCTAGACCAGGTATCTGGAACCTGTAGCTTTTCAGATGTTGTTGGACACCAGCTCCCATCAGGCTCAGCCAATGTGACCAGGCATCAGGATAATAGGAGCTGAAGTCCATCACTATCTGGAGAGGGATAGGTTATTCATACCTCCCCTATTCCAAGTACCGTATTGGCCTGAATATAAGCCACATTTCCCCCCCAAATTCCTACCACAAAAAGTTAAATTGCGGCTTAAATTCGCAACCTTACAAAAATTGACTTTTACGCACCAACCATTTTAGTTTTTCAGTTTCCTGAATTTTAAAGGTGCAGCTTATATTTGGGTGCGGCTTATATTCGGGCCAATACTGTAAATAAAGAATGACCGCTTATTTACTTACAACATTATCCTAACTCTCCTCCTCCACCCCTGTCTACCTTGGAATCTCTTTCATATTCTGGGCAAGGGTCACCAGTTGATCACTACGTGAAACATCACATCTATTTCTATGATATGCACACATTCCCAATAAACTTGTGTTTAGTTTGAAAGATATGGTAGTACAGAGTTTACGGCCCTGCCAACTGAAGTATTTTAACATTTGCTGGGCTCAAATAGGGACTATTTTAATTACTTTGTGAGCCGTTGAAAAGGGCTTTCATCCTCAAAGCAGTGTTGATATGCAACATGCACTTCTTGTTGTTTAGTAGTTCAGTCGTGTCCGACTCTTCGTGACCCCATGGACCAGAGCACGCCAGGCACTCCTGTCTTCCACTGCCTCCCGCAGTTTGGTCAGACTCATGTTGGTACCTTCAAGAACACTGTCAAACCATCTTGTCCTCTGTTGTCCCCTTCTCCTTGTGCCCTCAATCTTTCCCAACATCAGGGAGTCTTCTCTTCTCATGAGGTGGCCAAAGTATTGGAGCCTCGGCTTCAGGATGTGTCCTTCCAGTGAGCACTCAGGGCTGATTTCCTTCAGAATGGAGAGGTTTGATCTTTTTGCGGTCCATGGGACTCTCAAGAGTCTCCTCCAGCACTATAATTCAAAAGCATCAATTCTTCAGCGATCAGCCTTCATTATGGTCCAGCTCTCACTTCCATACATCACTACTTATAACATGCACTTATTATACACAAAAAGTTATTGAGTGTAATTCCTACACTCTGTTGCGCAATAGTAATAGAGTGGAATAGCAGATGCAGAAGATCTTGTGGTTCTGGGGCTGGGCTTCCTTTATTCACTGTGGGGAAAGCCTCCATGCAGTACAGTTGAGGAATGCTGTGTGTTATGCCTCCCCCCCCTTTTTTTTTTTGGAGCATGAAAGTGTGAGATTGCCCACGGTGACTCATTCGTCTGGCATCTTGAAATTTGTGGGAGTGAACCCAAGGAAAAAGTGTGGGGAGGGAAAAGGTGTTAGAAAGGCTTTTGAGAAGCAGGCAAGAGCAGAGCTTTTCTCTACCAGAGCAGCTGTTGCACCACAAGATAGTTCAGGTTATAAATTCTACATATAGGATATTAAAATGCTTCTACAGTTGAAAGAATGAACTGTATATTAAAGCTTCATCACCTAACACTTTGAGGAATGAAAATCATCAACAGAACATTCATGAAAGATCCCAGGAGCTCATTTTTTGCTTTCTCATTTAGCTTTTCTTCATAGGAGGCTATTTAAAGTGTCATTTTATAAGTTTTGCTAAATGGATTAAAGGCAAATGAGCTCAAGGGAAACATTTTACTTGAATTGCTACCAATCTTTATTATTAAATAGGGGATGATGTGCAGTGTAAAGTCAGCATTTATGCTTTCTTTTCCTTTTAATCATTAAATCTAACGTAATAAGGCAGTGCTGAAAAATGCATGTAATGGTCTGTATCAAACTAAGTTCTACTCAGAGTCTACTCAGAGTAGACTCATTGCAATTAATGAGCACAAATCAGTCATGCATATTAATTTCCATGGATCTTCTCTGAGTATGACTAATATTGGATTTAACCCATTCCTTCCCTTCTCCATTTTTTGAATTAATACTGAAATATTTTCTGAAATTATGCATGTTAAAGTTTTGGCTTGCAACAATTTTATATAAGTTTCTTGCTAGAATTACAATAAGCAATATTTGGCTCTCACATTTTTATTTTTAAACTTTCATTCAAATGTGCAACAAATAGAATTTCCCCATCATTTCCTTCTGCTTTTGTAAGACAATTATTCATGAGCAAACCTAGAAGTCTTGCATGTTGACTTAAGTCTGTATCCCAAAATAATTTTTCATACGAGAAGGTCATGTGGCTCTATTATAACAAAAATAAATTTACATAAGTAATCCAAAACTCCAAATCTTAATATCCACCCCTCCCCCTTTCTGCAGTTACTTATTTTATATCTTTTACCACTGCATATCTAATTCAAATCTATTTACTGGTTATCCTTTATATTCTGTTTAGGTTAGTCTCACTGCACATTTTTATGTCAGTCCTGCTAATGATTTCAGCTGTTGACACTAATTCTTATGTATAATCTATAAATTTTCCCCATTTGGTATTAAGACATCTCTCTCCGTGGTTTCTTAATCTTCTGGAAAGTTTTGCCATTTCTGCATAATCCATTGGTTTTTGTTGTTAACCTTCCTTCATTGGAACCCCTTCTTCTTTCCATTTCTGGGCATATATAATTCGAGCACCCATGGTAGTATACGTAAATAGTTTTTTCTCCTCTTTAGGTACCTTTGAACCAATAATTCATAAGACAAAAGCTTCTGTGTTTTTTTTTAATTAAAAGTTATTTTCATGTGGCTATTTTGACAATGGGAATTGTCATGCCAATGTAAATTTTGATCTCAACATGAATCAGGATACTGAGTCTTTTGAGGTCTGTGTGCATTGTTCGAATCTGTTTATAGGACATTATTCAAGACAGCAATAATTAGCAAATTTGTTGCAGCTCCTAGTTGTTCTCTATTTCCACATCTTTCTAACCTCAGAAATATAGGCATATTAGCATTCATTGGAAGAAAGAGATCTCAGGCATAGTTCATTCTTCAAGACAAGCACCACTCCAGACATCTACCGTAACTCTGTGTCATTTTCCCAGGTAGTTAAATACTACTTGGAAGGTCATAGCCTTGTCAAATCTGTAGGGACTTTTTGACCAATGATTCGTTATTATGCTTCAGTGACTAGACATATATCACTGACCATTCTGCTTATCTGACCTTGTTACCACCTATGATTCCCTTAGCAAGCTGTACACATACTGAATGCCAACTGCTAAAAATAAGAATCTTTTAAATACCCTTATCCTTTTTCAGTGCATGACATTTTCTTTCTGTCTTCCTAATTCCTAAAGTCCTCCATTTGAATTTGTAAGAAGTTTCACAATAAGTTGGTTATATTTTATGATAACCGAGAACCTGATGATGAGGTGCTTAAGTAGTTTTTATTTAAACCACAGCAATATCTTGGTAAGGTCTGTTGTATATGTCAATATAAATGGATGTGTATTTAATTTTTATGATTACATACTCCTTCCTTTTATGCTTGGGGACAGATTGGTCTATTAGTGTCCATTCCGAATCTATAAACTTTAGCTCAGCTTCCCAAGTTCATTAACTTGAGCTGGCAGCTGGGTTAGTACAAGCAGAAGCAGGCAGGTGTTAAGGTGTGGCTTGACACTTTTGCATTTACATAGAAAAGTGTGTAATTGTGGGGAGAGTGCATTGCAGAGTGGTCTTCATATCTGCTGAAGGAGCATCTCCACCCCCATCGTTCAGCCCAGACACTGAGATCCAGCACCGAGGGCCTTCTGAGAAGTGAGGTTACAGGGAACCAGGAAGAGGGCCTTCTTGGTGGTGGCATCCGTGGAACACCCTCCCACCAGATGTCAAAGGAAAAATCAACTACCAGACTTTTAGGAGACATCTGAAGGCAGCCCTGTTTAGGGAGGCTTTTCATATCTGAAGGACTATTGTATTTTAATATTTTGTTGGAAGCCGCCCAGAGTGGCTGGGGAAACCCAGCCAGATGGGTGGGGTATAAATAATAAATTGTTGTTGTTGTTGTTGTTGTTGTTGTTGTTGTTGTTGTTGTTGTTGTTGTTGTTGTTATACCTAATATAAACCAAATCTATGGTTATACAGAGAATAAAATATCCATCTCTGACATGCATCAGCTAATATGCCATGAAAATCATGGCCACTAACCCTGGCTTGTTAGCAAATGCATGCCATATCTAAATCTTCTTACATTTCCCAAGTGTAGAAGATAAGCTTTGTTTGCCTGTTTTAATGTTTTACCTCTAAAATCTTAGATCACAGATTTGCCAAAGTCCTCTTCAAGGTTAGATGCTGTCCTTGTAGCTGTTAAGAGGTTGCAGTAGTATATCATGTGTTCGTCTACTATATATTTTATCAAGGAGTTGTTGTTGTTGTTTAGTCATTTAGTCGTGTCCGACTCTTCATGACCCATGGACCAGAGCACGCCAGGCACTCCTGTCTTCCACTGCCTCCCGCAGTTTAGTTAAACTCATGCTGGTAGCTTCGAGAACACTGTCCAACCTTCTCGTCCTCTGTCGCCCCCTTCTCCTTGTGCCCTCCATCTTTCCCAACATCAGGGTTTTTCCAGGGAGTCTTCTCTTCTCATGAGGTGGCTAAAGTATTGGCTTCAGGATCTGTCTTTCCAGTGAGCACTCAGGGCTGATTTCCTTAAGAATGGATAGGTTTGATCTTCTTGCAGTCCATGGAACTCTCAAGAGTCTCCTCCAGCACCATAATTCAAAAGCATCAATTCTTCGGCGATCAGCCTTCTTTATGGTCCAGCTCTCATTTCCATACATCACTAATCAAGGAGTTAGAGAACATATAATTTGTCCTCTTATTAGAACATTTCCTGGTTGATCCTTAGATACCCTTTTGAGTATCTTCCTCGATGGAACATATAAATATATTACCAAACAGGTGGCCATTTTCTAAATTGTTGTCATATCTCCCAGGCCTGCTGTGATGGTTAGTTGCTAGCTTGTCAGTGTCAGTAATTAATAATTGGTTCTACTGAGATTATGATTTTGTATTTCACGTTTTCTGCTTTGTTTCCTTGTCAATGGATCATAATAATGGTTGTGTATGATTGTATATAGCTGTCAGGGACGGGCAGAACACTGACCAGTTTGCACTGGTTTGGGGGAAGCGGGGGCTGGAGTCTGACTCAAGAGATGGGAGCAGTGGTTGGTGGGCCACTGCACCAGCCAGGAGACAAGAGATGGAGGCAGAGGAAGCTTCAGAGCTGGAGGATGGGTCAAGAGAGGCAGGTCAGGCAAGTGAAGGGCCACATGCTTCCCTCATTCTCTCTTGTTTCTGTCTCCCAGAAACAGGAGAGGATTGAAAAGAGATGAGCAGAGGAAGCTTCCAGACAGGTGTAGGCTCTGGCTGCATGTTTGCAGCCCACTGGAGGAAGGTACATAAACCGATGGAGGGGGAGTTTTGTCCCCTGTTGCTGCAACTGCTCCATAGAGCGGGAACCTGGGAACAACTGTCTAGAGACTAGATTAGTGTGCGTAGCTATAGTCATACCTTGGTTCTTAATCTGTTCCACATCAGACGTTAGGCTTCCAAAAAATGTTCAAAAACCAGAACACTTACTTCCAGGTTTTCGGCGTTCAGGAACCAAAACGTCCGAGTACCAAGGCGTTTGAGAACCAAGGTTCGACTGTATTCAGACGCAATTGTGATATCTTTGACAATAAAGAGTTAAGTATCTGCCATGCGCATTCCCTCGGCTGGGAAGCACCCTAGACAATAGCAGGTTGTTTTGAGGCAAATACAGCTTTTGGGACATTAGTGAAATAAGCAGAAGAGAAACTCTCAACAAGTTTTATGCCTGATTGCTTAATATTTTATTTATAACGAGTTGTAAAAACTTGTTTAAGGCTAATGTATGATCACAAAAAGTCTATTAAAGAAATACCCTCTGTGATGCTTTTTTTGGTGTAATTATAACCAGACGGTTGCAAAAATCAGTGATTAAAACATTTATCCAGCTTTCAACTAATATATTTTTGCAAATAGTAATACAAATGCTGCTTTTAAGCTTTCTGTCTGTAGCGCATATGCTTTCTAATTCAGTATAATAAAGAAATATCCCAGGGTTTTACATTTTGTACTCAGTTCAGGAATACTGTTCAGTTGTGTGATGCCTTAAATGAAACGTAATTAAGTTAATTAAGTTATGTTTGAACATAATTTAGCTTTACAATTGCAATTTTCTTGACATTTATAGTTAAATAAAATAAAAGGGATAAATGGTTTAATTCACTTCTATAGATAGCTATGTATTAATAATTCAGGAGTAACTCACATAGCGGAATACTATATGCATCAGTTCTTCGCAAGAGAGTTCAATGAACTCTTTAATGTGACAGTCAGAGATAACACAACGAGTGACTTATTGTGCTTGGGAGGCCATAAAAAGTGACTGACACCTCTCTTTTTTTCCAGGTGGGGATAAAAGGCAACTGATTTCCTGGCCTTTGACAATCTAGTTAAGTATCTGACTGACAGGATGTTGGCACCAGCTTTGGAGGAATCGATCAGCCTCAACTCAAGGTAGGGAAATTTCACACATGTGAAGCTGCATCTAAGACTTAATTTACAATGTTAATTAGTCTTCACAAGCACGATAGATGATAGATAGATAGATGATAGATAGATAGATAGATAGATAGATAGATAGATAGATAGATGATAGATAGATAGATGATAGATGCAAGCAAAATGGAGTCAGAGATTATTTTCAGAATGGCATCGTAAAAACCAAGATAACAAATCAAGATAACTATGTGCAGTTCAAAAAATCCTTCACATAAAATTTCAAAATTCACTATTTTAGTTTTCGAATGTCTCCGTTGCTGAACATTTCGCTTTTCAAACGCTGTGAACCCGGAAGTAAATGCTTCAGTTTTTGAACTTGCCTCGGAAGTTGAACATGCCATGCGGCTTCTGTATCGAGTGTTCCATATTGAGGCTTCCATACTGAGTTTTCGGTTTTGGAACTCCAACAGTCTTCTGGAACAGATTACGTTTGAAAACTGAGGTATCACTATATTTGGTTTTGGGGGACCCGAACATCCATGGCAAGGTGATTGGCTCTGGGTGGCTCAGGACTTCATGGCTGTCACATGGGGCTGTCCCAACATGCCACAACACGCACGGCAGGCCACACTATGGACCTTGTTTTCTCAATGGGGCAGGAAGAGAGTGTTCTGAAAGTGAGGAATATTGAAATCAGCTCCTTGTTGTGGTCAGATCACTGTTTCCCCTCAGCAGAAATACACAGCGACCCCAGCATGTACTCCCTCAGAGATTGCACTGTTGCCCAGAGTGCTCCCTCCTCCCTCCGGCATCTAACTTCCTAGCTTTCAGAACCCCACCGCCCACCCAGGCTGTCTACGGTGGCTGCTTATGGAATCCTTCTGTCTCTGTTTGGCTTTGTGCTCTGTGACATGGATAAAATGCCTGGTTCTAGGAGAAGGAGGAGGGTCTATCAGACTCTCTAGGGACATTGTGTTAACTGGCTGCAGTACTGTTTCAAATGCAACTGATTCCTGTCTCTGTTCAGGGCTAGTGTACCTGCTATCTCACTCTTGTTCTTCACTACCCATTATTTCCCAGCTCTTTTCTTCTTCTGGGGTGTGTCTTGTCTGCCACCACCACGAACCTGGGTCCATTCTCCCTTCATCCCTTCATCCACCCCCTAACTAGAAAGTTCTTGGGGTGGCAGTTTCCACCACTCCTCCCCATCAGCCCAGTCCCTGACACCACCCCAGGGAGCAAAGCCTAACCAGAGGAAGGTGAACAAACTGGACAAGGTAACATTCTGGGGTTCTAAAATTGACCACAACTTCATTGATTCCAGATGTAGGTGGGTATTGGCTTAGGCATTGGGTGGATATCCCTCTCAGCCTCCTGATGGAGGACTGAGGCATGAGAGGGCTGAGACTAGGATTTATGGGTTATCTGCAAGACACAGTGCCTAAGGAAGGATGGAAGGTTAGCATTCAAAACCAATGTAAGTCTAATTAAGCAGGAGGCAGGGGCATGGAGAGTTGTTATTTGGCTGGCTGTGGTCCTGAGGCAGGCACAGCTGGCTTTTATCAGCTGGGGACAAACCAGAGTGAAGTATACAAGTGTATACAAGCACTTATAATGTTTCTTAGCTATCTAGGTTGAGTTGAAAAGCTTGTCTGGGAGCTAGAGAATGTTCATAAGCCCCCCCTCCCCCAATCTCTTTAAAGCATGCTAGCTAGTAAAAGAAGATTATAGATATGCACACATCTAAATTTGTTTAATGAATCAAAAATTCAAAACGCAAATGCAGTAAGCACACAGCTGTCAGCAGCAAACAATATTTAATGTTTACATGTGTGTGTTTTTCTGTCGCTGCTCTGGAGTCCTATTTATCTAGTGATTGTGGTGTATGTTTAATCAGAAATATTTATTCATTGGTTTATTTTTAAAACAAAAACAAAAAAAAACTCCTAAAACTTTATGGTCTCTATATAAATGTGCTGAAGTAAACAAATCTAGGTTTATGCCTGTGCCAAATTAACTTGAGAAGTCTGGATTCTAAAATAAGAGCCAGCAGTTTTCAACCCTGTACCTTATCATCTTTATAGTTCTCTTGGACCTGTGAAGTAAAATCACAAAACGTATAATATGAGCTTTGCAGTGAATGTGATTTACTCTAAGCTAGGTCTTTCAGATGCTCTTGAAGAAGTTGGTCCTATTCTGCTACACTTGTCCTTAATTAGAATATATGTCCAGAATGCTGCATTCATGCCTTTAGATATCATACTTGCTTATAAATGTTTGTTTTATGCTTATTTAAAGCAGTAATTCATGGGCAATAAAATTAAAAGCTCCTAATTAAAAAAATTAGATCAAGTACCTTAATGAACACTTTGGTAGATTAATACCTACCTGCACATTTAAGCTGTGCAGTAAATGTGGCAAATAACATTTTAACAGGGTGAAAAATTAGTCTATTTTTTGTCTGTTTCCTTATATAATTTTTATTTTTGTGCGTTTGGCTGGAGGTAATGATGGAACCATGTCAATGCTAGTTCTGAGTTGCTCAGGTACTGTGTTGGGTGAAGTGGTGTGGTTAAGGATTCATCAATATGCATCTCTTCAGTACAGTGGTACCTCGGTTTCGAACGTAATCCATTCTGGAAGACCATTCGGGTTCTGAAACGTTCAAAAACTGAAGACTCAACAACTGACAGCTAGGCCTCAGGATCTTGCACTCAGAGGAAGCTGCATGGCATGTTCGACTTCCGAGGCGTGTTCAAAAACCGAAGCATTTCCTTCCGGGTTTACGGCGTTCGTAAACTGAAATGTTCGTCAACAGAAACGTTAGAAAACCGAAATACCACTGTATTTTAGTTATTGACGACATCCTGTTTCTGTGGTGTGTCTGTGGTGTCCATTTACCATTCCTAGGCTTACTTTATTGAACAGAACTGCTCATTTATAGTACAAAAAAGCATGATGTTACAAATATACACACACAACCATGGGAATACGCATGCCTCTACAAGAAAGAGAACTTGGGACCCCAAGCATTCTAATTTCACTGTGGTTTGAAAGGAGAGGCAGGGAATAGATAAAAGCACCCTAGGCACTGGTGGGGAGATTAAGGCAGACCATGAAATTAACATAGTGTGAATTCATAGCTGAGTTGTATTCTGTTATGTTGGTGAAAAAATGTTCATTATTTAAGCCACCTCTATCCTTCAACTATCCTTCTGCTAACCACACAGTTTAGCAGTTGTTCTGGGTGACATACAGTTGCACCTATCCACTATCTTTCCTGCTGCAACTCCTAAAATATGGAAGATACCCCAATATGCTATGGGATACCCCCAGAGCAGAAATTAGTGGTGAATGGGGGAGGGTAGAAAAAGTCCTGTTATGAAAAATGAAACCAAATCTGCTTATGGAAATATACTACCCAGAATGATTATTAAACTATGGGGTTAGCAGAAACGAAGTTGAAAGATATTGTTTAAATAATTAACCTTTCATAGCTGTGGTCACAGAAGAAAAAAGTTTAAAAATATGAAAAGGCATGAAACATATTTCTGCCCATATTTGCTTGACCAAATAGAGAAATCAATTGTTACTTACTTATTCAAACCTTTATTAGGCATTATACAAATAAAACGATAAAAGAGAAAGTAACATATAAAAGCCTTGAGATATATACAGAAAGGCAGCAGTTGGCTACATACATATATATATATATATACATATAAAATCAGTGGTTTTCCTTGCTAACCCGCTCCTTGGAGGGCTACTACCAAAAACTCGGCTACCCCCGCCGTTACCCTTTGGTCAACGTCGGATAGGCAGAATCCCACACATTCACCTTGTTGGGGCTCCAGACCACCCAAAAGAGGGGACAGCACGCGTTGACGGAGCGTACTGTACAATGGGCACTGAAAGAGAATGTGCTCTACCGTGTCCGGGACATTCATAAAACATCTGCAGAATCTCTTGTTTCTGGGGATGTTTTGATATCTTCCCCTGACAAATGCTGAGGGAAAAACATTCAAACGGGCCAGCATAAAGGCCCTACGTTGGGCTGGAATTATTAATTTGGTGACGTAATTGGCTCTGCTATCTAAGATATTTAAATCATAGAATATGGGCGAACAAATTTTGTTTACAGCTGCCATGATATTTTGCCTCTCGACATCCTTTAGTCTAGTTAGGATATTATGGAAAATGTATTGCTCATTAGAATTGTACAGGGGCTCCAGCTCGATGCCTAAAGATTCAATCTTTTTTTCGAGGTACTGATACCATCTTGATTTGTAGGAGTCTTTGAGCAAATCAGCGAGCAGACTTGATGGAGGGCAGCGAAAATGGCAGCGTAACCAGTACTTTATTGAGGTGGACCAGGCCCAATATTCCATTGTGTGTATGCCTATTTCTGCACACATTGTTTCATATTTGATCACAGTTGGGAGTCCAAGAATACGTCTCAGAAAGCTGGAGTGAATCTTTTTTAGATCACTATTATATGCTTGGACCCATAGCGGGATTCCATAGAATATCTGGGATTGCACTTTTGTTTGGAATATCTGATTGGCCGCAGGAATAAATTGATTGCCTTTCTGATAATAAAAACGGGCAACAGCTGATGAGGTGCACTTTGCCTGTTTTATGGCATTTGTGCGATGATTTGCCCACCCTAAATTGCTCTGGAATAAGATTCCCAGATACCTATAGATTTTCACTTGTTGGATTTCCTGCCCTCTTATTTTCCATTTCTCTAATTTCCAACCATTCGAGAAGACCAAAATTTTTGTCTTCTCATAATTTATAGAGAGCTTGTTACATTCGCAGTAAGGGATCAGAGAAGATATAAGACGTTTCAGACCCAAGCTCGTTAATGATAGTAGAACAGCATCGTCTGCGTATAATAACAGAGAAACTGGTTTCTGATTAAGTTTAGGGGCATGTGATTCTATTTTTTGAAGGTGATCTGGCAAGTCTGATAAAAATAAATTAAATAGGAAGGGGGCAAGAATACACCCTTGTTTTACCCCTTTCGAGTTTGGGATGTCTGGTGAGAGGTGACCTTTGGTGTTAAGTTTGACTTGACAGATATTGGAAGAGTATAAATTTTTTATTAGGATCAATAAGCGCTGATCAATTTTTAATTCTGTGAGTTTCCTCCACAGCTTTGGGCGGAGAAAACAAGTATAATCAATTGTTTGTAACCAGCCATTTATTTGAAAATATTTTATTTAGTTCTAACTGCAGTCATCCGGTAACGTAATTATCTTGACTTATACGTCAACATTTAGCATTCGTTTCAAAGAGTCCTCAAACCCAGTGTTGAATCTGTACAGATGTCACTATCAGATGTGTCCACTCATACACTTATTCTTGCATTCATTTGTGGGGGGTTTTCAAGTGAAGTTCATATTTTTAAATATATTTTCTCTCATGAGGTAAGTGAGCCACAAGTAGAGGGGTTAAGGAAAATAAATAAGTAGTTGGAGGGTTCAGTTTCTTTTGGTCCCATTACATCAACATAGTCAGGTTTGCTATTTAGCTGTAAAATCATATCATGTTTTTTTCCTTTGGATTCTGTAAACCAAGTAATACTTAAATGGTTTATTTGCCATTCATGGTACTATGATTTGCACCAGCATAAACGAGTTCATTTATGACAGCAATAGGCCTCTGGTCAAGCAGTTAGATCACAGATTCATCACTTTAGTTGTCCATGTCTTGGGCCCAAAACTCGCGACGGGTCGAAGGCGAATGAGGCTGAGGAGGGGCTGGCGCCGCAGCATTTAGGATGCTGACAACGCCCCCCCGGAGGCACCTGGTTGGGTGCCTGCTGAAGGGGGGGCGGGCGCCAGCCAGGTGAGTGGGGGAGGCGGAGCTCGGGCTCCCGCCCACAACCACTCCCCTCCCTTCCAGGGAGGAGAGTCTTTGTGTAAATTGTTCCTGTTTTTGCAATAACCTGGGGTGATTTATAAGCAAAAAAGTTTGGTCATAGCAGGTTAATTTGTAATATTATCTCAATCTCTTATTGTGACGGTTGTCTATGATTACTGCTTCCTATCTTTCTGTTGATCTAATTAACATATGTGGGGGAAATTAACTTGCAGAATGCAATAGGTCAGAAACTACTGACTAATTCATTGATTACTGCAAGTTTGAAATATCACTACAATTTGTGCTGACATAAGTACCATGATTTGGGGGTAATGCTTTCCCAATTAATATCTGTATAAATTTTTTTTAAGAAAATCCAGTGACTATGTAAAGCAGGCTATCTCTAGAGTCCAGATATTTATGTTATAGTAAGTCACAGTTATTTAAATATTTTTAAAATGAGAGTAGAAAGAAGCACTTTTGAAAAAGCAGTTAATAATGGGCCGGCATCAAGGGAGCCATCAGTATAACAGCAAAGTGCTTTGCAACTCCAATAACTTCACTAGTGCAGAAGCAGGCCATCAAATTTAATTAAAAGCAGTCAAAAATAAACTGAAAAATTGAACTGTAAAAAGCCTATCCTTTGCCAGCAGCTGAACGCAAAGAGAAAGAGAGCCTTGGAAGTAGTAATGAATTGATAAGGCTTACTGCCTGCAACTTGTAATTTGCTCTGTCAGATTTTAGTATCAGTTAAACTAGATTAATAGAGCAGGCACTGATTCTCTATCTTAAATCCTTCTTCGCAGTCCTCCTCTTATGGGCACCCATGATAAATGGAAGCCCGAGTAGGTCAAAGTTTCAATTTGTTTCCCGGCTTGCTCACTTCTTTTAAATAATTCTGGCATCTTCGCTTACAGAGATGCAGAGCAAAGGCTCCAGGACAATTTAGAGACTGAAATAAACCTTTTTATTGACTGGTTTTTGGCCCTTGTGGGGGATCCTTATTGCCTTAATTCAATGGGGTTAGGAAATGCCTGCAAAGCGAGCTACTGACATCTCCATCTGCCACTAGAGGCTCTCATGGCGAAATGAATGATACGGAGGCTCATTTGCAATGTGATACGACTAACACATTTATTGCTGCTTTAAATGCTCAGATTAATGTGGATCTGTGCAAACTGTACCACAAGGACAAAAACAATTTACTTGAGATCATTTTTTTTATTTTTATAATGTTCTTTAATGAAGCTAAAGCCTCCCTGCTGTGACCTTATTATGTTTTCCGACATCAGTGGGAAACAGATTATGTTGAATTGAAAGAGAGCTCATGAAACAGCAGGAATTTTTGCAAGGGAAGATCAATTACTTTCTCTCTCTCCCCCTCCCCCTCTTTCTAAAACTGTGAATATGGAACTAGGAAAGGCAAAAGTGAAGTCTGCAACTATTCAGAGTTAAAATCAATTTGCTGACAAAGAAGGGAGAAGGGGGACTGATTTAAAATACCAAGCATTAAGATGAATCATTTTTTTTAAGACAATCAACATGAAAGCTTGACAGCACAATTAAGTATTAGATAAGATAAATTAGGTTATAGTATGGACAAGATATCTCTCTTCAAAGTAACTTTCATGAATACCTGTAATATGTGTGTAATATATTGAAAAGTTGACAAACTGAACAACATGAAGGTGAATGGTTGGCAGTGTATAATTGATTGTTTTGTTCTCTGGCTGTTAAAATGCCCTCATGTGTTTAAAAGTGATTACAAAATAAGAGTTGTGTTCAAAATGTCACGTAGTTGTTTTTCGAAATATCCATGACCGACAACTAGAATTGTGAATGAGAAATAACTTGGACAAGGACATTAATTTCTCATAATGGCAACCAAATTTCAAATTCGGGTGAGGGAAGCAGGTCAGTTTTCATGAATCAGGCCTTTTGTGCCAACTTCCTTATAATTCCATAGGACGCATGAGAAAACCTGATATCCCTTGGATCACTTCACTATATGGATTTAGTCATTTTTGGTGTTTTCAATCTATTTATTTGAGAAGTGCCATCTGGGGATTTGGAACACAGATCTGTTTCTCCATTCCATTAGGAGGGACTGTGAAGGTGTTGAACTGGTGCCTGGATGCAGTGCTGGGTTGCAAGCCAACAAACTGAAGTTGAGGGTAGACAGTTCTTGTGCCCAGAAATTAGGTGGGCAACCTGCTCTGGGAGGTGTTGCACTCCCCCTGAAGAAACATGTTCATTGTCTGTGAGTTCTTCTTGAACACTGGAGTCCCAAGGGGATATCTGGCCCCTGCTTTTTGTTTTTGGAAAAACTGTCTGACCAACTATGGCCATTCCTTTTTTTCCAATTTTTTTTATTTATTTTCAAAATAATAATAATAAACAAACAAACAAACAAACATAAATATCAGCCGTATTTAAACCAATCTTAGTAACATTGTTAAGTGACTTCCTCGTATCCCCCTGAATTTCAGTGTATATCATTTTAACAGATTTCCAAAACCAATATTCTTATAAAATTAACTTAATCACTTAACATCTTTCTTTCTTTCAAATTTGGCATTAAACATATTAATTCATAACATTACATATTTAAATCCTAAGCCTATCTGATATTTGCAAGCTTTTCCAATTATGTTAACTTAACATATTTAACTAAATAGTCTTTAAATTTCATCCATTCCTCCTGGTACTCATCCTCCTTCTGGTCACGGACTCTTCCAGTCAGGTCTGCTCAACTATGGCCATTCCTGAACCGAGATAGTCTGGCCTCAGTACTCCATGCTCTAGTGACCTTCTGTAAAGACTACTGCAATGTGCTCAGTGTGTGGCTGCTCTTGGAGGTAGCCTAGAAGCTGAAGCAAGTACAGAATGCAGCTGCTAGGTTGGTGAGTTATGAAAATGCTGTACTGGCTCCCAGTGAGCTACTGGGCCCAATGAAAGGTATTAATAGTGTACAGCTTGGGACCTAAGTACAGTAATACCTCTGGTTACGTACCTTCCTCCTTGCAAACGCTTCAGGTAATGAGCTCCTCTAACCTGGAAGTAGTTGCTCCTGGAAGCGAACTTTGCCCCGGGATGCAAGCGGAAGTCGTGCTCCAGAGGCGCACACATAGCAGGAGTCCCCATTAGCGAAAGTGTGCCTCATGTTAAGAACAGTTTCAGGATAAGAATGGACATCCAGAACGAATTAAGTTCGTAACCAGAGGTACCACTGTATCTACAATATTGCCTTCCCCAGTGTCAACCTCTTTGAGTCACCACCATGGGAGGCCCCGGTGGTGATGTCTGTTGGCATACAACTAAGGAAATGGGGGCAATTGGCAGGCCCCCAGCTGGCTCCAGCCCACCGGCCGGTGTGCCAGGCAATCTCCAGTCCTTGTTGCAGCATCTGCGACCCACAGCTTCAAAAGCTGGGGCACGCAACTCAGCAGAGATAACGTGGAAACAGAAGTGGCAGGAGAGGTTGTGTGAGCATATTCACCAGCAGTTTATTCAGCATACATCAGGACAAAAGAAGAAGAAGAAGAAGAAGAAGAAGAAGAGGAGGAGGAGGAGGAGGAGGAGTTTGGATTTGATATCCTGCTTTATCGCTACCCGAAGGAATCTCAAAGTGGCTAACATTCTCCTTTCACTTCCTCCCCCACAACAAACACTCTGTGAGGTGAGTGAGGCTGAGAGACTTCAGAGAAGTGTGACTAGCCCAAGCTCACCCAGCAGCTGCATGTGGAGGAGCGGGGAATCGAACCCGGTTCACCAGATTACGAGTCCACCACTCTTAACCACTACACCACACTGGCTCTCCAGTGGAAAAGGAAAACATTTCTGATCCCCTTCGTGTCCAAAGCAAGACAGCTAAAAGTGAACGCTATACACAAACGGAAGTTCCCAGCAAGCTGTGCTGGAGTGTAAACAGACATGCCTGTCCCTTAAGGTGGAATGGAATATTCTAATATTCTAATGTTTCTGTTCCTTCATGATTCACCTATGTAAAACACCTGGTTCCATATATGCTCGTTTATTCCTGTGATTTTCTGGGTGAATCAGGCTCCGAATAGATTTTTTTTTCTTTCTGGAATCAACTACAACAGAAGTGCATGCTATGTTCCACTGGAAGATCTCTGTAAGTAACTTGATTTTATGCTAGGTTCCACTAGATCTCCAGAAGTGGCTTTTATGTTGTGTGAAATCTCAAATATAAGGCAGACATTAACAGCTAGGGCAACATTGGGGAAATGGAATAAAATGCCACGTGAATGCAGCCCGAAAGTGGAATCACACATGACACCCAAAGAAGGCTGAAACAACATTAGTTTGTCAGTGAAATTGCCATTTTCTTATTTGAATGGTACTGGTAGCCACAGTGCCAGAAATGACTTCTGCTGACATGGCCCATTCACTTTCATTTGATTTGTAATGTCTGTCAAACACAATGTTTATAACTCTGGACTGCACTACTGATATGGCTAACTCAATGAAAATGTTTTAAATTACAGCAGAACAGACGTGTGAAACATATTTTACCTTCTAGAGATATTTGGCCCCTGCTTTTTGCTTTTGGGAAAATAACACAGAAATAGAGCTTTCATAAATTCAACATCTGGTAAATTGGCTTCTTGCTAACTAAAAACCTAGTCCAAAAATGAGAAAATTCACAAATTTATAAGCTGCATATGAATATTTGGAGACTTTCCAAGCAGAAAAGACAAATTATATTTAATTGTATGTCTCAGGACTAGTTTGGATGAGAATGCCACAATGTCCATAAAAGCTAATTATGAAATTCTAAATATATAATACAGGAAAGGTATACAAATGCTTACATTTAAAACATCTACCAGAATTTGAATAATTATAAAATGAGATAGTAAAGGCCAGATACTATTTTCTTCTTATCAAATATTTAATTACTTTCTGCCATTTAAGAACCTAAGTCACTTTTTTAATCCAATACATTTTGCAGGATTGACAATTAAATTCATCCTGCTTTTTAAAAACTCACTATCGTTATTGTTGCACATATCTAAGGATACATTAAGGCTGGAAGCACCTATAATCTTATAATCACAGAATCATGGGGGAGTTGGAAGGCACCCCGGGGGTCATCTCATCCAACCTTCTGCAATGCAGGAATATCAACTAAAGTGTCCATGACAGAAGACCACCCAACCTCTGCTTAAAAACCTTGAAGGAGAAACCATTTCATGGAGGTTCGTTTTTCAACATGGCGCCGAGGTAAGGCGCGCTTACCGGTGCTCTTTGGATTTCTTTTAATCTTCTTTTAATCCTTTATATTTTATCTTAACTGACCCAGTCAGTCTTTGAAGCTTTTTATAATTGCTGCAGCTACATGCTATGGCAACTTTCTGAGAGATTTGGCCCTGCTCCAGATTGCTGCAGACTGCTCCTTGTTTCTCTCTTATCAGCGTGCCGGCCTCGGCTGCTAAAAGAGAACGCCATTATCCTAATTGGAGAGAGGGCTTAAGAGGAAGATGCTGTGTGGTGTTTAAAGCCTGGATAAGTCATCGTTCGTGCACAGGCTGCTGTCATAGAGGGTTGAGAGAGGCCAGTGGAGCCAGGACATTTGGCACCCTACCCCCTAGACATCTTGAGGCTGTCACATTTCAATACTTCCCCTTGTGAAAAGCTTCTGCAAATTGGGTCCGAGGTGTCCACGAAAGACTGATGTTGTAAGTGGATTTTACCGCAGTGGAGAGGAAAACTTCACTATTATTATCCATCCAAGGAGCTTTCACCCACGGTGCCATCTTCTGGTGGTCTTAACTATATTATTTGTGTGTTAAATGTTATGTTATTTTAAGAATCGTATAATCCTTGGCCTGAGGAAAGTATGGGTCAGAACAAACGCTTGAGAGCCTTTGACGAGCCCCTATCATCCCCTAAACCAAAACTATCAAGGTTGGTGCCACACCGGAATAGAAGAGGGAGTGACAATGCGGAGCATTGCTTTGCGGTGGAAACCCAAAATCGCTTCCTACCTCTAATTGATTTAGAAGCCACTCTAACTCTGACGACTCAAAATCTTTCAAAAGTAAAGTCTGTAAAGGAGAATACGAAAGAAAAACTCTCAACAAAGGATGATGGTTTAACATCTGATATGGGGGAGTTCCCCAGTTGTGAGCAGTTACACTTAGTAATTAAGACCCTTCACTGTATCTTTAAAAGGCTGGATGAGGTATCTTCACAATTATCCAATATCCTGCTGAAAGTCGAAAAACTTGAATCAACAACACAATCTTCAGTTTGTGAGGTCAAAAACTTATTGCCTCACCCCAATTCAGATAAAAGAAAGGAGACTAAAATTAAATATATCTTAAATTCCCAATTGAATAATCAGATATTAACTCTGCAACCCAAGAAAAGATGCCTTTCTGTCAGGTCGGAAATAGGAAGATGGTCATCGCTAGAAGGGGCTAAAGACTGTTTAAGCAAACTTTTAAAAATTAAGAAACACCAGATTGACCTATATGTGGTGATGCCCCTGTTCCGACAGACCAACTTCTTGAAGGTGATACTTGCGTTCCACTCTGAAAAAATACCATCTATTATTGTTAGGCGGAAAACGCTTTTGTCCATGGCCGATATCGTAGCAACGAGGGTTTTTGCAGATAGCAAGATCAAACCCCTTCTAAATAGGTGCCCTGGCGGTGAGGATATTAGGACAAGAGACTCTGCCTTACTTCAAAATACTGTCAGGCCCCACTGCGATGATTCTGCAGTGTGCCATTCTCGACCAATCTCGATACCCTCTCAAACAGCCATATATGAGGACGGAAACCTGCAGACTGCCCTTGATGAAAGGGAACTTATTGATTCGTTCAGAGCCCTCCCTCCGAAAGAACAGTTGGTGATGATGCAAAGATTTGACACGCTTAAATCGCAGCTTTTGCAAGTCCAACACAGAGGGGAAGATACTAACGATGCTTCAAACAACCCCACTTGGGTTCACCGGACAGAAGTGGTCGACCTTCTTCAGCTCAGCCCCACTTTGAAAACAAAAACCATCCTGCAAGACTCAAATCTTCAAGTTGTTTCTGCCCCCAGTGCTATTCCACGAGACGACCAGGCTCTGCCATCCTCACTTAACCTTCATCTACATCCATCGACCAACACACCTAAGGACCTTGAAGGAGAGTCCACTATATCCCAAGACGTTCCACTGTCAAACAGCTCTTACTGTCAGAAATTCCTTCCTGATGTTTAGTTGGGAATCTCCTGTCTTGTAACTTGAAACCATTAGTTCAAATCCTACCCTCCAGAGCAGGAGAAAAACAAGCTTGCTCCATCTTCCACGTGACAGCTCTTGATATATTTGAAGATGGCTATCATATCTCCTCTCAGTCTCCTCTTTCCCAGGCTAAACACACCCAGTTTCTTCAACCTTTCCTCATAAGGCTGTCATCATCTTGGTTGCCCTCATCTGCGCATGTTCCAGCTCATAAGCATCCTTCGCAAATTATGGTGCCCAGAATTGGACACGGAATTCCAGGTGAGGTCTGACCAAGGCAAAATAGAGTGGTACTATTACTTCCCTTGATCTAGACACAAGACTTCTGCTGATGCAGCCTAGAATAGCAATAGCTATTTGACTCATGTCAACATATGGCAACCCTACATTTGTTCATGCTTAATGTTTAATATGAAAGAACAATATTCATACTCTTTAAAGGCAACAGAATAGTGTTGTATTGTGGTCATAAATGACATAAATCTGGAAACTGTCATCCTGTCCAGGGCATACAGTGGTACCTCTGGTTAAGAACTTAATTTGTTCTGGAGGTCCATTCTTAACCTGAAACAGTTCTTAACCTGAGGTACCACTTTAGCTAATGGGCCTCCCATTGCCGCCGCCACACGATTTCTGTTCTCATCCTGAAGCAAAGATCTTAACCTGAGGTACTATTTCTGGGTTAGCGGAGTCTGCAACCCAAAGCGTCTGTAACCTGAGGTACCACTGTACTTCTGTAAATCACTCTATGGTGGAATCTACACACATATAAAAAATGTTTTGAGAAACACATTGAATTTGGCATAGCTCACTGTTGCCATCTTTACAACACACTTAAAACGTTTTATTTGCAGGTATCTAGCTGAGTCCTATGTGGGGTTGCTTTTATAAAATGTTTGGAAGCTAATGTGGAATGCCACAAGCAAACAGCTCTCATGGGCTTGTAATAGAAATCATATTTTTGCCTGTTCTGCATTTGCTTCCAGTGTGATTTTGGACACAGTTCAAATGACTGTTTATCACCTTCCAAGCTTTTCTGTGGTTTTAGCCCAGAATATCTTCAGGACCACTTCCACCCATATAAATCTGCATACTTACTGAGATCTTTGGCAGAAGCCTTACTTTATTTCCCATTGCTATCAGTGGTGTGGTTTGCAGTGACATGGAATAGGAGGTCTCATTACTCAGTGACAATGGTTTGCAATTCTGCTTTTAATTCTGTTAGCCAAAGTTGAAGATTTCAGTGGTTCCAAAATCCACTTTTTAAAAAAGCCTCCCCGTGTAGTATGAATGGAAAGCTTTCGGAGGGGTGGAGACAGGAAGAAAATGCCTTCACTGGATCCCTCTGGAGATTTCTAAACCTTTAATGGTTTGAATGGTTACTATCAAACACTGCATTTTTATAATACACAAGGCTGTTTTAATCTACCAGACAGTTCTGCACTTTTAGACAGCATTTTGAGACGACGACATGATGTTATATTTGCATGCATAATATATTAAAACATAATGTGTGTTGAGTGAGCGGGTCATGATATATATTTAATTTAATGCTACAGTACTTTCCGTAGTGGTTGTCATTTATTAATGTACAATTCCACCATAAACATGCATACATTTGCAAAATAAAATAAAAAATAAAAAAATAAAAATCGTATCCATGTTGGTTCCTAAATAGAAGATTGCATTTTCCCTTCAAAAGTGCAAATGTGCACTTAAAATCCATTAATCAACATGCTAGCCATCCATAGCAGAATTTTATTAACAACACCAAGCTAACCACACATTTGACAGACATGCCTCTCCAGGTAGAAATCTTCCTGCCTTATTTAATTTATGGTGAGCAATGCATGCACATCGGCCATCAAAAATTATTAAAATCTGCAAAGGCAGAAACTGAAGCTTCTGGGGTGGTATTTATTTGCAGAACACTAGAGAACATGTTGACATGTTCTGTCAAATCAAGCACTTTGCTTCTCTGAATGGTCAACTACAAGACTTATTTCCCAACCTACTCAGTTTTCTGGCACCTCTCAGGTGGGCGCCATTGCCATTATAAGAGAAAAAGGGAGGCATTCAAGGTGAGTTCTGGTACCACTTTTTCTAGAAAAATAGTACTGGTCAACTAGCAGCTCATGAGGACAATCTCTCTCTCCCATTGTTGTTTACCTGCAACAGGTATTCAGAGGCATACATATTATCCTGGGGATATTATATAACTCCAATAATTCATCTAATCCTAATCCGCCTTTCAACATGTCTAATTTGGGGAATTACCAATTTTTGTTTGTTTCTTGATCTGTGAACTCAACATTATTTCGAAAGGAATATTTTTGGAGCTTGCCAATGTTTTGGTGCACCATCATGCCAGCTTCATTTCCCCAAAAAAATATTCCATTCATTTAAAATAATGAATGAATTATATATTTATTATGGTCACATGTCAGCAAAATTAGATACACATACAAAGCTTGCAGCTAGTTTAAACAGTTGGAAACAAATATATTGAAACATATTTGTTTTTTAAAATATAAGCCAACAAATAAAAAATCTCTTTATCTGAGCCAAAGTCAGGAAAAATAAATTGCAACCCTCTCAGTAATATGGGAATAATCATCCCTTAAACAGAACTATACCAAATCTTCAGAGGACATAACTGACTATTTGTCTATAGACATTTAACAAATGTTAACTAAGTACTTTTCTAATTAATATTGAAAACTATACATTTAGGGTTTGTGTTGTGTGGGCAACCTGGACATGAAGAATTTCCAGCTATATTAAACAAAGACAAGTGTGCGTGAAGAATGTAAATTGAGTCAATCAAAACGTCTTTTTGGCACCTACATTTGTATGTGCCCATGTCTATATAATTATGGGATGCATTGCAGTTGATATATTTGTAAAAATAGGGTTCCTATAGCAGGTTCTTCAAGATGAACTTGAGACAGCATAAATAGTGCTATTATTTGTGTAATTTTCTGTTAGGAGTGTTGATTCTCATGCTCTCAAATATTGGTTAAACATAATTTTCAGTCCTTTTCCTTTTTTGCAGTTGTAACTGAAAAGTTTCAATTGATTTTTAAAAAAGAAAAAATGGTGGCATGTCATTGCACAATCTGCCATTCTGTTCTTTCTGGAATATAGAAACTGAGAATATAAAAGTGAACATGAGTTAATTGTGCTACTGATTCTGAGCCTTTTTTTTTACATGTATTAAAAACAATAAACTTACTTTAGAAATATGGCTTATTTTTTATGTTTCTGATTCAAATGTCAGTATATGTGTATTATAAATGAAGCATTGAAATTGCTGGAATTAATTTTGCGTGTCATCTCTGAAATCAAGTGACAATCTCCCATATATTTTAAAATACCCTGACCATGCCAGTAGTAAAGATAGTTTAAAAGCATTGACTTATCTGATCTTTGCATGGGTTTTGTTTTTCACTTGCTTAGAAAAAGTTGAAACTTTTGTGCAAATAATTTGGTCTAAATTATGTTAACACAAAAGGCATATTCCATAAATGATTTCCATTTATTAAAGTGTAGAAATAGTGTGTGCGCACGCATATGGGCACGGGCTCCCCCGCCCTCTGACCCGCCGCGTGATTGGTGCTGGAGACACCAGCCCGAGGTGCAGTAAGTTTGCTGACCCCTGGTCTAACCGTTTAAACCCTAAAGCCACTTTGATGACAGTATGATAGTGTACTACAGGGGTTGGCAACCTATTTGCAATTTTGAGAGGTTGCATGGCATATCCCAAAATGGCTGCCATGGATGTGTGCTATGGCACATAATGGCTGCCATGGGGAGTGGCATGTGGCTTCAATGTTGGAGGAGCTGAGCCAGTGCAAACATGAACTGAGCAAGAGAACCAAAACAGTTTCTCGCGTATTGTGTGTTTTTGAGGCGATATTTATTAAAGTCATGCATAGGCACCATAGGAGGTACTAGTGGTTAGAGAGCACATTGGTAACCCCTACTGTACACTTTCACAAAATGATACAATAGTTGTTGCAACATTCAACATATTTTGCTTTTCTGAAAAATACTGTTTAAGGGTGGATAAAATTTCAACGAAGAATCATTCTTTTTTAGTCTTGAGATATCTGAGAAGTAATTGGTCACATTCATTTGATTCCAGATACTTTATATTAGTCCTTTCTGGATTGCTGCAGTTAATATTAATCTAATTATGTTCATTAGTTCCTAAACAGTTTAGAATTGATTAAAAGATGTCAATATTAAATTGTGCCTGATATTAAATTACCATGGGCCTAGAACAACTTAAACAAGCTCATGATGAATCTTGTTGTCTTGCTCTTAATATTCCTATTAAAAATCAAGAAGCTGAAAACTAACGAAATTCGGTCATCGAAAAGAGAGTAAAATATTACTTCCCTTTGTTATTACAGTCTAGTTTTCTCATTGCTACTTGGTACATCTCTTCCATGTTCCATTCATTATTTCTAGAACTTTGCTTTAATTTGGAACCATCTTTTCCTTTACACACCCATCTGTGACTATTATGCTAATATATTCTCAGTTCTTGCACCTCTCTTAATTTCCATGGAAGTTTGGGCACATATCAGTAAATAACTGCATAAGCATCTGTTTTGTACTGTGGCTTCTTAAGCGTTGGAAACATTTCTAAGCACTGGAGCAGCTCTCTCTTAATATATCCCATAATTGAAGGTATAAGGCCAAATGCCTCCCTATGCATCTATTCTGCCCACTGGAGGTTCTGCATGATTCCAACTTGCATCCCATGTCGTTTAACATTTGCAAGAAGCAACTGGGTGGACAGCCCCAGAGCTCTGGGCTGCAATGCTATTAATACGCTGCTGGCAGACAATTCCATCTCTCTACTTGTTAATCCTAGGGAAGCTGTGGAACTCTTAAACAGGTATTTGGAGGCATTTGTGATGGACGAGGGGGAACAATCTAGACAAGGCAAGCGCTATGAGTAGGATAATTGGCTGGAGTGGGTAGAGGGGTTGCACCCCCCCCCCAAAGAATGAACTCCTCAACTTGGGGGTTCATTTTGATTCAACACTGTCTATGGAAACACAGGTGACGCTGGCTGCCAAAGTCCCTTTTAACAGCTTATAATCTATGCCAAATACAAGATAAATCACACCTAACCACAGTTATGAATGCACTAGTTACCTCTAGAGTAGACTTCTGTGATTTATGTAGAGTTGCCTTTGAACATGGACCTGGAAGCTTCAGTTGGTACAAAGCAAGGGCGTTTGGATGTACAGTGGTACCTCGGGTTACATACACTTCAGGTTACATACGCTTCAGGTTACAGACTCTGCTAACCCAGAAATAGGGCTTCAGGTTAAGAACCTTGCTTCAGGATGAGAACAGAAATCGTGCTCCGGTGGTGCGGCAGCCGCAGGAGGCCCCATTAGCTAAAGTGGTGCTTCAGGTTAAGAACAGTTTCAGGTTAAGTACGGACCTCCGGAGCGAATTAAGTACTTAACCCGAGGTACTGCTGTACACTAAAGAAAGTGTGTACACATTAAATCAATTATGTGCCAACAGAACAAGTTACTGCTGTGTTTCGTCATTGTTTTCTGACCCATGAATTGATTCACTGCTTTGGGGACCTTTGAGCTAAAAAGTGATATACAAATAAACCATACCATTTAATGTACAGCATTCAGACAGGCTTACAAGCCTCTTGACTTTTAAATGATTTAACTTTGATTGGCTATAGAACTGATAAATTGTTTTTACAGTCCGAATATTTATAATAATAATAATTAAGGGGTATCTTTTAACTTTAACAATATTTTAAATAATGTAAATTAATTGTAATTTTATGTTTATATCCTGGGGTTGATGCAATTAATATTAATTATATCCATTAGGTCCTAAACAGTTTAGAATTTATTAAAACATGACAGTATTACATCTAATATTAAAAATTACCATAGGCACAGAACAACTTAAACAAGCTAATTTTCGCTGCCTGTAAGATGATGGACTACAAATATTTAAAGTAAATAAAGTATACATTATTTTACCTTGGAAAAAATAATCTGGAAAACGTGCTCCTATTTCTCATTCTCTGTAAAAGAATCATTATAACACACACACATTGATTGATTGATTGATTGATTGATTTGGATTGTCAGCATTCCCATGTTGTAAGCCAAAAGCTGTATTCTCAAAAAAATAATAATTAAAAAAGCTGTTATGGAAACAAATTTATTTGTGTACAAATGACTGGGCCGCAAGCATTTTATCTTTCATTTGAAACAGATGGAATGTGATAAACGGACCTTTTAGACTCCTATCATTCATTCATTTTAAGAGAGAAGTATAGTTTGTCCCCCACTTATCATCAGATCCAGCATTCTATTCTAATATTAGCATTTTTATCTGTCTTTTACTACAAATTTGAGTGAACTATATAATAATGAATTCAAGCTCTTCTGCATGGAGACTGGAGATATATTAACAAATGCACTGTCACACTCAAATGCACTTATCTACCATCATCCTCTCTAGACTGACCCTGAGAAAAGCAATAGCCTTATTAGATGATTTACTAAATCCTGGCCCTGATCCTAAACATTGTGGCTGGGATTCACTGGCTGATTTGAAAAGCACTTGAGAAAGCAATGGAGCTGCTGCAGTAAAATGAAGAAAAGAAAACATTTGCATAAGCATTTTGAGCATGGCTACGGTTAGAAATAATTCACACTGATTTGAGCTATGCTTATTTTGAAGAGCGGCTGAAGTTTAACATACCCAAGCCCTGCTCAAGCCATGCCCCCAACATCTGCACTGGTCACTCCACCCCCTAACCTTGTCACCTCAAGGGCTTCTAAGCATGTTTGTGGTCAGAAAGCATGATATCACCAGGGTTCCTAAGTGAATTTGCTTAGAACCACTCGCCAGAGCTTCCTGGTCAACATGGAGAGGTCAGAGGGCTGGGCTGGAATGTTGTATCCCTGTATTTATCCTTGTCTGAGCTCAACATCTGAACAGGACCACAGCTATAAAAACACAGGTCTGCAGAAAAAATGGCATTTCCGTTCTATCAGATTTCTAATTACCAAAGGACTGAAATATTCAGGCTTGGATCCAGACATGCTTTTTTGAATTCACACAAAGGTGGTTCTGCTTATGTTTCTTTCGAATCAGGAAAGTGCTGTTGGAGATTTCGGTTTGTGCAGTGAAGCTCTCCTGTCAAAACCAAGGGGAAGGCTATCGCTTTCACATGCTACTTTTGGGTTTCCACA
This sequence comes from Podarcis raffonei, assembly GCF_027172205.1. Lineage (NCBI taxonomy): Eukaryota > Metazoa > Chordata > Lepidosauria > Squamata > Lacertidae > Podarcis > Podarcis raffonei. Next base: position 19,983,079 of record NC_070618.1, read on the forward strand.
TTTGGATAGCCACTATTTGGAGACGGTAGGGGGGTCTTAGGCTTGATCTAGCAGTGGTTCTGATACTATGTTTCTGATCCTAACATCTTGTGATTGCCCTTACTTTCTAGGAATATGTGGTCAGCTGCTAGGCACTGGTATCCCCTGACCCCTGACCGTTAAGTCCAGTCGCAGATGACTCTGGGGTTGCGGCGCTCATCTCGCTTTATTGGCCGAGGGAGCCGATGTACCAGTCATGTGGCCAGCATGACTAAGCCACTTCTGGCGAACCAGAGCAGCGCACAGAAATGCTGTTTACCTTCCTGCCGGAGTGGTACCTATTTATCTACTTGCACTTCGTACTTTCGAACTGCTAGGTTGGCAGGAGCAGGGACCGAGTAACGGGAGCTCACCCCGTCGCGGGGATTCGAACCGCCAACCTTCTGATCGGCAAGCCCTAGGCTCTGTGGTTAACCTCACAGTGCCACCCAAGTCCCTACTGATAGCCCATTGCACATTAATTCCCCTGAGTAAATGTATCCACATTTCCTCCTGCCCTCCTGATACATGTAGAAAGCTGCTGGAGATTGTGTCACACCCTATCGTCAGACACATCTCCTATGCATATTTTACAATTGGCATGTCTACTGTATCCTGCAGAGCTTGCCTAATTCCCCCCCTTCTTTGTGCAGCCCCCATGCAAGTCCTACATCAAGCCAAATGCAGCCATCACAAAACAGGACTTTGATAGGGAAAATGCCTTGTTGCAGTTCTTTGCGACAAGAAATGAAATTGACAAAGGATTTTAATTTTATTTGATTTTGATTCATTCTATTTCTATACCGCTTTTCATTCAAAAGAATCCCAGAGCAGCTTACAAACAATAAATAAATAACAAGAACATGGTGGGACATAATAGAATATCACAAATACAGCATAAATCACAGAATAATTAACAAACATTAAAGTGCAGCCAATTACCCTCCCCTTTTGTTTTTCCTTTTAGCTGCCACCTCCATTTTCTTCCTTCATCTAAGCCTATTACTGTTCTCGAAGACTTGAACTCAGATTTGTAGTCTAACACTTGAAACCCTTGGCTTTGAAAGCCCATATCTGCAGCTCATCATCAGCTTGCAGTCATTGCTTGGCAAACCTTCCCCATAAGTGGGAAACTGCTCTTTATGTTTCTCTTGGATTCAGCCCAGAAAGACCCTCAACCCCAACCCCCTCGACATGTTTTGAGACAGATCACAAGTAAGGGTAAATATACTTTTCTGGTTTCTTCTCTCCCCATACTTTCTTTCTCACATTCCTTCCAGCTTTCACCACTTCCCGCACCCCTGAAATATCATGTAAGCTGAAATATCACCATCCTGCTGCTCTTGGCTCACTGCCACTTCATATGTCTCTCTCCATATCTCTTGTCCTCACCCTCTGTTATGGGGCAAGCCTTCTGTAATTTACTTTGCAATTTCCTTTTTATTTTACCTTATTGATAAAGCCTCATTTTCTGGCAGTTTTAGCCTCCTCTCTGTTATTCTCTCTCTTACAGGACTACTTCTCTATCTAGGCACTCGTTCTATCTAGGCACTTGTTTCTAAAGTTGTAGCCTATCCACCCTTTGCAAGCAGTTCTCCACTTGTTCTGGACTTCCTATACACGGATCCAATCAGTTTTCGGTTTGCCTCATTTCCCCCAGGAAAACCCATTTTTTTACTGAATTAGTGCAGATGCCAACCCATGTAGAACCCAACTGACATTTTCAATTGATGTTCAGCAGTACAGGGTGGGGTTTCCTGGGGGGAAACAGTCGGGCAAACAGAAGTGTGGGTGAGCTCTCATACTCACATCGTGGTCCTGTGTATTATGTGTATTATGACGAAGAGTGGTTGGCTTTATTTGGTTTCAGTTCAGCACAATCATTTGCTGGACTGGCTCACTGAATTGAGCCATTTGTGTTCGAATTTTACAAGTGTGCCATAAGTCAGGAACAAACGAAAGCCTACTATGGTTCTCATATAAAGACTTTAAATATGAAACTGTCAGTACTGTTTAATTAAGGCCTTATGCATAAATCCCAGTTGAATGAAATGAGAATATTCTGCGCATGAATGTCTTCATGTTGCTATGAACGTTAGAATTTGGCAGCGCAACATCAGTAATGAAGGTGAAGTATTATAGGTCAAGTACAGCTAATTGCAGAATTCTAAAATCTCTGATTACTGTCAGGACAGTAGATAGAGCACTAGCTTGCTATATAGTGAAGAGGAAACATTAGAAGCAAAGGTCAAAGCATCATCACTACAGTTGAGCTGTCTGGGGCTAATAGATCAACAGAAACACTTACATGCATGGCTGGCTTTAATGGCCATATCTGTACTAAATAGCATCTGTTTAAAATGATATCCAGCCTTAGAAATGGACTGCAGTAATAACCATTGTTCACGTGTATTTGAAAGAATGCTTTGTCACAACAAAGGACTCAGAAATGTAATGCAAACAAGAGTCTCTTTCTGAGGGTTAGAAAGAACATTGCTTACTAATTTTGGAACTGTGTCACCATCATCAGGATGCACTATATATAGGGCGCACTATTACTGTATATTACTATAAATTTGTGTTGATCCTGTTCTCCAGTTTTGGACACCATCCGTAGCCATCTTGGGTGACACAGACATTACATTTTGAAGGAAGATAGGAGCCTGTAACCATGGGGCACTTGCTCCCACCTCTTTTGTGAGATAAAGAAAGGCACATAGCCTTCTGAAATCCATTAACTGGGTACAACCATCTTCCATTTTGTTTCCCTGATCCCAAGCCAGGAGGAGCTCAGGACTGGCCCAAAATATTTGTCTGTGGAGAAAGATAAGATGATGTTTCCTATTCCACATCCAGAAACAAGCTAGAGGGACAATTCAATTCTACTGCATCCCAAAAATTGCAGCACAGAGGGTCACACTGAAAATTACCTATGCATTTTGATGCACAGAGAACCTACCCAAGCAAGTTTTGATTGGCACAGTCTTCAGTAAACTTACTTAAGAGGCATGTCAAAGCTTTTCAGTAGGTCAGTCTCACTGTAGTCCCACAGATGCAAAAAATCATAACCAAGGATTCAGAGTGGAATCTGACTTGAATCATCTGAGCTTGTACTATGTAGGAAGAAAAACATTTTAGAACTGTATCTTAGATATGCTGCTCATTAGCTTTCTCTGGTTGTAGAGCTTTTTAATTTTTATTTTAAATATCACAAAACTTGAATCCTGTGAGCTATGCCATCTGATAGAAATCATACTGGAATTTTGGTGAAGATGAAAAGTGTTGGAAATAAATTCAAAAAAGCAATTACTGAAACTCGGAGAAAGAATTCATGTTTATTCTAGCAGTGGTTAGCTTTGGTTAAGCTTTATTCTTCTCATGCTTTAGAATCTGGGAATGGGATGTGGGGCTTAGAGTTATAATCAAGAAATTTCCATGGTACCTTCACAATAAGGGAAACGGAACAGAGTTTGTAAGATGCTTTTCACATCCCATTTTGCTGACTACAGTTTCAACACAATTTGAAGGCATGACCTCTTTCAATTATTATAAGAAATATGCTCTTTTTTCTGTGCAACATCATCATAGTACTGTCCTAGCCACCTCCCAATTCATGCTGTGATATTTACAAAGTAACCCTGACTTCCTGTTGAATTCCTTGCTGGGTGGGAGAGGAATGGACTCTCACCTGCAGATTGCCCTGTGAGTCTGGCACTAGTTTCCCTAATGAATGCAAGGGCAGGCAAAGGCACTGGGTGCATGGAGCACTCCAACTGCCGCAACCCCCACTCCCAATCCATTCCTGGAAGGAGAAGATATTGGGCTTTAATTGCAGTAAAGTACTGGCTTAGTCATGCTAGCCACATGACCCGGAAGCTGTCTGTGGAAAAACGCCGGCACGTGGTAGAGGCAATGAGACAACAAACTGTGGGATATTTCAGCTACAAGGATTTAAAGGTTGGAATTGAGATAAGGTTTCATTTGATGCCAGAGATGGTGGGGGAAGATTCCCCCCCCCAAAAGTTTTTCTTCTACATTTCTGATTTAGAATATAAAAAGTGAGGGTAGAAGAAACTGGATTAATAATATGAAATTTAACATCAATCTTGAACTGCGTGTGAGAGAGCAATGGAATGGAGAGAGATAGAAAGGGGGAGTTTCAACCTTTGAAAGGACTATATTGGAATATAGAACAAAACCATCCCCACTCTGCGTTATTTTCAAAGGAATGCGAAGGAGACTGCGACAATTTGGAATATAACTGGAAAGATAACTGACTATAATATTTTTAAGCTGAAAGGAGGAAAGGAGTCTGGCAGCTGCAAGGTCAGAGGTTTTCTTATTAATCATTGGCAGTTTGGAATCAGACCGCTTTTCCTAGGTTGGGGGGGGGGGAAATGTCGAGGAGAGTTTATTTGTTGAAACAGCGGGGTCTGTAACAAGCTCTTTAATCATGGGACAAAGCGACACAGAGGCTTTTGGAAAACTGTGAGACAACTGCTTCCCCCGAGTCATGATGGGAAATATCAACAGTTGGAAGAATGAAGGACACAACACCATATATGGTTGGGACAATATCATAGAGGGGAAATTACCACACACAGGAAAGAACAATGATTACAAACTGAGTACCTCACTTGAAATTTTATAAATTACTTAATATATTAACACGAATTGAAGGCATTAGATTGTAGCTGTTTTATAAGGGATCACTATCTTGAAGGGAGTGTAACTGAAATTATTAAGATTTTGGAATGCAGAAAATAAAAAAATAAATAAGAGGAATCCATCAAAACTAGCATGTGAGGAAGTGACTTTAGCTAAATTTTATAATTCAGTATATAAACAATTGGTTTTAATACTAATTGTATTAATTGGCTAAAAATGGCATTGTTACAATGAGGCTATTATTGGAACAATATCGGCAAATCATGAAAACATATTTATCAAAGTAATCCCACCCAATCTATATATCAAAACGATAAACACTGAGATAACTTCTTTCCTTTGGAGCCCAAGAGGCAGGAGGTGGGATCCTTACTAAATATTTCAGAGTCTATATCACATGCTTTCTCTCTTCGCCATCAAACCAAATGTAAACAAGTAACTATAATAAAAAGTTTACTTACAGGAGGAAAAAATAATCCTGACTTCCTGGATTGTGATTTATTTTTAAGGACATTTTGGATGGCAGCCTCTGAACAATGCTACAGGTAGAACTTGCTTTCTCATTCAAGGTTTTATTCCCTCTAGCCCTGATCTTGTTTGGTTGTAAGTTGCTTTGGGTTGCCCTGGACAAGATAAAGCATCTAACAAATTCAATAAATAAATAAGCAACTTCATTTTTGGAATGCTTAGGATAAATCCCTGGGCCTTTGTATAAGTGGTAATCCAACTGCCTTTCAGCCTGGACTCATGGGGTGTGATGTTGCCTGTTTAAATTATGAGGAGTTGAAGAAGAAATAGTTTATTGCAGAACCATGTACAATAGGCCTTCACTGTTCTAGGCAGGAGACACTGGAGACACCATACGTCCCCACACTCTGAGGCTGGCAAGCTAGTAACAGGGCAAAATGGCAGAGCATAGTCTGGGATGACTGAGTTGGCAGCAGACCCTGGTTTTGCCATCTGCCTGCATTGCAGGAACCAGTTGAATGGGGGAAAGTATCAGGGCTCCATACCACCAGCAGCCTCATCTATCCCTTTTGCTCTGGAAAGAGTAAGAAAAGTTAGGTGGGAAAGGCAAAAGGTGCACAGGGCAAAACGAGAGTGAGAAAAAACAACAACAATTACTCACGTTTCTGCAAAAAAATGGTTTTTTGATTTGGCTCCCCACGGAAATATGCCAACAAAACACTGCAGATAAAAATCATAAATATACTTAGAAAGTTATTCCAGCTGCCTTCTGTTTATCAATCGTGTTGTGTGTGTTTGTTTTGATATTTCAAGGAATGGTTTTTGCTTACAGCCAAAATATATTAGGTAAATGCTAAAAATAGTCTGATATAGTGGGATAGGAGAGCTGGGGGTGGGAATCATATCTGGCAATCAATGCACCCCTTTGATTTCAGAGAGTACATGGGCTCATTTACCAGAACTAATGTATTTAGCATTTTCCAGAGTTGACCAAACTAAACCTTCTAGAGCAAAAGCCTTCTAGAAGGCTTGGCTTGATCAGAAACGAGTATGCATTTTCAGAGTTAATGCTAAATACATTACTCATGGTAAATGAGACTAGACTCATCTACCCAGGTACTACCTGAAACCAAAGGGAAACGTTGGTTGTCAGATGTGAAATATATCGACATTATTTTCAGCTCTCCTACCCCACTATCAGCCCTGAGTGCTCACTGGAAGGACAGATCCTGAAGTTGAGCCTCCAATATTTTGGCCACCTCATGAGAAGAGAAGACTCCCTGGAAAAGACCCTGATGTTGGAAAAGATGGAGGGCACAAGGAGAAGGGGATGACAGAGGACAAGATGGTTGGATAATGTTCTTGGAGCTACCAGCATGAGTTTGACCAAACTGCGGGAGGCAATGGAAGACAGGAGTGCCTGCTGTGCTCTGGTCCATGGGGTCACGAAGAGTCGGACACGACTAAATGACTAAATGACTAAACAACAACAACAACACCCCACTATTGGGGGTGGTCTCATGTTTCAGCATAGAAAGGCCACCATGTTACCCATCAGAAGGTCCTTTTCTTTCAGGAATGTTTGAGCATTATTTATATGTCAGAAAATATGTGCTAAATGCCCCTCTGGGAGCCATAATTGTAAAATACTCCTTTACCATTATTTGTGACTCTCATATACTCAAATTCTCCCAAAATGAGATGTTAGTACCCTTTTTTAAAGATAATAACACTGGAATAAAGTACCTGGAATATAGGCACACACTTCACATGGCTTGTTTCATTGCACATCTGAGGACATCTTTCATAGACAGCAAATATTAATAAATATGCTTATATTTTAATTGCTGTATATAGGGTATATACTAGCTTGTACCCAGCTTTTTTGTCTGATTATATGGGCATATGGTGGTTTGTTGAACCAAGGAACAGATCAAAGCCTGATAACTGAGCCTTGGAATAAATAGATTTGTTATTTATTATTTTAAAAATGTTATTTGTTATTATGTGTTGAAGTGGATTATTAAATATTTAGCTTGTGTCCTGTCCACTAGTAGGGTTGACCATTTTTTGCAATCTGTTCTGGATATTTTAAACAAGCACAGCATCTACTGAGCATTTGGTATCACAGATATTCTAAGCAAACTCACTTTATGAGTTTATAATAATGAGCTAAATCTAACATTCTGTTTTGTTAAAGTTAATTAAAATATTCTATTTGGGAAATATTAACACAAATTATATGGCCTATCCCCACCCCCACCCAACTTTATACGGAAAACATTTGGTAAGGTTCAAGTACAGCAGATGGTGCTCTGTAGTATGGATAGAGGGGAGATAAAAATACTGTTAAATTTTGCAAATTAAGAGCGCATGTTGATTATGCTAGTTTGATTGACTGAGCTTTTCTATTGCACTCGTTTGAACCAACAGCAAGAAAATTTTCATAAATGTTCTTTCTTGGTAATTCTGTGAAAATATATTTTATAAATGGTGCATTAAAGAGAAAATATCAATCTGCAAATATCAATCTTTAGCAAGCAAGAGAATTTTTCCTAACGTAAACTAAAATTTGCCCAGTATTGAAATGTTTATTTCTCCCCAGATTTTATATCAAAATCTGGCAGAATAACAACAGGGTTCTGCTATTATAGGTGTCTGTTTTAAATTTTACTTGTATATCACGTTGCCTAGCTGACTTAAATGTTCAAGTTCTAACTATGATCCGTCATGTGCTACAAAGAAAACACATTTCATTTTTATTAGTGCTGTAGTCACTCATTCCTTGCTATGGTTCACATCGCAGCACTGCAACCCTATCGTTCTCACCAGAACACCATTAATTCCCTGTTCCCCGAGCTTGCAGAATTTACATTTTCCTTAGAGGATAATATGAATGTGTGTAGTCTTTGTTAAACATTCAGAACATAATCTCCGTACTGGATTTAATTTTAACAGACTGTTCCAAAAGGCAGGTGTAGCTCTTTGTACAACCAGTTTCCCTTCAGTTGCTGAGTGTAGAGTGTCAGCATGTTGCCTTAGTATACTGTCCCACAACCCAGAACCAAATTTGCTTTTACATTATATGATGGTGATGATCATGATGAAACTTTGCCCCCCTCAAGCAACAACAAACCTTAAAAATGCTTGTTATAAAAACTTTACTACATGCCTGCTTTGTACTACTGTGCTGCTGCTGCTACTACTACTAATAATAATACTAATTTTATTATTTATACCCTGCCCATCTGAATGGGTTCCCCCAACCACTCTGGGTGGCTTACAGTACGTATTAAAACACAGTAAAACCTCAAACATTAAAAACCTCCCAATACAGGGCTACCTTCAGATGTTTCCTAAAAGTCAGATTGTTGTTCATTTCTGTAATGGTTCTAGGGGTTGCTCGTGCGTAAGTTGCCGCCACTCCTGGCTAGGTTACCTGGTTGAACCCTTTCTGTCTGGACAGCCTTTCATTTCGTGGCTGTCTCAGTCGCTGGCAGAATCCGTCAGTGGGCGTTTCTTGAACTTCTTCCAGCAAAGAAGTTCTTTGACCCCAAGTCTCCTCCTACTCTCCCTGCGCAGAAGTCTTCTGCACAGGGAGGGTGTGGGCAGTGGAGGACCCGTGCTCTCCCCGCTGGTCTCCGGTGAAGAGTCCTGGAGCCTCCTCTCCGATTCCCCCATCTGCCCCCCTTCTCCACTGGTGTTACGCTGATTTCCTTCCCCAGCAGATAGGCTGCCTCTCTCCCTACTGGGACCCTCTCCGGCATCCCTCTGGAGCCTTCCCTCCGCCTCTAGTTCTGATGGCAGTTCCCTGACAATTTCCTTTCCATCCTTGACATCTGATGGGAGGGCGTTCCACAGGGAGGGTGCCACTGCCAAGAAGGCCCTCTGCCTAGCTAGTCATAATGCTTTGTCTGTGAAGGGATTTTACTTCAACCAGGCCCCTCATATCTTCCATCCTATGCAATGAGATTTATCACCTTTTTGGCCCTCTGCCCTTGTTTCTCACCAAAACGTTACAGCCCATGTATTCAAGGGACCAGTGGGACTCGGTGGCTCCCCACCCCTGGTAATGTCCATGCATAGATCCTGAATCTCTGGGACACAAAAGTCTATGGCATAGACCTTTAAAGCAGCTAGTCCTTTGATTGTTCAGAGTTCCAGCTTCCAGGAAAGCCTTTGAGCGTAGAGATCTACACATGTCTCTTTCCACAGCTCAGGCACACATGTTCGGTATATGGACACTTGGGGTGGCAGCAGGGCCTCACATAGCATCAGCTCAGGGCCAGTAGTATGGCCCTGCTGTGCCTTGGTATGTGTGGATTCCATTCATTGAAAGGGAACGCTGTCTTTTGCCATTCTATTTATTATGCCTTGGGCACTTTCTGCCTTTCTGCTTGTCTCATTCCACTTAATAGTACTGTTAAGTTCATCTGGGTGTGGTGTCTTTTGGCAAAGAGACTTACAGCGCCCCCAGGCAGGGGACATATATTTTTCTACCTTGGGAGTGTGCTACCTGCAAGCACCAGTAAAAGGGCCCCATCAGGGGTGAACAGCGGCCTCTTGATTACTTGGACTATCAGGGCGAAACAGGTGCAAAACGCCAGCACCCTGTCTACAACTTCATCAACATCCACCTACAACTTCACTAGCATCTCTTGGTACAGTGGTACCTCGGGTTACATACGCTTCAGGTTACATGCGCTTCAGGTTACAGACTCCGCTAACCCAGAAATAGTGCTTCAGGTTAAGAACTTTGCTTCAGGATGAGAACAGAAATTGTGCTCTGGTGGCACAGCGGCAGCAGGAGGCCCCATTAGCTAAAGTGGTGCTTCAGGTTAAGAACAGTTTCAGGTTAAGAACAGACCTCCGGAACGAATTAAGTACTTAACCCAAGGTACCACTGTATTGTCAACAACACCGAACTTACCTTTTGTTGGTATCTTCATGAACTTACCTAAAAAGATAAAGAAAACAAAAGACTGAGTTAAGCATTTGAAAAATCCATTGAAACCAGACATTATAAGTTCATTATAAGTTAGTTATTCCTGCTAAGCTGTACCTTTCCTGGGTTTCTGGCCTCAATCAAGGGAGACAGAAGCAAGAGACAATGCTTTTTCTTGTGTTGCAGAGAACACAGAAGTGTGCACGTCTCACACCCAGCATCCTCACGTACCCCACCCTTAACCTTTCTGCATAGAAAAGGAAGACCTGAAGGGCGCATTCACTTGAAGCCTTCAGATGACCAGGATTCCCCACAAAGAAGCTTCTAGGTGTGTTCACCTGAACATTGTGTGGCAAGTCCCCTCCCCCATGTGAAATGAAGACACTGGACACATTATTTAAGGTTAATGGGCATAAAAAGGCCACAACTTGATTGATTACAGAATTGAAAGGTATTGGCCTTAGGCATTGGCTCCTATCGACTACCCGGCATGGAGACCGGGAAGGGTTATCCACAAGCCGTGGGAGTCCTGTTGAAGTACGCCAACTAGGATCCCCCGGGTGTCACCGCTCGGGGGCGTGCCAGAGGCCCTTACCTCCCTACGTTTCGGACAAGGCAACGCCCCCCGGAGTCCTCTACCAGACTACCCTTTTCATTGGGGGAAGGTGATGGCGCTTCGTTCCCCCCCATTCATTTGCACAACAATTTACCCCTGCCAATGCCTAACCGCCAATACCGCGGAAGTTGTGACGTTTGCTATGAGGTAGGCGAAAAAACCAAAAGACTGGAAGTGCGCCAAATTGGAAAAATTCCTACCAGGCCCCTTGCGGCGACCAACCGGAGTCCATAGCAAGGTCATAGCTAGCTAAGCCTAAAGGGTGGGTGGGATGGGAAAACCGCTCAGCTGGAAAGGGGAAAGAGGGTGGTTCCCGGGCGTGCCTGGCCTTAAATAGGCTAGGCCACGCCTCCCCAGTCCGCCGATTGGCTGGCAGGGTCGAAGGCACGCCCGGGGATTCCCTGGTTCTCGCGGGGGCAAAAGGCCAGCCCCCGCGTGTGTGGGAGGGGGTAGCCGCAACCCCTCTCCTCCCGAGCTCGGAAATGGCTTTCTTAGAAGCCACTGTCAGATGTATCCACTCAGCACAAGAAGATTTGGGATGGAATTACAGGCTTTCCCCCACACATCCTCTGCATGGATATTTAACCTTCCTACAATCAGTCTAGTGCATTTGTACCATTTTAAATGATTGATACTAGCTCATCCCGTTGCTAAGTGTTGAAATGTTCTACCGTATTTTTTGGGGGGAGGGACTACGGTGGAGGCATGAAACAAACAAACAAACAAACAACATTGCGCCTTACTCCTTTGTTAGGTAGTTGACTTTGTAACAGTAGGTCTTTTTTTGTGTGTGTATGAGGTACACAGTACAATTGTGATTCAGACCACCAAAGGTACCCCTGAGTCAATTTTGTTTGTGGAGCTGACCAAGGTTACGTTTTGAAATCGACATCTCATACTGTGTGCAAGCATAAATCATTTGGTAGCATTTTCTTTCTTTTCTTTTCTTTTTTATCTACCTAGGAACCATGATAAAAAGCACTCTTCAGTTTGACCTTCAGAGGCACACATGTTTTAACAGATTTTTACACTGTAAAAGTCACCTTTAGAGAAGAGACGGGCAAATGGCTATATACAAGAAGGTGTTTAATCTTGCGTAGTTTGCTGAGGCAACCAGTCGTGTTGTTACTTTCGTCATCCAAATATTGTTTCTCAAGTATGAATGTTTATTCAGGGAAACATACAGAATTAACCTGGGATAGAAGATAACAATTATCTATTTTATTTAAGAGCCTGCTTTAATTTGCTTTTTTATATTAAAATTTGCAGCTTTTATTGAAGCTAACTTCAAGCAAATCAAAATGCTCATTTCATTTAATAGCAATCATTTTTGACAGCTGGTAATTTGCTTATTTAGAGCTTTCTGATGTCGCCTTTGTAAAAGCTGTGTTTACTATTAAGTGTCTTCATTAAAAAAGAAAAAATCACCCACTGCTGTTTCAACAAAAAAATAAATAAACCCAGAGCTTTTCTGTAAACTTGGATCAGGGCTCCCAGAAAGCCTCATGTTTCTTTTCTGCTCTGTTTCTGAGTATTCTACATCTAGATTTTCCAAGGTATCTTTAGATTTCTCAAGGTCTATGGCTTTGCAAGAAGTGAATCTGTACAAAATGTTGCCTGCTGAGCACCAAAGAGCTCTGGATTGTTTTTTGGTTTTTGTACAACAGCATGGATTTAAAAAAGAAGACGATAAAAGCATTGGAGGGGTCTTTTAAAAAAAGTCCTACATTGCTTTGCTTTAATAAGCAGCAAACCAGATCTCTTCAGAACTCTGCAGCAGTGTTGCAGAAAGACAATCCCATGTTGCAAGGCCTACTGGAGGCCTGTAAGCCCTTATCAGAGAACACAAAACACCTCTAGAATATAAAGCTCATACCCTCCAAGTGTCCTGATTTTCCAGAGACAGTCCCGGCACTACAAAAGTCATCCTGGCTTCTGATTTGATCCAGGAATGTCCCTATTTTCTCCACCAGTGCTGCCACTGCCAAGCTTGGGGAAGAGGATGAGCTGGTGATTGTCCTGAGCAACAATTTGCTCAGCTCTGCCCTCTGCGTCATTGATCATAACTATGAGATGAGAGAGAGAGAGAGAGAGAGAGAGAGAGAGAGAAAGAGACTGACAAAGCTTACGTTGTACCTTACCAAATCTTTCATGCAGGAATCATGTCTAATATTTGTTGCTTCAAAAGACAGAATATCACACAGGTGCCTTGCCATAGGTACTACAGTGGTACCTCAGGTTAAGAACATTATTCGTTCTGGAGGTCCATTCTTAACCTGAAACTGTTCTTAACCTGAAGCACCACTTTACCTAATTGGGCCCCCCGCTGCCACCGTGCCGCTGCAAGATTTTGGTTCTCATCCTGAAGCAAAGTTATTAACCCGAGGTATTTTATCTGGGTTAACAGAGTCTGTAACCTGAAGCATCTGTAACCTGAGGTACCACTGTACTGTTTTTATCAGTTCTTTATTATATGCATGTAACAGATGATATAGCAGGTGAACTTTACAGATAGGCTGCTGTCTATTATTTGCATGTATAAGTCTTGAAGGCAAGGTTTTAATAAAAAGCACTCACACAGTGGATTGGTATTTGCCCTGGCCTGTTCAACATATGTTAGGGGCTTGGTATATACACATACTGAACAGGGCCGGATTTAGGTTTGATGAGGCCCTGAGCTACTGAAGGTAATGGGGCCCTTTATATGTCCAACTGTCCATTGTCAACAACAAATTGTCACTGTTTTTTGTGTTAAATATATGCTATATGATAATTTAGGGACCTAATAGGTATCTAAAACCATTTGCACATGTTGCCATGCAACAAGTCCATGCATAATGTAGGCACCCTATATATAGAAATGAGGAAACCAGTGACATTTTAAGGAGCAGGCTAGCAGGTGGGGCCCATGACTTACATCATAGGAGCCTACACAACACAAAACATTGTTGCTGTATGTAGGTTTAATTTTTTTGTTTTTTTATCTTATATTTTGGAAATGTACATCCAGTTGTTTTTTTCCTTTATTTTTTTGGGGCCCCCAATATAGTGGGGCCCTAAGCTGTAGCTTGTTTAGCTTATATGTAAACCCAGCACTGATACTGAACAGAAGGACTGCTAGTAAAATTTTACTAATCAGAACATGTAACAAGGAACAATGCAACACTATCGCTTGCATGGAGCTAGACAAGGGAAACAGAGTTCAGTGGAACCTCGACTTACAAACACTTCAGGTTACAAACACTTCAGGTTACAAACTCCGCTAACCTGGAAGAATTACCTTGAGTTGAGAACTTTGCCCCAGGATGAGAACGGAAATCATGTGCTGGCGGCGCAGCAGCAGCAAGAGGCCCCATTAGCAAAAGCGTGCCTCTAGTTAAGAACAGTTTCAGGTTAAGACCGGACCTCCGGAATGAATTAAGTTCATAACTAGAGGTACCACTGTACTGCCAGCTTGGTTCATTTATTTTCTCTGTAGTGCATATATCTGTGCATACAGTGTTCTTCATTATAAGAAAACAAAAATGAACAGCAGCCATGGATTTGTTCAGCATAGTTGACACCTGGGAAAACAGGATCAGTTTCTAAATGGGAGGAGAACATTTGACTCTACTGTCAAAGGCACGTCTTAGGTATAATTTGCACATTATCTATGCTATGCTATAAAAGACTACTGTATATAAATTTCATGAATGTGTTTGATTTGTATGCAACCTTTGTTATATTTATTTGTAGTACAGTTAACTTTACCTGCTGTGAAATCCACTAGGGGGAAGTAGAGGGTTTAGCCAATTCCCAAACAGTTTGAGATAACAGACTGTTGAGTGAATGAATGAGATATCATTGAACATTAGTATTTTTTACTCCTGAGACATAGTGTTGCAGTGAATGTCTATGATTTTTGTGTGTTTCCATGGACAAAAATAGCACACTTGTAACTGTGGATGAATATCTTGAATATGGTCATAAGTTTCTGAGCAGCTGTCTATAGAGGCGACTTTTTTCAAGATGTTTCACAATTCAGCTAATTGCACAGATTGAGAATTATGCTAAACCCTAGCTGGACACTAAATACAATAGAAAGCCACTCCCCCTAGGATTTGAAATTACTTGCAGTACCAATAACCCTTTGGAAAATAATACCATTGTAAGATATTCTGATTTTAAATAAGAATCTTGAACATGCAGGGTCATTTTTCAACAAGGCAAACTTTCATTTTGAAATAAGTGAGGAGGCTCCAAATATCTTTCATGAGCTAATGAAGCTACATGTCACTGTCCCGACTTCTACGCAACACACAGAGACAGAGGCTCTTCTAAGTAAAGAGAGATCTTTATTCAGGCAAGCAATGGTTTATGCTCACCAGCAGACATGGGGGCCAGGAGTCAGAGTTTCAGGACCAGGGTAATGAGTTCAGAACAGGACAGAAGCAGGGAAGCTGTCTCTACAAGCTCTTAAAGACGAGCTGTGGCCTGTTCACTCACGAGACTTGCTCACTTAATGGGAATGTCAGGGTTGCAAATGCAGGCTCCATTGGGGTGGGTGAGTTGGCTCCCATCTGTAAAGATGGTGCCCGGTTCTAGCTGACAAGACTGAAGCCTCCTTTTCAGGCTTCTCTTTAGTCACCCCTGTGTCCTGTTCCACCTCTTTCCTTAGCTGATCAAAGCTCTCCCCAGCCTCTACTGAGGCTCCCTGTTCTGCAAGAAGGTTGGAGGGGAGAGCCAGAATGCTTGCTCCCACTTCTAAAGCAGCTGAAGTTGGGATGGAAAAAAGAGATCATCCATCCTCCAACCCAGGTTCAAACCATTCTTCCTCAACCTCCTGCGTCAGAGACTGCCAGTACAAGCCCAGCAGCTCTGCCGGACTAAGGACTGTCACATTTCTTTTTCTTTTTCTAATTTTTATTGAATGTTACAAGAAAAGGAAAGGAAAAGAAACACACACAAAATACATAACACTGTAAACACATTTATATACATGTTTTCCAAATTGCAAACTGAAAAAGAAAATACTTTTCATAACCAATAATATTACCAAATTCATGCTTCAAACATTACAATATATAAATCTTAGTTAAAATATTATAAAAGACTTTTGCCGCATGCCTCTTAGTTATCTTACTCACCTTTACATCTGTTCTTCAATCATTTCCCTTAGATTCTTCCATAATCAGTCAAATCTTTATGTTCTCTATATTCTTCACAAGGTTAGTCTAGGCACAACCAAACTTTCATATTTGAGCCCTGCTTGTATAAATATTCATTTAAGCATTCTCATTGTTTCTGAATTATAATTTTTGATTTATTTCTTATTAAATCCATCAGATTTGCTAATTCCAGGTACTCACATAGTTTACTTAACCGTTCCCCTTTTGTTGGGAAAAAACTTCCTTTCCAGTGACAGGCTTACAACGTTCTCGCTGCTGTTGTTGCATACATTTGTCACATTTCTTATTGGGGAGGGGAATAAGGCCCAGTAGATCTATGAGTATGTTATGGAAATCAGTGAAAAAGAAATTGAAGCCAGCTATTCCACAGCCATCCTTGTTGTGCACAGCATTGTGATGGACAGGGGAGAATGGCATTGGGCAGAGGGACTTGTTTTGAATTTTGACCATTTAAAGTTTACATGGTGTTTGTCTCCAAAACTAGTCAAAGCATCTTGCAGTAAAATAGGACAATGCAATCCGATAATGTAGGTAAGAGGCACAAATACTGGCACTCTATGGAGGGCAAATGCTGGCAAACAGTTCTCAGTAGTGTAATTAAATCTCAAACACAATTGTTAAAGCATATTTCACTTTTAACTTTCCACAAGTAATCTAACGACCGTTTTCAGAAACTGTCAGTTGTAAACAAATGCTAGAAAATATCAACAGATTGCTGCTTCATGCTGGCAACCTGTTTCAAAGAGTTAAACAAAGGCAATTAAGAAACAAAAACATACAGTAGGAGCCTACATGTCTAATCAAACTCGAATTATGGCTATCAAATCCTCAGAATGAACAATTCTCAAACAATCAACAGATGAAAAATTATTCACACAAACTTGGTGGGGGAAGTGGGCAAGCCAAACAAAAACAGTGACACCTGCTCTCAGACAATTAACAACGGAGGTAGGAGTCATCCAATAAACTCTGCCTCACTAATTGTTTCTCATACATGCTGCTCATTTCTGCTTTTAGTGTTCTACAATATTGGTTCTGAGGATATGAGAGGGTTGTTTGGGGAGCTGTGTGAACTGCTTTCTCACCCCCCACCCCTCTCCCAGCCTACCGTCAAGTACAAGCTCAGACCACATAGCCAAATGACAGGCAATCAAAAGTTTGATAAACCACCTGCCTGTCTGGGACTCCAAAACCAAGGTATTTCTGTCTTTAGGTTGAGTCTTGATATGTTAGTACTTGCAGCCAATTAATAGAGCTCCCCCCCCCACGCCCTATTTTTTCATCTTTCTCTGTTTCCCTTAGATTATTAAGTATTCTGTGAAGCACGTGGTCATTTTCCTTTTCATTTCATTCGGCAAACGTCATGACCTGGGATTAAAGTCAGCCCCATAAACTGATTTCTCTTATTCTGATGCCTTTGTCTGTGAGCCAGTTCAAATATGCAGGTTTTGATACAATCTCTCAACTTTATTGTACCACCTCAAATCTGTGTCATACCTGTTCAGCCACGTCCCACTATAACTGCAAACCAGCTTTGGCATGCTGCATTCTGGGGGGGGGGGGGCACACACACATCAGATAATGCAGCTCATTATGAAGATAACAAATGTCTACAAAAAGCTTCAGCTCAACCACACCTATGTTCCCTCTTTTAATAATAACTAAACTGGGCAAATATGTGTATTATTTTTGCTTAAAACTTTTAATAAATTCTCTTTGGATTTTTAAAAGGGGGGGAATTCAAGTGCTGTTTTCTTGTTTCAAAGCACATAGGTAAAGGTAAGGTAAAGGGACCCCTGACCATTAGGTCCAGTCGTGACCGACTCTGGGTTTGTGGTGCTCATCTCGCTTTATTGGCCGAGGGAGCTGGTGTACAGCTTCCGGGTCATGTGGCCAGCATGACTAAGCCGCTTCTGGCGAACCAGAGCAGTGCACAGAAACGCTGTTTACCTTCCTGCCGGAGTGGTACCTATTTATCTACTTGCACTTTGATGTGCTTTCAAACTGCTAGGTTGGCAGGAGCAGGGACCGAGCAACAGGAGATCACCCCGTCACAGGGATTTGAACCGCCGACCTTCTGATCGGCAAGTCCTAGGCTCTGTGGTTTAACCCACAGCGCCACCCACACATACACACATATCAAGGGCTGTCACATGGAGGATGGAGCAAGCTTGTTTTTCTCCTGCTCTGGAGGGTAGGACTCGAACTGATGTCTTCAACTTACAAGAAAGAGATCCCAGCTAGACACCAGGAAGAACTTTCTGACAGTAAGAGCTGTTTGACAGTGGAACGGTCTCCCTTGGGAGGTTGTGGACTCTCCTTCCTTGGAGGTTTTTCAGCAGAGGTTGGATGGCTGTCTGTCATGGCTGCGTTAGCTGAGATTCCTGCATTGCAGGAGGTTAGACTAAATGAGCCTTAGGGTTCCTTCCAACTCTACAATTCTGTGATTCCATAAAAGTAGGTTCCAGGTTCAGTCCCCAGCATCTACAGGGATGACTGGGAGAGACAGCTGTTTGAATCCTAGTGAACATCTACCAGTCAACATAGACAGTGCTGAGCTAAATGGACCAATGATTGTGACTTAACATAAGGCTACTTCCTATGTGTCATTTGTTCACAATGGGGCTTCACCACAATGATGTCCTCATTACTGGGGGTTGTGTGTGCAAAAAGGACATTAGGTCTAAATAATACATACCTTGAATGGACTATTAGGCCAAACTTCCAAACCATGTCTTTCGTGCAACCTTTTTATATATATACAAAATTATACTCATTCTCAAACCTAAACATGAAGTCAGTATTTCTCACTTTAAACAGAGTTTTGGATGACCAGAAGGTGGCAGCATTACAACTATTTTAAAGCTTAATCGGAAAGAGATAACTCTTCAACTGGGAAATGTTGTAGCTATTAGGTTCTTTTTTCAGTCTCAAAAGGAAGTTCATGTTATTAATTTCCCTGCATTATCTGGAAATTTATAAAAATAACCACCACATCAGTCTAATGATTGACACAACAATCTAATATTTGTTTCCTTTGTGTAGGGGCAGAGGCAATATGAACAGGGGAACTTTGAAATGGAAGCTTATTTGCATGCTTATAATTTTACTCATATCTATTGCTAGCAAGTAACAACAGATATTGAGAAATTATTGGAAGCATCTGAACTGTATGGACTTCAGCATTTCTAATCTGTTTGAAATCTTTCAGTTGAAACTTAGAAAGTATCAACTACACTGAATGTTGAGACCCATTTGGTACAAATTGAAGAGTTGTTATCACACAAATTCTACAGTAATAAGACTGGCCCTAAGAACTGCATTACATGTTCAGTTATGCCAAAACAAATATTTCTGTTTTGATTCCAGAACAGTGCATCCCGGCCGTAAAAATCAAGGGGACCTATAAACATTTAGGCCTCTAATTTTGAAAGCAAAACCTCTTATGTATTTATTTTGAGAAATTGCTTTTTCTTAAATCACCTTCACTTGCACAATTAAAATCTTTCCTCTCTTCCCCTGACCACCTAATTTGGTATCCATGGCATGTGTGTAAAAAAAGAAGGCCGAGACAAAGAGAAGGAAATTGTTTCCTTTTTTATCATTCATCTCTGCACTCTGCTCTTCCCTGTTCCCTTAAGCCAGCTCTGAAGACAACTGCCTAGAAGTTACCTGACTGAAAGAAAACAAAACAAAAATGAGATCCTGGCTATTCAGCTGCTATGATGCATTTGCTGGCCAAAAAGCATTAGGACATTGTTCCCCAGCACTATTCGCATTGCAGTGCTTTGTTCTGAGCTCAGGTGAAGATACAAGATACATTTATTACACTGAGCATAAAAAGTGGGCAAACCGACATAATGACATGCTCTCGATACTATGGGCTAAGATGGGATTTGGAGTACCATCTTATGGTGGTTCCTGGAGGGACATTTCCAGAAGATGAAACTTGGGGATTAATATTTAAAGACTTGGCACATGGCTATTCAACATTATCGTGTGAGGTTAGTGGCAAAATTTATGGTGTAATTGATGAGCCTGCACTCCCTAAACACATCCATGGTTGTGGCTGCACATCTACTGTGTGACAGCTAGTACACACTTGCCACCTTCTGACTGGGCCATTGGGGCCATTTCATTGTTGCAAGAGTGACAGTGTCACCTTTCTTTGCGACTCCAACTCAGCTCCCGTTCATAGTGGCCACTTTCCATTTTAATGTAGCCAAAATGCAGTGCCACAGCCCAGAGAACTAGATCTATGGGTTGTGGCATTGCATTTAGGTAAATGAAAATAGTGGGCAACCACTACAGAGGAGAGCTCAGCTTGGCACCTGCTCAAAAGC
Organism: Podarcis raffonei; assembly: GCF_027172205.1. Taxonomy (NCBI): domain Eukaryota; kingdom Metazoa; phylum Chordata; class Lepidosauria; order Squamata; family Lacertidae; genus Podarcis; species Podarcis raffonei. Next base: position 20,003,305 of record NC_070618.1, read on the forward strand.
CCACCTGCCCAACGCATAAATGGAATCCAGAATGCGGCAGCTAGACTTGTGACTGAGAGTGGCCACTGGGACCATATAACACCAGTCCTAAAGGATCTTCATAGGCTCCCAGTACATTTCAGAGCACAATTCAAAGTGTTGGTGCTGACCTTTAAAGCCCTAAACAGCCTCAGCCAAGTATACCAGAAGAAGCGTCTCCACCCCCATTGCTCAGCCTGGACAGTGAGGTCCTCACCCAAGGGTCTTCTGCTGGTTCCCTCACTGCGAGAAGTGATGTTCTAGGGAACCAGGCAGAGGGCCTTCTTGGTAATGGCACCCTCCCTGTGGAACCTCCTCCCATCAGATGTCAAGGAGATAAAGAACAACACCACTTTTAGAAGACACCTGAAGGGAAGTTTTTAATGCTTGATGTTTTACTATGGTGTTTTTTACATATGCTGTAAGCTGTTCAGAGTGGCTGGGGAAACCCAGCCAGATGGGCAGGGAATAATAATAATAATAATAATAATAATAATAATAATAAGGGATTCAGTCTAACCCTTGGATGGGGTTGCAGGTTCATCATTTGAGCATTTTTCATGCTTGACCATATCCATGACTTGACCATGGCCAAGAGTGCTTTGGCATAGCTGAGGCTGGTACACTTACTATGTCCATTCTTCAAGGTGTTAGATGTGCCCATCAAAGGCCTTAGTCTAAGCCATTCTCCATGGTCTGCCTTTAAAGAGCATTCAGACATTCCTGCTGGTTCAGAGTTATAAAGCCAGACTGTTGATCTCAGCAGTTACATGGAACATGTGGCACCCAACACAGTGTACAAGAGCACTGAATCTCTACAAGAGTGCTGAATCATAGTTGCTTTCTTTTCACAGTTCAAAATGCTAATTATAACCTATAAAGTCCTATCCAGGATTGCTTCCATATGACATACACATACACCGGCTTGACAGATTTGAGAGGGACATGACAAAGGGAGCTCTTGGTGGTTGCATCAATATGCTGGAACTCCACCTGTTCTCTGATATTATTCTTCTGCTTGTTAGGCAAAGACTTTTGATGTGCTTATTTATTTTATTGGTATGTATGTTTCATTATTAATCTCATCTCACATGTTGTAGTAGAGCTGTTGTATTGCGAAATGTTCTTTCATTGGTCTTCTATAAAAAAACTACTATATTTCATGTTGTTCTTGACTCCCATGGGTACTAAATTTAGAAAAGTAGGCTATAAATTGAAATAATACATAAATCATGAATGGCGGGGCAGGGGACAGCCTATATGTCCTTGGAACTGAAAACAGCTTCCCATTATGATTTAAAAATCAAATTGGGTCCCATCCTTCTTCCCCTTCCCTACTTACTTACTCATTTCTTGTTCCATGTCCTCGGCCTCCTTCTTGCCTTTTCCCTGCCCTTTCTTCTTGCCCAGTACATCCACTTCTTCCCACCTTCCACCCTTCTATTGACAGCCTTTTCTCCATCCCCACCTCCCACAACCATAAAACTGTGCTTTGTTTCAGAAACAGTTTTCCATTGAATGACAGTATTGGACTCCCTACTAGTACATGAAATTCAGCAGGCGCGCTCTGAGATACTTTTAGGTGTGCATGCACACACACACACTTCCCACTAGTTTGCTGATATTGCAATGTGTAATTAAGGTTACAAATTCATTTGAAAGTACTAGGTTAAAATTGTGTGCGTTAACTAGATGAAATAAGCCAACTGTGAAATGTTTTCAATGCACATAACTGGTGATGTATTCATGACCAGGCACTCATTCCTTTAGCAATCAGGATGCTGAGCCTTGGAAAGCGGGACTCTCCTGGAGTACTTGTCATTCCCCCCCCCCCCCCCCGCTTTTAATGGAAGAAGGGAATAAAAAGATAAATCTTTCTCAGTCATTTTTGCTCTAAAGTTTCTACAGTTTCTTTTTTTCCTCTGCAAGCCTTTACTTTCAAAGTCTTTAACCTTTTGCTGCCCTTTCCTCCATTCTGTGTTTCTGTTCATCCTCCGCAGATCTCTTCTTGTTTCACTCCATATATCCTCTTCTATTCTAGGTTTTGTAAAGCCTTTATTCACTTGCACACTTTTCTTCTTGAGGAACTATATTACCTCTGGCAGAAAGAGGATGAGACAAGTGCCATCACAAAAAGAAATGACTGTAGGGAAAAATCTGAACTGTCGAAAGGGGTTCACTAGAGATTTGAACCGCAACAAGCAACACATTTCTTTTGTTTTTGTTTTATTTTTGTTCTGCCTGGCTTTAAAGATCTCCCCCCCTCCCCCCTTGGTTCTGTCTCTAAGAGATTTTTCTTTAAAAACTCGGTCCTCTGTGTACTCCTAAGCCTTCTGTGGTACTTCTTATTCATATGAGAACACAAAAAGTGCATGGGAGGTGGGGAGTAATCATAATAGTGCTAGAAAGTCTCTTTTTTAAGGAAAAGCTTCCCTTTGCAATCCTCAGAACAGACATTTTAAAAGTCAAAAAGAAAGCAAGGATTGCTTTTCTAAGACTTCCTGCTTTGAACTCAACAGCTATGTCCAGTTGCTGAAAACATCTTGCATGAAGCAATTGAACCGTCCCTTGTGTAGAACCCTGGAGAGTTCCTTTTTCAACATCACATAGACAGTGGGGGTGAGAACTATGCTCAATGCTGTTAACAAGCTGATCTGTTAAAGATGGGGATGGAGCAAGGAGATTCTAAACGTTTGATGTCTCAGCCTTCTTCTTAAACACTGGTAACTGGGTTACTAAAGTCTAATCTTGGCATCGTATACATGCATTATCACCCTTGCATTTTTTTTATTTATTTTGAGCAGCGAAGAACACTGCACCCAATGAAGTGACAGCAATGATAAATTAAACTCTGCGAGCCTCTAAGAAGCACCAGTAAAACAAATAGCGTTTTGTTGTTGTTATTCTTAATCTTGAAATTCACAATGTTTCTGTATCTGCAATAGGAGAGGGAGGGAAAAACCCATCTACTTAATGCGTATAACAATTGTTTTATCAGGCTTGCACAACTTGTCATGCACCCAAACCACATTTCACTTGCCATTTATTGTGCTGCTTTGCAGTTCTCACCAAGCAGCAAACAGAATGTTTGTTGGCTTTGTTTGATGTGTCACAAGTTGCTTAGGTCTGTATTACAGTTCGCAGTATCTTCCCCATAAGAAATATAATTCTCTGTTCAAAGAACAAAGGATGTTTCGTATATGAATTCAGAATTTCTATTGTGAAAAATCCCATCCCCAAGGATAATCATACTTATCTGCAAAAGCTGGGAGGAGGGATGACTCAAACAATGAACCATCCCAAAAGTAACCAAAAAGATGTCTTTATAGAAACACTGGACATTATTTCACCCTGTGTTGATTGCATTTGTTTGCCCGTCTCATTAATAGGCAGAAAACTATGACCAGAATTATTCCTCTTTATCCATAGGTGGTTTTCTACTGATGTTCACCACAGAGTCCTGTTCTCCCCTTTCTTGATTAGAAAGAAGTGTTCCTCTTTCATGGTAGTGGAGGAGAATGGCTATATACAAGCCTTATTCAATTATTTCTCTCTCTCTCTCTCTCTCTCTCTCTGATGTTATATTCAGATATCTAGAGCCAGAGAAAAGGAATGGGGGAAAAAAACCTGCCCACCTGTATTCCTTGTTCACCTGCCCATTTTAGCTCCAAAACACCCTCTGCCCAGTCCTCTGCAGGCATTTTGATTGCTCTTTTGTTTCGATATACCTGGTGTGTGAGAATGGGCTGGCGCTGCAGTTTTCCCATTGTGCTTGTTGTTGTTGTTCAAGTTGAGCCCCACAAGTCATTGCTTAAATTCTGACTGGGAGAAGTCCTGTGGATGTTCCGTCCCTAACAGCTATAATCCATTCACCAATCTAAAGCAGGCATAGGCAGACTCGGCCCTCCAGATGTTTTGGGACTACAACTCCTATTATCCCTGACCACTGGTCCTGTTAGCTAGGGATGATGGGAGTTGTAGTCTGGAAGGCCAAGTTTTTCTATGCCTGATCAAAAGGGTTGATGGAGGAAGGGTACATTTCAGCCCCAACAATTCAGATTTTGGACTGCTTGGGAAATAAGCCAGTCCCTTCTCTGGACTGAGAAGGGTAGAAGTACAGCCCGTTGTCTTTTGCTGCTCCCATATCTCCTCCACTTATGCTGTGATCACACTAGGGCATTAATGCTTGTACAAGTAGGTCACTCTTTCCATGTGACTTAGAGTGAAACAGACTCTGAAATCTATCTCAGATTTTCCCATCCATGCTAGTGGCCAGTGCTTCGTGGTATGTATTTGGGCTGTATGTTATTTTAGCCTTCCCTTAATTAGTACTTGCTTCAGAAATAATAATAAAAATTCAAAAAGTTGTGGGCACGCAGGAAAACAGCATACCTGTGTGCATTCCCACAACTGGCCACTGGTTTACAGAACTTATGATGGGTGACGATGTATCCTTTCAAATCAGATCTTTGGATGGAAGGTGGAGGCTCCACATGGTGCTGGCTCTACTCCTAACCCAGGCATAGGCAAACTCCAGCCCTCCAGATGTTTGGGACTACAGTTCCCATCATCCCTGACCACTGGTCCTGTGAAGCTAGGGATGTTGGGAATTGTAGTCCCAAACATCTGGAGGGCTGGAGTTTGCCTATGCCTGTCCTAACCACTACTAGAAAACAACATTGAATGACTTTTGGCTGACCACTCAGAATTTATGCTGCTGAGTTCTACAAGGTTCCATTTTTCCTCAATGCTATTTAACATCTCTATGAAGCCATTGAGAGCAGTTATCAGGAGAACTAGATGCAGTGTCACCAATATCTGAATCACACCCACTTCATTCCATCTGTATCTTCAAGTAGGGTCTAAAGTCAGTAATGGGCTTGATGAAGGACAATAAACTGAATCTGAATCATGACATAATGAAGGTCATGATGTTCTGAGATCTTCTGGGGAGGCCCTGCTGATTGTGCTATCTTTAACCAGGTCTCATGTAGCGGTGAATGTTAGCAGAGCCTTCTTGCTTATGGCTCCCTGTTTGTGGAATACTCTCTGTCCCCTTCGTTGACATATTTTGTTCTCCTTAAGCTTCGTAGGTTAATGTGATGGTTGTGCCATGACTGTATGATTACGTTCTGTGCTGCTGCCAGTTTTTTATGATCAGTTTTCATAATCATGGTTTTATAGCTTTATGGTTGATGATTTTATTTTGTGTTTTGTTGTAAATTGTTCATTGCCCTAGGAACACATACTGAAGGGTGGTCTATACAGATACAATAAGTATTAATAGTGATAGTCAAATATATACATTTAGACTATTGTGCATAAAAATGGAAATTTCACTTAAATTAAACGTACTCTCATTACACATTTGAGATTATAAATATTTGTATGCCTTTTCTTGACATTTTATTAATGGGTGCTTAAAGAGCATACATGTGTTAAGGGCACAATCTGAACTTGAAATTAATATTGATGTTGACAAGTGAGTTACTTTTCTGATCATTGCTCTACACTGTAGTTCTGTGGGTTAATGCCATGAGCACATTATCAGTGAATGGCAATGATGAACCTTAATTTTAATTTTGTGAGTTTCCCTTTTTTTTAAGAGTTTCATTTTAGGATGTGATGACTGTCAACATATGTTTTGTCTGACAAGATTTACTTGGCAGTTGTTTTTTATTTGAGGTACAATCTTCTATGAGCAAGTAAATCTGCTTCTTTCATGGATACCTATGTTTTAAACATGTACTCATAATCCCTTCCACACACACACACACACACACACACACACACAGCACCTTCCAATATTTGTTATCATTCATTGCATTTCAGACATCACAGTAACATATACTGAATGTATACGCAATCACACCCCCTCTTCCTCACACCTTCTCTCTATCTCTCTCTCTTCCCCCAGTGCCTCTGTCTCACATGCACAGGGTTGTATCAGTTGTTGCACACTCATTGTTCCTCATGCAATGGGACTTGTGTTTCCATTGTTCTCCCTGAACACACCCAAAATTTGCCCCAAAGGGTCCCCCAGCTTGGGCCCAGATATTGAGGTATACACAATATCGGAGGGAACAGGAGATGCAGAGGAACTTCCATTCCACACATGGAAATCCATTGTGCAGGTGGAGAACATTGGATTCAGAGGCCCTTCATGGGGCAAAGACATACCCTCCAACATTTCTCCAATAAAAGAAAATAGGGATGTCCTACTTAAAGACGCGAGTGGCACTGTGGGTTCACTGAGCCTAGGGCTTGCTGATCGAAAGGTCGGCGGTTCAAATCCCTGCAACAGGGTGAGCTCCCATTGTTTGGTCCCAGCTCCTGTCAACTTAGCAGTTCGAAAGCATCAAAGTGCAAGTAGATAAATAGGTACCGCTCCGGCGAGAAGGTAAATGGCAATTCCATGTGCTGCTCTGGTTTTGCCAGAAGCGGCTTAGTCATGCTGGCCACATGACCCAGAAAAACTGTCTGCAGAAGCAGACAAACGCCGGCTCCCTCGGCCAGTAAAGCGAGATGAGCGTTGCAACCCCAGAGTCGTTTGTGAATAGACTTAATTGTCAGGGGTCCCTTTACCTTTACCTAAGAAAAAGCAGGACATTCCGGGATCAAATCTGAAACCAGGACGGTTTCTGTAAGTCTGGAACTTTCTGTGGAAAATAGAGACACTTAAAGGGGACTGGTGAAACAAGTACTTGCCATTAGCTCCATGTGGCTGACAGACAGCAAGAAAACCAACAGGATGGGTTGCTAGGCATTAGGAAACCACTTCCCCCACCAAAAATCCAAAACCTTTCTAAGCCATCCTGAGTGCAAGGGGGTGCTTTTCAGATCCAGCAGCCACTCCACACTGTTCAGCAACCCTCCTCATTAGAAGAGGAAGAGAACAATTCTGCTTCAAAAGTCGCCTAGACCCCTAGTCACAGGGTGGGATTTAGGTTTGATGAGGCCCTAAGCTACTGAAGGTAATGGGGCCCTTTATATGTCCAGCTGTCCTTTGTCAACAACAAATTGTCGCTGTTTTTTGTGTTGAATATATGCTATATGGTAATTTATGGACCCAATAGGTATCTAAAGCCATTTGCCCATAACAAAATATTTATTTTATCAAAGTAATTGTTGAAATGTCCGTGCAGAATGCAAAGTTTATGCTGAATGTAGGCACCCTATATATAGAAATGAGCAAACCAGAGATATTTTAGGGAGCAGGCTAGCAGGCGGGGCCCATGACTTATGTCATAGGAGCCTACACAACACAAAACACTGTTGCTGTATGTAGGTTTTATTTATTGTATTGTTCTTTTTTACGGCCATTGGCCCATCACACGACAGTTTCCCATACCAACATAATGTACTTAAACCTCCAAATTTAAAACCGCCAAAACTTACAAAAAACAGACAAGAACCAAAGCAAAACAAAAACAAAAGACCAACATCATACATTACAATAAATTTGTAACATAAACATCGCCCTCTACTCATAAATTAGTAGAAGACATCAATGGTGATATCACCTAATTACATCCTAAAACATAGATCATAGTTTAAAGGGATTATCCGAGCCGCACAGGAGTCCGTTTCTCTTCTTTAGGGATAGGACGCTGATCAAGAATCTGGCAACCATGAGTGATCTTAGGGGGTCATCATCATTTAATAGATATCTCAGTTTGGCTTCATTCGTATCATCGGCAATTCCCTTTAGATATTGAGCAAGAAACTTGCACCTGGCCGATGAGTGAAAAGCACAATCAGGTTTTATTTTATTTGTTCTTTATCTTATATTTTGGAAATGTACATCCAGTTTTTCCCCTTAAATTTTTTTTTGGCCCCCAAGAGAGTGGGGCCCTAAGTTATAGCTTGTACATAAATCCAGCACTGACTAGTCATCATGGTGCCTTTATGTATACCAGGAATGCCCAACCAGTAGATCGTGGTCTACCGGAAGTTCCTTGGCTGATCCTGGAAGATCACAGGATCATCCCTCTGTGCACTCCCCCCTAAAAATAGCTCAACAGCTTGGGGCAACCCTCCCCTTCCACCAACCCACCCCATGCATGCTCCTCCTCCCACCAGTGACAATGGGTAGATCCCTGCCAGTTGTTGCTTTTTATACTGGGAGTAGATCGCAGTCTCTTGGGAGTTGGACGTGCCTGATGTATACTACCTGAAAGATATGAGGCATGAGCACAGTTACACCAGCCATCACAGGTTGTCAGCCTTGCATCTGAGGCACCATGATTCTCAGGAGCACCAGGAAAGCCCTTTGCAGCTTTGTAGTTGGTGCTTCCTAATATCAACGGGTTGTGGGGGTTTTTTCCTAATGGTTAAGGGGTTGACATAAAGATATTACTATAATTGTCATGTTGAAAAAATACAGACTTGCAAAGAGATCAGTAGCAAATGTTTGAAACAATGAGGCATGACTAAAAAGGAAAAAAAGGGGGGGGAAAGCAGAGCCTTTTTTGAAAAATCCCATTTCCTTCCAGAATGCTGAAGATTCTTTCAAAGTGCCACTTCCTTTATTTTTCCATGAATAAAGTGTGTCCTGACATGAAAGGGTTAAATATGTGCCATTCTTCCATTATGTAGATGGCACAAAATGTAGTGTCACTTTCTATTCTTATTACAATTGTGAGGCTGTCACTATAATTGATTAATTTTGTGCCATTCTCTCTCTCCCTCTTTCTGATCTCTTTGTCACAAGAATAAGCTATCACAGAATTTTAATGCTTGATACACTTAGGGTTCTTAATGTATTCTGATTCTCATTCTAGTGACAAAGGTTGGCACAAAATCAGACCGTATTCATGAAAACGGCTTCCAAAATAAAGCGTAAGACTGTACAAAAATCCATCTTCATGACAATCTTGAGAACAATGAGAACAGAAATATCACAAAACAAAAAACCCTCTCTTCTTGTGGCAATTTCGGTATTGTAATCTCACAATGCCGCAAAATGCATTCCCTCAACCTTTTTGATTGGATTTGTTAAATGCAATTTTAGAATACAGGGACCATTCAAAATATTGTTCACAGGATGTCACCATAAGTGGTAAGTAATTTAAGATTCTCCTCATGTGATTTGTTTGAAATAATTGTAGTCTGCAGAAAATCATCATCTAGCAACTAAGGGCCTGCGCTTATCTGCCGAGATATAGGGCCTTCTTACAGTATTACTGATTTTAGCTTTTGATTCATTTAGTCAGTTGAAATTGTTGTCATGTTGAAACTCTCTCTCTCTACCCCTCTTAAAACTTCAAAGGCCTGATCCAAACATCTCCACTTGCAGCAATGGGGTACAGATTGAAATCTGTCCTTTTGCTCTTGTCGAACAAATCACCAGGCAATTATGGGATAAGGAAGGGGATTCCCCTGTCTAAATTTAAGAAGAATGAATTATGTATGTTTCTCCACCACCCATGTTTGATCTAAAATCCATGTACAGAGGCCATACCTAGCACACCTGAGGAGGTTTAGAGATGCTGCAAATAGCTATACCTTTTCTTCTCCAGAAAAGCTGCTTATTCTATCTTGCACATAAGTGCCCTGAAAAGGCAAAAGGTTTTCATGTATTGCTGATTTGTCAAAAAGAGAAGCCTCCGTTGCAAATTTTATGTGCAATTAAGCCAATTGTGCATATGATGCGCAATAATGATTAAGATTTGCATTATTTTACATTGCAGTCTCTGCTTTCGACAGAAGAACAGGAAACGTAGCTGCAAATAATATATATGCAAATGATTTGGATTGCTTTGCAAATATTGCTTGTCTGCTTTGTTTATCTATTTATTTACTTGTCATTAGACTTGTTGGTCGCTTGTTGCTGGAAGGTGTTCAAGCGACTTGGAACACATTTAAAAAGGTGAACCTCAATATATGATACCATCTACAAATTACTACAAGAAACACCTATCATTAATTAAGGTACACACACACGCGCGCACACACACACACACACACACACACACACAGAGCCTCCCACAGCAAGATTTGGTAGCACACTAAAACTTTTGTGGAGACGTGTCAATGTGTACAAATGCAGAATATCCCTATGAATTCTATTCTCAATAAGGATGTGAGAAATATTTAGATATATGCAACTTGAAAAATGTACCTATAACAATGAGATTTAAAATGTTGTCACTCTGTGGGTCAGCACCATCTCTGCTTTAAAGTATTTAGTACTTGGTAAATTATATACCACTCCTGCCAGCCTGTATCTAGAGTGGTACTTTTTGTATATACAGTAGTATCATAATGAGGTGGTTGAAACAAATGGAATAGTGGAAGGAATTCAATCAACTAACTGAATGTGTGAATTTTAAACATTTCAGTGGTAGTTTTCTTGCCACTTGAGAGAACATCTAGCCTTACCTCCTCATTTAGGAGGACAAACCAATGAAAAAAGGTGGTTTTATATTCTATAAAATTATATTATACAATAAATCATGTTTCTTCATCTGGGCGACTTTACAAACCATCAATTGTTTATTGATTTGTACAGGGATGTTTTGTGGTTTGGTTTTATATAATGTTCATCACTTTTGGTCTTAAGATTAATGTGTGGGGGTTTTTTTTAAAAAAAAAAATTAAAAAATCTTATAGATAAATAAAATTCCAGGAATGATATAAAGAATCTGTTTTAAATTGTAAGCTGTTTTCAGTACATTCTGCAACTGGACTAGGATTCAGTTTTGCATGGAATATTTGGAAGTGGCACCTATTGACTCTAGTTAACTGAGCTGCGGAGGAAGACTGCCATGCTGTTAATGTTGTTCCCTGGAGAACTGAAGCCATTTGACTTCAGTGAGCTACGCCACTCATGCTCCCTGTTTGGTTACTGATGAAGACAGGTCTAATACCAAACATACTTTCAAAACTATAACCAAGATAGCAGTTGCAAACGGGTTACATGGAATCATGGCTGTTGCAGTTGCATTCAACTTTGTGGAGAGGAAACATGCTAGACCTGCCCTGCCCCCCACTGGCCCTACCACCTTTTGTTGTGGGAGTGGCTGTCTATGAGTGACATCTGTATCTGTTAAGCATTATAGAGTCATTGCACCATGTTTCTTGTAGCATAATAATATCAAGTTGCTCAAAATAGTTCATCATTCTGCTTTGAACACCAACCTGCTATGTTCCATGACATCAGCTTTAGCCCCAATTACTTTAAGGCTCTGTGATTGTCACTTCCACTTTGTCCAGGTACCCAATTTCATCTTTAAAAAAGCTTCCATTCCTCTTATCAGTGGGAACCCATTCAATGGTGTTAGTATCCTTTTTGATTCTCTGGAGAGGACTAATAGCATTTTTTGGGCTACTTAATACATACATACATACATACATGTATACATACATACATGTATACATACATATTTCATCTATTAGCCATTTCTTGATTACTCAAAACCTGAGGCCACTTTGGATGATACTGCAGTGATTGATCTGAACTTGTTTGTGGAGCAAATGTACCAGTCCTGCCTCTACCATCACATGGAAATGTGTTCTCCATATAGGGCCTGAGTGCATACAAACCAGTATAATTAATGTCAAAATCACAGTCACTTTCCTAACTTCTAGAAACTGGCAATAATAATAATAATAATAATAATAATAATAATTTATTATTTATACCCCGCCCATCTGGCTGAGTTTCCCCAGCCACTCTGGGCGGCTCCCAATCAGTGTTAAAAACAGTACAGCATTACATATTAAAAACTTCCCTGAACAGGGCTGCCTTAAGATGCAGCCTCTCAATGCAACTCAATGCAACCCATGCATTCTTGGTTCCTCCCTGCATTGGTGACAGGGTGGGATGTCCACCAGCTCCATCTATAAGGCTAGATTGTTCCCTTAAAACAGTATTTCTGAAACTCGGGTCCCCAGCTGTTGCTGGATTACAACTCCCATCATCCCTGACCACTTGTCCTGCTAGCTAGGGATGATGGGTATCATAGTCCAACAACTGCTGGGGACCCAAGTTTGGGAAACGCTGCCTTAATGTATCATCTGAACAGGCCCTTGATGACATACAGCTAAATGCGAAAATATATTACACTGAGAAGCATTGCATTTGAAGAGAGAAGGAGACTAAAATCTGGAAGAAAGCCTCTAAGTAATTCATGAACAAATTAGTGAGCCCTTTTAAAAATATGGAGGCATAAAATGCTTTTCATGAACATCTCTCTTCAGGGCTCTCCCTTAGGTTCTCAAGCTGGACACTCAAAAATTGTACTTCCCAATAGTTATAGATGTGAAATGGTCAATGAAACAATATGTAATATGTAATTACGTCAGTTGGATATAAGGAGATATAGATAGATGATAGATAGATAGATAGATGATAGATATAGAGATGATAGATAGATGATAGATGATATAGATATAGATAGATATATCACAACACGTTGAGATTTAAAATGTAATGTTTAAAGACTAGTGATTAATGAACTGGCAAAGGTACTGGTTCACAAGGAACAATGGTGGCCAGTGGCTTGAATTTAATTAATTTTATAATGAATGATTTTAGAGTGTTGTTTGTGTTGTACTTTTGTATTGTTTTATTGTTGTTAGCCGCCCTGAGCCCGGCTTCGGCTGGGGAGGGCAGGATATAAATAAAATTTATTATTATTATTATTATTATTATTATTATTATTATTATGTTGCTACCTCTGAAATATAAAATAAATAGAAGATTTGAGAACTTGGGGATGCTTAGAGAATTGTAGCAAACTCTGCCTCAGGAGAAAGCAAAATTGGATTCTGTGGCTGTTTTGGGAAAAAATGGATATCAAGAATATTAAAACACGGATATGAAAAGTTTAGCTCAGAAGATGATGATTCCATTTTCTTGTTTTATTTCTCTTACACACACCTCATAAAGGATACAGCTTTTCATTAATTGAAAACTTCCTTACAAATCTAGACAGGTATAAAATCTATGAGCCACAACTTCTGTGCCTATACTTGTATATATACAGCTCTAGATCATTGGACAAAACCTCTGGATTATTTTTTTCTGGACATTTTGCTAGCAGACAAATGAGGAACTTGTAAACATTAGCCAAGAAAAGAAAAGAAAAATAACAATCCACAGCATATCTACTAAGAAGTAAGCCCCACTGTGTTTAATGGTGCTTTGCTCCCAGATAAGTGTTTACAAGTTTGTAGCCTGGCAGAGCAATACAAACCCATTGTTGCACAGGGGGAGGGTGGAGAGTTTGAACTGGGCAGAGGTGACCCTTTGCCTAGCCCTGCCAGCCTACACTAGCTTTCCATTCCACTGGGCCAGAGTCCATTTTTTCCACCTGCTGAACAGGTAGGTGCAAGTGCCACCTGAAAGCAAGGAAGGAACACAGCTGAGTAGGGCTGGAATCCATTGGATGGCATGATTGCATCAGGATCAGTCCCTGCACTAGATGTAGGCTGGTGCAGAGATCTGCCTGCCTTCCCACCTTCCAGCTGCTAGCAGCATTAGCCTAGAATCTTAAGAAATCCAAATTGTAATTCACAGATTCTTGTCCTATATATTCCATAGGCTTAGCCTGAGGTTGGATTCATATATTATCTCCTGGTCTATTGCAGATGGGACCACATAGATAGTTCACTGCAGAAGGGAAATTCATAAGGAAGGCAATCCTAACCTCAAGAGTATAACCAAAGGAGATTCCTTCCAGATAAGTGTACATAGGATTGCAACTATTAAACTTGACTACCTCATTACATTACATTACATTACATTACATTACACCACCCCACATAATCAAAAGCACCATAAATTCTGCACTTCACATGACAGATGAGTGCCTTTTCATACCCTGTGTCTGAAAAAGAGGTGATATCCTCAGTTTCTTCAGTGTACATGTTTAATTTATTTATACTGTATAACACAACATTGTCATTGTCACCATCCTCTTGATCAATTGTAAGTTTGAGAATGCTTTTCCTTTCACATAAGATTCGAATTTAAGAGAAATTGAAATGAGGGGAATGCATTTATCTTATCCAACAGCAATTCAAATGATGCAGAGTTCTGTGGCTTTTCTGCAGTTATCACTGCATTGTAACCAATATTTCAGAAAGGTTTTTTTTTTAATAAAAAAAAATCACTAATGGATTTGCTCCTAACCTATGGCAACAGTGCTGGTCAGTTGCCTTTGGTATCACTCGTGTATGCATTGAGCTGATAAGTACTGTAGTTCATTTTCCTCTTGGGCAAGCACAAGAGTGGGCTTTTTTCTTTTTTTTTAAAGAAAGGAGAGAGAAAAACCTTCAGACTAATAATTACCTTCGGTTGAGACACAAATAGTGAAATACACTTGATTGCTTTCCAATTCTTAGTAGAATTTAATGAAATATACCTGCCTGTTTCAGCAAGAGGGGAGGAGAATTGTTAGCCATTTCCCCGGATACTGTTAATGTAACTATCTGAATTCCTTTGAATTGTGTTACATTCAACAATACTAGTGTGATAATGTTACAATTAAAGAAAAAATAGGGGTAGAATAATGGCAATAAGTATACATGTATATGTATGTATGTATGTATGTATGTGTGTATGTGTGTATATGTGTATGTGCATGTGTATATATACACACACACACATATATATCACACACACAGAGAAAGAGATCAGATCCACGACCCGCTTTTCCTTGCGCCTTCTTTCACGCCCTGTGCTGTTCCATAAAATCTTCCAGATCTCCTGAGCAGATTTTTAGGATGTGCAGGGAAAAGAGGGAGCTGAGTAACTACAAGCTATAATGGCTATGCTGTACCTTCATTGCTGGGGGTTGTATACCTCTGAATTCCTGTTGCTGGGAATTGCATGTGGGAAGAGTGCTGTTAAATTCAGGTTCTGCTTTTGGGCTTCCCATGGGCATCTGGCTGGCCAACTGTGACTGTCAGTTTGCATTTCTTAGTACAGAAAGTATTGATCTGATGTGTAGAGATCATTCCTATTCTAATTAATTCAAGAGGGTTCCGGAAGCTTCTGTGTGTGAAAGAAACAAGCAGAAGGTTTATGATGTTTGGGTTATTCCTTCAGAGAAGCTGAGTAGAGCTGGTTTAAGCTGGTTCTCTTATCTCTTTATGTCAAGGTCATGCTGACTATAATAGTAAGGCCAGGAGGAGCCTGGGTTTCACTTTCTCTTTCTGACTCTCTTCCTTCTGGTGTGGTGTTCTGTACATAGTATGCTTAGTTGTTAAGGTTTTGACCTAGCAGGCTATTACTATGTTCTTATCTACCATATTTTTCCCCTGTTGACCATGAACCAAGGAACTTGTGTTTTCCCCCTAAGGATAGCGGCAGACCTGGGTACTTCATTCCTTGCATATTCCTTCTTCCCATTCTTATTTGTAACCTGAAATCTATATAGCACCTAAAAAAAGAAAGAAAGAAAGAAAGAAAGAAAGAAAGAAAGAAAGAAGCCTCATCTGGATGTTTGCTTTCCTTCTGCTATATTTCATCTTGCACCTGTGCCCAGATGCAAAATCCATGGTTTCCATACTTCTCCCTTGCTTTGTTTGCCATTGAGCCTGGTGAAGAGAAGTCAAAAATTTGCAAGCTGTTTTATGATATTTTGGTTGGACTAATGATAAAGATGTTGTCCAAATATGAATTGTTAAATCTTACACATATTTTCAGTTCTACTGAAATTGATAGGGCTTATTCCCAAGGAAATCTGCACCAGATTATAGCATAGTGTCATAATTCTATGCAAATTTACCTGTGAGTAAGTCCTATTAAACAAGGTGAAGCTTACTTCTGAGCAAATATGTATAGAATGGTGCCATAAGTGACTGAACAATGTTCTGCTGAAACTTATAATGCAAGGATAACACTACAGAAAAGCTTGCAAATCCTGAGCAGAATGTGGCAGCTGCTACAAACTGAACTGCTACACTGCAGTGGTTTAGGACAGTGAAAAAGAACATTGCATCTAATTGAAACTGCAGGAGAAATGTGGGGAGGCAGAATGTAATTACACAAATTGGAATTTGTCCAGGACACCAGGGTTAACATGCCTACTCCTTTTTTAAAAGATGGAAAGAGAGAAAGAAAATGTTTTGATGCTTGTTGATATATTTCACCCACACAGCGTCTCTTAAGCCAGTTGCAAATAATAGGCAACGTGAAGAGAGGAGAGCCTTGAAATTTTCCTTTCTAAGGAAATACTGCTCCCTGAAATGTTCTTCCTTAAGGACGGGCTTGGCAAACACCCTCTTTCCTCTAGGTAGCAAAGTGATTAATAAAAAGTTAAGGATGTGGAGGTGCTGCAAATGTGTATAGCCAGTTTAAAACCCAGCAAACTGTCATCAATGTTAATGTGGCAAAAATCAAAATTCCTCATTGGCCATGCAGCTCAATAAGTTATACTGGGCTTTTGTGAGGATTAAATTGTATACATCTCATGTATATTGATTGATCCTTGAAGAAAGGACAGAATTATGCGTGTTGATGATACTTACTGAAATTGTGAGGTTTAATTTTATCTATTTGCTTTCCAAAATTCATGTTGGATAGAGGATGTATTTTGCTATGCAGCTATTCTAATGAGTGTCTATTCCTTGTGGATTTCCTCATGTCCATATTAGTTTGATGAGGTGGATAAAGCACAATCCTCTGTGTGTGTGTGTGTGTGTGTGTGTGTGTGTCTCAAATGCTTCAAGTCTTTTGTAGGTAGGATTGAGTCATATATGGTTAAATTTAAAGTGATCTATAACTGGCTTGTAATTCACAAGCATCCCAGATGGATTTGGGCCTGTATATGTTCACATGAAGGGGACGCAGGTGGCGCTGTGGTCTAAACCACTGAACTTCTTGGACTTGCCAATCAGAAGGTCAGTGGTTCGAATCCCCGCGACGGGTGAGCTGCCGTTGCTCGGTCCCAGCTCTTGCCAACCCAGCAGTTCAAAAGCACGCCAAAAAGTGCAAGTAGATAAATAGGCACCACTCCAGTGGGAAGATAAACAGCATTTCTGTGCACTGCTCTGGTTTTGTCAGAAGTGGCTTTGTCATGCTGGCCACATGACCCAGAAAAACTGTCTGCGGACAAATGCCGGCTCCCTCAGCCTGTAAAGCGAGATGAGTGCCGCAACCCGAGTCGTCTGTGAGTGGACTTAACTGTCAGGGGTCCTTTACCTTTCTTATGTCCACATGAGGCTTCATGCTGTGCAGCAGAACACAGGCCAGAGATGGAAAGCCCAAAAGGGACATCTATGCTGCTATGTGGTTCAGTGGTGACTTCAAGTCAAAGACTGAGTTCTAATTCATTGCTTCTTAGGCCATTGTGGCAGTGATTTTCCTCCTTTTTCTTTCCTTTTGTGCCACTGCCCAAGGTGTGGTAAAACTCGTGGCAGCTGCCAACTGGAGCTGGCTATCCGGCCCCCCAAGAAAAAATATACCTCGTGGAATAATAATACTTCAACATATAATATTTTTCCCCAGGACAGGGTTCTCTTGGCTGCCTGGATGGAGGATATAAAGGAGCATGTGATTGTGTGGAGAGAGAGAAAAATGCATTCATTTCTTCACTTGCTTTTGCTTCAGGTCCCTCCCATCACTGGCATGGGGTTTCTGGAAGATAACCGAAAAGGCTCTAATCTGGGCGGGGATTCCCCTGCTTCTGTTCTGCTCAGTGATATTTGTCCTTGGCTTCCTTCAGGCTTCTCATGTTTCTCTGAGCCATGTCTTCAGTTCCTCAATGCCCATAAACGTCCTGCTTTTTCTTCAGCTGATTCAGAACCACACACACAATCTACTCCTTGGCCAGAGCCAAGGGAGATTGTGGCATCTGACAGAACAATTACCTTAGTGTGATGTTGAGTTCCTCCCAGTATCTCCACAGCTCCCAGCAAAAAGTCACAACACTTTACAGACATTTAACCATTTACCAATGCTGTTTTTCTAGACAAAGAGGTGCTGCAACTCACCATGATCTTATCTCTTGTTCTCTTAAAAGGGCAATGATGCTCACGTGAGATGTGTCGGAGCTGAGCTGTGGTGAGCTCTGGCTGAAAAAAGTCCTTTAAACATTTAAAAAACAAAATTTTACATCAGAAACAAAATGGTTTCTCTACACACACATAGTGGAAAGTGACTGAACAAAGCGTGGCAATTTCATACTAAGCCCGTTGTCTCGAAATGCCCTTCATGGCAGTCTCAACCAAATTCCCCAACAACATTAAAAACAGATCCTTAATTTTGATTATAACGCGACTTCAATCACAGAGTGTGTATGTTTGTAAGATCGGTTGAGCACCCAATCTGGTATCACTAACGCCTGGGAAATCAAACTGCTTTACATCTTGTAAAAGCAGTTGAAGTTCCACATGTGCTTTGTTTAAGAAGAGGACACTAGGTTCACATAAAGGACAAGCATAAAACAAAACAAAAAACTCTTAGGGGTAAACTAAAGAAAAGAAATTCCCCTCCAGCAGATTCATAGAGATAAGTGTGTTATCAGTAGAGATGTGCCTTCCCTAATGCTGAACGTTACATGACTTGCACTGACAAGATTAGCCCCAGTTGAAATGAGAAAGAAATAAAAGGCAAAGACTGCTTTCCCACCCATGCAATTTGTTGAAGGAGCAACAAAGTAATGTGCTAATGTAAATAAAACGGACTGATTGTATTGCACATCAAGGTCCCGGCGCACCCCCAATAATAATAAAAACACATTGACACAGAAATTTAGGTTAAAGGTTAATGGGCAAAATTTAGGCCACAATTTTATTGATTACAGCAATGTGAGTGGTATTGGCTTTTTTTTAAAAAAGGTAAAGGACCCCTGACAGTGAAGTCCAGTTGCAAACGACTCTGGGGTTGCGGCGCTCATCTCGCTTTACTGGTCGAGGGAGCCAACGTTTGTCCACAGACAGTTTTCCTGGGTCATGTGGCCAGCATGACTAAGCCGCTTCTGGCAAACCAGAGCAGCGCACGGAAACACCGTTTACCTTCCTGCTGGAGCGGTACCTATTTATCTACTTGCACTTTGACGTGCTTTCGAACTGCTAGGTTGGCAGGAGCTGGGACAGAGCAATGGGAGCTCACCTCGTCGCAGGGATTTGAACCGCTGACCTTCTGATCAGCAAGACCTAGGCTCAGTGGTTTAGGCATTGGTAACAACTATATCTGACTCCTGCCCACCTTGCAGGAAGTCTAGAAGGGTAAACCACCAACAGAGGGAGCTCCATCGATGGCAACCAACTGAAGCTTGCCCTGGGGTTCCCGCTGGGTCCTGGCATGACCCTAGTCCCCCAAGTGGACTTCGGACGAAATCCAGACCCACAGATTCCTTTACCGGAATACCCTTGCACCTGGAGGGGTAAGTGATGGCCGCACCTCCCCTCCCCTACATCTCACTAAGCCGGTGCCTAACTGCCAAACCTTGTGAGACAGGGCCTTTTCTGTGGCAGCATCTAACTTATGGAATTCTCTCCCTAGAGAGGTAAGACTTGCCCCATCCCAGATGACTTTTAGATGAGCAGCAATATCATTTTTATTCTTCCTGGTTTTAGTGTGTATGTGTTTGGTGTTATTGCTGTTTAGGGTTTAAGATTAAATCTTTAATGTTAAAAGTGTTTGATGATATTTTCAGTTTTGTTATTGTTTCAACTTTCTCTGTGTGTTTTCTTTCTTGTGTACTACGTCTGTTAGAGCCTGGCCAACCGCCAGAGCTGTATTGAATGCATATCTTTATTGTGAAATGAAATATGTGATGCTTGTTACATTTTAACATGCCTTGGAAACAGCCTTTGCCCATCAGAATCAATTTTGAATGTTGATGTGTGCTTTGATAAAGATGAAATATAGTCATAGAAGTTTTAAGGATTGCATTTTCTCCAAATATATTTATTCTAAAATGGAAATGCAATAAATGTTTTGTATAAAACGGCCGTCCTTCTGTGTGCCTTCTATTAATTCAAGAATATGTGTAAAGTATGCATTAGTTTGGCATCTCATGTCTTTCCGTACTCCGCTCTGTTAGAAAGAATTTGATATTCAAAATAACTCTCTAGTAAACTTTTATCTAGTCCCCCCCTTGTTTTTCTTCACTGTGTATATTTGACTATAATTGACAAGCTGTTCCAAGGAATTAAGTATTCCCCAGCTAGATGGCCTTTGTAAAGAGGAATATCCTTGAAGGTAATCAACAAACTGAAACACAGCATGTTTTCTTAGCTTGTAATTCCTGATAAATCAATACCAGGCAAACACTCTTACTTTAAAGGTTAAATACTTTAAGCCCTTTGGTAGTAATTGAGTGTATTTTCAAGAGAGGTTTAATTTTGATGGGAGTGGGGGTTTTGGTGTGTTCCTCCCACCCCCATCAATTCCAATACTTCAATCCTCATACTTGTGACAGCAAATATTGTAGATTGCTCAGCAGCAGCTCATACTGGATCCAAATAAATATACACAGATGCTTCTGTAAGAATAAATGCCTCCAAATACAGTGGTACCTCGGGTTACATACACTTCAGGTTACATACGCTTCAGGTTACAGACTCCGCCAACCCAGAAATAGTACCTCGGGTTAAGAACTTTGCTTCAGGATGAGAACAGAAGTCACGTGGCAGCAGTGGGAGGCCCCATTAGCTAAAGTGGTGCTTCAGGTTAAGAACAGTTTCAGGTTAAGAACAGACCCCCTGAATGAATTAAGTACTTAACCCGAGGTACCACTGTGCTACATCTTTTGGATCTTCAAGTGAGGAAGCTGGTATAATTGTGTATAATCTTATACAGCCCACTCTAAAAGTCTTGCCTTTTAAAAGACTGTTAACTTCAGAGTTTATTGTTGCAGTAGTTGCAGTGGATTGACTGTCATTCGACTGCCCTGCCAATGTTATTAGACATAGGCCAGGATCCAATGAACTACTTGAGCCATGTCAAAGGCTTGGAGGTGGCCATGACCCAGTGCCAAATGGCACAAGTGCCTCTGCAAGTACTCTGTGGCATGGAAGACTGCTGTTTGCAAAGCATAATTCCAAAACTCTTTGAGTGTACAGAACTAATTATATAGTTCTTTTGATCCTAGTGTTTTTTTGCTTCCATTTTGAGAGCTATTATGAGAACAAGAATATCAGATAAAGTTTATTTTGCTTTCCTTGTCTGCAGTATCCTACAAAGAGAGAGAGAGAGAGCTGGGGGGAAGACATCCTCTGTATTGTGATGTATTTGAAACATACCCAGAAAATGCAATACAGTAGATGGCTAAAAATATGTTTTTTCCAATGTTAGGGATTGAATCCTATGCACACTTGGGACCATAGCATCCGACTTGACTTTCAGCAGAGCCAGCCAAACTTTGAGGCAAGGTGAGGTGATTGCCTCAGGTGGCAAGATCCACAGGGGCAGCCGAACCAGCCTCTGAGAAATATGTCACCCATGGCTGCTGCTACAGGACAGCAACTATGGCAGTGTGTTCCTTCGAAGTCCCTCTGCTGCTTCCTTGGCAGCTCCCCCCCCACCACCACCATGCAACCTCTACAGCAAAGTAATGAGCAAAACTAACAGCAGTTGAAAACAAACAAGCAACAGTTTTGACAACAGGCCACAAAATCACACAGCAGTCTGCTTTATGCTGTTTATGAACCACCAGAAGCATTCATCTGTCACTACCTGAGTTGTTCAGATTCATGGTGGTCTAGATTGTGGCATGGGGAGCATCCGTTATTGTTCTGCTATCTGAGGAGTCATTGGTGTCAAAATCACAGGGAGCCAGATTTTGGCCACCTTACATTTTGTGCTGGTTCCCTGAGCCACTGGTTTTAATTTAGCAGGTGGGGAGGAGATAGCTATGGATTGTACCCAATGGTGATGTGACCAACCACTCAAACTCACTTGGAGGCCTCTGTGTCCCTGAAAACCTTCTCTGGTGTGCTAGGGTTCCTCTGAACAGTGTGCACTGTGTAACAGGGGAGTGCAAAATTGCATGCATGGTGCATTTTGCTTTAACAATCTTCCCTAGTCCTCCTGCTGACCATGCAGATGCTTTTAATTTAAAAGGAACACGTGAGAATAATCTTTTAGAACTATATTCCATTTCCAACCATTCCTCATCCAGAAATGTACTTGCCGAATTAATGCAGGACATGTTTTACACTCGTCAATGTGTTCCATATAGATATTGATCAACAAAGCCAGCAAGAGAAGTTTTGACATATTTGACAAGTGACAAGATCAAGTCACTATACTTAAAGGTGAACTGCAAAGACATTTTAAAAACCCAGATCCTTAGAGGAAAAAAATAAAAAATCTATATTTTGTGTGCTGCATTGAAATTTTCAAGACGTAACATATATAACTACAGCAATATTTTTACCAATACAGCAGTTTCATTAGTTGCAAAACCTGCACATTGTTTCATTAGATTTAGATGCAACAGTTCAATCCTTATGCATGGTTACAAAAAAAAGTAAGTTCCACTGAGTTAGGCAAATAGTTATCAGTGGTGTAGCATAGGTTGCCAGCTTTTGGAAGAGGGAAGTTGCAGGGCTGAGCCCGTTTACGATTGCTGTATTTGTAGCAACTTTATTGACTCTCCTTTCTGCCCTAGCAACAGTACCACCCCATAAGACCCCACCAGTTGTGGGGGAGATTTGGGTTGTGACCGTGGTATATAAAGGTGATGGCACAGGAAATGGGTAATATCACAGGCAACAAAACACATGGAATGAAATGTATTTGTTTATTATTGTTGTACAAAATGACTTTTCTATTCCTCAATATGTAAACAAGTCTCAATTTTATAGTAATATAGTGGGAGACTGTTCAGAACGGTATTGCTTTTGCAGTATTTACGAACAAGCTACCTTCCGAAGAATTATTGCAGCAAACATGCAATTGGATAATACTCTCAGAAAATGGAATTTTCATATCTCATGAAGTACTGCATTTGTTTTTAAAATCTTGGAATTATTAGATTTGTAACAAATAAACTCATGAGAGTTGAAGTTTTCAATATTTTCAGCTAGAAGGTTTATTCCTTAAATAAAGCAGAATTTATGAACAGTGATAGCTAAAGTAAAAAGTGCAGGAAATAAGGTTATACTCAAGGGAAAGTTATGTTTACCAAATGTATGTTTTTTTTGGAAAACTCTAATTTGTCCTCATAAGATTGCTGTACACAAAAGAGAAGTCAGTGTGTTTCTCTGTTAATCAGTTGGCTGCTATTGTCCCCATATACAATTCTCTCACACCCCTTTTTGCCTTTACTTTCATACTGACTCACCTATCTGTTCCATGCATCGAGACTGTGGAACTTGTGTTGTCATACTACAAGTCCCATCATCCTCGATCACTGCCCATGCAGACTTGGGTGATGGGAATTGCAGTCCATCACTGGTAAGGTCAGAGGTTCTCATCATTTCCATACGCTCATAGCTTTTGTGGCACAATAAGTTCATTTTTTTGTTGTTGTGCAGAAAGTTCATTGTTTCCTTTGAAATAAAAACCACGCTCTCAGGTAACTTGCATTGCACTCTCTGTGATAAACACCTGCATCTGTAGCTATATCAGTGCTATTGGGCAGGAAAAAATCTGTTTGAAAGATATTGGTCAGGCCATATGGACAGCTTTTCACTCCAGCAATGGATTTCACACAGGTCTGTTCTGAATCTGTGTGCATAAAATGCACAGATTCAGGCATGGCATAGGAGCAGGGTACATGTACCATATTGGCCTGAATATAAGCCTCACTTTCCCCCCAAATTCTGACCGTGAAAAGTTAAAGTGTGGCCTTATGGTATGCAGCCAGGAACGCAGGGCAAATAGTGCCAGGAGCACGGCAAAGTGGCGCCTGCCCCATGCGTATTCCCTGTCCTCTCCCCCAAGGCCGGGTAAGGAGAGAGAGAGGAAGGGGAAAGGCCACTGGCAACACAGCGCAACCCCTCACCCACCCAACAGGCAGCCAAGAGCAGCGAGGAAGGGAGTGGCTTATATTCGGGTATTTTTCCTTTTTCTCTCCCCCCCCCAATTTTAAAGGTGCAGCTTATATTCGGGTGCAGCTTATATTCAGGCCAATGCGGTACTTTTGTCCAAAAGGAAGAAAAAACTGTAAATAGAAGGGGATGAGAATTACTAAAAAAAAAACATACAGCCATTGTATCCTTCATTTGGATTTCGTTTGAAATTTTATACTTTTATGGTTTTTATGTTCCCAAGTTACAGAAGACAATTGGAATTTTTGTTTCATTAAAAAGCAAATAGATTTGTATACAATTATGATTATTATTGTTAATGAAACGTGATTCAAATACTGATTAAAACAATGCACTTTTTAATTTTCTTTTAGCTCTCTGTCCTGAGACACAACAGCAGGATGTGCCTTGGAGAAGGGTAAGTAACCCAGTTTGGTATATGTAAGAGGGCCTCAGGATATGTGTTTAGTTTGTCTGTTGATGTATGTGTGTGCAGTAGATACATTTGATCTAGCTACATTGTATAGAGATCATTTTGGGGCACTTTTCTCTTTACCAAACTCTGATACACTTGGTTTGTGTGTGCTTTTCGAGAAAAAAAATATTTATATTCAATAACTAATTTCCCAAAACGTGATGCACTCCAGCCATTAAGTTTGTAGAATTCAAGGATACAACCACAAACAGGATGGCAAGGGGGGGGGGAGTGATAATGTGGTCAGGAGTTTATTTGGGCTGTTGCATGTGCAGCCTCCATCCTCCATTTCAAAATTACCACCCTGAAACCTCCTTCTTGCAATAGTTTTCCTTCTAAAAAAGTTCTTCTCCAGGTGCGTAATATAGTTCTAGGCAGACGTAAGTCTCCAGAAAGTTTGGAGAAATTGCTTTTAATACAATGATTGAGGGAAGCAGAGGAAAGGAAGCAGGTGCTTCAGGAAAGTCATTAGGAAAGCCGGAAGGCAAGAAGACAGAATCCAGAGAAGAGGTAAGAATGGTTCTTATTCATAGCCAATCTCCAGCCTCTGTTCCGTGACCATTGTATCTCCTAAATTCCATCCCTTCTGTGCAGAACACACAGAGTTAACTTACAGGCGTTCCAAAACAATAGCCCTACCTGCAGTTACGTATAAGATAAACAAGCTATAGCTTAAAGCCCCACTCTCTTGGGGGCCCCCAAAAAAAATTAAAGGGAAAAAAAACCTTGATGTACATTTCCAAAATATAAGATAAAAAACAAATAAAATAAAACCTACATACAGCAACAGGGTTTTGTGTTGTGTAAGCTCCTATGATGTGAGTGATGGACCCTGCCTGCTAGCCTGCTCCCTAAAATATCACTGGTTTGCTCATTCCTATATATAGGGTGCCTCCATTCTTCATGGACTTGTTGCATGGCAACAGGTGCAAATGGCTTTAGATACCTATTAGGTCCATAAATTACCATATAGCGTATATTCAACACAAAAACAGAGACAATTTGTTGTTGAAAAAGGATAGGTGGACATATAAAGGGTTCCATTACCTTCAGTAGCTTAGGGCCTCATCAAACCTAAATGCGGTTTGGGCATTCAACACACCCAATATCAATTGTGCGAAGAAGGATGAAAGGACCGTGTATTTGGGAGGATATCTATGGCAGAGTGAGTGGCCTGCCAGCACACAAAGGTTGTCCCCATGAGGTGGATGAATACTCGGCCCTGGAGGGTTCCAGAATTCAGTAGCCTTTCCCACCCAACACAAACAGACATTGTCAAGGAGTGGCCAGCCCAAGGATCATGCAAAATTAACCCGTGCTGCTTTGCTCTCCTGCATCACCAAATACTGTATCATTGCATGGGTTGAATATGATTCCTTTACACACTGTGATGTTTTCATCGAGAGGCATCCTATGTTGGTTATATAGGGTTAACAGACACATCTGTTTTGCTCAGCAAAGCCCCCCCCCTCTAGTTCATTCAAAGCAAACCAAAGAAGCCAAGTGACAAATATTACAGTCTGCCAAGCATTCTTAATAATGCATCTGCAGCATAGAAGCCTAACTATTCACGGTTAACAAAAGTGACCATGCAACCCTCGTGCATTTGAATTTTGGGGGTTTTTTTAAGGTGTTCAACCAGAAAAATGGTCATTGATCCAAGCTATTACATATATGAATATTTTAATTTATTATGGCTTTTTAAATTGTGTTTTTTTAAAAGAATGTCACACTTAGAGATTTGTATCACTTATATTTTGGGTTTTTTTAAAAGAGTGATTGAGAGCGCAAATCTTTTATGTTTGCTGATCTGAAAGATGCTGTTCAACCCCTGTGTTTCAGGAGTCACATCATCCTTTATTTTTAAGATTTCACTTCAAGTATGTTTACTGGTAAATAACATTTGCGGCTGGAATTTTTCTTGGCCATTGCAGCAGTTACAAATCAAATATTTTCAAACACTTAAATATATGATATGAAACCTGATCCCATGGCAAAAATAAAAGGCTATTATTAAAAAATTAAAAATCTAAAATAATCTTCTCCGGTTTATAATCATAATACTGGGAAATTCAATATTTCTGCTCAAACAAAGAGGCTGGTAGACATATTTACAAAAGGCCTTATGATGTTTGCAGTTGACTTTGCAGAAGACAACATTTATAAAACCTTTACAGTGCCTGACAGGTGCCATGAATTCTCCTGAGGATTACTATATTCAGATATTGTCTTTCATTTGAACTTCAAACACACATTTTGCTAGGGAGTGTATTTTAATAGCTTTTGGAAATTAAAACCTTTGTATTTGTGTCATTCTAATATTCTCTATGAATTTACTTTTGGGAAACAAATTGCTGCAAAGCTAAATGCAATTATAATTTTGTTTAAGTAGAAAAAATGAATAAATGTAATAAGGATACACAGGGGAAACTAAGAAACATGAGTAGTTTCTGTGACTGTTTCTTCGAAGAAAGAAACAGTGAATGGGGAAGAGTTGTAGGACTCCCATTTTTTTGAAAAAAAAAATGCATGGCAATCTAAACAGAGTTTTCATAAATTTGGAAATCCCAGTTTTACATTACAAGTTGATCCAAGTACATTCATACCTCATGTTGCTTTCGCTTCAGGTTGAGCGTTTTCAGGGTGCATTCCACGGTGACCCGGAAGTACCGGAAAGGGTTACTTCCAGGTTTCGCCGCTCGCGCGTGTGCAGACGCTCAAAATGACGTCACGCGCATGTGCAAAAGTGGCGAATCGCGACCCGCACATGTGCAGATGCACAGAAGCAGGTTGCATTCTGCTCATGTTACGAACGGGGCTCCGGAATGGATCCCGTTCGCTGTATTGTTATCCTTATACTAGATCAACTGACGTACTTAAGTGACACTGATTTCAGTGGGGCTACTTCAAGTATGAGCAGTTTGGATCCAACTCTAGATGTTTTACAGGCATATATGAATGATGGTAGACACATCTTACAGGGCAGGGTGCAATCCACATAGCCCTATTCAGATGATTAAAAAGTGATCCTAGTCACATGATCACTGCCTAGGATTAATTTGCTAATGCTGGCCAAGAAGCTTTGTAGGCTGTGAATTTGAACCATTCTAGTAAAGCAACGTCACTAATGATAACAGACACATGAATCTCTCAATAGCAAAAGCTTCATCTTGCCTGGTTATCACTTTTGAAGCCTAAATGGGTTAGTACCCACATATTTAAAAAGACTAAATTCTCCTGTGTGAGCCTGCCCATCATTTCAGGCCACCTGGGGCAGTTGTCTCGTATAACCTCCCTCCATCTGAAATGTGGCTGGTGGGAACATATGAGAGGGTCTCCTCTGTTCCTCTGCCTAGCTTGTAAAATCCCTGTCCAGATCATGTGTCTGGCTCTGTTTCCCATAACATTCTGTCACTAATTAAACATTCTGGCAACAATTATTTCAGCAGGACTTCAGCATGACCAGGGTTTTATTTCATTAATATTGACTTTTCTCATGTTTGTTGTTTTATAAGGGGAAAAAACAAAACAATCTGCTGCCCTCTGTCAATTTATATGCTTTTGTTTTTACCTGATTGTTTTTAGTCTGGTACATAAGCCCCCTTGGGTTTTGGACTGAAACAAAAGGACAGTATATTATGGTTAAAAATTAATGAATGAATAATATCAATCATTTCATCCTCATGCAATCGATCACTTCTCCTAAGCACTGGTTCATGACTGAGACTGATGCTCTGGGATCTGCTGCAAATGAAACAGACATCTGGGAGCTTTGCCAGCATATTTTAGCCACCTTATTCTGAAACTTTATGTGCTGGGTGAGCTCTCAGATATAGGAAAGTCTACAGACAGAGATATCATATTTTTAAACACTTGAGATGTGAAGTCTGAGCACTTCACCCAACATAACAATAAAAAGTTACTTGACGAGATTTCCAGAAGACTAGCTGTCGTTATTCTTCCATAACAAACTTATTAAGTGAACTTGGAACATAAGTCGGTATATTCCATCTCAGTTCTCATGTTTCTGTTGGACATGGCAATTTTGCCACAATCATTTTGAATGGCAGATACATTTGAATGAATCCATTGAAACCTAGGGTTCATTCTTGCATGAGAACTGCCAAGTCTCACTATATCTGCATCTATAGAAGCAATGTATTCACATATGAGGAAATGTATTCATGGTGACCTCAGCATGACTACACATTTGAGGCTGCAAAATGACCCTTTTTCAGCAAGCTGAAAGAGGCATGACTGAGCCATCATTGCTCATGACGTACACAATTTCACCTCTGCTCAAGCAGTCTTTGCAGGTGTTTGCAACCATTCAGAAACCTGTGAATCCTCTTTGACCAGAAACAATAATCATGCAAAATAACTGTCTACATGCTGGAATTCTGAGCAAGCCCAGTGAACAACGTCAGTATTTCAAAAGCACAGGCCCACAAATTGGCATCTTCTGCAATGTCATATATGTAAAAACTCAGGGACACCATTTTGGCCAGTACCTAGCCACCTTCCTATGCTTCATATTCTCTTGATTCCTGTCTTACCCTTTGCTCTTATCATTTTTAATTTGCTTCATAAAAAAGCATTGAGAACACATCAATGTACTCCCCTTTCCAAAACTTTTATTGCATGGAAAGGGAGTAAATGATAGGAGAAAGAAAACAAGATTTCTCTAGAGGGAATAGCACCATCTTTGAAACTCACCATCAGGTCTCCAGACTGGGGGTGCATCTGAGCCATTGAGGCCAGACTGCGGCCAGTGGTGGCTTTTTATGAGCCCTCTCCAGGCTGCCAAGGCTGGCTAACATTTCTGCCAGATCAAGCTCCTCCTCTTCACCAGATGGGAAAGGAGAAGAGGGCACATGGGAGAAGCCTTCACTGCCTTTCCAGTATCCTCGAGTCCATCCCTGCCATTCTTCGGTGTTAACCTAGCAGGGAAGCCAAAGAAATCCACTCAGAAATGTCCCACCCCCAAATCTTACCCAGGGAAAGATGATCCCTCAAACAGACAACGCAGAAAAGGAGAGCCACATGTACAGTAATTAACCATGTGGCCCATTCCCAGCACACAAGCAGCTCCAGAAGATATGTCTGCAGTCTCCACAATGGCCATGGGTAAAAAGAGCTGAATGACTAAGCAAGGAGGCTCAGAAATTACTTTTTAAAAAAAAAACAGCTATGTGGTGGGGTTGTCCTAGAATATATTCAGGCCCTGGGCAACAACTGGGACACACCCAACCAGTGTTCAGACAAGTGGGCCAGCTCCCACAATGCCATCAACAATCCAGTCATGGAGATGAAAGAGTTGAGGGGTGGACCAGGCAAGGGCTCATATAGTCTTGCTCCTCCCATCTTCAAAGCATGATGTGCATCAGTGTGTATCCAAATGTCATGCTGGCCTGCCCTCTTCTTTGAACCCCACCCTGGCCTCAAAAGTGGTCCTGCTGCCTGATTGTGATGTATATCACTCAACAAAGTGGGGTTTCTCTAAGCAATGTCTGCCTCCTGTTCCCATGCTTTAGCAAAACATTCAACAACTTCCGTTTACTTGGCAGTGAAATAAAAAGTCTGGGGGTCATTTTTATTTCTTCACACACAAAAATTACCCAGTCGTTTAGACTCCCTTGGAAGTTCTGTCTGTCAGAAAAATGACATTGTATGTCAAGTGACACCTGAAATGAAAGAAATCTAAACTATAGCAAAACTGAACACTTGTTCTGACATTTAAAAGATGTGCCCTCACAGCTGCTTGATTTCTGTTTAAAAGTGATTAAATGCTTCAAAGCTGAAATATTTTATACTGTATTTATGGTATAAAAGTATGCTATTTAACTTTAAAAAACCCTGAAAATGATCTTTCTCTGAGGCAGAACTGCTGCTTGCATGATTCGGCACAGTAGAACTGGCATAGATGTTAAACAGTTCAGTGTTAATTACTGTGAAATGTAAATAACTGGACTCCATTCTTTGTTATTATTTCTTTGCCCTGTTTTACATCTATCACTTTTTTAAAAATACACCAAGCAATTAAAAGAAAATTGAAAATAAGTACTATTTTTTTAAATTTCCCGCACTTAATCAATATCAGCCATAAACTTGTGTGTAGTTGATGTTATTGTAATTCAAACACTGCACTGGCTTTGCTACTGCTATATTCCAGGCTACACTCTTCTTCTTAAAAATTCTGATTAGAGTTTGGTCCTTTGATTTTGCTGGCTGAGCACTGCAGCCTTTGACAGAGAATTCTAATTGCCTCTCATTTATCTAAAACGTTGGTACAGGTACCCAGGGAAGTATAAACCTATGGAAGTGAATGACAAAAAAAAATATTTTTAAAAAATGAGTTGGTTGATGAATTCACAGAAGTACAAGGGTATCTGCCCCTCTGTTGGTGGGCACTATTCAAAGCAGACTGGAATTTAGAAATTCTGGAATATACTGAATGCAGTTCAACTATTTAGCAAAATGCTTTATAAGGTGCACAAAATCTCCAGATGACAGTTTCAGTAGAACTGCAGAGCTGGAAGAGATCTGAAAATAATAATAGTTTGTTTCCTTGGCCTGAGTCAAGTGTCTTCCATGCTTTTGTTACAGGGGGATAATGTGCTAGAGAGAGTTTTCAAGAGAATGTTTGTTACAAAATCTAAGACAGAAAACTTGAAAGTGTGTGTGCTATTTTGAGGCATTTTGGTTGGCCTTATGAAGGCATTGCCCTAGTAATTTTTTTAGATTTAGTTATTGTCTCATGGCTAATCTCTACCTTTTCATTGATTTGTTCCTCTATTTGTTGAAGTGGATTATCCGGTCTTGCTGTTTCCATGACTTTTTAATGAAAACAAGTCATGATGGGCTTTGGAATGGTATGTTGTTTTGCCCTGAATAGGAAAGAGTAGTAAGAAATGCAGACATCTATGGTATTCCATGGTATGACTTGGCCTTCTAGACTTTTCTAAAGGGTAGACTTGGAACAGGATAAAATTGATTAGAGTTATCCAAAGCAAAACAACATTACTTATTTGGCATTTTTGAGGCCCCTTTTAAACAATTGAAACAGATAGTAGGATACATTCAACTTGTAGTGGCCGCATATTTTCAGTTCCCTTGAAGGGGTAGGTATAACTATGGGTATTGAGCAGATGATTGACATGAACACTTGTCTTTTCTATTAATAATAATAATAATAATAATAATAATAATAATAATAATAATAATTATTATTATTATTATTATTTATACCCCGCCCTCCCCAGCCAAGGCTGGGCTCAGGGCGGCTATGTGGACTTAGAAGAATATTTTTGTATTGGGCTTATTTATTTGATTATTTAGAGTTTATTATGTTTGAGTTTGAAGGAAAAAATTATTTCCCTCCCATGTTTGTGGACCAATCGAAGTTCAACCAACAACAGTGTGTGCAGGGAGGGGTTCCTTGTGTTTCATTCTGCTAGCTATTCATCTTCAGTGTGCGATCTTGTCAGGTGCTCTCTTTTTTTAGAAAGTAAGTTTACTAGAGCTACTGAATTTGTCTTATCTGTCATAGCAGAATTATTTTCCAAGAAATGTGTTTAATTAAGCATGTACTCCTCTACCGGAACAGCTATCCTAAATCAAGCTGTGCTTTTCCAGGTGTTCTCCCAGTGATTTAGAATGCTCTTAATCATTCTGCACCTCATTTTCTCTAAATAAAATTATGCTAAAGTTTCCAAGTTGTCAACTTTACAGGATTTTACAGGTAGATTCTAGATCATTTCCCAGCAACAGTACAATGGAGATATGTACAAATAGCTAGGATTGTGTTAAGTGTTGGCTTCACTGTCACATGAGAAAGCCCATATACCAGCGTGACTTATTTTTCTAGTTTGTAAGCCAGAGTTCCTTGGTGTGAACACAATGGGGAACTCAATACAAGCCAAGATAGTTGTGTTGAAGTTGGAGCATGATGGGATGAGGGGAGGAATAACAAGGGAGTATGTGCCCTGAGTGCTAACTGGAAGGACAGATCGTGAAGCTGAGGCTCCAATACTTTGGCCACCTCATGAGAAGAGAAGACTCCCTGGAAAAGACCCTGATGTTGGGAAAGATGGAGGGCACAAGGAGAAGGGGACGACAGAGGACGAGATGGTTGGATAGTGTTCTTGAAGCTACCAGCATGAGTTTGACCAAACTACGGGAAGCAGTGAAAGACAGGAGTGCCTGGCATGCTCTGGTCCATGGGGTCACGAAGAGTTGGACATAACTAAACGACTAAACAACAACATTTTGCCCTGATGTTTGTTCACAAATGCTTAAACCATGGCTTATGAAAGTTGGTCAACTCCAGACTGCAATTATGAGAGGGATTCAATTTCATAATTGGAAGTTTAGGTTTGCACAATTAAAGTGGATTAAAGTGCTCTATCACTTTGGTGCAACAAAGACTTTCTGTAGTTAGGAAAGTGATAGGAAAACACACTAAATGGCATAGGATGGTGATGAATTTCTTGGAAAAGACATAAGCATCTCACAAATAAATCAAAACAGATCTCAATAAAGAACAGACATCATATTATCTCCATGCAAGCTGTGCCCGTGAATGATCCCCTCTGCTGGCCCACAGAGTTATGGATGTCACTGTATTCAAAGTCACATTCCTGAGATTGCTAACATAATAGATGACACACATCTGATTATTTTAATGTCTAAAGGGTGGGGGAAATGCTTCTTTCCTCATTTCCACCAAATGGCCACAATTAACAATATTAATTTTAAAATAGTAAATAATAACCAATAAACAGCCAACAAATAATATAACTTCATGGCCAACAAGTCAAAGAAAAGGAACAAAGATCAAATACATTCTTAAGCTGCCATGTTTTACTGGTCATTGAAATGTGACTAGGTCAGGCTCTCAAGAAAGGGCACTGCATAACTTAGCCCCTCACCCACTTTAGATGACAGAAGACAGTCAACAAAATTTCAGATGTTAGGTAGAGCATCTAAGCATGTTTATACATCAAGAGTTAAGACATAAAATGTATTTATCCCATGCTGCTTAGGGGTTTAAAGATTATGACTAGTACTTTCATTTGAGTCCTGAAAACAAACTGATCATCAGTGAAGGTGGAATGATTGAAGTGATATTGTCCCAGCATCTTACCCTGGAAAACTGTCCAGCTGCTGTGAATTTTCTGCTCAATTTTTAAGGCAGATCCACATGGCAATAATCTAATCTGGATGTAACCAGAGCCTGAGCGATTATGCCCGGGTCTGATTTCTCCAGGGAGCTGCTTAGCTGGTACTAGCTGAAGCAGCTGACAAAGCATTCCTGGCCGCTTTCACCTAGGAATTCAGTATCAAATCTAGATCCAGAGGCATTTTTGAGCTGCTCAGCTGATTCTTAAGGAAGTGTGCAGCCATTTCTAAAACAATGAAACCATATCAGCCGAATCCCAAACAATGCTACCTCCATCTTTCCTGGATTAAGTTTCAAGTTGCTCATTCACATCAAATTCACATCACTGATCCCAGGCCAGGCACTGGTTCAAAACTTCTCCCAAGACCCAAAAAGCAGGTGAAAATGAGAGACATTTATTTGGTCCAGCTCTTTGGATACCCTCAACCAGCATTTTCATATAGATGTTAAACAACATGGTAGACACGATTGGACCATGTGGCAGCCTAAACCAAGGCAATTGGGTAGAAAGTATTTTATCACCATTTTCTGGATTCTTCCCTCTCCTGGAAGGACTGGTGTCACTGACACTCTGTATAAACCTCTCGACCCCATTTTTGCAAAGCAACCTTTTGTTTTCCAGTACTGAAATCTGCCAAGAGAACTAAGAAAATCAATTTTGTACTCCAGCTGTTTATGCCCCAATATATTATTTGTTTGTTTGTTGGATTTATTACTTGCCTGTTACCTAAGAATGTTTCCAAGCAATTCATATTTAAAAACATAAATACATTACACTATAAAAAGAAGGAAAGTCATATGAAACATTAACTTTTTTATAATTTAAACAACACCTGCTAACAATAAAACATAATCAGCTTAGTCCATCAAAGGACTGGGGAAAGCTGCCAGGTGGTTCTCACTGTGGGGAGAGTGTTGCACATAAAGGGAACACTGAAAAAGCTTTCTCCCTTGACATCATCTTCCAGGCCTCCCTTAGAGGAAAGACCCAGAGAAGGCTCTCACATGAATTAGGGTCACTCTCTAGTCCAGCTAAGGCAGTTACAAACCCAGGCCAGAAGCCAAACTGGTGAGTATCCAGTTACCTCTAGGAAATATTGGATTTTCATACATAAAAGTCATTATACAGTACGATGATAGATGATAGATAGACAGACAGATAGATGATAGATAGATTGATAGATAGATGATAGATAGATAGATGATAGATAGATAGATGATAGATAGATGATAGATAGATGATAGATAGATAGATAGATAGATTAGATAGATAGATGATAGATAGATAGATGATAGATAGATAGATAGATGATACATAGATTTGTTGTTGTTTAGTCGTTTAGTCATGTCTTCATGACCTCATGGACCAGAGCACGCCAGGCACTCCTGTCTTCCACTGCCTCCCGCAGTTTGGTCAAACTCATGTTGGTAACTTTGAGAACACACATCTCGTCCAACCATCTTGTCATCTGCCGTCCCCTTCTCCTTGTGCCCTCAATCTTCCCCTGCATCAGGGTCTTTTCCAGGGAGTCTTCTCTTTTCATGAGGTGGCCAAAGTATTGAAGCCTCAGCTTCAGGATCTGTCCTTCCAGTGAGCACTCAAGACTGATTTCCTTCAGAATGGATAGGTTTGATCTTCTTGTAGTCCATGGGACTCTCAAGAGTCTCCTCCAGCACCATGGACTCCATGGACAAAGACAACAGGCATATAATAGATAGATAGACAGACAGACAGACAGACAGACAGACACACACACACACACACACACACACACACACACAGTCATACCTCCGCTTACGTATCCCTCTGATTACGTAAACTTCGGAATACGTAAATGGCATTTTTTTCGGGATTTTGCCATGCATGCATGCGCAGAAGCGCTCTACCGCCCCCGCCCCCCGCGCATGCACAGAAGCTGTCCCTCCGGTTGCGGAAACCTCAGGATCCGACCAGAGCTCCGGAACGGATCCCGTCCGCAACTGGAGGTACCACTCTCTCTCTCTCTGTGTTGTGTGAGTGTGTATGGCCGAATTCATTTTGGCGCCTGAGGTGGATGCCAAAATGGTGCCTCCTTCTTCCTCACCACGGAAGAAGGGGTGAGAGAAGATCTACATCAGGAGCAAGAAGGGAAAGAAATATAGACATATGATCTGTTGCCCCAATGGATCTATCTGCCTGAGGCAGTCATCTCACCTTGCTTATTAGTTGGACCCGTCTTGAATAAAGATCTACATTGGGATCCGCTGCCTCTGTGGATTTTGCCATCTGAGGTAATTGCCTCACCTTGTGTCGTGGCTGAGCAAGCCCTGATTCTAGGATTAAGGGCTGTTTGTTTTTCCTTTCACCTCTGCTCTTTCTCTTCTTTAATATTCCTGAACATGGTAAAAGAATAATTTTATTCAGGTAAAGAGGAAAATATTTTTAGGGGACCAGAATCAGCAGAGTGAGAGGAGAAAAATAAAATGAAAAACAAATATTATTGCACGGATCATTTGGCTTTAAGATGGAGGGTTGCATTCATTTTGAATTATGCAATATTGAACCTCTTGCTGAACAATGGACATGAAAACTCCTTCGTGACTAAAATCTTTGCTCTTGGGCATTTTTAGATTTCCCAACAGCACTGAGGGGGATTTACGGGTGACATTACATATGATGTACTCAAAGTTTTCAGTGGCAATAAAGACTTTTAATCAAACAACCAATGAACAGAAACAATTAACAAGCCTGAAGGTAAGAAGATGAATGTCAATAATAGCAACATGTTAGGCAATTATTTTGCCACAAGACAGTTGAAAGAGCAAGTTAAGAACTGGGTGGGAGGGGAAAAGGGGGGAGGATTTCCCCTCAGCCATCGTGTGAACGTTATCAAGGGTTGAAGTTCTCAGACCACTGTTGTTCTATGAACCACAGATAGGGAACCCCTCAACCGGAGTGCCATCTTAGTGTTGGTGGGTTTCATTGAAAGCATCATGTATATCATTCTAAATACGAACCCGTGACTTCTAGAACTGTCATTTCTCAGAGTAATGCTTTTTCTTTCTTTCTTTTAACTCCAGTTCTGCCAACCGCCCACATTCACTTTACTTCAAATATAACAGAAGTTACCCGAAAGAACTTACAGGAAAACAATGCCTCAGTGGAAACTGCAAAATAGCCTCCATATAAGCTATTTTAGTGTGTCCAGAAGGCTGACAGAGATCATATGACTCAGAGGAGGCATAATGTAGCAGGATGATAGTGAAAATGCCAAACAATGTGAGGATTAAAGTCAGGTGAAGCCTATGTTTTTTGCCAGGGGCCATTCAAAGACTGTGCTAATTTTATTTTCTGCTGTCTTCAAGATCTTAATCAGAGGCATTCTAGTAGGCATACACTTCACGGTCCCTGTGTAGTTTCAGATTTTGCTACCTGCTGCTTTAGCACTTCAAAAATCCTCTGAAGCTGAATATCACAAGAATATCAGGCAAGCGTTACCCCCACCTCCCCTTTCTGACTGAACCATGGTAATATAATAATAAATTATTTAAATAAGTTTATCGGTTCTCTTTTGGAGGGCAGTGGAATAGGGAGCAGAGTTTATAATTACATTTTGATCTTTCATAGATTTATGTTTGCATAGGCTCAAGGAACTTAAAAGATTGTCTCGTCAAGCCCACTGCCTCAAGTATTAGCCGTAATAGAGTAAAACCGAATATCATTTGTAGTTGGAATACCCTGCACCATGGTGGGCATTAAAACATCATGTGGCAGGCAAAACAATTATGGCAATTTGATATGAAGTGTAACTCCTCAATTTGATATGAAGTGCAGCTCCTTTAGCCAGCTCACCTTTCTCCAGTACATTGTTTCCTCACTTGCTTTCAGCTACTGATTGCATCACTTTGCATACCAGCCCCTCCACTGCACATTCGCACCGTGGATCTCTTCAGCCACCCCATCCATCTGGGTGTCTTGCAGCTGGGCTCTTCATGTATGCTCCTCACCCACTCTGCCAGCAGCTGCTCTGTTTTATCTATCTGCTGGCTATGCTGCTGCCTTTGTTGCTGGTTCAAGGAGTAATGCTATTCTTCCCTCCATTTCAACTCAGGCACACCTCACTCACAGGCTTTTCTCTAGGAAACACGAATCCTACTTCTGACACCAGTGTTGCACTTCATCCCAGTTTCTAAGCCGTGTGAGATTCTAGGCACTTACCCTGGATTTGTGTTTCCTTTGGAGTTTCCTATAGAGTAGACTGGGTGGTCTTTATGATATATGGTTTATTTACACATAAATGCACCCTGATCATATGATGGAGGGGTTCACAGCATTAACACCCCCGAAAGAGTATGACTTCTCTCATAGATGTAACTTGGAGAAGTGCATTCAAGGGGATAGAGCAAACTTCACTCTTTATAGATTTTTAGATAGGAGCAGCGCTATTATCTCTCAACAACTACATGCCCACCTAAGCAAAACAGAAAATCCCCAGTGTGTTGGTAAATAATAGCTACTGGCACTCGCATTCTCAGAGCAGAAGTGAGATTAATAAATATCAAGCTTTTCATTAATTCGCCTTGTAGATTTCAGGAGATAAATATGTCATAAATAAAACAGCTGAAATTTTTGGATTTCCATTCTATTATGGGTGACTTAAAAGAAAAAAAAGAAAAGAAACCCCTTGGAGGATGGCAAGACCCCCTCCCTTGGCTGCTTCTGAAATAAGAACTGAGCTCCAAGAGAAATATGTCTGCGTTTTTCAGCTCAGTCTCTAGTGGAAAATAAAAATGACAAAAGCTCTTCATAAAATTTAACACAGGTAAGGGGGGAAATTTAGACACAGTAAGGAACATGGGCTGAACAAGCAAACAGAACAATGCAAGGATGTTATAACTGCAGCTGGCCTACTGTGTATGAGAGTTGCCACTAAAGCAAAATCTGAGGTAAATTTGAAGGTCTTTGCTGATACAAAATATCCATAGGAGAATGTGAATAATATTGTGGACGGGAGGACAAAAAAGCAGGGATCGAGGAGGGACAGTTGGGCAAGGGAGTCCCTATTTTCATCTGAGAAATGTTGGAGGTTATGGAAGCCGCCCAGAGTGGCTGTGGAAACCCAGCCAGATGGGTGGGGTATAAATAATGAATTATTATTATTATTAGTAGTAGTAGTAGTAGCAGTGGCACCAGCATCTCCTCTCTCTTGTCAATCATCTGTCCAGCAAGAGGAATGGAAAACCTTGCAAGCCCTGCAAAATATGTTAGCACATGAATTTATATCAGAGCCAAACCAAATTATTCCTTTGTGCATAGGAAGACAAGAGCTTATGATCTCATAATGAAATTATTATAACAATCTAAGTTATAGCTACCCATTATTGCCTTAATATGAAAGTGACTCCTAACACACAACGCTGAGTGTTAACCAAACAATAGTCACATATTACTTCTTTTGAAAGTTGCTTAAATTTCACCTTGTAGTAATCTACAACAAATGATCCGCTACATTACCCAAATTCTTGATCTACCCCCACTCTTTTTAAAGCTATGGAATGTGAAATGTATTACTTAATAAAGCAGAGGCGAGGCTTTGTGTTTTGTATTAAGATAGATTACTTATGTGAAATGAAAATTAAGATCATAAATCAAAACAGCTCATTACAAGTTCCTTGTTTTACTGTAATTTATCAGTTGTACTTCTATTTTTTATTGTTTGGGTATCTAGCCTATGCCACATATCCCTTTACTTCATCACTAAATCTTGCTGCTAGATATTGGTTACCTATCCATGAGCAAATGAATTATTGCCAAATGACTACACAGCCTGCCTTCATCACAGGCGCTGGGTATGGCCAGGCGGGGTGGGGGAGAAGCTTCAGCTGAAGTAAATACCCACAGTGAGAAAAATGAGCTAGATACCAAATTTCTTTGAAATATAACCAAAGACAGTATTTCATTAGGGATGCTGTATCGTTCCAATATTGTGCACATACACACATACACACACAAAATGAGCATGTTACGATTCCAGGCCTTTAGTCTTTCAAGATTTTCAGAGAAGGAATCTTTTTGAGTTCTCAGATCAACTATCCTGTAATAATGGTGCTAAAGGAAATCATATTCTTAAGAATGTACCTTTCAGGCAACTAAAAACTACAGCTCTCCAGGATTAAATCAGAAGCCGGGATGGCTTTCGTCATTCCGAGACCTGGAAAATAGGGACACTTGGAGGGAATCGCTGTGGTCTAAACCATTGAGCCTCTTGGGCTTGCCAATTGGAAGGTTGGCGGTTCAAATCCCCACGATGGGGTGAGCTCCCGTTTCTCTGTTCCAGCTCCTGTCAACCTAGCAGTTCGAAAACATAACAGCGCAAGTAGATAAATAGGTACTTCTGCATCGAATAGCGTTTCTGTGCACTCTGGTTTCCGTCACGGTGTCCTGTTGTGCCAGAAGCGGTTTAGTCATGCTGGCCACATGACCCGGAAAGCTGTCTGCGGACAAACGCCAACTCCCTTGACCTGCAAAGCGAGATGAGCGCCGCAACTCCATAATTGCTTTTGACGAGACTTAACCGTCCAGGGGTCCTTTACCTTTATGTAATTGCAGTATTGTTCTAAACAAATAAATAATTGCACAGTAAATAAAAATTGGGTTGAGGCAAAAGGATAAACAATAGGCATTCTTTGGCATGCAGGGTCTCCTACGCTTATTCTTGCTAGTGTTCAGCTGCAAGTTCAGAAGTTAGTGTTCTAAATTTTGAGGGGAACCTTTAGGTGCACAGGAGACAGCCTGCTTCAGACCTCCTCCCTCTAAACATGTGGGGGTCTCCCACTCCCCTCCCGGCCCACGGGACTGAAATAATGTGAAAGGAAACTTCTGGAAGAACAAGAGATGGGGGGGGTGGGGAGAGAGTGATAGAAGCTTACCAGTGCAATAGTAACAGCCTTTTGTCTTGCATTTGTACCACACATACTGTATGTATGGACTGGCAATCACATACAATATAGCCTTTGTGATTTTCCATTAGACCTATTATACCACATTTGTGGCTTTGCTAACTGACAGTAGCTTCTAAAGTGTGTGCAACATGTTATCTTTTAAGGTAACTATGTTTTATTTATTTGTGTTCCAGCGTGAGAAAGTACCCCTGATTGAATACAGCAAATCTCTTTGCAGGAAATGAATAAACAGCATAAGTACCTTTTCCTTTAAATTTAAAGCCCTTTAAAGCCCATGAATATTATGAATATGCTAAACCACATCATGTAGTACTCAGATCTCTAGAAGTTCGATTTTTAAAAAATGGCCTCTGCAGATTGAAAAGTTATATAGTTTTCTGTTAACTTTCCAGGACTTTTGAGGATGAATACATATGACTATTTTAATATAGTATTTGTTTCTGCTTCTATCTCAGAGCTTTTAACATGTCTGTATAACATTTGGTATATGCTATCCCAGAATCATTTATACATTTGTCTGTAAGTGCAAATGACATGCTACATAATTTATCCTGAAAGTTTAAAAAGGGGGATTTTCTTCTAG
Source organism: Podarcis raffonei (assembly GCF_027172205.1). Taxonomy (NCBI): domain Eukaryota; kingdom Metazoa; phylum Chordata; class Lepidosauria; order Squamata; family Lacertidae; genus Podarcis; species Podarcis raffonei. Next base: position 20,044,441 of record NC_070618.1, read on the forward strand.
AGACACTCTATGGATCTGTGCATAATGTAATATGGACAGTGATGAATGACTTCTTGTTCAGCCTTTGCAATACACTGTTCTGAATGCATGAGCCTTTTTTATATGAATGTAACTGCATATAAAATAATGCGTTAACACTTGGATTTTACAGTCAGTGCTATTTTAGTTCCACTTCACTTTTGTAGTGCTTCTGGTATTTTGATGAGTTTTCACTGAAGTAGTGTTATTGATATATATAGATAAATAGATAGATAATGGAAAATTACACTAAAATATTTAAAATTCTGATTCAGATCTTCCTGCTGTATAAACATTCCTTTCCCCCCCAAAAAAATAGGATAAAAAGATTGCATGTATGTCATCCTAATAGTAATTTGGAAACCAGCCCAGTTGAATTTATTAGTACTTTATTTAAAGTAAAGATGTTCAGGATTACTGATGCAAAACCAAGTATGGTTGAATTGTGCAAGAAAAGGAGTAGGGTGGGTCATGGCTCAGTAATAGTGCATTTTTGTTTCTTTTTTCTTTTCTGCATGCAAGAGGTCCCAGTTTCAATCTCTGGCATCTCCAGATTTGATCTGGGAGCGAACTCTGCTGGAAACTCTTTAGAGCCATTGCCAGACTGAGCTATACAGTGGCCTGTCCGATAAGGCAGTTTCTTATGTTCCTGTGTTGTGTGGCTTTCAAATCCTCTTTCCATTACCCAGCTAACCCATAGCTGCTGCTTCCACTGCCATGGATAAGAAATTCATTTAGAACTCATAATCAGCATCTTGTGTTTTGCACATGAGCTGCGAGCTCTCAGATCACATTGCATCTTCCTTCAGTGCAGCATAGAAACATACACTACATAACTCTTGTTCCCAAAGTTGCGTTGCCCTTGTGTGCTTTCATTAAAAGCCCTTCAAGCAGATACACTCTTCTCTTAGCGCCTGAATAGAACCATATAGACTTGAAGCAAATTTCATACGCTCATTGTTGGCATTTTCTTAGCTTTTTGGAAAGGAGCCCTAAGGCAGAAATCGTATGCATCTGGATTTGGGAATATGTCATGCCAAGCTCAGTAGGACTTACTTTAAAGTACAAATGTCTGGGATCACACTGCATGGCACACTTCATTTTATAAAAGCAGGGTAGTAAAAGGTTGCTTCACCCTTTTAAATACAAAAGCAAGTCTGAACTTGGCACTACTTCTCCAATTAACTTCATACACAATTGAATTAATTTTAATATAAAATGGGTAATCATGCCCCTTTAAAATCCCCGCACTGTGCATCGGCACTGGAAGCATACGGATGAAGAAGGCATTATGAAATATTACCTGTCATGTGCAATTCTATGAATGTTTACTGAGCAGCACTTGACCTAGGATGCAGCTAACTATGAAAGATGGATTTCCAGCTTCATACAAAGTGCTCCATGTAGCATAAAAAATAAATGTTCAAGCTGATCCCCAGGATGGGGAGGGAAAAAAACAACCTACAAGAAGTCGCAGAAGCATATAGAGCGTGTAAAATGAAAAAGAAAATGACGAGCAATGGGGTGCTAGATAACAATTGGAAATGGGCATATATGTCCCACCCTGTTGGTTAGCTTTTGTTGGTTTTTTTAAATAAACAAGATAGAGTTAACTATAGAGTGTGCTGTCTCACACTGCATGAGTAGAAGGCAGTTTGTGCAAGCAATCATTCCCTTCCCTTCTTTCCTTCTGATGACCCCATTGTGTATCTCCCTTAAAAGCTTATCTAGGGGGTTGGGGTGGGCTATCGTGCATTGTGAGCTGTGTCTTATGGTGCTGTGATGGGAGGCAGAACGACCCAACACAGGGAACCTTGGATGAGTGGTGCAAGACTCTGCCCAGTTTGGGGCAATTCCTCCTCCCATCGCAGCTTCATAAGTCAAGGCTCATGATGTTCGGCATGATCCATGGGGATGCCAATAGTTGAGCTATCCCAGCAGGCTCACTCTTGCTGCTTATCAGCTGGTTGGCATTACAGCAAGCCTCCCTTGCCAGTGCACAATGGGGAACACACTTGGAAGCTCTCAACTGTGCATTGGCAGCCACGTGTCTACTTGCCCAGCACCTGACATTACGTACAATCACATATCGTGTAGGACAAGCAGCCCTGGCTTGGGGGAAATGGGCTTGCAGGCCAAATTGGAACCCATGCCAGGCCTAATTAGGCCCAAAGGCCAGTGTTTCTCTCTCTCTCTCTCTCTCTCTCTCTCTCTCTCTCTCTCTCTCTCACACACACACACACACAAAAAAAAAAAAAACACACACACACTGTGGGCAAAACTTGACAGGTGGGTGGGGAAACCCACCTGCTAAAGTTCAAATGAAGTTGCTGTAACCACCAATCAACTGATCAGCCGCTACAGCAACCTTCTTCGAAGGTGACAATCAGCTGATATATTGCTGGCATTGAGTGTCCTATATTATATATATTCCATCTCACATGATTTGTCTACAAAGATGCTGCTGCTGCAATGCAAGATTATAGTTTTCAGCAAGCAGGAGATATTCTGCTTTGGTACTGTGGGACTATATAAACTGCCTTTGGGTAGAATGAGATGGTGAGATGATAAAGCAAAAGTCGGCGATACTGCTATACCCATATTATTGTCCTATATAACTACAAGATTTAATCCAACTGCCCCAAGTTGGATTCTCTCCTCCAGGAGAGAAAGCTGGGAGCTTACCCTGACCTTGCTGTTGCTTTTTAGGCGTATTACACCATTTTCAGTGCAAAATGAGGCAGAGTATTATTGTCACTAGTCCCATATAAATCACTGCAGTTGCATGCTCCCTCAGAGTTCAAGGCCTCAGTGAGTGCTGCTTCTTAGATGAGTAGCTTTGCAGCATGAAATTCTGGTATCATCCCATATCAGAGTTATCTCCCCCAAACAGGAAAAAACAGTGCAACCTCCAATGATTTGAGCAGCTGGCAGTAAGGATCTTGATTTGATCATGTTGCTTTTCTAGACAGACTAATTGTTCTGATTTATGGTTATCACCTGTATTTCATGGGTGCTTGCTTCCAGCTCTAATTAATGGATAATTTTCAACTGCTGAAACTTTAATTGTCCCCTGAATTTAAAAAAAAAAAAAAAAAGTGGAAAGAAATATGGCTCTGGGCAAAATGAAGTTCCTCTTATGTGACCTTTTGATGGGATTTTATGGGTCAAAATACTAATAGTGATTATAACACAAATAACTGGAATCATAAATAAGACCTAATAAATAGGAGGTGGTTTAACTAATCTGAATGCCAGCAATATAGCAATGCTCTTTCTCTCTCTGTGTGTGTAAAATAAAGCTGACCATTACCTTGAGAAGTCAGGAAAGGATAGCCATATTAGCCTGGTGTAGTGAAAATACTGAATAATCCTGTGAAACCTTATGAAGTAATATATACCATGGCATAAGCTTTCGGTGAGCAAAATTCACTGTTTTAATGCATGATACATTAGTGGCCCACAAAAGCTATTGCCACCATATGTAAGTTTGTAAGTTTGCAGTTTTTATATATATACAGTGGTACCTCAGGTTAAGAACTTTATTCATTCTTGAGGTCCGTTCTGAAACTGTTCTTAACCTGAGGTGCCACTTTAGCTAATGGGGCCTCCCGCTGCCGCCGCACGATTTCTGTTCTCATCCTGAAGCAAAGTTCTTAACCTGAGGTACTATTTCTGGGTAGCGAAGTCTGAAACCTGAAGCGTCTGTAACCTGAAGCGTCTATAACCCGAGGTACCACTGTGTATGTGTGTGTGTGTGTGTGTGTATAGATAGATAGATAGAGAGATAGATAGATAGATAGATAGATAGATAGATGATAGATAGATAGATAGATAGATGATAGATGATAGATAGATAGATAGATAGATAGATAGATAGATAGATAGATAGAGATAGATGATAGATAGATAGATAGATAGATAGATAGATAGATAGATAGATAGATAGATGATAGATAGATAGATAGATGATAGATAGATAGATGATAGATAGATGATAGATAGATAGATAGATGATAGATAGATAGATAGATAGATAGATAGATAGATAGATAGATAGATAGATGATAGATAGTTTGGTATGCAAATTCAGAGCACTATGCTTTGAGTCTAAATATGAGCTCAAATTCCACACATTTTCAAAGGAGAAAAGGAACTGAAAAATATGAAGGCATGTTGAATCTGTCTTAAAGACTGAATGTCAAGACATTGGTCTACATCTCAGGTATGAGTGGTACCTTGACTTCTACATCAATTTCAAAGAGGCCCTGAACGAATTCCTATGCCCCACAAATAACTCAAAGATGCATTTTAAATAAAAGGACCCATTCTACTCATGTAAAAATATGCTGATTCGCGCACCGTCCGCAGGCCAGATTTAGAAGGCGATTGGGCCACATCTGGCCCCCGGGCCTTAGTTTGCCTACCCATGCTGTACAGTGGTATCTCGGGTTACATACGCTTCAGGTTACAGACTCCGCTAACCCAGAAATATTACCTTGGGTTAAGAACTTTGCTTCAGGATGAGAACAGAAATCATGCTTCGGCGGTGCGGCAAAAGCAGGAGGCCCCATTAGCTAAAGTGGTGCTTCAGGTTAAGAACAGTTTCAGGTTAAGAACGGACCTCCAGAATTAGTATGTAACCAGAGGTACCACTGTACATCCTAGGATCCTTTCCCTAGGATCCTAAAACCAAAAGTGAAACCACTCCCTAGATATGCAGAATCTGCCAAGCTGGGCAGGATAGGCCGCCAGCAAACAACCCACACACAACACAATGTCAGGCACCATGGCCTCACCTTGTTGAGACAAACCAAGAGAGAACAGAGGCGATGTGAGCTAAATAGCATGTGTTGGCAGAATTGAAACTGAATGCTCAGCCTCCCTTTCTTAGGTGACACTTTGGGTATGGTTGGCAGTGCGAATATTTCAGTGGGTCTCTTTGCAAATGAATAGTGACAGGGGGTCGGCCCTCCCCTATTGTGTTTCTTTTCTGCATAGTTTGTAGAAAGCAAGAGCACTCAGTGTGTAATGGTGTTTGTGATCTAGCTGGTATTTCTCAGCAATTGTTGCAGTACAAACAAACTGTATTCATGGCTCAGCAGCTGCCTGAAGTATTGCCACTTCTCAGAGTCAGCCTTGAAGGTGAAGTGGACAAGACTGGTGGGCTTTTTTTGTGGGTCTCTGGAATGTGTTCTGAACGTCATCTAATACTTTGACTTGGCTAGCTTACTTGCTGACGCTGTAGCTTACTGTTAGAGAATGGTGCAGAGTTTTTACAGTTGTGCTGCCGAGTTGTAGAATTAAACTGGCGTTCAATTTCTTACTGGGTTCCCTTAAAAATACATCTGAACATCTTTGTTGTCTTGAGTTGGTTTAATTTCTCACACTTTGCACTATTATATAATCTAAATGATACGAGAAAGAAGAAATGTGTGCAGTAGTTTTTATATTTATCTATTTCTAAGCATTTTAAACTGCTTAAAAAAATACCAAAGGCAACACACAGCTATCCTCAAACACAATACTGATTTTTTGTTCTTGGTGCCATTCTAATGGCACGACAAATTACATACCCTCCAACATCCAGATGAAAAGAGGGACATTCTATTGCCCTAGAATAGAATGCATTTTAATTAATTAAAAAAACCACTTATATATTTTTAACAGGATTTACGTCCCACTTAATCAACAAAAAACCTCTATGTGGGTTATAGAAAACAATAGAAAATGTTTATTAAAATACTGAAAAAAAGCAAACAGTGAAAACAAGTTGATACAAACTTATCTGAATTTAACTAATTCAACAATTATGTACTTAAAAAGATTTTGTGTTAAAAATGACATGTTTAGGATTGCCTAAAGAAAATTTAGGTACGTTGCTTTGAAGGTGGCTGCTCAGTTTTAATTTATGAATATTACTAAATAATTAAAATCCACTTCTGTGAAAATAGTTCTTTCACAATGTGTTTAATTTACAAACAAAGAATGCTAGCTTTGCACCTGTAATTTATTGTACGTACAAACCTATCATGATCTAAGGAAAAGCCCTGGTTTTAAAGGTGTGTGTTTCATTTCAGAACTTCCCAGTAGTCTCTCACCTTGAATACAGTCTCCTCTTGAAATCCTACTGACTCATGAAGTGTGAATGTGGCACCATTATGCAAATAAATCCTTTCAGTCAAAAGGACATGCAGATCATAATCTCATTTATACTGCATACTTTATTTTAGAACTTTAAAAAAATACACATTTGACTGAACTGTGTAACCTGCAGGGGTTGTTTGCAACAGAAAGGCACGCATTAAAATAAAATCCCTCATAACATTTCAAATGTTTTAGCTGGCAGCCTCTTGGCACCAAAAAAAATTATAGATTTGGCCTCCCTGACCTTGATTAAGTCATGCCACTCACTGCTGGTTGGGTGTGTTCTCTCCCCTAGTGCTCTTTGCCAGAGCCTGGCCTTTGCTGATGACTTGGAGATGAAAACAGGTCTATTGAGGTCTATTATGTTCCCATTAACCTAAAAAGCCAAAAGCACTTACTGTCATTGTAAGAGTCTATGTATTGGCCTAAGCAGCATTAAGGTTGATCACCTCTGCCCTCGTACAACATATGTCATTAGGGATTGAGAGAGCAACTTTAAAATGAGAATATTTCATCAGTATCTTGCAAGTTTAGTGTGGCCTGCAAGCCTTTGAAATATGCCCTTGCATATATGAATAGTAATACTCCAGAAAGGTAAACTTAGACTTATCAATTATTTTCTTTAAAAAAAAACTAAAAAAGGGGGGGGGTAGAGAAAACTATTTCATCCACAAATGCAAGATCTGGACTAATGAGTGAATGCCATGTCTCAAACATGAGATCCATCCTATCTTTATGAGAAGAATATAAGTAGAGTTTTGCTGGATTGGACCAGGTGCTTTTTGGAGCATGATGGTGACACTCATGCACACACACACACACACACACACACACACCAGTTTGCTCCACATATCTGGTTTGAGGAGGTATACTTTCTCTGAATATGGAAAATTTCATTCATCCATTTAATTCATTCAGATTTCTTCGCTGAAAGCCACCTAAAAGATGTCTTGTAAATGTTTGCCAGGCTACTGCTTTGCCGCAACCCAGATGCTGGGGAGGAAAGCGTGCCACAAATTATATATTTGGCATTTTAATAAGATTGTCAAGCTCATCAATTGTCAGGGAGAAAAGTGGATAATCATCAAGAAGAAAGTTCAAGGTGATGTCTACGTTAGCTGCAGAATGCTAACAGCTGCAAACAGCTATGAATACCAGAAACCCTCCTCTCCCCATCCACTGATCGACCCAAAATCTGTATTTCTTACAGCCTATCTGTTCCGATTGGCTTCCTGCTGCTGGTTCTTATATCCTAAATATTTTTAGCATGGCAGTCAATGACACAAAAGGATACTAATTTTCTGCCTTTGGATGTGCTTCCGATAAATATGAAAATCAGCCCTCGGTACTATGACGTGGCATCCCTTTCTCAAAGAACAATCACTGTGAGTTAAGGGCATGACTACACTGCAAAAAATAAGCCAGTTTAAATTAGACTTTTGTTCCTTGAGTTCAGAATTAATTCATATTCAGGCCCTTTTCACACTAGAGCTCTTTATTACTGCTGATGTCTTGCTCTTCCATAATCGGTGTTGTCAGATTGCCTCCATTTTGCCTCCATGTATTTCACTATGTCTCCCACTTTTATCTATATGGCTGCTAAGTTGGCAATGCCTGGCAGCCTAAAAGAAGGATATTGCACTCACTGGAATAACCTGAACCCTCAACTGAAATAGTTACAGGTAGGTAGCCGTGCTGGTCTGCCGTAGTCGAAACAAAATAAAAAAAATCCTCCCAGTAGCATCGTAGAGACCAACTAAGTTTGTTATTGGTTTGAGCTTTCGTGTGCATGCACAAATCTACTTTGAAATCACACCCTTTCCCAAACCATAGGACTACAAACAAAAATCAGAGTTTAACCTAAACTTCAAAGAGAGATTTCACCATGGACATTAAGTTTTGGCTCACTATAAAAAGTTTGTCCTGTGTTTCTCTGGATCATGGCCAGTGCAAAAATACAGGATCTACAATAATAGCTCAAACATGAAGAAGTGTTCATGCACACGAAAGCTTATACCAATAACAAACTTAGTTGGTCTCTAAGGTGCTACTGGAAGGATTTTTTAAATTATTTTTTTGCCTCAGCTGAAATGTGGGGGAGCAAGTTCTAATCACCCTTGGATGTGCTAAAGCCAGTCAGGATAATACCCCCTGTCATTCATTATGAGACAATAAATACCTGAAAACCCTGAGTGCCTTTGTAACCTTTCACCTTGTACCAAAGAAACCTATCCAGTGCCTATTGACCTGCCCCCCCCATTGATCCCTGGGATCTCCACCCTTTTTGTTCACCTTTCAAGAGACACCCTGGCTAACTGTATCCTAATACCTGAACTCATTTTGTACCCTTGGATCAGTAGTGCTTTGTGAAGAGTTGTCTTTCAGGAATCCACATCACCCACATTCTCCCTCCTGGAAGTCCAGTGTTTGTGACTGCTTTTTCACCCCTGCGGGAGTCCTACATTACTGCTCCACACATGTTGTACCCTGATCTGGGAATGCTGTCAATTGCCCCCCTGTTCCCCTGCTAAATTTCAACCTGTGCTAGTTTAGGAACCAGCTCTACCAGACTGATACCAGCCCATGCAGCAAGAATAGAACCAGAGGCCAGGGAGGGAATAGGTTTTCCGCCTACCATCAAATTAAACACCCCAACCATCCTTTGTTGCTTAAAATCCAATTCCTCGGGAGAATTCAGGTTCAGAAGTGTGTAGAAAATGTACGCCTTTGGTAAGTATCGCAGCAACATCTGGCGGTGCAATTGGAAGTGCTTTTCACATGGCCATAACACCTCTCTCCATAGCAAAGGAAAAAAGTGAGTGGGATATTACTGGTAGGATGTCAACTCAGAGTTAAATCCCTTTCAGTTCAATATAATATACACCCTAGAACAGGGTAGAATGATTTTTCATGCCAAGTGGGCTGCAAGAGTACTTTGACATGGGACCTCTCAAGGGCTGGTCACTGCCTTGTCACATGGGTTAGGAGGAGCAAGCCCAAAATTTGCCACAAACACCCCAGCCCTCGCATGCCCTTACCAAAGTCAGATAAACAAGGTGCTGGGCTTTGGAAAGGAGGCACAAGCATCTTGCAGAGTCCTAGAGCCTCACACCTCCTTCCCAAAGCAGAGAAAGTACCAACTAGGCTTTGGGAAGACTGCAGGAAGACTGTGATGGCCTGGGATTAGGACTTGGAGGCTGAACCTGAGGAATCCCAGCCTGCACAGGAGTCCCCGCCTCCAGAACCAGCTGAGCCTGGGGCTTGAGCCTGAAGGGTCCTCACCTGTGCTGGATCCTCAGGTGCAGGCACCAGCTGAGTCTGCTCTGGCTCCTGAGGTGATAGAGGACCCATTCCCTGCAGGTGCTCCACTCTCAGCCCCGTCAGGGGAAGCTGAGGTTGCCTTGGGGCAGATAAAGGCCAGCCAGCCCCAGTCCCAGGTTGCAGGAGCAACATTGTTGGTAGCCTGTTCCTGCCTGCACCCTGTCCTGCTCTTCTGCCAGAGTTCCTGACCTCAACCGACTCCCTGCCTTGGACCCAGCTTCAGCTTTGTCGGACAGCCTCCATACCACACCCTTGACCTCGGACTGGACTCGGACCTCGCTGCACGGTTAACCCTCGGGGCCAGCACAAAGACTCTAGGACCCTGTCAGAGCCTTCATGCCTTCTTCCCAAAGCCCAGAGTCTTGGTTACCCAGCTTTGGGAAGGCAATGTGAGGGCATCAAGTGTCACTGGGACATTGACAGCTGCATTGCAGCTCTTGGGCTATGCGTCGGACCACCCTGCCCTAGAAGGTTTCCTTCTGAAGGCTTCAGTCAAAGAAGGATGTGTAGCAGCATAGTGACATCACCTGAATGTTCCATAAGAACTGAATAGACAAGTTACTTCCATTCCAGAGAAAACAGCTAGTATGGAAGCAGTCTCAAATATACAAACACCGACGGTATGCTTCAATGTTAAAATATCCTGGCATCCATCTGTTTTGCGAGACAATGGAAGAGTTGTGCCTTTGGGGGCAAAGTCAAACCACCGGAGTTTCAGAGCCTGCTGTGGCTGTAGAGACAGATATGGGAAAGACATGTTTTGTTGCAGCTGAGGCACATGAAGGTGTCCAGTTTTGCTGCTATAGGTGCACCTATAGTGTTTCTCCCAGGGGTTATTTCACCTCTGGTCACTGCCGCGGATATAGGTAACCAGGTTACAAGCCATTCTTCACACCATTTCCATACAAATACTTACCTGAAGGTCCCCGAACCATGTCATAAACAATGTGTCCTAACAACAAGGCACAAAATCGCAAGCCCTCAAAAAACATTTCACAATAAAAAAAGTTGTTTATTGATTTCAGGCGAGGGAAATTTAAATGGGATTAAATGCTCTGTTAAGTGTTTTTCCCCTTCGAGCTACATGTATAAATAATTAGTGTGAGTACACAGAAAAAAGAGCACCAACTCTATTATCCAATAAAAATGCACAACACAATAGTGTTTTGTTCTTGCAATTAACAGCTGCGGCTTCTTGTGACCTAATTCAGGCAGTAACTATTTTGATCTTTTTATATGTCTCATCCAAATGCCAAGTGCCATTTCCCACATTCAAGCACTGTAATTGGATAATTGCAGCCTGAATAGGATTAAAAACTAGAATGGGAGGTGTGATATCTAAGAATATAATTATTAAAAATGTCTGAATAAGAACACCTTTTGCTAACATTACTTTGCATCTTGCATACCTTGATACTCAAATTTACCTTTCCTCTCTAGGAAAGCAGTAAAAATCATTTCAATCTGTGAAGGAATTTCTAGTGCATTTGGTGTTCATAAGTCTACACTCCTTGGAGTCTTTACTGGAGATGGTAAAGCAGTCATCAAAAATATTGTGAACTTTGAGCAAAAGGTCAAAGAGAGGAGAAGGTGGAGTGGCAGAAGAACACATTTCCCCCCTAATTTCTTAATGCTCTCAGATCCCTCTATGCGCTTAGGAAGGAGTGGATGTAGGTGGGGAAGAGAAGAATAAAGCAGGCCACAAAGTGAGGGAATAGCAGGCCTTAACATCGTTTACAGGAAGCATGCCATAAGATAAAAGTGAGGGTCGAATTTTTGATAGTCTGCATGCTGTCTGTCCTGCCCCATATCCACCACACGCAGTGAGCGGCTCTTATGTGTACGTAATGAGATCTTTATTCAGGCAAGTAACAGTATAGGCTTGGCAGCAAAAATAGAGTTCAGGAGTCACGGTGCAGGAATCAGGCAAAATGTTCAGAACTTGATGGAAGTAACAAGGGTGCCCCTACACTTTCCACACCTTGCCCAGCCAAGCTTCTAAAGACTAGATGTGACATGTTAATTTGCAAGAACTTGCTCACTTTGTGAGAATGTTGAAATTGCAAACTCATGCTCCTCCAGGGTGTGTGGGTTTGCTTCCCTTTGCAGCGGCAGCACCTGCTTCCAGGTGACAATACTGCACCCTCCTGTTAAGGTGCCACCTTCTGAGTAGCTTCTCTTCAGCTGTTCACAGCCCTCTGTTCAGAGCCAGCATGGTGTAGTGGTTAAGAGCGGTAGTCTCGTAATCTGGGGAACCGGGTTCACTTCCCCACTCCTCCATGTGCTGCTGCTGGGTGACCTTGGGCTAGTCACACTTCTCTGATTTCTCTCAGCCTCACTCACATCACAGAGTGTTTGTTGTGGGGGGAGGAAGGGAAAGGAGAATATTAGCTGCTTCGGGACTCCTTAGGGTAGTGATAAAGCGGGATATCAAATCCAAACTACTTATCCTCCTCCTCCTCCTCCTCCTCCTCCTCCTCCTCTACCCTGTCAAGATGCTCTGCTGGAAGCAGGGGTGCCGACTTGGGCCCCAGATTGTGGGTGCCCAGTGGTGCATGCAACATCATGACATCACATTATATCACACACACTGCAGCAGCATCTGGGAGCCCCGAAATTCATGTCATAGGCCCTGTGAGACCTTGGAAGCGACTTCCAGTGCTTCACAAGGACCTGGAAGTACGTTGGAGGACTTGCAAGATCTCAGACATGACTTCCGGTGCTTTGCGAGGCCTTGGACGCAACTTCTGCTGCCTCACGAGGATCTGGAAGTCACGTCGGAGGCCCCACGAAGCCTCAGACACCATCTCCGAGGCCCCGTGAGGCCTCGGATGCGACCTCCAGTGCTTTGTGAGGCCCCAGAAGTTGCAATGGAGGCCCTGCAGTTGGGGTGCCGAGCACTCACAATAGTTTTTTTTTGTGTGTGTGCCTGGTCCCCTAGGACCCCCTGTAATTGGTGCAAGTGGCTGAAGGGTTGTCTGCAGGGCCAGCAAAACCAGGAGCTGAGTGCAACGCCACGCTGTGCAACCAGGCTCCGTGCTTGACCTCCTTCCAATGCATGAGCGATGATGTCACACACCCCTATGTCGGTCGCAAGTCAGCACCTCTGGGCGGGGCGCTGACTGACTCGAGCAACAGAAGCTTTAACTTTGCTGTTTTAAATGTGCATTCTGTAGTTGACCTCCTTTGTCATGTTTTATTTTGAAAGCTTTACGGTAATATTTTAGTTTCCTGTTAATTATGATGTTTCAAATGCATACTTTATATTCGAATTTCATCATAGATGTTTTATTTTGGATTGTTTTAATTGTAAACCGTTTGAGATTTCCCCCCTTAAAATTAAAAAGTGGTATTGAAACAACAACAACAAGAAGAAGAACAATGGTATTGGCTCAGTATCCAGTCAGACAGAATTTGAAGCCCAGCTAAGCCAGAGAAATATACCTAAAGGAGCATCTCCAACCCCATTGTTCAGCCCAGACACTGAGGTCCAGCTCTGAGGGCCTTCTGGCAGTTCCCTCACTGCGAGAAGCGAAGTTACAGGGAACCAAGCAGAGGGCCTTCTCAGTAGTGGCGCCCACCCTGTGGAACGCCTTCCCACGAGATGTTAAAGAAATAAGCAACTATATGACTTTTAGAAGACATCTAAAGGCAGTCCTGTTTAGGGAAGTTTTTAATATCTGAAGGACTATTGTATTTTAATATTTAGTTGTAAGTTGCCCAGAGTGGCTGAGGAAGCCCGGCCAGATTGGTGGGGTATAAATGATGATGATGATGATGATGATGATGATGATGATGATAATAATAATAATAATAATAATAATAATAATAATAATAATAAAATTATTTGGGGAAAGTGCAAATGAGTAGAGGAATCTTTCTCTTCTTTCCTGCCAAACAGCTTTTGTGTATTCAAACAAACTGCAGGTGTGGCTGCTTACTTTGCAGATTCTAAATCTTTAGGAAGAGATGAGGAATTCTAGAAAGCTTTTTTTGGTTACACCTCCCCAGCTCCCAACTCTTGTGGTCCTGCACTGAGTTTCCCCGCAGCTGTTCTTGTCATGTTGAAAAGCCACAGAATATCCCATCATGGGTCAGCAGCTGCTTTGGCGAGCTGTGTCATCAGTAATAGCTATCTCCCAGATAAAAAAGGTAAAAGGAGAACAGCTTAATTGTCACAACCGCAAGTTAGCAGCTCACGGAAAAACAAGATGCCTGCTATGTTTAGCATTTAATCTTGATACGAGCTTTCTGTTGGCAACTCCCACCAACTCCTAGGTATCCAGTATATTTCCTATTACTAAAAGCCTGATCCCATCAGAGCCACTCGCTCAGAATGAGTTGACTGTCATCACAGATAAAGCTCAGGGGGAAATTGAGAAGAGGACTCCCTGAGATCCAAGGCTATTGCTTTAAATGTTCTTTTAAATTGTACTATCCCTGCCTTGCAGAGTGCAATGATATGTATAGCATCTTGCCCAGACAGAGCCTTGAAATCCCACGTGACAATATGAGGGCAAGGTTTGGGCTGGAACTCAGTTCTAAAAATGAGCCCGGGTTTCCATATGAAATATTAATTTACTGTGCACAAGCTCCAAATCATATATTAATGAATGTGATTTATGCCACCCAAGCAGATGTAGAGATGACAATAAAAATAGAAGCACGATGCACTGGAAGAAATTGGCAGCTGTTCCAGAGGCTTGTTGAAGTAAGCTAGTCATCTTACTATTTTCATACATACCAGTGATCAGGAAAATTCAAAAATTATATATAGTAACAGAGAGATGATGTAACTCTCAGCTACTATTACCCTAGTTTTAACTCCCTTTCTGCCTTAGATACTGCATTAGCATATATGAGCCCAGAATATATGCAACCCAAAACATATAACATATACAAAAATGAAAATTTTAAATACCATATTGGAGACATGGTAAATTCAAAAGTTTATGGAAGCACTGACCTTTTGAATTAATTATGTACTTATACGTTGCAGGTCACTAAACAGGCTGTCTAGTATACTGACAGCTTGGCAGATATATCAGAAGCCACAGACGCTGTGGGTGCTTACAAATAATATATATAAATGTGAGTTATTATTAGGCAGGTATTGAGCATAATAAAATCTTACTTATTTTGCTGTCTTATTTAGAGCAGGAAGTGTTCAACTTCTCTGCTTGCGAAGAAGAATATAGCAAATTGCAGTACACTGGTTACAAAAAACCCTACCAGTTTACATTATACTATGAAATGGATTTCATAAATTACGAGATTGTGCACTGGGAGTCACACACACACACACACACACACACACACACACACACACTACTTCCTAGCTGGCTAACTACACAAATATAATGGAAATGGGAAGCTATGGTGGAAGTTTTGAGGAGCACTTGTTTTCTGCATTTGTAAATATTTCCCCTAAAACCACAAAAGGCCAATATCATTTGCAAGGCTGGTGAAGTCAAACCAATTTCAGATGTAAGTAAACTGGAAAAAAAGACATTGCTGAATGGTGTAACTATTGCTGTCTCCTTGCAGCCACTACCACCACAGCCTCCAAGGGTTCCCTGAATAATATTTTTTATCAAAGAAAACCAGTAAGCGCTCAATATTTATTTACTAACATTTTCCTTATATTTACAATATCCCCCTTGAAAAACATCCCCAAAACAGTGTGCATTGGTACACATCTGTAATGTGTACTCTTCATCATGATCAGTGATGTCACGGGCACTAGCCAATCAGGTTTAATCAGTGGGGGGGGGGAATTCTTGCTTGAGAACTAATAAGACCTGGATATCCAGTCAGCTTGAGGGAAATGTCTCTGTATCCCCAGTAACCAAAGAGGCTGTGGGGGGTTGCCTTATTCAGTGAAGCCCTGTCACTTTTGTACCCTGCATTGTCCTGATTTCCCTATTTGTACAAATTGTCTCATCACTCTTACTTTGTCAATTCCCCTAGCTGGATGTGCTTTTCTGCTCTAGCAGCAGATATTATGCTTGCCAAAGTGTCAGTTTTGCTGAGAAAGGGGCAACGTTTTGCCTGACTCCTGAACTAAGTTGCTGCTCCGTATTAGAGTCAATTCCATATAAGACAACTTGTTTACATGTAGATAAGATTTGACAGGTCTCATGTGTCCCAATGAGACCCGAGGCATGAAGGTTACTGTAAAAAAATAAATACATAAAATATAAAAAAATCAATCTGTATATTTCAGAAGAGATACTGCAAATGTGCTTGCTTTTTCAGAGCTTCTGTAAAGCTCCACACCTCGCAACCCCTTTCTCAACACTTGACCTGGGATTCTCTCCTTAAACAAACCAACAACATTGCAGCCATTTTAAGCTGCTCCTAAGTGGACAATACTTACTTTTTAAAAATACCGCCTGTGTTTTCTCTGGCTTAAACTGAGATTTCAAGCAGGCAAACAGGGCAGGGGTGCCAACTTGAATAAAATATTTTGGAGGCCCAGGTTGTCAGGAGCTCAGCCTACACTTGAGTAGGACCCTGGTAGAGACACATGCCTGACTAGCATGTTCTCTCCCTCCTGGTCAATCGTTTGGGAGCTTCAAAAGCTTTCTTCAGCCTGAACATCACAGCGTCCGATACCAACCGACACCGGCACACTTAGGGATCCACAGAATCTTTGAAGTTTGCATAACAGACCTCAGCAACTCAGCATTTTGGCGAATCTACTTTATTTGCATATCAATACACACAGAGCATTGCAACATGGCTCCCTTTCTCTCTAGCATCAGACAGCAAAGAGAGAAAGAACAAAGGACAATAGTCCCACTTCACGGAACACAGGAGCACAAACATCCTGTCTCTGTCACTTCCCACTCTGTGGAGTCAAAACATATACCATCATGTGATAGACAGCAATCCCATGACTGCAATCACAGAGCAGGAATTCTAACACAGGTAAGCCCTGCCCTGCATAATTGATCACATGATGCAGTGCACACAAACATCATTTGAATGGGAATGCCCATCAACTTTGCTGGGGCTCGGCCCCCTCAAATATTTTATTGTGGGGACTGAAACCCCCACAACCCCTAGGAGTCAGTTCCTATGAAACAGGGAACCGATGTATAGTGGATATTTAACTAGTGGGGCTGTGCAAAGCAGCCCCAGTCCCAAACATAATTGAACAGAAATGGAGATTGAGAGAAGATTGTTGAGATTAAGGAGATGGGGGTGGAGGCAGAATTTATCTGAGATTCCAGTGAAGGGGAATGCATTGCTTGCTAATTGTTTTACAAAACTTCCAAAAGGCTAGAACTTGTATTTTCATCTTTATTTCTTTTTTAAACTTTTAAGTAATATGTTCTCAGGGACTTTATTAACTCCATTTCCCAAGTGTGCAGTAGCCCTGTTGCTGTCCAGCCAGAGCTTCATTTTAAAAGTTTTTTTTTAAGAAGAAGAAGAAGACTGCTTTAGTAATGTATCAAAAAGCAAATAGTCATGTATCAAAAGGCAAATAAGCAAATAATTAGGACAGTAAGTACACAGAAAAAAGGATGTTATATATGTTTGAAGTTACACAATTAATTATACAAGACTCCCCACAATAATATAATATAATTTATATTATCCATATAAAGTGATGAAGTAGCAAAATACTAGGCTTTCCTTTGTACAAAGCTAGTATGTAAAACTTGTTTTGTCATGCAAACTTTTATTCTCTTCTTCCCTCATAAATATTTTAAAATATTAATAAAAAGAAGAAAATTAAGACACTGTTCCTCAGATAAGGTCATGTTACAGTACAATCACTTCACCAAATACAACCACCCTCACCCACCCTCCCCAAAACAAGCTGGAAAAAGGCAAAAAGTTTTTAAGAAAAATTGCTTTGAGACATTGTTGACCCACCTGATATCTCATTCTTGTGTGTGTGTGCAAGGTTTTATTATTTTTAAAAAAAAATTGGTGGAAGCTGCCCAGAGTGGCTAGGGAAACCCAGCGAGATGGGTGGGGTATTAATCATAAATTTTTTATAATACCATTTTAATTATATAAGTAATGGCACTCACCCCATCGCGTTGGGAAATGAAATGACTTTGTGCACACACACACATTTCCCTGAAGAATATGTCTGCCCATGTGGCCACCTGGATCTTCTTCAGCATCCAAGGACCACCTTAGAGCACTAGGGGGGTAATTGAAAAGAAGGAGAAGGAGTCAGCAGGAGATGGAGATGCTGGGATCTTATCAGGTGTGCCAACCCTAGGGGGCGGAGGTGTTGCCAGCCCCCTCAATATTCCTTAGCAGGGGACTCCTCCTGAGAGTGAGAGTAGGAGCCACTGTCAAGTAAGGGAGTTCCTCTCTCCCTCCTGTTAGCTCACCGATAAGAATATACAAGCATCTGGTAGATTTATAGTCTTTTTATTACAGTACAGTGGTACCTCAGGTTAAGTACTTAATTTGTTCCGGTGGTCCGTTCTTAACCTGAAACTGTTCTTAACCTGAAGCACCACTTTAGCTAATGGGGCCTCCTGCTGTTGCCGCGCCATCGGAGCACAATTTCTGTTCTCATCCTGAAGCAAAGTTCTTAACCTGAAGCACTGTTTCAGGGTTAGCGGAGTCTGTAACCTGAAGCATATGTAACCTGAAGCGTATGTAACCCGAGGTATCACTGTATCATGTTGTGAATATAGATCAACATCTCTCTACAAGGATCAGAGTTGCTCACTCTGACTCCCCCCCACACACACTTCCACAGCAAGAAGTGCGTCAATGGGAAGTCCCTCCCCTCTTGCCTCTCCTTTGTTCTCCAACACGCTCATACCTCCTAGTTCAGGGGGAGGGGGGAGTTCTCCCCCCACTCTCGATTGATGTATCGCCCGGCTGCCTCCCTCCTTCCTGTTGCTTGTCTACTATCTCAAAGCTGGGCAGTTCCTGTCTCAACTGCGCAGTCTCATAATCTGCCTGTCCCTCTGCTTTGTGAGACTCTGGAAATGGGGGGGGGATGACTAATACTCTCCCTCCTCTTCTATTAGAAGCTGATCTTCCGATCCAGACCAGCCCCTGACAGCCACAGCCATTGGAGCTGCACGGCGCTGGGCAAGGCTTCCTCCCAACGGTGCTTGTGTGTTGCGTGATGTCCCATGTACAGTGCGCCACTGCCCCCCTCCCCATCTGCAGCCCAAGGTGGTGCCTCTGGGTGTTACAACGGCCCATCTTAAATACCTTGAAGAAGCACCATTGCAGATTAGCACAGTATACAGAAAGAGGAACTGAGGGTCCTTTTCTCTGGTATTTGGGATAATGTTTCATGGATCCGCCCCAGAAAATAAGGTTGGTGACAGACCAAAGAATGAGTAAAAGTAGGACTAATGGGGGATTTGGTTTGGTTCTCAGTTTTGTGGCAACTCTTAGGCACTCTACCTGGTGTAAACTTGCACTCCGTCACCTCCCGGTCTCAAATCAATTTTCAAATCAAGTTGATAGATTATTAGGAAATGTTCACCTGAGAGTTTGGTAAATCTTTTGTCCTTTGTCAGAGTATTAATGGGTAGGGGCTTCTCGATTAAATACTTTTTATTCTCCACAGTCCAGAAAGGAATAGAACTTCATAACTGTCATTGCTTTGTTCAAGATGGATATATGTATGGTTATATCTATTCTGTATAAATGTATACAGGGCTGAGGAGGATATACAGAAGTAGTATACAACCACTGCCCTACCATGTTTAAGCTTTGGGATGTGATATGTTATTAGTTCAGAGAAGATTTCTTGGATGAAATGCTTCTCTCATTAATATACAACAAAGGTAGAAAGTACTTCTTCACTGATTTTTAATCAGTTTATGACATGGACTGCAAGACTCTTTGAAAAGGAGATTCTGCTTGACTAATAATACATTAGCAGTAATCTGGTGATCTGGCCATGCATTAAGGATACAATTTATTCTTTTACTGATCAGTTCTATTTTTCCCTGGTAAAATGAATTACCCAGCTTTTCATCAAAGTGTCCAAGAAATGGCTTTTGTGGTTGAAGTTGACAGACGTTATTAGGCACGGTATACCCTAAATGTGAAAATTATAACATTTCATATTTGAATCAGAATGGAAAGGAACTAGTTTAAATTGAATACTTCTGATACCCACCCCCAAACCTGTTTACTGCCAGCCTAGATTATTTTAACACAGTACGCAATGCATCTTTTCTTTCAGCTGAGAAAAGGAGATGGGAAATATTTAAGTTCTCTAAAATAATAATGGTTTTTGGCAAAGCAGGGGAAATATGAGTTGTGAATGATCTTGAGGTGCTTGGTTTGTGCTTCTTTCTTACATCTGACTTTGGGGTTAGGAAATCTCACCACATCTGAAGCCCGAAGAGAAGATTTACAAGCAAGCTTCTGCTTCAGACTATACTCTTAGGGTCAAAGTACACATATGCTTAATTCATAGCATGCTTCTCTGCCTCTCGTTTGCCTTGGTGAGGAGGGGATTTTTATTCAGATGCATAGCTTGTGGGGAAAGGAGGGTTTATCCTCTGAAAGCATTGCCCTGCTGGAGAGCTAAAAAGTTCACATTGGCATGAATGTAGGGATGGATGAATCTGTTGATTTTGGTATCTCTCAGTTTCTCATTTTTCAAATCACTGCAGATTCAATTTCACCAAATTTCTACACCAGATGGTGATTTTCTAATTATTAAAAAAAGGTCCTCATGAAAGAATGTAGATGTTTTAGCATGCATTTTCCTTAATATGCACATTTTGGTATGTGATTCTGCTTAATATGCAGATTTTCTTTTTGCAATACAGCACATCTTGCATGTTGCTTTAACTAGTGTATAATTTTTTTACGTGCCTCTTCCCCTCATATGCCGACTTTTGAACACACGTTTAGATTAGAGAACTACAGCACAAAATCTGGAAAAATGCAAATTTCAAAGGATAGCTGTGTTTCGGTTTGTCTCTTATATTGGGGAGTTCACATAAAACATCTCAACCTTCATTTCTCACCAATTCCTATGGTAATGGGATTTCTTTTTTTTCTTTTTTTTGCCACATTGCCATGGTTGTTATTAATTTGATAAAAACAAGAAACACAGCTGCATTAAGCATGGCATGTACTATGTTCATTTTACAGAATTGCAAAAACCGAAGTCGAGAAGTGCCTTTTTTATGCCTGCACTCCCTGGGCTTCAGAACTCCCTGGTTAGGGTATTCAGAGCAAGTAATGTTTTCTGGATGTATTATTAACTTCAGTGTTGGGGGCCAAGTATAGCTAGCTAATAGTTATAGCAATTTATTGAAAGTCGTCAATGTGGCTGACCATTTTTTTGTTATGCAGTGAAGAATCATTTATGTGCTTGTACAAGAAATAAAAGAAAATAATAATTGAAAATTCATTTTTTTAGAAGCCACTAAAGGTACACTTTATCCCTTATTCACAATTAATAACAGACTTGCAATGTTTGTGCATTATCATGCTACCCTGTTTTCTTAAGAGCCGTAAATTCTCCATATTTGATGGTTTAGATCAGTTGGGTTGCATAAAAAATTCCTTTCCTGCATAAATATCTCATATTGAAATAGTGATTGAAAATTCTTATTCATTCTCTCATGCTGACACTATCCATATGACTAAACAGAGTCAGGAAATTATTTCGCTTTGTGAGCATAGCCCAGTAAATAATGCCACGGAGCAGATCAGTTTTAACATCATTGCTGATGGTATGCGACATTTAGTATTATTCATGTCTAGTGGACATTCTTTCTATTATTTAGGAAAATGTGTTTTTCATTTACATATTGCTAGTAAAATGGATATGATGATAACATACCTCATGAAAATGTTATTAGCGTTTATCTTTAAATATTACAAAATGTATTTCTACACTGCTATCACTGTGTTGTAATGATAATACCTGTTGATAGCTTGAATTATAACCTTAGGAGGCATCGCAGCCATGATCCCATGCCGTAGAATCATCTGATGGCTATCACTACTATTTCAACTTATGAGACTATAGATATTTTTTATGCCATACATAGCTGTGGAACTAAAAAAATATAGTTGGAAGAAGAGTCATTCCAAAGGATAGCTTGCATTTTGAAAAGGGGGGGGGGACACCCGTAGGAATAAACATATAACATAGTACCTATGTAATAAGGCATGATATTGATCTTCCATATATTAAGAATTCTTTATACTACAGTGACTGTACATGCTCAATCAGGGTAGTCAGTTAATCCACTGCTATATGAGATGAACTGGGACGCAGGTGGCGCTGTGGTCTAAACCACTGAGCCTCTTGGGCTTGCCAGTTGGAAGGTTGGCAGTTCAAATCCCCATGACAGAGTGAGCTCCCGTTGCTCTGTCTCAGCTCCTGCCAACCTAGCAGTTCGCAAACATGCCAGTGCAAGTAGATAAATAGGTACCGCTGTGGCGGGAAGGTAAACAGTGTTTCAGTGCGCTCTGTTTCAGTCACGGCGTTCTGTTGCACCAGAAGCGGTTTAGTCATGCTGGCCACATGACCCAGAAGACACTCTGTGGACAAACACCGGCTCCCTCGGCATGAAAGCAAGATGAGCGCCGCAACTTAACTGTCCAGGGGTCCTTTACCCTTTACCTTTTACCTATATGAGATGAGGAAATAACTGGAGTGATCACAATGGGATCACTACAGAAAGAAGTTGGTTGATTCCCAAATGGAAACAATCAAAGTAAAGTAGGTACTTTCCAACAAGAAAAAGTTTAAACATTAAAAAGACTCTCCAAAGGAGTGAGGCAGTATCACTTACTGAGTAGGTTGAGGGTTTAATCCAGAATAGGGGTGGGGGGATGAGTTGAATGAATGCACCTAAGGGGAGCATCATCACCACTGCAGGTCCTATCTTCTCCTTTTTTCATTATCATATGTAAATTTCTAGGAAAGTATTGTTTAGAATGGAAACCTGAGTTTTGCAGGTGAATGGGGCAGAGGGGGTGCTGCCAGAGAAAAGTGGTAGGTGAGGATTCATTTGACAAGGTACCAATGTACCATGGATTGCCTAAAGATTTACCTGTGAGCTTAGTAGGACTGGCATGCTTAACCTTTTTTGTATTTTGCGCCCTTAAAATTTGGCATAAGATATTTGCTGTCACATAATAATGAAACAGAACTTTTATTCAAGTTATGCTTAGCAATTTATAAGAATATCATATGTTATTGAAATAGCTAGAATAAAATTACAAGGGCCATCAATCTTTTTGTTTCAAGACATGAGGTAATCACAGGCAGAGGGCAAAGATGAAATGTCTCCTGTCTTAGGAAATAGCATAATTAACTGCTTTAAGGGGAGTATGTAGCTATTCATTTCTGTGAAGCGACTGCAATTGGCTATTCTCAAAAACATGACACAGTTCCATTATATATATATATATATATATATATATATATATATATATATATATATATACACACACACACACACACACACACACACACACACACACACACTCATTTCTAGGTTAATGTGTGTGCATGTGCAATTTTTATTCTTTCACTGAATGAAAAGAAGGGCCTTCTTACTTTTCTTGACATAGGACAGCTGTTATCAATATTCTGTGCATGCACTGTAGCCTTTTAGACTATGGAAAATGTGGCAAATATGGAATATCTATTACACCAAATATCTAGTTTTATGTTGAATACAAACAGTGACCTATTTAAAATGACCTATTCAGTTATATGATTATGCAGTGCTGTGAATATCTATGAAATGTAATATGAGAGAAAATAAGATAATTAAGCTCAGTATTATAATGGACCTGTTTACACAGAAGCATTACAAAGTAATGAGCTGAAATGTAGCATAAGGAATAATGAAATCTTGTCTTTTCCTGATGGCAAATTCTCAGAACCCCTGTACATTTCTTTGAGATAAAGCCTTTGATCCATGATAGTGGCCTTTGGAGAGTTCGGTTTTGTATCTCTAACCTAACTTTCATCATGGTGTAAGTGAGGTCTGTAATATTCTGCCTGCATCAAAGCTAAAAAAATAAAAAAAGTTCATATACGATACCAATTACTGTAAACATTATTCAAATAACCCACCAATTCAGAACGCTAATAGTTTTCATGGCTTTCATAGACCAATTAGGAAGCGAAGCATAATTTACCTTATTAGCACTACAGTCGGCACAGATCTTCACTTTAATTGCCCATCAAAACGAACACGGACTAGACTGGAAAAGAACCATTAAAAATCCTATTCACATCAAAGAGGATAACATTTGTTTGGATCAAGGTGTGCCAGCAATCCAGCACAATATGATCAATGTACAATAGCTCTTTCTTCCTCTCTCCCACCCTTTAATATTCCTTGCTACCAAGTAAGGGAACCACAGTAGTCATCCAGAGAAATAGGCACTGCCTTTTCTAGCAGAGGATCATTTAAAATACAGAGAAATTTGTGTTGTATCCTTCAGAGAAAGGGGTGGGAGAAAAAGAGAAGACAACTTTCATACAAACTGTTCATTGCAAGTCACATTATCCAAATTAAATAGTCCTGGGTCTCATTCCCCCCCCCCCATAGCCTCTCCTGAAAACCATCTGCATCATTATTTTTTAAAAAATATGGCATTTCACACTTGTTCAAGTCCAGTGAGACTGCAGAACTATGCGGCCAATGATGCAAAAGGTGGCTCTGCTTTAAAGTGGGGAGTGGCTGCTTATCCAGTCTGGGGGTGCGCAGTGGCTGAGGCCCATCGTGGCTGGTCCGGACCCCTGGGAGCAACACTGGGCTGGGCAGCGAGCAGTTGAGAAATCCCCATGCCGGCCACAGAGGAGGGCAGGAGTCCCCACCAGTCCCTATTTTCTCAGATTTAAGCCATAAAGTGTCACCTTCTCAAGCTGGTTTTAAGTGCCATTTCCTTCCTCTAGTGTCCCTAGGGAAGTATGGGTGCCTCTTGAGCTTTGCCAATAGCTGCTGGAGGTCTCGTTCCCCACAGCCCCCATTTCTTGTGCCAAGGTGCTCAGGGAGCAGAAGACAGAATTAAGTTAGTCCCTACTTTGAATTTCGCCCAATCAGGCCGGTTCCTGAGGGCAGGGCTTGGGAGTGGAGCAGGGTGGACAAGGCTTCACTTCAGTCTGCCCCCTGGGCTTAAAAAGGCTGGCTGCCCTTGACCTCGGGACTGCGGTTGAGTGGGGAACATTTTTCAGTCTTAGGTCTGCATATCCTTCTGGGGAGCATCCTGAGGCCCACATGCTATTGATGGGAAGAGCCAGAGCGGAAAGTGTGTGGAGTGACAAATGTGATGTTTACATTTTTTCAGTTGCCAAGACATCCCTTGCCATCTAGGCAAGCAAGAAGCATTATCAGACACATTCCTGCCAAGTGAAACCGCTTGGGATACAAAGCAGGACCAATGAAGGGTGTGGGCCTAGGGCCGGTGGAGAACTCTGAGGGCTATCTGAAGAAGCTTGGAGGGCTGCATTCCACCATTGCTCTGAAGCAGGATGAGGGACCCTCCAAAAGCTGGACTCTCATCCCTGACAATTGACCATGCTGGGTGGGGCTGATGGGTCCAACAACATCTGGAGGGCCACCTCTGATCTAAGGACAACACTGCCTTATTTGCAAATGTTCACTATCCAAAGGAGCCTTTCTCCCACTCCCCACTTAGAAGAAGCATACCAGGAGGTTTTCCAATATGGCAGAAACATCTGTTCTGTCGTATTCATTAAATTTTGAGACTGAAGACAGCGTCTTTACTCTTACTAGTAGTCCTAGTTCCCTTACACTAGTCCTGACATTGTAATAATAGTAGTCCTGTGTGTGTGTAAGTCACATGGAGGTTGCACCACATGATTGCTAGAGTGTGGCTATGCTCCTAAGCTCTGCTCCATAGGATCCAAAAATTTTTGAGGGTGTCTGCTCCCCAAAATTGATGGGTACTGCCATTCAAATGGTGTGTGTGCCATATTATGTGATTGATTATGCGGGGTGGGGATTACCTCCCCTCCCCCACATTTTATTGAAGTTGGCACCCCTGCCCATTAACATGGTCATCAACAGGGGGGAAATCGGCGCATTAGCATCTGCTCATGCATTGGTTCCCTTGCAGTCAGGACACGAGTCCAATTGGGTACTGCAATGAGCATGCTATGCTGTGGGTGCTCTCAAACCTGGAACCAGTTCAGGGTTTATATATTTAATTGGGTAACTACTACAACAAGAGGAATAGGGGCTAAGATGAGGAGATAATTTCATTTAATGAATATTTTTACAGCTTTCATGAAGGAAGAGGTGCAAAACCGAGTTAAAAGAATAAACTGAAACAATTGTACAAGAGCATTTATACTTAAACTAGGGTTGGTGGATAAATTTCAGTTCACATTTAAAAGCAAACCTACCTAATTTAGACTTTTCAAAACAATACGCAAACTGTAACATGGCCATCCTTTGAAACTTGCATGTCTCCATATTTTGCAATGCAATTTTCCTGCCAAGTAACGGTTAAAAAATGCATAGATTTAATGTGCATAAATTGCATATATTTGCAAAAGTAACACAAAAATTCATCTCTGAGTAATATGCAAAAATAACATAAAAACTATATCAACATTTTGAGCTTCTGCTGAGGCACAACATCAAATAATTTTGAGAGAACTTTCAATAACTTAAGCAAAATTTGCAGGCAGATTCCATATTACTCTTCAGATATTCCAGTCTTCCTCTTCTACAATTTTAGTAACATATAACCTAGAATGCATTTCTTCCACATTCATGCTGTCCATTTAATATTTCCCAGAGCTATTAAACTAATGAGTTAGCTTACTAAAATGGATGATTAAAACGTCACAGACAATCTTCCTTAGCAAAACAACTATACAGTATAAAAAATTCCATATCAGCTTTGCTGTAGGAAATAATTAATCAAATATTGAGGGGGGCGGTTATTTAAAAATGCTCTTTCTTCACAATGATGTTGTCTCAGATTACCTGGTTCACAGGACACATGCTCAAATGCACATTCCTGGGGAAAGCAAGTATTCATTTCAGTATGCTATCTGATTTTATGAGTTGTTTAAATCTGAGAAGCCCTGGAAAACGGGCAGGACTTGTTCATAGATTAATATTGTTTGAAGGTTAATTTTAAAACTTATATCTTTGCAAAAATGCTTCCCAGAAGCTAGTGAAAGATATTCGCAGCATAATATTTTTGAGCAAAATTCAATTTTTATCTTTGCTTCACCTTAAGGTAAGAAAGTCACTATAATTACTATCCCATAACTTCATGTCTCCTGTCATAGTAAAGTCTATTGATCTTGTGTAACCAAGGGGCTCCTGAACCATGAGTTAGTTCAGTCAATAAAGAGATAAACTAACCTGATGACTTTTTCATATGCTACTGTGCTGCCATGTACCGTTAGATCAATTTGATATTGCACCAGCTGAAATCTAAGATGCATGAACAGCTGATAGTTATTCCTTGATATCTTTTTAAATATCATCTTATAATAAGGATGATCAGCAAGTGACTTGTCACAATTCTTTGCTGATTAGAAAATAAGATTTGAACTTATTTCACACTTTATTTGGGGTGAGAAGAGAGTGGATGTGTTGGAGATGTTCAGTTATCCCAGAGAGTTCAGATTCTTATTTCATCTTAGCAGATTCGTAGTATTGAGATACTGAGTAATGCTGGGGGTACCTCATCTTAACACAGCCATTTGAGCTTTTGGTAACCTTTCCTATTGAGATCAGCTCAAGCTAATTCTTCTCTCATTGGCAGAATACCTCACATCAAACCTTGATTTTCTTACATGCACTGAGGTCAGCCAGATTGCTGTTTTCACCTTCTCACAGCTTTTGGGATGGTCTGATTTGATTGCAAATAGTTGATGGGTGGGGTATAAATAAAAATTTATTTATTTATTTATTTATTTATTTATTTATTATTATTATTATTATGATGGAGCAAGGGAAAATGAAATTTCAAAAATACAACACATGCTATATAGCAAATAGTTAATTTCAGCCACCACTTTGCACCTTGCAAATCCATAGAGCAGGGAACTGTGTGCTTCTCCTAGGGTTCCAGCTTTTCCACACTCACTCACACCAAAAATTATAGAAATTGTAAATTAAGGCACATTGTTACGGCTATCGGGTGGTTGCTCGAGAGCGATCAGGGAAGATGCCTCACTGGTCTTTTCAAAAGCTTTATTATTGGTGCTAAAACCTTTACAAAGGCAGAGCACCTCTATTCCATGTCTGGCTTACTCGCTGGCAGAATCTGAGAGTGGGCGGTCCTTAAACCTTCCCCAGCAGAGTAGTTTCTTGACCCCCAGCCTACACCTCCCCTCTCTGCGTGAAAGCCTACTGCGCAATGAAGGCTTGGGTAAAGGGGGGCCTCCCTCCTTCCTGCTTTCCTCAGGCAAGGTGTCCTGGCACCGCCTCGCCTCCTCCGAGCCCTGCATCTCCTCTCCACTAGAGGCATGGCTCCCTTCCTCCGCCGAGGAGGTGCTGCTTCCCATGATCTTTGGGGGCTCTCTGTAATCCATCCGCCTTTCCCCCTCTCGCCCCTGAGCCGATGGCAGTTCCCTGACACACATACATTAACTTATGTGCTAGCATCACTTTACAGTAGGGACGGGGGAACTTAGGCCCAGGAACAAATATGACTCTCTAGGGTTCTTCCATTACCTTGTTTTAGCAGTCTTGGGTTGAAGCTAGATTTCAAATAAATGCCTGCTTTTCAACCAATCCTATTAACACATTTTCCCCCTTTGAAAAAATGCAATTTTTCTCCAGCATCAATAAGTAGGTTTTGTGCCTATATCTTACTTTGAATCCTCATGGAGTTAAAAATTGTCAGCCTTTGGTTGCCACTCATTTTGTGTAAAGAAAAGATTCTGGAAAAATTAATAGTCCTTTAAAAAAAGGAAGAGTCAGTCCTATCCTGTCACTTAGACAACTAATTACGCCATTACATGCTGCAATTACAATTAAAGATTTTTTAGCTGATTGAATGCTGATGATGCCTTCTCATTACCTGATGTTTCCTCACTAGTACTCAAGAGTATCATGATTTTGATGAAACAAAAACATCACAAGTAGCTTCATTTCTTCAATAGCACCAACAGTCATGAGCTGCAATCCAGTGTGCACAGTTAAGCATTTTAAATCCCATTGAACTCAAAGCAGGCTAATTGTGCACCAGATTCAGCCTACATCTGTAACCACATTGCATTCCCTCCCATCCCCATTAAAGTTATGTGACTCACATTCCAGATTCTTGGGACCAGCTCATTGTCCCACATCAATTGGAATGTACTATGAAAGCCTTAATGTAGAGAACCTTTCCATAACAGACGAGACTCACACCAAGTTCTGCAATGAGGATGTGCTCTGTAACTCTGCCATTCACTGTGTCAAACCCATTAAGTTAAGCAGAGTAGGCAGTATTAGATCAGTTAGCCTTTGATTTCTGCTTCCCTGTAACAATGCTAGCTAAAATGTGGATTTCCAGACATTCTGTATCCTTTGTACAGTGGTACCTCGGGTTACATACACTTCAGGTTACAGACTCCGCTAACCCAGAAATAGTGCTTCAGGTTAAGAACTTTGCTTCAGGATGAGAACAGAAATCATGCTCTGGCGGCATGGCGGCAGCAGGAGGCCCCATTAGCTAAAGTGGTGCTTCAGGTTAAGAACAGTTTCAGGTTAAGAATGGACCTCCAGAACGAATTAAATACTTAACCCGAGGTACCACTGTATAACAGTGGCCTTAGATTTTAGCATCTGAGTCCTTCTTGAATATCCAGTGTTAGGGTTTTTTGGTTTGTTTGTTTTTCATTTTCCTTGTCATGTGACTACTTATTCAAGTCATATTCATGACTATTTGAATGAGTATAGTAAAAATATTTTTGTGATTAAATTTATCACAGAAATATTTTTACTATATTCATTCAAATAGTGGAGGTACCTTTGTGCTCTAGTTGGCTCTAGTTTCATTGCATACCTTGACTATAGATATAAATCTTACATTATGTAACCATGGAGAATTTCAGGGAGGATGGATTTTAAGTGCATTGTTGGGAGAAAAAAGTGGTGATTCAACCTCTCGTTATCGTTGATATAATAATAATAATAATAATAATAATAATAATAATAATAATAATAATATTTATTACGGTTACAGACCAGCATAAGAGCATATGAATAAAATAGCAATAGGGATTTAAAGTAGTGATTGTTAAAGCAAATAAGAACAAAGAAACACCATAGGATAAACCATGTGAATAGAGTATGAGATTAAACACAAATAATTAATGAGTAAAAACTGATAATTAAAACAGATAAGGACTAAAAGTTATAGCTGATAAAGTCATGTGATGAGAAGACAGAGTCCTTAAACAAAAATGAATTAGACAGATCATTTTATCCTATTAGCATTAAAGAAGGGGGGGAGGAAGCAAACCTGGATACTTAACTATCACCAATAATTTATTTTTATTTTATTTTTTATTTTTTCAAGATCCATTAGCATTGTGCCAGGTGGATGGAATTATAATATTATCATGGAAGAGGCTCTAGCCCCCAAAGCACGAGTCATGACCCTTTTAAGTGGAGAAAAAGGAAATTCAGATAATTATAATGTGAATTGAGTTTGAACCCCAATTACTATACACTTCTTAATCAGTTGTATTGTCACAAGAGAGCTTCTCCATCTTAGTCAAAATCCATTATTTTTCACAGGATGAAGGAGGCAAAAGCTATTCTGATAAACTGGGTTTCCAACAAAAGGCACTTTAATTCAAAGGGAGGGGGATTTCTAATGCTTGGCCATAAAGCAAGCCAGGTAATATTCCCACTCAATTTATTATCCAGCTCATATGATAGTGCTACTCCCTGTGAACATTCCCACTTTCCTGTCTTGTTCTAGAGGCAGCAGCCACTGGAATATAGAGAAGGAACAACTTTTCCCTCCTCTCCCTACTTTCGAGAATGTGAGCATCCCAGAAAGATATATCTCCCAAGGACAGGACTCATTGTTCCTGGCTCTGTGAATGTTGCGTGTCGAGGTCCCCAGGGCCACCCCAATAACTCACACATAACACAGAAATTTTTGTTTAAGGTTTTTGGCATAATTTTGGCCACAACTTTATTAAAATACAAAAATGTGAGTGGTTGCTTAGGCATTGGTTGCGACTATCTGCCCCCCAGTGGGGGACAGACTGACATTCTGCACGCCTGTGAAAGTCAGAAAAGGGGAATACACTTGGGGGTAGCGACGGAGCAGGGAACCTGCCATCAGCCCTCCCCAAATGCAACCAGGGGCTCTTGCATGGCCCGAGCCCCTTGACAGGGTTCGGACAAAAGCAATAGTGAGCCCCTGTATTCCTTTAACAGAATCCCTTGCAGCAGCAGCATTAGAGGGGCAGGCACAGCCAATCCGTACCCCTCCACCAACCAATTTCAACCAATGCCTAACCGCCAACCTTACAAGTTGTGACGATTTGCTACGCAGTAGGCAAAAACCAAATGGCACCAGCCAATCAGCCAGATGGACAAAATTCCTACCGGGCCCCTGCCCCAGGAGCAGACAACCCCATGACAGGCATAGCAAGGTCAAAGAGAACAACCCTAAATATGGGGGGGGGCGGGCAATCCGATGCACAGGGCGAAAAGAGGAAGCTCTACGCCTCGTGCAGGGAGTTTTAGCATTTCTGGCTGTCAATCAACAAATGGCAACATTAACTTCTTCCCAACAACAAGGGAAGCCCAATAACATCAGTGGCCAATGATCAATTAGCCCGCTCCACAACTTTGGAGTGTCCTGTTGGCCCCCACCGCAACACGTGCTCTCCATGAAGGAGAACATGCTTTAGCATCCAAAGAGGAAACAGTAAATGAAGCTACTCCGACACTCTTCTGCTGGTCATGTTCTTGCTACACCTGCTGCCAGGCCACAGAAGTGAAGGACAGGGAGATATTGGGAGAGTCATGCCTGAAAAATACTTGGGATTCACTCGGCACATTCAGAAACCATATCCTGCTCCTCTTATCATCAGTAGTAGAAAGGAGTTACTAACTTGGAATTAAGCACAGAAAAACTGGACAATGCAGGGCCAGGCTAAAATCAAATTTAGCTATCACTAATGTTTTCTCAGTTTCTGAAATACTTACTAAATGATGGCTGGTGTAAGTTTTATCCATAGAAAATTCAAGGAATAGTGGTAAGGCTACCCTTTGCTTTGAAGGTAAAGGTGAGGGTACGGACTTCTGTCTATGATGGAGATTAAAGGTAAAGGAACGCCTGACTGTTAGGTCTAGTTGCGAACTACTCTGGGGTTGCGGTGCTCATCTCGCTTTACTGGCCGAGGGAGCCAGCGTACAGCTTCCAGGTCATGTGGCCAGCATGACTAAGCCACTTCTGGCGAACCAAAGCAGCGCACGGAAACGCTGTTTACCTTCCTGCCGGAGTGGTACCTATTTATCTATTTGCACTTTGTGCTTTCGAACTGCTAGGTTGGCAGGAGCTGGGACAGAGCAACAGGAGCTCACCCCGTTGTGGGGATTCGAACCACCGACCTTCTGATCGGCAAGCCCAAGAGGCTCAGTGGTTTAGACCGCAATACCACCCACGTCTGTGATGGAGATTAGGACATTAAAATACATCTGGATTCACTACTTAACACACTAGAAATCTCTTTGAGTGCTGGGTGTTTTCAAGTTCCATTTCTGTTGTAGCTGAGACTGCATTCAGTTGTTCAAACACATCCAGCCTGTTGTTCTAGTGTACATAATAGAAAAAAGTACTTTGCTAACTTTGTCACAGTTGTATTTGATGAGGGTAAGACTTATAAGGACATATTTGATTGAGGTTGGAGAAACTGTCAAAATTGTTCATTTTGAATGTTGCTTATAGCCTGGGACGCGGGTGGCGCTGTGGGTAAAACCTCAGCGCCTAGGGCTTGCCGATCACATGGTTGGCGGTTCGAATCCCCGCTGCGGGCTGAACTCCCGTCTTTCGGTCCCAGCTCCTGCCCACCTAGCAGTTCGAAAGCAAGTAAGTGCAAGTAGATAAATAGGTACCGCTTTATAGCGGGAAGGTAAATGGCGTTTCCGTGTGCTGCGCTGGTGCTGGCTTGCCAGAGCAGCTTTGTCATGCTGGCCACGTGACCCGGAAGTGACTCCGGACAGCGCTGGCCCCCGGCCTCTTAAGTGAGATGGGCGCACAACCCTAGAGTCGGACACGACTGGCCCATACGGGCAGGGGTACCTTTATCTTTTATAGTCTGTCCTGCAAAGGGCAAGGGGGGGGGTTGCTGCTCACTTGGCAGACTTCCTGTGATAGATGATAGATAGATGATAGATAGATAGATAGATGATAGATAGATGATAGATAGATAGATAGATAGATAGACAGACAGATAGATAGATAGGATTTAACAGTTGACACAATTGCCACTTGGTGCCCTCTCCCAAGGAGTATATCCAATATGCCTCCAAGTTCTTGGAGATGAAAGAGCTGAGATTATAGTTATTTAGTTGAAGACTCAAGAAGAATATGACTGAACATAGCCTAGACCCCATTTGAGAACCAAATTTGCGGCAGTGTTGACAGCAAAGAAATCTTACCTATTTTTCTGTAAGCATTTCCTTTAAAGAATGTGGTTTAGCAAAAATATTGGAGGTTGTTATATGAGCTCCTGTTAGTCAACCAGTAGAACTAGCAGTGACCAGTTGTGACCTGTTTCCAAATCAGCTTGTGCAACTTCATAGTTTACGAAGCTGGCTTGCTCAGCGAACCATAGTAACCATGGTTTAGGATTGGGATGGCACTCTGAACTTTGTTTAATCCAAAATGGAAGCAAATCACATGTGCTAGAGCAGGGGAGATGTGAGCCTGATACTTGCAGTGTCTCATTCTCATAATAATGCTAAACAATGTCCAAGCACCTTGTCTCAACATCGCCACTGGAATGAAAGAAAACATTGGTGCTGTAATTTTATTGCTTTTTATACACCAGGGTTTGGTCTTCATTGTTTAGCCCTCCACTTGGACAAATTGCACCTTGGTAAGCTGTGTCTTCTCTTCCAGCTGCATCAACCCCTTGTTTCTGGGTCCATCAACTTGTTTCCTGTGGAGCTCATTTCCTCTATTTCTCCCTTGGGCACTTGCAACTGAGTCATCCTGTTTAATGGTCCTTCAGACATGGGGATAATGTTCAATAACACTCCCATCTCCTGAGGTTGTAAAAGTCATTAGCCCTTGTCTCTGTGAAATCCCTGCCATCTAAAATTGACTCTTTTCTTCTAATTATGCAATATAATGACCCAAATAGGGGTTTAGGCATCTGGCAAAACAATCCCATACATGTTTACTCAGAACTAAGTACCACTGTGTTCGTTGGGGCTTATTCTCTAGAAAGTGTGTTTAGGATTGCAGTCTGAAGCCCTTTCACATCTAGAGTTGCATGCTTCTAAAATACTTTTGTTTGTGCAGACAAACTGGGACTGTATGTACATATGTGCAAGTGCTTTTTGTTTTTTAGTATCAGGGAAATACATATAGTCGTTTGTGACCTTAATTTTTCATTTAAGAGAAGGCACCATTGAATTTGGCTCTGTATTTGTCAAGCACTTCGTACAGAGATGGAAAGGGGGGAACTTTTGGTTTTTCTAGTCTACAGAACTTTTCTGTACTTCTATTGTACTCTTGAATTTGCTACATTATTTATCTTCTATGCGGGAGACAATACACAGCTGAAGAATGTTGGTATTTTATTAGAAGATTGTACTGCTTTGTTGTTGTTTAAAATGTTTTTAATCATGCAAAATCAAGAGGGGCTTGTTTGACTTTATTTAATTAGCAAATGTTTTGTACAAATAGAGCAGTGAAGATAATGTTGTATATCAATAATCAGATTAATAACTCATATTTTATTGGAACAGTTAACT
Organism: Podarcis raffonei; assembly: GCF_027172205.1. Lineage (NCBI taxonomy): Eukaryota > Metazoa > Chordata > Lepidosauria > Squamata > Lacertidae > Podarcis > Podarcis raffonei. The sequence goes on from NC_070618.1 coordinate 20,078,856, forward strand.
ATCACTTCCACTAGGTTCTCTCCAGTGATTCAGGATTACCCAGTTTTGAAATAAAACCTTCGTGCACTGTGTGCACAAATAATTTTGCAATGCATGGGAAGATAAAAACATTGAATTAATTCTGGGACTGGCTTACTGAGACTTCTGCAGTCAAAACTCAGAGTTGCTACTGAGGCAGCAGATGAAATAAAGGATTGCACGTTTTGCACACCCCCGCATCCAAATAGTTCATTGACTGAGAGTTGTACAAAAACTTAGGATAGTTAATCTTATTAGCAAGGAAAAAGATGCAAAACTGCATGATGATAAGCATTATTTGTTTTTGAAATGGATATATATATGTTTCCCAAATACTGGTCTAAAGCAGGAATGGGGAACCTCTGGTAAATAATTTCCAATCACGTTTATTTAAGTATGAGAACTGGGCAATAATTAGAAGTTCCGGCAAAATCAGATTGAAAATAACAAAACAGCAATAGACATTTTATCCTGTAATTCAAGACACTTGCCAAAGTCAGGGCACAAAGGAGAAATGTGTCTCTTTGGTCTCTTGAAGTTCCATGAAAGCTCAAAATGTCCCCATTTTCTCCTTACGGGGTCACTCCATTTGTGGAAAATTCCAGTAGAATTACTGCTGTACATCAGTCTTTCTCTTAGGTAGAAGTCTGAGACCCTGGGATCAGACACTTCTAACCATAAATGGTGATTTCAATAAGCTTCTGAGAAGGAGAGCTGTGACTGAAAGCAGGCGTACTTTCAGCAGTGACGTAGGGGTGTACTTTCACCCCTAGGATGGCAGTGACGTAACCAATAATAATTCAACCTACATAGTCTCAGCCAGGGGTCAGCAAACTTTTTCAGCAGGGGGCTGGTCCACTGTCTCTCAGACCTTGTGGGGGGCCGGACTATATATTTTTTTTGGGGGGGGAATAATTGCAAGAGCACCATGAGCCCTGGTGGCTCCTTACCTGTGTCTTGCGAATGGCAGGGGCTGGCAGCAGCGGCGGAGGGACGATGAGCGGCGTGCAAAAGAGCTCTGGAGAGGGGCTGCTTAATATAGCAGCCGCTCGAGTGCTGCTGCTGCTGGCACCAACAAAGCCCAGCCCCCTTCCTCCTCTAGGCAGGGCAGGGAGAATCCAGAAGGGAGGGAGGAGGCGCCACCACTGTGTAAAGGAAAGGGAAAGAACGTGCATGTGCTGGTGATCCACGCGCTGGCGATCCACACGGCGATTCCTGGACCGTCTGCGGGCCAGATCCAGAAGGCAATTGGGCCTGATCTGGCCCACGGGCCTTAGTTTGCTGACCCATGGTCTCAGCAATCTCAGGGGCTAACTTTCTTCTCCAGTCTTGTTACAGCTCTCCACTTCCCATAGGCATCTGGTTGGCCTTTGCGATGTTGGTCTAGAAAGACCATTGGCCTCACCCAGCAGGTTCTTTTTATAGTCCTATGTGCAGTAGACTGAGGTGAGCCAGGATGCAGGAGGAGCTGTAGAACAAATCTGTAATCAGGAGCGACAAACAAGTTAGGATGGAAGGGCAAGCCAGAAGGCAGGTTTGAGAGACAAACTAGACATCAGGCTGAAAATGTCATTGCTTGAGAAGGGTTTCCACATATGCACTACTGTTATATGATCATATGCAGCACGTGAATAAATCGGTTGGTACTTTCTTGTTGATAGCAGCCTTCCTTGATACTGAAATATGAAAGGGAGGCAGAATTTTCTTTTCTTTTTTATAGCAAGTTATAGTTTGGCAATGCTATTCTCCGAGGCTCCCTTCAGCGTTGCTTCAGCTAGACCCAGCCATTACTCAATAATCACTTTCTTCACTAAATTTATGTCCATGTTCATGTCCACTCTAAGCCAAATTTAGGCTTCAATTAGTTTTGAGTTCATTTTTAAAGCAGAGGTTATGCACATGCCTACTTAGCTTTTCTGATTTTTTGTATAAGTTGTGCATATTAGCTTTGAATGAAATACATAGTTTTGATTAGCACGCCCTGTCTAAAAGAAGGTCACTTGGGGTGGAGGTGCTACAATAGGTTGAGAGTGTGTGTTTGTGTGTGTGTGCACTATGAGCAGCAGAGACACCATTGTCCCAATTTACGCTATTATTTTTTAAATAAATGCACTTCTGCCACCATATTGCCACCACCAGTGCTTTTTTTCCGGAGGCACTTAAGGATACACAGTACCAGAACCCCCCTTTTTTTCTAGAGGAAAAGCACTGATGAAAAGTGTGGCACTGTAACAACTTCATGGTAAGTACCAGCACCTTTTTAACTAGAAGAAAAGCACTGGCCACCACCCTCCAAATTTGTGGTTAATGCTGAAATATTTAACCTTCTTTAAATAAATCTCAGAGGGTCATGAAATAATCCTGGTGGAATTGTACTTTCCTCAAGCTTGCATGTTCTATACTGAAAAGGTGTAGCTTTGAAATTACCCCTGAAATGTCTGGTTTGCATCATCTTACAGTAAAATATAAATAAAATAAAATAAACCATTTATCAGGGAGAACCTTTGACTAAAAGCTTTTAACAGAAACTAAGCGGACAGCATTAAACTTGAGCAGCGCAGGTTAAAATGATAATAGCTCAGGCCCATTTCATTATTTTGCTCCTGACAGTCATGTGTTTTCCTTGCTTTAAGCCTTATTGCATGTACATAAGATCACTATTTGGAGACACATCTTGTCCGAAAGATTCTTAGAAACCTCAATTTAATGATGCCCTCAAGAGAAACATGTCTTAAAAAAAAATAAGAGTGCTCTCCAGAAAACTCTTGGCAATACACGCAGCATTTCCATCATGTCAAGACAAGCTACCCTGAGCTGTCAATAGTGTCTGCCATATAAAAAATTGCACCAAATCTGAGACATGTTTCCCTTTATACTTTTTTACTGTTTTAAAAAGGGTTCTCTTAAGTGTACAATATACACTCCAGATTTTCTGTGTGTGCAACTGTTCTGGCTCATAAATAGGTCAGTGTAACCACTGCAGTCATCTTGGTCCTAAAGATTAAGAAGGGCAAGACATATTGCTACAGCGATATCTTAACTCGGCCACCTTTTGTTGGGTTAGGTATAGCGTTACACACAGAACTTCTTAATACGCAGAATGAAAGACAACAATAATTCAGCTATACGAAGTGCAATGCGGCAAGTGATTGCAAATATAAATGTTTTTGGGCCATTTCAGAAGACATAGAATCTGTTATATGCAAAATATATATTGTTATATGCAAAATAATAATAATAATAATAATAGGCCATAGAATGAATTGTAGCCATTCTTGTCCAATGAACCATAATCTTCTTAATCTTCTTCCCAATCTGTTTACTAAGGAGTATTGTCTTGAAAGCTTGAATATTGGAACAGCAGCAGAGATTAGTGTTAGAGAAAGAAAGAAAGAAAGAAAGAAAGAAAGAAAGAAAGAAAACCTTAAGTATTACATATAGGATGAAATGTAATTATATTAGACTGAGTTTGACTCACTGCCAACAGATTTAAATCAACAGATTTTCACTGCAATTAAATGGGTATCAAATTACGACTTATTGGTATTGTGCACTGTGCACAGACACCTCACCCTCGGGAGCCGAGAAGAGGGAGACCAGGCCAGTTATGATTAAAAACAGACCACAATGTTATTGATTACACAAGTAAGCAGGGTTGGTAGGCATAGGGCAAGGACCAGTAATCAGAGACCACACTAGCTGTTGGATGCTTGGCCCCATGCCCAATGGCAGTGGCAGAGCAAGTCCATCAGGCGCCTGGGGCAGCGTGTGTGCCCTGCGTCCGGGGGGCGGGGTCAGCCACCCGCAGGGTGGGGCCAGCTGGGGCAGGACGCTCCGTGGGGCCTCCGAGGAGTCTGCCTGCCTCCTCCCACTCAGCCACCCTATAGCTAAGGGGGAGGCAGCAGGTGGACCGTTTGTGGCAGCATGGAGCCTGCGGGGGCCCAAGCCACCACGTCACTCCTAGGAGCGACGCGTGGCTCGGGCATGTTGCAGGCCTCGAGGTGAGTGCCCCCTGGCATTTTGTCACCCCCTCAGTGGTGACACCCAGGGTCTATGGTCCCCACTATGGCACAGTCAATGCATCTGTGTCCCACCGGCAATCTGGGCTGGATGGTGAAGTACCGTATTTTTCGCTCTATAAGACGCACCAGACCATAAGATGCACCTAGTTTTGGGAGGAGGAAAACAAGAAAAAAAATATTCTGAATCCCAGAAGCCAGAACAGCAAGAGGGATCGTTGCGCAGCAATCCCTCTTGCTGTTCTGGCTTCTGGGATAGCTGCTCAGCCTGCATTCGCTCCATAAGACGTGCACACATATCCCCTTACTTTTTGGGAGGGAAAAAGTGAGAGCAAAAAATACGGTAATTGTGTCTGCCTTAGGCCAAATGCACTGTTCCCACTGTCACATAAAGCCCCCCTCCCCTCTTAAGTTAATAATCCTACCCAAATACCTTTCCCCACCCCTATTTGTGACAGAAATATGAACAATGAAAAGTAGAAATAGCTCGTGCTGGTGGGGAAGAGAAAACCTCAGCACCAGTGCCAATGTGTCATCTGCCAGGAGTTGGCTTCACCTGAAGGAGCAGAAGGTGCAGTGACTCCACCTGCTGTTGATCAGCCTTCTTGCTCCTGATGAGAACCAGCTGGCTCCAGCTTTCTTAAGCAGGGGTTCCAGCCTCAGTCAGTTGCTGGAAACAACATTTGTTGTTCCTGACCAGACCTTGCTGCTTCTTGTTTCTTGCAACCTTGGACCCTTGGGCTTTCTTGACCCCTGGAACATCTGACAATGTGGACAGAAGTACCCTTCACTTAGGACTCGACTGAACCTTGTATATGAATTCTGCCTCCAGGCAAATACCCCCCTGAGACCCGACTGGTTGGCTGGCTTCTCCCTCCACTGAGCTCTGCTGTGGCTGGCAGCACAGGACTACATCACAATCGGGTGTGAGAAAACAATCCATGCCAGCCCTGTCAACCAGTGACCAACCATGTTCCCAGCAAAGGCTTAGCCCTGAGGGGCTAATCCTCATTGGGCTATTCCTATTGCCCCTTTTTCTCTTTAAAGAACAACATAGTTGTGTCCTATAAACCTCAAGATCCCCCAGACATCAATATGCTGATGGACTCCCACTAATTTCCTCAGTGGCCTCCTTTTAGCTCCATTTCTACTAGTAATCACGGCCAGAATTTGCTCATGCTAAGGCTTATTTATTGCAATATCGCCCCTCTATAGCCTATTTTAAATGGCTCCCAAACAAAACAGGGATCTGAAATTCTTATTTCCTACTCCCATGACAACAGCATAAAAACTAACGGTTTTGCATTCTGCATTGCATAAGTTTATTACTTTGGAAAACAGAAGGTGATTACTAAGCATTTAATGTAATATATATATATGCCTGAATAACCTCAGAACAGTTGCTGCCGAACAGTTCATGCTTCAGATACACCTAAGGCCTAAACAGAGGGAGCTGCCAGTCAGCATAAAAGGTAAAACGGCTGGATTTCCAAGTGAGATTAAATGTTAGGTGAATATTGCTAAACAGACTAAAAACAATGGAAAGAGAGATCCTCCTCTTCTCAGAAACCGTGCCTTCAGGTCTATTGGCCAATAGTTCAAATGCTACTATCCCTTTTACTTTGTGATTTGTGGTCACTTAACCACAGCTGTGAGACCTTCAGGCCAAGGACTAAGAGAAGCTGCTTTTCACAGCAGACACATATTGAGAAGGTTAAGGGAAGAATTATGTGGGCAGTTGGGTTGTACAGACTGGCTGGTTTTGCAGCAGGAGAGAAGCTATTCTAAAAACAAGTTTCCTTTCCTTGTAATACACTGCTAAGAAAGAAGAAGAGGCGACTATGATTATATCTATTGCTAACTTTTTTTAAAAAAAGATAACTTGTGGGCAGTCTCACCTATAGTTTAACAACTGCGGATATTAAATTGGTTGTTCAAACCTCAAATAATTCTCCCCCCCCCAAAAAAAAACAGGTCCATGAGCAGCATCCTAAATTACTCCACAGCAAATATAATTTGTAACCCTGTTTATAAAGGTAAAGGTAAAGGGACCCCTGACCATTAGGTCCAGTTGTGGCCAACTCTGGGGTTGCGGTGCTCATCTCGCTTTATTGGCCGAGGGAGCCAGCATACAGCTTCCGGGTCATGTGGCCAGCATGACTAAGCCGCTTCTGGCGAACCAGAGCAGCACACGGAAACGCCGTTTACCTTCCCGCCGGAGCAGTACCTATTTATTTACTTGCACTTTGACGGGCTTTCGAACTGCTAGGTTGGCAGGAGCAGGGACCGAGCAATGGGAGCTCACCCCATTGCGGGGATTCGAACCGCCGACCTTCTGATCGGCAAGTCCTAGGCTCTGTGGTTTAACCCTGTTTATACAGAGAATTAAAATGGCCAGAGGCCCCCTTAAGAGCGCTTCTGGTAGCTGCTTCTTTGTTGGCCGCTTTGAGACTCCTTCGGGTAGTGATAAAGCGGGCTATCAAATCCAAACTCTTCTCTTCTTCTCTTCTTTATGAAAGTTTTGAAGTTGAGAGATGGCAGTGGAAGCTGTTTCTCCCTCTACCCCATTGTAATGCCCCTCAGGGAAAAACCAATTAGTCTGTAGACCAGGTTTTCCAGGATACCAGTAAAAGCAGGGGTCAGCAAACTTTTCCAGCAGGGGACCGGTCCACCGTCCCTCAGACCTTGTGGGGGACCAGACTATATTGGGGGGGGGTGATGCAAGAGCACCACAAGCCCCAGTTGCGATTTACCTGTATCATGCGAGTGGCAGGGGCTGGCAGCGGCAGCGGAGGGACGATGAGCGGCATGCAAAAGGGCTCCGGAGAGGGGCTGCTTAAAATGGCAGCCACTCAAGCACTGCTGCTGCTGGCACCAACAAAGCCCAGCCCCCTTCCTTTTACCTTGGCTCTCGCTCATTTACTGCTGCCACTATACATTTAAATACTAGGTCAATTATGTGCCTCTGTTTACACAACAGTAACTGTGGGTAACTGTGGGACAAAACAGCACAGTTTCTACTTTAAATGGTAAAACAAAGTAAATCATATTTTATTTCAAAATAATTCTTATAAACATGGATACTATGAACTTAGACTTCCGGAGGCGGCGCAAAACCGTGATGGCGGACCTCTTCGAGCTCTGAAGAGGGGCACCGCAGAAAAGGGTTGCTCGCGACGGCGCAGCGGCAACCCATCAAGATAAACCACGGGCAGAGTGAGTCCGTGGCCGTGGGACCCGGCGGGCACCTGGAGCGACCCCGAAATCACAAAAGGAACCCCGTAAGGGGCTCCGGAGTGAAGGAGGGGGAGCGGTGCTGTGGGTTCATCGCTCTTTCTGCGGAGGCGAAGCCGCGCGGCTGTCACGGATGAGCGCTGACCTTTCTTCCAAGAAACATCGGGCTGAAACATCAAACCCGTGAGTAAGGACCTAAGACTTTACAAATTAAATCGGAAAATTTGGCTAAAAACGGGAGACGAGAAAGAGGAAGTCCGTCTTCCGACACTGCTTTCAAGATCAAAGCAGACGGTCTAAAGAGCGGAAAGCGCTGTGAACAGGGAAGCTTTGAAGCTTTAAATTGGGACTTTCGTGCACATTTGAATTTCACTTTTAAAGAATAAATACAGCATAAAATTGACCTGGAGCGGACACCCCAAGGGCAAGGGAAGACTCTAACCCCAAATTCCCGGGTGGCCGGGTAAAGTTGTTTAAACTGCGGAACTGTTGCAAGCTTCCAGATACTTTTGTAACTTTTGAGCTCATCTAGCTGAAGTGGACACAATTGCAGGCACCTTGCTGGAACTTTGTTATATGTTGAAAAGGGCTCTGCAGGACTTTTTTTTTCAGCGTGCTGGAACTAATTTGCTTTTAAAATTGTTTTTAAAGTTGGAACAAAGAGACTTTAATTGTGGAAAGTTACCTTCTTCTTACTAAAACTTTGGTGGCACTCCCCCTAGAGGACATTGGGAATACAGAGGCCTGGGAAAGTTTTTTTTGTTTACCTTCTCTCAATAGACTGTTTTTAATTCTGGACTTGCCTTTCCCATGGGATTACAACACTTGACCTTGAACGGTGACTGATGAGTGGCACAGGAAAGACAAGAGCAGCCAAAGCTAAGGAAGCTAAGGAGAAAGAGAAAGCAAAAAAGCAAGCACAGCTTTTGCAAACAACTTTAACTCAGGGACGTAGATTATCAGTTCCAGCTGTGCTTGCGACACAAAAAGTAGAAACCGAAAAGCCTGAAAAATCTGAAGAGGAAGATATGGCAGCAGGAGGAGCTGAGGCAGTACTGAAACAAGTTTTGGAACAACTGTCAGCAATAAATCAAAAAATTGATAACCAATCAACAAAAATTGACCAAGCAACATCCTCGATTCAGAAATTGACAGATCAGGTTTCCCAACATACTCAAGCAATTGAAAAATTGCAAGGAGCAACAGAAGAGAATCGTAAACTGGCAGGGGAAGCCGTTCAAATTGCAACATCAGCTAAAAAAGAAGTCGAGGAAGTTAAAGCGGAAGTCAAGCCTCTTCATAAACAGATAGGGGACCAACAAACCTATCTCTCGTTGGTGGAATTGAAAAATCGCGAGACCAACCTTAGACTAAGGGCAGTCCCAGAAATTGAACAAGAAGATTTGAAAGGACTTTTGACAACAGAGTTTACAAAGTTCTGGGACTTAAAAGAAGAAATTGATTTTAAAATTGTATCGGCTTTTCGGTTGGGAAGATTAGTAAGAAAAGATAGATCCAGAGACTGCTTAATAGCTTTGAGATCAAGGGAGGAGAGAGACAAAATACTAGGCCTACACTTCAAAAACTCAATTGTGATACAAGAGAAAAGGGTGGAAATTTATCGAGATATTCCTAAACAGTTATTGGACTTGAGAGCCACCTACTCAGATTTGGCTAAGTTACTGAGACTCAACACAATTCCTTATAGGTGGGAGTTCCCACAAGGGCTATCATTCACTTACAAACAGAAGAAGGTTAAAATAAGATCACCAGAGGACTTACAAAAGTTCCAGCACGACCACGGAGAAGACCTCCAAAAAGAAGCAGCAGCTAATTGGCCTATACCCAACCCAGGTGGAGCAATACCTGCACCTTCGGAACCAGAGGAGAAAGAAGATACACCGCTCTAGGTGTAGCAGAATAGTTCAGGATGTCTCTGCGGCTACTCAGTTGGAATATAAATGGCGGAAATTCCCCGGAGAAAAGAAGGAGGTTATTTTACATATTGAAGAAAGAACAATTGGACATTATTTGCCTACAAGAAACCCATGTGACCAGGCTCCACAGGAAGGTTTTGGTAAATAAAAGATTAGGCCAAGAATTTATTTCGTCTGACAAAGTAAAGAAAAGAGGAGTGGTGATCTATGCTAAGGAGAGCCTGATACCCAAATTTCTATTTAAGGATGAACAAGGAAGAATTTTGGCAATTGAAATTCAAACCCAAGGAGAAAAAATATTGATATTAGGAATTTATGCCCCAAATGACGGGAAATCAGAATTTTTCAAGAAGCTGCATGAGACGTTGCTGGACTATCTGGACTATGCTAACATCATAATGATGGGAGATATGAATGGAGTGGTGTCTACACATATGGATAAGTCTTACAACCAAAACTTAACATCTGATGGCAGACTGCCCAAAACTTTTTTCGAACTGACTGACAATCTGGATTTGATCGACATATGGAGGACAAAGAACCCCCTAGGTAAAGAAGGAACTTTTTTCTCTGAGGCCCACCTGTCTTGGTCAAGGATCGACCAAATCTGGACCTCCAGGGGGCTGGCACCCAAGACTAAAAAGGTGGAAATCTGCCCAAAAACATGCTCCGACCACAACGCCTTGAAAATAGAACTTAGATTAACTCAACCCGGTTCCTTCAGATGGAGAATGAATGACACACTACTAAGAGATCAAGAGATTGTGAAAAAGGCCCAAAAAACATTAAAGGACTATTTTGAGATAAATCTGAATACTACAGTTGAAAAAAGAACGATCTGGGACGCAAGTAAAGCTGTTATGAGAGGGTTTCTGATACAACAGAATTCAATCAAGAAAAAACTCTGGAATGGAAAGAAGGACAAAATATTGGAGAAAATACACCAAGGAGAAAAAAAACTGAGAACCAAACCAAAGTCCAAGGAGGTGCTGAGAGAAATTAAATTCCACCAAGCAGAATACTCAAAATTGATCAATCAGGAGATTGAATGGAAAATAAAACAGATGAAGCAAAGATCTTTTGAATCAGCAAATAAATGTGGAAAGCTGCTAGCTTGGCAGCTGAAAAAAAGACAAAAGCTAAACACGATAACAAATTTAGAGATTGATGGAAGGACCGTACAGAAACCAGAAGAAATTAGGAGGTGCTTCCACAGATACTTCAAAGAACTGTATGCACAGGGGCCCCAGAAAGAATCAGAGATAGATCAATTTTTAAAGATAAATGGACTATCAAAAATAACTCAAGATAAAAGATCAATCTTGAACTCTATAATAACCACACAGGAAATTGAAGGTGCCATTCAGAATATGCAACTAGGCAAATCTCCAGGCCCGGATGGACTTACCTCCAAATATTACAAGGTTCTGAAGGACTATTTGATACAACCTTTGTTGGAGGTATGTAACCAGATTATGGATGGGAAGAGGGCACCAGAAACGTGGAAAGAAGCCTTCATCACATTGATACCTAAGTCAGAATCTGAAAAGACTCAGCTTAAAAACTACCGTCCCATCTCACTCCTAAATGTGGATTACAAAATATTTGCAGACATTTTGGCAAATAGACTTAAAAAAGTTTTAAATGAAGTAATCCATAAAGACCAAGCTGGCTTTCTCCCTGGTAGACATTTATATGAGAACACTAGAAACATCATTGACATTTTAGAACTTTTGCAGACTAACAGGAACACAAGGGCGGTGTTAATCTTTATTGATGCGGAGAAAGCATTTGACAATATATCTTGGATGTTTATGAAGAAGAACTTGGAGGGGATGGGAGTGGGACGGGGGTTTGAGAATGGATTACATGCAATCTATTCAGAACAAAAAGCTAAATTAATAGTGAACAATGTGGTGACGGAGGAATTTAAAATTGAAAAAGGGACACGACAAGGGTGCCCTCTATCCCCTCTGTTATTTATTTCAGTCCTGGAGGTGCTATTGAATATGATCAGAGAGGACCGGCTGGCACAAGGGATAGAGGTCGGAGTGAAACAATATAAACTGAAAGCTTTTGCAGATGACCTAGTTTTGACACTGCAGGAGCCAGAATCCAGTACAAAAAGAGTTCTCGAACTTATATCTGAATTTGGTCGGGTGGCGGGATTTAGGTTGAATAAACAAAAAACTAAGGTTCTGACCAAAAATTTAACAATTACAGAAACAGAGGGGTTTCAGAGAGAAACAGAACTGAATGTGGTTAAAAAAGTGAAATACCTTGGGATCTATTTGTCCTCCAAGAATTTGAATTTATTTAAGGATAATTATGAGAAATGTTGGTTGGAAGTTAAAAAGGATTTAGAAATTTGGTCAAGATTGAAACTTTCCTTGTTGGGAAGAATTGCAGCTATAAAAATGAATGTGTTGCCGAAAATGTTATTTTTGTTTCAAACCTTACAGATCGTGGACAGAGTGGATTGTTTTGGAAAATGGCAGAAGGATATATCTAGATTTATCTGGCAGGGCAAAAAGCCCCGAATAAAGTTTAAAATATTAACAGATTCGAAAGAAAGAGGGGGGTTTGCCCTGCCGGACTTGAGGTTGTATTATGAAGCTGCAGCCTTCTGCTGGCTGAAAGATTGGTTTTTGTTGGAAAACACCGATGTCCTAGATCTGGAAGGTTTTAATAATGCTTTTGGATGGCACGCATACCTATGGTACGACAAGGTTAAAGCACATAAATTGTTTAAAAGCCACATTGTCAGAAAAGCAATTTTTGCAGTCTGGATGAAATATAAAGACTTACTAGAGAGTAAAACTCCGAGGTGGCTATCACCAGTGGAGGCCAAGGCCCGAAAAAGACCCAATATGGAGGCCTATTGGCCGAAATATTGGGAATTGACTGAAAAAATTGGAGACAATTGGAAGTTGCAGAGCCAGGACAAACTAAAAAATAAGGTGCGAGACTGGCTACATTATGCTCAAATTCAAGAGGTTTTCAAAATGGACAAAAAAGTTGGTTTCCAGGTGGAAAAGTCGAAACTAGAGACAGAATTGTTAGAACCAAAGACAAAGCTGTTATCTAGAATGTATAACTTGCTGCTTATGTGGAATCTACAGGATGAGACAGTTAAATCTGCTATGATTAAATGGGCACAGGATGTTGGACACAACATTATGTTTGAAGACTGGGAAAGGTTATGGAACACCGGAATGAAATTTACGGCCAGTACGGCCTTGAAGGAAAACATTATGAAAATGATATACCGGTGGTACATGACCCCAGTCAAGTTAGCTAAGATACATCACCTGTCTGACAATAAATGTTGGAAGTGTAAGGAAGCAGAGGGGACTTTCTTTCACCTCTGGTGGACATGCCCAAAGGTTAAGGCTTTCTGGGAAATGATTTACAACGAGTTGAAAAAGGTATTTAGGTATACCTTTCCCAAGAAACCAGAGGCCTTCCTGCTGGGCATGGTAGACCAGAAAGTGTTAAAGAAGGACAGAACTTTGTTTATGTATGCTAGTACAGCAGCAAGAATACTCATCGCAAAGAACTGGAAGACACAAGATTTACCCACGCTGGAGGAATGGCAGACGCAGTTGATGGACTACATGGAGATAGCTGAACTCACCGGCAGAATCCGAGATTTGGATGTAGAAACAATTGAGGTGGACTGGAAAAAGTTTAAAGACTACTTGTAAAAGTATTACAAACTGTATGAATCTTAAGACGGTGCATGATTTGAAAATGATACGCTTTAGCAATTATGATTAAGTAAATAGTAAACTAAGTGATAAAAGAGAAAAGGAGATAATATGAAATTGAACATGTTATGTTTATTTTAAAGGTATAAAAATTCTGACATAATATATTGAATATAGATACATAACATGTAAAAGTTACAATAAGGTATGACATAAGGTAACAAATTGCTGACATTGTTAATATAAAGAACGCAGAATCGGAAGGGGTGGGGAAGTTCAATTTGGGATTTTTGTTAAAAAAAAAAAAAATGGTTTCTTGTAAACTCCTTGTTTGTAATGTATAAAATTTGGAAAGAAACGTAATAAAAAATATTATAAAAAAAAAAAAGAAGTACCCTTCACTTAGGACTCGACTGAACCTTGTATATGAATTCTGCCTCCAGGCAAATACCCCCCTGAGACCCGACTGGTTGGCTGGCTTCTCCCTCCACTGAGCTCTGCTGTGGCTGGCAGCACAGGACTACATCACAATCGGGTGTGAGAAAACAATCCATGCCAGCCCTGTCAACCAGTGACCAACCATGTTCCCAGCAAAGGCTTAGCCCTGAGGGGCTAATCCTCATTGGGCTATTCCTATTGCCCCTTTTTCTCTTTAAAGAACAACATAGTTGTGTCCTATAAACCTCAAGATCCCCCAGACATCAATATGCTGATGGACTCCCACTAATTTCCTCAGTGGCCTCCTTTTAGCTCCATTTCTACTAGTAATCACGGCCAGAATTTGCTCATGCTAAGGCTTATTTATTGCAATATCGCCCCTCTATAGCCTATTTTAAATGGCTCCCAAACAAAACAGGGATCTGAAATTCTTATTTCCTACTCCCATGACAACAGCATAAAAACTAACGGTTTTGCATTCTGCATTGCATAAGTTTATTACTTTGGAAAACAGAAGGTGATTACTAAGCATTTAATGTAATATATATATATGCCTGAATAACCTCAGAACAGTTGCTGCCGAACAGTTCATGCTTCAGATACACCTAAGGCCTAAACAGAGGGAGCTGCCAGTCAGCATAAAAGGTAAAACGGCTGGATTTCCAAGTGAGATTAAATGTTAGGTGAATATTGCTAAACAGACTAAAAACAATGGAAAGAGAGATCCTCCTCTTCTCAGAAACCGTGCCTTCAGGTCTATTGGCCAATAGTTCAAATGCTACTATCCCTTTTACTTTGTGATTTGTGGTCACTTAACCACAGCTGTGAGACCTTCAGGCCAAGGACTAAGAGAAGCTGCTTTTCACAGCAGACACATATTGAGAAGGTTAAGGGAAGAATTATGTGGGCAGTTGGGTTGTACAGACTGGCTGGTTTTGCAGCAGGAGAGAAGCTATTCTAAAAACAAGTTTCCTTTCCTTGTAATACACTGCTAAGAAAGAAGAAGAGGCGACTATGATTATATCTATTGCTAACTTTTTTTAAAAAAAGATAACTTGTGGGCAGTCTCACCTATAGTTTAACAACTGCGGATATTAAATTGGTTGTTCAAACCTCAAATAATTCTCCCCCCCCCAAAAAAAAACAGGTCCATGAGCAGCATCCTAAATTACTCCACAGCAAATATAATTTGTAACCCTGTTTATAAAGGTAAAGGTAAAGGGACCCCTGACCATTAGGTCCAGTTGTGGCCAACTCTGGGGTTGCGGTGCTCATCTCGCTTTATTGGCCGAGGGAGCCAGCATACAGCTTCCGGGTCATGTGGCCAGCATGACTAAGCCGCTTCTGGCGAACCAGAGCAGCACACGGAAACGCCGTTTACCTTCCCGCCGGAGCAGTACCTATTTATTTACTTGCACTTTGACGGGCTTTCGAACTGCTAGGTTGGCAGGAGCAGGGACCGAGCAATGGGAGCTCACCCCATTGCGGGGATTCGAACCGCCGACCTTCTGATCGGCAAGTCCTAGGCTCTGTGGTTTAACCCTGTTTATACAGAGAATTAAAATGGCCAGAGGCCCCCTTAAGAGCGCTTCTGGTAGCTGCTTCTTTGTTGGCCGCTTTGAGACTCCTTCGGGTAGTGATAAAGCGGGCTATCAAATCCAAACTCTTCTCTTCTTCTCTTCTTTATGAAAGTTTTGAAGTTGAGAGATGGCAGTGGAAGCTGTTTCTCCCTCTACCCCATTGTAATGCCCCTCAGGGAAAAACCAATTAGTCTGTAGACCAGGTTTTCCAGGATACCAGTAAAAGCAGGGGTCAGCAAACTTTTCCAGCAGGGGACCGGTCCACCGTCCCTCAGACCTTGTGGGGGACCAGACTATATTGGGGGGGGGTGATGCAAGAGCACCACAAGCCCCAGTTGCGATTTACCTGTATCATGCGAGTGGCAGGGGCTGGCAGCGGCAGCGGAGGGACGATGAGCGGCATGCAAAAGGGCTCCGGAGAGGGGCTGCTTAAAATGGCAGCCACTCAAGCACTGCTGCTGCTGGCACCAACAAAGCCCAGCCCCCTTCCTTTTACCTTGGCTCTCGCTCATTTACTGCTGCCACTATACATTTAAATACTAGGTCAATTATGTGCCTCTGTTTACACAACAGTAACTGTGGGTAACTGTGGGACAAAACAGCACAGTTTCTACTTTAAATGGTAAAACAAAGTAAATCATATTTTATTTCAAAATAATTCTTATAAACATGGATACTATGAACTTAGTAACAGTTTCTTTCACTCAGAATAGTTTCAAAATAAGGTTTCTCTTTAACAATTTTGCTCTTGAGTGATTCAGTACCTCCCCCTTTTCTTCCCCCTTTTTAGAGAGGCCAGTGTGTGTAGTGGTTAAGAGCGGTGGACTCGTAATCTGGTGAACCGGGTTCGATTTCCCGCTCCTCCACCTGCAGCTGCTGGGTGACCTTGGGCTAGTCACACTTCTTTGAAGTCTCTCAGCCCCACTCACCTCACAGAGTGTTTGTTATGGGGGAGGAAGGGAAAGGAGAATGTTAGCCGCTTTGAGACTCCTTAGGGTAGTGATAAAGCGGGATATCAAATCCAAACTTTTCTTCTTTCAAACCTACAGCAATTTCCCCTAAGCAACCTCTACCCAGTTAACATTAATCATCTAGGCACTGAGGACTCCCTCTGGAGTCTCTCCAGGTTCTTTTAGGAGTTCCGAAGTATTTACCAGGATCCAACAACCTCAGATGCTCAGCAATTTCATGGAGCCTTGGCTTCAGAGCTGTCTTGAAGGTTGCCTCTTGGGACACATGTTCTTCCCCGCAGAAACCCTTAGCTCCAGCCAGCGATTTCAGCTCTTGGCTTCTCTCAGGAGTCCTTAGCCTCCTGGTCCCCTGCCTGACTTCAGCTTCTTCCTTCAGCTAAATCTTCTGTCCTCTTCAGGCTGATTATCCACTGTGCTGTGAGAACTGCTCTTTATGCTGTATGATAACTATAGCAAAGCTGTCCATGACATGTAGTGATGATGACTCTCCTGGGTCTAAGAAACAAGTTTGCTGGCAGGGCCAGCTCCAGGTTTGTGAGAGAGAGACTGCCACAGTGCCCTGCGGTGGGTCCTCAACTTGCTGTACAATCAGTTCAATAGTATTGCATATCTTCACACAGAGTGTGAGATTGTAAACTGGCTATTATTCCTGAAAATCCCATCATATTTTGTTCCATTCTAGCTGTTATAGCAAAGGAAGCATTAATACTTAATCAGATTTTATAAGCGGCAGAAAGGCTTGATAATTTTGCTTCCAACTATTCTAAATGGTAATCAGGTGTTAGATTTCTTGTCTATGACCAGGAGGGACTAGCCATTGAGGCATAATTCCTCTCCCCTCCAGGCTTGTATGGGCCATGATTTTGCTCAGGTTGCACCTATAAATTATCATTTATATGGCAAAATTGCTACATAAGGAGCTTTACAACGTGTTTCCGAGC
Source organism: Podarcis raffonei (assembly GCF_027172205.1). NCBI lineage: Eukaryota > Metazoa > Chordata > Lepidosauria > Squamata > Lacertidae > Podarcis > Podarcis raffonei. The sequence goes on from NC_070618.1 coordinate 20,095,704, forward strand.
AATCCTCAAAATGATCATTTTATAGATGCAAAGGAAAAGACAATCTTTTTGACAAGACCACCCAATTTCTTTCATCAAACTGCAATTAGAACTCATCATAATTGCAGTAAGTGTATGGCATTTGATAGAACTTAGGGGTTTGTTTGTTTGTTTTTTAAAGTAGACCTCATAACTCCATTTTTTAGGCACCATTACCTAGAGGCGGTTCCAGAATGCAGTCTAATCGAACTAATGTCCTTCCTATACCCCGTGGACTAATTGAATCAATGCAGTATGCTTAAATAAAATGCCCAGTGAAGGATGCTGAGCAAGGAGAATGATGACCACTATTAATGTTTTGGTGAAGACTAAGAAAAGTAGTGACTAGGATAAATAACATGGGTAGTAAGGACAGAAAGTATTCAAAATATAATGGCTGTTAGCTTTTAATGGACAGAAGTAATTAATTCAGGAAATGGTATATAATTCCTTTTTTATTTTGTGTCACCCAGTTCCTGTTCTTTCTGTGTATTAATTGCATTAGCTATTGGCCTTAGCAATACTAGATATAAATATAAATACAATAAATTAATCCAATTCCTCCTTCCCCATGGAGCACCCTGTCCCACTTTCCATGCTATTTTGGAATGCCCTTGACCTTGAGCAGATTTGGAGGGGCACAGGGAGCTGAAGCAGAAAGGAGGAATCAGCAAAAGTTGCCTCTTTCCTCTTAACCTTACTGGAAGTCTCTGCTGGATCAAAGCTATTACATGAGTGGAGTGGCAGCACTGGATTCCAGCCCATTTTTTAAGTCTAGTAGACTTTTTGCATAACTTATCTGCTACATACAATATCACAACCGTGGTAGAATCATAGAATTGGAAAGGACCCCAAGGGTCATCAAGTCAACCTCCTGCAATGCAGGAATCTCAACTAAAGCATCATGAACATGAAATTTATTACGGTCAGAGACCAGCTTGAGAAACACAAATGGAACTACAGTCCCAATAGCAAAACAAACATTTAAAACAATATACAACAATGGATTTTAAGTTTAAAAGTGCGATAGGCATATAAACACATAAAAACTTTAAAATACACTACCTTAGAGAAATGACCCAAAGTCGCCCGTGGATCCAGGTTTGGGAATTATCTTAACAAACTAGATTGAATCGGGGGGTGGTCTGTGCCTACAGATCTGTGCGCAGAATCTGGCGACAATTCAGGTCATCTTGGGGTCTTTGCCTAACGGGAGAAGATCGAATTTTTGCTTTGCTGGGAGGTCAGCAAGCCTCACCAGCAAGGGGTCAATGGTTTCTCTGCGTGCCTCATCATAAAAGGGACATCTAAAAAATATGTGTTCAGGGCTTCCTATATCCCCCAAAGGACAGGCGCAAATTCTCTGGTCGTATGGGACTTTTTTAAAGGATCCTTCCAAAACCGGCGAGGGCAGAGCCGAGCTTCTGGCAAGTGTAAAAGTCCTTCTTGCATTTTTTTGATACAAGAAAAAAGATGCTGCAGGTACAGCTATATATCTCTCTATTTCTAAAATGTTGTAGTTGGGGCACCTTGTCTCTCAGTGTCTATAATTCTTTGCCTAACCATTGCTAACTAAAGCATCAATGCGTCATTCAGCCAGATACAAATCTACGTAACAGTTACCTTGTTCAACCCATGTTTTACCAGCTCACACAAATATCATGGGGGACTTTGTCAAATGCCTTGCTGAAATCAAGATACACTATGTCCACAACATTCCCCTAATCCACCAAGCTTGTAACTCCATAAAAAAGGGGGGAAATTAAATTCATCTGCCATGTCTTGTTTTTGAGAAACTCATCCTGGATCTTAGTAATTCCCGTTGAGTCTACAACAAGAGAGAATGCTAATTTGAGGAAGAACAGCCGTATATTGTACCATTTCCAATGTAGTTCTATTTTTTTCATGTAAATCTAACCACAGGGTAAAAATAAGTGAAATGAAATATAGTGGAATAAGTCCTTTATGAAATTCACCCTGCAGACACACAAATGAAGTTCAAAGGGAGTGGCCCATTGGGCATATTCACAGCCAGCTTTTAGCTGGGTGGGTTTTTTCTTTTTAACATATAAAGTTTTGTGGTTAATGTGCGTGTGCTATCACCAGGCTTATTTTGCTGCTGACTCAGTATTTTACTGTAGACTGTTGTCTGAGTTTACTGAATTTTAAAACGGTTTTAATTATTGACTGTGGTCAGTTGGAAACAGCAAGCTTCACAGCTAAGGGGAATTTTATCTAATTTCATCCCCATTTCTCTCTCCATTCCCTACACATTCCCTGACCAATCCAGAAGGGTCCTCCAATCACCAGAATTTTAAAGGTTGACCGCACTGGTCACAGGAATAGGGCTTCTAACCAAGCTCATTACACATACATTTGTCTGGTTGCAACCCATTGTATATAAAGGTGATCACCTATAGGAACCGTATTTTTGAGCAGGACTCATTTGCCATTAGCAGCTGTAAGACTGATTATATATATATATATATATATATATATATATATATACACACACACACATATATATTGCTAGTAAAAACATGATAGAAAAAACTGCACTTGGTGATCTTCAGCTAGTAATACAGCTTTTAATGGTACTGAGCTTTTACCAGAGAACAAGGCAGTGATTTTGTTAAATCATGGTTCTCATAAACCGTTCTTTACCATTATAGCTGAACTGGGACACACACACTTTTCCTCCTGGGCACGTGATTGAACTTTTCTGTGCATAGAAATTCACTTGAGCAAGATCTCTTTGAAAAACAAGAGCATATATTTTCCTTTATCAAAACATGGTTTACATGAATAAACATCATACTGTTTCGAGGATTATTGGTTGTGCATGAAGTCACCCATATCTTAGTCATTTATTTATTTTAAAACTGATGTGATGTATATATTTTTGTCCTGACAAATTAAAAAAGGGGGCTTAAAAAGTTGTTCCTTTGTTTTTGCTATTGTTTTCAGTTTAAGATGAAAAGGCTTTTTATATTTCTAGAGAACATGGCAAAACTGTAACATAACTTTTAACATGTGGACTGTATAAAGTAATATACTCCAGAATACAGATGGTTAACCTTACTACACTGGGAACACATTATTGCTCAGTGCTGAAATTCTTTAGGCTCTGGTACCGGTGGGAGCTGTTTGAAACCAGCAGCTGAGAATACTGAACAGCAGTGATGCAGATGAGCTCTACGAGTTCTTCCCTTTTTACCAAATGTTTTGCCAGCCAATCAAGTAGTTTTTGTTTAATTAAGTGTTCTGACAATATGAATTGATACTATATCATGTCTTATTTGCACATATGTCTGGAATTCAAAGGGATGCTGAAAATACCTAGAAGGGGCTTCAGCATTTTGCTACCTATCAAAATAGTAGAATTGCTACCTAAATATTGCCAGAAGCAAGCTTAGGGGTTCCACTGCAGGTGAGCTACCTGAGGAGTAGCATGGGGATAGTCTCCTTCGCCCTCCCCAACATCACTTTTGCTGCTCCTATAGTTCTCTATGCATTGGGGGGTTATATTTCTGCAACAGAAAGTCCACTCTACTCATGGGATATCAAGCTTCTAAATTGCATGCGGAGTCAACATGATTAGGAAAGGATTCCGACTGCAGACATACAGAGAGGCCTGGGGGAGCAATGATGTTGACACAGCGCAGGGAAAAAGACCAGGGAGCACATCTGCCCTTCCCCACTTCTCATGTAAGGAGGTATGCCTGAAGAGAATTTAAGACTACAGTGGTACCTCCGTTTATGGATGGGATCAATTCTGGAGGCCTGGCCGCATCCCAAAAACTTCGTAACCGGAGGCCCCCTTCTGCTCACACACGCAGCGCGATTGAGCATTTATGCGCATGCGATTGAACACTTATGCGCATGCGTGTGCGGGTATACTTCCGGGTTTGCCGCGTTCGCAACCCGAAGTTTACGTATCCAGAGGTATGACTGTACCAAAATTCCTCAGGTCAGGTGGGTGAGATGAGGGCATGTTCCTAGTTGCCCAGCATTGCTGTTTTCTGAAGGATAACAGCACAGTATTGATGGTAATATAGTTTTCTGCTGTTTTAATCCTTGTTTCAAAGTTCATGGCAAATTGATTTTCATAAGACAAGTGTTCTACACCCACCCCTTACTCGAGATACCTCTAGAAAAAAAAATTGACAGAATAAATGTTTCCTCTTATAACCAAGCAAACAGCAAGAACTCAGGAGGGATACATCAGGTTGTGTCATAAAGTTGACATATCTTGTCACTTCTCCAGTGCTCCCGAGAAATGATTGCTCTCTCACTTTGCACCTGTAGTTTGGGTTTTTGGCTTTTGATAGTCACTGTATAGATCATTTATCTACTTGCCTGGTATTTTCTTGAAGGCTTCCAAGAAACATACATTTTATTCCTGTGCCCCAGGAAGCAATAGTACTTTATGCAATTATATTATTTCACTTGTCTTGCTTTGATTGCATATGTGTATGTTGTTGTTGTTTTATCTGAGTGGCATAATGGTTTGAGCCATCTGTTTGTTTGTTTTTTAAAGATATTTATTGAGTTTTTCCACCTTTATACATTAAAAAACCAAAAAGAAAAAAGTTAAAAACACATAAAGTTTACAATCCTTATTTTCAATAACATATTTCCCTGACTTCCCCACACCTCCCCTTCTTATATTCCAATTCAAATTGTTAATTCAACAAGTTCTTGTCCCCAATTTTTGACCTTTTTATATTTAATTCATTTTTAAAAAACCAATTTTAACTTATAAACATCAGTATTTAAACATCAGTGCTCGTTCTTAAAACTTTTTTCTAAAGTCGACCCAAATTCCCTTCCACGAATTCCCCAATTTTCATACTAATAACAAAACAAAATAAAAAAACAGATTATAATTCTGCACCCTTTGGATTCCCAACCCCCCCCCCTTTCCCGGTTTCAATCCCCAACAAATGTCTATCAGTCTTAGTCTACTATCAGCCTGGAGACCTCAGGTCCGAGGCTCTTAATTCTCTCTCAATTCCTCTCTGCCGGTTTTTTTGGTAGTCCTTAATATTAAACACCAGATCTCGGAGAAGCTCTGTCCTGATAGGGTCCATATTTCTTCCAGCCAGACCTCCATACGATGGTTTGAGCCATCTGGATTGTTTTACTACAGTATTCCTTGAATAGTTCACTGCTGCTTATTTAGCTTTCACTGTAATTTTGAGTTAATAGCTAGGGGTTCAAGGTTTTGTATGGAAGTGCTACTATTAATAATACTTTGTGTGCACCTTTGAGATTCCATATCTCATCCTCCCTTTATGGGTAGTAACAGAGCCAGTGTGGTGTAGTAGTTAAGAGCAGTAGACTCGTAATCTGGTGAACCGGGTTCGCTTCCCCGCTCCTCCACCTGCAGCTGCTGGGTGACCTTGGGCTAGTCACTCAGTCTCTCAGCCCCACTCACCTCACAGAGTGTTTGTTGTGGGGGAGGAAGGGAAAGGAGATTGTTAGCCGCTTTGAGACTCCTTCGGGTAGTGATAAAGCGGGATATCAAATCCAAACTACTACTACTCTTCTGCTTCTGCTTCTGCTTCTGCTTCTGCTTCTGCTTCTGCTTTTCCTTCTTTTCCTTCTTCAAGACAATGGATATGAGCTTGAGTTCTATTTCCCCAGAAACAAGGCCCCAGAATCAACACATTTACCATTTCGGTATATGTTGAGAACCTTGGTGTTTTCTGACATGTGAGGCCAGACACTATGGCTTTAAGAATTTTTTGGTTATTAATTATTTTTAAACATTTATTGTTTTTTAATTATACTGTATATTTGCTTATTTTATTGTTTTACATTTTATCATTGTGCACCATCTGGAAACGTGAGCATGGCGAGCAGCATATAAATATTTTAAACTTTACACAAACGGGAGAGTGAGGTAAAAGAACGAGATGGTAGCGTTTTGGTGTGTACTACTTGCAGATGCACTCGCAGTGACACACACACACCCCACACACACACCTCCTGGGAGCAAGGCCTGAGTAATGAAGGTGAACAAACTGGACAGGACAACTTTCTTTGATTTTAAAAATTGGTCATAACTTCATTGATTTCAGATGTAGGTTGGATTTGGCTTAGGCATTGGGTGTATATCAGGGGTCAGTAACCTGCAGCCCATGGGACACAAGCAGCCCACGGGGGTCGTTTAAACGGCCCATAAGCCACCCTCAAACTGAGCTTGCCCGCTCAGCAAGTCCCCGAGCACTGCCCTAAACCGGCACAGCACAGAGCGTGGACTCACTTCTGCGGCTCCAGAAATCACATCTGCGCATGTGCAGATGCCGGAAATTGTGTCAGCACAGACGCGATCTGGCCCACCGAGTGATCTCCGCTTGAGTGAACTGGCCCAGGCGAGGTAAACCCCTGGTGAATATCCTTCAAAGTCTCCCCCCCCCCCCGTGGAGGGCTGTTGCATGACAGGGTCAAGCCCAGGATTAACAGGTCCTTCGCAAACCACAAGTCTACATGGATAACCCTCCCAACCACTGAAGGAAGCTTTATATGGCCCATCTGCCACACAGCTTTTGGACAGAGACTTCCTACTAGACCCCTGTAACAGGGTAACCTGTTATCATACATTTCTGCACCATGAACCCCGAGATCAGACACAGACAGCTTTTGTCAGGTCCCAAGCCCCATCCACTTGACCCTGCCGGATTGGCCAAGATTCAGATAAACAGATGGGGGGATATCTGCCACTCCCCAGTGGGCAGCCTAAGAGTTCCCCAACAGCCACCCGCCTAACTCAGGTGTTGCGTGTTTAGAGCGATGGGCTGCAACAGCTGCCTACCCTGTGACCATTCTCACTTTAGGTAGCAGATACATTAAGCCCTCCTTGAGGACAGTGTTGGACATGGTGCCGGGGCTGCAGGGGATAAGGGGATTGGCAAAAGTTTCATCTCTCCCCTCCCCCACCAGCCAGCTTCTCCACCAGTGTGCATTCACCCTACTAGTGCTTCATTCCTGCCCCTCTCTGTCCCTGATAGGCAACAGGGATGTTGGCAAGCAAAGGCCAAGTGACTGCTGCTGTCCCACGCTGCCATTTGCAGGGGTTCTCCACTGGATCAAATGCCTTCCATGGATGGAAGGATACAGGAACCCAACAGAGATAGTGAACAAGAAAGAGAAAAGATCAGGGGGTATTTTCCTATTTGCCAACATTGAGAAGCACACGCTGATGCAGTTTTATTCAGTGAGCCATAATTGTAATCCGTTTTTAGCTACTGTGTTATTCAATTTTTTTGTAGAAAGTCTACTTGAAAATTAGCTGGGAAATGCAATGATCTGGTTAGTAAACAATCATCCTTATCAGTTACTTTTTTTTTAATTAAGAAGCAATGTCAGTTGAAGATAGCATCACAAAAGTATCAGCTCTTCCTTGTTTCAGAAATTCTAATGTTTGAGGCTGCTGGAGGCTTGTCGCTTAAGTAATTTGCATTAACCATGTCTAGGAACGAGGGCATTCTGCCCAGCAGCGTCTGCTGCCCCTACAAGAATTAAGGTGATAAAGAGAAAACCAGGAAATTACCATTAACTTCAGAGGAACCTTGACTCATTCAGCAGACAATACACAAAACCTGAGACATAGACATGCATCAAAAGGAAGCCCCTAAGAAGGGTGTGGTGGGGAACCTAAGTAATACCATAGATCCAAAAAGGCTTAGTAATTTACAGAAAGGGGGAAAAGAGTTTAGAGAGCTGATTATATATTATAAAGGTGAAAGGCCTTTCACTTCCCCTGGCCTGGCCCTCACATCCTGTCCACCAGTAAGTGTGGATGGCCTGGCAATATGTGCCTCACTCTCCTACAAAAAATATCCCACCTAGAAATGTGACTGTGTCACCTAACAGAGAAGGCTGGCTACACCCTTCAGATACTTGAATTCTCCTGGAAACAAGTCATGGGACTCGGAAAAGTAGTAGTACTTGTTATCCATATACAATCAGTTTCCAAACTGGAACAATTTCCATTACCCATTTATCAAAATTGCATTGTTAAAATAAAAGGGTTGTGTGCCACCCCGAATCTCCAAAGGGTTCCAAGCACTCACCCAGGGTTGTATTTCTGTTGGGAAATCAAGACACAACAGAGACCATTGTCTTTAAGAAATATGGTTTATTGTACACATATTTTAGACCTGGGTCTACTTTGAAGAGAGTTCAGAGCAGTACATCTCCAGAGGGGCTTGTTCCTCCCAGCAGTGCAGCACTGTAGTCCAGGCATCATTTCTGTGCTTCTATCCAAGTCTGCCAATATGACCTCTAAATTTCAAAAGGACACATTATTTACTGTGTGAAATCACACTTCTATAATCTCCCCCTCCCGGCTCTATTTACCCAGAGCTCTGGCAGAGGGTCATTGACTGGCCATTGTCCAGCTATTACTCCCTGATGGACCTTCTCCCCAGGCGATTTCCTGGTTTAGCCTGCCTTTTCAATCTAACATCTGACATCTTCCCTTCAATATTGTAAATATTATCTAAATTCTACCATTTATTGATTTCTAACATTCCCCAAATTTATCAGTTATGGGTGTCCTTACACTTCCAAACTCTGTTACCCCAGTTCTGTAAAAAAATACATTCGTGTTAGACAGTGCCAGAAAAAAGAGGTGTTAGAACTCGCCATGAGCACCTCCCTTGTTCTCTTAAAATGGCAATGGTGCCCATCTGAATGGTGCCGGAACTGAGTCCTGGTGAGTTCCTCCCGTCTCTTCATTCTCATTAGCACTTGTATGCTGGAAGAAGGCAGTTGAACAGGGAACACTAGCAAGGAGGAAGAGTGAGACCAGGAGTCTCCGGGTTGGTAGTGAGGCACCAGCAGGACTGTGGCTTGGAACATTACTGCCAATTCTGGCAGGAGTCCATTTTCTCCTCACAGTTCAGTCTGGAATCTGCAGCTTGGTGTCATCGGTCCGTTCTAACAGCATGTCATGCTCCCACCACATTTCTGCTGCATATTTAGACTGTGATTAGAGGTGGTGAATACATGTTTTAAATAAAGGAATAGTGTAAATTTCTATTTATTAATTTCTGGTGATAACATTCTGATGTTTTATTGTGCTTAATCGCTTTTAGGTATTTTTAAATGGTTTGGAAATGTTTTAAATAAGCTTTTATTTTTAATTGTATTGCTATTGCTGAAATGTTGTGATTAGCATTATTTCAACATTTTCTTTGAACCTCAATATGAGATGACATTTTCTCTGTGTTTCTTTTTTTACCTGTTTCAGGTCTCAGGGTGGAGAATTTGGAACTGAATCAAAATCTACACACTCAGGGTAAGACTGATAATTTCTGTTACTTTTTTTGCTGCAAAGTGCTTAATAATCTAAGAAATTAAATTCTAGTGAGAAGGTGCTCTACTCAGAGATGGATAACAGGCATGTTTTTGCTATTTGAAGTTATTTTGAGACAGCAGGAATCGACGTGGCATATATGTGGGCAGATGTTTCTGCAGTTTCAGTTTTAAGAAGCCAATAAGATGGTCCTTGTTTCTATCTAGAATTGGTTGAACAAATCAGTGCTTTTTGACAGACATCTGTTACCATGTTTGGTCTGACGCAGTCGAAATAAATAAATAAAAATTGTCCAGTAGCACCTTAGAGACCAACTAAGTTTGTTATTGGTATAAGCTTTTGTGTGCATGCACACTTCTTCATGTTTGAGCTGTTATTGTAGATCCTGTATTTTTGCACTGGCCATGATCCAGAGAAACATAGGACAAACTTTTTATAGTGAGCCAAAATTTAATGTCCATGGTGAAGTCTCTCTTTGAAGTTTAGGTTAAACTCTTGTTTGTAGTCCTATGGTTTGGGGAAAGGTGTGATTTCAAAGTAGATTTTGAAACATGCCTGAGATATAGTTGCTTTTTAAAATGGGAGATGTTCTGCTGAAATAAATTCCAGTTATAAACAGAAAAAAAAGATTCATGGTAAGAGATTCCATGATGGAAAGGAATAAAGCCTACCAGAAGTAGAAAGTAAAATGTGCTTTATCACCTGTCAAGCATTATCAAAATGGGTTTCAGCAACCAAACCTTAATACCATAGCTCCAGGAAGTAAAAAATGGATGCTTTTTTCACTGAAAATAAAAATTAGGGGTATGTTGTTGGGGCTTGGAACAGTTTTATATCCTATGCATTCCAATAAACAGAGGGGGGAACCTCTCAAAAAAACCCCACAGCTCTAAACCTATTGAGAATAGGGATTTTCAGATGATCCTGTACAGCATTTTCACATGGAAGTAAGTTTGTTTAACAGAATTTACTCTCAATAAGTAGCAGTCTGCTGTGATTTAACAGCCAACAAAGTAACTGTGAAAGTTGAACTGATAACCTTAACACTGTTTCCAGAATGCTCTGCGATGTTTAAGACTGTTCTATAGGATTATGGATAATAAACTCAAGTGCTTGTTTACACAGAGATGCTCTAGTTAGCATTCCACTGAGATAAAGCTTATAAGGTAACATCATTTGTATTACACAAATTAGCTGTCATGCACAGAACATTTGGGCAGACAACAAAAGCCCCAAAGAGCAGAAAACCCAAGCCCAGGAGAACTAGCTTGTCAGCTTTGTTTTGTGGTTTTGTTGATTGTGTGAAAACAGCAGTATCAAATGTATTCCAGGAAAAGTGATATGCCTCACTAGCCCCTTCCACTGTAAAAATACAACCTCAACAGTTTAAAGCCAAGTATATGGTTCCATTCACGAAATGCCTCTGAAGGGGGTTGCAAAAATGAAGGTTTTTCTAAACAACATATGATTTATCGGGGGGGGGGAGGGTTTGCTGTACCCAGTTGTCCCTGAATGTACAAATCTTGCTTTCTTTTAAAATGTATTTTTACATATTATGATGGGGGATATTATTGGGTTATTCAAGAATCAGTAGCTTCCTCTGCGTTCCCATCATTCTTGGTCTACTCCTTGACCAGCAGCATTTGATGAACAACCTTGAGATGAAACCATATTTTTGTTAACCATTCTGATATTGTTGCATGCCACCCCAGTAGTGCGAGATTTCAGGCTTTCCAGGCCCTTACCCAGGGTTCATGTTTCCTTTTAGAATGAGGCATGGTGGAAACTGTGATTTATTTACGCATGCATACAACCTGAGCATACGATGAAGAGGTTCACAGCATTATCAACCCAAAAGGGTCTTGTTTCTCCCATAGCGGCAACCTTGATTCAAACAGAAATCAAACATTGCTCTACAGCATTGCTCTTCCCTCCCTCTCCAGCTTGCTGATTTCCTTCTAGATCACATCCCTGCCATATTCTCCAACTATTTTAATGGGACATTCCCAGAATAACAGAAGTCATCTCAGCTTCATCCCAGGATGTCCTGGGGTTGAGCTGGTGCTTGCAGCCAGCACTGATGCTTGCAGTGGTGTCATGCTCTCGCAAGGGCACAGCACCAAAAGTCGCATTTGTTTTGGTATTGTGCTCCCATACAAGCCAACTGACTCACGCGGCAACAAAAGACACTCTCATGTCCCGATTTTCATCAGGGGAATGTTGGAGGATATCCCCTGCTACCTCTGCTCCAAACTCTGCCTTTTTCTGTTGAGGGAAGGGCCCCACCCATTTGCTGTCACACTCCGAGCCTCTTAATACCTTTTAATGACTCTAGTTACAGGTAGGTAGCAGTGTTGGTCTGTCGTAGTCGAAACAAAAATAAATAAATAAATCCTTCCAGTAGCACCTTAGAGACCAACTAAGTTTGTTCTTGGTATGACTTTTTGTGTCCATGCACACTTCTTGAGATACACTGAAACAGAAGTCACCAGACCCTTCTATATAGTGAGAGGGTGGGGAGGGGTATTACTCAGAAGGGTGGTGGGAATGGGTGATTGGCTGTTAGGTGTGGTAAACCTGCTGAATACTGTTAACGACTGGTCTTACAGGAAAAAGCAAGGGGTGAGATGGCTAAAAACAGCTTTATCATGTATAATGAGATAAGAATCCAAAGTCTCTATTCAGACCAGGTCTCTCCATGGTTTTAAGTTTGGTAATAAGTTGCAATTCAGCAACTTCTCTTTCCAGTCTATTTCTGAAATTCTTTTGTAATAAGACAGCTACTTCAAGATCTTGTATAGAAAGTCCTGGGAGATTGAAGTGTTCTCCGACTGGTTTCTCTGTCTTGTGATTCCTGATATCAGATTTATGTCCATTTATCATTTGGCTGTAACCTTGCCAGGAGGCTAGCATGGCTATTCCAAGAATTAAAACCCTTGATACATTTCATACTTCCTGGATCCAGGTATTAGAGGGGTCTGGCATGCAGCATACTTCACCCTCCCCCCCAAAAAAAACCCACCATATAACAGGGATAAGGAGCTATGTGCCTAGCTAGATGGTGCCATCATTCCTAACCGTTGGCCATACTGGCTGGCTAGCTTACTCAATTTACTAACTAGCTTACTCAATTTCAGATTGCTGGCTTATGGGAGCCCTTGAACATTTGCACTACTTTGGCAATGAAAGGAAACAAGCTGATGAACAAGCAAGTTGTTCCGTTTTGATTATGGAATAGTGAAATGTAAGGATACTTGGAAACGAAACGGAAATGGGAATGTTTCCTATGAAAGCTAGCCATGTGATGCTGTGCAGTTTTCAGTGAAAATCACCTGTGTGTATATCTCCTAGGAAATCCCACAGAAACTTTAGAAGGTGCACTTGTTTTCTGTAGTTACTAATGACTCAAAACTGATTTAGTGTCATAGGGTTCCTCATCCCAGTCATGAAGATCTGCTTTCAGATGTAGGTGATGAAAAGGAAATCCTGCTTTTTTAAAACCAGAAGTACATGGCCTTCTGCAGTTTCATTATTTCAGTGCTCAGAGTTCTCTCTTTATAATAAAATGGTACATAGAATGACTGCATTAGGTTAATCCATAGATTATAGGATAGGGTTGAAATGAAAAGGTTTTGAAACTTTAATTTTATGTAGTCTAGGAAGGAAAAAGATGTTTAAATGGAACAAATCTAATTGAATTATATAAACTTTAAAGGGAAGTACTTGATAATGTCAGAAAGATTAGCTTCTTCTAGCACGGCATAAATGATGAGTCTATGAAGCAAAAGACAGTCTCAGAAATTTGAATTCAAATAGGCAAGGAGGAGTTCTTTGTGTAACCTGGCAAAAATGCAGGAAAGTCTTACAGGCACCATTACTCAAGCAAGTCTAGGCTATACAGCAAAAGACAAAACAATACACTGTATAGTTAGTATATTATAGACTAGGAAATGCTTAGTTTCCCAGACCTACCAGTGGTGATTTGTGTTTTAATTTATTTTGAAAAAATTAAGCCTAACCAGTTGCATTAGAATTAGTGGTGAGAATAGAAGTATCAGTTACAATTTTATAGGTTTGTAATGAAACCTTTTTGTGTTGCACTATCACATTGCATACATTCAAGTACTGGCTAAACTTTTTTTTGTTTTATTTATTTATTTTGGCCTACTGATGTGTTTGGTTAGTCATAAGTAAATCACACACTTGCGACAAACTCCCAAGTAAATCTGCATAGCCCTGCACTAGTACTGCATAGCCCTGCACTAGTAGAAATCCAATGAATTTTGTTCTTTATGCTTAATAAGGTGTTACATGCTATGAAGCTGTAGATCAGTATACCAGCAGTTTAAGCCAGGAATTATGGTCTGTTAGCTCTGAGGTTTCCTAATACCATATATAATACCATTTTTTGATGTTGTCTCATTCTATAGCTTCCCCCCAAAAAACCTGGTACCTTATCAAGCTGGCTGGCATATCCTGATATACTATACTACAGTTGTCAAACTGGTTGTCAAACGCCTTGGTACTCGGACATTTTGGCTCCCGAACGCTGCAAACCTGGAAGTAAGTGTTCCTGTTTGCGAACATTTTTTGGAAGCCAAACATCCGTTTCGGCTGTTGGCATTGTTTCCGGGGCCAAACAACCAATCAGAAGCCATGCCTTGGTTTGCGAACGTTTTGGAAGTCGAACGGACTCTGTTCAACAACCAAGGTATGACTGTATATTATAATATACCACACTTGGTATGATGTATATTTAAGTGTGTCTTCTAATTAAGTTTTCCCAGCCCCAGATGTTCTTTTCTTTATCCTAAACCAAATAAATACCATAACTGAATATATTTCACTGAATAGTTCATTGAATCTAGAGTATTAAAAGGTAGGGAGTAGTTGCTGTCCAAATTATCCAATTATACTGAGTTTTATTTAAAAACAACAACAGCCAACAGTGACAGAATGACTCTACACATTATATACTACAGTTACCCTTTGTATAACCACTGGCTTAAGATTTAATGCAAAATCATTAAATCAGTGCTTAGGTAATAGTGACAAATTTTCTAGAACGATACAAGCATTAATATTACAAGTCCATTCTTCTACATTTCAATCTGTTCTTTGTTCCCACTCTAAGAAATGCAGTTTGGAAGAAGATGGAATGAGTGGGAAGGCAGCACTGGAATAAGCTCATTGTTAGTGATAGGGGTGGTCACCCCTTTGGTTCTGCCAGTCCATCACAAGCTGTGCAATGCATCATTTTCTCCCCCTTCTGTACGTTGCACCTCCCACTCATAACCGCAAGGCTTGGGGTGACGAGAGGATATTGAGCACTTCTGGGACGTCGCTGCTAGCAGGGGTGGGTGGGTTGTTAGCAAAAAGACTGGCTCTGCTTTGCTGCCTAATTTTCACAAGAGATAATGATCTGGTTTAGAAGGAATCGCCCAGAAGCAGCTGTAACAATTGGAGTTGGGGGCATAACGTCGCCTTATTATGAAGTGAAGTGTATCTGAATCAAGTTTCGAGCAGCAGCAGGTTTTGTCAACACAACCCCTGTTCAAAACCTGTCCTGTGGATTTGAGTAGTTCTGTACTCATTGCGACGGTTGATTACCTAGTCCTTCCCCTTCCCCTAATAAACAACCATTCTCAGTAAACTGCAAAATGGAGTAACTACTTTAAGCATCTTAGGACTATTCCGAAAAAATCCCGAAAGGTTTCAAGGTAGAAAATATCAGCTGGAAAAACTGGACTCTCATAGTGGGGGGGAAAGTACCATGAGAACTGTACTTAGGCCCATTTATTTCAATAGGTCTACTGAGTATGACTAATAATAATAATTAATAAATTATAAAATTAATTCAAATCAAATTGATGGCAACCATTGGGCTAGAGTTCTGTGAAGATTGCCAAAGAAGGGAGTCAGGCTGTGCCTTGGCCAAAGGCTTGGTGGAACAGCTCTGTCTTGCAGGCCCTGCGGAAAGATGTCAAGTCCCGCAGGGCCCTAGTCTCTTGTGGCAGAGCGTTACACCAGATCGGAGCCACAGCCGAAAAAGCCCTGGCTCTGGTTGAGGCCAGCCTAACCTCTCTGTGGCCTGGGACCGCCAAGATGTTTTTGTTTGAAGATCGTAATGCTGGATATCATCCCATATCTATTGGGTCTGTCCCATCTTATGGAGCAGAATATAATCTTTCTCCATCCTCCATGTGAGCCCTTTAGATATCTGAAGATGTCAAGCTGGGTCTTCTTTTCTCCTCCCCTTTTTTGAAGATGGGGACAACATTTGCCCACCTACAATCCGCAGGGACCTACCAACTCAGCTATCCCAGATACCTCTTCTTCAAGAAGAGGAATACAGAGATTAAGGATTCTCATGCAGACTAAGGGAAAAGGGACTGCCACGCCCACCCACAATTCAGTGTTTCTTTCCACCCAATAAACTCAGCCAACATATCCACAGTAATCATTTGTTAAAGATATATTAGTTCACTACTGTTATTTTTAAGATGTATGTGTCCCATTTGTCACAGTGTTCTTGTTGTTTTTGGTCTCAAGAGGCATCTGCAGTATATGAGATTGTGAAGTCTTCTGTCTCATCATCTCTATTGAATGAAAACTTTTGTGCTTAGATAAGAATTATTTTTATCATGGCAGGGCTCTGCTTGCTTATGTGTGTGTGTTTTAATCTATAAAACAATAAAAAGGACAGTTAAAATAACATAGGCTAGATGAGAGAGAAAAATAACCTAGAATTCCCAGATTCCCAGAGGACTCATTGTAATAACTGAGCACAAAGGAACACCCTTTGCTGTAGTTTTAATTTATATATTAAATGTAGTAAAACTTTGGAAATAGATTGGTGTTAGGCTTTTCTTACTAATGTGAGATTATAATTTCTGGCATAATAGTGAGTAAACTTTTACTTGCAGTAAGCCTGCAATTTAAGCAGAGGTTACATTCCAGCGATCACACCTAAAGCCAAAATTGTGTATAGTCAAAAGTTCATTGGGTCAATGGTGGGCAGGATTGCCAAAGTCAGTTTTCCCAGAACCCTGCCTGCTTTTCGCACCTTTTTAATTATTTTGCCATTATTTTGCATTACATTTCCCTCACTTTTTATTTTTCTCCTCTGCAACCATGTGGACACACACACACACACATACACAAAAGCAATGCAAACTTAGAACCATTTTACATGTTCCTGAGCATGTGTGCCCTGATAAAACATTGCCCTCTCTTAACCTCAATAAATAATTGTTTGAGGAGCACACCATACATTGAACCTTTCTGATCAGTTCCCACTTGAATATTTTACCAAGTTCATTTTCACCAAGACCAGCTGTTTCCCAACCACGATCCACCTCTACCGCACTACTGGAGTTCTACTCTCCTCTATGGTAGGAGAAAGCGTGTAGATGAACTGTGGAATTTGCTGTCACAAGGTGATGTTGTGGCCACAACTTGGCTAGCTTTCAAGGGGAATCAGACAAAGTCATGGAGGACAAAGCTGGGTACTAGTCGTCATTATGGCTTTATTTTACCTCTGGTATCTGCCTCTACTGTAATTAATAGTTGCTGGGAAACACGAGTGAGAAAGTGTGATAATGTTCACTTCCTGATAATAGGTGTCCCACAAAAATCTGAGTGGTCACTGTGATAGCAGAATGCTGGCCTAGATAAGCCTTTGATATGATGCAACTGGACTTTTCTTATGTTCGTGGATCACTTATCCTTCAACCAAACAGACCTGCCAGCCAGGCACTAAGAGAAATTCCTTTCTTCATTAGGGAGAGAATTTGCCACCAAGACCTATTTTAGCCTCCGACGGCATTGTACTTCAGCTACTCTCTCTTCCCTTTGGCAACACAACTTATTTTCACACACATACACCCTGCCCATTCTTGGTTCTTATTCCAAATCAAGGGAGATCAGGGGCCCAGTTTGGCCCTAATGATTCTACCAAGGCATCTCTTATTCCCTCCCCCCAGGCAACTTACTCAATGATTAGCTATGATAGACTGAGGAACCACTGAAGAGGGTGACCAATTTTTGCTAGGGAGGGTTTGGGTTTGAGGATGAGGAGGTATATATATGGGGGGGGGGTGTTTTTGTTTTAGAAAATTGCAGAAGTAAGGAATAAAATCAGCATGGAGCTTGCTTGGTTAAATGGTGAAACATAACCTTTAAATATGACAGGTAAAAACATTACCTTGAAGATACTATCTTTGATAGTCTTCCTACTCCATTCAACCTTGCCTGAAATATTATGCATCTACTTTTCTAGGTTTACTACAATACTAATGAAATGTATTAGCATCACAGCTGGGATCAAAGAGCTCTTTTGGGGAAAACCTTGCAGCTCCAAGTTTGCAATTTGCTTTCTGTTCTGCACCAAGTTTCATTCATGAGAAGCTTTATTTTCTGCTACTTTAAATCAAGAAAAGTTAAAGTAATAAATATGCTTCATAAAAAAATGGGATCTTTCTTATTTTAATATTTGTAGGTGGGCTTTGGTTCTAAAACAATGGTGTGATACAGCACTCCTTCATGCATGAACACAGCAGTATAGGAAGCATTCTTCCATGGTTTCATTTCACACCGTCACAAAGTATTTTGAACTTGGGAGAGCCACCTGGGCTGAGTCAATCATGAGCATCTTCCCAGCTGTTATGAGTTTGTGGTTGCCAGACATCCTCTAAATTCCTGGACCTAGTAACTGTTAGAATTTAATCAAGTTTTCTGAACCCCTGGATCCAGCAAGGGTTAGAATATAAGGCAGGCTAGCTTCCTCATAAGGTTATTAAGAGAACAAAGGAAAGGTGATGAGCCATTAAGAAAGGAATGGAGAGGGGGCTCTGTCCCAGAGGGCAAATTGGTGGGGCCCCTCCTCCAGATCTTAGCGAGTTAGAAGGACAACAGCCAGAGTTGTCACCAATTGTGTCAGTCCATTAGTGGCAGATGTTGAGAGGCCAGCTGGTGAACTGAGCAAAGGAACATCTCTGTTCAGTCAAACCACCCCACAGACATCCTGGCATAAGAGGTGTTTAGATTGCTCTGTAAGGCTGCAATTGTAATGATGCTTTCCTAGGAACAAGCCCCATTGAATTCAGTAGAATTTTCCTCTGACTAGACATGCTTAGAATTGCCCTGGAGGGAGATCAGTGCATTATTTTACCAAAGCCTTAAAAATAGCACTATAAATCTGTTTACAACCTTTTTTTCACCCTTACATACAGTTTACAAATAGCAGTTGACTTGCTGGACAAAGCTCTGATTGGCCTAAGGTGCTTTATCACCCACTTAAAAAAAGAAAGAAAAAGGTTTCTTTACAAAAATTCCATGACTACAAAATATTCATTAAATCATACTTTAATCACATAACAAGTTATATATTGTTAAGCAAATATTATCCAAATATATCAAGGTGCTTTCTAAGTTCAGACAAAACTCAAACTTTTGTATTTGATTAGCAAAAGCTTTTTATTTCCAAATTTGGGGGTGTTTTTATATCTTTTTGATTCTAACATTTGGCAGCATTGCCATTTTAATACTTTCTTAGTTCCACTGACTAGCAGGCTGATCATTTGGTGACATATTAGTCCCCCCCCCCAGCTGATACCCTTTAAAATTATTACCTGATGATAGTCAAGCTTTTTTAAACATGCAGAAATAATTAGTAATGGGCATTCTAATGGCAGTCACCACCAATAGATTATTAACAATTGTTCTCAGGCTGATTTCATGACATGCCTTTGACCTTCCTGAACAATTCACAGCAATCCCTCTAACAATCTTTCTTGTTCTTGTCAACTTTCAGAAAAAGGAAGGAATTCTACTAAGCAATTACTTTATATTCAAAGGCCATGTCAATATCTGCTTATCATAAGCCTAGAGTGACTCACATTTACAAAGGATGTAGAATAGAAAATGGAAATTAAATGCTAAAGTTAAATTATTACTTTCATCAAAATTCCATTGTTCTTATTAAATACCTGAAACATAAATGATTTAAAATGCACCTGAGCTGAAACCTTTCTGTTTACTTATTCAAAGGCTTTGGTAACTTTGCTGAGAAGGGCACATTTGGATTGCTTCTCAAGACCATGAGGGTATTTGCAAAGGATAGTTCATGATGGCTCTCTCCTCAGAACAAGGGTAATGAGGAGCGGGTGTGTCCTTGGTGAGCTCGCTCATCCTTTCTCCTTGCATGGGAATCCAGTTTCACAGGAGAGAAGAGCAGGTTTGTGGTGCATTAAACAAAAAAAAAGTTAAAGAACCCCTGGATGGTTTGTTCTTGTTTAGTCATTTAGTCATGTCTGACCCTTCGTGACCCCATGGACCAGAACACACCAGGCACTCCTGTCTTCCACTGCCTCCCCCAGTTAGCTCAAACTCATGCTGGTAGCTTCAAGAACACTGTCCAACCATCTCGTCCTCTGTAGTTCCCTTCTCCTTGTGCCCTCCATCTTTCCCAACATCAGGGTCTTTTCCAGGGAGTCTTCTCTTCTCATGAGTTGACCAAAGCATTGGAGCCTCAGCTTCAGGATCTGTCCTTCCAGTGAGCACTCAGGGCTGATTTCCTTCAGAATGGATAGGTTTGATCTTCTTGCAGTCCATGGGACTCTCAAGAGTCTCCTCCAGCACCATAATTCAAAAATATCAATTCTTCGGCGATCAGCCTTCTTTATGGTCCAGCTCACACTGGACCAGAGAAGAGCAGGTTTGTGGTGCATTAAACAAAAACAAAAAAGTTAAAGAACCCCTGGATGGTTATGTCCAGTCAAAGGCAACTATGGGGTTGTGGCACTCATTTCAGTTTCAGGCCAAGGGAGCCGGTGATTGTCCACAGACAGCTTTCTGGGTCGTGTGGCCAGCAGCATTAAGCCACTTCTGATGCAACAGAACATCGTGACAGAAGCACACATAAATGCCATTTACCTTTCCACCGCAGTTGTACCTATTTATCTACTTGTGCTGGCGTGCTTTTGAATTGCTAGATTGGCAGGAGCTGGGACAGAGCAACGGGAACTCACCCCATCAAGGGGATTTGAACCGCCAACCTTCTGATTGGCAAGCCCAAGAGACTTAGTGGTTTAGACTTTTTGCAATGAGGGAATTGCCAGAAGGCCCTCAGAGTTGGATCTCAGTGTCCTGGCTGAACAATCGGGGTGGAGATGCTCCCTCAGGTCTATGGGGCCAAGGCTATTAAGGGCTTTAAACAGGGGTCAGAAAACTTTTTTTAGCAGGTCCACTGTCCCTCAGACCTTATGGGGGGGTGGAGTATATATTTTTTAAAAAAATGTGAACAAATTTCTATGCCTCACAAATAACCCAGAGATGCATTTTAAATAAAAGCACACATTCTACTCATGTAAAAACACCAGGCAGGCCCCACAAATAACCCAGAGTAAATAAAAGGACACATTCTACTCATGTAAAAACACACTGATTCCCTGACCATCCACAGGCCAGATTTAGAAGGAAATTAGGCTGGATCCGGCCCCCAGGCCTTAGTTTGCCTACCTATGGCTTTAAAGCTCAACACTTTGAATGGGCAATTTGGATATGAAAATGAAGCTGGTGGAGACAGATTCTTCATCTCACCTCATTAAGCATGGATTCATGGACTGTTAAAGCTTCAATTCACTGCAGATCAATTAATAAATAGTTGAGAGAGGGAGTCCCACCCATTTGCACTCTGGCACAGAGCTACTTCCTTTGTTTTGTTAACAATGCATACTTAGTGTGCCATTACCTGGCTGGCCTGGCTATTCCAGCAATTGAATCCATGCTGGATCCAGGAATTAGAAGGATGTCTAGGCATGCAGCCCAGCCCAGCCAGCCAGCCCACAAGCACATATCCCTAGGTTTCAATGGAGCTTTCTGCCAAGTAATTCTGTTACAGTTGCAGATTTGATATTAATCAAATTGTAACCTTCATTTCATTCAAGTTTTGTCACTCAGTTCCTATATAAATGCACAGTATCCATGCTGTAAATCTGTAACTGGGTTATGGTAAAGTATCAAGGGACACCCCACTTTTCCAAAGGCAACTGGACAATAGAATGTGTATGAATCAGTAAGTGTGTGTTTGTGTGTGTGTTTGGGGCACACTCTGTTTTCCTCATAGCTGAATATGTTAAGTATAATTAATTTTGTACTGCAAAATCATTCTGCTTCTCTGATGCTGATTTTATCAGCCATTATAAATATTTGTACCTCATCTGAAACTTTCTCCTTAGTTAGCAGATTGTGGTTATGCTGACATATCATCAAGATAAGACTTCTCTTGATTCAACTTCCTGATAAGAAGATATTGCAGTAAACTGTATTGAGGAACAAATTTGAAAACACAGTTAAGCTTGCAAAAACCCTTTAAACAGAATGTTTGCAATTCTGGAGGTAATAAAATGGATTAGATTTCATTGTGCAGCTGAACAGAATACAGTATCTAATATGTCAGCCTTACACGACAGATTATTAATACACTGCCACTGTTATCAGTAGATACTAATCTGCAGTGATGGCCATGAACTTGAAACTACTCTGTTTTCCCCTAAGTATCCTTGGCTTCTAAATCACGTTTATTCTTTCAATACAAATGATTTTCTGCACCACAAAGAGCAGCATATATATCTGTTATGCCATACAATTGATGACCTTCAGGTTGTTAAGTAATATATTTGCGTTAAACAGGAGGCCATAAATTGCCACGCAAATTAATCTTCTTCATTCTGCTTCCTGCCAAGGTTGTCTGTGCTTACAGTATTTGGGAATGTTGTGAATCAATATAGCGGTGCCCATTGAATTATATCAGCATTGGAGAACCACTGTTTACAGGCCAAACCAGATCTGCCAGGCTACCCAGTTTGGCCAACAAAGCCATTTTTGGCTGTACACAGCCACCTCTCACTCACCTGCCATCAAATGATGTCAGGTGTGGGGCAGGTGCAAGGAACAGCCATGAATGCATGACTTAGAATGTGCCCCATTTTCCCCTCCTTTGCAGTAGGACTTGTAGTTGGTGCCATTAAAATTTGGTGCAGGAAAAGGTTCCACTTTGGGGCTATAAATAAAAGTGTGCCAGAATTATTATTAGGCCAGGGGTTCAGGAACCTGTTGCCTTCCAGATTTTGTTGGACATTGATTCCTATCATCCTTATCTGCCACAGCTAGTGGCCAGGGATTATGTCAATTGTACTAAGCAAACCATCTTTCAAGGTGCCAGCAAAAGTATTCGTTGACAATGCGATCTTGTACATGCCTAGTCAGACAATGTGTTTGATGGGACTTACTCCCAGGTAAGCAGGTATAGGATTGCAGATTTAGTGTCATTTTCTGAAAGCACTTTTGTGGAGAGAAATGGACCTGTCATGTTCTACCTAATGGGCTTCTTCGAAGAATTGTTATCTGTGCTCCATCAGTGCATGGGTTTTGCATTACAGGAAGAGTGCTCACTTTCACGTATGTTTGTAAAACTACCTCTCACTGAATGTAGGCAGAAAAGCTTTGTACAAAGATCAGCAGTCTATGGGCCCTAGGACATTTTCCAGCATAGGGTTCCTCTCCAGTTAATGCTTTTCTTAATTGGAACAGTTGACTGAATGTGTGACTTGCAGCTTTTTATCATATGAAGAGTTCAGTATTTGGTTTAGTTAGTATCAAGAAAATATGGACACCCTTGGGCCTATTCTATAAACAACAGCAAAAAGTGGATCATTTCTTTTCTAATTTAAGGCACATTCCCCTTGGCTCAATAGCTACCGAATTCTTTATTTAATCATGCTGAATTTCCTAGAATTGCTAGCGGACA
This sequence comes from Podarcis raffonei, assembly GCF_027172205.1. NCBI lineage: Eukaryota > Metazoa > Chordata > Lepidosauria > Squamata > Lacertidae > Podarcis > Podarcis raffonei. The sequence goes on from NC_070618.1 coordinate 20,118,860, forward strand.
TCTCTCCCCCTCCACTGCTCTTCTCCGGAATGAGACATAGTCTAAGTAACTAAAGCAGAATCAGAAATCAAAGACAAAACAGTTGAGCCATGATGCCGATTGTATCTCTGAATATAGTCATTTATTTTTATTTTTATTTAAAAGTTTATTTTGGTTACTTGAACTATGTTTGAAGAAAGCCTCTGGTTGGCTGTCATTCTTTTCCATGGCTAGATTCTGCCTCTGCCATATGCTCTTCTTATTATATAAATTGTTTTCGCTTAACTGGATTTCTGTCTCTGTGTTCTTAACCTGAGAAAGCTATTCCAGTTTACTGCGCTGCAATAAATTGCTGGTTCAGCATACAATGACACAGTAAGGGCTTTCATACAAAATTGGGATACTATTGATAAATCCAGTAAGGGAAACTGGCACAGCTTCCCATCATGTGTCATTCCAAGCAAAAAATAGTAATCAGTTTGGCATAGGTAGCAGCAAATCTTCATGGTCACCACTGCAATTTCCCTTAGAAAAATGTGAATCCCACCATCCAGACAGGCTGCTCAGGACTTTTGCTTTTATTTGGAGAGGAACAATGATTTTTGATACCAGGTCCATAGTTCTCTGAAGAGTTTCAACGTGCCTTTAGATATTTTTGTTGCATCTAGATTTGGTGTCCTTTCCTTTTCCTGGATTTAAAAATGCAATGTTCTGCTCCCCCGTGGGCAACCCTGCCATCCTCTAATGGGGTGGGAGAACCATGGCACTTGGAAATTATTTCTTTTGTGGTCATGTTTATATTGCTTTCTTTTCCTGTTCAGAACAGGAACTATTGTTTCAATAGAATATTGCCCATTTGCATCTCTAATGCAGAAATACCATCATTCAGATTACAGTAGCCAATTGACTTGTGACTTTGAACAGGAATAGACTAAAGGAAGGAAAACATCAGCTTTCACTTGCTCACCCTTTGTTTTCTTGAGTGTTGGTTGGTGAAAATTACAGCAGTGTGGGAATGCTACTCAGCAAGCACACTATGCTGGGAATTCCACTACACAGTGGAAGTTGCTTCCAGTACCAGTCACCACATGAAAGCGGAGGAAGGTACAGATAGTTTACTGTTGCAGAAGATAAGGCTCAGTTAAACAGTTCTGGACATAGATATATAAAGCTTGTAGGCCTTTACAGTTACAGATATCTACATATGGATAGAAATTCAAGGTATCTTTGTTGCTCTAAATACATTCAGCAATTCAAGATATAACACTGGGCAACTAACAGACTCAGGCTGACTCAGACAACTGAAACAGCTTACATGCATTACTCACAGATATAGAAGGGGCACTGGGTTGTAACCATAGTAACTGGCTTGGCTGACCATAAACCTGCAGGTAGCTCATCTATGGGGGTGATTTACGGTCATGAAGGAAACTAACCCCTTCTCATGTTCAGTTACTCCCAACATACTAGTGGGCTCTCCAGAAGTGCTTCTGTTTACTTCATATTTTTATATCCCACACCATTCACAATGACAATCCGCACGTATTCCACTTTCCTGCTAACGTCAATTAAGAAGATACCGCAAGGTCTAAACTCCCCTCTCTTTTTTTGGAAATCTGCTGAAGCATTTGGTTACTGTAGTTCAACTCACTAGCTGCTATACCTCAAAAAAGCATTCACTCCCTGCAGACGGGCTGTGCTGCCTGCACAGATACTTTCCCCAAAGAATTTGGCTGGAGAATAACAGCTGATGCACCAGTGCACTATATCCACAAGCACAGCTAGTAGCAGTCTCCTTAGGGATGAAGTGACTCAAAGCATCCTTCAAGCTTCCTGACATATCTTTCCCTGTCCAGATCTGCCTACTTTAGAGACTTTTAATAACTGGTTCAGCCTGATAGAGGAAGGCTTGTGGGTATCCTACTACCAACTTTATCCTACAGGGAGGTTGACATCATCACTGACCCCAAGTGAATAGAGATCAAAGCACAGAGCTTTCACTCCAGTGTATACCTTTGGGAAGGGAGAAAGTTATGCACAACTGGAAGCACATGTTCAAATACTATAAAATATTCTAGCATGGATATAGCTTTGAGTTCCTTCAGTCACACAGTATAAATGAGTTGCTTCATTATTGTCATTGTTATATTCCTTAAATCTTCCATCCCTCCCCACAAAAAGGTGGTAATTTTACAAGCTCAAGATGGGTGCAATGTAGGAATATGCAGGTATTGGGATCAAACCTGTGACCTTGATGTTATTAGCACCACACTTTAAGCCAGTGTGGTGTAGTGGTTAAGAGCGGTAGTCTCGTAATCTGGGGAACCGGGTTCGCATCTCCGCTCCTCCACATGCAGCTGCTGGGTGACCTTGGGCTTCTTTGAAGTCTCTCAGCCCCACTCACCTCACAGAGTGATTGTTGTGGGGAGGAAGGGAAAGGAGAATGTTAGCCGCTTTGAGACTCCTTAAAGGGAGTGAAAGGCGGGATATCAAATCCAAACTACTACTACTACTACTACTACTACTACTACTACTCTTCTTCTTCTTCTTCTTCTTCTTCTTCTTCTTCTTCTTCTTCTTCTTCTTCTTCTTCTTCTTCTTCTTTTCCTCATGCAATCCACTAATCATGGAATAGTATGTAATGTTATTGGTGTAAAAATGGACAATTCTACAATAAGTAGACAAGACAAGAAAGAGAAACCAGGAGGTGTGGAGGTCAAGTTAAACAGATAAGTTTAGCATAAGTTCTAAATTTTGTCTGAAGCCATTTTGTCTGAAACAAGTGCCACAGCTGTGGCAGGCAAACCTGAGAGTTCCTTCATGGGTTGTGTTCAATATAATTATGTCCACCCAAACATGCTAGTCATGCCCTACTGCACAAACATGTTTTGCTCGACAATGTAATCCTGGAGTGAAGAAGAAGAGGAGTTTGGATTTGATATCCCACTTTATCACTACCCGAAGGAGTCTCAAAGCGTCTAACATTCTCCTTTCCCTCCCTCCCTCACAACAAACACTCTGTGAGGTGAGTGGGGCTGAGAGACTTCAGAGAAGTGTGACTAGCCCAAGGTCACCCAGCAGCTGCATGTGGAGGAGCGGAGACGCGAACCCAGTTCACCAGATTATGAGTCTACCACTCTTAACCACTACCCCACACTGGCCATTGTGTCACTTCCGGTGAAAGATGAAAGGTGGAGACAATAATGTTATATTGTCCATATTTTTTCTACTCAGTGCTGCCATATTCTTTATGCTGTTTCATTCCATTAAACCTACTCTTAATTGCATGTACAGTAATTTCATGCTTGCTAATTGCTAATGTTTTTCTTTTTTCCTGATTTATCTCCAGCTTTTTATATGATTGGTCATCTCAATCTTCTCTTTTCTCTCTGGAGTTTGTTGAGCTTTACATTCTTGGCTTCATTCTTATCTATCTGAACATAACTTGTGTGTCTTTTAATGGCAGTTATTATTATTTCCCCCCACTGAAGCTTTTCTAGCATGTCTCTCAGGTTCCTGTCCGTTTTCTCTTATCCGCCATTCTCTTGCTCCTATTATCCATTCTCTTAACATTCACTCTGACATCTGTATTGACAAGCTCCATATCTTTTCTTCTATTTCAGATTTATCATCATCTTTCCTTTCTAATATCTCTTTTTTTGTCTTGCTGCTATTTCTGACTGCATACCTTCTCATTATCTAAGGAAGTTTTTTTCATATCGAAAAACTTCCTCCTTTCTTTTCTGTCTCTTTAGGTCATTGTATTCTTCCTCTTCTCAAATTTGGAACGTCGGGAGTCCTCTTTGACCTCCTCTCTTCCATTTTCTCCCTTTGTTCAGGCTACTGCAAAAACTTGTTGTTCCCAACTTTTAAATATTGCTAACATTCACTATTTTTGTACTGCTTTGAAAACACCGATTCTTTCTCTTGCTCTTTCACAGTGTGACTGCTGTAATTCTCTCCTTCCTGGCCTACCTCTTTGTCAACTTCAATTCTCTTCCTCCCCTGCCTTGTTTTAACTCTGCTGCTCATTTAATTTTGCCTACAAAAGGTTACACTCACTTCATTGGTTTCCATTTCCTTATCAGACCCAGTTCAAGCTACTTTTTTCCAGTTTCAACCCACTCTTTGGCCTCTCTGACTTTTCTTATTGCCTCTCAGGAAACTATATGTTAAATGCTGCTTTTGAATTATCTAGTCTGCGGCCCTGGCCCTGTCTCCAGCAGTTCTCTCCCACAGAAATGGCTTTGGTAAGGCGATGGATTCTTTTGCTGACTCCCTCCCTTCTTTTCCTGTTAAGAACCAAGGAGGGGGAAAATAACAAGCTAAGATTCATAAAGAAGCAGAGGGCTGGGTGGCAGGGGCTACTCTGGCCACCCAACCTATTTTGGTCAGCTGACCCTGAGTCAATCGGAACTAGGCATATTTCCTGTGGGTATTCATATTTCAGAGTATGGAGAGAAGTTCCCTCGCAGAACACTTTGTAGAAGGAGCAAGATAGCCAGCCTTGTAGCAGCAGGAATGTTTTAAATTTATTTTTCTCCCTGTTAAAGTACAACTTATTTATTTGTGTACATGAGAGGTGGGGGAGAGAATCTGAGTGGCTGTGTGGGTTCCTGCTGCAGAATCTTCACTCCTCTCTGCTTACTCAAAAATCATAGTTAAAGCTGTTTCCATGCTGCCCCCTTTCAAAGTGCATGCATTTTGTCTGACTCATAATAAATACTTGCAGTGTCTGTATGTTAAAGTGTATATTCTTGGGAAATGGTTTAAACTGCATATTCATTGTGCTTTGACCTTAATTTACAGCTTTAACTGTCTTGTTTTGCATAGGAGATTTGCAGAGAACTTGTTATGTACTGAGTTGAATAGGATCCAAACTGCAGCCGTCTGATTGGTCCTAGAACAATAGGATCCAAAAGGCAGCAGTCTGATTGGTCCTAGAACAATAGGATTCAGAATGCAGCAGTCTGATTGGTCCTAGAACAATGCAGCAGTATGATTGGTTGGCAGGAACCACCCAATCATGCTCCAGATAGAAGTGAATCCACAACCTGATTGGCTTACAGTAGAATTCCGGAATTAGCCAATCATGTGCAGCCCATTGTGTAAATAATGTATGTAAAGCAGATACTTTGAGGGGACATTCATTCATTCCTCCTCACCACTATGAGCTGAATAAAGAGCATGAAATCACTTTGCGACTCTGAGTATATTTCAGAACTGCTTTGGTTCTACCCCTGTGGCCATGCTGGTCCTGCCTCCATGACCTCCTTGGCCACAGGCTGCTCCTCTAGGTCCAGGGGCTACCACTGAGTATTGGGCTTGCTGATTGGAAGGTTGGCGGTTCGAATCCCATTGCTCTGTCCCAGCTCCTGCCAACCTAGCAGTTCGAAAGCACACCAGTGCAAGTAGATAAATAGGTACCGCTGTGGTGGGAAAGTAAACGGCATTGCTGTGCACACTGGCTTTTGTCACGGTGTCCCGTTGCACCAGAAGGGGTTTAGTCATGCTGGCCACATTACTCAGAAAGCTGTCTGAGGACAAATGCCAGCTCCCTCGGCCTGAAAGTGAGATGAGAACTGCACCCCATAGTTGCCTTTGACTGGACTTAACGGTCCAGGGGTACTTTACCTTTACCTTATACTGGGAAGAGCAATCCTATGTCCTGATCCATTCTAGAAAGTTGGAATAAGGTGGAAGTGTCCCTCCACTGGATTCCACTGGTGTGTGTGTGTATGTTAATGGCGCACAGATGCCTATTGCACCTGCCATATGCACCACCCACCACCCTGGGATATATTTGTATGATGAGTGGTGTATAAGCACCTTTAACAACTCTTTCCCCCACTCAGTTTCTAGTTGGCTAAAAACTCAAATTACTTCTAGTCCATGCCTCCATATATCAGTGCAAGTGTGGCGTTCATTCGGAGCCCCCAGTCATCTCATGGACTATTGACCTGTATACCACTAATCCGCTGCCACCAACCAGGTCCTCCCTGGTAAATCACTTGGTCTCAGTCAGGTTCTTAAGTTAACAATGAAGATTTTAGTTTATTGCAAACACAAATAAACTTTAAATGCATTCGAAACGCTGTTACCCTTTACCCTCTTAGTCTTATTTTATTCTGTCTCTAACTCTTCTACCTCCCCTCACACAAGAACCAACTGCACTAACTATCTCTCTATTTCCATCTGTCTGTCAACTGCTTTCCCAACTGCCTTTTCCCAACCAACCAACTAGCTAACTAAACAAACCTTGGCCTAAGCCCTTTTATAAACAGGTAGGCTCCGCCTCTAGCTTTTCCATTGGTCTACCTATTAACTCTTTCTCTCCCCCTGTACAGACATTTTCAAAAGAATGGGCAAACGCCACAGCAAGTGTTTTAACAATATTTAAAAATGTACATCTACTGAGCCTAATCTTAGGCATGGTGTTGTAGTGGTTAGAGTGTTGGACTAGGACCTGAGAGACCAGGCTTCAGTTCCCCATACAGCCATGAATCTCACTGAGTGACCAAGGGCCAGCCAGTCACTCTCAACCAAACCAACATTACAGGGTTGTTGTGAGGATAACATGGGGGGGAGGAGGACTTGAGCCCCATAGAGGAAAGGTGGGATATAACTGTAAATATATAATGTAATGTAATATATATTCTGTTTTCTAGTTCCTTTTGTGTCCTTTCCTTTGCTCTAATGGCTTTGTATTTTAGATTGGAAGGCTACAATGCTAAACATACTTACTAGGCCGGAGTTGGCCAAGCCGACCGGTAGAATCCGGAATCAAGGCGACCAAAGATTGCAAAGAGAAATTTTATTTGGTATATGAGCAATTATTGTAAAAACGTGAAGACACTGGCAGGACTGGAATAAATCTTGCAATGATAAGCTGGAAATCCTTTCCTGACCAGAGAGAAAGAGATGATTTTAAGACTATAAAGGTCAGAAATTGACTATCTAAAGTACGAGAATAAATATTTGAAAATAAAAAACCAGTTGAAGAGATGGAAGGAAGCCACGAGCTCAGCAGAGCAAAGAGTATACTGTTTGTTAATGTAATGTTTGAAGTATTGTGTTAAAAAAAGAAAACATATATATATGAGAGAGAGACTAGGTATTGGGGGGGGGAGGGAATACTTACTAGGGATGAGCCACATTGGACAAAGTGGGATTACTCCTGAATGAACATGCATATGGTTATATTTCATGACTGAATAAACAGCATGTGTGCATGCACGCGTGCACACACACACACACACTGCCTTACTGTTAAAGACCTTTGGAAAATAAGCAAATAAAAAGTAATTTTCTAAATTATTTCTATTTTGTTGCTAATTAAATAGAAAGAGAAACTCACATATCCATTGTGAAATGCACCAAGCTAACCCTCACTGAGATAATTCCGATGGCGAATACCTGCTAGTTTATTGAATGCTTTGGCTTTGTAATATCAAAAATGTCTGAGACTTAAGTTATATGGTTTTTCAAAACCCGTTTAACAGAGAGTGCATGAAATGCCACTTTGGAAATTTCATGACAAGCTATTATTTCTCCTGTAGTATCTGCAGGGAGGAAGAATTGTTGATTATTTTTAAAGTAGTTTATTATACATATGGGAGAAAGGTTGGGCTGTTCTTTCGGGTGGGGGGGAATTGCTGTACAAAAGGGGACTAGGCAACTTTTTCAAAAATTAGCTTTTTGAAATCTGACCAAACCTTCCAGATGTTACAGCATTTCCAGCAGAGTTTCTCTGTGATCCATGTCAGAGATGCAGCTGTCAACACTAACGTACACCTGCTGCTAGTTTCCTGTCAGCAAACAATTCTTCAATTGTTTTATGAAGTGTTGAAAACTCTCAAGATGATGCCCTGGCCTCTTAATGAAACCTGTGCCATGTTTTGAATTCATGATGAATCAAACGTTTAGTTTAGCTTCATTAAATTCCCACCCGGACTTTTTTTTTTTTAAAAAAATGCTTTTTAGTCAAGTTAATTATACAAAATCTTAAAACAAAAATACAACAGATAATAAGTACCCATAAGCACTGATAAGCAAAACACATTGGCTATAAATAAAATGCAATTAAGCAGCTAATAAAGCAGTAGCAGTAAGATATATTTCCTAAACGTTTCTAGAAACAGTTTTTCTCCACTTCTTAGAAACCCAAAGTCTGGGGTTCATGTAGGTCACACTTGGTCTGGGAATGACTTTCATAAGGCCCCAGGAGAAAAAAATGCCTCGTGACATGTCTTTTTACTCCTCAGATAAAGGGGTTTCAATGAGATTTATATAGTGAATGTAAAACATGAACTATGATTTCACCAAAAAGAGTTGAAAACTCGGGCAAGATTTATTTCTGGCAAATGAAGACAGAGAAAATATTGATTTCCATTTATACGATGTACTTAAGGAAGTACTACTCTTGGATTATTATTATTTTTTTAATTGTTATGCCCTAGACTTAATGGCGACATGATAGTGGCATGTACCATTCTCAAAAAGATGTGTGCATCTTGCAGTGTGCTTATACTGCTTCTGTCCAATTCTCATTGCTGTCCAATTCTCATTGCTGGTCAAGAGGTTTGCAGTCCTTCAAAACCCTGTTTTGTTAGAGATGATGAGACAAAATAAACAAATGGTTCATACTACCTTCACCTCTCAGAATACTTGCCTGCCTCTGTTTGGAATACATGGGTTTTACATATTCTGTTAATAGTCATGAAATCACAGGGCATAGCCTCGTGTGCCTGTTTAAAGTAAGAATTACATAAGGCAGGTGTGGAGAACCTTTCAGATGTTGCTCCCATCAGTCGCAGCTGGCATGGCCAATGTCTGAGGAAGACGCGAGCTTTAGTCCAGCAACACCTGGAGGACCAGAGGTTTCCCACACCTTTGTGGGAAACATAAAGTGAAACTTGTAATTACATACTGAAGGTTAAGGGTGTAAAAGGTAAAGGTAAAGGGACCCCTGACCATTAGGTCCAGTCATGACCGACTCTGGGGTCCTGCACTCATCTCGCTTTACTGGCCGAGGGAGCCAGCGTACAGCTTCCAGGTCATGTGGCCAGCATGACTAAGCCGCTTCTGGCGAACCAGAGCAGCGCACGGAAACGCCGTTTACCTTCCCGCCGGAGTGGTACCTATTTATCTACTTGCACTTTGACGTGCTTTTGAACTGCTAGGTTAAGGGTGTAGAAGGTTCCAAAGATCTTGAACCAGGGTCTCTGGCAGGATGTCCCAGGAGCCTCACTCCATCTGCAACCAGGTCAGCTCTGAGACAGAAAGACACCAGCTTGATAGCTTCTGTCATGTACATCCCCCATAAAAAACCCTAAAGAGATTACTGTTATTCTTCAGGTGACCTGAGCAACCAATAGAAACCTGGTGGCTCCATATAATTGCTGCTGTTTCTCAATGTGAGGAATGTAGCACTCCACAGCTTTCCAGAATTTGGTCTTGTGCCTGTCTCTGGTCTCTCTGATTGAAAAATGTGCACACTAGAATCCAGCTAATGACCTTTGTTGGACTATGTGACTTGCCTCTAACCCTCCAGATTCTTGGTTGCTGCTTTTGGACCATATTCTTATCCTGTTGTCTTCCTTGCCCTGGTAGGGCAGAAACATGCATGAGGACACAGCCCATTGTGAAAATGCTTACACATGTAAGCATTTGGTTTAAGCCTCATTGCATTTTTAAATGCACATGCAACACATGCTGCTGTAATTGCATGTAGCGTTGGCAGGCCAGTACTTAGGGGTGCTAGTTTGCATTGTCAATGCAAAAGCAAACGTGGCATCCTATATTGCACATGCTTTTAAACAGGATGTGGAACGCTTCATTCATGGCCTATATCCTTTTTGTTTTACCCCTTGCTCAGAACAGGTCACAGTATCCATAAGGACCATTGATATTGCGGAGATGGCGTAGCTGGATTGGCCTCAGAAAATATAAAAAGGAAGTCTGAGAATGAAAGTTGGGAGCTGGAAATTTAGGTCCCTCAAACTGCCTTCAGTAACTAAAACCATTCTTTCTTTACATTCAATAAATCAGTCCCCACTATTGCTCTGTCTTGTCTGTTCTCTCTATAAAGACACTAGTCCCATTTTATGTGCACAGGATTCTGAGAAGGAACTGAACTAGCTATAGCACATTTTATATGGGATCGCTAGTTTATAAGACTTGAACTTCGTTCTCCCAAATAAATAATTGGGTCTGTATCTGCAGTGATACCTTGCTAGAGGCACTACAGCTTTGAACGCCGTTTGTCAATTCCATAAGGTCATGCTATCAACTGCCGAGTGCCTATTTTCATGGGAAAGCAAAGGAACATCCATATTGCTTGAATGTGTAAAATGAGAGGGGAAAAGAAATAAATTGATCTTAATCCAACTGCTAACTCTGTCAGTCTATCCATTTGGGCTATTTGTTTAAAGAATTCAGAGTGCAATAGTTAAATACCTTAATTCCCTATACTGCTAAGATAGTCTAGCCTGGTAGTCATAGGTAACAAATAGCTGTAATTGTTTGCAGCTGATTGCATAGAATTCCATACAGGTGAGCATGTGGACTGGTAGAGGAGAGAAGTATCCTATCTTGTAGGTGATCTGTGCCACCATCCCTCCACCACAGAAACCAAGTGGGCTGTCAGAGGAAGGAAGCCCTCTGTGCCCAGTTATGTGAGATTGAGCTTTCTGTCCTTCAGCTGCTCCTCTGAGCAAGCGAGCAAAGAGTTTTTTACTTTTTATTTTTCTAGCTGTTGACCTTTGTGGACTTTTTCTTTAGAAGGCTGTGATAGCTTTTTTTTTATTTTTTTTGCTGAGGCTGCTTCATTGCACAACAGTTAAAAGATTTACATATATTAAAATAGTCCACCTTTGTGTGTGTGTGTTTTTCTCTACTATAATTTCAAACTTTTGGTAAGATACTTAGTAGCTAGGTGATCCTAGTTTGTAATCATCTAGTCCAGGGTTTCCCCAACTTTGGTCTCCAGCTGTTTTTGGACTACAACTCCCATCATTCCTAGCTAGTAGGGCCAGTGGTCAGGCATGATGGGAATTGTGGTCCAAAACCAGCAGGAGACCCAAGTTTGGGAAACACTGATCTAGATGGGATACTTTGCTTTAGCCTTCCAAAATAACAGGAATCTTTGTATGACACTGAAAGTAAGAGCTGTTAGAAAATTCCTGATTAGGACAGAGCTTGGTTTTACCAGCAAGAAAGTTCAAGAAAATAGTACAAAGGTAAACAGTTCTATGGAAAGAGGAGACCCTTAGAATAATTATTGATAATGCATCCTCATAGCATGTGCTAAGCTATGTAGAGAAAGCTAATGCAGTTTACCACATTCTACTTTGGGGATAATCTTTCATTGAGACAGGAGAGTGTTATCGTGAGATGAGTTTTAATGGGTAGGAGAGGATATTTTAATTGTAGTTTACTCCTCCAGGCTCCCACATGTGTGGGCTGAATGGAGTTTCAAAATCTCATCATTGGCAGCAAAGTTAATAAAAGCATAGGAATTGCACTGTAAAGCCTTGTTTTGAGCAAACCCAGCTACGAAGTAAGCTGGCTCCCCTTTCTTACCCCACTTAATAAGGATCAGGCAATGATCTGGGAGTAAGTTTCTTTTTAAAAAAACAATTTACTTACTTATAATCTTGCATTGGTTCACATCAATAGCAGCAGTAAAAACCATGCAGGCAAAATACTTATATTTACAGTATAGCCAGCTTTAGGAGCAAGCAGAGGCACATCTGCATCCATCGCTGGTCAAAGGAAGAGAGGAAGGAATGGGAAGTACTATATGTTCCTTCCTCTCCAGGAGAGGAGGGGAAATGACATCACACAGAACCCTCTCTACCAATTGTATTTCTGTGGTCCAAGTACCTGCTTATCAGCAACACAACTCTGTAGACTTAGCCCCATTCTCATGCTCACTAGCCAGAATATGCACTACTTAGGTTTGACTGCTAATCTCCCACAATTAATTCTCATACTTTCATTTATAAGCCTATAAAGCCCCACCGAGTATTTACCAGTTGCCCTTGGGCCACATGCCTTTTGTGCGCACACACACACACACACACACACACAATACAGACCACACACTTCAAACTTTCAGGCAGGCATGGAAGCCCATACACGCACCTTCAAACAGTCCCTGTCCTTTGCCAATCAACAGAGAAGTGTTTCTTTAACTTTCGCCATGCCTACTTGCCAGCAAAGGTCCTTATAGTTAAAGCTATGGTTTTCCCAGTAGTGATGTATGGAAGTGAGAGCTGGACCATAAAGAAAGCTGATCGCCAAAGAATTGATGCTTTTGAATTATGGTGCTGGAGGAGACTCTTGAGAGTCCCATGGACTGCAAGAAGATCAAACCTCTCCATTCTTAAGGAAATCAGCCCTGAGTGCTCACTGAAAGGACAGATCGTGAAGCTGAGGTTCCAATACTTTGGCCACCTCATGAGAAGAGAAGACTCCCTGGAAAAGACCCTGATGTTGGGAAAGATGGAGGGCACAAGGAGAAGGGGACGACAGAGGACGAGATGGTTGGACGGTGTTCTTGAAGCTACAAGCATGAGTTTGACCAAACTGTGGGAGGCAGTGGAAGACAGGAGTGCCTGGTGTGCTCTGGTCCATGGGGTCACGAAGAGTCGGACACGACTAAACAACAACAACAACTTGTAAGCATTGGCTATGCCCACTTTGACAAGCCATTCCTCCCAAGGGTTGGCAATAAAACATTTATGTTTAAAAGGCTTCTATCCAATGCAGTGAAAGCATAATTCCACTCACACTACTGGACATGTTTCATCTTCTCCCACTACATGCCTCCCAAATCTTCTTCAGAAGCCACCCCCTCTCTGGAGCTTATGTTGAGGGTTTATGGGGGGCAGGAGACGGAGGTCTGTTGCAAGCACGTTTTGGATACAGCCCCAATGTTTGCATTGGCATTGTCTCTGCTCTTTTAGTGCGTCTAAGAAAAGTTGAGGTTTAGTCTGTCTGCCTTTGCCCATTTCTTGGAGGGTTTGAATTTTAGGGATATGTTCTTTTTACTAATCTGCGATGAGCATCACAATTAGTTTTTGTTAAGTAGTGAAACTGGTGTTTTGGTGCCAGGTGCCATGAAGTTTGCCGCCTTTACATAATCAGTCTTGGTATAGATGTCTTAAGCAGTCATGATTGCACAATCAAGGCTACTGTAGTCAAGGTATGACACTGCCTGTTGATGGGGTGCCATTTATTATGACACCTGCACAGTTGTTCAAGCATCTTCCTCAAAATTCCTACTTGTTCAATTTCAATAACATATGCAAAAAAGACATTCAACAAGGAGCGGTAATTTCCAGCGGATAGGAAGGCTACATAGTAATCAATTATTTAAATTTACCTAAGTTGCCTGATAGATTTTTGGACAATCAGTGGTATTGATATGGATTAGAATGTCTGGTTCCTGTGTTCAGAAATAATAATAATAATAATACTACACCTAAAAGAGGCAATTAAATATTATATTACAGTGGTACCTTGGTTTAAGAACAGCTTAGTTTATGAACAACTTGGATTAAGAATGCTGCAAACCCGGAAGGAGGTGTTTTGGTTTGTGAACTTTGCCTTGGAAGCAGAACATGTTCCGCTTCCTGTTGAGCGTGTTCCATTTGTAAATTGAGTCCCCTGCTGCTATGGGAAAGCACGCCTAGGTTTATTGTATTTTAATATTCTGTTGGAAGCCGCCCAGAATGGCTGGGGTATAAATAATAAATTATGATGATGATGATGATGATGAATGCTTTGGTTTAAGAATGGACAGATTAAGTTCGTAAACCAAGGTACCACTGTATTAACAAAAGAGCTACTGTAGGAAAAGAGGTTTTGCCTGGTAGATTATGGAGAAGCCACTTGAAATGTATATGAGTGTTTTAGCACTGTTGAAACACTGTTTTTCCAGAATTAGCTGGAAGTGGAATTAAAATGGAAGTTCCACACAAGCAGTTTGGAATCAATGGGTGCTGGCTCACTGATGGCACGGTCTCTCCCAGTATTGCCAGCTTGTGCATTGTGGTCTACTAAGGAGGTTCCACCTGGAACCGTGATGCATTCTGCAAAGCTACATGGCAGGGCCTTCTCATCTGTAGCACCCGAGCTATGGAAACTACCATACTTTCTCTTTGACAACTTTCTGACATCAGTTGAAAACACGGGGGGGGGGGGAATCTGCTAAAATAGTATACAATAAGATAAAAATAAAATGCAAAAGATTGCAGATTCAGTAGAATAAAAGCTATAAAACCATTTCTGCAGTTAATATTCCATAAAATGACTTCATCACACTAGGTGCTAGAGCATGGCATACACCCATTGATTTCTTAGCCCTTCTCCTTGCTATAACACACAGTATGCATAACCACATGCATATACAAAGTTGAAATCCGGGTGCCGTTTGTCAGTCTAGAAGATATGCCCATCATCTCTTTATCCTCTCAGTGGCTTCCTGCTTTGACTTCTACCGATAGGGACTACAGTGCAAACCAAACTTTCCCTTGCTACTGAAAAGTTTTAATTGAAAATCAGGAGTGCCAGGCAGAATGTAGGTTCAGGAGATTAGCAGTTAAATGAGAAGGGGCTTTTCGTTTAAGTTCCAGTGTTGATATGTCACTGCACTGTGTCACTTTGAAAAGCGATAGTGCTTTGTTATCAGTGCTGAGCTCAGGCTGCCTCCTGATGTAGAGTTAGACTAAAATAGAATGCCAGAGTGATGGAAGAACTGCTTATATTTAACATCCTTACAGCTGCTGGACGTGGAGGGAGGTGCTGACACACTGCTCTGTGCAGACAAACAGGTTGATCATCTTCCAAGGTCTGTTTTCCTGACATTTAACAAAGAAAAGCTGATAGCCAAAGAAAGGTTCATTCCAGTTCAGATCAAGAAAGAGTACTGAGAGCATTTCTTATTAATAAATGATTCCCAGTGTGTTGGCTTTTAATCCCTCTTTGTCAAGGAAAATGTTCTGCACGATTAAAATCCTTTATATCATTGATTTTTGCTAGGAATCCTCCGTGTACCAGAACTGCAGTGCTGGAACCTACATTCTGAATGTTGAGTAATGTGTGTTTTTACACAAACTAGAGGGATTGCATTAAAGTCTATCGGGGTTGGGTGAGGCACGGCTGTGCCTTTGCTGATAAGGAAACCAGTAATAGGGGAATGTTTTTTGGTCGTTTTAACCAAAGTACTGATAGCTTCCCACCCCATTGTAGGATTCTTGGATAACAACCATGTGATCTCTGCCAGCCCACCAGTTGCTAAAGGGGAAAATGCAGATTCAACTGTAATGGCATTTGGGTAGAGAATTTTAAGAAATCAAATCTGGCAAGTTGACCTATTCAGTGGATTGCCCATTCAGTGCTTGGTCCCATCAGAGTTCACATCCCTAGTCCTTCATGATGCTTTCTCATGATGCGCTTGTCAACTGAGACCCTTCTATAAGTCCCTGTGGACAAAAGTCTCTTCGGGGACGTGGGTTCAAATCCCACCCCTGCCACCACTTTTGTGGTGATCACACAGGGTCCCCGGACGTTTGATGGTCTATTGATCCCTGTGTCACCACTGTGATTGCTTCCCTGCTGCCACCAACCCGTTTCTCTCAGGTGCACACAGAGTCCAGACAGTTGTTAACATTAACCAAATAAACACGTTTATTTTATAAGCATTGACAAGTTTATGGTTTCAGATAATTTTTCTTGTCAGTTTCTTAAT
Source organism: Podarcis raffonei (assembly GCF_027172205.1). NCBI lineage: Eukaryota > Metazoa > Chordata > Lepidosauria > Squamata > Lacertidae > Podarcis > Podarcis raffonei. The sequence continues at coordinate 20,134,596 of NC_070618.1, forward strand.
CTTAGTTTCTTTACTGGCCTATACCTTCCTAATAACTTCTAACTAATTATCCCAACTGTTTAACTGACTCCTCTTAACAGATTCTCTCACTCTCTCACATCAAACTAGCCCAACCCAAAGACTTATCCTCCCTCTCTCTTCTCTAACACCCGACTGACTCCTTAACAACACTAACTCTAACTCTAACTCCTCCCCTTGGGTTCTCACTGGCCAATCACTTCACACTCATTTAACCCTTTCCTTATAACCCAGCATGATGTCACCTAGGAGGGCAAACGCCACAGTCCCCCATCCCAAAGAGATTTGGAGGGTGGCAACAAGAGAACAGGCCTTTTTCTGTGGTCTCCCTGATTCTGATGCGCTCTCCCCAAAGAGGCTTGCCTAGCACCATCCTTTAGGTCCCAGCAAAACACATTTCTCTTTACCCATGCCTATGGCTATTAAATAGTCTATGGCCTGTAAAAGTGTTGGGGAGAGGACTGTTATTAAGATGACTATTTTCTTATTAGGCTGTCAGTATGATTTTTACAATTGATGATCTGTAATGGGACGCTGGTGGCACTGTGGGTTAAACCACAGAGCCTAGGACTTGCCGATCAGAAGGTCAGTGGTTCGAATCCCCGCGACGGGGTGAGCTCCCGTTGCTCGGTCCCTGCTCCTGTCAACCTAGCAGTTCGAAAGCACATCAAAGTGCAAGTAGATAAATAGGTACTGCTCTGGCGGGAAGGTAAATGGCGTTTCCGTGCGCTGCTCTGGTTCACCAGAAGCGGTTTAGTCATGCTGGCCACATAACCCGGAAGCTGTACGCTGGCTCCCTTGGCCAATAAAGCGAGATGAGCGCCGCAACCCCAGAGTCGGTCACGACTGGACCTAATGGTCAGGGATCCCTTTACCTTTACCTAATGTGTTTTTAATGTTGTACACCACCCTAGGATCTTTTGATAAAGGCCGTATATAAATTGAATTAATAATAATGATAATAATAATATCATTAGAGAATACTATAAAAGATTTTCCAGATTCATGTTTCCAGTGCTGTGCCCTGTCTTCCTATTTGTGCACAGTGCTGAAGAATTTCGCAACATGTTTGATTGTGACATACCACAATGTTTTGGATACTCATGCTATGCCTCAACTCAAGTAGCATTTCTGTTGACAGTTCACTATGCAATGAACACCTACAGTGGTTTGGGCTCTCTGTGTCAGTTGAGAGTGTATGATCCAGATCATCTGGTCCATTTCGGATTCCATCCTCAGCAATAAAATTATGGTTGACTTCTGTTGGTGCTATTCCACTCACACAGCAGACTTTCAGTGGTGCACACAGTATTTTCCCTTCCCTTCTAGCCATCTGCAGTGCCTTGCGTCCCTCCAAAAATCTTTTCACATCTTCTGTCACAACATTGGATATCACCCTGGATATTAACCTGCTATGTGAACCACATTTTTTCCCCTTTCAGCTTCACCACTGGCTGAAACTGCTTTTAAGGTTTATTGTAGAGTACTTTTTCAGCTCCTACTTAAAATGTCCAATTTTATTCACATTTTGACATTACAAAATGAAACTGTATTCTAGGCGGTGTTGTTGTTTTAAGTCATTGTCTGAGGGAGTCTTGATTTGTTATTTGCTAAACTAAGTGATAAAATTCTACATTAAAAAACAAACACAAAAAAATGCTTGCAATTTTTACATTCAGTTTCTCAGGTCTCTTCAGAGGATTGATATTCTTCTCTACAAAAAACATCGGTCACCCACTACAAACACCATAAAAGCCTGTTCACATAGCATAGATTTGGAATATGAGAGTCTGTGTTGTCAGTTAATATTGGAAGACTGATAATGTCATTAATATTACAATAGGTTAGCAAGTGTATGTGAAGTAACGAAAATTGAATAAGATGTGATAAATTACACTGAATTAAAGCCTGTTTGGAGAAAAAAAAAATGCTTTATTTGGAGGTCATTCCATACAGTGATTATCATTCAGGGTATTTATCAGATCAGATGGGTTGATAGAAAAAAAGGAGGAAAGAGATGGCATAAAATGAGAGAATAACATTAAACATTTCTCACATTTATAGGAAGGTTCTCCTTTTCTTGCTCTTATCATAAGCATTAGAGGTGCACTGCCTTGGCAGAAATTCTTTTTTTTTTTTAAAAAGTTTTATAACTTATTTGAGAAAGAAGCAATAAAATGTCAGGTTTTCTTCCACACCTTCAACTAATGATGAGACTTAAAAAAAAAAAATCTTTCCTTTTGATGAATCATATCTTAATATTGTGTAGTTCCTCAATAAGGACATATTACTTTAAATATTATTAAATATTACATTAAATATTGTGCCCAGAAGAAAGTGACCAAGATGCTGAGGCAATTTGGAACATGTTAAGCCAGGAGGAGAGAAGATAAAGCAGAAACATGGTTGGTATCCTCAAATATCTGAAGGAATGTCATGCAAAAGAACAAGCAGGTTTGTGCTCTGTAGCTTCAGAGAAAGGAGTGGAACTAACAAGGCTCAGGAGATGTGTCCTCTCTTTTACTGGAGGTGTTTAATAAGAGGCTGGGCAGCCATATAGTAGGGAAACTGTAGAAGTTGCAACCTGTATTGTAGACCCTTCATTGAAGTTCTTCCAAAGCGTGTTCTCCTTCATGGAGAGCACGTGTTGCAGTGGGGGCCGCCAGGACACTCCAAAGTTGGGGGCACGCTAATTGATCATTGGCCACTGATGCGATTGGGGCTTCCCTTGTTGTTGTGAAGAAGTTAATGTTGCCATTTGTTGATTGACAGCCAGAAATGCTAAAACTCCTTGCACGAGGCTAGGGCTTCCTCTTTTCGCCCGTGCATTGGATTGCCCGCCCCCCCCTCCCTAGAATTAGGGTTGTTCGCTTTGACCTTGCTATGCCTGTCATGGGGTTGTCTGCTCTTGGGGCAGGGGCCCGGTAGGAATTTTGTCCATCTGGCTGATTGGCTGGTGCCATTTGGTTTTTGCCTACTGCGTAGCAAATCGTCACAACTTGTAAGGTTGCGGGTAGACATTGGTTTATGGTTTGGTTGGTTGAGGGGCATGGATTGGCTGTGCCTGCCCCTCTAATGCTGCTGCTGCAAGGGATTCCGTTAAAGGAATTGGGGGCTAACTATTGCTTGTCCACTCTGTCAAGGGGGCTCGGGCCATAGCAATGAGCTCCTGGTTGCATTTGGGGTGAGGGCAGGTTCCTTGCTCTGTCGCTACCCCCAAGTGTATTCCCCTATTCTGACTTTCACATCGTGTGGAATGTCAGTCTGTCCCCCATGGTGGGGGCAGATAGTCACAACCAATGCCTAAGCAACCACTCACAAATTTGTATTTTAATAAAGTTGTGGCCAAAATTATGCCAAAAATCTTAAACAAAAAATTCTGTGTGATGTGTGAGTTATTGGGGTGGCCCTGGGGACCTCGACACGTAACTCAAAAATTCGATGATTTTGTGCTTTCCCCCAGTTTGTATGATGCAAACCATTCTAAAAATGGTTAAAGCAAGATTTATGCAGGTTTCTAAGGTGCATAACGAATCACTCGCTTCAAAGTAAGAGATATATCTTTGAGTAATAAATGAAGTTTCATAAATTAGGCCATAGAGCACCAAACTTACTGTATGGCAGGCATGCCCAAAGTCTGCTTTGGGGGCCTAATTCAGCTCCCTGGCTGGTTTTATCCATCCCCTGTGGCAGTTGAATCCTAAAAAAAGCTCTACAACTTCATTCCTAAAAAAACAACTGTGGTCGGCCCTCACGCATGTTCACTTCATCAAATCTGGCCCGCTTTGAAAAAAGTTTGGGCACCCCTGCCATATGGTGAACAAAAGATTGGTTTATAATATTGTGTGTCTGTGTTTAAGTTCTTCTCAGAATAGACTCACTGAAATTAATGAGAGTTCAGTTAGTCATGTCCATTAATTTCAGTGGGTCTACTCGGAGTATGACTAACACTGGGTACAACCTTAAATATGTGTTAGTCCTCACTAAGGTCTCAATTAGCTTTATAAAGTAAAAGGAACTTGTACATGAATTTCCCCCCAATTTGTTCAAGGATGAAGGCCACTTTGCTTCATTCCTTTTTCCCTTTTCCTCCCTAGCCTGCGTTAAATGTCACTAACTTTGTTTTATGATTGCTTGAGTTCCTAGTCGAATTTTATATTTGTCTGTATATCTTCAGTCAAGACTTCAGCCATTTATTGAGTTTCTGTGTAATGGGAAATAAATCAGACAAATAGAATCTTCTTGTTTTAGCAAGTGATAGCCAGCCTGTCTTCTATGATTTATTGGGCTACTAATTAAAGGTCATTATGAAATTTACTGTGGAGAAGCGTATCATTGCCAATGAAAACTCTGCCACTCAGTTGTTTCCTTAACGACAAATGTTTGCATAAAGGAAAAACAAAGACTGTCTTCCCAGCTGACATAAATAGCTTCTGATTAGAACTGATAAAAAGTCATTCTAAACTTAGAATGAAGGGTGATATCCAACCAAGTCCTAGTCTGAACAGAGCCATTGAAATCTAAAGACTTAATGATTATGACTCAGAATTATGCAGTCTGATAGATATGTTCAACAGGCACCCCACCTGAAACAATCTTCACATGTTTCATAGCTTACCTGCAAGGATTGCCTGGCAATAAACATGAATCATGACTGGCTGGGTGCCATTTGATTAATTTTCATTCACAAAGGGTAAGCAGGGTCTTCTGCAGGTTCCCTCCCTGCGGGAAGTGAGGTTACAGGGAACCAGGCAAAGGGCCTTCTTGGTAGTGGCTCCCGCCCTGTGGAACGCCCTCCCTTCAGATGTCAAGGAGATAAAGATCTACACAGCTTTTAGAAGACATCTGAAGGCAGCTCTGTATCAAGAAGTTTTTGAAGTTTGATGTTTTACTATGTTTATATATACCATATTGGCCTGAATATAAGCCTCACTTCCCCCCCCCCCAACTTCCGACTATGAATAGTTAAAGTGCAGCTTAAATTCACAACCTTACAAAAATTGGCTTTTACAGTATCGCTGTTGAAATAGACATACGGTAAAACGGAACATGTATGAGTGCCTGCGAAATTTTAAGGGAGCAGCTTATATTCGGGTACAATGGTACCTCTGGATGCGAATTGGATCCCTTCCGGAGCCCCGTTCGCATCCTGAAGCGAATGCAACCCGTGTCTGCGGGTCGTGATTCACCGCTCCTGCGCATGCGCATGACATCATTTTGAGCATCTGTGCATGTGCAAGCGGTGAAACCCATAAGTAATGCATTCTGTTACTTCCGGGTTGCCGCGGAGTGCAACCCGAAAATGCTCAACCCAAAGCTACTTTAACCCAAGGTATGACTGTATTGTCTTTTCTTCTCTCTCCCCCCACCCTTGAATTTTAAAGGTGTGGCTTATATTTGGGTGCAGCTTATATTCGGGCCATTACAGTATGCTGTAAGCAGCCCAGAGTGGCTGGGGAAACGCAGCCAGAAGGGTGGGAAATAATAATAATAGGGGGAGATGACTCTTCCTTATTCTTTTGCCACAGCCAGAGAGGGGGCAACCTAGGTTTACATACAAGGGCTCAGAAGCATAGAAATAGGTTTTGAAGAGAAAAAGCTTCAGTTTCTTGAGTGGGAGAGAGAAGCCCAGATCTTCATTTAGTGCCATTTATGTGACGAGGAGAGACGCGGGTGGAGCTGTGGGTTAAACCACAGAGCCTAGAACTTGCTGATCAGAAGGTCGGCGGTTCGAATCCCCGCAACGGGGTGAGCTCCCGTTGCTTGGTCCCTGCTCCTGCCAACCTAGCAGTTCAAAAGCACGTCAAAGTGCAAGTAAATAGGTACCATTCTGGTGGGAAGGTAAACGGCGTTTCCATGCGCTGCTCTGGTTCGCCAGAAGCGGCTTAGTCATGCTGGCCACATGACCCGGAAGCTGTACGCCGGCTCCTTCGGCCAATAAAGTGAGATGAGCGCCGCAACCCCAGAGTCGGCCACGACTGGACCTAATGGTCAGGGGTCCCTTTACCTTTATGTGACGAGGGGAAGCAAACCCAGCGAAGAGGAAAACCCTTCACATCCAGCAGTTTGTTTGCTCAGAGGCTGCCTGACCATGCCGTGGCCCAGGACCTGTTGCAATTCTACAGCCATTTGCTTCATTTTACATATTTTGTTTTATTTTTGCTTGCTGCACGTGAATGGCAGCAGAGCTTTATGACATCACCTCAAGAAAGATGAGAACAAGTGAATTGTCAAATATAGAAAGAAGAATTGTTGACAGGCTTATTTGTTTTCACCTGTTATAGAAATGTTTTCAGCCAGCACATTCTAGAAACAATTGTGTGTTCAGACCCAGAAACCTCCCCCCTAAATAAATTCACATTTGTCTCAAATTTTTGGTTTGGTTTTTGGCAGAATTTAGGCCACAACTTTATTGATTACAGAAAATGACTGGTTGCATAGGCTCTGGTTCGACTAGCTCCCTGCCATGCAGGTAGTGTTGACCCAGGGTTTCAGCATAGGTCAGCCAAGGGTGAACACCTGGATAAGCAGAAAGCCGGGAACGGCCTAACTCCGCCACCCAAATGTCCCCCTGGACTCAGGCACAGGCACAATCCCTTCTCAGGGGTTGACCAAACCATTGAGTCCCTGGATTCCTTCAATGGAATACCCTTCACATAGGGATGGCGAGAGCGTTCTCCCATCCCTATCACCTGAGCCAGAACCTATCCGCAACCTTACAAGTTGTGACAATTTGCTATGCGGCAGGGGAAAACCAAATGGCACCAACCAATCAGCCAAGTGGGGAAAATTCCTGCCATGCCCCTGTCCCAACAACAGATGACGGCATAGCAAGGTCAAGCACAAAGCCCTAAAAGTAGGGAGAGGTGGGCGGGTGTTCCGAATGCACGTGCTGAAAGAGGAAGCCCTGGGTCACATGCATGGGCATAACTAGGTCCCTTGATCCATTTAGACTGCTTCCCATTGGGCAGATTGTACCCAGCTTCGAGGGACCTACCAATCGGGTGTTGTGGCTTACCAAATGTACCCACCCACAATACAGGGTGTCAGTTGTCCAGGTCTCACCGCAATATGTGCCCTCTTTAAGGGAGGAGCCGATTACTCAAAGAGCAATAAGAGCCGTTATTATTGTTATACAGCATATCGTACCCCTCCTGGATATTTATTGCTGCAGTGTCATTTGTGGCTTGTATAGACCCGTTTTCATTGCACCTTATTAGCTATCAACGATTATTATTCGGCTCTGGTGTTTACAAACTATAATTCATCATCATCCTATCTTTTATTTATAAGGAGATATCAAAAAAGAAATAAGCAAATTATGCATTATTTTTGGCTGGAAGAGTTTTGCAGGCTCAGTAAATCAACCCTACGGTTGCACCGCAGACTTCAGCAGTCTGCTGTGACAGCACCTGATCTCGCCTAATTCCAAAATAGTTATGGTGATGAGGGAGGGGAGGGTGCTGCCAGTCTCCAGAGATTGCTACACATCAGTAAAAAGCTTTCTTTTTTAAAAAAGTGCTAGTTTTGAAACACAGAAATGTTTTAAATAGTGTTAGTTTCACATTTTGTCACATATGTGTTTCTAAAAACGCCACTTTGCCAAAATGAATTGTTTTATAGACATGTGCCATATAAAAATGCTCTCCGACAACAACAAAAAGTTGCATGTTAAGATGCCAAGACCTCCCTCAATAAATAATGACACAGTTGACATGGAATTTAGTTTAAGGTTATTGGCATAATTTTGGCCACAACTTTATTGATTACAGATTGTGAGTGGTTTGCTTAGGCATTGGTTCCCGACTAGCTGCCCCTGACCTCAGCAGGGCAACACTGATGCCTGGGCTCCGGCAGACATCAGTAAGGGAAAACATCCTGGGGGAGCATTGGACCAGGTTCAGACTCAAGCTCACCCCAAATGCTCCCAGGGGCTCTGGCGTGGCCCTAATCCCTGGAAGGGGATCGGACAAAAGCAAGGCAAGCCCCTGGATTCCTTTAACGGAGTACCCTAGCAGTGGAGGGGCAGGCACAGCCTATCCACATCCCCTCTACCACCACTGAACCAATGCCTAACTGCCAAAGCTTACAAAGCTGTGATGATTTGCTACATGGCAGGCGAAACCCAAGTGGCACCAGCCAATCAGCCAAATGGGAAAATTCCTACCGGGCCCCTGCCCCAAAAGCAGACGACCCATGACAGCATAGCAAGGTCATAGCAAGACCCTAAATATAGGGAGGGTGGGAGGGTGATCTGATGCATGAGGCGCTAAGAGGAAGCTCAACGCAACGTGCAGCGGTATATAAAGGTCCCTCGGTTAATGCATGAAAACGATCCCATTGGCCAGATTTACCCCAGCAACCGAGGGACTACCAATCGGGTTGTTGTGGCTATCCAATTGCTCCCACCCACAACAGCAGTGAGGTCAGTCTTGGTGTCCTCACCACAATGCATGCTCTCTGGGAGGAGGACACAATTTCTGGAGCAGAATAACTACGGTATATTGTGTACATCAGCAAATGTTTATTGGAGAGGAAACAAATGAGTCAGTGGCTCATAGGAGCTGCAGAAGTCTGCTGTGAATGCACCCGGTATCCCTTCCTTAATGCACCTGGTATCCCCAAAAAGGGGGGACAAAGAGGGAAAGGAGTATACCAACAGCCTTCTGATATTGGTATATGAAATCTTTCATTTCCCTTGAAATAGTTGTATGGTGGGGCGGGGGTGGGGGGCAGAGTAACCAGGTTATGGGATACTTCCATATTCAGACTACACTGTAAGGGATTTCTTTTTGCATCAAGAATTAAAAATAAAAATAATAGGAAGGGCACGGTGATAATTTCCATCAGCACTCAACAAAAAATTACAGCATGAATTCCTAGCATTAGTTATAGGTAACCATGTGTGACTCGATTAATAATTCAGTTAACACTGATAATATTTGTATCTGAATGTGGCATGAAATGAATTTGTGTTGAATCCAAACTCTTCTGATTTATTTGATTGTTAGGTTTAATGAAAGGGATGCATTGAAACCCGGTGTGTGGCAGGATTACAAATGCAGTGCTACTTGAAAGGCTGTCCTCCAGGTTAAAGGCTGTAGATTTCCCAGAACTATCTACAAACAGGCTCTCTGTTTCAATTGGTAGCTCTAGGACTGTAACCCTGTCCAGTGGTACCTCGGGTTAAGTATTTAATTCATTCCGGAGGTCCGTTCTTAACCTGAAACTGTTCTTAACCTGAAGCACCACTTTAGCTAATGGGGCCTCCCACTGCTGCCACGCCGCCAGAGCATGATTTCTGTTCTCATCCTGAAGAAAAGTTCTTAACCTGAGGTACTATTTCTGGATTAGTGCAGTCTTTAACCTGAAGCGTATGTAACCTGAAGCATATGTAACCCGAGGTAACACTGTATGTGATAACCTTGGAGTTAGCACCCACTGAACTCAGACACTGAGTAGCCATGTATATGATTGTGTTGTTATGGATTGTGTTATGGATTGATTGATTGATTGATTGATTGATTATGTTGTTGTCACTGAATAAAACAAATGTTATTAGGTGCAATAGAATTAATTAATGATGCTAGTACTAACTTCATTGACATCTGGTCTGAATTCTTGAAACTTTTTGAACCTTGATTTATGTTTTCTGTTTCTGGTATCTTTAGTGGCCTATCTCTACTCTTTCTCCTTGTTTGGTTCAAACTAGATGTACTGTTAAATATTAAATATTAAATACTAGGTGCATGGGGCAATTTTCACCAGGACCATAATATATGGGGAATAGAGCTTTGGTTCTTCCCTCTCCAGCCTCGATCTTGATTAAAACCATGGAATCATGGGATTGTAGAGTTGGAAGGGACCACAAGCGTCACCTAGCCCAACCCTTGCAATACAGGTGTCATCCCTGCACTTGTAAGTAGCCTTAGAGAAAAGCTCCATTAGTGGCAATACAGGTGGAGTCTGTAACAGTGCATTTAATGTTGTATCAAGGTTGGCTTCTAAGCTGACTCCCTTCCTTCCTATTTTTGGTGGTCACATTTAATGTGTTTGGGTTTTGCTGTTGCAATGCATGGGGCAGCTTGACACCACACTGTCCCAACTGAAGCTGCAGTGGAGGGATGTGGATGGCGCTTGGGCTTGCCAATTGGAAGGTCAGCAGTTTGAATCCCCGTTACGGGGTGAGCTCCCATTCCTCGGTCCCAGCTCCTGCCTACCTAGCAGTTCGAAAGCATGTCAAAGTGCAAGTAGATAAATAGGTACTGCTGTGGCGGGAAGGTAAACGGTGTTTCTGTGTGCTCTGGCACCCATCACGGTCCTCTGTGTGCCAGTAGCGGTTTAGTCATGCTGGCCACATGACCTGGAAATCAGTCTGTAGACAAACGCTGGCTCCCTCAGCCTGAAAGCAAGATGAGCACCACAAACCCATATTCACCTTTGACTGGACCTAGCCATCCAGGGGTCCTTTACCTTTTTGCAGTGGCATGGCATGGGGGGCACAGGGGTGGTTGCCCCAGGTGCAAAATTCTTAGGCTGTGCAAAATTTCAACACCTGGTGCTGTCTCCATAAAGCTGCGTGTTCCAGACAACAAAGCGACTCTTATTTTCTTATGTCTGCAGCTGTGATGTCCTGAGTGACATGGATGCCATTAGGCAGTTGAATGTGTATGCACGCTCTGTCTGTTTCCCTCCCTTCCTCCCACCTCCTGCACGGCCCTGGGCGCTGGCAACTCACGATACACCACTGGGAAGCTGTATTCTGTTAGAAGAGAACTGCTGTTGGCTTTGGAGGGTAGGGGAGTTCTTCAAGAACATGGTGTGGGTAAAAGTATTCAACACCTCTCCTCACATGCTGTAGCCCTGACTGTCCCCTTCCAGTTGCGCTAATTAACAAAACACAACACAACAAAAACAGACATTGAATACAGTAATTTGTAGTTTTGTTTTACGTTTGAGTTCATCAGAGTTCGTAACTAGGTTCCAGGTAGTGTGGCTTGTGGTTTAATATAATAACAGTTTAACTCTGCCCACCTGGCTGTGTTGCCCCAGCCACTCTGGTCAGCTGCCAACAAATATAAAAAAAACATAATAAAACGTCAAACATTAAACAGCCCGGTTTGGCTGTTTCACATTCTAATATTCACACACACACACACACACACACACACACACACACCATTTAAAGAAAAAAGTAATATGTATAAAATAAGACAGAATAATTCACTGTGTTTTGGGAGGCAAATAAAGAAGAAACAAAAATGTCTTACATGAAATGTAAGAAATGATAGTCGCAATTTTGCTGAGCAGTATATATTGTTTTGTCCAACTACTGAAAATAAATTATTTCTGTGGTGTGGTTTTTTTAAAAAACAACTACCATGTTATCATCCCCATATATAATTATCCCTATTTTACAGATCAGGAACTGAGATAGAGAATGGCCTAAATTAGATCATGGTTGTGCTATTTGAAGTGGCGTCTCCTCAGCTCACAGTTCTGGGATCTTAACCAGTTTGCTAGCTCTAGATGCTGAGCTTTGGGAAAACCCCCAGGGGAAGGGGGTTTCATAGCTTTCTTCAGTCCCCCAGATCTGCAGTCTTCCAGCTTCTTGCTGTTCAGATTCATGCCCAGATGGTCCAGTTAGGAGGCTGTCCAATGAAGGGATAGAGATGGCGTTCAAGCGCTACATTAACTGGAATCAGCACATTGAGTCTGTGTACACACTAACCCATTTGTAGCACAGAAAGGTTGCTTTTTTCAGTTCAGAACTGTTTATGCTCATCCTCAACATGCTGTTTTCAATCCAGATTGATTTTAGATTTTGCCGTCCACAAGAATGGGTGTGGCTACTTGGTATTCAAGGGGAAGGTTTTGAAATGTGCACATTATCCATGGTTTTTCTTCCCTGCACATGCCTCACTCAGGTGAATGAAAAAGGAACCACAGATTGTAGTCTTGGTATGTGCTCACCCACAATACCATGGGGCAGGTATGATTACACTCCCCACCATTGCTGGGACTGCCTATACAGTGGTACCTTGGTTCTCAAATGCCTTGGTACGCAAACAACTTGGAACCCAAACACTGCAAACCTGGAAGTGAGTGTTCTGGTTTGCAGACTTTTTTCAGAAGCTGAACGTGCTCTGTTTTGAGTGTTACGCTTCCGATTTGAGTGCCACACTTCCATTCTGAGTCCCACACTGAGGTCTGTCTGTTTTTGCTATTTATTTTACATTTTTGTGGCTCTATTTTGTGTGTGACTGGGTGGAAGCCAGTTCAGCTACTGATGAATTGATTGTGTGACTGCAGTAGGTTGTTTATTGCTTTCATTTTATGGATCAATGGTCTCGCTAGATAGTAAAATTCATGTAAAATTGCTGTTTTAGGGGTTGTTTTTGAAAGTCTGGAATGGATTAATCCATTTTGCATTACTTCCTATGGGAAAGCGTGCCTTGGTTTTGGAATGCTTTGGTTTTGGAATGGACTTCCGGGACGGATTAAGTTTGAGAACCAAGGTACCATTGTATTTGTTGTTATCTGTTTTCCGATGGACACACTGCAGGGTTAACATAGAATCAATCTGCAATATTGCAGATTATTTTTTGGAATTAACCAGCTTCTCAAGAAGCACTTTTCAGGGGCAAAAACATATAAGCAATAAATCTAGATTGTACATGGGGGGGGGCAAGTACTCAGTCTCCACTGATTGTAGAATAAAATGTGTGTATGCACCCTGATTTATCAGAAAGCTATAGGCAACAACACAACATGTTCTTGGGGAATGCGATCTGAACATGCTCTTTCCCTCCCATATCACAAGCTGTGACATTTAGTTCTATCTGAGGTTCCAAACAATTTTCAAGGGATATCCATATTTAATTTAGTATGTTGTGGTATCAAAGCCTTCAGGCCATTAAGGCAAGAATGATAGTTTTCAAGTCAAAACTTGAAAGAAATAAACCCTGCTGGCGCATTCCTCACACACAGGGTGTTACCATGTTTTGGAGCAGGGACACACTTTAATCCCCACACCCTGGTGCTGTGCCTTTTCCTCAGACAACATTTGTCTTAAGTGAAAACCCAAGCCACAAACAGTCTGAATTAATAGATATCCTGATTGTGCAAAGCAAGCAAGCTCTCTTTTCCCCATCTCTTCTCCCTCTCTGTCTCTCATATGATCTAATTTTGTGTAGGTGACAATTTTGTCTCACATAGAACTTTTTTTAAAAAAAGAAATGATTATTTATTCTTTTCTCGAAGAGAATGTTGTGAAATAACCGATTCATCAATTTCTCTCCATAATCCGAATTTTAGTTTATAGTCTGTGCTATAAACTCTCTCTTGTCTCGATAAATGTTCTGAAAAGATGTTTGAATAAATATTTGAATGGTGCATTATGTGGCATTAGTAAATCAGAAATCAGCAAAATGGCAGCTTCGGCATAGTCTCTAAATCCTGTTTTCACTTGCTCTGTATGCAAAAGAATTATATTAAATGCACTTTGGGTGAAGCAGGGTGCAGTAGGATGGCCACATATAAAAGCATGGTGCTTACAGATGTATGATTTATCAGTGGAATAACATTTAGAGCTCATGAGTGCTTACTGGATTTGAAAGTTTTAGCTTTCACATTTCATTGATCAGGGGTTCTGATGTGTTTGTCTCTACACAACACTATTTTTCCACTTCCTTTGCCTCCTCCCCCCCCCCCAAACATGCTAAGTTCTGTCTAAATGAGCTGCAGTGTTCCAGGGCTGTTAAAGGCTCAGTATATTGCTTTCTGCAGACTTAATGCATCACTATCCCCTTGTTGTGTTTCAAGAAGGCCTAGTTTCAAAGTAGGGTGGCTTAGGAAGTCAGATTCTTTTTTCCCTGACATGATCCAGATTGATTCCCCAAATCCTTTTTTGAAATGAGGATACAACCGCATCATCATAAGATAAACCACCCTGGATTTCAGATTTCTTTTTGACATTCTTTAACCGAGACAAAGAGAGTAAAACATGTTTTGTAAGGAAGGGTCATAAGAGACTCGGGAACTGGCATCTGTTTTCCCTGTCTTATCCAAGAGATACCCAATTCTCAATAGATTTCATTTCTATATAATGATATGGCATTACCTCACCTATCTGCAGTGGTAATCAGATTGTTTAATCTATCTTGATAAAGCAATCAGAACACTACAAAGAATAGTGAAATTCTGATGTACAGATCATCCACTAATAATAATAATAATAATAATAATAATAATAATTTATTTATACCCCACCCATCTGGCTGAGTTTCCCCAGCCACACTGGGCAGCTCCCAATCGAGTGTTAAAAACAATACAGCATTAAATATTAAAAACTTCCCTAAACAGGGCTGCCTTCAGATGTCTTTTAAAAATAAGATAGCTGCTTATTTCCTTGACATCAGATGGGAGGACGTTCCACAGGGCAGGCGCCACTACCGAGAAGGCCCTCTGCCTGGTTCCCTGTAACCTCACTTCTAGCAATGAGGGAACTTCCAGAAGGCCCTCTGCACTCGACCTCAGTGTCCGGTTTGAATAAGTTTGAATAAGTTTGAGGTCCCAGGGTGTGTTACAACAATTAAAAACACAGCATTAAAAAGGTTTAAACAACTTACAATAACAAAAGGGTGAGTCCTTTAAAAAAAAGTACGTCTCAAACATCAGAGGCAGGGTAAGAATGTGTGTCTTCAGTACAGTGGTACTTCTGGTTACGTACTTAATTCATTCCTGAGGTCCGTTCTTAACTTGAAACTGTTCTTAACCTGAAGCACCACTTTAGCTAATGGGGCCGCCTGCTGCTGCCGCACCGCTGCCATGTGATTTCTGTTCTCATACTGAAGCAAAGTTCTTAACCCGAGGTATTATTTCTGGGTTAGCAGTGTCTGTAACCTGAAGCATATGTAACCCGAGGTACCACTGTATTTGCCAAAAACTGCATTGTGAAGTTGCCACGCTCATCTCCATGGGGAGGGAGGTCCACAACTTAGGAACTGCCATGGTGTCTTTTTTTTTCTGCGAGAGGAGGGGGCAGGCAGTGGACAAACACATGAAGTGGAAGCAAAAAGTGAATAATATTCCAAAGTCATACATCAAGCCAAACACTCACCTATGATTATAAACTAAGATTCCTAAATATGCTCACTATTCAATGGACCGTTCATTCTCCACATGCTGTCAGACACCCAGTATTGTTCCTTGGCAACCTCAGATGGAAATTCCTCAGAAGCTTGAAGTAGTTGAATGACTTGCTCATTTTTTTCTTCAGAAAAACCACCTTTTGCTCCGCTGAGGCAAATCACATACAATTTACTTTAAACCCCATTTTCCTGCCACAGTTGTGCTTTCACAGTAGCCGAGGCCACTTGTAGTAGCGGTAAACAAGAACCTCAAACGAATTTCAGCCGTTTTTCTCACGTTTGCAAGGGCAGCGTGCTTGTCACATAAAATTGCTAGTGACAGTTGATGAGGAGGACATAATGTGGCGAGATGATTAAAAAGCACACCTGTGATCATATTATCAATAAAAATTAAAATGGGCTGTTTCAACTGGCTTTCTGTGCTGTCATGTAGTTCTCACAACTTCTGCGGTAATGAAGCATTTATGCAGTTAATCATGCTTTCAGGAATACTTGCCCTTCGTCCCTTATCATACTATATAGGCAGTTGTTAACACCATCCAATTTGTTGCATGAATGCTAAAGCATTCCAGTTCTGCAGGTGTGGTAGGATGCATCATCTAAAATCTATAAAGAAACAAGGGCAGTACCTACCCTCAGTTTGCTTTTTGTTAAATGAATATAACCTGGTTAAAAGTTTCACATGCGAACGTCTTCCAGCTGCATATAGCAAAATCAACAGCAAAAGGAAATCTTACGAAAACAAGTTTGCATCATCCGGACGACCCTGGAAATCATGTGGTACAGAAAAGATGAAAACTTTACCACATTTAAACATTTAAGAGCTAAGAGCTATTGTTGTAAAAAGCTTTGCTGATGATGAAATTTATTATCTGCACTTCATCAACAGGTCCCATTGCTCGGTCCCTGCTCCTGCCCACCTAGCAGTTTGAAAGCACGTCAAAGTGCAAGTAGATAAATAGGTACCACTCCAGTGGGAAGGTAAACGGTGTTTCCATGCGCTGCTCTGGTTTGCCAGAAGTGGCTTAATCATGCTGGCCACATGACCTGGAAGCTGTCTGCAGACAAAGGCCACCTCCCTCGGCCAGTAAAGCGAGATGAGCGCCGCAACCCCAGAGTCGTCTGCGACTGGACCTAACGGTCAGGGGTACCTTTTCCTTTAAGCAGTTAGCATTACTAGTTGGAAGTGCCAAAATTAGAGAAGGTGTCCTTATGTTTACTCATGGTGGGGATAAGATGGAGATAATAGCCAGGTTACAGCAACATGCAGTGAGGATTTGTGAATGCTATACAACACTAACTTAAGTGTTAGATGCAGGTTTTTGTGAGTGGTTTTTTGTTTTGGGTTTGCTTTTTTTGTACTGAACCCTACCGGAATCTTGTGCATATGCCAATAAAGGTTTGAGAATCTGAATCTGAGTGCCCTTAAGGAGTTAACATTCCTACTTGTAAGTCCCCAAATTAGAGAAGCATGCTTTGCACACTTTTGGTGTGCATAGTGATGGCATTTATGACACCTTCATATATGTCAGAAGGTAGCATCTGCTTTTAAATCTGGGTGGGCAAATCTAGCAAACTTGGCTTCCTAAGCAGACTCACTTGATTTGATCCAGCTGGGTCATGAATCAGATTGGATCACATTTACTTCAGAAACTGCAGTGTAGCAGGATGATTCAAGGACTGCATCATTGACTCTTATTCCTGTAAAAAAAAAATAATTCTGTTGGTACAACTTTTAAAAATTGGTAATCCAACAAACCACAGCCTGGAGGAGTTAGCATGTGAGGCTCCTTGCTGCCACATACTTGCCACATACACCAAGCCTCGTTGGGAGCAATGCCACTAGATGATATTATGCCATTAGGGGGAATAGTACAGGAAAAAACATGGCTGCCCTCAATGTTTGCATGGGATGGACAGGACTTTAATGTGTCCATCCATTTCTAGCACTCTTCAGCCATTTGCATGTGATTAATTCCATATGCAAGTTCTGATTGGCAAATGTAGTAGCAGACTACTGCATACAGTCACACTTCAACTCATGATAGGCAGAGGAGAGCAGAGATAGCACTCTTGTTTGCAGTCTTTATTGCACAGTACAAATGTCTGAATAAGGTTCACATGTTTCAAAAAATAATGATTTGTTCTTTGTCATTTGTGAAGGTCGCATGACTTCTGTTGTTGGACAAAAGTTTCCCAAGACTATTGTCATAGCTTTCAGACTACTTAACTTTTCATAGTTTATATGCTCCACTTAAGAGAGTTATGTGATTAAGCAGTCCGCAAAACCTTTCTAAATAACAAGTAAATGAAATCATTAAAATCAAAAACACATTAAGGACTGGGAAGACCAAATCCACTTTCAGCCATGAAGCTCACTGGGTGGTCTTGGACCAGCCACAACTTCTCAGCTAGCCTAGCTCACAAAGATACTATGGTGATAAAATGGGGAACGACACACACAGCACTTGGAGGAGATAAATGATAAAGGTAGTAAATGATAAAATACATTTATGGATGTTTTCAAATGTGTATGCTAAAGTGACTTTTTAAATTAAAATGACAATATAAAGCCTACACTTCTGTACATACAATTTTTCTTATATTTTCTATAACAGTGGTGTCCAAACTGGGCCCTCCAGTTGTTTTTGGACTACAACTCCCATCATCCCTAGCTAACAGGACCAGTGGCCATGGATGATGGAAATTGTAGTCCCACAACAGCTGGAGGGCCAAGTTTGGCCCCCACTGTTCTATACTATTAACATTAACATATATTTCTTTTTGTCTTCATGTGTGAGAAGGACCCAACACTTTTTAAAAGAAAGTCTGTCCGGTCACTCAAAAAGCACTCCATTGTGAGCTTTTGAAACTTATAATTAAATTTCTTGGTGGAAGCAGAATAGGGCTTTGGTGTCTGAATTTTCAAATTTTAGACTGCAAAGCTGCAACTCCTGGTATCTTCAGTTAATTACAGTGAAACTGCCGATATCACAATGCCATGATAGAAATCTGTAGTCTGACTGTATTTGAAATAATGTGTACAGTTCTGGTTGCCTCATCTCAAAAAGCATACTGTAGAGCTTGGAAAGGTTCAGAAAAGGGCAACCAAAATGATCAAAGTGATGGAGCAATTCCTCTAGGAAGAAAGGGTGGTGTTAGGGACTTTTCAGTTTGGAGGAAAAGTGAGTAAGAGGAAACAGAAGTTTACAGCATTCTGCATGGCATGGAGAAATGGATAAAGCAAAGTTTTGCTCCCTCTCTCATAAAACCAATGGTCATCCAATGAAGGTGAAGGTTAGGAACTTGCTCCAATAGGAGGCAGTGATGGCCACCAAAGGATGTCTTTTAAAAAAGGATTAGACAAATTCATGAAGGATAAGGCTATCTATAGCTACTAGCCGTGGTGGCTATGCTGTGCATGCATGATTGGAGGCTGCAAGGCTACTGAATATCAGTTGCTAGAAACCCTTTCCCTATACTCTTGACTGTTTCCAGGAAATAGCCATATTGACTATCAACTGCAGCATCCGCAATTCCTACAAATTCTAACCTAGTCGAAAGACTGCAGCCATGCTTAAGGCCCATTGAAACCAATGTGACAAATCTGTCGTGGCTCATTTGTTGCATGTATTTGCGGAACCGAGACATGACTCTGTTTCTCTAATTTGGGAACCATAGCATAGATTAGGTATGTTCAAGAATGCTACAACTCTGAACAAAGGGACCAACTAGATACAAAATTTGGCATTTGGGTAGCCCTGCCATGCAAGATAGCTGCATGGCTGACACAACGTCTAATTTGGCCCTAAGAGCTATTCACTTGTGAGGTTAGCTGTGTCTAATAAATCGACGTAGTCACAGGGCAGCTCCTCTGATCTGCCCAGTGATCCCCTCTAATATTTTTCGCATTGCAGTAATGCTCAGAGAGAATTCTTGCAGATATTTTATTAGTGTTTGTGGAGTGCCTTTGGAAAGGTGCAATGCGAATAAAAAGTATTGCTATACTCTATATTCCTATCCTTTCTGGATTTCACGAAATCCCTTCATTATAGTGCCCTTTTACGATTTTCCCAGTTAACCTTTGTCTCTTCCCTTATATAAATATCAAACAGTGCTATGGGGAAATGTTACAGGATCTGAATTCTCAGTTATCTATGAACGGCAGGAGCGCCACACTAAAATACACTAAAATATTTTAAAACTTAGGTTCTTTCTTCTTTTTTTAAACTGCCAGGTGTCACTTCCTTCAAAGGTGCAAGTCTTGTGTTATGATGTAAATAAAAGGAATATGGAAGAAATATTTAACAATATTGGAAATCATACAAGCTATAGAAATACTCCCCTTAAACTTAAGTGAAACTACATACTGATTTATTGAGGGCACAGTTAAATGTGACACAGGGTCACAGGAAACCCATTATTAGGACTTTCTGTAGTTTCGTTTTGATGAATAGCATCCATGATTGAGGTGTTAACCCTTTCCAACCATGACATTATTAGGACCTGTTGTTGTTTTAATTAATAGCATCCATGAAGGGGGCATTACCCCTTTTCCACCTTGACATTGATCTTATTAACACACAAACACCAGTACAGCTCCTTGTCAAGGGCATAAGGGACCTTAGGTATGCCTCTGGTTTGGGGGGGGGCAAGGCCCTCTCACCACATCAGCTCTAAAAGGCTAGGGATGCTCATGCGCAGGGGTGCCAACTTCAATAAATATTGTGGGGGGCCAGGTAGGTCCCACCTCACATAATCTATCACATGACACAGTGCACATACACCATTTGAATGGGAATGCCCAACCTCAAATATGCTGTTGTGGGGACTGGTGCCCCCACGGCCCTTAGGAATTGTCTCCTATGCTCATGTGAGATCTCTCAGGAACTTGGATGGCCCATAAGATCTCACAAGAGCACCCCAGAACCATCACACTGAGAGGACCTTGCTTCTTCAGCAAGGCAGATAACTTAAAAGCCAGGGCTCACTCAGCATACTGGTTCAAGAAGACTAGGGATGCCTGCATGGAGGCAGTTTGATGCTGTTTGAGGTCAGATTTATTGGCGGTGGCTTCAGTTGTGTAAATGTGGTGATTGGGCTATCTCTTAAAGTGCTAATTAAGGATTTTAAAGGTTTGCTTTTTTAAAAATTGAATTGATTCTTTGAGCTTTATGTTTGTGCACTGGAATCCTAATGGCTGAGGGGCAGTTAACAAACTCAAAGAAGAGATAAATAACAAGCAACAGTATTCTTAATAGTTATACTTGGAAGCAATATATATTAATTGCAGGGCCATAATAAATTAACCTGTATTTTTCCAGGCAGTCTCAGTTGGGTTTTGTATATGGTAACAAAATGTGTTCATGGTGTTTTCCAGGTAAATATCAATTTACTTATGGTTCATTTTCAATGGTGCTTGTTGAGTTTATAACTGTGGATAGTTTAGATACCATTTGCCCAGCTCATCTGTTCAAACATATAACAGTTGCTCCATCATTAAAATACTGTAATTCACTTTTTTTGTGATGAAGTGCATTTTAAAAATATTAATCAGAGGGGTTAATTAATTGAACAGCACCTATAGACTTCCTGTCAGAATTGCTTTATAAATGCAATAAATTCTGTGGGCAACTTTCCTGAAATGTTGGTGGTGGGGTGGAATCCTATAGCAGATCACCTAAGGCATACAAGCTCTATCCAAAATCTTTACTTTAATCCTGCTTTAAACATGGATCAATGTGGTGTCCACTTATGCAATTATTTTAAGTCCTTGCACCCCAATCAGCAAGCTAATAATTTGGATAGAAGGCTCTCTGAAATAACGCATGCAGTATGCACACTCTGTGGTATATTTATTCAAGGAATTTTTTAAACGTAGCAGAAAGGCTCCCAGAGTCACTTACATGAGATCATTATAAAGAAGCCAACCCATGCCTACAAGTAGACACAATATCCCATGAACCCTGTGAAGGGATAACATGGGCTGGGAGACATGAGATTAATACCTGAGATTAATGAATCCTGGCCCTCACTGTCCATGGTGCACATCTGGCACTCATATTGATTGCATGACACTGGCACCGTTGTTAAGTTGACCAGAAATCTGGCATGGTCAGCAAAGTGGATCTCTGAAAGTTGTCCTCCAAACCTCCTTGGGGATTCCTTCCTTCCTTCCTTCCTTCCTTCCTTCCTTCCTTCCTTCCTTCCTTCCTTTTATACCCCACCCTTCCCCAGGCCATGTAGCATCTGCTTGAAAAACCAAAGCCCAAGAACATTTTAGTCATGAACAACTAGTTCTGCAGTTCTTTGGATGCAGGGCCAGTGATTTGTTCCTTCTCATGCTGAAAAGGATAGGTTTCTATTCCTAAACTGTCTTCACAATTAAGACTTATATCTTTTTTTTATCTGAACACAGTGTGTTTCTTCCCAAGAACTCTCCATTCATGTTCTCCTTTTTTTTATGTTGCATCTGTGTTATTCTCCTGACGCTGCACTCTGATATAAAATTTGTGAAACATCTCAGGCAAGAGTGTCACAGTTTGTTTATTTTTACAGTTATCTTGTTGATCTTTTTGACAAAGTAGAGGTGTTAGACTTGCTAGAAAGCTTTTACCTGACACCTTGAAAACCACCTGCTGAAAAGAAACCCATGGCTTTCTTTCCTGCTCAGATGAATCTAAAGTAAACCTGAAGAAAGTACCAGGATTTATCTGACAGCAAAAAAGAAAGAAAAAATGAAAGATAGATAACCACTGAAGTTGTTCATCCTTGAAAATAAATAAAAATGAGATGAACTCATATGAACATTGCTAACTTGACTTTAGGTGAGCAGAAAATAATCGGTGATTCAGCATGCTATTATTATACAGACTCCTGTGCTTAATTATGAGAGGATTAATAACCTTGCCTGCTTCCTTCAGAGAGAAGATTTATTTTTGTTGATGTTTGGATTTTTTTGAGGGAAACATCCCAGAATTATCTTGCAAAACTATTATTCCGTGATACTGAAATCTGGGGGGAAATCTATAAAACCTATCAAATCTGCTAAAAAATTGTGGGTAGAAGGTGTTCACTCACATCATATTCTTCTTTGTAGATGGATGAAAACTTAATTAAGTTCATGATGGAAAAATATGAAGTTCTTTATAATATGAGGAAATGAGACCTACAAGAAAATGTTGTGGTGCACAATATAACTCCTTATACTTATTCAGACCATTTGTCTATCTGTCCCAGTATGAAATACAGTCGTACCTTGGTTCTTGAATGTGATCCATTCTGGAATTCTGTTCGACTTCTGAAATGTTCAAAAACCAAGGTGTGGCTTCCAATTGGCTGCAGGAGCTTCCTGCACTCAAGCGGAAGCTGTGTCGGACGTTCGGCTTCCAAAAAACGTTCGAAAACTGGAACACTTACTTCTGGGTTTTCGGCGTTTGGGAACCGAAACGTAGAAGTACCAAGGCATTTGAGATCCAATGTACAATTGTACACTGATGGGCAGAAGCTTTAAAGCTTTCAGGCAGGAATCTTTTTCAGCCCTACTAGAGATTTAAACCATGATGCTTTGTGTGCAAAGCATGACTCTACAACAGAGCTATACTCATCTTTCAAAAGGGAGAGATATTCCCTATATAACACATGCATCATGTCCTCATACCATTGGCATTGTAGTACTGTGAGCTGACCCAAAGAGCACATTCAAGGACTTGTAAATATAGGAGGAGGGGCCAACTTTCTGATATTGACATTTCATCATTTTTATGAAAGGAGATTTTTTGAAAACACACACACACCACAACAATGAAACATTCAATTTTATAAGGAGCTCTGTTTTTTAACTTTAATTTTCAGCTATATTAGCATAAAATATTACACAAAATGAATATTCATGTCCAGCTGCATGACAGATGAATGCAGTCATTTTATCCTCTAGGTTGTTCTGTTGAAGTCTATACGGTTTGACATATTGACTTTACTGATTTGGATTTTTTTTGTGAGCTGAACAGTTGTCATGAAATAAGAAACCACGGGTATAAACAAAGATACTGCTGCCTCATGCAACATTTAGTCATAATGTTGACTAAAAGAAGCTTTCACCCTAACCCTGAGAAACATGGGGCCTGTTTTTGTCAGCATCAAAACAGAAATTATTCCAGCAATTCTTTTCTGATATTCAAAATCAGTGATGAGCTGAAAAGAGGGGAAATGTTAAATCCCCACCAAATATGCCACCACATTTGGGCATTTTTTTTGCCCTAGGGTATGAAACTGCTAAAATAAAAGTGGGTGTTGGGGAGGAGGGGATAGGAAACATGTATCCATTGCTGAGGCTGTAACACTAATATTTCATTGATCCCCTCAAGCTGTGCAACTAGTTAGGGAAGATGTAGATGGCAGTGAACATTTGGGTGAACACATGAATCAACACCCCACTGAAAGTAATTGCAGGTGGATAGGTAAAGGTAAAGGACCCCTGGATGGTTAAGTCCAGTCAAAGGCGACTATGGGGTTGCGGCGCTCATCTCACTTTCAGGCTGAGGGAGACAGCGTTCGTCCACAGACAGTATTCCAGGTCATGTGGCCAGCATGACTAAACTGCTTCTGGCACAGTGGAACAGCATGACGGAAGCCAGAGCGCACAGAAACATTGTTTACCTTCCCATCGCAGCAATACCTATTTATCTACTCACGTTGGTGTGCTTTCGAACTGCTAGGTTGGCAGGAGCTGGGACAGAGCAACGGGAGCTCACTCGGTCGCAGGGATTCGAACTGCCAACCTTCTGATCGGCAAGCCCAAGAGGCTCAGTGGTTTAGACCACAGTGCCACCCGCATCCCTTGCAGTGGATAACACTCATAAAGGGATGCATGTATGTATTAAGAAGTTGTTCACGGACATTAAAAGGAATGTGTGCCTGGATGTGCATTGCCATCTAAATTCTTTTCAACTGCTTATGCATAGCCCTGCAAAAGTGAACCAAGGGCAGAAGTCTTTTTCTGTGCAACGTTAGTGAGCAATGAAATGCTTACACGATGCAACAAGACCGGGAAGTCGAAGGGTTGCCTGGGCAACAAGGATGCATTCCATCCCACCAGTTGTAAGGGCAGTGGGGAATTTCCATTCGCTCTCATGGATATCATTGAAATCTGGCTACGTGGTGTTGCTGTGATACCATTATGTTGACTACATGCTATTGTATTGGGCAGAATCGCACAATGAAGAAATCCTCCTAAGTAGAAAAAAAGGTACTAAAGCAACAGGGATAAACAGTGGTTGTGAACAAGCGCAATAAAAATATGCATGCACGCGTGGGCACACACGGTGAAAAGCTGGGGTTTTGCTTGTGCCTCTGCCCCTGAAATGACAGTCTTCACAATGAAAACTGAACCTTGTGGATTTTTAGTTCAGTACAAGTGAAAAGCTTTTGCCAATGCAGAATGAAAGCAATTGATCTTATGGGCTGGGATCACCTATTTCAGTTGGTTTTGCTTGATCACCGTGATGTGATCATGTTGGCAAATCTGTTTTGCCATTCCATTCACTGTGTGACCTTCAACTGGTTGGAATTTCCCATCAAAGCAAACAAATATTCAAACATTCAGATTGAATAAGACCATTAGCATCTTGCTTTGTTTCTGGATTCAACTTATTTCAAGGTATCTGAACATATGAATGATGAATTAAATGTTCATTGATGTTTATGTGAAATTCTGGTGCTCCTAGAAAGGGGCTTAGGCGTAGACAATACTTAATTGCTCCAATTTGTAAACTTTTAATACCAAAGTGTTTTCTATACATTATTTGACTTAGCTTTGTTTTCTTGCAAGGAAAGATATTGTTGAAGCATCTCTGATTAAGAATGTTCATCAATTGAGGCATGGTTTATTTATCATTCTAAAATGAAATGAAATAATTATTCCATGCTTTGGTTATAGGGTTATCTTTCCTGTTAATGTATATTTTATTGATTCCGTGAAAAGCATAAGCAAAGACTCAGCAGCTTCAGACATTACTGAAAAAGCACTGAAAGCAGAATGTGCAGTAATTTTTGCATTGAGATGCTTCTTCTAACATTCAAAGCAGAGCTTGTTTAGATTTTATCTGCCTCTGCAGTTTGCAGATTTTCCCTGCATGAAGCATCACTAAGAAGCACTGTGAGCCAAACATGAAAATTATTTAAATATTCAGCAGGTGTGAATCAAGATAATGTCTGAAGTCATCCAGTATTATTTTCTAATGTACGTAACAGGAATATCTCTTCAACGAAACCAAACCAAAACTGCAGTTCTTTTCATTTGATCATTGGGGGGAAATTATAAAAAAGTAAGTGCTGAATGAAATGGCCCCCAAAATTTGCCAACCAGTTCGTAAGTGGTGAACTTTGGAGGGTTAATTCTGTTGTTTTTAAAGGAGGGACAACCGTCTGAAGTAATTTTTGAAAGGAAGCATGCACCTGCTGTGAGCTACACAAAATCATTCAGGAGAGATATGGTGGTTGCAGGCTGGAAGCACTGGTGGAGGAATAGGGGTGCAGAGGGAGCAGACTGCCCCCGGCACCCCTATTCCGGTAGGGTGCCATTGCAACGGCCCCCCTGGACACACACCGCGCACCCCCCTGCACGCTGGGCACCATACCCCCACAGGTGTGCCCCCAGAATGTGCACCACGCCCCTGCAGGAGGCGTGCCACGCCCCTGGGATGCACACCACGCCTCCCTGGGGGCACCAGGTACGCCCCCGTCTGCTCTCCGCCCCCGGTAGCAGAGCATGCAGCTTCGCCACTGGCTGGATGCGGTCCACATGAGAAAGATTCATGAGAGCCAGCGTGGTGTAGTGGTTAAGAGCGATAGACTCGCAATCTGGGGAACCGGGTTCGTGTCTCCACTCCTCCACATGCAGCTGCTGGGTGACCTTGGGCCAGTCACACTTCTTTGAAGTCTCTCAGCCCCACTCACCTCACAGAGTGTTTGTTTTGGGAGAGGAAGGGAAAGGAGAACGTTAGCCGCTTTGAGACTCCTTCGGGTAGTGATAAAGCGGGATATCAAATCCAAACTCCTCTTCTTCTTCTTCTTCTTCCCCCTCTCTAGTTGGCACCTATATGTCTCGAGACAATGGAGGAGTAAGCCATCAGGAGTAAAATCAAACCATTGGAAAGTTACAGCACCTGCTGTGGCTGTAGAGACTGATAAGAGAGAGACATGTTTCATTGCAGCTGGGTGCAGCTGGAGGCATCTGGTTTTGCTGTTACAGGTGAACTATGCACAGATGTGCCCGTCTCAGCCATCATTTCTCCCCTGGTCACTGCTGTGGATATACAACTTGACTGTCTGTCTCCAGGCACTGCAGTCATTTGCAAGGGATTCCCACACAGCAGGGTTAACGTTGCCAGCCTTCACATCATGTTTGAAGCTTAGGCTTCTTACTGCCATGCAAAGCCCCTCACCCCACTGAAACAGTTCAAATAATTTTGGGCCCCAATACAAAAAGTAACAAAATGAGGTCCCCTCTATCAGGATATGTTTGGTTTGAGCAATATTTGGCCCAGTCCTATCTGTAGTATAAGGCCTATCAGCCCTGTCCAATATGGCCAGTGGTCATTGGGTACCTAATTCCTGCTGTAGAAGAGCTAGGAAAAAACATTTGTACTTAAGAAAGCATTATGCACTTTCTATAGAAAGTACTTTCTATAGAAACACACAATTCTATATTTAACTTAACCAGAGAATATATTATGCAAAGCTTTTCTATGAATGTTTAAGTACAGAAATATCTTTAGTCTTGCTATGCTAAAACATTGCAACCTTGCAGAAGTTAATGAAGGTTCCTCCTCTAAAAGAAAGGCTTTTCTAGAGTTAAAAAAAAACCCCACCAGTATTGGAAATATTTATTGCTTGGAGATGCTGCCTATTAAGCCAACTACTGGTTTGCTGGTTTATTCATTGCATTTATATCCCACCTTTTTCTCCAAGGAGCTCAAGGTGTCATACATGACTCTTCCCCGTCTGGTAATTTAAGCTCAGCAGCATTGATTGGTCCAAGATTGCCCAGTGAATTTCATGACCGAGTGGGGATTTGAACTCTGGTCTCCCAGGTCCTAGCCTGAAACTCTAACCACTACGTAGCATTGATTCATTCCTTGTCTCAAACATTAGACCAGTTAACTGTTTTGGAGGGGTCAGTTGCGAGAGATGGCAACAATAGCACAGGCTAGCAGTGCATACCCTCTGTGCTGGGCCCGGGGCTAACCTGTGAAACGCGGTCCAGGACTGGTCCAGAATCTGAAGGTTCCGCTGGGAGTCAGTCTGACAAGGCCAAGGCAGGACACGAGGCAGGAAACCAGGCAAGGACAGGTATAGGATCTTAGGCAGGATTGAGCTTACCGCAATGTTGCTCCCACAACCTGGGGTGGGGTCCGACAGCCTTTTATTTTTGTCGGGGTAGCGGCTGGTCCTGATCCCCCTGTGAATCACCTCCCTGTTTCACCCAAAGGCGAGCAGTCCTCCTGTGAGTACTCAGGTCTCTCCTTCTCTCAGACCTTAGTCTCTGCAGCTCGGGAGACGTCGGTGGGTTACTAGACCCAGGGGCTGCCTCAGCCTCCCCTGACCAAACCGGTAGTAGAGCAGTTGTAAGTGATGGCCCAGCTGAAAGCAACAAGATAATCCCCGCATCTGGAGCCAGGGCAGGCTCAGGCCGCTGACTCGGCCCAGCTGGTGTTTGCTGCAGGGGAACCTGTGCAGACTGGGACTCTTCAGGATCAGGCCCCAGACTTGGTTCAGATGATGCCTGAGGCAAAGGATGTGGTGCAGACTGAGTCTCCTATGGTTCCGAGCCTGAGTCCCAGGCCATCACACCCTCCAATTCCCATTTCTGGCTTCTCTAAATCAGGGACATCCCTGGGAAATAGGGACACTTGGCTGGTCTATCAGTGGAGGCCTTCTTCCTTCACATCTCCTCCTTTTCCTCATAAGTATATACTTTAATAATTTTTGATTTAATAATTTTGTAGAGACCTTTTAGGGGAGGAGGCAGCCAGCTTTTAAATCTAGCTGTTCTTTGTTTTGTTTAAAAGGCATAAGTCTAAAAATTAAATAATCACAGAAGATAGATCAGAATATTCTTCAATATACTTCAGTTCAATCTAAATGCCTGTTAAAGCTGTCAGATTCGGTTAAAATGATTTCAGGCACTGCAGCCATTAGAAGAATTTCTTAATGACATTTCATTTTCAACATTTTATCTGCATTGTTACATGCAATCACATACGCAGCAAGAAATTGGTTTTAAACGGGGACCTCTGCCCCCTTTTAACCCCCAAATTTAACAAAAGCCTCTGTGGACTTTGTATAAGTCCCCTTTCACACACTTCTAAGAATGCTTTGAATGTGTATGTTAGTGAACATACTGCACAAGCATGCATTATAGAGAAAATAGTTTTCAAAAATGCCTATGCAAGGTGTTAAGTTTCCTTTCTCTTCAATAAAAGTCTGCCCAACTGACAGCCAGCCTAGGTTCCTTCAGAACCTAGCCCAAATCTGCCCCAAATGAGACCCAGTCTCTCATAGCAGGAACTTAACTTTCAGATAATATTGCATGTCCACCTCATTTAATTAATTATTCTACAGTCCCTGTTTACTTTCTCTCTTATTGCATTCCACACTCCAGCTGTGGAGTTCCTTCACACACAGCCTCTGCTTGACTTCTTTCTCACAGAGCCCATAATACTTACCTCTTTTGTCGAGCTTTCGTCCCCCATGGTGAGAAAGGCTTTCGGATTCTAGCCTTCCAAATTATATGGCTGCTGTCCCTCCACCAGCACCACCTGCTGTTTGCCTGAACCTTTATCTACTGATCATCTTCTTCTTTGGTGATCGCTTGTAGACAAGTAAGATTGACTTCCATAAACACAGTTTTCACAGTGAGTCCCTCAGAGACTGTGGAGGCCAATTCTGGATCCACACGTCCTTCCACAGTGGGGGACATAGGTTTCTGGGTAGGAGATGATCACGGTGAGGGTTTGCCAAACATGCCTTCCTCTAAGTGTGTTTCTCCCTTTCGTCCTGAGTTCGAGCGTCTTCAGAGCCCTTGACACCTTTGGTAAAGGCTGTTCTCCAGTCGGAGCGCTCGCAGGCCTGTGATTCCCAATTGTTGGTGTTTATACTACATTTTTAATATTTGCCTTGAGAGAGTCTTTAAACCTCTTTTGTTGACGCTTTCCATTTTTAAGTTCGGAATAGAGTAGATGCTTTGGAAGACGATAAACAGGCATCTGAACAACATGTATTGGGCATCCTTATCTACTGATAAGGGCAGGACCAAAGCTCCTTTCCCTGACCCTTCACCACACCATCCAGTTTCTGGCCCATCTATGCTTAAACCTCACCAGGCTGAGGCCAGAAAGAGCTAAAAATTTGAGTTACCTGTTGGCAGCTCCTCTTACAAGACACAATTTTATCCAAAAATGCATAAGCACACTGAAATGTATGCGAGTTTTCATGTTGTCCTTTAAAAAAAAAAAAAGCTAACTGGTGTGGAAATGGAGTGAACTGAATTTAAGACTGACATATAGTCAGATTAAAAAACAAAAACAACAACTGTCGACAAAGTTCTTGACTAATGTTCTGTAATTAAGGGGCAAGAATTTCCCACTTAAAAAGAGGATACAGAGTTTAGGAATTAATGTATGGTATTCACACTTGTAAACTGAGATTCTCCATGAGCATATTTTGAGACAAGTGCTATTTTTATCTTTTTTTCATAAATGAGGAAACAGGTGAATAGTGAGTTTGCAGATGACGATAAAGTATTTATGAAGTATGCTGTCTTATATTAAACCCCTTTCTCAGTACTGCCTGACATAGACTTTGCCTTTCCTAAAATCACACACACACTCCTGCAGCAAGAACCAAGGTACCACTGTACTGCAATCTTAAGTAATTCTGATGACATATCCTCCAACATTTCTCTGATGAAAATAGGTATGTTCCATTACATAATGATAATTTTTCTGTTTATACACCATACATCTTACTGGGTTGCCCCAGCCACTCTTGGCAGCTTCCAACATATATGAAAACATGATAAAACATTAAACATTAAACAAGTTCTCTATACAGGATTGCCTTCAGATGGCTCAGGGGTCGGATAACTCCATACCCTCCAACAATTCTCCAATGAAAATCTGGACACCCTACCATACCTTCCTACATCTCTCCAAAGAAAATAGGGACATCCTAAGGAAAAATAGAACATTCCTGGATCAAATCAGAAACTGGGATGGCTTCTCTAAATCAGGGATGTCCCTGGAAAATAGGAACTGTGATGATTTTGTTACACTAACCATAGTCTGCCTAGATAATGAGGCTTAAGGGTACTCCTCTCTGTGATCTTCCCTCCCACTTTTGCAACACCTACCCAGGGTTCCCAGAGCTTTTTACTTCCAACAGTTCCAAGAACCTAAGTAGCAGATGGTGAGTTCTTTTCCTTCCAGAACTAGGCTGGAGGTTACTATCTTCTTACCTGTCTATTTCTCTGCATCTTTTCTCCTCCGCCCTGTGAAATGATAGAAAATGGCAAGGACTGTAAGTGTGAGCAAATCCTTTTGCACCAAGCCATTCTTTCTACTGCTATGGTACTAATATGTCAAGAATTCCAAGAAGGTAGCAGGCTCGACTGTTAATAAATTGGAAATAGCCAGTGGCCCTACTCTAGCTTCTTGCCCCAAGTTGCCCCGATTGTAACAAACTCATGTTGGCACCTCACCCAACACTTTGGAACTTGAAAACCAGCTCAATTGGAATCATAATATTCTATGGTCCTTAGGACTGGGCTACAATTAGATTTTTTTTAAAAAATGTCAAGTCCATAAGAGCTTGCTAGAATTATTAGCTTCCTTATTTCCATCAGCACTAACTTAATAAGTAAAGCTAAAGGACCCTGGAAAGTTAAGTCCAGTCAAAGGTGACCGTGGGGTT
Organism: Podarcis raffonei; assembly: GCF_027172205.1. Taxonomy (NCBI): domain Eukaryota; kingdom Metazoa; phylum Chordata; class Lepidosauria; order Squamata; family Lacertidae; genus Podarcis; species Podarcis raffonei. Next base: position 20,165,738 of record NC_070618.1, read on the forward strand.
GCAGCACTCATCTCACTTTCAGGGTGAGGGAGCTGGCATTTGTCCACAGACAGCTTTCCGAGTCATGTGGGCAGCAGGACTAAACCGCTACTGGTGCCCGGAGGACTGTGCCGAGTGCCAGAGCACACGGAAACACCATTTACCTTTCTGCCGCAGTGGTACCTATTCATCTACTTGCACTGGTGTGCTTTCAAACTGCTAGGTTGGCAGGAGCAATGGGAGCTTGCTCTTTCGCTGGGATTTGAACCGCCGACCTTCCAATCAGCAAGCCCAAGAGGCTCAGTGGTTTAGACCACAGCGCCACCCGCGTCCCTCGCTACCTTTTATTAACTTAATATAGTTATCTCACACATGCACTACGTTAACCAGGCAGGAATAAGACCTGGCATGCCCATGCACAGTGTAGAGAGGCTCCTGGAGACTTGTGGGATTTTTCTAATATTTGTCTGTTTATATAGAAATATACACATTGAAAACAAGAGAGCAAATAATCACCCTGGCACACATTGTTCATCTTTAAAGTAGCAGCAGTTCCCTCCAAAACAAACACCATATGCTCAGAACCTCCAGCCAGCTGCAAAGCCTTAAGACTTCTGTCTCCATTTCTGGCTACACTCTACTTCTGACACCAGAGTTCTTCACTCACCATTTAATATGATAATGCAATTTTCCATTAAAATAAAATAAAATAAAAATCCTTCCCCACCACATTAAGAATTGGATCACACATAGTTCAGGCACGTAGGTTTTCTACACAGGAGTCCAAACCTCAAGCTCATGCTTCCTCTCCCACCATATAAATGAATGTTAATTTCTCCCAGGACATTTGTGCAACAATGCAAACACTATGGCCTGTGCATTTGGGCCCCAGTCATTATGACAGGTTATATCCAGGAAGATGGGTAGTTTATATATTCAAGACTCTTCTCCCCTATGTCTTGCCATGTAGATAACCTAGCATTCTGGGCTCTGTGTGAACCTCCCCTTTGGAAAAGTTAAGACATTTAGGTGTGTGATGTGTCTTATCAGCATTTTCTTTTTTCTTTTTAATAAAAAATGACAGTTTACTGAAGTGGAGTAGTACCTTCTGAATCAAAGGAGTGCTATTGATTATCTATGAAAATTTTCTCAGTTTTCCAGAGGCTATGGATTTCAAAAGCTTGATGAGATTCTGTTCCCTTTGGTTAGAGACATGCTGAATTTGACAGAGTCCTGTTTGAGCATTCTGTGAGTTCTTTTGGTGTTCCCATGCACAGTGGCAAAATGCACCCTGAATGGTTAATTTATATGAAAAGATTAGTATGTTAATTTATACTATTTTGGAATAATTTATACGGTGTATGTGTTGGTTTTAATTGGGCAAAAATTAAGTTTGTTTGATTGCCTTATAGCAGCTAAGAACTATTCATGTTGAAAAATCCTCCCCTTATACAGCATTTTACTCAACTAATGTGACCACTAGAGTGCTGATTAGCAGTACAGGGAAAATCACTCATAATTTTGCTTTGCCCAAAGTTTAATTGGGGTTTTTCTTTAGAAGCATAATAAATCAGTATTTTTAGTAGCAAAGTGATCCCGTTGCAATGGCTGGTGCAAAAAAGAAATACCTCAGAATTTAGTGGGTGCCAAGCTTTGGTTAGAAAGAAAAATAAAACCCATTTACAACACCATCCTATGTTTGTCTGCTCAGAAGCAAGTCCCATTAACTTTGATGGCGCTTACTCTCATGTAAGTATGCATAGGATTGCACCCTTAGTTAAAATGCATTTAACTGAGTTGGAAATTATGTTGTGGATTTAGGAATTTCTGCAGCTATTATCTGATAACTAAAAGTGTCATTAAGGTGATCGCTAAATTAACAAAGGGAGGTGCATGGCTAATCTACACTTCTCTGGTGCCTGGAAAGCAAGGATCTGAGGAGTCTCCCTCTTGTCCCAAACTTTCTAGGTGTGGATCTGAGTGGTTTTGCCTTTGCTTCTCAGAAAAACTGCTCTTTAATGCTAAATCTTTTTTTTTAATAATAATATTTATTACTTTTAAAAGTTACAAAAAAGGAGAAGAAAGAAAAAAAAGACAAAAAGGAAAAAAAGAGAGAAGAAAAGCAAAAACAATACAATACAATATATAAACAATACAAAACCCAACCTGAACCCATTAAACTAAACACATAAATAAAGCAAAGCAAAAACAATTTAAAAACATCCCTCCTTTTCCATACTCTATCCTTCATTCCCTTGTTTCCTCGACTTCCTCACACCTCCCTTTTTGTATCCCACTTCTAGTACTTGTTTCAGCAAATCCTTTCCATCTTTCTCTATTTTCTATCATATTATAAATAACATATTTTAAAACCTTATTTCCCATTAAGGCTAAATTACTTATATGTACTTAACTTCTTATAGCATTTCTCCTAAATCCATAAAATATCATTCCACCATTTTTCTAGCAGTCATTACTTTTACAATATTTCTAAAAATACACTTTAAATTTTCCAGTCTTCTTCCACCATCTCCTCTCCCTGGTTTCGGATTCTGCCAGTCCTTTCCGTCAGTTCCATATAGTCCATCAACCTGGAGAACTTATGTCCGAGGCTCTTAAATCTTTTCCAAGTCCCTTCTGCAGATCTTCTTTCATATTCTTTAATGCTCAGGAGCAAATCTCGGGAAAACTCCAACCTAGCAGTACTGTTATTCCTTCTGGACAGTTCAGCCAAATTTCCATGGTTAAAACTAAAGTCCATAAAGAGTTTCAAGACGTATTTCAGGATTCCTCCAAATCTAGAGGCCCCCAAAACTTCAGGCTCCTCCAAACCCAAGCCCATGTCCCAAAAGTCAGACAATCCCTGGACAGAGGGATCTTTCCAACTTTCCTTCTTCAGTCCAAGCCGTGATCCAATCCTCAAAATCTGACTTTTGCTAGATTCAATCATGGAAGACCTCAATTTGTAATCCTCAATTTGCTTCTGAAAAACTAAGGATCCCGCTTGTACTACTTTAGGTTTCACAACAACAGCTTTCTCCTTTTCCTCCACCATTTGTCCTGCCAAGGTATATTCCTGTGCCAAGTCCTGAATTATTTCTGTGTTGGTGCTCGCTTTTTGACTCAAATTAGTCACTTTCTGATCCAAGTTATCGATTTTAAAAATCGTGTCATCTGTCTTTTTATGAAGCTGTTCCAGCGAGTAGTTTATCTTATATAATACAGTCACAATAGTTTCTCCTATCAACATTTTGAATGGTCCAAGGTCAATCTCTGGTTCTCAGAATCCTTATCTTGCAGCTGGAGATCTCCCTGTTACACTCCTGTAACAGTTTCACATGCTCCCTCTAGAGGGAAACAGTATCCACTTGTATCAATTCTTTCAAGCACAACTCGAGCACATAAAAATAGTTTCAATTTTCAGTTACTTTTTCCTCCTTTTTTGAACGCAGAAGAGGACAATGGAAACAGTATCTTTCTTATTTTAGCTAGCTGTCAAATCCGTTCTGTCAATGAACATGCCCCAAACGTCATCTGGCAGCCCTTTTCCAGGTTCAGAGCAGTGGTAATTTGATTTTCACTCTCTCCTGCAGGCTCACTAGGTCCAAAACTTCCCCCCTCTTCTCCTGCTTCCAAGGGGGGTTTTGTATTTTTGACCGATGGAAATTTAATCCTTTGTCAAAAACTTTCAGAGACTTTAGCTTGTAGCGCCTTTGCTTCAATCTATTTACAAAAGCGGAAGGCAGACTTCCTGTTTAGAACCTTCCCGCTTCGGTGCCAAATTAAAGTATTTCAAGATCCAATTTTCCGTTCTACTCACGGGTAGTTGTTTAAAATCCAATTGTCCACAGGAAAAAGTCAGCGCTCTCCGGCAGCAGCAATGCGGCTTCACTCCGTGAAAGAAGCAGTCGATTCAAAGCACCGCGCCACTCACCCCACGTCGCTCCGGATCCCCAAAATAGGGTTTCTCCGCGAGTAGGGGAGGCGCAGAGGGTGCCAGCCGAATCCCAAGTTCACAGGCTTCTCCCGCCTGTGATTTCAATGGGTCTCCGCCTTCGCCGTGGCGGTCAGACCCTGCTTTTCACGGAGCAAGTTCCTCCCGATCAGAGGAGCTCCGCCATTGCCGGCGGCGCCAACCCGGAAGTCCTTTAATGCTAAATCAGAACAAGTGGCAATCCATAGACAACCTGATTGCCAATCATTCCGTCTCAGCACTAAATATTATGTTTCTCCAGGGGGCAGCAATGGGGCAAATGGAGCTGTGGATGCCCCCTCAGTTCTGAATCCCCATTGTAACTCACAGTGTCAGAGAGTGGTTTTGATGGTGACAACACTTCAGGTGTGGGTTTAATGACAATAGGAAATGACAAGCACCATTGTAATACAGTGGTACGTTGGGTTACAGATGCTTCAGGTTACAGACGCTTCAGTTTACAGACTCCGCTAATCCAGAAATAGTACTTCGGGTTAAGAACTTTGCTTTAGGATAAGAACAGAAATCGAGCGGCGGCAGCGGAAGGCCCCCATAGCTAAAGTGGCACCTCAGGTTAAGAACAGTTTCAGGTTAAGGACGGACCTCCAGAACGAATTAAGTTCTTAATCTGAGGTACCACTGTCTCCCGCTAGTCACACACCTGAACTCTTCTGTTGCGGAACTGGCTTTGGAGTTTATTTTTTTAGCTCTGTTGAAGACAAATGTTTATAATGACAACTGCTGAGGTTTCTCTACCTGCCCCCCCCCCCGGCGCTAAATTGCCTTCTGTTACTCTACAACCAGGTAAGTCAAAAAATGAAAACTATAAAAGAAAAGATGCTGTCTCTCAATGTATAGTGTCAGATCTGAGATCTTGCGTTTCATTTTGCTCTTGCTTGCAGATGGTATCTAACAAATGGCAACAGAAATACAGATAATGTATTTCCATAAAAACTGAGAAATAATTCTGTCAACATTTCATTGTGATATCGTCTGAGTAGAACACATTTAATAAAGATCATGTGCTGATCATATCAAGGTGAAATGACAGCTTTCTGAAAATTTAAACATTCAAATTAATTTCTGTTCAGCTTAGATAATTAAGACTGCAATCCTATATATCAGGGGTGGGGAACTGGATCCATTTGCATGCTTACCTGGGAGCAAAAGCCACTAGACCCATTAGTAGTACTTACTTCTGAGTAGATGTGAATAGGATTTCATGGTGAGGTCACATACTTACCTTAGATTAAACCAGGCATAGGCAAACTCGGCGCCCCCCAGATGTTTTGGGACTATAATTCCCATCATCCCTGACCACTGGTTCTGTTAGCTAGGGATGATGGGAATTGTAGTCCCAAAACATCTGGAGGGCAGAGTTTGCCTATGCCTGGATTAAGCTTTACCAAATTCAGTTATATTTCCTTTTGAGTAGGCATCCATGAAAGTTCAGTGCTACACTCCCATACTGTGTATCTTTACTTGGGAGTAAACCCTATTGAACACAGTGGGACTGTGCATATTCATTACAGTTCCTCTTAGTTTCTCATTTTTCCAGTTCAAACTTCAGTTCTTCACATTCCCACATCAGGTTTCTTTGCACATTTTTTTGCAAAGCAGTTTTGCCTAAGATGATGTATTTTATATGTTATTTTCATCAGTATATGCATTTTATGCATACTTTACAGCACTTGAAAACTGCATTGCTGTATATATATATGGCTTTGAATTTGAAGGATGGTTCCATTTCATTCTATGTATTTTTTGGGCAAATGCAGAATAGGTTGATCTCTCTTTAAATGTCTCCTGAATCAATTCCCCGCCCCCCTGCCCCCATCCCTAACTGTAAATTATATAGCACATTCTCAGTTAATGTTGAATTGTGATATCTAAACACATGATGTTTTAAAAACAAAGAAACAATAGGCATACTTACATTAATTAAAACATAAGTATCTATCATCCTGATTCACAGCTGATTTAGTTAAGTACTTTTATTCATTCTGACGTCACACATCCATCTTGTGCCTGTCCCATTAACTTAAGCAGAGCTTACCTTTAAATCATTATGCTATAGGATGGTAGCCTCAATTTGCAATCCAATCCATGTTTGCTTGGATTCAAGTCTCACTGCCTTCAGTTGGTCTTCCATGCTCAGGACTGCAGCCTTATGGTACTAACCTAAGCATATTTACTCAAGCATAAGTCTCGGTGGGTGGTATTCAACTAAGTTTTGCTGAAAGTTGGCCCAATGAAATTAACTTCATTATTTTTAGTTACAGGTAGGAAGCTGGGTTGGTCTGCTGTAGTCAAAACAAAATAAAAAAAAATTCCTTCCAGTAGCACCTTAGAGACCAACTAAGTTTGTTATTGGTATGAACTTTCATGTGCATGCACCCTTCTTCAGAGCCACAGAAGTCACCAGACCCTTCTATATAGTGAGAGGGTGGGGAGGGGTATTAGAAGATTGGTGGGAATGGGTGATTGGCTGATAGGTCTGTTGACTACTGTTGATGACTGCAATTGGTCTTACAGGAAAAAGCAAGGGGTGGGATGGCTAAAAATAGCTTTATCATGTATAATGAGATAAGAATCCAATGTCTCTATTCAGACCAGGTCTCTCCATGGTTGCTTACCACCCACTGGAATGGCATTGAAACATGCTAAACCCCTGAGGTGGTTTGTGTAATAATAATAATAATAATGCTCTTATTGTTGCTATTTCCCTACTTCTTACTTCACAATTTACAAATACAGAGGTGAATCACCTCACAAAAAGTCACATAAAGAAATAACAAACTCTTGAATTTTCAGAAAAGGAAAACAAGCTAGCAAAAATAAAAATAGTTTTTTGAAAAAAGAGGAAAGAATGGACAAATCCAAAGTGCCTTCTGCCCTATTTTTTCCATTAGCTATAGCTTACTCTGTTGCAGGTTTTTGATTTACAGACTCAAATAGGCTTCAAAAATATAATAGAACATCTTTAATTAAATCCCAAAAACTCACATTCAGGGATAAATAATAATCCATCAGCTATTTCATTCTCTTACAGTACCCAAGAGGACTTGACAGTCTTAATCACTTCAGCCATTTATACCTTCATTTTAGCTCTATTTCAGTCAAGCCATTTAGTGGAGTTTATCTAAATTACAGTATCTTTTTTTATCACACGTCTGGAGCTGTAACACAGAAACTAATTTCTGGTGCAAAATGGAATATCTCAGAAGCACAGACATCAGTAGCAGAGGCGCATTAGAATGAAAAGTTACCTGTCACTAACTGATATTTGTCTCTGTAATGAGCTGAACCAGTCAGGAAATGTGGCTATAATAAAATTAGGAGCCACCAGCAGCACAGCAGAATGCTAAGCATTGAGGAACATGACTTCTCTTGTGCTGTCGGTACCAGAGCCTTTCTGCGTAGTAAGCAGAGTCCATTTCACTCATCTGACTGAAGTAGCTTATGCAAAGTTCTTTGGATAGATGACACATTGCCCAAAGACCAGGGAGAACAGTGGCTCCCAGTACATTTCCGAGCACAATTCAAAGTGTTGCTGCTGACCTTTAAAGTCCTAAATGGCCTCGGCCCTGTATATCTGAAGGAGCGTCTCCACCCTCATCGTTCAACCTGGACACTGAGGTCCAGCACCGAGGGTCTTCTGGCAGTTCCCTCGCTGTGAGAAGCCAAGTTACAGGGAACCAGGCAGAGGGCCTTCTTGGTAGTGGCACCCCCCCTACGGAATGCCCTCCCACCAGATGTCAAAAAGAAAAACAACTACCAGACTTTTAGAAGATATCTGAAGGCAGCCCTGTTTAGGGAAGCTTTAAATGTTTCAGAGACTGTTGTATTTTAATATTTCGTTGGAAGCCGCCCTGAATGGCTGGGGAAACCCAGCCAGATGGGCGGGGTATAAATAATAAATTATTACTATATTATTATTATTATATCAGCAGCTAATTTAACCGGGGCTGCATCAAATTCCATTGCTTCCCCAAGGGAGATGGCCATGCCAGAAATATACCAGCCCAGACATCGGAATGGCAAGATTCCAATGCAAGAGAAGATGCGTTATAGAACCACATAGACATAGGGTTCTGACACCACATTCTGGAAGCCGCATGAGAACGAGCTGGGAATTTCACACTGCTATTCCAGGCAGCTGCCAAGTCTGCTTTAGTGAAAAGATTTTCAACATTAACTTCGTTGGACTGGTCATGTTGTTCAGATGCCTAATTATCGTCTTCCAAAGCAACTGCTCTATTCCAAACATAAAAATGGAAAGCGTAATGCTGGTGGTCAACAAAAGAGGTTCAAAGACTGACTGAAGGCAAATCTAAAAAAAAAAAAAAGTAGTATAAACACCGACAACTGGGAAACACTGGCCTGCAAGAGCTCCAGTTGGAGAACAGTCTTTACCAAAGGTGTCATGGGCTTTGAAGACGCTTGAACTCAGGATGAAAGGAAGAAATGAGCTAAGAGGAAGGCATGCTTGGCAAACCCTCACCATTATCAACTCCTACCCGGAAACCTATGTCCCCACTGTGGAAGGACATTTGGATCCAGAATTGGCCTCCACAGTCACTTATGGACTCACTGTGAAAACTGTGTTTATGGAAGACAATCCTACTTACAAGTGATCGCCAAAGAAGAGAAGAAGAGTGAAAAGATAGGTCCTTAAAACAACTATTATCCTCATGGTGATGCTGCGGTTCTGGCCTTTTCTTTCTTCCACTATTAGTGCATCATTGTTTGTTTGTTTGTTTTGCATTTATACCTCACCTTTTTTTTCCAAAGAGCTTGAGGTAATGTGCATGGTTTGACCCTCATTTAATCCCCACAACGACCCAATGAGGTAGGTTAGGCTGAGAGGCAGTGAGCTTCATTGCTTGGGGGGGATTTGAACCCTGGCCACTCCCAGGTCCTACTGTGATACTCTAACCACTACACCACACTGCCTCTATGCTCATGGCAGCCTTCCATCATAGACTCCCACAGCTTTTGGCAAAAGGAAAGGGCCATAGGAGCTTTCCCTCTCACTTAGAAGGCATAATTTTCTATGCTTAGGAACTGCATATGGATAAGTTTTAATTATCTCTTTACTAAGAAAAATGTGTAACTGAGTCAGCAACTTTTAAAATATTTTTAATCTCATTGAAAAATATACCACACTTGATTTGTCAAGACTCTACAACTGAACTTTGTTTAGTGGCTGTCGCTCTTGTACAAATAAATATGATCAAAGCTTTTAAATAGGACTTTGTCATCTAAAAGAAAAATTCAGTGAGCACAGTTCTCATCTGAAAATGTTTGTGTGGGGATTTTTAAAGGTTTTTTTAACACAGTGCCTTTAGGAAACAGTTCATAGGACAGGCCTTTAATATTTGTCAGGAGGCAGGTGGTGGAATGTTCTGCTAACGCTTAGTGCACTCATTAAATTTTACACTGCACATATGCATGTGCTTCCAGTGGTGCAATTAAAATTTATGCTTGTATTTTACATTTTCAGTTCTGTGCATCTGTCTTTCGTCAGCTGTATTGAAACAGAAAAAGCAAACAGCAAGACAGTTGTAGCCTCTGCTTTGAATGGCCAATTCATATGACCCTGAAAATATGCTGAGATTTTGGATTCTGGTGTAGGGTATGGATATGGTAGCTGAGTGAAGTGGTTCTGGGACTGCTTCATTGCACACTGAATACACATGGACAATTTATATTGTCACCACAGACCAATTTTTGGAAATCGTTGCAGTGGCACATTGTCAAAGCAGGATGTGGGTGCAGAATGGAAAAGAACAAGAATAAGAACATTGGTGGATGTTGCCACCACATGCCTCTTTCTTGGTGTTTTTTCTTCAGGAACGTTTGTAACCATTTTAATTGTTGTGTATGTTTCACAAGTGTTCTCTTTTGCACAGCAGTTAAATATTAGGTAAAGGGACATCTGACCGTTAAGTCCAGTCGTGGATGACTCTGGGGTTGTGGCACTCATCTCACTTTACAGGCCGAGGGAGCCGGCGTTTGTCCGCAGACAGTTTTTCTGGGTCATGTGGCCAGCATGACTAAGCCGCTTCTGGCAAACCAGAGCAGCACATGGAAACGCCGCTTACCTTCCCGCTGGAGCAGTACCTATTTATCTACTTGCACTTTAACGTGCTTTCAAACTGCTAGGTTGCAGGAGCTGGGACTGAGCAACGGGAGCTCACCCCGTCGCAGGGATTCGAACCACCAACCTTCCAATCGTCAAGCCCTAGGCTCTGTGGTTTAGACCACAGCGCCACCTGTCTATTACATTCTATAGCAAATGACTATAGAGTGCAATATAAAAGAGTACAGCAGAATGAGTACTTCTAAATTTCCAACAGAAGACTCAATGTGCATGTCTACTCAGAAATGAATTCCATTGAGTTCAATTGGACTGCTCTCGGATAAATCGGTAAAGGGTTACTGCCTAAAATACCTTGGCCACTGTCCTCCGTGTTTTAGGATAATGGAATTGTGTTGACCTGCAAGTAGATAAATAGGTACCGCTCCAGGAGGAAGGTAAACGGTGTTTCCGTGTGCTGCTCTGGTTCACCAGAAGCGGCTTAGTCATGCTGGCCACATGACCTGGAAGCTGTACGCCGGCTCCCTCGGCCAATAAAGTGAGATGAGCTCTGCAACCCCAGAGTCGGCCACAACTGGACCTAATGGTCAAGTCCCTTTACCTTTACCTTTATATCTAATATGATGCCACGTCAATTTTGTATGCCTATAGTTGCCCATATGTAACTATGGGGTGGGCATGCATTGTCAGTAAAAACAGAAACAATAGTAAAGATTAGGGAAGCTCAAGGAATTCAGGCTTTGTGAATTCTGATGGGAACTGACCTGATCAGAATTGTGGACTAATGATCAACGGGTTGCAGAGCCTTGCAACCCCAGGCCAGACAGTGGTAATGTGTGATGGATCGGCAGAGCCACAGCTTCATCCATTCCTCATGCCAGGGGAAATGTGGAGGCAATTGGGCCCCAATCAGGCCTGGTGCCATTAGGTGGTAGCATGGAGCCACTCTGAGATCCCAGGCCAGCTCTGCTCCTCCCCCTCTGTCCCTGGAATGCGCTGTTTTGGGGCTTTCTGTGGCTGCTGCCAGCAAAAAGCTCATGGTGGTACTTCTGCCTCCCTGCACTTTAGACAGGTGGGCTGGCAAGCTCCTTGATGGTGAAGTGATGCTGGAGAAGAGGGAAACCTTTGTCTCAAACACACAGCGGCTGATGGGTGGCGTGAGAGAGAGAGAGAACAGCCAGTTGGGGTTTGAGTAGCATACTGAGTTACCCACTGGCTTCTACACTTCCCAAACGTTCTAACTGAAAACACATTTACCATGCATATTTTGAGTATAAAAATCCAATGGCATTGAGAGAAAATGCATTTAGGAATACATATTTTGAGAGGAAATGTTTTTAAAATGCATATTCATTGGATAGTTTAGAAATTGTTAATGTGGAAACAGGGTGGGATGTGTCGGGATCTCCGCTCGGCCAAGCTCATTTTCCTCTGGCTGAGTCTTTTGGAATCGCCTCCGACATGATTAACAACCTGAGCCTTTGATGAGGCCTCAGGCTCATTCCCATCCAGCAGAGAATCAAAGCAGTACGCGGAAGTGATGAGATTTATGGCTACATTGCAAAGAGTTTTATTTTCCTAACTACGCAGACAGAGAACACATCCTCTCTCTGTGAGAGCAGAGAGCAACTGAAACAAACAAAGGAACAGGAAACCAGTAACGTCACATCCGTCTCCTGTCTTCCATGAGACTTCCAATAGTATGGAATGTGTGGAATGTAAACAGAGTCTTGTGACTCCAAAGCAGCTGCACAGTGGCAAAACAGAAACCAACAGGCTGGACATATGGGTGTCAATATGCAAAACAACCGAAAAAAACAGAACTTGGATTAGGAATGGGCTAATTCAACCAACCCTAGCCAAGATCCCATGATACTCAGTTCTGTTCCTGCATCCATGGATGCTTTGTTCCGTTTCTTCAACATTAGTTCTGCCATCTCTGCCAAGGACCAGTGGAAAGGATTGTTGAGAGTTGTATATGGTTGTGAGGTGTGTATGTGTTTGTTTGTGTACACATATATTTATTCCTACTGGTTGAGTGGATTAGTCTAAAGTATCTCTTTAGATCCCAGCTTTGCCAAAAAGGTTTCTGGGCAAATGATTCAAAATCATCCTAACTACCTTTTCAGCGACTACTTCAGAATGTCTTCCTACTTCAATATATGTCCCAGCAGTCCTGCCACTTCGCCTCTCTCTCTCCTCTTTTCCTGCTGGGCCCACATTGCTAACAAACTGTCCTGATGAGAGCCATCAACGAAGCACATTCGCTGATATTTCTGCTGTACTTCCAAGGCTCCAGCTGCCATGATCATAGCAGTCTGCAAGTCAAGGACTGAGGAAGATGAGGGGTTACCACATATTTAGTGTTGCTCTTCAGAATAGCTTACTCCACATTTTGAGCCATTCATCACCAGTAATTTGCCATGTGAGGAGCTCTCATCTCTGCAGGCCATCATTACTCACCCAAATGCCAAGTGATCTTTTGAAGCACTCTCCTTACACCAGCAATATAGGGGGATTATTGGGTGAAATGCAAGTGTGAGATATGAGCAGAAAATAGCAATCCACATGGTATTTTGATTATGTCAGTGGGAACCAACAGTTTTATATTCGTTGCTTGTGTTTGGGTGAACATTGGTAAGGAACCTAAGAAATCAAGCTCAGCCTTTGTCTTCAGTTCAAGTAACAATCCAGTCAATCAAAATGTGGTATTTTGTGTGCAGTTCCCCCCTTCTTTGCACAGCAGTGCCAGAGGAAATACAATAGATTGGGTTATATTGATCCTTTTAAATGTATCCGACGATAGCTTCTCACCAAATATTAAAGCAACTTTGCTATTCATTAGAGCAAAAAGCAGCAATTCTATATATGACACCTAGCCGTGCAAAACCATAAACATATTTAATGTTTCTGCCCTTAGGCAGAGCCATAGGGTTTTACTGTGAGGTTTCGTTTTAATTTCATAAAAAGAAAGATCCTCAGAGACAGCTGTGAAGTTGGTTAAAAAAAATTGCCCTTCAGCAAATCTTCATATTACGCTATTCATTTCAAAATCAATATGGCACTTCTGCAAACTGAAGTGTCAACCTGTGCAACTAAATTTTTAAAGAACTCTTAGCTGTAATGTTGTAATAAGCATGCTTTCCCACATATTATCAAACTTGCCACAGACAAAAAAAAATATTTAAAAGCCTGTTTTAATTAAATACAGCACAGTTTCAGCTTGGAATCCATAGTGTTAAAGCAAAACAGTTTTCTTTAAAGTACTGTGCCTGATCCTGCACAATGTATATAGAACTATCATATGTATGTTCACTTAGTCCTCCTTAATATGTATTCCCAGGTAAGTATTTACAGGATTTCATGTACTAACATTCCATTGAAAGTCATGCAGCACAGAGATGGGATTTCTCAACGTTTTAGTTGAGTTTCTCTGCACAGATTTTCTTCAGATTTCCATCCCACTCCTTCATTTCAATGGGAAGTGAGTCCCCCCACCAGATTCTGCCAAAAATATGAACACTTATCACATTATATACATTATTATACATATAATATATGCATATTCACTCCAAGTTTCCTAATGTAATCATCACTTGGACAATGTTTAAAAGTATAAAAAAATTGTTAATATACCTATAAAATTATGGTGCAGAAATATAGTATAACATGGGGCTTGACTCTTTTATATCTAAACGCCACTCCCTGCGATTGTTGTGTACCCGATTTGCATGCCCGATATGCAAAATTGCAAGTTCTGTTCATGGTGAGCAAGTCGGATGGTCCACCAGCTACAAGCAGGAATGTTTCTGGAATTATTTGTGAATTCTATTTGTGAATTCTATCTACCCGACCTGCTCCTCTCAGACTAATGTGCAGCTTAGAGCTTAGTTAACCATCAATCTTAACAGTTCCTGAATGTTCCAATGCAGTTTTCAACTTTAAAAAATAAATTAAGATAGATAGATAGATAATAGATATAGATAGATAGATATAGATAGATGATAGATGATTGATAGATATAGATAGATGATAGAACGTAGTTGTCAAGAACAGTGGCGTAGCGTGGGTTGTCAGCACCCGGGGCAAGGCAAGTAATTTGCGCCCCCTAACCCGTGGATTTTAGCACTCGAGTGCGAGCGCGCCCCCCCCAGATGTTGCGGCCGGTGCCACCGGCCCCCCCGGCCCCCCACGCTACGCCACTGGGGCTGGGGGCGAGCGAAGGAGCCAAGGACCCCCCCCCAAAGGCTCAGCAGGAATTTATTAAATTTATTATTTGCGGAGCCCCCGCAGGCCGAGGCAGCCGAAGCCCCCTCCCCTCAGGTGCCTCCCCGCCCCCTCCTCTCCTTGGGCTGTAGGTGGAGCCCGCGTTCCGAGGCGCTCCAGATCCGGGCTTGGCGAGCGCCTCTCCTCCTCCCGGCCGGGTCCGGGGGCTTCCAGACGCGCTCCGTCCTCGCCCCCCCCCCGCGGCTGAGACTTGCGCTGAGAGCTGGAGCCAGCGGCGCCCCCTTCTGCTGGGAGACCCTCGCCCGCCCGCCAGCTTCGTCTCGGAGAGTTTTGGGGAGGGCAGGGCGCGTTGAGGCCCCTCGGAGCTCTCCTCCCTTCCAGTCGGCAGAAGCAGCCGCTGCCTGTGGCTGGGCTGAGGGGATGGCGGTGGCAGCGGCGGCGGGGTGCGGAGGCTGCCCGTGCCTGGCCAGGCGTCGGTGGCGGCGGCAGCGCTGCTGCAGCGGCTGCTCCTCCTGCGGGGGGCGCGCGCGCTAGGGCGCAAGGCTGGCGGTGGCAGCGGGGAGCCCGGTGGAGGAAGGAACTTGTCCCTTCCCTCTGGACTCGCGCCCCCCCAGATGTTGCGCCCGGTGCGGCCGGCACCCCTGGCACCCCCCACGCTACGCCTCTGGTCAAGAATACATTTAAATGTGGATTCAAATAAAAACAGATTAATGTGGAAACAGAACAGAATGGGCTTACCAGTGTACACTTGTGAAAGTCACTTTGATGGGAAATAGACTTGATTTATCTACCCCCTAGCTATAGGCGGAGAGCAACCACCTGCAGAAATTTTAAAAAGAGGTCATTGTGAGCAGAACAACCGTGTGCACTATCTTGCAGCTATTATCTTATTACCATTGTCACAAACAATAAATGGGGGGGGGGGGTTTGAGAAGGATAAGAGTAGATAATATTTCCCAAAAATAGATCTGATGCATGCTTATAGAGAAAGAAAATCACCAGCTTTTTAATGATGTGCTGCAGTTCATCTCTCAGTTTCCCCTCCACTGTAAACTTTATTCCATCCTATCTTTAGAATAACCCATTCCTTTGTTTGACAATATTCTGCTTTGCTCACCTAGAATAGTCCTGTGGAGGCCAACAATAGAAGCTGCTTCTGCCAGAGAGAGTAGATTTTCAAACTAACTCTGTTACTTTCACACACACACACACACACACACACATATATGTATATGTATATGTATATGTATTTTTCCCTTTGTATTTCTCAGAGTATCATGGATCTTATACAGGAGCTTTCCTATCAATATATTTCTTTCTTCAACAAAACTCTTGCTATATTTTGATAGCCAGCTGTTTCTGCTGCCATTTTTGGCAGCATAAGCACCCTCTTTTTAAAGATCCAACCTGTGACTGATCTTTGGCTTCTGACAGGTCTCAAATATGCTCTTCTTTTCAGTATTTTTGCACTATCCTTTGTGACCCCAGACGCAGTGATCCTGAGGTACGTGGGGTAGGGGCACAGGAAGGAATAAATAACGTGACTACGTTTTGGGATCGGAATGGCCACAACATTATTGATTGCAGATGCCAGTAGGCTTTGGCCTAAGCATTGCATATAAAAAGTAAAGGTAAAGGACCCCTGGATGGTTAAGTCTAGTCAAAGGCGACTATGGGGTGCCACACTGATCAGGCTGAGGGAGACAGTGTTTGTCCACAGACAGCTTTCTGGGTCACGTGGCCAGTATGACTAAAACTGCTGGCTGATCACTTCATCAGGATTTCCATATGAGGCACCTCAAATACAGGTTACCCCTCCAGTTGGTCATTTGGGGAGTTTTATGGCCAGTAGTGATGTATGGAAGTGAGAGCTGGACCATAAAGAAGGCTGATCGTCGAAGAATTGATGCTTTTGAATTATGGTGCTGGAGGAGACTCTTGAGAGTCCCATGGACTGCAAGAAGATCAAACCTATCCATTCTTAAGGAAATCAGCCCTGAGTGCTCACTGGAAGGACAGTTCGTGAAGCTGAGGCTCCAATACTTTGGCCACCTCATGAGAAGAGAAGACTCCCTGGAAAAGACCCTGATGTTGGGAAAGATGGAGGGCACAAGGAGAAGGGGACGACAGAGGACGAGATGGTTGGATAGTGTCTTCGAAGCTACAAACATGAGTCTGACCAAACTGCGGGAGGCAGTGGAGGACGGAGGTGCCTGGCGTGCTCTGGTCCATGGGGTCACGAAGAGTCGGACACGACTAAACGACTAAACAACAACAACAACATGGCCCGTTAGCCTGTGCCTGCACATACAGACAGAATCCTTGCTTATGGACCTGGAGTTCCCAGTTGGTATGCTTCTGAAGAATACATTAATCACGTCCAAGAAGCTTATTTATTAAGATCTATGAATTCAAGCCATTCTATTTATTGATACATATACAGTCATACCTCGGGATGAATACGCTTCAGCTTAAATATTTCCGGGTTGCGCTCCGGGGCGACCTGGAAGTAACAGAGCACGTTACTTCCGGGTTTTGCCACTCACGCATGCACAGACGCTCAAAATGACGTCACATGCATGCGCTGAAGCGGCGAAACGTGATCCACAGATGCGCAGTCGCGTCTTACATTGGCTTCAGGATGCGAACGGGGCTCCAGAACGGATCCACCTCTTCTCATGAGGTGGCCAAAGTATTGGAGCCTCGGCTTCAGGATGTGTCCTTCCAGTGAGCACTCAGGGCTGATTTCCTTCAGAAGGGATAGGTTTGATCTTCTTGCAGTCCATGGGACTCTGGACTAGTTTAAGTATTAACTCTTTAGCTGCTTGATTTAGCTTTAGGGCCATTAAAGGTACCTAGCTAGACTGGGAGACCTACTGTCTTTTGGTATAGAGTCATGGAATCATAGACTTGTGGAGTTGGAAGGGACCCTCAAGATCATTTCGTCCTGCCTCTGGCAATGCAGGAATCTCAGCTAGTTATGGAGAGTTTGCCTATCTAGTATTATGTAATTAATTAATTCTGTGTTTGATTCCTGTTCTTCCTTTAGATCCAGAAGGATACCCAGGCCAGTTTATGTAAAACATTGTGTATTACCACTGGAATGGTGCTAATGACACCAAGGCCATAGGTTCAATCCCCTTCCTGGACAGTTGCATATTCCTGCCCTGCAGGGGGTTGGACTAGATGATCCTCAGGGTCCCTTACAACTCTACAATGCTATGATTCTATGTGAAGTATATTTTAAGCTGTTATTGGACCGCTGGGGTGAGAAAATGCACAATGGCCAAGTTGCCTAACTTATGCACTGGAACAGTCCCTCTTTGATAAACCTTATTTATTTCCTTATTTAAATACTTCAAGAGCACCCTACCTCTACGAATATATTAGGGCAGTGTACAGAAGTACAGAAAAATAAATAAATGAAGTAAATCAAAGACAACACATAAATCATAATTTAAAAACCTAAAGGCTGTTGAAAGAGACAGAGCAAGCTAAAATAGAAACTTACTATTTTAAAATGCCACCAGGGATGCCATTCTATAGAAAAGGCCACACAATGGGATCTTGCCCAGCACTGACTTTATCATCTCTCCATGCCAGGTAATTTTATTCTCCTAGGCATCTGCATAGCACCACTGAGCTGGCTTTGGGTCACTGATTTTTGTACTTTGCATTCATTCTTGTGTTAAGTGGGGGGGGGGGGGGTTTGAACATTTTACGTCGTTGGGGTGATTTTCTGCGTCAACGCTTTCTTCTATCATCTATTGCATTTTTGCATTTTATTATGTTTGTGAGTCACATTGGGGCTCCTCTTGGTTGTGCAAGGGCCTTTAATAAACTAATGAGCCACATAATGACGTTCACCTAGCAATGTAATATGAAGAATAGCCTCTAAAAAAGCTTTTGAAACAAGGGCAGGCTTCATAGGGGGAGACACTCCTAAAACTTTTTCATAGACAAATCCCCATTTTAAATAAACACATTGGTCCAAGGGCCAGGCATGCTGATCTTAAAAGGCTGAATCGGAAATATTAATGTGTGTTGTAAAACTACAGTTGCCGAGTGACTGGAGTACTTCTGCAAGTCCAAGAGACCATGCCTTCTGGTTTTTTATTTCCTTACAGTGGTTTCATCCAGCTGTCCCAGTTGCAAATAGGCACACTGGGATGTAACACTGGGATTTCCGTGATCAATTTCCGTGTGTGTGTGTGAATTGCAGGCTTGTGGAGCTGAAAATTTAATCACAGCAGTGATGTTGTGCCTAAAGTGTGGTTAACCCTTTGCCTGAGAGCCATTTTTAATACCGAAATCCTCCGCCACCACCTGCTTTACTGCCTATAGTGGAAAATACTGGGGTCTGCAGAAGCTGAGCACAGTTTTGATTGCAAAAATGACCTGCAAGGAAAAGGGTTAATCTCCTCCTCCCACAATGCTGCTGCTGTGTTTTCCTCATTTATTTTGAGACTTAAACATATGGTTGGGAAAGATCGAAAATGGTCAGGTATGCGATTGGCCACATTGCCTCATTTTCTAGTAAGCTAAAGAAACTGCTGTGCATTTAAGTGAAGCACCTGTATGAATTATATACACTTTGGGCTAGCTGTTGACAGAAGGATTGCATGCCAACCAAATGTGCATTTCTGTGTATTGATTTGTGCCACTAACCTCTGCTTTGGTGGCATTCCTCATTTGTCTACGCAACTGATTGTTTCTTCAGCACTTCTAGTATTTATTGATTTGGGGAAAGAACCTATTGAACCCTGTTATTTCTCCCTGAATATACTCCCCTGCCAGTATGAAGTTATTTGACAGGTAACCATTAACAAAAATTGCTTGAGTATGCCTTACAGAGAGTGTGGAATGAGGACAACTAAAGCATAAGCAAAGGCACGCTATATAGTGACATTAATGTATAGGTTAGAGGCTGGAAGCAGGGGAGGGATGCGGGAGAAGAGAGAGCACATTAGTATGCATGCTGAGAAGATATCATCCAAGAGCTGCTTAGATATTTTCAAGGCCCACCAGTATATTTTCCTATACTGGCAGTTGTTCATTTAGTGTTCTGGTCAGGTTGACACTAATGGTAGTTATGTGCATCTAAAATAAATAAAAACTATTTATTAGGGGAATGAATTTGCTCAGGGTCCTCTCAGGAAAAGGCTTGTGCTCAGTGGTGGAACTCATGATTTGCTTTCAGGAGGTCCCAAGATGTTGAATCCTCAGCATCTCCAGGTAGGACTGGGAGAGACTTGAAATCCCAGAGACCAGCTGCCAGTCAGTGTAGACTGGGGGTTCCCAAACTTGTTTTGGTACCACAGTTCCCATCATTATTATTTTTTTTTTACGATACGAGACGATAATCTTTATTGTCATTGTCCCATACAGAACAACGAAATTGAAAAAATATACACCAGACATTAAAAAACCAACAAGCCTGCTATCCCAGCCTGGTTAACCCACTGAAAAACTCTGATACCCCATAATGAAATACAATATACTCCCACAGAGACTACCTTACACTGCATTTAAAACCAAAATCGCATTTGGATAGAAACTGTTTCTCAGGCGGCTAGTCCTCGTCTTTATAACCCTGTACCTTCTTCCAGAAGGCAGAAGCTGAAAGAGATCATTTCCAGGGTGCGCACTATCCTGCACTATCTCTGCAGCTTTCTTATGACACCTGGAAGCATAGATTTGATCCAAGGTGGGAAGAGTGCACCCAGTTATTCTCTCCGCAGTCTTTACAACCCTGGACAGCGTTGTTTTCCCCCTGACCATGCAGCTCCAAAACCACACACAGACCATAAGTTAATAGACTCTCAGCAGTACAATGGTAAAATGCCATCAACAGGTCCTTTGAGAGATTATTTTTCCAGAGGATTCTCAGAAAATATAACCTCTGCTGTGCTCTCTTCATCAGGCCTTTACTGTTTTCTCCCCAGGCCATCATCCTTGACCATTGGTCCTGCTAGCTAGGGATGATGGGAATTGTAGTCCAATAACAGCTGGAGTCCCAAGTTTGGGAAACCCTGGCATAGAAAATACTGAGCTAGAGGTACCAACAGAGCTGCCTTGGTAAAAGACAGCTTCCTCTGTTCCTGTGATCCAAAATAGCCTTATCCGAGTAAAGGAAGCATTGTCAGACAGCCTGACCATTGTTGATCCTCTGTCTGAGTAACAGGAAGAGGAAAACAATCCCTGACTTCCTCCTTGAGGAAAGAATCCTTCAAATTGCTCTCCTTTACCCTCCATCTACTTACATTTACATATTAATAAATTATGCCGCAGTAATGACAAGGTAATTCTGTATAGTGTAAAGTGACCAGTGGCGAGGGATTTAGGCCCCTGAGTTCTTCAGGAAATGAAAGTATGTCAACAAGCGTTTTCAAAGCTGTTCAGAGCAGAAAGCCATATAGAAATTATCATTTTTATTGAAAAGTGCCAGAATATATATGCAAATTGCCAGTAGTAAGAAGATCCTTCAAAAGACAAGAATGGAAATTGCTAGTCAAAATACTATTAGAAATATTCACAAAAGGATTAAATCCCTGTACTTCTAATTTTGACCATAATCTCATTTTCAATGTCATCACAGGTGTGTGTTATTGTATTGCGATTATGACAAGCTGCTTATCAAATTCCAAAATAATTCCAAAATAATTTTCAAGGTAGACTTTAGGATATGGGTGGTCACTGTGGCACCCTTCATATGTTCTTGGACCCCAGTCCCATTCAGCCCTAGCTAGAATGGCAAATGGCAAGGCTTTGTGGGAGTCGTCTACTAACATTTGGTTGGCATGACAGTTTCCAACAGGAATTTGTGTAGCTGTGTCACAATTATGTAAAGGGATTACACAACTGCAGATGCTTGTTGCGCAAAGTCTTCCGCTCACACATACACATTTGTGGATTTGTGCTAAAGGCTGAGTTCTCAAGATGTTGTTGTTTAGTCATTTAGTCATGTCTGACTCTTCATGACCCCATGGGTCAGAGCACGGCAGGCTATCTCAGATACTTGAATTTAATCATGTGAATTCTAATATGAACTAACCTGATCCACACTTTCTGAGCTAATGAGTGGATCAGGAGAAAATACACTTAGAAATGTCCACTTTTAGAGATAAGTACATTTAAGAATATGCATCTAGAGATGTATTTAAATGCAAAGTTTCATACTATTATTTTTTTTAAAAAGTGGATTAAAGTGGGAACACGATAGAAAGGATTTATGAGTGAACACATGCAAAAGTGATGAGAAACCAGAAATAGACCGACTCGTCAGTCCCTAGAAACTCTTCCACTTCTGCCTCTTTGATTCCAACTCATTGTTTCTCCCACTGCTTGCAAAGCAATAACCTGGGCTAATGTAATTCAGCAAGCTCCATCCTCAGGAAAGTGGGTCAAAGTACAAAAGGTCATTGGGGAGGAGATGACAGGGCTGCATCTTTTTCCAGAATATCTTAATGAATGCCCACAGCTCCACAAATGTAGGCTGGCACATTGTTTTAAAGAAGTGCGGAAATGAAACTGACGTGTAATATATATATACTGTACAATGTGGGCTCTTAACTGAAAGTTGCCTATGTAATCACAAAGGTATGGATGCTCAGATGTCTGTTCTTGGGCTTTTTTCTTTAACCAGTGTGCAAAGTCAGCTATTTTATTTCTAGCATGTGTTTTAAATTGATTCTTATTCAGATGTCTCAAAGGTTTAAGCAGAGATGGAGAGATATATCCAGTTTTTTGTCTTTTGACACCCTCAAATACATCAGCTACCCAGCCTTATGGTTCAGATTAGGTTTGTGGTATGGCAGCCCTGTTGGCTGAAAGTCGAGCTATGTTACAAGCACAGCCTGTGGCTGTAAACATATGGTCTAACATCTTGAACGCATTGAAGAATACTATTGTGGTTCACTTACATTATTAATGTGCCATCCAATTCAAATCCGGTGCATTTGGACTGTCTAAGGTTCACTGCTTTTAAGTGTTCGTCATTCTAGCAATGATAGCATGGGCATTCTGACCAGGATCTACAGATGGCAAGAAAAAATGCTGTTTTAAGTATCTTGGAGTGTAAGAGCAGAAGAAAAACTACCACAGGAACATAGGTAAAGGGACCCCTGACCATTAGGTCCAGTTGTGACTGACTGGGGTTGCGGCGCTCATCTCGCTTTAGTGGCCGAGGGAGCCAGCGTACAGCTTCCAGGTCATGTGGCCAGCATGACCAAGCTGCTTCTGGCGAACCAGAGCAGCACACAGAAACGCCGTTTACCTTCCCGCCAGAACAGTACCTATTTATCTACTTGCACTTTGACGTGCTTTCGAACTGCTAGGTTGGCAGGAGTAGGGACCGAGCAACGGGAGCTCAGCCCGTCACGGGGATTTGAACCACGACCTTCGGATCGGCAAGTCCTGGGCTCTGTGGTTTAACCCACAGCACCACCCATGTCCCTTACCACAGGAACATACTAGATATTAGAGCAAATATCCTGTAATACCAATAACTAATAAACAAGCAATTAATAAAAGGAAAGAGATGTTGAAGACATCTTATCTTGAGCTCCCTCTCTCTCTTCTTTCCTGTTTGCAAAATGTATCTGGACTGGGGGATCATTATTTTGGATGCCTTTATTGGAGTATGTGATGACTGTTCTTGTTAGCATATCTGTTCCTAATTACTGTATGTAGTGTGGGAGAGTATCTGCGCCACTTTCTTGTTCTGATACTGAAATCTTTGTGTGTGGTCTTGTATGCAATGCTAATATTTTAATTAGGTCTGCAGTTACTCTATAAAGTCACTTACTCCATTCAGATCCCACCACATTGATCTTGCTCATTTGATTTTGAAAAAGCTAATCATATTGAATATATTATAAAGCTATAGCAATTAAATAATGAACTTTTGGCGCTAAGTATATAGTTTCATATACACTTAAGGGCTTCTTCTGAGTTCTAGACATACTTGAGTAGGTTTTCTCCAAAATCTCTTTTGTCAACAACCCTCTTTTCAAGACCCTCTGACATCTAGTTTGCTCACGCCTTCACCAAAAGATAAATGGTATATGTGTGTATATTTTTAGATTATGTACCTTTTCATAGTGGAGGGTGGAGCAAAAGAGCCAATAGTCTTATCCAATCAGAATTGCCACAGTTATGGATGCCAAAACCTCACAAAGGAAGCAGAAGAGCAGACCTCAAACTCTCCACCCACCCTTAACCCAAATGACATACTGTATTTCTCCCTGTATAAGACTAGTATTTTTTATTTTTAAAATATGCTCAAAATTTGGGCTCGGCTTATACACAGGTAGTGCATAGTGGGGACAAAGGATTGGTTGCTTCCGCAATCCGGAAATTGTCAGCGGTCAACAACTCTGGGCAATCTCCCCCCATTTTCTTAATTTGGAGCCCCCAAAAATAGAGGGCGTCTTATACACGAGGGTGTGTTTTACCCGGAAAAATAAAGTACTTACCCATGCTAAGGGGGAGGTGAAAAGATTCCACAGGAATCCCACAGGGTGATTATCATTCCAGAGCAATATGTACCTATTCCTTTTCCCTGAGGTATATTTGCTGTAACAGTGCAAGCCAGTGTTATGTTCCAGCTTGGGAAGGTTGGCAAATTCACACCAGTGCTGCCAGAATGGAGCCTGTTGCATGGAGTAGCAGAGTTCAAGGCCACACCCACCCATGAAACTATGCATTCTCATACCCTCTGAACAGGGGCAGGCCTCCTCATAAAACTGCCACAACCTGCCCACACATATGTGAGCTTACCACTTGCGCACTGTTTACTGCAGCAGGCAAGTGGGGGGCAAAGCAGCCCCTCCTTTAGCACAAAGCTCCACAGAGATTTGTTTTTCCTGACTTCATTTTTTTGTCAAATGAGCACAGTCAATTCAGTTGTTAAACTGTAGCAGGTAATGAATGGATTATCTTATTTTTCTTTCATGCTGTAGTCTGCTCTACTTTCCATCTGTTCTCTTCTCCCAGACAATCCTTATCCTCCATTTGTAGCATCAACAAATGCTTGGAGGCCAATTTTATTGCTCTCAGAATCCATATAGATCATTATGAAGTAATCCCAGGTTCTGTTACTCTAACTCTGGGGCATGTCTTATCTGATGTTTACTATCAGAGAAAGACGGTCACTCCTAACCATATTGTAAGGTGCTGTGTCTCAAAAATGTCCTTGAACAATTTTCTGTTTTATTTAATCTTTTTCCAAGATTTTGAAAACACTGTACAGCCTAGTCCAGGCATAGGCAGACTTGGCCCTCTAGATGTTTTGGGACTACAACTCCCATCATCCCTAGCTAACAGGACCAGAGGTCAAGGATGATGGGAGTTGTAGTCCCAAAACATCTAGAGGGCCAAGTCTGCCTATGCCTGGACTAGCCCATAACTATTTCCAAACAGTACAAATGAAAACTTGCCATTTGGATGATGATGGTGGTGGTGATGATGATGATGATGATGGTGATGATGATGATGATGATGATGATGATGACAGCTTGTACCCAGCCCATCTGACTCTGTTGCCCCAGCCATTCTGGGTGGCTTCCAGCATAATATATGGAAGAACATCACACATTGAAGTGTCCTGATACAGGGCTGTCTTCAATTGTCTACAAAAGGTGGTATAATTATTTATCTCTTTGAGATCTGATGGGAGGGCCTTCTGCAGGGCGGATGTGACTACCAAGAAGGCCCTTTGCCTGGTTCCCTGTAACTTCACTTCTCGCAATGAGGGAAGGCATATTCATTTCTCTCATGCAGAGAATGTGGAGTACCTTTCTTGCCGTATGAATAATTCCTAACTAAATTACTGTTTTTCTTTCCAACTTGCCATCCAAAGGATTATCTTATATATAGTTACTTGGAGATAGTGCAAATAAAGCGAAATGTGATAGCGTAGATGGTTGTAAATGCAAAGGGTAGGATTACATACCGTATGTGCTAAATTATATAGAATGTCAAGATTCAAGGGGTGTGTGGTCACTAGAAATGCAGGGGAGAATAAATAATTTCACATTTAAATCTATCTTTTTGCTACAATATGCCAACCAAAGCACATAAATTCTTCAAAATTCCCACTTCTCTGAATTTTGTAATGCATTTCTCCAGCCAAGTCTGCCAAGTAATGTGTACATAAATGCATATACTAGGGTAAAGGATGCATAATGCATATATAAAGTGCATTATATTAGGGGGAATTGTTTTGCCAAAATATGCGTAGAAGGGGAAATTGCATTCAGAAATTGGGATAAATTCATAATAATGAACTTTCACGAGGATTACTTAATTAAAAAAAAAAACCCCACAAACTGATGTGCAAATGTGGAAAAGTGAACTTACGAATATAAAAATGAGAAACTGAAATAGTCACTCTCTGGCTAATTGGGAATTGAATTTACTAGACATCATAGCTACTGCAGACATGCAGGTGAAAATATCAAGAATTTTAATTGTTTCTACAATACAGTGGGTTACTGTCCACATGTCCAGTCATTCTCTTCCTTACACAAAGAGTACAGCCCTTTACATCTTGAGCACAAACTGCATTATAAACCATTTCCATCAGTATTGACTACTAATAGAAGAGAGAACACATGTTGCTTATAATTGAGCCAAAAGTCATTAAAGTGAGTGAGTCATTTTCCATTCTCTTTAATATTGCTTGGAATACCTACACGTACATGCTCTTAAGGTGTAATTTTAAGGTCAATAGTTATGATGCAGTTGCTGAAATGTGGCATGCTTTGTTGTTGTAAAACAACAGCAACATCCCAAAACCTAGGTACATCAAGTCCTTTGGTTACGGGAGTGGGGGTGGGGACCAGATATATACTTCTGAGTAAGACCTGCAATTAAGGATTAGAAGCAGCATACATCAATAACCTCATCACACACACACACGCACAGACAGACAGTATATCTTATATGCAGTATATATTCTCTAGTATACATTTTTGATGGGACGCGGGTGGCGCTGTGGGTAAAAGCCTCAGTGCCTAGGGCTTGCCGATCGAAAGGTCGGCGGTTCGAATCCCCGCGGCGGGGTGCGCTCCCGCTGCTCGGTCCCAGCGCCTGCCAACCTAGCAGTTCGAAAGCACCCCCGGGTGCAAGTAGATAAATAGGGACCGCTTACCAGCGGGAAGGTAAACGGCGTTCCATGTGCTGCGCTGGCTCGCCAGATGCAGCTTGTCATGCTGGCCACGTGACCCGGAAGTGTCTGCGGACAGCGCTGGCCCCCGACCTCTTGAGTGAGATGGGCGCACAACCCCAGAGTCTGTCAAGACTGGCCCGTACGAGCAGGGGTACCTTTACCTTTACCTTTATACACTTTTGATGCGCAGTTGGCAAAAATTCAGCAATATTCAACAAGACCAGATTCTGCCTCTGGGTGTTTAGTCCAGAAATAGTTTGCTTACAAACCACTAGAAAGCAGATTCAGGGCATTCCATTTGTTCACCTGTCATGTTATGAGGCTCTTCTTGTAGTTTTTCTATCCTTGCATTATTTGTTTTTAATTACTGGCATTTGGTCCAGACGTGGTGGTTACCATGCCCTCCTCTTCTTAACCATTTTCTTTCTATTGTTATTATTTTTTAATAGGGAAGGGCAGGTGGTGGGATTTGACCCCCAAACTAGCCCAGTTCTTGTGTCAGTTGTGTGGAGGGGCAGCTGTGATTACACAAACTGCACTTATGTAGATTCCACTGCTCCTGGAACCCTGTATAAGCAGGATTCCAGGGTCTAGGGAAGCCTATGATATAGATATTGATTTATTTTGGCTTGCTTGTCTCAGATGTCTGCTAGCTTGCGTGCTTATCAACAGTGAACCTAGGTACTAAGGTGTCCTGGTGTGAGGCCAAAATTTGGGGGGCCCCGCCCCTCATGCAATCTTTCCAAAGCCGAATAATGAGGCAATCAAGTTTGGGAAGGAGGTGTTAGGCTCTGGCAGGGTCCTAGAGCTCTCCTTTCTCCCTCCCAAAAATGGAAAAGTGCTAACTAGGTGCCTCGTTTAAAACGTGCCCCCTCAGCTTGGCACCCAGTGCATGTGCACCACTTGCACACTCCTAAATCTGCCTCGGTGGATATGATAAATTGACCACCCTCTGGCAAAGGCACTTTTCTGCCTAGTTCAGAGGTGTGTAGAAAAAGTGTGGGTACATCCTGTTAGGATATTGATGTCCCGTTCCACCTTAAAAGGAACAGGCATGATGGTTGTGTGTCACATGCCTGTTTACACTCAAGCACAGCACAGCTTGCTGGGAACTTCCATTTGTGAATAGCTTTTGCTTATGCTTTTCGCTTGGACACGAAGGGGAGCAGACATGTTTTTCCTTTGTCCTGATGCGGAATAAAATGCTTTTAAATACGCTTTACACAGCCTTTCTCTGCCCTTGCGTTGCAAAGAGTTCTTATCTCTGCTGGCTTGCGTGCCCAGCTTCTAATGGTTTCTGAAGCTCTGGGTCGCAGATTCATACTGTTCCAAGGACCGGAGTTCACCCGGCTGCCGGCCGGTGGGCTGGAGCCAGCTGGGGGCCTGGCAATTGCCCCCATTTCCTTGGACGCATCCCAACACTTCCTTCCCTTTGGCCTAGGTGGCTTCCTTCTCTTTGGCCTTGGTGTGCTGTTTCTTATATGCTCCGCTCTCAAGCCAATCAGATTTCTTTGGATGGGAATGGCTGGCATGGATTGCATAGCAGACTGCTTCCCTAGATCCCTGATTCAGGAGAAGATTCCATATTCTACTGATCCACCAAAGAAGCAGTTTGCAAAATGCATATGAAAATTTTGGGTTGCCACTACTAAACTGATTAGTTTTAGCCCTGTCCTAACCCGTAGGTATATATGTTTTCTATCTCGTCAATTTGAAAACCAGTGTTTATGCAACATCAGCAGTCAGAATTAAAGAAAAAAAGTTCACTCTAGTTGCAGACTGAAAGCTTTTACCTGTGATGCATGCCTTATGAGAAGAATACTAACCCTCTATTCTGGCTGATTAGATAATAAATGTTATATGGAATACTAATACATA
The DNA here is from genome assembly GCF_027172205.1 of Podarcis raffonei. Taxonomy (NCBI): domain Eukaryota; kingdom Metazoa; phylum Chordata; class Lepidosauria; order Squamata; family Lacertidae; genus Podarcis; species Podarcis raffonei. The sequence continues at coordinate 20,194,070 of NC_070618.1, forward strand.
TTTGTTTACTTTGCAGAAGAGTTGGCTTCAAATATTGCTACATATAGCAGGAAATTAAAAAAGAATATATAATTTCAAAGCAAGTAATAGGTTTTAACTATTTTTTTCTATTTATAATAGGAATATAACTGCAAAGTAAATGGATTCCCAATTCTAAATACATTTAGTGAATTAATAATGTGTGGTATTCTAGTTCTGCCATCAAGCCAATTTTTTTGATATATCTCATGGGAATCCAGGGGAGTTTATAAGTATATTTGCCCTCTTGATAATATCAGCCTGACACAATTACATATACTGTTTGTTATAAACATAGATAACATCTTATTTGCATACACAACTTTTTAACAAGTTAGTTAATCCAGCTTTATGGAACTGGAACAAATCACAGACTTAATATATTTAGGAAAATCTGATTAGAATTCCTAAAGAGACTCAAGAAGTGATGTGGCTACTGAAAGCATAAAAACATATGTATCTGAGACCATTATTTCTATTGAAATTAGGTAGGTCACAGCAGTTGACCAACAGGTATCAAACGTACCACAATCCCCAAAGTGCTCATCATCTAAGTAATGAATGAAAAAGGCATGTGAGCAAGGAAGAGGGTGCAATATAATGAAACTATATTGGAATACAGCACAAGTTTTGCACCCATTTCCATATTACTTGTAAATATTTTTCCCCCTGAAAGCAAATAAAACAGACGTGAGCACTAAACTTGAACTAGGTATATATCCCACACATAGTTCCAGAAATCAATTTTGCATTGAATGAAAGCTCAAATATAATATGGAACTTAACAATTATGGAAAGTAATGAAATAAAATAAACTGCCACGTGACTGCGTCCTTAAAACCTAACATGTGGTTAAAACCTAACACAGACCTAAAACACAGGTGGTGCTGTGGTCTAAACCACTGAGCCTCTTGGGCTTGCTGATCAGAAGGTTGGAGGTTTGAATCCCAGTGACAGTGTGAGCTCCCGTTGCTCTGTCCCAGCTCCTGCCAACCTAGCAGTTCAAAAGCACGTCAGTGCAAGTAGATAAATAGGTACCACTGCAGCAGGAAGGTAAACAGCATTTCTGGTTTCCGTCACTGTGTTCCATTGCGCCAGAAGCGGTTTAGTCATACTGGCCACATGACCCAGAAAGCTGTCTGTGGACAAACGTCGGCTCCCTCAGCCTGAAAAGCAAGATGAGCGCCGCACCCCATAGTTACCTTTGAGTGGACTTAACCTTCCAGGGGTCTTTACCTTTACCTTAAAAAAACAACAACAGCTCCTTTATGGTGGCCTTTCATGACTCCAAAGGTTCATTTCTGAGCCAGGTGCAATTCAGATTATTGTTGTTATTTTATTTATACCCCACCCATATCTAAGGCTTAAATTCTAAGCTGAACTCACTACAGGCTCAAATTCTGGAAAAGTGCAAAGCAAGGCACTATCCCTGTCTTCTGCTTGAATAGAGCTACAGCTTTTGAAATGCTATGATCAAAAATACGTTCTACTATTCCTTACTTTTCTTGCAGTTTTCACTGCAACAGCTCTCATTACAGTCCTTGGGCATGCTTCTGATCTTTTTTCTCTCTTGGGTGTAGTCATCAGAAACAATCCTAATGGAGCCAGTGGAGGTTTCCAGCAGAACTATAAAGCAAAATGATATTTAATTTAGGCACTTGGCACAATTCCTTTCCAACCTTTCCTGCAAGATGAAATGTTCGGCTTTCAGTCTGCAGCTAAGTACTTGTAAACCCTCCTGTCTCTTCTGAGTATTATGAAGTGTGATGTCAGACATCTGGGCAATACCAAGCGCCACAGACCTCAAAGCAGTGGTTATTGGAGCTGTGCAAAATATGATCACACTCCTCCAAGACTCAAGAATCAAGATGGATATGTATATTTGAGTGAAGCATTATGGAACTTGCCAGTGCTTTTGCACCATTCTCTTTATAAAGTGTCACAAAAATCTACCCATCAATGTTCAGGGACAGTAGGGCCCTCATTTATCATTAGGGAGAATTACAGCAAATATGTTTAACATATCCGCCAGAACATAAGGTTCCAGGAGAGACTAACAGCCAAAGTCTTGTTGCATCTTCTTCATCACCATAGGTGAAATTGGGACGTATAGGTCTAGTCTTTTAAGAATCCCAAAAGCTCATTTCTGAGCCAGACACTGGCAAACTTCCACAGGATCCCTGGAGTATTTGGTCTATCTGGATATCAAACAGAAATGAGCTTATGATTCTAGATCATTTTATGGAACCCTACTCCATAATTGTATACAGTGCTCTTTTTTCTAGAAAAATAGGTGCCGGTACTCACCACCAAGTTGTTACAGTGAGTGTCACACTTCTTAACAACAACAACAAAAAGAGGTGCCTATACTGTGTGCCCTTGAGTACCCCCTGGGGGGAAAAGCAATGAAAGCACTGTTTGTATATGCCAACATGGAGATGGTAATGTAATGTTAAAACACTGGTCTGTTCTTTTGCTCTTTGTCCAGGTACTTGATTCGTATTCTAGGAAATTCCTGTTCCTTGGTTGTGATTCCTGAGAAAGACTTGTTAGTTTATTTTGGCAAAAGGTGTAAATAAAGAAAGTAGGAAGGAAACATGCATTCCCTGCTTGCTGTTTATGACCACATCCCAAGTCATTCTAGGCCAATAAAAGCTGGTATATTTGGTATAAAGAGAGACAATGTAAGCAAATAAAAACTAAACATACTAGATATTTGCTGGAACAGAAGAGCAGTAAGTGGCATTGAAGGACATTGAGGAAGAGAAACCACTTAGTGTCTGCATGTTTATATTTTCAGTTTTACAGAGCTGGTGATATTGCAAGAGCAATCACTCTGCTGAAAAACACTCCCTTCTGATTACTGCTGACATTAAAGTAGGTAGGATTTCAACTCACAGGTGCAAATAATTTTGGCAGTGATTCTGGGTCCATATTCATTACACAGAGAAGTTTTTAGTGTGTGATGTTGTATTGTATTTTTGCTTTTTTTGTTGGGAGCCACTCAGAGTGGCTGGGGCAACCCAGTCAGATGGGCGGCATATAAATAATAAATTACTATTATTATTATTATTATTATTAGCACAATTTCACCCGACAACACTGCAAACTGTACATGTCTACTCAGAAATAAATTCCACTAAGTTCATTCGGCTTACTCCCCAGTAAGACCATACAGGATTGTAATTGAGTCTAGTTTCTAAAACTCTATGAATGGGGATGTGTTACAAAAGATAATACCATCCTAGCAACTTGCATTAGTATTTGGCATAATTGTTTTTCTGTTTCTGTTTTAATTGTGTCTTCTCGCTGTTCTACAATATCGATGTGGATTTTTGCAGTGGTCACTTTTGCTGCATTCAATACACTGGAACTGCAGCTGTTAATATGAATCTAAAGAAAAGTAAGAAAAGAAAAGGTAGAATGAAGCAGTACTGATTTAACATGGCACAGTCACTGCTGTCTTCTAGACTCTTAATATTTTGTACATTTCTTTTCTATTATGCTTTTCAATACATTCTTTAAAAAAAAGGAATAGGATTGTGGGGTTGGTTTGGATGATGTCTTTGTAGTCTGTAACAGAAGAAATGCTTAAGTGGTCGAACCAGTCTCTTTGCTAAGGTAATGGACCTGGCCAAGTCTGTTAGGCACCCATTTACATGTCTAAAGAACTGGTCAACTGCATTTGTTCCCAGGGAACAACTAGCTGGTGATGCTTTTCCAGGAGTGGGGATAGGCCTTCCCACCTCTGCTGGCTAGAGGCTATTTCATCTTGTGGGTACAAGAGCAATTGCCCAGGAGTTAGCATTTTGTCTTAGTTTGGTCTGGAACTGGGAGCTGGAAAACACAGAGGCTGAACTTGTTCTTTCTGCAGAAACCAGAGGGACCGCCATAGAAACCTAATGTGAAACAATGATGTTTTGGAGCATAATGCTGTGAGTCCTAACATCTTATGCTCAGGCTGTGCAAATAAAACCATTTTTACACCACAGGTCTCTATTCCAAAGAAACAGGGCCCTGGGTAAGCACTGGAATCCCTGAAGTCTCTCACCGCTCTCAAAGACTAGGGTTCACACTACAATAGTATTGAACATCTTATTGGGATAGGGGCATGGTTATGATACCTCTCTTTGACATTCAAAGTACCAAATTTGTTACGCTGATGTCAGGGACTGGACATTGGGGGAGGAATGGTGGAGACCGCCTCCCCCTTCTCCTGGCCCTTCCTGAGAAGAGGAGGACAGTATAGATTTACAATGGTGGTTTACAGAAGGTCGTGACTCTAAGACAGAAGAGGGACAAAGCTGGGAGATAATGGAAGAAGAGGAGGGGAAAGCAGCGGAGCCGGAGCAGCTGTCTGACATGTTATCATTAGAAAGCATTCCAGGCCCCCTTCTCCTAGGACCCAGCGGGCCTTGAAAGTAGGAGAACAGAAAGCTCAGAGGCAGAAAACACAGATCAGCCAACGTAGGGATGGCATATAATAGGAGAGACGGAGGGGGTGGGACTTTACTCAGAGTAACACCATTAACCTAGAGATGGCATCCTGCATTTCTCTCTGTGAATACTGAATAAAATACCTTGGTAAGAGCTTCTTGTTTTTCCATTACTGGCAGCCTGCCGTGAGGGAGGGGGGTGAGATTCCCTGAAGCCTGACAACTGAATAGTTAAAATATTCAGCATCTCTGACATTGTTAATTACACTTGTGGCATATTCTACCAGGGGCTTTGAAACAAAATTTGAAGATATATAAGTTGTGAGGACCTACACATTATTAGTAGCAAAAAGGAAGAGCTCATACTTAACATTTACAGATTATTCACATGGGGACAAGTGATTTTAGCTTGGGAGCTTTAGTGAAAGTTCACATACCAAATGTCAGGACCTTGCATAGGAGAGAGATTACATAAAATCTTAATCATTAGACTTCTGCACAATAAGGGTTAAGAATGAGAATCTGGATAATCTGGCTTTCTTATTATGGAAGTAATTATCCACAATGAACAAATTGTCGACGAATAACTCAACTTTCCTGAGAGGAGGTGCTCTAAAGAGTCCTTAGGTAGTTTATATCCTGCTATATATAACTATATGGCGGGGGAGACATCCTGCTTCCAATTATTAGTTTTGAGTAAGACGTGGTATTTGATAACACATTTTAGAAGTTGTTCTGGTTTCACCTCCCAGCCAGCATCAAATCCCATTAAGGCCAATAAAAGTAATGGGACTTCTGAATAGACATGCATAGGATTGTGGTGCAAAACACAGTGTGACAAGATCTGACTTCAGTCCAGCTTACTCAGACTTGTTGACATTATATATTCATGTTCTCAGGATTCAAGATTTACACATAATGTGTACTCTAAGGAATATTTTTTTAAAAAAAGATTTAAGTTTTAATTCATAATGTCAAAAGAAAATCCATACTGAAAAACAGAATGCCTATTTCCACCCAAAATTAAACATTTTAGTTCAATGGAAGGACTATGGATATGCTGAATGTTATATCACTGAAATAAATTGGGCTTTAAATGAACTTTAGGTGGATTGTACCCAAAACTGAAATGGGGGAAAAAATTAAAGCTGATGTGTTCTGGATAAAAATTTGTGTGGTATATTGGACATAATGCTAGACTTTGACCAAGAGACCAGGATTCATATATCCATGCAGTTTACTTTTAGCCAATTTAGACTGTGAACGTTGTCTTAAAATCTTTGGATGGAAGGTGGGATAAACACAATGTGTGGGGTTGGTTGTTTTTTTTAATGATCATACTAGATAGCTATTGGTTTATGTTCAAGGTTTGGAACATTGAGACTGCAGGTATATATACATTTAAAAAGGTAAAGGTAAAGGTACCCCTGCCCGTACAGGCCAGTCTTGACAGACTCTGGGGTTGTGCGCCCATCTCACTTAAGAGGCCAGGGGCCAGCGCTGTCCGGAGACATTTCCGGGTCACGTGGCCAGCATGACAAAGCTGCATCTGGCGAGCCAGCGCAGCACACGGAAACGCCGTTTACCTTCCTGCCAGTAAGCGGTCCCTATTTATCTACTTGCACCTGGGGGTGCTTTTGAACTGCTAGGTTGGCAGGCGATATATACATTTACCTGGTAGTAAATCACCTTGAACATTGGGGCCTACTCCTGAGAAGAAGATATGTTAATGGGAGTTCTCAGGAAAACATTCATGTTGCCCAAATCTGTTTACTATTTTTTTTAAGAGTTATGTGGCACAACAGTTAGGGATTTAGAATTTGTGTCATTTGTGCATATGCCACACATCTGTTTTGGTCCATTGTATACCTAGCATTAGAAGAAGAAAATGGAGCCTCTGTTTCTGAAATAAAATACAATTTATGACACATGGGACATCTGCACAGCAGTGTTTTGAACAAGAGTAGTTAATTGAATTTGCCAAAGGTATTTAGGTCTTAAAACACAATTTTAGCCTGAAAAGTGACTATAAAAAGGACACATTTACCAAAGTTTTGCTAACAATGCTTTAAAAATCACGATTTGCTTTTTCATTACTGCTCTAAATGTCAGAGAACCAACATGTCTCTTCCAACTCTATAATTCTTTGATTCTATGAAACCACTAAAAATGGTTTTTTAAGAAGTCCAAATTCATCTACTTTCTTCTTCTTCTACTTCTGTACAGAAGGCCTAGACCATGGCAGCCTGTTATGAAATTGACTGGATTTAGAATATAAACAAAATAAATAAACAATAAGATTAGAAAACCATTGACAATCAGGGCTAAAGGCCTAAGAATGCCCTATTCATTCTAATTAACAGCACAGAGAATGTGCAGTGTCGGGTCCAGTTTTTGTTAACACCTGGTGCAGAGCTGCTTGGAAAGGGGAATGTTTTGATGGCCCTGTCTGCTCTCAGCCTGTGCTTCTCTGGAAACTACATAAAGATGCAAAGGAAAATGCAGGCAGAAGTCTTGCAATCATCTTGTCAAGGCACACTTTTCCTTAAATTGAATGTGTAGACATGTGTTCCATTAAATAAATTTCTTTGTAGTCCTAGAAGTGTCCTTTTCTTGTCTCTCTCTCCTTCCTCCCTCCCTGCCCCCAGCACAGCGCTACTTGCAGGAATAGCCCAAAGCAACATTTAGATTAAAGCAGTTTCAGTGAGATTTTAATCCTGTAGACCTTTCCTTCAAATATAGCATGCTTTCTTGAAAAGGACAGTGCCTTTTGCATGGCAGTGAGCAGCATAATGCTGATTAGGTTCATAGACATGTGGAGAAGGTTGCCACCATGAGGTCAACATCTGTTGACTTTGAAAATGATAGGGAGTACTTTGCATTTGAGATAATTGCTGTTTATGAAGGGTTTTTTTTTAATATACTCATAAAATTACAAATTCATAACAGATGAAAGAGTTTTTTAAAAGATTATTGGGTTCCCCCCTTTCTTTCTGATACACAAAGTATAGATCCAGCCCACATAGCATGTAGGTTAATAGAGGTGCGAGAAAATAGTTGGATGCAATCATATCTGATTATGGGCTTGTCTGGGCCAGCACATTTTTTGCCTTGAGTTTCCCACATTAGTATGCAATTAAGGAACAAGAAGTTTAATGGCATTAATGATTGTTACTCAAAATCCAAAAGTGCTAGATCCATCAAAAAAATGGATTTCAGTGCCAAACCCTCCCCAGTATGATTTTTCTTGCATTTTTTTTACTCCCACTCCAGAGTCACTATAGTGACTCCTCTTTTCTTTGATGTAGAGAAGTCAATCAACTCAATTCCAAAGCCTTGGTGTGATACTAAGCATTGTCATGTGGAATTATTTGCAAAGTAGTGAAGTGTAAGTTATATCACCTGGCTATTATTTTGCTATTACTCACTTAAGAGAGGGGGGAAGAGGCTCATAAAAGCTGTCATTATCCAAAATGAAACACAGCTAGGTACAAGTAGTATTTCAGGGACAAGAAAATAGCTAGGCAAGATTGAATAGTATTTATTCCCTGCATTGCATGCTGCGTTCTTTTTGTCTTACACCTGAATCATTGCTGCTTATATATATATATATATATATATATATATATATATATATATATTTCTACTGCCATAAGTGGCAACATAAAAGGTACCCTTCAGGATGATTCACTTCAAATCTCCCCTTTTCCAGACACTTAATTTTTCTTCTCCTCACACATAGTGGAAACATGACCAACATGGAGGTCACATTGGTGAACAGGCTGCAGATATGCTGTGTCCTGTCGTCACTAAGCTGTTGCATGAAAGTTAAAACTGTAGCTATCAGCTTTGGGAGAACTGATTATCAGCTTTTATGCCACATGAGCTGAGGGTGGCTCCTTACATCTTGACCAGAGAGAGAGAGAAACCAACTGAATAATAAAAAATGGTGGGCTGAATTTGCACTAAAAGTTGATGGGGATCTTGCAGGGTTTTTTTCCTTTTCTTTCCTCACTCACGGTCCCTGAGTAGGACACATGATCACTCCAGCATGAGAAGCTATCTGCATGTGGGGTGTTAAAAGTAGGGTATTAATGACATGTTTCTGCATACCATAAATTCTGCTGTTCTACAGGAAGGAAGAACACAGGTCAGGTGACACACATTCATGCTTCACATTGGCTCTTAACAGACATTGGCTTGGAACCTGAGATCACATGAGCAGTGGAGAAGGAACCCTCTCCATCACCCGGGGCAGGACGCCGAGGGGTGGGGCGAACTGCACGGTGATGCATGTGCGATGACCGTATGGACTGCGCATGCGCCATGTCCTTATGGACTGTGCACGCGTAGCAGCCGGTATGGACGCCGTGCGGACGTGACACAAGCGGTGCCCGCACTAACTGTGTGCATGCCCTCCACCATGCTAGAGGTGGGGCGAGGCAGCAGGCCATCTTGTCATACAAACCCCAGGGTGGTGCCCAGGGCAAACCGCCTCTCCACCCCCCCCCTTCATACACCCCTGCCCATGAACAGAACTCTGCTCTTGGGACGCTCCCACTAGTGGAATGGCAGAGGAGCTTTTCCATTCTCAGGTCAACTCACAATCCAAACCAGTATGTGAGCAAATGATATACAGTGGTACTTTGGGTTAAGAACTTAATTTGTTCTGGAGGTTCGTTCTTAACCTGAAACTGTTCTTAACCTGAAGCACCACTTTAGCTAATGTGGGACTCCCGCTGCTGCCGCGCAGCCGCCGCATGATTCCTGTTCTCATCCTGAAGCAAAGTTCTTAACCTGAGGTACCATTTCTGGGTTAGCAGAGTCTGTAATCTGAAGTGTCTGTAACCTGAGGTACCACTGTACACAGAGCAAATGTGTACTAATACAGTACAATTGGGGAAAAGCTCGCATATCAACAGGGCCTATGAGAAGAGTATGCACAAATCCTATCAGCTCTGAACACTGGTCATGCTGCCTGAGCATGATGGGACTTGGAGTCCAATGACATCTGGAGGGCCACTGATACCCCAACCCTGGTGTAAGCCCCTCAGCAACTTAAATATTACTGACAACACAATGATAAGTTACAGTAACATAGTGAAAGGGTTTTTCCTTGCTCTGTTTAAAGTTTTCATTTAATAAAGTTGTTCTGAGTGAATTGTTTACGAGATTCAACATTACGAGAATGCAATTACTTTGTACCTAGGAATTTTTAGCTGCCAAGTGAGTTTATGGCATTTAACCATATTACTTTATGGGCAGCTTAAAATAGACTGCTAAATGTGCATGCACAGTTTTTCACAGTGCTCAGTTCTTTCAGTGCATTTTTGTCTCCACTCCCCCCCCCCCCATCTCATCCATATTGCCAGTGAACATATGTGCAGATTGCTGAAACTTTGCTAAAGCATTCTTCATTCAAATGTGTGCCTAACTGCAAGAAAACAACATTTGGAAATTCAAAAATAAAACACGGGGGAATTCCTAATGTGTCGATTCCAGTTTGGAAACAAGACCAAGTAATTTGTAATTGCAATATGCAGGGAGAAATTATGATGCACAAAATTTCAGAAGAAGGTGTCCTTCTCCCTTGTGTTTCCAATTTATTTTCAATTCCATGAGTCTGAGGCAAAGTCAGCATGCTGTGTCTTGATGATTGCTCCTTGATTGACCTGGCTCTCATTGTTTTGCTTTGTGGCAATCATAACCTTAACGTTATGAGGAACGCAAGGAAAAAACCCAAGTGTCAAATCAAGTCAGCTCCTGAAACATTTGGCACTTCTCAGTTATTAGAGTTTGTTTGTTTTTAGAGCAGCATGAGGCAACTTGTATGACAATCTGTAGTTATTTAAAATGGTTTGTAGACATCCATGGATATTTGTGTTTTGTTTGCTTCTCGTTGAAAAACCCTCATTGAAAAATCAGGAGAAATAGTCCACACACACACACACACACACACACACACACAAGCATTCCCCACAAGAGACTATAAATAGAACAACACATGGTAGATATGGAGTATGAAAGTTCCACATTCCCCAAGGGGGATTTCCTGCCCTACAAGGTGAATACCACTGAGCTCCTGTAACAAAGGACATTCTTTTCCTGAAGTGGATGGTAAAATTGTAAAGCTTCAGGACACTACACATCAGGTGAACTTGAAAAGGTTAGAATAGTCATTACTTGTATTCTTGTTCTTCCTTTTGCAGTCCTCCCCTGCCCCCTCCTTGTTACAATGTAAGGATTTAGCATTTTGTTTTCACATCAAATGATGATCAAGAAAGTGCACTCTGTCTACTGTGTTTGTTCATGCATTTCATGTGCCTTTTTTTAAAAAAAGTGAGTCTTTTATTTTAGGGGTTACCATGTTTTTACTTAACGTATAATGCCAAAGAAAATGAAACAGGTTGGACCTGCAACAAAATGTTGCAGTTTGGAGCGATCCTGTCCTCTTCAGGATTTCCTGGACACACTGTTACATTCTATCCCTCCCCACCTCCAACTTTCAGACAGTATTCTGTGCCGTCTGAGTATGCTCCATTCTAATCAGGCTGTCTTGCAACCAACCCAATTTTCCTTTTCTTCTTAAAAGATTTTTGCATGTATCAGAAGAAGGGATTCTGCTTCAGCACAAGTGGAAGAAGAGTGCTGCCAACTTCCCGAAGCCTGCAGAACATATTTTATATGTATTTATTTATTTCCATTATGAATTGCTTTCTTGCAGTCCATGGGACTCTCAAGAGTCTCATCCAGCACCATAATTCAAAAGCATCAATTCTTTGGTGATCGGCCTTCTTTATGGTCCAGCTCTCATTTCCATACATCACTACAGTGTTACCTCAGGTTAAGTACTTAATTCGTTCCGGAGGTCCATTCTTAACCTGAAACTGTTCTTAACCTGAAGCACTATTTCTGGGTTAGCGGAGTGTGTAACCTGAAGCGTATGTAACATGAAGCCGAGGTACCACTGTACTGGGAAAACCATAGCTTTAACTATATGGACCTTCATTGGCAAAGTGATGTCTCTGCTTTTTATGATGCTGTCTAGGTTTGTCATCGCTTTCCCCTCAAGAAGCAGGGATCTTTTAATTTTGTGACTGCTGTCACCATCTGCAGTGATCATGGAGCCCAAGAAAGTGAAATTTTTCACTGCCTCCATTTCTTCCCCTTCTATATGCCAGGAGGTGATGGGACCAGTGGCCATTATATTAGGTTTTTTTTATGTTAAGCTTCAGATCATATTTTGGGAGTGCCTGGCGCGCTCTGGTCCATGGGGTCACAAAGAGTCAGACATGACTAAATGACTAAACAACAAAATGTATTGAAGCAGTTTAACAATAAAAACCAGCAATAAGAATATATATATATATATATATATATATATATATATACACACACACACACACACACACACACATATATATATATACATATATATATATATATATATATATATATATATATATATATATATATATATAGAGCCAGGGCTAGGGACACGGGTGGCGCTGTGGGTTAAACCACAGAGCCTAGGACTTGCCAATCAGAAGGTCGGTGGTTCGAATCCCTGTGACGGGGTGAGCTCCCATTGCTCAGTCCCTGCTCCTGCCAACCTAGCAGTTCGAAAGCACATCAAAGTGCAAGTAGATAAATAGGTACCGCTCCGGCGGGAAGGTAAACGGTGTTTCCATGCACTGCTCTGGTTCGCCAGAAGCAGCTTAGTCATGCTGGCCACATGACCCAGAAACTGTATGCCGGCTCCCTCAGGCAGTAAAGCAAGATGAGCGCCGCAACCCCAGAGTCGGTCACGACTGGACCTAATGGTCCCTTTACCTTTATAGCCAGGGCTGGCTTCAAGCTTCTAAGATACCCTTTCCCCTAACATTCTTCTTCAAACAACTAGTTCAGATTTGAACTAAAACAAATCTTAACCAATATGGCATCCCTAGTTTCCTGCAGTTGCTATGCTGGCTACCAATATGAACTACCCAAATTGTGTCTAACAATACATCTGTAATCCTGCTCCATGAAACTAATTCCATACATGGAGCTGTTGGACAGCTTCCATCTTTTCAAAAAACTGGTCTAGCTCTTTTTAACAGCAGCCTGACATAGTAATGAAAGAGGGAAAGCATGAAGATAAATGGCAGGAGAAGCTTCATCAGCTACATATCTGTATCAAGGTGCAATAAAAGGAAAGGAAGGGGAAGGGGCCGGGTTAAATCAGAAAACTAGATAACTGTCACCAGTGCCACATTTACTTATAAGCTAAACTCTTGGGGAGGGGGCAAAAAAATTAAAGGGGGAAAAACTGGATGTACATTTCCAAAATATAAGATTAAAAAACAAATAAAATAAAACCTAAATACAGCAACAGTGGCAAATGGCTTTAGATACCTATTAGGTCCATAAATTACCATATAGCATATATTCAGCACACACACAAAACAGCGACAGTTTGTTGTTGACAAAGGGCTCAATTACCTTCAGTAGCTCAGGGCCTCATCAAACCTAAATCCGGCCCTAACTGTCACCACATGGCGTAAGTGTGTTAGTTACAGGAAACAATATTTTTGTGTGGCTAAGTGGTATTTGACAGCGAGGTTCAAAAGCATTTGGTGTTGCTTTGCAAATTTATTGCACAACCCAGATTAAATTGTTTAAGGTGCAAAGGTATCCTCAAAATAGACCTTTTTTGGTTTTCCACAGAGATGCAGGAAGACAAATAAATGCGAGCACACACAAACACAGACACGCACACACAACGCTCAATGCTGGAGAGAGGACTGGGGTAGTGGCTCCCAAAAAGAGGGGAAGACAAAACAGCTGCATTTTAAATAAAAGCACACATTTTACTCATGTAAAAACATGCTGATTCCCGGACCATCCACTGCCAGATTTAGAAGGCGATTGGGCCGTATCCAGCCCCCAGGCCTTAGTTTGCCTGCTCATGCTCCAGAGAGACTTTGAGGGGCCAAACGATGCTGAGGTTGGATGTGGGGACAGGAAAGTCCTTTTCCACAAGATTCCTCCCAGCCACGGTTCTCGGCATCCAAACCATTATCTTAGAGATAATGTTCATTACCATGCCTTGAAAACCTGAATATAAGAACTACAAGAGCACAGGTGAGCCTTGACTTACTTCTAGGCAATGTTTAGGATCTTGTGGGGGAAAAAATTCTCCTTGTGAAAGAAACACTGACTAAAATGTCATCAAATTTAGCACATGTGGTAGTGAGGAAAATGTACAGCCTAATCCTAAGGAGGAAATTCTTAAATGGGAAGTGTGTTGTAAAATGTGAAGTCTCAAATCATTCTTTGCGTGGTAAGGTCTCGATCCCCCGATAGGGGACGTGCCTTAGACTCTAGCCTTCCCAGGCTTCAGACAGGGCCACACCCCCAGATTCCTTTAACGGAATACCCTTCAATGTGTGGGGCAGATGATGGCGCTATCTCCCCTCCTCTCTTCTCCAGCAATATTCTAATGCCTAACCGCCAAACCTTACCAAGTTGTGACAATTTGCTACGAGGTAGGCAAAAACCAAGTGGCTGGTGCCACTTTGCCAAGTGGAAAAAGTCCTACCAGGCCCCTCAACAGCTACCAACCGAAGTCCATAGCAAGGTCAAGAGATGAAAACTCTAAAGGGCGGGAGGGTGGGAAAACTAGAGCAGCTGAAAGCGCGAAAAGGGGAGAGCTCCCTGCAGCGTCCTGGTTAAATCAAGCAGGCCACACCCCCAGACCAATTGGATTGGTTGCCTGGGCAGTGACGCAGCCGGGAATCCCCCAATCGTGTGGGGCTGACCACAAACCCCGCGCATGTGGAGGGATCGTGAGAGCTCGCAGCCCCACCTCCTCCTTAAGGCGGAAGTTGCTTTATGGTCAAGGATCACATAATCAGGGGTTTCTAATATTTACAGGAAAAGAATACTATAGCATATTCCCCATTAAGGAACATATTAACTAATTCCCACCCTCCTGTGCTTCTGTTACTTGTTATGTCTTCATCATAATCGGCATAACAAGAAGCTATTACTGACCCGGATTAAAAATGGTTTAAAAATGTTGTTGAGTAATGAAAGCAAATGAACAACAAATCACAATCAGAAAGCCACATTTAGCTGATTTGTGCCTCTACACCAAATACTAGCAAATGCTTGTTTTCTAATCCTCCTCCTAAAAGAAAAGAAAAGAAAAAAATCTTTTTTAAACCCTGAAAGGAAACTGTGTGATCTCCATGTCCCCTTTGTTGTGTTGCCCATCATTAGTAAGTCTTCATTTTTTAAAAATAAAAATAAAAATGGAAAGTGTTTCCCCTGCTTTCCTTACATTTTTTTTTCTATGAGACGTCAGCATCACTAATTCATGTGAGCTGATAATCATGTTACAGGTTGGTATAATGAGATTAGTGCTTTTGTAATTATTATGGTAATACACTGCCTCTGATTTGTACATAGTTCTCTTCTATTAATTAGTTTGTGATTGCTTAGCTATAATTTAGTTTGTCTCATGGCCTAAGTTTATTATACTAAGTCATGTATGTATTAACTCTTACTGCCTGAGGATGACGCAGTTTCAGGAACATCCCGGGAGCGAGCTGCCTTGGGAAATGTTCACTAAGGCTCCTGAGATTATCGAGGGGCCTTGGGAAATTGCAAGTATCCCTGGTGCCTTGCTGCAGCTTCCACAAAGGGCTTAGCACCAGTCATCTCACAGCCTTCCTTCTTGTCAGGGCCATCGCCAGCTATGTTTTGGAGAACGGGAATTGGCAGCACTTGAAGGTCCATGAGAGAAGATTATTATTATTATTATTGAATTTGCAGTTTATTTATTTGTTAACATTCTGATATTACATCGGTAAACGTTGTCATGTTACATTACAGGACTTACTATAATATAATTTCCAACATGTATACAAAAATTATATACAAATTTTATATACCTAGAAAGAAAATGAAACAAAAAACAAAAGAACAAAGAGAAAAAAACAAAAACAATTTCCCCCCAAAATCTTATACAAACACCCTACACTTCCTGTCTATCCCATTGTATATTCCTTTTTTACCATTGAATGTACTCTTATTATTGTATATTTCTTTACATTTTATATAATACATTCCTATATCAATATGTGCTCTTAGTTTTATTTCGCAACTCAGTCTTGCTCCAATGTCAATCAAATGCTAGCATAGATAGCGAACCTTTACTGTATTTTTGATTTTGATTTATATCTACCCCACTTTTCCATGATTTTTTTTTTAATTGCCTCTCAGGGTATTTGTTAACTGTGCCATTTCAGCAAATTCTTGTAACTTGTAATGCCAGTCCGTTATTGTCGGGGCTTCTTGTTTCTGGTCCATGAGAAAAGATTAGATGGAGCTGTTTGGGTCCTGTCGCACTATACTGTGAAATGGGTTCCGAATAATATGACCCCCTGACCCCCTCCCACCCAGTTATTTTGGAAAATAATTTGTTTTAGCCAAGCTTCTTTCTGAACAGAGGTTAGAGTGGGTGTCTCACTATCCCTAGGAATGTCATGGTGCATCCCTGTGGGTGGTAACTGGATAAGTGCATGAATATTATGAATGGAGAAGGCATTTATAGACCAGAACTTTAACAAAGAATGGGGGCTTGGAGACCACTGTAAGCAGATGAAAACTTTAGCAGGACTACAATAACACTTGTAATGTTGCAAGTACTATTTTATTATTCTGTTGGGAGCCACCCAGAGTGGCTGCGGAGACCCGGCCAGATGGGTGGGCTATAAGTAATAAATTGTTGTTGTTGTTGTTATTGGAAAAGATGCAGTAGAAAAGGTTTAGTAATAGGATCCGTGAAGGGGAGGTGGGAAGTCCAGAGATCCGAAGGAATCTGGAAATGTGGAAGTGCATGATGGTATTGCTACCATTTTATACTTGTAAAACCAAATAAAAATTATTTCAAAAACGCAGAAGGCACGCTATCACATGCGGCTTGCTATTTTACTAATAGGGTCGTTTTAAAAATTATTTATTAAATTTATATGCTGTCCTTCCTCACGAGATCCTAGGGCAGGTCACATAATAAAACACAAGATAAAACACAAGTAAACAATTAAACCGAAACAACAAAACAATAACTGCCCACAGACACATTTCAAAGGCTGTACGATATTAGTCAGCCAAAGAGGAAAGTTTTTGCCTGGCGCCTAAAAATATATGATGTAGGCACCAGGCGAACTTCCCTGGGGAGAGCATTCCGCAAACCACAGAAGTTAGCCATGACTTTTTTGCAGAACCTTTTTCACGAGTGTGTGTTTGTATGTGTAGAAGAACTAGACAGCCAAGAGTAGAATCTGAGTTTGTCATCTTTAGTTAACTGGCTGCCTGCCATCTCACTCCAGGCCACTTCTGAGAGAGTGTGGCATCTGAGGACACTGTTACTTGAGGCAGGCAGCCAGAGAGTAGGAAGGCTAATACATTTCGCAACACACACACACACACACAAACACACACACACACAGCAGTCTTCCAGGAAGATTAAGAAGCATATTGCTTTCTTCACTGATAAGATAGATTAATTCTGCATGAGTATCCTTTTATGAGGTGGGAAATAAATATTTCTCCTTGGGAGGGTTGGCTCTGCACATGCTCAGAAGTGCTTAGCATTACGTAGAAAGAAAATGGATGGAAACAAAGTGTGGCAACCTTGACTAGACGTTTCCTTTCTTCTGGAACATTAACTTGTTTACTTACAGCTCTAAGCTGCAGCTCAGGATGGCAAATCAGTCTACTTTTCTGTTGTTTTTACCTGTTTTCATCCATAAGTGTATCGCAGCCCAATTCCATATTGCTATTTTAATTGAATGTGTATATAAGAAGGCTGATCGCCGAAGAATTGATGCTTTTGAATTCTGGTGCTGGAGGAGACTCTTGAGAGTCCCATGGACTGCAAGAAGATCAAATTGATCCATTCTGAAGGAAATCAGCCCTGAGTGCTCACTGGAAGGACAGATCCTGAAGCTGAGGCTCCAATACTTTGGCCACCTCATGAGAAGAGAAGACTCCCTGAAAAAGACCCTGATGTTGGGAAAGATGGAGGGCACAAGGAGAAGGGGACGACAGAGGACGAGATGGTTGGAGAGTGTTCTCGAAGCTACCAGCACGAGTTTGACCAAACTGCGGGAGGCAGTGGAAGACAGAAGTGCCTGGCGTGCTCTGGTCCATGGGGTCACGAAGAGTCGGACACAACTAAACGACTAAACAACAACAAATATATTTGGAGTTTATATTTCAATTCATACTTTTAAACAATTTCCCATGCAGAAAAAACCCACCATTTTAAACCTATTTTGATACTTAAAATAATAATAATGAGCTGGAATATTCAGAAAGTGTACAGACCAGCAGAACCAACATTCTGATCCACCTACTTCTAGACCGAGATGATGAGGTTGGTTCATATCAGAATTCTCCAGGGATTAATTCCTCAAGCATCCTATACAAGTAGCCCCTTATTCCCTTTCTTTCTAAGTACTGTAGGCCAGCTAAGTGAAGAGTGTGTTATGTGAAAATCGTGTTCCCTCTATTGTGGTCATGTCAAATGCCACGGCTGCTGTGTTTGCCAACATTCTTCACCTTTAAAGATACCTGTGAATCACCAGCCACGGGGAACAAAAAACGTTAAGGGCTTTTGCCAGTTGCAATAGCCATCGTGGGAGTATGTGATAGTGCGCTTATATAATTAGCTTTATGCAGGGAGAAAATATGCAGACCTCTGAAGTCAAGGTCGCTGAAGATAAAAGCAAAATCAGAAACAGTTCCTACGCCAGGCTCCTGGAGTGCTAACTTTTCCAGGATAAATGTTATTTTGAAAGTGGTTTCAAGTTGTTTGTAATCAAAAACCTGCTGGTGCTGCTCAACTAGAACTACATTAAAAATGGAAAGCATAATGCTGGTGGTCAACAAAAGAGATTTAAAAACTGTCTCAAGGCAAATTTCAAACAATGTGGTATAAACACCAACAATTGGGAAACACTTGCCTGTGAGAGCGCCAATTGGAGAACAGCCTTTATCAAAGGTGTCATG
Organism: Podarcis raffonei; assembly: GCF_027172205.1. Taxonomy (NCBI): domain Eukaryota; kingdom Metazoa; phylum Chordata; class Lepidosauria; order Squamata; family Lacertidae; genus Podarcis; species Podarcis raffonei. The sequence goes on from NC_070618.1 coordinate 20,212,588, forward strand.
GGCTTTGAAGACACTCGAACTCGGGACGCAAGGGAGAAACATGCCAAGAGGAAGGCACACTTGGCAAATCCACACCGTGATCAACTCCTGCCAGGAAACCAATGCCCCCACTGTGGAAGGACGTGTGGATCCAGAATTGGCCTCCACAGTCACTTACCGACTCATTGTTCAAACCATGTTAATGGAAAACAATCTTACTCTGCTATGAGTGATTGCCAAAGAAGAAGAAGAAGAAGAAGAAGAAGAAGAAGAAGAAGACGACGACATGAATCTGGATCTGAAGGGGCTTGTGAGATAATTCACAGACAGGAACTGCTCACCACAACTACAGGAAAAAGGAGGAGGAAGTGTGTCATGTGTGTGGCCTGTCATTTTAGGAGACATGCCTGATCTGTAATGGAACGTCCTTGCCCTCTCTTCTGTGTGGCAACCAGTTGGAGTCTTAGACTTGCCTGAATAGTTAGTGCTAGCTGCTATGCCATACAATCCAACATCATTTCTCCGATGAAAATAGGGATGTCTATTTATTATTATTATTATTATTATTATTATTATTATTATTACCCCACCCATCTTGACTGGGCGGCTTCCAACACATATAAAAACATAATAAAACAAAACATTAAACTTTAAAAAACCCTTTCCTATACAGATGTCTTCAGATGTCTTCTAAAGGTGGTATGGTTACTTATCTCCTTGGCTCAGGGGTTACGTAACTCCAATATTTGTCCGATGAAAATAGGGATGTCCTAAAGAGAAGCAGGTCATTCTGGGATCAAATCAGAAATCGGGAAGCTTCTGCAACTGTGGGGTTGTCCCTGTAGAATGGGGACACTGGGAGGGTCTGCTATGCTGATTTGTCGATGCATCATTTACCAATAAATGCACCCACTGATGTTATCTTGACTTCTGCTGCTTCCTGGCATTGGGGCAGACCCACTACAAGGTTTCTTCACACAGTGGCTACTCTTCCTAAACCTGTGGGATACTACAAAGGGGAAGCACAACATGACCTACAACAGTTGGGAACGGGTGTTGGAAGCAGATGTAGAATATACATTCTGCAGAAATGTAACCCAAAATCTGGGCACAAGGATTGATCTGTGGAATCCCTGCTTTGGTTTTTATCCCATTTGTAACCCTAGCAGAAGCACCGTGTCCATGAAGTATGGCTATTGAGCCGTGTTGATTAAGGAACACAGCCTTGGCTATCAGGACATCCCTTTATCTCTGACTACTGGCTGGCAGAGAATGACTGGGGATGGATCACACCTTTCTACACTTCATCACTGTTCATCGCTACATTCTACACTGTTAAAGGAAGTTTCTGCACAACTCGTCAGCTCTTTAGTGACACAATATTTGGAGAAAGGAAGTGGGGGTGGGTGGGGAGGAAGAGGTATCACAAAGTGCTGGTTTTTGTGTGTTGTTTCTTTGTGTGGACTGTAGCACTGATCCCAACGCCTCGATTTTTCATAGACTAATGCTGATGCTCACAGTTTCCAAATAATTGATGCAGATGTAAAAATGACTGGTCTGCTGTGGCACTAGTTATAAAAAGAAGCAACTGTACCATCGCAATAACGCATACCCTTCAAGTGTTGGCCCAATCTTCCAGGGACAGTTCCAGAGTTACAGAAGCCATCCCGGATTTGAATGTCCCGGTTTCCCTTTTCCTTCCCCTCCAAATCTCAGAGAACAGTTAAAAGTGGTGCCTGGATGTGTGTAGGTGCAAAAATGGAGTCCTGTTGCTACAGAAAATAAAATACCTGCATCAAATGAAGGAAATAGTGAAGCTTGCATACAAAACCCATCCTATACTTTTGAAGGAAAATGTAACCAATCTACTTTAATTATTTTAGTTGCAATACTTCAGCAGCCAGCCATTTTTTTTAGGAAATGTGTGGAGTGTTTATTCCTTTACAGTAAACTGAGCCTAACACGGCAAGCCTTTACATGTCTACTCAGAAGTAAGTTCCACTGTATTCAATGGAGCTTACTCCCAGGTAACTGGGTAAAGACTGTGAAGTCATACACTGCAATCCTAACCATTTTTACTCAGAATGCCGAGTTCAATAGGATTTACTCTCTGGTATATTCCTGATCATGCTCAAAGTTGTTGTTGCTGTTGCTTCCGGCCTTTTTCCCTTACAGGGACTCATGGCAGCTTACAGTTAACCTTTTATTTCATTCCATTTATCTGTTGAAAGTGTTGTACATGATCGCTTCCCTCACACCTTTTTTCTTCACAACCATCCTGTGAGATAGGTTAGGCCAAGAGGTTGTAATTTGGCACAAAGCAACAGATGTTACCAACGCTTCAGAGACCACCGTGTCTGCGGAGACCAGGGCAACCCTGGTTCTGGTGATGTGTCTCCCTTCCCTGGCTCCCATGAACCTCTCGAAAAAGAGGTGGTGGAATTCACCACAAGCACCTCCCTTGGAATGGCAATGGAACCCACTCGAGAGGTGCCAGAACTGGGTTCTGGCTGGGGGAGAAAAAAAAAAGCCCTGTGTTTCTCCCAGTTTTCTACTGTCTCTAAAGACTGCCTACCAGTTCTATGGTACAGACAAATAACAGCTGGTTTGATTTTCAGCCAGTTCATTTCAGATTCCTAGCACTGATGTCCTAGAATGTGGTTCTTTGGCACACATCAGCTTCTTCAAATTGGGGTGGGGGTGTTCAGGAAAGACCTCCCCCCAAAAAAACAATCCCTGCTTCACAACACCTTACTGTTCGGACTAAGCCTATGATTTACAGTGTGTTTATTCCCTATGTAACTGCAGAGAATCCCTCCTTAAAGAATTAATGCTATGCACTAAAGTCACTGAACTATATGAAAGCTATAATGCAAAGTGCCCTCTCTAATTACAAGGATGTCATTTATTGAGCCATCTTTTCAGGGCTCTGTAAAATCTCCCTAACCCCCCTTCTGAACATGGTTGTGGGCATTTGCTAGCATCACCCTTAATCCTTGTACCTTCGTCAGCCCTGCTCTCCTCTCCCCCTCCCCCAAGTCTGAAATGAAATTGAGGCACACCTCCTGACAGCTAGGAGATGTGAAGATCAGGAGTGAGTATAAATCTAATTTCTTCAGAAGTTCTTAAGACTTATATCAACTTGTAAGCCTAAAACATTTTGACAGCCTTGTCCCAGAAAAATATAGGTCTTAAATAGAAAATGGGGAGGGGGGACCCACCTTAATTACATGGTGGGAAAATACCATACTCAAGGAAATAGATGCTTCCTTTGTGTGATAAACTGACTGCATGCAATGCGTACTAAAGAAACATCACTTTTAATATCGTAAGGAACAAAAAGCTTCCTGCTAGGTTATTATCAGTAATCATGCCTTAATGTGGTACTGATAATAGCAACAACCTCAGTCCTTGCAGATAGTTGTAATGATGTTATAAAAGTGGATTTGTTTTCAATTTTGTTGTCACATTTAGAATTTTTGCACAGATATAGTTGGTTTGCAGTATAAGGCATCTATTTCAAGCAGTGCTGGATTGCCCAATAGGCAGACTAAGCATGTATGTATGCAGGGGCACCATATATATTTGGCATTTGATTTAAAAAATAAAATAAAAATATAAAATAAAATAATTGAAGTCATCATCATGGGGGGAGGGGGGAATCAGAACTTTGAGACTTCCTTACAATTCACTAAACACGCTTTCTTCATTTCTCGGTTCTCCATTTGTTATTTTCCCCCACCCAATGTCCTACAATCATAAGTTGAAAACTCTTTCATTTTTTATTCAGGTAGGTAGCCGTGTTGGTCTGATGCAGTTTTAATTCATTTTTATGTTTCTTATTTTTTTAGTATTGTTCTGATTTTGAATCACATATGTGGGGTGGGTAAGTCTTTTCAGTGCTTAGGGCCTCAAGAGGTATTTATCCAGCTCTGGTTGCAAAAAGCTCTGAGTTGTTGAGAAACTGTGCAGCAAATTATCCACCAGGATGTTTTATCACCACATCCTCCCCATCACACCCACCCAATAACTTTCCTTTTGCTACCTTACACTGAATTTCAGGTTATTCTTCCTTACTTTACCTGTGCTTCCTTTACATGCCTGCAGCTTGGTGCACCGGCAGATGTTTTCTCCAAAAACTTAATAGTGTATATTGTCCTTCCCCTTCCCCTAACTTATTTGGCACTGCATTACTAGCACAAGATAAACAGATGCCAGCCGTTTTTGAGAACCGGGCTGCTATTTATGCAGAGTTTGGTAGTTCTGAGCCTTAACATAGCAATGTTTTGCTTCCCTTCCTGGAAATACTATCTTGCAACCTGTACAAATGTTTTCTGTAATGCTTCAAATACTCATGAGACAGATAAAATTAACCACTGCTACCCAATATGAATGTTACTTTAGCCTCCTTTGGGGACTGTAGTCATACTGCATCGGGCTCTGGGTTGGTTAAATTTGTGTAGCTAAATAGCTTCATACTAATTAATGACTTGCCTTGGTGACCTCCAGTGTACATTGCATACCACAGAGACTAGTATTAGTAGCTTAGCAGAAATGGTTTTTCTTCTGTTTCATTATTAACACTGTTGCCTCAAGAACGTTTTGTTTCAGCTTTTCAAGTTTCTGTGTAAAAAGAATACACTATCTAAGTTTTAAGAAAACTGAAAGTTTATCCCACTCTTCTCTCCAACCATTCTTCATGTATTAATAAAACAAGAAATTACACTGGGGGAATTTATCAATGGGGTGGTGGTGAAATTCTCGTGAGTGGGATATGTCATTTCTGCTGCATTTTTGAAGTGGCCAGTGTGTATTTATGAGCGTCCCTTCATTCTACAATTTAACTCTCTGGTGGTCTGCACTGTGCAGCCTCCCTGGGTACCCAAGAAAGCGCAGGCAAAGGTATTATGGGATTCTAAGGAGGTGCAGGATTCAGAATAGGGTCGTGCTGAAACCTGCCTAACTTTTCAATAGCTTTCTTCTGTTGCAAAAGAGGCTTTCATTTTTCTGCATCTTTCTAAGTGCACCTTAGAAATTATTTAGAATTCTGGCAGGTGCAAGGCTAAGTTTACCTTACTGTTTGTGAGGTTGCTGTTGGTGGTGTGTCTTTTCTTCTTTCACTTGCACATTTGTCGAGTGCTCAGCACTCACCCTTGCTGCCTGTGTTTCTTGATCTGCAAAGGCCTCATATGAGAAGTTACCTCATAATGTCTTCCCTTGAGCTTTAATTGAAGTATGAGGAACAAGGGAGCCTGGCTACTGAGTGCCTGAAATGGGTGTTGTCAATGGTTTTGTTTTAAGGGAAGCCTGTGCTGATTTTTTTACAAGTTAAAAAAGGAATTAATTTTTATTCTTTTTAAGAACAGCTGTGAAGCGCTTAATAGGCAGTTCCTCACCACTACCTTCCCATGCTTAAAAGAAATCCCAACTGTGGATGACAGTTGGTTTTCAGGGAGTACAAGAACCCAGGAGGGCTGCAGAGTGCAGACCACTGATTTGAAGGAGACTCACAAACACCCCTTGGCTACCTTGAAAATAAGAACACAAAACTAGCACCACAGTGATGCGAATTTTGTGTAAAATTTCTCTTCCCTTTCATAATTTTCCAAATACAGTTCTTTTTCTTAGAAATCATTGGGGAAGTGTTTTTTTTTTTTTTTTACCTCAGTGCTACTAAGAAATTGTACAATGGGAGAGGACACACATACAGTGGTACCTTGGGTTAAGAACTTAATTCGTTCTGGAGGTCTGTTCTTAACCTGAAGCACCACTTTAGCTAATGGGGCCTCTTGCTGCCACTGCACGATTTCTGTTCTCAATCTGAAGCAAAGTTCTTAACCCGAGGTAATATTTGTAGGTTAGCGGAGTCTGTAACCTGAAGCGTATGTAACCTGAAGCGTATGTAACCCGAGGTACCACTGTACAAAGATCTCCTAAAATGAGGATATGGAATAATTTCTTAAGTATTCTGAAAAGTATTCTGCGGGCGGCAGCAGGGGCGGAGACCAACCTCTTTCGCATGAAATGAAGATTATCTAGAAAACTGAGAGCAGGATCAGCAGAGCACAACTTATAATACAGTGGTCATGTTAGGCCTTTGCAATAAACCTCAGGCTTAAGTACACTCCTCTCTTCTTTCAGCATGGTCATGAGGATGAGATTGGACAGGTGCTCTTGCTTCTGTTATTGAATAACTGCAGTTGAATGTTGCATATGAACCCTAAACTGTTGACAATCTTTAACTATGGTTTATTGAAACAAGCCAACTTCATAGCCCATAGTTTGAAGCTGAATCATTTTAAACAAACTAGATTAACCGCAGTTCATCAGGTTAAAACAAAATGGCAAACTGGAATTAATCAAAAACAGAAGCAAAAGTTTCTGAACTCCTCACAGCTGCATTAGAGCTGGAGAAGAGAGAGGTAGAGGCAGTGTGTGAGCTCAAGACTCACTGTAACTCATTCCTGCAATGATAGGTCTGCTTACGGAGACATCTGACTGTAGCTACTGAACAGTATCCTTTTGCAATTATATTTTAATAAATGGGTGATAGTCAACTAAGCCATATTCAGAGTAGACCCATCAGACTCAACAAAGTTAATATACTTAAATCCATTGATTTCAGTGGGTCTACTCTTAGTATATCAAATACCACTGCCTCTGCCCCCACCAACTACTGTCCGGTGACCTTTGGGCTGAATTATTATTATTATTATTATTATTATTATTATTATTATTATTATTATTAATCCGCTCATCTGCCTTCCAACAAAATATTAAAATACAGTAGTCCGTCAAACATTAAAGGCTTCCCTAAACAGGGCTGCCTTCAGATGTCTTCTAAAAGTCTGGTAGTTGTTGTTCTCTTTGACATCTGGTGTTCCATAGGGCAGACACCACCACCAATAAGGCCCTCTGCCTGGTTCCCTGGAACTTCGCTTCTTGCAGTGAGGGAACCACCAGAAGGCCCTCGGCGCTGGACCTTAGTGTCCGGGCAGAACGATGGGGGTGGAGACGCTCCTTCATCCTGTGTGTTTAAATGGTATTCTGCCACATTTAGTTATTATGCACTAATAAATTCAAGTGGGTGTTATTTTTCTGCTATCCCCCTTCCTTTCTGAAATTTCTGCTTTTTTTTTTGCTTGTGTTGTTCTTGCTTGTTTTGTGCTTTGGTGTTGTTTCCCACCAAATTTCCAGCTTCTGTAGTGTTTTTGCTTATAATGGAGATAATAATAATAATAATAATAATAATAATAATAATAATAATAATAATAAATTTTATTTATATCCCGCCCTCCCCAGCCGAAGCCGGGCTCAGGGCGGTTAACAACAATAAAACAATACAAAAGTACAACACAAACAACACTCTAAAATCATTCATTATAAAATTAATTAAATTCAAGCCACTGGCCACCATTGGGCCAGAGCTCCACGAAGATTGCCGAGGGAGGGAGTCAGGCTGTGCCCTGGCCAAAGGCCTGGCGGAACAGCTCTGTCTTGCAGGCCCTGCGGAAAGATGTCAAGTTCCACCAGGTCGGAGCCACAGCCGAAAAAGCCCTGGCTCTAGTTGAGGCCAGCCTAACTTCTCTGTGGCCTGGGACCTTCAAGATGTTTTTATTTGAAGACCCTAAGTTTCTCTGTGGAGAATGATAATGGAGATGATTCCAAAATGGTTCTGAAGAAGCTAGGATTTATGGGGGAAATAGCCTTTCAGTTCCCATAGCTTTTAACATCAGTGTGCGATTTAATTTTGATTCGTGAACCGCAAATCCAGCTGCTTTGTAAGTGCATGCACATAAGTTCATTAGTGCTAATCCCTTCCTCTCATGGGAGGGAGCTGTCATTGAATGCTTTGTAACTATGTGACTGGAAGACCTCCAGATCAAACAGCTTTTTGTTTTGCAAGTGTTTAAGTCGGCCACCTCTACTGCTTCTTGCAGAGAACTTTATGTGATTGACATTCCCCCACCCAGATCTACAACTTGTTCCCCGGTGCCTTTGTTTCAGGAGGGGAGGCGGCTGGCGTAGTGTTTAAAAACTGCAGTTCCTCCACCTCCGCATATTTTCCAAGCAGCATTTTGAGAATACTTTTGAGTCATGGGAAGCGCGCACACACACACACACACACAGACCAGTTTAGTACACCCTGGTAGGGGATTTCCCTCTGGAAATCTGTTTCTACTCCCTACTCCTTAAGCTGGTGCTCTCTGATAACTATTGCTGACTCAGTTTCTCATTGAGCCAAATGGAGTTTGTTCATCACTATTTGATTCTGTTAGAATATACAGGCCAGGTGGATTACTAGTTTGTAATGCTGAGCTGAAAGTTCTTAATGGAACTCTTTTTGTTTAAGATTAGGTGGGGGGTGGAATTCAGTGACCTGTGAGTTTGGGAATAGGAATTTCACAGTATGGTTAGCGGGGACCGGAGGCTGACCAGCTCTTGGTATTGGCAGCTTCTATTCTATTTCGGATGGGACGCGGGTGGCGCTGTGGGTAAAACCTCAGTGCCTAGGACTTGCCGATCGTATGGTTGGCGGTTCGAATCCCCGCAGCGGGGTGAGCTCCCATTGTTCGGTCCCAGCTCCTGCCCACCTAGCAGTTCGAAAGCACCCTTAAGTGCAAGTAGATAAATAGGGACCGCTTTATAGCGGGAAGGTAAACGGCGTTTCTGTGTGCTGCGCTGGTGCAGGATCGCCAGAGCAGCTTCGTCACGCTGGCCACGTGACCCGGAAGTGTCTCCGGACAGCGCTGGCTCCCGGCCTCTTGAGTGAGATGAGCGCACAACCCTAGAGTCGGTCACGACTGGCCCGTACGGGCAGGGGTACCTTTACCTTTTTATTCTATTTTGGAAAAGAATAGAATGCCACTGCAAGGGGCAGCAATGGCAGACCTGCTCATGATAACTACTTCCTCTCCAACTCACACCAGGGGCGGAGGAAGGGGGATGTGGTGGGGTCGGGTCACCCTGGGTATCACCACTGAGGGGGGTGACAAAATGCCGGGTGGCACTCACCACAGGGCCTGCAGCACGCCCGAGCCATGCATCTCTCCTGGGAGTGATGTGGTGGCTTGGGTGCCCGCAGGCTCCCCGCTGCCCCAAACAGTCTGCCTGCCACCTCCTCTCAGCTGTAGGGCAGCTGAGTGGGAGGAGGCAGGCAGTCTCCTTGGAGGCCCCACACAGAGTCCTGCCCCAGCTGGCCCCGCCCCCGCGGGTAGCTGGCCCCACCCTGTGGGCGGCTGGCCCTGCCTCTGGGTGCAGGGCACGCTTGCTGCCCCAGGTGCCCAACCCAATCAGCTTGCTCCGCCGCTGGCTCACACTCACACTTAGTGGTGACCCAAAAAGCACGCCGTCATTTACTAACTTTGACTCCCACCTCCAAAAACATCTCTGAGACACACCGCCCACAGCTATACAAAGTGCGGCATTTGTAATTTATTTATGTAAAGGGTTTTTACACCCTTCCTCCTTAATCTTGAGCGTTGAGTTATATAATATCTAATCCTTGTCGTCTTGGATATTTGATTTCTAATGTGTCTTTTTTTAGAGCATGCATATCCCATTGGAACAAAAACACGAGCTCTCAGTGTAAACTCGCATCTATTTTTGTTTCATTCCACCCTTTTCTGCCCGATCTCCAAGTTCTGTTTGAGCAAGTCACCAAGCCCCATTGTGATTCTGAGAAGCAATTTGTACAAGTGAAAGAAGAAAGAACGTTCACATCTTATCATTTATCTTTCCCCCATTCAAACAGGTTTCCCTTGATTGCCATATAGAAGAAGTACTGAGGCAAATTTTAGCATTATGCTAATCACCACACTTTAGATCTCCCAGTTGCTCTAGAGACAGTGCTGAGCACTTAATAAGTAGAAACCAAAGGACTTTCCCTGAAAGCGTTCCTTGTTAGCTTAATAGTAACATATTCCTACTGCATAATTCTTCATTTGCATGGAGCAACGTCTGTCTGAGCAGTTTTCTGAATAAGTATAATCTACGATATTATATTTAGTTCAATGAGCCACCGGCTATTAACATGCACCATGATGCATTCATAAGCTTCTCTTGGCTCTCCAACTCACCATGTAGCGCTGCAAATAAGAGAATGGAGCAGCAGTTAGTCAGCTGTGATGGAGTCTATAGTCTCAATGGCTTTAATGAAAAGATCATTCAATCAACTGTGGCCAATGGAGCAACTCAACTGTTTGAACCATGGTAGGCAACCTAAGGCCCGGGGGCTGGATGCGGCCCATTCACCTTCTCAATCCAGCCCATGGATGGTCTGGGAATCAGTGTGTTTTTACATGAGTAGAATGTGTCCTTTTATTTAAAATGCATCTCTGGGTTATTTGTGGGGCATAGGAATTCATTCATATTTTTTCCCTGAAACATAGTCCGGCCCCCAACAAGGTCTGAGGGACAGTGGACTGGCCCCCTGCTGAAAAAGCTTGCTGACCTCTAGTTTGAACCAATAGCCATTGCTACAAGGCAATTGGGAGGAGGGAATTCTTGTTTTGCCAACGAGGGTGGCGGCTCCTCGGAGCCAAGGCACTGTGACTTTCCCTCCTTTTTTTTTTTTTTTGCAAGTAGCTGGGCCTCAATCCTCAATGTTCAGAGAGCCCCCTGCTCAGCGTCATGTGTGGGGCCCCTCAAACCTCCAAAGATGGTGGCACCTCTGTTTGCCAGTGAGTAGTATAAGGTAGTGGCGGAGACAGGAGGCAATATTTCAGCAATACTACGCAAGTATAGCCACCCCTAGTGTTGGCTGCTAAAGTTAGCAAGGGCATCTGGCCAGTTAGCAATCATGTTATTTTATGCTGTCCCTTGCCTTCACTTGCACATACCAGTGCTTACCGCGAGGGTTGCCAGGTGAGGTCCTGCAGGCAACAATGTACCTCCTGTGGCACCTGCAAAAAGCAAATATCCCCGCAACACTTTACAGTGCACAAGAGGCTGTTTACTTTCCCCTCCCAGTTCCTGCTTGCACTGACTCAGCCTCCGCTACACTGAATGTTAAACAACAACTTCTTCTTCTTTGCATTTCTATACCGCTTTATATTTTAAGGGGGGGGGGGAATCTCAAAGGATTCCCAGGACTGGACCCCCGCCTGTTAATAAACAAGGGAGAGGTGCAAAGAGCTTCTCTTTGTGAATGAGTGCAGTGGTGGAGAATGCAGATGCCCGCATTAATGGAGCAGAATTTTTTGAACATGTCTGCCATTTTTCTACTCTTACAAATGTGAGAGCCATTTTGTGCAATGCCATGATCCTATATTAGTTATTCTGTGACTGGGGCTCACAGTGCTTTTCATAATCCCAAGTAAAAAAAGGTAAAGGTAAAGGACCCCAGACGGTTAAGTCCAGTCAAAGGCAACTGTGGAGTTGCAGTGCTCATCTCATTTTCAGGCTGAGGGAGCGGGCATTTGTCCACAGACAGCTTTCTGGGTCATGTGGCCAGCATGACTAAACCGCTTCTGGAGCAAAGGAGCACCATGATGGAAACCAGAGCACATGGAAATGCCGTTTACCTTCCTGCCACAGCGGTACCTATTTATCTACTTGCACTGGTGTGCTTTCGAACTGACAAGTTGGCAGGAGCTGGGACAGAGCAATGGGAGTTCACCCCGTTGCGGGGATTCAAACCGGCAACCTTCTGATCAGCAAGACCAAGAGGCTCAGTGGTTTCCCAAATGTACATACTGGCCCCAAAAGGTTGGCAATCCCTGATTTACCTTAAGAACTGGGAACTTCATATATATTCCAGCTTCTATCAATAACTTTGGCCCACCTGGTGAGCTACTTCTGAGGCAGTATGAGGCGGATTAGATAACCAAAATTGATGGCCTCTGGAAAGATGCACAAAGCTTCCATACATTTCCGCCTTCAGGAGAAGGTGGCAGGCTGCTGTTCCTGCTGACAGTCCCAAGGCTTGGTATTTACAAACTTACAGCTAGAGATCGGTTCAGTAGCACATCAGAAAGGATGTGCTCTCATTACCCTGAGCCAATGCTAAGCTGATCTTTCACTAGGGAGGTTTTGTGGCTGCCATCACTGCATTTGCCCTTTGTCCCTCACATAAGAAACACTGCCCGTTTTTCTCATCATCATGCCTTTGGGGCTAATCCGGATAATCAGTGCTAGCCGGTAGCAATTGGTAATACACTGGCTGTTCACAATGACTTAATAACAAAACATAATGGCTTCAAAACTCGTTGAGATTATCAGGATGTTGTTATACCAGTTTCTGGATAACGTAAATGTGTATCTGAAACTGACCTTAGAGAGGCAGCAGATAAGGAACATGTAGATAAGGACAGTAGATAGATCATTCCTTATATTGGATGCAGTGTTTTCTCCACTGTGCATTACATTCCTTTTAAATATGTATGCTAAAAATAATCTTATGGTTTTTATAGCCCTTAGTTCCCTCCCTTATCCAGTGATCCATGCATATTGTACATTCTTGGCCACTGAGCACTACAGACATTGAAGTAAAACCTAATGAATGTATCCTTATCACTGAAGAAATGGATGGGTAATATACTTCATGAAAAGCACTGTGAAGGTTGCATTAATTTTATTTTTATTTCTCTTTGCCTCCCCCCCTCCCACCCACTAGAAGAGGAGTGACCCAGTTTGTAGTCAGATCAGCATTTCCTAATTACTGTACTTGTCTAGCCTGATTGATGGTGCAAATACTCCAGCCTCACAAACTCCCCTGAATTTGTCTTCCCGCTGAATTACTGCATCAACATTAAACACATAATAAAACAAAGCTCTGTTCTGAAGCAGTCTCAAGTAAATGAAGTGATAGGAAAATGTCTCATTTGGGAAGAAATAGCTTAGGTGAAATCATATATTTTACTAAACCAGCACGGGCCCTGATCCTAAGTATGTCTGTTTAGGAGGTTAGTCTTATCGGTTTCAGTGAGGCGTACTTCCAAGTAAGAAGGGTGTCACAGGAGCAGTGGCAGAGGAACCTTCTCCGGCACTCGGGGTCGGACGCCGAGGGATGGGACAAACCACCTGGCGGCACATGCACAACAGCCATTTGGACCATAGCTGTCACCTTTTCCATTTTTAAAAGGGAAATTCCCTTATTCCGAATAGGATTCCTCACAAGAAAAGGGGAAAGTTGGCAGCTATGATACGGACTGCGCACGTGTGGCAGCCCATACAGTCACCGTGCGAGTGGCAGCCCGTACGGATGCCTATATGGACACTGCGTGAGCGGCGCCCATACTAACTGCGCGTGTGCCCTCGGCCGCTCTACAGCTGAGGAAAGGCAGTGGGCCATCTTGTCACATATACCCCAGAGTGGTGCCCGGGGTGGACTGCCCCCCGCCCTTCGTATGCCCCTGCACAGAAGCCCAAGGTCCCGTATTTTCCATCAATTTGTGGTCAAGCCAAATGCCTCCAGGAAATGCACAAGCATATGGGTTGTGAACCTCAGGCCACTGGGCCTAATGTGGCCATCCAGGCCTCTCTGTCTGGACCTCAAGACTTTCCCAGGCCTTGCCACTCATTGATCATGTTTCACACTCTCCTTCAGCGTCTTTGCCTGGCTGGTGGAATAAGTCCTTGGTCTCTGGTAATGCTTCCTGCTTGCCTGGATGGAGAACAGAGTTCATATGTAGAAACGAGCTTAATGTATGAAGGCAAAGTATACATTCATTCACTTTTGCCTCTGGCCCCACCAGTGACTTACCTATGACCTCTGGGCTTTCCCCTATGCCTTTCATAAAGACTACAACACCATTGTTATAGATTAAGGGCTCATCCAGACTTCCACTTGGCCCACTGTTCCCCCCCAGGAAAACTCGATCTTTAACGCTGAATCAGAGCAAACGTCAACCATGTTTTCCATGGATCAACATTTGCTTTGATTCAATGCCAAAGAGTGGGGCTTTCTGGGGAGAGTGTTGGGGCAAAGAGAAAACCGCTTAGACCCACAAGTGGAGAACTGCATAGGTATGTGCTTTCTAGGCACAAGACAAGTGGAAGTGTAAACAAGCCCCTAGTTACAGCTCATTATACCTCTCTATCTGTTTTGCACAATTTTCAGGCCTTGACTAAGCTTGGATAAAGACTTGGGGTCCAGTTATGGCACTAGCTTTGTGGGCTATAGCTGGATACTGAGGTCAGTGATAGGCTGTGGTTGTTTCAAATCAGGCAAGTGAGGAACTGGAGAGATCAACAAGCCATGTATCACAGATGTAATGGTGGTGTAGCCGTGGCAGTGGAAACCCCTAGCTGTGCATTTGCAGCTGAAGCAAAGGAGGTGCACAGGCTACTCATCTGTAGAAATGCATTTTAAACTCTTGACTACAAGTCAGTATCCAGCTAGAGGAGGCAGTATGTGTTCATGACCCAGCTGTACCAAATTTGTGGGTGATTTGAGTAATTAAGCAATCAGACCCAAAATGCTGTTTTCTGAAATTGAAAGAAAAGACATTTTCCCCATGAATTTTAATAAATTTTACAAGCTCTGGGCTAAATTATAAACTCTGCCTCGCAGCTGCACATCACAACACCAGCTTTTCCTTGTTTTGTTTTGTTTTGAGTTTTGCTAAGGTTGGCTGTGCAAATGCAGTAAAAACTTCTTTTCAGAATGTATACAGTGGTGTATGTTACATGCCAGTAAATAGAATCTTAGTTTAGTTTAGCATTTCAGAAATAGCAATCATGTATAATTTAAAGATATCACTGAATGGGAAGGGATGAACAATCCAGGAAACTATATTAAGATCAAGTAGAGCAAGATCCAGATGTTGTAAGCATATTCTGAAAAAGCATGTAGGCCAGCATGCAATTATTTATTTTACCATTGGCTATACAAGTGGGAACCTGTATGGGGGTAGGGTGAAGGAATCGCAAATGAAGAAGGACTCAAAACCCCAACAATACTTTACCGTCCACACACATTGTCCTTTCGAGTCTGAATAGATAGTAACCCTGGATGTGATCCATGAGAGGCAGTCAAGTACAACATTCCTTGTAATGCTAGAAAAGACATGCGAGGGAATGTTTGGTCCAGCCAGTGGAAAACTTCCTGTTCCTCCTGGCTGGAGCATTCTTCCTTTCGTATGTGATAGATGGTGGGCGTGACCTAAACTGTCCAGGTAACAAAAGGTCGAGTCACACAGCACACATTCTCTTTTTGACTTCCCTCTTCATTTGACCAGCTTTTAGCTAGGACTGTTCTGCTAGCTCTCAACTAACAGAAGCGCTGGGATTAATCCCCCATATGGGGTAGACCCACATGTACATATTTGTAACTAAGTCTGCCTTAAGGAATCCAACTGTGAACTGATGTGAGTAAACTTCTTTTATTGACCTTAAATAAGATTGTTGTGTCTTCATTCTTATAAGAGGGATTAAAGGGAATTTACCAGGAACATACAATTCAATCTGAGACAGACTGTACTGTATAATAGTGAGAGGCTCACACGAGCCTGCAACCAGCTATCTGCTGTGCATGTAAAAAGGGGGAATGTAACTCTGCTACATAAAGTAAGTTGCTAGCGGAAGTTAGGAAGGATATTAATAAACGATATATCCTCTCCTGCCACCCTAAACATTCCCACACCCCTCATATTTCAGAAGATCGTTTGAGGAAAGGGAACTGAGCTCAGAGAAAGAGCAGTTCACTCAAAGTCCTTTAATTTGTGCAGAGTTTAGAGGATCCTCTTTGAGGAAACTAGACTCTTAAGAAATTTGAAAGGTTTTATTTGATATAAGACTTAAAAGTCATATATAATGACCTAGAACAGGCATAGGCAAACTCGGCCCTCCAGATGTTTTGGGACTACAACTCCCGTCATCCCTGACCACTGGTCCTGTTAGCTAGGGATGATGGGAGTTGTAGTCCCAAAACATCTGGAGGGCCGAGTTTGCCTATGCCTGCCCTGGAACTACTTTGCTAAGGTGCTTGAGTACTTAACAGTCTATAACTCTCCGTAGTCTGATGAATGATGTTTACAAGTCCATTGCAACAATACTTTACTACATTTGGAAGAAATTGTAAGTTTGCCAGGATCTGGAGTTGTTCCAGCTCCCAGTTTTATTTATTGTTCCTTCTCACCATAGGCTTGGCTGAAGAAAGCCTGCCAGGAAATATTCTAAAAGGCCGAATTCTATGGCCCTTTCCTTGAAGCACTGCAGTGGACTAGGTGACTCTTGCAGTCCCATTCAAGTCTACAGTACTATGATTCTAAGGAGTAAAGTGTGTTAGAAAGTGTTTTCAAGGTCACATCTCCGGCCCTGATCATGGCAATGCATAGCGTGGGGTGAGAAACCTAGCCACAGGGACCTTGATAAGGGTAGGTTTCCTCAGATCCTGTAGAATGTGTCAAGGCTTTCCTGGCTTAGAAGTCCACTAGATGCATGGGCAGTAGAGGTGGGACCAGGCTGTACCATGTGTCATCAGGGGTAGGGCTACAGGCACAGTCCTTCAGCTCCTTTCTTCATGCTCTGTGAGTAATAATGCATTGTTGTTGTTTAGTCGATTAGTCTTGTCCGACTCTTCGTGACCCCATGGACCAAAGCACGCCAGGCATTCCTGTCTTCTACTGCCTCCCAGAGTTTCATCAAATTCATGTTGGTTGCTTCTATCCAACCATCTCGTCCAACCATCTCGTCCTCTGTCGTCCCCTTCTCCTTGTGCCCTCAATCTTACCCAATATCAGTTTTTTCCAGGGAGTCTTCTCTTCTCATGAGGTGGCCAAAGTATTGGAGCCTCAGCTTCAGGATCTGTCCTTCCAGTGAGCACTCAGGGCTGATTTCCTTCAGAATGGATAAGTTTGATCTTCTTGCAGTCCATGGGACTCTCAAGAGTCTCCTCCAGCACCACAATTCAAAAGCATCAATTCTCCAGCGATCAGCCTTCTTTGTGTTCCACCTCTCACTTACATACATCACTACTGGGAAAACCATAGCTTTAACTATAAGGATCTTTGTCAACAAGGTGATGTCTCCACTTTTTAATGCATGAAGAAGAAGAAGAGGAGGAGGAGGAGGAGGAGGAGGAGGAGGAGTAGTTTGGATTTGATATCCTGCTTTATCACTACCATAAGGAGTCTCAAAGCAGTTAACAATCTCCTTTCCCTTTCTCCCCCACAACAAACACTCTGTGAGGTGAGTGAGGCTGAGAGTCTTCAGAAAAGTGTGACTAGCTGCATGTGGAGGAGCGGGGAAGCGAACCCGGTTCAACAGATTACGAATCCACCTCTCTTAACCACTACATCACACTGGCTCTTAAGGGGATTCATATCTCTTTCCCCCCTATTCTTGTAATCACAGTATCTTTTAACCTGCATTTTAAATTGCTGTAACTTTCTCTATGTTGAATGTGATTAAGAAATAGTTATTATTATCATTACTATTATAAAATCATTTCCATATTAACCAGAAAGTTTCAGCAAACACGCCACCCCGTTTGCACTAATCATTTCCCTCCATATGAATCCCCCATTCTCCTTATATTCCAAACGGCAGAGGATCTTAAAAGTAATAATTTCTCCTTGAGTATGACTTCACTTGACTTGTATTTCACCCAATGAGATAGAAATTCTGGATAGATAAAGAAAATACTGTATATTTGAACATCTTGATGAAAAAGTCAAAGAATTTCAGTTGACACAAATCAAGATGTGACTTTAGAAAGCTGCGGGTGGGATGAAATGGTATTTTATTAAAGATGATTCTCGCTGCATTTGAAAGTCAAAGAAACACCGTTCCTTGTCAAAAGTTTCTAGAATGCTGTGTGTCTGGGTAGGCCTCCTCACTTTCATTCCCTGGCTTACATCATATTGTGACAAAGAGTGGTGCAGTGAGGAAGAGAAAAAACTGGAATTATTGACAGCAACGTGCAGCCTGATTTTAATTACTTTTTCCCTGAGATTTTTTTTTTTAAAAAAATATCCCCCTCCACTACTTATTCTATCATTGTTTCTTATTGATCAAGAATGGAGATACCTGAAGACATGGCTTCTTTTACAAATGACTTGGGGTGATATTTTATTCGTATTTATTCAATTCATTAGTCTTATTTGCCACAGCAACTCAAAGTGACTTACCATATTTTATGGAAACACATTTGTTATTGTTATTTAGTCATGTCCGACTCTTCATGACCCCCATGGACCAGAGCACGCCAGGCACTCCTGTCTTCCACTGCCTCCCACAATTTGCTCAAACTCATGCTGGTAGCTTTGAGAACACTGTCCAACCATCTCGTCCTCTGTCGTCCCCTTCTCCTTGTGCCCTCCATCTTTCCCAACATCAGGGTCTTTTCCAGGGAGTCTTCTCTTCTCATGAGGTGGCCAAAGTATTGGAGCCTCAGCTTCAGGATCTGTCCTTCCAGTGAGCACTCAGGGCTGATTTTCTTCAGAATGGATAGGTTTGATCTTCTTGCAGTCCATGGGACTCTCAAGAGTCTCCTCCAGCACCATAATTCAAAAGCATCAATTCTTCGGTGATCAGCCTTCTTTATGGTCCAGCTCTCACTTCCATACATCACCATTGGGAAAACCACAGCTTTAACATGCAAACACATACATACATTAAAGCAAGCATTAAAAAAAATCTAAAAGACCATTCTGGGGTTTTTTATTTAAAAAAACTAGATTAAAATGTCCCATTCATGCAAAAAGGGCACAGATAATTTAAAGCCAATGGCTGATGAAAAGCAAATGCTTTTGCGTGGTGACTAACAATATGTAGTGATGGTGCCAGATGTCTTTCCCTGGGGAGAGCATTCCACAAATGGGGAGCTATAATTGAATAGGGTCATTCTTTTGTTGCCATCCCCTAAACCTACTCTTGAGACTCTTGAGAGTCCCATGGACTGCAAGAAGATCAAACCTATCCATTCTTAAGGAAATCAGCCCTGAGTGCTCACTGGAAGGACAGATCATGAAGCTGAGGCTCCAATACTTTGGCCACCTCATGAGAAGAGAAGACTCCCTGGAAAAGACCCTGATGTTGGGAAAGATGGAGGGCACAAGGAGAAGGGGACGACAGATGACAAGATGGTTGGATAGTGTTCTCGAAGCTACCAGCATGAGTTTGACCAAACTGCGGGAGGCAGTGGAAGACAGGAGTGCCTGGTGTGCTCTGGTCCATGGGGTCACGAAGAGTCGGACACAACTAAACGACTAAACAACAACAAAAAAACCTTGGAGGGGCACACCAAGAAGGGTCTCAGATGATGATAGCAGGGTCCCAGTTGGTTCAGATACGGAGAGATGGTCCTTGAATTGCAGTCACGTGCACTGAAGTCTGATTGAGTTCAATGTGAAGTACTGTTATAAGCTTATACAATTAGACACCCGTTTAAGATGTATCTGATTTTCAGTGCAATCCTAAACATGTCTACTTTAGAAGTTGATGGGTATAGGATTGCTGCCTAAATCCTGCCGATATTACTTTTAGTAAAAGGACTGAAATCCAAATTGCTTGTTGTTGTTTTTTAATTTAATTCATACAGAAGGCAATAAAAGACAGCTCAACAAGATATGCAGATGTAAGAAAGTTCCTTGATATCTAGGCCACCACCACACCTCTCTATTCAGTTGTAAACTAACCCATATTTTCAGAGAGCAACTTGTTTGTTCAGCCATGCATTATGCATGCTAGATCCTGTTATACAGACCTTCTGTATGCTTGACTTACTTTTAAAATTAAGACTCCAGGGAAATGGAAGCATAGTACATACATAGCACAGTGCCATCTTGTGCACTCTGATTATGTGTCCTAAAAAATATAAAAGAAGCTGGGAGTTTGTATTTATCTGAATTTTGTCTCTAAATAAAGTAGATTAGTTTAGATGAGCTGTGAATATCTGAGTGAAAGTTCTGACAAGTTTGTTATCTGATGGGCTTTTTTATTTTTACTTTTTGGCTTCCTGTCACACTGCTTATGAAACTGATTTACAGGAAGTTGGTCTGTTGTTGCATCTGTTGTAGGTATTGGAACCCTGTGACCTTCAATATGTTTTTTGGACTACAACTCCCATCATCCCTGCTGGGGCTGATGGGAGCTGTAGTCTCCTGGACCAGTATTGGCTATAATGACTGTAACAAACTCTCCAAGGTGCTGCCAGCTATGTAGAATACTCGGTTAGATTGACCAGTGGTCTGACGCTGTATGTGACCAGATCATATATTCATTTGTGTGCTGCATGTGGGCAGCAAAAATACTTTCTCCCTATGACTGTGTAGATAGCTACCCCAGGTCCATTGTTTCATTCAGATAGTACAGCGCAGGTTTAGAGAGCTTTAATAACTACCCCCTAAAGAGGAGCCAATAGTTTAGAGCCTTAAAAAGAAAAAGTCAAAATCCTACATTGTACATTAAGTAAGCAATTTAGAGACAGGTTGGGACTAAGGCCACACACACTGCTTCTGTGTGTATAAAAACAAATTACAACATGAACTATACATAAAGAATAAAATTCAAGATAGATACCAGTTGAGATATTTTTTTAAAAAAACTCCACTGAAAGGACAAGAAAGAAGGCACTTTTCTGCAACACATTTGCCATTGATTTTCTCACCTCTCTCTGATTCTCCATCTGATGTTCATTTCCCTTTTCTGTACCTGTGAGACCAGGGTCACTCAGCTGTCCCTAAATATGTGTGTGTGCTGAGTTTGTCTTTCTGGAAAGGCAAATTTCTAGACAGAAATTTCTTTTGGCTATCTTTATTGGGGGATGTGTGTGGAGCATATTTGCATGCTCCCACAAGATTGAAATGGCCTGTGCTTTCCCGTTTGCACGAATTTTCAACAGTGAGCAGGATGGAATGGATGGGAGGGAATAATGGACAAAGGTAGGAGCAGAAGAGAAGCAGGTGAGAGAATGAAGACAAAAGATAAGCTGCTTCTCCTTGGAGCATACAGGCAGAGTCTCTATATAAACATGGGGTTTGTGTGTGCAACATTTCCTCCTTTCTCATAAATTGTGACAGGCAAATCTGTTCATAGCGTTGCAGATTGAAGTGAGGCAATTCTTGCCCCTCTTACCTTGCTCCTCAGATGATTTCAGGTCAAATACTGCTATCCAAATTTGCATTGCATCTGCTTCAGCTTTGACACCTAGCTCTATTAGAGAAGACAAGTCCAAGAATCAATACTTACACTACTGGATGGGATGAATTCCAACCAATGCGTCCACTATAAGAGCAAAATGGACTTCAGGGAAATCGTTGTCAAAGTACTTTTCTTAGATATATGTTTTCATTAGAAAAGACGTATCCAGTGATCATAACACTTTACTGTGTGTTTTTCTTTCATCTTGCTCAACATA